>NC_090442.1:1010806532-1013206532 GCF_031143425.1 Pleurodeles waltl | reverse complement strand
AGACAACCACTGAGGGAGCTGTTGAAAGAAAATGTGGAAAATGGTTAATTGAAAACCACATTTGAACCAAAGAATCAATAGAAACTGGAAGTATTCTAAACGGAGTAATTTTGAGCTGTTTCACTGGATAGCCAAACGTTTGTTGTAATTGATAAACTGGAGAGCCAGCTCTCCACAACAGGTACAATGGACACTGCTTTAAACCCATATCGTCGATGGGAACTAGACATTCAATGGATGCAGATTTACTACTGTTTTGGTAAGTCACCATATATATTTAAGATCCCAATCTGAAAGAAACGAACAAGTTTAAAACTCTTGGTGAAATGTGATTGATGAGAAAAAGCCACACAGACATAGTAGACCCGGCTTGGGCCCCCAGACTCAACTACCAAACCGAGAATGCATTTTGAGGAGTGTCACACCCCAAACACCCTTGCTGAAGCTACGTCCCTGCCTGTCCCACCAGGGCCTGGTAGTTCTCCCTGGGAATTCATGATTATGTTCGCGTACAACACAATGGCCTAAAGTACTTGCCATGGAATCATTTATTTTAAATGTATTTTCACTGCACTCATTGTTCTTCATCTCTGCTCCAAGAAGTCTTGCTGGTAGAATTTTCAGATCAGTGCATATGAGTTGGGCTCTATGTTTCCCGTCCTTGCCATTTACTAATAATTTTATAAAGTGATTGACCACTCCATGTACTGAGCCCTGGTTGCAAGTGGCGGAGGGCTTGCAGTCAAACTAACAGGGCAAGCCATGGGTCTGACTTGGCTTTAAGAGTCCATACACAAGCCAATACATGAAAACGTTTGGCACGTATATCATGCAACAAACATAATATAAAAATATGATACTATCTCTTCAAAATTCAAAAAAGTGTATTTCTTTGATATGAGGAAGTGTTTCACCTTAGTACATCAGAATATATCACTGCATAGACAGACATTTATTAAAAGCGGTAGCCCTTAGAAACATTCATGGCTCTCCCTCAATGACAATGCCATTAGTGATCTGAGAGGCAAGTCAGTAGTCATGTGAACTCTAAACGCATCCTAGATTCTTATAATAGATGGAGCAACATTACAGTCTACTAAATCAAGCATAAGAAGTGCTTATACAACACACATCTTGAACTCAAGTATTCAAAATTGCTCTCATATGTGAAAAAAAGAAAACGGAGGCTCTGGGAAAATAAATATTTACCTAGGATCACACAAGATGGAAAAGCAGGGAAGCCAGTATTGATTCCAGGTTAGCTGGTTACACATTTTAAAATTCAGAAATTAATCCATCATATATATATATATATATATATATATATATATATATATATATATATATATATATATATATATATATATATTTCTCTCTCTCTCTCTCTCTCTCTTACATTAAAGTCTTGTCTTTCAGTCTTTCATTCATGGCTCAGGAGGAGAGAAACCGACACACAGGTAAAAGATCTGACTCAGGGCTCCCAAACCCAAGTACCAAGCTAAGCATGCATTTATTTGGGGTGTCACACCGCAAACACTCCCTGAAGCTACACCCCTGCACTAGACAACACCAAACAATAGCACATATTTGCCAGATGACACGCTTCCACCAAATAACATGTCATTGCCCATTTCATAAAGCTCTGCAGAAAACATAGTCATTTCCTACAGTTCCTTAGTAAACACACACTGAGGACATCGTTTAGCTTTAGTCCAATGGTAATGATTTCTATTCATTTTTAAACATGTCTGTAGTGCTGCCTTTGTTCACCGTAAAAAGATGGGGATTAATTAGTGTTTTATTTTATTTCATTTGTTGTGACTTTTAACAATCATAATTTTTTGAAAATATAGAACTATTATGAAATTCTGTTTTAAAGGTAATAGTGCTTTATGACGACCAGGGGACACAAGAAGTGAAACCGCAAGATTGGGAGTTGGAGAACTGTGGACAGCATATGTTTGCTATGTACATTCATATTAAAAACAATTTCAGGTATAGCCCACCTAAATTTAAATTCCCATATTGTTATTTAATCAGATGTTATTTTATTAATGGTTAAATAGTGCAAACTTAACCAATGATGGTTTCTTTGTGTAAAATTTGATTTAGATGAGGATATGAGAGTACAATTCACAGTGCAATAAAGAGCGAATATTAATATTTTTTTCTGTGCACACGTATTAGAAATGGGGTCTCTGGTTGGCAGTCAGTTTTAACTCTGTACAACCAGGGACCCTCACTCTAGTCAGGGCAATGGAGATACATAATTAGGTAACCCCTCCTCTTCCCCTTAGTAGCTTGGCACAAGCAGTCAGGCTTATCTCAAAGGCAATGTGTAAAGTATTTGTAGCAACACACAAGGTAATACATTGAAAACAATACAAAATGGACACAACACCAGTTTAGGAAAATAGGCAAAATTTATCTAAATCAAACAAGACCAAAACAACAAAAATCCGACATACACAAGTCAAGATATGAATTTTCAAAAGAATAAGAGTCTTACTCCACGGAAAAAAAAGGAAACATTGTTGTTACACAAAGTACCTGGTTTGCGTCAAAAATAAAGCTGCATGGGTGAGTGTGCATCGAAAAAGTCAGCGATGTGTCGATTCCTTACTCGCAAGCGAGGCAGTGCATCGTTTCTTCTTCAGTCAGGTAGGCAATGCGTCGTTTATCTCTCCCACAATGCATTGACTTCTGGATGGGGCAGCAGGATTGCGTTGATTTTTGACACCCATCGATGATGCGTGTTGGAAAACTGTGCTCCATGGGGTTTGCGTTTTTATCAGCAGACGCAAGTGGGTGTTGCGTCATTTCTCTAGCCACGATGCGTCGATCTCCTAGCCGCAATGCAGGTGGAGCATCAATTTTAGCCGTGAGGCGGGTGGCCTGTCGTTATTCAGCCTTATTCCAGGTGGTGCATTAAAATTTTCCCTTTACGGTGTCCTGTGCATGGATTTAAGTCCTTGTTCTGCCAACTTAACTTCTCAAAGGCGCAAGGACTGGACATGGCACGACTTGGCAGGGAAGGAGTCTCAGCAAAGAGTCCAGGTGCTGGCAGATGAAGTCTTTGATGGTCCTGAGACTTCAAAGCAGGAGGCAGGCCCAGTCCAAGTCCTTGGAGATTCTTTACAAGCAGGAATATCCCACAAAGTCAAATCTTTGTCCTCTTTCAGGCAGAAGCAGCAACTGCAGGCCAACCTAGCAAAGCACAGTCACAGGCAAAGGGGCACAACTCCTCCTCCAGCTCTTCAGCTCCTCTCCTTGGCAGAGGTTCCTCTTGAATCCAGAAGTAATCTGAAAATCTGGGGTTTCGGGCCCACTACTTTTACTCCCTTTTTATCACTGTCTAGAGGGGATTCACAAACAGCCCAACTGTCAGTCTGACCCAGACAGGGAATACACAGGCAGGTAGAGTCACAGAATGGTTTAAACAAAGGTGGCATTCTCAAACTGACAATTTAAAAAACAACTTTACTAAAAGATGTATTTTTAAACTGTGAGTTCAGAGACACCAAACTCCAGATCTCTATCTGCTCCCAAAGGGAAACTGCAGTTAAAAGATATTTAAAGGCAGCCCCCATGTTAACCTACGAGAGAGACAGGCCTTGCAAAAGTGAAAACCGAATTTACCAGTATTTCACTGTTAGGACAAGTACAACACATCAATGATGTCCCACCTTTAACATACACTGTACCCTGCCCATGGGGCTACCCAGGGCCTAACTTAGGGGTGCCTTACATGTATGAAAAGGGAAGATTAGGACTTGCAAATGGGTACACTTGCCAGGTCAAATTGGCAGTTTAAAACTGCACACACAGACACTGCAGGGACAGGTCTGAGTCATGTTTACAGGGCTACTCATGTGGGTGGCCCAACCAGTGCTGCAAGCCCACTAGTAGAATTTGATTTACAGGCCCTGGGCACCTCTAGTGCACTTTACTAGGGACTTACCAATCATGGGAAAGCCATTTACACGTACAAGTTGCACAGGGAGCACTTGCACTTTAGCACTGGTCAGCAGTGGTAAAGTGTCCAGAGTACCAAAAACAGTAAAACAGAATCCAACACACAGCCAAAACATGGAAAGCAGTGGCACAAAAGACAGGGGAGACCACACCAAGGATGCCAGGTCTAACAACATGTTAACTAGAGAACACATAAGGGGGTCATTTGGAGTTTGGTGGGATGAAAGAACCACCCCTTGTTCTCTCACCCCCCCCCCCCCCCAAAATGTGCGGTTCAACACATTTATTAGAGGTGGAGGACTCGCTTAGTGATCACTGGTGTAGTCACTGGAGCTATAGCAAAAACTACAGCCCAACAGGACTGTCGCTTTTCAGATATCAGGAAATCGATTCCTCTCTGGAAGTTGGAGTGCGTCGTTCCAGCTCAGCTGTGTGTCGATCCAGCGGGCCGTGCGTTGAATTTCCGGTTTCTGCGCTGGCACTGGGTCGATCTTCTCGTTGCAAAGTCAGGCTGCGTCATTCCGGTTCGGAGTGCGGTGAATTTTTCACTGCGATGCAGATTGTGCATTGTTTCGGGCAGGCTGTGCGTCAATTTTCACAGCACAAGGAGTCCTTTTCGTAGAGATGAAGTCTTTTTGATCCCGAGACTTCAGGGAACAGGAGGCAAGTTCTATCCAAGCCCTTGGAGAGCACTTCCCACCACAGCCAGAGAGCAGCAAGGCAGCAGGGCAACAGCAAGGCAGCAGTCCTTCACAGAAAGCAGACAGGTGAGTCCTTTGGGCAGCCAGGCAGTTCTTCTTGGCAGGATGCAGGTTCTGGTTCAGGTTCTCTTCTCCAGGAAGGGTCTGAGTTGGTGGGGGCAGAGGCCCTGTTTAAATACCCAAGTGTGCCTTAGAAGTGGGGGAGACTTCAAAGAGTGGCTTAGAGGTGCACAAGGTCCCCTTTCAGTTCAATCCTGTCTGCCAGGGTCCCAGTAGGGGGTGTGGCAGTCCTTTGTGTGAGGGCAGGCTACTGTCCTTTGACATGTAAGTGTCAGGCTCTCCACCCTCCCAGCCCAGGAAGACCCATTCAAAATGCAGATGTATGCAAGTGAGGCTGAGTATCCTGTGTTTGGGGTGTGTCTGAGTGAATGCACAAGGGAGCTGTCAACTGATCCCAGCTAGACGTGGATTGTAAGGCACAGAAGGATTTAAGTGCTGAGAAATGCTCACTTTCTAAAGGTGGCATTTCTAAAATGGTAATATTAAATCCAACTTCACCAGTCAGCAGGATTTTGTATCACCATTCTGGCCATACTAAATATGACCTTCCTACTCCTTTCAGATCAGCAGCTACGATTCACACAATATATGAGGGTAGCCCCAATGTTAGCCTATGAAGGAAGCAGGCCTCACAGCAGTGTAAAAACGAATTTAGGAGTTTTACACTACCAGGACATGTAAACTACACAGGTACATGTCCTGCCTTTTGCCTAACAGCACCCTGCCCTATGGGTTACCTAGGGCATTGTAAGGAAATGCCTCCTTGGCATGGTTACCCCCTGACTTTTTGCCTTTGCTGATGCCAAGTTATGATTTGAAAGTGTGCTGAGGCCTGCTAACCAGGCCCCAGCACCAGTGTTCTTTCCCTAACCTGTACCTTTGTTTCCACAATTGGCACACCCTGGCATCCAGGTAAGTCCCTTGTAACTGCTACCTCTGGTACCAAGGGCCCTGATGCCAGGGAAGGTCTCTAAGGGCTGCAGCATGTCTTATGCCACCCTGGGGACCCCTCACTCAGCACAGACACACTGCTCACCAGCTTGTGTGTGCTAGTGGGGATAAAACGACTAAGTCGACATGGCAGTCCCCTCAGGGTACCATGCCAACCTCACACTGCCTATAGGTATAGATAAGTCACCCCTCTAGTAGGCCTTACAGCCCTAAGGCAGGGTGCACTATACCATAGGTGAGGGCATAAGTGCATGAGCACTATGCCCCTACAGTGTCTAAGCAAAACCTTAGACATTGTAAGTGCAGGGTAGCCATAAGAGTATATGGTCTGGGAGTCTGTCATGCACGAACTCCACGGCACCATAATGGCTACACTGAAAACTGTGAAGTTTGGTATCAAACTTCTCAGCACAATAAATGCACACTGATGCCAGTCTACATTTTATTGTAACATACACCCCAGAGGGCACCTTAGAGGTGCCCCCTGACACCTTAACCGACTATCCGTGTAGGCTGACTAGTTTTAGCAGTCTGCCACACACCAGACATGTTGCTGGCCACACGGGGAGAGTGCCTTTGTCACTCTGTGGCTAGCAACAAAGCCTGTACTGGGTGGAGGTGCCTCTCACCTCCCCCTGCAGGAACTGTAACACCTGGCGGTGAGCCTCAAAGGCTCACCCCCTTTGTTACAGCACCCCAGGGCACTCCAGCTAGTGGAGTTGCCCGCCCCCTCCGGCCACGGCCCTACTTTTGGCGGCAAGGCCGGAGGAGATAATGAGAAAAACAAGGAGGAGTCACTGGCCAGTCAGGACAGCCCCTAAGGTGTCCTGAGCTGAGGTGACTCTAACTTTTAGAAATCCTCCATCTTGCAGATGGAGGATTCCCCCAATAGGGATAGGAATGTGCCCCCCTACCCTCAGGGAGGAGGCACAAAGAGGGTGTAGCCACCCTCAGGGCTAGTAGCCATTGGCTACTAACCCCTTAGACCTAAACACACCCCTAAATCGAGTATTTAGGGGCTCCCAGAACACAGCAAGATAGATTCCTGCAACCTAAGAAGAAGAGGACTGCTGAACTGAAAAACCTGCAGAGAAGACAGAGACACCAACTGCTTTGGCCCCAGCTCTACCGGCCTGTCTCCCCACTTCTAAAGACACTGCTCCAGCAACGCTTTCCACAGGGTCCAGCAACCTCTGAAGCCTCAGAGGACTACCCTGCATCTAGAAGGACCAAGAACTCCCGAGGACAGCGGCTCTGTTCCCCAAAGACTGTGACTTTGCAACAAAGAAGCAACTTTGAAACAACCCACGTTTCCCGCCGGAAGCGTGAGACTTTGCACTCTGCACCCGACGCCCCCGGCTCGACTTGTGGAGAACAAACACCACAGGGAGGACTCCCCAGCGACTACGAAACCGTGAGTAGCCAGAATTGACCCCCCTGAGCCCCCACAGCAACGCCTGCAGAGGGAATCCCGAGGCTCCCCCTGACCGCGACTGCCTGCTTCAAAGACCCAACGCCTGGGAAAGACACTGTACCCGCAGCCCCCAGGACCTGAAGGATCCGACCTCCAGTGCAGAAGTGACCCCCAGGTGGCCCTCTGCCTTGCCCAGGTGGTGGCTACCCCGAGGTGCCCACCCCTTGCCTGCCTGCATCGCTGAAGAGACCTCTTGGTCTCCCATTGATTTCTATCGCGAACCCCACGCCTGTTTACACACTGCACCCGGCCGCCCCCGTGCTGCTGAGGGTGTACTTTTTGTGTGGACTTGTGTCCCCCCCAGTGCCCTACAAAACCCCCCTGGTCTGCCCTCCGAAGACACGGGTACTTACCTGCTGGCAGACTGGAACCGGGGCACACCCTTCTCCATTGAAGCTCATGCGTTTTGGGCACCACTTTGACCTCTGCACCTGACCGGCCCTGAGCTGCTGGTGTGGTAACTTTGGGGTTGCTCTGAACCCCCAACGGTGGGCTACCTTGGACCAAAACTTGAACCCCGTAGGTGGTTTACTTACCTGCAAAAACTAACAAACACTTACCTCCCCCAGGAACTGTTGAAAATTGCAGTCTGTCCAGTTTTAAAATAGCTATATGTCATTTATGTGAAAACTGTGTATGCTATTTTGGTAATTCAAAGTTCCTAAAGTTCCTACATGAAATACCTTTCGTTTGAAGTATTACTTGTAAATCTTGAACCTGTGGTTCTTAAAATAAACTAAGAAAATATATTTTCCTATACAAAAACCTATTGGCCTGGAATTGTCTCTGAGTGTGTGTTCCTCATTTATTGCCTGTGTGTGTACAACAAATGCTTAACACTACCCTCTGATAAGCCTACTGCTCGACCACACTACCACAAAATAGAGCATTAGAATTATCTCTTTTTGCCACTATCTTACCTCTAAGGGGAACCCTTGGACTCTGTGCATGCTATTTCTTACTTTGAAATAGTACATACAGAGCCAACTTCCTACATTGGTGGCAGCGGTGGGATACAAGACTTTGCATTTGCTGGACTACTCAGCCAATACCTGATCACACAACTAAATTCAAAAAATTGTCATTAGAAACAGATTTTTGAAATTTTAGCTATTTTTCTAAATTTTTAAAAGTCCTGCTAGGGCCTTGTGTTAGTCCCTGTTAGCATTTCTTTTAGAGTTTAAAAGTTTTTTAAAAGTTTGAATTAAGTTCTAGAGATAGTTTTAGATTCTTAAAAAGTATTCCAACTTTTAGAAACATAGGCCCTCATTACAACCCTGGCGGTCGGTGTTAAAAGTGCGGTAATACCGCAAACAGGCCGGCGAACAAAAAAAGGGAATTATGGCCATGGCGGAAACCGCCAACATAGACAGCCACATTAACACTCCGACCGCCACGGTGGTACAGACAAGCAGCGCGGCGGTCACCGCCAACAGACAGGCGGAACACAATGTACCACCCACAGCGGGGCGGATTCACCGTGGATAAAAACACGCCGGAAACAGCTTTTTCAATGGGAAAACGCTCATCTGAACAAACTCCACGAGGAAGGAGGGCATCATGGAGCCGGAATTACAAATCCTACCTGCCCTTGTCTTCCTGCTCATTTACGAACACCATCAACGGCGGCGGCGACGACAACGGTGAGTACTGCACCTACGACATAGGGGAGGGGGGAGGCAAAAGTCAGGGGGACACACACGCAACACCCCCACCCCCACCCTCATCCTCGCACATTACAACACACACACCAATGCATGTCAAAACATCACAGTAACAACCCACAACCACCCCGGAAGAATGCAAAGACCAAAGGAAATCAGTTCCAAAATTGTAATGTATCAAAATACAGGTACCAAATATATACAGATATATGTACACATTCTAAAGTATATACATTACGAGAAGCAGTGCAGGTATGCACATATCAATGTCTGTGCACCACTGGTCCAAAAATGCATGGGCGAGGCCCACACACAATACCTGTCCACAAACGGAGAGAACACTGCTGGGGCATCAGATCGAAATACAACAGGCACCTCAGGGGGAGGGGAAGGGGGGGGCCTCAGCCGGATTACAGCACCACGCCAGATCCACGACGGGGCTCCATGCCCATTGACGTATCCTGGGGAGTGCAAAGCCAGAGTCTCTCAAGTCTCTACAGTGGGTGGGTTGCCCACTGTACCATCCTGGGGAGTGCAAAGCCACAGTCTCTCAAGTCTCTACAGTGGGTGGGTTGCCCACTGTTCAATCCTGGGGAGTGCAAAGCCACAGTCTCTCAAGTCTCTACAGTGGGTGGCTTGCCCACTGTTCAATCCTGGGGAGTGCAAAGTCACAGTCTCTCAAGTGGATAACAGTCTCCACTGCTTCTGGAGGGGGAATGGTGCCCACACTGCATCAGGCTCCCCGTGACGGTTCCTGTTCCATCACAGTCCCAGCTGTGCATGTGATAACGATGCTTGATGTGTCGGTGTTACCTTGTTCAGCGGTGCTTTGCCACGGCGGTCTCTGACCTGTTCAGCGGTTCTCTGCCCTGTGCAGCGGTGCTTTGCCCTGTTCAGCGGTCTTCACCATTGCGGTGATTCCCTTGTTCAGTGGTGCTTTGCCATGGCGGTCTCTGACCTGTTCAGCGGTTCTCTGCCCTGTGCAGCGGTGCTTTGCCCTGCTCAGCGGTCTTCACCATGGTGGTGATTCCCTTGTTCAGCGGTGCTTTGCCATGGCGGTCTCTGACCTGATCAGCGGTTCTCTGCCCTGTGCATCGGTGCTTTGCCCTGTTCAGCGGTCTTCACCATGGCGGTGATTCCCTTGTTCAGCGGTGCTTTGCCATGGCGGTCTCTGACCTGTTCAGTGGTTCTCTGTCCTGTGCAGCGGTGCTTTGCCATGTTCAGCAGTCTTCACCATGGCTTTGATTCCCTTGTTCAGCGGTGCTTTGCCATGGCGGTCTCTGACCTGTGCATTGGTGTGTGGCATGACGGTCCCTCATTGCCCAGCGGGGCTGTGGCAGCCGGAGCCCTCCTGGGCACTGACTCCGGCGGTGGTCTCCTGACCAGTGACGATACTCCTGCTCTCCTGGGCACTGACTCCGGCGGTGGTCTCCTGACCAGTGACGATACTCCTGCCCTCCTGGGCAATGACTCCGGCGGTGGTCTCCTGACCAGTGACGATACTCCTGCCCTCCTGTGCACTGACTCCGGCGGTGGTCTCCTGACCAGTGACGACGGTGCTGGCGGTGGCGTCCCGGCCGCCGGGGAGGATGGCGCCCTTCTCTGCCGTGCTGCACTCACCAGACTGTGCAGACTTCTTCTAGCCCTTCACCACCTTTGGAGGAGTCACAGCTGACTCTGCAATCCCCCTGGGACCCTTGTGAGCAGGTTTGCCGCCAGGAGTCTTCACCCTGTCCCGTCGGCCACTTTCCAACTTGAGATGCTTTACAGGGGGTGGACTGGCAGTGCTTTGGCTCCGTGTCACACTGCCTGCCCTGGTGGCCGGTGCACTCCACACACCTGTAACACGCACCACTGGTACTGGAGTCTTTTTGGCTGAGGTGCTACTACGGGACTTATGAATTGGAGGGGTGGGGATGGGGGCAAAGAGGTCAACGTTGCTGAGGGAGAGTTTATGACGAACACTGGAATGGGTAGCTGGAGGGGGGCTGGGAGTGGAGGAAGAGGAGGTGGTTGTAGGAGGTGTCACTTTAGGTGTTTTGGGTGCAAGTGCAGGTACTGGAGGCTGTCGTGAGGTGGATGGATGTTGGGTGTGTGGGTGCCCGCGTTTGTGTACTTTGGGAGAGGGCGTCACAGACACACTGGGAGAGGACACAGGGGACGAGTAAATGGTAGTGGGGGTGGTGAGTGCAGGTGAGCGGGGTGTGGTGTTGGGTGTTCTGGTGCGAGTCCTAGTGGCTGTAGATGTAGTGCATGCAGGTGAGAGTGTAGACGACACTGGGAGGGAGGAGGGAGACGATGAGGAGGGAGACACAGTTGAGGCAGTGGATGTTGCTGTGTCTGTATGTGGGTGAGGCTTGTGTGAGTGCCTGTGGGATGTGTGGTGCCTATATTTGCCTGAGCTACTTTTGTGTGTTGAGGTGTGTGCATGCTTGTCTGATGGTGTGCTTGGGATGGGCTGGGGTACAGGGGATTGGGTCTGGGTGGAGGAAGTTGGAGGGGGGAGGCTAGATACAGGGACAATGGCTGTCATCAGTGCTGAGGCCAGAGATTGCAGGGTTCGATGAAGGGCAGCCTGACCAGACTGAATGCCCTCCAGGAATGCATTACCGTGTTGCAACTCCCTCTCTATACCCTGGATGGCATTCACAATGGTAGACTGCCCAACAGTGAGTGACCTGAGGAGGTCAATGGCCTCCTCACTGAGGGCAGCGTGGGTGACAGGGGCAGGGCTTGAGGTGCCTGGGGCGAAGGTGATGCCCACCCTCCTGGGTGAGCGGGCACGGGTCAAACGCTGCCGGGCTGCCGGGAGGGCGGTGCTGGTAGGGGAGGTGGCGGCTGTACCTGTAGAAGTGTGGGGCACAGATGGTGGCGTCACCAGAAGGGAGCCCCCATCGGCGGACGAGTCCGTGTCGATGTTTGGTGATCCGCTGACTGACGTGATGCTCCCCTCGCCCTCCGTCCCACTGGTGCATTCTGAGTCCGTGGTGTGGCCCTCCATGGCCATGTGGGATGCAGCTCCCTCGTGCTCCGGTGCCACTGTACCTCCGCCTGATGATGCTGATGCACAAAACAACAGGGAGAGCACAAAAAGGGGGGGGGAACAGAAGAAAGACAGGTTGAGTGCATGGCTTACTGCTACAGTTGGCGGACAATACAGACACAGCAGCCCCCTGCACTACGCCATGCTCCTGGCCTCTACAGATGCAATTTCTGGGATATGGCCTACATGGCTATGGTTGTCAGTCTACTGCGGTGGGGTGGAGTGCCACATGGCCTGCATTACGGAGGGGCCTAGCCTATGAAAGTCGCCCTGGCCTAGGGAAACCCACAGTCCTCCTCCCACACCCAGACCCCGCAACTGCGCGCAAAGTCGACAGAATGAGGGTGTACTCACCCCCTTGTGTCTACTGTGATGCCCTCAAGCACCCATCCAACTGCGGGTAGGCCACCGCCAGGATCCGGAACATCAGGGGGGTCATAGTGCGACGGGCACACCTCCCACGTTGGGAGGCCATCCCCAGCTGAGCCTCCACCGTCTTCTTGCTCCAGCGGCAAATGTCCTCCCATCTTTTACGGCAGTGGGTGCCCCGTCTCTGGTGGAACCCCAGGGTCCGGACGTCCTTGGCGATGGCACGCCAAATGTCCTTCTTCTGGTGGGCGCTGACCTACATGACATGCACAGGGGAAGAAGAGAAGTGATTAGCAAGAGCACCGTCAAAGTGAGTGGCCCACATCCCTGCCCTTGCCATGTGGCACCTGCATTCACAGTCCTTCATGTTCACTGCACTCTGCCCCCTTCCCTCTTACAACCAGCACTCTCCACCCAGGCATAGCCCATACAACGTGCTCCCTGTGTACTTACCTGTTGGTCTGGAGGACCGTAGAGTAGCGTATACTGGGGGAGGACCCCGTCCACGAGCTTCTCCAACTCCTGAGCAGTGAAGGCAGGGGCCCTTTCTCCAGACGCAGCAGCCATTTTCTCTTCCAGACCGAGGTCACAGCAGCACTTGCAGTGTAGGTCCTCTCCTGTCGAAGATCAGGTATCAAGTGATTGAACAGATAGAAAATGGCGGTCACGTCCGCGGCGGTGACGTCCGCGGCGGTGCGTATCATCACCGCCGGCGCACTTCATCATTGGCTCCTGGGACCCATAGGGTCCAATGTTAACCAATGCAGCATTGCGCCGCAGTCTTCGACCGCCTACCACGACGGTGTACAACGCCAGCGCAGTTACCTCACATCCCATTGTCCCACTTTACAGGTCAGGCAGCCGCCATTTCAGGGGCCCACATGGCTTCATTTGCAACTGCGTCACACATACCTAGGCCTACACTCGACACACATACAGGATGATAATTGTCTTTGGTGTCGTGTTCTGTGTCTCTGTGGGTACATACCTAGGATTTTGTTGACTCTGTGGTCGCTGTTGTCCTTCCTAGGCACCGTCAGCTTGGACATTTGAGAAGATGGCGGAATCCTCCGGTGTACCGACCGCTGGTGGACCTGTTGACAATGGAGGAGCGACATTTACTCATCACCTACAGGTTTGACCGTGCCACTATCCAGGAACTTTGCACCCAGTTGGAGCCAGACCTGATGTCAGCAATCCACCATCCCACAGGAATCCCCCCTCAAGTGCAGGTGCTGTCAGTGCTCCATTTCCTTGCAAGTGGATCGTTTCAGGCAACAGTGGCCATGGCATCAGGGATGTCCCAGCCTATGTTTTCCAACGTGTTGTCCAGAGTGTTGTCTGCCCTGCTGAAACACATGAGGAGCTACATCGTTTTCCCTCAGGTGGAGGATTTGGCTACAGTTAAAGGGGACTTCTATGCCCTTGGACATATCCCCAACGTCATAGGTGCTATTGATGGGACCCATGTAGCTCTGGTCCCCCCCCCACAGGAGTGAACAGGTGTACAGGAACCGGAAGAGTTATCATTTGATGAATGTACAGATGGTATGTTTGGCAGACCAGTACATCTCCCAGGTAAATGCTATGTTCCCTGGCTCTGTGCATGACGCCTACATCCTGCGCAATAGCAGCATCCCTTATATGATGGGCCAACTCCAGACGCACCGTGTGTGGCTTTTGGGGGACTCTGGTTACCCCAACCTGTTCTGGCTACTGACCCCAGTGACGAATCCCAGGACCAGGGCAGAGGAACGCTACAATGAGGCCCATGGGCGGACTAGGAGGGTGATAAAACGCACCTTCGGCCTCCTGAAGGCCAGGTTCAGGTGTCTGCATATGACAGGTGGTTTCCTATTGTACTCACCGAAGAAGGTGTGCCAGATCATCATCGCCTGCTCAATGCTTCACGATCTTGCTTTGCGACACCAGGTGCCTTTTCTGCAGGAGGATGGTCCAGATGGCGGTGTTGTGGCAGCTGTGGAGCCTGTGGAGCCTGTGGACAGTGATGAGGATGACGCTGAGGAAGAAGACATAGACAACAGGGAGTCAGTCATACAGCAATATTTCCAGTGACACACAGGTGAGAACAGTTTTCTTTTTACCATGACATTCACTTTCACACTGCTAACTCTATCCTGTCTGTCAGTTCATAGAATTATTTGGTCACTGAGTTGTACCTGTCCATTACGGTTTCATAGGTGTGGTTAGCAACGTGTGTCATCTGCTTGCATCCTTCAAAGACTAGTGATGTGTGACATAGGTATGTTGACTTTACAATTTGAAACGCATGTTGACACTGTCATTGATTATACATATGTACCAAATCACAGACTGACTCCAGATTGTTTTGTGGTTCAAGGGTGTTTATTTCAGTGCTCAAAAATGGAGGGGGGTAGTAATATGGTGATGGGGGACGGTGGAGGAATGTCCATGGCAGAGTACAGTCCATCAGTCACACAGGTGCACTGCCCATATGGGCATAGGAAGTGGAGCTGGGGCAGTTAAAGTATGGACAGGGTAACAAAGTGGGACAGTGGGAGGACAATCAGGGTGGTCTCATTTCCTGGCGGGGGTCTTGCCATCGTGCTCTGTCCTATTCCTGGATCTCAGGGCCCGCTTGCGTGGTGGTTGTCTGTCTGCAGGGGGTGGGGTGCTGGTGTGGTGGTCCGGTGGTCCGGTGGCGGGGAATCCTGTCCACTAGCACTGGCGGAGGTGGTGGGCAGTTCATCGTCCTGGCTAGTGTTAGGGGCCCCTTGGAGTGCCACGGTGTCCATCATGGTTTTTTGTATGTCCTTCAGCACCCCTACGATGGTGCCCAGGGCGGAGCTGATAGTTCTGAGCTCCTCCCTGAATCCCAAATACTGCTTCTCCTGCAGGCGCTGGGTCTTCTGAAACTTGGCCAGGACCGTCGCCATCGTCTCCTGGGAGTGGTGGTATGCTCCCATGATGGAGGAGAGGGCCTCGTGGAGAGTGGATTCCCTTGGCCTGTCCGCCCCCTGTCGCACAGCAGCCCTCCCAGTTCCCCTGTGTTCCTGTGCCTCTGTCTCCTGGACCGTGTGCCCACCACCATTGCCCCCAGGTCACTGTAGTTGTTGGGGTGGTGGGTTATCCTGGGTTCCCTGTAGTGGTGGACACACCGCTGATTGACGTGTCCTGGGTACGGAGGTATGGGCCCGCTGGGTGGGTGCTGTGATGGTGTTACCAGAGGGTGGAAGGTCAGTGTTGGACTGTGCCTGTGCAAGGGGAACCGACTGTCCCGAGGCCCACGATGGTCCGGGCTGGTCATCAGGATCCAGTAGGGCAGAGCTGCTGTCGTCACTGTGGGCCTCTTCTGTGGGTGGAGTAGAGTTGTCTGGACCCTCCGGTGTGGTGATGTTCCATAGTGGTCCTGCAGGGGTATAAGAGCATGATTATTGCATGTGTGTGTGTCATGGTGTGCAATGGGTGGGTGAGCGTGTACCCCAGTGCTAGCATTCCTGTGTGGGGGCTTGTGTGATGATGGTTAGGGGGGTTATGAGTATGTGCAGTGGGCATGCTTTAGTGAGGGGTGTCCATGCTTTGTTGTGTAATGCAGGACTTGGTGTTGGGATGAGTGGTTTGTGTTATTAGTACATTAGTGAGGATTTGGGGTGATGGGGGAGGGGGGGAGGGTGGGGGTGTGTGATAGCATGCAGGTAGGGTGGGGGATATGATAGTTAAGATTTGACTTACCAGTGTCCATTCCTCCACCGACTCCTCCGAGGCCCTCTGGATGCATGATGGTCAAGACTTGCTCCTCCCATGTTGTTAGTTGTGGGGGAGGAGGTGGGGGTCCGCCACCAGTCCGCTGTACCGCGATGTTGTGCCTGGAGACCACAGAACGTACTTTCCCCCGTAGGTCGTTCCACCTCTTCCTGATGTCCTCCCGATTTCTTAGATGCTGTCCCACAGCGTTGACCCTGTCCACGATTCTGCGCCATAGCTCCATCTTCCTGGCTATGGATGTGTGCTGCACCTGTGAGCCAAATAGCTGTGGCTCTACCCGTAGGATTTCCTCCACCATGACCCTGAGCTCCTCCTCGGAAAACCGGGGGTGTCTTTGGCGTGACATGAGGTGGTGTGGGTGATGTGTGGGGTGGTGTAAGTGTTGATGTGTAGTGGTGTGTGGTGTTTTGTGCGTGTAATGTTGTATGGGTGACGGTGTTGTGTGCCTCTGTGTGGTGAGGTTCTCGGTTGCTGTGCTCTCTGTCTATCTGGCCTTCGTCCGTGAATTATGGTCGTAGGGGTTTGTGGGTGATGTGGGTGTGTGTTTTATATTGTGTTTGGTGTGTGGGAGTGATATTTGCATGTGTGTCAGGTGTGTGTATTTTGAATTGTCCAATGTGGTGGTGTTTTGTAAGAGTGTGTGTATTTTGAGCGCGGCGGTGTGTACCGCCAATGGTATACCGCGGTTGAAAGACCAATGCGTGGATTCGTGGGTCGTGATAGCATGGGCGTGTTTCTGTTGGCGTGACGGTGGAGGAATTGTTTTCGCCAATTTATCACTGACCTTTGGTGTGGCGGTATTGTGTGGGTGTCTGAATTTCGGCGGTTTCCGAAATGTGGGTCATAATAGCTGTGGCGGAATTCCGCAGCCGCGGCGGTGTTTTGGCGGTCTTCTGCACGGCAGTAAGCGCCTTTTACAGCCAATGTTGTAATGAGGGCCATAACGTCTAATGCAGAAGAGAATGTGATGGAACTCGACATCACCCCTTACCTGAATCTTAGGATGTCAGAGTTAAGGTCTATCTGCAAAACAAAAAAGATTAGAACTGGTTCAAACCCTACCAAAATACAGCTCCAGGAGCTTTTGGCAGAGTTTGCCAAGAACAACCCCTCTGAGGATGACTTCCCAGAGGGGGAAGCTGGTGAATTGGAGGAATTCCCACCTCCAGTCCTAGTTAGGGAGACCAGGGCTCCTCAAGCCCTGGTCCCAAATGTGATAGTCAGAGATACTGGTTCTCTCACAGGAGAGTCCAGCAACTCTGGAATCACTGAGGACAGCCTCAGTGAAGATGACCTACTGTTAGCCAGGATGGTCACAAGATTGGCTTTAGAGAGACAGCTCCTAGCCATAGAAAGGGAAAGACAAGAGATGGGCTTAGGTCCCATCAATGGTGGCAGCAACATAAATAGGGTCAGAGATTCTCCTGACATGTTGAAAATCCCAAAAGGGATTGTAACTAAATATGAAGATGGTGATGACATCACCAAATGGTTCACAGCTTTTGAGAGGGCTTGTGCAACCAGAAAAGTAAACAGATCTCACTGGGGTGCTCTCCTTTGGGAAATGTTCACTGGAAAGTGTAGGGATAGACTCCTCACACTCTCTGGAAAAGATGCAGAATCCTATGACCTCGTGAAGGCTACCCTGGTTGAGGGCTTTGGATTCTCCACTGAGGAGTATAGAATTAGGTTCAGGGGGGCTCAAAAATCCTCGAGCCAGACCTGGGTTGATTTTGTTGATTACTCAATAAAAACACTGGATGGTTGGATTCAAGGCAGTGGTGTAAATGATTATGATGGGCTGTATAATTTATTTGTGAAAGAACACCTGTTAAGTAATTGTTTCAATGATACACTGCATCAGCATCTGGTACACCTAGAACCAATTTCTCCCCAAGAATTGGGAAAGAAGGCAGACCATTGGGTCAAGACTAGGGTGACCAAAACTTCCACAGGGGTGACCAAAAGAAAGGGGTCACAAAGACTCCCCAGGGGAAGAGTGTTGAGACATCCAAAGGGAAAAATAGTAAAGATTCTTCTACAGGGCCCCAAAAACCTGCTCAGGAGGGTGGGCCCAGAGCCTCTTCACAATCCAATTTTGGGTACAGGGGTAAAAACTTTGATCCCAAAAAGGCCTGGTGTCGTAGCTGTAATCAGCCAGGACACCAAACTGGAGACAAGGCCTGTCCCAAGAAAGGTTCCACTTCTAACTCTACTACAGCTAACACTGGAATGGCCAGTCTCCAAGTGGGATCAACAGTGTGCCCAGAGCAAATCAGGGTTCACACTGAAGCTACATTAGTCTCTGAGGGTGGGGTGGATTTAGCCACACTGGCTGCCTGGCCCCCTAATATGCAAAAATACAGGCAGCAACTCTTAATTAATGGTACAAGTGTAGAAGGCCTGAGGGATACAGGTGGCAGTGTCACCATGGTGACAGAGAAACTGGTTTCCCCTGGTCAATACCTGGCTGGACAAACTTCTCCAGTCACCAACGCTGACAATCAGACTAAAGTGCATCCCATGGCTATGGTAACTTTAGAGTGGGGAGGGGTCAATGGCCTGAAACAGGTGGTGGTCTCCTCAAATATCCCTGCAGACTGTTTGCTTGGAAATGACCTGGAGTCCTCAGCATGGGCTGAGGTAGAACTCAAAACCCATGCAGCCATGCTGGGGATCCCTGAACTGGTGTGTGTCAAGACAAGGGCACAGTGCAATGCTCAGGGTGAAAAAGAGGTGTTGGAGCCTGGAAAAAGGGCCCAACCCTCCAAGAGAAAAGGAAAGAAGACTGTACAACAAGAAAAAGAGAACCTCTCTTCCCAGGAAGAAGTTCTGCCCTCTGAGGGAACTGAGCCCATGGAGTTAGGCCCTTATCAGGTTGAGCTCCTAGGCTCAGGGGGACCCTCAAGGGAACAGTTGTGTAAGGGGCAAGAAACCTGTCCCTCTCTTGAAGGCTGGGAGAGACCTATTCATGAGCCTAAACAAGATATAGTGGACTATGTACTAGGCCTACGTTCAAGGATGGCAGAGTATATGGAAAAGGCAAGTAAAAACCTTGAGGCCAGCCAACAACTCCAGAAGTTTTGGTATGACCAAAAGGCTGCTATGGTTGAGTTTCAGCCAGGGCAGAAAGTCTGGGTTCTGGAGCCTGTGGCTCCCAGGGCACTTCAGGACAGATGGAGTGGCCCTTACCCAGTGCTAGAGAAGAAGAGTCAGGTCACCTACCTGGTAGACCTAGGCACTAGCAGGACCCCCAAAAGGGTGATCCATGTGAACCGCCTCAAACTCTTCCATGACAGGGCAGATGTGAATCTGTTGATGGTAACTGATGAGGACCAGGAAGCTGAGAGTGAACCTCTCCCTGATCTCCTCTCCACAGACCCTAAAGATGGTTCAGTAGATGGAGTGGTCTATTCAGACACCCTCTCTGGCCAACAGCAGTCTGACTGTAGGAAGGTCCTGCAACAGTTTGCTGAGCTCTTTTCCCTAACCCCTGGTCAGACACACCTGTATACCCATGATGTGGACACAGGAGGCAGCATGCCTGTCAAAAACAAAATTTTCAGACAGTCTGACCAAGTTAAGGAAAGCATCAAGGTGGAAGTCCACAAGATGCTGGAATTGGGAGTCATTGAGCACTCTGACAGCCCCTGGGCTAGCCCAGTGGTCTTAGTCCCCAAACCTCACACCAAAGATGGAAAGAGAGAGATGAGGTTTTGTGTGGACTACAGAGGACTTAATTCTGTCACCAAGGCAGATGCCCATCCCATTCCAAGGGCAGATGAATTGATAGACAAACTAGGTGCTGCCAAATACTTAAGTACCTTTGACTTGACAGAAGTGTACTGGCAAATCCAAATGGCACCAGGAGCAAAAGAAAAGACAGCATTCTCCACACCTGATGGGCATTATCCGTTTATTGTTATGCCCTTTGGTTTAAAGAATGCCCCTGCCACCTTCCAAAGGTTGGTGAATCAAGTCCTTGCTGGCTTGGAGTCCTTTAGTGCAGCTTATCTTGACGATATTGCTGTCTTTAGCTCCAGCTGGCAGGATCACCTGGTCCACCTGAAGAAGGTTTTGAAGGCCCTGCAAGCAGCAGGCCTCTCTATCAAGGCATCCAAATGCCAGATAGGGCAGGGAACTGTGGTTTACTTGGGACACCTTATAGGTGGAGGCCAAGTTCAGCCACTCCAGCCCAAGATCCAGACAATTCTGGACTGGGCAGCTCCAAAACAAAATCCCAGACTCAAGTCAGGGCATTCCTTGGCTTGACTGGGTACTACAGGAGGTTTGTGAAGGGATATGGATCCATGGTGACGCCCCTCACAGAACTTACCTCCAAGAAAATGCCCAAGAAGGTAAACTGGACTGTAGAATGCCAACAGGCCTTTGACACCCTGAAACAAGCAATGTGCACAGCACCAGTTCTCAAAGCTCCAGATTACTCCAAGCAGTTCATTGTGCAGACTGATGCCTCTGAACATGGGATAGGGGCAGTTTTGTCCCAAACAAATGATGATGGCATTGACCAGCCTGTTGCTTTCATTAACAGGAGGTTACTCCCCAGGGAGAAGCGTTGGAGTGCCATTGAGAGGGAAGCCTTTGCTGTGGTTTGGTCCCTGAAGAAGCTGAGACCATACCTCTTTGGTACTCACTTTGTAGTTCACACTGACCACAGACCTCTCAGATGGCTAATGCAAATGAAAGGTGAAAATCCAAAACTGTTGAGGTGATCCATCTCCCTGCAGGGAATGGACTTTATAGTGGAACACAGACCTGGGACTGCCCATGCCAATGCAGATGGCCTTTCCAGGTTCTTCCACTTAGAAAATGAAGACTCTCTTGGGAAAGGTTAGTCTCATCCTCTTTCGTTTGGGGGGGGGGGTTGTGTAAGGAAATGACTCCTTGGCATGGTTACCCCCTGACTTTTTGCCTTTGCTGATGCCATGTTATGATTTGAAAGTGTGCTGAGGCCTGCTAACCAGGCACCAGCACCAGTGTTCTTTCCCTAACCTGTACCTTTGTTTCCACAATTGGCACACCCTGGCATCCAGGTAAGTCCCTTGTAACTGGTACCTCTGGTACCAAGGGCCCTGATGCCAGGGAAGGTCTCTAAGGGCTGCAGCATGTCGTATTCCACCCTGGGGACCCCTCAGTCAGCACAGACACACTGCTCACCAGCTTGTGTGTGCTAGTGGGGATAAAACTACTAAGTCGACATGGGACTCCCCTCAGGGTGTCATGCCAACCTCACACTGCCTATAGGAATAGATAAGTCACCCCTCTAGTAGGCCTTACAGCCCTAAGGCAGGGTGCACTATACCATAGGTGAGGGCATAAGTGCATGAGCACTATGCCCCAACAGTGTCTAAGCAAAATCTTAGACATTGTAAGTGCAGGGTAGCCATAAGAGTATATGGTCTGGGAGTCTGTCATGCACGAACTCCACAGCACCATAATGGCTACACTGAAAACTGTGAAGTTTGGTATCAAACTTCTCAGCACAATAAATGCACACTGATGCCAGTGTACATTTTATTGTAACATACACCCCTGAGGGCACCTTAGAGGTGCCCCCTGAAACCTTAACCGACTATCCGTGTAGGCTGACTAGTTTTAGCAGCCTGCCACACACCAGACATGTTGCTGGCCACATGGGGAGAGTGCCTTTGTCACTCTGTGGCTAGTAACAAAGCCTGTACTGGGTGGAGGTGCCTCTCACCTACCCCTGCAGGAACTGTAATACCTGGCGGTGAGCCTCAAAGGCTCACCCCCTTTGTTACAGCACCCCAGTGCACTCCAGCTAGTGGAGTTGCCCGCCCCCTCCGGCCACGGCTCCACTTTTGGTGGCAAGGCCGGAGGAGATAGTGAGAAAAACAAGTAGGAGTCACTGGCCAGTCAGGACAGCCCCTAAGGTGTCCTGAGCTGAGGTGGCTCTAACTTTTAGAAATCCTCCATCTTGCAGATGGAGGATTCCCCCAATAGGGATAGGAATGTGCCCCCCTCCCCTCAGGGAGGAGGCACAAAGAGGGCTGAGGACTGAGGGCACCCTCAGGGCTAGTAGCCACTGGCTACTAACCCCCCAGACCTAAACACACCCCTAAATCGAGTATTTAGGGGCTCCCAGAACACAGCGAGATAGATTCCTGCAACCTAAGAAGAAGAGGACTGCTGAACTGAAAAACCTGCAGAGAAGACGGAGACACCAACTGCTTTGGCCCCGGCTCTACCGGCCTGTCTCCCCACTTCTAAAGACACTGCTCCAGTGACGCGTTCCACAGGGTCCAGCAACCTCTGAAGCCTCAGAGGACTTCCTGAGGACGGTGGCTCTGTTCCCTAAAGACTGTGACTTTGCAACAAAGAAGCAACTTTGAAACAACCCACGTTTCCCGCCGGAAGCGTGAGACTTTGCACTCTGCACCCAACGCCCCCGACTCGACTTGTGGAGAACAAACACCACAGGGAGGACTCCCCGGTGACTACGAGACCGTGAGTAGCCAGAGTTGACCCCCCTGAGCCCCCACAGCGACGCCTGCAGAGGGAATCCCGAGGCTCCCCCTGACCGCGACTGCCTGCTTCAAAGACCCGACGCCTGGGAAAGACACTGCACTCGCAGCCCCCAGGACCTGAAGGATCCGACCTCCAGTGCAGGAGCAACCCCCAGGTGGCCCTCTCCCTTGCCCAGGTGGTGGCTACCCCGAGGTGCCCCCCCCTTGCCTGCCTGCATCGCTGAAGAGACCTCTTGGTCTCCCATTGATTTCTATCGCGAACCCGACACCTGTTTACACACTGCACCCGGCCGCCCCGTGCTGCTGAGGGTGTACTTTTTGTGTGGACTTGTGTGTCCCCCGGTGCCCTACAAAACCCCCCTGGTCTGCCCTCCGAAGAAGCCAGTACTTAACTGCTGGCATACTGGAACCGGGGCACCCCCTTCTCCATTGAAGCCTATGCGTTTTGGGCATCACTTTGACCTCTGCACCTGACCGGCCCTGAGCTGCTGGTGTGGTAACTTTGGGGTTGCTCTGAACCCCCAACGGTGGGCTACCTTGGACCCAAACTTGAACCCCATAGGTGGTTTACTTACCTGCAAAAACTAACAAACACGTACCTCCCCCAGGAACTGTTGAAAATTGCACTGTGTCCAGTTTTAAAATAGCTATATGTCATTTATGTGAAAACTGTATATGCTATTTTGCTAATTCAAAGTTCCTAAAGATCCTACATGAAATACCTTTCATTTGAAGTATTACTTGTAAATCTTGAACCTGTGGTTCTTAAAATAAACTAAGAAAATATATTTTCCTATACAAAAACCTATTGGCCTGGAATTATCTCTGAGTGTGTGTTCCTCATTTATTGCTTGTGTGTGTACAACAAATGCTTAACACTGTCCTCTGATAAGCCTACTGCTCGACCACACTACCACAAAATAGAGCATTAGAATTATCTCTTTTTGCCACTATCTTACCTCTAAGGGGAACCCTTGGACTCTGTGCATGCTATTTCTTACTTTGAAATAGTACATACAGAGCCAGCTTCATACAGGCATACCTTAGGGGTGACTTTTAGGTAGAAAAAGGGGAGTTTTAGGCTGGGCAAGTACTTTTAAATGCCAACTCGAATTAGTGCACTTTAGAAGTAAATTAAATAATCCAATTGGGTATGATCCAATGTTATCATGTTTAAAGGGAGATACCATATGCACTTTAGCACTGGTTAGCAGTGGTAAAGTGCGCAGAGTCTTAAAACCAGCAAAAACAGTATCCAAAAAGTGGAGGGAGGCAGGCAAAAAGTTAGGGGTGACCACCCTAAGGCTGTCAGGTCTAACAATTTGTTAAAGAGGAAATACAGTAGAATGGGCAATGGAATGGATCCTTAGAGCAGGCCATGCTTAGAGCATGCGAAACAGTACACAATTAGGCACAAATGTATTGAAAATTCATACAAAGCAGTAAAGCAAGGAAAGTTGCTGTGCTGCACTGCATTGCGTGAAAGTGTGTAAGAAATTGGGGTTACTGATTGATGGGGTGAACGCTTTTCAAGCAGCAAGCACTATTCTTCTCAGGGTGAAGTCACAAGCTAACTCTAAATTAATAGGTGCTCCATCCTCAGGCAACTTGGTACAGAGCAGTCAGGCTTAACTCAAAGTTAATATGTAAGGTATTTGTGTAACACTTCAAACAGTAACACAGTGACAACACAACACAAAAGGAGCCCAGAACAGAGTTAGAAAAATAGAGTAATTTGTAATACGTAAATCAGTAGAACCAGGGATATTCAATGCTAAACATTTCAGTGAAATAATCACCAAAAGCCACGAAGCACCAACACTGGCTATCAAGTCGTGCCTGACCGAGGCAGAGTCACAAGTTCAGGCTGACTGCAAAGGAGCGTGGGCCCCCTTCAATGACCCAGTTAGGCCTGCTGAACAGAGAACCTTCAATCCTGTTTTGCAGAGCATTGCGAGGATCCGCATTGAAGATGCGTCACGCAGCCAAAGCGAGGCATCGGTTCTGAGATGCGGCGATGCAAAGTCCAGATTCAGGGATGCTTTGTGCAGCTGGGGTGATGCGCCGGTTCCAAGGAGGTGCGAGGCTGTGATGCTGAGCCTGGTGTCATCATTGAGGCTGCTGTCAACAAGGGATATGAGGGCATGCACCAAGGAAGCACCACGCAGCAGCAGTTTAGAGGCCACAACAGGTTGTGCTGCAGATCTTTGCGGTGGTTCACACAGTATCAGTGATACTCTGGTTCTGCTCAGGGTTGCACAGCAGAGGAAATGCATCAGTTCCACTGGATCCGCAGAGGGTGGCAGAGCACCCTAGGCCCACCTTCAAGGGTTCAAGGCTGGGGGCCACCATTTGGCAGAGAAGACTCACAAATGGCAGAGTCCAGGTGCAAGGTTTGTTGAAAGACTTTTATGTCCTTAAGGCTTCAGATCAAAAAGCCAGCCAGTGATTCTGGATTCTGGGTTCTGGGTTCAAGGGATGCAGGTCCAGTCCTTCTCACCCAGGCAAGACAGCAGCAAGGCAGCAGCACAGCAATGCAGTAGTCCAGCAGGGCAGCAGTGTGTTGAAGTGGCTGTCAGGAGATTACCCATTAAATCAAACTTCCACAGGAGCAGATGCCATTTACTCAACTCCCTCCAACAGATACGTGTTCAGACTTCAAGTGATTATCTGAACCCTGCATCCGATAGGGGGAAAGGGGAATGGGAATAGAAAAAGAGAGACCACCTCCAGATCCAGTTCTAGCCTGTGTTTCCCCCGCTTGAAGATAGGATATTCAGTGTGTGTCTCTGAAAACCTGCACCTTTCTTCATATTGGGATTTATTTAAAGAAAGGACCTGCAGTTGGATGATAAAAGCATAGATAAGTACATTCCTACTGTGCATTCAACTATTCAGGCATTTACATTCACCCAATTCCATCGTTCTCCTAACCTGGATCTTTTGAGAGACTAGCCTCTCTCTAAGAGAACAATGTTAACTTAATATCTTCTTTTCTCCAGGACTCAGAGGTTTCCAAGGTTATCTGGAGAACAGTTCAAAAGTTCACAAATATACAAACTACTAATGTATTTTACAGAAAACGAAAACTCCTTCTCAAGGTTCAGTTTTCTCAGTCACAGTCACTAGGAATTAGTCTGAGCACTGAGGTTTGTCTCTAAGACTGACAAGTCTGCAAAGCAAACAGTTCTTGAATATATATGTACATATATATATTGGCAAGTCTGGAAATCATACAAAAGGATTCCTTACTGCAGTTACTTGAAGTTCTGTTAAGCCAAAACAAATTCTGCTCGGAAAGCCGATAGCCAGTTGTTGGAAGAAGGAAAAAATTCAGCTTCTTCAAAAGGTAAAAAGTAGCTGGTGTGCACACCGTAACAAGAAAAATAATGAATTACTCAAAACTGGAAGAATTCTCTGTGAAACGAAGTGCCTCAGTAACACTTCTCATTCTCCTCAGGAGAGAAACAGCTGGAGGGAAGCTTCAGCACAAGACTAAGGTAGAAACACTAGAGCACTGACCTCAGAAGGATTTGCAGCCACCATCTTGAGTGGCAGTTAAACCTGAAGAAGCTAGTTCTAAGAACAGCCTCCACAAGAGCCACTGGGAGTGAGAACGCCGCTGCCCCCAACGTGGGTACAAGGAAAAGGGGAATCGTTTTCGCTGAGGGAAAAACTTCACAACACTGGCAATAGTTTTCATGACAGTGGCTGTCCTTCAGCAACTCAGTAGTCCTTCTTCCTGGCAGAATATCCACAGGTCCAGAAGGTTACTGAAGAGTTAGGCCCTCATTACAACATTGGCGGTAAAAGCCGCTTACTGCCGTGCAGAAGACCGCCAACACACCGCCGCCGCTGCGTAATTCCGCCACAGCTATTATGACCCACATTTCGAAATCCGACAAAATTCAGACACCCACACAAGTCCGCCACACCAAAGGTCAGTGATAAACTGGCAAAAACAAAACCTCCACCATCACACAAACAGAAATACGCCCACACTATCACAACACACGAATCCACGCGGCGGTCTTTCTACCGCAGTATTCCATTGGCGGTACATACCGCTGCGCTCAAAATACACACACTTCTACAAAACACAGCCACATTGGACAATTCAAAATACACGCACCTGATCCACATACACACACCACTCCCACACACCCAATACTATATAAAAAACACACCCACATCACCCACAAACCCCTACAACCAAAATCACAGAGAGAAAGCCAGAGAGAGACACCACCATCCACAAACTAGCATCCACAGGCACTCAACACCATCACTCACACAACTTCCACGCACCTCACACAACACACTACTACATATCACCACACTTATCACCACACACACCACCCCACACATCACCTACACCATCCCATGGCACGGCAAAGACACCCCAGGTTCTCGGAGGAGGAGCTCAGGGTCATGGTGGAGGAAATAGTCCGGGTAGAGCCACAGCTATTTGGAGCACAGGTGCAGCACACCTCAATTGCAAGGAAGATGGAGCTATGGAGAAGAATAGTCGACAGGGTCAACGCAGTGGGACAACACCCAAGAAATCGGGACGACATCAGGAAGAGGTGGAATGACCTACGGTGGAAGGTGCGTTCCGTGGTCTCCAGACACCACCTGGCGGTACAGCGGACTGGCGGCGGACCCCCACCTCCTCTCCCACAACTAACAACATGGGAGGAGCAGGTCTTGGCGATTCTGCATCCTGAGGGCCTCGCAGGAGTCGGTGGAGGAATGGACTCTGGTAAGTCAAACCTTTAACTACCATATCCCCCACCCTACCTGCATGCTATCACAGACCCCCACCCTCGCCCCCTCCCCTATCACTCCAACTCCTCACAAATGTACTAATATCACAAACCACACATCCCAACACCAAGCCCTGCATGCAACAACAAAGCATGGACACCCCTCATTAAAGCATGCCCACTGCACATACCCATACAACCCCCTAAACCATCATCACACAAGCTCCCACACAGGAATGCTAGCACTGGGGTACACGGTCACCCACCCATTGCACACCGTGACACACACAGATGTAATAATCATGCTTTTACACCCCTGCAGGACCACTACCCAACGTCACCAGACAGGAGGGTCCAGACATCTCCACCCCACCCACAGAAGAGGCCCACAGTGATGACAGCAGCTCTGTCCAACTGGATCCAGATGACCAGCCCAGACCATCGTGGGCCTCGGGACAGTCGGTTCCCCTCACACAGGCACAACCCACCACAGACCTTCCACCCTCTGGTAACACCAGCACAGCACCCACCCAGCGGGCCCATACCTCAGTCCCCAGGACACGTCAATCAGCTGTGTGTCCACCACTACAGGGAACCCAGGATAACCCACCACCCCAACAACAACAGGGACCTGGGGGCAGTGGCAGTGGGCACACGGTCCAGGGGGCGGAGGCCCAGGAACACAGGGGAACTGGGAGGGCTGCTGTGCGACAGGGGGCGGACAGGCCAAGGGAACCCACTCTCCACGAGGCCCTCTCCTCCATCATGGGAGCATACCTCCACTCCCAGGAGACGATGGCAATGGTCCTGGCCAAGTTTCAGGAGACCCAGCGCATGCAGGAGGAACAGTATTTGGGGTTCAGGGAGGAACTTAGAACCATCAGCTCCGCCCTGGGCACCATCGTAGTGTAGTGAATCCTAGTTCGTTTTAATGGGATAGAAGGAGTTAGCTTAGCCGCTGGCTTGTAGACTAGTGCCCCCGTCACCTAGTGACTTTTAACCTACTTAGCTTGCTCTGTCTTAGCCCATTTAGTTATTTATTTCTTCTAAGATGGCTGCCTTGTTTATAGTTAGGCCACTTGATATCAGTTTCATTATCAGTGTCACCTCGCCAAGGCGTCAAGATCAAGCACCAAAGACAAACAAACAGTAGGTGTTCACACTTAGGGATTTTCCCTCTCTATAGTTTCGAGGGATTGTTGATATTAATTGCCGTCCCAAGCATGCCTGTTATCTATTGTTTAGGAATACACTTACGTCATGGGACCTTGTAGATCTGTATAAATACATCACACTTTAGACAGATAATCAGAGGGATTCCGACCAGAGGGCATCGCCACCATCGCTGATACCGATGCTGCAGTCATCTTGACGCTGACCCAGTCTTCGTGTCCCTGCGGAGTCTGAGATAGAGACCTCATTCCAAGGTAACGAGGGTTGGGGGCTCCTCTCATGGACACGTCTTTGACAGATTAGGTTTAGCAAACCCAGCTCTCCTTTAGGTAGGAGGTTAGGCCTATTCACATTAGGGTATTAGGGCATATTCCAACTTATATATCTCTTTCATATATTGCAAAATGGTGGGGGTCTTCATAACAATGACTCTCTTCTTCACAATACTGTTACTTGCTATATTCATTATCCTAATCATTGCAGTTCACGCAACTTATCGCAAATTGCAGTTATGTTAAATAAAAACTATAATAACTTCACTGCATCTGTGTTATTGCCTTTGTTTGTATAAGACATAATATATCTGTGAGAAAAGGGTAATCTCCGTTTAACCACGACATTCCCTGAGATATCTTATTTTGAGTCCATGCGTAAACGACTGCCATAAATCACCTTTTTACTATAGTGTTTCTGGTGAGGTGCATCTAGTGAGCCAGTAAGGTTGGGACAACAGTTGCGACTTATTGTAGGAAAGACTCAGTCGGCTACAAACAAAAGTACTGTCATCCTTAAACCAGCAGTCTTTCTCAGAGCAAGAGTCCAAACTACGACATGGCGCCACCAACTATGGTGTTTAGGCACTAATTTACAGATACCCTGACTATCACTGTCTCACAGACAACAGGTACCCTAAGTACCATTATACAGAGACGTCCATGGTCTTGGGGAGAATCCTCCTCGGCTGAAAAGGTAACACGTAATTAAGCTGTAGGTTGTTCGAGCTCAAACTCATAAAAAGGAAAATACTTCCCCCATCTGGTGTTCCGTTTCCCTAAACAACTATGGCTAATACCATAGATATTCCTGTAAATGCTAGACATGCACTTACACAACATTTATTAGCGCATGGCCTTACAGACGAGGGCAGGGATGTTACTCTGATTATAGAAGCAACTGAAGCATACCAAACAGAAAAGTTTTACTGTTGGGTCACCTTTCCTGAGGTTGACCAGAGAACACACACATTTCACACATATGAAGTTGCGAACGTGCCTGTACGGTACGAAGCATACCAGTATCATGAAATTTCGCTCACATATCAAGAGCATCAGAAGTGGTTTGAAGGCGCCCTACTACATGTAATACGAAGAGTGAGGATAGGTCCCTTAAGTAATGAGGGTCCTACATGGCCTATGTTCGGCACATATACACCTCACCCTGGCATTCAGAATATGCCGATAGCAGATTTACGAGTTTTATATAATGAATTAGTGGCATTATTATATAGACGATTGGTTCAGTTCGTAATGCGAACATTGAACACAACACCAGCGCGTCCAGCACCGCCAGTAGCTGGTGGTTATCAATTGGCCACTGGGATTAATCCACAAACAGTGCATACTATTATGGGTAAAGTGCCCACTGAACGGGAAAAAATACCGTTCTGGATAGCCCAGAAAACTAATCAGCTGGAAGCTGTATTTCCCCATACGGGACCACAGGAAAAACATAGACTGCTCACGATGTGCTTGCCGTTTGGGATGGTTCCCTCGGTGGATGACTGTGCCACATGGGGTACAGTCTTCGCTGCCATATATACTACCACACATGGTACCCCGACACTTGCCAATTTACCGGAAGTGTTAAAACAAATACAAAATGAGCATGGGGCTGCACCAGCCCTGGATCTGGGGATGAAATTAATGCGTAACTTTGATGCCGTCTCATCAATTATACTGAGTAATATTAAAGGGGAAGCGGTAGCACTGGCAATACGCCAGCGTCTCCGGGAAACTCCAAATTTGGAACACGAGAGACAGCTATCAAAAATAATTTCCGATACTTATACTAGTATAGGACGGTATAGTTTGGGAGCCAAACCTAAAAAATTGGAGTTACAATGGTACTTCCCATAAGGAGGGTACGAAGCAGGCACAATAGGGCTCTAAAAAGCCCTGGGACAAACAAAAAGATTTCAAAGAAAAAAGAAATAAGATAGCTGATTCTCCACACACGGAGTACTCCGAAAGGAGGTATAATCTCAGAAATAGGGAGAACATTAGAACTCCAGACAGATATACTGATTCACGTCCCTCTCGTTCCTTTCAGGACGCACCGGATAGACGTAGTGAGAGAGGGGGCCGTCAAGATCGACGTCCGGAATACGTGAAAGAAAAAAAAGACTCAACACAGTCTACCATTAAAAAAGAAGAAAAGACTCCTCAACAAAAGCCACAGTTTAAAAAGAAGAAGGTGGCAGCACTGACAATTAAAAATGCCAGTAGTATTGAGAACGCTGTTGAGGAACAAGACATGGGCAGTGACTCTGTTAGACAGCGCGGCAGAGGTCACGATATGTCGCCAGAGTCTGAAAGATCATCTGGACACGACAGCAACTAGTGATTACATTGCGGTTGAAACAGCGGATGGCCGCATTCTTCCCCCCAATAAGGTTTATGATTTAACAATTCAAATAGAGGGAGACGTGAAAAGCACTATTAGTGTGATATTTTGGGATGAACTTACTAGTGATATCCTATTGGCCGAGAGAGACTGGCCACCTGATCATGTCCGCAAGCTCCCGCATGGGGAAGATGTCATTTTGCCTTCTTTCTCCGATCTTGTTTCAGAAGCAGCAAAAGAAGCCCATACTGTTAAATGGGCTTTAGCGCAGGCACCTGCGCTATACCGCAATCATGTAGGTTGGGACAAGGAGTCTCCTTGTCATGTTATTCCCGTTAGGTCAACTCTCCAACCGCAGCCACAATACCCTGTTAAACATGAAGCAAAAGCTCCGGTGAAAGAGATCCTGTCACAACTTGAGTATCAGGGAGTAATAGAGCCCTGTACATCTACGATGAATAACCCATTATTCCCAGTTTCAAAGCCTGATCATTCATATAGAATAGTAGTTGATTACAGACACTTAAATAGTCATACACGCATATATGCTATACAAAACTCACACAGCACGGCACTAATAAACAATATAGTGCGTAAAAAATATAAAACTACATTGGATATATCTAATGGATTTTTCTGCCAGAATTTAGCACATGAAAGTAGGGACCTAAGTGCATTTTCATTTGGCTCTCAGAAACGCTTTTGTCGTTTACCTCAAGGCTATACAAATAGCCCAGGCCTGTTTTCAGCCCGTGTAACATCAATTTTGAACGAAATTGATTCCGATGCATTGTCCTATGTGGATGATATCTATCTCACTGACAACACCCTCGACATTCATCTTGCGAGGGTCGATCGGATAATTTTGGGATTTGCGGACATCGGTTATAAATTCAATTTTAAGAAAAGCAAAATAGCCTTTCTTAGTGTGTTGTTCCTGGGATATGAGCTATCAAATGAAGGGAAAAGCCTGGCCCCTACACTTTCTAGAAAAGTGTGCTCAACTACAGCCTCCCAACACACTTAAGAAATTACAGTCATTACTGGGTTTCTTCAATTTTGGCAGAACATACATTCCGGATTATGCAGAGCGCATTAAGCCACTTTATGACTTAATTCAGCCCAATTTTTCTAGCAGGCGATGGACGATTGAGCACACACACATCCTTAGAGACATGCAACGGGACATGCTAGAAGCAAGACACTTGCACACACGTGACAATAAAACAAATTTGGTCATCAGAATAATTGCTGGTGCCCTTGGGTCTACTTATGTCTCTTTTAATGAGGGTGACACAGTGCAGATAGCATATAAATCACATTTATACTCAAATGCTGAAAAACGTTTTGCACCTACAGAAAAGATTCTGACAGCAGTTCAGATGGCCGTCATAAAGGAGAGGCCGCTTGCCCAGGGGAAACGCATTATTGTTGTCTCCCCGGTGCCGGCCTTGGAGGCTGTCACTAAAGCGAGCGTTCCTAACGCTAAGGCATTACATCAACGTTGGATTCAATGGGCAACGTCTCTGACCGCCACTGATGTCGATTATGTATTCGATCCAAGGCTTCAGACACAAGAATTTCTCCAGTATGAACAAGAGTACCCCGCTCCTCTAAATATCTTGCCACTAGACAGTTATAATACTATCATATATACTGACGGTTCAGCGCAACCGGCTATAGGTACTAAACATCAATGCTCGCCAGCTTGCGCAGCCGTGTGCGGAGTGATGGAAGATGGAGTTTTCCACCCTCACAATACCTACACGCAGACCTTAGGGGACTGCACGGCCCAGTTGGCTGAGCTTAAAGCTTTTCTTCTAGCGCTCGAACATACTGAGGCAGGAAGCCAGACTTTGATAGTCTGTGATTCATATTACTGCGTCCAGTCATACAATGAATATCTCCATCATTGGAAACTGAACGGGTTTAGGGATTCTAAAGGGAACACCATTAAACACAAAGTATTGTGGGGAAGGGTGGCTGATCTCAAGGATAAGCTACCAGGTGTCCATGTAGTTCATACATTAGGACACAAACGTGTAGGTAATGCGTTGGCTGATGAAGCGGCCAAAGCATCAGTAGCTACGGCTTCTGTGGCTGCAGTGACTCGTTCTCGGACGAGATTGGATAATGAAATATTGATTGCCGTTAAAGCTTCGGCTGCCGGCAAGACCCTTCCGAAAGGATACCCTACAAACTATACTTACCATATCAGTGCACAGAATGTTGCTTATACAACGATTCCTGGGATTGGAGATCGAGTGATCCCTAATGAAGACCAGAGATTAGAGCTGATTACAGCGCACATGAGGGTGTCGCTTCTGCACATGCTGGTATACAGGCCACGATAACAATTCTACAGCAACGATACTGGTGGCCTGGTCTATGCAGACAAACTAAGCAGTATGTCCTTTGCTGTGACATTTGCCAGCAGATTAAGGGCTCTAATATCAAACGCCCTCCGCAGACATCCCTCTTAGTGTCAGACAAGCCACTTCAGTGTGTGTACCTAGACCATTGTGGTCCCTTATAACCTGATGGTGCATACAAATACATTCTAGTGGCTGTGGATTCCTGTTCTAGATTCCTGTGGGTATGGCCACGGCGGTCGGCTGACGCCCGGACTGTTATAAAAGATTTGCTGATCTTTATCGGTACATATGCGGTTGCAGCTTTCCATTCGGACCAGGGCCCTGCATTTGCCTCTAAAGCATTCAGGGACACCATGGGGACGATGGGTGTTGAACTCCATTACTCCTCACCATACCATCCCGAGGGAAATTCGGTCGTGGAGAGGCGGAATCGTGATCTAAAGCAGTCCTTAACAGCTCGAGTATTAGGTTCAGGCCGTAATTGGTTACATTACCTATATGGGGTCCAGAGAGCACTGAATAATCTGCCAAGACGGTCCTTGGGGGACGCTCACCATAGGAGGTTCTCTTTGGGATACCTATGTATGTCCCAGATCTTGATGCCTCTGGTATGGTGGCAGCAGAAACACCATTTGACATAAAAGAACGTCTCACTGTTTTATAGGAGCTTCAACAATTTCGTGATGATAAATCATCTGCAAGTGCTGCCACCTTAGGAATAAGGGAATTGGCGAAAACTTCTACTGGCTGGATTCCTAACGTTGGGGATCTGGTTCGTTAGAAGATCGCTGTAAAGAAGGAGTTCGGTCCATCGTACAGAGCGCCTGTACCAGTTTTGGGAATAAAAGGTACCAGGACTGTCATCTTGCCACCACTGCCTGGTTCTAAATCGAACAGATTCATCTCCATTGATGACATCAAATTACACCATGTGGCCGATCCTTCACAGTAGACCAGGAGGTCCCTTGGGTGGTTCCCGATCCCCTCTCACTGCCCAGCAGGACATCCATCTACATAGTAGGATGAACATCACTACTGATTATGCAATTATGTCAACTGCTGTTCCAGACACTTCCTCGACCATTGGGAGGGTGGAAAATTAACTTTTGTTGGTTCCGGTCACATCTTCAGTGACCACCCGCTTCAAGATTTGGCTGTATTTTACACAAACACTTCCACGACTACTGACGTTGTCTATTAAGAGCCTCCGCGTGCGATGGATCAGAATGTACCGGCTCCTGTGTTTGCAGAGACTACCTCTGGCTATTTCATTGATGATTTTTCTTCGGATTCATCCTCTACAGTGGTTGACAACATTTCAAAAAGTAGTAAGCTGTATCGATGGCTTAAGAAGAACTATTTGATCTACCCATGGAACTATTTTTGGCTCTGTTTGACATTTATTGCATTATTTTTATGGGTTGGTTTTGTGACTGTTTTCTTTTTGCTTATAAATGGTCACTATTTTCCTGATCGCTCCTCAGTGGAGCCTGTTGATGAAATTTTAACACCTCATCATTCTTCACATAAGGTCCGGAGAGATTTGTCCCCTGTAAATATTACAGCAATACCAATTTCTGATGAGATTGTGTGGGACAAAGTTCCATTCGATATATACGGGCCTACAGAGATTATTCAAATACCATACGTGTTCAACATTTCAATGTCTTATGTTATTACACCTAATGTTGTCTCTGATGATTGGGATGTCCAAACAGTTGATTCGATGCTAACTGAAATGAAGGACTATTCCGCTTTTGAAAGTGATGATGTATATGATTATACAATGAATTATGGGGAAATGTTCTGCTATAACAATTGGGGACATCACTACCTACACCGTGCCACTAGATATAGGCCTCTCTTGAATTACACACAGTGGGAACACTGTTCTACACCACAGGTGGGGAGTCCGAAGTATTATAGGGATACATTTACATACTTTTCTGGGCATGATCCAAGAAAAGCAGAGTTGTATTATTTTAAGATACCTCAGGCACAAATTAGGAAAATTTTGCTAACAGATACAAAACTGATTTACTCAGATTCCTTTGTTTCCCGGCTCTCGATTGAGGGTTACGAATATTGGAAGAGCACTATTGACTTGAAAAGTGTATGGGGAACACAAGATTGGCAGATACAGGGTAGGGCGGCTTTGTTTCGAGCATGCCTGATTCCTGTGCAAATGATTTTCTTAAATGACACTATTGAGCAGACATCCTGTCTGGGGTTAGCAAAGATTAAAGACCTCAACACGCCCAGTATCCCTACTCCAACAAAATTTAGAGATTGGCAACACTTCCTTAATATCACAGAGGACAGGCTAGATGCAATGGTTAAGGCTGGTACCTATAATTCTTCACTTTCCAATCCCGGAGGGTGGTTGGTATGGCCCACAGATACTAATGAGTGTCAAAAGCGTTTCGTGAACTCTTCAGGTTTGTTTTCCATAAATAGACCTGACCCTCGCTTTCTATCAGGACAACATACAGGTATAGTTACAACATACAGTGTGGGTAAGCTGTGCCAGCAATGAGTGCAAACAAACACATTAACAGCGGTTAAGAAACACCTGAACACTCTTCCCGACAGTATAGACTTACAGGATTTTCTGCCAGGTCCTAGAAAACAGCTCTCGAAACGGTTTTTATATGCTATGTAAAATGAAATTTGGAAACTTTCCCAGATTGAGGCTGCTGCGCGTTTAAGGCTACTAGATAAACATAATTTGGAAAAAAACACTAGCTGTTTTCGACAATGGCATGAACACGCTGTCTAACAGAATTTATTCACTATCGAATATAGTGTCTGCCATTGATATCACTCAGACAGACTTGTCCCGGTTATATCATGGACAAACACAGCTACGTTCCATCATGCAGCTGGGTTGGACATTGCAGACACTGAAAAGTGGCCACATTCCATGGAGGTATATTAATGGAAGTGAATTCTTCACTGCTTTTAATTTTTCCAAGGAACAAGAGACAATGGCTAAAAGGGAGGCTACTTTTACCCTGCTTTAAGTAGAAAAATTAGATAAGTTGCCCTTCACGGTAGCAGAGAGTCCTTCAATTATCTGGCTCCTACACGGCATTCTTAATTTACAGATTTCGACCTTTCGTTTCTCGAGCTGCCTGAAACATCTTGCAGTGGGACAATATGAGCAACTAGGAGATAGCTTTATTAAGGAAGAGTGGGAGTTGCCCTTTGTTTATAGATGTCGGAATGGTGAAAGGGAGGTCTTTCTTAGCGGAAGTGAATGTGAGACTGCCGTTCATCATTCTATGATATGCAAACAGGTGTCTCTTCACGGTCTTTGCAATGCGGGGGTCGCGAATTTGGCCTGTTTTCTGAATGGTACTCCCGTCCCCTTGATCCGTCCAGTATTTCATGTACTTTCCAACGGAAGTTATGTTCTACTGAACGATCAAAGCTCTTGCGGCTTGCGACCTGGAATTGCCCACGCAATCTCGGTCACGAAGGTCGTAACGTGTTGTGGACATGTTTTGTTTCCCCCCACACAAGAGATAAAAGCATCTGACATGTGGCCCCACATAGATACTTTTAATGTGAACTATGACAAGTTGAGTAGGCTAAAGGCGTTATTGTTTCAGAAACAGGTCGCCTTGACATCCGCAAAAGAGACGTATGCTCTCCAGATTGCGAGATCATCAGCCGAGATACAATCACTTTTAAATACCAATTTCCCCAACCACTTTGGAGAGTTGGTATCCAGAATATTCAATGCTTCGAGCACCACTGGGATTGTTCATTTCTTTAAGGCTGTCGGGTCTGGTTTTGTGTCCATCTTCCAGACTGTCTTCGGAGTCATCCCGTCAGCCATCCATTCTCTCTTTTCAAGTGTGTTTGGTGGCTTTCCAATTATTTTGGCTTTGATTGGCCGACTACTACTGCTATTTCTTCTAATTCGCAGTGGTTGTTTCTTTCCAGCAATGCAGAGCAATGGAGCCGCTCCCGCCAACTCCACTGTGCCGTGAGCGCATGGTTCGGATCTTCAGTGCACCTTTGCTGGTGGAACTGGAGTTTGACTGGTCGTTGTGATTTCGGCCACTTCTCTGGTGTGTATAACCAGTCTTCCGCTGCATATGGTGTCTCTTTGAACATATGCCTATGGTCTGTCTTGCTGTTGCACCGACATCTCCTGTGGGCCACGAACTGCTGATGTCCCCGAGTTCATACACGGTCATGCCCCTTGAGACTGAGGTTGATTTGCGAGGCCACCTATGAGCCTTCCGTTATAAGATCTATGGATGAGGACACTGCAACGGGTCACGATACACCAGGAAATACGGCTCACTTCTGCTATGTGGATCCGTTTGTCCGCCCAGCGCTAGACTTAACTTCGGACGATGTTGACTAATTTTTGAGATCCTTGACTGGTGACTTCGATGACATTCTTCAAGATCATGCGTATAACACATAATTTGATGAATTGACTTGCCATTCCCAATTCCAAATCATGGAATAAACAAAAATAGTCAATTGCTGTTGCACGCTGTACTTGTCATAGTTGATATTAACATCTCTGTATGTATTTTTAGACAGATTTGTTTTAACATATTTTTAACACATACGAATGCTTTTTGCCTTGTTTTAGCATTTAGCTTTTTAGTCCAGGAGCAATTTTTTAGCTTTTGGGTTCCTGTACCTTCATCATACCTGTTACGGCAATGGGGAGGGTGTAGTGAATCCTAGTTCGTTTTAATGGGATAGCAGGAGTTAGCTTAGCCGCTGGCTTGTAGACTCGTGCCCCCGTCACCTAGTGACTTTTAACCTACTTAGCTTGCTCTATCTTAGCCCATTTAGTTATTTATTTCTTCTAAGATGGCTGCCTTGTTTATAGTTAGGCCACTTGTTATCAGTTTCATTATCAGTGTCACCTCGCCAAGGTGTCAAGATCAAGCACCAAAGACAAACAAACAGTAGGTGTTCACACTTAGGGATTTTCCCTCTCTATACTTTCGAGGGATTGTTGCTATTAATTGCCGTCCCAAGCATGCCTGTTATCTATTGTTTAGGAATACACTTACGTCAGGGGACCTTGTAGATCTGTATAAATACATCACACTTTAGACAGATAATCAGAGGGATTCCGACCAGAGGGTATCGCCACCATCGCTGATACCGATGCTGCAGTCATCTTGACGCTGACCCAGTCTTCGTGTCCCTGCGGAGTCTGAGATAGAGACCTCATTTCAAGGTAACGAGGGTTGGGGGCTCCTCTCATGGACACGGCTTTGGCAGATTAGGTTTAGCAAACCCAGCTCTCCTTTAGGTAGGAGGTTAGGCCTATTCACATTAGGGTATTAGGGCATATTCCATCTTATATATCTCTTTCATGTATTGCAAAATGGTGGGGGTCTTCATAACAATGACTCTCTTCTTCACAATACTGTTACTTGCTATATTCATTATCCTAATCATTGCAGTCCACGCAACTTATCGCAAATTGCAGTTATGTTAAATAAAAACTATAATAACTTCACTGCATCTGTGTTATTGCCTTTGTTTGTATGAGACATAATATATCTGTGAGAAAAGGGTAATCTCTGTTAACCACGACATTCCCTGAGATATCTTATTTTGAGTCCATGCGTAAACGACTGCCATAAATCACCTTTTTACTATAGTGTTTCTGGTGAGGTGCTGCTAGTGAGCCGGTAAGGTTGGGACAACAGTTGCGACTTATTGTAGGAAAAAATCAGTCGCCTACAAACAAAAGTACTGTCATCCTTAAACCAGCAGTCTTGCTCAGAGCAAGAGTCCAAACTACAACAGTAGGGGTGCTGAAGGAAATACTTAACATCAGGATGGACACTGTGGCACTCCAAGGGGCCCCTGACAGTAGCATGGACGATGAACTGCCCACCACCTCCGCCGGCTCTAGTGGACAGGAGGCACTGCCACAGGACCACCACACCAGCACTCCACCCCCTGCAGAGGGAGAACCACCCCGCAAGCGGTCCCTGAGATCCAGGAACAAGACAGAGCATGATGCCAAGACCCCCGCCAAGAAATGAGACCACCCTGATTGTCAAACCACTGTCCCACTTTGTCACCCTGTCTATATTGGAACTGCCCCAGCTCCACTTCCCATGCCCATATGGGCAATGCACCTGTGAGACTAATAGACTGGACTCTGCCATGGACACTTCTCCGCCATCACCCCTCACCATTTAACTCCCCCCACCAATATTTTTTATGTAAATAAACACACATGAAGCACCAAAAGATCTGGAGTCTGTCTGTGGTTTAGAAATAGTGTATTTGCAATTACAGTGACAAAATTTCCAGGAACTAGTAATGTCAACATACCAATGTCAGACAGCTCTAGTCCATGAGGAATCTAAGCAGATGACACACGTTGGAAACCACACCGGTGAAACCATAAGGGAAAATGACAACTCAGTGACCATACACTAGGTGAAATCGACAGACAGGATAGAGGTAGAAGTGTAAAAGTACTTGTAGTAGGCAGGAATGTATTCTCACCTGTGTGTCACTGGAAATATTGCTGGATGACTGAGTCTCTGTTGTCAATGTCTTCTTCCTCTGCTTCCTCCTCATCACTGTCCACAGGCTCCACAGCTGCCACAACACCGCCATCTGGACCATCCTCCTGCAGAAAAGGCACATGTCGTTGCAAAGCCAAGTTGTGAAGCATACAGCAGGCCACGATGATCTGGCACACCTTCTTTGGTGAGTAGAATAGGGATCCACCTGTCATATGGAGGCACCTGAACCTGGCCTTCAGGAGGCCGAAGGTCCGCTCGATCACCCTCCTAGTCTGGCCATGGGCCTCATTGTAGCGTTCCTCTGCCCTGCTCCTGGGATTCCTCACTGGGGTCAGTAGCCATGACAGGTTGGGGTAACCAGAGTCCCCTAATAGCCACACCCGGTGCCTCTGGAGTTGACCCATCACATAAGGGATGCTGCTATTCCGCAGGATGTAGGCATCATGCACAGAGCCGGGGAACATAGCATTTACCTGGGAGATGTACTGGTCTGCCAAACATACCATCTGTACATTCATTGAATGATAACTTTTCTGGTTTCTGTACACCTGTTCACTCCTGCGGGGGGACCAAAGCTACATGGGTCCCATCAATGGCACCTATGATGTTGGGGATGTGTCCCATGGCATAGAAGTCACCTTTCACAGTAGGCAAGTCCTCCACCTGAGGGAAAACGATGTAGCACTGCATGTGTTTCAGCAGGGCAGACAACACTCTGGACAACACGTTGGAAAACATAGGGTGGGACATCCCTGATGCCATGGCCACAGTTGTTTGAAATGACCCACTTGCAAGGAAATGGAGCACCGATAGCACCTGCACTTGAGGGGGGATTCCTGTGGGATGGCGGATTGCTGACATCAGGTCTGGCTCCAACTGTGTACACAGTTCCTGGATTGTGGCACGGTCAAACCTGTAGGTGATGATCAAACTTCTTTCCTCCATTGTCGACAGGTCCACCAGCAGTCGGTACACCGGAGGATGCCGCCATCTCCTCACATGTCCCAGCGGACGGTGCCTATGAAGGACAACAGCGACCACAGAGTCAAACAACTCAGAGGTATGTACCCACAGTCTACACAGAACACCATTCCTACACAAAAAGTGTCTTGTATGTGTGTTGTGAGACTAGGCCTACGTATGTGTGACGCAGTTGGTAATTAGGCCATGTGGGCCCCTGAAATGGCAGCTGCCTGACCTGTAAAGTGGGACAATGGGATGTGAGGTAACTGCACTGGGGTTGTACACTGTCGCTGTAGGCGGTCGAAGACCGCGGCGCAAAGCTGCATTGGTTAACATTGGACCCTATGGGTCCCAGGAGCCAATGACGATGTACGCCAGCATTGATGGTACGCACCGTCGCGGACGTGACCGCCGCGGATGTGACCGCCGCGGATGTGACCTCCATTTTCTAACTGTTGAATCACTCGATACCTGACCTGCAAGTGCTGCTGTGACCTCGGTCTGGAAGAGACAATGGCTCGTGCGTCTGGGGAAAGGGCCCCTGCCTTCACTGCAGAGGAGTTGGAGAAGCTCGTCAACGTGGTCCTCCCCCAGTACACTCTACTCTACGGTCCTCCAGACCAACAGGTAAGTACACAGGGAGCATGTTGTATGGGCTGTGCCTGTGTGGAGAGGGCTGGTTGTAAGAAGGAAAGGGGCACAGTTCTGCGTGCATGAAAGACTGTGAATGCATGTGCCACATGGCAAGGGTAGGGATGTGGGCCACTCACTTTGACGGTGCAGTTGGTAATGACTTTTCTTCTTCCCCTGTACATTTCATGTAGGTCAGCGCTCACCAGAAGAAGGATGTTTGGCGTGCCATCGCCAAGGACGTCCGGACTCTGGTGGTCCACTGCCGGAAAAGATGGGAGGACATTCGCCGCTGGAGCAAGAAGACGGCGGAGGCTCAGCTGGGGATGGCCTCTCAACGTGGGAGGGGTGCCATTCGAACCATGACCCCCCTGATGTTCCGGATCCTGGCGGTGGCCTACCCGCAGTTGGATGGGTGCTTGAGGGCATCACAGCAGACACAAGGGGATGAGTACACTATCATTCAGTGGACTTTGCGAGCAGTGAAGGTGTCTGGGTGGGGGAGGAGGGCTTTGAGTTCCCCTAGGCCAGGACGAGTTCCGTAGGCTAAGCCCATTCGTAAGGCATGACCCTGTGGCCTCCCAGCCCACCTCTGTAGAGTGCCAAGTACAGGTATTCATGCCCCTGTGTCATCTATGTGTGCAGATGTCGTCCATAGCCTTGTAGGCCATTTCCCAGGAATTGCCCTGTAGAGACCAACAGCGCGACGTAGTGCAGGGGGCTGCTGTGTCTGTATTGTCCGCCAATGGTAGCGGTAAGCCATGCACTCAACCTGTCTTTCTTCTGTCGTCCCCCCTTTCTGTGGTCTCCCTGTTCTTGTGTGCATTAGCATCATCAGGCGGAGGTACAGTGGCACCGGAGCACGAGGGATCTGCATCCACATGGGCATGGAGGCCCACACTACAGACTCAGAATACACCAGTGGGACGGAGGGCGAGGGGAGCACCACGGCGGTCACAGGATCTGCAACCAGCGACATGGACTCATCCTCCGATGGGAGCTCCCTTGTGGTGATGGCAACATCTGTTCCCCCCACTTCTACAGGTACAGCCGCCACCCCCCCTACCAGCACTGCCCTCCCAGCAGCCCCTCTGCCTTCGCCCCTTGCCCGCTCACCCAGGAGGGTGGGCATCACCTTTGCCCAGGCACCTCAGCCCCTGCCCCTGTCACCTCTGCTGCCCTCAGTGAGGAGGCCATTGACCTCCTCAGGTCCCTCACTGTTGGGAAGTCTACCATTTTGAATGCCATCCAGGGTGTAGAAAGGGAGTAGCAACACACAAATGCATTCCTGGAGGGAATTCATTCTGATCAGGCTGCCCTTCATCGAACCGTTCAGACTCTGGCATCCGCACTGATGGCAGCCATTGTCCCTGTGTCTAGCCTCCCCCTCTAACTTCCTCCACCCCGACCCAATCCCCTGTACCTCTGCCTATCCCAAGCACACCATCAGACCAGCCTGCACACACAATTCCACCACACAAGGGAAGCTCAGGCAAACATAAGCACCACACATCCCACAGGCACTCACGCAAGCATCACACACATACAGACACCAACATCCACTGCCTCCACTGTGTCCCCCTCCTCCTCGTCTCCCTCCTCCCTCCCAGTCTCGTCTACACTCACACCTGCATGCACTACCACTACAGCCACTATGTCCCGCACCAGCACACCCACCAGCACACCCCGCTCACTTGCACTCACCACCCCCACTACCATTTACACGTCCCCTGTGTCCTCTCCCAGTGTGTCTGTGACGCCCCTTCCGAAGGTACACAAACGCAGGCACACACCCACCCAACAGCCATCCACCTCACGACAGCCTCCAGCCCATGCACCTGCACCCAAATCCACAAAAGTTACACCTCCTACAACCACCACCTCTTCCTCCACTCCCAAACCCCCTCCAGCTACCCGTCCCAGTGTGTCCCAAAAACTTTTCCTGTCCAACCTTAACCTATTTCCCACCACCCCCCCGTCCAACTCATAGGTCCCGTACTAGCACCTCAGCCAAAAAATCTCCGGGACCAGTGGTGCCTGTTGTTACAGGTATGTGGAGTGCACCGGCCACCAGGGCAGCCATTGTGGCACGGATCCACAGCACAGCCATTCCCCCCCTGTGAAGCACCAGAAGTTGGACAGTGCCCGGTGGGAGAAGGGGAAGATTCCAGCCAGCCAAGCCGCTCACAGGGGTCCCGGGGGGAGTGTGGACTCAGCTGTGACTCCTCCCAAGGTGGGGAAGGGGCAGAAGAAATCTCCAAAGTCTGGGAGGAGCAGCACGGCGGAGAAGACCGCAATCACCCCCGCTGCCCAGGAGGCCACCGCCAGCCCCATCGTCACTGCCCAGAAGGCCACCGCCAGCCCCATCGTCACTGCCCAGGAGGCCACCGCCAGCCCCATCGTCACTGCCCAGGAGGCCACCGCCAGCCCCATCGTCACTGCCCAGGAGGCCACTGCCAGCCCCATCGTCTCTGCCCAGGAGGCCACTGCCAGCCCCATCGTCACTGCCCAGGAGGCCACTGCTATCCCCATCGTCTCTGCCCAGGAGGGCCCTGCAAGCCACAGCCCAGCTGACCCATGAAGGACCGCGAGCCACAGCCCAGCTGGGCAATGACGGACCGCCATGGCAAGGACCGCTGAACAGGGCAAAGACCGCCATGGCAAGGACCGCTGAACAGGTCAGACACTGGCAACTCAAGCACCACTGAACAGGCCAAGGACCGCTGCACAGGGCAAAGACCGCCATGGCAAGGACCGCTGAACAGGTCAGACACTGGCAACTCAAGCACCGCTGAACAGGCCAAGGACCGCTGAACAGGGCAAAGACCGCCATGGCAAGCACCGCTGAACAGGGCAAAGACCGCCATGGAAAGCACCGCTGAACAGGTCAGACACTGGCAACTCAAGCACAGCTGAACAGGCCAAGGACAGCTGAACAGGGCAAAGACCGCCATGGCAAGCATCGCTGAACAGGGCAAAGACCCCATGGAAAGCACAGCTGAACAGGACAAAGACCGCCACGGAAAGCACCGCTAGCCCATTTGCGGCAGGGGCAGTGACGCAACTGGGGCCGTCACGGGGTGAGTGCTGCACTCTGGGCACCAGTCCCCCTCCAGAACCATTGGAGACCTGCATCCACTCCGTCTGTCCTGCACAGGATGAAGCACTCTGGGCACCAGTCCCCCTCCAGAACCAGTGGAGACCTGCATCCACTCTGTCTGTCCTGCACAGGATGAAGCACTCTGGGCACCAGTCCCCCTCCAGAACCAGTGGAGACATGCATCCACTTGTGAGACTGTGGCTTTGCACTCCCCAGGATGGAACAGTGGGCAAACCACCCACTGTAGAGACTTGAGAGACTGTGGCTTTGCACTCCCCAGGATGGAACAGTGGGCAAACCACACACTGTAGAGACTTGAGAGACTGTGGCTTTGCACTCCCCAGGATGGAACAGTGGGCAAACAACCCACTGTAGAGACTTGAGAGACTGTGGCTTTGCACTCCCCAGGATACATCAATGGGCATGGAGGCCCCTCGTGGATCTGGCATGGTGCACTCATCCGGCTGAGGTGCCCCCCTTCCCTTCCCCCTGAGGTGCCTGTTGTATTTCTATCAGATGCCCCTGCAGTGTCCTCTCCGTCATGTTCGGGTATCTTGTGTGGGCCTCACCCATGCATTTGGGGCCCAGTGGTCCACGGACTATGAATGGTGCAAAACCTGCACTACTAATCGTGGTGTATTTTTTGTTTATTGTGTATATATATATGTATATGTTTGCTTACTGTATTTTGATATATTACAATGGTTCCACTCATTTCCTTTTGTCTTTGCATTCTTCCGGGGGGGGGGGGTTGGGGGGTGTTACTGTAATGTATAGATAAGCATTGGTGTGTGTGTTGTAGTGGTTGAGGGTCGGGGTGGGGGTTGGGGTGTTGAGTGTGTGTCTCCCTGTGTTTTTGCCTCCCCCCTCCCCTATGTCGTAGGTGCAGTACTCACTGTGGTCTTCGCCGCCGGCGTTGATGCTCCTCGTAGAAGAGCAGGAAGCCTAGCGCTGGGAGAGTATGAAGTTCCGTCTCCATGGTGCCCTCCTTCCTCGTGGAGTGTGTAGAGGTGAGCGTTTTCCCTTCGAAATGGCTGTTTTCGCCGTGTTTTTATCCGTGGTGAATCCGCCCCGGAAAAGGTGGCGGATTGGCCTGTCATAATAGTGTGAGCTGTACATTGTCTCCCGCCTGTCTGTTGGCGGTTACCGCTGCGGTGTTTATTTGTACCGCCGTGGCGGACGAAGTGTTAAAGTGGCTGTCTTTGTTGACGGTTTCCACCACGGTCGTAATTGCAAATCTTTTACCGCCGCTTTAACACCGTCCGCCAGGGTTGTAATGACCACCTTAGTGTCTGAAGCCCAGTATTTATCCCCAGTTGTGCTTATGAAGTGGGGGGAAGTTTCTAGAGGTTCCACCCACGCATCCTGCCATCCCTATCCAGGCTCCAGACTAACTACAGGGAGTATGCAGCTCAATGTGTTCAGGCAAGACTCAGCCTATTTAGGTGCAATTGGGGCTCTGCCCAGCTCCTCCCTCCCATCATGCAAGTGATAGCCCATTCAGGCACACCTAAACTCTTTATTGTGTGTGGCTGTCTAGGAGGGGTACACAAAGTCCAACTGTCAGCTACACCCAGTCATGTAACCAGAAATAAGCTACAGCCACTGAATGGCTAAGACATGAAAATGCCAACTTTCTAAAAGTGGAATTTTCAAAACTGTAATTTGAAATTTGACTTCACCTTATGTTAGGATTTTAAAATAGGATGTCAGAGATACTACACATGAATTGGTTACCTATTGCCATTTCGAAATTGCACTTATAAAATGGAATAAGGTAACTCCAATGTCATCCTAAGGGAGATGCAAGTCTTGCAGTAATGAAAAACTAATGTAGGAGTTTTTCGCTACCTGACATGTAAAACCTAAAAGTAAATGTCCCACATTTTAAGTACACTAAACCCTGACTTTTGAGAGCCTACTGTAGGGGTGACTTAGATGTATTAAAAAGGAAGATTTGGGTCTGACAAAAGGTTTACTTTGCCAGGTCGAAATGGCAGTATAAAAACTGCACAAACAAGCTCTGTAATGGCAGGCCTGAGATATGTTAAAGTGCTACGTAAACAGGTGGCACAATTGATGTTGCAGGCCCACCAGTAGTGTTCACAGGTCCTGGTTACATGTAGTAACACTTTAACAGCGACTAACATGTAAATTAAACATTCCCATTGGGGGTTAGTCAATGTTGCCATGTTTTAAGGATTGAGCACATGAACTTTAGCAGTTGTAAAGTGCACAGACCTAAGGCCAGCAAAAAAGGTTTCGGGGAAGAGCACCCTAAGGCTGACAGTTAAAAAAAAGGGGGAGAGCAGAAATGTGCCATATATACAATGATATGGTGCACTTCTACTCTCTCCCAGTGCTTGTGCACTGTGTGCTGAATAGTGCCAATGCAGGCACCCAGCAGCATTGCTTTTGTGCACAAAGGGGCACCTTCCTGCATAAAAAATTTAGAGGGCTACTCATCTTTCTATGTATGCTGCAGAATGCAGCCCATATGGAAAGAGGAAGTAACTAGGAGAAATAAAGATATTTCTTCTCTTTGTGCCTCTTTCGGGTAGGTGTACCAATTTGGCTCAAGCCCAGGTTTACAAGTCTTTGAGAATCTAGATTTGCATCAAAATACATGAATAGATGCAGGGGAAAGCCAATGATCCATCCATGCAATACCTACCTAACGCTAAGTAATGCAAGGTAGAACGGATCTCTGAGTTGCGTTATTTTGTGTTGAGTAAACCCTGCAAAGCCACTCAAAGTGCCTTTGTGTAGCTTACTAAATGCCAAAAATGATTTTTCAGGGTGACTGAGCCACACAAGTGACACAACCAGATTCAAAATAATAATAAAGATGCCCCTTACTGTCTAAGTAGGAAATTCCAATGCTTACACACTGAGGGGGTCATTTTGACCTTGGCGGACGGTGGAGGCCGTCCGCCAAGGTACTGCCGCTGAATGACCGCATCGCGGTCAAAAGACCGCGGCGGCCATTCAGACATTTCCTCTGGGCCGGCGGGCGCTCTCCAAAAGAGCGCCCGCCGGCCCAGAGGAAATGCCCCTGCAACGAGGACGCCGGCTCAGAATTGAGCCGGCGTAGTTGCAGGGGTGCGACGGGTGCAGTTGCGCCCGTCGCGTATTTCAGTGTCTGCTTGGCAGACACTGAAATACTTTGCGGGGCCCTCTTACGGGGGCCCCTGCAGTGCCCCATGGGCATGGGCACTGCAGGGGCCCCACGGCACCCCCTACCGCCATCCTGTTCCTGGCGGGAGACCCGCCAGGAACAGGATGGCGGTAGGGGGTGTCAGAATCCCCATGGCTGCGGAGCGCGCTCCGCAGCCATGGAGGATTCACAAGGGCAGTGGTAAACCGGCGGGAGACCGCCGGTTTACCCTTTCTGGCCGCGGCTGAACCGCCGCGGTCAGAATGCCCTCGGGAGCACCGCCAGCCTGTTGGCGGTGCTCCCGTGGTCGGTGACCCTGGCGGTCACCGGCCGCCAGGGTCAGAATGACCCCCTGAATGTGTTCAGCAAGGTAAGACTTAAATGTATTTAGGCCTTGATTTATACTTTTTGACGCAAAACTGCACTATTGCAATTTTGCGTTAAAAAGTATAGAGCCAGCTTGCGCCATTCCAGGACGCCAGCCCGGTGCCATATTAATGGAATGGCGTAATCCGGCGCAAAGGGTGGGGTATAAAAACAAATTGACATTAGCCGGGTGGGGGTGGGGGTATGGGAGAAGGGGTTTTAGCGTTATAAAATGACATTAGGCTGGTTAGAGTAAAATAAGATGACTCTAGCTACATTTATTGACACTAAACATACCATACCACATGACTCCTGTCTTATAAAAGACAGGAATCATGCCCACCATCCCAATGGCCAGCACAGGGGACAAGTGTCCCATGGGCATGGCCATTGCACCCAGTGCCATGTATGGGGGGCCATTTCTGGGCCCGCTCTGGCACTTTAAAAAAACAAAAGGTAAATACTTACCTTTACTTACCTGTACTTACCTGGGATGGGGTCCCCCATTCTCCGCTGTCCCTCCAGTGTGGGTCGGGGTGTCCCTGGGGCATGGAAAGGGCACCTGTGGGCTCTTTCCATGGTGTTCCACCATGGAAAAAGGCCCACAGGTCCCTTAATGCCTGCCCTGACCCAGGTGTTAAATAATGGTGCTAAGCAAGCTTAGGGCCATTATTTAGGCCCGCCACCCTCCTGTGCACCTTTTTTGCACGTGAGGATAAATAAGGCCTTAGAGTCATTTTTTGCCTGGGAACACCTAGCTTGCATCTCATTGACGCAAGGTAATTTTCCGCAGGCAAAAAATAACTTTAACTCCAATATTTTGATGCTAGACGGGTCTAGCGTCAAAATATAAATATGAATTTAAGTTTGCTCTGAAATAGCATCAAAATAATTAACCTATTTGAGCGGAAACAGAGTATAAATATGCTCCTTAGAATGTTGTTCTGTTGTGAAGTGCCTGGAAGTAGTTTATGGTCTACCGTATCAAACACTATAATTAGGGCTGGTAGGATGAAGAAGGAGGAGAGGCTATTATTTATATATCTAAGTCAGTTTATATTCCAATCATTTAACAAGCAGGTTCAGTGCTATCTCCTTGTCAAAAACCAAATTGCTAAGTCCCCTCTAAAATGTGATTTTGAATGTGCTTTTTATTTCTAAGGCTATGCATTTTTTTTATGTTTTTTGCCAAGAAAGAGACAGTATAAATAGGTTTGTAATTTTCTGTGTCTGAATCAATGTATTTTTTTGAGCCGTGATTTTATGGGCCCTATTTGTAAGCATTTAGGGCCAGATGTAGGAACTGTTTTGCCAGTCGCAAACTGCGAAAAACGAAGTTTGCGCCATGCAAAACAGCCATTGCGATGCTGATTCACATTTTGCGAGTCAGTACCAACTCGCAAAATGTGAATCCGACTCGCAAATAGGAAGTTTCCTTCCTATTTGCGACTCGCATCGCGATGCAGAATTGCTTTGTGACTGCGAAAGCGGTCGCAAAGCAATTCGCAGTTAACACCCACTTGAAGTGGGTGGTAACTCATTCGCAAACGGGAAGAGGTCCCCATGGGACCCCTTTACCTTTGTGAATGTCACTAAAAATAATTTTTCAGAGCAGGCAGTGGTCCAATGGACCACTGCCTACTCTGAAAAAATGAAACCAAATGGTTTCATTATTTTTTTGTATTGCAACTCGTTTTCCTTTAAGGAAAATGGGCTGCCATTAAAAAAAAAAAAACTGCTTTATTACAAAAGCAGTCACAGACATGGAGGTCTGCTGTCTCCAGCAGGCCACCATGTCTGTGAGTGCAGGGACTTGCTATGGGTCGCAAAATGCGACCCACCTCATTAATATTCATGAGGTGGGTCTTTGCGACCCCATAGCGAGTCGCAGAAGGTGTCTGAGACACCTTTCTGCAGACAATTTTGCGAGTTGCAAATTGCGAGTCAGTCTGACTCACAATTTGCAACTCGCAAAATTTGAGTTTACTACATCTGGCCCCTAGAAACTATACTAAATTGGATGGAAACATTTGACAACACAAGCTAATGTGAAAGCAGGCATTTATTAATTTCTATAGCTGAGCTTGGGGCTTGGAGTTATTAAAAAGGCTGATGGCTTGGTGTCTGCAATGGCAGATGAGAGTGACTCCTCAGGAAAGAGGCTGTCTATATCTGTAGTTGAGAGCAAAGTATTTAGGGGCCTATTCACAAATTGCATTTTGTAATACATTAAGTAGTACTATAGTAGTTCTAATCATGCACTGCAAAATTTATAATGGATATTAGAGCAGATTGTTGGGGGATGGGATCAATCAACCTTGCTGCATTTGGGGCTCTGAGACTGTTATCAGATTTTGATTGCAATTAGAAGGTCGAGTCTGGGTCCTGTTTTAGGCTGTCTGCAATGAGAAATTATATATGTTCAGTAACAAAATGTTGTAAGGATTTATTCCATTTGATCTTGCTAGAATGTAATTTAATGAAAGCTTGGTTTAGAATGCGGGAGTTCACAGGTACACGCAGAGGAATAAGGAGGTGTGATTTACAGCTCCGTGTGTGGCGTACTTGCTGGCGGGTACCCAGGCTGAGGAGGATGCTAAAACTGACAACAAGATAGGGGATAAGTAACCCAAAGAAAGACTTAGCTCTCCCAAAGAGTTTGATGGTGTCCAAGCAAACTGCTTTTGCATGCCATGTGTGCCTTCATCAAACTGCGGAGTCAACAATTGGCGTATGTGGAGTCAAAGCTCAACTCCAGCCGGTGTGAAGCATTTGAACGTAAAGAAAGCTTCACTGAGGAGTATACACCTCATTGGTCAGAAACTATGTCCAAGACCACACTAAAAGGTATTGCTCTGCCACGCAAAACAAAGCTATACATAATGGAGTGTTAATGTTGAAGGTGGATACAACCAGGATTACAAATTGCAGTCAAAAACAATCATCATTTACCACATAAGACTACATAATACGATTAGACATAAAAGTGCTGGCTCACAGAACAAGGACAAAAGGAAGAATACTGTTGTTACACTTAACAGAGTGTTGATAAATAGAGCGTTATCACCTCAGCACTGGGCCGGGAGACCCAAGAAGCAACACTGGGTTTGTGCTTACTGAGCTGTCCAACATCTGAAGTGGAGCATCACCAAAACTGCCAGGTGGTGGCTCAAAACAACTCCAGAGGTCTCCAAGAGCAACAAGCCTCTGATGGAGACCAAGATGAAAGTCAAAACTCAAAGACTGTCCGGGATGACCCGGAGGCTGGTCCATCATTGGCCCTTAGTGATGTTTAAGATTCTCAAAGACAGCCGACAGCATCTGAAAGAGCGTCAGCCTCAACGTCAGCCACTTCCATGAACAGCTATAATTCTGTCGCCTTCCTGAAAACACCACCACCTTTTGATACCACCAAATAGAAAAATATTGGCAATAGATGGATGTTAGAAATGGGGTCTTTGGTTGGCAGTCAGGTTACCTCCTGTCCAAGCAAGGACCCTCACTCTAGTCAGGGTAAGTCACACACAATCAAAATTATCCTGGGCCTCCCCTCTGGTAGCTTGGCACTGAGCCGTCAGGCTTAACTTAGAAGGCAATGTGTAAAGTATTTGTGCAATAAATTATACAATAACACTAGATAGCACCACAAAAATACACCACACAGTGTTTAGAAAAATATATAATATTTATCTGATAAGATGCAGGTCAAAACGATTAAAATGCAATAAGTATATGTGAGATATGACTGAAAAGTGATATAAAGTGTCTTAAGTCTTTTAAAAGCAAAACAAAGTCTCTTTCAAGTGCAAAGTACCTGGTTTGCGTGAAAAATGTCCGTAATGAACTGCAGAGGAGGAGATGTGTGGAAACAAAGGGGTGTGCTTCGATTTCACAGGCCGCACATGGCGATGCGTTGTTTAGTTTTCACGCAGGGAGGGTTGTGCATCTATTTTCGGCGCTTGGTCGTGGATCCTCTTCGGACTGTGGTGTTTTCAGATGCCCCGGGGACGATGTGTGGATTTCTGGCGCTGCTAGGACGAAGTCACAGGAGCTGCTTCAATCCGGTAGGCGTTGTGTTTAATTTTCTACCGCACGGCAAGTGCTGCGTCGATTCCTCTCTGGAAGTCGGGCTGCGTTGTTCTGGCTCGGCTGTGCGTCGATCCGGTGAGGCCGTGCGTCTAATTTCTGGTCGCTACACTGACGCTGCATCGATCTTCTCATTGCGAAGTCAGGCTGCGTCGTTCCGGTTCGGCGTGCAGTGAAATTTTCACTGCAGTGCAGGCTGTACATCGTTTCTGGCAGGCTGTGCGTCGAATTTCGCTGCACAAGGAGTCCTCCTTGTAGAGATGAAGCATTTTTGGTCCAGAGACTTCAGGGAACAGGAGGCAAGCTCTATCCAAGCCCTTGGAGAGCACTTCCCCACCACAGCCAGAGAGCAGCAAGGCAGCAGGGCAACAGCAAGGCAGCAGTCCTTCACAGAAAGCAGAAAGTTGAGTCCTTTGAGCAGCCACGTAGGTCTTCTTGGCAGGATGCAGGTTCTGGTTCAGGTTCTCTTCTCCAGGAAGTGTCTGAGTTGGTAGGGGCATAGGCCCTGTTTAAATACCCAAATGTGCCTTTGAAGTCGGGGAGACTTCAAAGAGTGGCTTAGAAGTGCACAAGGTCCCCTTTCAGTTCAATCCTATCTGCCAGGGTCGCTGTAGGAGGTGTGGCAGTCCTTTGTGTGTGGCCAGCTACTGTAGTTTGACATGCAAGTGCCAGGCCCTCCACCCTCCCAGCCCAGGAAGACCCATTCAAAATGCAGATGTATGCAAGTGAGGCTGAGTATCCTGTGTTAAGGTTGTGTCTGAGTGAAGGCACAAGGGAGCTGTCAACTAAGCCCAGCCAGACATGGATTGTTAGGCACAGAAGTATTTAAGTGCAGAGAAATGTTCACTTTCTAAAAGCGGCATTTCTAAAATAGTAATATCAAATCCAACTTTACCAGTCAGTAGGATTTTGTATCACCATTCTGGCCATACTAAATATGACCTTCCTACTCCTTCCAGATCAGCAGCTACCATTCATAAAATGTATGAGGGCAGCCCCAAAGTTAGCATATGAAGGGAGCAGGCCTCAGAGTAGTGTAAAAACGAATGTAGGAGTTTTTACACTACCAGGACACGTAAACTACCCAGGTACATGTCCTGCCTTTTGTTTACACAGCACCCTGCCCTATGGGTTACCTAGGGCATACCTTAGGGGTGTCTTAAATGTAGAAAAAGGGGAGTTTTAGGTTTGGCAAGTACTTTTAAATGCCAAGTCGAATTGGCAGTGAAACTGCACACAGGCCTTGCAATGGCAGGCCTGAGACAAGGTTAAGGGGCTATTTAATTGGGTGGCACAATCAGTGCTGCAGGCCCACTAGTAGCATTTAAACACAGGCTCTGGGCACATATAGTGCATCCTACTAGGGACTTACAAGTAAATTAAATAGTCCAATTGGGTATGAGCCAATGTTACCATGTTTAAAGGGAGAGAGCATATGCACTTTAGCACTGGTTAGCAGGCCATCTTACGGGTTGGTGCCACTCATTGAAACTAGCAGTGAAGCCCATCATTGTGCCGGCCAAGGAAGAGCACTGCCCTGGGAACTGAGCCTACAGGCTCTAAGGCATGACCGGCCCAGCACAATGAGAAGCCCATTATCCCAAATTGAACCAGACCTGTGATTGGAGGACAGGTGGAACACCCTTGCACATGAGATTTGGTACTACTGATCTTACCTTGCCCAAGTGGCATTTAGCATGGGCCCTGCCTGAGGCCTGTATAGCAGCGGGGGCCTAGCTGCAAGTGGGACCTTTGGCAGGAGAATTTGGCAGTGCTGCATGTCCCAAAGCCTCTGGGAGTGGAGGTAAACAGTAACGACCTGATAGATGGCCCTGGAATCACTCACCGTGATGGACTTTGTATGAGGACTCCTTGCTACCCGCCCTGCCATCTCAGCCCAGATTGCTTAAAGTTAAGAGCTATCTCCCGGATAATAGTTACTAGTGGTGAGAACGTGCAACTTGACCAAGACATCCCCCCTTGGGGGTCCAACTTGTTGTGGTCCCTGATTTGATCACTCAGCTTGGGACCAGACCCTGGCATAACTTTTAAGGACTCACTGCTGGCAAAGGCTCTCTAAACTACTCAAATAGACATGGGCAAGGTGATGAGGCGGAAAGACTGGGAAGTGGAGGAACCTCAAGCGGAGACCCCTGCGGAATCCCTGTGAGACACTGGTGGCCAGGATCCCCATCCTGCGCCACTGGGAGGCCCTATCCTCCAGGATGTTGTGCATGCCATAAAGGCCTCCCAAGAGGCACTAGAAACGAAAATTGACACTCTAGAGGTGCACTTGGGACTCCTATGGGATGATCATAACCGCTTGGCTGACAGGGTCACCACTGCTGAATGGGACTTGGCTGAGATTCCCCCTACCTTAGCTTTGAAAAACAAGAAACTCACTGCCATGGAAACAAAAATCCATGCACTTGAAATGTGTGCAGAGGATGTCAAAAATCACTCAAGCCGAAATAGCATACGATTGGTGGGCCTACCTGAGCGGGTAGAGGGAGACAACAGTCTGACCTACTTGGAGAATTGGCTCAGACACAAGTCGCACAGGAGGGACTGTCTTCTTTCTACGTGCTAGAATGGGCTCATGAAGTACCTGCAAGAGCGCCGCTCCCGGGAGCGTCGTTGAGGCCAGTTGTAGTGCAGTTACTATACTACAAGGACTGCAACTATATACTGGCTCAGGCATACCAGAAAAGGGAAATCCTAGTGGAGAAAAGCAGAGTTAGAATCTTCCCAGATGTCTCACATGTGTCAATGGCGACACCCCACATTCTTGGAAGCTAAAAAGAAGCTCAGACAACTGGGAATCAGACATTTGATGTTATTCAGAGCGAGATTCCGTGTGGTTACACCAGACAGAACAAGGTTTTTCCAATCCCCGCAAGAGGTATGGGAATGGCTCGAACAGCACCCTCAGCTGGGACCTAGACGCGAGCCACAGGATAGTTGCTCTCCGCGGCCCTGACTGCGGCGTAGAAACAGACGTTACAGATCTGCCCCATCACAGGAAGAGGCCAAACTGGAAATGCAGCGGGCGATAGAGGCAGTGGGGTTTTTGAATGGCACTGGAACAGTTCCCTTGTCACTGGTGAATAACAGGGTCATGGATAACTCAGACTCTGACAGCGGCTCTGGAGTCTCAGTGCACTCTAGTGTCATCTTGCCTAAAGTCACACCAGGGACGTCGGATGAACTCATATGACACAGCAATCACGCTGGTAATGTTTAGGGTATTAACTGTCAGGCATGCTGGACTGGTGGTGTGCCGATCATGGCCCCTATAAGGTGGACTGTGTAGCCTTTAAAGCTGTGTGCTACACCTTGATGACTGTTCATCGTCAGTTTTATCACCTCTGCCCCCCTGCACTCACCTGTTGTTTACTTGGTGTCTTGGCATCTTCCTGGCTGCCACGCACTGTTCCTCTTCATCTCTAGTCCTCGTCTCCTCTCCGCTTGGCGTCCTCGTCCCTGGAGTCATGTCGGGTGTGTCAGTTGGTGTTGTGTTCTTCGGGGTTTTCTTCTGTCTGCCTTGACTGGATCTTGAGCCTTCTTGGGAGCTACAAAGGAGAATGAAACAACAATGCTTAAAGTGCCAAACCTTCCGGATGGTAACAAATTAATATAAATGATATAAAAACGCAAATACTTATCTTAAGAAGTATTACAAAACCATTAGGCTGTTTGTTTGTTTGAACTTATTTGTTCCTTGAAAACGTATTATTTGTTTGGGGTAATCAGATAGATTGTTCATGATACATGGATAGCAATCTATTGCCTGCACTAGAAGAATAGGTTATCCCTTGAGACTTGAGTGATGTGATATTGCTGCAATTTTTGTTAAGTTAGTACATGCGCTATTTTTGTTTCACTTAGTATCTCTAGCTCCTGAAAACAGTGTAGAAAATTAAAGACTTCATCATATACATACATAAGTGTATATATTATGTATTGTTTTCATTAATGTCTAGTTTAATTTGTAATACCAGTACACATCCTTTCCAGAGTACTAGGAATCTACGTCTTTCATCAACGGGAAGAGGGGACATTAGGTAGGTGCAAGAGAGGACCACAGAATTATTTCATATAATTTTCATACGAAATATTCCAAGTACTAAGTAGTGTTGTTATTTGTTTTAGAAGCTGATATACCTACCAAACGTCATCAGGTGTTGGACTAGTCAAGCTTTATCCCTGCGTCCCGGTGCGTCAGACATGATCATTCATTGGACGATTTGAGTTGCAGGGAAGGAGGGACCTATGTCGTGTCTATTTCACTCCTGCGAAAAGATAACCAAATCCTGACATTACTCTCTTTTATCTAACTGACCCTTGAACATCCACAGAGGGAGGGACGATACCAACACCATAACTCTTCCTGGGTACAGTGACAACATTTTGCCAACTGCACTGGTTGGAGGGGCTGTGACAGGGAAGCCTCCCTGTCTTCACTACCCCCTACAGATAAGGCTTGTGGATAAGGCTCCATGAATAGCAAATGTTTGCATATCTGTTTGGATGGGGGGGTCTTGACCAGCTTGTCCTGGGGAATGGGAATTGGGCTAATTGTTATGTGTTTGCATTTAGGGGGGCATATGAGTTGTGCCATATTGCATTATTTGCCCAGAGGCCTCATGGGAGTACTAGCTGTCTATGGAGGGTGGCTGGCCTCAAGGGATGCCCCATTTGTTACTAATGTCCAATGGCAGCATTCCAGACGCATAAGTTGCTATCATGGAACACCCGCAGAATGCACACCATGTCAAAAAGGTATATGGTGTTTTCACATTTGAATAGAAGGAGCATCCAAATGGCATTTTTACAAGAAACCTATTTAACAGCCAAGGAGGCTGCTGGAGAGGTTAGGCCTGTTATACCACCCACTGAGCATATGCCAAGAGAGCGCTGATATGGATCAGGGTGGGGATACCTTGCCAACATACAAGTGACCTAACTGACCCGGAGGGCCACTATGTAGTTGTGACAGGCAGGCTGGAGGGCCAGGACATAAGTAATGAATGTTTATGCCCCCAATGCGGGCCAGAGCAGGCTCCTCATCTCTCACAATCAACCATCATGTGTGGAGGTTTTAATTGCGTAGCATATCCCCAGAAGGACAGATCACACCCCCCTCTACCAGACTCTCAGTAGCTAGAGTAGCCTGCATGTTCACAGATTGCCAGGCACGGTGGGGATTAGTGGACACTTGGAGACAGACTCACCCACAGACCCTAGACCGCTCTTTCTTGTGAAGCTTACATGAGCTACACATGCGCCTAGACACATTCCTCTGTACTCCTGATGGCATGGCCTGGTTCATGCCACTGAATATTTGACTTGCATGATTTCCGATCATAATCCTGTCCTCCTCAATTTGAACTGGAGACGACACAGAGTCTGCATACCCACTTGGAGGTTGAAGCCTGAATCCTTACAGGACCAGGTTTTAAGGGAAGAAATTGTTGCCAAGATAAAGCAGTACTTTATTGACAACAATAGGACAGCCTCCATCCTCAAATAGAGTGGGAACCCTTTAGGGCGATGCTCAGAGGACAATGCATGGTAATATTGATAGGCATTAGGGGCACACTTCTACGTGAAGTGTCGGAAGCCGACCGCTAGCTTCCTGCACCGGAAATCCAAAGACCCGGCTGCCTTGACCTCCAGCAGGCTCTACTAGATAAGAAGGAGGCAGTGGTGACTCACATAGAGAGGCTGCTCTGCTTCAATTTCCGAGGTTACATGGACAGCACCTATGCTGAGCAAGACCGTTCTGGAACCCTGCTGGCCTGGTTGGCTAACCTAGCCAAGCATGGCATACCTGGAGTGGAATTTGTGACAGATGGAGGGAAGCCAATACCCACTTCTACTAGTATTACTTAGAACTTTATATGAGTACCACTCTATATGACAGGGTGGCGATCAGGGATTACCTGGCATTATTGCCCATCTTGCCCCTTACAGCGGAAGAGGCAGAGGACCTTGGCAAAGACAATACTCCACAAGAGGCAAGGGTGGCTATTAAGAATCTGGTGTATGGTAAGACGGCAGGGACAGATGGATTCCCGGCTGAATTCCATATGACCTATGCCAATGAGCTCACCCCCAAATTAGTGGTGCTTTATGGGACGGCAAGGGGCTCTGGATGTCTTCTGGTCACCTCAAGGGAGGCTCTAGTGGTCCCCCTACTAAAGCCAGGAAAACCTGCCTGTGACCACCAGGTGTATCGGCTGCTCTCGATGTTAAGTGTTGATTACAACATCTTGAGCAGAATCTTGGCAATGAGACTCCTTCAGTATACGACCAGATTAATCCACCCTGACCAGGCAGGTTTTATACTCTGCAGCAGCTCTGCGCTCAACATTAGAAGCTATTTGTCACTGCTGGAGGCTCTAGACCACGACACCAAGGGCGTGGCAGTTTTTACCATGGATATAGAAATGGCCTTCGATAGCCTGGAGTGGGAGTACCTGTATGATGTAATGTTGCAGCTTGGTGAGGGCTTTGTTGCTTGGACTAAAATGCTCTACATGGACCTGATAGCTCGGGCCGCACAGGTGGGACCATCTCTGAGGCTTACACAGTGGGACGTGGGACAAGGCAGGTGTGCCCCTATCACTTCTGCTCTTCTTGCTGGTCATGGAGCCCATGGCAGCCGATGCAAGGTCCTGGACAAATTATCAGGGGCTGCACGTCAGTACCCATGGCATAGGATAGCCTCATACACGGACAATCTACTACTCTTCCTACAGAACATGCGTGGAGATCAAATAGGAGCTAAATTAATGTTAACGCAGTTTGGATCTCTGTTGGGCCTGCAGGTGAACAGGAAGAAATCATGTCTATTCCCGACCACAGCCGAGAGCTCCCCCCTCTCCTGGCAGGGGAGCTTTTACAATGGGAACCCCAATGCCTGTCTTATCTGGGGGTCAAGGTCTATCATACCATGTCCGATATACTGGATGGGAATGGGGATCTAGTGATCAGGTCACTTAGATCTCACATGGACTTTTGGAAAACCCTGCCAAAATTGGTGATGGGGACAAAAGCACTGGTAAAACTTATTGCACTCCCACGACTCCTATACTTCTTTGGGACACCTCCCATCGAGATCCCTCAGACAATGTTCAGGGAGCTTGACTCCTTGCTTATGGCTTTTATCTGGTGATCAAGACAAAGGAGGGTGGCCCTGTCCACTTTAAAACATCCAACAACGGCTGGGGACCTGGCGGTACTCGACTTTGAGGCTTACTACCTCACTACACAGCTCCAATAGTTTGTACAGTGGTTGGCGGGCAGGCATACCCCAGGTAAAATCCAGGGATCTCTTGTTCTGAAACTCTCTGACCTAAAGTGCTGCTCGACCAGAGACTCCCAGAAGTTTAGAGTGATCGCCAAATTCTGGTCCCCCTGCCTCCAAAAAATGTGCAGTAGAATTCCATATACCCGGACCTGTCCATCACCATGTTGATGGAACTACCTCACGGGGGGAACTGGAGAGGACTGGCAGACTGGGTGGCAGCGAGAGCATCAATAGTACGGAACCTTTACCAGACGGAGGAAATATTGCTGTATGATCTCCCCCAGGAATATTTCTTGCTTCACGGGGTGGTCACAATAGCACTCCGCAAACACTGGGGTGCCGGCATGACCAAACAGAAAATACACTGTAGTTGGCATAGACTATTAAGGCTGACACATGTTGATATAGGGCAATAAGGACAGACTTGCACCGACCCTTGGAGCGGCTGAGGATCAGCTGGGAGGTGGATCTTCATAAAGGCAGTAGACCTGAGTATCTAAATGTATAAAGAACTATGTGGCCCCAAGGGGGGAAGTGTAGCCCTTAACTCCTGCGGCAACAATTTAGCCTTTCCAAAAAAGGAAACCTTACAAAGCCAAAGATTGAAGGAACATTAAAATATTGTTTTATTTAGTTATTAATGTTACTTAATATAATCAGGTGCCCCCAAGAAATATAACGCCACAGTGAAAATATGATTAGTGTGCAATTGTAATGTGCGAGTGTTATATACAATATATACAGGTTGTGGTTAAGAACAACTAAAGAAAGAGTGATCTTCTAGGGGGCCCCTTCAATCCAGGTGTCCAGAAGTCACTCATTTCATTCCAAAATAATCCATAACAATTGGTGGAGGTGGCTCTTAGCATCCCAGTGCCAGAGAGAGACTGAAACACTGTGCTGGATAGGATCCCAAAGGTCTCTTGGAATGCCCGTTTTAAAGTGTTCAACTTTAACATGCTTCACAGAGTGTAATTTACTCTGGAGTGTGTTAGTAGGTATTTCCAGGTGGGTAAGGGGGCATGCCCAAGATATGGGGAGATAGGGGCAAATCCTCTACATATGTTATGGTCTTGTCCGCACTAACATAATTATTGGGAAGGAAACACAAGAACATTTGCAGCAATTATAGAAAAGAAACTCCTGGTGACTGTCTCCTGGGCTGGTTTCCCCATATCCCCAAAACCAAGGCCACGAGTAAATTTCAAGACCTGACTTACGTATTAGCCAAACGGGAAATCACAAAAAATCAGAAACCTCCCAGAGGGCCTAGTGTACCTGCATTGCACAGGGAGATGGAAAGATGGGCAGGCTGCAAGGGAAGAGTACTGATGAGGGAGGCCAGATGGGGCATTGGAACACTGGAGATGGCCTGCACCAGGGAGACTCTTGTGGATGGTCTTAAGGTTCTGTAACCCAGCTCGCCACTAGAATCACCTGTGGGTACACCATCATGGACTGCACACTAGACCTAAGTGTCTAGCTGGCTGAAGTGAGACTCCACCCCTCACTTGGGCACTCCTACTCTGAGGAAGACAACAGGGTATATGTGGGCACTCAACATTATCTAATGGTGCTGGGGCACTGTATGCTTTGATATTATGGACATGCTGACAAAACAACTAATGGCGGCAGGGGTTTGGAGGGTTGTTGATGTTGCTATTGAAGTTTTACTCTTGCCACCTTTGCGTAGTTATGTGACGTGATATAAAAATGTAACTGCTTTATGAGGATGAATAGCGTGCAAAGAGGAAGTGTAAACCTAGCAAAATGTGTTTTTAAAAAATGTTGGACTGGTTGCGTGTGAAGAAAATTGTCAGCCAAAAAAACCTGGAATGCCAAAGCAGCAAAATTATGCAAAAAGTGTTCAAAGATTACATTGGAAATAAAGCCCATCATCAGCAAGGAGCAGCATGGACTAGGAGCTTGCTCGGAATGCCCCCAAATGTCTTCTCAGGTTTAAATACCACTCATGGCGCACATGTGCCTCCCAAGGCACGTCAGCCGTAATTCAAGGGAGCCTTCAAAATACAGTTTCACAGAGAGGGAGCACACTGCCTGCACTCCAGCAAAAGCATAATGGTAAATGCATGCTTAAACCTGAGAAGACCTTTGGCGGCATTCCAAGCAAGCCCCTAGTCCACGCTCCTCCCTGCTGATGACGGACTAAACCCAGAAACACGTGTACAGGGATATACAGCACTTGCTGCACCTACGGAGGTGAAAGACTCTTTTTACTTTTTGAATGGACTACGAATCGACTGCATTTACCATGGTGCTTTGGGGTTATACTTTGTTGCTGGAGTGCAGGCAGTGTGCTCCCTCTCTTTGAAACTGTCTTTTGACGACTCCCTCGAGCCACAGCTGACGAGCCTTGGGAGGCACCTGTGCGCCATGAGCGGTACTTAAACCTGAGAAGACATTTGGCAGCATTCCAAGCAAGCCCCTAGTCCCATCTGTGCCCTGCTGATGACGGGCTACACCCAGAAACATGTGTTCAGGGATATACAGCACTTGCGGCACCTACGGAGGTGAAAGACTCTTTTCACTTTTTGAACAGACTACGAATCGACTGCATTTACCATGATGCATTGGGGTCATACTTTGTTTCTGGAGTGCAGGCAGTGTGCTCCCTCTCTTTGAAACTGTCTTTTGACGGCTCCCTTGAGCCATGCCTGACGAGCCTTGGGAGGCACCTGTGCGCCATGAGAGGTACTTAAACCTGAGAAGACATTTTGCGTCATTCCAAGCAAGCCCCTTGTCCACGCTGCTCTCTGCTGATGACGGGCTAAACCGAGAAACACAGATACAGAGATATACAGCACTTGCTGCACCTACAGACGTGAAAGACTATTTTTACTGTCTGAACAGACTACGAATCAACTGAATTTACCATGATGCAATGGGGTCATACTTTGTTGCCGGAGTGCAGGCAGTGTGCTCCCTCTCTTTGAAACTGTCTTTTGATGGCTCCCTTCAGCCACGGCTGACGAGCCTTGGGAGGCACCTGTGCGCCATGAGCAGTACTGAAACTGAGAAGAAATTTGGCGGTATTTCAAGCAAGCCCCTAGTCACGCTGCTCCCTGCTGATGACGGGCTAAACCCAGAAACACGTGTACAGGGATATACAGCACTTGCTGCACCTACGGAGGTGAAAGACTCTTTTTACTTTTTGAATGGACTACGAATCGACTGCATTTACTATGGTGCTTTGGGGTTATACTTTGTTGCTGGAGTGCAGGCAGTGTGCTCCCTCTCTTTGAAACTGTCTTTTGACGACTCCCTTGAGTCACAGCTGACGAGCCTTGGGAGGCACCTGTGCGCCATGAGCAGCACTTAAACCTGAGAAGATATTTAGCAGCATTCCAAGCAAGCCCCTAGTCCCATCTGTGCCCTGCTGATGACGGGCTACACCCAGAAACATGTGTACAGGGATATACAGCACTTGCTGCACTTACAGAGGGGAAAGACTCTTTTTACTTTTTGAACGGTCCACGAATCTACTGCATTTACCATGATGCATTGGGGTCATACTTTGCTGCTGGAGTGCAGGCAGTGTGCACCTTCTCTTTGAAACTGTCTTTTGACGGCTCCCTTGAGCCACGGCTGACAAGCCTTGGGAGGCACGTTTGCACCATGAGAGGTACTTAAACCTGAGAAGACATTTGGCGGCATTCCAAGCAAGCCCCTAGTCCATGCTGCTCCCTGCTGATGACGGGCTAAACCCAGAAACACATGTGCAGGGATATACAGCACTTACTGCACCTACAGAGGTGAAAGTCTCTTTTTACTTTTTGAACAGACTACGAATCGACTGCATTTACCAGGATGCATTGGGGTCATACTTTGTTGCTAGAGTGCAGGCAGTGTGCTCCCTCTCTTTGAAACTGTCTTTTGACGGCTCCTTTGAGACTCGGCTGACAAGCTTTGGGAGGCACCTGTGCACCATGAGAGGTACTTAAACCTGAGAAGACATTTGGCGCCATTCCAAGCAAGCCCCTAGTCCATGCTGCTCCCTGCTGATGACCTTCCAAACCCAGAAACACGTGTACAGGGATATACAGCACTTGCTGCACCTATGGAAGTGAAAGACTCTTTTTACTTTATGAACGGACTACGAATGAACTGCATTTACCATGATGCAATGGGGTCATACTTTGTTGCTGGAGTACAGGCAGTGTGCTCCCTCTCTTTGAAACAAACATCCAGGAAATTATCTGAATCCTGCTGACTAATATTCAAGAGTGCCTAGATAAGGTCACGGTTCTCCATCTGAGATGGCTGAAGCCTATATTAATTTCACCATCATGTGAAGTACACCAACTGCCTTTTTGTTAGCCCAGATTACAACTGCTACGAGCCATGATAGTGACCTGCTGAAGTTAAAAGACATAATTACTCACCAGTCATGGAACCGACACAATCGACCTTTCACCAATATTGGTGAACATCAAAAATGCAAAAATGTCAAAGATGAGTTGTCCATAACCCAGGAAGAAGTTATACTGCAAGGGTCAAGAAATGGAGAGTCTGCAACAGAAGTGATTGAAATGGCTCACCAAGGACATTGTGGTACTATCGCCACAAATAGAGCTCTCTGAGATGGAGATTGTTTCCCATACTTAGATAAAAGAGTTGAACAGGCTTGTCATCCATGCAACTCTATTTCTACCAGTGTTACTCAACAAACTCTGAACCTGTTGGAACTCCCTAATAATGCATGACAGAGCATAGCCATCGATTTCTTTGGTCCACTTGATAATGGACCTCAGCTAATTATGACTGTAGTTGAATACTCACGTTTCCTGTTGGTTGAAGATCTCTCATCTACGACTCACAAACAAGTCATCGAAAAGCATTATGGCAATTTTGCAACATGGGGCATTCCAGCCATTGCGAAATCTGACAATGGTCCATCCTTCAACAGTTAAGAATTTATAGAATTTCTGAAGCATCTGAGCATAAAGAATCAAAAGAGTACACATTTATGGCTGCAGGCCAAAGAACTTGTTGAGCATTTTATGAGTATGCAAAAGAAAGCAGTGCAGGGTGCAACTCTTGAGAAGCTCAATTTGAAAACAGTACCTACACATAAACCAGGGTCTACAATTTTTAGGGCCCTTTGAAGCTCCTACATCAAAAGGTCCACTAGTGATGCCCAAGTGCTTAAGTTTGGTCTCATGGAATAAAGCTGGTGCCCGTACTAAGATAGATAATCCTGATTGGGTAGGTTTTGTGATATCTCATGAGTAAGCCTGGGTGGAGTGGTTGGGTCGCACTACATGGAACTCCATGAAGTAGAAAAAACTCTGCTGCGCTACGCAGAATTGCGTGAGCGGGTGAGTCCTCTGTCATGCCCATTCGCATTGCGTTTGACATCAAACGCAGTACATACTTGCATTCAAAGTTGCACGCGAACAGCACAACGCTGTTCGCATGGGCGTGGCCATCTTGTTTTTCACTCAATTTATCTTTGCAATCCTCCACCCTCCTAATTAATCTACCCCTCATTTTTATTTATTTTATTAGCATTTCTTTTTTGTGCCTCTGTATTTTTATGTTTTTTTTTAAAAAAATCTGCTTTTTTGTGATTTTTGTATTTTTGTTTATTTTTCCCTTTTCTTCCTTCCTTCTCCCTACAAATTATTTTCTTTTTCACCCAGCAACGTGGTAGAGCAGGGTGGCACTGGCGATCAGGGGAGCAGCAGCACCAGACACCCCTTGACAGCCAGCAGCTGCCAACCTTCTAGGTGACGCCGCCAAGGGGTGCAACCCTGGACAAGCTTTTCTGAGGAGGTGGCAGCACTGGTCTTTTATGTGCAGTGCCACCTCGCCTCTATGCTGGCAGCAGGCAGCAGTGCTGGCAGCGGTTACCTCCTGCAAGAGCGTCAGCTGCATTGGGCTAGGGTATGCCGGTGTGTCAAGGCCACCACCCAGGTCCAGTGCACCACCCAGCACCTGACACACCTTTGGGGGGATATAATCGCCATCGACCTGCTTGACCTGCTAGGCATTGAAACTCTGGGGCTTAGTGAGTATTATATTATTGTGCTTGCGTTCTACAATGCTATATATTTTTTTCGACTAGCATGCAGCTTGCACTCAGAGGTAAGTTATGTTTAGTTTACGTTAAGAATATTATTTATTATGTGATCCAGTTAGAGCTAGGCAGGTGCTCGGCACTACATCATTGTACTCGTAGGCACTCGCTTTGGCTGATTATTTAAGAAACCATTGCAACACAGATTCCTCTGTCCTCCTGACTACATCTTGAATTACTGATATCAGTGAGTTAGCGTTCTCTGCGACTTTATGTAGTTTGTACGGTCCAAAGCAATTTCACAGTGAGGCGAGTAAGCATCTATGCATTGCAAAAAAGGGAGACTGAGTTGGTCCATCAAGGGGGTTGAGAAATGGGAATATAATCAAAGATCCTTCATTGCAATGTACTAGTTTCAAATATAGTTTTTGTTAAGGAAATTTGGAAGAGGGATTTTAGGAGTATAGCCAACGCAACAATAGTTGATCCATCTAGTATCATAGGCAATCTGATTTAAGGACAATGTTATTGCATTTGCCTGTTATATAATAATTTTGTGGAGATTGACGGTGCCATCAATGTATTTTTTTTCTTCTTTATTTCTGACATCAGCACCCAAGGGCAAGAAGAGGGGAGTACACAGGTGGGTCCGGCAGGAGCTGGGGAGACGCCGACAACCAGTAAGTTTATTATTTAATATTATTACTATTTATCTGCCTAACTTTTCTCTCTCTCTACTTTTATGCTACTTTTAATTGTGCCTTGTTTATTTTTTTATAGTCTCCCTTTTTTTCCAACTTCACTATCCAAGTTTTGTTTAATTCCTGCTATTCCTGCATTATCTTTTTTTCTGTCAGCTATAGCTCTGCCCCTCCATTATGCAAAGCTTTTGGTTGGTTTGACTACCTGGCGTTTCTAACATTCCAACGAAAAGCCCAGGGTGATATTTTTGATAGAAGATACTGCAGTGCTAACCAAACTATAATGATGTTTTGTGGTTGCATTTGTTTAATTACAAACAATTAAGAAGGATAGGTGTACCTGGCATCTAAAAACTGTATACTGCTTTTTTCTAGCCACACAAACCAGTGCAACTAGTGTAGCCTGCTTAAGTTCCACCGCTGCAGGAGCAGATGGAGCAGGGGTATGCGCAGCGGCAGGGACGGGCGATAGTAAGTCACATTGCTTGCTTATTGACAATACTATTACTGTGAACCCCCCGTATTACAGTTATAGAAGTGGTTGGGTTACTTACAGCCTCTTCAATTTGCAACTCAGCAAAAACACAAATAATGTACGCTAAAAATGATGGCTTGTTGGAGACGTGAAAGTTCGGAAGGTTAAAAGAAAGGTTGGGTGAAAAGAGTAAAAGGAAAGGATGTGTGGGTGGATGAAAAAGGATGTGTAGGTGAGTATTGAGTAAATGGCGCATGATCAATCGATGATCAGTGACACCCCTCTAGTCTTCTATAGCAAAAGCTCTACCTACCTGCCTAATCCCTCTGCCTTACTTTGCCATAGAGTACGTCAAGTTTATTTCCTTTTCACATTGCCCATCAAATTAATTGATTGGAAAGAATTTGTGATGGTGGGTGAGGCCAGTGAGTAAAGTGGGACTGGTAAGTGCCCGATTTGATTTCAAGTTTAGCGTAGGGGATACTCTGTGACAAACATATCAAATACAATCTATATAGCCTATTCCTTTCCCTGTAGTGCAATGCATCTTTTTCCCCACCATCTACTTACGGAAGACACGATAAATAGATCTGAATTTTATACATGACATGTGTGACATATCTTATTTTTTCATCTGCCTCTTCAGGGTATAAACTAAGTGAAACGCATTTGGGGAAGAGCAGGGCCCTTGGAGTTAAGGATAAATAATTGTCAGGTACAGCTACCCAACTGCAGACAGTACCAAAGTACCCAAAGCTCTGGTTAGTATGCCTCCAATAATTTGGCACAACAATGTGTACTCCATAGTGCATAATGCCTTACTCATCATAAATAAGAGGTAATTTATTTTTACTTTTCCACTAAATGTATCTTAAGTTACTAGAAAAGTCTTTAAAGAAAAAAATTAAATGACTATTTTTTTAATCTGGTCTTATTCTGCCTTAATTTTTTTCTACCAGACAGTCAGTGATTTTTATGTGAGGCATGTGTAGGTAAAGAAATAAAATTGGCCCTGTGACTCTTCTAATCATAATCACATCAAATCCAATGTCCCCAGGGGGCCAGCAATATAGTCCTACTGTGCCACCCACTACCTACATTTGAAGAAGTGTTTGTTCTGAGCATTGTTTACAATTTGTCTTTTTTATTCTTCTTTTTCTCGATATAGCTACTCCTGCTCAATGACCACCACCAGCGAGGCAGGAGAGAGTGGCCTGTCTGCGGCAGCAGAGACTGAGGACCATGCAGGCCAAATACCGGCAGATGGTGATCCTGGAGGAGGAAGAGGCTGAAACAGCTGCCTCGGACCCAGCAAAGCAGCATACGAGCCCTCAGCCTCCTGGCCAGTACATTGCTGGTACCTCCGCCAGCAGTCAGAGTCTCTGACTGCACTTGCTGCTGCACCCTCCCACACCAACAGGGCATTGCTTAACTGCATCCTGCAGCAGATGTACAGCATGGAGAGCTGGGTCGCCGGCTTTGAGCAGAGCCTGGACCAGCTCCAGACCCATATTTAGAGTGCCCTCTTCAAAGCCCTTTTTAAAAAAAAATTGTTTTGGTGGGAGGGACTTTTGGTGGGTGGAGAGGGTGAGGAGAGAGTTGAGATGGACTTTGGACTTTTCGGGCACAGTATTATTATTTATTCGGGGAGAGAGGTGGCACTGTTGTGGGTGGAAAGGGAGATTTTTCTATTTGTAGATAACTAAAGGGGTTAATTTTTTACTTCATTTGTGCCTAAAATCTCAATTTTGGTGTTTTGGCTTGCACTGCTGTCTTTTAGTGTAGCCTGTTTTTTAATCTGATAAAAAAGTGTATGTCATTTACCTACACCCTTGCGCTATTGCCCTCTGCAACTATATATTGACCATTAGAAGATGTTTGCCATTGCCTTTTTTGCCTACAAAAACCTAGTGCACACAGACAACATTTTCTTCAGTAGGAGTTAATTACTAACTAATCAAGTTCACTTCAATCCATAGTTCTTCTCTTACCTGAATAGATGAAGCGAGGGAGTCTTTTTACTGCAGGGTTTTTCCTAAGGTGACATCTTAAGGGGTATTAGGGTAGTAGTAGTAACAGGCTAGTGTTCTAACAGGGATGACAGAAGGTGGTACTCCCACCTATGTGAGCTCCAACTGCAAGATTAATTAAATAGTTATCCATCACTGTCAACTAGATTGAAAGAAAAGAGAGTTAGTGAGTCATATATCATAACTTTGGTTAGAATGAGACCAGACAACCCCAATGACAGCATTAGACACACAACAAAGAAGAGCTGGTATGATAATAAAATCTAGCAGTATCAATTTCTTCTGAGCAATGGTGGGGAGCTATAAAACTAAACTTAAGAAATGAAATCATGAAGTCAGGAGAAGTGGGCTCAGAGACAAGGGTGATTGGACCAGGTTAAGCCTATACAGAACACACACACCAGGCATGAATGATGATGTTGATGGGGCCAGTGTGGAATATTGCTTAGGTAACAGAAGGTTAGAATGTCTTGCAGTGAGTTGGTGTCAGTTTCAACACATCCGTCCCATCAAGTGTGTGATTCATTTATGGTATAAAATTATGACACAGTTCAGCTAAACACATTGCAAACAGTCCGTCTATGACTACTTTTGAAATATACAAATGATGAAGATTGAATTTAACCCACACAGTTCTAAAAAATATGATTGTTAAAAGGAAAATGATACTGTATTGCCAAATTGGGTGATGCATCTCCATTCTTCTTGGAATGTCCGTCACCCTTGGGTGGCTATCTGAACCCGTCCAGTAGGTAAGCTGAAGTCATGAGCTTTCCCCAAGTTTTGTTAGCGCAGGAGAGGACTAGGAAAAGGCTTGTGTACTGAAAAGAAACAGTAGCTGTATTTTAGAGTAAAGGAGAAGGACAAAAGGAAGCAAGGTAAACTTCATGAGGAGTCAGGAGTGTACCAAGAAGATTCAGAGGCAGAGCAAGAACATAAGAGAGGAGTTTCATGTTTGAACCAGCAATGCAGAAAACACGTACACAGCAGTATTTCCAAATCAATGCACCTCTCTCTAGTTCACAGAGCTGAGTATGTACTTGGCCTCAGAGTCTTCACCATCATTATGGCTACTCTTCAAAGTCAATAACTTTCTCCTTTTCACTGTTGAGGTAGTCCTAACCTGAGTTCTTCCAACCTCCTCCTCCAGATTCTGAGTAAGTCTGTCTCATTCCCAAACTGAGCAAGGTAGACCTTTGAAGTGCACTGCTGTTGAAGAATAAACCTAGAAACAAAACTGGAGTATTTTGTGTAGATTTGTGTATGATAACTAACGTGGCTGGTCTGTTCTGAGGAATCAGAAAAAAGAAGTGGGCCCTGCAGGTAAATTTCACTAACTTTGAAAGGCCAATCTTTTTCAGGAAAAGATGATCACATATCAGCCCCCAAACATTGCAAATCATCGGAAACAAGTTTACAAATTAGAACTCACTTCCTCACTGTCAGCTATCACATACATTACCACTCATTGGTGCAATAGTTACTTAGTAGTTACCTCTTCCAATCAAAGCACCGTGGTTGAACAAAATATCTCCTCTTTGATGGTAATAACACATTGGAATTGGCACTGGCAGTCTTTTAATCAATGATCTTCTATGCCAGCCCTGCTAGGTGATTAAAAAAAATAGAATAGGCAATGGTATGTGAGGTAGGCAGGCATTGTTTCCAATATCCTGAAGGGTATGTGGGGGCTTCGTCACTGCACACGGGTCCAACTCCAATCTGGGCTTATATGTGACTATAAAATGGTAGGGCAGCATAAATCTGACACAAACATAATGTTCCACTAGCATTTTGTTTTGCAAAGAAAGAAGTTCAATGAGAAATAATGAGAAAGTTCTATGGTGGCACTGGCATACTTAGTCTGGAAAGAAGCGTTTGTCCGCAAACTCTGGTAGTTCTCCCAGAAGTTGGTCAGCTAACACACTTGATTCTGACCAATCATCCTCTTCCTCCTCCCATGGTGCTTCGGGAATGGTGTAATCAGGTGGTATAAAATGTGGGTTCATTTTGATAATGGTCAATCTCTCTACGTTTTGGGCGAGAGACTAGTCCTTCGCACTGTAACAACTGCACTGAACATACGTTCAGGAGACACATTGGCTACAGAACAAGCCAGAAACTTTATTTCCAGCCTACTGAGCTCTGGCCATTGGTGCATCGTCCCATACCAATTCACCAATGGGTTTTGATCCACACATACCTCTTTCAGAACATCCAGATACTTCTGGAACATCCTCTGAAGTGTCATTGGTGCTGCCACTTCCTTGACTGCTTTTTCCTTCCCCTCTGCACTGGACTTAAGACCTGCCACTTGAAACCAAGCCAATGTAGATGTTGGGTCTGATTTCTCTGTTGCTTTTGTTGCCGGTTTTCTTGTTCGTAGGGTTTGTGGATGTGAGACAAGACTGCCCCCTCTGAAAGTTGAAGGCAGCACCCCACAACTGCAGAGTGGGACTCTACGTTCCAGCCATTCTTCTTTCAGTTGCCCTGCTTATCCAACAATCCACCTCTTGTATTGTGAAACATCCCCGTCAGAAAAAGGAATTAAAGTGGAAAAATGTTTTTTGAAGTGTGGATCAAGTAGGGTTGCACAGATGTACTCTTTGGAGGAAATAATGTAATTTTGCAGCCTTGCATTACAAGTCAAGCAATAGCTGAGGCTCTCAATCAAGGCAACCGCTTCTGGGTTTTAGTTCGCACCCCTGAATGCGAACTTTTCAGACACCTTCTTTAGCTGCTCCTGTAGCAGATGCAATAAAGGTATAGCTTGGCCCATAGTACTGTCCTGCTTGCTAACTTCTCGCGTGAAAACCTCAAAAGGGAACAGCATCTGTGTGAGGCATTTAACTAGTTCCCATTTGTCTGCATCCATTGTCACAGCTTTCCCAATTGCATCCCCTTCTCTTTGAACAACATAGTCATTGATCTGTTTGTTCTGCTCAAACAAACATTTCAACATATAGTAGGTTGAGTTCCAACGTGCTGGCACCTCCTGTATCAGGGCTTTAATTGATAATCTGTTACCATGCTGAATAATCCGCAACTGTTTCCGGGCTTTAAAAGAATGGCTGAAATCAGTGCAGGTGCATCTGGAGGTGGTCAGTATGTTGCTATGTCTTCCTTTTTTAAGAAAGTCTTGAACAACCAGGTTAATGCAGTGCACCAAACACAGGATCCTGAAATAGCAACCGTCCTCCATGGCATTGACTATGTTACTGCCATTGTCCTTGGCAACAAATCCAATTTGAAGACCTCTGGATCGCAGTCATTTAGACATCTTGCTATTAAATTTGTCCAGGATGTTTGCAGCTGTGTGTAATTTCTCCATGGTGAACATGGCTACAGTTGCATGCTGCCGAACACCTAAAAATGTCTTCAGGGCCAAGACCTATTGATGGTTTTTGCTTTACCCCACAAAAAAGATCGAGTGTGCGGTGATCCACTGGTCCACATTTGTCGTCAGGTGGATAGTGTGGACAACATTTTGCTGCAAATCTTGTCCAACCAATTGCAGCACATTGTGATGCAGCGCTGGAACAGCAACTCTGGAAAAATAGGTTTGACTTGGACCCTTCCATTTCGGGCAGATGGCTTGCACAAACTCTAAGAATCCCACTCCTTCCACAAAAGAAAAAGGGAGGAGGTCCAGCGCTAACATTTTTGCCAGTTTCCCATTGTACAAACATGTTATTGGGTGGTTACAGTCGTGGGGCTCCTCCTGCCTAAACATGCCAGTAATTGTAGCCTGGATTTTCTTCTTTGGTGGGGCCACTGACTGAGGCCACTTTTGAGATGTAGGTGGTGGTAGACTCAGTGCGCCTCGTGGTGCAGTCACCGTATTCCGTGGTGTCTCTATCAGACTCTAAGTCTTCCTGTGTCATTGTGAGGTTGACGAGGCGGGTGATTGTGGTGCACTGCTGGGGATAGTGCTGCTTTGCGTGAGGATGTCACCCTCTTCTTCCTCACCTTCTGATCTGACCAGCTGTAGCTGATGTTTCTTGGCTCTCCTCACCTTTAGCACCGAGACACCGTTCCGCCATTTTTCAAGGTGCTCCTCCCACCACATTGCGTGATGTTTATTTCATATGGGTCATATGGCCTCCAGCACTATAATGTGAACCAGGCTTACTGCAACAAACACTCGCGTGGCAAATGAAGCAAATGACAAGGTTCTCCTCCTGTTTGCTAATAGTAAAAAAGTGCCCAAACTTGGGAGGAGTACTTATTTATTGGCCCGCTGCCAATGCCTGAAGAAGAACTGGAGGTAGGTGGGTGCATCAATTGTCTTTCTGCAGTGCATACTTCTATTGAGGTGCGGGTTGGTGCAGGTCTTTGCTGGGACCTTACAAATATGGGAGCTGGCAGTACTGCCTGTTCCACATCTCTCGGGCAGGTTAGATAGTAATGTTGGACTCCTCTGTGCCAGCTTCCACAATGACTTGCTCGTTGTCATCATCCTCCTCATCATTATACCCTTCCATGATTCGAAGGCTTTCTGGAACTTTTCTTTTTCCTTCCCCCTCTTGGCGTCTCTTGGACTCTGCCAGGGCCCACTCGATGTTCCTATCATCATCATCAGAAGTGGTGCTTGGTGAAGATGATGGAGTAGTGCCCTTCCTTTTTCTTGCTGGAGATCTGGGTGCCATTGATTTTAAAACAAGAGGTTGTTGCTCTTCAGGAAACTCGACCTCCTGTTCTGCCACAACTTCAAGAAGCTCTACTATTGCTGGCTGTGGCTGCCGTCCAACTTTACAAAAGGACAAATCCAATTCAACGTCACTGCTCATTGGCTTCTCCATGATTACAGTGGCTGCCTCACTGACAGACATGGTCTTGGGCGTATGTTGGAGTGGTGCTGTTGATGAGAGAGTGCTGCTCCCATGATCCTTCTCGGAAGCCGGTGTGGCAGGCACACGTCTCCCAAAAAAAAACATTGGTGGAAAGCGGCTTCTTCTTCTCACTGGCCACTTTCTTTGGAGCCATCTTAAGCTCTAGGTTTGCAGTGGCACTAAGATGCACAAGCAAAAGAGTTTGGAGGACCAAAATAACTGTAAGGCCTTCTCTTTGGCAGTACTGTGGGTGATGTGAGGTCTCTTTTCTTGTGCACTTAAAAACAACAAGCAGGAAAAACATGTAGTTACGAAATGTGGCTTTGTTGCAGGTTGAAATAGTACAGACAAATGCAATCTTAGTGAGGTTGGTTACTTATATAATAAATACCAATTTAATCGAACATTGTAAAGTCAATCCACACCACCACACCCTTAAAAAAATTACATTTCAAATCAGACAGAACAACGTGCAGATCAAGCTTGTTGCTTTATCTCCATCTGTTTTAAAGGAGACACCTAAGGTGGTTAGAGAGAGGTGCATGGGTAAATGGAATAATTATTAAATTTAAAAAAACTATGGAGGCAAGGTGGTTCAGGGGAAATTGAATAATTATTAACAAAATGAATTATGCATTTGAATTGTCTGCAGTGCTCCACAGCCAGGGTGCCCTGGAGAAAATTGAACTTTCACCTAAAGTAACCGAATGCAATACTGCAGCTGTGCGTCTTTGGTGGATGGATAGATGAATGAATGGATGAATGGATGGATGGAGGAATAAATGGATGTGGATGTTCAAGACAAATGCAGAAATAAATAAAAATAAAAATAAAAAAAACATTTACATTTAAAAAAAAATATATATATAAAAATTAAAATAAAAAGAAATCACAAAAAATGTATTAAAAATCAAAATAAATGAAGTAAAAGAAAAAAAATTCAAGAACTAAATTATAAAACAAAATAAAAAAACAAAAGTAAAAAAATTAAAAGGAAAAAGAAATTCAACATTAAAATAAAAAAAGAAATAAAAATAAAAATTAAAAATTAAAATAGGAAATAAAAACAATAAATAAAAATACAAAAAAATAAGAAAATGTAAATAGAAACTTAAAAAACAAATGATCAATAACTAACGGTGTTTGTATGTAAGCCTATGGCAAAGACACCCTGGCTGCCAACCAGCCATATGGTAAAACAACAACAACAAGGAGCAAGGAGGCATGGCAAAAATTGCCCACTCTAGAACTTTGTCATGCCTTCCTAAATTTTCCTTACATAGCTTTAAAAATTAGGAATCGCTATGAAAAGATATTACTGAAATAGTTTTTTAAGAGTGTATGTTGCATTTGTTTTTGCATGAACATTATTAGTTTTATGTATGATCTTATTTTATTGAATTTGTTTCCAAGGAATTTTACTGATATTTATTCTTAATGTTCCGATTGCGGATTATTGCAAGTGTCTGAATGATCTGTGGCTTTCATGGCAAAATTTGCAGAATAAAGAATATTTGACTTGATTTGACTTGACTTGAAAACAGTACTAAATTCTACTCTACAAGATTATTGTTCAACACCTCCTTGACAACAGGCCAAAGTCCTGTGATTCTGATGTTTGGGAAAGCAATGACAACCAAGTTACCTTAACAGACCAACAAAAAAGACCAAAGTGAGAACATGATTCATACAAGGGACTCGGTTAACAAGCAGAAAATGAAAGCTTATGCAGACAACAGGTAACATGCAAAGGACATCTCATTTAGAAAAGGAGATTTGGTGATCGCCCAACAGATGTGTAAAAGAAAATCTGATCCTCCCTATGATACTGAACCTTTCCAAGTGGTGTCTACCAAGGGACACATGGTGACTGCTGAGTGCCCTGGGAAGACTATTACTAGATACTTTTCTCAATTTAGGCCTGTATTTCACCAGTCTTCAACTCGAAATGGTGAAAGAAAGACTGACCCTGAAAATTCAGTGACTGCTGCTGCCTCTTTACCATCTTTTGCAATTTCTATTACTGAGAGTGAGAGTAAACTTAAACTTTATTGCATGATTAAATAAAACCCTTGCAATATAATAAACAATACACGTACACTAAAATGACTCAAGATACCAAATCCATGTCCATCAGTTTAGTGAACAATGAATAATTTAAAAGGCTCATTTCTGAAGGTCGTTGCCAAACAATTAAAAAATATATAAAAACAATGCGAGTCCCCCACCCTCCAGTCAAAAGCAAGTGTCACTAAAAAGCTGTTATAAACGTTTTTTTCTAAAAACTAGTACGGCCATCATAATTAATGTATTAATTATCACAAAACAGCATTTGTAGGCATTAACCTTGATATGGTGCACATGATAGAAAAATAAGTGCAATTTAATAAATAAATAAAAAATACATCTTAAAGCAATTGAGGGGCGTATGCTATATGAGAGAAGAATTGTGATAAGGGCCTATCTATTAAATAATAGACACTCAAGCCCAACAGTGCCCTTTGCAGCTTTCAGAATAGCCACTATATCCAAGGGCTATACTTGGGTCTTGGCCCATGCCCTTCTCAAGAAGCGCTGCAGGAATTTCACCATGCACAGTTTCACCTGATGTCTCTAGGGCCAAAGCAGGCCAAGACAGCCTCCCTGCAGGTCCAAATGCCCGCGGCCTTCCATCTTCTTTGTAAAAGTTCACGCAGGTCCTCAAGAAGGGTGGGGCATAAGCACAGTGTATGGATGATGTCTTCCTGACCAAGTTCACATAGCCGGCAGTTCCCTAGCCCCTCTCGTCTTTTCCATATGGGATCGTAATAACGGGTAGGCATTATCCCCATCCTGTATTAATGAACTGTCCCTTTACCCCATCATTATAGAGTTTGCTAAGATAACTCTCGGGTTTCAGCTTCGTATAAGTTTGAAAAGCCATCCAACCATATTAACACAGGGCCAGGCTAGCCTTGTCTTTCAGCAATGAAAGTTATTTGCTACTAGTTTTTGCTAGCCTTTTGAACTCCTGATGACTAATGAGAAGGTCCCAGGCATTAGATAAGCAGAGAGAGCTCAAGGCCTGCATCAGGTAGGATGCCAGGAGCTTTGCTTTGTTTCCATTTCGGACCACAAGTGGGCAAGTGAATCACTATTTGCATAGCTGAGTTTGTGGCAGAATAACATAAATGCTGCCATTTGTGTCAAATCTTGCCTAACAATGCCAAACTCCAATCTTATCTGGGCAGGCGATGAATGGGAGGGAAGCTGAAAAAAGGGATCTATAGATCTTAGGTAGCATTTTGTCCAATGTTTCACTATCCCGACCATTAAGGCCTTGCTTCTATATGCCAATGTCAGTAAAATCTTAGTCCGTGCTACCTGGAGGATAGGCAATAAAGTAGGCCCTTTTAGTTTTGTAACTAGGGACCTAAGGCCTACATTCAGGGCCATATTTATACTTTTTGACACAGAACTGCGCTAACGCAGTTTTGCGCCAAACAAAAAATTAGCGCCGGCTAACGCCATTCTGAAGCGCCATGCGGGCGCCGTATTTATTGAATGGCGTTAGCCGGCGTTAGCCGACCAGCGATGCCTGGTGTGCGTGAAAAAAAAACACATACACCAGGCAGCGCCGGCGTAGGGAAAAATGGCGTTTGGGCGTCCAAAAATGGGGCAAGTCAGGCTGAGGCAAAAAAATCGTCTTAACCCGATTTGCGCCATTTTTTGTTGCCGCCCAGACGCCATTAACATGACTCCTGTCTTAGCAAAGACAGGAGTCATGCCCCCTTGCCCAATGGCCATGCCCAGGGGACTTCTGTCCCCTGGGCATGGTCATTGGGCACAGTGGCATGTAGGGGGGCACAAATCAGGCCCCCCTATGCCACAATTTTTTTTTTTTTAAATACTTACCACAACTTACCTTTTCTTCCCTGGGATGGGTCCCTCCATCCTTGGGTGTCCTCCTAGGGTGGGCAAGGGGGGCAGGGGGTGTCCCTGGGGGCTTGGGAGGGCACCTCTGGGCTCATTCTGAGCCCACAGGTCCCTTAACGCCTGCCCTGACCCAGGCGCTACAATCCGGCGCAAATGCGGGTTTTTTAGTCCCGCCCACTCCCGGGCGTCATTTTTGCCCAGGAGTATAAATCCGACGCAATAGCATCGGAGTCATTTTTTAAGACGGGAACGCCTACCTTGCATATCATTAACGCAAGGAAGGTGTTCACGCCAAAAAATGACGCTAACTCCATGAACTTTGGCGCTAGACGCGTCTAACGCCAAAGTATAAATATGGAGTTAGTTTTGCGTCGAATTTGCGTCGAAAAAAACGACGCAAATTCGGCGCAAACGGAGTATAAATATGCCCCTCAGTGCGTTGCCCTTCCTTCTAATTTCTTCCAGTTGATCACAGTATCCCCGTTCCCATTAAAATAAACCCTAAGGTATTTAAAACTGCTTGTTGACTCAAGTCTTTCTTGATCCAGGAACCACGTTGTTTTTTGTGATCTTGACCCTTGGATAACCAAAATCTTTGTTTTATTTTATTGATTATCAGCCATTCTTGATTGAGAAAGTGGAGGTTGCGTCAAAAAGGCACCGCAGACCAACCGTTGTTCTGCTAATCAGGACTGAGGTGGTCATTATGACATTGGCGGTGAGTGATAAAGTGGCGGAAATACCACCAACAGGCCAGCAGTAATAACCGCCAAATTATGACCATGGCGTGAGAACTCCCATAGACAGCCAATGTACCACACCATCGGCCAGGGCGTTAACACCACCCACGACGGCGGTAGCCATCAACAACCAGGCGGAAGACAAAGTACCACCCACCATATCACGACACAGCACACCGCCACGATTTCCGAGGTGGAACCAACGCCATCAAAAGCCTGGCGGAAACACTGCACAGAAGAGGAAAGACTCACCATCAGAGACACAGAGAAGGACAACATTGCCATGGAACCGGAACTGCAAGTCTTCCCGATGCTCTTCTACATCATGCTCCACCTGGAACACCAACGCCAACGAAGAAGACGACGGTGAGTACAGCCGCCTAGCACACAAAGGAGGGAGGGAGGAAAACGAGAGTGACACACACACGCACGACACACACCAGACACACACACACACACCATACACACAACCAGCTGCAGATGAAAAACAATGGCACACGAACCACGGCATAATAATAAAAGGACAACAAGAAGGCAGTAATGAGAATGTATTGAATGGGAACAGCCACCAAATGAACCAATTGGATAACAAAGAGATATGTACAAAGATCCACAAAGGGCCAATGCCCAGTCCAAAGTACTAAGGGCCCACATGGCCACAGAGCTCAGTCCAAGGCCCAACTTGTTTCCTGACATCATCCACACAAAACTCTGCAGGGGCATCATTTTGCAAGTGGGCAGGCACCTCAGGGGGTGGAGGGAAGAGGGCACCTCAGCCGAAGTCGGGAACTTGCCCACTGGTTCTAGAGGGGGCTCCATGCCCATTATCATTGCTGGGTAGTACAAGGTCACAGTCTCTCAGGTGGGTGACTTGTCCACTGGTTCTGGAGGGGGCTCCATGCCCATTATCTTTGCTGGGGAGTGCAAGGTCACAGTCTCTCAGGTGGGTCACTTGCCCACTGGTTCTGGAGGGGGCTCCTTGTTCAGCAGTCCCTGGAGGGTGGCCTATATGCCCTCTGCTGGAAGTGAGGGCTGCACTGTCTCATTTGGAGGTGAGGGCTGCACTGTGTCAGCAAGTGAAGGTTCCTCCTGGGCAGCCTCTGCTGGAGGTGAGGGCTGCACTATCTCATCTAGAGGTGAGGGCTGCACTGTCTCAGCAGGTGAAGGTGCAGCCTCTGCAGGAGGAGTGGGCTGCACTGCCTCAGCTGGAGGTGAAGGCTCAGTGATCACTGGTGGTGGTGGTGTCACCCTGCCAGCCTCTGCTGGAGGTGAGGGCTCCTTCCCCTTCATGGCAGGAGCAGAGGGCTACTCCCCCTTCATGGCAGGAGTCAAGGGCTTTGTCCCCTTCATGGCAGGAGTCGAGGTCTTCTTCCTCTTCATGGCAGGAGTCGAGGGCTTCTTCCCCTTCATGGCAGGAGGTGAGTTCTTCTTCCCCTTCATGGCAGGAGGTGAGGGCTTCCTCCCCTTCATGGCAGGAGGTACAGTCTTCTTACCCTTCATGGCAGGAGGTGTGAGATCCTTACCCTTCCTGGTCGGTGGAATGGGATCCTTCACAGACTTGCCTCTATGACTAGGAGGTGCCTCCACTATCCCCGTGGACTGTTTGGCTGAGGTGCTGGGCTGGGTAGTTGGGATCCTGCTCTTACGGGCAGGATGGGGGGGAAGGGGATGGAAGAGGTCAAGTTGGGCAAGGAAAAGCTTTTTAGGGACGGCGGGGCAGGAAGAGGGAGGAGGGATGGGAGTGGAGGTTGAGGGAGTGGTTGTTGGAGGTGAATGTCTGCTGGACTTGAGTGCAGGTGCATGAGCAGTGTGTGTGTGTGGTGGATGGCTGTTGGGTGTCTGAGTGCTTGCGTTTGTGTTCTTTGGGGGGACAGACAGGGTGGGAGAGGACACATGGGACGCATGGATGGATGTTGTGGAGGTGTCTGCTAGTGAGGTGTGTGTGCTGCTTGGTGTGGTGATGGTGGTGGTAGATGTTGAAGCAGTGCTTGCAGGTGGAGTGTGGACGTGACTGTGAGGGAGGTGGAGGAGGAGGAGGAGGGGGAGACAGTGGAGGCAGTGGATGTTGTTGTGTGTGCAACTGTCTGGTGTTTGCGTGAGTGCTTGTGGGCTGAAGTGTGGTGCCAGTGTTTGACCGTGCCACTCTTGTGTGATGTCTTGTGAGTATGCTCGTCTGTATGTGTGCATGGGATGGGTTGGAGTTGAGGAGACTGGGACTGGGAAGTGGTAGTTGGAGGGGGGACGGTAGGTACAGGGACAATGGCTGCCATCAGAGAGGAGGCCAGAGCCTGAATCGATCTCTGTTGGGCCACCAATCCACCGTGGATGCCCTCCAGGAATGCATTGCATTGCTGCATCTGGGATGCCAGCACCTGGATGGCATTCACAATGGTTGACTGCACTATAGAGATGGATCTCAGGAGGTCAACAGCCTCCTCACTCAGGGCAGCAGGGCTCACTCCGGCAGGGCCTGAGGTGCCTGGGGCGAAGGAGATGCCCACCCATCTGGGTGAGCGGGCACAGGCAACTCGCTGAGGGGCTACTGGGAGGGTGATGCCCGTATGGGGGTGGCGGCTGTGCCGGCTGCTGGAGTGGTCACAGAGGTGTCCGCTACCACCAGGAAGCTTCCACCGGAGGAGGTATCTGAGTCTGTGTTGTCACCTCCTGTCTCCGCTGTAGTGCTCCCCTCACCCTCTGTCCCACTGGTTCCCTAGGCATCAGTGGACTCTGCCTCCTGGGTCCTGTGGGATGCAGCTCCCTCTGTCGCCGGTGCCCCTGCTCCTCCGACAGATGATGTGAATGCACACATGGACAGGATGACAGAAGAAAATAGGGGGGAGAGAGAAAGGGAGCACTAGGTCAATTTCTGCACCAACACCATAGAAGGCATACACAGTATCGTCACACACAGGGATCAGGATTGAGCACTAAGCACTGCACTGCCAAACAATTGGCTAGATGCCACAACAAGATGAGGGCCAACCACCAACTGCACCCCTCCTGGGACCCACTAAGCCTGTCTGACATTGAATGCAACCTAGCTAGGTTACCTTGATTTCCCTTTCAACCATTACCCTTGAGCTGGATCATGCTGCAATGTCTGGCCTGGCATTAAGTGGCGCACACTAACTGACACCCACCACCCGGATCCCTTGCCACCTAAAAAATATTGTTGTAATGGCCACTGTACTCACCCCCTTGTGGCTGCTGTGATGCCCTCAAGCGCCCATCCAGCTCTGGGTAGGACACTGCCAGTATAGGGGCCATCAGGGGGGTAAGTTTCAAAATGGCACTCCTTCCTCGTTGGGAGGCCATCCCCAGCTGGGCCTCCGAGGTCTTCTGTGCCTAGCATCTCAGGTCCTCCCACCGTTTCCGACAGTGGACGCTCGGCCTGCCATAGACCCCCAGGGTCTGCACGTCCTGGGCGATGGCACGCCATAATCCCTTCTTTTGATGGGCGCTGACCTGCAGAGGCAATACAGACTGGAGGACACCATTACACATACAATCCAGCCTGTCACACATATGGCCCACCAATCCTGTTTCCATCACCATTGGCACACACATTGCCCGCCGCCCACCATGTACACCACCACAAGACACTCCCTCCCGATGACACAATGCTTGCACACATATCTCCATGCATCCTTCCCAAATGCATTGTGCCCAAGGTGTACTCACCTGTGAGTCTGGAGTCCCATACAGCAGTCCATACTGGGGTAGGACCCCATCCACCAATCGCTCCAACTCCTCTGCAGTGAAAGCAGGGGCCCTTTCCCCGGTCACACGGGCCATGGTAGCTTCCAGGCACAGGTCACAGCAGCACACGCAGTTTAGGTGTTCTCCTGTTGAAGGTCAGGTGACAAGTGAGGATTCAAATAGAAAATTGCGGTCACATCCGTGGCGGTGTACACCGTCACCACCGGCGCTGATCCCCATTGGCCACTGTACTCCATAGAGCCGCATGTTATCCAATGAGGAATTGCACAGCGGTGCAAGACCTCCTTCCGCCACGACGCCCAACGTTGACAGAGTTACCTCACTTCCACCTATCCCTACATACAGGACAGGCGGTCGCCATTTCATGGTGGTGGACAACGATCAGATTAACCTTAACTGCGTCACTGCCTAGATTTGCACATACCTTGCCATTCCCACTGTCCCATCACATAAATGCACTATGTACACTGGTGTGGGGGTTCTATTGTTCAAATTGTGACAGCCTACTCACTCTTGTGTCCCTTAGATACCTACCACTGCAGATGAATGGGAGGAGAAGACAAACCCTGTGTACAGACCCCTTATGGACTTGGCTACACTGGAGGACTGGCACATTATACTGACTTATAGTCTGGACAGGGCCACAATCACAGAGCTGTATGCCCAATTGGAGCCTGACCTGATATCAGCCATCCGTCATCCCACTGGGATCCCCCCTCTTGTGCAAGTGCTATCAGTGCTCCATTTCCAGGCAACTGGGTCTTTCCAGGTGACAGTGGGCTTGGCAGCAGGAATGTCACAGCCAATGTTCTCAATTGTGCTGGCAAGGGTTTTGTCTGCCCTGCTGAAACACATGTGCAGCTACATTGCTTTCCCCCAGGTGGAAGATTTGGCCACTGTGAAGGCAGGATTCTATGCAATGGGGCATATCCCCAATATTATTGTGGCTATAGACGGTACACATATTGCATTTGTCATCCCCCCCGCCAGAATGAACAGGTGTTCAGGATTTGCAAGAGTTTCCACTCACTGAATGTGCAAATGGTGTGCCTGGCGGACCAGTACATCTCCCACGTCACTTCCAAGTATCCTGGGTCGGTGCATGACACCTTTGTCCTGAGGAGTAGCAGCATCCCAAATGTGATGGCCCAACTATAGAGGCACAGGGTGTGGCTAATAGGTGAGCCAGAGTTCCCACCCACTGTATCTCATTGTATGCCTTCAGGTGTAATCCCCATCGCACTGTGTAAGACTAAGGCGGTCATTCTGACCGCGGCGGGCGGCGGTCGCCGCCCGCCTGGCGGTCACCGCCATTTGGCCGCTCCGTGGTCAAAAGACCGCGGAGGCCAATCTGACTTTCCCGCTGGGCCAGCGGGCGCCCACCAAGGGAGCACCCGCCGGCCCAGCGGGAAAGGCCCTGCAACATTGAAGCCGGCTCCGAATGGAGCCGGCGGTGTTGCAGGGGTGCGACGGGTGCAGTTGCACCCGTCGCGATTTTCACTGTCTGCAATGCAGACAGTGAAAATCTTGCTGGGGCCCTGTTAGGGGGCCCCACGACACCCGTTCCCGCCATCCTGTTTCTGGCGGTGAAAACCACCAGAAACAGGCTGGCGGGAAGGGGGTCGGAATCTCCATGGCGCGCTGCTTGCAGCGCCGCCATGGAGATTCAGCCCGGCCAGGGGAAATCCGGCGGGAAACCGCCGGATCCCCTTTTCTGACCGCGGCTTTACCGCCGCGGTCAGAATGGGCACTGAAGCACCACCAGCCTGTTGGCGGTGCTTCCGTTGCCCGTGGCCCTGGCGGTTTAGGACCGCCAGGGTCAGAATGATGGACAAATGTTGTCCCTCAATACTTGCAGGTGATTCTGGCCACCCAAACCTATTGTGGCTCCTGAACCCTGTGAGGAATGCCAGGACAGGGGCTGAGGACCGTTATAATGAGGCACATGGGTGAACAAGAAGAATAATCAAGAGGACCTCCGGCCTCCTGAAGGCCAGGTTCAGGTGCCTCCATCTGACAGGTGGATCCCTGTGCTACTCACCCAGAAAGGTCTGCCAGATAGTAGTGGCATGCTGCATGTTGCACAAGCTGGCCCTCAGACGACATGTGCCTTTTCTGCAGGAGGAGGAAACTGGAGATGCCCCTGTGGCAGCGGTGGACCCTGAGGACAGTGAGAAGGAGAAGACAGAGGATGAGGATGTGGATAACAGAACATCAGTTATACGTCAATACTTCCAATGACACACAGGTGAGACAGTGGAACTGATCATTGCTCTGACTATTGATTTAATCTGTGTGACTGTAGCATGATGGCATTCACTTCCTTTGCATCTCAACTTACTGTCACCTATGGCTTCTCATTTTCCAGATGTTGGTGATATGACAACAATGTCCTGATGTTATCACGACAGACAGTTAAAGGTCACTAATTGTATGCTATCACAGTGTTCAGATCATTTGCAGTGGATGTGACTGTTCCCAAAAATGCACATTTTCAAAACATAAAACAGTGTCACTCAAATTGAGTTCAAGGGTGTCTATTGCAGTGCAAAAAATTGACTGAAAAGTGGAATGGAAAGGGGTGATGGTGGAGGAAAGTCCAGGGTATTGTTCCAGTCTGTTTGTAGCACAGGTCCAGTGTCCAAGGGGCCATAGGAAGGGGAGCAAACAGTTCAAAGCAGACAAGGTGACAGGGTGGGACACAAGGGGGACAATCAGGAGAGTCTCATTTCCTGGTGGTGGTCTTGGTCTTGGCAAGTGTCTCTGGCTTCTGTCTGGCTCGCAGGAATCGTTTGCGGGGTGGTTCACCTTCTACAGGGGGAGGGGTGCTAGTTGCCTGTGGGTCCTGTGGTGGGCCTCCTGTCCACTAGCTGCAGCGGAAGTTGTGGGCTGGTTTATAGACTGGCTAGTGGTAGGGGCCCGCTGGTGTGCTGTCCATTCCCTCATGATGTTGGGCATGTCTGCCAGCACCCCTGCTATGGAGATCATGGTGGTGTTGAGGGTCTGCAAGTCCTCCCTGATCTCCTGATGTTGTTCCTCCTGCAGCCGCTTGTTCTCATGCATGTTGTTCAGGATCTGGCCCATTATGCCCTGGGATTGTTGGTAAGCCCCTAGGACATTAGTGAGTGCCTCCGGGAGAGTCTGTTCCCTGGGCCTATCCTCCCCCTGGCGCAAAGCGGTCCTCCTAGTGTCCCTGTTGCCCTGTGCCCCTGCCCCCTGAACGGTTTGTCACTGCCACTGACCCCAGGTCCCTGACTGTCTTGGGGATGAGGTGTGGACTGGGGTCCCTGTACAGTTGGGCACACGGCTGATTTATGTGTCCTGGGGACATAGGTGTGGGGACGCTGGGTGGGTGCTGTGGTGTTGGATACTGAGGGGGAGGCTCTGTGGTGGACTGTGAGTGAACTGGGGTGACCGACTTTCCAGTGGTCCCTGATGGGCCAGGTTGTTGATCCAGATCCTTAAGTCTAGAGTTACTGTCATCACTAGGGGCATCTTCTGTTGGGGGACTGGTTTGTCGTGGCACCTCCTCTCTGCTGACATTGGCTGGGGCACCTGTGGGGATGTAAGTGATGTATTATGCTGTATGCATGTGACATATTGTACATCCCTAACTTCCCCTCCATCGTTGCTGTTGCCCTGCCACCTTTGAATGTGTATGGTGATGTATTGTGGGATTGTTAGTAGCCTATGCTGTGCATGCTTTGGTGATGGGTGTCCAGGCAGGGAGGGCTGTCCATGCATTGGTATGGCATGCAGGGTTGGCATTGCGGTTAGTCATATCTGTAGGTGCATGTGTGGGATGGAGTGGAGTGATGGGAGTGAGAGAGAGGGTGTGAGATGGCATGTAGGTATGGGGGGTGATAAGTAGTAAATGTTGACTTACCAGTGTCCAGTCCTCTAGCTACTCCAGTGAGTCCCTCTTTATGCAGTAATGCCAGGACTCACTCCTCCCATGCTGTAAGCTGTGGGGGAGGATGTGGGGGTCCACCGCCAGTCCTCTGTATGGCGAGCTGGTGCCTTCCAGCCACGGAACGTACCTTCCATTGAAGGTGGTTCCACCTCTTCCTGATGTCGTCCCTTGTTCTTGGATACTGTCCCACGGCATTCGCCCCGTCCACAATTCTCCGCCATAGCTCCATCTTCCTTGCAATGGATATCTGCTGGAGCTGTGCTCCAAAGAGCTGTGGCTCTACCCTGACTATTTCCTCCACCATGACCCGCAACTCCTCATCTGTGAAACAAGGTGCCTTTGTGGGGCCATGGGTGTTGTGTGGTGTGTGTAACTGTGTGGGTGTTGGGTAGTGTGGTTGGGTGTGCGTAGTGGAGTGCATGAGGGATGTATGGGTGTGTGTATGTAGTTGTCGCAGTGGTCTTGATGTCTGTCTGGTGGCAATGATTTGTATTCATAAGGAGTTGTGGGTAATGTGGGTGTGTGTTTTATAGTGGTGTGGGTTGTGGTGTGTGTATGAGTGTCAGGTGTGTGTGTTTTTTAATTGGCCAATATTGTGTAGTTTAGTATTTGGGTGTCCATTCTGAGCGTGGCAGTGTATACCACCAATGGTTTACCGCCGTTGAATGTCCGCTGTGGTGATTCGTGGGCCATGATGTGGTGGGCATTGTTTTGTGGGCATAACGGTATGGGTGTTGGTACCGCCACTTTAGCACTGACCTTTGGGCTGGCAGATTTGTGTATGTGACTCTATTCTGTCGGTTTGGTGTGTGTTTGTCATAATATGGCAAACGGATATCCGCCACCACGGCGGTATGTTGGCGGCCGTCATTGTGGCGGTAAGCAGGATTTACCGCCAATGTCATAATGAGGGCCTAAGTCATCTGTGTACAGCAAATTCGAGAGTTGAAAGCCCACCAATTTTGGCCGATGGGAATTGATTGAGTTTAACATAAGAGACAAATCCAATAAGAACAGGTTAAATAGTGGTGGAGCAAAGACGCAGCCCTGCTTGATAGGCCTAGACAGGCGAGAACTGTCCCCAAGCTTCATCTTGACCCACGTGTCCTTATGCAGTAACCCCAAGGCTATAAGAAGGCTGCCCGGGATATTCAGAAGGGCTAATTTCTGACAGAGTTTCCCTCTCTCAACTCTATCAAAGGTAGACTTTTAATCAATGAACCCCAGATAGACTGGTTGGCTATTTGACTTTGCCCAGTCAGATAGCAAGCAGAGAGCCAAGAGGTTGACTGAGGTCCCCGTATGCTTCGTGAAGCCCGTTTGATTTGTCAATTTTTGACACTGAAGATGATAGCTTCCAATAACCAGATTGGTTGAGTGATCAAAGCGCCAGGAAGATTGATTGAAGAGATATAATTGTACATGTGTTATATACATGTGTATGCTTACTAATTTTGCAAAAACAAAAAAATATATTTTTCATTTAATAGAGGGGGAGATGTAGTGTCTTGCATGTTTTTGCTCTGAATGAACTCCCTTGCACCGTGACGTAATGCTAGAATGGAATGGAATGAAAGCTTAGCTTAGAATACAGGAGTTCACAGGTATAAAAAAAAAAAAAAAATGTCTGATTCACAACTCTGTGGGTGGTGTAGCCATTAGCGGGCACTGAGGCTGGTGAGGAGGCCACAGTCTCAAACTGGAGGAAGGGGGAGTGGAGACCTCAGCATGAAGAACTTTGAATGTTTCTAAGGGTTCTATGGATAGTGGCGCTTGAGAAAATTAAAATGATGGCACTCCAACCAATCTGCTTGTCCTGGTGGTCCTTTATGAGAATAGAATAGTTTTGTAGTAGAAGAACGTCACAGCATGACTGAGAGCTGTGATTCAGAAGGAATGAGAAGATTTAGGTTGTTATCTCGGATGATGGATAAAATATTAGTGCATTTAGCATTTGTGGACATACATTTTAAAAGTTGCATTGTGTTACTATTCATTCTTTTGGGTGGAGAGTGATGTGCCTTTGATGCTAACAGGAAAACAATTGGGTCAGCAGGCTTGATTCTAGGCTCGTTTAGATTTGTCGATATACCATTTTGGTGCAACACATGTCTACATCTCCTTGTAAATACAGGTTTGTGTAAAAAATGCCCATGCACCAATCATGGAATGCCTATTTGATGCAAAGTAATGCAAGGCAGTGAATGTGCCACGTTGCCTTACTTTTTCTTTAAAAGCCATACAAATTGACATTTGTGTGACTTTGTAAATACCACCAAAGATATTGCGTGGAGCTGAGTCAAAAAAGTGATGCAAACCTGATGCAAAATCTTTGTAAACCTGGGCCTGTATGACTTTCATATAAGCAAAAGTAGGCCAAAAAAAGACATTTTGTACAATTATTTACAGAAAAATGCTGTAAATTACAGTGATAAGCTTAAATTAAATAAAGCCATTAGTCTTTCACAATGTCCCAGTAATGTGCACATTAGTTATTGTCTACAATGCTGCTGTAAAAACACACTTACAGTTTTAACAGAGTCTACCAATAATTAACATATTAATGTTATTTACAATGCCACAGCAAACACAAATTGAGGCCTCCTTTATAAGTTTGTTGTTAATTCACTGGGGAGACAGTGGGGTTGAAATTAAAACATTAATTGTTGAGGCTTTTCCACTTCAGTGCTGAGCCCTTTTTTCGCTATTTAGGGTATTTTGTGCTTACACTTCTGTAAGGTTTTTTCCACATAAAATACCCACACCAATTTTGCATCCTTTTTTCCCAACATCATGAAAATTCACGTGGTTTGTGGATTCCCCTGGATGTGACTGACAAAATAGAGAAAATATTGCTACATTTTAGGCTTTTTTGGAAAATAAAATGATAAAAAGTGAGAAAATGATAAAAAGTGCTCCCCAAAAAAGGTTTATTTTTTTCCTAAAAATGGCACCAACTGAAGATTTGCTGAGCTAAAATCACCATCTCCCCAGGTTTCAGAAACATACAGAGCTGTATAAAAAACGTTTTAGCACAGTTTTGGAATTTTTCTAAGGGGTAGTCTATTTTTCCTAATTTTTTTACTTTGTACTTTGAACCTACTTCCAGTTTGTGATGGAAATGGGTGGGGTTGGACTCCCATTGACATTGGTTTGATCAGTTCCTGTCACGGGTACTAGGCCCAGCCACACAAGTGGGGAAGCGTTTTTATCAGCACAGTTTGGGAATTTTCTAAGTAGGCCAATTTTCCTAATTGTTGTACTTTGTACTTAGAACATACCTCCAGTTTGTGGTGGAAATAGGTTGGGGTCGGACTCCCTTTGACATTGGTTTGATCAGTTCCTGACATGGGCACTAGGCCCAGCCACACAAGTGGGGAAACATTTTTATCAGGAAAAGTGGGGTAACACTAGGTGGTCGGAATTTTGTGGATTCCTGAATATTCCATTAAAGAAATGTAAGGAAAAGGTGTGATTTTACGCAAAGTTTGAAGTTTGCAGGGCATTGTGGGAAAGAAAGTGTCATGGGATCCACGCAAAGCACACTACCTTGGAATTCCCTGGGTGTCTACTTTTCAAAAAAGTCTGTAGTTGGTAGGTTCCCATGGGTAGCGGCTGGCCCAGCCCCAAATACCACAGCTATACCTGCTCTTACGGGCATGTCTACAAGCTCCATGCGCCGACAGTGTGCATAGTCTAATCCTTTATCTACGAGGCCACGCAAAGCCACTTTGCATGGCTTTTCAAAACCTCGTAGATATGGAATAAGGCAATGTCGCGCAAGTTCCTGCGTTGCCTTACACTGTGTCAGGATGGGCATTCCATGGGCCCTGCGGTGAGTTTTCCTGAGCAGCACCCAAGGGTTTTGATGCATTTCCAGATTTACAAGAAAATGTAAACCAGGGAATGCGTCAAAATATTACACCTCCCCAGGGCTGGCACAACAAGGAGAAATATCTTTATTTCTCCTAATTTTTTCCTCTTTCTATGTGTGCTGCATTCAAAGTGCCCCTTGCTGCACAAAAACAATCCTGCATGGAACGCAGGCACCCTTGCATGATAGTGCAAGGGTGCCTGCGTTGGCACTAGGCAGAAAATTGTGCCCCACTACAGGGTGAAAGGACAAAAATGCACCATATCTTGTGAATATGGTGCATTTCTGCCCTTTCCGATTGGCGTATGGCAGCGCAATAAAAAATACTTTTGGAGCTGCTCTACGCCAATTTGCCATAAATATGCCCCTAAGTGTTTTAGGGCATTTTCTGTTGTGGTCTTTTGGTCAACTTACACCACTAGGGTACCATAGTTATCAGGAGACTCAGGAGAATGTTGAGTGGTAGGAAATTTGTGGATCCGCATAGATCAAAGAACATTTCCACACAGATATGTGAGGAAAATGTGTGTTTTCACACAAATGTTGAGGTTTGCAGGCTTCTGGGTAAGAAAACTTTCTGAGGCACACACAAGTAATGCCACACTGGACACCCTTTGTTGTTTCATTTTCAAAAATGTGTGGGTTTGGTAGGTTTTCCTGGGTGGTGACAATCACAGCCTCAAAATCCATACGTACCCACACTACAAAAAAGCCTGGTATTCGAATGAGAAAAAAGATTGGCCAAGTTGCATTTTGAATGTGGCCCTATTGTGGCCACAAGGCCTGCCCAGAAAAATTAGGCTTCTTTTTTATGTGCGGACATGTGGGAATTGTGGGTGGTTGGCAATTTGTGGATCGCCAAAGATTCAAGAAATTCACATCACTAAATATAAATAAATCTGTGATCTTATCTATTTCTGCAAAGTTGAAGGTTTGCAAGACATTGTGAAGAAGCTAGTGGGATCAATTCACGTAAAACCATCTATCAACTGAAAAATTGCTTTGAGATCATGCTCCATTTACCTCTCCCCCGGATGCTGTCCAAAGATTTTATCCTGTCTAGCAGGTGTCTTCCTTTAGTAGCATTTGGGTCTGGGCAGCACTTATTCACCAAGATGCCTTCTTTGTTCACTGTCTAAAACCTTTCTTCTGGGGAAGGAGGGCAAAGGCAGCACACAATAGACAGATCAACATGAGAAAGAGAAGAAAGCTGTTGCGCTGTTGGCGAGGGAGAAGCATACGAGGGAGGGACAGTGCTTAATTTGTAAAAGAATAAGTGCCAGAGCACCGAATACCAAGGCAGCATAATCCATCTGAAGACTCTTTAAGTCACTGTTTGACACTCCCTGCCCCTTTACTCACTCTTGCATGTTCCTGCTTTCTCCCTTGGTGGTTTTCTGTCGTAACCTTCATCCTTCTTTCCCCTCTGTCTATTTTCCCTCTCATGCTCTCTGGAAATGTCTGAATAGGAAAAATAAGTGCTGGTTCCCAAACGTGAGTGCTGGTGGACCCTACTGGCAACCACTAGCTCAAATTAAATCACAGAGGCGAGAGCAACGCTGGGGGGTGGGGTCAGGTCAAGTAGAGAAATACATAAGGGAGAGAGCAACACAGCGCATTGGGGTGTTGGAGAACCACACAAAACAGCATCAAGTAGTGCATGAAAGGGGTTAGAAACACGCAAGACAGAGCGCTGGGAAACACATGCATTCATGTGTAGTGCTTAACCAAAAAGCAAGCATTGGCACGCCTTGGATTTTAGTGATGTTGTACAGCATCCATGATGCTGTACAGCATGGGTAAAGATTTTTTTTTTAAACATAGCCACTTTTTTCAGTCAGGATCTGTAAATAAACAGGAGAAAAGAACATTAGAGAAGCTGCTTTCCAAGTTGTACTTACTTGTTCAAATGAAGGTTAGCTGTGAAACACACAGGCAAGAAAGCAATGTGAGAGAGAAGCATATAAGGAAGAGCGCATCACGGAGGGGCTGGGCTGAAGTATAAGGGAGAGAGAGGGCAACATGGAACAGGAGAGGACAGCAGCACAAGAAAGAGAGAGCTAGAAAATACATGCAATCTTGTGCAGTGCTTAAGACAAAAGAAAACATTTATTTACTAAATGTGAGCAGTGGAAGGACACATGTAAATTGGCAATGGTCCAGGGGAGGGACAGACAGACACAAGACGGAGGCAGCAAGCCAGCGAATAAGAAGCAGGTAAATGAGAGTAACAGTACAGCCAATCAATGGTAAGCATGACTAGGCTGGAAGCCCCTCTATGTGCTGAGTAAACCCACAATATGTCTTTTGCAACCAGGCAACTCTGTTGTTTAGTTAGCTTGACCTAAAAAGTACTTCTGTAGAAGTGAATAGTGGAAGAATAAAAGTCAGCCAATCTAAAGGACTGCAAAGTGTTTATACTCCAGGGGCGGCACAAGTACAAGAAGAGGAAGATGAAACCAAAGAATAAGAAGCAAACAAATGACAGTGACAATAAAGCCAACCAATGGTATACAATGGACAGGCATCAAGCCCACTATAAATTTACAGTGGATCTTTTGAAGTCCAGCAGCTTGTGCCATCTGGTAGGTAAGACCTAAAAATAAAGATTTGACCATTCCAATATTTTTTTTTTTTTTTTTTTTTTTAACTCTTTCAGGATTTTTGCGATTTTCTCCTGTGTACCCTACAGGATAGAATAAAACATATTTCTGTAATATTTAAACTTTTTTTTAACTTCATATGGGGATTGAGGAGAAAATGTCTGAGGGAGTTATTTAGAGCCAGGTGAGGGCCAGCTAACGTATTGGGCCTCTGCCCCACCTGTGGAGGACTGCCTTCAAATTTGGAACTATCCACCTGCCTGGTGGCAATCTCTGTGCTTACAAAGCATACACCAATGAGGTGGATACATTGTAGACACATTTGAATGGTGAGGGCGTGTCTTTTGGGCTGCTCAGCTTCATTTTTTATGTTTCTCAAAGGCACTCCCAAAATCAGGATTTGCATTGGATAGTATCCCAAACTAATACAAAGTTGCACTATGTTTTATCATTATAGGACAAAGGTGAAATGCCTGTCTAATAATGCTTTGTCCTCTGAGGAACCCAGGATGGAGATGCCTGTATCTTCATCCTGGAGTTTGATTCTTTGCAGCAGAATTCAGCCATATATCTTTATCAAGGCTCAAAATAAATTGTTGGGCCTATAATTTCTCCACAGATTTTTTCCTTACTTTTGTATGTTGGCACAATCTCAGCTTACCATCCAGTTTTTGGAGACAGTCCTCAAATTCAAAATCATGGGCACCAAGGATTCAGAAATTTCAGACATACAGATATGCTGTAAGTTTGTGTGTGCAGTTTGTACGTAGGTCATACATGCATATGTATGTGTGCGCCTATGTATTTGCATGTTGTCTACCTTTTTGAATGCCTGCAAGTGTATGTATGTATGCATGTTTGTATCGGTGCACCCATGTGTGTGCCTGAGTATTTGTGTGTGCCTGCCTGTATACATGGATGTCATTTAGGCGTTGCTAGGGGTCACGATCTATGGCTTGCTTCTTGTGACCCTGGCACTGACCTGCAGCCCCTGGCAAAAGAAGAGGCAAAGACACCCCAAGAGCAGATTGTAAACAGTGTCCTAATGAGCACTTTTTACTTTCTGCAGTACCCGCTGGGAGCTGGTAGTTCAAGTAAAACTCTCATGATTAAAGAAAAGGAAACACATAAAAAGAAACTTTTTAAACAACTTGTTGCCATGTTTTATTATTATGACTACATGAAAAACTTCAAGTTTGAATACAATCTTCCCCTATGTGCTTCTCACTAATGTGCTACAAATGACAATATATCAAAATGTATTAATAAAAAGGAATAATTAAAGCCAATAGCATAGTTCATTTTCAACTTAAATTGTACAGCCAAGTGTAATTTTAAGTCCTTTTGGAATTCACAAATTATGCCTGGAATCTGCATGGAAAGCAGCTGCACCCAGCACAGGTTTCCATGTGAATTCTTGGGAAAGGTCTCAGTGGCACAGAACTCTGCATAGTGGGAATGGATTCCACAATATATATTTATGTTCTTCTTTTCTCAATGGGAAAAATATTTATTCCTATGGAGCAACCACTTCCCCTACACCCCCATCAAATTTAGAAGTTATATATTCCTTTTCGCACCATGGAAACAGATTTACACCAGTGTTTGATTGGAATAAAGATATGGCTCTTTCCAGGTTGGAAATGGGAATAATAGGAGTTTGTGTATGCCTGCAAACATACTAATTTGTTGGTTTAACTAACTTCCAAGGCAAACCACACCTAAACCACACCTTGGAACACATAGGAATGCCATCAATCCCATATCTAGTGAGATTTATGGGTGTGGGGAACTCAGCACTTATGATGGAGATTCTCTGCACTCATTAAACAAGCATTTACAATGCAATAGGTCTAATATTTGCTTGAGATAGAGTTATTGGCATTGTAAATTAATAATTGGACTTTTCTTGCCACATAAATTAGTCAACCATGCCTCATCATTTTGTCTTTTCCTGCCACATAATTCCAGTGGCCCTGCATGTAACTAAAGCACTTCCATTTACCTTCTTCCTCTATCTGCAGCAAAAAAATGAAAATGTTGCCATTTAACATCCTAATTTAAATCTGCCATGCTACTTCTAATAGAATACCACTTTCATCACCCCACCATCAGATTTGTTGGCTGGCTAACTCAATTCCCCCCAAAAAGACAAAAGACAGCCACAGAAGAGAAATAAACTAGAAGGGTCACCCGAACTTATCAAGAGTGCTCAAACAGTCATAGTGTAATAAGGATGTTAAGTTGGCTTGAATTATGGTCATAATTGTAATAAGGAGAGATTAATAAACATATACCATTACCTTTTAAACTTTTATCAGAAATACACTTTTGGCATTAGACTGTAATGCTCAAAACAGTCCCTAGAGGGCACCATAACAAGACTATCATATATAAGAAACATGGCCATGTAACTATATTGTTAGACCCTGGAGAGCATAAACCCATGAAAAACAAACAGGAGAAAGTAATGCAGTGTAACCATATACTTAGCCCCTAGATGTTTTTTAGAGCTAGCAGGCCTACTGCAATGATATTATGAACAAGGCCTTTAAAACAAAACTTCTCCCAGCTGTAAAACAAAAATTCCAGTCATGAGACACTGAAGAGTGGGAGAGGGTATTATTTTGGGGTTCCACTAACCTAGATACCTAGACTGAAAGAGTGTGTCGTGCTGAATGTTTTGGTGGTGGTCCCGTTGTCCTAGAACCACCACAGGCTGAGTTATGGGCAAAAATGTTTTGTAAAAGTAATGCTTTGCAAAGCATTATGGGACAAGTTTCCTGAGTGCAGTGAATATTATAGTATTGGCTCTCCCGCTGTGCCAGAAGAGTCGATTTCGCTTTGAGAATTTCTGTTTTATGTTAAGCATTTACAAATTTCAAGTGTTTTAAGGGGAGAGCCACAATTTATTAGGTAACTGTGAACAATGTGAACAATGTGACCTGTGCTTCAATACTGCTGAGTTCAAGCTATTGTGTCTGTTTGCACTGTGAGTGCCATGGCAGCCATGCAGCATGAAGCGGAAACACACAAAAAATAGCTTGTCCACTCTGAAGTATATCGGAAATCGTGCAATTATCCATTTAACAGGGGCAGTCTGCAAGGCATGACAAAAAAAGACCGGACAAACGTAAAGCATTTACCAATGATATCAAGTGATTTTTGAAAGGCAAGCCCACAAATGGGTGAATGTGATGGCTGTGACATGGCCGTGATTAAAAGCCCACAATACTTACAACAGATCAAAGCGCTTGCACACTCGACCTAATGACTGAAGTCTGCCCGGAATCTTTTGTGAATTTCTTGCGAGCACACAGAACTTAAATTTACAACTGAATTTAACTTTGTGAATGTGCCCTGTGGTCCTCATGAATTAGTATAGGTGGACATAACTACTACTGTTTTTAAAATCCTTTTTTTTGCCTCTCCGTATGATTTATCATTACGTTTCTCACTGAGGTATAACCAGGAGAACCATTAATTTCTGTCTGTTTGTGGTAGAAATTATTTAGGTCACTGTGTTCTACTGTGTTTTGTGGCAATGTAGCCTCCTCTTCAAACAATCACCTCATTTTTCATCTAAGACAAAAAGAAATTAGTAAGAGTCCATTGGCATACCAAGTAAGCTCTGTAATTAGTATATAGGTGGCATCGAAAGTAGAGATTTATTTGTGTTATTAAATCATTTCCTGGGAAGATTCAGGGACAAAATGACATGACATCTCTTCCTGTCATGTCATTGAGGTCAAAGGCTGTATGATGTCACTTCCACTACCCTCTGCATTTTGGTGAATTGACGTCTATGCCTGTATGTGTGTCTGCATGTATGTATATGCCTGCATGCACACATGTTTGAGTGTGCATGTCTGTGTGTCTTGTGCATAGACATGCGTGTGTGAATTCATGTGTTTTATAGCGAGTGGAATAAAATGTTAGAAGCTGCAAAGGTGATTTGGAAGCTTCCCAATCTAGTATAGATTAACAAGGATGAGAAATACGTATTGCTACCTGATTTAAAAATGTATTACACTAACACATTTTAATTTTAGCCCGTTAATCATTAATTAGACAAAGGTAAAGGTCTCACATTTTCATCCTATAATTGTTCCAGACTTTCTTTGAACTTCTCAGATTGTGGCTTCCAAGAAAGCACTCATGTAACTTTGCGAGACAGGGCACGATAGGTGCACACTGAAGCTCTTGACACTGGAATTGTGTAGCTTAAGGAACTTGTTTTAGTTTCTCTTTCTAACTTCTCTTCGTATTAGTATTTCAACCCCTAATATATGTTATGTTATGTTATGTTATGCTATGTTATGTTATGCTATGTTATGTTATGTTATGTGGCTCAGGGGTCGTTCCATGATTTAGGAGCAATGCATGAGAAGGCACAATCTCATGATCTGTTTTTGCATGTGTGGCATGAGAGTTCGGCTGAGTGAAGATGACTGATTGGTTGGTGGAACTGCACACATCTGTTCAGGTAGGCTTGACCTGGTTCTGTAATACTTAGGAGCTTATTCACAAACCTCTTCCACCACTGGTGCATCACATTTTCCCCTATAAAAAGTGATGCACCTGTGGCACAGGGATTTGAAAAATAAGCCCCTTAGTATGTGTGTGTAAGGAGCTTGAACTGTGAGCGCTTATATATAGGGAGCCAGTGCAGTTCCTTTCGTGTGGTGAGATGTGAGACCGACATGGGAGGTTGAGGACCAATCTGGCTGCTGCATTCTGTATAGTTTGGAGTCCTTTTGTGAGTTGTTTGGTAATTCCTGTGTAGAGTATGTTCCAGTAGTCCAGTCTGCTGATGATGAGAACTTGGTTGATGGTTTTCCTTGTGTTGCTGTGTAACCACTTGAATATCTATATCTTTTTAAGTATCATCAGAGTGTGGAAGAAGACCATGGTGACAGGGTTGACCCGGGCAGACATGTCCTGCTTGCTGTCGATATTGATCCCAAGACTGCTTGTTTGAGTAATGGGGGTGTATACCAGGTCTGTAGACTACCAATGTGAGGCCTCTTTTCCAAAGTTCACCACTTCGGTCTTGTCCATGATGAGTATGAGGCAGTTGAACTTCATCTAGGTAGCTACTTTATTCATGCAGGAGCTGAAGTTGTTGCAGGTGTTTGGTGTTTTGTTTGAGAGAGATAAAATCTGTTGCGTGCAATAGGTGAGAATGTCGATATTGTGTGCATGGACAACATCTGCCAGCTGCATCATGTAGATGAAGAAGAAAGTCAGGGTTGATTGAGAAACGCTACGGGACACTGCAAATGAGTTTCTGGGCTTCTGAGGAGTATGGTTGCGTGTTAAATGTTTGTGTCCTTCTTTTAAGAAAGGTGCTGATCCATTGGAGGGTGGGACTTGGATGTCAGACACATAAAGACATCTGATCAGGATGGGATGGGAGAATATGTCGAAGGCTGCAGAGAAGTGAAATAGGATGAGTGTTGAAGTTTCTGCTCTGTTGAGGATCATCTTGATGTCATCTGTTGCTATGATAAGAGCTGTCTCTGTACTGTGATATGGTCTGAACCCTGATTGCATGATGTTGAGGAGCTGGTGGTTGAAAGAGGTGGGCAGCGAGGCATCTGTTGATGGCTTTTTGAAGGACCATGGCTTGGTATAGCAGGAGAGTGAGTGCTCTGTACTTTGCAAGTTTGGCTGGGTCTGCCGAAGGCTACACCAGAAGGGCATGGGTACATGATTCCAGACTTCTGAGAAAGTGTCTGTGTCAATGGAGCTGTTGAGGATTGGGATGAGGGCTTTGCTGATTTGCTGATGTGGTACAACGTTTGTTAAAGGCATCGTGGGTGTTAGGGTCAGGAGGGCTCCAAAGCGAATGGTCTTCATGATTGTTATGGTTTCCTCTGTGGTGATAGGGTTCCATGTTGTCAGGGCATTGCCTGTGTCCGATACCAAAAGCCTTACTATAAGGTTTCTGGGGTTGAGTTGTGGGTCAAAGTTGGAGTAGATGGCTGTGATGTTGCCGAAGAAGTCTGAGAGGTTGCTACAGATTTCTTTGGTTGGTGTGATGTTGCTGATGATTGCTGTTGTGGTGAAGTCCTTGATGACAGCAAAAACGTTTTGCTGCTATTTGAGCTGTTGTCAATGCATTTGACCAGGACCTCTCTTTTGGTTTCCTGGATTTGCTGTTGGTAGCATCTCTGTGTGGATTTGAATACGACATTGTCCAACAATATTACTTACGGATGTAATTTCTTTAAGGCACCCATGGTATGAAACTGAGGTCCGAATTCTATCCCCATTAGCTACAAGATGTTAGCCTCCTCTACATTGTCGCTGTTGATATGTAGAATCTACCCCAGGCAGTCTACTGCACACGCTGCTCCATGTTATGCAACTCTTACAAAATATCTCAGTAATGTTTTTAGATCTGCCTATGTATAGCTTTACATTTCTCCCAGACCTTATTTTTAACCAATTCTTTAAAATATACATAAAGTGGGCTTTGGATGCACCCAGATGTGAATCCTCTTTTCTTTGGCCTCATACTACTGGCTGTTTGAACACAGAACCATGTACAATTTTAAGTTCAGTTATTTACCCCAAACATTCAATGCCACTACTACCACCAATGATGCAACCACTGTAACAAAAACTAGTACAAATGCCACCAATACCATCTCAACCACAAATGCAAATACTGCCGCCACCACCACCAACAATTATATGAATAGCATAACGACCACAATACACACAGTGCCAGTAACATCACCATCAATATCACACCACCAAAACCATCACCAATGTCACCACCATTGTTAATACCACCAGTATCATGACTACCACCACAAATATTAACAATACCACCACCAATTCTACTACTATGAGTCTCATCCAATATGACCACCAGCAATAATACCTTTTTCACAATAACACATTCCAATGTATGCCATAGCACCTCTAATCCCACACCATCACCAACTTCACCCACCTACAAATACTACACCACCAACAGTACCAACAGAACCACTGCCACCATCAATATCACCACCAAATATGCCAACAACACCACCAATATCAGTACAGCCAATGTCAATATACCCAATTACACCACCACAATATCAGTACTATCTATATGTCCACCTGTACAATCAACAATACCATACCACCACCACCACCACACTATCACCACCACTAAGAATTAACAAAGGCAGTAATCTGACTTTAATGTGTTACTGCACGGAAATAACATTTTGCATGCCTGTGCTTGCATATATTGTTACATTGAAGCCCAACCAATTGGTTTTGCCAATACTTGTTTACATTTGTGTACCACATTGGTCCTACTAGCATAGCCCCAAAGTGCCATGCAGATGTTTTGACGGAAGCCAAGGCTTGCTTGTATTATTAGTAGTTTGTAAGAGGGAAGCAATAAGTACCTTTAAGGATGCAAAGGTTGTTCTGCTCCAGTGAAAATACATAATCATCACACAGGTCAACAGATTATGAAGTTCACATCCAACTTATTTCATGTCATACCACAAGCCCAGTGGATTCTAGACTGTGGGGATACTAAGCAGCAATAATTATGCCAATAAAAATGTCAGTGGTGAAGGGATATGTGATGTCCACTGTGTTATCATTGATAAAGTCTTTGTAATGTCATCTGTGACATCATGTTTGAGGTCATGAGAGGTAAAGTGGGACTAATACTTGTGTTGTCTACCATAACCGGATGAACTTCAGTGGATGTTAGCTTATGCATCATAACAATAATTGGCCGTCAACTAGAATTTCTAGGGAATTTTCATTTTTTGTACCAACCATTATTTTCATTTGCAGTGAAGCACCAAAACGTCCCATCAACAAAGTTTTTCAGTGAATTTGGGGGCGGTGGGAGTTTTATGATGTACTTTGGCCCATGGCAAAAGGATGAAACAACTACATCCAGCCATTCTGCTTGGAGCACATTGTTCCCTAACAGCATAGCCTCAGGCCAGATCCTGCTCAAAGGTCCCAATACCTCAGAAGATAGTGTACTCAGTTTTCACTGTCCATTAGGATCAGTAGGATACAGAAGTGATTAAAATGTAGCCCTAAAGCCTGTTCTACAAAGTAGCCTTTGACTTTGGTCATGAACTCTAGAAACTGGGTGTAGCCTCTAGCCATGTAGTGTGCCCTGCCCCAGTGCTCCAGATCCTGCTATGCAAAGCTTTTGCCATCACACTGAAGGATCTGGGCACAGGATCTAAAGCTGGACTACGATCTAAAACCAACCTTGGGAAAGGGTTTAATATCAGGCATGTGTTGCACCAAAGCTAGTAGCAGAGGAAGGAAGTTTGAAACTCCCCTGCGTGCTTTAGTGGGTTCTGTCCTCAGGCTAGGCCCTGTGGACAACCTCCCCCACACATGACCAAAGGCCTTGCACAGAACGGGGTTGGCTATTTCCAGGCGGTTGGAGGCAGGGCCTGCTGCAAGCCAGGCCCTTCTGCCAACCCCATGCTGCACACATCCAAAGGGCGTGCGCAGAGTGAGGTTGGCTGCCTCTGGATAGGGGGGCTTGGCTGCAGGGCCTGGCTTCAGGCCATGCTTTGCAGCCAGCCTTCCATGGCATACAGCCAAAGGCCATGTACAGTGGGGGGCAGGTCTAAAGGATCTGCATGTGTGTTGGAATTACTGGTGCTTCATATAATTCTGAGGAATTTTATAGTTACTTTCAGACCTCCAATGCCATACTGGTTTATAGAGTGGTGTGTACAAAAGAAGTTTGGATGATGTCATCAGGGATGTCATAAATGATGCCATAGAACATAAGTCATAAGTGATGTAAAATGAGATCATAAGCAGTGCATGGCGAGGGGCAAGATATTGTTAGCTCTGTTACCTGTAACTGCTGAATTTCTGTTTTATTTTAAATGTAAAGTGACATATAATAACAATTCCTAACTATAAAATAAATGTAACCTTTGTTTTTGCAGTGAAAATGCATATCTATTCATAACAACACTTATAACTTCTCAAATGGCATTTGGTGCATGGTAGAGTGGAAGTTATAGTTAGTGTTGTCTGGTTAGCAAGCTTTAAAGAGTGTGGAACAAGGTCCACTACTACTGCTCAATAATTTGAAGGTGGTGGATAAATTGTAAATGAAAGTTAAATCTATGAATGTAGAACTTTTAAAGTTTGTGTAGTTTCAACTTGGTTTGTATAGGGAAAATATGTTTTCCTAACTGTAACTAAGCTTTAACCTTTGGCTTTTTGATTGAATTTCATTTTTAAAATGTATTTAATAAAAATGTGCTTCAAATTGTAGAGTACAGTGTTGAAAGTGGGGAGCTATTATGTGGAATGCCGTACAGTACAGTGGAGGAGAGTGCTGTAAAGTCTATTGTCATAGAGCGGAGTATTGTAGATTGGAATAGAGAGGAGCAGAGAAGAGTGTAGCAGTGTATCATGCAGTATAGTAAAGTCTATTGTCATAGAGTGGAGTACTGTAGATAGGAATAGAGTGGAGTAGAATAGAGTGTAGTAGTGTATCATGAGGGCTAGTAAAGTATTATATAGTTTAGTGGCATGGTGTCTCATATGGTGGAGTCAAGTATCATAGACTGGAGCAGCAAGTTCTACAGTGGAATAGGGTGTCATTGTCATAGAGTGAAGTAGAGTGCTTTATGGTAGAGTAGAGTGTGACAGAGTGGAGTATCGTCAAGTGCAGTGTCATAGACTACAGTGGAGGAGAGTGTCTTAGAGTGGAGTGCCATATCATAGTGGAGTGGCGGATTGAAGAGAGAGGTGTTGAGTGTTGTGTCATCGAGTATCATACAATGTAGTACAGTGGCATGGAGTGGATGGGCATAGAGTGGAGTAGATTGTCATAAAGTGTCATAGAGCGTAGTAAAGTGTTGAAGAGTGGAGTTGCATACAGTGTAGTAGAGTGTCAACAGTGCAGAGATGTAGATTGGAGTATAGTACAGTGACAAAGAGTGGAGAATAGTGGAGTGGAGTACATTGGAGTTGAGTACTGTACAGTGTAGTAAAATGTCATAGAGGTGAGTGGTGTGGAGTGCAGTAGAGTAGAGTGGCATAGCATACAGTCGAGTAAAATGTCATAAGTTGTAGTATCATGTTGTACAGTAGAGTGTTGTCGGGCATGCCGTGCAGGCTGTGTGGCGCACCCAGTTGTGCGGTCCCTTTAAGAGGTGGAGCGCGAAGCCTTTAAGGGTGCACACTGCACAGGGACGCTTGCTCGTCGAAGTGCGTCTTTTCCCCTGTACTCCCCTGCTCTTACCTGTTGGTGTCTCTTGCTGCTCCTGTAGGCGTTCCTTCTGCCTTCTGCTTTCTCCTTGTCTGAGTGCTCGACATCCTCCATTCCTACTAGATTTCGGCTGTTTAGTCCTCTGGTGTTGGGTTCGTTGGGCTTCCTGTTTCCTCTGAATCCTCGCTCCGGATCTCTCGGCGACCTGCAAAACATAAAAAAAACAAGGAACATCGCATTAAAGCGGCAATCTCTTCAATCTGGGTATTATAATTCCAACCTGCGATAATGTTTAAAAGAGACTTATCTGATTGTTTTTTCTTTACTAGTGAATGCAACCGTCTTTTGTTTCTTCCTAAACAAATAAGGACAAGAAATACTTATTATTATTTACTCAAGATTTGATGAACTGACAACAATTTCACAAATTCAAGGAGTAACGCATATTATTGTTGAATAATTTGATGAACTGGTGAACACTGACAAAAGAGATGAACCGTGATTAAGGTTGATGAACTTTTGATCTCTATATAACAGGAAATGCACATTAATGGGAAACGTTGAATGGTATTACTACTGAATTATGATCCTGTGAGAAATTGTTGTTAAGGTAGTTCACGATCCCTACTCATTACCTACTGTCAGTCACCAGTAGGTAGTTATAGTTAGGACCATGTTTCCCCAGAAAAAAACTTTTTTTTACTTTCCTTTATCTTTGGCACCATTCGATGAGTCTCCAGAAAATTTTCCAATGAAGCGCCAAAGTGATTCCTGTGTGCACTGAAAGTTTTGGGGCGATCCGTCAAGAAGGGGCGAGAAAAAGAGGGGGCAAAAAACGTGCACTTCCCATGTTAATTCCCATAGGAGCTTTGAACACGACTACAGCCCAAACCACTGGACTGAAGTACACCAAATTTGGCAGAAAGCTAGCTTTTAGTAAGCAGATTACACTTCTTCTATTTGGGGTAAATCCATTCAGTAGTTTAGGAGAAATTAAAGGAAAAATAAATTTGTATATCTATGACCACGGATCCTCCCTGACAACTTTGCGAATAATGAGGAGCTCGTGCAGGGAAATGCAAAGCTCTGATTGGCTGCCAACACTTCAACCAGTAAGTGTCAGCAGCCATCTTGGTACTTGGCTTCAGGTGAGTCCCACCAAAAACGCAAAAAAGGAAAAGGGGCCAGGATAGGGATGCCTTGATCTCTTAGTTCTGGTATCAGAGGGACACATTCAGAGCAAAAAAACAATTTAAAAATTAAAACTTTAAAAAAAATAATTGCTGTGAATTTGCAGTGTTGCTGCAAATTTGCTATAAAAAACATTTTTTAAAAACAAGCAAGGTCTCCCACGCTTGTTTTTTTAAAGCCCCTGGGTGGGCCAGGTCACGGGGGCATATAAAAAATTAGGAAGGGGCACACATGGGCCCACCTCCTGGACTTAATATTGCCCCGGGGACCACCTCCTCCTCGAGGTTTATCATTTGTAATTTCCAGGGGTGCGGCTCCCCTCAGTCCCAGGGACCTTCATAGCCCCGGGGCTTTAACAAAATCCAATGCAGGGTAGCCACGCGACCCTTCCCCTGCATCCCCAGTGACCTACACCTCCTCAGGACTTTAATTAAATCTAATGCAGGGGGCCACATGGCCCTCCCCACAGCCCCGGAAACCACCACCTCCCTGGGGCTTTAATGAAATAGAATGCGGGCAAAGATTGAGTGGTTGTAGGAGGTTGGCCACAGGGTCTGCTTGGAGGCCAGGCCCTTTGGCCAACCGCTAGTGCACACGGCCAAAGGCTGTGCGCAGGGGGTGGTTGGATTAACGTATGGTAATGAAAATTATTTTACGTAAAAAAAAAACATGGAAATTCTCTGAAAAAAAACAAAGGTTAGAGGGATGTCATAGTTAGGAAATAGAAATTTTTTTAAACATAAAAATTCACTTGAAAAACTAAAGGTTACAGGGAAGTTATAGTTAGGCTCTCATTTCAAACGTCCAAAACCATAGAAATTCTCCTGTTATAGTTAGAGTTATCTCAAGTAAGTATAACTAGTGCCCTCGCCATGCACTGCTAGTTCTCCACAAATTACGGCACTCATGACATCTTTGATAACATCATTGATAATATCAATGTAATGTTTGCAGTAAAATTTCTGATGAAAAAATGTGCATGGCTAGGGCGCAAGTAGGAAAGAATGCAGCACATATAGAAAAAGGAAAAACATGGGAGAAATAAAGGTATTTCTCATCGCTGCACCTCCCTTATGCCTTCCCTGGGGAGGCGTAGGTTTTTGACGCAGTCCCAGATTTACAAATCCTTGTAAATCTGGGAATGCATCAAAATCCATGGGTGTTGCGTGGGAACACCCACTGCAACACCTATGGAACACCTCCTTGTCGCAGGGTAACTCAACACAGTGACTTGTGCTCTGTTGACTCAGTTCATATTTACAAGGCCATGAAAGGAAGTGTAGGGTTACTTTACATGGTCTTGTAAATATGGCCCTACAGTGTGTGCCGCCGGACCATCACTAAAAGTGACGTTCCAGCAGCACAAAGGGCCTTGTAAATATAGCCCTTAGTGTAAAGCAAACATTTACATCACTATATAGCGAAATAAGAAAATTACACACCAATAAAAAGACAGAACACCAATTTATAAACATAGAACTTATTTTTATGAATTTTTAGAGTCCTTGATCATCCAAATCAGCCAAAGGGTTCCGAATATACAGATTTGAGAACTTTTAAATACTTTTAAATGCAACTGCAAACAGGCAATGGTAAACGTAAAGTTTGAAAACTAATGGAAAGTTTGAAAAAGTTAGTTGGGGCATTCTGGCCAGGGTTGGGTGACCCAATCTGACAGGAACAAGGTCTAGGTGGGCAGAAAGGATACTTTGCACAGTTACCTGGCCACCAGAGCAGGTTAAATCAAGTTTCCAGCTCTAACATCTGGCCACAGTAGGAAACAATTGAGTGGTCCTGATGCTGAGGGATACATACAAAGATGCTCACAAGGATGTTCCAGTTGCGGTGCGGTTGACAGGGGTGTCTCTGTTATGGTTCCTCTGTACACAGGTGATGTGGGGTGAACCTGGTCACATGGATCGATGTCCCTCGATGTCCTTTTTACTGCAGTGGTTGCACAGCTGTGGCTGTGCTACTGATGACGACACACCGCGGTTGAAGGCACAATGTTTTTGGTTGGGGCTTCTGCACTTGTAGACCAATGAATCTTGTCTCTGATGGCTCTCCCTGGTCCAGAAGACTTGGGTGCCTACTTTAGCTATCCCAGATTCCTTTGCTGGTGCACCCGGCGACTGGTAGCGGGGATACTTCCATGAGGTTTACCACTTTGTTGAGTTGGGCTCTTTTTGCTCTTGTATCCCTGTAGCGGGTTCCAGGGGACCAGCCACCTGATCCTTGAAGTCACTGGAGTTGGTGAAATGGGTAAATCAAGTTTTCCTGAGGTCAGGAGCCACAGGCAGGGTCCTAGCTCACTAGCCCAAAAGTGCAGCAGGTGCAGTCTTCTCGACAGTGCAGCCTCTCTTTGCACAGTCCAAGGCAAGCAGGACAAGCCTTTTTCAGTCCTTCTTCTTCTCCAAAGGTGAACTGAGAGTAAGGATATGAGGAATGCCCTTTTTATCCTAGAAATATGCCCCAAGGGCATCATGCCGTCACTAGCCAATGGGCTACTGGGTCCCCCCCTACCTAGTGATGAAGTTCATGTGATACATGGCACCTGACTATCCCAGAGTGCCCCATTCTTGCCTCTTCTAAGGTGGCACGACCCTTCCTTTGTCGTGAGGAGCAAGGTAGCCCAGCCTCGGGTGTGACTACCAGTGGGCTACATGCCTATGAGAAAAAAGTCTCTAACACTGGTTTCCCCCTCTTGGCTCTGTCTCCTAGATGGCTGCAGGAACAAAAGGCATCATGCTCAGGCGTGTTGAGGTCAGCCGCACTTCAACAAAGGCTTCACCTATGAAGCTCACCTTTTAGACCAGCAACTTTTGCAGCATTCCTGGGGGAGGAGTTCACATCTCGTTCTCAGGCAAATGCTTTTGTTCCCTGGCCTGGAAGTTGTTTACATGTCTCCCCAGGTGGTCAGAAACCCATTTAAGGTTGAATGACCTTTGTGAGGCCACTGTGCTAGCTGGTATGCAGGGTAGCAACTTTCTAGGAGTTGCTTAAACTTATTAGGGGCATTAAATCTGATCTGACCATCAGTTCAGGTTTAATTTTCCCTTTAATTTGATACCTGACTTGACCTGATTAGGTGATCCCATTCAGAAGTTAGACATACTTAAGTGGAACTCGTTTAACCCTGTGTTTGCCGATGGGGCTCCTAACTTTCCCCAGCAAAACGGAAATTTGAAAGTGTTGCTGGAAAGACATATTAAAACATTTGTCTAACTTAAGAGTATATTGCTCCCTGCCATAGGACTTGTTAGATGTGAGTCTTAGTGGAGTCTGAAATATACACTTTTGGCAAATGGTCCTTTTGCCATTAGCGATAATGGCAACGTTGAGTTAGCAGTGTGGCACACTGCTCTTTCAGTCTGCAGTGGCAGGCTGAGATGTCTTTCATGCTTTTTACATGCAGGATGGAAAAACAGTGCTTTAGTCCTGTGTGGACACTCTGCCTTGCATGTTCTGGTTGCCTGGGTACCATATACTATGGACCTTTAAGTACCCAGAAGTACATATAGTAGAGACCTATAAGTAAGGTGGTGCTTGCCAATTTGGAATAACCAATTAAACATACTTTTTTATAGGGTGAAAAAACTGGCATTGAAGTCTGTTTAGCAGGCCTCAGTGCACTCCTAAAGTCTAAAAACCAGCATCATCAGTCCCAAAACATGGGGGTGAACTTACAAAAAGATGCTTTTCCTCACAGTTGTATAGTGGAATAGAGTGCTGTACATTGGACAGTCCGGGCATAGAGTCCAGTATAGAGTTGGACAATGGAGTGTATGTGGATAGAGTAAAGTAGAATGTCGTAGAGTGCAATTACGAGAATAGTTAAATAGAGTGGAGGAGAGTGTCATGAAATGCAGTGGAGTAGAGTGGAGTGATGTACACTGCAGTGGCATTGAGTGGATTACTATAAGGTGGAGTAGCATACAGTGGAACAACATACAGTGGAATACTGCACAGTGGAGTGTAGAAGAGTGCAATGGTTTAGAGTGGAACAGGGAAGAGTGGAGTGGTGTACAGTGGAGTGGCGTTGAGTAGAGTGGAGTAGGGTAGAGGGGATTAGCATAGAGTGGGGTGGCATACATTAAAGTGGCATAGTGTAGAGTTGAGGAAACTGTCATAACTTCAATGGAGTCTCAAACAGTGGGGAGTCGTGTGCCATACAGTTTTGGAAACTGTCATAGAGCGGAGTAGAGTATTGTGCAATAGAGTGTATGAGTATAGAGTGCAAATTTGGACAGGAAGGTGTACAGGGATAGAGTGGAGTTGATTTTAGTAGAGTGTAGTAGAGCTTTGTACAATGGAGTTATACAGTGTGGGGTAGAGTACACTTGAGTGGAGTAGCATGCAATGGAGTGACATAAAGTGTTATAGTGTAGAGTGGAGTAGCATACAGTGGAGTGGCATAGAGTGTAATAGCATATAGTATAGTAGCGTACAGAGGAGTGGCGTTAAATGTAATAGTGTATACTTTAATAGCAGTCAGTTGGTGTGGTGTACAGTGAAGTGGTGTAGACTGGAGTGGTGTATTGCGGGGTGGGGTACAGTGTAACTGCATAGAGTGGAGTGGCATAAAGCAGAGTGGGTTAGAGTGGATTAACGAACAGTAGAGGGTCAAAGATCAAAGTTGCGTACAGTGTAATAGCGTAGATTGGAATGATGTACAGTGGAATAGTGTAGACTGGAGTACAGTGGAGTGGCATAGAGTAGAATAGCCTAGAGTGGACTAGCGTAAAGGAGAATAGCATAGAGTAGAGTACAGTGGACTAGTGTAGACAGAAGTGGTGTACAGTGGAGTGGGGTAGAGTGAAATAGCATAGAGTGAAGTGGTGTAGAGTGGAAATCCAATGACCTACTATAGAACTGAGTGGTGTAGAGTGGAGTGGTGTACACTGGAGTGGTGTACAGCAAAGTAGCGTATACTGGAGAGACATACAGTGGAACTGCATTGAGTGGAGTGTTGTACAATAGAGTGGCATATACTAGAATGCGGAGTAGCATACATTGGAGTGGTGAACACTGAAAAGGCATAGAGTGGAGTTGCATACAGTGTAACAGAGTAGAGTGGAGTGGTGTAAACTGGAGTTGAGTACAGTGTAATAGCGTAGAGTGGAAGGGCGTACTTTGGAGTGTTGGACAGTGGAGTGGTATAGAGTGCAATAGTGTAAATCGGAGTAGCATACAGTGGAGTGGCGTATAATTGAGTGATGTAGACCCCAGTGGTGTACAATGGCATGGGGTAGAATATAATAGCATACAGTGGAGTGGCATACAATGGAGGGGCCTCCAATGGAATGGCATAGAATTAAGTGGCATAGAGTGGAGCACCATACACTGAAATGGTGTAGAGTGGAGTAGCGTACAGTGGAAGGGCCTACAGTGGAATAGCATACAGTTGAGTGTTGTAGAGTGTAGTGGCATACAGTGGAATAGAGTGGAGTGGCATACAGTAGAATGGCATAGGGTGGAATAGCACATAGTGGAATAGCGTCCAGTGAAGTAGCGTACAGTTGAGTGTTGTAAACTGGAGTGGTGTAGAGTGGAGGTGTCTTCAGTGTAAGAGTGTAGTGGCATACAGTGGTGTTGCATACAGGGTAATTGAGTAGTGTAGAATGGTGTAGAATGTAGTCTCATACAGTTCAGAGGCGAAGAGTGGAGGGGCAAGGAATAGAATAGCTTATAATGAAGTGGCTACAGTGGCGTGGCACATGGATGTATGTGAAATTTAGCAGCAATGTAGATTATGGTGTTCAGAGTAATGCAACAGTGAATTGCGCTCCTTGCATTACTCCAGATTTACCAAATTGACACAGTGACACGCACGGTGGTCCTGTGTTGCTTTGTAAATCTGACCTAAGTATTGCATTCCCCTTGCGACACCATGCATGACACACGGATACCACAATCTGATAATGCAGCTAGGCCTTAGTTATATTTTGGGCCATTGTACACTGTGATAACTTTGAAGTATACCATAGTGTGTGGCGATGACAAGCGAGTATATAATATGGTAATGGCTGTTTTCACAGAATTAAACATCAGCCATATTATTTTTACTACACTTTGGCTGTGTTCAGTGGCAGGACCTTAAATATAGTTATGTAGTAGATCCAGTCAGCCGTTTTCCAGCTAGGTAAAATACAATAGTCCAACAGGCTGGCGGTACTTACCGCCATATTATGACATTGGTGGCTTGGTTGAAGCCAACCCACCAATGTACCACTCCGACCGCCATGGTGGTAGTAGCCGCCAGGCTGGAGACAGTCATCTCCAGCCAGGTGGCTGCCACTGTGCCGCCTGCAGGATTATGACCCCGCCTACCGCCATGGTTTTCATGGCATTTGGTGGTAGGCCCTATCAGTGACAAGGAACTCCTTCCCTGTCACTGATAGGTGTCCCCACACACCCCAACCTCTCCAAACACCCCCTCACCCCATACATCCACGCCCCCCTCATACACACACACGCAAACACACACTCTTTCGCACATACATACACACATGCATTCATCCATTCACACACATCCATACACACTAAAAAATATACACGCAGACACGCATTCCAAATTCCATACATTCATGCACTCACACTTCAATAGTCACTCACTCACACTTCAATACAGTCATGCACTCACACTTCAATGCAGTCACGCACGCAATCACACATACATGCACACCCCCCCCACACACACACAACCCCCCACCCCCTCCCCTGTCAGAGACCCGACTTACCTGGACCTGTCATAATACGTCTGGTGGCGGTCTACTGGCGTGGCGCTGCTGGTGGTAGCAGTGCCAGCTTACTGCCATCTGCCAGTACGGCCACAGCCGGATTTCCTCCCTTCTTGTGGAGGAAATCCAGCTATGGTCATAATATGGCGGATGGCTGGTAGTCACGGCGATGGTCTTTTGGCAGCCGTCGCTGCGGCGGTAGGCGGTTTTTACCACCGATGTCAAAATGAGGGCCTATATTTGTTATGTATTTGTTTACTGCTTTACATAATCATGTGACCATAAATGTGTCTTTTGGTTGTTCATGTAGTAATTCTGAAACTTTAAATATTAAGTTTAGTTTATTTTTTGGGCTTCCTTGCTACTTTTAGTAGGATTGGACTACATATGAAGGCCAAAGTGAATGAAAGGCAATCATTTTTATTGTATTGTAAAATTGAGATTCTTAGTTTTTTCGTAATGGCCATTTATCATGTCCTCCAAATAGCAGTTTGTGTGGCTTACTGTTAGGTCAATTTTTCATTTTGTTGTACAGGGCTACATATAAAATATGTTTTTGTTTGGCTTGCTGGGCCAGTTTTATTTTGTGAGCCAGAGAGTATGCAAAGAAAACTTATGTAGAAAAAAACGTATGTTCATTATGTATTTCTTTATAGGTTCCCATTGGCAAGAGTCCATACATAAGTCTTTCAGTTGATCATGTAGTAAATATGAAACTTAACATATGCAGTCTAATTGTTTTTTTTTGCTTCCTTGCTAATATTATGCTATGAGATATCACTAAGTAGCTTGCCCTTATAACTTCACAACCACTTCATAACATCACTTGCAGTAGCAAAATAAATCATCTGGATAGTCTAATGTGCATTTTTGTGAGATTTAATTATAATCCATTGAGCCATTTTGCCACTATGTGAAATACAGTAGTCTATGTAAAATGCATTGGATTTCAAGCGTCTCTTCATTCTACGCCACTCCAGTCATGTCACTCAACTGTATGCTACTATACTGGATGCTACTCCACTATATGCTATTCCACTCTACACCATTCTACTGTATGCCACTCCTCTAGTCCACTGTATGCCACTACACTCTACAACACTCCATTGTATGCTATTCCACAGTACTGCTAGCATTTGTACTATATCCTTCCCCAGTGGGCACTCCGACATGAATCTTCAAATCAATCTGAAGAACACACCCACCCAAGTGGGCAGACTGAACCGTGATTCAAGGGAAACATTACATGAAATGGATGTCTGTGATGTTTTATTTGAATCACAGTTCAGTACGCCCAACTGGGGGGTATTTTGAATGTAGTATGGTAATTTGCTAAGTTTTGCAATGCAGTGGTATTTCTGAAACATTCCAAAACGTGTGTGTGTTCTTCAGATCGATTTGAAGATTCATGTCGGAGTGCCCACTGGGGCAGGATATAGTATGAATGGGAGCAGGGCAAATGTGCATGTATACTATAGGACAACCTATGTGTTAATGAAGATGCTTCACTGTTTGTTGCACATTTTTTGGCTGGATATCACACATACGCCTTGTTCAAATCCAACATGGGTATATGGTACTTATGTTCTAATTGAAACTTGTGAACACACCAGCTTTATAGGTTTCAGAATCTCGAACTGCAAGGAGTAACATTACTTTTTCACTTGCTGTGATTTACGTGCTATACATGTTAAAATAGCACTCATTTGCTGTCTGAATTTCGGTCAGGCATTGACAGTCCTCTTCATATGCACATTATTTGGTCTATTTCAGTGTGGGTGTGCTTAACTCACGTAACCAGTGAGAAAGACACAGTGGGGTCAAAAGGAATCGGAAGGAGTCAGCCATTAATAAACAGTGTTTTGCTACGTTCAGGAGTGTCTGAGTGTGCCCTTTAAATGAGGGATACGTAGTGTTGACATATATATATATATATATATACACACACACACACCACTGGGTAGTTATAGTTAGGATTGTGTTTTCATAGGAAATGCCTTTTTTGTGTTGCTAATAATTTTGGCGCTGTTTGATGACTCTCCATGAAACTTTCCCAAAAAAAGTGCTACTTTTTGACCAGTTTGCACATGGAAAGTTTAGGGGTGATCTATCAAACGGGAGCCAAGAAAACTCGTTTTCCCATTCATTTTTTCATGGGAACTTTAGACACAGCTGCAGCCCAACCACTGAAAGTATTTACACTGAATTTGACAAAAAGGCTAGATTTTAGTACAGAAAGAGTGATTTTGTGATTTGGTGTAAATCCGGTCAGTGGTTTTTGAGCAATTAATGCTCAGGAAATTCTATATTTAGGAAGGCAGAGCCTGTGCGGATCCAACAGATCTCAAGCTGAGATCTGATTGGCTGTCACCACATCAACCAGGAAGTAGTGGCAGCCATCTTATGATTCAGAACTCAGGGAGCGAGTTATAGTTACCTTCAGCTACGAGTTAGAGTTGCTTGAGATAACTATAACTTGTAAATTTCTGTGATTTTTAGAGCTTAAAACATTATTCAACCTGTGTTTTTTTAGTGAATATATATATATATATATATATATATATATGTGTATATATATATATATATATGTATATATATATATATATATGTACGTAAATACATTTTATATTTAGTGTGCTTTTATTGCACAAAATGCAATGGTTTAAAAACCCATATTTCACAGTGAACCATAAATAATAGGAAATATTTCACAGTTTCCTGTGAAATATGCATTTTATGATTTCATCATTATAATGACAGCTACCAAAACACTCCACGGAGCCACAGTCTGGACTACTAGGATTATGTACATAGAGGACCAAATTTTCTGCCAGTAATATTCCCAGCCATTTTAGACATTTTAAATGACTTAACTGATGACATCACTGTAGCCATCTCAAACTACATCATTGATGATAGCTACTGCTGCTGACAGTTTTGATTTTTCTAATGATGTGAATGACGATTTTTTTACATTTAATATGAGTAAACCTTGTTTTTGTAATATGTTGTTTTGGGTCTATTGGCTTTGTGACAGTGTATTTTAAAGTAATGACTATGGCCCTCATTACAACCCTGGCGGTCGGTGTTAAAGCAGCGGTAATACTGCAAACAGGCCGGCGGCAAAAAAAATGGGATTACGACCGAGGCGGAAACTGCCAACATAGACAGCCACTTTAACACTCCAACCGCCACGGCGGTAGAAACAAACACCGCAGCGGTAACCGCCAACAGACAGGCGGGAGACAAAGTACCGCCCACCGTATTTCAAGATGCCTGTCTGCCACCTTTTCCGGGGCGGAACCAACGCTATCAAAAGCACGGTGGAAACAGTACACAGAAGGGAAACCACTCACCTCTCGACACCCAACGAGGAACCAGGACGCCATGGAGCCCGAACTTCAGGTGTTACCTATGTTGGTTTACCTCCTCTTCTACCAGGAGTACGAACGGCGGCGGCAGCGACTACGGTGAGTACTGCACCTACAACACAGGGGAGGGGGGAGGAAAGAGTGACACACACACGCAACACCCCCACCCCACCCTCACACCCAACAACATGCACACAAAATACATTCATCAACATTACATATACACCCCCCCCACCCCCTGGAAGAATGCAAGGACAAAAGGAAATGATTGTAACGATTGTAATCATTAAAAATCCATTAGTCAAAAGTCAAAAATCAGTATATACAAATATGTACACCAACTACACAAGTCCGGATAGTGTACCAATCATTGTCTGTGGACCACTGGGCCCAAAATGCATGGGTGAAGCCCACACATGATATCTGACTCGAAACGAAGAGAGCACTGCTGGGGCATCAGATCGAAAATACATAGGCACTTCAGGGGGAGGGGGGCACCTCAGCCTGATGAACGCACGACTCTACTGCTGTACGAGGGGGCCCCATGACTATTGCTGTATCCTGGGGAGTCCAAAGCCACAGTCTCTCAAGTCTCTCCAGTGGGTGGTTTGCCCACTGCTTTATCCTGGGGAGTGCAAAGCCACAGTCTCTCAAGTCTCTCCAGTGAGTGGTTTGCCCACTGCTTTGTCCTGGGGAGTTCAAAGCCACAGTCTCTCAAGTCTCTCCAGTGGGTGGTTTGCCCACTGCTTGGTCCTGGGGAGTGCAAAGCCACAGTCTCTCCAGTGGATGGTTTGCCCACTGCTTGGTCCTTGGGAGTGCAAAGCCACAGTCTCTCAAGTCTCTCCAGTGGGTGGTTTGCCCACTGCTCTATCCTGAGGAGTGCAAAGCCACAGTCTCTCAAGTCTCTCCAGTGGGTGGTTTGCCCACTGCTCTATCCTGGGGAGTACAAAGCCACAGTCTCTCAAGTGGATAACAGTCTCCACTGGTTCTGGAGGGGGCCTGGTGCCCAGAGTGCTTCATCCTGCCAAGGACTGAGGTAGTGGATGTGATACTCCACTGGTTCTGGAGGGGGCATGGTGCCCAGAGTGCTTCATCCTGCCAAGGTCTGAGGTAGTGGATCTGATACTCCACTGGTTCTGGAGGGGGCATGGTGCCCAGAGTGCTCCATGTGCAGTGTGGCCGGTACAATTCCCTCACCTGGGCATGCGTGCCACAAGATTGGCGAGGTTCAGGTAGCATGATACGCCATGGAGGCAGCGACATACCCCACACTGCTCCAGCTTCGCATTCCACCTGCAGGTGCAAACAGTGATGGAAGTCATGCCTCATGGAAGCTCCCAAGGGTCCAGGAACTCACCTCCAGCCTCAGACCACTGACCACTGGGGATGGAAGCCATGTCAGCGGTGGTGCCAGTGTCCGAGGACGCCGCGGGGCAGGTGGCGGTGCTTGTGCCGGTGTCTGTGGCGGCGGTGCTTGTGCCGGTGTCTGTGGCGGCGGTGCTTGCGGCAGTGTCTCTGGCGGCAGTGCTGGCGGCAGTGCATGGGTCAGCACCTGCTGAGGGACAAAGCAGGACATCTCCTGCAGCCTCGGACAGCTGCCCACTGGGGAAGAGGCTGGGGACTGCCGCTGAGGCTGTAGACCTGCCGGGCAGTGCAGGTGGCACTAGTTTCTCCAACTCCTCCGAAGGGAAGGCAGGGGCCCTTTCCCCAGACACTGTAGCCATGGTCGCTTCCAGACACAGGTCACAGCAGCACTTGCAGTGTAGGTCCTCTCCTGTTGAAGGTCAGGTATCAAGTGAGGGAACAGACAGAAAATGGCAGTCACTTCCACGGCGGTGCGTACCGTCACCACCGCCGTACATTGTCATTGGCTCCTGGGACCCATAGGGCCCAATGTTAACCAATGCAGAATTGCACCGGGGTCTTCGACCGCCCACCGTGACGGTGTACAACGCCAGCGCAGTTACCTCATATCCCCTTGTCCCACCTTACAGGTCAGGCAGCCACCATTTCAGGAGGCCACATGGGATGAATGTTAACTGCGTCACACCTATCTGGGCCGGGAATATAGACAGATACCAGCACATTGCGGATTAATAATGTTTCTGCAAATAACAAATTGTGATACCTCAGTGTTGGATGACTCTCTGCTCGCTGTTCTCCTCCATAGGGCACGTCTGCTGCGGCAGGTGATGAGATGGCGGCATCCTCCGGTGTACAGACCCCTGGTGGACCTGTCGACAATGGAAAAGAGACACATGCTAGTCACATACAGACTTGATTGTGCAACAATCCAGGAACTGTGTGCCCAGTTGGAGCCAGACCTGATCTCATCTATCCGCAATCCCACAGGAATCCCCCCTCTAGTGCAGGTCCTGTCTGTACTCCATTTCCTGGCCGGTGGGTCTTTTCAAACAACAGTGGCCATGGCATCAGGGATGTCCCAGCCACATGCGCAGCTACATCATTTTCCCTCAGGTGGAGGATTTGCCCACAGTGAAAGGTGACTTCTATGCCCTCGGACATACCCTCAACATCATTGGTGCCATTGATGGGACACATGTGGCATTTGTACCCCCTCAGGAATGAACAGGTGTATAGAAACCGGAAGAGCTACCATTCAATGAATGTGCAGATGGTGTGTTTGGCAGACCAGTACATCTCCCATGTCAATGCCAAGTATCCTGGCTCTGTGCATGACGCTTACATTTTGAGAAATAGCAGCATCCCTTATGTGATGGGGCAACTCCAGAGGCACTGTGTGTGGCTAATAGGTGAGGGCAAGGTCCCAATACAGTTGACATAGGTGTCTGGGTATGGGGATGTCCCTAAGGGTTAGTGTGTGTCTAACAGATATCCATCGACATTTGCAGGTGACTCTGGTTACCCCATCCTGTCACGGCTACTGACCCCAGTGAGGAATCCCAGGACAAGGGCAGAGGTACGCTTGTAGGAAAGTACCATCTTGCCTGGCATGTTACCCCCATTTTTCACTGTATATATGTTGTTTTAGTTGTATGTGTCACAGGGACCCTGCCAGCCAGGGCCCCAGTGCTCATAAGTGTGCCTGAATGTGTTACCTGTGTTATGACTAACTGTCTCACTGAGGCTCTCCTAACCAGAACCTCAGTGGTTATGCTCTCTCATTTCTTTCAAATTGTCACTAACAGGCTAGTGACCAATTTTGCCAATTTACATTGGCTTACTGGAACACCCTTATAATTCCCTAGTATATGGTACTGAGGTACCCAGGGTATTGGGGTTCCAGGAGATCCCTATGGGCTGCAGCATTTCTTTTGCCACCCATAGGGAGCTCTGACAATTCTTACACAGGCCTGCCACTGCAGCCTGAGTGAAATAACGTCCACGTTATTTCACAGCCATTTTACACTGCACTTAAGTAACTTATAATTCACCTATATGTCTAACCTTTACCTGGTAAAGGTTAGGTGCAAAGTTACTTAGTGTGAGGGCACCCTGGCACTAGCCAAGGTGCCCCCACATTGTTCAGGGCAAATTCCCCGGACTTTGTGAGTGCGGGGACACCATTACACGGGTGCACTACATATAGGTCACTACCTATATGTAGCTTGACAATGGTAACTCCGAATATGGCCATGTAACATGTCTATGATCATGGAATTGCCCCCTCTATGCCATCCTGGCATAGTTGGCACAATCCCATGATCCCAGTGGTCTGTAGCACAGACCCTGGTACTGCCAAACTGCCTTTCCCGGGGTTTCACTGCAGCTGCTGCTGCTGCCAACCCCTCAGACAGGTTTCTGCCCTCCTGGGGTCCAGCCAGGCTTGGCCCAGGATGGCAGAACAAAGGACTTCCTCTGAGAGAGGGTGTTACACCCTCTCCCTTTGGAAAATGGTGTGAAGGCAGGGGAGGAGTAGCCTCCCCCAGCCTCTGGAAATGCTTTCATGGGCACACATGGTGCCCATTTCTGCATAAGCCAGTCTACACCGGTTCAGGGACCCCTTAGCCCTGCTCTGGCGCGAAACTGGACAAAGGAAAGGGGAGTGACCACTCCCCTGACCTGCACCTCCCCTGGGAGGTGTCCAGAGCTCCTCCAGTGTGCTCCAGACCTCTGCCATCTTGGAAACAGAGGTGCTGCTGGCACACTGGACTGCTCTAAGTGGCCAGTGCCACCAGGTGACGTCACAGACTCCTTCTGATAGGCTCCTTCAGGTGTTGCTAGCCTATCCTCTCTCCTAAGTAGCCAAACCCTCTTTTCTGGCTATTTAGGGTCTCTGTCTTTGGGGATTCCTTAGATAATGAATGCAAGAGTTCATCCGAGTTCCTCTGCATCTCTCTCTTAACCTTCTGCCAAGGAATCGACTGCTGACCGCGCTGGAAGCCTGCAAAACTGCAACAAAGTAGCGAAGACGACTACTGCAACTCTGTAACGCTGATCCTGCCGCCTTCTCGACTGTTTTCCTGGTGGTGCATGCTGTGGGGGTAGTCTGCCTCCTCTCTGCACTAGAAGCTCCGAAGAAATCTCCCGTGGGTCGACGGAATCGTTCCCCTGCAACCGCAGGCACCAAAGAACTGCATCACTGGTACCCTGGGTCTCCTCTCAGCACGACGAGCGAGGTCCCTTGAATCCAGCAACTCTGTCCAAGTGACTCCCACAGTCCAGTGACTCTTCAGTCCAAGTTTGGTGGAGGTAAGTCCTTGCCTCCCCACGCCAGACTGCATTGCTGTGAACCGTGACTTTTGCAGCTACTCCGGCCTCCGTGCACTTCCGGCGGAAATCCTTTGTGCACAGTCCAGCCTGGGTCCACGGCACTCTAACCTGCATTGCACGACCTCCTAAGTTGTTCTCCGGCGACGTGGGACTCCTTTGTGCGACTTCGGGTGAGCACTGTTTCATGCATCCCTGTAGTGCCTGTTTCTGGCACTTCTGCGGGTGCTGCCTGCTGCTGCGGGGGCTCCTTGTCTTGCTCGACGCCCCCTCTGTCCCCAGACGCAATTGGCAATATCCTGGTCCCTCCTGGGCCACAGCAGCATCCAAAAACATTAACCACACGATTTGCAGCTAGCAAGGCTTGTTGGCGGTCTTTCGGCGGGAAAACACTTCTGCACGACTCTCCACGGCTTGGGGGATCCATCCTCCAAAGAGGAAGTCTCTAGCCCTTGTCGTTTCTGCAGAAACCTCAGCTTCTACTGTCCAGTAGCAGCTTCTTTGCACCCACAGCTGGCATTTCCTGGGCATCTGCCCATCTCCGACTTGCTTGTGACTTTTGGACTTGGTCCCCTTGTTCCACAGGTACCCTCGACTGGAAATCCATCATTGTTGCATTGTTGGTTTGTGTCTTTCCTGCAGAATTTCCCTATCACGACTTCTATGTCCTTTGGGGAACTTTAGTGCACTTTGCACTCACTTTTCAGGGTCTTGGGGTGGGCTATTTTTCTAACCCTTACTATTTTCTAATAGTCCCAGTGACCCTCTACAAGGTCACATAGGTTTGGGGTCCATTCGTGGTTCGCATTCCACTTTTGGAGTATATGGTTTGTGTTGCCCCTATCCCTATGTGTCCCCATTGCATCCTATTGTAACTATACATTGTTTGCACTGTTTTCTAATACTATTACTGCATATTTTGGTATTGTGTACATATATCTTGTGTATATTTGCTATCCTCATACTGAGGGTACACTCTGACATACTTTGGCATATTGTCATAAAAATAAAGTACCTTTATTTTTAGTATATCTGTGTATTGTGTTTTCTTATGATATTGTGCATATGGCACTAGTGGTACTGTAGGAGCTTCACTCGTCTCCTAGTTCAGCCTAAGCTGCTCGGCTAAGCTACCATTATCTATCAGCCTATGCTGCTAGACACCCTATACACTAATAAGGGATAACTGGGCCTGGTGCAAGGTGCAAGTACCCCTAGGTACTCACTACAAGCCAGTCCAGCCTCCTACAATGCTACAATGAGGCACATGGGCGAACTAGAGGGTGATTGAACGCACCTTTGGCCTCCTGAAGGCCAGATTCCGGTGCCTCCATCTGACAGGTGGCTCCCTATACTACTCACCGAAGAAGGTGTGCCAGATAATCGTGGCCTGCTGTATGCTGCACAACCTGGCTTTGCGACGGCAGGTGCCTTTTCTGCAGGAGGATGGGCCAGATGGTGGTCTTGTGGCAGCTGTGGAGCCTGTGGACACTGAAGAAGAGGAGGCAGAAGAAGAGGATATCAACAACCGAAACAACATCATCATGCAATACTTCCAGTGAGACACAGGTAAGAAGTTGTAACTGCTTCCCACATCTCATACTGTTGTTTGAGCTAGCATAAGTCTGTCATTTTCACTCAGTGTATGGACCCTGACTTGTCTCTTTGACTTTCCATTTCACAAATCTGGGTCCCACTTTGTGCCCTCTGCTCTGTTTACTCCTGGCCTACAGATGTGTTACATTGGTATATGAACAAGTACATTGACAGTGCTATATTCCATAGTTATTGCAATTACACATTTGTGAAAGCACAGACTGACTCCAGATTGTTTTGTGATTGAAGTGTGTTTATTCCTGTGCAAATAAGTGGAGGGGGTTGTAAAATGGGCTGGGTTTATGGTGGAGTAATGTCCATGGCAGAGTCCAGTCTATTTGTTTCACAGGTGCATTGTCCAAAGGGGCATAGGAAGTGGAGCAATGGCAGTTTAAAGATGGACAGGGTGACATAGTGGGACAGAAGGCTGATATTCTGGGGGTCTCATTTCCTGGCAGGGGTCTTGGCAATGTTCTCTGTCTTGTTCCTGGATCTCAGGGACCGTTTTCGGGGTGGTTCTCCATTTGCAGGCGGTGGGGTGCTGGTGTCCTGTTGTTCCTGTGGCGGTGCCTCCTGTCCACTAGCGCCGGCAGAGGTGGAGGGCTGTTCATCGTCCAGGCTAGTGTCAGGGGCCCCTTGTTGTGCCACTGTGTCCCTCCTGGTGTTGAGAATGTCTGCCAGCACCCCTGCAATGGTGACCAGGGTGGTGTTAATGGACTTCAAGTCCTCCCTGATCCCAAGGTAGTGTTCCTCCTACAGCCGCTGGGTCTCCTGAAACTTGGCCAGTACCGTTGCCATGGTCTCCTGGGAATGATGGTAAGCTCCCATGATGTTGGAGAGTGCCTCATGGAGTGTTGGTTCCCTGGGCCTGTCCCCCCCCGTCGCATAGCAGTCCTCCCAGTTTCCCTGTTATCCTGTGCCTCTGTCCCCTGAACCGTGTGCCCACTGCCACTGTCCCCAAGTCCCTGATCATCCTGTGTTAGTGGGTTTGCCTGGGTTCCCTGTAGTGGTGGGCACACTGTTGATTGACGTGTCCTGGGGACAGAGGGATGGGGCAGCTGGGTGGGTGCTGTGCTGGTGTTTCCTGAGGGGGGAGGCTCTGTGGTGGCTTGTGACAGTGGCAGGGGAACCGACTGTCCCGAGGTCCCAGATGGGCCGGGCTGGTCATCTTGATCCAGGCGTGCAGAGCTGCTGTCATCACTGTGGGCCTCTTCTGTGGGGGGACTGGATATGTCTGGCACCTCCTGTCCGGTGACGTTGGGTAGGGGTCCTGTTGGGGTGTAAATGTGAAGTTATTGTATCTGTGCGTGCCATCGTGTGCAATGGGTGAGTGACCCTCTACTCCAGTGCTTGCATTATTGGCTTGGTCCTTGTGTGATTGCTGATTTTGGGGCATGAGAGAGTCTCTGTACTGGACATGCTTGGGTGATGGGTGTCCATGCATTGGTGTTACATGCAAGGCTTTATTTTGGTATGTGTGGGTTGTGTTGGTGGGGTATCTGTGGGTTGTTGGTGTAATGGGTGTGAGTGTAAGGTTGGGAGTATGTGATGGCATGCAGGTGGGGTGGGGGGGATAAGGTAGTAAAGATTTGCCTTACCAGAGTCCAGTCCTCCTGCTACTCCTGCGAGGCCCTCAGGATGCATGATCGCCAAGACTTGCTCCTCCCATGTTGTTAGTTGTGGGGGAGGAGGTGGGGGTCCACCGCCAGTCCTCTGTACAGCAATCTGGTGTCTGGATACCGCGGAACGCACCTTCCCCCATAGGTCATTCCACCTCTTCCTGATGTCATCCCGTGTTCTTGGATGCTGTCCCACTGCGTTTACCCTGTCGACAATTCTTCACCATAGCTCCATCTTCCTTTCAATGGATGTCTGCTGCACCTGGGATTTGAATAGCTGTGGCTCTACCCGGATAATTTCCTCCACCATGACCCTGAGCTCCTCCTCAGAGAACCTGGGGTGTCTTTGAGGTGCCATGATGTGGTGTGGGTGATGTGTGAGGTGGTGTCTGTTGTGATGTGTGAGGGGATGTGTTGGTGTGTGTTGTTTGAGGTTTGTGGATGTTGTGTAAGTGATGGTGTTGTGTGTCCGTGGATGCTGGTGTTGTTTTTGGTAGTGTCTCTCTCTGGCCTGCTTTCAAATTTCTGGTAGTAAGGCTTTGTGGGTAATGTGGGGTGTGTCTTATATTGTATTGGGTGTGTGGGAGTGGTGTGTGTATGTGTATCAGGTGTGTGTATTTTGAATTGTCCAATGTGGTTGTTTTTTGTAAATGTGTGTGTATTTTGAGCGATGATTCATGGGTCGTGATAGTGTGGCCGTATTCTTGTTGGTGTGACGGTGTCGGTTTTGTTATCGCCAGTTTATCACTGATCTTTGGTGTGGTGCACTTGTGTGGGTGTCTGTATTGTGGTGGGTTCCGAGCTGTGGGTCGTAATACCTGTAGCGGAATTCTGCGGCCGCAGCGGTATGTTGGCGGTCTTCTGCACGGCGGTAAGCAGGATTTACCGCCAGGGTTGTAATGAGGGCCTATATGTTTATTGGTTAAGTATGTTATTTTTCAACGTAATGGTGATATGATTATATAAGTGTATGTTCCACTTTCGAGTGCTTATATGCCAAGGGAAGGGCCTGGGTTTTTGGGGCCACTTTTCGGTTTATATTCTGTATATATTCAAGAAGTCACAGTCAGTGATTATAGAGCCTGATTATGAGTCTGGTAGTCACAAGACCACCAGACTCGCAGTGGTGGTAGGACCGCGGCGGCTGCGGCGGTCTGACCGCCACAATACTAGGTTAGTGGGTGGACCTGCCAGTATACCGCCGTCTCTGCCAGGATTCAAGGTCCAAATGGGGTGATGGCCGCCTTGGTTGTAATCAGCCAGGGCGGTGCAGAACTCAGCACCTCCTAGCTGATAACAACCTTGTTCTTCACCAGTCTTTTCACTGTGGTTTCCCCACCCTGAAAAGGCTGGCGTAGAACAAGTGCCGGGAGCTAGAGGGGGGGCCCCTGCACTGCCAATGTCCAGCGCTTTGCAGACATTACACACTCCTATGGTGCTGGTCGGCCTTCTGTGCTACGAGATAGCATTCGGCTCCCTCAATGGAGCCAAGTGCTATCTCATAGCACGGTTCCAGTCAGGTCAGACCGGCAGAAACTTTGTAATAGGGTGGGGGGACACCAGTGCCACAACGGTGGCGTTCTACGTGTGAGTTTTACGGTCCCGCGTTGGGACCGCCAAACTCGTAATCGACCCCATAGTGTACAATACTATACATCTGTTCTTGTTTATTTGGGACAGTTAGATTGGAAAAGTTGTATTCTTCAAAAGTGTGTCTAATAATGGGCCTATTTTTATATGAGAATGTTTAGGTTTATTTTACCATTATTGAATACATTTCATAAAACAATTACCAATGGTGAAGATCAGAGTTAGGTAATCCTGAGGCTGCAGTGTTCAACAAATAATTATCGGTTTACTGCAATTGCTGCTTAATTTACCACATAATTTGTAAAATTTGCAGATTTTACCAAAATGTTCTTTGTATATCAAACACGTAAAAATAATACTTACATAAAATGTCCCTCAGAATTAGCATTTTTCACATGTAATTTAGATAGCCTTGCTGCATAAGGTGGTCTTCCATGCTTCATATTCCTAGTAGCTGTGACAATTGTAAAGCTCTGCAGAGTGTTTTGAGGGATGTCATTATTTCATAGGCAATCGCAGTATTTCACATTGATATGGATTTTTATACCAATGCATTTTGTGCAATTTAAACTCTAAAATATAGATGGATAGAATAGGGACCTACATTGCCATCAACGGGTTGTGGTGACATTTCCAAACATGTTTGCTTCAGACTTCAGATATGTCTGTCATTGTTTTGAGTAATGCATGTGTCTATTGGGGATAATGTGCTAATATATAAAAAGTGTTTTATGCAACAACATGTATTAATCTAAATGCAATTTTGAATGCAAATCGCATAGTGAGATAATTAAAAACATGCATTCTGGAATCTGCTTTTTTTTTTAATACTTTGACACAATAGAGTAGGTTCAACAAGGCATATATAAAGAAAGAAAATAAAGTGCAATGTGTTCTGTATTTACAAGGTTTACTTTCACACACTGGGGAGGATTTGTTGGTAGATGCTTGCATCTTGCCTGGGCCTGCAGGGGTAAGCTTTTCAGGTGTGCTGATTAATATTCTAAGAGCACCACTATCACTGTGAAAGCCCATTTTTTATGTTCCGAAGGCACCATTGTCACAGTGATTGCACTTATTTTAGCCAAGAACAAATGCTGTGTTTAACTGTTTAATTTTTTTAGGGAAGCTAAATGCAAATTAATTCAGCACTGTGAGTTAGGGGAAATAATTCGCAGTCAGGCAACTTTTAAGTAAAATAGAGCTTCGAAACCACTGACAAACATTCAGTAGGAAGGCTTAACTGTGTAATTGGTGTTATTGGTGGTGGTGGTGGTGGCATTGGTGGTGGGCGTGTGGATGGGAATATTGGTGTTATTGGAGGTGGATTGATACTGGTATTGGTGGTGTTAATCCTGGAGTGTTATTAGTGTTTGTGGTTTTAATGGGAGTTTTGGAGATGCTGATGATAGGATTGGTGGTTGTTGTGTTATTGGTCGTTTGATACCGGTGGTAGTTGTATTGTGCTATTCATGGTAGTTGTATTAGTGGCGGCAGTGGTGGGATGGTATTGGTGTTGATATTATTTGTATTGATATTGTTGTGCTGGGATTGACAGGATTGGTATTGATGATGCTGCTATTGGTGGTGTGTTGGTGTCGTTATTGGTGGAGGTATTGGTGGTGCCAGTTGTAGTTAGTATTGGTTGTTTCGGCTGCGGTATAGTATTTGTGTAAGTGTGGAACTGCTGGCAGAGTGGTATTGGTGGTCCTATGGTGTACATTGGCGTATATTATTAATAGAAAATGGTGATCATAAAAAATATCGAATCAAAAATATCCAGTTACAGAACTATTGAGCTTTTCATATTGTGACATAGAAATATTGTGAGCAAAAATATTGTTGACAGAAATATCGATATTTTAAGGTAAGAAATATCATTTTTAAAGTTTCTTTACATGTTTAAATAATATTTTAATTGTCTGTGTTCTATATTGTAATTGTTGTTAATGATTTTAAATAAAGTTTGTAATTTTAAGTTATTTATATTTTAAATTTAATTATAAAATAGTAATTTATAGTGCCGTAGCTGGTTATGAGGTTTGCAGGGGTGCAGGGATGGAAGGTAATTATGTATAATTCATTTATATATTTTTGAATTAATATTAATTATTTATTCTGCTATTAAGTATGTAAATTGAATAAATAATATTTTTTTCGTTACATTTTAGGCATGGGTTGTGGAGTTTGTAGGGGAAAAGGATGGGAATTTAATTAAGTAATAAATTATTAATTATTCATAAAGTATTAATTTGTTAATAGTTAATTATGTTAACTGTGTAATTATTATAATCTTTTAATTTTCATTTTAGGTGTGGTTTGTTGGATATATAGATATATATATATAGATAGATAGATAGATAGATAGATATCATTATAGTATAAATGTAAATTATTATTTATCATAATAGTTTTACATCATATATGTATAAGTAAACATACATATGTGTGTGTGTGTGTTTGTTTAAATAAGTAGAGATTTATATAGTTTTTAATATTGTTTAAATATATATAATTTTCATTATATTACTGTAACATTAATTTTTTTAAATGTTTACTATTTTTAACTATATATGTTTTAAAAAACTGGGGGGCATGGCCAAGATGGTGGCCGGAGCGGACGCTAGCTAGAGAGCTCCGCTCGAGGCCCGAAATCAATCCTGTTGTTCTCCTTACCCAGACTGCCCTGGCGCCTGCCATTGTGTTCCGGGTGGTACCCCGGTGTGGAGGGACGACCGGTTGGAGTGTGGACCGCTTGCCGCGAGTGCCGACGTGGCGGAGCTGAGAGGCCTGGCTGATTGCGGTGTTGGCCGTGAAAATGAGGTGCGACCAGCTGAGGGAAAAATCCATGTGAGGATGCTGTGGCAGCCTAGAACTCGACCACGAGGGCCTAGCATGCTTGCAGGTCCCACAGTGGAATCAGCGAGACACATCAACGGACCGCCTTGCTGCTCGGGGATTCGCGGGGCGCGCACAGGCTGCCTGAACACAGAAGAAGTGATCTCCGCACGAGTCGCCCACACGGCCCAGGGTCCACCCCAAGAGCAACGGCAGCAGAACTACGGTGAGGTCCCCCTCCAGACGTGCTGGTCCGCCTACTATCATGGGGCTTACTTTACTTTGGCAGATGGCTGCCTGAGAGAGAATCGAAGCCCACCACCCAAAACACACTGGCAGTGAATACGCCCAAGGCTGAGGGAAGCAATGGGGGGCTGGGCGGGCCGCCCTGACCAGTGTCTTATCCAGGTGACTGGTTGACACCTGTTTGGTATAAGTCAATAAGGACGCTTAATGAAGGACCACACGCCAATTATGAATACAATTTAGCTTTACTAGAATTTCAGGTAAATGTAGGCATTTAGCACACTAACAATAGTAGAATAAGAATAGCAATGAAAAGCATCTATTTATATATAAGTACACTACAAAGAGCATCTATGCATATATATAAGCAAAGAGTTCATTGACAGATATAAGCTTTGATTAACTGTATACCAAAATGCATCACACTAAGATGTTCAGGAAGCAAAATATAAATGAGTTGAATACTTCAGATAAGCTTTGATTTACTGCACACCAAAATGCATGTTTCAATTACTGCAGCAGGCTCACACTACGATGTACAGAAAGCAAAATATAAACGAGCTGAATACTTCAGATAAGCTTTGATTTACAGCACCCCAAAATGCATGTTTCAATTACTGCAGCAAGCTCACACTACGATGTTCAGAAAGAAAAATATAAACAAGCTGAATACTTCAGCTAAGCTTTGATTTACTGCACACCAAAATGCATGTTTCAATTACTGCAGCAAGCTCACACTACGATGTTCAGAAAGCAAATATATAAATGAGCTGAATACTTCAGATTATAAACACAGTGCAAGCATAAATAATCAATCATAATAATAGAGCAGAGAAACAAAGGCCTTTCATCCCTGTGTGGAACTTAACTTAGTCCACGAAATGCTGGGAAGCCCTCTACCGCCTGCTTGGACCTCTCTCCCCCTCAAGCATCACGGTCTCTGAACAGCAAAACAGGGAGGCAGCGCTGGGCCATGGCAGCTTTCACAACCCCATCTGCGAGCTTCAAATCCCTCACCCGCACTTCAGTGCTTAAATAACTCGAAGCTTGGATTCTATCTCTTTCTGGCATTTTCTAGCTATGTTATCAGCACTTGGCTGCTCTGCCCTTCCCCGGCCTTTGTTTTCATTCCATCTTCTCCCTGTACTCTCGTTCTCAAGGTTGAGACGGAGTCTTCTACACAAACAAGCTTGAAAATAATATCATGAACTTTTCCACGTTGTTCGGGGGGTTTCAGCAGGCATCACGCTCATCTACACTGCTCAAGCTAATTATCCCTTCGCGTCACAATGTCTTCCGCACCTTTCTCTATACTGATCACTCCACCCCTTAGATGACCGCAATGCATGCGAAACAGATATCATTTACTTTGATGTTCAGCTAGCTAGGTTGCTACTAATACTTGTCAGCGTTATTCTAAGCGCCTGCATCTTAGTATAAAGCTGTTTTGTGCATACATATAGTCTACATAGTATAGTCATTAGCGTAACACAAACAATCAATACCCAAATTAGCTGTTGTAACACTACATTTAGCGTCTTCATAGCTCCTAGTGCCCAGCCTAAGAAGATGTCATACCAATGATGCTCAGTTATTTGCTGGATGCATGAAGCAGTGTGCATAAGCTGTTTAGCGTTTATGGTCATCAGTATGGCTGTATCCTTGGTGTATTTAGCTGCCATATCAAATTTAGCAAAGGTAACTTGTGCGTAGTGACTGATTGCCTCTAATCTGGGTAGCTTAACAACAAGCGAGATGTTCCACTCGAACTGTGCACACATTTGCGTCTGTAATGTGGTTATGGTGAACTTAGTCGGTCGGTACAAGATGTGAGTGCTTATGTCAATAATGCTGGTAATATTGCACATACACATTACTTGCTCTCCGGTGGTTTGTATAAATCCGTTAATAACTAAGGGATGATTAATGACATAACATATGCTCTCTGTCCCTATCTGATATAAGTCTGTGCCATTTAATAGGATAAGGTAACCATTCACATTCTCCCGGTATTGTGTGAAGACATGGATTTAGCACCCGTCCAGTGTAGGTACATACCCACCCCTTAGACCAATCTGCACATCTAGTGGGATCTACAGTCTGCTTTGTTTAATCAATCCACTTTTCGTCAGTGTGAGGTATCCACCATTCTTTTACTTATCACTATGGGGAGCAATATAAAGGGCCACCATAAGTCAGGAGGAAGATCACTTCTTGCTATATCAAAAAGAGCAAAACACATTTCTTCCTCACAGTGAAACTGTATGGGCTTTACCCATATTTCTTCAGGCAAATGCAATTGTTGTCTCCAATATTCACCCTGAAGCTGTCCCCATTCTGCTTTAAAGTCTGCATACTGTTGATTAACAATGCTTTGCCATAGTATGCACTGGATCCCCTTGGACACTCCTTGTGTGTTTTAAAAGCTTTTTTCCGAATTGTTCATAAGTGAAATTATGCCATTGCCAATCGCGATACAACCCACGCAGGACTTTCCATATTTCTTGTGAGTGTGTGGGCCCCCATTGAGAAATTACTTTTATGGCCTCTCCTGTACTATATTCTGTAGAAGATAGCTTATTCCTAATGGCTTCAACATCAAAAGAATTCAGGGCCCCTACCCCGATTCCGGTGGCCCCAGCTATCAAGGACCCTAAATCTCTTCTAATGCGTAACTTTGGCAAGGGCCATAACTGTGGTGTCCATGGTGCACATAATGGATCATACTTTGAGACATTCCCCTTGGCAATATTTAGCTGTAACACAATACGATTAATTATGCTTGCATGCAGAGCTTGCTTACATCCTATTCTATATCGAACTATAGAAACGTTGCTTAAGTTGCTAATCATGCGTCTTTCAGTTACATAAAACATGAAGGCTGGTGGTTTGGAGTATCGAACTCCTTTGGTTCCATTGTTCATTGTAACAACCACCATATGTCCTGGTATCACAATATTTACATATCATGTTTAGCGTATAATTCAAAGCCTGTACAGTTGCTGGCGTCCCCTGCAACTCGTTCAGTCCGTTGGCATGTCGAATTTGCTGTCCAGTAACCTTCCAGGTCACAGGTCACAACTTTGGCAGCCATCCACTTGCCTCCAGGTACCTTCACGTTGCAAAGTTAAACATATCTCTGGTCATCAGTTACGTTAGCGGCTTGAGATGCACAAGTGACATGAAGGTCCGTAACGACATTCTCTGCTACATTCGGTCTGACTGCAAACAGGAACCACGTCATCGACGCAGATGTACATTACAGGTACATTAGAGGTACAGGTACATTAGAGTTCTTTAAAAGTACAATATACGTACTCCCCACCCCTTGACTCAATATCTCTCCTGCCTCTGGCTTTTTCCCTGGATGGTTCACCCATACTTTTCGTCCTGTGCTTGCATATCCTCCCTCACCTCTCTGGGTGTTATTGGGGGGACAGATCTTTCTTCAATGTGGGGGGTGTACGCTTGTTCACAAATCAATTGTGCAAGCCTGTTATGTGCTGATAACTTTTTTAGCTGTTCTTTCACCAATCCGTTATATCTATTAATCATGCCTGCAGCTTGTGGATAATAACTAAGGTGCACAATCCACCAAATTCCCTGTTCCTGAGCCCAGCCCTGCACTGTTTTCCCTGAAAAGTGTGTGCCCCTAATTGTTTGGATCTCATCAGGTGCCCCATAATGTTTTATCAGGTAGTTTAGCCCTCGCAAAGTGGACTTTTGATCTGCAGACTTACAGGGCATACCCAACATAAGGCCAGAGTAGGTGTCCACCATGGTCAATACATAGCTTTTTCCTCCTTCTTTTGGTAGCGGCCCAATATAGTCCAATTGCCACACCGTAGCAGCTGCAGTTCCTCTTCTGATATGGCCGCTAGGCTTCTTTTGCAGGGGCATTTGTCTAATCTGGTTGCATATGGGGCACTCCTTTACTGTTTGTTGCACTTGTTCTTTAGTAACTGGAATTTGTCATTGCTGTGCCCATGCATAAGTGCTATTCTCTCCTAGATGTCCGGATGTTGCAGGGGCCCTTTTTGCTAAAGCAGCTTCAGCTTCCTCCTTGATGATCACCGTTCGTGTTTTGGCCATTTGATCTGCGGTGTTGTTGAATAGAGATGCAAGTGAGGTATCCGATGGGCAATAGGCATCCACATGCCCCACATAGATTTGACATTTTTGCCCTTTCTCCCACATCTCTTCCCATAGCTGCTTGCCTCCCGAAATGGGGGTGCCTTTAATTTTCCATCCATCCTTGCGCCAAGTCGGGGCCCAGCTTACTAATCCTTGGTAAGTGGCTCGACTGTCAGTGTACACAAATGTTTTCTCTCCGATGGTGGCTTGTTCGATCACTGCTGCTACCCCCTGCAGTTCTGCAAGCTGGCTTGATTCATTATCCCCTCCTCTCAGCAACATCGTTTCTGTAGCAGGCTGGAATGCAACTGTTTGCCATTGTCTTTTTCCTTGATAGTACCGGGCGGTACCATCTGTGAACCATGCATTTTGCTGTTCTTCTTCAGTGAGACGTTCAAAAGGCGGTGCTGTCTTAAATGGTGAGGATTCCATTTCAGAGGGCTTTGGTGCAGGGGCCATTGCCTGCAAGTCCACTGCCCCCAGCTTATCTTCTTGTAACTTCAACACTCCTGCTGGTCTCGGTTTTGCCCTCTGCTGCAGATACCATTTCCACTTCACGATGGCAAACTCCTGCGCTCTGCCTACTTTATTGCCAACCCGTCCTTCTCTCATCCAACCTAGTAAGGGAACCCATGTTTTTAAGGTGACCATCCGATCATCAGTTATGCGTTCTGTGTCCACTAAAGCCCAATCTTGTGGCACCCTCTTTTTTCCCCACCTCTGCCATAGGCTCCACATCACTACATCATCTACATCATCCTGTACCATCATTTCCAGCTCAAATGGGTCTCCTTCTGTGATGGGACCTAACGTAAAAGGATTCTGTAATGCATCTTTTGCTCCAGAGTCCCACAATCTCACCAACCATTTAAACAAAGGCTCTGCAGGCATCTGCCTAAACATACGAGTTATCTCCAACAACTCACTCTGTGTATAATCTCTTACCAAACGAGAATTCTGTATTTGCCCACCATTCACTCCCTTTGATTTATTTTGCACGAGTGGGCGAACCTCCATTACACTTCCCCTTTCACCTTCAATTTCACCTACACGTCCTTCTCCACTTTCAACTCCACCTAGTTCTGTTACACGTACTTCCACCTCATCCTCCCAATTCCAGTCACCATTATCTGAGACTGTCCCATCCCAAGTATATGAATCCCAATTTTCTTTGCGTACCAGTACCCTCACTTGCACAGTTGAGGGTATTTTAGGCTTCTGCCTACTCTTCTGTTTGCGTACCAGTGCCCTCACTTGCACAGCTGAGGGAATTATAGGCTTCTGCCTACTCTCCTGTTTGCGTACCAGTGCCCTCACTTGCACAGTTGAGGGCATTTTAGGCTTCTGCCTACTCTTCTGTTTGCGTACCAGTGCCTTCACTTGCACAGTTGAGGGCATTTTAGGCTTCTGCCTACTCTTCTGTTTTGCTACTCGTACTGCTAATGTGGTGCACGTTGCCTCCATCTGGTTACCCCAAGTCACTACACTTACTATGTTCTCTTTCATAAGTAACTGCCTTTCCTGCAAGGCTGCAACCTCATCCAGCAGTTTTGTCTTCCTGTATACCATACGGAGCGCAGACAGGAAAAGCCATCCCATTTGCCCTGCCGCTTTCAGCTCCAACTTTGCCCCTCTTAGTTTCACACTCCCGACCGCATCTTCCACTGAGAGAGGAGTCACTTTCTCATCTAGTGCTTCCCATAAAACTGGCGCTGCCCACCGGTTCAGGAGTCCTGCCACACCAGAGAACGGGTCAGTTGCTAACCACCCGGGAATGGATCTGGCTTCTGCCAAATGCTGCCTTCCTCTCTCTGCCCCATTTTTCTTACGTCCCCAAAGAGGCATTATTGACTTAAACACCACTTCTGGTACCAAAATGTCTTATCCGGGTGACTGGTTGACACCTGTTCGGTATAAGTCAATAAGGACGCTCAATGAAGGACCACACGCCAATTATGAACCAATTTAGCTTTACTAGAATTTCAGGTAAATGTAGGCATTTAGCACATTAACAATAGTAGAATAAGAATAGCAATGTAAAGCATCTATTTATATATAAGTACACTACAAAGAGCATCTATGCATATATATAAGCAAAGAGTTCATTGACAGATATAAGCTTTGATTAACTGTATACCAAAATGCATCACACTACGATGTTCAGGAAGCAAAATATAAATGAGTTGAATACTTCAGATAAGCTTTGATTTACTGCACACCAAACTGCATGTTTCAATTACTGCAGCAAGCTCACACTACGATGTTCAGAAAGCAAACTATAAACGAGCTGAATACTTCAGATTATAAACACAGTGCAAGCATAAATAATCAATCATAATAATAGAGCAGAGAAACAAAGGCCTTTCATCCCTGTGTGGAACTTAACTTAGTCCACGAAATGCTGGGAAGCCCTCTACCGCCTCCTTGGACCTCTCTCCCCCTCAAGCATCACGGTATCTGAACAGCAAAACAGGGAGGCAGCGCTGGGCCATGGCAGCTTTCACAACGCCATCTGCGAGCTTCAAATCCCTCACCCGCACTTCAGTGCTTAAATAACTCGAAGCTTGGATTCTATCTCTTTCTGGCATTTTCTAGCTATGTTATCAGCACTTGGCTGCTCTGCCCTTCCCCGGCCTTTGTTTTCATTCCATCTTCTCCCTGTACTCTCGTTCTCAAGGTTGAGACGGAGTCTTCTACACCAACAAGCTTGAAAATAATATCATGAACTTTTCCACGTTGTTCGGGGGGTTTCAGCAGGCATCACGCTCATCTACACTGCTGAAGCTAATTATCCCTTCGCATCACAATGTCTTCCGCACCTTTCCCTATACTGATCAACCAGCGTGCGGGTCTTCAAACTGGCAGCACATTGATCGAGCCACCAGGAATGTGAGGTAGGCTCCGTGGGACTCCTGGTGCCTACCAACAGTGCCGAACCACGTGGCTAACATAGCACCCACGGCAGCATACGTACCACAAAAGGACAAGGTACACAGCAGACGGACTAGGCTGTGTGTAATTAGGGTGATCCGCGGGGCGCGCCCGGGCTGCCTGACCGCGGATGAAGTGATCTCTGCACAGGTCATCCATACGGCCCAGGGGCCAGCCCAAAAGCAACAACAGCAGGACTACGGTGAGGACCCCTCCGGGCTTGCTGGTCCCCCTACTATCAGGGGGCTCAATGTACTTTGGCAGATGGCTGCCTAAGAGGAAATTGAAGCCCTCCACACGAAGGACACTGGCAGTGAATGTGTTCAAGACCGAGGGGAGTATTGGAGGGCTGCCCTGGCCAGTGAGCAGATCTTTAAGCTGGTAGCATGCTGATTGAGCCAACAGGAATGTGAGGAGGGCTCAGTGGGTCCCCTGGTGCCTACCAATAGCGCATGACCCCGTGGCTGACACAGCACCCACTGCAGCTCACGTACCACAAAGTGACACGGCACATGGCCGACGGACTGGGCTGTGTGTGATTAGTGTGACTGCATGACGTAAAACTGAGCCACATACAATCATGGTCAAACCAAAGCCAATAAGGCCGCCACCGCCCACAGAGGGAGCGATGCCACCTCTCATTAATGCTGCAGGAGACCATACCGCTGCTCTCCATTAAATGAATGAGACACTGCGGGCCCACTCTGCACAATTCGACAAGCTATTACAAGCCGTGTTGGACACCAAGACAACCCTGAAAGGGAAAATAGACTCATTGGCACTAGAAGTGAACCTACTCAGAGCGGATCACCGCAAATTAGCGGATAGAGTCTCTGACAACGAAATCACGCTCATCACAGTTTGACCTGAAATCAAAGAACTACAGGACCCAGCTGCAGCGGATGGAAACAGAGGTTACACTTCTGAAACGTAGAGCAGAAGATGCGGAGGGCCGGTCGCAGAGGAACAATGTCCTCTTCTTGGGGTTCCCCGAGTGGGTGGAGATGCCAAATGCTGAGGCATTCTTAGACCAATGGGTAAAGGACATGGTATTGGCAAATAATGCATTGCCTTCTTTCACAGGTGAACGTGCCCACCAGATTCCGAGCAGACCCCCGCATCCGGGGGCTCTGCCCCAACCCCTGATTGCTCGACTCCTCAACTTACGTGATAGCGACCAGATCCTCCTGAGCTTCAGGTCACAGGGCCCTTGGCAGTTAGACAACAATGTTATTACTGCTTATCCTGATTACACCATGGAGGTGTAACACAAACATGCGTCCTTCACGAGGGTTAAACAACTTTTACACAAATGCAACCTCACCTACTCTTTGTTGTTTCCGGCACATCTTCGGGTGATAGACAGGGAGAGAACCCATATTTTCCTGTCCCTGGAGGACGCCTGGACTTGGTTACATGCCAAGGGTCTGGTCAAACCAAACAGCTGCGATTCCAAACCGGACGAATGGATCACACCGCAATCTAGATGCAAGAAGAAACCCGGAATCGTGGCACACACCTCCAGATCGCAGGCGGTCGAGAGTCAGACACAGGCCTTGAAAGATGCTAATCAGTTCACATCTGCACAGTATGCCCATTGCGAGGACAAAAACATGGACTTGAACTCGTCGCAGGGCCGCTCCAGTGCCTCAACTTCCGCCTCCATATTTGGTTCAGAACTCACTCCACACACAGCAGATGATATTTAAAACTTGCTCAACATTACTGGTTCTGAGAATGCTACTCCGGCCTCAGGGTCTGGCCTACGGCACAGCGGGCTACACAGCAGTAGCAGTGACTGGCAGGGCAATTTGAAGTGCGTCTAACAAGACCCAGCACTCCTTCACTGCTGTCATCACTTACCGGCCTGCTCGGTCACCCCCTCGTGGCAGGTTTCCATGACGTAGATGGAATGAACGGTAGGGTAGACAGGATGGGTGTGAAGATTATCTGGATCGGGCCATGGCCCACGCTACTCTTGCTTTTCTCTTCCACACATCCTCATACCCCATGGGTTACCAAAGGGACAATTTTCCTGTGGCACCCGCTGTGCCACTGTGTTACGAGTTGGGCGTCGCCTAGTAAGTTCCCACTTTGTTCAATGTTGTTTTTCTAGTACATGCTTTTCTGTACTGATTGGGCTGCAAGGGGAGGCAACCATATAGGTGGGGGTGAATGGCTGGTAGCAGTGTTCTGTACACTGTCCACGCCCCAACATCGAGCACTGCCAACACATATATTATCACATGATCTTGTAATCATATGGGCACTGACAATTATAACACATTAACGTGGAACGTGAGAGGCATGGCCAGTACTACTAAACGCTGCAGGATATATTCATACCTCAAACAGCACAGAATCCACATAGGGATACTACAGGAAACGCACCTCGCAGCAGCGCACTTACACAGCCTTAAAAGCAAATGGCAGGGATAAGTATACGGCACAACAACGTCAGCATATGCCAAGGGAGTGTTAGTGTGGGTGGCCCCAAATGTTCCATACCCAGTAGAGCATCACAAGACCAATGTGGATGGCCGATACATCCAATTGGAAGGATCACTGGATGGCAAGCCACTATCCACAGTATGGCTATACGCTCCTAATTCGAAACAAGAAGACTTTCTTTCTTTTATCGACTACATCCACAAATCTCCAAGACCCTACGTCCAACAGCTTATGGGGCGGTGATCTAAACTGTGTACCAGACATAGATATGGACAGATCCCACCCACCGCTGGACAGAGCCCCTGTAGAAAAACATCTCAAGTGTTGAGGACGTGGATGTCGGAGAGGAGACTCTGCAATGTGTGGCACCTTCTTCACCCCCTGGACAGGGAATACTCTTTCTACTCGCCGGTTCATCGGCTACACACTCGCTTAGACTTGTTGCTCAGCTCTACAGGGCTGACAAGTAATATCACTGGGGCATTTTATCTGGCTAGAACAATATCAGACCATTGCCCACTGATGTAAAGACAAACAGAGGGTGACTAAAGGATAAGAAGGCGCTCTGTTCTCACAGATCTCTCCTAACCAGTCTAATTATACAGTGCCTACTTATCGGGGTTTCACCCCCACTAAGCCCCAAACGATGACTACCTTGAGGTTATCCAATTATATCAATGTGTAGTGGCACACGTTTGTATCAAATGATAATTGCATTGATTCAAATCAAATTAGAGTTCATGATATAATTTGTTCCATAAATTGAAATGATGTTTATTCTAAAAGGATTGATTCCATCTCGAATGTTCAAAAAGAGCCAATGTTCCAAAATAAATTTGCATATCAAATCTTCAAAAAGCAATTCCAAATTTCAATGATTCTTCAAATGACCATCACATTTCCATTTTTATAATCCTATTCGTTCGTCAATCCTGCTTGCTTGTCAACACGTGTTTTGTCAGGGGATTACCCCTAGACTTCCTCAGGACCTCAATTATTGAATAGAGTTCGTTTTTTACATTAGCCAAAGCATATATCTGTTGACCTGACCACAATAAAGTCCCAACTTCTCAAATGTTGTACTAGGAAGCCATACACAAAAGTTAGCCGGCGTTTCCTGTACAACTCCTTCCCTGTCTATTTTTGTCCAATGACGCTTTTTGGCGAGTACGCCCGATTAAATCAAATTCACTCCATTCACTGGGGCAGGAAGCGAGCTTGTATACCCACATGGCGCCTGCAACCAGATCTGCTACTAGATCCTCCATTCCGGCAAGAAATGGCAGGGTGCATATATTAAAAAAATATTTCGAAATTAATGGGGGGACGGCCACGTCGCGTGCAGCTGAATGGGATGCCCACAAAGTGGTGGTGAGGGGCCTCTGTTTGTCTGCAGCAGGTGGCGTGCATCGTACGCTGTCCCGCGAGCTGTTGCAGCTAGAAACAGAACTGAGGGTGGTGGAACCCGGCGTGGCACTGGGTGTCGCAGTCCCTGATGCCCTACGTGAACCACGAGCATGCAGAAATGAGGTAGACATGCGGCTGCGAAAATATGATTACCAACATTACATTGCTAGGACACATTCGGAGGGTGATTGCTTCAGCAGGTTACTCGCATGGTTAGTACGTGGTGAGCAACAGCGCACTCCCATAGGGGCCATTAGACTAGATTCCGGGATAGTGGGTAACACACAGGCAGATATAAACGATGCATTCAAGCAATACTACAGTACATTGTATGCTGTGAAACCCTCCCCCACAGCTGCACAGATGGCAGACTTTTTCCAATCACTCCCCCTCGCATGCCTCTCTCCAACACAGCAGATGGAGTTAGAGAAACCCATGGATGCAGATGAGATTCAGTCGGCATTGTGACAATTAGCCTGCAACAAAGCACCGGGCAGCGATGGTCTTCCGGTAGAATATTACCACACATTCTCAGCGCAGATAATCAAACCATACATGGAAATGTTGCATGAAGCACAAAAAAAGGGCATCTCCCAGATCCCCAGCGTGTGGCATTAATAGTGGTCCTCCCCAAGCCAGGTCGAGGCCCTCTAGATGTATGGTCATATCGACCCCTCTCACTGTTAGATCTGGATTGCAAGCTATTGGGTAAGATCCTTACGAACCGACTGCTCCCGCTAATGCCATATCTGGTACACGAAGACCAGTCCGGATTCATACCCGGTCAGAACACATTCCTAAATATCAAATGTCTGTTATGACTCATGTCGGATGCCCCAGAGTTAGATCACGATGGGGTTGCGGTGTCCCTAGATATTGAAAAGGCTTTTGATACTCTGGGTTGGCCTTTCCTAACAGAAGTACTGAGGAGCATGGGGTTCGGAAATGTATTTCTGAGATGGATTGGCACCCTACACTCTAACCCCACTGCTAGGGTTAAGACAGGCACGACTATATCAGTCGCCGCTGTGATTAGCATTAGAGATTGAACCCTTGGCAGCTCAGCTTAGACAAAGGGCGCAACAGTGGGGCATACCTGACGACAATAGACACCAAATCATATCTCTCTACGCGGATGACGGGCTGATATATCTACACAAATGCACAGCATCGCTTCCGGACCAACTGCAACTATTGGATCTATTTGGGGACCTTTCTGGCTTACAAGTAAGCTGGTCAAAATCCTGCCTGTTCCCACTGACACCGGTTCCCGAGGGTCTAAGATCAACTCTCATGACACATAGGCTACCGTGGTGTTACACCACATTCAAGTACCTAGGTATTCAAATATATCATAATGCAGTTGACCTTAGAGAAGGCAACTTGGGTCGTGCGGTTAGATCGATTAGGGGCTCCCTGACATTTTGGCGCTTGCTTCTGCTGTCTGCAATGGGGAGAGTAGCGATCGCAAAAATGATAATACTCCCCAGACTGTTATACCATTTCTCTGCACTGCCAATAGCAATCCCCTGTATCTTTTTTACAACGTTGAACAGTCTGCTGATTGACTTAATATGGGGCAGTGGCCGACAGCTAGTGGCACTTGCCGACACACACTTACCACTCACACAGGGGGGTCTGGGCACACCGACCTACGAGCTGTATTTTGCAGCTGCGCAACTATATTGGACATTGCACTGGCTGTAGAACCTCCCCAACACAGAGACAAAGTTGTTACATGATAACGTGGGTCACGCGAACACGCTGCTATGGCTATTAGACCACAATAGCTCCCCACGGTGACAGAACATCCTGTTTCATGTGGCACACAAGTGCTGGCGCTGTTATATACTGGATGGGCACCCGGTTCCACCTTACTTACCCAGGATCCCACTACTGGCCATTCCCAGGGTGTGGAAACTGATGAACACCACAATTTAACATCATGGCCAGAAATAGGCATACAAACAATTGGGGACATATTCAAAGAGGGTCGTATCATATCCTATTCAGAGCTCACAATTGCACTTGAAGTGGGGCCAGATCAGTTCATAACTTATTGCGCACTACAACAGCTTACCTGCAGAACATGGCAAAGCGGGGACAATGAACCCCCTAACTTCCCCTCAATTACACAACTTGTTAACCAGCTTTGGATTTCATTGCAGCATATCCCAACTCTATGGTATTCTACTTGGGAGCCCTGATGAGGCTCAAGCAAGAGCAAGGGCTAGATGGGACCGGGTTCTTCCTACGCCGCTATCACAAAAGGCATGGTGTACTGCGCTCAGCCTGACAAAAGAGGTGTCGCGTAACCCAAGATTCCGCTACACACAATTTAATTACTTACACCAAACCTACTTATCCCCACCCCGTGTGGTGAGTCAGATTCCACCTTTTACCATATGACGTGGGACTGCCAGCCAGTCTTACGGTCCTGGCACGCAATAACTTATTTAACTGCCGAACTGGTGGACCACCCATTGTCCCCCACGCCCAAATCCTGCCTATTAGGTGTCCGTCCAGGGTCCAAGAGGGAGAAACAGGTACACAGGTGTATTGAATTGGCATTCGTGTTGTTTAAACGCCATCTGGCAATGCAAAGGAAAGCACCGAACACGCTGGACACACACCGCTGGCTGGGTGACCTGATGAAATGGGCAAAGGCGGATGCACAGGTGCTACACTCACTCCAGGACAGGGGGATGATGATAAAAGGATTAGACATATAGGAAAATCTTCTCATTTCAATTGAGAGAAAGGACGACATCTGCCCCCCCTGAAACCACTAGGGATGACACCAGACATGTATGTCTCATAGATCAGAGGTATAGCTCAGATGAAGTGCTGCTATGGTATGCATATGGGGTAGCTAGACCGGAATACAACACTTCGGGGAGGCCCGAGGCACACAACCCGTGACAAGCACAATTGTTGCCCACATATATATCATCATGGGTACATATAACGGGATGGGAAACACCAGGCACCTGCTATGGCGATTGACGCCTGGACCAATAACACACAGATTGATATCAACTGCTGTGACAACTTTTGATGGGCCGTATGAGGCTGCCTGCCTCCAGCTGTAACTTGCCTGTGTCAAAGATAGAATTATTTAACTCGTTAATTATCATGTTGTAATGGTGTACCCCCTATTTCCCCCACCCTCCTCGCCGAAGAGTTCTCCCAAGCCGCCACTATTTCTTCCTTTTCTTATTTTCTTTCTTTTTTCCCTTTTATTGTCTTCTCTCCTGTATTTTTTTTATATTAGTGTAAAACGATATTTCTTTCCGATATTTTTGTATTTTCAATTATAAGTATAGGAAAACAATATTTCTGTGCTCAATAATTTTGAAACAATATTTCTGTATCGCAATATTTAGGGTTTCGATATTTTGTCAGCGAACCTCAGAAAATTCATATTGGCGGTGTTGATAGTAGTACCAATGGCGGTATTATCAGTATTGATGGCTGTGATCATGGTACTTGTGGTGATATTGACAAAGGTTTTACTGGTGGTGGTTTTACTAGTGTGGTATTTGTGGCAGTACTAGTGTTGTGTGTATTGTGGTAGCATGGCAATGGTATCACCGTTGGTGATGGCAGTTGTGGTGGTATTTACACCGGTGGCTGTGGTGACATTGGAGGTATTTGAATTGTTTTTTGTAATAGTGGTCAGAGCATTGGTGGTGGTAGTAGCATTGCATATAAGAGATAAAGAATTTAATGTTAAAAGTTGTTATGGTTGAGTGTAATTTTTAGATGTAAAATAGTCCCTCATACATTGAAATTCAGACAATCCACAGAAGGATGATTGATACAACAAGCAACCGGTAGCTTAAATTAAATTGCATAAAATAAAATTGCACTTGGCCTTGAAATAATAACATTTAGAAAAATAAGAAAAACTATTTAAGAAAATTCGTCAAGTTACACAACTCTAGTGTCTAGTGCTTCAGTATACATCTATCGCCCCATGTTTCGCATGATTTCTTTGGAAGCCACAATCTGGCCATTTCAAAGATTGTCTGAATTGAATAGTAGGTTGCAAATTGAGATCTTTACCTCCGTCCTATTAATGATTAGAGGGGCAAAATAAATTTTTGTTAGTGTAGCACATTTTTAAATCAGGTGGCAATAAGATTTTTTTTGCCCTTTGGTAATCTGTTCTATAATGGTAAGCTTCCAAAGTACCTCTGCGAATTGCAACATTTATGTTCACTCTGTATAAAACATATGGATTCACACAAGTAGGCACATTTCCGGGAGCACAGATACAGGCACAAAACACACAGAGATGCACACACAAATTCCTGCATACAAATGTGTGTGTATTTGCAAATCATTGAGGAGTTCTGTGACTACACAAAGAACAAGACCGAAGGGCAAGTTGTTTTATAGGGTCATGGAACCCTGGCGTGACCTGCAGTATTCTTATATTATACGATTGGGGCTACTTTATTCCTTATAATACAAAGTCACACAATACCCCTTCCCAAAATCAAATGAATCCTTGGTGTTGTGGTGCTTTTTGAAATGAAAGTGATAGGATATCTCAAAACAAGAACAATAAAATTAGGATTTATTGTTCAAAATTAAACACACCAATAAGCAGTTAAATGTTTGCTGCAAAAGGATATTAAGATCAGTTTAATCCAAGTCAGATTTAAAATAATGCTATCCTTCCTATAAGTACCTAAATTTCAGAAAAAAGAAACATGTTGCCATAACTATCTGCTTTCTGCTGATCCCTGTCAAGGTAGAAAAACAGTGCAGAAGGAAAATAGACTTTTTGTTTTCCTTTTTTAAAATGTAGCTTTAATTATGCTTTGTGCTTGCCTTTCTCTTCAGCTGCTGGCTCCAGCAGCAGGTTCTGTAACATCAACTGTAATAAGTTATATATAATCATATTAATACTTAGGTTAGCTCAAATGGAATGTTTTGTAAACTAAGTGGTAGATTGAATACTTTAAAGTGAGGGGGCAGAGGCTGAGCTGCAACGTGAACCAAGAATGGCCACACAACGCTAGAGCTTCATGGCCAGGACCTGCAGGGACATAGCAAATAGCACACCCCAAGGTGTACATCTGCCCAAAAATGATGAGCATCAATCACATTTTGCCAGAGGACAATACCGAGATCACTACTGGCAGCTGAAAGATCGGAGAGAAATTCAGAGGAGATTCCAACACAGCGTCCCCTATTTTAAGATTGCAGTGCTGTGGTCCTTGCAGGCCAGTTAGGCACCAAGATTTTAGAGTTAGCAGCGGCCCCCTAGAGACAGCAATTCAGTGAGGAGAAAGTGACGATCATCAACAGCAGGGACGCCGCATCATGCCGGAGGTGCTCTCCTTACACCCATAGGGAGCCCTGGGCTCTGCAGTCCTGTAGTGCTGGCCTCCATGAGTCCTTGGGGTGGCTGATGGTCCTCACAATGCTGAGAGCAGGTGAGGAGGGCTCGCCCCATTGACTATGAATAGAAAACCACCCGGTTTGCCTTGGGGGACATGGGTGATCAGGAGGACTGATGGGAGGTGCGCTACATGTGGGAAACAGACTGGAGGCAGCGAAATATGAGAAATCGTCACTATCTTTAATGCCACAATCTATCTGCATTGCTCAGGACTAAGCCACATTCAACAACAAATGTCCCAGACCTAGTGAAATGTGCTCTCCATAGTTAGATGAGGCTGTGTGGAGCACATTTGCTCTTTTGCAGCACAAGGTCAGCCCATGCCACCCAAAAAAATACTTAGAAGAAAGCCACAGGATTTTTTTAAACAAACCACAGTGTGAGGAGGTTCATCATCCTAATCAGGACAGCTGCCCCAAACACGAACTATCAGCTATGGCACTAATGAAAGCAGACCAACTGGAGAGCCTGCAGATGTTCAAAACTGAATCAAGAAAAATAGTGATGCTAAGAGATGATGTCAACTCTGCAGGAACCAGTATAATGAAAGCATAAAGTAATTTAGAGATATTAAAAGAAACATTCTCCAACCTTATGGACAAATGTACTGCCTTCCACATGCAGAATGATGCTGTACTGAGGAAAGTGAGGTCCTCAAAAACCATAGAGTGTCAGGCCTGTTACTTTTTCGCAAGAGTGAAATGGACAAGACATAATTCCCTACTTCCCTGTGAACCAAATGGACCAATGATTGGTCACACCTGACTCAAAGGGACGAAGGGGCAAAGCTTGACCAAGGTCAACACCAGATTTCCACCTGACGTCAGGTTGTCTTGTCAGCTTCTAAAACATAGATAACAAGATTACTGTAGCCTTAGAACCCGCCGTAGCGGGCTCTACCGGCTATTAAAGGCCCGCTCCCCGCGTTCGGCTCGGGCATTTAACAAGGAAGAGGGACTTTAATAGCCGGTAGAGCCCGCTACAGCGGGTTCTAAGGCTATTAGAACATTTTGCCACTCAGGGCAGAATGTTCTATTAAAAAAAAAAAAAATCACGGAGCCCGAGGGGATTAAAATCCCCTCGGGCTCCGTGAGGCTTTGTTCACAGCTGTTGCTGTGAACAAAGCGAACATTGGAATGTTGGCGCTGCGGGCTTTTACCGGCCAGTAAAAGCCCGCAGCACTCCATTGTTTTCAATGGAGCCCCCAGCATTCCAATGTTCTAATAGAGCTTAGAACATTTACTATGTGGTTTCTTCCAAAATAATGTGACCCACTCCTGCATTACCTAATATTCCTTCTTCCTATTTAAGAAGCCAGTTCCTAGTAGGCTGGAATTCCCTATGCGCTAAATCTAGGAAACATAACTTAAGACTATTAGTTCATGAGAAAAAAAAATACACACTCAATATATATATATATATATATATATATATATATATATATATATATATATATATATATATATATATATATATATATAAGATCAGTAATCTACAAATCCCTACCTAGAGTATCTAGACTCTGGGAATTTGAAGTAGCTAAATATTGATTTGAACAACAGTTCTTCTGACAATATATCACATATTCATATTATAGTTAATTACCCTAATCAGCGTTCATCTCCTTGAATTATTAATGTTCATCAGTTCATCAACTAGTATTACCATATTATGAATAACTCCACATATAGTCAATGTTTTTCAGCTCATCAAAACCTTGTGCAAATAATAATATAATGACCTTAATATGATTAACTCTTCATATAATCAATATCTATCAGTTCATCAAATCTTGTGCAAGAAATAATAATCTTTTTCTTTTTCTCAATAGCAAACAAAAACGGTTGAAATCACCAGTTCTTTCACAAGAATCCATCAGATAAGTATTTCCTTAAAACTTAGTACAAGTCTCAAAAGTGTTACCATAATGAAGAGATTGCCGCTTCAATATTGTCCTTTTGTTTTTTTGCAGGTTGGCAAGTAATCCAACGGTGCAGCAGAAGGGAAACCCAATGAACCCGATACCAGAGGACGAACCCACCAAAATTATGGGAACAAGGACTCTGAGCGCTTGGTGCAAGGTTGGGAAAAGAGAAGACAGGGAGACACCAACGAGAGCTGCAGAAGATTGCCAATACGGATGCCCACAGCAGAACACGTGGAAGAATCACTGACGACAAGCAGTCATCACAGTGCAGCGCACAGCCTTAAAGGCTATGTGCTTCATCCTTAAAGGGACCGCACAAGGGCGATGATGCCTAGACCATGTGATGCGCCCGACATCGAGGAGAGATGACCTATGCATAAGGGGCCTCAGTGAGGTGGCAGAAAAACCACATCTTGATACTTTTGTCACAGGCCTCTTCTCTAAGATATCAGAAGATCCAGCAGGCCAAACTAAATTAGATATATTCAGTCGAGTGGAACAGCGTTGCAATGAAGGTCTGAGTAGACCTCTAGATGTCCTGGTCAAATTTCAAAGCTACCACTGCAAGGAAAAGGTACTAATGGCGGAGAGGACGCTCAATCAAATCTCACCCAATGGTCACGATTGCTCCTTCTTTCTGGATATCTCTCTGGTTACTTTAGTTCGACACCAGCAGTTGAGACCTGTTAAAGAACATGTGAAGCAAAACAAAATTGGATACCGCTGGCTCTTTTCCTTTGGGATTGCATTTGAAATACGAAAGAAGATGATTCAGTTTTAAGATCTCAATGGAGTAGCTCAAGCCCTTAGAATATCCTTAAGTGACTCTAAGCTGCCTGAAGGTAATGCATGGAAATAATCAAAAGATCTCAACAGACCATCAATGGCATAGCACACACCACAACCACAGCATGCCAGAGGATCTAAATAAGATAAAAACCCAGCGGACCCTGTGCACACCACAATGAAGAAATAGCACAGTTGTGTACAAGATTCTTGAGATGACAGAAACTTAAATCAAGACTATAGCAGACATTTTCGCAGTTGTCACAAGGATGGGATTCTTAAGATGAAAAAATAACTCAAATCCCTTGGACACATGACATCTCATGACATAACTTACCCTGATGGTGCAAAACCCTCTCCTAGAACAGAAAGTGGCCTCTGACGGATCATGAGAAGTTTCTATTTGTTGTTTATATTTACTTTGATTTAGTTGTGTAGGTTGAAAGAAGAAGGAAGGTGTTAGGGTGAAGATGGATCCAAGGAGAATACACGTAAACATTTGTTTAACAAAAGGGAAGATTTTAGAAATACCCCAGGGCTTTTTGTCATTGTTCCCCTTTCTTTTTTTCTCTCATCTTCATGCTACAACACAGGTACACTAATAGCCACTACAGTTATTACTCCACATAATAATCGTTAAAATACTACCCTTGAACGTGAAGGAGATTTAACACCTCAAAATAATGCACCAAGATTTGGCACTAACTAAAGAGCTTGACATCCGATTATATAATTGCTCTCCAAAATACACAATTACATACAACTGGCAAAACAAAGGGGCATATTTATACTCTGCGCTGAATTTGCATCAAAAATGTTGATGCAAATTCAGTGCAAACTGTTGGAGTGTGTCTTTTAAGATTAATACTAATAGGAAAAGCTTGCAATATATTGTGTAATGAAGCTGCATAGAAAAATTGTTGACGTAGATAATAATGCACACGTTTGAAATGTGCCCACGGGGAGTGGCTACCTATGTATACGAAGACTAATGAAGCTTATTAATGATGAATTAATTATGTACTAAGGTTTTGAATTTGTATTAGCCTATCATAATAAGAGTCATGTATTAGGGTTTTGTTAAATTAAGCATTAGGCCTTAGTTGGCAAGGGTCTGGGCCTAGCTGCCTGGTCTCATATTAAACTGTGTTTTTCTAACGTGCAATGTGCTGTTTTCCTGAAGGACACGACGCTGTACTTTTCTAGAAGCTGGATGTGTGTGTAGCCGTTGTAAATTCTTTCTCATGGGACCCGACTTGCTCAAGGAGACATTCTTGCTGAATGCAACAGTGTAATTCGTAACAGGTGCAAGGCTGCCTGGAGTAGGAGAAAACAATAGAGCTACTGACTGGAGCGTAAAGTGTAACTTTTCTTACCTGACATCCCAACCGATGAAGACGTCAATAACATGAGCCAATCAACGACATGAGAACTGTGTTTTGTGGAAATTCTAGTGAAGCGCATGGAGAATTATTGGACAGAGATAATGATGCACCAAATATTATCCAATGGGGAATTAAGGGCTAGTTCGACATTTTCGATTTAACCGCATGACCCGCGGAGAAATCAGCCATTATCGGACATTCCACTCCAAGCTATACTTTGCCATTATACTTTTGAGACTTTGCCGTTTATTCTTCTTGATACCTCACCATCCTCAATCAAATTCTTACCTGATACTTATTTCTCCTCCATATGAGGGAAGAGTCTTATTCTTTAGCTATGCCATACTGAGACTTTGCCCTGTCCTATCTATGCTGAGGGTGAATCGACTGATGTCCTGAGGACGAAGACTGACGCTGCTTGCTGATTCGTTGGATGGGTAACTATCTGATGCAAAATTTTAATTGTCTGTTTGCCTTTTCTCTCTAGGTACCAACTGCTCTTTTGATAGAGGCCATAGTTAGATGTTTTCCAAATTTGTGTTTGCTAAATTATTTTGCATGAAGCCCAACATGCTGATGCTGATTCGAGGTTAGATAAGGTGTTCACAAATACCTAATGCAAATAGACAAATGACTGAGTTCTTGCTTTGTTGAATCTTTCACTAATGAGACTTTGTTAAGCTGTTCCTTATTAATGATGTGTTACTGCTGAATGAATATTCTCTATGTATTGATTAATTGTGTTTTAATTACAACCTGAAGAGTTACTAATGAGATTGATTGCTAATGAGATTACCTGGAATGACTTTAGGTTGTAACGAATAAGGAAATAAATATCTTAACATTCAACTAAATTAGTGTGGTTATTCAAGACTGAAAGGTCATGGTGTTTTTGACTTATTGATTCTTATTGAATGTTTTGATTAGCTTAACGATTAGTTATTGTGATCAATTAATTGAGCCATTGATCTATTGATTTGTGATGCCAAAGAGACTCCTCGCACTGGGAAGTCCCCGAACGTGGTCCAAAGGTCCATCGGCCTAAGCGTGTCTCCTTGTAAGTTTACTTATTAAGGCTCTGACGCGCTAACAAAACCTAATACCATATTTATACTTTGACGCCCGACCCGCGAACGTCAAAATTCAGCAGTGTGCGTCATTTTCTGGATGCGTGAAACCGCCTTGCGTTAATGACATGCAAGGTAGGCGTTCCCCTCCAAAAAATGACTTTAAGGCATGTGCGCCTTATTTATACTCCCAGGTCATTTTGACGCACAGGAGGGGGCGGGCCTTAAAAAATGGCGCACAGCCTGATTTGTGCCGTTTTTTAACGCCTGGGCGAGGGCAAGTGTTAAGGGACCTGTGGGCTCATTTCCATGGTCTCTGACCATGGAAGCAGTCCACAGGTGCCCTTCCCTGCCCTCAGGGACACCCCCTGCCACCCTCGCCCACCCCTGGAGGACACCCATGGATGGGGGGACCCATCCTAGGTAAGCACAGGTAAGTAGAGGTAAGTAATTTTTTATTTTATTTTTAAGTGGCAAAGGGGGGGCTAACTTGGGCCCCCCTACATGCCACTGTGCCCAATGCCCATGCCCGGGGTACAGATGTCCCCCGGGCCTGGCCATTGGGCAGGGGGGCATGACTTCTGTCTTTCCTAAGACAGGAGTCATTTCAATGGGGGTTGTGAGTCAAAAAATGGCGCAAGTCCGGTTAGAGCCATGATTTTTTACTCTAACCTGACTTGCACAATTTTTTGATGCACAAACCCATTCTTCCCTACGCCTGTGCTGCCCGGTTAGGGTCATTTTTTTTTACTCTAACCAGCCCGCAGCGCCGGCTAACGTCAATCCATAAATAAGGCGCCCGCCTGGTCCGTTGGAATGGCGTTAGCCAGCAGTACATTTTTTGATGCAAACCAGCGCTGGTTTGCGTAAAAAAGTATAAATGTGGGCCAAAATTCCAACACAAATGCTACCAGACAGCACTATATTCCTCCAGCAATTCTAAACACAATGGGATAGCTTTCTCCATACATCAACACCTCCCTTTTATGAAAACAGACCACAAGACAGAGGGTAGGTACCTATTCATCAAGGGCACACTGGAAGATCGACCATTAACTATGGCAGTAATTTATGCACTTAACTATCGACTTTATGCAAAAAACGTTACATGTCCTTGCAAATTTTGCAGAGACGCCGATAAGTCCTATGGGTGATTTTAATACAGTCAGGCCCCCCAGTAAGACGGAGCAGAGGCAATACCACACTCTGGAGCATTTTCGAAAAAAAACTTAAGGCTAAGCTGTGAGTACTGGGTCTGCTTGATATATGGAAGAAACACCATGATCAAGACAGAGAAAACATTCTTTTCACACGTACCCCAGACATATTCACGAATCGACTACATGTTTGCAAGTTCCTTCCTCGTTTAGCTCGTGTCCCATTCTACTATGGTCACAATTGCAGTGCCATGCCATGTACTTGTCTCTATCACATTAGAATGCCTCAACACGGGCTAGGCAAAGAGGTAAATGGACTTTCCACTGTTCTTTATTGTTCGATTCAGTTCCGAGAAAGGAACTGACATCCGAAATAACAAACTACTTGCATGAAAACAGTACCCAGGAAACCTCGCTAGCAACTCCCTGGGACATGTTTAAAGTTGTTCTGAGGCCTGGAGGGGTGGGGCGTGGGGGGTGGAATTAAAAACGTGTCCCGTCTCAGAAAACTCAGACTTCAATACAGAGAGCAGCTAGAGAAAGAACTGAAGGAAACGACAACTATAGGTCAGAGACTACATTAAAAAAAAAATGTAAAATACGTTTCATTTAACATTAGTTCCTACGTTTTTTACTTTGCTATCCCGCAATTTCCTGGAGTAGAAAGTTGTTGAAGTACCAGTGGTTGGCCGTTTGTGATGCTGGACTTACACCAGCTCTGAGCTGGTGTTCACTTACAACTGTTTTGGGTCATTTTTGGTTATAGTAATTGTAGATGTCTGTGGTAAATAGCAATGAGCTTACTCTTTTGTGGTTGTGTGCATGTGCCTCTCTAAACCCCTCCCTAGTCCCCGCTTAACTCCCTCTTTACTCTTCCCTCAATCCTTCTCCCTTAGTAGTAAGAATTCCCAGTTTTCCACTCCTCCTGACCCTCTCACATTTACTACTAAAACGTATACGTGTGTAGAGATCTCTGCATTCGGGGTGGAGATCTCCCCACATAAAAGATAGGAGAGGTGAAGGCCTACACCTCTGCATGTAGTTTTGTGAATAGCAGTTTTTAGTATGTTATTAGTCCTACTACACACACTAGAAAATGCAGCTTGTGAATAGGCCCCATCAGCTGTAAAGTGAGTTCAATGTAGCCATGCTATGAAACAACCTGCTAGTAGCAATACCCGCATAAAAGGCACTTGCAAAGTTTCTACACATTAAACTCCCTTCATTTTAAAGCACGTTCTCAATCTGGCAACAGAGGGCGTGATTCCCAGAGATATTTGGGGGTAGTAAAGTTGCCCTGTGGAGTCTCCGTACTTGAGGCAGAATCTCGGCACTGAGAGCTGCTGTGCGGAGATCCTGTCCCGAGTGTTGAGACTCTGTAGTCCTAATTTCTCTACACGTAAATACCTTTGTGAATGGGGCCCAGATTGTCTGACACCTAGGAAAGGCCTGCTTTTGAGAAGCCCTTTAGAAATGGTAACCCTTCACTTCTTTATGTAAGTGTATCTCTGTGGCAGTAGGTATATGCAAGCGGCGGCAATGCCATCAGGGGTGCACTTAATGTGCTAACACTTAAATGCACAGGCAGGCATGCACAAGTGCATGCAGGTCGTGTAACTGTGCAATCTGCCTCTTTCAGTCCTACCCTCGTCTGTACCTTACGATCTGTTCTACAAGCCTGCTGTGCTGCATGCCACCAGCAAAATGCAACACTGCAAACGTGGAGAATAAAAAACACAGGAGACTGAGTTTGGAGGCACAGCAAAGAACAGACTTCAGAGAATTTCCACCCATTAAAATCGCTTAATTTGACACAGTTTACAGGAAACAGATTGTGTGATTGTAGATGCACCTCGCTGCTTACCAGTGCCATACAAATGTTGGAATTTCACTTCTTTATGTAAGGTGTCTTCCTAGCAGTAAACGTATATAAGCTTTGGCAAAACCAATAGTTCTGGCCCTAATGTGCTAAAATATATATACCCAGGCATGCACAAATGAGCACAGACTATTTGTGCTGTGTCTGTGTGCAACTGGCCTTTATGTGTGCCTCCTACTTCTGTTCCCTTTTATTCGTTATCAAACTTGTAGTGCTGAAAGAGTAAAACACAGTGCACAGAGATCGGGGGCAAAGAAATACTGAACATGGAGAGACATTATAACGAGACCTATCGGCTTTACTGATCATTTAACCTCATCTAAGTTCTTTAAGAGTTTAACAAAGTGGATAGTGACAATGACGAGGTAGCTCCAAATCCAGCCACCACATAACATATTGGACATGGACTTCAGCCTCCTCAACTTATCCTTGTTAAAAGCCAATGGCGTACAGTTAGTAGCTTTTCTTATCATTAATAAACTCATGACCCAGATGGGGTGGTACATAGTTATTGACATATTTCTCTACAAAAATAACTTCCCTGGCATTAACAATTATTTTAACCATTTAGTTATAAGCATACCACAAGATTTATTTAGTCCTCTGTTTTTTTATGCCATTATTGTTACCACCACACTGCCAAATCTTTTACATGGTGTTTATTTTTCACAGTTCAATGTTAACTTCTTTGAAGAAGTATTGGGGTCAGGTCTAAAACTGTTTGGTTCTGAAGGTCAGACTCATCAAATTCAGCATCTTGAGGCAGTCTCCCCCTTCTCATAAATAGACACTAACAAAGTACTTGAAAATGGACGACAAGGGGCGTGTCATAGAAAGTGGCCAAGAGTAACAACAGGCACGTGTGCCTGCTTTTTTCACCCCGGGATCACTCTGTGACAGAAGCAGCCACAGACACTTGTGCGGCATTATCTATGATACAGACAATGGTGAATGTGCCTTTCTGTCCATGTCGTAGTACACGTCTGACGCTCAGACGAAGAGGATGTCGTCATTCACTGCACCTGCCTAGAGGGGAATCTTTGCTCACATGCCAAACTCAGGCAATATTGCCGCCGGCAGCTGCAGACCGCCAGTCCACCTTTCAATGATGTGCTACCCCTAGTGCAGGCATGAGTTTGAGCCTGCACTGAGAACAGTGCTTTCACTATGACAGGGCGCACTGTACTAGTCTGCCCCCAGCGCCCCTTTGTAAAAGTATGGTCTGATGCAGACTGGGGCAGTGCACCGTATATGTAATATTGGCCCAAATGAGTCAAAGTGCAGGCCAACAAAAGTGCTCTCTGACACCCTACAACCATTACAATTATGAATCCCTGCTTTGGAAATAGAATGGAGAAAACCCTACACTCTTGTAGCACGCAGCACTCACAGTATGGGGCATAATCAAGCCCTGCTTAGAGCAAGTAGTACAGCCATATGTGCAATATAGTAAAAACTGTCCTGCACAACGAGTTAGGAAAGAAGGAGACATGACCAGTTCTAGATATTCAAAGACAGGACATATACAATGACATTTTACAGGTTTTATAGATTGATTGCACAAAACTACAGATATTGGAAACCTATCTTACACACATCTTACATCTTTTGGTAAAGTTGAGATAGTGTTCACGCATGGCCAGTATCTGAATCCACTACACAAAAGAATGCGGAGAGAGGTACTACTCCTTTTCCAAACTCCCTGCCTAACTGTATCTACACACACAAATGAAGGAAAGGAGAAACAATACTACTCAGGGGGACCCTGGAGAGACGCATAGATCTTAAAAATTGCTCTCACCCACTGGTAGTGGCATGCCTCATCATTGAGTAGTGTTCCTCCTTTTCTTCATTTGTGTGTGTAGATACAGTACTTAAATCCCCCTTAAGGGCAGGGGCAGTGGTCAAGGAACATTTGCCCAAGAAACAAGCAAGCAACAACATACAAGATGAACAGAGAGTTTTTTTATTTGTAAAATTAGTAACCAGGGACTGTTTCTCACATATTCTTTACTCAGAGCACCGAAGCCCTGATTTATACTTTTTGGTGCAAAACTGCACCATGGAAATAGGCCCACGGGTCCCCTAATGCCTGCCCTGACCCAGGCATTAAATTATGGTGCAAAGCAAGCTTTGCACCACTATTTGACCCCTCCTCCTTGCGTGATTTTAGCACGGGGATGAATATGGACCTAAGGCCATAGAGTCGTTTTTTGCACGGGAACGCCTATTTTGCATCTCATTGACACAAAGTAGGTTTCCATGTCCAAAAATGACTTTTACTCCATAACTTTGGTGCTGGACGGGTCTAGAGCCAAAGTATAAATATGGAGTTAGTTTAGCACCGAATTTGCATTATAAACATGACGCAAATTTGGTGCAAAACAAGTATAAATATGCCCTCAAGTGACCACCATCGATCACATCCTGTAAAAGATCATACCATAGGCAACCTTGTTGTAAGATTAGAGCATCTGGACTGTCATGAAAATTATGTATTTTCCTCTCTCAGTATTTACATTTTTTGAGTTACATGTGCTAATCAATCAATCAATCCAAAATAATTGTTTGTGGTTAATAGAATTCACATTTAGTTTGTGATTCTGTTCTTCAGCATAATAATCAAATTTACTTTAACAGATTTACTTTAAATAATCTAAAAAGCTGAGCGTTCTGTTTTACCGTATTTATTATTAATTTCTGAAGAGTTTGGAGAAGGTTGATAACTATGTGTCAAGTTTATTATTATTTTATAAAAGAACACCGTTTTCCAGAATGAAAATAGGCAAAAGGGCATCAGGCAACTCTTCACGCCAGGCGACAACCGTACAGGCTGTGCAGAATCAAACCACCAATTCTAACTGAAGCTACCAGGGAAGCCTTTTCTTGGTGAACTTTTCAGTGCAGCTAGCTCCAGGCAGCTACAGTTTATATTATGTGCACTAAAATAAATCTTAAAATTTATTCGTAGTTTTCCAGTGTTTAGAGTGTGTTATTCATTAATGAAAGATGGTTTCTGGTTCCACTAACTATCCCAGTAATGCCTCCTGGGATTGTTCATTACCTGAAACAGATTGCATTTAAATATTACTCAGTGTTTTGAGAAGTGATTGCTGTCCTATTGGTTTTCTGTCTCAGAATGACACATTGGTTGAGTCCTTAGTGCCAGGGGTTCTAAAAAGCGAAACTTTGCCATAGTCTGAAAAGTGCATGTAGCCTTTGCCATTACTTAACAACCAAATAAACCCCAGGTGTAAGCCGCTTCACCCTAGTGTTAGCAGTACACAGCAAACTAAGGACATGTTATCCAATGGAGCCTTTAAGGTGTCACATACATTATATGCATACAAATTTAAAGAGGTGCAACCTGGGAATCCAGTCTTTCTTTCATGTATGAAATTACGGAGCGGAACTAGCTACCGGTTCATCCCACAACTTATATTGTTGTAAACACAGCCAACCTGTGTTTGATCAAAGTTGGATTTTTCAAGGCTTAATTGAGTTCTCTTAAAAAGGTTTCCAGGATGTATGTAACGCCATCAAGTTTTTTTTATTTTATTAGTGATAGAATGCCTTTGTTCCACCACAGACTTGGCGCCACAGTCAGGATTATGTCACTACAGGTCTGACCTCAATCTTTAAAAGAACATTCAGGGTATTATACTTATGATTAACTCCTGGCTATTACTCACTTCTAGAGAAGTCTATTTTGACTATAATATTTAATCAGCAAGGTAGACACTCTGACCCTGATTACAGTGTTGGTGGTCCTACCATCAATACGATGGTGGGGAGGCAGCCGCCAAGCCAGCAGCCTCCCACCACTGTATTACAATTTCCCCAATGGGCTAGCTGGCGGACACAGGGTGGCAACATCGGCTTTGGCTCTCAGGGAGAGCCAATGTCGTGGCATTGTGTGCACCAGCAGCTCACTCAGAATGTGCACTGTCTGCATTGGCAGACAGCGCGCATTCCAAGTGTGCTGAAAGGGAGGCCCCTGCACTGCCCATGCCATGGGCAGTGGGCATGAGCAGTGCAGGGGTCCCCCTGTGGCACCATACCCTGCCTTTTCGCCAGCCTTTCCATGGTGGAGTTTGCACCATGCAAAGGCTGGTGGAAAGGCAAGTCATAATCAGCACAGTGGTGCCAAACTCGGCACAGCGGTGGTTGATGAAGACTTGCACAACCGCCAACCCATCGGGATCTCTGATCCTAGTGGTGCTGGCGGTCCAAGTGCCTGCATCGTAATGTGGCGGTCAGACTGCTAAGGTTGCAGTGGTCAGACCACTAAGGTTGCGGAGGTCTGACCGCCACCAAGGGTACAGTGGTCCATGGACCACCATACTCATAATTAGGCCTTCTATCATTAAATAAAACAAATTATTTTTTGCTTTATAAGTGCCCTGACAACTATTAAAAGAACTCAAGTAAGCCCTGAAAAAGTCGTCTTTGAAGAAACACATGTTGGCTGTGTTTACAACCTTACAAGTTGTGGCCCACTACATATCTTCATAACTACCAGATTTTGACCAATCCAATTATGAGTTTCCGCCTGCCTTGTCTCAAGCTGTTATGTGATATTTTTTTTCACATTGTGTTGAATTATTTGCAAATTTTTCTATGTGGAATGTTTATTAAATAATGTTTTTCAAATGCCACTCTGGTACCGAGCACCATAAAACTGCTTAACAATGAAGCACATAAATGTGTACGTTCCCTTGATACTGGGCAAAGCAGCCATGCCCTTTAAATCAGATTATTAACCAAGGTTACATTTGTTTATTGGCGGGGTGTGCAAACTACTTTCATTATTAGTCACCAAGGAAAAAGGTATGGAAAACATGTAAAGATGTATCCATCCTCGACATAAGTACACAATAGGTGTGGGGTGTAGCTGGAGGAAAGTGGACTATTAGGTCCTGTTCACGAAGCGCTAGTTGGCGTGTACTCTCCAGGTAGGGAATGTATGTGGGAAGTGGCTGTGCCTTCGAGGTAGTTCCCTTTACGGACTAGGTGGTCTCACACACATTATAGCGTCATGATTCATCATTTGATCACCTAGCCCCACCCAGGTAAGATGATACTACCTGGGCGGGCTCAACCTCGTTGTTAAAAGAACTGCAGAGGGAGTGCTGAAGTTAAATCTAGCTGGATAGTACAAGGGATCCAGACAAACAACTGGTGAATAATAATAAGATTACCTTACAAATCACCTGTGTCGTTTGGGGATTTTTTAATATAGGTGTTCATAGGTAAGAATAAAAACCATCCTCGACATGCCATGGGCTGATCTAAAACATGATGGACAGCCCTCTGAGTCAATGCCAGGAGACTCATCCAAACAAGACAATGTTGTGTGCGATCATCAGGTGATCTTTGACAGCTAAAGCGGTATGCAGCCAAACCTAGGGGCATATTTATACTCCGTTTGCGCCGAAATTGCGTCGTTTTTTTTGACGCAATTTCGACGCAAAACTAACTCCATATTTATACTTTGGCGTTAGACGCGTCTAGCGCCAAAGTCCATGGAGTTAGCGTCATTTTTAAGCGTGGACACCTACTTTGCGTTAATTATATGCAAGGTAGGCGTTCCCGTCTAAAAAATCGACTCCGAGGCATGTGCGTGGGATTTATACTCCCGGGCAAAAATCACGCCCGGGAGTGGGCGGGTCAAAAAAAATGACGTACGGCACAAAACTACAGATATTGGAAACCTATCTTACACACATCTTACATCTTTTGGTAAAGTTGAGATAGTGTTCACGCATGGCCAGTATCTGAATCCACTACACAAAAGAATGCGGAGAGAGGTACTACTCCTTTTCCAAACTCCCTGCCTAACTGTATCTACACACACAAATGAAGGAAAGGAGAAACAATACTACTCAGGGGGACCCTGGAGAGACGCATAGATCTTAAAAATTGCTCTCACCCACTGGTAGTGGCATGCCTCATCATTGAGTAGTGTTCCTCCTTTTCTTCATTTGTGTGTGTAGATACAGTACTTAAATCCCCCTTAAGGGCAGGGGCAGTGGTCAAGGAACATTTGCCCAAGAAACAAGCAAGCAACAACATACAAGATGAACAGAGAGTTTTTTTATTTGTAAAATTAGTAACCAGGGACTGTTTCTCACATATTCTTTACTCAGAGCACCGAAGCCCTGATTTATACTTTTTGGTGCAAAACTGCACCATGGAAATAGGCCCACGGGTCCCCTAATGCCTGCCCTGACCCAGGCATTAAATTATGGTGCAAAGCAAGCTTTGCACCACTATTTGACCCCTCCTCCTTGCGTGATTTTAGCACGGGGATGAATATGGACCTAAGGCCATAGAGTCGTTTTTTGCACGGGAACGCCTATTTTGCATCTCATTGACACAAAGTAGGTTTCCATGTCCAAAAATGACTTTTACTCCATAACTTTGGTGCTGGACGGGTCTAGAGCCAAAGTATAAATATGGAGTTAGTTTAGCACCGAATTTGCATTATAAACATGACGCAAATTTGGTGCAAAACAAGTATAAATATGCCCTCAAGTGACCACCATCGATCACATCCTGTAAAAGATCATACCATAGGCAACCTTGTTGTAAGATTAGAGCATCTGGACTGTCATGAAAATTATGTATTTTCCTCTCTCAGTATTTACATTTTTTGAGTTACATGTGCTAATCAATCAATCAATCCAAAATAATTGTTTGTGGTTAATAGAATTCACATTTAGTTTGTGATTCTGTTCTTCAGCATAATAATCAAATTTACTTTAACAGATTTACTTTAAATAATCTAAAAAGCTGAGCGTTCTGTTTTACCGTATTTATTATTAATTTCTGAAGAGTTTGGAGAAGGTTGATAACTATGTGTCAAGTTTATTATTATTTTATAAAAGAACACCGTTTTCCAGAATGAAAATAGGCAAAAGGGCATCAGGCAACTCTTCACGCCAGGCGACAACCGTACAGGCTGTGCAGAATCAAACCACCAATTCTAACTGAAGCTACCAGGGAAGCCTTTTCTTGGTGAACTTTTCAGTGCAGCTAGCTCCAGGCAGCTACAGTTTATATTATGTGCACTAAAATAAATCTTAAAATTTATTCGTAGTTTTCCAGTGTTTAGAGTGTGTTATTCATTAATGAAAGATGGTTTCTGGTTCCACTAACTATCCCAGTAATGCCTCCTGGGATTGTTCATAACCTGAAACAGATTGCATTTAAATATTACTCAGTGTTTTGAGAAGTGATTGCTGTCCTATTGGTTTTCTGTCTCAGAATGACACATTGGTTGAGTCCTTAGTGCCAGGGGTTCTAAAAAGCGAAACTTTGCCATAGTCTGAAAAGTGCATGTAGCCTTTGCCATTACTTAACAACCAAATAAACCCCAGGTGTAAGCCGCTTCACCCTAGTGTTAGCAGTACACAGCAAACTAAGGACATGTTATCCAATGGAGCCTTTAAGGTGTCACATACATTATATGCATACAAATTTAAAGAGGTGCAACCTGGGAATCCAGTCTTTCTTTCATGTATGAAATTACGGAGCGGAACTAGCTACCGGTTCATCCCACAACTTATATTGTTGTAAACACAGCCAACCTGTGTTTGATCAAAGTTGGATTTTTCAAGGCTTAATTGAGTTCTCTTAAAAAGGTTTCCAGGATGTATGTAACGCCATCAAGTTTTTTATTTTATTAGTGATAGAATGCCTTTGTTCCACCACAGACTTGGCGCCACAGTCAGGATTATGTCACTACAGGTCTGACCTCAATCTTTAAAAGAACATTCAGGGTATTATACTTATGATTAACTCCTGGCTATTACTCACTTCTAGAGAAGTCTATTTTGACTATAATATTTAATCAGCAAGGTAGACACTCTGACCCTGATTACAGTGTTGGTGGTCCTACCATCAATACGATGGTGGGGAGGCAGCCGCCAAGCCAGCAGCCTCCCACCACTGTATTACAATTTCCCCAATGGGCTAGCTGGCGGACACAGGGTGGCAACATCGGCTTTGGCTCTCAGGGAGAGCCAATGTCGTGGCATTGTGTGCACCAGCAGCTCACTCAGAATGTGCACTGTCTGCATTGGCAGACAGCGCGCATTCCAAGTGTGCTGAAAGGGAGGCCCCTGCACTGCCCATGCCATGGGCAGTGGGCATGAGCAGTGCAGGGGTCCCCCTGTGGCACCATACCCTGCCTTTTCGCCAGCCTTTCCATGGTGGAGTTTGCACCATGCAAAGGCTGGTGGAAAGGCAAGTCATAATCAGCACAGTGGTGCCAAACTCGGCACAGCGGTGGTTGATGAAGACTTGCACAACCGCCAACCCATCGGGATCTCTGATCCTAGTGGTGCTGGCGGTCCAAGTGCCTGCATCGTAATGTGGCGGTCAGACTGCTAAGGTTGCAGTGGTCAGACCACTAAGGTTGCGGAGGTCTGACCGCCACCAAGGGTACAGTGGTCCATGGACCACCATACTCATAATTAGGCCTTCTATCATTAAATAAAACAAATTATTTTTTGCTTTATAAGTGCCCTGACAACTATTAAAAGAACTCAAGTAAGCCCTGAAAAAGTCGTCTTTGAAGAAACACATGTTGGCTGTGTTTACAACCTTACAAGTTGTGGCCCACTACATATCTTCATAACTACCAGATTTTGACCAATCCAATTATGAGTTTCCGCCTGCCTTGTCTCAAGCTGTTATGTGATATTTTTTTTCACATTGTGTTGAATTATTTGCAAATTTTTCTATGTGGAATGTTTATTAAATAATGTTTTTCAAATGCCACTCTGGTACCGAGCACCATAAAACTGCTTAACAATGAAGCACATAAATGTGTACGTTCCCTTGATACTGGGCAAAGCAGCCATGCCCTTTAAATCAGATTATTAACCAAGGTTACATTTGTTTATTGGCGGGGTGTGCAAACTACTTTCATTATTAGTCACCAAGGAAAAAGGTATGGAAAACATGTAAAGATGTATCCATCCTCGACATAAGTACACAATAGGTGTGGGGTGTAGCTGGAGGAAAGTGGACTATTAGGTCCTGTTCACGAAGCGCTAGTTGGCGTGTACTCTCCAGGTAGGGAATGTATGTGGGAAGTGGCTGTGCCTTCGAGGTAGTTCCCTTTACGGACTAGGTGGTCTCACACACATTATAGCGTCATGATTCATCATTTGATCACCTAGCCCCACCCAGGTAAGATGATACTACCTGGGCGGGCTCAACCTCGTTGTTAAAAGAACTGCAGAGGGAGTGCTGAAGTTAAATCTAGCTGGATAGTACAAGGGATCCAGACAAACAACTGGTGAATAATAATAAGATTACCTTACAAATCACCTGTGTCGTTTGGGGATTTTTTAATATAGGTGTTCATAGGTAAGAATAAAAACCATCCTCGACATGCCATGGGCTGATCTAAAACATGATGGACAGCCCTCTGAGTCAATGCCAGGAGACTCATCCAAACAAGACAATGTTGTGTGCGATCATCAGGTGATCTTTGACAGCTAAAGCGGTATGCAGCCAAACCTAGGGGCATATTTATACTCCGTTTGCGCCGAAATTGCGTCGTTTTTTTTGACGCAATTTCGACGCAAAACTAACTCCATATTTATACTTTGGCGTTAGACGCGTCTAGCGCCAAAGTCCATGGAGTTAGCGTCATTTTTAAGCGTGGACACCTACTTTGCGTTAATTATATGCAAGGTAGGCGTTCCCGTCTAAAAAATCGACTCCGAGGCATGTGCGTGGGATTTATACTCCCGGGCAAAAATCACGCCCGGGAGTGGGCGGGTCAAAAAAAATGACGTACGGCCGCTTTTGCAGCGTTTTTTAGCGCCTGCAAAAGGCAGGCGTTAAGGGACCTGTGGGCTCTGAAGGAGCCCAGAGGTGCCCCCCCATACCCCCAGGGACACCCCCTGTCACCCATGCCCACCCCAGGAGGACACCCAAGGCTGGAGGGACCCATCCCAGAGACATTAAGGTAAGTTCAGGTAAGTGTTTTTTTTTTTTTTTTTGTGGCATAGGGGGGCCTGATTTGTGCCCCCCTACATGCCACTATGCCCAATGACCATGCCCAGGGGACAGAAGTCCCCTGGGCATGGCCATTGGGCAAGGGGGCATGACTCCTGTCTTTGCTAAGACAGGAGTCATTTCTATGGGGGTTGGGAGTGAAAAAAAATGGCGCAAATCGGGTTGAGGCAAAAAAATTGCCTCAACCTGACTTGCCCCATTTCTTGACGCCCAAGCTCCATATCCCCCTACGCCGGCGCTGCCTGGTGTATGTCGTTTTTTTTAACGCACACCAGACGGCGCCGGCGGCTAACGCCGGCTAACGTCATTCAATAAATACGGCGCCCGCATGGTGCTTCAGAATGGCGTTAGCCGGCGCTAATTTTTTTGACGCAAAACTCCGTTGGCGCAGTTTTGCGTCAAAAAGTATAAATATGGGCCCTAATGATAGCATCAAGCTCAATGATATTTACCTGGTGAAGTTTGTGTGTCTTCTAGAAAGAGTTAATAGATTTCCTTTTCCCACTGCTGCAGGTATGGTCTGGTGTTACTGCAGCAGGAGAAAGCGAACTGTGCGCCAGCGAGAGACAATACAGCAGTGACACGTTCTCTGCCCTGCCCAGTAACAATGCTCCTACTGAAGTGCAGTGTTTGTTTTCTCTAATTTCTTTCAAACATCACCAGCTCTAGCGAAGTTTGAAAAACAAAGTATTTAGAAAGTTGCGAAGTCTGGGACTGTGCACACCCATAATTGTGTCATGTTTACTATTTAGTGACAAAAGGATATTTTCAGAAATGTGCTATTTAGCACCACATGACAAATTTGCAAGAATGTGCTGTTTAGCACAATGTGACATGCTTGGAGGGTGTGCTGCTAAACACCATATGATGTACTTTCTAAAGTGTGTTTTTAGCTACATATTATGTATTTGCAGGTATGTGTGCAATTTATTATCATGTAAAAAGTAACACGAGCAAAATCTGGTTGAAAAAAAAACTAACCTGCTTACTAAACTGTATTGTGAAACAATAGTTCTCTGTGAGAAAAACTTAAACACATCTCTTTCAATTATGGGCCTATATTGATACAAATGTACATATTTAATAATATAGAGGAATATATATACGCAGTCTAACACAATGAAAATAAATTATTGAAATGGTCGCTATTCAAACAGCAGAAGCTCACTATTGTGGGAAATACTCAGCGCTAAGTAAAACACATTTGTCTGCATGCATAAAATACAAACACCAGAGGGAAGGTATCTTGTAACCTAATGTAGAAAAAACAAACAATTATGGTAACCAATTTATAAAATATAATCAGTAGTTCAATGAAGAAATGTCGAGGGAGCTTTGACCCTTCAGTTATGCAACGTGTCATTATCAGGACAGGATAATTCACAAGCACAAATGTGGTTTGTGTTGTGTCCCCAGACCAAGGGTAGGCAGTTGTGACTTTTCTGCTCGGCATGGGCAATAACCACATGGACCGGCAAATGCCAGGTTTTTTTCTGTGTGGCTTTCCCAGATTTCTGGTAGAAACCAATAACATTTTCTGCTTGCTCGGAGTAGGCAGAAAGTCTCAGTAAGAGGATGGGTAGGGGAAGCAAGGGTCGATGGGAAATCAGGCAGTCTGCTTTTCAGCCTGTCTGTGGAAGCAATGTCTGGTCTTCCTGTGCAGCTGTCAGGATTGGTTGAGGCTGGGCTCTGCGGCCCCTGCACCACTGACAAGAACCCAATGTCTCCAGGCCTGAAATTATTGGGCGGGAGATGGCGAACCCGATAATTCCATGCCAGGAGACACTCACAACTGCAGATAGAAGAATTCCTCCCAGAGTTATTATTCTGGGAAAAACATCTGCCTCATAACGATGGCCTTGGTATTTAGTTTCATATTTGGAGGAGTCTGCTTTTCAATCTTGAGCACATTTACTCCATAAAGAGATCAAAAACCATTGGTTAGCTGTAGAAAAATAATGAAATTCACATAATCACTGAAATGAATAGAACTGTAGGGAAGGCACTTGGAATGCACATTCAGGATGCGCGCTGATTATACTAGCACTAGGTGTAACGGAAAACGTGTCATGACAAACAAACATGTAGTTTAAGTAATTATTGAGCCTAAAGGGAACCCTGAAGGGAATCGTTGTTTCTCAATGCAGTTTATCATAAGACATATTTCAAGGGTGTACTATTTTCTTCAATGTCCATTTAAACTCATAAGACTTCTTTTTTCAAATTCAGTGGTCCCATGTTTATTGCACAGTTGGTTTACCTGTCCATTAAACACTGTGCCTGCGTTAAATTATTAAGAACTCATTACAATCCACATTTCGACAAAGGGCCTCATTCAAAGTACGGCGTCCCACCATGGCTATGGGCTACTCTATGTAGGACTATAATTAGAGATCCCTGGCAGGTAGGTGGGGCTCTCTCTGGTTTCCATTGAGCCTACACTGGGAAGGCTCAATTAAAGGCACTGAAGCTTTAGCAAGCGAGTGCCATGTTGAATATGCTCTGCTTAGAAAACTGTCTTCTTTTTCATTAACAAACTCCCAGGGAGTGTGTTTTGTAATCAGTAGTAGAATGTTCAAGTTTCCTAACCCTGGCCTTTTCCAGATGGTTACATTATAAAACATATACAAAAAAACTAATGTTCAAACAGGTTACCCAAATAGATTTGCAAAAATCCACTTACAGGTCTTCATCCCCTCTATGCCTCTTCCTTGCCTCAGTACTTACCTGCGAAGTTCTCCCTATCGCCAATAGCTCAAAAGCAAAGAAACTACCAAAATGGCCATCCGCTACTACATGGTGGTAATAACGGCTTGGTCCTGAGGAACTTCCTGTCTTCTTTTGTCGCACTGCATCAACATCTTCATTAGTTAATAAACGATTATATAGCTTAACTAAAGCAAGCCATTCACTTAATTGATAGTTTAATCCACTCTTCCCGGAGTATCGCACGGTGCTCTAGCAGGCACATGGGGAAAAGGGGCCCATCCGAAAGGCATGCTGCAAGCCTGGCTTGTGAAGGGGTTTTGGGAGCATGCTACAGTGGTTCCAACACTTCAAGTCTTCTTGTTTGGACGTGCAAGAGGCAGGCCATCCATAGGGAGAACCTTAAATATATTACAAAAGTCTTGTGTGAAATGAGACTTGGTTGCTAAGCAACAGTTCTTTTATGAACTCCTTCCTGTCTTCGTTTTGTGACCAGATGGAGAGGAAGGCTTCCTCAAAGGGAAAACATATGGAGCCTTCTGCCAACAGGGAGGAGGTAGGTCTAGCCTACTTGCAACAAGGATCTATTACTCTTGGTGAAATACAGAAAATGATTGGGAATGCAGTAGAGGCAGCATTTATATCCAGAGACTCCAGAGACTGCCAAAAACCTCTCAGATCAAGTACCATTAACAGATGATTTTTGCAGTATTTCCAGCAACCCCACATGAATTTTCCTTGTTCTCTACGCTCTACTGATGAAGGGCTAAACCCAGAAACACGTGTCTAGAGATATACAGCAATGTCTGCACCAACTTTGGTGAAAAACTACAGATAATATTCAAGTAAGCGATAACTGTGAACTGCATTTACCAGGATGCAAAGGGGCGAACTGTGCTGGGATGTGAGGCAGTGTGCTCCCAACCCCCCTTCCTGTTTAAAAGGCTCCCTTGAGCCAGTGACCTGACGTGCTTTGAAGATGCACATGTATGCCTGTGAGTGGTACTTGACCTGAGAGGATTTTGGCAGCATTTCCAGCAACCCCAGATGAATTTTCCTTGTTCTCTACTCTCTACTGATGAAGGGCTAAACCCAGAAACACGTGTCTAGAGATATACAGCAATGTCTGCATCAACTTTGGTGAAAAACTACAGATAATTTTCAATTAAGCTCTAACTGTGAACTGCATTTACCAGGATGCAAAGGGGCGAACTTTGCTGGGATGTGAGGCAGTGTGCCTCCAACCCCCCTCCCTCTTAAACAAAGATGTGATAATTCCAATACCAGAGGATTGAAAAGGGACTGGATGCTATTCAATATTCTTTCTAGTACAGAAGTTACCACAAGGTTTCTGACCTGTTTCAGACCTTAAGGTCAACACTTTCATTCCTCACCAAGCTTTCAAAATGACAGCTCCTTCTAGTGTCATACCTTTATTTAAGCAGGGAGATTTCATGTCGTCAATGTTGGATGCCTATCTGCATGTCCCAATGCACAAGTCATCCGACAAGTATCTGAGGTTTTGTGTGCAAGACCAACTTGCACACAAAACCTCAAAAAAATTCCAAGTCTCTCGTTTGGTTTTGCAACTGCACCAAGGGTGTTCAAAAAGCTGTTAGCTCCTTTGGTAGGTAGACTACATTCTTCAGGGATATCTCTCTTTCCATGCCTCGATGACTGGTTGATTACGTCTCCTTCTTTTTCTAAGGTTTCACAGAATATCGCAAGATCCTAGAGGAACACGGTTTTCTGATAAACCACTTCAAGTCACAGACCATGCCAGCCTAGTTTATCGAGTTCATTAAGACTTAGGGACAAGTTTGGCAGTCTGATGAGCACAACGCCGCGGTAGCGGCCGCCAAAAGACTGTAATGCTGGCAGTCATACGGATTGCCATATTACGGGTTACACAGCCAGGCCTGCCAAAAGGCACCTAAAATCCAGACACTGCCAGGACTCAGGAGGGCGGGAAAGAGGTGGTCCAATCACTGGCACAGTCAGCCCGTCAACCAACCACTGAACCTATTACAAGTAGAAAATCGCGATGGTGGTCTTGACATGGTGGTTTTCCAATGGCACTGTGAACCGCGGCGGTCGATGATCCACATAGTAATACACTACACCACACTGGCTGCAATTTAAAAAAACATAGCTGACACACATTCACACACTTAATACACCTACCAACCACACTATAAAACACACATCTACACACACCACAACCCTTTGCATCTCCCTCGCCAAACACAGAAGCCAGACCAATAACCAAGTTGGCACCTCACCATCTCTCACAAAGCATATATCACACATCCCCACAACACCCCAACACACAGATTGCACCCTTTCATACTAGTAACTCCCCGTCACCCCCACATCACACAGCACCTACAAATCATTCATTTGCATCACTTCTTTACTACCACCATGTCACCACTAAAAAATCCCTGTTTCACAGATGACGAGTTAAGAGTCATGGTGGATGAATTCATTAGAGTAGAACTACATCTATTTGGAGCCCAAGTCCAGCAGACTACTATTGCAAGAAAAATGGAAATATGGCAAATAGTTGACAGAGTGAATTGTGTAGGCAGTTACCTGCGCACAAGGAACGACATAGGGAAGAAGTGGAATGACCTCAGGGGGAAGGCACATTCCATGGCAGCCAGGCACCCCATCCTCCCCCACAGTTCACATTATGGGAGGAGACGGTCTTGGCCAGCCTGAGGGCCTGACAGGAATACCTGGGAGTCGAGCCGGGTAAGTCGCAGCAACAAATGTAGCTCACAAATTTGTCTTGGCATGCATGCTAACTGAGCACCTTTCCCCCTCTACAATGTTACCCCACTCAACAGTCCAGTGTCCATCTCTGTATAGTGGGTGTAGTACAGGGGTTGACAGCACTACAAATCCCAGCAGGCACTGTCCTACAATCACTAATACCAGAACAGTGAAGGCCAATCCAAATTACCCCCTTTGTCAACTCCTCATGGAAATGTACCCACCTGAGGGGATTTAAACTGCACGGTGTGTGGGTGGGACAGGCAAAGACTGCAATTCGAAGGTCAGCGGGCACTGGGAACGTCACTCCAAACAGCCAATACTGTGTTCTCTGCTACTAGGACCACTGTCCCTCTACTCAGCCTTTGCAAAGTACTCACCTATGGGTATATCAGCTTTATTGTGTGTGGGTGGGACAGGCACAAACAGCAATGCCAAGGTCTGCAGGCACTGGGAATGTCACAACAACCAGCCAATACCTTGTTCTCTGCTACTAGGACCATTCTCCCTCTACTCAGAGCTTGCCAGGAACTCACCTATAGAGATATCAACTGTATTGTGTGTGGGTGGGACAGCCAAAGGCAGCAATGCCAAGGTCCACAGGCACTGTCTGCTCAAAGAAAAACACCTGCTCAATGTGCTTGTGTCCAAACATGCATGTACATCAACTCGCTTTGAAAGTCTACTCATCTGAGAGGATGACTGATGTATGCTGTGTGTAGTACTTGCTGTAACATCTATGTAAATCCCTAGAGAAACTTTCCCCTCAAATCCAATTCCAGGACACTGTCCACACTGACATTGTGCTGCTGTATGTTAAATCTCGAATGCTGATCACCTTTCTGGGAGGGACCAACATACAGACCATAGTATATTCTGTGATGTGCCTCATCAACTAGGTCCATTTTGAGCAGATAAGCCAATAGGAAAGTAATGTACACAGGATAGACAGTCCAACTTATGTGCCCAATGAATGAAGGACCACTCAAAGTACCAAGATGCTTCAGCTAAATGCTTGTGGCATAACACATATACACAATACACAGACCACATGATGACAACTAACATATACAACAACAAAGACCTGGGACTGCCCGCTTAACAGTCTACTAGGTCTTGAGATGACCTAAGTCACATCATGCCCAGCCACTGTTTGGAATAGGATTAGAGTCTATGAACAGACATCCATGTGCCAAGGTACTCAGACATCCTGTAGCAAGCTGACTTGAAATGGAATTGGTCTGTTCCACAAATGTCAGGTCTATACAGTTGTGTGCCTCTCACATAGGGGACAAATGCAAAGCCAATATGTAAATGGCCTTAGTCAGGTGTCACTATAAACTGTTGGTGGTACATGTCACAATGCAACCTGTAGCATTCTGACTCTCACTTCCATAGGTCTACATGCAACTGGGTACACAGACACCATACAAGCAACTGCCAAACCCCACATGGATGAAGCCCTCAGTGAAGATATCACTCCTGGACATGTGGACGTTGAGAATGACGCTGGCCCATCTGGAGAACCTGGTCAGATGACACCTGTCAACCTCACCCTGACCACATCGACTCCGACGAGCCCTGTTTCGTCAACGTTTCTGGCAACCAGTCACCCCCAAACCTGTGCCCCGAGGACAGATTCAACAAACTTGTGGCCCCCCGGTCCAGGTACCTGAATCACATCTAGACACCTCTGACAATGATGGACCTAGACCCAGTGGTACGGGCCAAACTGTGCCAAAGGCGGAGCCATGTGGGTGCGTGGGAGGGATGTTGTGGGCCAGCAGCATGAGGCTGCTGGGGATGGGTCTGGCCAGGACACCATCACCCAAGTCTTAGTATTCTACCAACAACCTCAAGGTGTGATGGGCCAGGTACTCAACGAACACAGGGAGATTAAAGATCAAGCAGCTGCAGAAGGATAACCACCATGAAATATTACTACAGATGGAGGCCCACAATGCCTCTTTGGCTTCCCTAACAGGTGAGCTGAGGGACTGCAAGACCAGACCCCTTCCATTGGCCCTGTAACATCAGCCCCTTCAACCTCTGTGGCAGCTAGTGGAAGGGAGGCCCTGCCAGGGGAAGGACCTGCCTCAGACACCCCTGCCTCTGTAGCTGAAGAACCCCTCCCCCCCCGCAAGCAGAGACGTCCACCCAAAAGTCCAGGAGGTGCCGATGCCAAGACCCCAACCACTGGCAGGAAGTGACCTCTTCCTTTTGGAGCCCCTTTGTGTGCCACAGATTTACTCTGGTGACTGTTCTTCAAACACTAACCATTTCCAGGATAGTAGGACACTGGACTATGGACTTCGAATGTTGTGGCAGCTACTCTAATGATTACATCCACCAGTGATCCCTTCACTGTTTGACTTTTCTTTTTGACTTAACTTCCACCATTTTGTTCTGAGCACATGTGAATAAACATAACTAGCACACAATCAATATCTAAATTTAATTACTCATCACTGTGGGAAGTATAATGTGAAAATCATGTGTTGCAAATGAGATACTACTAAGATGGTAATTTAAGGAGGGGTATGTCACAGACAGTGTCAGACTGAGGATTACTAGCAACACAACAACACATGTGGTCACTCACACCAAAATGTGTATTTATACTGTACAGCCCACAGGCAGCAACAATGTCTGGACTGTCATTGCCAAGAATTAGAAAACATTGTTGCTTATGGATAGATATCTCAAAGTACCATCTCCCTGGCCTCAGGAGAAAGGGCTAAGGCAGAACCTGTCCAATAGTATAGGCAAACAGATTGGTGGATGTTGTCACCAGCTTGACCCTTATCACATACCAAAACCAGGTCCATCAAAGCTGACATACCCCCTGCAACAGGCAGAGGACAGTACAACAGTCCCTAGTCAGAGGCCCATCCTATCACAATGGTTAGGCATCTAGTGGCATGTTACACACCTATGTCAGAGTTGTGGCACAGGCACTATGGCCTGCAATGAAGAAACAAATTGACAGCTACATACAGGGCATACAGGATCATTATCAACACAATGATAAGGGAGAATAGATGGACTGCACGGGATTACATATTACAAAGCCACATGATCACACACATGAAACCAATGGATTAACATACCAGGGCAAACAGCTGTAATCTGCATCTCAGATTACTGCCCTCCCACTGTCCAGGCAGCCTGGGCATGGAACTCACACAATCCAAATTAGCGACAAACAGTATCTGGATAAATTCCACGTCTCCTTCATATGTCAGACCAGCTACAGCCTGCTGCCAATGACACGACTCTGAAATGTCCACATGAGGATGGCACGGTGTAGAGACCTGGAAGGAAAAGGTGGCGTGCAAGGAGGTTAGGCAGGCAAAGGCATCCATGAGACACTAAGCTCATTTTACACTTCTGCTGTTTCTCTGACAGTGCAAGGTGAGTGCCCCAAACAAAGGAGATCCTCAAGAGAGTCACACCTTCAAGTCTGATGTAGCCAGCAAACCTTGGCTGTTTGATGCATAGCATGGGATGCCCTGTCTCATGGTGACAGAGATACCTTTCTCAACAAATCCTGACTCCTATAGTACCCCATGCAGTCACAGTAATTATAGAACATCACATATTTACACTCAGGTGAAGAACTGATTGATGAGATCTGCCCGCATGTCTCCACTTTCATCCTCATCACTGTCATCCTCACGAGGCATTTCGGGATTCTCATCCAGTGGCACTGCCAGCTGGATGTATGGTATGTTTCTCTACAGCGGACGATTGTGGAGCATGCAGCAGGCCACAATGATCTTACACACTTTTGCTGGTGAGTAGAGGAGGGCTCCACCTGATTTGTCTATGCTGCAGAATCTTGCCTTCAGGAGCCCAAAAGCCCGGTCCACAACACGGTGTGTTCTTGCATGTGCCTCATTGAAGTGGACTTCTCCTGGCGTAGTTGGGTTCCTCACTGGTGTCAACAACCAGGGACGATTTGGGTAGTCCCCTGTAAGGAAAAACGACATGCGTGAAACCATCAGTACAGAGCAACATCTCACTAGCAGGAGGCATAGCATACAGACACACATGACATATGTCACTTACTAACCAACTAGGCCCTCTCTGGGTACAGTTGTGTCCTCAGCTGGGGAATAGCGCTGTCCTGCATGATGAAGGCATCATTGACTCAACCCGGGAATTGGGCACATACTTGGGAAATGTAGAGGTCTGGCAAACACACTACTTGGACATTGATGGAATGGTAGTTCTTCCTGTTCCGATAGACCTGTTCATTGCCATGGTGTGGAACCAGGGCTACATGGGTACCATCAATGGCACCCACAAAATGTGGGATGTGTGCCAGAACACAGAACTCTGCTTTCACATGGGCAAAATTGTTACATTGAGGCAAACAAATGTAGCTGTCCAGGTGTTTCAACAGTGCTGAGAGAACATCTTTCAACACCAAACTGAGCATAGGCTGGGACATCCCAGCAGCCAGTGCCACTGTGTTTTGGAAGGACCCTGTGGCCAGGAAGTGCAACACTGACATGACTTGCACTTTGGGCGGTATGCTATTTGGATGACATATGGCTGGCATCAGATCTGCCTTTCAACTGACGATATAGGTCCATGATTGTCTGCCTACCCAGGCAGTAGATCTGAATGACATGTCGGTTCGTCATGCTCTGCAAGTCTGCTAGTGGACAGTACACAGAAGGGGTGTCTGATCCTTCTTCACCCAGGATAACTATGTGGGCTAAAAGAAACAAAGGCAGTCACTCAATGTGTCCCTGGCGATTTTTAGTGTACATGTCAATTATGATATGTGGCGTGTCATGTAAGTCACTGTTAAAATGATGCATAACACACACCAGGGCTAACATATACACAATTGTGAAAGGTTAATGCGTTGCTTATCTACATATGTGTACAAAACCTCTATCTGGACAGCAAGCTCATGTCCAATTAACTCCATATACTGCTTGTAAATCAATGGCCCAAATCCTGGATTATACGTGGGGGAAAGGGTAGTGGCTGTACCTCTAATAATGCTGTCACATCTGAAGAACCACATACCTACGTGATGACAAATATCATTGACCTACGTGACAGGACAAGGCCAGCCCTCAATATTCACCAGGACATCATTTGTATTATTGTGACACTTCCAAATATTTAATTTAACAGCATTGTATGCCACTAAAATGGCTGCTGCCTGACTACTGGCCTGGACATTGGGAACCACCAGCGACCACCGGCGGAAGTTGTCATGGCAGTAGTCAGATACCTGTGGTATTCTTGGCCCAATAGCATTGTCTGTCAGCGGTGACGGTCGCTTAGGTGGCGGACGTGACCACCATTTTTTACAGAACTCTCACTTGACTCCTGCCACTCCTGCCAGCAAGATCTCCGTGACCTGAGCTGCTGTGTACTGCCTATGGGAGCTATCATGCCGCGTCCTTCAGGTGAAAGGGCCCCTGCCTTCTCACCTGAAGAGCTGGAGAAGCTGGTGGAGGAGGTCCTACCCCTGTATGAACAGCTTTATGGTGCACCAGAGGAGCAGGTAAGTGCACCATATGCACACTCCACTCTGTGCCTCTGCTTATCTTAGCTTTAGTCATCCTAGGCTTAAACCCAGTTTTTATGTTTGTGTCTGCAAAGCCCTGTAGGCTTTGTTAGTGTGCAATAATGGTTGAGTCAATGGGCATGTATCAATGTCAAGTGAAAGGTTTGTAGTCCTGAGACAACTTGGTGAGTGTGCATTGAATGCTCCCAGAACCAACTTGTGTTTGATGCACATGGCTAGGTGAGGTGTTCAGTCAGCCATCTCAGCGTAATCTTGCCACTAGATGTTTGTAATGTGTAGTCACATGTTGCATGACAGCTGTAGGGTTGAATGCATGTTGTTTGTGTTAGTTGGCCACCATTTGAGCTCTTCTTGTGTTTGCACAGTGATCTCTGGCCACATTTAACCTTGCTGGACTGTTGTTGTGAAGCCAGGTAATGACTCACTATGCCTTTCAGCTCTGCACATAGGCAGCCACTGTAAATTGGCTGTAGGCTACAATATGTACTGTGATGCAACAGATTTTATGTGCATGGTGTATTGTGTAGATATGTCTGCTCAGCCTGCATAGAAGTGGGGCTGTGCATTGTCACTCACTCCATTACTGGACATCTGGGTTTGTATTGATTCCCTTTTCCACTACAAGTGTGACACTGTGCCTACTCCCTGTATCTCTGGACAGCAGGTGATGGTGCTACATCATGCCTCTCTGCCATTATGCTGCTTCTTGAGGACTTGTCCAATGATTACTATAGGAATTGCCTTGGGGCAGGCTCATAATCTGTGACTGAGGCGCTCATATCATCTCTGACAATGTGTGTCTCATAACCTTGACAGATCCCTTGATCCCACAGCCCTGTTGTGTCTTTCATCTAGCTCTGATGTGTCAAGTGCAGGCACCTTTTAATTTAGACTATGCACATCTGCAGTCAGTGTGCTGTTGAGTGATGTGCCATGAGTTTGGACTCAGTGCTTATTGTTATGAAGCTGTATGTGTACAATGCATGGCCAGGTTTCTCTGTTAGTACCATAGGTTTTGTGAACACACATGTTCTACCTGGTCAGTGAGGTGCCTGAGCTGGGGGGGGGGTGTAGTGCACCCTAATGGTGAGTGTTTGCAGTCATGTCCCTGTGTCCAATGCATGCTATGTTCCACGAGTGGACAGGATGGTCAGGACAGGATGTCATTAGCTAGGTGCTTTGACGTGTATGTGATTCAGCCATATCGCATGGAACTTATGGACATATCAATCTGTCTTGTCATTTGCACTCATACAGGTCAACGCCCATCAGAAAAAGCGAGTTTAGAGAACCATTGCCAAGAAGGTGCAGACCCTGGGAGCCCACAGCCAGCGGAGCACCGACTGTCGGAAGAAGTGGGAGAACCTGAGATGCTGGGCCCAGGAGACCACAGAGGCCCAGCTGAGGACGGGGTGCCCATTGGACCTTCTAATCGCCTGCATTTTTGCGATGGCCTACCCAACCTTGGATGGGAGTTTGAGGCTAGCACAGCAGCTACAAGTGTGTAGGATCATGCCTCTGAATGATGGAATGTTGTGAGGGTGGAATCTTGGGGTGCTGGGATTCTAGGAGAAGAGAGGGAGAAGCAGAGAGGAGCAGAGCGAAGGTGGAGGCTTGAAATGTCGCTGGGGGTTATGTGGATTGTTGTACTATCTTCTTTGAAATAAAAGGCGAAGAAACTGAACCAGGACCACTGTGTAATTCCTACATAAACTGGCGACAAGGGTTATTTTGTGCAGGGCGCAGAAATTACTTATAACCCCCCAACCCCTGGATATCAACAAACATTCTCAACCAAGCAAGATTTTCTATTGGTGGCAGAAAGAAAATAAGCGATTGAACTTAAACAAGAAACTACGGCAAATGTCTTCATCCTGCAAGTAAGTTTTATTCTTGTCAATTAGCGTGACAAAATTTGAAATAATACGGATACAATTTGGCAACTGGAAGTTTTCTAACAGTCACAAAACTGTTTACACACACAGTTACTCTTGTGTGTTTAAAATGAATTAATTCACTTGGAAATCATAGTGGCTGTTACGCGGCTGTACTCATTCAAAACATACAGACGTTATTGCTGTACTGCGTTGCCCTGTAGACTTTGATTATTTTCAAAGCCTCCGCGTGGCACAGCGAGCAGCGCGCGTGTTGCACAGGCACGCATCTAGCAAAATGAACTCAACGCGCGTGTTGCACACACGCGCATCAAGCCTCACAAACTGTTTGAACACGCGCCACTTGCGCGTGTACAAGTAATCGATCCAGTTACTTGTGCACGTGCCGCTTGCGCGCTGGAACAAACTTTTTTTATCTATTAATTAAGGAAACAAACTATACTTACCTTGGTATCGTCGCTACGACCATTCTCCTCACTGGTATTCTCCTCTTGTTCCTGACTTCTGCCACTCCTAAAAAATAAAAAAAACAACTGTAGAAGGACTACGCCGATTGGATGAAATAAAAAGGTGGAAACTATAGAAGGACTACTGGAGAGAGGAAAGAGGAAGGAAAACAGTAGAGACAACAAAAGGACTATTAGTTGCATACAAGTACAGGAAAAAATTCTACAATCAACAAGCAGAGAGATTTCCTTGAACCAAAGCATTGTTGTTTTAAATTGTTTTTTTAGATTGTTACTTTAATTTCTTAGTTTAATTTATTATTTCAGTATATTATTGTAGTTTGTTATCTTTTTCTTCTTACAAAATGGCAGAACAAAATATGTCTTCACCACCGTGTTTCCTGCCAGTACCTGGTGAACCGTCAATATCATGGAAACGATGGAGAAATATATTTTCCACGTATTTGTTGTCTATTGCGGGAGATAGATATACCCCTGTAAGGAAACAGGAGATATTGCTTCACCATCTTGGAGCGGAAGGGAGAAGAATTTATGATGACCTACCTGAAATACCTTTAGGTACTGGTGATGGTCATCCTACTAATGTATATGAAATGTCATTGTTTATGTTAGAGAAACATTTCACTCACAAATTAAACACGGTATTTGAGCGTCATAAATTCTTCTCCCGTGTTCAAGGCCAGGATGAAGATATTATATCATTTGTAGCAACTCTGAGAGGATTGGCAGTCAGATGTGATTTTCTTGATTTGTCTGTTCCTTGATTCGTGACCAGATAGTGCGTTACACAAATAATAAGAAAGTGAAAGAAAAGTTATTATCGATGGACCCTACGCTGGAGGAAAGCATACAAGTATCCAGGATTATGGAACACACGGCTACCTGGATGAAGGAGATAGAAAAGTCCAGCGCACAGATAAGAGATGTTGATGAAAAATCGACAATAGAAGTGAAGGAAGTAAAAATGAAAAAACAGGGATGTCCAGCTGACAATGTAGAAAGCAAAATAGGCGAGAGGAGGAATTTGAACAGGATATGTTTTAGATGTGGGTGTTCAGGTCACATTGCGTCTAGTCGTAAGTGTACTGTACGGAACTTAGAATGTAGGTCCTGTGGGAGGAAGGGGCATTTGGCTAAAGTTTGCAGATCTAAAGGGAAGACGTCAAATAGTGTGAAATCTATAGACAATTTAGATGATGATCAACAAGAGATTGTATTACCCATCCATGAGATTGACGAAACCACCCAATTAGTGGTAGAACCTGAATGTGTGGGAACGTGGAAGAATGAAAGTTCTTACAAATTAGAAAAACCACATTGCCATGTGCTTATGGATTCTGTGATGGTGAAGGTGTTAGTAGATTCTGGTAGTCTATTCACGTTGATTTCAAGGGAGACCTTTGAAGGTACACTAAGAAAAAGGGTTGATGATTTATTGAAAACTGATGTGAGAGCAGTTGGTTATAGAGGCAGGAGAATAGAAATTGTGGGAATGGAATGGAAGGATATTGTGTTTGAAGGCAATGGAGTCCATGGTAAGGTTTATGTCACAAATGAAGGGTCAGGTCTCCTAGGGTGGAGACATCAGAAAGATTTGTGCTCGACCCAAATGCTGCAAGTCCAGTCATGGTTATGGGACAAGCAGCCAACGTAGATGATTTGGTCCCCAGTGAACAGTGGACCGAAGACTTAATGTCTAGGTTTTCGAACGTTTTTACTGACAAGCTTGGGAAGTTAAGAGGATTTACACATCGTATAATCTTGAAAAGCAATGCGGTCCCAATAGTACATATGGTGAGACCAGTCCCGTTTTTAATGAGAGAACCATTACGACGCGAATTAGATAAGCTTCTTCAACAAAAAATAATAGAGCCTATTGAGTCGTCCGAATGGTTGGCACCAATAGTTCTTGCACCCAAGGATGGGAACAAGGTCCGGTTGTGCATTGATTTAAGAGACCTTAACAAGAATATTTGGGTGGATAGACAGCATCTGCCGAATATTAACGAGATGTTGAGTGTATTGAGTGGTGGAAAGGTATTTAGTGTGCTGGACATGTCAGCTGCATATCACCAGGTCAATTTACATCCTGAATCTGGACCTCTGACTTATTTTGTAACACATCTTGGGGCATATAGGTATTTTAGGATGCCTTTCGGCTCAGCATCAGCTTCTGCTGTTTTCCAGCGAATAATGCAAAACATTTTTAGAAACCTAGATAACGTCCTATGCTTCCAAGATGATATAATTGTAATAGGAAACTCATTAGAACATCATGATGAGTTACTACTGGTAGTATTGAAGAGGATAGAAGATCATGGCTTGGCGGTTAAAAAAGAGAAATGCCAACTAAGAAAAAGTTGTTGAACTACTTGGGACATGAGATTTCGGCTGAAGGCATTAAACCGAACAAAAGTATGGTGGAGGCAATTAGAGATGCCCCGTGTCCTACCAGTAAGGATCAGTTGAAGTCGTTTTTAGGGCTAGCGGAATATTGCTCAAAATTTGTATGCAATTTTGCAGAACTTGTAGAACCCATGAGGATTTTACTAAAGAAAGGAGCGATGTTTGAATGGAATGAGGATTGTGTAAAGGCGTTTGAGCAGATTAAGGTGTCCATTGAAAAAGCCCCAATTCTAGGTCACTTTAATGTTACGAAAAAGACAAATATTTTTACTGATGCCAGTAACGTGGGACTAGGGGCAGTACTGATTCAGATGGTGATTAAAAAATGATTGGCTTTGCGTCACGCAGATTGCAAGGAGCGGAACGGACCTATTCCGCGATAGAAAAAGAGGCACTGGCTTGCTGTTGGGGAATAAACCATTTCAAGTACTATTTGTGGGAGCTACCCTTCATATTAAGAACAGATCACAAACCTTTGTTGCAGATTTTTAAGTGTGGTTGAGGGTTGGAAGGTGGTTTAACTCCCCGGATTTCCAGGTGGTTATTGTCTGTTATAGAGTTCAATTTTATGGTAGAATATGTGAAGGGAAAGAAGAATGTAATTGCAGATTGCTCTCACGACTACCTATTGAGGAACATGGAAATGGAAATTATTAAATGTGTAGCGTGCAGTTAGAGGCACTCCTGATTGATGGAGAACTAGCTCTAAGTAAGGAGGAGTGGGATGAAACTGTAAAAGATGACTTAGAATACAAGAAGGTAAAAGAACTTGTGCTGGATCAGAATTTCGTCATAGTGGAGGATGACTTGAAGAAATTTTTAGCAGTAAAAGATGAACTGAGTATACAGGGAGAAAAGGTTTTGAGAAGAAACAGAATAGTCCCACCGATGAAATTGAGGAAAAGATTGGTGGCAATTGTTCACGAAGGACACTTGGGTAAAAGTTCAACTAAAAGAAGGTTGCGGCAATTTTACTGGTGGCCCGGGATGGACAGAGATGTGGAGAAAGTGGTGGAAGAGTGCCAGGCTTGTAGGAACAGCGACAAGTCAAAAACAGTGGGGGAACCTCCCTTAGGTCAAGTGCAATTTCCCAAGGCACCATGGGAGAAGCTAGCTTTTGATTTAGTGGGGCCAATAGAGAGGTTAGGAAAAAGTAGTGGCTTTGTCATGGTCCTTGTGGATTATTACAGTAAATGGTTCTGTATTAGATGCACTGAACAAATTACTACGCACAAGGTAATTGAATTTCTTAGAGACTCATTTTTGGAGGAAGGGGTTCCGAAAATGTTGGTTACGGACAACGGCGTACAATTAGTTTCAGCTGCTATGACCAAATTTCTCAATGGGCTAAGGATAAAACATGAGAAAGTTGCGTTATTTCGGCCTCAGGCTATCGGTCTAGTAGAAAGCGTGAACAGAATTGTAGTGGAAAATATTCAGTTGTCCTTGGCGAATGGGTTGAATTGGAGACATGAGTTGAACAAAATGTTATGGGCGCATAGGATAACACCTCATTCTGTGACAGGTGTGTCACCTTTTATTGCTCTTAGAGGGAGAGAGCCAGGTACTAAGGAATCTCCTTGGTGGATCAGTGAGAAAAGACAAGTAGGTGTTGACCAGGAGAAGTTGCAGACAAGGGTCATGTATTTTCAGAAGAAGAATAAGATGAGTTATGACAAAAGAAAGGGTGTTAAATTTGCTAAAGTGAAATGTGGGGATCTCGTGGCGGTTAAGAAGGTAGGAATTGTAAGAAAAGGTGACAGCAAATTTCACGCACCACAAAAAGTAATTTCTGTAAAGAATAGGTAGTCAAGTTGGAAGACGGTAGGGAATGGAGTACAGGAAATTTGTGCATAATTAAACGGAAGTAGTGACTGATACTGATGGTCATACATATTCCTTCTACTGTACATACCAAGCTGATATGATGAGCAACTTGTGGTGTGCTGGTAGTGAAAATCATACATTGTCATTGTTTAGGAGTGTATTGTTTAGGGGTGTATTATACGCTAATTCTTGTTTTCCATTCTTTTCCATTTAATTTAATTTTTCCTTCTTTTTTAATTATTGTAATTAAATTATAGTTATTATCATTCATGAGGGGGAAGATGTTTAGGATCATGCCTCTGAATGATGGAATGTTGTGAGGGTGGAATCTTGAGGTGCTGGGATTCTAGGAGAAGAGAGGGAGAAGCAGAGAGGAGCAGAGCGAAGGTGGAGGCTTGAAATGTCACTGGGGGTTATATGGATTGTTGTACTATCTTCTTTGAAATAAAAGACGAAGAAACTGAACCAGGACTAATGTGTGATTCCTACAAAGGGGGTGAGTACATAGAAAAATCATGATTGGACCTTGAGCAGGTGATTGAGAGGGTGACAGACTGCTTACCCTGGCAATGTGGAATATGTCATCGGTCACATATCTTCTGGGATCAAATTGGTGTAGACAGGCCATGTGTTTCCAAATGTTGTGCCTATCCATTTGGAGGTGAGACTTAGGACTAAACTGAGGGGAACCTTTGAATTGCACAGCATGGAGCAGATATGACTGTTTTTAGTGTTCACATTAACTGTTTTAACTGCCCTGGTGGTTGTTAAGTTCCACAAACAGATTACTGCTGGCAAATGTTACAGTCCAAAGGTAAGTAGGATGTGGGTCACTGTCTTCTGTCATGTGATATGTGTAGGTAGACATCAGAAAACCAGGTGCAAGTTTTCTCCATTGTGTTCTGGGTACTGGTGCCCCACAGCAGTCTGTGATGCATGAGTGTCCATCATACATCTGACATGGCTTACATGGCTAAATCTTGGCAGGTGTACCATACTACTTTCCCTTGTTAATTGGGAACTGTGCATTGTCATGGGTGATGTGTCATCAGTGTAGCAAACATACATTGTGCCAACTTGTCTGCATGTGGTCCATTTCCACTAGGATACATATCTATACATTAATATAGACCTGTGCTAGCAATGCAGATGGGTTGATGTTGAGAAACTCTTACATATATGTTCATGGGGTCCTGTTGTGGTTATGGTACATCTGCAATCGTTGTACAGTTACTGAGAAGCCCCAGACAGGACTCAGTCACCATCATATGTAGTTAGACAGAAGCATTCATGCCTCATAGTATGTCATTAGTCATGTGTAACTGCAGTAGCTATGATGGGCATGACAGGTAGGGACAGGATGTTGATCCACTTGATGATGATTTGTACCCTTGATGCTGTATGATGGTTGTAGGTCCACAGCACACACACAAACAACATCCACCTGCAGACACCGCAACAGCCAAAACTTCCCCTGATGCCCCTCTACCCCCAGCATCACACATCACGGCATCCCCCTGCACCTCCAGCCCCCTCAGCCCAAAACACATAAATGCACTTATTCACCCACCCAACAGACACCCACCACACACGAGCACACCTCCCACAAACATGCACCCAAGCAACCCTCACCTACATGTCATACAACCACTCCCTCAATCTCCAAATCCTGACCCCCTTCTGATGACCGGTCCCGTGTGTCAAAAAAGGTTTTCCTTTGTGCCCTTGACCTTACCCCTGCTCTCCCCACCCCCTTACCACCACTAAAAGGTCTGTTTCCCTCCCTATCTCCACTCCTTCCGCCTCCAAGGGCTTCCCTGCCCTCCCTGCAACCACCCATGCCCCTCCCCAGTCAAGAAAAAGTGGACCCCTTCCAAGAAGGATCCCCTTGTCCAAACCCAACCCCCCTCCCAAACCTCCATCCCTCCCCCACCCCCCAGATCATCCCTTAGGTACCTACCTACCCCCTTGATACTCCTACCTGTGGAGGTTACTTGGCAGTCAGGAGTTACGTTTGGGGTCCTGGACGGTGCCTTTAGGCCCTTGAATTGTAAGGACTGGCCTATGGCTTCGGACTTTGCATTTCTGCACATTTTTATATATTTATTAAAACCCAACCTGTTGTTATTGTTTTGGATACACCTTTGTCCTGCTTTTCCTTCCCTAGGTTTCTGTTCTTCCTGGCTGACATTGCTTGGCTCCCGTAGTTGTGTGTGTTAGTGCTGCTTGCTGCTCCATGTGGTGTTTTTAGAAGTATGTGAGTTTGTGTGCCATGCTGGTGTTCCCCAAAGGTAGGGTGTGTGTTGTGTGATGGTTATGTGTATGTAGATTGTATGCTGGTGTCATGGCCTGTGTTGTGTTTTTAGTGGTATGTGTTTCTTTTTGTGTGGTGTGTTGTGGGCATGTATGGTGTCTGACTTGTCTCCTGATATGGCTATTGTCTACATGTGGTGTGTGTTCTTAGGTTTTGTCTGTGCAGACCTAGAGTGTGTTGAGTTGTAGTAGTTTGCTTAGCATTTGTGTGCACATGTATCCATTTAGGTGTGTGTCCCTCAGAGCTGGTTGGAGTAGGTGTATGTCCCATGATGTTTGAGTTGTGTGTGCTTTGCTGCCTTGCTCTTCCCCCCTTGTATGTCTGTGCATGATAATTGATAAAGGTAATCATGGTCCCTGATGATCAATTGTGGTCAACTGCTCTGAGCATACTGTTAGTGGCCTTGTTCAAAATGATATGTGCCCCAGTGCAGCCTCCTTCCAAGTATGGTCCTGCTGCTCCCATCGCAGCTGTGCAGGTATTATTGTGGTGGTGCGCTTTGAGTCTTTTGTCTGTTTGTGTCAGTGTGCATTGGGCATGGCATTGTTGATCCATTGTGCTGTTTATTTGTTTGATGTGTGTCGACTGCAGTGTTGTTTTTTGGTGGTGTTGTGTGTGTGCCATGGCTGATAGATGTATTTGTGTGTTGTACGTGTGGGCACACCCTGGCCAGTGTTGGGTGTGAGACTGTAGAATGTATTTGTATGTGCAGTAGTTGTGTTGTTGTTGCTGTGTGTATGTGTGTTGTGTGGCCTTCAGTGTCCCTGATTCTGTGTTGTGTAGTCGTGCATTTATGTGTGGTATTGCCATACAGTGTGTGTGTGCTGGCTGACGTTTGCATGATATGAATGTATGGGTGTCTGTGTTGAAGTATGTGAGTGTGTGTGTCTGGCATGATAGGTGATGCTGCTGACCTTGCCGCTCCCCCCTGTGATGTGGTTTGTGGCAGTACGTTTTTGTTATCCATGTTAATAATACAGGTAGGAGTTAATACTCATAGTTGGTGTTGTCCACGTCAGCGTTGGATTTGTTGTCTTTTGGAGAGCAGGAGGAACGGTTCTGGAATGTTTCCATGGCAGCTTTTACATGTATTGCTGTGTGCAGGCCAGTGTCTCCCTTTATACTGCTCGTTTCCGCCTACTGATCCCTGTTGGTTGGACCGCAGCAGTCACACTGGTGGTGTGCAACCTTGTAATGTGTCTGGCGGAAACATGATCTCCGCCAGCCTGTTTGTGTCTCTAGGAGACCACGGCGGTCTGTGCTGCCTGGTAGTGGCAGCGGACCGCTGGCAGTCTTCTTTTTCCTCGTCCGCCAAACTCATAATGCAGCAGTCCGCTCTGCCAGACTGTTGGCAGTCGGACCGTCACCACCAACATGGTGGTCACGGAACCACTAAACTCATAATCAACCCCCTTGGTTCAGTTTGGAGGTGAGAAGAGTGTTTTTGCCACACAACAGAGTAATACATTTGATTCCTATCTGAAGAGCCTTCTAGCCAGGCAAAGGGCAATGGTAAGGGACTGGCTGACTGTGCAAGGTGGTATGTCTTCCACAGTGTCTTTGGTTCCATGGGCTTGTCTCCACATGTATCAATTATTAAGGCATCTGCTAAAGCATTGGAACCCAGTATCTCATTTTTGCAATAATCTAACCCCGAGAGCCATCAAAAAACGGATTTCCTTTAGCGGAGACTCAATGCAGATAATCTTTCAATGGCTTTCCCGTTTTCAACTCCACTTCTCATGATTGTAACCACAGATGCAGTAGGACAGTTTGGGGCAAATTTTAGCTAACTAGAAGTACAGGGAAATGAAATCTTCAAGATTGCTACATTTCCATGTCCTCAAACTGAAAAGAATCAAAACTACATTTTCTAAACGGTCATGCAGTCAGAATCCAGATAGACAGAATATTGCCCAGATTTCTGACAAATCATCAAGGAAGTGAAGGTCTCCGGAGTGGTTTCTTGTAGCACAAGAGATACGTTCAGAATCCAGACAGACTTACCTCAGTGCTCTCCATCTGCTGGGGAAAACAAAATTCTCGGACAGATCATCTGAGCATATCTTTTCCAACATTATGCTCTTTGTGTCTCCATTCAATGTTGTTCAAGACATTGACTCCCAAATTCAGAGAACCCTGGTTGGATCTTTTTTCTCAAAAGGAGGACACGCTTCTCCTGCAATTTTGTTCTCTGGAACAGTCCGACCAGGCCTGGGCTGTCAATGCCCTAGCGATCCCATGGCCCCAGGTACTACTGTATGCATTTTCTCTGATTCATCTGCTCCCTAGAGATATTCAGAAGATTCAGGAGGATAAAGCAGAGGTGCTGTTAGTATCCCCATTTTGGCCTTGCAGGAATTGGTTTCCTTTTCTCAGCAGGGTGTTTATCTCACTTCTTTGGTGAGTTCTGACTCATCTGTCACGCTTGAGATTTCCGATCCTAGATCAGCAAACCTTAGAGAAGTTATGTTCAGAGGTCTTGACCTTGAGAGCTTTCCCTCAGTTCTCAAGGGTGCCCCTCAGATGTAGCATCGGATATTGAGGCATCGAGGCATCCCCCAACTTTAAAGGCATGGATTTGTCACTGGGATTAATTCATGAAATGATGTCACCGAAAAGGGATGTGTCCCATTTTGTGTGAGCTTGCAAGTGTGTTGGCTTTTTTGAGAGATGCTTTCCTTCTAGGTTTGGCGGTGTCCACCCTTAGAAGTCAGTGGGCTATATTCTGAGCTTTCAGAGAGCCAGACTGTGCAGGTGTGGTTATGCTGTTGTTGTTTAGAGCACAAAATTAGGGAACAAGATACATTGGTCTAAACCGTTTTTATATTTTATTGTAGACAAAGTACTTCTAAGGCCTGACCCATCTTTCCTGCCTAAGATCTAATCTTCGTTCCAGGAACTAGTGCTTCTGACTTTCTATGGTAACCCAGGTTCCCCGGAAGAACTGAGACTACACTTACCCTCCTAGAGGAATGGGTTTAAACAGTAAGTTTTTATTTCTCAGCTTTGTGATTCACTGGAAGTGCCTCAGCCTCGACTGGCTTTTATATGCTACCAGCAGTAAGTAGCGGGTAACCATTTCAGTCGTTTCTTAGCTTTGGAGCGATGAGAGACGGGGAGAAATCCGCAGGTAAGGACTGTAGCGAAAAAGACCTAGAGTCACAATAATGAAGATTACAGTTAGGTTACTGGTTCATTATTCATCTAGCATCATCCAGCATTAGCATATCATAAATTTTATGTAAATAATATGAAGACAATTCATGAGAGTAGTGGTGGGTAAAATGCAATTACAGGAGCAAAACATAACTAAAAGGGAGCATCCTTCGCAACTGTAAGATTTCTCTGTGGTAATATTCCCCATTTAATAAGGTATCAGCTTTTATGTCAGTGAGTTTAATAGCCAATTCTCTATGAAAGAATGTGGATTATTGATTGGCTTGCATGGGAGGCCACCACAAGGATCAAGTCCACAAACTTGTAAAGGTAAAACACAGTTTCAATCATTTAATCCTAGGCTCATCCATTTAGTAGGTATGGCCAGAACAGATATTCTCAACTCAGAAGAATGTTTAAAGTATTTAGCAGTAGCATACCAGTTAAAAAGTCAAAAAACAAACATCTAAAAACCACAATCAATTTATAGAAATAGAGTAATATGTAGGGGCATATTTATACTCCATTTGCGCCGAATTTGCGTCGTTTTTTTCGACGCAAATTCGACGCAAAACTAACTCCATATTTATACTTTGGCGTTAGACGCGTCTAGCGCCAAAGTTCATGGAGTTAGCGTAATTTTTTTGCGTGAACACCTTCCTTGCGTTAATGATATGCAAGGTAGGCGTTCTCGTCTTAAAAAATGACTCTGATGCATATGCGTGGGATTTATACTCCCGGGCAAAAATCACGCCCGGGAGTGGGCGGGTCTAAAAAACCCGCATTAGCGCCGGATTTTAGCGCCTGGGTCAGGGCAGGCGTTAAGAGACCTGTGGGCTCAGAATGAGCCCAGAGGTGCCCCCATGCCCCCAGGGACACCCCCTGTCACCCATGCCCACCCCAGGAGGACACCCAAGGCAGGAGGGACCCATCCCAGGGACATTAAGGTAAGTTCAGATAAGTATTTTTTTAAAAAATTTTGTGGCATAGGGGGGCCTGATTTGTGCCCCCCTACATGCCACTATGCCCAATGACCATGCCCAGGGGACAGAAGTCCCCTGGGCATGGCCATTGGGCAAGGGGGCATGACTCCTGTCTTTGCTAAGACAGGAGTCATTTCAATGGGGGTTGGGAGTGAAAAAAAAATGGCGCAAATCGGGTTGAGGCGATTTTTTTGCCTCAGCCTGACTTGCACCATTTGTGGACGCCCATACGCCATTTTCCCCCTACACCGGCGCTGCCTGGTGTACGTCGTTTTTTTTAACGCACACCAGACAGCGCCGGCGGCTAACGCCGGCTAACGTCATTCAATAAATACGGCGCCCGCATGGCGCTTCAGAATGGCGTTAGCCGGCGCTAATTTTTTTGACGCAAAACTGCGTTGGCGCAGTTTTGCGTCAAAAAGTATAAATATGGGCCGTAATGTTTAAAATTACACCAAAATGACATAAATCCAATAAGCTGTACCGGACATATGAATTTTTAAAGATTTAATGAAAAAAGTGTCATGAAAAAGTAAAGTGCCATTTAGAAGTTACTGTTCACATTTCACTGGAACATAGGTGCATGGATGGCGCACGGGTTGGACACACCAAGCGAGTTGATCCGGCCAAAGTTTTCACTTTCTGACTTAGTTCTTGAAATAGATGTCAACATCGCACAGCAGGGAAAGGTTATAGGCTGAATCTGCCATAGTCCTCTCGAAGTCAGATAGCTGTTGCATGAGGTCCCGCTAAAGCCGTTGGTTTTGGTGAGAAACGCTCTGAGCAGGACAAAAATCAATCTTCACATCCAGCAAAGTCCTTGAATCGAGCAGATACTTTACTGGCCTTCGCTCGGTCAAGATTTCTCCAGTTGTACTTCTTTATGGAGCTCAAAATCCTCCAGTGTGGCTGGCCTGAAGCTGTATCCAATGAAGTCCCATCAAAACTGGGTACCTTTGCAGTGAGGTCCTGATACTGCTTCAGAGGTCTTGGAAGTTCAAAACATTTCTAAGTCCCAACTTTTCAGAGTTTCTGGAGCATTTCCCCTTGGTCACCTTTAAGGCTCCCAGGACCTGTATGGGCAGCACTTAGGGGGTCAGGACTCACTCCATCAGTGGCCACTGGGGGCATTAGTCCAGGTCCAGTTGCTATTTGAAATAAATTGGGTTACTAGTTGAGGGGGTGAAACACTATTCAAGCAGAAACCGCAATCCTTTCAGTATGAAGTCGGAAGCAAATCCCTCGGGTAGCTTGCCACAGAGCAGTCAGGCTTAACTCAGAGGCAATGTGTAAAGTATTAGTGCAACACTTCAAACAGTTACAAAGTGAAAACACAACACAAGGAGACTTTAGAGAAGTAGAGTAAGTTTAAATAAGTAAATTAAAGACCAAAATGACAGAAATCCAATCGATAGAACTGGAGGTATGCAATTTTAAAGATTTAAGTGGATAGATCATCAAAAAACTCAAACACCAACTGTGGTTATCTGGTTGCGCCGGGACGAATTCACAAGTTCAGGCTGACCGCGATGGAGTGCAGACTGGCTACTGGGACCCGGTTAGGCCCATTGAAAAGAGTACCTTAAATCCTGATTGTGAAGCGTTGCAATGTCCTGTGTCGAGGATGCGCTCCACAGCCGAGATGATGCAAAGGCCCGGATTGGAGATGTGTCATGCAACGTTGGTTCTGAGGAACTGTGAGGCTGTGATGCGAGGTCCTGCATTGTCATCAAGGTGTCCATTGATCGGGTGCTTGTGACTTGAAGTCCTGTGTCAAAGATGCACTGAGCACTGGCTGGGTGATTCTGATGAGACTGCTGGCTGCGAGAGCAATGCATGGTCCTTGTACTGGAAATTTGTTTGCAGCAGAGGCGATGCATGGGTTCTGCTCAGGGTTACGCCACCCAGCAGAGGAGATCTGTTGATTTTGCTGGACCCACAGTTGGGCTGGTAGAGCACCTTCAGTCCTAGTTCCAAGACTCCAGGACTGGGGTGGTACCACTTGCAGGATAGGACCCACAGTTTAAGAGTCTAGGTACTGGTTTCAAGAGACGAGCCGATGGAGTCACTCTGGTGGTCCTGGTTGCAGGTCCAGTCCTTCTCACCCAGGCAAGAGGTAGCAGGTCAGCACAGCAGGTAGCTGTCCTTCAGTGCAGCAGTCCAGCAGGGTGGTAGTCTTTTCAGGAGCACAACAGTCCTTCTTGGCAGAGTCTTTCACAGGTCCAGAAGTGTACTGAAGAGTTTGTGTCTGAGGTCCATTATTTATAACTAGTGCCTTCTTTGCAGTGGAAGAAACTGCTAGAGTATTCCCTTTGAAGAGCTTAGTTTTTTTTCCTCCCCTGTCCTGGCTCAAGGCTAACTACAGGGGGTATACAATCCGTTGTGTAAAGCCAGGACACAGCCTATTTGGGTGTAAGTGGGATGTGCCTAACTCTGACCTCCCATCCTGCCAGTGATGGCCCATCCAAGCACATCTAAGCTCTGTATTGGGTGTGGCTCTCTAGGAAGAATACACAAAGATCAACTTCCAGCTGGACAGTCATGTGACCCAGAGACTGGCTAAAAGCGTAAAATGGCTAGGGCAGGAACTTTTCAACTTTCTTAAAGTGGCATTTTCAAAAAGTGTAATTCAAAATCTAACTTTACCATAAAAGAGGATTTCTCATTACAATTCCTCGACACCAAACATTAACTTTTTACCTGGTCCCATTTAGAAGTTACTGCTATTAAATATAAGGTAACCCCAATGTCATCCTATGAGAAAGGTAGGCCTTACAATAGTGAAACAAGCATTTAAGAATGTTTCACTATCAGGACATGTAAAACTTAAAAGTGCATGTTTTACTTTTTAAATGTATTGCTCTCTACCCTGTGGGCTGCGTAGAGCCTATCCTAGGAGTGACATATATATTAAAAAGGAAGGTTTGGGCCTGGCAAAAGGTTTTTGTCAGGTGGAAATTGCAGTTTAAAACCGCACACACAGGCTGTAATGACATGCCTGAGACATGTTTCAAGAGTCACTTAAGTGGGTGGCACAAGAACTGCTTCAGGCCCACAGGCCCTACTTACATGTAGTATCACTTTACTGTAGACTTATAAATACATTAAACACGCCACACTTTAGCACTGGTTTCAGTGATAATGTGCACAGAGTCCTAAGGCCAACAAAAGCAAGATGAGAAAAATATGGAGGAGTAACGCAAAAGGTTTGGGGGAATTCCATCCTAAAGCTGGCAGGTCAAACACTATTAGTCGGCTAGGCACTTCCGGAAAAAGGCCTTTTAAAGCTTGGTGTGTCCCTGTAGGCACACAGTAGGTCAGCCAACTGAACCTCGGAGTCCACTTCTTAATCTTAGGTACATGTGAAAGCAGATCCAGCCACTCAGGTCTCCACACAAGCCTCAAACAACACACCCAGTCTCCTTCTGTTCTTCTACAGGTCCAGAAACTGTTCTGATGTGGGTGAGGTGCCTCTTTGTAGGATTCACAAGCCAGTAGGTGGGCAAATTCTGGACAGTACCTAATCAATGAGGAAAGCATTCCTGGGGCAAACCTTCTCGCTTTCACAGCACATTCTGATTGCCCTACCTCAAACTATATCACAGTGCATTCGTCTGAGTAAAATCCAAGATGGCACAGCCTTTTTGCCCTTGGGGTCAACATTTGTGCCAGCCAGGGGTGTGTTTAAGAAAATGAGTAGACTCCTCCTCCTCAGCTACAACAAACTGGTTCTGGAACGAGCTCCACCTCCCACTGGACTGAGGCTAAGCTGACTACAGAGAGCCCAAGAAACAAAAGGCTTCTCTTCCTCAAGTCTTCATTTATACTTAACTATGACTGGGTAGTCTTCATCTTGGTTCCCTACAGGTTTATGAAGCTCCCTGACCCTACCTAGTTGCCTTTCCCAAAGTGCTATGTGCCACATACCTCATACTCAGGCCTTCTTGCCAAAAGGCCTAAACCAATGTTTCTGCTCTGGGAGCAGTTTTCGCACCTCTTTAAGTAGTGACTTGCCTGATGTTAGTAGGCTATGACTAATTAACCTCCAGGAGGCTAAGGCAGAGAAAGTCTAACTTTTTAAAAAAGAGATTTCCTAAATATTTATTAGAAATCCAACTTCACCACTGAATTGGATTTTTAATTAACATGAAAAATAGTGTTTTAATTATTTCAGTTGTTTGTCTGAAACCAAAACTAGCAGAGCAATGATTTTATTTAAAACTTTAGCTTTTCTCACAGGGCAGCTATACCCCTTCACAGTCAAAAGAACGTTTGCGGCCAGTTACAGTGAGTACATGCCAGCGCTAATTTTGTGTATGTACCACTACACACCCTACCTACCCTGTGGGCTACAAGGCCTACTTAGAGGTGACTTATTTAACATTTAAAAGTAGGGTTTCTTCCTGTCAAAAGGGTCAAAAGGATTATTTTGACAGGTTCACTTGCATGTTTAAAAGCTGCAAGAGTCAGGCTACACAGGTAAACCAGCCGCCTTGTTTTTTGTCAGCCTGGTCGATAGGCACAACAGGTACTGTAGTCCACTGGTGACATCCAACTTTTCAATGACATCAGTGCAGTGGTGGCTGGTGACATTTGATAGTGGTGGGGCGTAAAAGTTGGTGACGAGTGACCTGCTGCGAGGGAGTGCAGGGAGCGTGCCCAACTGTAATAAGGGTGGCTAGGGGGAGTACTCCCCCGAGAACATTTTGAAAAAAAGAGTTGGCAAATGGTGCATTTTAAGCACTGTGTTATTCAGTGCGAGATGCACTATTGTACATTACGAAACATCTATCAGTTAATGCTCTGCACCAGAGAGCCACAGAATTAAATCCTGGTTGGAGCAGCAGAGAATAGTGACTTGAATACGTTTAGTGCTTTAAGGTCCAAGTCTGTGACAGTAAGCACTGTGAACATGTAAGTCATTATTTTAAACTTGCATGACGCACAGTATAAAATACGCTGCTACAGAATGCAAAAAAAGGTTTAAGATAAAAGATGTTACCAAAATATAGATTTTTTGCAGGTTGTGCACAGTTCAGTTTTTCATAATTGTCCTTTAAAAGTGCACACTTCAAAATTCATGGTAGCTCTCTTACAAGACCTCTCGAAAATTGTAAATGTGCGTCATCAGGAAGCAATTTTTCTGGTAACTCTTTTAAAAGCACACACTTTACATCCTAGCTAGTCGTGGTAGCTCTCTTACAAAGAATAAACATGTATCAGGAGGCTTCAAGTGATTCCATCAGTTAGACTGAGTCAGTACCAGCTTCCAGAATGCAGGCACCCTTTACATTTGCGGATTGACCAGTTGCACTCTTAACATTTCTTTCAGACAAGCAGGCAAACTGGCACCAAGAAGAATTGCTTTGCTCAGACAGTCTGACCCTCCCTCGGTTTCACAGCGCGCAGGAGACTTTTGCCTACTTCGGCTGAAGCATTTCAATGATCGGGACAGTTGTCTGTCACGTCACGCTCTTCATATCGCCCCCCCACCCCCATACTCCACTGGATCACAGATCGTGAGAGCAAGCCTCAGCCTCGCTTGGAGTAGGACCCTTTTACTCTACTCACGAACGATAAAGACGTTTTACTGTTATGCTGAATTTTGCAATGACAGTCTCACTACAAAATTCCTTGTTTTCTGCATAACAGTAAAATGAGAGCTTAAAATATCGGACATGCAGTTCAGTCTTCGCAAACACAATAACAGGACGAGCTGAGCTTCGTGTGATGTCAATGGCACACAAAGCTGGTTCTCGACAATGCATGTCCGACCGTGACAATAGCCGGAGCTATGCAGAAGCATTGGACAATCGCTCCATTTTACTTCTACATAGCGCTTGGCGCCGCGGTTGAGATCTTCACAAATATGTCTACTGTTCACCCAGTCCTGCGTTCACCCATCCGGTATAGATCGCCACAAAAACTCAATACCACCCATTTACCCCTGTACAATATTGTGTGTTTTTTTGTAAATAAATGAAATCATTTTATTTCTATTAAATTTTCCTAACAATAAGGGGATAAAATAAAGACAAAAAAAGATGAGAAAAAGACGGGGCATATGAGTCCAATGCGGATAAAGCAAACTGAGAAAATAAATCTCAAGAATGAGGGAAAGATAAGAGAAAACACTAGAGAGAAAGCCAAAGAGGAAGAGAGGAGCCAGTAGGAGACGGTGAGAATGAGAGTAGCTAAAAATGTAGAGTAGAGGTTAGAGTCCTTCGGCCATGTTCTTTAAAATTTAAGGTCATGCCACTGTAAGCCACATATCATCCCAAGGGGATTCTTGCATTGGAGCGGAGGAGAGAGGAGGTAACGAATTGCACCATGAGGAAAATTCTACGAACAGGTCAGATATTGAATAGTGTAGGATTAATCACGTCACCTGACATTGTCAGCAATATATTGGTTATGGCTTGCTAAACTTAGCTAATAATAAGGCACTTACTGTAAACTTCTACAAGACCACCTTCACACTAGGCTCGTTCAGTTAGGAGTCTCCCGAGGCTACAGCAGAGGTCACAAGGTGTGGTGTACTCTAAATTAGAGTCTCTAACGCAGTGTGTTGATGTGATCACTTATCCGCGTACAGCGCTGATTGCAGTGAGCATGTGACTGCAATGTGATCAGTGTACAGCGAGAAGCGCACTATACAGTGAAGATGTAATGATGTGATCATTTAAGCAGTGCTTAATTTGTGAAGGTGCCGGTGTTGGGTGCTGTGCTTAGAAGCCAGCGGGCCGTGTAGATAATCCTTGGCATGCCGCACACCGATGCAGGTGGTCTTTAATCCGCTCCCAGATGCCCCTGAGCCAATACCCGTTTTTCTGGTTCAGGGTCCTGATTTTGCCCCTTTCCATCGCTTTCACCGTCTTTCCCATAAGTGTGTTTTCACTCCCTTTCACTGGGGAAAATCACATGCATAAAAATAAGTACCGGTCCGTACCCGCCCTATTTTAAAACACACACAACCAATAACCACTGGCTCGAATTGGCGCTGCACACAGATAACTGACCAAGATCACATGTTGCTGCAGAGCCCGGCGCTGCTCCGTCTGGTCTTTCCCTCGCACCATTGTGCAAACAACGTTTGGTGCACGAAGAGGGGAATGAGAGTAGACACTGGCTGAGCAGGCCTGCCCAGCAACTGCAGAAATGGCCAATCACTGTATGGTTTCAGAACAAGCCATTACAGTGATTGGTCATTCTCCGTGAGCAGGGCCTCAGGCTCCAACTCCTGCAGTGCCATATCACCAGAGGTCTAGGCAAAGCCTAGCAGCCAATCCAGGTGCTGCTCCCTTGCTGTCATGCATGAGAGCAGCACTTGGATTGGCTTGAGCGGGCAAACTCACCGCTCACTTGGAGACTGGGGGTTGCGGATTTGATCAACCTCTGGTCCCTAATGTGGAAGTAAAGAGAGGCCTCCACTGCGCATGTCGGGTTGGCCGGAGAAAGGTTACCGTCCACCCCGACATGCGTACTTTGGGCCTAGGTGCCCTGCACTTGTTCACTCCAGCATAGTACTGGTGTTAGCCCGAGGCTGTCTATCAAAATTGAAATCCCAACCACTTCACAGCTGCAGATGCCCGCGGCTGAACTGTTTGACAGTCGCACGCAGGCAAACAAACATTTAATAAGTTAATTTAATTATATGCACATAAAAAGGGTGTCGGGTGGCAAAATATAAGTGGGGCAACGCCCCAACGCCCAAAAGCAGTACCTGCCCCTGCATTAGTGTACTTTTATAAGCTATGTAATATGGACTTACTGGAAAATTAAGCAGGACATTTAGAAGTTAGTCACATTTAACCACATTTAGGGGTCAAAACACATACTTCGGAGCCTGGACAACAGTGCCCCAGTGTGAGTTCGAAATTCAGCAATACCAGTCAGCAAAAAATTGGAGTGACCAAGCGAAAAGAAGCACTTTCTCATACTCTGCAATAAAAAAAACAATTTAGTGAAATTCAGTTCTAACTGGTTTCTTGGCTGGTGTAATACTCTACACTGCACGTCATCTCTAATGTTTTCTTTAAATTTCTATCATTATGCTCTGTTGCTTTCGGCTCCCATCTATCACTGTATGACAGTCAATTAACAGAAGTTAAACCCCCATTTTAGATAGTTAATCTGTCAACATCACATGCAGGGGACAAAATGCTTAATAAGAAGGTCCTACTATGATCTTTTTCCCCAAAAAACTTTTATTGTGACTGATAATCATCTATATTCCATGTCAATATAATGTGTGTTCATGTAAAACATTTTTCAGAGAAATAATTGTAAGGGACCTTGCAAAGTCTTCTCTGAATCACGAGGAATCAAATCAGGCAATGCCTCTTTTAGATAACACCCCTTTGAGCATTTGATCAGTTGCTATGTTAGGTTGGACAATTGGTTTGAAGCCTGACTGTGCAGAATTTTAAGGACACAAAGAATTCAGGCTTCAGTTTCTTGCTAGGCTGGTAGCCAGTAAAGGGACGCCAGGCATTGCTCATGTACTCAGGTAGTTTCAAGTCAAAGATGAAGCAAGTTGCATCATTTCTCACTCTTTGAAAGTCACCCATTGCCTTGCAGGCTGATGCGACCAACTGCAAAGTCCAGAGCTTAACAACTGTAACCCAAGAGATTGTTCAGCCATGTTCACTATGGAAGTGGGCCTACCAAGCTTCCACACTTACATTCACATGTACATCAGTTGAATGTCTTTCTGGGGGCTGTGTCTAGGATCTGAAGAAACAAAGCTGTGACATAGCAGCAATGTTAATCCCTTCTGCATCAGTTAGAATCCCTCTAATCCTTATACTGTACTGTTGGGACCTGTCCTCTAAATCTTCCACATGGGCTTGCAGATCAATGTATTGTTTGCGGAGCTGCTGGAGCTGTTCTATTTCTTTGTCCCGGGTAGTTGTGTGGTCCTCTAAAGTTGAAACCCTTTCCCCGATCTCCGCCACCTTACGTCTGATTTCCTTCAGGTCTTGTGAGAGGTCCCTCTTCACCATCTATGAATCTTCTTGGAGGGAGGCAAATAGGGCCTCCAGGAATGTACGGGTGACCGGGCTCTCACTCCCCTCACCATCCGACCGCAGTTCTGGGCCAGGGGAGGAAGGCCTGCCCCATGTCCTGCCCCTGGAGGCTTTGTTAACATATCCTTTAATGTACAGTCTTTTTTGGAGCGGACAATGCCAGGTCCTACTATGGACCACAAGAAGGGCCTCCTGGGAATACTAGTGCCCCCCCAGTGTAGAGTTGTCAGGGGGATGGCCTTATGGCCAGTTCCTGGAGTAATGCTGCCCAATGATTCCTCTTATCCCCCCCACAGGAAATCTGCTCAGTGGGGGAGGGAGGAGGCCGATCCGTGGCTCTCGTTCCTCACCAATGGCAGTCCAGGATGCCCTCCTCAGTGGAGGAGACAGTGGTAGCAGTAGGGGTAGACCAACGAGGACCCAAGGGAGGGAGTGCAATGGGCCTCTCCTCAGTCCAAGTGGTGCTATCTTCCCCTAGCTATCAAAGGGCATGCCCCTGGTCTGTGGCTCCTCAATGCCTCGTAGGTGAATTCCAGAGGTGTCTACTACTATTCCTGCCCCCCAGGTCCAGAGCTGATTGCAGGCCAGGTCACCGCAGCTCCGGGATGGCCTCTGACTGATAGGGCACTTGTGGGAGGGCCAGGTACTGCATGCAAGAGCAAGGGGACAAGGAGCACCCTCTGTCTTCTAACCCTACAAGGGTAGCGCCCCCCACAATATATCCCCGTCTGACCCGTGGGTGGGAGAGCTGAAAAAGTACCTCTCTGGGCCCTCGAACCTGGCCTAATGTAGCAGGGGTGTCCTCTTCTGCACAGAGACATGCGGCCTGCTGGGTAGACCCCGGGGCTCCAGGATCTGCAGTCTGCAATCCCTTGCCCTGGCTGTGTGCCTTAGGTACCAACAGGATGCAGGAATCAACCTCAGGAGATGCAGCAAGTCAGAGGGTCCAGCTCGGGTATGTAGAAGCTCGGATCTTCCTCCTGAGCACTCCGGGATTGCTGGTGGTTGCAGCAGCAGGCGAAACTGCCCACCATGTTTCAATGGCGGAGCCTTGGTTGTGTCTTGGTGCATGTCCCCAGCGCCCTGGGCTTTAATAGCTGAGAGTGCCCCAGCCACCAGAACTCATGGCCCTACACGTAATATCACAGGGGAGATGGTGGAGAGGGACGGAGGAACTCGTAAGAGTGTCATACCCATCTGCAATCTTAGCCACAGCCTCTAAAGTCTAAATTTAAACCTGAAGCTTAACTTTAGATTTGAAGCCTAAACTTAGACTTCAGGTCTTAACTTAGACTTCAGGTCTAAAGCTAGACTTTAGATCTAAACTTAGACTTACGGTCTAAAGTTGGCTTTAGATCTAAACTTAGACTTCAGGTCTAAAGCTAGACTTCAGGACTAAGGCCTATATTTATACTTTTTTAGAGCCACATTTGCGGCATTTTTTGTCGTAAAAGCGGCGCAAACTTTCAAAATGCAATTGTATTTTGTAAGTTTGCACCGCTTTTGCGTTAAAAAGCAGTGCAAATGCAGCACTAAAAAAATATAAATAAATATGGCCCTAAGTTTTCCTTTGTGAATAGGGCCCACATGTATAACACAGAAATGAGCACTGTGCAGTCATCATGCAAGATTTCCTGCAGATGAATTTGAATGCTCCAAATTTGTGAATGGACGTGTGAAGCCTTTGCAACAAATGTTTGGAGTGAAACATTATGACCTTCGCTTTTTGCCATCAGAGGGACAAACAGAAATGCGAGTTATAAAGCTGCTCGTTTGATGAAGGGTTGAGGCCTAAAACTTTTGCTTGAGGATCTGCCTAGTTTTCTGTATTAAGAAGTGCTGCTCACTTTAGTTGGTGGAGATACAAATGAGATATTGAAGAAATGAATATTAAATTTCACATGAATGCATTGAATTGTCGTTTTGAACAAACCATGAAATTATTTTCAATGTTTTTTCAAAATGAAAAACTTGGAAAAGATAAGCAGAGTAACTGAAATAATTTAAATGTTTTTCCAGCAAGATAAATTCTCATTAATTTAATATGTGCAACGTTTGAGCAGTGAGTGCATAATCATTACTTTTAGAGACATGTAGACTCAAATAGCAAATAACTGGAGCACCACAGATAGGTAAGCCCAACCCCGAAAAGACAGGAAACTGTGTCTAAGGCTACCCAGCACTCTATACAACGACCTTCCCTTATTAACAACATTAGAACAAAAGCAGAACTGAATCAATAAAGAAAACACACAGACATAAAAAGATTCTGAAAACACACCTACCTTGGGCAAAAGACAATCTGAAGTCAACCAAAACAGGAAAACACATATAACCCTATTGACAATATGATTCCTGTCTTGGGCCCTCGCACAAGAAAGGACATAGGACCCCTGAATGCTATACAAGTTATAACATATAGCAATAATCAGGGTTCAGGGGTCCGCTCAGGCCTCTGGCCCCCCTTGCCGCTGCACCTGCTGCACCAATGGCAGCTACGCTCCTGGTCCTCACTTAAAAAATGGGTTCATCTGTGCTTCATAGCAGGTTCCTGAACATTCCAAAAGAATAAAAACATTTAACATGGGATACACCTGCTGGCAGTAGTAGCTTAATTTACCACATGAGAATTAAGCTCCACATACTTAGCTTCTGTCAGTCACAGCACACCCCTCGCTTGAGACCCTCCTTCATCACCTCACTCTGGATATCGGCTCCCCTGTGCATAAAAGCTTATCATGGCAAGATTACATCTTCCAAGTAATTTATAATTCACTTAATAATCATGGACCAGCCCAGAATACATGTTTAGAAGCACAGACATCTCCAGGAGCAGCAAAGCCTCAACACCACCTCACTCAGACTTCCAAGAGCAGTGGGCACCCCATGGAGCACGACACTAGCAGGTTGCTTGGTGGGACCTTCCTACAAAGCAGTAACCAGTGGCATCCCACAACAAACAGACAGCCAATACACAGATGCCACAGAAGATGACACAAGTAACACTAGCTCCACTCTCAGTAACAAGCTACTAACTGCACCCACAAAGACCACTTGGACCAGGCAGCCAGGTGTAAGGAAGATGCAAGACTTCGCTGAACATGACCTCATATGAAACTGCTGTACAATTTCAGACAGGCAGACCACAAGACAGAAAGCCACATAAGACAATAAGTGCAAGTAATTCTGTGCCCAGGCTCCAGACAGTCAAACTTCGACTGTGGATCAAGTGAAAATTAAAGACCACTAGATAAGACTACCAGTGCAGAAGTCAGACCTTCAGGTATAGTCACAAAAGACACACTGTGATCGGATTGCAAACTTCCAATGGTATGACACAATAGGGCAAATCTATGATATCCATATTCCCTTTGAAATACATTGAAGGAATTGCCAAAGCTGAAACAGATCAACAAGGTGAGGTCGACTCACACATACATAGCTGACAATTCTGTTTCCGTATAAGTAGGATAAAGGCACAGGGGCTAAAATTTGCATTTAAGTGCTGCATCTAAGTTAGTGCTGTGACAGACAAAGCTTTGAACTAACACAAAATATAAAAATCATGACAATGATCTTGATGTATTATATATATGCACATTGAGGCTCCTGCTATTTCAGTCACTTCCTGGGATGGGTGGGTGTTAATGAGTGGAGGCCTGTACTTCATAGCGAGGCCCATGGAAGGAGGGAAAATATGCCAGGAAGCAGCATGGAAGGTACATTATCCATATACATCCATTCATGTATGTCTTTACACCTGTCCAGTTGTTGTGACGGCCTCCCTGTCAGCCCGACAAGGTCACATATTAGGTGGTCTGTAGTCAAAATCTCGAGTTCAAAATATTGGGAGACGGAAATATTGGAAAAAATATTGTGATGCAAAAATATTGTTGTCAAGAATATCGTCTTTAAGTATATTGTTGCTTTTAATGTCAGTTTCAGTAATATAGTTGGAAAAATATCGTTTTGGACTATTTTAAAGTGTTTCAGTTAATATATTAATTTCATGTTACTATTGTTTGTATTCTTTTTTGTTAATATTGTAAAATATAGGTCACAATTTTAGGTCATTTAGAATTTTTTCTTTCATTGTTAAAGGTAATTTATAGTTTGTAGTGGGTTGATGGATTTGTAAGGACAAACGGATTTGTTAAATAATTATTAATTAACAATAAGCTACTAATTGTTAATTATATAATTGTTATTAATCATATACATTGTTTAATACTGATTTGTCTTAGTTACATTTTGGGTGTGGGCTGCTACGTTTGTAGGGGAATAGAGTGGGAAGTTACTAAAGTAATAATCAATTATAAATCATTTATTAATGGTTAATTATTTATTTAATTTATTATTAATTATGAAACGTGTTAAATACTGGTTTAGTTTAGCTATACTTTGTTGCAAGCTGCTGGGGTAGTAGGGCCAAAGGGTAGGAAGTTACATAAAAATAAATGCATTTTAATTTAATTGCTTTATATTATTTTTGATTTGTTTACTATGGAAGTGAAATAATTCAGTTAATAATGTGTTAATTGTTCTACTGGTTAATTTATTTTTCTATGGATTTTACTATCTAAATGTGTATTACACATGTACTTTTAACTGTTGTGTTTTACATTTTTTAATCAGTTGGGTGGGGAGAAAATAAATAAGTACTTTTGTAATAATTGAGATTTATAGGTCATTCATTAATTGGTAATTATTTATGTACTTTTGTTAACAATTTATATTTTTTACAACTTTATTTAACCTTATGGAATTTGTTTGTAAACGTTTTTACTATTATATTTGTTATTTGCATTTTGATGTGTGAATTGAAAATAATTCTGTTAGTGATGATTTTATCTTCTTTTTGATAGTTAGGGAAGGTGTATTTATTATGTGTAATGGGATTTTTTCCTTTATTTTATTTATATATTCAATAGTTTTTATGTTTTAAATACATATCTATGTGCAACCTTTTAATGTTAATTGTTAATGCTTATATTAAGAGTTTAATATTTTTTTTCACATTAATAGGGTTATTCATATATGTAATGACTTTGAAGTGAAGCTCTTTCCCTACTGTTGCTTAGAATGGAAACGGAATCATCAATATAACCAATCCGAAGTTCAAAACTTTCTCTACTGTTCCACTGACTAGAGTAGGAATAGTACACCTATCCCTCCAAAGTCCAATACATTCCCTACTGTTGTGCTGTTTGTAGTGGGAATAGTAAATTTAACTCCTCTGAAGTCCAACACTTTCCCTACTGTTGCGCTGACTGGAGAAAGAATAGTAAATCTAACCCCTCCAAAGTTTAACTCTTTATCTGCTGCTGCTTAGACTGAAGGGGAAGAAGTAAATTTAATCCTTCTGAAGTCCAACGCTTTCCCGACTGTTGCTCAGACAGGAGTAGGAATAGTAAATCTAACCCCTCCAAAGTCCAGTACTCCTTACTGTTGCATAAACTGGAGTAGGAATAGTATATCTAATACTCACAGACTTCCTAATACTACTAAACATATTTTATAGTCTTATTTGTTTATTTTCTTAATATTTTATATTATTTGTATACATTTTTTAACGTTTTTAATGTGTACAGTATTTTTGGTAAGAATGTTGTTTGGATTTTAATATGTCTAAATTAATGTCTGTTGTAATTGATTATTTTTATGCTTTTATTTGTGTTTCTATTTTGCATATATATATATATATATATATATATATGTGATCTTTTTATATGAGTAAATGTAAACTATTAAAGAAAAAAATGAATATAAGTTAAAATATATATTATAATAATTGTGTTTCACTACATATAAATGTATACACACACATATATGTGTATGTATATTTATATAAGTATATATGAGTATATAGTATTAAATGTTAGTGGAGTTTATTTAATTTATATTATATTAATGTTATATATGATAATATTTAGAATTTACGACGTTAAACTGTATATATGTTATCAAATTGTTATTTATCTATGTTTTGCACAATATTAGTGTCAACAACATGTTTTTTTCTGATTCATTTGTACTTACCATTAGAAGTATAGGAACATGATATTGTATTAAACAATGTTTTTGATACAATATTTTTGTCAAAAATATTTTTACCACAATATTTTGTCAGTGATCCAGCCATCATTGGCCGTGGTGCTTGACAACACTGTTTTACAAAATTAGACTGTCTGCAAATATGAGGTGTTTTTGATCGTCCTCTTGAAGATACATCCTACATTGTCATCAACCACATACTAGTGGCTTCCATTGCTGACTACGATTGAGCTGCAGGACAAGAAGGTAGGTTCTAAGTTATCCATATATCGACACATCCCTGGAAATACTGTTGGTTTGGTGGTTGTTTGTTGATTGAAATATGGAGATGCAGTCCAGCAGAACAGGCTCTTTGCCTTCATTAGCCTTATTGGGACACAACATGGGCCCTAATGGAAGCACACTAACCATTGCTTGAGCTTCCCAAAGACACATCCAACAGTTAAGCATTCGGGTAATGTAATACGTTTTCGGTACCATGTTTTACAGATCATGGTAGGGTATCATCAGTCATGTCTTCATGGGGTATCAGCTATCACCCATGGGAGTCACAAAGGAATTATGTGGGTTAAAGTCTAATGCAAATGCGCTGTCTGGTGCTTGGCCATTCGGGAAACTAATCTGGTAGGACACAACTCAGATTCCAGGGAGATGCATCAAGCTACAAGCCGAGGACAGCCGTTTGATTACTAGTGATCAAGTTAGCGTCACAAGTCGACTGGAAGTTGAGACTGGCATATCCTTTACAGTTGAAATAAAATTGAGCCTGAGCGGTTTCCTGGGGGCTACGTATTTGGAAATCCATTGGTCCTTATGTTATGAAGACACAGAACGCCACTGCGCTTTTCCTGCGGTATCCTTTAGTGCTGTTTAGGAGCAGAAAATCATTGAAAATCGATGATGCTCTTTTTCCCCTGAATGCTCCATCTTCTGGTGAGGTGTTGTGTGCGTAGGCATGTCAACCACTTTAGCATGTGTATGTCATAAAGATCTCCTTGCATGATGTTTGCCTGGAAAGGGGGGTGTTATCAGGATGTTGATTCTAGCCCTTGTGCCTCCCTGGCCACAGATGCATATTGTTCAGTTCTTTATTGTGCGTCAAATATAGAGTGGTGAGTGGCCCTGCTTCACAGACACGTTACTTTGATTTGTGGTTTTCTTTTCTTGGAACATTAATTTGTGTGATTTCCTTTTTATTTTATTTGCTTTGTTGTGAATTCAAGTTTCATTCTGGCCCATGTGCTCGCAGTTTTTCATTGTGAATTGCCCTGCAGAGTATTTTTGTTGGGCAGGTTGTTAAATCTGTTTTAGTGTGATTTAGCTTTTGCAGGTTTAGTGCGATTATGATAATGTTGTCTTAGTGGCGTGGTAGTGTAAATGTGCTGCTATGTGCTGCCTTTTGGCTTATTTGCTCTAAGTTCAGAAAGGTTTATGTGTTTGCCAAGAATAACAATTTATCTGAGCTATTTTGGCAATTTAGCCTGTGCTTTAGCACGTCCATTAAACTTTGAGTGTAAAGATAGTGTTTTTTATTTAACTTTTCAGACTCCTACTTGCACCCAACCGCGTTTTAAAAAAATCCCTGGGAAAAGTGCCACGACGAGGGAGGTTTAAAGATTAGAGCCCAGATGTATCATACTTTCAGGTAGTGCAATCCAGCAAGTCTCTTTGCTGCCCCGCACTGCATAAAAGGGAACGGGCAGGAATGCGCCATGTTTAACATTAAACATAAGACATGATATTCTTAAAGATATGGATAAATTGTGCCAAACTACATTCAGAAATGGAGGTATTAAAAAGACCGATAATAAATCAGAATGGCGTTATGTATGTATGCACACTGGTGTAAAATAAATGTGTTTTGGTTTATTTGCTCACAGTACTTCAAACCTTGCCTACAGCCACATTCCTCAAAAGACCAAAATGGACCTCATTTTTTAATATTTATACATCTTGAAAAAAGGGTACTTTTTACATTGGTTTCTTTCACTTACCTCATTCTTTCATTTTCCATAGTACCCAATCACAGGAGAGGAAAGGTTTTATAGCTTATGTAAAGGCTTTTGTGCATATAATGTTATTTGTGTATTATTATCAGTGTATTATAATGATGTAGACTGAACCCTCAGCTAGGCCTCCACGCCATCTTGTTCAAAATGGATGTCTCACTCTGCACATTTACTGTTTATCATTTCTGCTGCACATATTCATGCAAGTCAAGTTTGTTTATTTCCAAATTACGATGTTCTGGAAGAAAACTCTCAAGTATGGCCTCAGAATTGTAACTTTCCTCTGGGTTTCTTCCATCTGCTTGCTGGTTTGCAATCATTCACAATAGTTCACTGTTATTCTATAACCAGTTTGATCTGACATCTGCGAATGACATTAGCATAGAAAGGACTGAATCAATATTCATGCAGTGGGTTAATGCTTACAGCCTTAGCACTGGATAGCGAGCTTTTTTTAATGCTCTGATTTACTGGCATTGTAATTCTTTTACTCACATCTTGATTAATTTGCAGTTTCCTTTCTGTTCTTTGAGAAGAATTCCAAAATAATCCCTCAAATTTGTGGGTGAGCCAGATGACTTTCCAATGCTACTGAGGATCAGGATACTTTCTGATTTCTTACTGATTTTGCTGCTCATTTGGGAATTTTTGATTTTGCCTACCATTAAGTATTCTTCCATTGGCGAGAGCCTTCATGGCAATGACTTTATGCACTTGCCTATTCTGTATTGTATCCTTTTGAATTATTTTTTTAATAAATTGTTTCAAATTTTCTAATGCCACTGAAAAACTGACTTATTGAGTCTTCTGTTTTTTATTGACTGTATTTTTAAAATGCTGTTTTGCACCTTATCTTGGGACACATTGCCTCATGAAACTGAGGTTGAACGCCATTCCAATCTGCCCACCTATGGTCATGTTATTGAAGTGTCTTTTATTTTAGGGGATCCCACGCTCACACTTATGCTGTCTCTTTGTAGCCAAGTAAAGTAAACTTAAATATTTATGACACAATTCTTGCCACACCTTCAATCCTTCACTACTTACTGCAGGAACTACATGAGGATCTTAATTTCAGACATTTACCTTCCAGTAAAGCTTTCTCAACTTTCCTTTTGCTCACTGCAAGCTTTTGTGAAAAAAGTGGTGTCCACTTATTACAGCAGGCTAGACAGCTCCCCTTCATCCATCTCTTCCACATACTTCCCTTTCACACTTCTCTCTTTACCTCGCTTCTCATTCTCTCCAGTTCTTTGTCCTTCACCTTTGTCTACCTTTCTGTGAGATCTCTGTCTACCCGATCTATCTGTTTCCCACCTATTTAAGTCTTGTACAGCAAGCATTGCCAGTCAACTAACCCATCATTTCCATGATGGTTCCATCCTGAACTTCTAGAGGGTGATACATCAAGGTTCAATTTCTTTGTTGACATCTGTTAAATCATAACATTAACCTCCAAGTCTCTCATCATCTCATTTGATTCTACCGTTTTCATAGAATTTATGTATGAATTCAACTTTATTCTTTAAAATTGCTAAGTTATTAAACAAAACTTTCTTTGCTCTCCATAATAGTAAATATTTGTAAGTAAAATAATGCATAGTGTTTGAAAGTAAAGATAATGGGGGTCATTCCAACCCTGGCGGTCGGTGTTAAAGCGGCGGCAAACCCGCCAACAGGCAGGCGGTTAAAAAATTTTAATTCTGACCCTGGCGGGAACCGCCAACACAGCCCGCCACTTTAACACTCCGACCGCCACGGCGGGACAAACAAACAGCGCGGCGGTCACCGCCAACAGACAGGCGGCAGACAATGTACCGCCCACCCTATCACGACCCACCAATCCGCCACCTTTTCCGGGGCGGGAGCCCCGCCGATAAAAACACGGCGGAAACAGAGCACGAACGGGAAAACGCTCACCTCTATACACTCCACGAGGAATCTGGACAGCATGGAACCCGAATTAAACATCCTACCAGCTATTGTCTACCGGCTCCTCTACCAGGAGCACGAACGCCGCCGCAGGAGACAACGGTGAGTACTGCACCTACGACACAGGGGAGGGGGGAGGAGAAAAGGTTACGGGCACACACATACGCAACACCCCCCCCCCCCAAATCCCTACACACCAATGCAGAGCAACAAGTCAGAGTGACACCCCCCGGAATAATGCAAAGGCAAAAGAAAATGATCATTAAAATTGAAGTATATTATAGCATATTTGAAGTTAAGTTAAATATGAAATCTATAAAATAAATATATTACAACATGAACAATATATACATAGTCCAAAAGTCCGGCACATATTGGCAACATTCCATTGTTCGTGGGCCAATGTGCATAAACACATGGGCAAAGCCCATACACGAGACCCGATTCCATTGGAGAGAACACTGCTGGGGCATCAGATAATAAAACGACAGGCACCTCAGGGGGAAGGGAAGGGGGGGAACCTCAGCCACATGAGTCCACAACGCCAGATCCACGAGGGGCCTCCATGCCCACTGTACCATCTTGGGGAGTGCAAAGCCACAGTCTCTCAAGTCTCTACAGTGGGTGGATTGCCCACTGTACCATCCTGGGGAGTGCAAAGCCACAGTCCATCAGGTGGATTACAGACTCCACTGGTTATGGAGGAGGCATGTTGGCCAGAGTGCTTCGTGAAGCCCTGCCCGACACAGATCCGGCCCTGCCAATGGGCCAGCGGTGCTTGAGATGAAGGGCCCAGCGGAGCAGTTCCGAGACGGCGGTGCCCAGCGGAGCGGTGCTTGAGTTGAAGGGCCCAGCGGAGCGGTGCTTGACAGGAAGGGCCCAGCGGAGCGGAGCTTGAGATGAAGGGCCCAGCGGAGCAGTTCAGAGACGGCGGTGCCCAGCGGAGCGGTGCTTGACAGGAAGGGCCCAGCGGAGCGGTGCTTGACAGGAAGGGCCCAGCGGAGCGGTGCTTGAGTTGAAGGGCCCAGCGGAGCGGTGCTTGACAGGAAGGGCCCAGCGGAGCGGTGCTTGACAGGAAGGGCCCAGCGGAGCGGTGCTTGAGATGAAGGGCCCAGCGAAGCGGTGCTTGACAGGAAGGGCCCAGCGGCGCGGTGCTTGAGTTGAAGGGCCCAGCGTAGCGGTGCTTGACAGGAAGGGCCCAGCGGAGCGGTGCTTGACAGGAAGGGCCCAGCGGAGCGGTGCTTGAGTTGAAGGGCCCAGCGGAGCGGTGCTTGACAGGAAGGGCCCAGCGGAGCGGTGCTTGACAGGAAGGGCCCAGCGGAGCGGTGCTTGAGTTGAAGGGCCCAGAGGAGCGGTGCTTGACAGGAAGGGCCCAGCGGAGCGGTGCTTGTCTTGGCGGGCCCTGTTCAGCGGTGCTTCTCACAGCGGGGCCCTGTTCAGCGGTGCTTCTCACGGCGGGGCCCTGTTCAGCGGTGCTTGTCTTGGCGGGGCCCTGTTCAGCGGTGCTTCTCACGGCGGGGCCCTGTTCAGCGGTGCTTCTGACGGCGGGGCCCTGTTCAGCGGTGCTTCTCACGGCGGGGCCCTGTTCAGCGGTGCTTGTCTTGGCGGGGCCCTGTTCAGCAGTGCTTCTCACGGTGGGGCCCTGTTCAGCGGTGCTTGTCTTGTGTTCCTAGGGAACCAGATCTGGCCAATAATTCCCGCTCAGTCGCCATCCGACCTTTCGCTTGTGGGGCCCTCCTGTGCTGGAGTCCTGGGACCGTGGGTGTCGTCCGTCACACCCCAAATGGGGCTGGTGGGGCCCTCCTGGGCAGCTCGCCTGCTGCCGGACTTCTTCGCCCTGCTGCCCTTGCCCTCCTTGGCAGAATCTCTGGGGCCCTTGCCTCCCTTTGTGGATGGGCCAGGTGACGGTGCAAGGCTGGTGTCCTTGGGGGCAGCCGTCTCAGGCATGTCGCGCCGGCCCTTCCCTTTTTTGGTTCTTTTCCCAGGGGGTGGGCTGGCTGTCCCCTTGCTGCTGGCCGATGTTCCTGCCCTAGGAGCTGGTGGACTCCAATAGCCCTGAACGATGGTCCTAGTAGGTGCAGGGCTTGTGGTGGCTGAGGTGCTGATTGGAGTCTTACGAGATGGAGGGAGTGGGTCAGTTGTTGGAAAGAGGTCAAGGTTGGAAAGGAAAATCAATTTAGAAAGACAGGGACGGGTAGTTGTAGTGGGTATGGGAGTGGAGGAAGACGATGTGGTTGTAGGAGAGTCAAGTGTGCTGTCTATGGCTGCAGGTGCTTGTGACGGACGCTGTTGTGAGGTGGATGGCTGTTGGGTGGGTGGCTGCCTGTGTTTGTGTGGTTTGGAAGAGGGGGTGACAGACACACTGGGAGAGGACACAGGGGACGTGTAAATGGCAGTGGGGGTGGTGACTGCACGTGTGCGGACTGTTCTGGTGGGTGTGGTGGTGATGGACGTACTGGCTGATGGTGGTGTGCATGCAGGTGTGAGTGGAGACGTCACAGGGAGGGAGGAGGGAGACGAGGAGGAGGGGGACACAGAGGAGGCAGTGGCTGTTGGCATGTCTGCATGTGGATGTTGCTTGTGTGAATGCTTGTGTGATCTGTGGTGCTTATGTCTGGATGAGCTGCCCTTGGGTGTTGAGGTGTGTGCAGGCTGGTCTGTAGGTGTGTCTGGGATAGGCAGAGGAACAGGGGAGTGGGACTGGGTTGAGGAAGTTGGAGGGGGGAGGCTAGACACAGGGACAATTGCTGCCGTCAGTGCTGAGGCCAGAGCGTTGAACGATCGCTGATGGGCAGCCTGACCCGAATGAATGCCCTCCAGGTATGCATTTCTCCGATGAACCTCCCTTTCTACCCCCTGGATGGCATTCAAAAGGGTAGACTGCCCAACAATGAGCGTCTGGAGGAGGTCAATGATCTCCGCACTGAGGGCAGCAGGGGTAACTGGAGCAGGACCTAAGGTGCCAGGGGCGAAGGAGATGGCCGGCTTCCTGGCCGAGCGGGCACGGGGCGAAAGCTGAGGGGCTGCTGGGAGGGCGGAGCTGGTGCGCTGGGTGGCGGCTGTACCTGTTGTTGCGGTGGGCACGGATGTTGCCGCCACCACAAGGGAGCTCCCTTCCGAGGACATGTCGGTGTCGCTGACGTCTCCACGGGTCCCCGTTGTGGAGCTCCCCTCGCCCTCCGTCTCACTGGTTAAGTCCGAGTCGGTTGGAGGGCCCTCCGGGGCCATGTGAGATGCAGCTCCCTCGTGCGCCGATGCCACTTCTCCTCCGCCTGATGATGCTAATGCACACATGAACAGGAAAACCAAAAAAAAGGGGGGGGGAGAAGAAAGAAAGACATGTTGAGTGCATGCATTGGTGGCACCGTTGGCGGAGAGGACAGACACAGAAGCCCCCTGCACTACGCCGCGCACTCGGGGTACACTACTCAATTATTGTGACTTGGCCTACAAGTCTATGGATGACAAATGCACACATAGGTGAGCCCGGACCATGGATAGCTGTACTTAGCACTCTACAGAGGTGGGGGGCGGGGCGGGGGCACAGGGCCATGCCTAACGGAGGGGCCTAGCCTACAGAAACCGCCCTGGCCTAGAGATAGCCACAGCCCTCCTCCCCCACCCAGACACCTCCACTGTGCGCTAATATAGCAGAATGTGCTGATACTCACCCCCTTGTGTCTGCTGTGATGTCCTCACGCGCCCATCTAAATCGGGGTAGGCCACCGCCAGGATCCGGGACATCAGGGGGGTCAATTGACGACTGGCACCCCTCCTACGTTGGGAGGCCATCCCCAGCAGAGCCTCAGCGGTCTTTCTGCTCCCGCGGCGGATGTCCTCCCACCTCTTGCGGCAGTGGGTGCCCCGTCTGTTGTGGACCCCCAGGGCCCGGACGTCCTTGGCGATGGCACGCCAAATGTCAATCTTCTGATGGGCGCTGACCTATGTGACATGTACAGGGTGGAAAAATAAATATCATCACTTTTCTGCATGGTCGATGTGAGTGGCACCCCCTCCCCAACCTTGCCATGTGGTACATGCTCTCATCTGTCGTGCGTTGCACTCCTCATTCGCTCCCCTCCCCACCATCTTACATCCACCCCACTCAACACAGGCATAGCCCATACTACGTGCTCCCTGTGTACTTACCTGTTGGTCTGGAGGACCGTAGAGTAGCGCATACTGGGGGAGGACCCCATCAACAAGTTTCTCCAATTCCTCAGATGTGAAGGCAGGGGCCCTTTCCCCAGTCGCAGCAGCCATTGTATCTTCCAGACCGAGGTCACAGCAGCACTTGCAGTATAGGTCCTCTCCTGTGGATGATCAGGTCTCGAGTGATTAAGCAGTTAGAAAATGGCGGTCACGCCCGCGGCGGTGCCTACCGCGGCGGTGCGTACCACGACCGCCGGCGCACATCATCATTGGCTTCTGAGACCCATAGGGTTCAATGTTAACCAATGCTGCTTTGCGCCGCGGTCTTCGACCGCCTACCGCCACGGTGTGCCACGCCAGCGCATTGACCTCACATCCCATTGTCACACTTCACAGGTCAGGCAGCCGCCATTTCAAGGGCCCACATGGCTTAATTTCTACTGCGTCACACAGGCCTAGGCCTTGCATTGCCACTCATACAAGCCATTCAATGCATAGCGAATCGTGTACTGTGCAAGCTGTGGTTACGTACCTGTGGGTTGCTTGACTCTGTGCTCCATGTTGTCCTTCCTAGGCACCGTCCGCTGGGACTTGCGAGGAGATGGAGGAATCCTCCCGTGTACAGACCGTTGGTGGACCTGTCGACAATGGAAGAAAGACATGTCATACTGACATACAGACTTGACCGAGCCACTATACAGGAACTGTGTGCCCAGCTGGAGCCAGACCTGATGTCCCCCATTCGCCAACCCACAGGGATTCCCCCTCTGGTGCAGGTTCTGTCGGTACTCCATTTTTTGGCAAGTGGATCATTCCAAACAACAGTGGCCATATCATCAGGGATGTCTCAGCCTATGTTTTCTAAGGTTTTGTCCAGAGTGTTGTCTGCCCTGATGAAATACATGTGGAGCTACATTGTTTTCCCTGAAGTGGGCGATTTGGCTACAGTGAAGGGTGATTTCTATGCCCTTGGACATATCCCCAACATCATTGGTGCCATTAATGGGACCCATGTGGCTTTGGTTCCCCCCAGTGGAAGTGTGCAGGTGTACAGGAACAGAAAAAGTTATCATTCGATGAATGTCCAGGTGGTCTGTTTGGCTGACCAGTACATCTCCCATGTAAATGCCAAGTTCCCTGGGTCAATGCATGACGCGTACATCATGCGAAATAGCAGCATCCCTTATGTGATGGAACAGCTACAGAGACACCGTGTGTGGCTAATAGGTGACTCTGGTTACCCCAACCTGTCGTGGCTACTTACCCCAGTGAGGAATCCCAGGACAAGGGCAGAGGAACGGTACAATGAGGCCCATGGGCGAAGTAGGAGGATTATAGAAAGAACCTTCGGCCTCCTGAAGGCCAGGTTTAGGTGCCTGCATATGACAGGTGGATCCCTAATGTACTCACCAAAGAAGGTGTGCCGTATCATCGTGGCCTGCTGTATGCTTCACAACCTGGCTTTGCGACGCCAGGTGCCTTTCCTGCAGGAGGATGGTCCAGATGGTGGTGTTGTAGCAGCAGTGGAGCCTGTGGAGAGTGAAGAGGAGGAAGACGACGGGGACGACACAGACAAGAGGGACACAGTGATACAACAGTATTTTCAGTAGCACACATTTACGAATCAACCACGCCATTTTACATTTACTTAAAGTCTCCTGCCTCTCTACTGTCTGAGTTCCCCCCCAGTTCCTGTTAACTGAGTTGTGACTTTCCCTTCCGTTTTCAGAGCTGTGGGCCCCACTGCGTGACCTCTGCTTTGTTTGCCCATGGACTACAGCTGTGTGAAAGTGGTATGTTGTCATCACAATGTAACTGAACATTTCTGCACCGTTATGTCTAATACATTTGTTCAAAATACAAGCAGACTCCAGATTTTTTAAGTGCAATAAGTGATTTAATTGAAGTGCTACATTTAGGAACATGATTGTAAAACGGTGATGGGTGATGGTGGAGTAATGTCCATGGCAGAGTCCAGTTCTCAGTCTCACAGGTGCATTGTCCATATGCCTGTGGAAGGATGGAGCAGGGGCAGTTCAAGGTTGGACAGGGTGACAATGTGGGACAATGGGATGACATCAGGGGTTATCGTTTGCTGGCGGGGGTCTTGGCATCCTACTCTGTCTTCTTGTGAGATCTCAGGTTCCGCTTGCGGGGTGGTTCTTCTTCTGCAGGAGGTGGGGTTCTGGTGGCCTGTCGTTGTGTGGGGGCCGCCTGTCCACTAGCGCCGGCGGAGGTGGTAGGCTGCTCCTGGTCCAGGCTAGTGACAGGGGCCCTTTGTGGTGCCACATGGTCCCGCAATGTGGTGACTATCTGGTTAAGGGCCACGACGATGGTCCCCATTGTGGAACTAATGTTCCTCAGTTCTTCTCTGAACCCCATGTACTGTTCCTCCTGCAGTACCTGTATCTCCTGGAACCTGGCCAGTACCGTAGCCATCGTCTCCTGGGAGTGGTGGTATGCTCCCATGATGGAGGAGAGGGCCTCTTGGAGAGTGGGTTCCCTGGGCCTGTCCTCCCCCTGTCGCACAGCAGCCCTCCCAGTTCCCCTGTTTCCCTGGGCCTCTGTCCCCTGGACGGTGTGCCCACTACCACTGCCCCCAGGTCCCTGTTGTTGTTGGGGTGGTGGGTCAACCTGGGTGCCCTGTAGTGGTGGACACACCGCTGATTGACGTGTCCTGGAGACAGAGGCATGGGCCCGCTGGGTGGGAGCTGTGCTGGTGTTCCCAGAGGGGGTTGGGTCTGGTGTAGCCTGTGGCTGTCTGTGGGGAACCGACTGTCCCGAGGTCCCCGATGGGCCGGGCTGGTCATCTGGGTCCAGGGAGACAGAGCTGCTGTCATCACTGGGGGCCTCTTCTGGGGGTGGGATGGACATCTCTGGACCCTCTGTGGCGGTGTGGTGGCGTTCGGGTTCTGCAGGGGTATAAGAGTATGGTTATTGCTTCTGTGTGTGGCATTTCGTGTAATGGGTGGGTGGCCGTGTACCCCAGTGCTGGCATTCCCTTGTGGGGGCTTTTGTGACGGTGGCTTGTGGGGGTGATGGGTGTGTGCAGTGGGCATGCTTTGGGGATGGGTGTCCATGCTTTGGGGACGCATGCAGGGCTAGGTTTTGGGATGGGTGGGATGTGATGGTGAGCCATTTGCAAGGAGTTGGTGTGATGGGGGTGGGGGTGGGTGTGAGGGGGGGGTATGATTTGGCATGCAGGTGGGGTGGGGGGAATGAAGTAGTGGAGATTTGACTTACCAGAGTCCATTCCTCCGCCTACTCCTGCGAGGCCCTCAGGATGCAGGATGTGCAAGACTTCCTCCTCCCATGCTGTGAATTCTGGGGGAGCAGGTGGGGGTCCGCCGCCAGTCTTCTGCACCGCGATGTTGTGCCTTGATACCATGGAACGCACCTTCCCCCGTAGGTCGTTTCACCGCTTCCTGATGTCGTCCCGATTGCGTGGATGCTGTCCCACAGCGTTGACCCTGTCCACTATTCTTTGCCATAGCTCCATCTTCCTGGCAATGGTGGTGTGCTGCACCTGTGCCCCGAAGAGCTGGGGCTCTACACAAACTATTTCCTCCACCATGACCCTGAGTTCTGCGTCAGTGAACCTGGGGTGTCTTTGGGGTGCCATGGGGTGGTGTGGATGAGGTGAGGGGTGGTGTATGTGTTGTAGAGTGTGGTGAGTGTGGTGGTGTATGGTGTTTTGTGCGTGGAAATTGTGTGAGTTATGTTGTGATTTGCCTCTGTGTGATGGTCTACTCTATGCTGTGCTCTCTCTCTCTGTCCTTCAGTCGCAATTGTGGTCGTAAGGGTTTGTGTGTGATGTGGGTGTGTGTTTTATATTTAATTGGGTGTGTGGGAGTGGTGTGTGTATGTGTCTCAGGTGTGTGTATTTTGATTTGTCCAATGTGGTAGTGTTTTGTAAAGGTGTGTGTATTTTGAGCGCGGCGGTGTGTACCGCCAATGGAATACCGCGGTTGAAAGACCGCTGCGGGGATTTGTGGGTCGGAATGGTATGGGCGTATTTCTGTTGGCGTGACGGTGGAGGTTTGGTCATCGCCAGTTTCCCGCTGACCTTTGGTGTGGCGGACTTTTGTTGTTGTCGGGTTTTTGACGGTTTGCCAGTTGCGGGTCAGAATGACAGTGGCGGTTTACCGTGACCGTGGCGGTGTTATGGCGGTCTTCTGACCGGCGGTAAGCGCCTTTTACCGCCGAGGTCAGAATGACCCCCAATGTTTGTTGCAGTGCTTAATTTGAGCCTGTGGTTTCCGGTGCTCTGCACCGGCACTTAATTTTCAACACCGACCCTTATGATAGTCTGCGACATGGTGGCTCTGTATCAGCACAAGACTGTTAATTCAATATACTTTAAAAATAACTAATTCTTGTCTCCCAAACCATTTTTATAGCTTTGCGGGCCTGGAGTAGGCTGAATTGTCACAGTTGGATGAGTGTGATGCCTAGTAGTTGTGTTGGTACTGTAATTGGCAGAGCTGGTAGGGGCAATGAGTGACGAAAGCTGCAGTGGCTTCCTGACAAGGACCCCCAGCACACATTGTTTCACAAATTAAACACTAATTTGTTGATGAAACAATAAACTGTTAAAATGTTATTTATTTGACTTTTGTTTTACATTTGCACAAACTGCCCCTTCAAACAAGTTGATGGTAGCATAGTGAGGGGTTGGGTGGTCCTATGGGGGATTAATGTGTGTTACCTTGAAATTGTTTCTGCGTGTTCATACTCATAACAGTGTTGTGTTGCTTTTGTTCTGAGAGCATATACCTCTACAGGTGTCTTAAGTTTTCCTTGCAAAGATTCACAGGTGTTTCAGTCTTACTCCACCCGTGCTTCTTGTACCCATGTTGGCTGACTTGTATTTGTGGGTTATCTCTAAGGAAATCTCCATGAGATGGCTGGTTTTGAGATTTACTACCAAATTACATTAGTGAGTGGCCATGAAGGATACATATTGTTACTGTGGCTTTTTGTGAGAATGTGGTTTGCATGTTAGTGCTATCAGGGTCTTCTTACACGATCTGATCAAAAATTATGTGTGGCATTGAGCTAGATATGTGCCACTTTCCATATGGCCTAATGTTGACTGCTGTTAATGGCATGCAGTGCTTATGTGGTATGCAGTGTGTGTACATTCCCGTCATGTGGACTTGGTCTCAGTGTACCTTTCTTTCAAATCATATGCTTCTACAGCATAAGGCACTGCCCAACAGGTTAAACAGAAGTAAGGGTTTGATGTTGTCTCTTATTAACTAAGAGTGGCTCCCGGAAACCTAGCCCCCTCAGCTTGTCGTATAGGGTCAATGAAAGGTACAGAAATGTGCTGGTTCTTTAGTGGTTATGGATTGCTTATTTATCCTGGTACTGTCCTTCTACATTCATGATTTATGGGCCTGTTTTAGAGAATGATTGATGAGGGGCATTCACCATAAAGTGGGGATTATTCTCTCTTCTCTTTTTGAAGGGAATACATGGCTACACAATCTAAATATGATGGACGGGACATTTCCTAAACTCTGAATGAGACCCAGTGTCTTTCATGTGTTGTTATTGGAGGGACACGTTAAGGCTCACGCCTTGCCACACAAGTTTCCAGATGTTTGTTTAAGGTACTAGAGCCATGTTGGCTGGGATCTGGGATGATTTCCACACCCTCCATATGGTCATCCAAGCCACCACATTAGTCAATCAGTGTCCTATCCTCAATCCACAGTTGCAGGTGGGCTCCCTGATGACATTGGCTACATGCACGTCATGAGTCTCTACAACAGTTAAGAACCTTGCCAGTGGTCTAAAGTACTAGCACTGTTCCTTCCAGCATCAAAGGTTATTGGATGTTAGTTGTGTTCAGGTCCTTAAGAGATCAACAGCTTAACAATTCAACTTAGCTAATGCCTATGGTTACTCAAGCTACTCATATCAATCCTTTAAGTTCTACAAATATTTTCTCCAGCATAATTATGAAACACAATCTGATTGCTTCAGTATATGAGCTTATCAACTACTGCTTTGGAACTAAGCCAGCCACTTATACACCATGGCTGCTAAAAGTTGTGACACAGGGGCCAGTTAGCAGCAGCTCCAAAATGTCTTAAAGAGTCTAGCACGTAACCTAGCTGAGGGTTTTTTCATTCCCAGAATTTCAAGGATTTCGGCAAATCAGAAATGAAGGAAAGCTAATGTGCATTGTACAGTGGTTTAACGTAAAATGATAGGGCCTCCTGCAGAATGTGATGTGGAGCCACTGAGTTTTCCCTACATCACAGATGTTCATTGGCCTCGGGCTGAATGGAGTTCCGTTTGAAGGGTTGGAGGTCCACTGGAGGGTCGGGGGTCCCCCTGCCCTGCCGGGGCTGCAGAGGCCTGTGTTACACCTCTGGCATTGTTTTAAAATATACCCTACTACAAAATGCATAAAAAACGTTAAACCCACACAGAATCATCTAGAAAAGGTCTGCAGGCTGTGATGTCAGATGCAATATCCTAGGACACCACGCTTTGGAACTCTGAGACTGTTTACAGTAGCCAGAGGCAGGCAGTTCAGCAGAACAACAGTTTGCCCATACAACGTGATTAGAACAGAAGAAAATGCTGGGGTCTTGGCAGCTCCTCTTCCCTTCCTTCAAGCTCCAGGCACAATGAACGGACTTCCTGTCTTTTGATGCTAAACATACCATTTGATATTCACCCAATGCCTCTCTTGGAGCTCCTCCTGCAGAAAAAGCACAATAACTCGCCATCACAGGGCCCTCTAAGTATAGGGATGTGGTAAGGGAGTAGGCATGGGAATTGATGCTTCTTTTCCCAGCTTTCCAGTTCCCAGCTCAAGCCTGCTTCACTTGAGTGACGAACTCAGGATAGAGGGCAGTGTGTCAAAATATCAACTTGCACATATATCTTGAGGATGGTCTTCTAATGTTAGTGGAAGTTGATGTTATTAAAAAAACCTTGATGTATAAGTAGAACAGTGGGGCAAGTGTCCTCTACGCAAGGTGGCCAAGACTCTTGGGACACATTTCATGACTGTTCTGGTTGCCATTTGTCTCTTGAAGTGTTGGGTAATAAACCATAAAATAGTATCTAGGTATTCTGGTCATGAGACAAATCTGGGGATAGATCCAGCTTTGTAAAATTTGAACAAGGAGAGCTGCCTCCTGCTTTCAGTTACCACCAAAAAACATAAGAAGCTAGCAACAGCTGTGCCCCAAAATAACTTTTAATGCAATATTTTGACTGGGAATCATACTTTCTGAATGTCCAAGCAACTAAACAACTCCTCCCATAAAACATGAAGTCACAATATCTTCAAGTTTCAAAGACACACAAACACACAGGCGTGCTCCATGCATTAACTAATCAGGCACTCACAAGTGGCAAGATTTTCCCACATTCTATCTAGGCTCATACTGGGGTCATGATCTTATCAACCCTCTTTTGGCACTCTCTCGTCTGTCTTAAACATACAGAGAAACCACACACTCAAACAAAAAATGATATATGGCGTATTAAAGTGTCTATTAGACTGCCTAATCTTGAATAAAACATTTCACAATGCTGAATGCCACATTGGTTTCTACAGTGGAATTGTTCTTTCACATTTATTGCCCATTTAAGCATATATGACTAGGGCAGTCAAAAACTTCTCCATGCTTGTTTCAAAACTGCCATGTCAAATTCACATTTCCCCTGACAAACATACGCGCCTTTCGATATTGCCTCTAGAAAATTCACAACAGTAGTTTCCGCATAAGGTTGTTCATCATAATATCGTAGTCAGAATATTGTCTGGCATAAATAGTGTGCTCTAAATATCGATTTACAAAAATATCGTTCTACAGGGAGCAGTGCTTAATTTGTAAAATAATAAGTGCCATGGCCCAAGATATCTCTCAGAAGGTCACTGCTGCTTCTGCCACTTAAAGTCCCTGCCAGCGTTGCCAAATATCTGTACCAATTACATGTATGTGCCATTGCAGCCCCACAAATGTTGCAATTTGGAATGTACTAGGTGACCCAAAGCTATAGGAACAGGCTGAGACCCCTGGTACTATTATTTTTAACCATATGTTTCATTGTTAAACACTTTGCTCATATGCTTTCATTAAAAAACAGATTGACAGCGCCGCCATGTGGTGGACAGCATTAAATATGTGCCAGTGCTGAGCACCAGAAAACACCTACCCAAATAAAGCACTGATTGGAAGTAGATTTCTAGGCTGATATTTTTGCAAATGACATTTAGAGCACAATATTTGTGTCAAATGATATTATGTCTTCGATAGTCTAGTATCACACCATGTCAAATATATCAAGCCTTTGCTAGGTACTGAAACCAGATGCCCAGGCACTCTTGCTACCTGCACACATCAGTAGACCCAGATGCATACACACACAAACACATAAACAAACGCAGAGTTAAACACATATGTGAATGGACACAAGAAAACACACAAATACACGAGCACACAAAGACACACAGGTATACACACACACACTTAGGGCCATATTTATACTTTTCGACGCACAACTGCGCCAACGCAGTTGTGCGTCAAAACATCTAACGCCGGCTAACGCCATTCTGAAGCGCCATGCGGGCGCCGTATTTATTCAATGACGTTAGCCGGTGTTAGCCGGCGGAGCTGCCTGGTGTGCGTAAAAAAAAAATGACTTACACCAGGCAGCGCCGGCGTAGGGGAATATGGAGCTTGGGCGTCAATAAATGGGGCAAGTCAGGCTGAGGCAAAATTTTCGCCTCAACCCGATTTGCGCCATTTTTTTTTACTCCCAACCCCCATTGAAATGACTCCTGTCTTAGCAAAGGCAGGAGTCATGCCCCCTTGCCCAATGGCCATGCCCAGGGGACTTATGTCCCCTGGGCATGGTCATTGGGCATAGTGGCATGTAGGGGGGAACAAATCAGGCCCCCCTATGCCACAAAAAAAAAAAAAAATACTTACCTGAACTTACCTTAAGTTCCCTGGGATGGGTCCCTCCATCCTTGGGCGTCCTCCTGGGGTGGGCAAGGGAGGCAGGTGGTGTCCCTGTGGGCATGGGAGGGCACCTCTGGGCTCCTTCCGAGCCCACAGGTCCCTTAACGCCTGCCCTGACCAGGCACAAAAAAACGACGCAAAAGCGGCGGGACGTAATTTTGTTTGACCCGCCCACTCCCGGGTGTCATTTTTGCCCGGGAATGTAAATACGGCGCACATGCCTCGGAGTCATTTTTTAGAAGGGAACAGCTACCTTGCATATCATTAACGCAAAGTAGGTGTCCACGCAAAAAAATGACGCAAACTCCATGAACTTTGGCGCTAGACGCGTCTAACGCCAGAGTATAAATATGGAGTTCGTTTTGCGTCGAATTTGCGTAAAAAAAAACGACGCAAATCCGGCGCAAACAGAGTATAAATATGGCCCTTACTTTCCTATAACATCATCTAGATTCACTAATATGCAAATGTACACAACTTTACTTGCAGGTCTCCCCTGTTTCAGACATCCAATGCTTCAAACTCTACCTGCACCTCGCCCAGACCTGAATGCCCAGAGCCTACCTATAATTCTACTGAAGAATTGCTCTTATTTTCCAAAAACAACAAAAAGAAAACAGTAAAACCTGGTTCAAGGACATTAACCTTGATGGCTTCAATCCTCAACTTTCAAAGAATGGAAAGTCACTGGGATTCAACCTGGTCACAACCTTAAACCTCAAGGTACACAATAGCAAAACAGTTTAAAAAAAAGGACAGGTTCCAGCTCTCTCTTCTTAAAGAAAGTGAAACCAATTCTTTCAGAAAGCGACTTCAGAACTGCTGTTCAAGCCTTCCTAATCTTGAGTCTGGATAGTGGTATCACTCTGCTCCATTTCTTCCTAGGCTCCACTTTGGTACCCCTTAGGGGCATCCTACATGAAGCAACATGTCTCATCCAGGGCCCGAAGAAATTTGCTATCATCACCCTCCTACTGGTGGAGATCCAGCGGTTCCCCTTGCTGGCCTGCACAATCTTCAAAACCAGCTGCATCACTTACAAAGCCACCACAACCAGAAGCCCAGCTTATCTTGCAGGCTAGCTCTTAGCACACCAGCAGCCAGAACACCACCAGACTGCAGACTAAGAAGTGTAAAAAAAAGAAAACAAGGCAGTAAGGCTTTTCCATCTTTAGATCCAAAAAAGGAAAAGACAGCTCAAATTTAAGAAAGAGTCAAAGAAGCACCTCTTTAAAGAAGACTATATCCCAATGCATTAACCAGCACAGCCCAGCCACCCCTACTATCACATTTTGAATGTATGCTTACCTTTGACCTAGTACAGCACTTAACAGCCATTTGGCCAAATTTGCACTATAGAAATACCACATAAATATATAGATACAGATGGATGCACTCGCAGACGCAAACATGAATTCAAACATCCATCAGTTGAGCACAGCAGTGGCATTCTCCCATTCCTGAGCTGCAGCTCCTAAAGTTAGCTCTTTTACTGACATGAGGTTTAGTTGCTGGAGGTTTTCTTTGGGATGTCAGTGTGATGCCACCCTCTCACCCTGTCATCACAGATAGGGGTTCAGTCAAGCAGCAGTACCAGTAGCACCTACTAAAGCAGTGACTGGTTAGGCAACAGCAAGCACTGGCAGCGCCCTCAGGCCAAACGCCAAAATAGGTCAGGGCCCGGGCAGGACAGAGATGGCCACACAATAGATATTCTTCTCCACTCTGTCCAAGGTCAGCCTTGCACCCATGTCCCTGCCTTCCAGACCCTCCTTTGCTAGTGTTCGTGGAGTCAAAAGAGATTTCCATGAGAAGTGAAATAAGCAATGCAATAGGTCTCGCATTTGCTGAGCTAGAGCTATTGGCATTGTAAATTCATTACCTGACTTTTCTTGCCACATAAATTGGTCAACCCTGCATCACAATTTTGTCTTTTCGTGCCATATAATTCCAGTGGCCCTGCATATGACTAAAGCACTTCCATTTACTTTCTTTCTCTATCTGCAGCAAAAATGAAAATGTTGCCATTTAGCGTCCTAATTTAAATCTTCTATGCTAATTCCAATAGAATACCTCTTTCACCACACCACCATCAGAGTTGCTGGCTGGATAACACAATTCCCCCCAAAAAGATACCAGACAGCAACAGAGGAGAAATAAACTAGAAGGGTCACCTAACAATATCAAATGTTCAAACCGTCATAGTGTAATAAGGATGTTAAGTTGGCCTGAATTATGCTCATAGTTGTAATAAGGAGAGATTATTAAAACATATACAATTATCATATAAACCTTTATCAGAAATAAACTTTTGGCATTAGACTTTTATGCTCAAAACGGCCCCTACAAATATCATTTGTAAGAAACAAGGTCATGTAACCATATTGTTAGCATCTGGAGAAGATAACCCCATGGAAACAAACAGGAGAAAGTAATGCAGTGTAACCATAGACCTAGCCCCTAGAGGATATTTTTAAAGCTAGCAGGCCTACTGCATTGATTTAAAAAACAAGGCCCTTAAAACAAAACTTTTCCCCGTGATAAAATAAACGTCCTAGCCATGAGAAAGCTTAAAAGACACTGAATAGTGGGAGGAGTTATTATTTTGGGGTCCCTACTAACCTAGTGTGGGGACTCAGAGATGATATAGACAGAGCGTTTTGAAGGCGGCCCCATTGTCCTACGATCACCAAAGGCTGAGTTATGAGCAAACATGTTTTGCACTAGTAATGCCCTGCAACGCATAATGGGGCGAGTTTCCGCAAATATTATACTATGCTGACTCTAATGCTCAGAACAGCCCCTAGAGGACACCACAATAAAAATAGCATTTGGAAGACACATAGGCGTCATCACAACATTGGCGGTAAAAGCCGCTTACCGCCGTGCAGAAGACCCCCAACACACCGCCGCGGCCGCGGAATTCCGCCACAGCTATTATGACCCACATTTCGGAATCCGCCAAAATTCAGACACCCACACAAGTCCGCCACACCAAAGGTCAGTGATAAACTGCGAATAACAAAACCTCCACCGTTGTGCCAACAGAATTATGCCCACACTATCACGACACACAAATCCACGCAGCGGTCTTTCAACCGTGGTATTCCATTGGCGGTACACACCGCCATGCTCAAAATACACACACATTTACAAAACACCACCACATTGGACAATTCAAAATACACACACCTGATACACATACACACATCACTCCCACACACCCAATACAATATAAAACACACACCCACATCACCCACAAACCCCTACGACCTCAATTACCGAGAGAAGGCCAGAGAGAGAGCACCAGCAAGAACAACAGCATCCACAGGCACACAACACCATCACCCACAGAACTTCCACGCACCTCACACAACACACCACTACATATCAGCACACATATCACCACACACTCCACCCCACACATCACCTACACCACCCCATGGCACGGCAAAGACACCCCAGGTTCTTGGAGGAGGAGCTCAGGGTCATGGTGGAGGAAATGGCGAGGGGAGCTCCACGGCAGGGACAGGAGCTGACACCAGCGACACGGACTCGTCCTCTGATGGGAGCTCCCTTGTGGTGGCGGCAACATCTGTGCCCCCTGCGTCTACAGGTACAGCCACCACCCCCCCTACCAGCACCGCCCTCCCAGCATCCCCTCAGCCTTTTCCCCGTGCCCGCTCACCCAGGAGGGTGGACACCACCTTCGCCCCAGGCACCTCAGGCCCTGCCCCAGTCACCCCTGCTGCCCTCAGTGAGGAGGCCATTGACCTCCTCAGGTCCCTCACTGTTGGACAGTCTACCATTTTGAATGCCATCCAGGGTGTAGAGAGGCAGTTGCAACAAACCAATGCATTCCTGGAGGGCATTCATTCTGGTCAGGCGGCCCTTCACTGAGATTTTCAGACTCTGGCCTCAGCACTGATGGCAGCCATTGTCCCCGTCTCTAGCCTCCCCCCTCCAACTTCCTCAATCCCGACCCAATCCCCTGTACCTCAGCCTATCCCATGCACACCTACAGACCAACATGCACACACCTCAGTACACAAGGGAAGCTCAGGCAAACATAAGCACCACACATCCCACAGGCACTCACGCAAGCATCACACACATGCAGACACACCAACATCTACTGCCTCCACTGTGTCCCCCTCCTCCTCGTCTCCCTCCTCCCTCCCAGTCTCGTCTACACTCACACCTGCATGCAGTACCTCTACAGCTACTACGTTCCTCTCCAGCACACCCACCACCACACCCCGCTCACGTGCAGTCACCACTCCCACCCATCTTTCACACATCCCCTGTGTCCTCTCCGAGTGTGTCAGTGACGCCCCTCCCAAGATACAAAAACGCAGGCACACACCCACCCAACAGCCATCCACCTCACGACAGCCTCCAACGCATGCACCTTCACCCAAAGTCACCAAACGTACACCTCCTACAACCACCACCTCTTCCTCCACTCCCAAACCCCCTCCAGCTACCCGTCCCAGTGTGTCCCAAAAACTTTTCCTGTCCAACCTTGACCTCTTTCCCACACCTCCCCCACCCCGTCCGTCTCAAAGGTCCCGAACTAGCACCTCAGCCACAACATCTCCAGGACCAGTGGTGCCTGTAGTCACCGGAATGTGGAGTGCACCGGCCACCCGGGCAGCCAGTGTGGCACGGAGCCACAGCACAGACAGTCCCCCACCTGTGAAGCATCAGAAGTTGGCCAGTGCCCGGCGGGAGAGGGTGAAGACTCCAGCCACCAAACCGCTCCCAGGGGTCCCGTTGGGAGTGTGGAGTCAGCTGTGACACCTTCCAAGGTGGGGAAGGGCCACAAGAAACCCGGCAAGTCTGTGAAAAGCTGCATGGCAGAGAAGACCGCCATCATCCCAGCTGCCCAGGAGGCCACCGCCAGCACCAGACCAGCTGCCCAGGAGGCCACCGCCAGCACCAGCCCTGCTGCCCAGGAGGCCACCGCCAGCACCAGCCCAGCTGCCCAGGAGGCCAGCACCAGCCCAGCTGCCCAGGAGGCCACCGCCATCTGAAGCACCGCTGAACAGGGCACTGCCATCTCAAGCACCGCTAGCCCATGAGCGGCAGGGGCACTGATGCAACTGAGTCCGTCACGCGGTGAATGATGCAATCTGGGCACCATGCCCCCTCCAGAACCAGTGGAGACTGACATCCACTACCTCTGTCCTTAACAGGATGAAGCACTCTGGGCACCATGCCCCCTCCAGAACCAGTGGAGACTGACATCCACTTGTGAGACTGTGGCTTTGCACTCCCCAGGATTGAACAGTGGGCAGACCACACACTGTAGAGACTTGAGAGACTGTGGCTTTGCACTCCCCAGGATTGAACAGTGGGCAGACCACACACTGTAGAGACTTGGGAGACTGGCTTTGCACTCCCCAGGATTGAACAGTGGGCAGACCACCCACTGTAGAGACTTGAGAGACTGTGGCTTTGCACTCCCCAGGATGGAACAGTGGGCATGTGGCCCCCTGGTGGATTTGGCGTCGTGCACTCAAGCGGCTGAGGTGCCCCCCTTTCCCTCCCCCTGAGGTGCCTGTTTTCTTGCTCTCTGATGCCCCTGCAGTGTTCTCTCCGTCATGGTCGGGGATCTTGTGTGGGCCTCGCCCATACCGTGTGGTCCCAGTGTTCCATGGACTATCTTAGTGCACTACCTGGACTACTCTGCTTGGTATATATTTTGTACATGGTGTATATATATATTTCTGCCTACTTGTTTTTTATATATTACAATGGTTACACTAATTTTCTATTGTCTTTGCATTCTTCCGGGGGGGTTTGGGGGGGTGTTACTGTGATGTATTGATATGCATTTGTGTGTGTTGTAGTGGGTGAGGGTGGGGGTGTTGCATGTGTGTGTCCCTGTTTTTACCCTACCCCCTCCCCTGTGTCGTAGGTGCAGTACTCACTGTGGTCTTCTCCGCCGGCGTTCGTGCTCCTGGTAGAGGAGCAGGAAGACTATTGCAGGGAGAATTTGGGGTTCCGGGTCCATGGTGTCCTCGTTCCTCATGGGGTGTGTAAAGGTGAGCGTTTTCCCTTCGAAATTCCTGTTTCCACCGTGTTTTTATCCGCGGTGAATCTGCCCCAGAAAAAGTGGCGGATTGGCCTGTCATAATAGTGTGGGCGGTACATTGTCTCCCGCCTGTCTGTTGCCGGTGACCGCCGCGCTGTTTGTTTGTATTGCCATGGCGGTCGGAGTGTTAAAGTGGCTGTCTTTGTTGGCGGTTTCCGCCATGGTCATAATTGCAATTGTTTTACCGCCGGCCTGTTGGCGGTTTTACCGCCGCTTTAACACCGTCCGCCAGGGTTGTAATGACCACCATAGTCATGTCACCCCTTAGAGAGCATAACCACGTAAAAACAGAATGTAAGAAAGTAATGTAGTGTAACCGTATATTTAGCCCCTACAGGGGGTAGTGCATTACACATTTTCAAGTTTCTGTGCCACAAAAATTGTAATATGTTGATATGACTGTAATGCTTAGAATTGCCCCTAGAGCACACCACAATGAAAATAGCATTTCTAAAAAACACTGTCATGTAACTGTATAGTTAGCCCCTAGAGAAAATAGCCACACAAAAAGAAAATGGCAATAAATAATGAAGTGTAATCACATATTTAGCCCCTAGAGAGCATAGTGCATCACATAGTTTTAGAAGTGAGAGACCTAGAGCAATGATATGACCAGAAAGACCCTTAAAACACTAGCTATTCCCACCTGTAATACAAAAGTTCCAACCATGAGAAGGCTTAAACAAACACTCAATGGTGGGAGGGGTTAATATTTTGGGGTCCCCACTAACATAGTGTGGGGACCCAATGATGATGTAAACAGAAAGAGCATGTTGTTGTGAACGTTTTGGTGGTGGTCCCATTGTTCTAGGACCACCACAGGGTGAGTTATGAGCACAAATGTTTTGTAAAAGTAATGATCTGCAAAGCATTATGGGTTGAACTTCCCAAGTGCAGTGAATATTGTAGTATTGGCTCTCCTGTTATGCTGGGAGAGCCACTTTCCCTTTGAGGATTTATGTTTTACGGTAAAGCATTTACCATTTTCAAGTGTTTTAAGTGGTGACCTACAAGAAATGACTCTGATTAGGTAACTGTGAACAATGTGATCAGCACTCCAAGACCACCAATGGAGTTCACGCTGTTGTGCCTGTTCGCACTGTGAGGGCCATGGCCACCATGATGCATGAAGGGGAGAGACAAAAAAATAGTTTGTTCTCACTGCAGGATATCAGCAATCGTCCAATAATCCATGTAACGGGGTCAGTCTGCAAAACGTGACCAAAACAGCCTCAAGGCGGGACAAACTTAAAGCATTTATCAATGACATCAAGTGATTTTTGAAAAGCAAGCTCACGAACGAGGGAAAGTGATGGGTGTGACATAGGCGTGGTTACATTTCCACAATGCTTACAACAGGTCAAGGTGACCTAAGAATGGCACTTGTTCTCAATGGTGCCTGCTGTGACTGCTTCATTTCACAAATGTGTTACGCATGTACGCCTGAGTCAGTTCTGAAGCCGCTCCACACACCCATGCAGAGTGCAATCTTACTGTAACCTCAGTCCTATTCTCAGTAGCTGCTGGTGTAATTTGTGGGGGCAAAGGCAGGCTGCACCAGCCAGCATTACATAAAGCAATGTTTACTACCTTTTACAACATTCATATTTATAATAAACATCAAAAATGATTTCCTATTGCTAGTCTTTTAATAATGAAGCGGTGGGTGGCTACAATGTCTTTATTTTGATCCTATCACAATAATTGTGGCAACACTCTTGTGAAAATACTTGCCTGATTTGACGCATGTTAAACTTCTGAATAACCCATTAGCTTTCTCTGGCACATTATATGCTAGGAAAAACATAAAACATTAACTTTGTAAGGAATTATTAAAGGTTCATTGTTTATCTCTGTTTACAATTTTAACAAAGCAAGCAAGGAATGAAATACAAGTTTGTTTGCGGGCTCTGTTTCCAGTAGAATCTTTAGATGTTTACAACTAGTTGTACATATTTTACATGTTAGCTATAATCCGAAAAGAAAATGGACTGTTGTTCAAAGGTAGTAAATGCTCCTCTATTGACATAACGTCCATTCTTCGTATTAGGTTTCTTCTCAATGAAAGGCTTTCCTCCAGGGTAAACATTGCACTGGACACCCCAAATAACAGGTAGCTTCTGTAGCTGCTCTGAGGTTACAATGGTGGAGAAATATTGCGGTTACTCCATCAGGGACACTGACAGGGGCTGCCCTCGCGGGTCATCAAACTTATCATTTGTGGTAAGCTGCATGAGCATATAGATGCCGTAGGCTAAGATCCACAACAGGACCAGCGAGGAGACCAGTGCCATCCAGATGGGGGCCGAGAAGAAGCCGGTGCAGTCTGAGGCATAGGAAAAGAGGCTGTTCTGGACGTGGAAGCCCTGGATCTGTGAAGAAGAAAGAAGCCCAGTGAGATATTGACCTATAGTGAACTAACACAGAATAGACCTGCAAATGAACAATAAAATGGAATACTAGATACAATGGGGCACTTTTACTATCACTTCATGCAACGGAGGGTAGCAAGAAAATTCGCTGTGGTGAGTTTCATGAAATGGAGACAGCAAAAATGTGCCATATATAAAGATATGGCACATTTCCACTGTCTCCTAGTGTTGGTGCACTGTGTGCTACCTAGCACCAATGCAGGCGCCCTTGCTCCATACTGTAAGGGATCCGGCGTTATAGGTACAATTGTTTTTGTGCAAGGAGGGATAGAAATTTCACCCCATCCAGCATGCTTCAGGAAGGTGTAGCTTCTTGGAGCAATCCCAGATTTACCCACTTATCTGGGATTGTGTCAAAATCCACGAGTGGATGCGTGTGAATGTCCACGCTACAGCCTCAATACAAAGTAACCTAAGGCAAAGCAATGTGCTGCCATGCATTACTTTGTATTTACCAAATCATGCAAAGTGGCTTTGCGTGGCTTAGTAAATGGCAAAAAAGATTTTGTATGGGGGCTGCCCCATAAAAGTGACACAACCTTGATGCAAGACCTTAGCAAATCTGAGAGTCTAGTACTAGAGTGCACAACAATGTAGTGGTAATCCAAAAACATTCCTTAATAGGAGTGACGAAATGCAATGGGAGTGTCAAAAAATCATGGTGGAGGAGTACAAGGGTTTTACCTTGCCACGTTGCACTTAGTTGGTGAATATTGGCTTTCACAAAGTTGAGTTTCACACTTTTGTTTAACCCATGCCAATTGAACATATTTTCAGTTTCGCGTGTCTGCAGGTAGAAAAAATGAAGGTGCTTTTCTTCTATGGTAACCTGTTTAGGGGACCTGTTTACATAACTCACTAGCATTTTGCACGCAATGGCTTAAGGGCCTGATTTATTAAACGTTTGTGCCGCCTTTGTGTCATGTCACAATTATATTTTGTAAATATGCTCCAATTTTACTTAACAAAATAACAGAAAGGCGGCGCAAACTTTCCATAGATCAGGCCCTAAATGTCTTAGCTATACTCATGAGGGGAAGGCACTTTAAATTATACTAAAAAAAAGTTGAAAATGAAGAAATATCCAACATTAAATATTGTGAAAGTCCTGCCTTACAGGTAAAACTGCAAATCATATAGAACTTTGTGACTTTTGCTCAATTTTTCGTTTTTGCAGGATGTATGCAAAAAATCGACGCCCATCCTTAATTGATTACAAGCTATCATTACTGCTTTAATTCCCATCCCCCTACACGCGTGTGAAGAGGTGTTCATATCAGTGCGACGGGCACCATGGTACAACTTTCTTTCCTTTCTATGATGTGCCTCCCACAAGATCCATCCTATTCCAGAATGGCAGCTTACTAAATGGAAACTCTCTGCCCGTTCTCTTCCTGAAAACACTGCTCTGGGTGATACTGAGAGATGGATGGAAGATTCAGACTAATTAAGATCTTTTGTAATTCATCTATCCATTATTGTAATTTTACGCAGTTCTGTTGTACCGGCAATGACCTACGCCAAGCAGGCTTTGAGACCCAGACGTGGCAGTCTAGGAATGCTGTGCCTGAGAAGAAATAGATATTTTCAGCGGAAGCACCTTTCCCTTTCAAGGAGTTAGAATAAGCCATGTAAGACCCACTTACAATGAGCGAGAAAGTTTATTTTCCTTATCCTTTTTTAAATAAGGTTTTTATTGAAAAGGAATAAAATACATGTCACAATAGGGCGACTGTTGGTGGAGGTGTCTATAAGAGGAAACATACTGTCTTTTTTGCTACCACTTATGAAGATATGTAAAATCCCCTGCGCACCCTAGTCGACAATCGCACAATTTGGGACAGGGCCGGACGGCATCTGCCTCCATTTATGAAACAGTTCAGAAGCACTGAATGTGGCGCAAATTTCCTTTTCCTTAATATTGCTTCCAAAAGCCTCACTTGTACGATAACTGAGTACCCTAGAACTCTCATTTCACACCAACCTTTAATATACTAATATGTTTCAAAGGTGTTAATGACATCAATTTCTTGAGCACCCCCTCCGAGGTATACACGTGAGACAGTCATCTCCAACTTGGCATGCAGTGTGGACAGTGTCTCCTACACGGCTTGTGATGGTCAGGTGTGTATGGACAACTGCAAATGTTCTCCATAGTAAAGGTATTGGGCGCTTGACCTTGTCCCACATTAATTCTTCTCATTCTTGATTCTTGATCCCAGTATTGACGCAGTGCAAAGGGCATGAAGTCAAAATCTTTAAGTACTTGATAATCCTTAACAGGTCTCGATTGCTGATGTTTGGTCCCATTAGTAATGCGTTTTATACCTATTTTGTACACATAAGATAAGCCGAAGCAGCCGAGATGGCAGATGAGTCCTAAGGGTGTTCCCACGACCTCTGCTATGCTGCTCAACCCTGCATCCTGTGTACCCACAATTAATGCCTGATGCCCCCGATACCATCCTTGCTACTTGGGACAGCCATCCCCCAACTGAAAGCTGCTCGTGGGGTCGCTGAGGGGTGCTATCTGTTGTGAGCCTCGCCACTCCTCCAATACTTTAAATGGCAGTGGCCTGTGGCTGGAGAAACTAAGAACGAGCCTGCCCACTCTTGAAGCCTGTGGCCATTGAAGACCCTGTACTCGGTTGGTGTGCGACACCGGAGGAGGAACCAGTGCTGGCTCGGGCTGCTGGCTCTCCGACTGGGCTCTTACCTTGGATCCTACCTAACGAACTGAAGTTGAGGCATAATGGAGAGAGCCACAGGCTGAAGCGCTGCCCAGGTGGCAAAAGGAAGTTGCGCTCAAGTGCCCCCACCCTCCTTCCTTTTGGTTGCGCAAGGCACCGGAGTGCTGCCATAAGGAGACCAAGTGGTGCTGAAACTGGCCACGCAATACCGGCCTGCGTGGCACCCAGTAGGTGTCCAAGCCTTCTTTGCCGCTGGGACACTCGCTGAATGCACCAAGGTGGTCTCCCCTAGTTCTGACCTTGTGGGCCTTCCTGTGTTGAGGGGATTGTATTAGGTGAGTGTTGGGGGCCAGTTTTGCTGCAGTGGCGTTGCTGCTTTTCCATCAGCCTAGCCTGACCACTCTCCTGTGACACAAAGATGGGAAAGGATAAACTTCCAGAGCATGGTACCAATCCAAAATTGACAAGCTCACCATCAGTGTCACTGAGACCTGCAAGAGATTTGCGGATGAAGATCTCCCCGGTGCCTTCTGAATCCCCAGAAGTGCATCAGATCATCCAAGCTATTCAGGCATCCAGGCAGGCCCTTGAGTCCAAGATTGGGGAAGTTGGTATTGACATGGCCCTGTTGAGACAAGATCTCTGCAATGTTGTGGGGCAAGTGACAGAGGTGGAAAATCAAGTGTTAACCCTTGATAACTCCTCCGACTTGAAGACCAAAGTGAATGCACTGCTTATGACTGTACCCACCTTGGAGGCTAGGGTCGAAGAAGCTGAAAATCATTCCAGCAGAAGCAATCTCCTCTTGTTGGGTTTCCCCGAAGAGGCTAATGTCCCACACCCGACGACCGCTGTGAAGACTTAGTTTCAATCCTGGATAATACTAGAGGGATCCCTGTCGCCGTGGTGGTGTGGGCACATTGACCCTTGGTACAATGCCTCCCTCCCGGGCCCCTCCCTGCTCAATTATCATCCGCGACCGGGACACCATCCTTCGTGAGGCTCACGCTCATAGTAAGCTCCACTTCCAGTCCTCTCAGATGAAGATCTTCCATGACTATACGAGATCAACAGAACTACAACATAAATCCTTTGATGCAATAAAGCAGAAGCTTCCACCGATGTCCATTCCATACATGTTGCTCTTCCCCACAAGGTTGGGAGTTGTTCTTGATTTTCGCTCCTAATTCTTCAACACTCCGGAGGTTGCCTGGGAGTGTGAAACCAAACAGAGATCTTTCTGATGATATGAGCCTCCAGGTGAAGATATACGGGTGGCCTCGGGTCTCATGAGGTTGACCACCTCTCGCTCCCAGACCCGTAATCGCCCTGGGTAGGTGGGGGGCACGTGGTCAATCCCCTACTCCTTCGGAGACTGACCTTGTTTGGTCCCAGCCAAAGACTGAAACCTCCCTGGCTCCCCTACCACCCACTGACACGCCAGAGATTGATGGAGATGCTGCTTCCAACAACATGGTTCCTTTAGTCAGTGTGACTTCGAACTGCTCCAAATGCCATTAAGTACTAGTCCTTGACCAAGGGTGCCTATTACATAACGAGCCCTCTAATTCCAGATCCTACATAGGAGGAGGTCCACCTTGAATGTCCAGTTATGTTCTCTTTTTTGTTGCAGGGCATTGTTGGGTGAAAGATGATTCAGGGGTAGAAGTGTGGAGTGTGGGGAGGATGGGAAACATTGCTATGGGTTTTGAGTTTGTTGTTCTTGTGTTTGCTTTTCTTTGGGTTGCATGCTCCCATCAATGCCTTGTCTTTCCCACTGCTCCAGCTAGGATGCTGTCACCATGTAAATCCCTGAGCCCAAAACCAATTTTGCTATGGAGTTTAATCTTATCTCCTGGAACGTAAGTGGTCTATTGGACTTTATTTAGCATACCATAGTATTTACGTTCCTTCGCTGCCACCAACCCCGAATGGTTCTGTTGCAGGAGATCCATCTCCTGGGCACCCACTGTGCCTTCCCCTGTCAATTTGGTTATAGTAAATCTTCCACTCTGGCTTCACCAGGGGATCCAGAGTTACAGCATTCCTTCGCCATAAATTTTCTCCTGGTGGTCACTGAGATACTACATGATCCATTGGGTAGGTATGTGGGTTTGGCTGGAACCTGGAAGGGAAGTCCTACAATTTATTAAGTGTTTAAAACCCTCCCTCAGGTACAGAGACAGACGCCCTGGGACCAAACACAACTGATCACAAACTTACCACACGGTATGCTGCTTCTTGGGGAGGACTTCAATGCTGTGGCTGACCCAGTCTTGGACATTTTGAACCTCATCTCTCGAGACTGTTGGGCCCTCTCCCAGTCCCTCAACTACTGGATGACTTCTCTGAGACTCTGTGGATGGTCTGGAACCTGTGTGGCAGAGCTTGCACACTCACACCTTGGCCTCTACTAAAATTATGTCCCACATTGACTACATATTTCTGCCGGTAGTGAACATCTCTGCCATGGTGGGTACTACTGTGCTCCCCGGAGGCATTTCAGACCGCTCCCCATTGCTTCTTCAGCTGGGGACACCAAAACAACCCATGTGGTGCTACACGCATGGTTCCTTGTAGAAGAGGAGCTGGTGGAACACATGTCTGAGGAGCTTGGATCCTATTTTGAGGCCAACATGGGGACGGTTCAAAGTGTCTGTACAGTCTAGGCGGCCAATGAGTCCACAATTTGAGAAGTGAAAAAGGATTACCTCAAATGCAAAGAGAGAGATAAGCAACGTGGCATTCTAGACCTCAAAACCTGAATACTCTGTAATAAGACTGTGGGCGCGCTCCGTGCAACTGAAGTGGTAACGTGGCAATTGGCCCTAGATAAGGCTGCATTGCGCCAGCTGGTCTCCCACGAGGCCCACTAATGCTGGCGGGCGGCCACCCAAAGAATATATGACCATGGAGATAAAAGCAGTGTACTCCTTTGTCGACTGGCAACCAGAAACATTAGTTTGAGACTTGTCCCTGCCTTGAAGGATGAATCAGAGTCCTTGGTCACTACGGCCAAAGAGACTGCTGCAGTATTTGCTAACTCTTATGAACGACTTTATGCCGATCAGCCTCCACCTCCTATTGAATGAGCCTGGCTGTTGCTCGTGGATATACCCCTCCCCTGTCTGATATGGGCCCTAGAAAAGACCCTGTAGGGACCAATCACTGAGGAAGAGATTCAAGCGGCCATCTGGGATTTTAAATCAAGGAAAACCCCTGGTTCGGATGTGTTGCGTTTGCCATCGAGTATTATTCTAAACACTGGGAAATTGTGACTCCCTCACCTCCTCCGACTCTATTTAAAGACCAGGGGGAAGAAGTCCTTCCCCCAGGTGCTTGACCTGGCAACTATTGTCATCATTCCTAAAACAGATCAACCATCGATGGACTGTGGGTCCTACCGACCCATCTCCTTGATCAATGTGTACATCAAAATGTATGCCAAGATCCTGACGAGCAGGCTTCAGACAGTCCTCTACTTCGTCGTCCACCCAGATAAATGTGGCTTTATGTCAGTCCTCGGCACAAGACACAGTATACGACGCCTGCATGTAGCCCTAAGTCATGTTGGTGAAATTGAAGAGGCGGCAGCCATGTTGCTTGTCAATTTTGAAAAAGCACTCAACACTGTTGACTGGGATTATCTCAGAGTGGTTCTATCTGGATGGGGTTTGGCGACCAATTTCAGGCAATTGTGTCCCTTCTATATTCTCATGCAATGGCCGGAGTCAAGATCAACAGTGTATTTTCCTGTGCATTTCCAATCCACTGTGGTACACTGTGGTACCTGGTAGAGTTGACAGCTTCCCCCACTCCTTTTAGTTTTTGCCATCGAGCCCCTGGCATGGATGATCCAATGCGATGCGCAGATGAGGGGATGGCAATGGAAGGGAGGCTCTGAAGACAGGATCGCATTATATGCTGATGATATCCTTCTCTTCCTCGCACATCTGGCGGTCTCTGGCCCACAAGCCCTTAGGCTTCTCCATCTTTTTGCGGAGTCCGCTGGCTGAATGAAGAGAAGTCACTTCTCCTCCCTTTACAGGGGGAAAATGCATTGAGTGACTTGCAAATGGGCATCCCCATTTGCCGCCTCAGCTTTAAACATCTGGGTATGCACATATCAACTCTGCCAGACTTCACTAGTGCCCTCAACCTTGCACTCCTCTTGAAGGGGACTATAACCATCCTGGTGGTGTGGCAACACCTCCCTTTAATTTTTTTGGCCAGAGTTGCACTAATAAAGATGATTATACAGCCCCAGTTCTTATATAGCCTGTAAAACTTTCCACATTCCTAATACATGGTTTAATGAGTGTCAGCGATGTTTCGGATCTTTCTCTGTAAGGCTGCGTCCTCCCCGCATCAACCAGGCTAACTACTGCTGGTTAGGCTATGATAAAGGCATCGGAGCGGTGGACGTCCATTTCTACTATTGGGCATCCCCCCTGTTAGTCATAAATGACTGGCTAACGGGCGACTGGGATAATCCGGAGTACCAGTTGCAATTCTAGTGCTTTGGTCTTGATGAGGTGATGCACTATTTTTATGGCCGACCACTCTCCCTCACCCTCCCTGAGGTTACCAAAGTGATCTTCTTAGTGTGGAGAGGGGCGTCGTGTTTTACAGGCAGGATGAAGTCACAGGAACTGCGTTGATTCAGTGGGCGTTGTGTCAAATTTTCTACCGCACAGCAGGCGCTGCGTCGATTCCCCTCTGGAAGTCGGGCTGCGTCGTTCCAGTTCGGCTGTGTGTTGTTCCGGTGGGCCATGAGTCAAATTTCCGGTTGCTATGCTGCCGCTGCGTCGATCTTCTTGATGCAAAGTCGGGCTGTGTCGTTCCAGTTCGGTGTGCGGTGACATTTTCACTACAGTGTAGGCTGTACATTGTTTCTGGCAGGCTGTGCATTGAATTTCACCGCACAAGGAGTCCTCCTTGAAAAAAATTAAGTCTTTTTGGTCCTGACACTTCAGGGAACAGGAGGCAAGCTCTATCCAAGCCCTTGAAGAGCACTTCTTCACCACAATCAGAGAGCAGCAAGGCAGCAGGGCAACAGCAGGGCAGCAATCCTTCACAGGAAGCAGACAGGTGAGTCCTTTGGCCATCCAGGCAGGTCTTCTTGGCAGGATGCAGGTTCTGGTTCAGGGTCTCTTCTCCAGGAAGTGTCTGAGTTGGTAGGGGCAGAGGCCTTGTTTAAATACCCCAATGTGCCTTTGAAGTCGGGGAGACTTCAAAGAGTGGCTTAGAAGTGCACAAGGTCCCCTTTCAGTTCAATCCTGTCTCCCAGGGTCCCAGTAGGGGGTATGGCAATCCTTTTTTGTGAGGGCAGGCTACTGTCCTTTAACATGCAAGTGTCAGGCCCTCCGTCCTCCCAGCCCAGGAAGACCCATTCAAAATTCAGATGTATGCAAGTGAGGCTGAGTATACTGTGTTTGGGGTGTGTCTGAGTGAATGCACAAGGGAGCTGTCAACTTTCAAAGATTTAAGTGCAGAGAAATGCTCACTTTCTAAAAGTAATATTAAAACTAACTTCACCAGTCAGCAGGATTTTGTATCACCATTCTGGCCATACTAAATATGACCTTCCTACTCCTTTCAGATCAGCAGCTACCACTCACACAGTGTATGAGGGCAGCCCCAATGTTAGCCTGTTTTAAGGAGAGAGCATATGCACTTTAGCAGTGATTATCAGAGGTAAAGTGCGCAGAGTCCTAAAGCCAGCAAAAATTAGGTCAGAAAAAGAGAAGAAGGAAGGCAAAAAGTCTAGGGATGACCCTGCAGAAAGGCCATTTCCAACACCAACCCACTTCAACTGTCCTATTAAATTTCAAAGAGTCACAAACAGGAGACAGTGCTGCAGTGCTATGTCCTATAGCTAGAGCCCCCGCTTTTACACAAGCAGCACAGTAAGGATGCTGATGAGCATGGCTCATGTATAAATAAGTATCTGCTGGAAGGATGGCCCGACCCCTCTCCAGTCCTGAAGAGGATGTCAGGGGAAGAAGTGGATGAATGGAGATGTGAAGAGGGAGGAGCATAACCCTCACATGTGTGGCAGATGGGTCATTAATCCCCATACCCACAGGTTTCATAGCCCTGCGCTAATGCTCCACCATTTATAAACAGATTTTAAATCAAGGCTTAACTAGGTATTTAAAGAAGCTGACATGGCTAATAACACTAGAGGACGCCAGATGCTAGCTCTGATATGTTTTCGCTTTCCTTGCATGGCAGTTCCGCCTGCTATGAAGACTCCGCTTGAGTTTGTTGCCCTTGGCAAGGAGAAAATCCAGACATGCTTGGGTGAGGCAACAAGAACTAGGAGAGAGTAAAAAATAGACGGGGGGGGGAGAGAGAGTGTAACACACTAAGAGAGACAGAATGAGAGACAGAAAGCGAGATCATGAGGGACAGAGAAAAAGAGAGAGCGGGAGCAAGAAAAAGGAAGAGAAGGAAAGGCAAAGGTGAAAAAGAACAAGACAGGATAGAGGAAACAGAAAGGACAAGGAGAGAGGTCAAAAGAGAGGGGAGTGTGGAATAAAGAGTCCATGGACTCAGAATAGTATTTTCGGTGCCAGATCACACACGAAGACAGATGTCCACTGACAAGTGGGCTTCTCTGTAATCCCGTAACCTTTGTACAGTTTTGCAGTGTAGGTGATCTCATCCTAAAAATGTAATCTGAAGCTGAGCTGAACAATAATGGTCTTGTAGACACAGGTTAAACCACAGAGCTGGGGACAAATGTAAAACAGGTGCCAGAACCTAGAACGCTATAGAAGCGAGAGGTATGGCGTCTGAGTAGAATTGGGGAAGATCGGACAAAGGGTTTTGTCAAGAGGGAAGATGAGGCCCAAAGGCAGAGGAAACCAAACCCACTGAACAAAGAAACGGGAGAAGATATCATGCACTCCAAGTGATACTCTGCGATGCATGCTAGCTCAGTCGTGTGTGGAAAAGTAACATCCTTTAGAGGGATTTTAAGAATTTAGCCAACGAATACCATCATTCTTATGTACACGATACCTGCAGTATTTTTCTGGCGCAATATCATGACCCTGATATATGATACCAATGAACTCCTGCAGGCTACTTATAGGGGAAGGAGGGTAACACTGAGCAACAAACCCTTTCAATCGACCAAAACACGGTGATGATCTCTTTTATGGTGCGCAATTAGCCATCTACCAGACAGGTTCAGATGAAATATAGAATCATAACTGTACAGTGACCTTATTCACTAGGTGGGTATGTTTTACAAGGACTGATAATTACACCTTTTTAATTCATCTGATGATGTTTGTCGATATTTATTAAATGTTTATATGTATATATGTAGTTTATGAATTTATGAAAATAAAATAATGTTTAATACATTGGCATATTCGTTATTTGTGGTATGTACGGAGTTTTGCACAGCATTACACATCGTCGTTATTGTTTGCCTATGCTTCTTCCTAACTAAGCAAACTGCGTCGATTCATTGGTTTGTTTGGAATTAACCCTGTCCCTTGTTCTCGAGGGGTTACTCGCTTTTGTGTGCAGTCCTGATGTATGACACTCACTCATGACCAGAGATATGCAAGCTGCACACTCACTGTTTGGCAAATGGGATTGCAATTTGTGAAGCGGAACTATGTACTATCGGTCACATCACAAACTGCCCATTTGTAGCGGGTCACAAGACAATCTCCCTCATGAATATTATTATGCAGGTCACAACTGCGACCCTTTGTGATTGGCTACACATACATGGACGGTGGGCTGAAAGGGACAATTGACCCCATTCTCGGCATTTGTTTTTCGAACCAGGGAACATTTTTAAAGCAGTTTATGTCAAATAGTGGACGTGTGCTGCTTTAAAAAAGCAGAAAAGATATCATGGGAAGCAGGCAGCATCCCAAGGTCCCCGTTGCTGCCTGACATGACTCCCAAAGTGGACAGAATCCCCTTTGCGACAAGCTATTATCCCACTTAAAACGGGTGGTAACTAATCAATGGTTTGTGACTAGAATTGCGGTCACAAGCCATTGATACATACCTTGTCAAAATGCAACTAGGAGGTGGATACTCCTTCACGCGGCCTGACATCTGGAATGTTGAAAAGGGGCGCTCGCAAAAGCTCTTGTGAGTCATAAACAGATTTCCGAATAGTAAAAGGGTTTTTATACATTGTTAAAAACACTTTTGGAATCATAAAAACTATGATTTTGCATATCACATGGGTTTCAATCATAAAATGGCTTAGTACATCAGGCCCTATGTGCTTACAAAAATTACTAAAGAAAAAGTTCATCATGCAAAATATGGCTTGCTCTATTAGACAACAACATCTGTTCATTCCCCTGCAAGGACAATATTTTACTTTCATAGCTAAATCATAAAAATGGAAGTAATTTAAGCCAAAGGCATGTTCATCTGTTTTTTACCATATGTCTTATAACTCATATTTTTCAACTAAGGGTTGCTATATTATTTCCCTAAAAAGCCCTATTTAAAATATTCAACCATTTTAATGACATTTGCAAAAAAAAATTTTACTCATGGCCTAAGGGCCTTGTTTAAAGTTGGGGGGATGGGTACTCAGTCACAAACGTGATGGCTATCCTGTCCATGTTATTACAAGTACCATATGGCATAAAACACTTGAACGAAGGCAAACAAAATATCTGCCAAACTCCTACTAAGGACAGACATTGAACCTTTACAGATTTAGCGGCATATTTATAATTGGCTTGCGACATTTTAGCATAATTGTTTTTACGCTAAAATGGCGCACACTTAACTCCATATTTATATTGTGATGCTCCACCCATCTAGCATCAAAATATAGGAGTTAAGACCATGTTGTGGATGCGGTAAACTACATTGCGCTAATTAGATGCAAGGTAGGCGTTCCTGTCAACATCATAATGCTAACCCCCTACCTCCATATTTATACTCCGGCGCAGAAACGACCCGCACAGAGATGGTGGACCCAAATAACAGTGCTAAGCCTGCGTTGCACCATTATTTCACCCCTGGGTCAGACCAGGCGACAGGGCACCTTTGGACCCATCTCCATGGCTAACCACCATCAAATGGGCCCACAGATGCCCACCACAAACCCCAGCAACACCCCCATCCACACCAGACGGACAGCATAGGATGGTGAACCCCATCCTGAGTAAGTATGGGTAAGTATATATATATATTTTTAGGTGCCATTGGGGGCCCCCACATGGGGCCCCCCTGCCTGACACTGGGTCTTATGGCCTTGCCTAGGGGATACTGGTCCCCTGGGCTGGCTATTGTGTTGGTGGGAATAACTCCTATCTTTACTGGGCTAGTGTCTTTTCTTTAAACCCTAGCCTGTCCTATGCGCCACCGTGCGCCATTCCATAATTATGGCACCCGGCTGGCGCCATGGAAAGGCACTAGCAGGCTCTATGGATTTTGCTGCAAAACTGCGTTATAAATATGGGCCTTTGTTTATGAATAAAATGGAATCTTTTGAACAACATTAGGCTGGTTGGTTGTGACATGCCTGGTTGTTCTACAAGGGTGCAGTATGACCAAATTATTCTAAATATTTAAAATCCTATCTAAATTCAACTTTTACTGTCGATGTCTAATGCACATACTATTTCCTACTCTATTAAGGGGACAGTACTTACTTATGACAAAGTCGATCAAAAAATTAATTGCTGAATTGGAAAGCAATCATAATGCATTTAGAAAATCTGAGCCTACACACGATACTATATGTACTATGTGTCCTTCTCCTGTTGTTAATCTCCAAAGCCATTATTCACTCTGAATCCAGAAGAAGGTTTAGTACTGGCCCAATCTTTCTACTAATCTCAGCCATGGGACCTTCTTACTCAGCGTGTAGTAAGCAGAAGCAGCCCCCTGCATGAATCCACCTCTTCATGTAGCCTGTTCAACTTACGTTGGGCTTTTAAAAAGTAACAATGGAAGGCGCTTTGCTGCAGCAGTTCTCAGATGGTTTCAAGGACACTGACCCACATAAGAGTCACAGAAAAGCTGCTATTGTGTTTGTCTGAACAAGCCAATTAGAATGGTCCTAGCACAGGGTTTGCTTTTGATCGGATTCTGATTGTTTGAAATGGTAGCCAATCCGACTTGCTGAACTCATTCTGTCTAGGTGCTTGTACAAGGACCATCCTAATTGGCTACTATCAATCTATTTGAATAGCGGAGATCAGCCTGTGAGTCCTGAACCACATGTTGTTGTATAGGGATGTGTATACAGCCCAAACTCAATCAGTTTTTTGTTTCTGGTCAGAGCCTCAGCTTCTGAATCTAGTCCAGATTCGGAAAATTAAGTCTGCAGCACCGAACCTTTAAGATCTATTGGTTTTACCAATAGTTTTTAGTGATGCTGTATAGCATCTCCAATGCTGTGCACCATAGCTAAAGTAGAATAGAAAAAAAACCTGTGATGAAGGTCGCCCAAACCATTTTACAGGTTCCCACACCACGCATGCATGCACCTACAAAACTACGCATTAACTTTGTTTACTTTTTATTTACCAATCTGAGTTGAATCAGTAAATGAAAAGCAAAAAAATGCACAAAAGTTGATTTTGTATTTGAAATCTGGGGAAAGCAAGACAAGAGCATGAACAATACATGAGGCATGGGTAGTAGGAAGCAACACAGGGGGTGGGGGGCACAGAAAACCAAACAGATGAGAGAGCAACATGGCATATCGGGCAGTGGGAGAAAAGTAAATGGTCATGAGCGAGAGCAACATAGGGCTGGGGGCAGCACACAGGCGATAGAGCAACAGGGGAGAAGCACAAGAGGGCAAGTGCACCTGAAGAGGGTGGCAGTGAAACTCACAGGCAAAAGTGGGAGAACTAAGGTGTGGAGGGGGAAAGAGAAGGGCACTAAGAGTCAGCAATAAAACACATAGGGGTCAGTCCCGTCGGTCCGACCGTGACATTAAGACCATGGCAGAGCCGCCACAGTCAAACTGCCAACACCGCCAGGCTGCTGCTAGCCTGTAGCCTGGCGGTCCCGGCGGTTGTAATCCGCCAGGGCAGCACTGGGGGTTACAAATTCCCATCAGCCAGCCTGTCCATGGCGATAAACACCACCATGGAAAGGCTGGGGGTATGGGGTCCTCAGAAGGCCCCTGGGGGCCCCTGCACTGCCCATGCACTTGGCATAGGCAGTGCAGGGGCCCCCATGCACAGCCACATCGTGCATTCCACTGCCCGAATTACGGGCAGTGGATTGCACAATGGGTGCTGCTGCACCCGCTGAACTGCCAGATTGCCGCGGGTCCATTAGGAGCCGGCTGCAATGTTAAGGCCCAGCGGGGAAGCCATAAAAGGGCCGGCGAGGTTCAGACCGCATAGGCGGCCTGATGGCGTGACGGCATCGCCCGCCAATGTCCTAATGAGGGCCATAGACTCTTGTGAAGAGTTTCAGAAAAAAGAAAAAACGCAGTTCTCTTGTAGTGGACAGTGAAAGGACACAATTAAATTGGCAGTGCCCCAAGGGAGGGACAGCCACACGATAGGCAAGGCATCAAATAAGAAACAGCAAAATGAGAGGGACAATAAAGACAACCAATGGTAAGCAATAGGTGGGCTGCAGGCCCCTCTATGTTTCTGGTAAGCCCACAATATGCCTTTCACAACCAGACAGCTGAAAATTTCACAATGGATTCCCCTGCGAACATCCTAACACAAAATGTGAAAGCCAACTCAACAGCTGCAAACTCTTTGCCACTCAATTCACCTCAGCATTCCCCCAAATACAGAGTTATTCCCAGCATCTCCATCCTACAGTGGTAGCCCCAAATTAAGTTTGGCTCAGCCTGTAATGTTTGGCTGAATATACCCTGTAAACTGTTGCTTGGGTTGTCTGATGAAGAGCAACAGACCTTGAGTAGCTCACCTGCTCTTCCCAGTTGCTTCTAATGGGAGCAAAGACATCCCTTTGAGCTACATTTCATGGGGAGAATTTTGACGAAACAGCAAAGTCCTGAGTATATAGCACATGGTGGCATGAAGGAAAGTTCTACATATCCAGTGGATTTTGTTTTCTCGTGGCATCAGGCATGTTTTCCCAATCAAACTATGTGGAGATCTATTGTTGGGGCTTCTCGTGTGTGACCACAAGATGTAAGAAGCACTCCAAACTTAAAATTAAAAAAATATAATATATTTTAATGTCATCAATGTACCAAGACAATCCTACAGTCTCCATCTGAGTTATGGCTCACAATGCTGCTCTGTCAGACCAGTGCTCAGATGGCTAAAATAGTAAGGCTCTATTTGCCAAAATGGCAAAGTCCTGAACTAGAGTTCAATCATGGTTGGTAAACGTTTTCCTCCTCAATCCCTGCTCAACATTTGTGCTGCTAACTATATGAATTTGATGAGCTTCACAAAATATTGTTCTATGGTGACGATTGAGTTGGAGCTGTGCAGGTTTCTCATCCTCAAAACACATAAAAGTTGTTGTTAGACCTGACAGCCTTAGGGTGGTCACCCCTAACTTTTTGCCTCCCTCCCTCCACTTTTCGGACACCGTTTTTGCTGGTTTTTAGACTCTGCGCACTTTACCACTGATAACCAGTGCTAAAGTGCATATGCTCTCTCCCTTTAAACATGGTAACATTGGATCATACCCAATTGGACTATTTAATTTACTTATAAGTCCCTAGTAGAAGGCACTATATGTGCCCAGGGCTTGTAGATTAAATGCTGCTAGTGGGCCTGCAGCACTGGTTATGCCACCCACTTAAGAAGCTCCTTAACCTTGACTCAGGCCTGCCATTGCAAGGCCTGTGTGTGCAGTTTCACTGCCACTTCGACTTGGCATTTAAAAGTACTTGCCAAAGCCTAAAACTCCCCTTTTTCTACATATAAGTCACCCCTAAGGTGTGCCCTAGGTAACTCCTAGGGCAGGGTGCTGTGTGGGTAAAAGGCAGGACATGTACCTGGGTAGTTTACATGTCCTGGTAGTGTAAAACTCCCAAATTCGTTTTTACACTACTGTGAGGCCTGCTCCCTTCGTAGGATAACATTTGGGCTGCCCTCATATAGTATTGAAGTGGTAGCTGCTGATCTGAAAGGAGGAGGAAGGTCATATTTAGTATGACCAGAAGGGTAATACAAAATCCTGCTGACTGGTGAAGCTGGATTTAATATTACTATTTTAGAAATGCCACTTTTAGAAAGTGAGCATTTCTCTGCACTTAATTCTTTCTGTGCCTTACAATCCACGTCTGGCTGGGTTTAGTTGACAGCTCCTTGTGCATTCACTCAGACACACCCCAAACACAGGGTGCTCAGCCTCACTTGCATACATCTGCATTTTGAATGGGTCTTCCTGGGCTGGGAGGGTAGAGGGCCTGCTCTCACACAAAGGACTGCCACACCCCATACTGGGACCCTGGCAGACAGGATTGAACTGAAGGGGGACCTGGTGCACTTCTAAGCCACTTTTGATGTCTCCCCCACTTCAAAGGCACATTTGGGTATAAAACAGGGCCTCTGCCCTACCACCTCAGACACTTCCTGGAGAAGAAACTTGTAAGCAGAACCTGCATCCTGCCAAGAAGAACTGCTTGGCTGCCCAAAGGACTCACCTGACTACTTTCTCTGAAGGACTGCTGCCTTGGTGTTCCCTGGCTGTGGTGAAGAAGTGTTCTGCAAGGGCTTGGATAGAGCTTGCCTCCTGTTCCCTGAAGTCTCAGGACCAAAAAGACTTCTCTCTTGCAACTGGACTCCTTGTGCCACGAAAAATTCGACGCACAGCTTGCTCTGCGGTGAAAAATTCCCCGTACGCCGACCCGGGACGACGACGCTCGACTTTGCAAGGAAAAAATCGACGCGCCGCCTGCGGTGCGACTGTAACTTCGATGCACGGCCCACCGGAACGTGCACAGCCGACCTGGGACGACGACGCCCGCCTCCCAGAGGGGAAATCCACGCAGCGCCTGCCGTAAGGGAGAAGTTGCCCCACATCGCCCACCGGAACGATGCAGAGCTTGCCAACAAGCCTAGGATTCCACGCACAGACCCCGGGGCGTCTGAAAACCCCGCAACCCGAAGAGGAGGCCCGTCTGCGCGCCGGAAATCGACGCGAAATCTTCCCCGCGTGGAAAATAACGACGGAAGTCCGTGTGCGAAGGGGCGAAACCGACGCACACACCATTTTCCACGCATCTCCTCCTCTGCGACCCTTTGCGGACATTTTTACTCAAACCAGGTACTTTGTGCTTGAAAGAGACTTTGTTTGCTTTTAAAAGACTTAAGACACTTTATATCACCTTTCAGTGATATCTTTACATTTTCTTATTGCATCTTTGAACGTTTTTGACCTGCAAATATCCAGATAAATATCATATATTTTTCTAAACACTGTGTGGTGTATGGTTGTGGTGCTATATGGTGTTATTGTATGATTTATTGCACAAATACTTTACACATTGCCTTCTAAGTTAAGCCTGACTACTCAGTGACAAGCTACCAGAGGGTGGGCACAGGATAATTTGGATTGTGTGTGACTTACCCTGACTAGAGTGAGGGTCCTTGCTTGGACAGAGGATAACCTGACTGCCAACCAAAGACCCCATTTCTAACATTGGTGATCAGTGGTAAGGATAAGACTTGTATTTGTGCAGTGACATACAGTAGCTAAGTATTTCACTACCTACCCAAAGTTGAAGATCAACTTGATTTTTATATTCTTTCTGCAATTTCGTTTTCCTGTCAATTTTTTTACCAAAATCCTCACTCAACTTGTCTCAGGCTGGGTCTCAAACAGGAGATTTTGACCTAGCCCTGCTGGAGACAAACACTGTCAAACAGTTGAAGGGATTCTGCAGGGATATGGGAGTACCCACCCAAGGTGCCTCCAGAAAGGAGGAATTTCAAAAGGCGCTGAGGGCCTGGGCAGCAGCCCATTCAGAGGAGGGTGCTGAGGAGGAGGAGGAGTCAGAAGATGGTCCCCCAGAGGATTTTTTTGCAATCAGTGGATGTTACCACTGCAACCATGCCCCCTGCAAAACTAGGGAGCAGTGTCTCTGATCAAAGCCTGACCGCAGAGGAAAGGAGAGAGGAGAGAGAGTTTCAATTGCAAATGTGAGGGCTAAAAATTGAGGCTCAACAGGAGGAAAGGAGGGCAGAGAGAGAAGCCAAGCAAGCTGAGGCTGAAAGAGCAGCCAAACAGGTTGAAGCTGAGAAAGCCTTGGCTGAAAAGAAACTTTTGTTGGCTCATGAACTGAGTCTCAAGGAGCTGGAGATCAAGGCAAGACAGTCTGAGTCCAGCAGTAATGGTGGCAGAATATAGACAGGACCTGCTGGAGAAAAGAAGGTTCATATACCCAAAAATGTGGTGTCCAGTTTTGTGGTGGGAGATGACATAGATAAGTGGCTAGCTGCTTATGAAGTTGCACTAGAGGCTCATGAGGTTCCTGAAGGGCAATGGGGTACAGCTAAGTGGAGTAATGTGCCAGTACTGGGGAGGGACACACTTCTCACACTGGATCCTAAGGATCGAAACATATACCCACTTCAGAAAGCCATCTTACTTGCCAAGTTTGGGCTGACCCCTGAGGGATACCGTCAGAGGTTCAGGGACAGCACCAAACAATCCACACAAACATGGGTAGATTTCTTTGACTTTTCCAGTAAGGCACTGAATGGATGGGTGCGGGGCAGCAAAGTAGATGATTACAAAGGGTTATATGACTTGATTCTGAGAGAGCATATGCTCAGTGTTACTTTTACAGAGTTGCGCCAGCACTTGGTAGATAGTAAGCTGACTGACCCCAGGAAGCTTGCTGAGGAGGCGGACCTCTGGGTTAGCACCAGAGTGTCCAAAAAGGTATCTGGGGGGGATTCCCACAAAGGTGGTCAGGGTTCCCAACAGAAGAAAGAGGGGGGAGAAAAACTTAAAGATAAGGAGTTCTCAAAAGGCCCCCAAAAGAATTCCCAAGGGGGGGGTCACCATTCCTCTCCTAGGTTTGCAAAGAAGCCAGGGTATTTTGATAAAACATTAGGGAAGTTCATCCCCAAATGCTTAGAGTGCTACCAGTTTGGACACTCTAAGGGCAACTCCCAGTGCCTCAAGAAGGCACAGTCTACCACTGGACAGACACCTGGGTTGGCTAGTGTAGGGCTCAGGGGGGAGACAGTCCCAGTTAGCTTTGGGGAGCAGGCAGAGGTTTCCCTAGTGTCCCTGGGAGAAAGAGAAATGGTGCCTAAAGCCCACATGCCAGAAAATACTTCAACGTATAGGCAGTGGGTCACAATTGATGGGCAAAGGGTGGAGGCTCTGCGTGACACAGGAGCCAGCAGGACTACTGTCAAGAGTCAGCTGGTGTCACCAGAGCAGATAGTCCCAAATACATTCCACTAGGTCATAGTCGCTGACAATCGTGAGAGTCACCTACAGGTGGCTCTGGTTCCCTTTGAGTGTGGGGGGGTCTCTGGTACTCTGAAAGTAGCTGTGAGTCCTGCCATGCCTGTAGATTGTCTGTTAGGCAATGATCTTGAGCATACTGCCTGGAAAGAGGTAGAGCTCAGATCCCATCTGGAGATGTTAGGTTTTGCCTGAATGGGTCTGCATGACCACACAGTCCATGGCTGCCTGGGAAGGGAGTCAAGGGTGTCTGGGGCCTGGAACAATGGCCCAGACAGCTGCAAAGAGGAAGGGCAAGAGGTGCGTGAAACCCGCCTCAAATGTTCCCACGGTGGTGGACGGGCCCTGAGGAGGAGGAGGCCCCTGAGCCAACTGGGGAGGACATAGCTGACCTGGGTAACCTACCTGAACTTGCTGGCTGGCAAGTAGAGGGTGGGCCAACCAGGGCAGAATTCTGCAAGGCGCAGAAGGAATGCCCTACCTTTGAGGTTCTGAGGCGACAGGTCACAGCCCAAGCAGCAGGTGACGCCTCTGGCACTCACCATATTTACTGGGAGAATGATCTCCTTTACAGTGAGCCTAAGGTTCCAGGTCCTGGGGCAGCCTGTGTGCTGGTGGTCCCCCAGTGTTACTGGGCCTTCCTACTGTGTCTGGCTCACGACATCCCCCTGGCAGGACACCTGGGCCAAGACAAGACCTTTAACAGGCTTGTCACCCACTTCCATTGGCCCAGAATGAGTATAGCCTCAGATAATTTCTGCAGAGCTTGCCCCACCTGCCAGGCTAGTGGGGAGACAGGGAAACAGCTTAAGGCTCCCCTGTTCCCACTCCCCGTCGTTGCACCCCCTTTGAAAGGGTGGGCATCGACATTGTTGGTCCCCTGGACCCCAAAACTGCCTTGGGCAACAGGGTTATCCTGGTTTTAGTGGACCATGCCACCCGCTATCCAGAGGCAATCCCTCTGAGAACAGTGACTGCACCGGTGGTGACCAGAGCCCTCATGGGAATATTTACTTGTGTGGGATTCCCTAAGAAGGTTGTGTCTGACAGGGGCACAAACTTCATGTCTGCGTACATGAAGTCCATGTAGGATGAGTGTGGGGTGACCTACCGGTTTACCACCCCTTATCATCCTCAATCCAATGGGCTTGTTGAGAGATCCAACAAGACCCTGAAGGGCATGATTAGTGGCCTGACCGAAGCCATGAGGCGTAAGTGGGACGTCCTCTTACAATGCCTGTTGTTTGCTTACAGAGAGGTGCCCCAGAAAGGGGTGGGATTCAGCCCCTTTGAGCTTCTCTATGGTCACCCTTTCAGGGGACCTCTAAGCATTGTTAAAGAGGGCTGGGAGAAAGCTCCCAAGACACCTCCCCAGGATGTGGTTACCTAAATGCTGGCCCTCCGCAACCAAACCTAACACTTCTGGAAGCAGGCCATGAGTAACCTCGAGGCCAGTCAAGAGGTGATGAAGGAGTGGTATGACGGGAAGACCACTCTGGCTGAGTTCTCACCTGGAGACAAAGTTTGGGTGATGGAGCCAGTAAAGCCCAGGGCTCTCCAGGATCGCTGGACTGGCCCCTTTGAGATCAAGGAGCGTAAAGGGGAGGCCACTTACCTAGTGGACCTCAAGACCCCTAGGCACCCCCTAAGGGTCCTCCATCACAACCGGCTCAAACCTCACTTTGAGAGGCCTGAGGTCAGTATGCTCCTGGTCACAGACGAGGGCATGGAAAAGGAGAGTGAACCTCTCCCCGACCTCCTCTCTGCCAAAGAAGGTGATGGGTCAGTGGAGGGTGTAATTCTCTCTGACTCCCTGACTCTAAACCAGAGAAGAGACTGCTATGAGCTGTTAGAGCAGTTCTCCTCTCTGTTCTCCCTTACTCCTGGACTGACCCACCTATGTGTTCATGACATTGACACGGGTGGCAGCCCCCCTGTGAAGAACAAAATTTACAGGTTATCGGTGAAGGCAAGCATCAAGGAGGAGGTCTCCAAGATGTTGACTTTAGGGGTTATTGAGAAATCCAGTAGTCCCTGGGCCAGCCCTGTGGTGTTGGTTCCTAAGGCTACTGCCCCAGGTGCGAAGCCAGAACTCAGGTTCTGTGTGGACTACTGGAGTCTCAACTCAGTCACACGGACTGATGCTCACCCCATCCCCCAAGCTGATGAGCTCGTTGACAGACTAGGCGCTGCCAAGTTCCTGAGTACGTTTGATCTTACTTCAGGGTACTGGCAGATCGCCCTGACTGACGGGGCTAAAGAGAGATCAGCATTTTCCACGCCTGATGGCCATTACCAGTTCCGGGTGATGCCATTTGGGCTGAAAAATGCCCCCGCTACCTTCCAACGGTTGGTTAACAGGGTCCTAGCTGGCAAGGATGCCTACTGTGCAGCCTACCTGGACGACATAGCTGTCTACAGTTCCAGCTGGGAGGAACACCTGCTCCACCTCAAGGAGGTACTTCAGGCTCTGCAACAGGCAGGCCTGATCATCAAGGCTAGTAAGTGCCAGATTGGACAGGGTTCAGTGGTGTACTTGGGACACCTAGTAGGTGGTGGCAAGGTGCAGCCACTCCAGGCCAAGATTGAAACTATCAAGGCCTGGCAACCACCTAGAACACAGACTGAGGTGAAAGCCTTTTTAGGCCTCACTGGATACTACCGCAGATTCATCAAGGGCTATGGTACCATTGTGTCACCCTTGACAGAACTCACTTCCAAGAAACAACCTAGGTTGGTGAATTGGACAGAGGCTTGTCAGAAAGCCTTTGAGTCTCTGAAGGAAGCCATGTGCACGGCCCCCGTGCTCAGGGCCCCTGACTACTCCCAGGAATTTATTGTGCAGACAGACGCTTCAGAGCATGGCATAGGGGCTGTTCTAGCACAGCTAAATGAGGAGGGCTCAGACCAACTAGTAGCCTTTATTAGCAGAAGGCTATTACCACGGGAACAGAGGTGGAGTGCTATTGAGAGAGAAGCATTTGCTGTGGTCTGGGCACTGAAGAAGCTAAGACCCTACCTGTTTGGGACTCGCTTCTTGGTTCAGACAGACCACAGGCCCCTCAGATGGCTCATGCAGATGACGGGTGAGAATCCAAAACTCTTGAGGTGGTCCATTTCCCTACAGGGGATGGACTTTACGGTGGAGCATCGCTGAGGGATTGACCACGCCAACGCTGATGGTCTCTCCAGATACTTCCGCTTTAGCGATGAGAGCTCCCAGGAGGTTGGGTAGCTCTCCCCACTTTCAGCTGGATGGGACTCATGTTAGACCTGACAGCCTTAGGGTGGTCACCCCTAACTTTTTGCCTGCCTCCCTCCACTTTTTGGACACTGTTTTTGCTGGTTTTTAGACTCTGCGCACTTTACCACTGCTAACCAGTGCTAAAGTGCATATGCTCTCTCCCTTTAAACATGGTAACATTGGATCATACCCAATTGAACTATTTAATTTACTTATAAGTCCCTAGTAGAAGGCACTGTATGTGCCCAGGGCTTGTAGATTAAATGCTACTAGTGGACCTGCAGCACTGGTTGTGCAACCCACTTAAGTAGCTCCTTAACCTTGTCTCAGGCCTGCCACTGCAAGGCCTGTGTGTGCAGTTTCACTGCCACTTCCACTTGGCATTTAAAAGTACTTGCCAAAGCCTAAATCTCCCCTTTTTCTACATATAAGTCACCCCTAAGGTGTGCCCTCGGTAACCCCTAGGGCAGGGTGCTGTGTGGGTAAAAGGCAGGACATGTACCTGGGTAGTTTACATGTCCTGGTAGTGTAAAACTCCCAAATTCGTTTTTACACTACTGTGAGGCCTGCTCTCTTCATAGGCTAACATTGGGGCTGCCCTCATACAGTACTGAAGTGGTAGCTGCTGATCTGAAAGGAGTAGGAAGGTCATATTTAATATGACCAGAACGGTAATACAAAATCCTGCTGACTGATGAAGTTGGATTTAATATTACTATTTTAGAAATGCCACTTTTAGAAAGTGAGCATTTCTCTGCACTTAAAGCTTTCTGTGTCTTACAATCCACGTCTGGCTGGGTTTAGTTGACAGCTCCTTGTGCATTTACTCAGACACACCCCAAACACAGGGTACTCAGCCTCACTTGGATACATCTGCATTTTGAATGGGTCTTCCTGGGCTAGGAGGTTGGACTACCTGCTCTCACACAAAGGACTGCCACACCCCCTACTGGGACCCTGGCAGACAGGATTGAACTGAAGGGGGACCTGGTGCACTTTTAAGCCACTCTTTGAAGTCTCCCCCACTTCAAAGGTACATTTGAGTATAAAACAGGGCCTCTGCCCTACCACCTCATACACTTCCTGGAGAAGAAACTTGTAACCAGAACCTGCATCCTGCCAAGAAGAACTGCCTGGCTGCCCAAAGGACTCACCTGACTACTTTCTCTGAAGGACTGCTGCCTTGCTGTTGCCCTGCTGCCTTGCTGTTCCCTGGCTGTGGTGAAGAAGTGCTCTCCAAGGGCTTGGATAGAGCTTGCCTCCTGTTCCCTGAAGTCTCAGGACCAAAAAGACTTCTCTCTTGCAACTGGACTCCTTGTGTGGTGAAAAATGAGACGCACAGCTTGCTCTGCGGTGAAAAATTCACTGCACGCCGACCCGGGACGACGACGCTCGACTTCGCAAGGAAAAGATCGACGCGGCGCCTGCAGTGCGACCAGAACTTCGACGCACGGCCCACCGGATCGACGCACAGCCGACCTGGGACGACGACGCCCGACTCCCAGAGGGGAAATCGACGCAGCGCCTGCCGTGAGGGAGAAATTTCCCCGCATTGCCCACCGCAACGACGCAGAGCTTGCCAACAAGCCCAGGATTCCACGTACAGACCCCAGGGCGTCTGAAAACCCCGCAACCCGAAGAGGAAGCCTGTCCGCACGCCAGAAATCGACGCAACGTCTTCCCCGCGTGGAAAATAACGACGCAAGTCCGTGTGCGAAGGGGCAAAACCGACGCACACACCATTTTCCACGCATCTCCTCCTCTGCGGCCCTTTGCAGAGATTTTTCACTCAAACCAGGTACTTTCTGCTTGAAAGAGACTTTGTTTGCTTTTAAAAGACTTAAGACACTTTATATCACCTTTCAGTGATATCTTTACATTTTCTTATTGCATCTTTGATCGTTTTTCACCTGCAAATATCCTGATAAATATCATATATTTTTCTAAACACTGTGTGGTGTATTTTTGTGGTGCTATATGGTGTTATTGTATGATTTATTGCACAAATACTTTACACATTGCCTTCTAAGTTTAGCCTGACTGCTCAGTGCCAAGCTACCAGAGGGTGGGCACAGGACAATTTGGATTGTGTGTGACCTACCCTGACTAGAGTGAGGGTCCTTACTTGGACAGAGAGTAACCTGACTGCCAACCAAAGACCCCATTTCTAACAGTTGTTATCTGCTTCAGTGACTTTTCCCTAATTGCAGGACTGTATCCAAAACAGCAGACAAACTAGTCCAAGCACTCCGAATGTGCAGCGGATAAGTTGAAAAGGTACAGATAGCCATGACTGGTGGCAAACTGAAGGTGATCTAGAATCGTCACAAAGGTAATAGTGGCTAGAATTCGATGTTTTCACTCTGAATGGCATAACAACAGACAACAGAAGGTTGAAGATTGTCATAGTTTTGACGCCTTCAGGAATTTTCAAGCCTTCAAAGGAACCTTCGAGGATTGACCTTGAATTGGGTAGAATTATGATGGGACATAGGAAGATAAAAAAAAAAAAAAAAAAAAAAACACCCAAAAGATGTCTCCCATGACGTACTAGAGCCCGCTCTCTTCTTGGCCCAGCCTTTTCACACGTTCGGCATGGTTTTAAACAATCGCGGTTCATGTAACTTCTCCAAATGGAAGTACAAGAAGCACTCCCCTTTAGAGAATGAATTGCTGGCACATTCATCTGGAACCCAGACACAAATAAGGACAATGATTTGTTTTGGGTATTGCCTACTGAGAATAATTCTAGTACAGCTGAACAGTAGACTCCTGAAGATGAGACTTCTTTAGCAGGAAAACACGTGACCTCCCTGTTGAACTGGTGCCTTCATCTCTCCTATTTCTATCAAATCCAGAGAGTAAACACACATTTCCTTGGCTGTGTAAAGGTTTTACAGACTGTGGTTACATTGTGCTTGGGACGATTTGCTGAGTCATGTTCTAATCACTGTAATGCAGATAACAAAGGATAAGCTAAAAGGCAATTTGCTACCATCATATTCATAAAGCGAGAATTGTGAATGTGACATTTATAAATATCACCTAACAAGTACTGCCTTTCATTATCATTGCAGCAGAAATACTGAAAAATGCACTGCACAGAAAAAGAGAATTTGGTAGTGAACTTATATGCACAACACCTCAGCTCCCATCTGTTGTACAGGCTTCATAATTTTAAATTGATGTAGGTGGTAATCTTTGATTTTTTAACCCTGAAGTGAAACTAAAATATCAACTCAATGTATTAATACATAATTTTCAAATGAAAAAAACTTGAACAATATATACCTCTTGACAACATGTATGTTTTCTAGGTACTTGGATGTGAGTTAAGCACAGCAGATATATAATTACCTATATATACTACGGATTTTCGTAGGACGATATTTAAAACTCAATATTCTGGTAATACACCTCTCGCACACTCCCATTTAACTGGTATTTTGTCTTGTGCAATGAACTCACTAAGGGCTTTATCCTACGGAGCTGCCTTTAAACAACTGAAACCCTGTTCTATACCTATAAATCCTAAACACAGTCACAAGTTTCTCCCTACATCTTTCTATATTTACCTTTCATGTATTTACTTTTTGTAGTGCACTGAACCTCATAAAATGTTTACCGAATATTAAAAACAATCTCTTGCTCTTCTCGCATAAATTGCGAGCATCTGGAGTTCCTCAGTGGTAAGCCGTAAACAGCATGCAGAGTACGACAAGACACCCATAATGATGGAAAGGTTGCCTATGTGGACCAGATTTACTAACATTTTTCGTCACAATAATGATGGAAAGGTTGCCTCTGTGTCCCAGATTTACTAACATTTTGCATCATAGTTGCACCACCTTTTTTGATGCAGCCACGATCCACGGGCTCATTTGTGTTGCCTTGAGTTCTCTGAAAAAGAATATATTTGTGTGCAAGGAAGTATGACCTTCCTGTATAAAAACATTCCTGCCTGTAATGCAGGTACCCTTGCACCATGGTGCAAGAAAGCCTGCATTTGGTGCTAGGCTGCCTGAAGTGCACCAGTGCCATGATAGAGCAGAAGTGCACCATATCTTAGTAAATATGGCACATTTTTTATCTCTCCCTTTCAGGCAGTGCAGGAAGTTGTCTTGCTGTGTTGCGTTGCATGAAAGGTTAGTGTATCCGGTCTTTAATCTTTCAAAACCATATCTACATACAACTTAATCAATAATAATTTGCTGCCTAATATTTCAGGGTTTCTGTTTTTAAACACTGTAAATTACTTATTTATTGTAACTAGCAAGTGAAGCTATGACCCAGTTTCATGGTAGTCAATGTATCGACCATGGAATAGGGAAAGGGTGAATTCGTCTAGCCAAAATTCAAACTGGTGACCTGCTGCTCACATTTGTCAGCAGCAGGAATCACCTCGCCGAGCCGTCAAGCACTAGCAAAGAGCAACTTCTTAGTGTAACTAACCATTGACATTAAATACATGCGGTCTTGGATCCTGGACTGCCTAATTCTATGATCATTACTTCCCACCCCTCCCATGTTCCAACAACAGTTTTGTTTGAGTCTCCATTTTCTTCTGCCATCATCTGGAGGACCTAATGAAGACCTTATGAACCAGGTGTAGCTCAACCTGGATGGCTTCCACAGGCTTTCCTCTGTATAGTGGGGTCAGGGATGGAAGAGATAGGTATTTCAGAATAAATATTTTTTTTTATTATTGATTTAAAAGCAACTGTAGGGTTTCTCTATGCCACCTGGACCTCACTGTATTTCGATGCCTAACCGCAAAAGGAGGGACGAGCACACAAATAGGCACAAACATTTGAGGAAAGAATAATTTACTGTTTTATTGTTAGTAGATTTTCTGGTGTCCTTGCTGTGGTATGGGCAGGCATGGAGAATAACAAATTGTGTGTATATCCATGTGCATATGTGTCACATATCAGCATGCTCAGCAGAGGTGATTGAGCTTTGAAAGAAAGGTATCCTCAACATACACAGCACCAGCAACTAGGCAGTTTGGAAAGGAATGTAGACGTCTTATAAGAACTGGGAAAAGTCAAGAAAATCAGATTATATTTTGTCATAAGGAAGGCTCCTGAGATGGGAGTTATTTTTCAAACCGAAAGCATCAACTCACTGACTCAGCATCTGACAACATTGCTACACTTCATGCATGTTTTAAAACATCTTAGCATGTGCACGTACCTTTGAGTTTCCATTCTGACCTTGAAGGAGCTGACAAGCAACTTGTATCATCATTTTTAGTAATAAAAAAAACTCTGCCACCAGAGTAGAAATAGAAATATTTCCAAAGTCAGGTAAGTCACTGAACTGCTGGGATATCACAGGCCTCTAAATAGTCCTGGCTTTGCACAATTACAAGGGGCACATGGAGCTGAATGTTTCTCTTCCAGATCCTGGCTCCATTGGTTGCCTCTTAATTGTGGTTGGTCCCTTGATTCCTGCAGCACCAAAATCACCTCTAAAAATATCTGTTTTTTCCCACACAATCCAATTACCTTTGATGGAATACCCATTGTATCTATTGTAAGTGACCTAAGGTCAGCCGATGAGGGAAGGCAGCAGTCCCAACCCTCCTAGGACCTGGAGGCCGAAGGTAAGTGTGTGTGTGATGTTTCAAATTGAATGTTTGGTGCGTGCGTGCATGTTTGAATGGTATGAATGCTGTTAATGGATGTGCGTGCGTGCGTGTGTGAAAGAATGAGTGTGTGTGATGTTTTAAAATGAATGTTTGGTGCGTGCGTGCATGTTTGAATGGTATGAATGCTGTAAATGGATGTGCGTGCGTGCGTGTGTGAAAGAATGAGTGTGTGTGATGTTTTAAAATGAATGTTTGGTGAGTGCGTGCATGTTTGAATGGTATGAGTGTTGTTAATGGATGTGCGTGCGTGCGTGTCTGTGTGTGAAAGAATGAGTGTGTGTGTGTGTGTGTGTGCCCCGCCTGCCCCCCTCCCTCCTAAAGCTGCCAGCCACCACTGGTTTTGCCTGACAAGGGCATGAGGTATGGTTTGTTTAACTAACTATAACTGGTCAATTTCAGGTTTTTCTGGCTTTATTTTGTAACTATAACTTCTCTTTAGCTTAGCTTTTTAAGGGAAATTTGCTAATATTTTGTGACACATATGTTAATGTCTTATGAGCAGAGGAATCCATAATCTATCCTTAACATATTTTTCTCAGTGAGTTTTAGGGAGGGGGAGTTAATGTTATACTATATCTGCCTTCTATACACCCAGTCTTCGCTGCACATGGCGTACAGCTGTGCACTGCAGGGCATAGCGAAAGGGTCAGGCATTTAACTAAGACCTGAGCCTATTCTCCTGAGCATCTAAACTCCCACCAGTCCAACCTTTGCAATGTCCAGGCTTCAGCAGTGTGTGGGAGGGACTTAGTGCTGTGCCTAAGCATGGGGTTCAGCAAGGCCATGCGCCCAACTTGTACAGATAATCTCTCATACTTCCAGTCCCTACCCTGTAGGCCATCAGTCGTAAGCAGTAAAGTTAGCCTTACATCCAAATCATGCTGCATTCTGTCTTTGGCTGAATAGAGCAGGTGGTGACCACTCGGCCTATCCATAGTAAAGTCCATAGAGCCAACCCTCTCTGCATCCAACACTTGTGGCACACAGTCAATAAATGCAACCAACTATCTTAGCATTCAACCGGTGTAGCACACAGCTTGTAGCCATGTGAAGTGGGGATGGCTGCAGGGTCCATGCTTTTGTCATGCCCTTTACCTGACCTCCCATATGCCCAACACTTATGCCTACAACTTTGCTTGGCACGTTCTTGGTGCAGGCCCTCCACAGGCCCTCATGCCACTTAGACATCTGTGCATGGCATTTAGAAGTACAGAGCAACCTCTGGCATCAGGGCATTGACTGTCCAGACACTGCATCAGCCTCTGCGCCATCAAACTAGCTGTAGTCAGGCCTATGCTGTTTTGATGTCACTGAATATGCCTCATTTGGCCCTAAGCCGTGGAACATGGCTTTTGTGTACAATGTGGTGACACCTGTGTCCACTGTGCTCACCGCGTGTGGTCTTTGCCAAGCATAGTCAGTCGCACTGTTTTTTTTTTGTTTTTTTTAACGTTTTTTCAGGATTGGCAAAAATATATTGATTTTTAAAAAATCACAGTTCTATCCATACATTCGTGACTCTGCACTCTTGGGCTTTGGATCCCTGAACGATATGAGCCTATATCTTATATTCAATTTATAAGGAGTGAAGGCTTTGATGCCTAGTATCCTGTTATGGCTGCCACAATAACAAATGTCACTTGATGCCATTTAATCAGATTAAAAATCCTACACAAATTCCACAATGGATGGTGTGAGAAATACAGTTGTCAAACATTTGCAACTTGCAACATACCTTTTCTCTAACTTAAATATCAAAATGTTCTAAGCTTAAATATCTTGGAAGCTACTGAATTAATTCATACCAAATCAAGGGATAGCATAACTCTGACTAAAGCCCTAGTTTCATGCTAAGACTGGTGTGATAGCATTCAGCAGCTAAGTCTCACATGGAGTTAAATTGGGCAAACGCTAATTAACTGATCCCACTGTTAATATCCTCCCAGATGGATTTGCATGAACCTCAGTATGCCGAAACTTACCCCTCTAGGCTATTTAATTGAAAAGTTTTAGGCATTTTCACCAAACAACTCCAAAGGCGTTAGCAAACCAAAAAAAGACTCGCCCATAACTTCACAGTTGCTATCACTGTATGTAGCACAAAATACAATGGTATAGAAACCTATATTTCGCAGATACACATGAACTATTTAAATATTTTGCCATTTCTTGTGAAATACTAATTTCGTTATCCTTATGACAGCCCCTAAACCACTCTGTGGAGCTTTACCATTGTGACGACTACTAGGATTATGCTGCAATGAGGAAAAAAATATGCAACAAGGTTTTTCTTAATTAGGTGGTAAACGCTGCAGCCACAGAATCACATTAATCCACTGACTCTCACCATTGTCCACTGCTTTATCAATAATTTCTTCAGGAAAGGTAAACACCTAAGCATTCTAATTCTAATCAGTGCCCCTTGTTCGATGAAAACAACTTTTTCAATCTAATTACCACAAAATAAACACATATATAGCAATGAAAATGGGTAACATTTGTAATTCGGTCCTATATTACAATTTTGGTGTTTTGGTGACATTTACAAACCATTTAACCTTTGGCTTTGTGTTCTATAATGTCAAATTCTGAACCATGTTGCAGAGCTATTTTTTATGTGTGCTCCTAAAACCACGATAAATGTACAGTTGTCTTTACAAATTAAAATAAAAAAACATTGAAATGTGCATGTTATTTTTAGCTCTGCACCCATAACTCGCACAACAGTCATGCAAACCGTAACTCACATGCCAAATGCGATGCTTATGACCTCAGAAAATGTATATGAAAAAGTAACAATACCTAAAAGCATAATTAATGAAAACTCTAAATAATACATCATGCATACTCATTTATTTCATTATGATATGGGTGATATAATATGTATTCCCCTCTGTAAGATTAATTAAGACATTTAAAATTGCATCTATTACATCAGGGTGAGGTAAACTCTTACCAAACCTTACAGCACAGAGCCAATGGGCCTGTACAGCTCAGAATGGATACATGGCAGGTATACACAGTACATTATAAAAACTCTACAAATTCACTGAAAAACACACATAAAGTTTAGTTAAGATTCAACAAACACAAACTCAAAAAAAACTATGAACACCTCTAATTATGACATGCATACCATAACTCCTGTGGCACGCCAAGCTCATTACATCGCTTTGCTGATGGCACAGGAAAAAAGCTGACTACCATTAGCAAAACATGGTGAATGGCATAAGTCATGCTTTGTGTTACATACCATAACTGTTGAATGTTGAGGCTTTTTGGGATTTGGGTTTGTTGAACAGTAACTAGCCTTTAACTCTGTTTTTTCAGTGATGTTTGTGAATGTACATGTATATATGTATGCAGATTGGAGGCAGAGTCTGGCAAGATCATGAGTGTTGTAATATCACAAGCAGTCTATGATGGGGCACAAGTTATATTTACTTCACTAAACTATATTTTGCATATTTCAATGGCTTTTGAGTTTTTTAATGTTAGCTTGTGTCTCATTCTAAGACCTTTCTAAGACATTTCTGCAATGACATTTTAACCATTATTCTTTTAAGTGTGTGTGTACAGATATATACATATGTGTATGTGTATATATACATATTTTCAAGTAAAAAATCAATGGTTACAGAGACGTAATAGTTAGGTTCTGAATTTACTCATACAAAACCTTCGAAATTCACCAGTTACAGTTATTTCAAGTAACTATAACTCATGCTCTAAGGTCAATATAACATGCGCCATCTGCCATGCACAGTTTTGTTATGACTAATTTTACAACAAATAATACAGTGAAATTATCAATGATCTTATAAAAGATGTCATCACTGATGTAATAACTGGCGTAATTAGCAGTGCATGGCGTGGGCAGGCATTATAGTTGCCTTAGAGTAATAGTTATAGTTACTTGAAATAATTATAACTATAGCTGGTGAATTTCTAAGGTTTTGTATGAGTAATTTCAGAACCTAACTATAACGATCCTGTAATGTTTGTTTTTTAGAGTGAATTTCTATGTATTTTTAAAATTCTATTTCCTAACTATAAAGTTCCTGTAACCTTTATTTTTTCAGTGAGTTTCTGTTTTTTTATGTAAAGTGATTTTTATTACTATTTGTTAATTCAATCACCGCTGTGCATGGCTTTCGGCCATGCGCAGGGGCGGTTGGCTGCAGGGTCTGGCCTACTGTTATACTTAGAATGAGATATTTCAGGACAAATTAAAAAGAAAAATGTTTTTGTCAATTAAAAATAGGAGATAACCTTTCAGTATGTAACTTTATTAATATTTATAGTTGAAAAGAAACTAAGATGGGAAATACCCATACACTCACCCAGACTAGAACCCTTAACCTTTAGTGTGAATGTCTGAGACCTTAACCACTAGGTCAGAGGCAACTCATTACTGTGGAGTGTCCAGACTTAGCTATTACATTCAACCCACAGATTTTGAGGGAAAAAACGTCATTACTAGTAATGTTTAACAGTGAAAACACTAGAAAATAAACAGACACACTGCCAAGCAATACTAGGATTCAAACCTTCAGCCTATTGAGTAACAGCACAAGACCTTGACCATTAGGCCAGATGTGACCCTGTTCTGCTTTGCATCCAAACATAACTATAACATTTGTAACAAACATCTTGCAAGTCATTGTATGGACAAACCTTTGCAATGATAATCGCTCTCTCTATCTCTTCCATCTCAATATGGGAGCCAGCATTGCCCCCACAAGCAGGGAGCTGCTTTAAATAGCAGCTCCCCACTTGTTGGCGCAATGTTTTCATCTGTTTCCTTGCATGCATATTTGCATGCAGGGAAACAGATGAAATCCTCACATTCTGCAAGTGAGAGCTGTTTGACAGCTCTCACTTGCAGAAAGTGATGTGCTTGCTCTGATTCGGGGGGACCCCTTCATTCTTTTAGTTCAGCTCCTTGGAAGGTGGTGGTCCTCCGGGGCAGTGGGGGGCTGGGCAGGCTCCCACATTACCCTTTATTAGAGACCTGGGGAGGTGGTGGTCCCCAGGGCTGTAGGGGAGGGGAGTGGAGGGGGCACGCAGCTCCAAAATTGTATTTAGCTGAAATCCCAGGGAGATAATGGTCCCCGTGTCTCCGGGAGGACCAGGCAGCCCCCCACATTACATTTTATTGTAGTCCGAGGAGGTGGTAGTCCCCAGGGCTGTGGGGGGGGGGGGGGCAGGCGCATTACATTTGGTTGGGGCCCTTGGGGCTGCAAGGGGTGCATGGCATTTATTTTGTACTTAGGTGAAGTCTCGGGGAGATGGCAGTCCAAGGGACTGCGGGAGAGCCACGCAGCACCCTGAATTATATTTCATCAAAGCCCTGTGGAGGAGGTGGCCCGGGGCATAAAACTACCCTAGGAGAAGGGCCCGGTGCACCCTCCTCCGTTATTTCAAAATACCCCCGGCACCTGGCCCACCCAGGGGCTTCTTAAAAACAAGAGCTGGAGCCCGCACAAGTTTCTTTGTGATTTTTGCCGCAAATTTGCGGATCTACTGCAAATTTGCAGCAAAAATATTTTTTTTCATGCTTTTTTGCCTTGTGGGAACCCTCTGTAACCCCAGCACCAGAGCTAAAGGGTTAGGGTGACCGTACCCTGCCCCTTTTCTTTTTAATCTTTTTTTGTGGGACTCAGTTGAAGCTGAGTACCAAGATGGCTGACAACACTTCCTGGTTGAGGTTTTGGCAGACAATCAGAGCTCTGCATTTCCCTGCATGAGCTCATTATTATTTGGAAATCCTTCGTGCCTCTGGATATCTACATTTGGTTTTCTTGTAATATTTCAGGAAGTACTGAACAGATTTAAGCCAAATAACAAAAAGCACTCTTTCTGGACCAAGAGCTAACTTTCTGCCAAATTTAGTGTAATTCTGTCTAGTGGTAATGATGGTATCCATGAGGGAGGTCGCAATTTGTGACCCCCTTGGGAATGGCGGCCCTCACAGGGATGGTGGCCTGCTGGAGACAGCAGACCACCATGTCTGTGACTGCTTTTAAATAAAGCTGTTTTTTGTTTGCAATGCAGCCCGTTTTCCTTAAATGAAACGAGATGCATTACAAAAACAAAAAAAATTTAATGTTTTTGTTTCATTTTTAAGGACCACTGGGTGCTCTGAAAAAAATTATTCAGTGACATTCACAAAGGGGAAGGGGTCCCATGGGGACCCCTTCCCGTTTGCGAATGTGTTAGCACCAGTGTGACACTGGTGCTGACTGCGATTGGTTTGCGACTGCATTCGTGGTCACAAAACAGTCAAACATGGGACTGCGACTCGCAATTAGGAAGGGAACACCCCTTCCTAATTGCGAGTCGCAATCCCGTTTTGCGATTCAGTAAAATGTTTACCGAATCACAAAACTGGGTTTGTACATGGGGAAGTGCTTTTTGCATGTTGCAAACATCCACATTCGCTGTTTGCGATGTGCAAAAAGCTTTGTACATGTGGCCCCTAGTTTCCATAAGAAAAGCATTTTTTTTGCCAATAGCTTTGGCTTCGTTTGACAAATCTGCAAGACATTTTCAAAACAAATATGGCAGTCAGTTCAGCTGCGGTCCAGAAAGTTTCATGGTGATCCGTCAAGACTGGGCGAGAAAAAGGGGAGTCCCAAAACACACTTTTTCCATGCATTCCCAGTAGGGTCTTTAAACATACTTACAGCCCGAACTTCTAGACGGAATCACACCAAATATGTGAGGAAGCTGGATCTTGGTGTGCAGATTGTGCTTTTTGTTATTTGGTGTAAATTTGTTTAGTATTTTTGGAGTTACTAAAAGTTAAAAAATATAGTTATCTAGTGATGGGGAGGCTCGGTGATCCCGAAGATCACATGCTGAGATCTGACTGTCTGCCAACAATTCAACCAAGAAGTGTTGGCAGCCATTTTGAGACTCAGCTACAGCCAAGTCTGAAAAAGAAGCCCAAAAAAGAAAAGGGGTATGGTACGAATACCCTTACCCTCTAGCCTTGGTCCTGGGCCACCCTGGGACCACAGCAAGGAAAAAAGGTATTTGTTTTCTTAAATTTTTAGCAACATTTGCAGTGGATCCGTGAACATTGCTGATTTTTTTTTTTTAAACAAGTACAGTCTCCCGAGCTTGTTGTTATATTAGTCCCCGGGTGGCCAGGTCCTGGGGGCATTGAGGTTCATAAAAAAATGGAGGCTACAGGGACGTTATAGTTAAGCTCTGAATTTACTCTCACACAACCACAGAAATTCAGCTGTTATCGTTATGGTTATCTATAACTCGTGCCCTGAGTTAACTATAACATGCACCTTCACCATGCACTGCTAAATACCTCAGATATTACATGACTTCTTTTATAACATCATTAAAAACATCACTGCAATATTAGCAGTCAAATTATTGAAGAGAAAACTGTGCATGGTTAGGGCACGAGTTATAGTGACCTTAGGGCGCGAGTTATAGTTACTTGAGATAACCATAACCATAACTGCTGAATTTCCATGGTTCAGTGAAATTGTTTTAATGACAGTCACTTTTAGTACACATTGAACTGTGTGAATAATAAAATATACATCTCATTATAGTTATTGACCATTTTCTGTCAAAGACAATGTATACACTTTGTATATGTTGATATTCTGAACCCTTCATATAACCAGTAGTGGTGGAACATTTTATTATCAGCAAAATTATTTAAGAAGTGATCTTAATAATATTAAGCTAAATTACAAAGTCAAGCTTTTCTTGTCCAAATATGCAGCAAGACAGAATGGGTGTTTGCCACGTGGGCACATAAACCGTGCATAACTATACTGTATTAGAAATGTTCATGATTTCAATGAACCCAGCATAGTAAAAAAATATGTCACATGATATCATTAAGTTTATAACTGTACTTGTCAACCAGTAATACTGTTTTTGTGTTAAACTCATTAAATGAAATTCGATTTTTTTATTAACAGAATTAATCACTGAGTCTCTATTTTGCATATAGATTCAATTGCAGCTGCTACAGATCCATTTTGTTACATTTGAAGGTCATCAGCATACCATTGACTAGATAGACTGCGAGAAGCAATGAGAGAAGTTACGGTAGTTGGGTAAATAGAGAATGGAAGAGGACCTGCTAAGGAGCACTGATAGTACCTTCTACAGAGGGGGATGGAATAAAATCAAATGAATGATTTGTGAGAGATGATTAAACACGAGAGCTGAACCTAAAACATCAGCAGCATAGAGAGATAAAAGTGTGATCAAAAACACAAGAAAGTTTGAAACAAATGAAGTTAAATGATTGGCATGGCTGGCAGAGTGAATACATTCACACCTCAAAGAAGAGCTATTTCAGTAGAGTAGGTGATGTAAAAACCACATCAAAGAAGAGAGACAAAAGAGTAGAGATAAAGGTATGAAGAGAGTTGGCTGGAGATGCCCCACTCACGGTTAGAGAGAAATAAGCATCCTGGGACATAGTGAGTGGGAGTGAGGGCAGAAATAGTACGCCATGAGAGGGAACAGGCAGGAGAGTGCCATGAGAGAAGCAGAAGAGAGGAGGAAGAAGGGCAATGAAGTGGGGGGAGACTGAGAGAAGAGACACAAACACATGAGCTGCGAGGCTGCATGAGGGGAAGACAGTGCGGAAAAAAGATCAAGGTGACACAGAGACAAGTTGAAGGCAGCTGAAGTAAAAGATTAAATGGGCAGGGGTGTAGCTTGATCAGTAAGATTGGGGGGGTGAGCTTCAGATTTTCCAACAATCAGGATGGCATATAATGTTTAAATACGTAAGGGGCAGTGAAAAGAGGGAAATGTGGCTTGGTAGGGATACTAAGTGAGGGAAAGCACAATATTTTGTACAATTACCAATATTTTTGAAGACTTTAAAAACTGAGAGAGAGAGTGTGTGCATTTTTATCTGAATGTATGTAAAAATTCCTGGTGAAATCTGGCAGACATTTCACCATACCCAACTGAAAGCATCTGTACCCAACTATTTATCTGAAAATTCATTTATTAGGGGTATGTAGCACCCCACAACCCCCCCTCCCCCAAAGCACGCCCCTGTAAATAGGATGTGGGTGGGTCGGGTATAAGACAACATGGGAAAGGGTGGTGAAGAGGGTTCGACAGAAGAGGGTGCTCAGACCAGCCACCTCACATGATGCCACCATGTGTCACACGATATTGGCTCCCCTCACATGGTCACCCAGTGCGGAACGGATATTACACAGTGGGAGCGGAAAAAAGCTGAAAACCAAAGCAGAATAGTGGCTTTTCTGCTGTTTTTAGAGGCTATGAGTAGCCAATGTCAATTAAAGAGTGTGAAAACACCCCAGGACATTGGCGGTCGCTGTGTCAGCAAGCTTTTGCTCTCTTTTTTTTTTATTGATTTTTGGAGTAGGGGGAAATAGAGGGTGGAGGTGGCTGAAGTGCCTCTGACAGAAGCAGTTCTCTGCAAGAGGATCCGTGCCTTTCACTGCCATGTCCCACTTCACACAGTGAAAAGGTTTATTAAGTGGGCAGGTCTGGTGCCTTCAAGTGTCTGAAAAGCAGAGCCAATGGCGAGAGGGGACAGGACAGTGCAGCAGATCAGTCAGATTAGGTAGGGGAATGAAGTAGAGAAGGACAATTAAGCAAGGAGAGAGTTGGGCAGATAGTTGCACAGATGGGAGAGCCAAAGGCTGGACAAGGCAGTGCAGCTCTGCACTTCCATGGATATTCTTTAATGAGAATCAATTGCAAGATGAGGGGGTACTGCTGGCTGCAGCATGGAGGGGTAGAGTTCCGAGCAGGGGCAAAGACAGCTACATTTATTGTCCTTGAGTTTGGAAGAACGCCAGCACTGTATCCCTAACAGCACTTGGGTGATTTTTTCTGAGACTTCATACTGGGTGCTGGACTTGCATGCATGGCCATTGGACCATCACGGCATCTAACTGCGCCTATGCCTGTAACTTGGATATAACATCATGTAATGGCAGTAAAGCCTTTTGCTCCCCAAGCGTGTGTCAGGTAAAACATTACATGTGCACATCGAGTCCCTTTAGGGTAAATCCATGGCTGCATTACTGTAGTTTATCAACAAACCCCAGCTGTCACTCTGACTGTTGGCAGTATATTTATGTAATCTTCCAAATGGCACCACCTCCTGTCCCCCCTAGACTTGCAATCAGGGACCGTTGAGTACTCCTGGTTTCCACTTCCAGAGAGAGTTTTTGTGCTGTTGCTTGATACGGTTATGTGCAGTTCTGTAGAGTATATCCCGCTGGAAGCCTGGTGCTTCAGGGACTTCGGAGACTTTCTGCCTACTAACTTGTACTGAAAATCAGGTTTACTATTTGCAGCCAATAAGGAGTTTGTGGAGATCTTGCAGCACCTGCCAAATGCAACAACTTGGTTGCTTTCCAGATCTTTGGTTGTTACTGCCTTTGAGCCCGGATTCTCTTCATCAGACACAAGCCTCATCAGTAGACTGCAGCATTCCTGTATTTTTCCTCTGCTGGGACATTCTACTTTCGTCAGTCAACCAGTTAATAATGTTTTGCTGGGGATTAATTCCCTCTACAGGCCTGTTCATCATGTTCATATTTCTGATTCCTGTATGGTGTTACATATAATTTCTTTAAGCTCATGTCGATGTTCGCTGGTTCAGTGATAATTGCCTAAGATCCATCCTTGAACAATTTATTTGACAAAAGTACTGCCAAAAAACAAATAAACAACTGGACCAGGAAGCAAATGGCAAAAGGGAATTCAAGAAAGGAGTGACCAGAGCAAATAACTGAACATTGTACAGTTGATGAGGTGGAGGTGTGAACGCTGAATTTATTACAAATTAATTTTATGTATTTTGGATTAAGGATTTGCATAGAATTTGACTAATACAGAAAATGCTGTGCGACTTGGAAAATGTGCCCACTTGAGTGGCCGCCTTTATATACGTAATGATTTTATTAAATGAATAATAATAATAATTGAAGTATATGTATTAAAAAATGGTAGTAGTGTTTTATATTAGTTTTACATTGTGTGTTTTGCTTATTAATTGTAGGCCTCAAGTTAGTAAGATTTGGGCGTTGTCTGCACAGCCTCACATTAAGCTGCACTGTTTAATAAATTGTGGGTATGTATGTCCAGAGAAATCAATTCTTCTATTGTTCACACCGCATTGACCAAACATTAGCAGATGTATTTCACTTTCTCACAAGAACTGCTTGCTAGAATGTCTTCTATTAGTAGTTGTTACATTGTACAGTTTGATACGTGAGACAGCGATGTTCCCAGGAGCTAACAATGGATGCACTGACTGGAGTACGGATGGATACAAAAGCGTTACCTGATGAGTATGACGATGGGAACAGGAGAAGAGGAGCCAATCATCGTCATGTGAAAGACAGTTTAGTTATATCTTAGATTTAGGTTTCTATTTCTATTGGATTGATTGTAAACATATGATTCTCTGACCAATGGTAACTTGCGAAGTTCTTTAGGTGATTTTAACTTAGCCCGACTTCACAGAGGAGAGGGGAGCTCATTCTATTTTGTTTGAAGAGCTGAACAGTTCCTGGTGATTTATTTCCATCTTTAACTTTATTGCGTAAGATTCTAATGCGGAATGCTGATCACTTAGACATTACTTGTTAAATGGTTCAGTGATTGCTTAGAGACCCCTGTGTCTGAACCATCCCCTTCACTGCCCGTTGCTGAAGCTGACCGAACAGATGTCCAACTGGCGAAGATAATCGCAGCTTTCTGATCCATATGAGGAAAAAAAATGCTATTGTTCTAGTTTTAGGTTGTTCTATGTTTCAAGGTACCAAAAGCTATATTGATAGAGCCATAGCTAGATGTTTTTTTTCCAAATTAACTTTGACTAAAATTGTTTTTCATGAAGTCCAAACATGCTATTCTAATCAGAGGGTTAGTTAGGGAGACCCAGAAAATGCTAACCAATTGTAATTAATAAAGAGTTGATGCTGTTCATTTGCTGCTAGATGTATGCTATTTCTATTGCACAATTGTTCTTGCTTTTAATTTGTACTGTAACTCTTTATTGCTTAACTGTCAATGTGTTAGCTAAATTGAGATTCTTTAGAAGTTTTAGTCAACTGGTGTTGTTTATGTATGTTTACCACTTGGTTTTGAGACTAATTTATGTGATATTAGCATTGTAAATATAGAGAAATAAACATTCTAACTTTTACATAAAGGTGTGGTTATTCGTCGCCAAATGGGTCATGGTGTGTAAAGATTACTGACTCCAAAGAATAATTGATGATGTCTATTGATTATGATGATATATTTTTATGGTATTTGAGACTTATGGTGTAATCACTCTAAACTTAGTCAAAAGGTTAATCGAACCTCTAATGCGTCCCCTTTTAAATTAAACAATAAAGGACCAAATAAGGACAGATGCACTCACAGAAAATGCAAGGAAGCATGCAGGAGTCAATCCACCTGTTGGAGACCAGAAACAAGGGTGTGAGTGGAGCTGATGGAGGTCTTGCGCTGAACAAGGGGAATCACCAGGGTGTCCGCAGTGCACATAGTGGTGCACAGTACCAGTTTGCTACTGCAAAGTGCCAAAACTGGATAGCTGTAGTCAAGCGCTTGAACTCTCCCTTTCAAATTAATGAAATGTAGGTACTCACTGCCTGGAATTGCCTGCCCTTTTTCTGCCATCAAATCGAGGGCTTATGGCGACAAAATAACCAGTATGCTTAAATAAGACTTAGATGCCATTTTAAACTGTAAACCAGTGCTTGAAATGCATAAAAAGTATGGAAACTGTGATCCTGAGTGTAGTGAACCCACAGCAAGTTTGTGTGGTGGCGGGTCAAAGACAAAGCTGAAAAGAACAAATTATTCTGGAACTATTTGTTGGTTTTTCAATTGCATATTGTATAATGCACACAACTCTGAATGAAAAATCAAAGCAAGTTGGCTGCGGTGGAAATGCACACTTTTAAGGTACGAAACCTCAACTGGTTAATGCATTCACTGCAAATGTCTGTGTATTTATAGTGTTACGAGGTCCATGGATAGATTTAGTTTTAAGATAAAAACAAATGCTTTCAAATAGTAATCTTTTAGTACTAGGCAGACTGAATCTATTTCACACATTATTATGAGTCCCTGCAAAGGACTTTCTCCAGAACTCAGCAGGTAACACCCTTACATTACCTCCCAGAAAAAACAAATCTTCATCACTGTGAACCTTCAAGTGACTTCATCAATTAAAGCTTATACCTGTATCCAAGCAGCCTTAAAATTCCTAAGAAACCAAGGGCCAGATGTAGCAATTTCCGAATTTGCCATTCGGAAGGCAATTTCCGAATCGCAAATTTATATGCAGAACGGTGTCTCAGACACCATCTGCGAATCGCAATGGGGTCGCAAAGACCCACCTCATTAATATTAATGAGGTGGGTCGCATTTTGCGACCCCATTGCGATTCCCTGCACTCACAGGGATGGTGGCCTGCTGGAGACAGCAGACCTCCATGTCTGTGACTGCTTTTTAAATAAAGCAGTTTTTTTTTTTGTATTGCAGCCCGTTTTCCTTAAAGGAAAACGAGTTGCAATACAAAAAAATTTCAAAACCATTTGGTTTCGTTTTTTCAGAGTAGGCAGTAGTCCATTGGACCACTGCCTTCTCTGAAAAAAACATTTTTGGCAACATTCACAAAGGGGAAGGGGTCCCATAGGGACCCCTTCCCTTTTGCGAATGGGTTACCACCAGTGTGACACTGGTGGTACCTGCGAATTGCTTTGCGACCGCGTTCGCGGTCACAAAGCAATTTAGCATTGCGGTGCGAGTCGCTAATAGGAAGGGGACACCCCTTCCTATTTGCGAGTCGCATTCACATTTTGCGAGTCGGTACTGACTGTCAAAATGTGGATGAGCATCACGATGCGCGTTTTGCATGGCGCAAACTGCAATTTTCGCAGTTTGCGCCATGCAAAACGCTACCTACATCTGGCCCCAAATGTACACATTTACATTTCTTTCAGGTGTCAGGCCGAAGGGGTGCTGGAAGTAGGGATGCGAGAGGTGCTTTTGCACCCTTGAAATAATCCTGCAGGAGTTAAGAACGGTAATGAGCAGTGAAGGGGTATTTAGATTTTGTTTTTATCTTGTGCATTTGTTGTAAGTTGAAGTACAGAGGTCAAGTGTCATGCAATGACCACTGACAATCTGCTGCTTATTTAACATGGAGATTCCTAATTTTGAAGTGTGACGGAAATACATTTTTTACAGGATAAAAACAAACCAAGAGACTTTACTTGTGTTATGCATGTATGATTTTGTGCAGAAATCAGATTGACCCACTTCTTTGCTTGTGCACTACATAGGTTTAACAGTAACTCTGCGTGACTGATGGAAACGAAGAGAATATTTCAATGCAAAATGTGCGGCCTGTAAAGGAAACACTGAGGCACACCATGCTTCAGTGATGCGCCACTGGAGACACAGTACCTGTCAATAATTCTTCTGGCAAATGAGCTTGGTTCATTTGCTACCCTTTGTGGAACACATGATTTTTTCACAAGCCCATGGATATACCATTGACGGCAACACCCCCACTCTGAAAATTGTTCCAGCGCCACTGTCAGGCACCCTGACGAGAAGGCTTTGTGTGTTTTTTTGCTCTCTGTTCTTCCATGGGCTTCACACCACAGAAGTTCCCCTCCCGCTGCTGTCACCTGAAAGTTAGCATTTGCTGTTCAGGGACTTTTTTTTAACAGACCGTGTGGGAAGTGTTACAAAATTAATAAAAGCATAAGCATGCTTATCCCCAGAGATCCCACTTCAACCTCAGCTATAGCCTATAAATTAATGCAGTTTAGATACTGTGTGCCCATTTTCAAGTCAAAAGGTAATCCAATTTCAGCCATAAACTCCTTTTTCTACGAAAGTGGATGGCAGCTGCCTAGTGGGTTTTATTGTGTGTGATTAAACCTGAGCTCAGTCCCACCCGCCAAAAACTGTGACGAGGCCCAGTCTGGTTTCGCGGAGTCCTGATTTGCTTCCTTCACATCTTTACCAAAGGGACTATCATAAACGACGTTTTCCGAAATGCGAATGGCGCATGCCTCCTCACCTGGAACTCTGATATTAGGACATTCCAGCTTTTGGCAGCAGCGTTGGATGGCGTCATGACTGCCCCATAGAGGGCGCTAGTCCCCACCAACTGACAATGAAAGGAGTATTCCGCCGGAGAGGAAGCGTAGGGGATGCTGAAGAGAGCGCCGGGCGCGTTGTCGTTAGCAATTATCTGAACACGGTCGACAGTGAACCAATTCCGCGCCGAGCCCGCGTAGAATTGATTGCTCATTGCGAATCTGAAAGCCAAATAAAAACAAGTTTAATGTGTCATATATGAAAAGAAAATGTGAGACGCTAAGTGTAAAAGTATTATTACAAATTATTATAAACAGAACAGCGAATGTACAGTAATATTTTAAACTTAACTTTATTGTATAACAACTCAATCATCCAAATCTTTACAACCATTCGAATTCAAACCAGTAAACTAAAACTCTGCTGAGAAATCATACCTTATTTCTAGGCTCCTGATGTCTGCAGTCAAATTATAATATTTTAAGGACAACCTGTAACGGATAAAACAGGAGACAAAAACGACAATCTTAGAAATTCTGACTATTTGACATGTTTTCTTGCTGACAGCAAGCTCTGTGATGCCCCACAATGGAGAGGGCTATAAACAAAGGACGTTTAAGTTACTTTATTCACTGTGTTATGTTGAAGGTTGCCACCATGAGCTAATACATAGTGAGACTGTCAATAACCGAAATTATTTTAAAGGCGTGGCTAATGGAAACGATATATAACAAAGGAATATTTACCATAGAAAAATTGAATGATCATTTTTGTAGTATAACATAAAAGACCCTGGAACGTGGGGCTAGCCATCATTGAAGGTAGCAGTTGTGGGAGGGCATTAATATTGCATTAGTGTCTGTGTCAGTGTAGGACAAGGGAGGCTTGGTCCTGTCACAACGGTGTAAAATTCTGACTTTCATACCACTGCATTGCGTGCAACAAAAGCACCAAAGCATTTTGTTGCACACCACGCAGTGGTAGAAAAACTCGTGCTACACAGAGAAACGTGAAATATGGCCTACATTTCTTTCCTGTGAAACACAGATAGTAGCAGGCCCCAGTCCTTTCTCCAGAGCTTTAATGTTCTCTGAGCTACTGGCATTATGGAATATGTAGGACCACATTATGTGACAAGGCTGTCTCGGTTATGCGGGGGGAAATGCAATATATGCTGCACATGCTCTGTCAGTATTTTGTTATCCATTTGATAGAGAAACAACAGTTTCGTTGAAATATGTAACTTTTGGAAACTCTGTGGGAAAAGCAGTAAATCCATACTTATGAGGTAAACACTGCAGTCACCGAATCATCAAAATATATTCATCTCCACTTTTGCCAATAGCTCCTTTAACAATTTAGTCAAGAAAGGAAACAAACTCTAAACAGTCGAATGCCAATCACTGTCAATGTTTAGCTGCACTGTGAAGAAAACAGATTTATTTCAAGCTAACTACCCTAAATCCTGGTGGCCCCCAGAAAAAAATGGATGGGCACCCAGACACCCAAAACAAAAATAAAACAATATTTAAAAAAATAATAAAGCTGCTGTTGAAATATACATTTCATTATAATTATTGGTCATTTTCTAACAAAGAGGGTGCATTTGCTTTATAAATGTTGGTATCCTGATACCTTCATAAAGCCAATAATCCCACCTTTTACATTTTGGTGTTCTGGTCCTTTCACAAAGTCAGTAGGGTCTGCCTTACTTAAAATGACACCCAGGCCCTCCACTCAACACCCCCACCGCTGCCCATGGCTAAGGTGCAGGGGGGAGAGATTGGGCATCAGCTGGGATTGGGTGCAGGAACTGGCCTGAGGCAACTCCACACCATGTAAGGCAAAGGGGCTGGCTACCTACGAAGGGTTGGATGAGGGCCTGTCCACAGGCCAGGGCATGTGTCCAACCACTCAGTACATACCCTTAGCTGGGAAAATCAATGTGTCCCCCACAAATGTAAGTTTGCATGGGTGTGTGCATGTGTTTTCTTTGATTCTTTGAGACAATAATCACATAAAATGGCATGATTAGCAGATTCCGTCTCATATTATTTAGGGATATCTTGGTTCTTACAAAGGCCACATAACTCATCTGGGCATTTCAAGATGGACATATCTTTTAGACTGTGTCAGAGAATGGAGAGGCCATTACTACTTTCAGACATCCACCTAAGTACTTTCACTGTACTGATTGTGTTTAGTCTTATTAGGATGACCATCATTAAATAATGTATGCATGGTTACATCCTAGATAATCTTATCTTCCCTCATCTCTACAACATCTAAGCGCTCCCAGGTCCCTGGTTGAACCTATTCTAATGCACAGTAATTCATAGGGTGAGGGGCAATGATGAAGCATGCCACACAGTTTTGTGGGACAGTTTTGTGGGAGAGAGGATCTTTTCATAACTTCGCTGGTTGTGTATGCAGGGTTTTGGAACTTGAGTCCATTGAATCATTTCGCTTAGAGGGGCCTTACCTTGTTTAACAATTCGCAGCCTAAATAGAGCAGAAATGACATTCTGACAACTTTAGGCAGATGTCCAATATCTGCCAATCTATAAATGAGTCTGTTAGTTCTGCTGTTGCGGATTCTTGGGCCCAGCCTAGACCAGAGTCCCCTGCTAGCCTTCCACAGCGCAAACGTAAATAGCTTAGGGAGAAAGCCCACTCCACACACTGCCTAATGGAATATGTGTCTACAATAACATTGAGAGGCTCAGTGCTCATAATAGCGACTGAGAGAGTAGACGAGAATGAATACAGGATCAGTCTCTGCACAGGGCCCAGCACTGGTGCAGGTATGTCTATGCAATGAACAGATGACTCAAGCCCGCTAGCAGTGCTGGAGCCAACAGGAGGTTCCACAACAGAGTCAAACACAATGAACACAAATCTGCACTTGTGCCATGCTCTTCTTGGTGGGTGGCCAGCAAGGAGGTCCTATTACACATTATTGCTAGTGGAGAGAATAAACTAAAAGAAGCAGGGGTACAGGTAATCATTTCCACTGGTACCTTAACAGCAATGCCATTGTGGAAACTGCAGGTATGCTCCACAAATTAGGACATTGTGCAAATGATCAACGTCAAGACCGTCAGCTTTGACGGTATTTGGAAAACTGGTTATAAGCAATGTGGATTTCAACATTGTGGAAGACCACTGTGCCTTAAAACAACAGGAATGTGCAATAGTATGTGAGGCTCTTTGTAAACAGTGGTGCTCTGTGGGCAGCTCTGAAAACAGTGTCAGTGAAATGTGCTTTGGGACAGTGTGTTAATTTGGCAAGGGCAATGTACTTTTGGGGCATGACAAATATTGACCTAAAATATGTGTGGGAAGTTGTGTAATTGTATTTGCACAGTTTAATTTGGGGCATTATTATGTGGGGAGGATGTGTGTACAATGGGTTGTTGTGCAAACTGGGCACGAGTAATATGATTTGTATGACCTGTGACAAATTAGCAAAGTCATTACATTTGGTGTATTGTGCAAACTGAATAAAAGCAATGCACTTTATGGAAATTGTGCAAACTGGAGACGGGCAAAGTGTTTAATGGACGTAGTGGAAGCTGGGCACAGGATATCTGTTGTGGGTGTTGTGCCAAATGGGAAAGGACAGTGTGTTTTTGGGGTACTGTCAACACTAGGCAAGGCAATACGATGTAACCTTTATCAAAACAGGGTAAAAGCACTGTGGGAGTATGCAAACTGAGGATGAGCAATGTGTTTAGAAGCATAGGTTATATTTCTAGTAGAAATGCTGAAAAGTGGGTGCGCTCCACGTACTTTGGAATTTGTGCAAAATGTGCAAAGTCAGTGTCCTTGTAGGCAGTGATCCTGCTGGGCATCGGCAATATGTCCATAGGGTATACTTACAAATAGAATTGTACACAAGGGCATTGCACAACCTGGGAAAGTGAAATGTGCTTTGATACAGGTTTGCAAACCAGGCAAAAGCCATAGATTTTGCAGCATTGCAGAAAAAGCGTCAAGAGAAATGCACTTTGAGAGGACTGTGCAAACTGTGCAACATAGTAGTTGTTGCAATGCCCCTGGCGCCAAATTAATATTAGCAATAAGTCTCCCCAAGCGTGAGCTCCTGAGTTCTGAAAATGCGCATATATATTTTTTCACTGAAAAAAACAAAGGTCACAGGGACGTTACAGTTAGGTTCTGAATTTACTTGTACAAAACCATAGAATTTCAGCAGTTCTACTTAGAGTTATTTCAAGTAACTTTAACTCACGCTCTAAGGTAACAATAACTTGCGCCCTCACCATACACAGTTTTATCATCAATAATTTTATTGCACATTTTGCAGTGAGAATAGCAAAGATGTAGTAAGAGATACACCTCTGCACACGGCCTTGGCTCATTCACAGTGAGGGTTGGCCGCAGGGCCTGGCCTGCGGCCTGACCCTGCAGCTAAGCCCTATAAACACCCAACCTGCACCATGCACAGCCTTTGGCCTGGCGCAGCAGGGGTTGACCACAGGGCATGTCTCTGTCAGTGGACCTGTGAGTGGCTGCATGAGTGTCTAAGTGGGTGTGTTAGTGGGTGCATGTAGGAGTGAATTAATTAGTGTATGAATGAGTGAATTAAAAAAATGTTTTGCTTATTCACGATTAATCGAGATTAATCGAGATTAATCACGAGTATGGCGCATGGTGAAGAAAAATCATTTAAAACCCATAATTTAACCCTCAAACACCCCTATTTCACACCACTTGGGTCAGGGTACCTCCTCCCTGACCCCCTATGCTACTTTTTTTTTAGTTTCTCAGCCTGGGGACTATGTCCCAGGACCTTAAAAGGGCGGCCACAACTTTCTGTTCAGGTTGTGGCCAGCCAATTACAGAACTTCCAGTCGTGTGAGCATTCACAAATATTCTGGAATTATTCATGACCTCGGATATACAAATGTATTTTTGCTTTAATATATCAAAAACTACTGAACAGATTTACACCAGACACCCTAAGCACAATCTGCGTACTGACAGCTAGCTTTCTGCCAAATATGGTGTAATTTCGTCCAGTGGTTCGGGCTATAGTCGTGTTCAAATGTCCTATGGGAATAAACTTGGAAAACAAAACTTTTTTGACCCCCACCCTTTTTCTCACCCCCTGCTTGCCGGATCACCCCCATACTTTCTGTGCGCAACATTTCATCAAGATTCGTCAAACAGTGCCAAAGATATAGGCAAGTCAAAAACGTTTTCTCTATGGAAACACTACCTACATAGATGGATAGATAGATAGATAGATAGATAGATAGATAGATAGATAGATAGATAGATAGATAGATAGATAGATAGATAGATAGATAGATAGATAGATAGATAGATAGATAGATAGATAGACAGATAGATAGATAGATTCAGGAATCAATGCAGCTGAACAATTTTCTAGTGGTGCCTCTGGTCACTGGTTGTGGAGAAACCAAGTGTAGGCAAATATATATATATATATATATATATATATATATATATATATATATATATATATATATATATATATATATATATATTCACTAATAAACCAAAGGTTACAGGTATGTTATAGTTAGGTTCAGATTTTACATGCAATAAAACCATAGTACTTCAGCTGTTATAGTTAGAGTCATTTCAAATAACTATAAGTCGTACCCTAAGGTAACTATAACTCGCCATGCACAGTTTTCTCATCAATAATTTTACTGTAAATGTTACAGTGATATCATTAATGATGTCATAAAAGATGTTATGAGTGATGTAATATCTGGGGTAATTAGCAGTGCATGGCGAGGGCGCAAGTTATGACTAAAACGTCCCTGTAAAACTTTTGGTTTTTTTTGTGAATTTCTAAGGCTATTTTAATTCTATCTCCTAACTGTAACATCCCTGTAATCTTTGATTTTTCAGTGAATTTCTAGTTCTTTTTAATGTTAAGTAAAATTCCCATCACAATGCACAGTGGTCGGCGCGAGTTAAACGCAGGGCCTGGTCTGGCACTGTGCTGTCCCACCCAAACTTGTTGCTCTGCATGGTTCGATGTGCTGCCTCTATCCTCCATTTAATTTGATGTCCCCACCCACTTTTCCTGTCCTCCGTTGCCCAATTCGATGCCCCTTCATTGCCCTCCTAATTAGCCTCTGTGCTTAGCTTGTTGCCTTTACCCTCCTTCCCCCTGCCCTTCATCATCTGTGTGCATGCCCCTGCTCCCTCCTTTTTGCCCACCGTGTTCCATGGACCTGACACGGCCCATCCTATCTACTCTGAGTGGTCTTTTGAGCTGCCACTGCCCCTTCCCACCTGCCTGGCATGGTCAGATGACTGCTGCCTGTCCCTGCCACCTCCACCCTGCCTGTTCAAGTTCCAAGCCCCTATCCCATCTCTCCTGTCCTCCATGGTCCATTTTGCTGCCACTCCCTTCTGCCCTCCATGCTCTGTTGTGCTGCAACTGCTCCTCCTGCCTACCCCGTGTGATCTGTTGTGAAGCCCCTTTTCCTGCTCTCTCTTGTCTGTGTCCAGCCCCTACCCATCCCTTCTGTCCTTCATTATCTTGTGTGCATTCCCCTTCCCCCTCCCTCCTGCTTACCATGGCCGTTGTGCTGCCACTAGCCCTCCTGCTTGTATGCATGGCATAATGTGCAGCAACAACCCCTCCCACCTGCCCTGTGGGGTCAGCTTGCTGCCTCTGACCCCCCCCCTTCCTTCCATTGTCTCTGTGTATGCCATTATAGTCTCACTATTGCCCTCCATGGTGTGTTGTGCTTTCAGTGCCCATCCCGCCTGACTTCAATGGTCAGCTTACTGCTCCAGCCTTGCCCCCTTGCCCCCAGCCCTCCATTTTCCATATGCAGGCCCCTATCCCCTCCCTCCTGCCTTGGCTGGTCCGTTGTCGTGCTCCTGCCCACTTCCTCCTGCCCTTCATGGTCCATCATGCTGCAACTGTCCCTACTGTCCATCCGGTATGGTCAGATTGCTGATCTTGTCTCTTTCCCCTCTACTTTATGTTGTCCATGTGCATGGCTTTGTCCCCTCCCTATTGCTTTCCATGGTCCGTTGTGCTGCACTGCCGTCATGCTACCACTATGTGGTGCATTGTGCTGCTGCAACTCCTGGTGCCTGCCTTGTAAGGTCAGGTTGGTGCCCCTGCCCATCTCCCACCTGCCCACTGTTATCCGAGTCCATGTCCCTACCCTATTCCTCCTGCCCTGAGTGATCTAATGTACCATACTTGCCAACATTTTGAACTTGGTAAGAGGGTGATTTTGAAAAAAAATGATTTTCCCCACTGACTTACAGTGAAAAAGAGGACATTTTTGGTGGAGGACAGATAAAATAAAGCCCTTTTGGGCTTAAAAACATCTGGAGTCACCGTCTGAATCGTATGTGTTGGCATGTATGGTTGTACTGCCACAGGCTCTTTCTTCAGCCCTCCATGGTCTTTTATATTGCCACATCCTCTCTTACCTGTCCTGCATGGATGGTTTGTTGCCCCTGCCACACTTTCCCCTGCCCTCCACGGTCTGATGTGGTGCCACTGCCCCTCCCGCCTGCCCAGCATGGTCAACTTGTTGCCTCTGTACCCTCCTCCCTGCCCTCAATTATCTGAGTCCATGCCCCTGACCTCTGCCTCCCCACAGTATTCTAATGAACCAGATTGCTAACATTCTATATTTATTACAGAAGTGTGGCACTCCTGACATCATCTTGATGTAATCAAAACTGTAATACCTAAAGCATTTTCTTTAGAAATTATAAAAATGAAAGGGTCTTATTCCCATAAAAAGTATGTTTGGTGCTCCTAAAAATAAAATAAAAAGTTTTGTGAAGATAGAAACTAGGTCCTAACTATAACTACAAAGTGGTGAGCGGCAGTATATATATATATATATATATATATATATATATATATCCACATGTAATCCCAACTTGGCAGAGAAGACAGGCACTACGTCAGCATTCTACCACCAATTTTTAAACCATCAGCACCATTACAGGGAAACAGAATGTGTGTCGGCAGTCACCAACCTTTGTCCATCTGCACATTACCATTTTGTTTTTTTAAAAATACCTTCACCTGTTACGTTAAGTCATACACATTGCAACGTGCTACCATAGTGAAAAAAAAATGTTAATGTATTAAAAGTGTTTTATATAAAAAAAATAAATAAAAAATGTCTAGTTCATGCAGGCCCGTTGATCCCAATAACACATAAAGATCATGAGAAAACATTTTTCTCTCAAATATGATTCCTAAAATCCCAGCAGAAGGCTTTTTCACAGGGTAAAATCACCTTAGCAACAAATTATTTATATTGTAACTAAAATCTGTTATCACCCTTTATACGTTCTCCTTTTTGTGAGCCTAAAATCCTGCCATTCACTACAATGCATTTCACTAGGTGAGCACATTGCAATGCGTATGATTAGGAGCAGACTGGCACAGCTGTTTCCTTTATATATATATATATATATATATATATATATATATATATATATATATATATATATACCAAGCAAAAGCTTGTAATTTATTAGGTTAAGCTGCACACAGAAATAGAGATGAGCTACTTATGGGTAAATGCAGAGCCAGGGCTATTGGAATTGATACTTACGTCGTGTTTCCTGTTGAACAGGAAGATGAACTAGTGTCAGCCGCTCTAGTAATGAAGGTCTGGTTAGTCACGTCCAGGTGAATGGTTTCGTTGACCGTCAGAGAGATGTTGGTGGCATAAAAAATGATGCAAGTGTCTGTTCCATTAGTCACATTAAGAGGAGGATAAGGAACTGTGGCTACTGCGCTTTCTGCCATTAGCCGCCGTCTCCTCGCCGATATCTCATCGAAACTTCTGTGAATCTGAAATGGAATTAAATACAAGTTCTTAGCTTTAATTGAAGCAAAAGACTGTCTTTGACCTGCTGGATTTTATTTTCCGGTCAGGCAATGGTAGACTGGAAGCACTGAAGGTACTTCTTAACTTTAGACGTTGTAGCATAAGCTGCAAACATTAAGCCATAGTTTTTAGAATTTCGTCGATAGAGAAAAAAAGAAAAAAAACTGCAGCAGTGCAGATTAATATTTTGATGTCATAACAAAGCATTTTCAAAGAGCATTGTTTGCCACCAGTTCCGCACAAGTCTGGCTGGCTTTTTTAACAGGATTTAATATGTAAAATAATACATGCCAGGGATCAAGGTATTCCACAGAAACCCACCGCAACATGCGCCACCTAATGCTCCTGCCAGTGCTGTCAAACACTAGTATCCAGGACACCTAGTTACCATAACAGTGCTATAAATGTTACAATTTGGATTCTACTAGGTGGCCCAGTGCTTTAGGAATGCCCTGAGAACATTTGTATTATTATTTTTGTAATCGTATATTGATTTTTTAAACACTTTGCAAATGTGTTTTTAAAAAATAGACTGACAACGCCGCAGTGTAGTGTGTACAGTCATGAATATGTGCTCGTGTTCCAAAATCAGTGCTAGTGCCGAGCACCAGCAAACACCGGCACAAATTAAGCACTGCTTTTTATGTACCAGTGAGTGTTTACTGACAAACCGTTATAAAAGTTTCGTTTCCAGGCTTTTTTTTGTACCAAAGAGAGTTGTAACCTTGCCTCAGTCCTAAACAGGGGAGGGCTCTTACATGGGAGAGAGGGGGTGTAAAGGTTAACAGAGGATGATGCGGAACAGACAGTGATTTATTCTCTTAGTTGCAAGTTGCACAAAGGAACAAGCTGCAGCATACAGTGGTCCCGTAGAGTCTGTCTTCCTTACGTTTCCTGATTCTTCCACCAACTCCCACCACCAGCAAGGCATGAACATCATCCTCACTTGCCATCATTCACTCAACTCACAGGTAACACGTGGCATATGCTGCATATACTTATCTCCCTCCATATATCACAAGGTAACACAAGAAATAACAGTTTCAGAGGTGGACTCCAGTTGAATTATGGAATCAGCCGTGCATACCATGAACAATGGGTGCTTCAGCACTAATTATGACTGCACCGTTGGGATTATGTACCTTACACATCATTAGGAATTGTTGCAATCTAGGAGATACAATTAACTTTCTACAATTAAAAGCTTTGTGGTCAAATCTCAAATCCGGGATCACAATCCAGGGTGCCAATTTCCAAAGTCATCAATTTAGTCAGCAGACAATAACTATTCCACTGGTCAGCAAAGCACTTTCAGACCAATTTAAATGTTGGTGGTAAGCATACTCTGCTGCAATAATGACAGAGTGTACTTACCACCAACACTATGATCTGTCTGTTGAATTTAGAACCATAATTTGACAATAGAGGAGACTACTCTGTCTCCACTGTGGCCAAACTGCTCCGACAACCCAACGGATTAAAGCAGGGGGGGGGGTAAATCTTCTTTTTAAATTTCAAAATGAATCCCACTTCAGAATTTTCTTTTTGAAAATAAAAAGTGAAACAGTTTACCACAGGGTTCCGTCATCTTGATGGAGCCCTGAACCAAACTGCTTTGAGAGGAGCCCACAGAGAAAACAGTTCATGTCAATGCTTCAAGAAATGACTGCCTGCTTGGCATTCATTTCATAATTAGGCGGGTGGAGATGCAGTCAAGACCCACTGGCGGTCATCTCTAGAGCACTGTCAGGAGCCGCCATCACGGCGGTTCCTGTCAATGCTGTTTAAAGTCAGGTGCAGGCCTCTGTCAACATGACGGAACCCTGCAACCAACTGTTTTCTATTTTATTTCAAAGCAGAAAATCCCACAGCAAGATTTTCTTTTTTAAAGTAAAAAAGAAAATACCCCACTGGCCCTGGGAGTCCTCTCCCATGGCGATGGGAGCATTTATCAAATTTCACGACCCCTTACGGCCAGGGTTTTCCTGGCAGTGGTGGGGAGTAAAAACTGACTTCTAATCCCTCCCATCTAAATTAGGAGGGTAGATTTAAAGAGCTGCCTCCAATGGACTTTACTCTGTAGGGCTGTCAGATTTGTTTAATCATGACAGAGACGGAGTAGTTTTCGTTGTGATTAAATCAATAGCCCACCAGCATTTAAATCAGGTCGGAGTACCATTAGCTTGCCAGTGAGCATCCACCATCTCCATTGTGATGGAGTATACATACCACCAAGATATAAATTAGGCCCTTAATCTCAAATTGTGTTCCTTCCACCACCATATACCAAGCAAGCTTTGGGTGAGAGCTAGAGATCTTCTCTGTGTTTTTTAATAGTAATACATAATGCTGCCTAATTCTGCATTTTATACACTTCCTGCAGTAATTTCAAGAATTTGTCTGTACCCCAAATAAAGAAAATTGTGATAATCCATGTGACTGTACCTCTGCAAAAGACTAGTACTGTTATTTTGGTTATGGTCAGGCTGGAAGCAGTCCCTTTATAGGTGTAAAGTAATATGGCTATGCTCGCTCTACGTGGTTTTTCTGTGAGGTTGGCAATTTTGAGCATGGAGTAAAAGGCAGGCCAAGAGACCAGTAGGTCAAACCCCGGCATTTACTGTAGGGCAAACCATTGACACCTTCAATAGGAGGAGGAGTGCATCCATTTTAGGCCTCCCGTCCTACTGAATCGCAATTAATAAAAACGGTGCTTTTTGTGAGTTGGAAAACCGTACCTTCAGTTACCTCCTGGCAGTGCCCCAAAATGTGTGTTCACTTCTGCAGACATCAACAATTAAAGAGAGTGACCCCTTTTACAAAGGTACAGGGGATATGGTTCAGCCAAACCAATACAAAGGTTTTTCCTCTGGACTTGTTATTAATATCTAGTCTTTCGCTTTGTGGATGCTTAATTATCAACCTTAGAACAACTGATATAACTTCGGTATCAAAAGTAACTAATTATGCCCCAACCACAATATTTAGAATCTCATAAATATTTAATACAATACACATAAAATACTATTGACATTTGTTACTATAATTTATCACCCAATGGACTAGGTATATCATCCAAAATGTTTAGTCCAAAAATAACATAAAACTGTATACAAAGTTCGAAAAAAGGTTATTGGTTACAATAACCTTTTTTAGTAACTTGTATACAACTGTTAATGGAATTTTATGTGTATTTTACATTTATGAGAATCTAAATATTGTGGGTGGCGCATAGTTGGATTTTAACAACAAGTGCATGGGAAAAACCTTTGTATGGGTTCACTTCGCAGAACCTCATATTTTGAGTTTCCTCCAAGAAAGGGCCTACAACAAGCTTCACCCCAGACGGGCTTTAGAGGGAGCTCCCACCCAGCAAGGTTGAACAGGGGATGCTCTTTCCAGGAGGACACTCACAGAGTAAGATTAGATTACTTGATTAAGAACCATGTTGTCTGAGCTAGGTACCACTGGAATAGAGAGCTCAAGCTAGAGGAAGGGCACATTGATAGAGCAATGCTGGGTTATGATGAAGGCAAATATACGGCAAACCATCCATCCCTTATTGGTGGGTGAGCAGCACACAAGTGAGGGTGCACATATTCTTAAAAATATACGTGACGTAAATCGGCCCAGTTTGTTACCAACATAGAGTGCCCCCAGCTATGAAGTCAAAAGGAATTTTTACAATCTTCTCAGTGAATGCACTTAACAAACCTGAATTAAACGTGTGCACTTTGATGAGAAAGAAAGAATCCAAAGAATAGGCAATCAGAGAAACACCAACTGGCCTTCGTCGAAACATTAATTACCAGAGAAGATTAACCTAGAGGAACGTGCTGTTGATGTTGACAGAAAGGTTTGAGAAAAGTGTGAGCTGTAGAACAAAGGGAAGCAGGAGAGCAGAGTTGAAGAAATACCTGTGTTGAGTCTACTTACCATAGTGTGGAAAGTTTCACTGCATCAGTGGGGCACACACAGGTTTTCCTCTAGAGTGCATACAGCCTCCCTAAACACTTTCACAATTTTGCCTGAATTAGGAAAGTAGCTTAATAAACTGTGAGGTTTGTCAAGTTCATCGAGAAGGGACCGAGCAATAACATGAGTGTAAATGTGTTTTCTTTGAAGATGTCTTGAAACATCTGTATCACATGAGGCATTACCTCCTCATTAAACCTTCTTGTTCAAGTCAATACTGACATGAGGAGGGGCCACCTCTACACGCAGACATTATTTGTCCTACTTTCCTTTTTACTTTTCTAAAGGAAAAACACCCTTCCCTCCGTCTATAGGTAGATTAAAAAAACACTCACCTGAAATCCTGTTTTTTTGTGTCTGAAATCCCTGCAGGGGATTTCCATTTTAGTTTTCAGTTTTTAAAGGCAGTCTAGTGAGGGGCACGTTTTGTCAGAATATTCGAGATGAGATTTTGCTATGCGTTCCATGCAGACCCTGGCTTGTGGCATTGAGCAGAATGAAGAGGTCTGCTGTGCACCCCCATGAACTCTGAGGGGCACGCCGGTAGCTGCTATCAGAGTTTCAGTTGGCCATATGATCACCGCCTTTCTCAGAGAAAAATACTGGCTATCTGTTCATGTAGAAAGATTCTGCAAAGGCCCGGGCATGATACTTAAGTAGACCTTTATATGGAATCATCATCTGTATTCATTTTTAACGAGGCCTTTATTTCTTTGTTTACTTTAATTACAGTTTAGGTTCTTTGAGGCGGCGCCAGAACACATTTAAAGTGTTTTCTTCTAGTATTTAATGCTTAAAGTATGTACTAATAAGGGGAAACATACCCACTTTAGGTGATTCTCCTAATTTTTGTAAAGGCAGGAACATTCAAGTACAGGAGGCAACTCTAGCTGGGCATCATGTTCTATGAAAAGAGGCGGAGATGGTCTTTCAGTGCTTCCTCAAAGTTCCCTTCACTGGGAATGAAGGCAGGGGGCAAGTGATAGAAACAGGCTGTGTTTGAATGTCCACCAGTTCTAGCTAGGCTTGGAGTGGGAGGGATACGGATGTCATGGCATATGCCACATCCACACTAAGAATACGGGAGGGAGCTTATTAATGGGGAGGTTTTATTTTGGGTCTACAGGTTAATGCAGTTGCTTTCCTGTCACGAATATCAAAGGTTTGTATCTGTTCTCAAACACCACTCTTGTTGGGTGAGATAAAAAAGGAGATTTTAAAAAAAGGAATTTAGGATGAATCAATGAAATGTGATTATTTTCAGTTTCTCTATTTTAAGCTATATGAGTAGCAAGAGTCAGACAATTAATTCAGAAGATTAACGCAGTGCAGCCCAAACGTTTTAGACCACGACTCCCTTTATAGACCTAAAATCTTTCTCGCCCCACCTACCTTTAACGAACATGAGGCAGGATGATTTTTTAATGCAATAACCACCATTTTCTGTAAATACCAGAACCTTGTTCGTGCCCTTCTATATGGCACAGTGGCAAAGATATTGATCTGCCTATGAAAATGGCAGATGGTGAACTGCACTGGAGTCTGGAGATAGAACACTATTCAGGATGGAGTTGTGACCTCTGGCATCCATTCACTAAAATCACAAGGCTTCTGAAAAATCTTGGTGTTGAAACCATGGGTTTCAGAAAATTTGCGAAACACCTTCTGCATTAGAGCATGGGATAAGACCTCATACCGATTTCAGTATTAACAGAAGCCAAGTGGTGCATTTTAGATTCCATATATATTTTTCAATTTAATATAGTGAAAACACAGTCCGGGGTATTGGAGTATTTACGTAAGCACCAGATTACATTACACAAGGTCAAATTAATTTACTATAAGCACAGGAGATTAAGGGCCTCATTACGAGTTTGGCAGTCTGGGAACCGCCATGTTGGCGGCGGCGGTCAGACTGCCAACAGGCTGGTGGAGAAGACTGCCAAATTATGACTTTGGGGTTATTCCCCACGGAATACAACCAAAGCAACACCAGCACTGCCAGTGCGGTCAGACCGCCACGGATGAATGATGGCACCATCAGGCTGACAGAGACCATGTTCCCGCCGGACCTATTACGAGGCTGCACACCTCCAAGATTTCCGCCACGGTTGCACCACCATGGGAACCCAGACAGAAACAAACTGTATAAAAGGAGACACTCATATTCAGGAAGCCATACTCATCCGGAGCTGCCATGAAACCACATCTAGACGTCATCCTGCTGCTCCTACTCACCGAAAGCCTACGGAATCTTTGGCGACGACGATCACAGCAACCGTAAGTACACACACTTACCTGTTACTGTTGTATATTGTTACATTTTGTATACTTATATTACATACGATAGGGAAGGGGGTGCGCGGGCAAAACACATGTAACAGTACACTGACACGCACACTCACATACAACAACAAATATAACCACACTGCAGCCACCACACACACACACACTATACATCAAAAACACACACTTACGCACAGCAACACAGCACAGGCCTAGTCTCTCATAATACCATACAACATAACAACACATCACAACAACACCACAACCACACAATCAGAAACACATTGGCAATCACTCACAACAGGCACTACCCAGGGACACATCACACATAAAACACAATATACAACCAACAGGCAAAGAACACACACATTTACACAATCATACAACTTACCAATTGAAACACATATCACAAATAGCACATCGTACTGATCATTCCATGCACAATACACACACACTCACACAGTTTAAGCACACAAAGCCACATAACACAACAGGCTTGGAAAGGGGCGGTTTAGGATTTGGCTTGAGAGAGGGAGTTTGTTTTAGGCTTGGGGAGGGTTGGGTCTTCTTGGGAGGGGTAAATGTGTTGGCAGGGGTAGAGGCATGGGTACTTGCAGGGGGGGTTGGGGAGACCTTGGAGGTGGAAGGGATGGCCTTGGGGAGGGAAACGGAACGATTAGGGGTTTCACGGGGGAGAGGAGTAGGGAAAAAGGCAAACTCAGAAAGGAAGGATTTCTTCCACACACTGGGACGGTCATAGCAAAATGGTTTGGGTGTGAGCGGAGTGGTTGTAAAAGGTGTTGGTATGGATGCCTTGAGTGCATGCTTGTGGGTGGTATGATTGTGGGTGGTGAGTGTCTGTTGGTGGGTGAGTTAGGGCATTTTATGTGTCTTGGGCTGCGGGGTTGGAGGTGCTGGGGGATGCCGTGGTTGCTGTGCGTGACTATCTGTTGGGATGGTGACTGCAGGTGGTGGATGTGCTGCATATAGATGTGTCTGTGGTTGTGGTGACAGGGGTGGATAGCTGAGGGTCTGCTGGGGTGCTATTTGAGGAGGATAGGTTTAATGGCTGGATCTGTAAATGTTGGTGTGGTGTCTGCCAGTGTGCCAGGTGTGCTGTCTATGATGCTGGGGGTGGTGGGGGTGTCAGGCAGGTTGTGAATTTTGCTGTGTGTGTTGCTGTGTGTGCATCTGAATGTTGCTTGTGTGTATGCCGGTGGTGTGGCCTGTGGTGCTTTGGTTTGTCAGCGATACCCTTGGATGTTGAGGTGGATGCATGCCTGTCGGTTTGTGTGCTTTGGCTGGGTCTGGGAAGGGGGGTTTGGGGTTGGGAAGAGGAAGGTGGAGGGGGGATGGGAGAGAAAGGGTGACCGGCTGCCGTCAGTGTGGAGGCCAGAGCCTGAAATGATCTAGCCAGTGCACTGTGAATGCCCTTCAGGAATGCACTACTCCGTTGTACCTGAGTTGCCAGTCCCTGGATGGCATTTACAATGGCCGACAGAGGCACAGAGATAGACCTCAGGAGATCAACAGCCTCCTCACTGAGGGCAGCAGAGGTAACAGGGGCTGGGGGGAAGGTGCCTGCGGTGAAGGAGACGCCCACCCTTTTGGGTGAGCGGACACATCCTACTGGGTGGGGAGCTACAGGAAGGGCAGTGATAGAAAGGGGGTGGCAGACAGAGATGGTGCTGGGGTGGACCCAGATGGGTCCGCCACCCCCAGGGAGTATCCACTGGAGAATTCTGAGGATGATGAAGTAGATTCTGTCTCTCCCGTGACACTCCCCTCGCCCACCCAGCCACTGGGTCTCTCAGTGTCAGTGTTCTCATGACTGGAGGTCCCGTGGCCAGTAGCTAAAGAAGAGGTCTTGGACTATTAATCATGACTACAACACCATGGCTAAGGAAATAGCATCTGCAGAACTTGAACATACTATTCATAGCTTTGATATCAATGTATGTGATCCCATAAGAGTCTAGCAATATCCCCATGGTAACCTACAAGTCGGATGGTCACTCAGATATCACATTACAGAGGCCTATGTACATCCCTCACATACCAAAGGGGTTCACCACTCAGATTAAAATATGCAAGTATGGCATGTGAGATATCAGATGGACATCACAGCCTCACATGATGCTGTCACTTATCAGAAACCTTATGAAAAGTATGGATGACTTTCACTTGTCTGACTCGATGTTGCACTAAGACATGGATCAAGGGACATTGTAATGGACAGAGGGCAGAGACCCGGAAAACTTACCATCATGATATTGGGAGTATAGATCTACAGGTCGGAAGGAACAGCCAGCAGGGTATGAAAAGCTGTATAGTGGTGCACATATGACACAGTCACATGTGCATCACTATATGCTTCTCTACAGAGGGGACAACATAGGTGAGTGAGTTGTTCCTAAACAAAAGAAAATGGGATCACCTATGTACCAATGTTGATGACTGTACATCTATGTGTTTCTTTGAGAATTTTAAACCCTTTGCACTTACCACACTCTAACAGCTTAGATTCTTTCACATCTTACGCTAACCTGCTAAAGGGATGAAAATGTGTTGAGTCTGTACTTACCACCTTGTGGCTGCTCTGCTGCCCTCAAACAACCACCCAACTCAGGGTAGGCTACTGCCAATATGCAGGCCATTAGGGGGGTCAAGGTCTGACAGGCACCCCATTCTCCTTGGGAGGACATCCCCAGCTGGGCCTCTGTGGTCTTCTGGGCCCAGCATCTCAGGTCATCCCACCGCTTCTGACAGTGGTGCTCCCCTGGCTGTGGACGCCAGGGTCTGCACTTTCTTGGTGATGGCATGCCAAATCCCCTTCTTCTGATGGGCATTGATCTACATGGGTGACACAAACAAGAAGAAAATGTCATGTCCACATGCACCATAACAAAACAAGCAGGGTGAAAATACAAGTAAGTGCAAGTAGCTATACACAGACTTCCTTCAACATCCTCTTCTATGTGGAATGGCCATCTGCGGTCAGGCCACGTGTGATGTTGAGACAGGCATGCAACATGCATATCCAGCACCAAGGGTTGGCTTCAGACATATGACTAGACCACAAGCATGTCTCTGAACATGGTATATCTGTCCAAGTATTTTTCACACCACCTTCACATTTGATGAAATACAGTTTGTAGGTGTGTCAGAGAACATACATCACACACTCCCTACTATGTAACAGGACTCAGAATCAATATATGAACATGTGCACATGTCCATCTACCCACACATATCACCTCAATCCTTCATTCAACCACATTTCCAGAAAATCATCATACACTCCAAGATTCAAACATTGGTATTGCTATACACTTACCTGCTCCTCTGGTGCACCATAGAGCTGTTCATACAGGGTAGGACCTGCTCCGCAAACTTGTCCAGCTCATCAGGAAAGAAGGTAGGGGCCCTATCACCTGTGGGATGTGGCATGATTGCTCCCAGAGACAGTACACAAGTGCTCAGGTCGTGGAGGTCTTGCTGGCAGCAGTGTCAGGAGTCAAGTGAGGGATGAAGTTTGAGATGGCGGTCACGTCCTCCACGTACAGGACCATTACTGCCGGTGGACGTCGCCACTGGCCCAAGTCCGCCAAAGGCAGCAACGTGTTCCAATGGCAATGTCCAGCATGGTGGTATCTGCCTACCATCATGATGACATACGCCAGCGGAGTTAGGTCACTTTCTAAAGTCCAGTACAGTAGGTCAGGCAGCTGCAATTTTAAGGTTCATAGATGAACGATAGGGTTTAGAAAGGCGTGTCACTGACTGTGAAATGTATCTACGACATTGTGTTCACTGCTGCCTTTATGCAAACATGTAGAAATGTGTCATGTAGAGATGTTAAATAGAAGTATCCTGAGTTATGTGCATGAAATAGTATTGTCAGAGTAATGACAATCTGTAAATGGTACAGGTGTACCAAATATGTGCAACATGTTAAGTAAGTTAATGTTACATTCACTTTCAGTGACATGTTTCTCCATTCAAAGTACATGATAGCTGTTAGGGGATCTGAATGCAGTTATAAGCCAATTGTTGCCAAGGTACATGCTGACTGCAACTTTTTCACCGTTACATGTGTCAATAAGTAGCATTATATGTGAGGTTGGTGTGATCATACTTATGCTGTACAGATTGAGTGACAGACATACATTCTGGTTTTCTACCACATAGTTACCCTGACATGAGAAGAGCAAGACAACCTCCAGTGTACCGTCCACTAGCAGGCATGCAGACCATGTAGGATTGACATGTGATTCAAATCTACCACCTGGATAGGAAGACAATCATGGATCTCTATTATCAGTTGGAGCCAGATCTGATGCCTGCCATTCGTAATCCCAATAGCATACCTCCCATTGGACAAGTCATGCCAGTGCTGCACCTCCTGGTCACTGGGTCCTTTCAAAATACAGTGGTCCTAACTGCAGGGATGTCTTAGCCTATGTTCAGTCTGGTCTTGAAAGCTGTACTGTCTGTATAGTTGAAAAAAGTGGGACAGCTACATCAGATTTCCACAATATGAAGATTTGACCCATCTAAAGGCTGATTTATATGCTTTGGAGCACATTCCACACGTGGTGGGAGCCATAGATGGTACCCATGTAGCCTTGGTTCCCCCAAATGCCAATTAGCAGGTGTATAGGAACAGGAAAAACATCCACTCCATTAATGTCAACGTGGTCTGTTTGGCTGACCTCTTCATTTCACAAGTTTGTGCAAAGTATCCTGGCTCAGGCCATGATTCCTTCATCATGCGGAACTGCAATATCCCACTGGTGATGACACGATAATACACAGAGAGGACCTGGCTGGTTGGTAAATCACATATGTCATGTGTGTCTATAACTTATATTTGCTACTAGATAGATGAATGTCCAAGATTTATGTGAGGCTTGTTGTGACTATTCCTCACAGGGGACTTCGCCTACCGAAACTGTCCGTGGCTGTTGACACCAGTGAGGTACCCAACTACGCCAGGGGATGCGCTTCAGTGAGGCCCACAGAAGGACAAGGCATGTCGTGGAGCGGACTTTTGGGCTCCTGAAGGCAAGATTTTGCTGCATTGATAAATCTGGAGGATCCCTCCTCTACTCATCTAATAAAGTAGGTCAAATTATTGCTGCCTGCTGCATGCTCCACAACCTTGCCCTGAGATGCCAGATACCATTCATACCAGATGAGGGCTGAGCCAGCAGCTCCTCTGGGTGGAATGCAGATTTGCCAAATGAGGATGAGCATGGTGAGGATGAAGCTGGAGACATCAGGGCTGATCTCATCAATCAGTACTTCACCTGACTTAAGGTATGTGACATGATGTAATTAAAGTGAATCAGTGGGGAAAAAGTGAGGTTAGGAATGCCTCATAAGGTTCCTAGTATAACCATCAGAGAGGTCATAAGTGGCTCTAAAGCCTTTGACTCAGATATGCATGCAGATTGTTACATGGAGTTGTGTACAGACATGTAATAAACATAGTCTAAGTTTTACACAATGCACAATCACAGTTACATTTGTATATATGAAATGCTGTGTTATGCATATGTATCAATGTGGCCTGTACCTTATCTTTTACAGATTTCACTTTTGGCTCATCCTCAACTGGCAAGTTCAGACAGTGTCACAGGCAGATGGGATTTGCAGACTGACATGTGAAGTGTACATGGATTGAACCAGGTGCTGACAGGCATAAGATTTGCGGTGTGTGAGTTCTATTCCCAGACTGTAAGGACAGTGGGATGGTAGTGCCCTATTTCACACAAAAGACCTGTTTGGTATTGGAGGTGGGCCAGTGGTGCGATGTGTGTGTTTATTTGTCTCAGCCACGTCATAATGTGGTATCCATGCTCTCTAACAACATGATGGTTTGTGTTGGATGAGAACTAACTTGTATATAGCTGTCAGTGTGTTTCCTCTTTGCAAACCAATGTGCATGTGTCTGAAGACTGACATAGGTGGTTGGCAAGCCTCCAGGTACCTGACCATGGTAAGTGGAAGGTTCCATGACTCATGACATTAGTACTGACCTCTGTCTGTTTCACGGCGTCTGTTAATTTGGGAGTCATGGTATGGGTATGTGATAAGGCTTTAGCTGATGATGCATTTAAGAAATATGTTCGCCTCCTGGGATAGTGATAGACTGACACGTCTCTAACATCTGTAGTCTGTGGGTTGGGAGTGTATGACATCTATGCTGATACATTGAAGTTAGCAGCAGTACTTCTCTGTGTGATAATTGGCATTCTCCCAATCTAAATGTGGGAAAGTGCAATACTAGTGAATTGAGTAATGTCTATTAAAATTAGCCAATGCAATATCTAACCTGTATGTATCTAACATCATGTATGTGATGTACATGGCAAAGGGTTTACATTTGAGATAAACATTTATGTGCAAGTGTTGTCATACATGACAGTTGTATATGATTGATAACAAAAACTCTAACACATGATCTGTGGTTACGTGGTATTTATTTGGGAGTGCACAGCTAATTGATTGACATTTAACACAAATAACACAAAGTAAACAGTGAATGGTTCAGTCATGGTTGATGAAATCATCAGGGTAGCTGATACACCATTTGGAAACACATGTCCAGTGTCCTTGTACCATAGGAAAATGGAGATAGGTTTCAGAACAGTCAACAGGGTGTATCTGTGCCACACAAAGGGATCCAATCAGTAGAGGTTCACTTCCTGACAGTGGTTTTGGTCTTAGCATCTGGTCCTCAAGGGGGGACGTCCATGTTTGTGGGGGGCATTCTTCAGCTACAGAGGGTGGGGTGTCTGAGGCATATCCTTCACCTGGCAGGGCCTCCATTCCACTAGCTGCTGCAGGTGTAGAAGGGCCTAATGTGTCACTGTTAGTGGAGGAGGCCAGATGTTAGGTACAAAACCTACTCAGGGTGGTATTCAGGTCTCTCAGCACCCCAGCAATAGAAGCCAGGTGGGCATTTCAGGCCTGCCACTGCTGCTTACATCCTGGTGGTTGTCCCTCTGCAGCTGTCTGATCTCCCCCATCATGATCAGCACCTGGCCCATCACGCCTTGGGATAGTTGGTAAGCTCCCAAGACTTGGGAAATGGTTTCCTGGCCAGTTGTGTCCAGTGGAGCCTCCATCCCCTGGCCAATACCATCCCTCCCATGCACTCCACCCACACGTGCCTGTGCCCCAGGCACAGTGTGCCCACTCCCACTGGTGGCAGGTCCATCATTGTCTGGGTTTACAAACCTGAAATGGGGGGCACAGGATGGAAGATATTGGCATTGGGACACAGGTTTGGGGGTGAATGGTTGCCTGTGATGTATATGCAACAGGGCTGGGAGGAATCGATGTGGGCAGGCTGAGGTTCACAGTTGTTGACAGACCAGGTGTCCCTGACAGGCCAGCCTCGTCCCCATTGTCCAAAGATCCACAAGTTTTTTCCTCACTGGGGCCTTCATCCAGAGGGGTAGTGGCAGTGTCTGGTGTCCTCTCCATGTTCAGAATGGCAAGGTTACCTGTAGGAAAAGTGGAACCCACAGTTGCTGAAAGTAATGCAACAAGTGATAATTAAGTTTGACCACTAGACATGCTATGTGATACGCACACAAATCCCTTACATGATCCCCCAATATGATAATGACAAGTTAGAACTGTGTGGGACACAGAGATTTCCAGTTGCATACACCATGCTCCAAGCTCTTGGAGTACCATGGTGGTTAGATGACTGTCGATTGACTCATATCTTGGCTCAGTAAAGACATGACAATGTACAGTTATCTCCTAGTAAGGTGTATGGCATAATTGAGACAAGTAACAGCTGCACAATGTACAATGGTAACCTAGCTAGCCAACAGTATGGGAATTACCATTTAAGCTGGGCCCATGTATGGGTGTACAACAAGTACATCCCGCTTCCTATATAGTCCCCCCTCCCAAGTGAGTACATGACATTGTTTGGATGGTAATTTCAAATGCCAGTTTAGTAGGGAACACAATTGTAGCTGTGCATTGCTTATAATAGTGCTGGTAGTGGGCTATAGCATTACTCTCATTGCCAAAGACTGTTCAATTGTGTAGCATTCAGGTGGGTTCTATTGATTGTTAGCTTAACAATCAGGGCAATTTAACTTGTTGTACACTGTTCTGGTTTTCTTACAGGTAGAACAGTGCCTGCTGGGAGTTGTAGTGCTGTCAGTCCCTGTACTTCACATGCCAACCACAAACACTGTGACCCCAAGTGAGTTTATTAGACATGTGGCATGCCAGAGAGTGGTATTTTGACATTTGGACACGGGGTGGTAGGTTGTCTGGTCATTGAGATGGGGAAAGGTGATCAGTGAGCATGCAAGACAATACTGTTTGGTGACATTATTGGTGTAGTGACTTACCCAACTCCACTCCCCCGAGTATTCCTGTCAGGCCCTCAGGATGAAGGATGTCCAAGATCTTCTCCTCCCATGATGTGAATTGTGGGGGAGGAGGATGGGGTCCATCGCCAGTCTTGTGGACCTCCAGCTGGTGCGTGGCGGCCATGGAACGGACCTTCCCCCTGATTTCATTCCACCTTTTCTTGATGTCCTCCCTTGTGTGTGGGTAGCTCCCTAGAGAATTCACCCTGTCGACTATCCTTTGCCACAACTCAATTTTCCTGATGTTTGCTGGACCTGTGCATCAAAAAGGTCTTTGTTTTTCTGCAATGTGTTCCTTCAGGGTGAGGTTGGTATCTAGGGTGAATCGAAGTGACTAGGAATTCGATGAAAGCTGGGGTTCACAGCAGTCAAGGTTCATGTCATTGGGCCAGATTTGTACAGTACATGAGCTTCAGGTAGGCACTGGACATCCAGGTCTGGATAATGTGCAACCTGTGTTTGCGGCATATATCTGAAGCAGAGGAGACTTTCAAGTAGAGCTGTGTATCAATGGCATTGGTTAATGCAGAGGACTTCGTTTTTGGGAGGAAGCAGAGAAAGCATTGCCTCATCTGTATAAAGTAGATTCAAGCTGCCTACCTTGTCAAGGAAAACTCTGGTTAATCAAGAGGTTTGTACACCCACAGCTGCAATGTACAGAAGGACAGAAAGAACACTGAAAAACACTTAGGTGGGCATCAGTCCAGCCTTGAAGGTTGGTGCTAGAGCTCTAATGAAACATTTTGATTACCTAGCTGGGGCCATGGAGAAGGCCTGGTATTGTTTAGAACTCTTCGCCCAGTTCGAGCCACACGTGATTCCACCTGCAATAGCCTGAGGGCTACTTCCATGACAGCAGTTGGAACTATTTTAAAATGCTGACAGGCATGGCTCAAACACAGGAAAGTAAAATATTTTGAAATCAGCTTTGCTAAAGATTCCTTTTTCTGCAGTAAATTCTTATAATGATTAACATGCCCTTATAAAGGTCAAGTTTCCTTTGTATCATTAGTTTCATAAACCCAGGATACTCACAAGTGCCAAGAAGAGAAAGCATTTTCAACCTCGGCCATCAAAAAATAATGCATCTTCAAGCCAGGCTTCTTGTTAGAAGTCTCAGCTTTACTGACTCCTGGGATGCAGTGGGTTTTCTTGGGCCAGTGGAAAATCATGTCTGAGACTTTTTGTAAGCTTTTAGAAAGATGTACCAAATGTATGCGTGTTGAATATTGTGTTGCAAAGTTACAGTATTGACGTCTACAAACCTTCAGAGCCATCAGTCATCCATACACATTTTCACAGATGCATTGTGAAAAAAGAATCCTTAAGGAGAGAAGTAACAACTTTGGTGCAAACACAGGCAGCTATTCATCTACCAGAGGAGAAGAAGGGGCAGCTAATCAATTTAATTCTGTTCCTGGTGGAGAAAGCTTAAGGAGATTTCTGTCCAGTTTTTAATCTGAAGACTAAGAACACGTTTATCCACGATTCATTTCAAAGTGGATTGCTTGCCAAGGATAAACATATAGATTTAAATCAAGGACTTCATGGTTAAGTTGTAGCTTCAGGATGCTTCCCTGCACATTCAAGTTTGCAATGAGCATCAGAGGTATCTTTATTTGCCATTCCTGAGCAGCATTACCGGTTTTGTGTGTTTCCTATCAGCTTTATGTCAGCTCTTAGTGTGTTTATCAAATGACAGCTCCTCTGGTGAGGCTATTACAAAATCAGGGTATCACACTGCACCTTTAGCAATCCACATCAAGGGGATGAAGAATACAGTGACAAACATGCTCACACGGTATTCTTCTTGTCCCAGAACTATTGTTTACACCATATGATATTCGGGAAAATTTGCAAAAGATAGGATTAGTGGATGATAGATGTATTTGTCAACAGAGAGAATGCTCTCAGTCCAAGGTTTTTATTCAGGTTCAAAGATGAGTAGTGATGGGAGATAGAGAACCTTTAATGGTTTGGCCTCCGGGCCTCCTCTGTGCCTTTCTCCCCTTTCCTCTTATCCTGAGTGTTCTGGCAAAAAAACAAAAATCAAGCGGGAGAAAATACTAGTGATACTGATTGTTCCTCTTTCGTCTCATTTAATTTGATTTCCTCTCCTGTGTCATATGGTGAGGAGTCCGTCCTGAATGGGCCTTTCCAACTCTTCCTTTGCCTTTTCATTTCCTGAGACTTAGTTGGTGTTACCTTACCTTTGCATGATGGCCTGAAGGTTGAGAAGGTAGGCTTGCAAAGGAAGGGTTATCCAAGAAGCTGGTGATTGCCATTTAAGCATATACAATGCCTTTTACTTTACAGTCCTAGTCTCAATACTAGTCTTTGTTTCAAAGACTTTGTAGAGGAACAATGTGGATCACTTAGCAGGGGAAGTAACTCACATTCTGAATTGTTTACAGGAAGATGGTGAGCTAGGCCTGAATTCAAATAGTATGTTAATCATGGAATAAATAAATGTCAATACTGTTATTCATAACAACCAAGCAAGGACTTCCAGAGTGACAGGCAAATTATATTTAGCTGTTTGGTTGCTCTCTCTCTACTAGCAAGAAGGCAATTTCTGTAGTCATTTGCAGCAGTGCAGTAGCCACTTATGGCCATTTATATTAGTGTCTAAGGCAGCTGCCAACAATGACCTTAATTAGTACCAGTCCTGGATATTGGAACTTGATATTGGATTACTATTTGGAGTGGGTGACTGCCCACCTAAAGCGATATTCACAGCTCTTGTCAGGGTGAACTCTCAAAGTTACTAAACCTGAGCTCAGGTAGCTATGTCACAGACCAGACAGGCCCAATGCAGGGCAATAATTTAAGTATGTATGTAGTATCAAAACAGTAATAAAGTGAAAACACCAAACAATAAAATCCCAAGCTGAATTAAAGAAATAGAGAAAGATCTGAGTATCTTACACTTTGTAGAAGTAATGAAGCTCTGGTCAGATACACCAACCAGGTTTGGCTGGATCAGAAGTTTTACCTCAGAGCTTTGTCTTTTTTCTGGAAGTCAAAATCCTTTAGAGCGGCAAGGCAGCAGGCCGTATCCAAGGAAGTCTTCAGGAAGCCAGATAGGTACTGAGCAAAGAACTGTTAAAGCCAATGGTGCTGGTGAGAAAAGCTCAAAGCAGAAGAAATTTGAATGTCATGTCCAGGGAAGTTCTCAAGCTGGTCAGACACTTTTGGCAACTTTGCAGGTCAAGATTCTTGCCCTTGGGGCGTGGCTAAGATGGCGGCCGGAGCGGACGCTTGAGCTCGGAGCTCCGCTCACGGTCCGCTTTTTCTTTTAAAAATATCCTGGCCCCTGAAAGCGCCATCAGTTACCGGGACTCCCCCGCGGCTCCTGGGGCTAGCCCTGTGTATAAAACGGCCGGTCGGACCACTTTGGCGGTGGTCCAGTCCCGTATCGTGGAGCGGGGCGTGGCTGTGGCCTCTGCTCCGCAGGACAGCGCCCCTTCACCTACGAAGAGGCCGGGCTGAACTCTACGACCCCACCTCGACCGGCGCGGGTAAACCGACGACCAGCCGCTGCCCGAAAGGCTGGGAGCTGCTCGGCCGGAGGCAGCGGGGGAGTCCTTCCCCCCTTTGTACCGACTGCGCTCCACCCGCGCGGCCGAGGCCCTGTGAGCGATCGGCGAGCGGAGAAATGAACTGGAAGGTGAGCGGCTGCCTGCGGAGAGTTCGGGCTTGATTGATGTACTGCCTGGGAGCGCGGTGAACGTTGCGAGTGGACGCCTAGGTTAGGTGCCGCTCGCTCATTGCATCTACCCCTAGTCCAAAAAGAGCTTCCTGGTCCGAGACGTCGCGGCCGGGAACAAAGATAAAGACAAGGACAGTGATTCATTGATGGTGCCCGCCGCCCCTCCCCCCAGCATAGTAAAACCCAGCGACGCTGAACTCTGAAAGGAGTGGAGATTGCTTGTGGAAAGGGAAGGGCACACAAAAAAAAAAAAAAAAAACAGGAAGAGTGCGACCAAACAATAAAAAGAGGATCTGGGTGGCATCTAAGGATCGTGCACCGTGCTCCCAGAGATAACACTAACAGAAGTAACAAAGACACCTACGCGACCATTTCGTGCAGCAAGCATAGTAGCAATAGCCAGCACAGACTAGGCCACTGGTCTCCCCCTCCAGGATCTACCCAGGAAGTTGGCACACCCCACCTACCTCTGCGGCAAAATCCGCGCCATGGTTAAACCTAAACATCCCAAACTGGGGGCCCCCCCGGTAGGGGACCCCTCCCTCGTCATGGGGCGTTCAGCCGTTCAGGACGCCACACTGCTCCAATTGAGTGAGACACTTCAAACGCACTCCCACCAATTCAACAAAATCATGCAAGCAATAATGGAGATGAAAACATCACTGGAAAGTAAAATTGACGCTGCAGCGTTGGAAGTCTCTCAGCTCCGCGCGGACCACCGTAAATTAAAAGACAAAGTGCAAACCGCAGAACTCTCAATCGAACAAATCCAACCAGAAGTAACAATCATGAAAAGCAAAATCCTACATCTAGAAACAGAACTAACACAGCTGTAACGCAGGACGGAAGAAGCAGAAGGTCGATCGAGACGCAACAACATAAGATTTGTTGGCATCCCGGAGCGCATGGAACTACCTACAGCCGAAGACTTCATAGAGAAATGGCTAAAGGAAATAATGAACATACAAAGCACCTCAAATGGGCCAGTAATAGAAAGAGCCCACAGAATCCCAAGCAGACCCCCACGACCTGGTGCACCTCCACGCCCTCTGATAGCCCGCTTCCTGAATTACAGGGAGAGAGATTCAGTCCTCCAACACTTCCGAAAATCCAGCCCAATTTGCTTAGAAAACAGCACCATATCTGCCTACCCAGATTACACGATGGAAGTGCAACGTAAACGTGCCACATATATCAAAATAAAGCAACTACTGCGGGAACACAATATCACCTACTCACTAGTGTTCCCCGCCCGGCTCCGTGTAGTCATAGACGAAAAAACACTCATGTTCTCTACTCCGGAGGATGCCTGGACATGGATCAATGCAAAAGGATTGGCTGACTCCCCTAAAAGCAAAGACGCAACTGAAGGATGGACCACGCCAGCACACAACAAGAAAAAGAAAACTAAGATAATATCTCGCCCGTCGAGATCACAAATAGAGGCTGATCAGGCGCAAAGCCTAAAAGAAACCAGCACATTCACTGGATCCCAAGCTGATAATAGCAGCGTGGCGTGCATCTCGGACAGTAGCTCTCCTGGGGGGGAATCTGGCTCTCCCCTCTCTCAACTTCTGGTTGGACCCGACCTTACCCCGCGCTCTGCCGACGAACTTTAGTGTTAACTTACGCGCCGCTGCCGCGCTCCCCCGAGCGCCGCACTGGGGCCGGGAGACTCCCTACTCCTCAGTTGGACTAGATCAAAATCACGCGAGCTGAGGCCGCGGCGGCCATGTTGACTGCTCACTGAGGCGGTACCAGAGGGCTAGACCACAACACAAGGCGCAAAGGGGCAGAATTATCCTGGAGTTGGACTACGTGGTGTCTAACCTCTACTAACCCACGTTCCCCCTCAACTGAAAATTCCCCAAATGGAACTTTATCGTTTGAACTGCTGTTTAGGCACCGGTTGTGCCAATTTGTTTCAAAACGTGCCTTTCCTGTTATATCCTTTATCGTGGTATATTATTGTATTTTTCTCCTTCCTTTTTTCTTATTGTTGCTTGGCGCCATCTCCCCTTCCATGGGCCGGGGCGGGATGTCAGGCGGGGGCGAGGCGGCCGCGCTGCATGCGCGAGGTGCACACGCGCTGGGAGGATGATAACTCATGCTGGACCCTGGGGATGGGAACCCGGGAACTTAATTCCAATGCGCTAAACCCCATCCCAATATAATGAATAAAACACCTACATACAATATAATGACCTGGAACGTTAAGGGCATGGCGGGCACCAAAAAACGCAGCAGAGTATACGCACACCTGAAAAGACACTGTATCCATATAGCTATCCTCCAAGAAACACATATTCCCTCAGCGGAGATCCCTCGACTAATGAAGGGTTGGGCGGGACAGGCATATGGCTCAGGTAACTCATCCTTCGACAGAGGGGTCCTCGTGTGGATTGCTCCCGGGGTTCCCTACATAGTACAACGTAGTGTTACTGACAAAGATGGCAGGTATATACATCTAACGGTCCAATTGGACGGTGAGATATTGGTGATTAACGGTTTATACGCCCCTAACGTAGGGCAAGGAGACTTCCTACACAATTCTATATCCCACATATCTAATGACTCACTCACAGCATGTATTTGGGGTGGGGACATGAACTGTGTACCACAAATAGATACAGCTAGATCACACCCCCCTATAACCGCCACTCCGGTCGCCAAAAACTTGCAATTGTTACGGAAATGGATGTCGGATCGCCGCCTAATAGACACCTGGAGGCACTTACATCCACAAGACCGGGAGTTCTCCTATTATTCCCCAGTACACCTTCTACATACCCGCATAGACCTCATACTTACAACGCCGGATCTGATACACAAAATCACGAGTGCTGAATATACTGCCAGGGTAATCTCAGACCACTCCCCACTTATAGCCCACATTAGATGGGGGAGGTCACGTGCCAGCATCCCAACATGGCGGCTGCAAACCCAGCTGCTACAGGACCCGCCATTCAGAGCTGACTTATCTGAACATCTCTCCTCATACTTCACTCAAAATGTCGGGACATCTAAATCCAGAGCAATCGAGTGGGATGCTCACAAAGCAGTAATAAGGGGGGCTTGCATATCAAAGACAGTAGGAGAAAGGCAAACATTAGAACGCGAACTCCGCGATCTAGAAGCGGAAGTCCACCTCTCTGAGAATAAACTAGCGAGCGGCACGATTGGCCAGGCTGAGCTATCTGAAGTAAGAGCAAAGTGGTACGAAACAGACAAACGACTAAGCCTCTTCGACTATCGACACCACATGGCCCGCACACACTCTGAGGGGGATAGACCAGGGAAACTCCTATCATGGCTAACAAGAACTAATCCGCTGAACTCTCCTATAGGCGCCATTCGCCTAAGCACAGGATTAATTGTAAATACCCAAGCAGATATTAATAATGCCTTCAGAGAATACTATTGCACACTATACAAAGCTCACCCTCCTCCCCCCACAACTAAAATTGACGAGTTCTTCAAAGACATCACCATAAACTGCCTGGCCGCTGAACAAACAGCTGAACTGGACAGGCCTATAGACATAAAAGAAATACAACAGGCACTGCAACAACTAGCGCAAAATAAAGCACCTGGTAGCGATGGTCTTCCTCCGGAGTATTACACCACGTTCTCACCGCAGATTTTAACCCCATATTTCACGATGTTATCCGAAGCTAGAGAGCGGGGCCAATTACCCGACACTAGCCGGGAAGCTTTAATAGCAGTACTCCCTAAACCAGGCCGCGACCCTCTAGATGTACGCTCATACAGACCACTATCACTACTAAACACAGACTGTAAACTACTAGGTAAACTCCTGGCCAACCGATTGCTCCCATATATGACAGACCTGATCCATCAAGATCAGTCCGGTTTTATCCCTGGCCGCAGCACCCATAGCAATATCAGGAACTTATTGCGATTAATGGCGAACTCCCCAGCGGACGATTACTTCCGAGTAGCGGTATCTCTTGACATAGAAAAAGCTTTTGACACGCTTGGTTGGCCCTTTCTGATGGAAACCCTCCATCGCATGGGCTTCGGACGGGCATATACTGCATGGGTGAAAGTGCTTTACACTAACCCAACCGCACGGGTCAAAACAGGTGACACGATCTCCCAATCATTTAATATTGAAAGAGGAACCAGGCAAGGATGCCCATTATCCCCTCTCCTGTTCGCCCTCGCCATCGAACCCCTAGCGGCCCGCTTACGGTTGGTAGCCCCTATGTGGGGCATCCAAGATTACCACACATACCGCATAGTTTCTTTGTACGCAGACGATGCCCTTATCTTTCTTCGCAACTATAATGACTTTCTGCCTGACTTACTGAAGCTATTGCGTGAATTCGGCTCACTAGCCGGATTGGAGGTGAACTGGACAAAATTGTGCATATACCCCATGAGGCCGGTTCCTGAGGCTCACAGGTCACTCTCCAACCCTGGTGACTTAAAGTGGTGCTTCACAACATTTAAATACCTTGGCATAAATATATACCATGATGCACAAGATCTCAGGGACGGAAATCTAGGGCAAGCGATCAGATCCATCAGAGGTTCCTTGCCCTTCTGGAGCTCACTCCCGCTCTCTCCTATGGGTAGAGTGGCCATTGCCAAAATGATAATCCTTCCCCGACTCCTCTATTTTTTCATGGCTCTACCGCTGATAATACCAGCCTCATTCTTTAAACCACTGAATAGTCAATTAACTGCCTTAATCTGGGGCAACGGAAGACGACGGGTAGCATTAACTAAAATACATCAACCTTTGGCTAGAGGTGGCATGGGTGTTCCCAGATTGGAACTATACTACACGGCCGCCCAGTTACATTGGATATCCGCCTGGCTCGGAAGCCCCGACAAAGCGGAAACACAGCAGATCCTCTCCTCCTTAGGTAACACGGGAGTACTCCAGTACCTTATGAATCGCGAGCACCCCAATCACCCACATAATATACTATTGAAAACAGCGCACAAGATATGGGGTCGCTACGTAGCATCAGATGTCCAATCTCCGCCGTACTCCCCCAGGATCCCCCTACTGGCAAACTCAAAACTCGCAAGTATAGCTCCTAGGGTGGGCCTGAATGGATGGGTTGATAAAGGCATAAGTACAATTGGAGATCTATACAATGACGGCCACCTCCTAAAGTTCAGCGCTCTCTCCACTAAATATAACTTGGGGCAAGGCGGCTTCATAACATTTGGTGCAATACGACAGGTGCTTTGTGTCTGCTGGAACTCCGGCAACGACGAGCCTGACATCTCCCCTAAGCTTCATGACATACTCAGCAGCATAACCGCCCCACTAAATGTTTCCAGGATATACACGATCCTCGCCTCTCACTTAGAGCACAATCAAGACCAAGCAAAAAATAGATGGGACAGCGTGCTGTCTGAACCCTTGACACAGCGCGCTTGGTTCCAGGCTCTGAACATGGTAAAAGAAGTGTCACGCAACCCACGATTTCGTTATACTCAGTTCAATTATGGACACCAAACATACCTATCTCCCCACCGCATTACACGTATGTTCCCCCAATCCCCCCAGGTCTGCCCCAGATGCGGAACTCCCGATGTCAATTTCTTTCATATGACCTGGGATTGCCTCCCAGTCCGTACAATATGGCAAGATATCATAACCCAGTTGACAGAGTGGACGGCCATTGCACTCCCTCTCACACCGGAATTATGCTTGCTTGGTATAGGTCCCTACCCCAAAAACCGGAAGCACTCACCAAGATGCATAGGCTTGGCACTGGTGATGTATAGGCGCCTTATAGCCATTCACTAGAAGGCCCCGTCCGCCCCTGGAATAGTTCTGTGGCGCGCAGAGCTGCTGCGTTGGGTCAGAGCCAAGGCACGGACGTTGCAGCTCCTGCTAGCTAAGGGAATCCCGATCAAAGGATTGAAGACATGGAATTCCTTTATCACAAAAATCGAAAACAAAGATGATGTTCGCCCGCCATGAACACCTCTACATCCCAGGCACAAAAATAGCAACACCCGTTAACATTATCGAATACCCCCAGATACGCCATAACGCCCCTCCGCAAATGTATCAGACAACATTATCACAAGCGACAGGTTAGGCATAGCCTGAGTGGAGAGTGATCAGGTACTCGTGCACTGCTGGCTCGGCGCACCTCTAGACAACTCCGCCCCCCCCACGGGACCACACTAACCGAGCTCCCGCCTGCTCCTCCCCTTCTCGGCCCTCCCACTCCTCCCCTCCTTTTTAGTTTTTTTTTCCGTAGTATTCCCCCCCTTAAAATTATTTTAAAGCGCTTCCCCCGTACCTTGCCTCACCGATTGAGCGCCTGCCGCTGCCCGGTTTAACACTCTGGGCCACCTGCGAGCGCGATTACTTTTGTTCAATTTATTGCTCTAATAAGGTTTGAGGGATATGTGCATATCATTGCAATGTATCTCGTGTACTTGTATACTTTCATTATGTTCACTTGTTGAGTTAAATAAAATAAAAACATATCTAAAAAAAAAAAAAGATTTTTGCCTTTAGACTTAGGGCCTGATTTAGAATTATGCCTTTTGGGAGGCCAAATCTCCCTAATGCAATGTGAAACATTTTTTAATGTATAGTGAAGGCGGCCTGCCCCAGGAGGGCTAATAATGACTTCCTACAACCTCCTCACAGGGCCCTAATTACAGCTGACAGTGCCATGCCCTGTTGCCACCTGCCAGAGAATGCAAGTGCTAGTAGAATTATCTTTTGTAATGTTGAAGATAATCCTTCTGTGATCCCTAGGGTCCTGTTGACAATATGGTACTTTTGCACTGCAAAATATAGTTCTTCTATGATTTCTAAAACTATTGGCATTGACGAAAGTACTAGTACTTCTCGCATATCACTGGGTTATGATTGCACATGTATTTCTAAATGAAGAAAAACTACTAACCTGAGACAAATCAGAGATCATTGTGGAGAAAGCTGTAAGAGCAGACCTCTTTCTTCAGAATGAGTTTTTAACAATGGGGGTGCAACACAATTCTAACACCTAAAGTGTTTATGTTAGGTGTGGATATTGATTTTACCTGCCTGTGTCTGCCATCCTTTGCATCTCAGACATGGCCAAGGAAAATATGCTTTGGGAGAAATGCACCAAATAGGATGGACTTCCTGATGCTTCAAATTAGCCACCTCCGTGGTGAGGAAACTGCTGCCATTGAGTAACCATCAGCCGATGCTCCACCAGCACTTTTGCCCTTGCTGAACTTTGATCTCTAAATCATTGACTTCAGGTATGTTCGTCTAATCAGTTCAATTGAGGCCAAACAAGATACAACTCACAGAATGTATTAGGCTGTCTCACAAAGGGCAAGACTGGAAACCATGTCTGTAATGTCCTCGAAGAAGGAGTTCACCCTACACCAGCTCCCTGAAGCAAGCAAAGCCTTACTTATTGTCTGGTTAGGCAACTTCTGAATCAAAGTAGGGTAGGAATATCTTAGATCAGTGGAGAAGCTGATAAGGTCACATAGAGTCATGTCAAGAGCTATTGTCCAAACTTAGAACCCTAATGCTTTTGTCCAACATCAAACTGACCTTATGCCTGCAAGCACCTAAGCCTGTCCCAATATAGGAGACTTGATCAATAAGAATGAACAAGAAACACTAACCTCATGCTTTGACCAGTGACAAGTAACTATTTATGAAAGTCAGTAAGAGGATCTGCCTCACATTCATACTTGCCTCAATCTTTTCGTGAAGCATGCCTACAACCCGCAGGACTTACCCACCCTCAGATAACAAGCTCCCTGACATCTGTCTAGAATAAATTAACCAAGCCCTGGGCGTTGATGTACAATAATTCTGGCCCATTGCTTTTATTCTGCTTTCTGTCACTGAATGGCGACAACACCATTTTAACCAAGTGTTATTAAGTTGCCGGGATGTGCTTGGTGTGTTCTTCACAGGTATTCAATAATAATGTCTTCTCCCATATAAATTATTACTCATGTTTTGTGCAGTCTCAGAGTGGACGGCAGCCCCAGCTTGTGCCTAATGCATTGGGTGCCATAGCTGTTAGAAATATGCAAAACATGTTTCAACCGGTGCCAAATTCCCACCTTTGTACTGGGAGTTTTAACACAGTTTAGAGAGTATCACGAAGAGCTATTGGGTTTACCAATCCACTCCAAGATGTGGCAATTCTGTTATGTTTAGGTTCTATGCCTAAATGTAAATGAGAGTGTCAAAATAGGAAAGCCAGCTTACTCCCCTTCCTATTAGGTTGGAAGACTCTAAGTCAAGGTGGCCTCCAAATCTACGAAGATCACCCTTGCCCAAGTGTTTTAGAGTGGAAGTACACCTTGCAGCCACGCGGTGATGTGTAATTACACTTGTGTTACACTTTTAGTAATGATTATTTTATGGTTCGTCTAACTATGGAGCCGCCATTTTAACTGCTCCTATGTTCCTTACCACTTGAATATCACGTATGTTCGCCATTATGTGTTAGCTTTTACTTGGAAAATATGAATGAGGTCCCTGTTCCTTGTAGTGATGATGTATGCAATTTTGTGGGTGGCTAGTGTCATTGAACGACAGTGTATCACTTGGTTCCAGGTCTGGCCTGATATAATCTTTCCTCTCATTCACGAAGTGGGACGTTGCGTACTCAATAAAATATAACATCACTAGGAGGTGCATGCCGTTTCTTTTATAGTCATCCTTTTTTTCTGGTATCTCATTGCATTGTGGACTTTGCAGTTGCATATTGCACAGTTCATCTGTTACTGCACAGCTGAGGATTTAAAAGGAATACGAATACGAATACCCCAGTGCTCTGTTTACATTTCTTCACACTTTACTACGATGCACATCCTAATATGTGCTTGGAACAATTCGCTATTTTTTTTTCCTGTTAGGGCATCTGCTAAAGGGACCCTTTTTAGTTCCGGCTGTAAAGCAGAGCTGTCTAAAAGACCTATTGCTACTAATACTTAACTACATACATGGACAGGGCTTTGGCTTGGCCCTAAGGTGTATCAGTCTCTCTTGCCTTATGGTATTGGCTGCTGGAGATTCATTCCACTTCCTATGCACTGCAATGCATAAGAGACTATTTTACAACAGAAAAGAACACTCTGTCATTACACTTTTGCCATGTTCAGTCATTTATGTGATATATGTTTGCAGTATAGTGAGAGGCTGTGTCAGGATTTCACTTCATGGCAATCATATCTCACAATATTCAGTAGCTATCCTTCATGCCACGGCACCATTTTCCATACTTCCTAGAACCCCGCTTTTTCAGTGACTTATATCAGGTGAATTCTTAATGTTCAGCTGCAGCCAGAGGCTGCGTATCAAGCACTGTTATTGTGAATATTGCCCGGCGCTATGAAATTCGGTTAGTTTATTCACAGCACTAGTTAATCCAACACTCTCACTGTATTCCCAGAGCAGTGGAGCAGGCACTGCCACTGTCAGCCTGCGTCTGTACTCGCCCTATTATTCATATTTCTAGCCTTCATTTTTCACATTAGAAGTATACATTTAAAAAAGCATGATGCTCGCAGCAAAACTGCCAGTTAGGCTTCTTTTTTTTACATTTGTTTGTTTTTTCTTATTTAATTGTTTTCATTGTTTTTTACATTTTGATTTAAGTTCAGACATCATTGCTGGGATTCAAAACCCTAAGCTGCAGGAGAGAATGTCTAATTACTTGTTAAGCTCTTCTTTTAGGTCGGACATAACAGAAGAGAAACAAGCATTGGCAATGCCAGTACGTCTGGCTTAGGAATGAAAGTGTCATTAATGGGTTTAAGCACTCAATTAGTCATCATACATCAACTCTGGCCCTCATCTTTGATCTTTTGCATCCATTCTTCTATCCACTGCCTGATTCTTGCATTCAGTCCCTGACACAACTACAATAAAACACACACAAATTCCACAACATATGCAAGATAAATTAAAGGAATGCACATAGAATAAAGAAAACATACTGCCATCCAAGCACGGCAGGGATATGCCTGCAATAAGAAAATCAAACATAGCATTTTAAAGTCAGATCTATTGGCCCTGTCAGTGCTTGCAGTCACAAGCAGTGACTGCTGCAACTAGATGTGGTCAAGAGGCCACCTTCCAAGGTGTCTTCACTGCACACCTCACTAAGCTGCATTACTGTTTCAAATACACAAAATAGGGGAAAACTATTTTGTTGCTTTCCAGTTTTCTGCAATGCCTTACTTGTCCGGTGGAATGACACTCAATGTCATAACTAGAGTCTGACCGTGCAAAATGATAACTAAGTGGATAAGACATCTTAGCATCAGTAATGCATTCTCACAGTTAGATAAAAGGGAAAAGGTTAGATTTCTGTTCATAGGAAAGCAGTTGGTTTTCTGTTATCTAGAAAATGTCAAATTAAAATGTCAAGTGCAATAATGCCTCCAAGGTACGAAAAGAAAGAGGGGAAAAGAGGACAGACACATTTCAATACTTTGTGTTTAATGTATGTTGCTCTTTTGGTAGCTTTAACTATTCTACCTATAATCTGCACCTTTTTTGCAATGGCAACTTGTCCTTTCAGTGGATGAGAAGTCGAAGTAAATGAGGATAAAAGGCCGTATTAAGGATTTGGCAGGCAGAAAGCAGTCCCACAAGGGTGGCTGGGGTGATGACCGCCACCATCCAAGTGGAGGATCACATGCCATACTTAGAGATCTCTGCCTGCCTATTGAAGATCATTGTGCCTTCAGGCGGTAGCTCCTCTGGAGACACTGTACTATGGCTTAAAGCCATGTTTTGTTCAATATAGTTTTTCTGTTTTTCAAAAACAAACTCCCAGAGCAGGAGTTTGTTTATGAAAATCAAAAAACTAGTGGGTCTGAAATCCTGGGATTTTTCTCCCAGGGTTTGTGAGTCATTTGTGGGTTAGGTGCATGTTGTCTGGTTGCAAAACCCTTATTGTGGGCTTAGTGAGAACTTACAAGGGATGACAGCAAACGCATTGCTTTTCATTGGTTGGCTTTATTGTCACTCTCATTTGTTTGCTTCTTATTCAATGATTTTCCTTGGTCTAGCTTGTTCATCTTTTGTTTGTCCCTCCTCTGGATTGTAGCCGTTTTATCATCTCTCTGATTGGCTGGCTCTATTTTTAAACTTCTCACTTGTAGGGGGTTACAGTTTTTTTACTAAAGTACTCCAGGAGAGTGTGTGTGTGTTCCATCTCTTCCTCGTGGACTTCTCTTCACCTGCCAAATAGCCAATCCCCCCGTCCTCCATCTTGCTGTCTCCCCTTTGTTGCAAGCTCTTTTGAGTGCTTCTACCCTGTCAAACTCCTTCTCTCCCCTGCAGTCCATATTGCTTTCTTGCCTGTGTGACTCTCCCTCGCCACAGTGTTGCTCTCCCGCATGTGCTGTGTGTCACCTCTTGACCCTCCTAACCCATTCCCTGTTGCTTCACCCCCAACGCCTCCTCTATTATACCCACATCTTTTTTTTACTATTTAATTTTATTAATTTATTGGAGGGGATTGGGCCCCTCTGCCTTAAGAAAAGCACTTTCACACTACCTCTTTTTCACTTTTTTTTTTTAATTTACCAATCCAGCTCAGATCTGTAAATTAAAATTAATAACACCTGCATCATTTTGTAGGCACCCATGCATGCATGTTCACAAGTGATTAACCATGTGCAAACCTACTAAATGATACAGCCACTTCGGCTGCACCATTGCATCCTATTTTTTAAGACGAGACCCATTGGCTTTGCCAATGCTTGTTATTTGTTTCTGTGCACAACTGTCAGACTTTTTCTGGCGGTCCCAAACTAGAAAAAAGTATGTCAGAAATCCAGCTGTAAATTGGGGAGCTGCTCTGGCTGATGGCCTAATGTTAATGGGCCATTGGATCTAAAGTTTCCACCGATGGAGCTAGCGGGGGCACAGACAGCAGAAACATGACATGAAACATGACATTCATCTGACATTAAAAACAGAGCACACAAACTGACAGTTTGACGGACAGTGCACTCCACTATATTTGTACAGAGTCCTGTTTCCACCAAGCTCCAAATAAGGCAGATAGCTTTATAAAAGTAGTTTAACCACACAAACTGTGCTTTTACCTTCTAATGAGTGAAACCGCTTTATGAATGTAAAAAACAGATGAAATCTGTCTGTTTTTCTTAATTGACTGAAATTGGGCAACGCAATCACACAATAAGCAATGCAATGGGTGAATTTTGGTGTATCATGAAATCCAGTTCTCCCTCGTAAAATTAGATCGAGGAAGAGCTACCCGAAATGCCACAAACCAGGCAGTTCATGTGGTTCATGCGGTTCTCCCTGGACCCTGTTTCACTACAACACAAACTGTGTGAACTGCCCAGAAACAGAACAATTCACAATTCACAAACATGATTTCTAGCTGAATGCCGTTTGTCTTTTTTTGCGTTAAAATTCACTTTCACCTATGAAGCAATAAGAAAAATATTTTCTATACTCTTAATTTTCCTCGCCTTGCCTGTCAATTTTGTACATCTCCATTTTTATTATTCAAAAATGTTTGATAGTGTTGGAAAACTCAAAATTTGAATAACCATGTAAATGTAATAAGCTAACTGCAGTATACTAAATATTATCACATGCTGGCTGTTTCTTTGACTTTACCATTTTTAAAAATCTGGACTAGTGGTGTCTGGACAGATTATCGAAAATATATATTGTGAAACATAAATATTATGGCAGGAATAATGTGATGGTAAATTTCTATTATACATAATGTATTCAACTTTATATTATATCTTTTTAGATGTTGGTTTTAATATTTATCAATTTTTTAATATTGTTATGTATTTTTTTAATAGTAATTATATATATTGGTAATATATATTTTGTAAATAACAGTTATTTTATTTGTATTTATATATATGTATACATGTATGTGTGTATATATATATATATATATATATATATATATATATATATATATATATATATGTGGGTGGGTATATATATATATATATATATATATATATATATATATATATATATATACAATATATATATGTGGAATAATGTAGTATTTTGTATAAATGGTAGAACTTATCCATTTATTATTCCACATTGTACCTACAAAGCTTTAGATTTGAGTGAGCATAATAATTCTTAGCCCTTTAGTGTGGAATACCTTCCCCATAATGCTTTACAATGAAGGAGGAATAGTACATTTAATCCCTTTAGTGTCTCCCACCTTCCCCAAAAAGGTTAAGGTTGGAGTGGAAATAGTAAACCCTACCCTTTTAGTGCCCAACACCTTCCCTAACATGTTTTACATTGAAGTGGGAACAGTAAATATAACCCCTTTAGGGTTCAACGCCGTCTCTAAATTGGTTTATGTTGGACTGTGAATAGTAAATGTAACCCTTTTAGTGTCCATCATCTTTTCTTAAATGTCTTGGAATGGGAACAGTAAATATTGCTTCTTTAATGTCCAGCAGCTTCCCCCAAATGGTTAACAATGCAGTTGGAATAGTACATTTTACCATTTTAATGTTGAACACCTTCTTCAAAATAGTTTGTAGTGTGTATTGTATACAGTGTGTTGTTTTTCAGAATAATAATTAATACTTGTTAAGGTTTTACATACCAGTTATATTTTGTAGTACTGTTTAATGTATACTTTACATATTATTTGTGTTTGTTATACATTGGTTAACATTTTTGTACATTTTTTAATAAATGTTTACTTTTTAATATTTTTAGTACAATTTCTATTGATTGCTATAGGAAAAGAAGTTTTTTTATTTTTATTTTAGGGGTCATTTTTTTCTGCTACCTGTATTTTATACTCTATAAGTGTCATTTTGGTTTGGATTTCGTTCATGTCTGTTGCAGTTCACTGTTCTTGTTCAAAAGACAGGGGTTTTGGGGCAGGGGAGATGTGGTTGGGTTTGGTTAGTGTAGGTACTAATGGTGTTAGTTGAGGTTATTTGTGTAATGTGGCAGGCCTACGTGTAGTTTCGTAATGGATGATATTCTAGATATAGTCATTTGTTTTACCATGTTTGCAGAGCTGTACTGTTATGTTTGTATCATTTGCGGCATGTATGGATTGTGAAGGTGGGTATGTTATGGTTTTTTACAGGTTAGAAAATCTGAGTTCAACGCTTGCAGGTGTTTCTGATTATTATTTTTTTTTAAAGGAAATTGAGTTGGTTTGATTTAAACCAACATTCTTGTTTAATTTCCTTTGATTTTTCAGATTTCCTGGAATGGTTTCTATTTTATCTTTTCTTTTTGGGGGTTTTTGTTATGGTTTCCAATGACTTTGGTGGATTTTATTTGGATGTTTTATATTCCCACATTTTTTGGGTGAGGGTTTCTTACTTTGTTTATGTGCATTTTTTTGTAGATTGGATTATTTGGGAAGAGGCGGTCGGTCAAGAACATCAGTTACACAACTGTAAACACAATCTATTTATTTGTTTTTCAGTGTGAATTTTATATTTTTATATTTATGTGGATTCTGATTTTATAAAATCGTTATGTTTATTTGACATATCTGTAGTTTAGCTAATTAGCTACTTTGTGTTTTTCTTTTTTTGTATGTTCCTTGTTTTCCTATCAGTCTTTTAATGAAACAATACGATAAATATTTTTTATTTATCGGTCTTATTTTGCACTTTATTTATAAACTGTTGTTAAAGATTGATTTAGTAAAATTATTATTTTAGCTGATTCTATGCGAATGCGGGCACATGTCATCCTCTGCACAAGTTCTTCTCCTCACACCTGAGGCAGGAAAATGCTCTGGAGTAAGCACCAGAGGGATTTCCTTTTTCTGTTTTTAGCTTCAGCTGCTGGGGAAGAGCTTACCCAGCAACCAAGGCTGTTTTTTTCCTGTGAAATGATGAACAGCGTGCATCATTACACAGAAAGGGAAAGTAAAATGAGCTGATCGGCTCATTTACTTTCACTTGCATTGTGCTTGGGAGCATATCTCAGCCCCCTGAGCACTCATTTGGAGAGGGGAGGTGTCAGTGAAAGGGAAAAATCTCCCCTTTCCAATGGTACCATTCCCATGTGGATCCCTGCTTCGAGATCACCACAGGAGGTTGATCATCAAGCTAGAATCCACCCACTAGACCCCAGAGACTATTTTTTGAGGGGCAGAGAGGCCCCCTCACAATGGCCTAATGCTTCCCCCTGGCCCAAAGGCTTTTTGCTCTGCCCGAGGGCAGATTGGAGGTTGCTACCTCCAATCTACCCCAGCAGGGAGATACAAAATACAGTAGACACCAGGGATTGTTTTTTTTAGCAGAATTGTGGGGGCGTTTATTTCCTCCAATCTATCCCTGACAGGAGGAAGAACCTGAACTAGACCAAGAGGCATTATATTTGGAGAGGGGGGAGCACCCCCTGGCAATGGGCTAGTGCTCTCCGCCTTCCCTGGGCCCAAAGGTCTTTCTGCTCCCCTGGGGGCAGATTGAAAGTTGCTACCTCCAATCTTCCCTGGTGGGGGAGGAGGGTGAAAGCCCACTAGACACCAGGGATTGTTTTATTTGAGAGGAATGGGTAGGGGCAGCCCTCCCAATCACTGGACCTAGCTCCCACCCACCCAAAGGACTACCAGCAGTATTTTTCCCCCCATCTCGAGCAAATAGAAGGTGTTTTCCTCCAATCTGCCCCCGGGGGGGGGCAGAAAGCGCACTAGACCACCAAGGATTATATTTGGAGGGGGAGTGCCCCCCTCCCAGCAATGTGCTAGTGCTCCACCCCACCCAGGGGCCAAAAGTCTTTCTGCCCCCTCAGGGGCAGATTGGAGGTCCTCACCTCTAATCTACCCCCAGAGTGGCAGCAGGCCACCTGACACCAGGGATTTTTTTAATGCAAAATAGGTGGGGGAGGCCCTCCCTGACATTAGGCCTAGTCCCCACCCATCCATACAACTTCCAGTAGTCTTTCTGACCTCCATTAGGGGCAGATAGGAGGCATCTTTCTCCAACCTGCATCCGGCAGGGGGCAAAAAGCCCATCAGGGATTATATTTGGAGAAGGAGCAGCCCTCCTGGCAATGGGCTAATGCTCCCTCCCTCCCCCTGGGGGCTGATTGGAGGTTGTTATGCCCAAATTGCCCACCAGGGGGCAGAAAGCCCACTAGACACAAGGGATTTATTTTGTGGAGAAATGGGTGGGGACGGCCCCCGTAGGCAAAGGGTCTAACACCCACCCCTCAATTGACTCACAACACTCCTTCTACCCCACAGGAGGCAGATTAGAGGTCTAAATCTTCAATCTGCCCCAGTGGGAGGGGCATAAAGCCCACTAGTCACCAGGGAAATGTTTTATGACTACAAGGTGTGGGGCTAGCTTGCCCACCTGCCTACGCTTCGGACCTAACCTCAACCTCCAATATGACCCCAACTGTCTTTCTGTCCCCCTGGACACTAAAGCATCCTCATCCTTTTGGCAAGAAGGGAAATTTTGATTTTCAATGTTTTTTATACATATCAGTAGCAGAGTTGAGTTAAGACCCTGTTTCATCCTACTTCTATGCTGAATGGTTGCACTTTTTGGGCTTGGGTCAATTGCCACCTTGAGAATCCTACCAAACCCAGACATTTTTGAAAACTAGACATCCGGGGGAGTCTAGGGTGGTAGGCTCCAGCATAGATCCCACAATGTTTTCTTACCCAATGCCCTGTAGACCACTAACTGTGCCTATAATTGATGTTTTCCTTGTATTTTTGTGACATAAACTTCCAGAATCAGCAGGAATCCACAAGATTCCAACCATCTAGCATTCCCCACTTGTCCCGATAAAAATGCTACCCCACTTCTGTGACTTGGCCTAGTGCCCTTGACAGGCACAAATCAAACTAGTGTCAATGGGAGTCACTCTGCGAGACTCCCATTGACCTTGGTTTGATGCTTGTCTGCTGCATGCACTACGCCCAGCCACACAAGTGATGTAGCATTTTTATTGGGACAAGTGGGAGAACGCTGGGTGGTAGGATAGTTGTGAATTTTTGCTGATTCCAGAAGTTTGGAATGGAAATGGGTATCAGCATGTTGATGCAGGCTGGGGGTTGAATTATCGTGGAGGGCTGAACATTTCCTGCTGCCTTCAAGTAGGTTGCATAGTCGGGTCTAAAAGACATGCCTTACAAATCCCATATTTCATGGTTTTCTTTCAAACGTGTAATCTAATTGGGAGCAAAAAGCAAAGCTTACAATTTGAGCAGATAGTTTAGTAAAAATCGCAATTTGAAATCTTAGGGCCTGATTTAACGTCTATACTAAACTTGACAGATATGCCAGATATAGCACATGTCCACCAAACTCTAAATCAGGCCTGTAATGTCTTTTTTGGATCCAATTTAGCTGTACTGATTTTAACAACCCAGTGTTATGAAAGAATAGTTGGATCGAAAGATGATCCTAAGCCGGCGAGAAATCTTGCTTCAAGTTCTGGATGTTCCTTTTACAAAATAGTGCATTCTGGGAGCTGTAATCTAGGCTTAGTTTCTTTGAACCAATTGGACTAACTCACATGAAAACAAAGGTTTATAAAATAAAAGCCCACACAGATTGGCATGACTCATCTGTTATCTCTGACTGCCTTTCATCCAGTAGCAATCTATGACTTAGTGGTTGCACCCAGCTGTAGGCATCCGATGAATTCACCAATGAGAGTTAAATCTGTGCCTTCCAGTTACTATTCAATTTCTGCAAGGGAAACATTTACCCACCAAGTCGTTTTTTGAGATTCCAGCATGAGACTTGCAGGATACAGACAGATCTCTCTCAAAGGCTCACATACATTTTACTACAATAAACACCAATGTCCATAGCCCACAGCACTCACTGACTGTGAAAGGCTGGTAGTGTTAGTCACATATCAGGCTTCCCTGGTCTGTGATCAATGCTTCAGGAGCCTTGCTGCCAGCCTTCACAGGGAATGATTTGGATGGAGAATGTTGGTAAGATGCTTCTCAAAATTTACGACTCAAGCTTGTTGACCTACTGACACTGAAAGGCCAGAGGTAGCGCCAGTAACATGACAGGCATACAATAAGTTAAGTAATAGCACCCCTAACTGATTATATTTCAACCAATCATTCTTTATGGAACTGTGCAGGTCAGTGCCGCCAAAGGTCATTATGGGCGGGGCAAAGGCATACCCATGCCAGGTGTTCAGAGTTGTTCGCATCTCAAGCATGCCTGACATATGACCGAATCTACCTCAGTCATATCAGCCACTGAGGTACCAAGAGGAAAGAAGTGTTCAAACATGTCAGTGCCACTGAAATAGTACTAGATGTAAAACGTGGATATTTAAATGTCAGTAGGGCAGGACGGAGAGCCAAAACTATCCCTGGAATAAAATTCAAGCAAGGGCCACATTGTATTGGCTTTTTGGGTGTCAGAAGTTTGAAAGTTCTCTCATTTTCTGTATGAAAGACAGAGGGCCATTTATGATGAAGTGCTTTCGAGGAAGGCTTCTTGCTCCTGGGACGCAGAGTTAATTGGTGATGACCGGTGTAGAGAACAATATTGAAGCACTGTGTGCTCTTGCTGAAATGAAGCACTTTTTGGGAGCTTTATTTAAAATCGTTAATTGCACCGAATAGGGAATGCTCAATAAAACTTTGAACAAACCGCCTGATTTTAGGCAAGACTGGTAGAAAAAACTCCTCTCATGCAAAACATGTCTGGTGTTACATGTGACTTTTCCAGCCAATGACACCACAGATTATAAATTATTAGGCTGCATGAATAGCTAGTGTCCGCTAAAGGGGGGTAACTACAAGTTTAAGGGCTCATCATCAAACAGTCACTGACTCATAAACTAGCCCCCAACCAAAAATACCTCTAGCCTTCTCCAGCCCATAGCTATAACCGAGCTAGCATAGAGCAAGGCAGCATGACGTAGGCATGTAGTGCATCGCCGAGCATGCTGGGAGATGCATGGTTTGACCAAGCTGAATTTCATTTGAAACTGGAAGAGAGGTGCTTCAAATGGACTAGATAGCCAGATGTAGGCAATGAGCACTGTGCTAACCTCACTGTGTAAAAGCCACAGAGCTTCTTTGATATGGGTAGTATCTACCACAATGCATCAAGACCAGCCTTGACAGACCCCTTTAGTTGTCTGGCATAAATACCCTAAAAATTAAGGAGCACTGCAAGACTTTCACAAAGGCTCTTCTCCTCTCGGGCATATTATCAAGAGGTCTGAACTCTCTTAAATTCCAGGTGTTTCTCCCTTGTACTCTCATAAGTGTGGCAGCAACCAGCAGTGGAGTGCTCTGTGTTTTTATTAGAAGATCCTCAGTTGTGCAACTAAAGAACACACCAATTGTTTGTTGAACAACTCAATATCCTCACCTCACTCTTGAAGTGCAGCTGGCATTTTATGTGCTTAGACTGAAATGGCTTCGTAGCCTTCTGGTGCCATTTTTTCTCACTCCTTTAGGGCTTCCAGAAGAGAGGCAGTGCATAGGTGCACAATGAACGGGGCCCATTAAAAAGCAGGAGAGGCATTGTAAAACTACGTGGTGCACTGGCATCTGGGCTTGCAAAAGACCAAGAGAGGCTAGAGGTCAACGAGAAAGGTCCAAAACCCTATGAATGAGTGGGACGAAGGTATCTGAGGGATAGCAATAGCAGTAGATGCTGATGATCGTCCAGAAAATATTTGACTCGAACCCTGGCTCTTAGACACAGATTCAATTTTCAGAAATGTATCCGGTTTAAATGAAGGCAAGTTTCTGTAGAGCATTCATTGTTGCATGTGAATACAGAAGCAAATGTCTAAACATTATAATTTGTGGCCTTGGTCTGTCCAACAACATTCGAGGCATTCTACCACACAATCTGATCTGAATCTGTTTCAGTTCCCATGTGCCCTTTGCTGTGATCTTCACCGTTAAACTTACAGCTGATGTTGCAAATTAGCTTAAATCATCAAAGCATGGTGTTGGCACCTTAAGGCCTCCTTCACAATAACAAACACTGTGCTCCATGAAACACCGTTCAAAGGTCAAAGAAGTGCTAAAGTGTGTGAATTCTTGAGCTACCGTGAATCGCATTTCAAAATCTTGTAACAGTTGTAGGTTAAGTTCCATAGTGAGAACAGTGTTTTTCCTTTTTAAAATGTCTTCTGTAGTCTCCTATTGGAAGATGAAATCGATAGACCAGAGGTACAAAGTGACCTCGTTAGTTTCAGAACAGCTAAATTGCGAATCTCCCAATTTCCAGCGATGGAGAAGTTCAGACCTGGGCCCTTGCTACTTATGATGTCATTTTTCACCTCACCAACCTTGGGATAAATAATTAGAAAGAATCTACAGAGTGCAGGTTTTAAGGACCTAAGGGTAATGGAGGCAAATTTCTGGCAACAGTCCGTGGATCACATGCGCACCTTTGAATCTGACTCATTTTTTAATCAGCAGTTAAAGATTATAATTCAAAATGAGAAAGTGTAGCAACTTGTCTGCGACCCAGCATCAGCAGATGTGCAGCAGAATCTGGGCTCAGCTAGAGACAACTTACCCACTTAACCCGAAACCCAAGATAGTCAATTCTTGATAGAAGGATACTCTCAACTACCTTTTCTCTATCAGAAAAGGTCAATAGGCGCAAAATATGGTGGACAACTTTCAGATGATAGAAACAAATTCTTACCACTACTTTGATCAGGGGATCCCTGGATAGCTTCCAATCCTCAATAAACCCTAAATCTTTGACATTTAGTTGCTGGTAAAGGTTCTGACCTTATAGAGAAATGCCAATCTGTTTTTATTCTCGACATTAGGGCCCTCGAGGACAATGCATAAACTCCTAAATGAGGGGTTTCTGCAACATGAGTAAGACGTGTCACTATCTACTTAAAAATATTGAAGGCCATTTTCAAAAGCATTGTTCACATGACAGCAGCTCCTTCCTGCTTTGCCTCTCAGTTGAAAACAGGTTTCTCTATTGTCCTGTTAGTAAAGAAATTTATTTATTTTGAGTGTCCTGGCTGAGCCTGTACTATGGCATGGTATTGGCGGACTTGGATTTTGGGGTACCTGCTGCGACACGTGACTAGGTCTGAGATATAGTATTCCAATTGTTTCTGTTGCTGGGCCTTGGTTAAGTTATCAAGCCTAGATTACCCTAAACTCAGGAAGGTCTTTGAGGAGTGTGTAGATATTGTCAGATTGGTGGCTGAGCCCTGGGAGCATGACTGTACCCATGCAAAACTGGATGTGAATGCATGCAGCTGGGTGATGTTTTAAGCCAAGTTACTGGATCCTCTCTCTTTTTTCCTTGTTTCTGGGTCTTTCAATCTCTTTCCTTTGTCTAAGTGGTTTTCTCACCTATTTATCCCTCATCCCGACTCACATCTACTTACTCTCAATAAGAGTTATCTCTGTCAAGGTCAAGGAACTAGGTTGCTCTCAGAATACAATTAGACTCTTGGTGAAGTCCACTTACCCATTGTCTGAAGCTAAAAGGCTTCTCTGATGTTTCTCCTCTAATTTGTGCACTCTCTTCTTTTTCTTCATAAGCTTTCTCTGTAAGTTCTGCTTTATTCCTGACTGAGGATGAAGCTGATTATTAGCTAATTCAGGCGGTCCTGGTCTTGCAGTGGGATTTTCTGCATATGTTACTTGTCCTGAAGAGAATGTGCAAAATAAATACAATGGAAGAGGTTGAAACCGAATTGCCTCAGTGTTTGTGGTTGAGCCAGAAGTTTCCTGTTCAGCACATTGTTCACTCTTGGCATCTCATGTCACTTTCCCATCAGTTTCTGCTGAGAGGCGAGTGGTAGAAATTCTCAAGACCACTAACGCAAACCGGAAACTGGCACTCACAATCACTACTTACGCACAGTATATATGTTTGTTTGAAGGCATGTATGTGGGTGGCGCGTCGATTTTTCAGCTGCAGATCGGAGTTGCGTCGATCTTTTACCTGCACAGCATTCTGTGCGTGGATTTCTTCCTCTTAGGCTGACAGCTTCTCCTTTCAAGGTCCCAGGAACTTGATGGGCACCACTTGGCAGAGTAGGAGTCTCTCCAGAGACTCCAGGTGCTGGCAGAGAGAAGTCTTTTGATGATCTTCACAAGATGGAAGTGTAGGAGGCTGGACTGGCTTGTAGTGAGTACCAAGGGGTACTTGCACCTTGCACCAGGCCCAGTTATCCCTTATTAGTGTATAGGGTGTCTAGCAGCTTAGGCTGATAGATAATGGTAGCTTAGCAGAGCAGCTTAGGCTGAACTAGGAGACGTGTGAAGCTACTACAGTACCACTTAGTGTCATATGCACAATATCATAAGAAAACACAATACACAGTTATACTAAAAATAAAGGTACTTTATTTTTATGACAATATGCCAAAGTATCTTAGAGTGTACCCTCAGTGAGAGGATAGGAAATATACACAAGATATATATACACAATAGCAAAAATATGCAGTATAGTCTTAGAAAACAGTGCAAACAATGTATAGTTACAATAGGATGCAATGGGGAAACATAGGGATAGGGGCAACACAAACCATATACTCCAAAAGTGGAATGCGAACCACGAATGGACCCCAAACCTATGTGACCTTGTAGAGGGTCGCTGGGACTATTAGAAAATAGTGAGAGTTAGAAAAATAACCCTCCCCAAGACCCTGAAAAGTGAGTGCAAAGTGCACTAAAGTTCCCCTAAGGACAAAGAAGTCGTGTTAGAGGAATAATGCAGGAAAGACACAAACCAGCAATGCAACAACTGTGGATTTCCAATCTAGGGTACCTGTGGAACAAGGGGACCAAGTCCAAAAGTCACAAGCAAGTCGGAGATGGGCAGATGCCCAGGAAATGCCAGCTGCGGGAGCAAAGAAGCTTCGACTGGACAGAAGAAGCTGAGGTTTCTGCAGGAACGAAAAGGGCTAGAGACTTCCCCTTTGGTGGACGGATCCCACTCGCCTTGGAGAGTCGTGCAGAAGTGTTTTCCCGCCAGAAGGACGCCAACAAGCCATGCTACACGCAAATCGTGCATTTGGCGTTTTTGGACGCTGCTGGGGCCCAGGAGGGACCAGGAGGTCGCAAATTGGACCTGAAGAGAGAGGGGACGTCGAGCAAGACAAGGAGCCCTCACTGAAGCAGGTAGCACCCGGAGAAGTGCCAGAAACAGGCACTACGAGGATGCGTGAAACGGTGCTCGCCGAAGTTGCACAAAGGAGTCCCACGTCGCCGGAGACCAACTTAGAAAGTCGTGCAATGCAGGTTAGAGTGCCGTGGACCCAGGCTTGGCTGTGCACGAAGGATTTCCGCCGGAAGTGCACAGGGGCCGGAGTAGCTGCAAAGTCGCGGTTCCCAGCAATGCAGCCCAGCGAGGTGAGGCAAGGACTTACCTCCACCAAACTTGGGCTGAAGAGTCACTGGACTGTGGGGGTCACTTGGACAGAGTCGCTGGATTCGAGGGACCTCGCTCGTCGTGCTGAGAGGAGACCCAAGGGACCGGTGATGCAGCTTTTTGGTGCCTGCGGTTGCAGGGGGAAGATTCCGTCGACCCACGGGAGATTTCTTCGGAGCTTCTGGTGCAGAGAGGAGGCAGGCTACCCCCACAGCATGCACAAGCAGGAAAACAGTCGAGAAGGCGGCAGGATCAGCGTTACAGAGTTGCAGTAGTCGTCTTTGCTACTATGTTGCAGGTTTGCAGGCTTCCAGCGCGGTCAGCGGTCGTTTCCTTATCAGAAGGTGAAGAGAGAGATGCAGAGGAACTCGGCTGAGCTCATGCATTCGTTATCTGCAGTTTCCCCAGAGACAGAGACCCTAAATAGCCAGAAAAGAGGGTTTGGCTACCTAGGAGAGAGGAAAGGCTACTAACACCTGAAGGAGCCTATCAGCAGGAGTCTCTGACGTCACCTGGTGGCACTGGCCACTCAGAGCAGTCCAGTGTGCCAGCAGCACCTCTGTTTCCAAGATGGCAGAGGTCTGGAGCACACTGGAGGAGCTCTGGACACCTCCCAGGGGAGGTGCAGGTTAGGGGAGTGGTCACTCCCCTTTCCTTTGTCCAGTTTCGCGCCAGAGCAGGGGCTAAGGGGTCCCTGAACCGGTGTAGACTGGCTTATGCAGAATTGGGCACATCTGTGCCCAACAAAGCATTTCCAGAGGCTGGGGGAGGCTACTCCTCCCCTGCCTTCACATCATTTTCCAAAGGGAGAGGGTGTCACACCCTCTCTCAGAGGAAGTTCTTTGTTCTGCCATCCTGGGCCAGGCCTGGCTGGACCCCAGGAGGGCAGCTGCCTGTCTGAGGGGTTGGCAGCAGCAGCAGCTGCAGTGAAACCCCAGGAAGGGCAGTTTGGCAGTACCAGGGTCTGTGCTACAGACCACTGGGATCATGGGATTGTGCCAACTATGCCAGGATGGTATAGAGGGGGCAATTCCATGATCATAGACATGTTACATGGCCATATTCGGAGTTACCATGGTGAAGCTACATATAGGTAGTGACCTATATGTAGTGCACGCGTGTAATGGTGTCCCCGCACTCACAAAGTTCAGGGAATTGGCTCTGAACAATGTGGGGGCACCTTGGCTAGTGCCAGGGTGCCCTCACACTAAGTAACTTTGCACCTAACCTTTACCAGGTAAAGGTTAGACATATAGGTGACTTATAAGTTACTTAAGTGCAGTGTAAAATGGCTGTGAAATAACGTGGACGTTATTTCACTCAGGCTGCAGTGGCAGGCCTGTGTAAGAATTGTCAGAGCTCCCTATGGGTGGCAAAAGAAATGCTGCAGCCCATAGGGATCTCCTGGAACCCCAATACCCTGGGTACCTCAGTACCATATACTAGGGAATTATAAGGGTGTTCCAGTAAGCCAATGTAAATTGGTAAAAATGGTCACTAGCCTGTTAGTGACAATTTGGAAAGAAATGAGAGAGCATAACCACTGAGGTTCTGATTAGCAGAGCCTCAGTGAGACAGTTAGGCACCACACAGGGAACATATACATGCACACCTATGAGCACTGGGGCCCTGTGTGACAGGGTCCCAGTGACACATACATATAGGCCACAAACCTATGAGCACTGGGGTCCTGACCAGCAGGATCCCAGTGACACATAACAAACATACTGAAAACATAGTGTTTTCACTATGAGCACTGAGGCCTGGTTATCAGGATCCCAGTGAGACAGTGAAAACAGTGACAAACACCCTGACATACACTCACAAACAGGCCAAAAGTGGGTGTAATAAGGCTAGAAAGAGGCTACCTTCTCACACAACCCCCCCCCCAAACGAAGGACAATAAGGCTAACCTTGGCCAGTTGAGACTTTATTGTCTAAGTGGTGATAAGTAGAGAGTAGCTCTGCAATAGACTGGTTACTCCCTTTATCATCCACTATATGGTTACTTCCCTGTGGGGATGTAAACCACCCTGTTTGAAGTTTTTTAGCTAAGCAACAATGTGAAGATGTATTTTCAGAGTTTCTATCAGTAAGTTTTAGTTTAGAGCAGTGGGAATTGTCCACTGAACCTATTTGTAGTGATGGAAATGCCAGACAGGGATGCTGTCTCAGAAAAGCCATAGCTGGGCAAAAACTTTGTCCATATGGCTGGAAGAGAGAACAGGGATGCTGTTTCTCTTGGGTTGGAGCAGGGCAGGGATGCTGTCCTATCAGCTCCACACTAGGGCAGGGATGCTGTCCTAAGTGTTGTGAGGCAGTGCAGAGTTTCTGCACTAAAGTTTCTCTGGGAGGGTTGGAGGGATGCTCCATGTTAACTAAAATGGTGCTCTTTTTCTCACCAATGTTAGTTATCCCACAGAGAGGTACTTCCACCTCAGGGAGTACAGTTTCGCCAACTGATGATTCCCTTGGAACAGGTGCCACCCCAGGAGAGGTTTCTCCCACCACAGGAATGGTATCCTGAATGGTAGGGTGGTTAGGGGATACTGTGATACCCTTTTTACCTGTTGATGGAGAGGGATCCTGAGTTTTCAGGCCTTCTCTCCTTTGCTTTTTCATTTCAGTAGAAATGAGAGGGAACAATTCCTCAGGGATGCCCAGCATGGCTGCATGGGCATAAAACTCTACATCAGCCCAACCTGAGGCCTCTAGGTCATTACCTAAGAGACAGTCTACAGGCAAGCTAGGTGATACCACCACCTGCTTAGGGCCAGTAACTCCACCCCAACTAAACTGAATTATAGCTAAGGGAAGAAACTTAGTGGAGTTATGGACATCAATAATCTTATACTGTTGTCCAATGATGTGTTGATCAGGGTGCACTAGGTTTTCAGTCATCAAAGTGAAACTGGCACCTGTGTCCCTGTAGGCCAAGGCCTCAACACCATTTATTGAAACTGTCTGCCTGTACTTATCCATTGTAAGGGGACAAGCAGCCAGTGTGGCAAGGCCAATGCCACTAGGTGTGACAGAAACTGTCTTGGGACTGATTACATCAGTTTCCACTATGGACCCATAAGTGAACCCAACTACACCCTTTGCTTGACTGTTGCCAGCAGTCCCACCACTAGTACCACTACTGCTAGGGGCACTAGAGCTTGATGTATTAGTGGTGGTAGGCTCAGGGGGTTTACCTGGACAGGACTTATCCCCTGGCCTATGGCCTCTATTTTTACACACAAAGCACCAAGGCTTTTTAATGTGTGCAGGTTGGGAAGAAGAGGAAGAATTTGTTTTATCCCCACCCTCTGAAGAGTGTTTAAGATTTGAAGTGGGATCTTTGGTTTTACCCTTATCCCCATGCTTATCTTGAGATTTTTCACCATCTTTCTTCTTATTGCCATCTTTGTCACCCCCTGTATGAACTTTTCTGTTCACCCTTGTTCTGACCTATTTGTCTGCCTTCTTTCCCAATTCTTGGGGAGAGGTCAGATCAGAGTCTACCAGGTACTGGTGCAACAAATCAGACACACAATTATTAAGTATATGCTCTCTCAGGATTGTGTTATACAGGCTTTCATAATCAGTAACTTTACTGCCATGTAACCACCCCTCCAAGGCCTTCACTGAATGGTCAATGAAATCAACCCAGTCTTGTGAAGACTCCTTTTTGGTCTCTCTGAACTTTATCCTGTACTGTTCAGTGGTTAAGCCATAACCATCCAGGAGTGCATTCTTAAGAACTTGGAAATTATTAGCATCATTTTCTTTCACAGTAAGGAGCCTATCCCTACCTTTTCCACTAAATGATAGCCATAGGATAGCAGCCCACTGCCTTTGAGGGACATCCTGTACAACACAGGCCCTCTCAAGTGCAGCAAACCACTTGTTAATGTCATCCCCCTCCTTATAAGGGGGAACTATCTTGTGCAGATTCCTGGAATCATGCTCTTTTGCAGGATGACTATGGGGAATACTGCTGCTGCCACCATGGGTATCTAAACCCAACTTCTGTCTTTCCTTCTCTAATTCAAAAGACTGTCTATCCAAATCCAGCTGTTGCTTTTTAAGCTTCAGTCTGGTTTGTTCCACCCTCAACTTATTGAGTTCCCTCTCTAACATTCTGTCATCAGGGTTGGTGGGAGGGACATTTCTAGAAACAGAGCTATGATGGGAATGAACAGAAGGAGACCTGTCCCTTACAGAAGCCAACTTAACAGCTTGGTTTACAGAAACATTACTACCAGTATGGTGAGAATAAATGCTTTTGCTATGATGTGAGACAACACTATTTCTTTGGTGTGGCTCATCATCATTACCATCTATGCTAGATTGTCTAGTAATGGGCAGGCTAGGAAGTTTCTTTCCTGAATCTTTTCCTGGGGGAGTCCCTGAATCAGATTGGGAACTATTAGGTACTTTTTCAACAGATGGGCCACCTCTGGCCTTATCCTGTTCTCTAAGCATGTTAATTAACAGTTCCAAGGCAGGATTCTTCCCTACACTCAAACCTCTCTCTATACAGAGACTCCTTGCTCTTTTCCAGCTAAGGTTGTCATATGCAAGTTTGGACAGATCAACACTTTGGCCTGTGCCAGACATTTTTTAGAGAGAGTTAAAGTGATAGAGAAAGAGACAAAAGTTTTCAGAACTTTTTGGAAAGACAGAAAAAAAACTTTTTAAACTTTTAAGAACTTTTTGAAAGTTTAGGAGTACTTTTCAGCACTTAGAAAAGAGTGAAAAGAGGAAATGCAAAACTTTTTGGCTATGTGTATATACACTGACCTTGTTTTGTATATTTTTCTCTTATGAAAAGTACAATGACAAGAGTGGTAAGTAGTCTCAAGCACTTATCCCACCACTGCACAACCAATGTAGGAGGCTGGACTGGCTTGTAGTGAGTACCAAGGGGTACTTGCACCATGCACCAGGCCCAGTTATCCCTTATTAGTGTATAGGGTGTCTAGCAGCTTAGGCTGATAGATAATGGTAGCTTAGCAGAGCTGCTTAGGCTGAACTAGGAGACGTGTGAAGCTACTACAGTACCACTTAGTGTCATATGCACAATATCATAAGAAAACACAATACACAGTTATACTAAAAATAAAGGTACTTTATTTTTATGACAATATGCCAAAGTATCTTAGAGTGTACCCTCAGTGAGAGGATAGGAAATATACACAAGATATATATACACAATAGCAAAAATATGCAGTATAGTCTTAGAAAACAGTGCAAACAATGTATAGTTACAATAGGATGCAATGGGGAAACATAGGGATAGGGGCAACACAAACCATATACTCCAAAAGTGGAATGCGAACCACGAATGGACCCCAAACCTATGTGACCTTGTAGAGGGTCGCTGGGACTATTAGAAAATAGTGAGAGTTAGAAAAATAACCCTCCCCAAGACCCTGAAAAGTGAGTGCAAAGTGCACTAAAGTTCCCCTAAGGACAAAGAAGTCGTGTTAGAGGAATAATGCAGGAAAGACACAAACCAGCAATGCAACAACTGTGGATTTCCAATCTAGGGTACCTGTGGAACAAGGGGACCAAGTCCAAAAGTCACAAGCAAGTCGGAGATGGGCAGATGCCCAGGAAATGCCAGCTGCGGGTGCAAAGAAGCTTCAACTGGACAGAAAAAGCTGAGGTTTCTGCAGGAACGAAAAGGGCTAGAGACTTCCCCTTTGGTGGACGGATCCCTCTCGCCTTGGAGAGTCGTGCAGAAGTGTTTTCCCGCCGGAAGGACGCCAACAATCCTTGCTACACGCAAATCGTGCGTTTGGCGTTTTTGGACGCTGCTGGGGCCCAGGAGGGACCAGGAGGTCGCAAATTGGACCTGAAGAGAGAGGGGACGTCGAGCAAGACAAGGAGCCCTCACTGAAGCAGGTAGTACCCGGAGAAGTGCCAGAAACAGGCACTACGAGGATGCGTGAAACGGTGCTCGCCGAAGTTGCACAAAGGAGTCCCACGTCGCCGGAGACCAACTTAGAAAGTCGTGCAATGCAGGTTAGAGTGCCGTGGACCCAGGCTTGGCTGTGCACGAAGGATTTCCGCCGGAAGTGCACAGGGGCCGGAGTAGCTGCAAAGTCGCGGTTCCCAGCAATGCAGCCCAGCGAGGTGAGGCAAGGACTTACCTCCACCAAACTTGGGCTGAAGAGTCACTGTACTGTGGGGGTCACTTGGACAGAGTCGCTGGATTCGAGGGACCTCGCTCGTCGTGCTGAGAGGAGACCCAAGGGACCGGTGATGCAGCTTTTTGGTGCCTGCGGTTGCAGGGGGAAGATTCCGTCGACCCACGGGAGATTTCTTCGGAGCTTCTGGTGCAGAGAGGAGGCAGGCTACCCCCACAGCATGCACAAGCAGGAAAACAGTCGAGAAGGCGGCAGGATCAGCGTTACAGAGTTGCAGTAGTCGTCTTTGCTACTATGTTGCAGGTTTGCAGGCTTCCAGCGCGGTCAGCGGTCGTTTCCTTATCAGAAGGTGAAGAGAGAGATGCAGAGGAACTCGGCTGAGCTCATGCATTCGTTATCTGCAGTTTCCCCAGAGACAGAGACCCTAAATAGCCAGAAAAGAGGGTTTGGCTACCTAGGAGAGAGGAAAGGCTACTAACACCTGAAGGAGCCTATCAGCAGGAGTCTCTGACGTCACCTGGTGGCACTGGCCACTCAGAGCAGTCCAGTGTGCCAGCAGCACCTCTGTTTCCAAGATGGCAGAGGTCTGGAGCACACTGGAGGAGCTCTGGACACCTCCCAGGGGAGGTGCAGGTTAGGGGAGTGGTCACTCCCCTTTCCTTTGTCCAGTTTCGCGCCAGAGCAGGGGCTAAGGGTTCCCTGAACCGGTGTAGACTGGCTTATGCAGAATTGGGCACATCTGTGCCCAACAAAGCATTTCCAGAGGCTGGGGGAGGCTACTCCTCCCCTGCCTTCACACCATTTTCCAAAGGGAGAGGGTGTCACACCCTCTCTCAGAGGAAGTTCTTTGTTCTGCCATCCTGGGCCAGGCCTGGCTGGACCCCAGGAGGGCAGCTGCCTGTCTGAGGGGTTGGCAGCAGCAGCAGCTGCAGTGAAACCCCAGGAAGGGCAGTTTGGCAGTACCAGGGTCTGTGCTACAGACCACTGGGATCATGGGATTGAGCCAACTATGCCAGGATGGTATAGAGGGGGCAATTCCATGATCATAGACATGTTACATGGCCATATTCGGAGTTACCATGGTGAAGCTACATATAGGTAGTGACCTATATGTAGTGCACGCGTGTAATGGTGTCCCCGCACTCACAAAGTTCAGGGAATTGGCTCTGAACAATGTGGGGGCACCTTGGCTAGTGCCAGGGTGCCCTCACACTAAGTAACTTTGCACCTAACCTTTACCAGGTAAAGGTTAGACATATAGGTGACTTATAAGTTACTTAAGTGCAGTGTAAAATGGCTGTGAAATAACGTGGACGTTATTTCACTCAGGCTGCAGTGGCAGGCCTGTGTAAGAATTGTCAGAGCTCCCTATGGGTGGCAAAAGAAATGCTGCAGCCCATAGGGATCTCCTGGAACCCCAATACCCTGGGTACCTCAGTACCATATACTAGGGAATTATAAGGGTGTTCCAGTAAGCCAATGTAAATTGGTAAAAATGGTCACTAGCCTGTTAGTGACAATTTGGAAAGAAATGAGAGAGCATAACCACTGAGGTTCTGATTAGCAGAGCCTCAGTGAGACAGTTAGGCACCACACAGGGAACATATACATGCACACCTATGAGCACTGGGGCCCTGTGTGACAGGGTCCCAGTGACACATAAATATAGGCCACAAACCTATGAGCACTGGGGTCCTGACCAGCAGGATCCCAGTGACACATAACAAACATACTGAAAACATAGTGTTTTCACTATGAGCACTGAGGCCTGGTTATCAGGATCCCAGTGAGACAGTGAAAACAGTGATAAACACCCTGACATACACTCACAAACAGGCCAAAAGTGGGGGTAACAAGGCTAGAAAGAGGCTACCTTCTCACAGGAAGGCACACAAACTCCAGTCTTTGCCCTCTTAGTCTCGCAGAAGCAGCAACTGCAGGATAGCTCCACAAAGCACAGTCACAGGCAGGGCAGCTCTTCTTCCTCAGCTCTTCTCCAGGAAGAGGTTCCTCTTGGTTTCCAGAAGTGTTCTATAGTCTGTGGTTTTGGGTGCCCTTCTTATACCCAATTTCTCCTTTGAAGTAGGCCTACTTCAAAGGAAAGTCTCTCTTGAATGTGAAATCCTGCCTTGCCCAGGCCAGGCCGCAGACACTCACCAGGGGGTTGGAGACTGCATTGTGTAAGGACAGACACAGCCCTTTCAGGTGTGAGTGACCACTACTCCCCTCCCTTCTAGCACAGATGGCTCATCAGGAAATGCAGACTACACCCCAGCTCCCTTTGTGTCACTGTCTAGTGTGAGGTGCAACCAGCCCAACTTTCAAACTGACCCAGACAGGGAATCCACAAACAGGTAGAGTCACAGAAACGGTATAAGCAAGAAAATGCTCACTTTCTAAAAGTGGCATTTTCAAAACTACAATCTTAAAATCAACTTCACTAAAAGATGTATTTTTAAATTGTGAGCTCAGAGACCCCAACCTCCACATGTCCATCCACTCCCAAAGGGAATCTACACTTTAATCAGATTTAAAGGTAGCCCCCATGTTAACCTATGAGAGGGACAGGCCTTGCAACAGCGAAAAACGAATCTAGCAATATTTCACTGTTGGACATATAAAACACATTACTATATGTCCTACCATAATTATACACTGCACCCTGCCCTTGGGGCTACCTAGGGCCTACCTTAGGGGTGCCTTACATGTAAGACAAGGAAAGGTTTAGGCTTGGAAAGTGGGTACACTTGCCAAGTTGAATTTACAGTTTAAAACTGCACACACAGACACTGTAGACACTGCAATGGCAGGCCTGAGACATGATTACAGAGCTACTTATGTGGGTGGCACAACCAGTGTTGCAGGCCCACTAGTAGCATTTGATTTACAGGCCCTGGGCACCTATAGTGCACTGAACTAGGGACTCACTAATAAATCAAATATGGCAATCATGGATAAACCAATTGCATACACATTTTGTAAAGGAGCACTTGCACTTTAGCACTGGTTAGCAGTGGTAAAGTGCCCAGAGTAACAAAACAGGGAAAACAGAGTCCAGCACACATTTACAACCTGGGGAACAGAGGCAAAAAGTTAAGGGAGACCACGCCAAGGATGAAAAGTCTAACACCACACAAATCTAATTACAAATATGCTTCATGTGAATGAGAAAAGGTTCGGGATGGATGGTATAGGGACTGCTGGAGTGACCAGGAAACAACACGATTCCTGAAATTGTGATTTCATTAATAAGTCCACACAAGCCACATTGGCTTTCACCTTATGTTTAATGACCCTCCCGTCAGAATGTAGCTCAAGCATGTAATCTTAGTGGGTGAAGGGGCAGAGTGATCAAATGCCTTCCTCCACCTTCTGGCACTGTATGGTCCTTATTTTGAGGCAAATCATCAGTGCAATGATGGAGGTGGGAGCAGGCATTTGTCCCAAGCTTATTTAGGTATAGGTACTGCTGGTGACTTAGGATCTGATTTAGATCACGGCAGACCAGTTACTCCACCACAAAGATAACAGATATCTTGTCTGCTGTATTATAAACACCATTAGATACAATGCACTTCTGATATGGTGGATGGGATATCTGTTACGTTTGTGACGGAGAAACCCATCCACCGGACTCTAAATCAGGCCGCTAGCCTATTTGGGTCCCGCAGATAGCGAAAATTTGTCAGTAGCATGAAAAGGATGAGGACCAGTAGAGAGAAGGGTCAGCTTGCATCAAAGAGAAAGAAGATATGGTGGTTAGAGCTTTCAGCCCCAGTGAGTATCATGGTACCACGAGGTCAGCTTTTGTGCCTTCCTGGCACTTCAAAGGCATCAAATTCACATTATTTGCATGAAGAGGTGCTCAAAGTGTTTCGTAAAAGCTGTTTTTGATCACAAACCCGCAGATCTGATGTTAAATGGAGTAGAGAAAGGAAATATTCGGCAGGGAAGGACAACATAGAAATGGCTACCACTGGTGTGAGGTGGGCTGGGGAGGGGAGGGACTGGGGGGAGACACAAGTGGAGGAAGAGGCTTACGCACCAATCAGTGGCTGTATGATTGTCATGACACCGTTTTTAAGCTGGGTGGGTGAGCACAGGGAGGGCAATGGACTGCAGGAGGAAGGGTCGGAGGGATGAGGTTGGTGGACCACCCAACAGTGTGCTTGGGAGAGCAGGTGTACAGAGAAGATTACTATTGCAAAACAAGTTCCTGCAGGGCCCTTCTGATGGAGCTCCGATTTCTGTAGTCAGTTGCAAGCTGATTGGGCATGTTAGGCAAAGTTTAATTATTGATGTAAGGAGGCAATTTTCTGTTTCCAAAATCACAGACAAATAATTGCCTGTAATTTGTTAAGTGTTTAATGGAACATATTGCTTGAGTATTTTCCGCTGGAAGATTGCACTTGAATGTTTACTAATTTCTGAAAACTGCTATTCCATTGTACATGAGATAATAACTTGAAACGTTTTCTTCAGCTTATTTGTATTACCCGAGCTTTGTAAGTTGGAATGTTAAACCCAATACAGACTGTGCCAGGCCTTCACTTATACAATCAGGGCAAACAGGGCGGAGAAAGGGAAGCTGGTAGCACAAGATGACATCCAAATAAACCTCAGTGTTCGGAATGGGGACCTAGGCAGCCAATGCACCACCAGTAATGGAGGATATTAGGAAGGAGAATAAGTCACTCAATAAAAAGATATGCAACCGACCATGTTATCTTCAGGGATAGTTGCTCCTACTTTTTGTCACACCTAGGGGTCTTTGGCATTAAAGAAAGGGCTGAAGTTGCTTGTGGCATCATTTCTGTTATACGGCTCACATAGCACAAAATGCCCAACCTCAAAATCCTAAGGGGTGTCCTCCCATTTGGATAAAGGCAAATAAGGGGACATCTTTGCTCGTGCATCCGCAATGTACTGCAAAAGTGGGTGCAAAGGCAAACAATCCAGGGGAGACGCAATGGCAATGGGTGGGTGCTGTTAAACATTGCACCCTCTTCTAGCGGGATCACTGCCCTCTCTTCAAAATTTTACTATCGGGTGTTCACTATTGGAAGGTAATCCTGCATCTTCAAACCAACAGTCCACCTATCAATGCTGCGCTCTCCCCAGTGAGTGTGTGACTTCGGTCCTAAACTGGAGTGAGCACACTGTTTATAGTATGGCTTTTTGTTAAGGTCTAAGCTGTATGCACCCTCATGAGTGTGCGCCAGAAGTTAGATAAGAATAATGTGGCACCGAGGGGAAGCAGGTCAGTGACAAGAGGAGTAGATTATGTAAGTACCAACCAAAGATAATGTCAGAAGAGCAGAAACAGAGGAAGAAGGGTAGAAGATGGTTGGATGAACAGGTTGTAACGGAAGGTCAAGGGGAAGATAACAGTAGGACAAGAAGACACTAGTGCAAGGAAGTGAAACGCACTGAGGTCAGTGAAGAATACGCTGAGAGCACAAGCAATGGGAGATATTCATGGGAGAAAAGGAGAGTATGGAGAAAGAGGCAATAACTCAACAAGGAAGGGAACATAAAGAATAGGCAAGTGCTAAAGAAGAAAGGAAATTTGGGAATAAGAGTGGGAGGGGATAAGAGGCATAGGAGGTCCACACAAAGAATTAGTTCAGAATCCTGTACAGATAATGAGGCAAACATATGGCAATGCTGAATATTTTGACAAAAAGCAAGAGAAGTGCAGAGAGGAGGAATGGGAGGACGGTCACCGGGTCAAAAAGTGGGAGCAAGGGGACAGGCATAGTACAGATGAGCGGCACTAGAGGAAGATGTGAAGGTGGTGAGGTCAGAGGTAGAACAGAAAGAAAGGTAGAGGTAGAAAACAGAGGTCAGATCATGACGCTGCCCCACCTACACTTTGCTTCTTGAATGTCAGTGTATATTTCTTCAATAATGGAATGGGTGAAAAAACATAGCCAAACTGCAAAACGGGCCAAAGCAGCAATGTATCATATGTTTTTCAATCCATTTGCAAAGCTAAATTGGGTTAACTGTCCTAAGCTGCTCCTCAAATGAAACTGAGAGATGGAAAGATTTCAGGACATTTGTGTAGTTCATGCTATTCGTGTGGTTTTCTCTGGCCAGCAAAACATGGTCAAAGATGAACCACATAAACCGCTCAAACATTATGCAGTTCGTCATGAGAAAGTCAGCAAAACGTTTTGGATACACACCACAATCCACTTTTGCTTCCCATGGCTTAAAAAAAATCACAGAGCCTTAGGCCCTGATTTATACTTTTTTGCGCCGCATTAGTGTCATTTTTTTACGCAAAAGCGGCACACATTTACAAAATACAATTATATGTTGTAAGTTTGTGCCGCTTTTGCGTCATAAAATGATGCAGATGCGTAGCTAAAAAGTATAAATATGGGCCTCAGGCACCGCATTTGCGGGTTTTTTTTTACGTAAAAACAGCGCAAATATATATACAAAATATAGGGGCATATTTATACTCTGCGCTCGATTTGCATAAAAAAATGTAAGCAAATCCGGTGCAAACTGAACTCCGCTGATTTGCATCAAAAAGTATAAATATGGGACATAATTGAATTTTGTAAGTTAGCGCTGCTTTTGCATCAAGAAATGACGCAAATGCGGCACTGAAAAAGTATAAATCAGGCCCTATATTTTGTAAGTTTGCACCTCCTTTGTGCCAAAAAATTACACACATGCGGCGCAAGAAAGGTATAAATATGGGCCTTAGTATCTAATACTAAGTGGGCCCTGAATCAGGGCCCATTCGCACTCCGGAGGCAAGCACAGCAGAACTAACTCCATTCATTGCATTTTCATTTTTAGTTTTATTAAAGGGACCATGTCCACTACAGAAAATAAGGCAAAAGTTCAAACGCAGCGATGACAAGCTATTGTGGATAGTACATAAAGTACAGTTACAGAGACGCGCGCCTTCCGCCCTGCTTCCAAACCTAAAGTAAATAGGGTCATTATGCAAACTGACTTTGATTGCCGGTGGAAAGTGCTAGTGGAAGCACAAACACCACTGGGAGCACCTCCGTTTCTAGGCAACACTGCTTCGGCAGCGCGCCTCTTTGCCCTTTGGAAGGAAACGCCCCCTGCTGTACAACTTCCAAGTAGCACCTGTGTCACAAGGTGATCACGTGCTTGGCAAACCCAGGTGTCTGCCTGATGTACTTTTTAAACAAACGGCCAGTCAGTGACAGGATAAGGATGATCACGTAATTCAATACCACAAGTGAGTACCAAAGTAACCTTTCTAGACTACGCATATATCCTTGTGTTATAAAGAAAATTATATTGCAAAATACACACGTATTCCGAAAAAAAACAAGAACAAAAAAGAATAGGTCCGGGGAATGGAGGATTGTGCAGTGCATAGACTACGGCCTAGAGGGTTGATTTTGCTGTAAAATAGTTTAGAGCAAAAGGTAGCCCACGACCCTAGTTGTAAGCACATTCTATGGAAGTTAATTTTGCTGATTTATGATAGGGTGCATTTGTGCGGTACGTAAATCACCTACATCTTGTGCTTTTTCCATGAGGGTACATAAAAGGAAGTTTATTAAAGGATTCATAAACTACCAAACTTTCGGCACCAGAAGTCGCCTTAACTTGACATCCTCGTGTCCCAGACAAAGGCGAATGTGGCCTGGAAATGACCAGGGGGCAAGATATAGCGCTACCGCCTCTGGACATGGTGTGAACAAAAATACTGAAGCTGTGACAGTAAAAGTAATGTTTCGCCCTTTTCCTGTTGCACAATAAAAAAACTGTTATAGAAAAAATAACAAAGGGAGTTGGAGTGGGAGGGACTTTCTGACATATAACTAATATCGTAATTGTCAGTATTGGTCGACGTACCTTGATTTTTTACTCTGATGATCTTTGTGTCTTTTCTCGTACTTTGGACTTAAAAAGTGTAATATCTATCATGTTGGATGGACATTGGAACCCTTCTCCTGATGCACAATAAATATTATACAAAAGTAATATTTTCAAAGCACATGTGGTACACTGTGTGCTCTCTCCTGTGGCAGAGTAAAAATCCATGATGAGCAGTAGGTAGATATGAGGGAGACTGCTGGAAAATGGAGCTTACCTGTGCTGGCCATGCCAAGGCAGCGGTGGGCACTACGGTGCCGCTGCAGCCTTGTGCAGCAAGGGGCTCTTTCACTAAGCCCATGGGCTCCTGCTGGTGTTTGGAGGCGGGAAAGGTGGATTTCAGGCTGGGTGCAAAGGGAGGAACAATTTTGTTTGTAATTGTGCCCCTCTTCAGTAAATTTCATATATCGAAAGCAGCATGGCACAGGCCCATACCATTGACTGACATACCACACAAGCTTGTCTTGAAATTGATGTTACCACATCAGATAGCATAACATGCCCTGGCCAGAAATCTAAGTACCTTACTTAAGTTTAACCTCCTAAGCCTGTCCCTATATAGTGCAAGCTGGCAAGAAACAATCTGTGTGTATACGCCAATATCTCATTGGAACCCATTGCCATGTGGTTAGATCAATTCAAATTATTGTTTAAGATGACTCCTCAATATAGTTCTCTACTAATAACCTACCATTGTTGAGAAGCGAGTTACTAAGGCCAGTGTTACCACTTTGCTTTTTTCTATATTTTCCTTTGAGTAGTGTTAGAAATGCGGTCTTTGGTTGGCAGTCAGGTTACCCCCTGTCCAAGCAAGGATCCTCACTCTAGTCAGGGTAAGGAGAATCACCCTCAGTTAACCCCCTCTCACACCCTTGGTAGCTTGGCACAAACAGGCAGGCTTAACTTCAGAAGCAATGTGTAAAGTATTTGTACCAACACCCACAGTAACTCAGTGAAAACACTACAAAATGACACAAAACAGGTTTAGAAAAATAGGTAATATTTATTTAAACAAATCAAGACCAGAACAACAAAAATCCAACATGCACAAGTCAAGTTATGAATTTTTGAAGAATAAGAGTCTTAAATCCTTTAGAAAACAGTGAGAAAACTGTTAGCATGAAAAAGCACCTGGTTGCGTCAAAATAACACTGCACAGACGAGTATTCGTTGGAAAAGGCCAGCGATGCGTTGATTTCTCACTCCCAAGCGAGACTGTGCGTTGTTCCTCATCCGGTCGGCGCGAGTCGTCTTTCATCTCAGCAAGAGAGCGATGCATCGATCTCCCAGCCACAATGCAAATGGAGAGTCGATTTTAGCCATGAGGCCAGCGGCGTGTCGTTTTGTCAGCCGCAAAGTGGGTGGTGCGTCAAAAGTTTCCCTGCACGGCAGTCTTTGTGTGGATTTCTGTCCTTTTCCACCAGCTGCATGTTTCAAGGGCCCAGAGACAAGTTTGGGCACCACTTGGCAGGCAGGTCTGTCAGCAGAAAGCCCAAGTGCTGGCAGAGAGAAGTCTTTGCTGTCTCTGAGACTTCAACAACAGGAGGCAAGCTCAGTTTCATGCACTTGGAGATTCTTCAACAGTGGAAAGTCACACAAAAGTCAGTCTTTGTCCTCCCCCAGGTAAAAGCAGCTACTGCAGGCCAATCCAGCAAAGCACAACCACAGGCAAAGGGGCAGTACTCCTCCTCCGGCTTCTCCAGCTCTTCTCCTTGGCAGAGGTTCCTCTTGGTTTCAGAAATAATCTAATTTCCAGGGTTTTGGGTGCTCTTCTTATACCCATTTATGCCTTTGAAGCAGGCCTACTTGAAAGAGAAGTCTGTTGTTTTCAAGATCCTGCCTTGCCCAGGCCAGGCCCCAGACACACACCAGGGGGTTGGAGACTGCATTGTGTGGGGGCAGGCACAGCCCTTTCAGGTGTAAGTGACCGCTCCTCCCCTCCCCTCAGTCAGATGGCTCATCAGGATATGCAGGCTACACCCCAGGTGCAAACAGCCAAACTGTCAAACTGACCCAGACAGGGAATCCACAAACAAGCAGATTCACAGAATGGTTTAAGCAAGAAAATGCCTACTTTCTAAAAGTGGCATTTTCAAACACACATCTAAAAACCAACTTCACTAAAAGATGTATTTTTAAATTGTGAGTTCAGAGACCCCAAATTCCACATGTGTATCTGCTCCCAAAGGGAATCTACACTTTAATCACATTTAAAGGCAGCCCCATGTTAACTTATGAGAGAGATAGGCCTTGCAACAGTGAATACCGAATTTGGCAGTATTTCACTGTCAGGACATATAAAACACATTAGTATATGTCCTACCTTAACCATAAACTGCCCATGGGGCTACCCTTCCCATGGGGCTAGCCAGGGCCTACCTAAAGGGTGTCTTACATGTAAGAAAAGGTTTAGGCCTGGCAAGTGGGTACCCTTGCCAAGTCGAAGTGGCAGTTAAAACTGCACTCACATACACTGCAGTGGTAGGTCTGAACCATGTTTACAGAGCTACTAATGTGGGTGGCTGCAGGCCCACCAGTAGCATTTGATTTACAGGCCCTGAGCACCTCTAGTGCACTTTACTAGGGACTCACAAGTAAATCAAATATGTCAATCATGGATAAGCCAATGCACTCATATAATTTATACAGGGAACACTTACACTTTAGCACTGATCAGCAGTGGAGAAGTGTCCAGAGCAAACAAAACAGCAAAAACAGAGTCCAGCACACAGAAACAACCTGGGAAGTAGAGGCAAAAAATTAGGGGAGACCATGCCAATGATTCCAAGTCTAACAAGTAGCATGAAGTAAGGTAACATCCCAAGCATCCACAGCTCTTTGTGACCCATTCTTGGTTTGATCAATTACAGTATACTACAGTGCAGTCTGCGTTTGGGAGGGAGAGTATCAGGTTTTGGGGGAAAAACTCTTTCATGCCAGGGAGCCCGACGACAATTATCAACATATAAAGCATACAGTAACACACAACCCTGTTTAAGGCTGCCATAAGCAGAAATGTTAGAGGTTAAACATTTCTGGCTCCACCGTTATATCCTCACCCATGTGTTGTTAAGGTGTTGAAATCAGCATTTGAATAAGACAGATTAGGATTTCATCAAATAGTGATCCTACTTGACTGAGCTACACAGTCAAATGCTGTCAAAGAGTAGATAAATACAATAAATGAATCCTGTCCTCCTGAACAGAAATATTTTCAACAAGACTCTCTCGTACCACACATTCATCATTTGCTGAGTAGTCCTTCCTGAGCCACGAGTGAATCAGCGATAAGATATGGAATGATCGCCATGCTTGTCAAGCTTGTTAGAGAGACTTGGTTACATATTTTTCATTGGAGTCTAAAAATGTGATAAGACAGTAGCCGATCAGCTACACTTTTTAGATCTGACCTAAAGACAGCTTTAGTTGTTGTGCGCCTCACATTTTCCACAAATAATCACACAACAATACGTATATATATGTGTGTGTGTGCGTATATATATATATATATATATATATATATATATATATATATATATATATACACACATAGGCTCTCAATCAACACTCTTTTGCTACTGATCTGTTTAATATCAATCAAATTATATCTATCCCACCGTGGCACAAAAGTATAAGTTAACTAATCAGCCCACTTCAGCCACTGGATGCTTTCCCTTTGAGTGACTGCATTTTACCTTTGCACATGTATACTTAGACCTAAAAAGTAGTTCCCTAACAATAGAAATATAAGTCACTCACACCTCCCATTGACTGCTAGTAGGTCTACCTTACTTAAAATGACACCCTTTATATAATAAAATCACAAAGTTAGCCTCTAGTGCCTACGGGGGTTTGGGTGACAGCAGGGTGTTGGTGGCATGGCCCGGTCATATAGACATACAAGCGTGTATTCAAGTGCAGGTTATTCCATCAGTGTATTTATTCTAAAGCCTTACTATGTTTTTCAGCTTTAAGAAGCCATATTGTTGTCAGCAGCCACAGGGGGTGGGTTATATAGTGATTGTCACAATTTATTGCAGATGGCATAGTAACACCAGTGAAATGTAATATCATTGGCCACCCACTAAAAGCATAATTTCTCGTTGTCAGTAGCCATAGAGAGTTGGTTATACAGAGACTGTCACAAGGTACATCAGATGGCATACTAAAACTACCCATAAAAGCATTATTTCTTGATATTCATACCAATGCCTCTGCAGCTCAGATTGAGCTCAATAACACAGGTGAGATAAGGATATCCTGTGTATCTGTTTCTCTCTCTCTCTCATCCCATTCCCCCTTCCACCAATCAACTGCTGACCAGCACAGGCATTGCGTTGTTCATAAATGGGTTCAGGGAACTTTGGATACTAGCATCCCTCCTGCTGATCAGTATTGTCAGGTTAATAAAACCATAGCAGAGGTGCATGTAGGCTTTAGCTCTGTGTGGGGCCCCTGCTTCTTGGCTGCCGCTAAAGAGGTGCATGAAGTCTTCATTTCTTAACCCCTTCATGTACTGCATGAGCCAGAAGCCCATGTAAGCGCCATAAGTAGGTAGAGGCTCACAGGGGATGCAGTGTCCATCTCTATGGCCTCACATCAATCCTATGCCTGTATCACCCTTGGGATCATGCAGCTGGGTTATTTGATATTCCATTGTCTGTTCAAAAAATGTGCTGGGAAGGATGCAGGATAGCAGCTTGCAGAGCTTCCGGGGTGGGCCATGGTGTTCACATAATTGACAGGGAGATCTTAAAGGCCCACCTACATATTTCAGTACATGTCACATTATAGTTTGACTTTGCTGACTACTGGAAATGGCCAGCAATGCCAGAAGGTAATATTATCCTTTCCTAAATGTCTGTAAACTGAAACAGACATTTAATAGCAATACTGGTGGGCAGAAACCTGAACCTAGGATTACTTCATTTGAAAGTGCCAGGTCATGTGAAAGTAGAAAGGACATCCAAGCTTTCTGCACCAGACTCAATATATTGTATGCTATATTGTATTGTATCTTACATTATCATTAGACTGAAGGGAGAGGTGTAGGATACTGTACATTAAAAGTGTGGAGTGGGAACAGGTTCTGTCACAAAGAATGTGCCCAGCACAGTGAAAGGAGGCTCAGCTTTATGATAGAGATGTATCTAATTTCCATCTGTCAGACAGGGTTAGAATATTTCTTCCTTTCAATCTACCACTTTCTCTCACACCCCTTTTCTCTGTTTCTGTCTTTGTATCTCACTCTATCTCCATTTATAGCTCCATCTCATGCACTTTTTCTTGCCCTTTGTATCTCTTTTAACTTCTCTCTCCCTTCCGTATCCCATCTATGTCCCTTCTCATTTTCTTTTCTTCCCTCTTCCTCTCTCTCCCTGTAGATCCTTTCTCTATTTCCACATCCCTCTGTTTCTGTTACCATCCATGTATCATCTCTCCCACTCTCCCATTATCTCCTCTTATCACTTCTGACTGTCTCTTCCTGTATTTCTATGTCTCCTCTCTGGCCATCGCCTATCCATCACTCCTTCTTCTCTTTTCCTCCTGTCCTCTCCCTCCCTTCTGCCTCTCTCTCTTTGTGTCTGGGTCTAGCTGACTCTAACTCCTTTACATGACTGGGTGGCACAACTCCTCCAGCTGGACCCGTCGACCACAAACTCACGCTCAAAAAATTAAAGGAAACAGGATGACAGGGTGTTGCCCTAAAATGGATTCATTCCTATGTCGCAGCCTGAACTCAAATTGTATCCAGACCACCATAACTATCAGTACCATTACCGGAAAAGGTAGTTGTTCCCCAAGGTTCATCAATTGCACCTCTCTTATTCAACATATACCTGGCAGGTCCCTCTGACCTTATCAACTCCTTTAAACTCACCTGTTACAGATACACAAATAACAGCCAGATTATCCTTAAACTGGAAATATTGTAAGACCATAAGATGTCTACAAGCAGTTAAGGAATGGAACATTTGCGACAAAACATCTGAAAATAAACCCCTCCAAAACTGAGATCTTAATGTGTGCTACCTGGAAAACATACAGCCTGGACTATAGAGATACGATCAGCAAGTCAACAGAAGTAAAAATTAAAAAAAGTTGGAGGTGGAGGTGGACATGGACTTCAAACTCTTGCCCAAAAGACAGGTCAACAGTGTGACAGAAAGTGCCTTCAACAACCTGAGAACATTACAATAGATTGTCACCTACCTAGGCTAACGCTGTAAACTCTAATCTTGAACATCAGACTACTTCCACTCAGAGCTATGGCACCAGACTCTACATGGTGTTTATGAAGCACAGAACTTAATTAACAGAGTCCTGCTCTAGACAAGCTCGAATCCAGAACAGAGGTGGCTACATCAACCCTGTCTTTAAAGCCCTCCACTGGTTATCGGTTACAGCAAAAATATCCTTCACAGTGGCCTACATTACCAAATAAGGAGCCCCAGCTCTGAGCTGATTTTCTCCAATCCAAACTCATACTGTACACCAGAGGTCTTGAAACTGTGGGGGCGCCCCCTGGGAGGCTGTGGCTGCATTCCCGGGGGGGGGTGCAAATGGCTGTATAAGTACTTGGAAATTAAGATGGCCTAGGAGCGCGACTTGGTGTGTTTCCAGGTTGTCTTCATTTTCATTAAATCCTTGAAGTGATTAAAAACATTCACAGGGAATCTCATAATATCAAAGAAAGTATTTCTATCCATTTAGCTTAGCTTGCATTTATTTTCCTTTAAGGTTCCAGTATTATTTTGTATACAGTTAACTGAAAGTGAAAAACAAGAGAGTTACAAAATATTTTGTTCTTTTAGCCACGGTTTTGACCCTACCACACCACACTCAGGAGGCGGCAGGGTAAAAAACGTGGCTAAAAAGAACAAAATATTCTTCAAGTCTTTTGTTTTTCACTTTCAGTTAGCTGTATATAAAGTAATGCAGAAACCCTAAATGAAAAATTAATACAAGTTAAGCTAATGGGATGGAAATACATTCTTTTACATTATGAAATTTATTTTGGGTAATGTGACCACTGCAGATGTGGGGAATAGTGACTTGTGTTTTTATAGTGCTAAGAGGTCCCAGTCTGGTGCAGAAATCACTGTGAATATGTATGTCATTATTTTAAAATTGTATTATACAAAGCATTAGGTAGAATGCTGCAAAATGATTTGGTGTTTTAAGATAAAACAAGTGCTCTCAACGTGACGTTTTAGTAATAGGTAAACTATACCCAGTACAAACATTTGTATAAGTGCTTATCCAAAAACACTTTCTAAAACTCAGCTTATAACACCCTGAAATTAATTATCAAAAAGGATAACTCGTTGTCACCATAAAGCTTCAAGTGATTCCATCACTTAAAGCCTATACTGGCTTCTAGGCAGCCTTTACATTTGGTGATCTAAATGTAGCAGGCACTGTGATGAGAAGGCCTGTTTCTTCCTTAGCTCTCTGTCCCTCCCTGAGATTCACATGGCAGGAAAACTCCTCCTCACCCCAGCCCGCCCTCCCTTCACTTTTAAGAAGAGGCACTAGAAGGGCCACAATAACTGTTCAAGGATGGTTGTTGTTAAACAAAAAGTAAGGGAACTGCTTTTGTAAAATGTTAAAAAGTATGGGGAACGTGGGTCTTCATAGATCCCATCCACTTCGATCTCGATTTACATGCAGATGTTCTTCAAGGTGAGTCGAAGGGGTGACAGGCAGGAGGCCAGTAGGATCATGTTCAGACGCAGCGCTCTGATTGTCTGGACCCCTTGGGTCTCAGCGTTTTTGCCCATGAAAAGAGGAAAAAGGTGAGATCCATGGATAGCATGGAAGAGATGGCTCAGAGGGGGACTGTTTGGGGTTGTCATTTTCTAGTTTGCAAATGACAGAGTCAGCTTCCTCAGAGGGATGCATTGAAGAAAGTTGGGGAGTTATTGGGGCTCTTATTTTTTACATGTCTTTATTGCAGCAGGGGCAGTAGCATTGGGCCTGAGGGTTAAAATGCCCCAATTATGGGGCCTGGTTTTTGGGTCAATTTCGGTTTTAGTTTGATACATTTTTTTTAAGTCTCACATATTGTGTGTGTTATGAAATACAGAAAAATAGCCCTGAAATAATCTCCTATGCACGATCCCGTAGCTCCGCCCTGCCCCTCCCACTCTTCCTTTTTTTGCCATAAACTTTTGGAGGGGGCCCGACTTCTAAACATTTTGGTTAAGGGGGCTTAGTGCAAAATAGTTTGAAGACCTCTCTGCTCTACACAAATGAAAACCCTCAGATCGAAAGTGGCAACAGTACTAATCATCCCTCTTTAATGAAGAAACAGTATAGGTGGGTGATCCTTCTTGGTACAGACACGCAAACTATAGAACACCATGCCCAAGAAAATAAGAATGATCAGCAACAACTTAGAATTCAGAAAATTGGCTTTGCCTGAAAATGAAGCTAAAAGACTTCTAGAATATTACTCTTGGTCTCTCTGTCAAAAGACTCAACATGTTCCACTAATATTTGTAGCAACCCCCTGGTTTGTTAGGCCCACAGCTTCATGGAATCGACAAAAACACTAAGGCAGGTTTCTGATTCTTTCCCACAACAGAGTGCAGCGCAATAAGGTGTTTCTAAAGATGGATTGTATACCAGTTTGGCAGTTCAACTTCTCTGTAGGAGAACATCAACACACAGATGGTAGGTAAGTGCATTTGCTGTTAAAACTATCTCTTACACTCTCTGCAGCACACATGCGTATGTGCTATTGAAGCCGTACACAACACTTTTAACTTAAATCTAATCCTCGGTCACTGCACCCAATTTCCCCAAAAGGCAAATCTACAACCAGCACACTTTTAATCATATACCCAAAAGGTTCCCAGAAAGCAAGATGAAGCTATTGAAAATTGAACGACTTCTGTGACTTAGTCAGTGACACAAAACACTATATAAATACTAGATAATATAATGCACTTTGTAAATTATATTGGTACAGAAACAAAAGAGTGAGCAAGTGGACAACATGATGCCAAGGTGGATGGCATGAGTTATGGTGTGTGTTGTGTGCATTGTTTACCAAAACTGACAAATATGTGTGTGTGTGTGTGTGTGTGTGTGTGTGTGTGTGTATATATGTGTGTGGGTGTGTGTGTGTGTGTGCGTGTGTGTATGTATATTGAGCCGCGTCATGCCTGAAGCCTTAGGATTATTCAGCTTTCTGCAGTCGGTTTGTAAATAAAGCGATGGATTTGGGAATAAGTCTGGAGTGCCGGTGTCTCTTTAGTTATTGTGTTGAAAAAGGATTTTGAATATTTACGGAGCCTGCATCCGAAGCTGAGCACCAGCCTCGTAGGCGGTAGCAGTCAGCTGTTGCAGGACGTTTGAGGGATATAGATAGATAGATAGATAGATAGATAGATAGATAGATAGATAGATAGATAGATAGATAGATAGATATTAGACTTTTCATCCTTGGCATGGTCTCCCTTAACTTTTTTCCTCTGTTCCCCAGGTTGTTAATGTGTGCTGGACTCTGATTTTGCTCTTTTTGTTACTCTGGGCACTTTACCGCTGCTAACCATTGCTAAAGTGCAAGTGCTGCTTTACAAAATGTGTATGTAATTGGCTTATCCATGATTGGCATATTTGATTTACTAGTAAGTCCCTAGTAAAGTGCACTAGAGGTGCCGGGGCCTGTAAATCAAATGCTACTAGTGGGCCTGCAGCACTGGTTGTGCCACCCACATAAGTAGCTCTGTAATCATGTCTTAGACCTGCCATTGCAGTGTCTGTGTGTGTACTTTTAACTGTAAATTCGAATTGGCAAGTGTACCCACTTGACACGCCTAAACCTTCCCTTTTCTTACATGTAAGGCACCCCTAAGGTAGGCCCTAGGTAGCCCCAAGGGCAGGGTGCAGTGTATGGTTAAGGTAGGACATATAGTAATGTGTTTTGAATGTCCTGACAGTGAAATATTGCTAAATTCATTTTTCACTGTTGCAAGGCCTGTCCCTCTCATAGGTTAACATGGGGGCTACCTTTAAATCTGATTAAAGTGTAGATTCCCTTGGGGAGCGGATGGACATGTGGAGTTTGGGGTCTCTGAGCTCACAATTTAAAAATACATCTTTTAGTAAAGTTGATTTTAAGATTGTGTGTTTGAAAATTCCACTTTTAGAAAGTGAGCATTTTCTTGCTTATACCATTTCTGTGACTCTGCCTGTTTGTGGATTCACTGTCTGGGTCAGTTTGGCAGTTGGGCTGGTTGCACCTCACACTAGACAGTGACACAAAAGGAGCTGGGGTGTAGTCTGCATTTCCTGATGAGCCATCTGTGCTAGGAGGGAGGGGACAAGTGGTCACTAACACCTGAAAGGGCTGTGCCTGTCCTCACACAATGCAGTCTCCGACCCCCTGGTGAGTGTCTGGGGCCTGGCCTGGGCAAGGCAGGATTTCACATTCAAAAGAGACTTTACTTTGAAGTAGGCCTACTTCAAAGGAGAAATTGGGTATAAGAAGGGAACCCAAAACCACAGACTTTAGATCACTTCTGGGCATCAAGAGGAACCTCTGCCTGGAGAAGAGCTAAAGAGCTGAGGAAAAGTGCTGTCCTGCCTGTGACTGTGCTTTATGGAGCTATCCTACAGTTGCTGCTTCTGCCAGAGTAAGAGGGCAAAGACTGGACTTTGTATGCCTTCCATCTTGTGAAGAAATCCCCAAGGGCTTGATTTAGAGCTTGCCTCCTGTTGTTTGAAGTCTCAGGGACAGCAAAGACTTCTCTCTGCCAGCACCTGGAGTCTCTGGAGAGACTCCTGCTCTGACAAGTGGTGCCCTATCCAGTCCCTGGGCCCTTGAATGGAAAGCTGGTGAAAATCCAAGGAAATCGACTTCAGACCGACAGCGCTGCTGAATCCGGTGACGCAGCCTGCAACCGACTCCGTGATCTTCGCTGCTACGATCTTCACAGGCCCGACCCCGCTGCAGCCCCGCTGAAGTCCGCAACTCTGTGGAAGTCGCCGCACCACGCCATGACCGACACCGCTCGAAGTGGGCAGATTCAACGTTTCGCACAGACGCCGCGATCCCCGACTTCGCGCATCGACTTGTTTTCACTCTTCACCAAAGGTACTGTACTTGGGGGTCTACGCGACTCCGTGTCCGGTGCCGCTGGTGTCGGCTTGTTGGGAACGACTCCGTCACAATGCTGTGTTAACACCTCATTGAAGCATTTTGTGTTTCTAAGAGCTATTTTTTAGTTTAATCTTTAAAAATGTATAACTTGACTTGTGTATGTCGGATTTATGTTGTTTTGGTCTTGTTTTGTTTAGGTAAATATTTCCTATTTTTCTAAACTGTTGTATTGTGTCATTTTGTAGTGTTTTCATTAAGTTACAGTTACTAGGTAGTTATAGTTAGGACCATGTTTCCATAGAAAAAGTGTTTTTTGAGTTGCCTATATCTTTGCCACTGTTTGACAAAACTTCATCAAATTTCCCTAAACAGTGCCCCAGTGATTCTTGTTTCACACAGAAAGTTTCAGGTTGATCCGTCAAGCAGGGGCCGAGAAAAGGGGGGAGGGTTAAAAAAGTTGTGTTTCCATGTTAATTCCCATTGGACTTTTAGACACGCCTACAGCCCGAACCAGTGGACGGAATTACATTAAATTTGTCAGAAAGCTAGCTTTCACTACACAGATTACACTTTCGCTTATTTGGTGTAAATCCTTTCAGAGGTTTTTGAGATATTCAAGGAAATCCAAATGTGTATATCTGTGATTGCAAAGACTTTGCGAACAATGACGAGCTCGTGCACGGAAATACACAGCTCTGATTGGCTGCCAACACTTCAAACCAGGAAGTGTTGGCATCCATCTTGGGACTCGGCTTGAGCTGAGTCCCACAAAAAAAGTGTAAAAAAAAGAAAAGGGCCAGGGTAGAGACAGCCTGATCCCTTAGCTCTGGTGCTGGGGTCCCAGAGGGACCCCCACCATTGAAAAAGGAACGTTATTTTTTTTTTAACAGCAAAATTGTGACAACGTTGTGAATTCACTGGAAATTTTATTTTTAAACTAAGCGCAATTGTTTTTTTAATAGGCCCTTGGGTGGGCCAGGTCCTGTGGGCATTGTTTTTTTTTTAAATAGGAGGGCCTCCTTCCCCCCCCACAGCCTTGGGGACCACCGCCTTCCCAGGGGATTTACTAAATTTGGTGCGGGACCACGCAGCCCCCAAGCACCCCAGGGACCACCAACTCCCTGGGGCAAAATTATTTTCTGATGTGGAGGAGGCCTGATGCCCCCCTGCAGCCCTGGGGACCACCACCCGATAGGGGCAAATAGTAAAGAATGTAAAGGGGGTATGTTTCAGACCCCCATAGCCCTGGGGACAACCATCTCCCTGGGGCTATTTCCACATTGGAGTGGGGGCACGCAGCTCCCCCTCGAGGAGGCACTGATGGCCCTCGGGACCACCACCCCTCAGGGCCAGCTCCTGCTATGTCCCGGAGTGACCACCCCCGTGACATAGCTGTTTGCTTTTGCTTGGTGGGTGACAGCTCCTACCATGCAAAAGCAAACATAACTCCCCTTTCTGACAGACATAGCTGCGTGCAGGGAAGACAAATGAAAACATTGCTCCAGCAAGCAGGGAGCTGCTATTAAAAGAAGCTCCTTGCTTGCTGGAGCAATGCCGGGTCACCCAGAAGGCGGGAGCCAGCTGGGACTGAAGGGGAGATATTGAGGCTCTCCCTGCGGTCCCAGATAGCCCATAAAGGGCAAAACATTTTTAAAATAAAACTATCCGCAGGGACCACGGGGAAGGTGTTGAGCCCCCCTCCCTAAAACCCCCTCTTCCCCATGGTCCCAGATAGCCCATAAAGGGGAAAAAATGGTAAAACAGAAAAAAAAAACAATGGCCTAATGATTAAGGTCTCAGACCCTCACACTGAAAGTTGAGGGTTCTACTCCAAGCGTATCTGTGATTATTTCCCTCCTTTCATTTTCTCAAACTTCAAATGTTTAAGGCTCATACTGACGAATACATTTAATTGACAAATACATTTTTCTTTTTGATTTGTCCAGAAATATCTCTAAGTATATCATCCATCAAAGCCTAAAAATATCTCTCTCCCTCTCACTCTATATCTCTCTCTCTCTCTCTCTATCAATCTTTCTTCCACTCACACACTCACTGAGACCCTTATGCACCAGTCACAGACCACTCAGATACTCACACATCCATTCACAGACCCATTCAGACCCTTGTGTGCCCACTCATGGCCCCAGTCAGACCCTCACACACCCACTCACAGACCCACTGACACTCTCATGCACCCACTTACAGACCTGCGCAGACACTGACGCACCTACTAAGACACTGATGCACGCACTCTAACACCCAGACAGGGACTCTCACAGTCACTCTCACCCCCAGGTAAACCCTCTTACACCTATTCTCCCACCCAGAGAGATAGGCAGTGGCCAACTCCCACCACGCACAGCCAAAGGGCCGTGTGCAGAGTAGGGTTGGATGGTTAGGCAGGTTGGCAGCAGGGACTGGCTGTAGGCCAGGCCTTATGGGCAACCCTTGCTGGGCATGGGTGAAGGCCCTGAACAATGTGAGGTTGGGCCCTTTTAGAGGGTTGGCCTGTGGCCAACCGCCGTTGCGTGGGATTAACGTATAGTAATGAAAATTACTATATGTTAAAAAAAACAATTTACTGAAAAAGCCAAAGGCTACAGGGACGGTATAGTTAGACTCACATTTTAAACATACAAAATCGTAGAAATTCACCTGTTATAGTTAAAGTTATCTCACGAGACTACAGCTCGTACCTTAAGGTAACTATTACTCGCCCTCTCACCGTGCACTGCTAATTGCCCCACAAATTACAGCACTCATGACATCTTTGATAACATCATTGATGATATCAATGTAATATTTGCAGTAACATTTTTGACGAAAAAACTGTGCATGGCGGGGGCACGAGTTACAGTTACAGTTATGTGAGATAACGAGTTATGGTTATGTGAGATAACTCTAACTATAACAGGTGAATTTCTATGGTTTTGTACATTTAAAATGTGAGCCTAATTATAATGTCCCTGTACCCTTTGCTTTTTTAGTGAATGTATATATATATATATATATATATATATATATATATATATATATATATATATATATATATATATACACACATATCTTTTTTGCTTTGTTCTGTTTTTCTTTCACACACGTACATTCTCTCTCTTTCTGTTTGCCTGACTCTCTCTTGCTCTCCCGTCTATATTTATTCAGTGAGTAAATATTCACCAAGTATACAGTTCAGTGTAGTAGTTTTTAGTATTTCACTTTGTTCAGTATCAGTGTTTGGACTACCCACTGGATTGAATATTTTTGTTTGTTTCTTTTGATAATTGATTCGGGAACTGTGCGTAGGGGTTCTTCCTGTTTCTTTGCGAGGTTAGAATCTCAAATGTTTGTTCTGTTCTACTTGCTATTTCAGGGGGTTTACAGTTCTATTTATTCTCTAGGGTTTTTTAACACTCTCACTGGGGGCATTTGTTTCCACTATCCTGAGGAGTATTCAGAAATATCTAGTCTGTTTTATATGCCATAGCATACCGAAAAGACTTAAATAAACTGGCACTTGCTATCAGAGCTTAACTTGCGAAAAAGTAATCATTGGTCCCCAAATATATGCTTGTATTACTCAAAGCTTCGGGTAGAGATGCCCACTGCGAACCAAGGAGGGCCTGTGGCTGGGTGTGCAGGAATCACCATTGTCACTTGTCGAACACGGTAGGTCCCAATAGCAGCAGCAGTGCTCTGTAAACTCAGAGAGCACGACCCCCTCTTACAGCTACCGCCCCTAAATTGTGAAGTCAATGTGGCTGGAAGAAAGTTGCACATACGTCACGAGAGATAGCAAAAGTCCTATTTCCATTGTGATTCATGGAAATTAAAGAAGCAGTACTGGCTGCCCATCTTTTACTTCCGTGAACCTTGGTGGCTTCTGCTGTCTCTGGCTGCACACTGAGACCAGGACAGTGCACCACCAGTACAGATTAACTACTGCTTGCTATTCTGTAATTCAGTCGCCAAAGAGTTCGAAAACCTGCTTAATCAAACTTCCCTTTGAGGCGAGTAATTTATGATTTGCTTTTCTTATTTATTTTCGTTTCATTCTGCTCATCTCTGATTAAATACCAGAATTTCTCAAGGCAACTGCTTGCTTTACAAATCTTAGTAGAAGTAGCAGGCAGGTAGTCGATAACAGGAGTAGTTCTGGTTGAGGTCAGCAGGCATTGGAGGGAGCACTGCTCTTCCCCTTCAGTGCTTGCCTGCAGTACAAACAAGTGAATGTTTGTGTTTGGCTACATTCACACTTTGTATAGTGGTTGGGATGAACAGCCCCAGGCTTCAATGCTGAATAGATGTACTGGATTGCATAGTTTCATCCGCAAGTTCCCTCCTCGAAAAAAGGCGGTTGGACACTTCTGGAGCTCATATATTACAGTTTACATAGTTTAGAGCACATTTTACAGCTTGGAGTGAAGTTGGTACATCTGCAGACTAATATGGGAAATCAGTCGTGTGTTTATTGTGCCCCTATTAAAGTCGTCTGGTATTGGTTAGGCCTGACTTTGGTTTTTGGCTTGTTTCCTTTTAGACTCCACAGGTAACAGTTGTCTTGTAGTAAAGCTGGATTGTGGTTTTAGTCCTTGTTGTTTGGGCGACGGACCGGGCTAGGTCATCTTTTCAGAGCAGGCCCTGCTGCACCACGTAGCATGGATTCTAAGTAAATCTGGCCTTTGATCTGTGCAGATCTCACCCTCTGATCGCCCCTCCCTCGCTTTGTCACGTTCCCTTTCTGAGGGTTAAACAACAGTCTGTCTTACATAACACAAACGCACCTCTAACTAGAACCAGCCTGGGGCGGTTCTATCCTGGTCTATCGGCCTACAGGTTAGCTTTCTGTAAACAAACCTGGTTAAACAAGTGTTTGGGTTTAATGAATCACCTCCCGCACAGGGCCTCCTGGCATGAATTATTTACCACCCTTATGTCAGAAAGTCATCGCGCAACAGGACTGCTGCGATATTTAAATACAAATATTTGCCAACTCTTACTTTCAGTGATATATTAGGATATTATAAAAATGGAATGCAGATTTGATTGCAAAACAACTTGAATTATACTTAAATATTAGTTCATAGGGAATAAAATTGTGGTTACAGTGGGCGCTTTTATTTTCAGCGCTCCCTGACAGCTCATAACAGCTATATCTATCAGACAAGAGCTTAATAATGAAAACCGTAGGCGTACTAACGAGTTATCAGCATAATTAACCCTTAGTGGCAACGGCTCTCGCTGCTGCAGCTCTTTGGAGCGCTGCAGAGGCGACTGAAATAGAACAGTGCCCTGCTTGGGGGTCCAAATGGGGCAGATTTGTTCCATTTTACCTCGTGCTGATGTGTCTCAGTAGCAGGCAGGATTTATTAGTCTAGATTGGGAGAGAGTCCCACTGTCACAAAACTTTCTTCACTTAACAACTGTCCAACGAGGACACAGACAGTCTGCTTTAAAATGATGACCAAAATGGTGTCGATAACTTGGCCGTATGAGGCCTGAAGAAGTGCTTAATTTGAGACGATGTTTGCAGGTAGGGCCCACAAGCACTAATTTTGGGGACCGGGACCAATTTGTGGGTGTTAAGGTTTGGCCTGGCATTGTAGTCTACCCCGTGTGCATGTGATGAGCGAGTCTGTGGGTTGTAGGTAGGCTTCATGTTGCCTCTCATACTGTAAATGCTGTAATATAGCTGTTTTAATTTCAGTAGGCCATGACCGTTGCTGACCCTACATTATGGAGGCTGTAAAAATAGGGAACGTTTAAGTAGTAAATATGAATTAAAATATAGAGGCATACAAAACGCAGGAAGTATCACTAAAAAAGCTCTGCGCGACTCCTAGTATTTGTGAATTGCAAGAATTGAAAAATAATATTTGCACTATTCTATATTTCTTAGCGCCTCTGAAGATTTTCTAGTGGCAAGCTCTGTCTCACAATTGTGGCACCTTCTGCGTTTTATTTTTCTTGACTGGTTGGTGACCGAGACAGTGATGAGAAATGCACAGAGACTGATGCTAAACTTACACTTGGGATGTGACCGTCCATGCACGTGGTACATCTGCACCTGCTGCAGAAGTCACTGGGTGGGAAGTAATGCCAAACATATCACTGAGAATACTAGAAACATGTATTCAGCCAAACCCCTCATTTTATAAATAGCAGAAGTGCTGCTTTGCTGCTGAACTCGTGACATGAGTACTCCCACTATATTCTAAGCAAAGTAAAGGAAGATTGTTAGGCCAGCTTCCTCCCACACAGAAGGAATGTAACAAACATGGCAGTACAGTTAATATGCATAGTTTTGATGACGCTAGAGGATGCAGCTATTTATAACCATATATTACATCTCCTTTTCAGGGTCTTTTAGTGCACTGTAAGGAAATAATAACACATGAATAGGAAAGATGGGGAGCTGGCATTCAGGTACCTCAGCATGTAATTAGAAATTACCATTAAAGCATGCAAGTGTTTAGATACCGGTTTTAAACAATGGTGCTCGAGCCGCATAGCACTCAACTCACCCTCATTGAGGGTTTTACACTCCTTGGATGCATCTTCACCCACCAAACAAGCAAAATCAACAGCAACCACAGACACCTCGTGCTAGCTCCTCATCCACACTTACAAGGCCCTCTACAACCTAGGACCCTCCTACCTCAACCACTGCATCACTTTCAACTACCCCACAAAACCTCTCCGCTCCACTCAACAAGCACTAGCCACTGTACCCCGCATACGGAAGACATCAGCTGGTGGGAGTTCCTTCGCCTACCTTGCGGCAAAGAGATGGAACACTCTACCCCTGCACCTCAGGCAGTCACCATCGCTACCCCGATTCAGGAAGGACCTTAAACCTGTCTCTTTGAGTGAAGCTCAGAAGACAATCCCCCTTAGCGCCTTGAGAGTAGTTGTGCTTTATATGTCACGACTCACGTGCTGCTTGCGCCTGGAATTTGCAGATCTGGTGGCGTGAATCTTCAATGTTCGACTTTGGCCCAAAAAGGGGCGACTCTTTCTGGTAGCCACGGTGCTGTAGGCAATGGAGACACCAAGAACAGACCGTGCCCTTCAGAAAGTAGCGCCAGAGGGAAAAAACCCCTTAAAAAGGGGAAAAAACCTCCAAACAGGAAGACTCCTGGAGAAAAACAAGAACAAACAAACAGGAATCCAAAAGGAGCAAAAATCAGAAAACACAGAATGCTGAGTCCAAAACCAAAAGGCAAGGAAATCAGGAGCGAAGACACTAACTGAGCAGAAAGTGTTGCAGCGCAAAGAAGGAGGAAAAACACAGCCCTTATATACCAAAAAACAGGAAGTGACCCACAGGAAGAAAAAGGACACCATCTTGCATAGGGAAAAGTAGATAGAATAGACTGGAGCAGAAACCATAGAGAATAGGGAAGGAGGAATGCTGGGAAGACAGAGGTAACCTGGGAAGGGGAAAAGACATAAAGGACAGAGGAGAAAACAGCCCCAAAAAGGAAGAAAGACAGAAAAGAAGAAAGAGGAGCCCCAAACAGGTAAGAGGGGTCAGGACACCCCAACAAGACGGAGGGAGAGCGCAGCGCGAGGCCCCTAGTAAGTCCTGGGGCCTCGCAGGGTGCAAGAAAGGCTCGGGGCGCGCCGCGTCTTAGAGACGCGAAGCGCGGCCCGAGCCGAACGCGCGGCTTGTGCCGAACGCTCGGCTCGCGCCGCGCGGTGCGGCGCGACAGTAGGCCCCCCTCCCGAAGGCCCTGGTTTGAAAGGAAATAAACGGTGAAAGCGTTGAATCAGAAGAGGAGCGTGAACGGAAGAGGCATCTTCCCATGAACATTCACTGAGAGGATAACCCTTCCAATGAATCAGATACTGAAGTCGTTTATGAAAAAGACGAGAGTCACAAATTTCCTGCACTTCATATTCAGGAGCATCATCCACAAGGACAGGAGGTGGACAAGGAAACTGACGTGAGTAAGGATCAGGCACATAAGGTTTAAGCTGAGAAACATGAAAAACCGGATGGATCTTCCATGTATGGGGTAAGTGAAGACGGACAGTGACAGGATTGACCAACTGGAGAATACGGAAAGGCCCATAGTAACGAGGTGTGAATTTGTTTTGAGAGAGACGTGAGGGCAAGAATTTGGAGGAGAGCCAGACTTTATCTTGCAGATGATAATTTGGATTGGTTGTACGTCTCTTGTCTGCAGCCTTCTTCATATACCTCTTGGTATGTAACAAATTAGATCGAATTAGTTTATGGAGTTGGAGAAGGCGTTTGGAGAAATAGTTAATAGCAGGTAGAGGAGAGTTGGATTGTGGAGAAGTAGGGAAAGAGGTAGGATGAAAACCATAGGAACAGAAAAAGGGAGTGACCTTGGAGGCACTATGGACTGAGTTATTGTAGGAAAACTCGGCTAAAGAGAGGTAAGTGCTCCAGTTACTTTGGGTAGAATTGCAAAAGCATCGAAGATATTGCTCTAGTCCTTGATTCAGACGCTCAGTCTGTCCGTTGGTCTGAGGATGGAACCCTGAAGACAGGGCTCTATTTATATTCAGGGTTTTACAAAAATGCTTCCAAAATCGGGAGATGTACTGAGGTCCTCTATCAGATATTATGGTATGCGGAAGTCCATGGAGACGGAAGACATGATCTATGAATATTTGACTTAGTTCTTGAGAAGTAGGCAGCTTTTTTAGGCCAGTGAAATGAGCCATCTTTGTGAAAGAATCCACTGTGACCATGATAACCCGGTTTCCTGCTGATGGTGGGAGCGAACACATAAAATCAGTAGAGATAGTATGCCATGGGGCCGATGGAACAGGCAAAGGCTGTAGTAATCCTGCCGGTCTGGTGTGAGGTATTTTGACTTGGGCACATATGGGACAGAACTGAACGTATTTTTCCACATCCAGTTTCCAGGTAGGCCACCAGAAAAATCGTGAAAGTAGTTCTTGTGTGGCTTTGATGCCTCTGTGACCAGCTACAGGGGAATCATGGCACATTTGTAATGCTTTCTTTTGCACCTTGTTTGTAGGGAGGAATATCAGGTCTTGGTAATAAAAATATCCTTGTTTCTTGTACAATAATGGTCTTAGTTCTTCTATGTCATGGTCCGATAGGTTGGCGTATTCTTGTTGTACTTCTTCCAGGAAAGACTGAGCCACTCCAATGATCTTACTGGGTTCTAGAAGATACTGGGATGAGGAAGGAGAACACTCTGGATATCGGCGAGACAGAGCATCAGCCAGGATGTTTTGAGATCCTGGAATATATGTAATATAAAAATCGTACTGACTGAAGAAAAAGGCCCAGCGGGCCTGACGACTATTCTGACATACAAAATTTCTTAAACATTGTAAATTACGGTGGTCTGTCCTCACCTCAAATGGTTCCTTGGAACCCATCAGAAACTGTCTCCACTCAAGGCAGGCTGTTTTCAGAGCCAATAATTCCCTTTCAAGTACGGAATAATGTTGTTCAGCTGTGGAAAGGATATGAGACAAATAGAAAACAGGATGTTCAAGGCCATCATCCTCTTGTCGTTGGAGTAAGACAGCTCCGATGGCTCTCTCAGAAGCATCAGTTACTACTATAAATTGCTTGGTGGTATCTGGATGTCTTAAGATGGGGGCTTGGGTGAAGGCTCTCTTTAAGCTTTGAAAGGCTGCTTCAGCAGCCTCAGTCCAGACAAACCCCTTCTTTAAATTGTCCTTCTTTAAGGTGTGAGTTATGTGGCTAGTCTGACTGGCAAAGTCTAGAATGAATTGTCGATAGAAGTTTGCTAAACCTAGGAAACATTGTGTTTCTTTTATGGTAGAAGGAGAAGGCCACTCTAGGATAGCTTGTACCTTTTCTTGATCCATAGCTATGCCGGTGGGACTTAAATGATAGCCCAGATATTTGACTTCCGTCATGTCGAACTCACATTTCTCTGGTTTGCAAAATAGTTGATGATCACGAAGTCTTTGAAGAACTTGTTTCATATGGGAAGTATGGAGTTCAGGATTTCTAGAATAAATAAGAATGTCGTCTAGGTAGATCACGACTGTCTGATTCAGTAGGTCTGAAAACACTGAGTCCATAAATCTCTGGAAGATTGCGGGGGCGTTAGTAAGACCAAACGGCATAACCCTATATTCAAAATGGCCAAATGGGGTCCTGAATGCTGTCTTCCATTCGTCGCCTTCTCTTATGCGTAAAAGGTGGTAGGATCCTCGTAAATCCAATTTAGTAAAACGTTGGGCCCCTCTGATTGCTTCCAGAATGTCCCTGATGGGAGGCAAAGGATAACGATCTTTAATGGTAATTTTATTCAGACCTCGAAAATCCAGGCACGGACGAAGATCCTTAGTCTTCTTGGGCACAAAAAAGAGAGGGGCCCCAGCCGGAGACGACGATGGAACAATAAGACCATTCTGTATATTTTCGTCCAGATACTCCTTTAGAACTTCCTTTTCGGGTTCCGTGAGGGAGTACATCCTCCCAAAAGGAACAATTGTGCCGGGTTCCAATGGAATTGCACAATCATATTCTCGATGTGGAGGTAGCACAGGTTTTGACGGTTTTTGGAAAACATCCTGAAACTCCAAATAGTGGTCTGGGATCCCTTGGACCGTATTAATGGACATACCAGTGGCACCTTCAGTAGCTAAGGATCTTTTCGGAGACCAATATTTGTCGGAAGTAAAACAGTTCTCATGACAAAATTGCGAAGACAAAGAGACTGTCCGGGTAACCCAATTTATATATGGGTTATGTCTGATGAGCCACGGAATTCCAAGAATGATGGTATGGTTAGGGGACGTAATAAGATCGAAGGAGATGTGTTCTTGATGGTTTCCCACCTGTAGACTTAACATCAGGGTAGTGGTGTCTACAGGACCAGAGGATATCAAAGATCCATCCACAGTGTGTACCTGTTCGGGTACTTCTTTTGCTTGAGTAGGAACTAGTTTAGCAGCAGCCCACGTCTTGTCCATGTATATACCACTAGCACCACAATCTAGTAATGCCATAGTCTTTTCTTGACGACCGTCAGGAAGTTGTAACAGGACCGGAAAGATGAACAAGGCAGTTGTATTGTCATTAAAGGAGCTGATGGAAGGTATAGCTGTAGATCCCGTCCCCTCCCTTCTTACAGAGGACGGGAGGTGGCGTTTCCCGAAGGCCTGGACGGACGTACTGGACAGGTACGGAGCATGTGACCAGCAGAACCACAATACAGGCACAACCCTCTCTTGCGTCTGTCTTCTCGTTCACTAGCAGAGAGCGGACCTCGGGTAGTATCCACCTGCATGGGTTCCCCTTCGATGTCTCTAGCAGGAGTGCGAGGTTCCTCGGAACGCTGCAGGTATGCACGTGAGCTACTTGGCTGGGCAAACCCTCTACTCCTTTTCTTCTCCGATCTCCGTTCCTGAAGACGATATTCGATGGACAGTGCTTGATCCATCAGGCCACGAAGATCTTCCGCTCTGGTAGAATGCACTAGTTCATCCTTTATTTCTTCTTTGAGCCCTCTACGAAATAATGTTACCAGAGTACGTTCCACCCAAGTGGTCTCTGCCGCCAGCTGACGAAAACGGGTTATATATTGCAGGACGTCTTGGGAGCCTTGTTGGATGTCGCACAAGGCTTCTTCAGCGGAGGCTTCCAATCCCGGACGACTAAACATCTGTTTGAAGCGACTCACAAAGGCGGAATAGTCTGACAATACAGGGTCATTGGAGGACACCATCGGGGTTGCCCAGGCCAAGGCTGGACCGGATAAGGCACTGATAAGATAACCCACCTTGGTCCTGTCGTGGGAGAATTGAGTAGGTCGGAAGGCGAAATACACCGTTAAAGCATCCAAGAACTCGCGAAGCTTGGTTGGTTCCCCAGAGAAACAAGGGGTAGAAGCGGAGATTGTCGGAACATCACTGGTGCGGAGGGCCAAAGCCTGTCGTAACGCAGCATTTTCGTTACGTAGTTGTTGCAATTCCTGGGCTTGTTGCTGAATCGTGGTCAACAGAGATTGCTCCGGATCTGCAGCAGCCGCCACTGTATTATCCATGGTGTTTGAGGACGTCGGAATGGTTGGGCGCTGCAATCTGTCACGACTCACGTGCTGCTTGCGCCTGGAATTTGCAGATCTGGTGGCGTGAATCTTCAATGTTCGACTTTGGCCCAAAAAGGGGCGACTCTTTCTGGTAGCCACGGTGCTGTAGGCAATGGAGACACCAAGAACAGACCGTGCCCTTCAGAAAGTAGCGCCAGAGGGAAAAAACCCCTTAAAAAGGGGAAAAAACCTCCAAACAGGAAGACTCCTGGAGAAAAACAAGAACAAACAAACAGGAATCCAAAAGGAGCAAAAATCAGAAAACACAGAATGCTGAGTCCAAAACCAAAAGGCAAGGAAATCAGGAGCGAAGACACTAACTGAGCAGAAAGTGTTGCAGCGCAAAGAAGGAGGAAAAACACAGCCCTTATATACCAAAAAACAGGAAGTGACCCACAGGAAGAAAAAGGACACCATCTTGCATAGGGAAAAGTAGATAGAATAGACTGGAGCAGAAACCATAGAGAATAGGGAAGGAGGAATGCTGGGAAGACAGAGGTAACCTGGGAAGGGGAAAAGACATAAAGGACAGAGGAGAAAACAGCCCCAAAAAGGAAGAAAGACAGAAAAGAAGAAAGAGGAGCCCCAAACAGGTAAGAGGGGTCAGGACACCCCAACAAGACGGAGGGAGAGCGCAGCGCGAGGCCCCTAGTAAGTCCTGGGGCCTCGCAGGGTGCAAGAAAGGCTCGGGGCGCGCCGCGTCTTAGAGACGCGAAGCGCGGCCCGAGCCGAACGCGCGGCTTGTGCCGAACGCTCGGCTCGCGCCGCGCGGTGCGGCGCGACAGTAGGCCCCCCTCCCGAAGGCCCTGGTTTGAAAGGAAATAAACGGTGAAAGCGTTGAATCAGAAGAGGAGCGTGAACGGAAGAGGCATCTTCCCATGAACATTCACTGAGAGGATAACCCTTCCAATGAATCAGATACTGAAGTCGTTTATGAAAAAGACGAGAGTCACAAATTTCCTGCACTTCATATTCAGGAGCATCATCCACAAGGACAGGAGGTGGACAAGGAAACTGACGTGAGTAAGGATCAGGCACATAAGGTTTAAGCTGAGAAACATGAAAAACCGGATGGATCTTCCATGTATGGGGTAAGTGAAGACGGACAGTGACAGGATTGACCAACTGGAGAATACGGAAAGGCCCATAGTAACGAGGTGTGAATTTGTTTTGAGAGAGACGTGAGGGCAAGAATTTGGAGGAGAGCCAGACTTTATCTTGCAGATGATAATTTGGATTGGTTGTACGTCTCTTGTCTGCAGCCTTCTTCATATACCTCTTGGTATGTAACAAATTAGATCGAATTAGTTTATGGAGTTGGAGAAGGCGTTTGGAGAAATAGTTAATAGCAGGTAGAGGAGAGTTGGATTGTGGAGAAGTAGGGAAAGAGGTAGGATGAAAACCATAGGAACAGAAAAAGGGAGTGACCTTGGAGGCACTATGGACTGAGTTATTGTAGGAAAACTCGGCTAAAGAGAGGTAAGTGCTCCAGTTACTTTGGGTAGAATTGCAAAAGCATCGAAGATATTGCTCTAGTCCTTGATTCAGACGCTCAGTCTGTCCGTTGGTCTGAGGATGGAACCCTGAAGACAGGGCTCTATTTATATTCAGGGTTTTACAAAAATGCTTCCAAAATCGGGAGATGTACTGAGGTCCTCTATCAGATATTATGGTATGCGGAAGTCCATGGAGACGGAAGACATGATCTATGAATATTTGACTTAGTTCTTGAGAAGTAGGCAGCTTTTTTAGGCCAGTGAAATGAGCCATCTTTGTGAAAGAATCCACTGTGACCATGATAACCCGGTTTCCTGCTGATGGTGGGAGCGAACACATAAAATCAGTAGAGATAGTATGCCATGGGGCCGATGGAACAGGCAAAGGCTGTAGTAATCCTGCCGGTCTGGTGTGAGGTATTTTGACTTGGGCACATATGGGACAGAACTGAACGTATTTTTCCACATCCAGTTTCCAGGTAGGCCACCAGAAAAATCGTGAAAGTAGTTCTTGTGTGGCTTTGATGCCTCTGTGACCAGCTACAGGGGAATCATGGCACATTTGTAATGCTTTCTTTTGCACCTTGTTTGTAGGGAGGAATATCAGGTCTTGGTAATAAAAATATCCTTGTTTCTTGTACAATAATGGTCTTAGTTCTTCTATGTCATGGTCCGATAGGTTGGCGTATTCTTGTTGTACTTCTTCCAGGAAAGACTGAGCCACTCCAATGATCTTACTGGGTTCTAGAAGATACTGGGATGAGGAAGGAGAACACTCTGGATATCGGCGAGACAGAGCATCAGCCAGGATGTTTTGAGATCCTGGAATATATGTAATATAAAAATCGTACTGACTGAAGAAAAAGGCCCAGCGGGCCTGACGACTATTCTGACATACAAAATTTCTTAAACATTGTAAATTACGGTGGTCTGTCCTCACCTCAAATGGTTCCTTGGAACCCATCAGAAACTGTCTCCACTCAAGGCAGGCTGTTTTCAGAGCCAATAATTCCCTTTCAAGTACGGAATAATGTTGTTCAGCTGTGGAAAGGATATGAGACAAATAGAAAACAGGATGTTCAAGGCCATCATCCTCTTGTCGTTGGAGTAAGACAGCTCCGATGGCTCTCTCAGAAGCATCAGTTACTACTATAAATTGCTTGGTGGTATCTGGATGTCTTAAGATGGGGGCTTGGGTGAAGGCTCTCTTTAAGCTTTGAAAGGCTGCTTCAGCAGCCTCAGTCCAGACAAACCCCTTCTTTAAATTGTCCTTCTTTAAGGTGTGAGTTATGTGGCTAGTCTGACTGGCAAAGTCTAGAATGAATTGTCGATAGAAGTTTGCTAAACCTAGGAAACATTGTGTTTCTTTTATGGTAGAAGGAGAAGGCCACTCTAGGATAGCTTGTACCTTTTCTTGATCCATAGCTATGCCGGTGGGACTTAAATGATAGCCCAGATATTTGACTTCCGTCATGTCGAACTCACATTTCTCTGGTTTGCAAAATAGTTGATGATCACGAAGTCTTTGAAGAACTTGTTTCATATGGGAAGTATGGAGTTCAGGATTTCTAGAATAAATAAGAATGTCGTCTAGGTAGATCACGACTGTCTGATTCAGTAGGTCTGAAAACACTGAGTCCATAAATCTCTGGAAGATTGCGGGGGCGTTAGTAAGACCAAACGGCATAACCCTATATTCAAAATGGCCAAATGGGGTCCTGAATGCTGTCTTCCATTCGTCGCCTTCTCTTATGCGTAAAAGGTGGTAGGCTCCTCGTAAATCCAATTTAGTAAAACGTTGGGCCCCTCTGATTGCTTCCAGAATGTCCCTGATGGGAGGCAAAGGATAACGATCTTTAATGGTAATTTTATTCAGACCTCGAAAATCCAGGCACGGACGAAGATCCTTAGTCTTCTTGGGCACAAAAAAGAGAGGGGCCCCAGCCGGAGACGACGATGGAACAATAAGACCATTCTGTATATTTTCGTCCAGATACTCCTTTAGAACTTCCTTTTCGGGTTCCGTGAGGGAGTACATCCTCCCAAAAGGAACAATTGTGCCGGGTTCCAATGGAATTGCACAATCATATTCTCGATGTGGAGGTAGCACAGGTTTTGACGGTTTTTGGAAAACATCCTGAAACTCCAAATAGTGGTCTGGGATCCCTTGGACCGTATTAATGGACATACCAGTGGCACCTTCAGTAGCTAAGGATCTTTTCGGAGACCAATATTTGTCGGAAGTAAAACAGTTCTCATGACAAAATTGCGAAGACAAAGAGACTGTCCGGGTAACCCAATTTATATATGGGTTATGTCTGATGAGCCACGGAATTCCAAGAATGATGGTATGGTTAGGGGACGTAATAAGATCGAAGGAGATGTGTTCTTGATGGTTTCCCACCTGTAGACTTAACATCAGGGTAGTGGTGTCTACAGGACCAGAGGATATCAAAGATCCATCCACAGTGTGTACCTGTTCGGGTACTTCTTTTGCTTGAGTAGGAACTAGTTTAGCAGCAGCCCACGTCTTGTCCATGTATATACCACTAGCACCACAATCTAGTAATGCCATAGTCTTTTCTTGACGACCGTCAGGAAGTTGTAACAGGACCGGAAAGATGAACAAGGCAGTTGTATTGTCATTAAAGGAGCTGATGGAAGGTATAGCTGTAGATCCCGTCCCCTCCCTTCTTACAGAGGACGGGAGGTGGCGTTTCCCGAAGGCCTGGACGGACGTACTGGACAGGTACGGAGCATGTGACCAGCAGAACCACAATACAGGCACAACCCTCTCTTGCGTCTGTCTTCTCGTTCACTAGCAGAGAGCGGACCTCGGGTAGTATCCACCTGCATGGGTTCCCCTTCGATGTCTCTAGCAGGAGTGCGAGGTTCCTCGGAACGCTGCAGGTATGCACGTGAGCTACTTGGCTGGGCAAACCCTCTACTCCTTTTCTTCTCCGATCTCCGTTCCTGAAGACGATATTCGATGGACAGTGCTTGATCCATCAGGCCACGAAGATCTTCCGCTCTGGTAGAATGCACTAGTTCATCCTTTATTTCTTCTTTGAGCCCTCTACGAAATAATGTTACCAGAGTACGTTCCACCCAAGTGGTCTCTGCCGCCAGCTGACGAAAACGGGTTATATATTGCAGGACGTCTTGGGAGCCTTGTTGGATGTCGCACAAGGCTTCTTCAGCGGAGGCTTCCAATCCCGGACGACTAAACATCTGTTTGAAGCGACTCACAAAGGCGGAATAGTCTGACAATACAGGGTCATTGGAGGACACCATCGGGGTTGCCCAGGCCAAGGCTGGACCGGATAAGGCACTGATAAGATAACCCACCTTGGTCCTGTCGTGGGAGAATTGAGTAGGTCGGAAGGCGAAATACACCGTTAAAGCATCCAAGAACTCGCGAAGCTTGGTTGGTTCCCCAGAGAAACAAGGGGTAGAAGCGGAGATTGTCGGAACATCACTGGTGCGGAGGGCCAAAGCCTGTCGTAACGCAGCATTTTCGTTACGTAGTTGTTGCAATTCCTGGGCTTGTTGCTGAATCGTGGTCAACAGAGATTGCTCCGGATCTGCAGCAGCCGCCACTGTATTATCCATGGTGTTTGAGGACGTCGGAATGGTTGGGCGCTGCAATCTGTCACGACTCACGTGCTGCTTGCGCCTGGAATTTGCAGATCTGGTGGCGTGAATCTTCAATGTTCGACTTTGGCCCAAAAAGGGGCGACTCTTTCTGGTAGCCACGGTGCTGTAGGCAATGGAGACACCAAGAACAGACCGTGCCCTTCAGAAAGTAGCGCCAGAGGGAAAAAACCCCTTAAAAAGGGGAAAAAACCTCCAAACAGGAAGACTCCTGGAGAAAAACAAGAACAAACAAACAGGAATCCAAAAGGAGCAAAAATCAGAAAACACAGAATGCTGAGTCCAAAACCAAAAGGCAAGGAAATCAGGAGCGAAGACACTAACTGAGCAGAAAGTGTTGCAGCGCAAAGAAGGAGGAAAAACACAGCCCTTATATACCAAAAAACAGGAAGTGACCCACAGGAAGAAAAAGGACACCATCTTGCATAGGGAAAAGTAGATAGAATAGACTGGAGCAGAAACCATAGAGAATAGGGAAGGAGGAATGCTGGGAAGACAGAGGTAACCTGGGAAGGGGAAAAGACATAAAGGACAGAGGAGAAAACAGCCCCAAAAAGGAAGAAAGACAGAAAAGAAGAAAGAGGAGCCCCAAACAGGTAAGAGGGGTCAGGACACCCCAACAAGACGGAGGGAGAGCGCAGCGCGAGGCCCCTAGTAAGTCCTGGGGCCTCGCAGGGTGCAAGAAAGGCTCGGGGCGCGCCGCGTCTTAGAGACGCGAAGCGCGGCCCGAGCCGAACGCGCGGCTTGTGCCGAACGCTCGGCTAGCGCCGCGCGGTGCGGCGCGACATTATAAACCCTGAATTGATCTGATTTGAGGCACAAATTAAGCACTAGTTTCCAGCTCATAGAGGAGGGGCCTCACTGCTGATATTCATCAGGGGGTTTGGTATCTCAATGGGACATTAGCAGCACCTTAGAAGCTTTGTAAGTTTTCTGGGGAGGGTAAAAGGATTAAGCTGTCCTGGGCTCCAGTACACACCTATACACCTTGCCCCCAACCCCTTCTTTGCTGGAATGAAGGAATGGGCTAAAAGCCCCTCCACCACACCAGACCCTAAGTACCTCCTCCTCACACACAGTGAATATTTTTTGAAGGTTGGTAGATTTGATGAACAAAGACCTCACAATACAGCAATGGTTCCCCAGCAGTGATCAAGATCTCTTCAGCTTCACACACCTGCCTGTGGCAGCTGCTTGTGAATGATTCAGCCGCTGGAAGCCTCAGGGTTTTTAGTATCCTTAGACTCAGTGACAACCTTTCTTTAAGGGCAAAGAGGCCCCACCCTCCCATCTTTTTCCCAGGTGCTGTACATGTGCTAAATGCGCAGACATCTGGCTGCTTTAGCTGAACTTTGCCAGGCTGAAGATGTCATAGCCCTGTAGGTGTGACCTCCTCAGTTCAGCAAATCTCTTGGTGTTTCTGCCCCTCATGATAAGGGAAAGCATCAGTGACAGCCAAGTGCCCAAGGCCGAGTGTCTATCATGACGTCTTGTCAATGAGTGGGATAGGGTCAGCAGTCTCGCTTACCCCTTCCCAATCTGTGACGAGTGAGTGAGGGACTGCAGTCCCCTCTCATTGGCTGCCCCATAACAAGGTCAGTCAATGAGAGGAGGTGCAGTCCTAGCTGTAGGGGGCCACCGAGGCTTCCCTCCCTCCACCCGAGATCACAGCTGCAGCCCGACAAGTGGAATTTTTCCAATATTTGGAGTGAGCATGCATGTACGTATGTATGAATGTTGAATGTATGAATGGATTTGCTAGTGTGTGCAGTGAATGATGTGCATGTGCATGCAAGGATGGGTGTGGATCAGTGAGTGTGCATTGTGTGCATATGTATACCACCCACCCCCCAGCCACCCACTCAAACTACTGGCTGCCATTGCTGTGACCTGAAGAAATCCCAACCAAAGCCATTCTATTCCTCCTGCAACTGACTGAAGAATGCTGAACCCCAATAGATAGCAGTTCCTGCACATTTATCACACTGCAAGTAAGTTAAACTGCTTCACTATACAACACATCCATAAGTCCCTGAAATGCATTCCTCTCACTGCATACAGCAATGCTTGCCACATTTTGTCAGGAAAATCACCCTCTACCTTTAAACATACATGTTTAAATTCAAGTAAGTTCATTTTTGTTTAGTACAGAGCCACACATCCTTGCATGAGTCATAGCACCTCTGTCACGTTACAAAAACACTGAACTACTTTCAATTAAAAGACATCCATGTAATTCAGAGATACAAATTGAATATATCACATAGTGAATAGCTGCTGACGCAACCATGATGGCGCACAGAACCCTCTTAGGAAATCCTCACAGGCACAAACATCCCAAACTCAAGAACTAAGCCACACACTATTGAATGTCTATTGGTCCATAGGGTCTTGTACTTAAAATTAATTTTCAACATTTGCATTTGAATATGATCGAGGTAGTGATTCACCAAGTGTGAATGCAGTCCTAATGGATTAGCAATTAATCAGACTTAGTCACGGTAATTTAAAAAAAGTTAATTTGGTTTGCACAAGGATATAAATATTTAGATCCTTGTAGGCGTCCATTTAAACACTCAGGATTATATTGTAAACCTATTTGCAAATGGGGCATGGGCAGGGTGTGCTCATGTGCACACTTGAACCGGGTTCAGTACAAGCAGAATGAGCCCCTCATTAACACGCCCATTGACAAAACCAGTAGGTCTGGATTTAATGCGCAGTGTATGTAACCACAAAACGCAGAAATGAACATTGGCTAATTTTGCTAGGTCTGTGTGCAACTAAATCTCTTTCTTTGGCTTCTGTTCCTGTGCCCTATTTTTTCTATTGTCCATGCATACAGTGCTAAGATGTCACATTAGGTTTGAAAGGTGTGAATCATGGCCACACTGAGGTGCAAAATCCACCCCGAGATTTGATGTAACATCAACTTAAGTGTGGAAAACGTTTAGAAGCACAAATCACATCTAGATGAAAAACACATATTTGTGTGTAAAAAACGGCCTTGGTGCAAAGTACGCAGCGTTGTGGCATCACATTTCTGCTCTCATTGCGAGATGTCCAGAGCAGTATGCTGGGCCTGGATACACCAGACCCAGAGTGTACTGCAGAGCTTTATGGCAGCTGCTGTGCCCAGTTCCCACCCTGCTGCATGCAGCAACATGGGGAGCATCAACAGCTCGCCCCTGCAGAAGTTAAAGGCCACCTGGCTTCCCGCTGCTCCCCTGACCTACTCCCTAAGGCCTAGACAAAAGCGCATCATTTACCACCGGATTCTGGGCATTCATCTACTTCACATTGATGTAATGCCTTATTACCATCTGCCTTGTGTGGAGCCCACGGCTATTTTGTACACCTGTGCTATACCTAGTTTTTCAGTTCCTCTCACTTTTGATGTGTTCAACTTCACCTTCATTTTTGGTACTTTAAGGTGTGAATTCAGAAACTAGTTAGCTCAGCAGATTATGCTCTCCTCGTGTTTCTTAGATTCAGGTTTTTCTGCATAGTTCTCACGAGAAAACCGAGGACCTGCTTCCCCCACTGTCTAAGTTTCGATTTTTGTCACATGACCTTTCCTTCTCTTGTATGTGAAGAAAATATATGTAAGAGGGGAAATTAGGGGAGGAGTCATCACCATACTCGCTAGCTTTGGGGAGGCAAAGCTCTGTTTGTTCTGCGCTATCGCTAATTTCCTTATTTTTGCTTAATAAACGTGTTATACTTCACGTAGGCGTGAAGCTACTGTTTTTCTTTCATACCCAAAATTCAAATCAGGAGGTAAATGTGTGCGGATTTCCCCGGAAAGTGGGAAAACAGCAAAATTGGACCTGAATTTACTAGGTCACTATGTTATCCCCATTCCTGGGAACATAACTGGTAATCTCCACTAACTCAAAGGTTAAATCAATCAAACCTGTTAAATCATTCATTCTCTCCACAGTGTTATGAGGGGACATGTAATGAGGTACTTAGAAGCAATACAACCTTTGGTGCTGATGTTGTGGGAACACATCCAGGAGACAAATCCTTTTCAGATGTGATGCAATTTTGGTGCAAAATCATTAGTCATGCAATATTAGCAGGAGTAAAGAAACACTTTTAGTTGCAAACGCATTTCGATTCAAATCACATTTAGATGCAAATTAACACTGTGGTTCAAAATGACCTGTTTTTCTATTATCATCATGAGTATAGAGAAAGTTTAGGACCACAGATCACATCTAGGTACAATCTCACATTTAAGTATGTAAAATCACCATCTGTGCAACATCAGCAGGTATGTGTAAACACTTCTAGGAGAGCAAATCACAATAGGGACAAAAAAGAAATTTAGGTGCAAATGACATTTAGGTCAGAAATCTTCTTGGAACCACAGCAACACAAGTGTGGAAAAACCTTTAGCTGCCTAAATCACATTTAGGAGCAAAAACAGATTTAGATGCAAAATCTCTGTTGATCCAACATCACTAGTAGTGTGAAAACATTGATTGTAGGAGCAAAAATCACGTTTAGGTTGAACATTTAACTTAGATATACTATCATTTCCAATCCAACTTTAGAAAGAAATATTTTGGGTGGCAAAACATTCAGGTGCAAAAATACATTTTGGTGCAAAATCACATTCTAGTACAAATTCACCCTTCAATTAAGTATCCATAGGTGTATGTAAACACATTAAACAGCACCACAGGTACCAGGTGGTGTGAGACCTTTGATGCATGTGTGACTACAAGGCTACCCTCTTGTGTTCCTCCATGGAGTACATGTTCCCCCAATTTAGGGATTCCTCTAATGTACGTATTGCAAGAATAATTATCACATGACTGCTGGGTGGTGTTTGAATGCAATCACTATAAAAACTAGGGATCCAGGTCATGAAGAAAGACAGAAACTCCACCTGGGGCCTTTTTTGCAGCTGAAACATGTTGACCTAGAGGATGCCGGAGGAATAATGCTCCTATTCATTTTAAAACTGTTTTTAATCAGCTCTACCCATCAACCCCCCATGATAAAGCAATATCTTTGGGAAGGAGCCTGAGAAGTCTAAAAGTACTCCATTTAAATCAGGGAGCCCATTCTCCACCTTAAATATTTCTTGTGAACATGGCAAGCCCCGTGATGAAACATGATACCTCGGTTGGTTTGTGAGGGCTTTCCATACTACTGGTTGTAATTGAGTCCTGTGTTCACGCGTATACATGCACATAAGATTCTAAAAAAAATTGGGTCATACCCATTTGGAGCCCAAAAGCTTTAGTCACTATATTTTTGTAATTATTTGACTGTAACTGGAAGGGTACATTTCGCGACAGACCACACTGTCTCTTGTTTCCTCTAACCATCTAAGAATAGGGGGTATTAATTTCATATGTTTAAGTAGAAAAACAAATATAAGAGCATCAATCACTTTTAGGTGACAAACACATCTAGGTGCAAAATCACACTTGGTGCAACGTCTTCAGGCATGTGGGGACACATTTAGTTGCATTTAGTATGGGATCAAGGAGGACAGGAAAATATCAAACAAGGGATTCTTGTTCTCATGCCTTAAAGATATTGTTTTCCTACAGAAGGAGGCATTGCTAGCCTTAAATCTATTCCTATCCTAGATGATGTTCTTTCCATTTGTTGTTGTTTGAACTCCCTTATCTGTGACTGAATTAACTTTTAGTCCTGTGACATCATTTCCTGCAAATACCATACACAGGGAGACGTTGCTCAGAGATGGATGCATCGCAGTGCATTAGTTGCTAATTTTTTCCCTTACAATCTTCGCCTACAGAAATGCCTTTTCTGTCTCTCAATGTTAACTCTTTTTTCCTGAGGCTAAGTTGTACCTTGCATTTTCTTGAAAAGGAAGACCTTATTCTGAGCTCCTACTCAAATCTGTTTCGGGGTAGTGCCTGTGCCTTGCTTAACAACGTCTGTGTGTTTCTTTATCAACAATCAAGAATACTCATGTTAGCAGTGAGACTTTCGCACATGTGGCATTTTCTTCCAATATGGCATCCTCTTCAGGAGACACTTGCCACCTTTCACATATATACTAAGTGCAAGGTCGCTCCACGGCTACTTTGGGGAGTTGTCCTTACTTCAGCAATCAAGAAAGAAAGAAACTAGAGTGACCTTTGCAGTTTCAAGTCCTTGGCAAGAAAGTAGATAGCTCAATGGTTCAGCCTGTATAGCCTACACAACATCAGTTGCTCATCAGAAGTAGAACGCAACCAAACGTGATGCATGGAAAGTGAACACCTTGTGGTATTTTTTTAGAGCTCTGGGAAACGAAAAACACACCCAGTGGTACCTATGTTTTAGTTCTGCAATGCAATAGGAATTCCTTGAAGACATTTTAGATCAATCGTATATGTTTTCCTACTAGTGGTGGGGGAAAGCATTAAAGCAACTCCAAAACATGGATGAGTATAAAAACTCCAAACATTCCACAGTCTAGTCCTGTGGCACTCTTTGAGAATTACTGATTTGGGAGGAAATGTGAGTTTCTGCCCGGATTGGTATTCTGAGGTATGTTTTATTACCGCACCTGGTGATACCACACCCGTTGGAGAATGTCAGCAGAAAACAGACCAGAATGTAGGAATTACATGTGGACATTGTTGAGAAAATATTGATTTCTATTTTAATTGACTATTCCAAACAAAACATGTCATAATGGTTCGATCATATCACACCTGGAAATTACCACCCCCCACAGTATTGGATTTCCTCTTCCTGAGACTCCATTGGGGTAATAGCACACTTTTAATGAATCCCGCAAAGAACATAGGGCCAGATGTACGAAGCATTTTTCTAGTCGCAAATACTTTGCGACTAGAAAAATGCTTTTTGGGATGTACAAAGCCCAAGTTACAGAATCGCAGTTTGGGTTTTGCGATATGGTATTAGAAAGGAGCGCTTCAAGGGCGTCCCTTCCTAATACCAAATCTAAATGGTATGTATGATTGTTTTGTGACCGCGAATGCGGTCGCAAAATAATCGCAGTTAGCACCAATTTCAAATTGGTGCTAACCCATTTGCAAAAGGGAAGGGGTCCCTAAAGAAAACTTTTCATTTTTTTTTCGAAATGCATTCCGTTTTCCTTTAAGGAAAATGGGCTACATTTAAAAAAAAAATACTGCTTTATTTAAAAGCAGTCACAGACAGTGCTTTAAATGGGCCGGTACTCTCCGGTACTGAGTACCGGCACTTTTTTATTTTGAGAGGGAGAGTACCGGCACATCTCAAGAAAAACGTAATACTTTCAATTGGAGAGTACCGGCACTTCTCAGAAACAAGCAGGTACTCTATTACAGAGTACCTGCACTTCTATTTTTCCATTTAAAGCACTGGTCACAGACATGGTGGTCTGCTGACACCAGCAGGCCACCATCCCCGTGAGTGCTGCCATTCCTAATGGGGTCCCAAATTGCACCTCACCTCATGAATATTTATGAGGTAGGTCATTTGCGACCCCACTGCAAATCGCAGACAGTATCATTAACACTGTTGTACATCCGGTTTTGCGACTCGCAAATTGCGATTCGCTAAGACTCGCAAATTGCGACTTGCAAAACTGGATCTTTGTACATGTGGCCCATAATGAGGGCCTAAAGGTGCTAATATTGGAACACTGTTTGATTGGCTCAAATAGAAAATGCCCATTGTATCTTGAGCCTCGAAAATGTCAGTATTTTCCCCATTTTATATTCCATTAATAAAAGTGTTTTGATGAAAGCAGCAAGACCCCACCTTTTATCGAAATATATCCCTTGACCATAAAATACCAGAACAATATTAACAGGTGAAATAATGGGGCATTAATCATTCAAGATTTATGTATAAAAAATATATCAGTTGCAAATAATAGATATAGGGCCATATGTACGAAAGCTTTTTCCCATAGAGACAGAATGGGTAAAATCCTTTCGTACATCTGGCCCATAATATATAATGTAAAGAGGTGATCTGGTGAATGATGCTATAATAAATCTCAGAACACAAGCTGACATAATTAATTAAACAAATAAATATCCCAAAATGCCTCTTGTTTGTGAGTAGTAAAGATGCAGGACAGGGCAAAGAAGATTTGATTCTCTACACTGGATGTCCCCTTTAATTTCTTCACTCGTCCGTGAAATTAACGGTATGGGTGGATCGTATAATGGCCTCCGGGTCTACTGTGATATTAAATAAGAAGAAAGAGAACCTAACTTCACTCATTGTTAATCTCCCTTTCATTTCTGCTCATGCTTCAGCAGAAAAGATTTTAAACACATGAGAAAACCCAGCTTCATCAGGGCCACCTTCAGCTGTCCACGCTGAAAAGCGTGTACAGTGTAACGTCTTCAGTGCACAGACACAGATATTCCTTGAGATATGGCCATATTTGAACATGAGCCATGGCGATTGGCCACATCCCTACATTCTTCTCAAAATAAACATAATACATGACATATTTTCATTGTACACTAAACCTACATTTAACTTGATCCATGCACTTTGAAATACATATCTGTGCGCTATGTTCCACCATGACATTTGAGTCACACTGGCAGGTAGAGAGTTAGATGTAACTTGGATCTATGATTCACCGAGGAATGCTCACGAAATTTGTATATGGCAAGATCTGCGTCCACTAATAGGGATATTCAGTTCATTGAAACAGACTTGTGGAAACTGGTTCACAAAATGAAATGATTAATGTTTGGACCTCCTGGGCAAAGCGTTGAATGTGGGTTAGAGTTTTTAAAATGTGTGTATTCACCTACTGATTTCCACTTCACATATAGTCTGTTGGGAGTTAAGCCCTCTGAAGAAAAGTGTTCAGTTTGTAATGCGCTGGGATATTCCTGAGGAGAAATAAGAGGACGTCAAACTGAACAGTGTCTTCACACAACAAAAACTAAGAACGATGCAGTAAGGGAACACGGAATTTGAGAGAAGAGGGTAAAGGTTTCTAAGGTCTCTTTGCCACATACAGACCTAGCCTTGTTGTATTGTTGAGACATAGGGTATGGGGCTGTAGTAGAGTGATGCTCGTTTTGAATTGGTATTGTGGGAAGGAAGCTGAACAGATCTTCAGTGCTAGCGTGTGATATTTAAGACATCTACATGAAACGATGCGGCTGTCGATATCTTTAGCAAATCCTTAAAGAGTGCAATTCCTCTATTGCGTCAATAGTGCATGATTGGATCCTGGTTTACGAGCACTCCAAATGTGAGAAGGTCATGTATCTGACTAAAACTTTCTACAAATATGCTTCTGTGTGGCATACTTTCGAGAAGTAATCATCCAACTTTACGCAACTTGGGAGCACCAGATGGACTTTTTCATCCATGCCTATTTAAGGTCACCTATTAAAATAACACTAGGTCATATGAAAATCCAGCTGATCTCAAGAAATTTATTAACTCTCATGTTGTGCACAATATGGACACTGCTGGCTCTTCTACATGTTAGAAGTTCTTTTGACTTGATGTGTTTGCTGCTAACTTGTATTTTTACATAAATTGAGCAGTTTCATGTTCTTATATGTGAGTTAACATGTATGTATGTTGTTACAGATCCCTTATACTTGTGTACCTTGTTCCTTCCCCTCCTACTTACTTATGAACCTGTTGTGGTGCCTGATTCCCTTATCAGCTGTGCATTCGTCATCTGTTTTATCACCACCCCATTCTCCCTTGTGTTTATTACTAAGGTATGTTTTTTCAGTCATTGTTGTTTTTACATATATAGTTGTTGGAGGGAGTTTGCTTTTGCAGAACGGTGCCTTGGGACAACAGAACATCAGAATGCAGGGGCTGTGCCACTTCTGCTTAATCAGTATTGTCACACCAAAATATCTGACTAGCTCACAGTGCTTTATTTGCCCTCATTGTAGGAGGCTGGACTGGCTTGTAGTGAGTACCAAGGGGTACTTGCACCTTGCACCAGGCCCAGTTATCCCTTATTAGTGTATAGGGTGTCTAGCAGCTTAGGCTGATAGATAATGGTAGCTTAGCAGAGCAGCTTAGGCTGAACTAGGAGACGTGTGAAGCTACTACAGTACCACTTAGTGTCATATGCACAATATCATAAGAAAACACAATACACAGTTATACTAAAAATAAAGGTACTTTATTTTTATGACAATATGCCAAAGTATCTTAGAGTGTACCCTCAGTGAGAGGATAGAAAATATACACAAGATATATATACACAATAGCAAAAATATGCAGTATAGTCTTAGAAAACAGTGCAAACAATGTATAGTTACAATAGGATGCAATGGGGAAACATAGGGATAGGGGCAACACAAACCATATACTCCAAAAGTGGAATGCGAACCACGAATGGACCCCAAACCTATGTGACCTTGTAGAGGGTCGCTGGGACTATTAGAAAATAGTGAGAGTTAGAAAAATAACCCTCCCAAGACCCTGAAAAGTGAGTGCAAAGTGCACTAAAGTTCCCCTAAGGACAAAAATAGTCGTGTTAGAGGGGAAATGCAAGGAAAACACGAATCAGCAATGCAACAATGATGGATTCCTGACTGAGGGTACCTGTGGAACAAGGGGACCAAGTCCAAAAGTCACAAGCAGCTCGGAGATGGGCAGATGCCCAAGAAATGCCAGCGGTTGGTGCAAAGAAGCTCTTACTAGGCTGAAGAACTGTGAATACTGCAGGAACGACAAGGGCTAGAGACTTCCCCTTTGGAGGATGGATCCCCCACGCCTTGGAGAGTCGTGCAGAAGTGTTTTCCCGCCGGATGGACGCCAACAAGCCTTGCTACACGCAAATCGTGCGTTTGGCGTTTTTGGACGCTGCTGGGGCCCAGGAGGGACCAGGAGATCGCAAATTGGACCTGCAGAGAGAGGGGACGTCGAGCAAGACAAAGAGCCCTCACTGAAGCAGGTAGCACCCGGAGAAGTGCCAGAAACAGGCACTACGAGGATGCGTGAAACGGTGCTCGCCGAAGTTGCACAAAGGAGTCCCACGTCGCCGGAGACCAACTTAGAAAGTCGTGCAATGCAGGTTAGAGTGCCGTGGACCCAGGCTTGGCTGTGCACGAAGGATTTCCGCCGGAAGTGCACAGGGGCCGGAGTAGCTTGCAAAGTCGCGGTTCCCAGCAATGCAGCCCAGCGAGGTGAGGCAAGGACTTACCTCCACCAAACTTGGGCTGAAGAGTCACTGGACTGTGGGGGTCACTTGGACGGTGTCGCTGGATTCGAGGGACCTCGCTCGTCGTGTTGAGAGGAGACCCAAGGGACCGGTAATGCAGCTTTTTGGTGCCTGCGGTTGCAGGGGGAAGATTCTGTCGACCCACGGGAGATTTCTTCGGAGCTTCTGGTGCAGAGAGGAGGCAGACTACCCCCACAGCATGCACAAGCAGGAAAACAGTCGAGAAGGCGGCAGGATCAGCGTTACAGAGTTGCAGTAGTCGTCTTTGCTACTATGTTGCAGGTTTGCAGGCTTCCAGCGCGGTCAGCGGTCGATTCCTTATCAGAAGGTGAAGAGGGAGATGCAGAGGAACTCGGCTGAGCTCATGCATTCGTTATCTAAAGTTTCCCCAGAGACAGAGACCCTAAATAGCCAGAAAAGAGGGTTTGGCTACCTAGGAGAGAGGAAAGGCTACTAACACCTGAAGGAGCCTATCACAAGGAGTCTCTGACGTCACCTGGTGGCACTGGCCACTCAGAGCAGTCCAGTGTGCCAGCAGCACCTCTGTTTCCAAGATGGCAGAGGTCTGGAGCACACTGGAGGAGCTCTGGACACCTCCCAGGGGAGGTGCAGGTCAGGGGAGTGGTCACTCCCCTTTCCTTTGTCCAGTTTCGCGCCAGAGCAGGGGCTAAGGGGTCCCTGAACCGGTGTAGACTGGCTTATGCAGAATTGGGCACCTCTGTGCCCAACAAAGCATTTCCAGAGGCTGGGGGAGGCTACTCCTCCCCTGCCTTCACACCATTTTCCAAAGGGAGAGGGTGTTACACCCTCTCTCAGAGGAAGTTCTTTGTTCTGCCATCCTGGGCCAGGCCTGGCTGGACCCCAGGAGGGCAGCTGCCTGTCTGAGGGGTTGGCAGCAGCAGCAGCTGCAGTGAAACCCCAGGAAGGGCAGTTTGGCAGTACCAGGGTCTGTGCTACAGACCACTGGGATCATGGAATTGTACCAACAATGCCAGGATGGCATAGAGGGGGCAATTCCATGATCATAGACATGTTACATGGCCATATTCGGAGTTACCATGGTGAAGCTACATATAGGTAGTGACCTATATGTAGTGCACGCGTGTAATGGTGTCCCCGCACTCACAAAGTTCAGGGAATTGGCTCTGAACAATGTGGGGACACCTTGGCTAGTGCCAGGGTGTCCTCACACTAAGTAACTTTGCACCTAACCTTTACCAGGTAAAGGTTAGACATATAGGTGACTTATAAGTTACTTAAGTGCAGTGTAAAATGGCTGTGAAATAACGTGGACGTTATTTCACTCAGGCTGCAGTGGCAGGCCTGTGTAAGAATTGTCAGAGCTCCCTATGGGTGGCAAAAGAAATGCTGCAGCCCATAGGGATCTCCTGGAACCCCAATACCCTGGGTACCTCAGTACCATATACTAGGGAATTATAAGGGTGTTCCAGTAAGCCAATGTAAATTGGTAAAAATGGTCACTAGCCTGTTAGGGACAATTTGGAAGTAATGAGAGAGCATAACCACTGAGGTTCTGGTTAGCAGAGCCTCAGTGAGACAGTTAGGCACCACACAGGGAACATATACATGCACACCTATGAGCACTGGGGCCCTGTGTGACAGGGTCCCAGTGACACATACATATAGGCCACAAACTTATGAGCACTGGGGTCCTGACCAGCAGGATCCCTGTGACACATAACAAACATACTGAAAACATAGTGTTTTCACTATGAGCACTGAGGCCTGGCTATCAGGATCCCAGTGAGACAGTGAAAACAGTGACAAACACCCTGACATACACTCACAAACAGGCCAAAAGTGGGGGTAACAAGGCTAGAAAGAGGCTACCTTCTCACACAACCCCCCCCCCAAACGAAGGACAATAAGGCTAACCTTGGCCAGTTGAGACTTTATTGTCTAAGTGGTGATAAGTAGAGAGTAGCTCTGCAATAGACTGGTTACTCCCTTTATCATCCACTATATGGTTACTTCCCTGTGGGGATGTAAACCACCCTGTTTGAAGTTTTTTAGCTAGGCAACAATGTGAAGATGTATTTTCAGAGTTTCTATCAGTAAGTTTTAGTTTAGAGCAGTGGGAATTGTCCACTGAACCTATTTGTAGTGATGGAAATGCCAGACAGGGATGCTGTCTCAGTAAAGCCATAGCTGGGCAAAAACTTTGTCCATATGGCTGGAAGAGAGAACAGGGATGCTGTTTCTCTTGGGTTGGAGCAGGGCAGGGATGCTGTCCTATTAGCTCCACACTAGGGCAGGGATGCTGTCCTAAGTGTTGTGAGGCAGTGCAGGGTTTCTGCACTAAAGTTTCTCTGGGAGGGTTGGAGGGATGCTCCATGTTAACTAAAATGGTGTTCTTTTTCTCACCAATGTTAGTTATCCCACAGAGAGGTACTTCTACCTCAGGGAGTTCAGCTTTGCCAGCTGATGATTCCCTTGGAACAGGTGCCACCCCAGGAGAGGTTTCTCCCACCACAGGAATGGTATCCTGAATGGTAGGGTGGTTAGGGGATACTGTGATACCCTTTTTACCTGTTGATGGAGAGGGATCCTGAGTTTTCAGGCCTTTTCTCCTTTGCTTTTTCATTTCACTTGAAATGAGAGGGAACAATTCCTCAGGGATGCCCAGCATGGCTGCATGGGCATAAAACTCTACATCAGCCCAACCTGAGGCCTCTAGGTCATTACCTAAGAGACAGTCTACAGGTAAGCTAGGTGATACCACCACCTGCTTAGGGCCAGTAACTCCACCCCAACTAAACTGAATTATAGCTAAGGGAAGAAACTTAGTGGAGTTATGGACATCAATAATTTTATACTGTTGTCCAATGATGTGTTGTTCAGGAGGCACTAGGTTTTCAGTCACCAAAGTGAAACTGGCACCTGTGTCCCTGTAGGCCAAGGCCTCAACACCATTTATTGAAACTGTCTGCCTGTACTTATCCATTGTAAGGGGACAAGCAGCCAGTGTGGCAAGGCCAATGCCACTAGGTGTGACAGAAACTGTCTTGGGACTGATTACATCAGTTTCCACTATGGACCCATAAGTGAACCCAACTACACCCTTTGCTTGACTGTTGCCAGCAGTCCCACCACTAGTACCACTACTGCTAGGGGCACTAGAGCTTGATGTATTAGTGGTGGTAGGCTCAGGGGGTTTACCTGGACAGGACTTATCCCCTGGCCTATGGCCTCTGTTTTTACACACAAAGCACCAAGGCTTTTTAATGTGTGCAGGTTGGGAAGAAGAGGAAGAATTTGTTTTATCCCCACCCTCTGAAGAGTGTTTAAGATTTGAAGTGGGATCTTTGGTTTTACCCTTATCCCCATGCTTATCTTGAGATTTTTCACCATCTTTCTTCTTATTGCCATCTTTGTCACCCCCTGTATGAACTTTTCTGTTCACCCTTGTTCTGACCCATTTGTCTGCCTTCTTTCCCAATTCTTGGGGAGAGGTCAGATCAGAGTCTACCAGGTACTGGTGCAACAAATCAGACACACAATTATTAAGTATATGCTCTCTCAGGATTGTGTTATACAGGCTTTCATAATCAGTAACTTTACTGCCATGTAACCACCCCTCCAAGGCCTTCACTGAATGGTCAATGAAATCAACCCAGTCTTGTGAAGACTCCTTTTTGGTCTCTCTGAACTTTATCCTGTATTGTTCAGTGGTTAAGCCATAACCATCCAGGAGTGCATTCTTAAGAACTGTAAAATTATTGGCATCATTTTCTTTCACAGTAAGGAGTCTATCCCTACCCTTTCCACTAAATGATAGCCATAGGATAGCAGCCCACTGCTTTTGAGGGACATCCTGTACAGCACAGGCCCTCTCAAGTGCAGCAAACCACTTGTTAATGTCATCCCCCTCCTTATAAGGGGGAACTATCTTGTGCAGATTCCTGGAATCATGCTCTTTTGCAGGATGACTATGGGGAATACTGCTGCTGCCACCATGGGTATCTAAACCCAACTTCTGTCTTTCCCTCTCTATTTCTAAAGACTGTCTATCCAAATCCAGCTGTTGCTTCTTGAGCTTCAGTCTGGTTTGTTCCACTCTCAATCTATTGAGCTCCCTTTCTAACAATCTGTCATCAGGGTGGGTGGGAGGGACATTTCTAGATACAGAGGTATGATGGGAATGAACAGAAGGAGACCTGTCCCTTACAGAGGGCACCCTAACAGCTTGGCTACCAGCATAATGTGAGAGCACACCATCAGTATGGTGTGATTCAACCTCTGTACCAACTATGCTAGACTGTCTAGTAATGGGCAGGCTGAGAAGTTTCTTTCCTGAACCTTTTCCTGGGGGAGTCCCTGGATCAGATTGAGAACCATTAGCTACTTTTTCTACAGATTGGGCACTTATGGCCTTATCCTGTACTCTAAGCATATTAATTAACAGTTCTAAGGAAGGATTCTTCCCTACACTCAAACCTCTCTCTATGCAGAGACTCCTTGCTCCTTTCCAGCTAAGGTGATCATATGCAAGTTTGGACAGTTCAACATTTTTTCCTGTGCCAGACATTTTTTAGAGAGAGTTAAAGTGATAGAAAAAGAGAAAAACGTTTTCAGAACTTTTTGGAAAGACAGAAAAAACTTTTTAAACTTTTAAGAACTTTTTGAAAGTTTAGAAGTACTTTTCAGCACTTAGAAAAGAGTGAAAAGAGGAAATGCAAAACTTTTTGGCTATGTGTATATACACTGACCTTGTTTTGTATATTTTTCTCTTATGAAAAGTACAATGACAAGAGTGGTAAGTAGTCTCAAGCACTTATCCCACCACTGCACAACCAATGTAGGAGGCTGGACTGGCTTGTAGTGAGTACCAAGGGGTACTTGCACCTTGCACCAGGCCCAGTTATCCCTTATTAGTGTATAGGGTGTCTAGCAGCTTAGGCTGATAGATAATGGTAGCTTAGCAGAGCAGCTTAGGCTGAACTAGGAGACGTGTGAAGCTACTACAGTACCACTTAGTGTCATATGCACAATATCATAAGAAAACACAATACACAGTTATACTAAAAATAAAGGTACTTTATTTTTATGACAATATGCCAAAGTATCTTAGAGTGTACCCTCAGTGAGAGGATAGAAAATATACACAAGATATATATACACAATAGCAAAAATATGCAGTATAGTCTTAGAAAACAGTGCAAACAATGTATAGTTACAATAGGATGCAATGGGGAAACATAGGGATAGGGGCAACACAAACCATATACTCCAAAAGTGGAATGCGAACCACGAATGGACCCCAAACCTATGTGACCTTGTAGAGGGTCGCTGGGACTATTAGAAAATAGTGAGAGTTAGAAAAATAACCCTCCCCAAGACCCTGAAAAGTGAGTGCAAAGTGCACTAAAGTTCCCCTAAGGACAAAAATAGTCGTGTTAGAGGGGAAATGCAAGGAAAACACAAATCAGCAATGCAACAACGATGGATTCCTGACTGAGGGTACCTGTGGAACAAGGGGACCAAGTCCAAAAGTCACAAGCAGCTCGGAGATGGGCAGATGCCCAAGAAATGCCAGCGGTTGGTGCAAAGAAGCTCTTACTAGGCTGAAGAACTGTGAATACTGCAGGAACGACAAGGGCTAGAGACTTCCCCTTTGGAGGATGGATCCCCCACGCCTTGGAGAGTCGTGCAGAAGTGTTTTCCCGCCGGATGGACGCCAACAAGCCTTGCTACACGCAAATCGTGCGTTTGGCGTTTTTGGACGCTGCTGGGGCCCAGGAGGGACCAGGAGATCGCAAATTGGACCTGCAGAGAGAGGGGACGTCGAGCAAGACAAAGAGCCCTCACTGAAGCAGGTAGCACCCGGAGAAGTGCCAGAAACAGGCACTACGAGGATACGTGAAACGGTGCTCGCCGAAGTTGCACAAAGGAGTCCCACGTCGCCGGAGACCAACTTAGAAAGTCGTGCAATGCAGGTTAGAGTGCCGTGGACCCAGGCTTGGCTGTGCACGAAGGATTTCCGCCGGAAGTGCACAGGGGCCGGAGTAGCTTGCAAAGTCGCGGTTCCCAGCAATGCAGCCCAGCGAGGTGAGGCAAGGACTTACCTCCACCAAACTTGGGCTGAAGAGTCACTGGACTGTGGGGGTCACTTGGACGGTGTCGCTGGATTCGAGGGACCTCGCTCGTCGTGTTGAGAGGAGACCCAAGGGACCGGTAATGCAGCTTTTTGGTGCCTGCGGTTGCAGGGGGAAGATTCCGTCGACCCACGGGAGATTTCTTCGGAGCTTCTGGTGCAGAGAGGAGGCAGACTACCCCCACAGCATGCACAAGTAGGAAAACAGTCGAGAAGGCGGCAGGATCAGCGTTACAGAGTTGCAGTAGTCGTCTTTGCTACTATGTTGCAGGTTTGCAGGCTTCCAGCGCGGTCAGCGGTCGATTCCTTATCAGAAGGTGAAGAGGGAGATGCAGAGGAACTCGGCTGAGCTCATGCATTCGTTATCTAAAGTTTCCCCAGAGACAGAGACCCTAAATAGCCAGAAAAGAGGGTTTGGCTACCTAGGAGAGAGGAAAGGCTACTAACACCTGAAGGAGCCTATCACAAGGAGTCTCTGACGTCACCTGGTGGCACTGGCCACTCAGAGCAGTCCAGTGTGCCAGCAGCACCTCTGTTTCCAAGATGGCAGAGGTCTGGAGCACACTGGAGGAGCTCTGGACACCTCCCAGGGGAGGTGCAGGTCAGGGGAGTGGTCACTCCCCTTTCCTTTGTCCAGTTTCGCGCCAGAGCAGGGGCTAAGGGGTCCCTGAACCGGTGTAGACTGGCTTATGCAGAATTGGGCACCTCTGTGCCCAACAAAGCATTTCCAGAGGCTGGGGGAGGCTACTCCTCCCCTGCCTTCACACCATTTTCCAAAGGGAGAGGGTGTTACACCCTCTCTCAGAGGAAGTTCTTTGTTCTGCCATCCTGGGCCAGGCCTGGCTGGACCCCAGGAGGGCAGCTGCCTGTCTGAGGGGTTGGCAGCAGCAGCAGCTGCAGTGAAACCCCAGGAAGGGCAGTTTGGCAGTACCAGGGTCTGTGCTACAGACCACTGGGATCATGGAATTGTACCAACAATGCCAGGATGGCATAGAGGGGGCAATTCCATGATCATAGACATGTTACATGGCCATATTCGGAGTTACCATGGTGAAGCTACATATAGGTAGTGACCTATATGTAGTGCACGCGTGTAATGGTGTCCCCGCACTCACAAAGTTCAGGGAATTGGCTCTGAACAATGTGGGGACACCTTGGCTAGTGCCAGGGTGTCCTCACACTAAGTAACTTTGCACCTAACCTTTACCAGGTAAAGGTTAGACATATAGGTGACTTATAAGTTACTTAAGTGCAGTGTAAAATGGCTGTGAAATAACGTGGACGTTATTTCACTCAGGCTGCAGTGGCAGGCCTGTGTAAGAATTGTCAGAGCTCCCTATGGGTGGCAAAAGAAATGCTGCAGCCCATAGGGATCTCCTGGAACCCCAATACCCTGGGTACCTCAGTACCATATACTAGGGAATTATAAGGGTGTTCCAGTAAGCCAATGTAAATTGGTAAAAATGGTCACTAGCCTGTTAGGGACAATTTGGAAGTAATGAGAGAGCATAACCACTGAGGTTCTGGTTAGCAGAGCCTCAGTGAGACAGTTAGGCACCACACAGGGAACATATACATGCACACCTATGAGCACTGGGGCCCTGTGTGACAGGGTCCCAGTGACACATACATATAGGCCACAAACTTATGAGCACTGGGGTCCTGACCAGCAGGATCCCAGTGACACATAACAAACATACTGAAAACATAGTGTTTTCACTATGAGCACTGAGGCCTGGCTATCAGGATCCCAGTGAGACAGTGAAAACAGTGACAAACACCCTGACATACACTCACAAACAGGCCAAAAGTGGGGGTAACAAGGCTAGAAAGAGGCTACCTTCTCACACAACCCCCCCCCAAACGAAGGACAATAAGGCTAACCTTGGCCAGTTGAGACTTTATTGTCTAAGTGGTGATAAGTAGAGAGTAGCTGTGCAATAGACTGGTTACTCCCTTTATCATCCACTATATGGTTACTTCCCTGTGGGGATGTAAACCACCCTGTTTGAAGTTTTTTAGCTAGGCAACAATGTGAAGATGTATTTTCAGAGTTTCTATCAGTAAGTTTTAGTTTAGAGCAGTGGGAATTGTCCACTGAACCTATTTGTAGTGATGGAAATGCCAGACAGGGATGCTGTCTCAGTAAAGCCATAGCTGGGCAAAAACTTTGTCCATATGGCTGGAAGAGAGAACAGGGATGCTGTTTCTCTTGGGTTGGAGCAGGGCAGGGATGCTGTCCTATTAGCTCCACACTAGGGCAGGGATGCTGTCCTAAGTGTTGTGAGGCAGTGCAGGGTTTCTGCACTAAAGTTTCTCTGGGAGGGTTGGAGGGATGCTCCATGTTAACTAAAATGGTGTTCTTTTTCTCACCAATGTTAGTTATCCCACAGAGAGGTACTTCTACCTCAGGGAGTTCAGCTTTGCCAGCTGATGATTCCCTTGGAACAGGTGCCACCCCAGGAGAGGTTTCTCCCACCACAGGAATGGTATCCTGAATGGTAGGGTGGTTAGGGGATACTGTGATACCCTTTTTACCTGTTGATGGAGAGGGATCCTGAGTTTTCAGGCCTTCTCTCCTTTGCTTTTTCATTTCACTTGAAATGAGAGGGAACAATTCCTCAGGGATGCCCAGCATGGCTGCATGGGCATAAAACTCTACATCAGCCCAACCTGAGGCCTCTAGGTCATTACCTAAGAGACAGTCTACAGGTAAGCTAGGTGATACCACCACCTGCTTAGGGCCAGTAACTCCACCCCAACTAAACTGAATTATAGCTAAGGGAAGAAACTTAGTGGAGTTATGGACATCAATAATTTTATACTGTTGTCCAATGATGTGTTGTTCAGGAGGCACTAGGTTTTCAGTCACCAAAGTGAAACTGGCACCTGTGTCCCTGTAGGCCAAGGCCTCAACACCATTTATTGAAACTGTCTGCCTGTACTTATCCATTGTAAGGGGACAAGCAGCCAGTGTGGCAAGGCCAATGCCACTAGGTGTGACAGAAACTGTCTTGGGACTGATTACATCAGTTTCCACTATGGACCCATAAGTGAACCCAACTACACCCTTTGCTTGACTGTTGCCAGCAGTCCCACCACTAGTACCACTACTGCTAGGGGCACTAGAGCTTGATGTATTAGTGGTGGTAGGCTCAGGGGGTTTACCTGGACAGGACTTATCCCCTGGCCTATGGCCTCTGTTTTTACACACAAAGCACCAAGGCTTTTTAATGTGTGCAGGTTGGGAAGAAGAGGAAGAATTTGTTTTATCCCCACCCTCTGAAGAGTGTTTAAGATTTGAAGTGGGATCTTTGGTTTTACCCTTATCCCCATGCTTATCTTGAGATTTTTCACCATCTTTCTTCTTATTGCCATCTTTGTCACCCCCTGTATGAACTTTTCTGTTCACCCTTGTTCTGACCCATTTGTCTGCCTTCTTTCCCAATTCTTGGGGAGAGGTCAGATCAGAGTCTACCAGGTACTGGTGCAACAAATCAGACACACAATTATTAAGTATATGCTCTCTCAGGATTGTGTTATACAGGCTTTCATAATCAGTAACTTTACTGCCATGTAACCACCCCTCCAAGGCCTTCACTGAATGGTCAATGAAATCAACCCAGTCTTGTGAAGACTCCTTTTTGGTCTCTCTGAACTTTATCCTGTATTGTTCAGTGGTTAAGCCATAACCATCCAGGAGTGCATTCTTAAGAACTGTAAAATTATTGGCATCATTTTCTTTCACAGTAAGGAGTCTATCCCTACCCTTTCCACTAAATGATAGCCATAGGATAGCAGCCCACTGCTTTTGAGGGACATCCTGTACAGCACAGGCCCTCTCAAGTGCAGCAAACCACTTGTTAATGTCATCCCCCTCCTTATAAGGGGGAACTATCTTGTGCAGATTCCTGGAATCATGCTCTTTTGCAGGATGACTATGGGGAATACTGCTGCTGCCACCATGGGTATCTAAACCCAACTTCTGTCTTTCCCTCTCTATTTCTAAAGACTGTCTATCCAAATCCAGCTGTTGCTTCTTGAGCTTCAGTCTGGTTTGTTCCACTCTCAATCTATTGAGCTCCCTTTCTAACAATCTGTCATCAGGGTGGGTGGGAGGGACATTTCTAGATACAGAGGTATGATGGGAATGAACAGAAGGAGACCTGTCCCTTACAGAGGGCACCCTAACAGCTTGGCTACCAGCATAATGTGAGAGCACACCATCAGTATGGTGTGATTCAACCTCTGTACCAACTATGCTAGACTGTCTAGTAATGGGCAGGCTGAGAAGTTTCTTTCCTGAACCTTTTCCTGGGGGAGTCCCTGGATCAGATTGAGAACCATTAGCTACTTTTTCTACAGATTGGGCACTTATGGCCTTATCCTGTACTCTAAGCATATTAATTAACAGTTCTAAGGAAGGATTCTTCCCTACACTCAAACCTCTCTCTATGCAGAGACTCCTTGCTCCTTTCCAGCTAAGGTGATCATATGCAAGTTTGGACAGTTCAACATTTTTTCCTGTGCCAGACATTTTTTAGAGAGAGTTAAAGTGATAGAAAAAGAGAAAAAAGTTTTCAGAACTTTTTGGAAAGACAGAAAAAACTTTTTAAACTTTTAAGAACTTTTTGAAAGTTTAGAAGTACTTTTCAGCACTTAGAAAAGAGTGAAAAGAGGAAATGCAAAACTTTTTGGCTATGTGTATATACACTGACCTTGTTTTGTATATTTTTCTCTTATGAAAAGTACAATGACAAGAGTGGTAAGTAGTCTCAAGCACTTATCCCACCACTGCACAACCAATGTAGGAGGCTGGACTGGCTTGTAGTGAGTACCAAGGGGTACTTGCACCTTGCACCAGGCCCAGTTATCCCTTATTAGTGTATAGGGTGTCTAGCAGCTTAGGCTGATAGATAATGGTAGCTTAGCAGAGCAGCTTAGGCTGAACTAGGAGACGTGTGAAGCTACTACAGTACCACTTAGTGTCATATGCACAATATCATAAGAAAACACAATACACAGTTATACTAAAAATAAAGGTACTTTATTTTTATGACAATATGCCAAAGTATCTTAGAGTGTACCCTCAGTGAGAGGATAGAAAATATACACAAGATATATATACACAATAGCAAAAATATGCAGTATAGTCTTAGAAAACAGTGCAAACAATGTATAGTTACAATAGGATGCAATGGGGAAACATAGGGATAGGGGCAACACAAACCATATACTCCAAAAGTGGAATGCGAACCACGAATGGACCCCAAACCTATGTGACCTTCTAGAGGGTCGCTGGGACTATTAGAAAATAGTGAGAGTTAGAAAAATAACCCTCCCCAAGACCCTGAAAAGTGAGTGCAAAGTGCACTAAAGTTCCCCTAAGGACAAAAATAGTCGTGTTAGAGGGGAAATGCAAGGAAAACACAAATCAGCAATGCAACAACGATGGATTCCTGACTGAGGGTACCTGTGGAACAAGGGGACCAAGTCCAAAAGTCACAAGCAGCTCGGAGATGGGCAGATGCCCAAGAAATGCCAGCGGTTGGTGCAAAGAAGCTCTTACTAGGCTGAAGAACTGTGAATACTGCAGGAACGACAAGGGCTAGAGACTTCCCCTTTGGTGGATGGATCCCCCACGCCTTGGAGAGTCGTGCAGAAGTGTTTTCCCGCCGGATGGACGCCAACAAGCCTTGCTACACGCAAATCGTGCGTTTGGCGTTTTTGGACGCTGCTGGGGCCCAGGAGGGACCAGGAGATCGCAAATTGGACCTGCAGAGAGAGGGGACGTCGAGCAAGACAAAGAGCCCTCACTGAAGCAGGTAGCACCCGGAGAAGTGCCAGAAACAGGCACTACGAGGATGCGTGAAACGGTGCTCGCCGAAGTTGCACAAAGGAGTCCCACGTCGCCGGAGACCAACTTAGAAAGTCGTGCAATGCAGGTTAGAGTGCCGTGGACCCAGGCTTGGCTGTGCACGAAGGATTTCCGCCGGAAGTGCACAGGGGCCGGAGTAGCTTGCAAAGTCGCGGTTCCCAGCAATGCAGCCCAGCGAGGTGAGGCAAGGACTTACCTCCACCAAACTTGGGCTGAAGAGTCACTGGACTGTGGGGGTCACTTGGACGGTGTCGCTGGATTCGAGGGACCTCGCTCGTCGTGTTGAGAGGAGACCCAAGGGACCGGTAATGCAGCTTTTTGGTGCCTGCGGTTGCAGGGGGAAGATTCCGTCGACCCACGGGAGATTTCTTCGGAGCTTCTGGTGCAGAGAGGAGGCAGACTACCCCCACAGCATGCACAAGTAGGAAAACAGTCGAGAAGGCGGCAGGATCAGCGTTACAGAGTTGCAGTAGTCGTCTTTGCTACTATGTTGCAGGTTTGCAGGCTTCCAGCGCGGTCAGCGGTCGATTCCTTATCAGAAGGTGAAGAGGGAGATGCAGAGGAACTCGGCTGAGCTCATGCATTCGTTATCTAAAGTTTCCCCAGAGACAGAGACCCTAAATAGCCAGAAAAGAGGGTTTGGCTACCTAGGAGAGAGGAAAGGCTACTAACACCTGAAGGAGCCTATCACAAGGAGTCTCTGACGTCACCTGGTGGCACTGGCCACTCAGAGCAGTCCAGTGTGCCAGCAGCACCTCTGTTTCCAAGATGGCAGAGGTCTGGAGCACACTGGAGGAGCTCTGGACACCTCCCAGGGGAGGTGCAGGTCAGGGGAGTGGTCACTCCCCTTTCCTTTGTCCAGTTTCGCGCCAGAGCAGGGGCTAAGGGGTCCCTGAACCGGTGTAGACTGGCTTATGCAGAATTGGGCACCTCTGTGCCCAACAAAGCATTTCCAGAGGCTGGGGGAGGCTACTCCTCCCCTGCCTTCACACCATTTTCCAAAGGGAGAGGGTGTTACACCCTCTCTCAGAGGAAGTTCTTTGTTCTGCCATCCTGGGCCAGGCCTGGCTGGACCCCAGGAGGGCAGCTGCCTGTCTGAGGGGTTGGCAGCAGCAGCAGCTGCAGTGAAACCCCAGGAAGGGCAGTTTGGCAGTACCAGGGTCTGTGCTACAGACCACTGGGATCATGGAATTGTACCAACAATGCCAGGATGGCATAGAGGGGGCAATTCCATGATCATAGACATGTTACATGGCCATATTCGGAGTTACCATGGTGAAGCTACATATAGGTAGTGACCTATATGTAGTGCACGCGTGTAATGGTGTCCCCGCACTCACAAAGTTCAGGGAATTGGCTCTGAACAATGTGGGGACACCTTGGCTAGTGCCAGGGTGTCCTCACACTAAGTAACTTTGCACCTAACCTTTACCAGGTAAAGGTTAGACATATAGGTGACTTATAAGTTACTTAAGTGCAGTGTAAAATGGCTGTGAAATAACGTGGACGTTATTTCACTCAGGCTGCAGTGGCAGGCCTGTGTAAGAATTGTCAGAGCTCCCTATGGGTGGCAAAAGAAATGCTGCAGCCCATAGGGATCTCCTGGAACCCCAATACCCTGGGTACCTCAGTACCATATACTAGGGAATTATAAGGGTGTTCCAGTAAGCCAATGTAAATTGGTAAAAATGGTCACTAGCCTGTTAGGGACAATTTGGAAGTAATGAGAGAGCATAACCACTGAGGTTCTGGTTAGCAGAGCCTCAGTGAGACAGTTAGGCACCACACAGGGAACATATACATGCACACCTATGAGCACTGGGGCCCTGTGTGACAGGGTCCCAGTGACACATACATATAGGCCACAAACTTATGAGCACTGGGGTCCTGACCAGCAGGATCCCAGTGACACATAACAAACATACTGAAAACATAGTGTTTTCACTATGAGCACTGAGGCCTGGCTATCAGGATCCCAGTGAGACAGTGAAAACAGTGACAAACACCCTGACATACACTCACAAACAGGCCAAAAGTGGGGGTAACAAGGCTAGAAAGAGGCTACCTTCTCACACACATGACCTTACAGAGGGATAAGTGATTGTGGCAACCAAAAAGGCAAGACACCCTATCACCTCTCTCAGGTAACAGGGTAAAACAGGTCAGTCCCTTGCATACTTTATCTCAGTCATACATATCCATCGCAACAGTAAAAAAGACACAATGAAAGTAGTGGCCTGGGCCTAACCTGTGATTGTATGTGCAGGAAGGCTTACTATTATTATTTATGATCTCTGGGAGTAGAGAACTCATACCTCTGTTTGCGTAGTCAAGTGGTCCTCATAGGGAAGTGTAAACCCAGTTTAAATAGCCTGCAAGCCCCAGATAGCATTTGTTACCCAGACGTGTCAGCTCTATTGGAAACCTCCTCACTAAAAATAAACACTACAAGACCTAATTCATAACATTAGCTTGATACAGTGAAGAGCTACAGTGTTATGCCTACAGAAGCCTGAGAATGATTGCTGAACAGACAGAAAACAACACCTGGCACTTGCTGTGGCCACTGAGCAGTCGGAGAATGTACAGACAGAATCTCAGGAAAGTGGCTGCACAGCAAGCACAATTACAGTGCATTTCAAAACAATGGCACAAAAGAAAAAATGTGCAATGTACAAAAATGCAAGGCAAAGACTGCCATTTCTAGAGTGCTAAAAAGTGAGGCATAAATACAGTGTGTCCATGCACAGGCCTCATGACACTGTCTATGTTTGATATTCTTTCTTCTTTCCCTTTATTTTCCTTACCTCTTTCCCTTTTTCTACTTTTTCCCTCTTGTATCATTGTGTATTACTATTCAGTCTTTTCTTCTCCTATACACTGTTTTCAATTCTACTTACAATTTTGTTCCACGTTGTTTAGTCCTCATGATTTAGGCAAATCTAATTCTGATTTAGTTTTACTTTCAGATCATGCCATGGTCACCACAGATTTGGACTTAGTTCTTCCCAATCTGACAACCATAGATGGAGATTTAATAAATCCTTGTTAAAAGATGTGTAATTATCTTCCTCATTTATGTTATTTGTTTCCAAATTGTTCTTATTTAATGACTCTTCATCTATTTCTCCTCCTTTATTAAGGGACACATTTAAAGCAGCAGCTCTGGGTTTTATTATCAATTACGTAGTAGAAAAGAAGAAAGGTTGTATAAAAGAATACAAGTTATTATTATCTTCAATACAAACTTTAGAACAAAAATGTTTTTTTTCCAAATCAAACACTTATTTTCAACCTCTGCTTAAGGCTACATTTCAATTCTATTTCCACCAATGATGCTTCTTCTATTTTACTTCGAGGCAACGGTAGGAAGAACAAAGTTGGTAAACTGTTACCTACATTTTTGGAGGTGAAGAAACAGTGACGTAAAATCGACTCGTTAATTGACTTGCAAGGTGTATTGATTATGAAACATAAAGATAAATTAATTTCTTAACTTCTATAAAATCTATATACTCTTGAGTGTCTAACTGATCAATCTCAGATAGAACAAAACTTGCAACAAACCCCACCACTCTCTACCTTGTTATTTAAATTTTGATTCTTTGGAAACAATTAATACTCTTGATGAAGTTGAAAAAGCTTTAGCTCACTAAAAAAAGGAAAAATACAAGGGCCCGATGCCTTTACTGTCAAATTTTATTTACTCTTCTCTAACATTAGTCTCCCTCATAAGTTGCATCTTTTTTTATTATTTTATGGACTCTAAATCTACTTCCGGTATGCTTCCAGAAGTCACAATTTGCCTTATTCACAAGGATGACAAAGACCCCACACATTGAAAAAAATGACAGAACTATTTCGCTGGTATACGTAGAGTACAAGGTTTGTGCTAAACTTTTAACTCTCCGATTGGAAGTATTTCTTCCTCATCTTATTGGAAAAGAACAATCTGGTTTCATTAAAGGTACATTAGCGTCAGATAATACTAGATTATTTCTCAATATACTTAGTAAATTCCACCTTCTAAAAACTCCCCTTGCTGCCACTACAATAGGTGCAGAAAATGCTTTTGACAGTATAAATTGCAATTTTGTACTAAAATCTTCAGATTGGCATGGTTTTCGATCCACAATATTAGTTTTATTCTCCCTTCTTTATCATTCACCGCATGCCTCTATTCTTGTAAATGCGAAGTTTCAACTTACTTTCGTTTTCAGTGTGGTGTATGATAGGTTGTCCTCTTTGCTCTTTATCATTTGTTCTAGCGCTTGAACCTTTCCTTTCCCGCATTCATTCTGATTCATCTATATCTGGCTTTCGGTTTGGAGAGCATAAGCTAAAACTAGCAGTTTATGCAGATGATGTCCTCCTATTTATCTCTGGTCCAGAGACTTCCGTACAGGCACTCATTCAGCAAATAACTCTCCTTTCTAAAATCTCCGGTTATAAAATGAATAAAGATAAAACTGAAATTCTTCCACTTAACAAATATACCTTCAAAATAATCCTTTATGGAAACTGGCTTTCAGTGGCTTCATCTTCCAAGATTAAATATTTAAACATTTGGTTTACTAAATCAATACAAGAGTCCATCATGATTAATTTTAAAGTTCTTTTCACTAAAATTGAAACCCTACTTTCTTCTTGGAATCCCCCATTTTATCCTGGTGGAAGCGTTTAGACTCTATTAAATGATGATATCTCCGCTTTTGCTATATCTTCTTCATATCTTCATTTCCCAAGACTATTTTTTTAAAGGATTAATTCCATACTTACACATTTTTTATGGAATAATACGAAAGCTAGAGTTTCTCTATCTCTTTTATAAAAATCGAAACTAGAAGGAGGAGTACATTTCCCAGATTTCTATAGATATCATAAAGCTTTTGGTTTACGTCAAGCTTCCTTTCGGCTTTCTGACTCATCTTCACCCCTCTTTCCCTTATGGTTAGATGTAGAGAGAGCTTTTCTTTAACCCTTTTCTCTAAAAAAAAGTGTTATCTTTTTCTTCTAAATCATCACTTCTAACTTCCCATCTCTTTCATCATACTATTACTCTTATCAAAACTACATTCACTCCTCAAGAAGTAACACCCTGTTTGTTTCTTAATATGCCTATATGGTATAATAAACTTATTAAGATGAATAACAGGCCTGTTTTCTGGCACTAGTGGTAAAATAAAGGTATAATGTGGATTTCACAGTTATTTGAAAATTATTATCTTATTTCTTTCCTCATTTTAAACATCTTTTCAGCTGTCCTCAATCTTTCCATGTCAGTTTTTATTGCTTACTAATGCAGTCCTGAATGCCTATTTTTCTTTACAACCTACTCACATCTTTTTTCCTCACACATCTGACTCACACATCTGACTTAACCAAAATTCTTACTGGTGACCTTAGAGCTTCTGCTTCATATAAAAGTGTTTCACTTTCTGATAATCTTAGAACCAAGCCCAAAACTGAGATCGTTTGGTAACATGATATTAGAGTCCAATGGCAGATTCCCTTTTGGAATAAGGTTTGGTCATGTGTTTGCAACATTTCTAAAATGTTCCTATAATTATATCTCTCACAAATCTTATCTGGACATCCTGAACTAAGCGTAAAGCTAACACAGTCAGGGACTATTTGTGCATGGTGCGTAGGCCTGCTTTGGGGACCACACTCCTTTCTTTCCTTCTAGCTGGGTGAGCATCCTTACCAGAAACCCATGTAGGGATAACCAATGGCTAGCTTCCATTTACGAGGGGAGCACCCAATCAGGACATGCTGAGGGGACTATTGGACACCTGGACTCATTCACTGGATTGACGGGCAAGTGGTGGAGACCATACATGATGGTCGCTTACTGCTATCCACCCAGATAATCCTTGCCATGTCATCAGGCTACTTCATCTCTAAGAGCCATTGCGGACAAATTTACTGTGGAGAATCACACTCACCATCTCTGGAAAAACCTGGCACCCACATGTTCTATTCCTGTGATGTTCGTCACTGCTGGCCCCGTCCTTGAGTTCACCCTCAAATGGGACCATGCAACATATTACACCCAAACTATGCAAAGCACCACATTCTGACCAGAAACCCTTGCTACTCACAGTCCTGAATCGGGCCTCCTCTCATCCCTTGGAACATTCCCACCCTGGCAGTCTTCAGAAACACCTCTCTATCCACCCGTCCAGTCCACCACTCTCTTCAGGCACAGTGAGAACCAGGGCCTACCCATACACCGCTTAGTGGTCGATATCCCTAGCCCTGCTAGGGTGTGTCACATTATTGCCACATTCACGGGCCCACAGTGACAGTGACCCGGCACTCACTCAGCGTCCAAGCAACTCCAAACTCTAACAGCATCCACCGGTCTATAGTCTCACAGTGGCAGACACTGACGAACATTCAGCTCATCTACTTTAAGTGTGGCAACTTAATGTATAGCAACAGGAGGAGGTGTTAATCGCTCACCTGCTACACTACTGACATGGATGCATTGTACTTAATTAGCTACTGGGATGCTGTGGCGACCTCTCTTACACACACAGTCCTTAGAAATAGGAACAGACGTGGTTTCATTTTACCCATCAAACATAACATTAGTTATTTTGTGGGACACGTTTAATATTAAGTCGCTAATTCTCATATGCATAGTCTGCAAGTCACTCTGCACGAGCTGCGTGTGGTACACATCTGCAAACCCTAAACTTCCCCTTCGGACTCCCGTTCTGCTGTGTGCACCGCGTGGGCATAGAAGAAGGCACTGTCACGCCAAGGCAGACAGACGGAGCAGGTACGGTCTCTTTGAAAGACCTGAAGGCACATGATCCATCATCAATTAATTCTCATAGGCTATTCATAGGCTATTCATAGGCACGGGCACATTTTGTGGCAGAGTATTTAAAACTACCACTATGCCTCCAGGAGTTTGACTTGTCAAGGGACAGGATTGAATGCATACGATGCAGCATATGAGATTTTAAATTTTTTATCTGTCAAGCATTCAGTTTGTGTACAGGGCGGGCACGCGCATGTATTTGCACGAGGGAAGCTTAACGATCAATGTCTTACAGACTTTGAAGCTGTGTTTTTTTTTAATAATTCCCTCTCCTCCCCCGCAGTCTCCCCCACTTCCACCCCAAGGAAACGTTTGCTATGGCTTTTATTATCAAACAAAGGACCAATTGTACTGTAAAATTATTCCCTTATAGTTTTCAATGAATTTTAGAGAAATGGCGTTCTTCAGTCACAAGACAGACGTTTTTAGTTTCAGTGTGCTGACACTGACTGGGAGAAAGTTATACCGATGAATTTCCTAGCAGCAATCGATAGCAATATAAATATAAAAGGAAGAAAAAGGTAGAGTACCTGTTAATTGTCCACCACCTGTATGAGGAAGTCACTTCACATTAAAATAAGATCAGGGTTCAAGCAAGGTCATTCTAGTGCACGTTTTATTGCAATGGGTTGAACCCAACCATTACACGCACCACATCGGACATCTTACAATTTATTAAAACAATAGGACTCCAATAGTGTAAAAGTTTGATGCAATTTCCATGTATGTCTGTAATAAATTAGTTATGTAGCCGTTTAATCGTCTATTCTAACTAATCTACGAGACCAACCAATGAGTGGACCCTTGCTTCAGAATATGAAAACCTATGACCGACTTAATCTGCTCCTTAATCTCAAAACATAAAACGTTGAAGTGCCAGACCAAATGGACACTCAATATTATATACAGTATGTACTCAAAACGTCTGAGAGCACAGTGCGATAACATAATTGTTTTACAGCATATCTCTTTATTTTCCCCTTTCGAACAAAGTGCTTCTTCCAAAGTTCAGCCATGGTATCTTTTGAAAATAGGCTTTGGATACACCCAAACAGGTGCAGCCACGCCCCCTTACCTTTTTCCAGTGTCTGTCAGGCTGAGTAAAGGTCAGCCTGTCAGACACTCTTCTTGTTCAGGTCAGGCAGCCAGGAGCTAGGCATGCACTAAATGCACAGGCTCTTGGCTGCCTGAGCTGAACTTTCAGGCAGAGGATTTCACAGCCCTGTGGGTGTGACCTCCTCAGCCTAGCAAAAGTGCCTTGAGGACCTCCCCCTTGTGACAAGGTGGAGGGTCACTGATTGCTCTCAGAACTGGGCACTTCATTTTTAAGCCCTGAAGTGCCCAGAGCTGACTGTCGATCAGTAAAACCTCATCACAGAGAGGAGTGGAGTCAGCAAGTCTCACTGACCCCATCCTACTCTGTGACCAATGAGGAACTGCTGCCTTCTCTCATTGGCTGACCCTCCTGGGACCCCCAGAGCTTTCCTCTCCAGAAGCAGCAGGGCACATGTCTTCTATGTTTTTCAATGTTTAGTGCATGCATGTGTGTATGTATACATATATGCATTTTTTTTGAATGAGTGTAGTAAATGGGTGTGTGTGTGCGCATTTGTGAATGCATAGGTGTGAGTGTATATGTGTGCATATGTGACCTGCCTGCCCCCTTGTCTGCAAAAATGACTGCTCGCCGCTGCACCTAAATCATTTAAGTCATCAAAACCTGGGGAAAGGACAATAATGTTGCACAATGATTGTTTATCACGGTTATACAGTCTATGTCTGTGTTGACAGACCCTGCCCTTTGCCAGTGTAAGTAAGCAAGACCACCAGCTGGAATGTCAGCCTCATGAACCCCCTACGCCAGTGATTCTTAACCTTTGGTCTGCGGACCCTTGGGGTCCGTGTCACCTACTCAGGGGTCTATAACTGTATAGAAAAGTAAATAATATTAAGAAAGTAGATCTAAATAGAGAAAGAAAGTTGAGAATTGAACATTTTACAAATTCTGTAACTATGAAGTAATTTCACAGGAGAGGCTGAAAAATTAGGTTGGCAAACTTACTTTCGATTCATTGAAGCAGCACAAGTGCAGCAAGCAGAATATGTAATGGACAATTGGTGGCCCAGATTGATAGCTGACAAAACAAAAGCGTACTAATATTTCTTTCATCTATACTTGTTTTTGTATTTTTCTGTATTGTTTTGAAGTTCAAATTGTGGAAACTGCTTAGGCTGGGGGGCCTGGCTTCCAATAATGACTCAGTGGGAGTATGAAACACTGACCTACTTTGAGAATGGGGTTGCACTAAGTAGGTTAGGGGTTTACGTTTTCATAAAGCCTCAATAGGTCCTCTCCAGTTCTCAGACTACTCATATTCAAAACGTCTGTGGAATGGCAGATTAGTTTGTATAATTTTTGCATGCCTAATTCTCTTAAATTTCTGTGATGTACCATTGAACTACCTATCCACATTTCCTGAACGAGCACTTCTTCACCATGTCTTCAAAGATGTAGTAATACAGATGAAGCGATACCCAAAGGTTTGGTGTTTCTTTCAACAAAGTTATGATAAGCATTCAAGGAAATTTGCTGTCAACCAACTGAAAATTCTATGCTCCACTGATTAATTTTAAAGAAATCCGAGGCGTATGTCAGGCTGTATGATAAGTCGATTTTTTGGAGATTCAACAAGTTGGAAAATAAGTGGAGTGCATGCACCTTTGTACAAGGACAGTAGCACGGTTCGAGTGTGGTGGTTTTCTAGCAGTAAGTACTGAGACATCACCATACCAGAGTGTTTGTTTGTGTATGTTTCAGCCAAAAGACAATAGCGCATGGGTTGGGTTCCCCTGTGGTCAGGGTTTCCGTATCTGGTGCCTGACATGGTGGTTGTTAGGTGGATTGCTTGGCTGCACTGAAGTGGACCTTAAGTATTCTTGTTTATGTAGCTACGTTTTCCGGTGCAAATATTCAGTTGACTTTTTTATTTATTTTACTGGGAGCTGTGTGACTGCCTGGCGGCTTCTTGGTGCTAACAGTGCTTCTGGGCTATATGTGTGATGTTCACCTTTACTTCTTTTGTATACTCGAAGGAGAGGGGATGTATTACACCCTGATGTTTTTTTCTGTTTGTTTACTGAAAGAAGAGAGCAAGTGATATATCCTGTGTTGAGTGTGTTTGTTGACACGCTAGATACCTATACATCACACCAATAAAATTGGCTTGCCAGTCACCACCTGTTCAGGTCATATTCAGGAATTTACCCTTCAACCAATTACGTGGCCAACGTGCCATTTTCCAGCATGCTTCGAAGACGCATCAGTTCCTGGAACAACATTTATGAAACAAAAGTTCCTTTGGGGGTAGTTTCAGTCCCAGGTCCAAAGAGGAGCAACAACCTTTCAACAACGTACATTACCACCACTTCTGACTGCTCCCTTCACCAGGGATTAAATGCTGCAATTTACCGGAAGGGCCCTGCGTCCCTCATCTCTATAAATATTGTTCAGGAACCGGAAGTGCTCTGCGTCACTTATCACCAAAGGCCAAATACTGTTCACAGACTGGAAGCGTTCTGCGTCATTCGCCATGAGAGCATGGCATACTTAATGAAGGCCTTGTCCCTTAAGCACTTGGCCGGCCACAAACATGCATCTGCTAGTTATTCGAACTTGTTAAACTAGCACTGGATGCACATGACTGTGCTTTTGTAACTGTAAAACGATTGCAGTTTTCAGTGGAAATGCACATGCCTACACCATTGCTGGTGCTTGATAGTAGGTGGTGTAGATACTTAAGGTGAATGTTTGAAAATGCATTTTACAGCAGATGATTTCTTGCCACTTTACTTGCCACAATATGAATACTTGTTGGCAGTGAGGCAAATAAAATGGCAGACTCGCAATCGAGCATGTAAAGTGATGTACCTTCCACAAAAGAGACAATGGGAAAGTATGAATCACTGATTGACCTCGCTTTATTGAACTGATTTGGCTTTGGCACAGGCTGCACTAAACTACCACAAACACTATAACCCCATATAAATGACTGATCTTGAGGAATTTGTGGTAGCCAACAGTGAAAACCCCAAGAATTGAACAATTTTTTAAAGTGTCTGTTATAATATATTCACATCAGTGGATGCGCTTGCCCAGATTTAGATAATCAGAGTCCGGTTTCAAACCCACAGGACATGACCAACCTGGATGCCCTCTTAAACTCTCTTACTTCTCCACAACAAGAAGTAAGGGACTTCTTATATTCCCTGAAGCTACAATTTGCAATGCACGATGTAATTCAGACTTTTCCCTTACTCCTCCTCCACTTTTTTCACCATTCATCACATTCTGGCCAATAAAAATGAAGGCGACAAACTTGGAACAAATAACAAAAGCTTCCTGCGGAGTTCTGACCAGGTGCGTGATTACAGTAATTCATTCCTGTTTTTGAAGCAGACTTTATGTGTCCAGGATTGATGATTCCTTGTTCAAAGGAGCCTCTCCGAGTCCCTGAAACACGCTTTCATCAGCGTTACTTTGTCTGAAGTAAGGAACGACTGACCGAAAGTTCTACTGGACAAACTCCTTCATATCAAACTCCAATAAGATCTCCGAAAAGGAGGTCACAAGACAACTTTAGCTTTATGTGCAGCTGAATCGCATGCTGCATGGCATCCAGTTCTGATAAGCCAGGGCACCTGAATCCACTCAGACAGTAACAAGAAATCATATCTCCCAATCTTGACCTTTCAGTACCTTATAACATAGAGGACGACAAAATACTTTTGAGAAGACTCGAGGAATGCACTAATATCTCCAAGAACAACTTGGATTGATTCAATTCCTTCCTCTTCATTCACCAAGTCCTTTTTCCATTTGAGAAATAGGCTAGTGAACAGTCAGAACCATCACATACATAAACCACCAGTTCCCCTGGAGGAAAGCAAGTTTATTTGCTAGAATAAAGGCAAAACAATTATGGCCTGATTTAGATCTTGGTGTTCACTTCACCAAGTTGCGTTGGCAGCGGACCCGAGAAGACCATCAAGTCAACGGTGTTCCACCCGCTGTATTTAGATGTTAGTCTTGAAGGCAGTGCACTGGTGGCAGTCCTCTGACGGAGGGAAGACATTTCGGGACCCAATGGACATTGGACAATGGCAGTGACAGTGGAACAGAAGTAAGTCACACACACACATTGTACCTTTGCCATATGTGTCCCCTTGCATCACACAAGGCGAAACACACCACATTGCCATTCCACCACAACACAGACATGCCGCAAACACACATAGCTGGACAACCGTGACACAACATACACACACCATTGAAATTGCACCCACACACGACACAACCACAGCAACCAACACAACACACTCATCTACACAAACACACTGACACATAAGCACAACCACACACATTGCAACGACTGCCACACAACAACACTCACCTCAATGTTACACACAGAAACACAACACAACATACACAACAACAATGCCATATGTAAGTGGCACACATACTAACACACCCACAGCACCCACTCCAGCTCCCTCCACCTCACCCAGCCAATCGCATACACACATACACGTACTGCCTCATATACACAACTCGAAGCTCAACATGGCATGGCAATGAATACTGACACCATAATGTCAGTTGTGTATGTGTGCCATATGTGTTGTGTACCAGTATCCCAATCGGGGTCTGACCCACTTGTGTCCACAACTTATGCATGTCACAGTAATTAAAAACAAATTGTGACATGTATATGTCTGCAGTGGTCCTGAGCTCATGTGCAGTGACTCCAACCCGCCAACCTACACAGTCAATGCAGGTTCTCTACCTTCTTGCCCAGCGACCTGGGGGGTTGTGTTTTCTCTGGGGTCCAGTGGCAGCAGCAACCAAGGGTGTTGTCCCTTCATGTCTAGCCAAAAATGGGAGTGAAATTGGGAGAAAAGGTGAGTTTTCATCCCTCACCTCCCAATCCACCAACTCATAAGTGGAGGTCGGACCGCCACTTTATGCTTGTCGGTAAGGCGGATCCACATCTAATCGGCAGTAAGTGTAGCTAGAGTCCCGCCATCAGCCACTATTTCTTATGGCTCCGTGGTGACAGACGGGAATCCTTGGCAGAGTCAGCGCGACTTGAGTGGGCTTTCGCCAATGGGACCGCCAACATCCATATCTGGCGGGTGGACCGCCAAGACAGCGGATGGGTTTTCAGTCAGAACACCAACGGCTGGACGGTTACCACCAAGAGCTAAATCAGGCCCTTAGTTGGGTGGCCAAAGTTGTGATGACACATCCTTGAGCCCACAGTATTTTAATAATATTTCACAAAATATGTTTTTGGGTGCTTAAACAAGAAAAGAGAGGAGCCACTCATGGTCTCCAAAATCAGGTCTTGTTATTTGCAGCACAAGAAGAAAGCTAAGACAGAGAGCATGATATTGAAAAGGCAGAATATGAATTTATACCCCATCATTGACCTCCCAACATTAATAACATGCCTTTTCTGTGTGCAAAGAGTAAGCTACCTACGAGTCATATTCAACTTAGGACTTTCTTTTTTCTCCTGGATCAATGCAGTGGACAATAGATTTGCTCTACAACTCTCTCTCTTCTGTAAAATACTTCTACTCTTTCAAACTGACCAATGGAAGGATCTGACCGGAACCTCAGTGATAGCACAATTGCATAATCTCCTGCAAAGTTTCAATGCTAGGAATCTAGAGCTCGCCTTAGTGTGAAAAAGAATACCTATGTAAAACCAGCTCCCAAAGTGCTCCATTTACTCCAAAAACTCAAAATTAAAGTTACATGCATGATGGCTAAGGGCTTTTGTGGCAAAGGATTGCAGGAAAGAGAGTCAACATGTCCACACATGCAAACAGATGAAGCTCGGAGGCAGAACGATGGGAATACCAAACCCCAGGCTATGCAAATCACTGAAGACTGACCCTTGGCTGGGAGCAGAATCAAACTACAGCCAGTTGAGGAACACCCTTCAACCAGCATGCTCCATTTCATACATATCTGCAAAAAGGGGTTGTCAAAGGAGAATATTAACATGGGTCCTTCTGTCCTTGATTTGACTCTAGCGTCCCATGCCTCACAATGTACACACTTTGACACAAGATCAATGCACTTGGGTAGCTGAATGGCAACATAATAATAACATACTTAGGGATCGATTTGCCAAAACTAAGTGGTGCTAAGCAGTAAATGACGCAGTAAAAACCTTGTAAAGGTATGTGCTTTCCAGAACCAAAGGCATTTTGTGCTAGAAAAGTGCCCTTCTTTCAGCACAAATATGGATGTGCGCTTCTATGCACCACTTTGCATCAAGAGAGCATTACATGGGTGTAACCTGAGTGGGTAGTACAAGCACCTATGGTTTTTGATGCAAAGCCTGATCTACTAAGATTGGCAGACCAAACTTTGTATCAAAACCTAACACCTACTAAATGCAGGTGCAAAGTTGGAGCTATTTTCATTTCGACAAACATTCCACACATGCAATGTGTGGAATGTTTTAGAATTTGTCTAGGCATAGGATTTTTGTATGTGAGGGGTATGTTTACTGTAACAAACTATGCTAGACATCATGCCTATACCTCTGCACCATGGTGCAAATGTTGTGAGTGAAGCTAAGGGGTCTGTTTGAGTGTCAATGCAGGGGTAGTTGGCAGCAGCAGCCAATGGCGTTAGCTAAGACCTTTTGGATTTGCTAAAATGATATGCATAATGTATTTACTTAAAAAGGCTTTCAGCCACCTCTTTTCAACCACTGATCTGTTGTTGTGCCCTTCAGCCACTGGTTTCCTTCCCCTTGAGTGACTTTATTTTTCTGTTTCACAATGGCCATATCCTCACACAAGGTAATTTCCTTCAGTGCCAGTGTTTTTATTTTAACTGTAAAATTACTTTACTGTTGCTTTTGTGTTAAGAGCCTGGGGTGAAAGCAGGATGCTTGATGCCATATCTTCATGCGCAGAGCACGTTCCAACTTTATCAGTTCCTGTCTCATGACAATGCTATTGTAAATTCCTTTTGAAATGTTCTTTGTTTAAGGAAGTGCTGGTATTTCATAGCATAACAGATTGGCCTTTGGAAACAGTTCTGTATTAAGTTATTCTCTTTTTACTGTGCATACAGTACACGAACTGCAAGCTCACATTTATTCTGGACTCAGTTTGATTCTAGATTTGCCCCAGAAGGAAATCAGCCTTTATCGTGTTTAATTACCAGCACTTGTAACACTTTTTTTCTCCTTCCTTCTTTCTTTGTTTCTTACCTTCTCCTTTGTTAGCTGCTTCTCTCTTTCGTTCCTTCTTTCTTGCTTTTTCTCTCTTGCCTTCTTTCCTCCCTTCTTCTCACTTTCTTTTTTCTTCTTTTCTTCTTTTTTGCTGTATTGCTTATTTCCTTCTTTCTTTCCTTCTTACGTTTTTTCTTTCGTTTTTCTTCTGTCTTTATTTGCTTTCTTTTATATTTATTTCCTTATTTCTTTCCATCTTTGCTTCTTCCTTTCCTTACTTTTACTATCTTTCCTCTCTTCTCTCTTCCCATTGTTTCTTCTTAACTTTTCCGTTCTTTCCTTCTTTCTTTCGCTCACTTTCTCTCCTTCTTTCATGCTTTCTTAAAACAAATCCTATTTTTTTCTTTCTTTTCTCCCATCTTTCATTATTTCTTTCCTTTCTCTTGTCTTCTTTCTTGATTTCTTTTTTGCTCTCTTCCATTCTTTCCTTACTTCTTTTTCTTTCACTCCATCCTTCTTGCCTTATTTCTTTCCTTCTTTCTTGCTTTCCTTCCTTTTTGCTTTCTTTCTTTCTCGCTTTCATTCTTTCTTTCACTCTTTCTTACTTTCATACATTCTTTCATTCTTTCTTTCTTGCTTTCATGATATCTTGGTGTTTTTTCCTGCTTTTTGCCTTCTTTCTTTACCTTTTTCTCTTTCTATTCTTCATTTCCTTCCTTTTTCCAATTTTTCCTTCTATCATTCTTTCTTCCCTACTTTCTTGCTTTCTTTCCTGCTTTTCTGTTTTCTTTCTTTCCTTTTTTCCTTCTCTTGCCTTTCTTTTTTCTTTCTTTCCTTTTCCTTTCCATCCTTCTTTCTTTTCATCAGTCTACCTTTCTTTCTTTCTTTCTTTCTTTGTTTTTTCTTTCTTTCTTTCTTTCTTTCTTGAGGTTAGCAGCCAATGGCAGGATGATTATATTTTTAGGTCTGTGTTAGACCTTTTGATTTTACTAAAATTATGTGTATGACAACGCAGCACAGTTTTCAGCCACACTTAATCTATTTGTCTGTGGTTGCGTCATTTAGATTTTTGTCCATCCCACTCAAGCATGCATCAAGGAGCAATGCGTCAGCCTACTTCAGTCATTGACTGACTTCACAGTGAGCTACAACTTGCTGCCCTTTCACAATGAGCACATCCACACATTAGTATAGTTCCCTTCAGTGCCAGTGAGTACTATGGTAATGTGTGCTTTTTTGAGACCTTTAGCCAATGTTTTTTTAAACTGATGAACACCCGGCAGCTTCCCAAACAACAAAGTTTATCAAAAAACCATAACCAAAAAAAGAATTGCCAAAAGGCTGATGGACAATGCCAGACCTATCGGCTTTGGCAATAATTGTTAATAAATAAGGCTCTGTTCTGCTTTCTTCCTCACAAGTAACGAAGCACTGCAACTTTGCCTGCTGCACTATTTTGTGTTAAAAATAATAAATCACCCCCATTAAATAAATATATGCAATTTTAAAAGTTGGTGCAAAGACAAGCTATCCTGTTCCTGCAGGGAGACCTTTAGTGTATGTTCACATTCCAAATTTAAGATTGATAAAAATATCTCAATAGAAGGTAGAAGGACCAACAGCAAGTCCAATGTTTGGATCAGGGTATTATGCATTAGACAGAGCAAAAGGTTACCAGGATGAAGTGCGCCAGGTAAGGATCAGCCACAGAAGGGTAGGGTGTGGTGCATCTGTGCAGAATGGTTTCTATAGTAAAAATCATATAGCACTTATAGATGTATGTAGTGCTTCTTAGAACTAAGAAGCACTTGCTGTCATGTTCTCAGCACTTTAAAAGGTGAAACTTCTCGATTACAGACAATATGGTTAGTGGCAAATGGTATATTACACAAGTATTTGTAGAGGCTGCTGCTATCACTAGTATGACTGCGTAGTGATGGGTAGCTCTTCTCCAAATTTGGGACGAACTTGAGTTTAACTGAATTAATGTTTTGTTCACAATTGTGTATGTCAACTTTAGGTGCAACAAAGACTTATCTAATTTTGTGAAATTTGGAGATTGCTTGTACAGTTAGCTTGTCCAATTCCAAGTCACGGTTTTACTTAGGTGGTTGCCCTTTCTCTTTGTTGTGAGTCAGAGTTTATCTGTGTATCTGATGAAATGCATTGTTGTGGTGAGGGTTATTTGGGAAACACTGGTGTTATGTGGGAGTCATGGGAGAAGCTTTAAACTTATTGCTGTGACTTGATGCTACATGAATACCCTATGAGCGCTTGTGTCATAAGTATGAAAGAGGGGAGAATGATGGAATGTTTAGGTTACACACATTCCTGGAATGTGACAAGAATCCATTTTCTGTGCATACTTGGAATGAAACGTCCGCTGCATGGTTAAAGACGTGTACCCCTTCCCTGAGTGCCCAACTGTATTGTTGTCTGGATCGTTTATGCTTATTTTGTTTGTTATAGGCAAACATGGATTATGCATGTGTGCCAAGACAAGGATTGCAGTTTTGGTGGACTGGGGCGGGCGCCCAAAGCGCTACCCTCATTGTGCCGGAAGACAACCAACGTCTGCAGGGGCTCAGCAGCAGCAGCGCTGTGGATCAGCATTCTGTGTAGTGATCAGTAGTGGTGAACAGTTCCTTTTTAACCTGTGTCACTAGAGTGAGGCCTACAGCTCACTCCCCTTTTTTAAGGTTCCGCTGCTGTGTGCTTAACTCACCCTTAGCCTACATCAGGTAGATGTGGAGCACAACGCAGGAGTAGTGACTGCACAGTATGTATGGGTGCCAGGAACGGGTACAGTACAAGGATAGAGCAATACTGTACATGTACTGGGTCTATGTATGCCTGTGAGAAATATATTACATAAGAGTTGTAGTGCTGTGCAGTGTGTGTGCAATGAAAGCATGAGCAGGGTGCATGTGTGCCTGTGTGAAGTACAATATATGATGGGTGAAGTGTTGTGCAGTGAGCACATATGAGTGTGTGTGCTGGCACTGTGTGTTTTTGTAAATAGCACACCCTCGTAAAATACAGAAAAGGTACAGTACTGACCAGGGCAAGCAGGCAATGTGTGTGCTGCATGTTTGTGTGTTTGTAATTAAACAATGCATGAATGTAACAGTACTGGAGAGTATGTATGCTGTGAAGGTACACTGAGTGCAAGTGCGCCTGCACTGGTGCATTGCATGGAGGATCTTTGGTTCCATTTTGGGAACCCCAGACATGCCTAATAAAGACATGAGGAGCAGAGGAACCCCCCAGACCGATTTGGGTATTGCTGCATTCATGTGAGCTGGGTGGGACTCACTGGAGGGGGGAAGAGAGGGTGACTACCCCCTACATTCCAAACGATTGTTCTTTGATTCAGTGATAGATCACAAAGAAGTGGCCTGGACACATCTTAGGAAGGAAAGGGGACTGATAAGGGAATCATAAAGAGTACGCCTGTGAATCTGGGATTACCCTTTTGAAGTACATATCACTGTGGCTGACATCCAAATGTGAACTCTGGTCACTTCCATGAATTGTGTTGTGGGTCAATTAGCTGCAGAGTCTTGCCTACTGTGACAGACACCCTTTCACAGGAAAAGAAAAAAAGAAAAGCGTCCACTTCAAAAGGAGCAAAACCTCAGCATAAAACTTCAAAGGCTCAGACCCTAAATTACTTTTGGGAGTCTTAAAATAGACTATAGAAAAGGGAGGTTGAGAACCCAAACTTTGTCTTATGCCAAGCAGCTAAGCAGGCTGTATACAGGATTGGGGCAAAGGCCTGCTATTCTCCCTGCTAGGTGAGGGCACATCAACCAGGAAAACCAAGAGCACCTGCCTGTAGGCATGCCTTGCTAAGCAGGCAGCTCGGGTGCAAATAGAAGGGGACACACGCTGGCTCAGTTGAGGCTCTGAGCTGGGAACTAGAGCGTTGGTGGGAACTGCCACTTTTTATTAACTTGCCCCGACCTCCAACATGTGGTCAGGGTGTGTGTGCACGTGTGCGTCACAGCACTAGGTCGTGACCGTGCACTTTGTTACATTCCTCCAAAACATTCAACAAATTAAATTATAGTGGCATAGCACAGTCACCAAATATAGGGCCCAGCAGGGCTCCGTGAACCAGTCTTATGATGGTGGTGACAGTCTCTGGGATCTACTTACAAACATAGGGTTCGAGCTTCTCTGGTCTCACGTTGTGTGGATGGCTCCTGGCTGGTGGATGCACCACAATCAACTCAGGTAATCTGGGGGGTGCTGCCCCTCCTTGGCTTAGAGGAGCCATGGCCTGCATCTTGGGACTTTCACTAGGGTGGTCGGCTTCTAGGTCATGTGCTTTTTCCCTGCTTGTCTGTGTGGGGTAAATGGTCTGCTGGTCTGGGCTATATGGTGTTGGCTGGCACCACTTGGTAAAAGCAGACACATTTCTCGTGATGCAGTCGAAGTTGTTTTTAGCAGTCAGCATTGTGTCATTCCTGATGACTGCTTGAAGTGGGCGAGCTTCAAATGAAAGTCAAAACTTCCCTCCAGAGTGTCAATCTCGTACAAGGACCCAGTCTCCCACACTGATGTCCGCGTCCCTGACCTACGCGCTTTGCAGGCTTTTGCATTATTTTCCCCCTCCTCTGTTGGGTAGCCACAATGTCAACGGACTCTCGGGTCCATGTTGACACATAGGGTATGTTGTCTTGGATGACACGTCCAAACATGACGTCGGCAAGCAACATATGACTCATGCTGTGTGGGCTGAGCCTGTACGCCCAGAGGGATTTGTGTATGCTGTACACATGCGATATGGATGGACTTGTGAAGAGTATGCATCAGTCTCTCCAGCTCTCCATTGGCTTGCGGCCACTGAGGCATGATCTTTCTGTGTTCAGTGACCAGGGTCTGCAGGTACTGTTTGAAATACAGACTCTGAACTGGGGCCATTGTCACTTTTGAGAGTGTGAGGGACTCCAAATGTTGCTCAAATTACATTGCCTGTAATATCCCAACAACTGGGAACTTGAAAAAGGCATCAGATGTGGCCAGCATGCGCCGGCTGTCAGGCAAACTTCCAAAATCCATGTTGGTGTAGCACTATGGCCCATTGCTCGGGCTCTCACCCGCAATTGGAGGGGGTTTATTCAGCAATTTGCTGGTTTGGCACAACTGGAATCATGCAACTATACAGTCGACTTCAGCATCCAAGGCTGGGACCCATACCTTTTGCCTTAGCTCTGCTTTGGTTTTTGTGGAGGTTTGGTGTCCCGCGTGTCAGGAGTCACCATCAATGCATGCAGCGAGTGACGTTGATAATCCGGTGGCCACACAGGAGGAGCCCTGGTGGCACGGTGCTAGGTTTGTGCTGGACGTTCCAGATGGCAGTCAAATCTTGTTGGGTGATGTTATAGTACTTCCCATGTCCCTAAGGAAATCCTTCCAATTCCCAAAGGGAGCGGCTTCCCCTGCCTTTTGGATGGCCAGGTCTGATGCTATGACACCAGCAATGTCTTGGAGAGAGATGGTGTTGGGACAGCAAGGTCTACCACCCAGTGAGCGCATTCATCTGCTGCTCCGGAGATGCTGGGTAAAATGCTTGTCGTGTGTGCCTGGAGAGGTAATCAGCTGGATTGCCACAGCCGGGCCTGTAGCCCACAGTGAGTTGGTACTTCTGAAGATGCAGTGCCCATTTCTCAATCGAGGGCAGCAGATGTGGGGCTGTGCCAGCACAAATACATATCAGTGGCTTTTGGTCTTTAACGACCCGGAAAGGGCGGCCATATAAGTAAAAATCATGGAAGTGGTGACAACCCCACTTGATGGGAAAGGCCTCTTTCTTGATGTGTATGTAGCATATTTCGGTCTCTGTGAGGGCTCTGCTGGAATATGCAACAGAGTCCCAGTGGTCATCTCCTGCAAGTTGCATAAGTACAGCTCTCAGATCAATGGGGCTGGAATCGACCACAAGCTCTGACTCTTTGGCAGGGTCGAAGTAGGTCATTACGGTGTCTTAGAGAAGGGTGATCCTGATCATGTGGAAAGCGTTGTCTTCAGCTTGACCCCACACCCTTGAGGTTGACACTTTGGTCAGGTGACTCATAGGGCCCATCAGCATGGCCCAAATGGAGATAAGCCTCCTGCAATTAGTCTCAAATCCAAAAAAGTCTGACCTCTGCTGCCGATGTAGTGTGGCTGCACTTGGACACTTGGAGAAGATACAGCCAAAGAACCCCATTTCTTATTGGAAGAACTGGCACTTTGCATAGTTGAGAGTGAAGCCAGCTGAATCGATCCTTGAGAATGCATCTCAAAGACAGCGGCGATGACTGTCAAGGGTGGGCGTGTGAATCAGGATGCCATTGCGGACGTTGATGACACCTTCAAGGCCTGTCAGGCTTTCCCAGATTGCATTTTGGAAGACCTCTGCAGCTGATGATATCTCAAAATTGAGCTGGTGGACGTAGCGGAGGCCAACATGTGCGGAGAAGGTTGTAATGTACCTGCTGTCCTCATGGAGTTCCAGTTAGTGGTATCAAGAATTCAAGTCCAGTTTAGAGAACCTGGTTGAGCCATTCATGTCTGCAATGAGGGTCATCAATTATATGTGCCATTCTCTCTTGATTGCCATATTTGGGAGGCACATATGTACACAGATGCAAATGTAACCAGTTTGCTTAGGTTTGTTGGTGCCTCCTATGGGGAACAACCAAAGGTTGGCCCAAAAATTTTTTCAATGACTTCTGCCTCCTCCAGTTTATGTAGCTATGTTTCCACTGTAGGACGGAGATGGAAAGGGATTCTGAGGTGGCGGAGCACCACTGGACAGACTGTGGGGTCGATGTGGAGTCAGACAGACAGGCCTTTCAGGCAACATAGCCCGGTAAATAGGTGAGGTTAGTCATGGAGGAGTTTGTCTATGTCTCTGGAGGGGTTACTTAGGGCCGCAGTGAAGTGAACAAGCTGGAGCTGGTCAGCCGTGTCACAGCTGATGAGTGTTTCAGAGTCCGCAGAGGTGACAAAAAAACATCCCCTGGCATAAGTGGGGGCCATGTGACACGATACAGAAGAAAACACCAGCCAACAGGATGGGGGTCATGTTCCCATACACAAAGAAGCATGGTGTTATGGGCTAAAGGGTAGACCGCGGGACCAGGGTGAAGAAGTGTTGCAGGCTTATGATGTTCACTGATGCCCCGGTGTTGAAGAGCACAGTGGTTGGGCTGCCATCAATAAGGACTTGGCACATTGGGTTGATGCAACGTGTTGGCTGCTCTGGCAACAGGGCAAAGGAAATGAGGAAAATGTTGTTGTCCTCACCATCAGCATCACCTTGTCCAGAGCTAGACGTGAGTGTTTCCCTGTCTGGAGTGGGTGTGAGATTGAGGGGTATGTTCTGGTGTAGTTGAGAGTTTTTGGAAGGCGAGCTCGATCTATTCCGCTTGGTCATTGGACAGTTCATGGGAGCTGGCGAGAGTGAGGATTTTGTCAAAAGGCATGTTGCGCCGGTGGAAGATGTGTCATCTGAGCATGACTGACCGGCAACCTTGTAAGATTTGGATGCACACTTCCTTTCGGGAGGGTCATCGTCTGTGCAGGTACTGGTCATCTCACACATGCAGGTGTAAAAGAGGTTGATGTATTCGCCCTCCCACTGGCGAGCTTGCCACATTTTGAAATGTTCAAAATGGGGGTTCATTTGGGAGACAAAGTGTGCATTCAAACTCCTGATAGCGCTGTCATGGTCATTATCAGTGCCAGTGTTTAGGGTGGTTGTGAAATAGTTTGAAAATCTCTTCCCCTGCATAGTGCAACAGGAAAGGACATCTTGTCTCGCCATCTATCTTCTTGGTGGGCTTGAAATGATTGTTGGGGTGAGTTACCAAGGTGCACCAGAAGGGCTGGGCGGTGGAGGGGGTCACAGAGTTCACTGAAAGGGGGCAGTGGGTTGGAGGTGCCCCAATGGCATGGGCAGGCATGAGGCATTATGAATGTGGAACCTGTGCATTCTCATGATGATCTGCTCACATGGCAGAGGGAAGTGTGGTGGAAAATTGGCAGCAGGGAGCAGGTGAGCGCACTGAGTCGGAGAATGTGCATTGTGTGTTTAGCCAAGGGGAACCACTACTCACAGCAGAGGTGTGGTTGTGTCGGCAGAGGCTGTCAGAATGAGTCTGCTGGAGCGGTTGCTGCAAGGGCCAATTGTGTTTGCGGGAGTCAGCTCTTGCATGCAGCACAGCTTGTCCGGTAGTCGCAGGCGGAAAGGTTGAAGGCCTGGCCATGAATGAGCACAGTTCGATGTGCCTTGGTCATAGCGGGAGGGGCAGCACGTATCTTGCCCATTGCGCAGCCACAGAGGGTTGACAGGCAGCCAGGGCTGAGGAGGTTTTTCAGGATCATATCTGTCTTCATCGCTACTGTAGTGATGGCTGCTGCCAGGCCTTGCCAAGCGGGCGGCACGGGCGCAAATAGAAGGGCACACACACTGGCTCAGTTGATGCTCTGTGCCGAGAACTAGCATGTGGGTGGGATCCGCCTCTTTTTAATAACTCACCCTGACCTCCATCATGGGATCAGGGTGTGCATGCGTATGTGCGTCACAGTGCTAGCTTGTGACCTCATGCTGCCATACACCGCCTTGGAGCCTGGACCACCAGTGCCTGCCTGCTTACCTAGGCCAGTGTGCCCTGTGATGAAGAGGAGAGCGTTGGAAGGAGCTAAGTCCAGTAGGGAGTCCTACCTTGAGGACACCCTGAGAGAGGTGTGAGGAAATGGCTATGCACCATTCAGGTCGTGGGCCATGTGCAGTGTCGATTGGTCAGCCCTAAATGCCAGGAGCGGACCGCCATGGACTTAGCCATTAGATAGCACTGTGTGGCACTTGCCACACCTGTACCCCCATGCTGCAGTCACCCTGTATGCCACAAGGAGCCACAAGTAAAGTTGCTACTGTGACAGCACTGAGACTCATAATCGCCATGGTGGAAGAATTTGCTTCTGAGGAGTCTGTGCCCGTACTGTAACTGCTGCAACCCCTTATGATAGGAGTGGATGCTGGTACCAATGTTGCCAAGAAGGTTTGGGCTGTCCCCAGGGGAAAAGGCTGACCCTCTATTCCGAAAGTCAAGCCTGCTCAGTGAGAGAACTGCCCCTGGCAGACCCCCGAAGACCGTTGAGGATGCCACAGGAGATGCCACACCCTTTCTCGGCTCCAATCAGGAGCTGAACAAAGGATACCACCCTCACTGGGGAAGATTGACTTACAGCATCTTCTCAAGCTGGGAGCTGCTCCAATAACTAGAGAACTCCTGCAGCGCCACTCAGGGGAGAGAGGGCCTGAGCAGTCCGGTGCTGCCTGTGGGCTACGAACTGCCCAACTTCTCCAAGCAGCATCAGAACTCACGGGTGCACATGCTGAGGGCACTCACTACACTTGCCTCTGCTATGCACGTTGAGCACATTTTCCACTGAAATACCCTCTTGAAGAGGCCATTTAATTTGCATCAGGCATCCAGCTTTACTGCTAAACTTCTATGGTGTACAACAGCTTGTGGAAATGTGGTTTATGTGCATAATTATCACAAAAATAAAGTGTATTGGCTTGCTTTAATCCCATCCTTGTTTCAATCACACTTCAGAATTAGAAAAAAGCATTATGCCTTATTAGCTCTTTACCTGTTGCTGATATACTTTGAAATATTTGTAAGGTTCATTTACAAATATTTTAATTTTGTTGTAATCAGAACACGCATGACAGACTGCAGCCTTCTCTTTTCTCACTCTCGGTACCCCAGGAGAATTATCCATTACTTGCAAAATTCACTCACTGTCCGTAAGAGAAAAGAAAAGTAAACAGCAATCTCCATGTTAAAAAAAAGAATAAACCTCGATTTATCAGGAGTAGATGCCTGATACTTGACCTCTGTCTTAGAATGCACGCTAAATACTGCAAAATTAAAACAAACTTGTAAGGCTTCTTCATTGATCGTTTTCCTTTTGAACTCCTGCTAAGTTGTTCTGGGGGTGCTGCCGCACCTCCTCACCCGCTCTCCTTGCTCCAGCGTCTCTGAGACATATGACAAATGGATTTCTAGACTTGCACTATATGCTCATGTGACATTTGCTGTTTCATTTGTGCTTCAGGATAAACTACTTTGTGACTTGTTTGGGTAACATGTATGTCTGGTGTGAATTGCACCATAGCCTTCAGCTGGCTCAAGGATTGCGTTGTTCTCATGTGCCAAAGACAGCCATACAATCAGGCAAAAAAAGCATATGAATTACAGGCGCGACATTCCAACACTCATTCATCGAGTGTGACTGGCAGCTTTAGATCAGCAAAACATAAGCAGTCACCAGGCATGGTGACTGGCGGTGTTTCAGAGGTCTTACACTGGTAATCACGAGTATGTGGAAGTGCAGACTGGCATGGATAGCAATAATTTAAACTATGCAGAAAAGTAAAGGTACTATCAGCTCTTCAGACCAGAATTACTGAGTTTACTACACTCAAGGAGGTAGGGGGTGGGATCTGTTGTCTCCAGGACCAGGCAGAGAACTCAATGCAGCTCTTGCAAATTCTGTCGGTCCAGCCCCCTACAGCGTGTAGCGAGTGAGCCTGACCATTACAAGGTGGGTTGGAGGGACTGGGAGAAAATGGCAAAAATGGTGCATTCTACAACACATTTTTAATTATATATTCAATTGTATTAGCTTTTAAAGCACAGTAAATGATGACCTTACAGTGCACCAGTGATACCCACCGACATTATTTTGGAGAACACAAAAAAATAAGATGTAGCAGGAAACATTAATTTAAATATAACATGCACACGTTCACTAGCACAGCCAAGAAACTGTGAATATAATGAAAGACTATTTTAAGGGGTGTTAGCATCCTCCAGCCCAATAGGCAGTGCAGCAGGGCTGACTCTAGAGCTAGTGGCGCTCAGCGAAACAATGTTTTTGTGTGCTCTTCTCCCAGTGACCTCCTCCTTCACAGGTTCCCTTACTATCACTCACCAACAGCTCCTCTCTCACACGTATTTCGTTTGTTTTATAGCGCCTCTTGTGCCAGTGTAAACTGTTGGAGTACTTTACATCACACACACACAGACAATGAATCATACATATGTAAACCAGTGTACACAAAATGTTACATAGGACAAAGGTGAATACAAGGTGTAGGATTCAAATGTCACCTATACTGGTAGGCATTTAGTCAGTGGCGGTGGCTCCGCTAGGGCGGAGGAGTGTCGCCCCCTGCCAGCAGCAACCACTGCAATTCATTTCCCAAGAAAAGGATAATAAACCATGTTTATTATTCTTTGCTTGCGAAAGGGGTGGGGAATTGGTGTCGAGCAGTGAGGGGAGTACACAGTACACTCCCCTCAAAGCTCATGTGTGTTTGGCCAGCCGTCTTGGCCTGGCCAAACACACATGCGCAATAGGCTCTCTCCAGCCCAGCAACACAGTTGGCGGGCTGGAAAGAGCCTGCACAGGCTCCAAGTCTGCCTGGGACCGCCCTGGCTGGGCGTTTCCAAGCCAATCTTGACACTGCTCCGAGCAGCGTCAGGATTGGAGCAGGGCAGGCTGGGAGCCTGTGCCTGCCATGACGACGAGGGAGAGGAGCATCGCGGCACTACGGAGGATTATTTAAAAAAAATATATATTTTATTAATCCCCTCTCCCCTGTGCTACCCCCACCACTCCCACGCGCCGCCCCGCCCCTGTTATACCCACAAGCCATGACTGCATTTAGTGCTTGGTCTGGAGAAGCACAAACGCAGGATTCCAAACGTAAACATGGAGGATAGGGTCAACTTTACTGATAATCATTTATTTCTACCCAAACAAGCCTCTTTACCAACATTAGGAAAATGGAAGGCTGGGAAAAAGCATAACGTTCCAACCTGTCTCATGTAGTTTACATGCAGCTCTTTAATGTCAATTCATAGCTCACTGTGCTTTATTATGATTGTAACTTATGAAGTGCAAGTGACAGAAGGATCTCGATGTCAAAAGCAGTAGCCCATTGAGCTATTCACATGAAATACAGTTTTGTGATCTGCATGGTACACATTCTTTGCAGCAGGAGTAATAACCATCTGCACTGCTTTATGACGAGCTGAACCTGCCACTAGACAAAAATCTGATCTCTCTCCAGCAGGAACATTAATCACCATCGTTATCTTGACATTTTTCTGTTGCCTGAAAACTCCTGCATATATACAGAACTTTGCAGAGGGTGCTTGTCAAACCATAACAATTTGCAAAACACAGTGTCCAGTTCAGTGATAAACCAGCCCGAGTAACAAAACCAGCCCCCCAGGAACAAAACCGACCCCACTCTCTTGCCCGGTATGGCTAGCCGAGCCTTGATTGCCACATCCTATGGCTTGACATGAAACCCTGATGCGTCCTCAACCACTCAAAAAACAGAAGAAAAAACTATTTTTGTGCTTCTGACTTTGTGTGTGTGTGTGAAAGAGAGAGAGAAATAAAGAGGAAGAGAATGAAAGAGAGAAAGAGAATGACAAAGAGAAAGAGAGCAGCTGCAGCTCCCCCGCCAGGGCGGAGAAGTGTTGTTGCCCCCCACAAACAGCAGCAGCAAAACTTTAACAACAAAATTATAGTAGACTGCGTTTATTATCGTTTCGTTGTTAAAGGGACAGGGCCATGTGGGATGACGGTGATGAGAAGCAGTGCCCTGTGCACTCCCCTCAGTGCGTATGTATGTTTGGCTGGCCAAAAACACATGCGCACTGTGCTCTTTCCAACCCAGCACTGTGTTGCTGGGGCTGGAGAGAGCACAGGCCTTTATTGCACAGCAAGCCGTGCCTGAAACAGAGAGAGAGAGATGTATGGACATTTCTGAAGTAATACCTGATGTTGTTCGGTTATTCTCTCAGCAGTGTGCCCAGCCACCGTGTGGTAGAAATGCAGTGTCAAAAGCCTCAGTCTGTCACACTTGATTCTGTTCCTGATAATTACAGGATGACGTTCTTCCTTTTTAGGGCGAACCCCAAATTTAACAGATTAGTGATTTTCACTCCAGATGACAGATCAACATTTAACATTCACAAAATATTGGGCTGTTAGCTAGATTATGCAATGTATCTGTTTCGCTGTGACATTCTGGACCAATGTAGCATGCACCAGAGCATAGGTGGGGGGAGTCGAAAGAGAAGTATGGAGGGTGGACGTGGGCAGAAAGAAAGCGAGAGATAGACAGCTGTATTGTCACTTTTTTAATTTTGCTTTACATGTCACTATCAGAGTTTTATATATGTAATTATGATGAGAAATGCAAGTTAATATCATCAATCGCACAATGAAAAATCAGCAGAATGTACTTGCTGTGTCATCCCACATTGTATTGAAAAATATAGCTGAACTCTGGTATAATGTGTTCATTTTGGGTACAAAGCATCGCAAAGTCCAAATTATTTGAACAAGTTTTTCCTGGTATAATTTCATCCAGTGAGATAGATACGGTGTTATCCCCAAGGCCTTTGCATGGGAAAATCACTGTGATAAATTGCTGAAGAGTATAACTGGGCCTGATTCAAGGTGAAGAGACGCCGGATGATGCTGTCGTGGGCGCTTCAAGTACAACACTTTAAGAAGAGGGTGCTACAGGCTTCACCATCAGAAGTCCATCCTAGAGGAAGAGGTAATAAGGTTGCAGGTGCACACCGCTGTGTCCCACTGAAGACACCGGCAGCTCACAGTAGCTGAAAGTCCCAGGTGAACATCCGGCCAGGAATGTTGCATAACCAAGGGAACCGGATGAGTTAAATCCAGTCCTCAACGGTTCCTGATTTCTAAATACATCCATCTCATAACAGCTTAGAGAAGATCTTTTTCAAAAAACGAACTCTCTCGGGGCCAGGGTCGTGATTAGTCAGTCACCTACAAATCCTCAGACAGCACCTTTCACAGTCAGGTGCACTAAAAAATCCTGCCCTTGTGATGAATGCCAGCTGTGATCCAACTAAACGCTTGCATAGGAAACAGGGAGGATGCTAAGGAAACCTGATGGCAGAAATAGCCAACCTGTATGAAGTATGTGCTGAATGAAATAAACTGCACCTACATTTCCACCAGCTGCTAAGTGCAAACAAGCATTGGCAAAGCCAATAGGTCTCGACTGTACAAGAACTATTGGCTTTGGTAATGTGTTTTAGCAATGTTGTACACCAACGTGGCTGCTGTTCCGCATGGCTAAAAGTTACTAGCATAGAGTGGAGTGGTGTGGAGTGTCGTAGAGTGGAATGGCGAAGAGTGGAGTAGAGTGTTGTAGAGTGGAGTGACAGAGAGTGTCTTGGAGTGGCATAGTGTGGAGTTGCGTAGAGTGGCATATGCTGAAGTGGCATAGAGTTGAGTGGACTGGTGAAGAGTGCATTGGTGTAGAGTATTCCAGAGTACAGTGGTGTAGAGTGCAGTGACATTGAAATCAGTGGCCGTAACATCGTAGAATGCAGTGGCATAGAGTAGAATGGTGCATAGTCGAGTGCAGTGGCGCAGAGTGGAGTGGTGCATAGTAGTGTGCAGTGGTGCAGAGTGGAGTGGAGTGGTGCAGAGAAGAGTGGCACACAGTAGAGTGGTGCAGAGTAGAGTGGTGCAGTGTAGAGTGGTGTAGAGTGTAGTAGGGTAGAGTGCAGGGGCAAAGAGTAGAGTGGTGTAGAGTACAGTGGCATATAGTGGTGCAGAGTGGAGTGATGTAGAGTTGAGTGATGCAGCGGGCAGTGGCGCAGAGTAGAGTTGAGTGGCATACAGTAAAGCACGTGGAGTGCAGATTAGAGTTGAGTGGCATGAGTGCAGTGGCATAGAGTGGTGCAGAGTAGAGTAGCATAGAGAGGTGTAGAGTAGAGTATAGTGCCATACAGTGCAGTGGCATACAGTGTAGTGGCATAAAATGCAGTGGCATAGAGTGGAGTACCATAAAATGGAGTAGTGCAGAGGAGAGTGGCATAGAGCTCAGTTGCGGCGAGTGCAGTGTTGCAGAGTAGAGTGTCAAAGTGCAGTGGTGTAGAGTGGAATAGAGTGGCATACAGGGCAGTGGCATAGAGTACAGTGATGCAGAGTAGAGTGCTGTGGCATAGAGTGAAGTGACATAGAATGCAGGTGTTTAGAGTGCATTGACGTAGAGTGCAGTGGTTAAGAGTAGAGTGGGATAGATTGGAGTGGCGTAGAGTGGCATAAAGTGCAGTGGCGTAGAGTAGATTATTTCAGAGAAGAGTGAAGTGGCATGGAGTGGAGTGGTGCAGGGTAGAGTGCAGTTGCGCACAGCGCATAGTGTAATGGCATTGGGTAAAGTGGTGTAGAGTGCAGTGGCATAGAGTGCAGTGATGCAGAATAAATTAAAGTGGTATACAGTGGATTGGCGTACAGTGCAGGGGCATAGAGTTGAGTGTTACTGAGAAAAGTGCATTGGGGTAGAGTGTATTGGCAGCCATAGAGTGTAGTGGCATAGATTGCAGAGTTGCAGAGTGGCATAGAGTACAGTGGCATGGAGTGGACTTGTGCAGAGTAGATTGGTGTGGCCTAGACTGGAGTGAGGTAGAGTGCAGTGGTGAAGAGTTCAGTGGTGTACAGTAGAGTGGTAGAGGGTAGAGTAGATCGGCACAGCATTAAGGGCCAGATGTAGCAAACAGTTTGCGAGTGTGTTTGCTATGCAGAAATGCATTTTGTGAGTCGGAACCGACTTGCAAAATGCATTTCAGAGTCGCAAATAGGAAGGGGTGTTCCCTTCCTATTTGCGAGTCGCAGTGGTATGCAACTCCATTTGCGACCGCATACGCGGTCGCAAATGGAGTCGCAGTTACCATCCACTTGAAGTGGATGGTAACCCACTCGCAAACGGGAAGGGGTCCCCATGGGACCCCTTCCCCTTTGTGACTGGACCCCAAATTATTTTTTCAGAGCAGGTAGTGGTCCAAGGGACCACTACCTGCCCTGAAAAAATCCGAAACAAAAGGTTTCGTTTTTTTTTCTAAGTGCAGCTCGTTTTCCTTTAAGGAAAACTGGCTACACTTTGAAAAAAAAAACTGCTTTATTTAAAAGCAGTCACGGACATGGAGGTCTGCTGACTACAGCAGGCCTCCATACCCGTGAGTGCCCATAGTCGCTATGGGGCCGCAATTTGCGACCCACCTCATTAATATTAATGAGGTGGGTCTTTGCGACCCCATAGCGACTCGCAGACGGTGTCTGAGACAGCGTTCTGCATAGCAAATTGCGAGTTGCAATTTGCGAGTCGCTCGGACTCGCATATTGCAAGTCGCAATTTGCCAACTTCCTACATCTGGCCCTAAGTGGCTTAGAGTGCAGTGGGGTAGAGTGGAGTGGTGCAGAGTGCAGTGGCGTGGAGTGGTGTACAGTGGCACGGTGCAGAGTATAGTGCAGTGGTGTGGAGTGGCGCAGAGCAGAGGGGAGTATTTATGGTGTGGTAGTGCACTGCCATTAAAGACAACACATTTTCAATTGAAAAGGCCATTACATTTGCACAGAAATACTGTTTTACTGATGAAACTATACAGTGCACAGACAAAAATGTTTGGAAACTGCATTACCTATTTTAATGATTTGTTTTGACCATACTAGATTATTTGTTTCCAACACACTTCAGAAATTTAAAAAAATGTGCTTCATTTGTGTTCCTAATTCTGATATATTCTAAAATACTTACACAGTTTATTTAAATGTTGATGTATGCTAGAATGAACTCGTTACTACCCCCAGTATCCAGCAAGATTGTCACATAAATTCTCTCACTTTGAAGTCAGAGAAAGAAAAGTAAACGGAAGACAACGCCTGACATTTGACCTTGGTCTTTCAATGCACAGCAAATGTGATGACATAAGAACAAGATGCATTGGCCTGTTTGGAGAAAAGGAGCACTTGGAAGGATACTGTAAATAAGGTTTTGGCAAGGAAAGGTAGAAATGCACGCTGGAATGCCTAAAACAAATAAAGCCAGCAAAGTGAAAGCAACAAAATGTGAGTTACAAAAACTACAAAGCCAATGGCAAGCAATGGGTAGAATGCATTCCCACGTCAGCTTTCTGAATCTCCTCAAGATGTATTTAGCAAACTAGACAGCTATGATGTCTGGTAGGCTACGACCTAAAAATTACATTTGCATCAACTGACCAATGCAAATGCAACATTTCACTGTCAAGAGAAAAAGTGACATTTAGTCTAACAAGCCTAAAATGACATTTTGCACAAGGTTGCTGGTCTGTTCATTGGTGCAGAAGAGTGCAATTCTATAGGCCCACCAGTGCAATCTATGTAGTAAAAAGTTTCACTGGTGCATTATATGTAGCCCGGTCCTTGCTGGTGATTACTTTAGTGCAACAGACTACTTGCCATGCAGGGAATTAAAAGATGTATGCACTGACTATCTGTGTTCAGAGGTCACATCTTAAGGACAGCTGCATGACCATCTGTCATTGATGATCTGATAATGCCTACCCCCGCACCAGGAACATAAATTGAACAATTGTTCAAAAAGACCCCTTTTCCTTGCACAGCTGGTACCGTGCTTATGACTTATTTTGTTTTACATTTGGAGCAGCTTAAATATTATGCCAGGTGTGTTTATGGGTGCCAGTTACAGAAGGCTGAAGAATATGGCTCCAAAATGGCTGAGGTCAGGCCAGGCTTTAAGGATATCCACATGAGATAACTGTGTATGTATACAATCAACCTTAATCATTCACATGGTCAACATTATTCTGAAATCCTTACCTGGATGTGGACTTTGCAGATCAAGGTTGGACCGTCCTCTACTAGTCTCTATTTTCCTTTTGTTCCCTAGTGCTTTATACTGAAACATTTATCCACAGACATGCAATGCTCCCATATTCAGTAACATGAACACTGTGCAATAACTCCTTGCAGTTTCTTTGCCACAGCCGTGAAGTACCTCCATCCAACCTACAGTCTCAGGTTTCTGGAAGGAATCACTCGATCTGGCTTTAACATTGCAAGCTACTACCCAGATGATCATGCTGATTGGTCACTTCAGTCTTTAGATCAGGGGTCTCCAATTTGTTCTGTAAAAGGAGCTACTTATGTTCAATGAATATAATCCCGAGCTATTAACATTAAAAGTGTTGTAACAGTGACCACATCAAACAATATTATATTAGTGGCAACCCTGTGCAAAATTGCTAGCAGTGCTCAAATCAGGGTATCAGGCATGGTTGCCAGCAGTAATTTTTAAAATGCCATTACCAGTTTTGAATGCCTTTACAAGGGTAATACATAACAGACACAGTTGCAGTGTGCCAGCCACAAAGTTAGTAATATTAGTAATAGGTATTCCTGATATCACATGAGTTATCACTCAGATATCGACTTTGAATATTTGTTGGTAATTCAGCATTTTTCTACAAACATCAGCTTGTGTGCTCTGAAAATACACACACTCTCAATATTAGTATGCATAGATTAATCCAACCAAGCAAAAGCTTGTCATTTAGTAGACTGGGCTTTACAAGTAGCTGGAGAGCACCCTGGAGCTTACAAGCTACTTGTTCGATAAGCCTGCTTTAAATCAACCAGCCTGACTCCAAACCCGCAATGGACCATAAAGAACACGTAAATGCATGGGCATTCAGTGAATGAGTCAGCTGAGCCACACATTCAATAGGTCATGCACTGAAACTGGTGTTCACACGTAACACTAAAGCTACAAACCTTTGGTGCAACTAGAGATGTGGTTGGATCACTAATCACCATCCATCTGACTAATAGGTCTGCTAAACGTTTTGGCAGAAGTGCAAAAGCCAACATTTTCTGGACAAGCACCACAACAAAGACAGCTGGAAGAATTCAAAGATTTTTACCACAAGTTGACAGATCTGATCCACAAAATTTATTGGACCCAGGGGTTCTAACGACAAATCTACACCATAGTGTTAATAACACTTTGAACTAGTTGGACAACGACAGTTTGAGAAAATGGAAAACTAGGCTGAAATCTTCCAAAGAATAGTTTGCCAGAACTTTGGCCAAACTGCAACAAAATACCATTCCCTGGAAATTCAGAGAAACAAGTTACTACTTTTCGAAGAAGCTAAGACATATTGGTGGTCATTTTGACTGTGGCTGTAAAAAGTGCCTACCACCAAGGTAATGGCCACCAAAATACCGCCAGCACGGCTACCATCCGTCCACCATATTATGAGCACTGCCGGACTTCCGCCACAAGAAGGGCGGAAATACGGCAGTGTTCATGGTGGTGGACGGTGGTAAGGTGGCGCTGCTACCACCAGCACTGCCATGCCAGTAGAACGCCGCCAGCCATATCATGACCTGTGATACAGCCTGGCGGTGTTCTGCTGGCGGGGCGCTACTGGCGATAGCAGCGCCCCTTCCCGTTCCCTGACGGAAGACCTCCTTGACAAAGGTAAGTCTGGCTTCCAACAGGGGAGGTAGGTGGGAGGATGGGGGTGTTGTGTGTGTGTGTCTCAGTGTGTGCATGAATGTGTGAGTCAGTGTGTGAATGCGTCTGTGTGGATTGTGTTGTTTGCGTGGTTGTATGCGTGAGTGAATGCGTGAGTGAATGCGTGTAAGAATGGTGAAGTGAGTGCGTGTCTGCACGTCAGTGTGATTGTGTGTAAGAATGTGTTTGAGCATGTTTGGAAGTATGCGTGTATTAATGCGTGTAAGCCAGTGTGTGTATGAATGCATTTATGCCAGTGTGAGTGATTGGGTGTATGCGTGGTGTGTGTCTGCGGGTGTGTGCATATATGGAGGGGTGGGGGTGTTTGGATCAGATGGGGTGGAGGTGTGTGTGTTTGGATTGGAGGGGGTTGGGGAATGTGTGTGTTTAGATTGAAGGGGTTGAAGGGTGTGTGTTTAGATCGGGGTGGGGGTGTATGTGAATGTCAGGGTGGGGGGGCTATGTGTGCATGGGGGTGGGGAGCTTTGAAAGGAGGGAGGATAGGGGGTGTCAGGTGTGTGTTGGGGGTGGTGGGGGAGCTACCTACTGCTGACAGGGAAGGAATTCCCTGTCACCGGTAGGGCCTACCGCCATGGTGGTATGCAGGCTCATAATGCCGCCGGCAGTACTGTGCCGGTCGCTGGGCTGGAGATTGATATCGCTGGCCCGGCGGCTGATACCGCCATGGCAGTATGGGTGGAGAAGTGCCGGGTTGGCTGCAGCCAACCCGCCATTCTCATAATGTGGCGGTATGTACCGCAGCCTGTTGGAGGTACTACTGCCGCATTTACACTCACCGCCAGGGTCATAATGACCCCCATTGTATCGTACTGTTGAACTGATGAAAACTGCTTCCTTTGAAATCTCTGTAATACCTGATGCTTTTTTGATTTTTTTACTGCTGTTCTAATTTTCACATTGTACTTATGTTATACATAGCCTGTTCTGTTATCTCACCTCTGAGGTATACAGCCTCCCTCCCATGTTTGGCACCGCTAAGGAAAATGACGTGCTCTGAGTCTGGATTTTTTTTTTATTATTATATCTCTTTTGAGGGTTCTTTCACACTATTCTCATGAAAATGGGTGCACCTATTTATTTGAGTTTAATTTCATGTCACAAGTACTCTCATTTGATGCAATATATGAATAAACCTATAAACATCATGCACATTGGGGAGAGATTAGCATTAGAGGCTCGTTGCAGGCGGGCATGTTGCTGTTTTGCATAACAATTTTGAACTTAGTTTGTTTTGCAGAATAATTTGTTCCGATTTCCCTAAAGGGTGCAAAGAACAGTTTGACACTAGCAAAAATTATTCTAAGAAGTTAAAAGGCGTAAATTACCAAAGTTTTTAACGAGGCATCAGAGCTAACAAATGAAATCATATAGTATGAAATGGCTTACCTAGGACACGTAAAGCCCTCGTTATGCTTCTCTGCAGCGCGGCAGGGAACGACTGAGTTTTCAACACTCCCGCTCTCTTATTCATTAAGTACCACCGTACTTCTTCTCTTTCTTAAAATATCCAATATATATGTTCCCACCAATACACATCCTTCAGCATCATCATGTACATATACAGATGGATGCCGAAGACACTCACATTCACATTGGATGAACGACCATTCAGCGAGCAAGGCAAATATTAACTAATGACCACCGCACAGATGCAACTGGAAGAAAGAAACATATTTAGCTTGAATGGAGCAAGAATAGAGATTCCGGTCCTCGGAAGGTCAAACAATGACATATTTCCTACCAAATTCCCCGAAAAGTAGCCTCAAGTTATTCGTCACAGATCATGTGTTTGCTCCATGAATCACCATAGTCATGTTAACCGACACCCTTCTATGCTGAGGGAAAACCTGCAGTTCCTGCAAACTGATCACCGGCTAGCGATGGCAGTGGCCCCAGCGATGGGTCCGACTACTGCAGCATATTCTGGGCTCCCAAAACAAAACACTGTCAGTGGCAAACTGCAGGGACTACACAATCCCACTCCATTGGCATTCAGTGAAGTCAAAAATCACATTGAAATGACCCAGAAATACGTACGAACACTTTGCAGTCGAGGGATCCAGTTAACTTCACAATCGGACCCATAGTTCCCCCTGGATATTACCATTGGCCAGCCAACCGGCACTTTATCAAAATGACCATCAAATGCTTGAAACATGGAGGCAGATATTTGAGAGCCATGGATCCCAGACTGTGGTAATCCTTCACCCGTATCTTCAAAGCACATACAAACTACCCCTACTTCCAAAACGTCTGATAACAGACTTTAGGCTTCATTCTACTGATTAATGACAACGATATAGGTGGTAATGGAAGGATTCCATTCACAGGTTCGACACCTCCCACTTAGTTGGAGTCTACCTACCGCCCTTTTCTGTGTGTGCATTTTACAAGATTTTTCTTTCACAGGACACTGGTGTCAGCATCAGGTGAAATGCCATGACTGTATTTAAAAAAACTAGATAAATAAGCAACAAATTCACCTTTATTGATATGAGGTTTATCATCCAGCACCACAAATACTTGGAAAAGCCTCCTCCAAGCCACTAAATTACAAAAAGGATTATGGGTTATTTACATGATTTATTCCGCCAAGCCTACAGACGTCTTCATTTTTTGCTGTGATTATGGTTTGACAGCAAATCTGGCCTGTGTCAAAAATGGCTTTGTTGGTGTCAATTGCAGTTTACAAGAAATATTAACATCGCACCCACTAAGTTCCATTAATTTTTTACTGGGGCAAACAAAACATGTAGTGTAACTATTAACACTGAAAACGGAAGCTGTCTTATTTATTAAGGACTGAATAGATGATTTATTGTGCTGGTGGCTGCAAGTGATGATCACATTTGAAGGAATGGACTAACCTAAACACTCGTTGAATACTTCACAAGACTTGTGGGTCAATTAAGACTGAGGATTTACTCACCTTTGAAGGTTTCAAAGCAGAGTAGATTGCTGAAAACTCCATTGCCTTTCCTCGCAGAAATTCTGTCAACCTTCCAATTTTTTCCTCTACAAGTGAGAAGGATAGTCAGTGAGTGAAGTTAGTACAGTTTTTCACCATCGTTTGGCAGACACATATCAATGCTTGTACACCATACTCATTAAATCAATTCTAGTTTTTATCATTGTGAAAGGCGAAACAGCGATAACAATAAAAGTCGAGAAACAAATGAGTACAAAGTAGATGCATTATATCAATAATGATAAAGATCAAAACACTGAGTGCACCATGGGTAAATTAAATTTAACAGTGGCCAAAGAGGTCATGATTAGGAATAAGATCAGTAATAAACGTACTATCCTTGTAGAAGGAAAAGGATTCCAAAGATAGTTAATTGACATTGACACTCTAAGCTAAGAAAGTCAACTCTTTCTGAATAGGTGATCTATCTTGGCCATAAGCGAGCCTTTGTATCATTGCAATATATTCTCTATCAACTTCTTTTGAGTGTCAGGCAACCTTGTTTCTCAGTGCCTGTGAAGCCTTGCTGAAAACACAGACGCAACAGAAAAAATGGAGGTGAGAACGATGTAACATGAATGCCCTCCTGAGCGCACTCAAATTTGACACTGCAGTTTGGGTTTAGGTCCTTCCTGCCATCTTCTAACTCGAGTTTTCAAAGGCAAGCATCACACAAGGAATGTAAAGGTATGGTTTAGATTTGAAAACGAGTGTTTGTGCCTGGAGGGGTACAATTGAGTTTAACCACTGATAGCCCATTGAAGGAACTTGTGGCCACGAAACAACTGAACACCAAAACATCCAAAGTTGTGTTTTGGAAAAAAGAAGTCTCAGAACTCAATGTTCTTCCTACTCTAACAAACTGTAACAATAATAAAAATCCCCAGTAGTACTATTTTTTAACTTGTCACTAGAGTCCTGTAGGTGATGTATTTACTGTCGGCCAAAACGTAGACAGTAAAAAGGCACCATTTTAAGCTTCAAATACCATTAAAATCCACCAGTTACATTTAACTGAAGTAACTATAACTTGTGTCCATGCCATGCACAGTGTTGCCATCAATGATTTACTGGTCTTGGCAAAGGGTCAGAACACTAAAATGTAAAGGCAGGCCCATTGGCTTTATCAGGGGGTCAGCACCTCAACAGATATAAAGTAGACAGGTTGGCTTTGTAATTTATTCACCACAATATTTTATCAACAACGATAATCCAATGTATTACCATGTATACCCATGGCAATACTTAATAATAATCAGGACAAAAATATTTTCAATAAAGCATGTTTAATCCAGAGCGGTAGCTTAAGTCAGAGCTCCGCTCCCAGCCGCTCATTTATCCTGATTATCTACGGCATTCGCCAACCAAGATCTGCTCCCTGCCGCGAGAGTGGTGTCAAAAGCAGAGGATCCAGCGAGCGCTGCAGCGTGGCCGATCGGGCCTGAAAAGGAGTGCGCAGGTGTGCCGTGAGGCTGACGGGATGGGCCCACTCCACTCTCTCTCCGAGGTTATTGGTGTGCACCAGCGGTGGTTCTGTGGCCAGAGTGAGTGGGGGAGCTGCCAAGCCGAAGACAGCAGGACTCGGACTGCGACCCGGTCACTGTAGGCATGACACAGGCCCAGTGAGGAGGTGAAACTGCAGGAGAGGGGCGCGGCTGAACGAAGGGGTTCCTTGGCCCGTGTCCCTTGCCCGTGTTACGGTGTGCCTGTGACAACCCGGGCGCCTCTGGAAGCTGTGGCTGAGATCCCCATGGATGGAGGCCCCGAGGAAGCCTGTGGAGGCGCTTAGCGGGACGGCGATGGGGACATGAATGAGCCAGAGCGGCCGAGTTAACTGCCGACAGGTGGGCCTTGAGAGCCCCTCCTCCACCCCAGGCAAGGATACGGTCTACCAACGGGGATGTGACGCCGCAACCGCATCTCTGGGTGAGACCAGGCACGCCGCAAGGACCTCAAGAATACACTCACTGGCAGCCCCTACGGAGATACGCCCAGGAAGTGGAGCGAAAGCTGGGAGAACCCAGCACGCACAGACAGAGTGTGAAGACGATGAGAGAAAATCCCAGTTGCAGGAGCGTACGCTCCTAAAATAGACTTAGACTTTGAGCTGTGAACTGGGAGGACTCTCATTCTACAATGCCATATTATGGCTATAAAAAGACTGCCTGACAAGACGCTAATGCGCTAAATCTAGAAGTGTCGAGATAGCCAAGGTCCTGGACTCACATGCCACTTTCATATTAAAGTATGAGTTCACAGTGTAAAACATAGCTGGAATTCACCCAATGCCAGTAGCTGGTCCCATAGTAAATCACTTGATTCTACACTAGGATATTAAACCACTGTAACTGTACACAAGATCAGACAGGCCTACAACTCTACTGACATCTGGAGTAACTTTAGTTGATGCCCACCTCCTAAAATACAAGAACAGAGTGTAAACACTGCAATGACCGCTTGTCAGACCGCTGCCTAAAACTTTGGCCTGGGGTTCACGCCCATTCACAAAAGCCACAGAGGTGAATGTCTCTCCTCCACCCTAGTGTGTCCACCACACTCGGAGGACAGATGGGAAAGCCTAAAAATACACAGCCGACCACCCTGACTACGGACAACTCAGCGGCACAATCATTACCTCTAAATGACACTACTCATGCCCTGCAGTGCCTAAATGTCACCCTTCATGGCCACTCCTCTAAATTTGAGAAAATTCTACAGGCCATACTGTGCACTAAAACATCCCTGGAGTCCAGGATTGATGGGGTTATGAGAAAGTAGCCTCTTTCTAGCATGGTTACCGCCACTTTTGGCCTGTTTGTGAGTGTGTGTCAGTGTGTTTTTACTGTGTCACTGGGATCCTGCTAGCCAGGAACCCAGTGCTCATAGATAAAAACCTATATCTCAGTGTGTTTTGCCTGTCTCACTGGGATCCTGGTAGCCAGTACCCCAGCGCTCATAGTTTGTGGGCTAATGTGTGTGTCTGTATATTGCTTAACTGTGTCACTAAGGCTCTGCTAATCAGAATCTCAGTGCTTATGCTCTCTCTGCTTTTAAATTTGTCACTATAGGCTAGTGGCTTAATCTACCAATTTCAATTGGCACACTGGACCCCCCTTATAAGTCCCTAGTATATGGTACCTAGGTATGCAGGGCATTGGGGTTCCAGGATATCCTTATTGGATGCAGCATTTCCTTTGCCACCCATAAGGAACTCAGACAAACCCTTTCACAGGACTGCCACTGCAGCCTGCGTGAAATAGTGCACACATTATTTCACAGCCATTTTCCCTGCACTTGAGTAACTTATAAGTCACCTATATGTCTAACCTTCACTTGCTGAAGATTAGGTGCAAAGTTACTAAGTTTGAGGGCACCCTTGCACTAGCAAAGGTGCCCCCACATAGTTCAGAGCCAATTCCTGGAACTTTGTGAGTGCGGGGATGCCATTACATGCGTGCACTACATATAGGTAAATACCTATATGTAGCTTCACAATGGTAACCCCAAATATGGCCATGTAAGGTGACTAAGATCATGGAATTGTCCCCCCATTCCAAATTTGGAATATGGAAGCCAATTCTATGCATCCTGAGGGCTCTACCATGGACCCCCAGTACTGCCAAACCAGCTCTCTAAGGCTTGTAATGCAGCTACAGCTGCTGCCACCTCACCGACAGGGTTCTGCCTTCTTGGGGTCTGAGCAGCTCAGAGGATTTCCTCTGGGAGCAGAGTGTTACGCCCTCTCCCTTTGGAAATAGGTGTTACAGGCTGGGGAGTGGTAGCCTCCCCCAGTCTCTGGAAATGCTTTGAAGGGCACAGATGGTGCCCTCCTTGCATAAGCCAGTCTACACCGGTTCAGGGACTCTTTGTCCCTTCTCTGGCGCGAATCTGGACAAAGAAAGGGGGAGCGACCACTCCCCTGTCCATCACCACCCTAGGGGTGGTGCCCAGAGCTCCTCCAGTGTGTCCCAGACTTCAGCCATTTTCTTTCCAAGGCGTGGGGGCACTCTGGAGGACTCTGAGTGGCCAGCCCCAGCAGGTGACGTCTGAGACCCCTCCTGATAGGTCCATACCTGATAAGGTAGCCAATCCCCCTCTCAGGGCTAGTTAAGGTCTCTCCGGTGGGTTCTCTTAAGATTCTACTTGCAAGTTTCCAGCAGGAATCCTCTGCAACTACTATTTCATCCTCTGACCTCTGATCAACCGCAGCCAGCTCCAGGAACCGCTGTAACAGCAACAAAGTATCCATAAGAAATACTTTTCCTCTGCAACTTCAGCTCCAGCCAACAACTGCAAAAGTTTCCACAGTGTGCACGCTCTGAGGACTCCCTGTCTTCACCCTGCACCAGAAGGACCAAATAAATCTCCCATGGGGTGACGGAGTCACTCCCCTGTTCACGCAGGCACCTTCTAAGTCGATGACCAGTTCTCTTGGACTCCTCTCCTGGCGACGAGCGTGCTCTTTGGAGCACAGAGGGTCCTGAGGTCCTGCTGTCCCAATTTGGAGGAGGTGAGACCTTGCCTTCCCCCAGAACGATAGTACCCCTGTGCACTGCGTCTTCTTACCCTCCTGAGGCCTGTGCTCTATTTGTAAAATTCCTTCATGAACAGCCTGGCCCGGGTCCCCAGCACTTTATCCTGTGACGCTCAACTTGCTGAGTTGATCTCCGGCGGCGTGGAACCTTCCTTTGTAGTGCTGCCCCAACTGTATTTTGCACCTCCTTTGTCCCCGTGTCCTGGGACTCCTGTGGGTGCTATCTGGTGCTCTCAGGGGTCTCTGAAGTGCTGAGAGCCTCCTCTTCCTCCTTACACAGAGTTGAGGCCCACAGGTCCCTCCAGGGTCCAGATAGCGCCTAGTTGATGCAAAACACAACTTTGCCGGAACCAAGGCTTGTTGGAGGAATCCAGTGCCAAAACTCACCTGCATCCAACTTCACGACGTGGGACATCCTTTGCATCACACAAGAACCCTCTGGCATCTTCCTAGGGTGCATTTCTGCAGTCTTCTTCTGGATTGGCAGGGGCTCCTGTCCTTCCTGGAACTTCTTTCGACTTCTGGACTTGGTCTCCTTCCTTTGCAGGTCTTCAGGTCCAGGAATCCACCGTTTGTTGTTTGCAGACTTGGTTGGTTCTTGCAATAATTCCAATCACGAGGTGTAGTGTGTCCTAAAGGAACTTGCAGTACTTTACTCCTGCTTTTCTGGGCTTTGGGTGGGGTTATTTAATTACCTTTACTGTATTCTTACTCTCCCAGCAATTCTGCACACACTGCACTTGTCTAGGGGGGCATTTGTGATTCGCATTCCACTTTCTTAGTATATGTTTGTGTTGCCCCTAGACCTATTTTCTCCCATTGCGTTCTATAGCATTTGCTATTGTTTGCACTATCCTATGTCTAATTACTTGCCTTATTTTGGTGTCTAGAGTATATATTGTGTATAATACTTACCTCCAGAAGGAGTATTGCCTCTAAGATATTTTTGGTACCGTGTTACCCAAATAAACTACCTTTATTTTTGGTAACACTGAGTATTGTCTTTACTTGTGTATAAGTACTGTGTGACTATAAGTGGTATTGCAGGAGCTTTGCATTGCCTCTAAGATATTTTTGGTACCGTGTTACCCAAATAAACTACCTTTATTTTTGGTAACACTGAGTATTGTCTTTACTTGTGTATAAGTACTGTGTGACTATAAGTGGTATTGCAGGAGCTTTGCATGTCTCCTATGTTTCTGATACAATGGTTAACGTCTACAGTGTTTCAAGATAAAATCCCGAAACTCTTTTCAATAGAGCTGGCCCACAGAGTCCCAGAAAGACCACCGCCACCGGGTTCCCCTCCATGACCAATGATAGCCCGCCTCCTCAATTACCGAGATAGAGACTTAATACTCAAATGCTTTCGCACTCACGGGCCATGGAAATTTGAGGACCTGAATACCACTGGCTATCCGGATTTCACGGCTGAGGTTCAGAAGAAAAGGAACTCTTTCTTTGTAGTTAGACAACTGCTCCGCGAAAACAACATTAAATATGCATTACTCTTTCTTCCTACGTGTGATCGATGGGGGAAATAACAACAGTTTTTGCTACCCCTCAAGACGCTTGGACATAGCTCCATGCCAAGGGTCTAGACCAGCCCCCTAATGAGGGAAACATTGAGTCACAATGGTTATCCCTGAGGCCTAAACGAAAGCATCATCCGAGACCCAGGCCTGGTCCTACCAGCGCACAGGCTGTGAAAGAACAAGCAAAGGCGTTGCTTGAGGCCACACAGCTCACATTGAATTCTTTCGCTGCACTTCAGACAATATCAGAATCTAATTCGGCTCATGGAGACCACAGGGACTCAGCCGACACCTGCAATAACCTATCCTTTACTCCCCGCTCGGCTGACGATTTATAAATAGGATCGGGCACGAAAAAACATGTGGAACACATAAGGGTTTACGACAGGAGCACAGCTACCTGGAACTATGCACTGCCCTTGCGCGACTCTTTGTGTGGACTATAATATACAGAACGACAGACAAACAAACTGCAGACCAAACTGCTGTTCACTTGCTGTAACAACTACCCATTCTACGCTGGGCTTCTCGGATGGAGTGAATGAGGCCTGACGGCCATGACCACCACCTGGGGTCACTCCTGGGGCGGAGGCTAGGATTGCACATATTTCACTTCTGCAAACAGATTTGACTGCCAAATATACAACATATCCTGTGGGCTGGATAAAGGATGCAAGTCAGTGCATGGTGTCCCCACACGAATCTTACCATATGGAATGGTTCTATTTCAGAAGCGTTTATTGTTTGCATCGCCGCTATGGATCGGTGGATAATGGTTACCTCAGTATGCTTTGTTTAGGCATGTTGCCATTTTTGTTTATTTTTTACATTGTTGTTATGAGTAAAAGACCGCACATTGTTACGGGAAAAGTAGGCACAAGAGGGGAGGGAGGGACAAAACTGAGGTATCATATGCACCGCACACACACACGTTCAACACAGACATAAACAACAGGGTAGCGAACCCAGTAATTTCCCCAATTGCGAGGTACGATCCACCATGAGCACACAACCTACATTATCTTCACCTAATTATAATATCACAAGGAATGTGCGTTGTATGGCATCTTCATCTAAGCAACACCGCATACAGGCATACCTAAAGCGTCAGATAATGCACATAGCTATGCTCCAAGAAACACACCTAACGGAGTCTGGACTCTCTAAAATTAATCATAACTGGTGTGGGCAAGCATATGGCACTACTGGATCTGCATTTGCAGGGGGATGCTAATATGGGTAATACCTATCGTCCCATACACACCAAACCGCACTCAAAGAGACCCTAGTGGTCGATACGTGATCATACTAGAAGGTTCACTAGATGGAACACCACTGACCCTAGTGGGTATATACGCTCCCAATTCCAACCATGGAGAATTCTTAAGTAGGACTACACCTGACCTGTTCCGAGACCTGTCAGAAATCTCTCTGGGGGGGGGTAGATTTCAATTGTATCCCATGCATAACCATGGACAGGTCACACCCACCACTGCAAGAAGCAGTGTCCTGGAAGATCTTCCAGGTGTTTTTAAATTGGTGAGTGGAAAGGGGACTCCATGATGTGTGACAGGTGAGCCACCCGCTGAGCAGCGAGTACTCTTTTTACTCTCCTGTCCATGAGCTCCATACAAGAATTGATTTATTTCTAGGGCCCACAACGTTATTACAGATGTCAATGAGATCTGAATACTTAGCTCGCACCATATCTGATCATATTCCTTTGAAGTTGAACCTACAATCGGGCAGACCGATTACACGGGTTCCGACCTGGTGCTTGCAGGTAGAAACACTGACAAACCCCCCCTTCCACCAAGAATTGGCCACATGTATCTCCACATACTTTACTCAAAACGATAACTCCACACTTCTCCGAGCCACCGAATGGGGGACACACAAGGTGGTGATACGTGGACAGTGCCTTGTTGCATCTGTGGGGGCCCGCCGGGAACTACACCGTGAACTAACCGACCTCAAGGTTCAGCTCTGTGCAGCTAAAATAGTTGTAGCAATTCGGACAGCCTACCTTGAATTCCTCCGTGGCTTACGGGAACAACATAGAGAGGCTGACGCAAGATTGTGTAAACATGATTATCGGCACTACATGATGCAACAGTATGCTGAGGGTGACGGCTCAGGCCATCTGCTGGCATGGCTAATAAAGGAGACCCCTAGGCACACTCCCACTGGGGCAATTCGGCTGGACAGTGGCCAGGTGCTCACCACACAGGCTGACATTAATACAGCATTCAAAAACTACTACTCGTCACTATATGCAGCGGCTGAGACATTGCCATTAACACAAGCAACCGCTTTTCTTTTAATCCTATCTCCCTACCCCAAATATGTACGTCTCATATAGAGGAACTAGATGCACCAAGTAGGGTGGAAGAAATTTGCGCTGCTATAGGTCAACTAGCTCGCAATAAAGCCCCTGGATCCAATGGCTTGCCGGTCGAGTACTACTCGGCATACAAATCTCACCTGCTACCACCTATGCTGGAGATGTTCACTGAGGCATACTCATCCAATAAACTAACACAGACACTGCGTGAAGCACTTATCATTACCAAAACCTGGCCGGGACCCCCTAGATGTGAGATCCTATAGACCTCTTTCCCTATTAAATTTGGATTGTAAAATCCTGGGGAAAATCCTGGTGAACAGACTTCTCCCGCTAATGCCAGACTTGATACATGAGGACCAATCGGGCTTTATTCCTGGACGTAATACCTTTTTAAATATTAGAAGACTGCTTCGGCTTCTTCACAATAATACCCACGATGATAACTGGAGAGTGGCTGTTTTCCTCGATATTGAAAAAGCATTTTACACGCTCGGTTGGGATCACTTATTTATAACTTTGAGTCGTATGGGATTTGGGACTGGATTCTTGAAATGGGTGAGGGTCCTGTACTCTGACCCGACAGCTTGGGTCAAAACAGGCAACACTGAATTAGATAGCTTCCCTATCCGTAGGGGCACTCGACAGGGTTGTCCACTCTCACCACTATTGTTCGCTCTGGCGATGTAACCGTTAGCGGCATACCTGAGATAGAAAGCAAAATAATGGGGGATTCAGGAATCCCAATATTTTCACATAATCGCCCTATACACAGACGAGGCACTAATTTACCTACTTGACCATGTGGCTACTTTCGGAATAATATTGGGACTAAAGTTCAACTGGTCAAAATCCTGCATCTTCCCCTTGTCTCCTGTTTCCCCTGAAGTTCAATCGACCCTCCCCCAATATCGACTGAGCAGGAGTCACACTATGTTTAAATATCTTGGAGCGTGGATATATCACTCCTTGCAAGACCTGAGAGAAGGTAATCTGGATCAGGCGGTGAGAAGCATTCATGGATCGCTCCCCTTCTGATGCTTGCTTCCGCTTTCACCAATGGCTAGAGTGGCCATAGCCAACATGCTTGTTCTCCTAAGACTGTTATACTACTTTGTGGCAATACCAATTGTCCTCCTGAAGTCACTTTTCGAATGTCAAACAGTTTACTAATTGAACTAATCTGGGGGTAGGGTAGATGTTGTGTGGCCTTAAATGCGACAAAACACTCCATCGACAACGGTGGCTTAGGTATGCCTAATCTCGAGCTCTACTATGCCGCAGCACAGCTACAGTGGCCGCTGCGATGGTTAGGCGGGTCCCAGAATCCAGATAAGATATACGTGATGAACTTTCTCTGTACGATCCCAGCATGCACCTGGCTGAGAGACAAGACATGCACTCCCGTGCGAGGATCCTTATTATTGAATGTAGCCAGAATTTGCAGGCACAGATACATACACAGTACCTCTATACACATACCGTATTCTCGATTAATATCTATACCGCACTTATCAGCTGCCAGGGATATGTTGAAACATTGTGACATTTTGTTTTTTTTATTTTTTATTTTTTTCTTATATTCCTTCCCCTTAAATGTTTATTCACAATTTTTCAACCAATTATCCAGAATATTTGTCAGACTGCATAAGTTTATATATCTATTGTGAAATCACTTGTAAAAAAAAAAAATGTTTTGAATTCTGTATCACCCTATATTCTTTAATAAAATAATTCAAACAGAAAAAAAAAGAATTTTGTTCCATTGGACTGGATTAATTACCTTTTTGCCACTGCAAGTTTGAATAAATATGTGGCAACGTGCAAAAAAAAAAAAAAAAGCATTGTGACATGACCCCATGGACAACTGCTAACCTTGTCATGGTGGGAGGAACTTATACAATCCAATGACCTCCACACAGGATTATTCCTATCATACTGCACGATTAGGCGACTCATACATAATACATGGAGGAATAGTGACTGAGAACCAACAGCGTCACAGGTACTCACAATGTTATTGTCCAACCCAGGGACCAGTAAAGTCATCTCCATATTATATACTACCTTGAACACAGCACATTGCACGGGGTGGAAAACCTCCACGCCCGATAGAATGAGGTGCTACCCCAACCCCTGCCCCAGAGCTCATGGGCATCTGCAATGACTGGGGTTAAAGAGGCATCACGCAATCCAATGCTTCCTTTTACCAAATTCAATTACTTACACCAAACTTACCTATTCCAAACTTACCTATTAAATGCATGTTCCCGATGTCTGATCCTAAATGTCCAAGATGGGGCCTAGGAGGGGCCGGCTTCGACCACATGGTATGGGAATGCTCCCTACTACAATTGTCCTGGCGTCAGGTAACAGAGATTGTAGCTGATATAATGGATCACGCTTTGACAGTTGCACCTGAATCCTGTTTCCTGGGGCTATGCCACAGGAAACGTAGTGACAAATACCTCCACAGATTCATAGATATGGCGTTCACCGATTTTAAACGCCTCATTGCTATGTGCTGGAGGGCGCCCCCCCCTCCCCCCCCGCCCCCTGGACATCACCAGATGGCTGCATTCCCTGTTACAGCTAGCGCTTGCAGAAGCAGAAGTACTAAAAACATTACTATGCAGGGGCTTAGTACTGAGTGGCAGTGACATATGGAACGCATTTCTTGTCAAATTGGAAGCCAAAAACGACGCCCGACCCCCATGAACGAATTACATTACTTCACCCTCATTTATGAGTGACGATTTCTCCACTGCCCTCACACGGCTGCCGTGTCGGCGATTCCTCCTCACAGATTAGCAAAACCGTACTACTCACCCGGTGATAGCATAATGCATAACACTTTCCACATGAGGGAACCTCACACACGGTGCACTAACCTCATATACAGATCTATGGTTGGGGCTCTTCATATAATCACACCCACCCCCTCTCATAGATGGTCTTTTTAGGCAAGCGAGTCATGCTGAAAAAATGTTTTAGTAGAGCGGCACCCTGTTCAGCTTAAATAACAACAGAATCCCTTTTTCTAACTTCTGGAAAATATTTTCATGTCTGTAGACGCGCTGGGGAAAGGATGTCTCCACTAGCAGCACCATGCCCCCACGGCATTCTTGCTTAATCTGCGGCACCCCCACTCCCACACTCACACCCCTCGCCCTCTCAAACCTCACACAAATGGTTAAAAATGATGCACTTGTAATTGTGCGACCTTTACCAATGTTATTTCTTAATCTATTACTTTTTCTTTCCCTTTTGCTTTACTTTTCTTTCAGTTATCTATTTTCTGTTGTAAGCATCAAATACATTATAAATAAATAAAAAAAAGATTAAAACAAAGAAAAAAAGGAAACCAGTTTGGTATTTTTAAAAGCTTAGTCTTGATATTGACTAATTCCACCAGTAGGTCCACCAGGGCATACCAAATATTGTGGTTGGCATTCCCCTACACTGAAAGGGAAAAAGTGCTATTTCATCCCAGGGGTTGCATTTTAAGTTCGGTATTGAGAAAGCCTCCTTATGAACGAAAACTTTGTATTTTCATGAGGTAAAGGAGGAAGAAAAATCATTCACACACTGTTGAAAAATGAATCAAAAATCTAATTTACAATGGTACATAGACGTTTTGTAAATATTTTTAATAGACAGCAGATATAACTGCAGTAAGGAACTTGTTTTTCTCTGCCTATAACCTAGTCAGTAATTAATTCAGTTCTGCCATACTATACCTCTTCCATTGGCATTAATTAACTCGTGGTAGAGGTGAGAAATAACTCTCTGGGGAAAACAACAAGCTTGGCCTGATAAAAGAACCCACGCAGGAAGGAAGGAATGAGTTATTTACAGGCCATTAACCCTTAGTTATTCTGGAATGTGGAAGAGGGGGAATGACAGGAAAAAGAGATGAGCCTTGCCAAAACCTGACTTGGATCCTCATAGATGACATGTTCATAATAATTACAACGCTAATGTGAGAAGGATCTTTGACAATGGCCTGTTCCTAGCCAAGCATTCTCCTCTGATCACAGAGGGGGATTTGGCTCAGAACCAACCAGAATTGGTTTTCTATCAGGATGTCCTCATTGTAAAAGATCGGCCACTGGGTGAGGAGTCAGAGCTCCACTCACTGATACTTAGGTCTTGTCATCCTGAAAGACACATATGCATAGGGTTTTCTGGAATTGTTTCCTTTTACGTGACAGGAAGTACTGCAAATATGTCCAGTTTGCTGTAGGAACTTTCTTTTAATTTGGGTTAGGAGTTATCACTGATAATTCTCTACTTCAAGAAAGGCTTCCCCCCCAACCAACATTTCAGAACACGATAGGGCTTAGAGACGAGGCGAAGAGGAATGAGTTGTTGCTATGGCTTCCTGAAAGAGGAAAGAAATCTGGGTCTGTTCCTGGCTGTAACCAAGAACTGGAAATGCTTCCTGATGATAAGGCCAGCTGAACTCCTGTCGCCCCTTTGAATATAAAGGATATGTAGCTTAACTTTCCTGTGAAGAACGATTAGATCAGTGAGCACTGAGATCAGAGCTGGAGATCTTGCTGAAGAGAATAGTTGAGAGAGATTCCCAATGCTATGTGTGCCCTGGTGTTGCAGAGCCTGTCAATGATGGCTGGGTGCTTAGGAAGTGACCAGAAAAACAACTTCAGCATCTGAAACAAGCCGGTACTGAGAAAAATGTCGAACTAGGAAGGAACAGATTAAGATGTCAAGGGCACCTGAGAACCATAGAACATCAGCAGGCAATATTTCCCAGTTCATGCCATTTGGCATTTTTTGCAGCATGAATAAGAACAACAGTGGGCTCTTGCAGAAAAGGTATTCGGCCTCCTGGGGCCTGGGCTAGCTGGAGCTCTCAGTCTTGTCCTGCTGGATAATTTCAAGCTCCATAATGTCTTTTAATTCTAAAGGTAAAATCTGAGAGTGGAAAAAGCCAAAACAGTTATCCCAGCGATTAAGCGACCTCGTCAGGTTTGATTTTCAGTTTATCCCACTTAAAGTGATTGGTGTAAAAATTCAAGGCTTCAGACAAAGCATGAATCCAAAGTATCTGACTTTGTGGGTCCCTCTCTAATATCCCATTTTGCCCTTCAGAACAAGCTGGACTTCCATAAAAATTTATACATTCAGAAGGTAGTACAGACTGGAGTGAACCACTGAACTGTATTAGACCCTCACTCCGTCGTAGTTGGCCTGAAAAGGTGGTAGGAGTTGGTCACCTGTGTCCACTGACTTACATTGGTGCTTTGTGTGGTTTTTGATGCTTGTACAATTTTAAAACATACCTCTGGTTCCTCTATTCAGATTTTGGTCATTTGTTGTCATTTTGGTAATTACATATTTTCCTAAATTGATCTGGGAGTTGTATTGATTGATTTGGTGACTTTATTGTTGTCTTAAGCTTGTTATACAAATTGCCCTAAGGAAAAGCCTGTTGTTATGAACCGTAGTACCATGAACAAGCCCAGGACTCCACAGTGAAACAGAAATTGTACTTTACCTAATGAGACACTGGGTCATTAACTTTCTGGGAGATCATAAGTGGTCTCCACTCATGTAATAATCCAGAACACCATGTACAGTTTTACCTTTGTGATCAGGGCTGTGTTAACAATTGACTGAGGTGTATATTGGTTTGGTGGCCAGCAAATCCCATATCTTCTCTTGGGATGGCCATATTTGCACAACTCATATGGTTATTTTTCTGGATGCTACCTCCATCTGTTTATGTCATGAGCTCCAAAACGTTTTCCACAAACGTGTACCGTTAAGAAAACATGCAATTAGTGATTCATCCAAACGCATATCTATAATTTGTGCACTAGGTACAGTGACAAAAAGGGCGCAAGATCCAGGCTGACTTCTGCTACCAACTAAGGTTCATGGAACTCTTTTATTTTTTTGCAATCCTTAGGGCCCATGGTACTTTTGCTATGCCTCTTGCTATGCCCTGTACCGGCCCCCGGGTAAGGATCACCATGTGCGGCAAAAAGTTTCTAGAATCATGTTGCTTGTTGGCAATGCTAAGAACACAACAGCATGACTGAATGCTGGATCAGGTAAGAGACAGATACAGAAGAGCAGAAATACGTTCTTAAAAACTGAATTTTACTTGAACCAAAGGATGTCTCCTAGGACCTGTCAATTAGTTAAGTGCCTTTCTGTACACTCAGTGTGTATCCAGGAAATCTTTGAACTGGTATCTTAGGCCAGACTGGAAGGATGTGCCTAATAGTCTTTGCGGGTCCCTTGAAGGTTTATGAAGGTCAGATAAGGGAATGTGAGGGCAAGAGATGGGTTTCAGATAGTTAGGCTATGATTTTCAGTCTTTTCAAGATCAGAAGAAGGTAGACAGCAGCTTAAAGGTGTCTTTGGCAAGGTTGAGGGGTTTTTAAACACTGAGATCCAAGTGGGTTTCGGGCTTTATCAGAGGTTCAATTGAAGGTGACTGAGGGCTAGTGGAGGTTTTGAATGCCAGCTGAGGGTTTCTGATGGTCAAATTATGGTTCATGGGCTCTGTTCGAGAGTAGGCTGCGGGCATCTAAGGACAGCAGAGTGCCTCTCATGGTGGCTGAGAGATAGAACAGGGTTGCCTTAAATCTAGCTTGGGGTCTCTTAGGGTTGTCTAAGGGTCTATGAGGATCAGATGCCAGTTTGTGCGGACTGGTTGAGGTAAAGTGAGGGCTAGCTAAATGCCCCTGAGTTGATGGATTGTGATGATAAGATGCTGGCTCTTTTAACAGGTGACATCAAAGTCCCTTAGCTGACCCGGGAAGCCACACTTGACTACAGATAATGTTGGGTTAGATGACCTCCACAGTGTGCCCCTTCTCCCTAGCGTGAGCTTCTGCTGCCTATGCATATCTGATCTGCCTGTGGGGTAAACTTGCATTGCCTCTGACTGCGTTGCACATTTGGAGCATCAGAGAAGTTGCCACTGCTCATATATCTGCATTACTAGTTTTATGTCTCAGAGGAAAGTTTGCAGTGCTGCTGCCTGTGGCATATCTGTTCAATGTGTGTTAGGGAAGCCTGTAGTGCTCCTAGGTGTGTGGTACCTGCTCAGTGTGTGAGTGAAGCTTACAATGCCCCTGCAGCTTTTGTACACTGTTGAGCACAGTTTACATTTAATGATTAGAAGATAGCAGATGCTCGGACCACTGATTATTATGCTTGTTCAGCTATCTTGTAGTTTATCCCCCCGCCCCACCCTTGCCTTTATCAACCCCGAACTTGCTATGTCGGCAGTATTTAGCATTCACAGTTAAACATTTAGCAGGTTATGTCACTTGGTGAAGCCAGCACAATTTTCTGAATCAAAGGGAACTGGAGTACGTGCAGGGAAAATATGCTTTGGGAGGTCCATCCCCAAGTAGGATGGACCTGCTACATACATTTCCTACATTTTAAAAGAGGAAAGTGAGAGATTAAAAAAAATCAGGAGAAAGTATTTCCCCCATGGACTTCTATTTAAGCGGAGACAATTTCAGGCGGGAGACAGCCACAGTAAAGCCATTTTTTGCTTAAAAAATCCTGAGTCCCTTGTCAGAATCGAGTCTTTTGGCATATATGTTCCTACTTTAGTAAAGGTGCCAGATGCACTTTTAGCCAAAAACATTGTGCTAAATTGTTACCCATAGCTCATTGATCCTTGCTAACTTCGATCCCTCATGAGTTTTGTCAAACGTCACTGGTTCTATAGCACGATAATGTAAACACAATGATTGAGCCTGCAAACTTGCAGTTTAATAAAATTGAATGTGGTGTATGTGTCCGTGTGTCTGTGAAACAGAGCAAGCTAGTGTGTGAGGGCATGTGACTGGGTATTTATGAGTGAAGGAGCGAGAATGCATGAGAGTTTGCGCTGGTGTGTGTGTGATGAATTTGCGTGTGCGGTGTGTAAATGCATGGAGTGCTTGTGTGGTGTCTGTATGTATTTTTGAGGAGAGGTGTCTCTTGGTGTGTCTGTTTCTGTGTGGTGTTTGCCTGGTGTGTATGCTTGTTTGTGAGAGAAGTGTGAGGGGTTGTTTGGTGTTTATGTTTTTATGTGTTTGCTTGGTGTGTTTGTATTTTGTGTGTTAGGTGTGTTTATGTGTGTTTGTGTATGTATTTGTATGAGTTGAATCTGTGTGGGTGTGTGTATACGTTTTTATGTTGATGGTATTTAGTGTGTGTCTGTGTGTGGCTGTGTGTAGATTTGTTTGGTGTGTGCTTGTGTGACGCTTAGCATTATAATCATACCAACTGGTGCGAGGCTTGCTGTGCAGTTTGCCAGGCAGTGTTCTTTGTTCAGGGAACTGATAACGTGCCTTAAAATGGCCCTGATGCTGACATCAGGCATTCGGAGTTAATAGCTGTTTTGCTGTGACTCAGCGCCATAACAGTGGTAAAACTGGGTTACACAGGAATAATTGGGATAGATGCAGGTTACTCTAGTTAGCACAGGCAGAAATATGTACACGCATTGGCCTTCCCACTATGTGCTGGTGATAAACTTTTAAAGCACCTGGTCTTTCTGTTAACAGTGAAATGCTACAATGTTATTAGTTATATTGCTTTAAATTAAAATGTCATACTTGGAAGGTCAAAGCCCTCACAATAGCTGATGTACCTGTTGTCCTGATCTCCCTCGTTGCCTTAGAACAGACTCCCTGACTGCCTGTGCTCAAGCCAGCTCATCAGTTCTATCGGGCCTCTTACTCACTCCTCCAATAGGCAACATACATCTTGCCACTTGTTTTCTCCAGTTTTGATGGAGGCGGCCACCCAAAGTCCCCCCACGCTTCCATCCCACACTTATGTATTGTCAACATCCTGCGCCCACTCCACTTTTACGGGTTAGGGAACACTGAAACCATCTCCACCATTCTCACCTCATGTGGTTGGTGCTCCCCTGACACCCTTTCCATTCCTTCTTAACAGTAGTATTGCACTGATATACTCCTTTCTCTTCTTACCGGGCCTCTCTATCAGGGGCTGTGTTATGAATATGAGGTACTTTCCTTGTTTGTGCCATGGTGCACCTTTCAAAAAGGTATGACATGCGCAAACAGGTGCGGTGACCTGTATTGCAAAGACTGTGCTGCCCCCAGGACAGCTGTGAACTATGGAGCAGCTCTTTAAAAGCTGCTCTGTGTTTCACAGTGCAGGCGGGAACCACCCTCACTTTCAAGAGGGGAGAGAGATCCCCTTGCAGGGGGGTGCAGTGAGTGACTGCACCTGCCTCCAAGAGGATGTCTGAGGGCTCGATGGACCTCCTTTCTTGTCACCAAAGGGTTGATTATAGAAGGCACACTGAAAGTGCACCACCTTCTGTGTACCTTCTAAAGGCATGTTTGCAGGCATGGCTTCTCCGTTAGGGCAGATGAGCGTCGCCCCGTCCGCCAGCAACAGCCGCTGCAAATCACCCTTAACAAACAAAAAGATTATAAATTATGTTTATTATCTTTTCATTTGTTAAAGGGGTGGGGCATTGGGGATGACGAGATGAGGGGAGTGCACTGTACACTCCCCTCACTGCACTGGTATGTTTGGCCGGCCATCTCAGGCAGGCTAAACACACATGTGCAGTAGGCTCTCTCCAGCCCGGCAACATGGTTGCCGGGCTGGAGAGAGACTGCACAGGCTCCCAGTTTGCCTGGGAGCGCCCTGGCTGGGTGCTCCTAGCCAATCCTGATGCTTCTCTAAGCAGCACCAGGATTGGCTATAGGGCAGGCTGGGACCCTGTGCCTGCCTGCAGCGACGGGAGAGGAGCGGCGCAGGAGAGGAGCAGGTAAGGTATTTATTTATTAATTTATTTTTCTTATTAATTTGCCCCGCACCCCTCTGTACCGCCCGCCCCAACAAAGCCCCGCAAGCCGCTCCTGCATGTTTGCCTCAGCGGCCATGTCCATAATATGGTGTGGGCAAAGAGGCAAAGTGATTCCCTCATTTGCAAGCCTTATTATGTTTGCCACCGCTAACTGTATTAAAGAAGGGGACACACGTGTATGTGCCCCCTCTGTAATAGCAGTGGGGCAAGGGGGCGCACAAAGCAGGCACACACGCCTGTTGCACCCCGAGGCACAATATATAATATGGCCATAGGCATTTTGACCTCCCACACATGCCACTTCTCTCTGTAACTCTCTTCTTTCACTTGCTGGCACTCCTCCCTTTTGTCAGGTCTTCATCTAAACTCTTAGCTGTTATACCCTTGATGGTGGGTCCCTCTCCTTCTGCACCTCCTATCCCTAGCGACACTAATAATATCCTGCTGCCCTCAACGAAGCCCTTGTATGTTCTGTGGCCCGCGCCCTTCTACCCATGTTACCTGCATCTTCACTGGGCATCCTCTACCCCTTCTCATCACTACTATTCTCCTTACGCCTGCGCTGACATGCACCACCAACCCACCAGGCCCATATCTTCGCTTCCACATCACAACTCATGGGTTCGGCCTACTGGGAATGTGTTAACGTGGGAAATCAGAACAAGTGGTTCTGGAGCTCTGGCACTCTCACTACCTGTACCCATGTGTCTCTGCTGCATGTTATAAGCAGGGCCAGACAGGCCTATTATTCCTTCGGGCATCTCCTCATTGGGCTGGAGCCCTTGGAGGATGGTTTTGAAAGCTCGGGCTGCTTCTTGTCCCTCTGTCACTTTCCATAACACCCAGAGGTTCATTACAGCACGCCTGGGGAGGCTTCAAGTGAGAGAGGGAAGCAAAGGGAAGGTAGAGAGAAAGTTATCAGAGAGGGAGAAAATGGAGAAGTGGGAAGGAGAGAGAGAGAGAGAATGGTTGGATGGAAAGAGAGATGTAGTGCCTGGAGATGACGGGAGCGGGACTGATTTGAGCATTTATGCAGTTGCTGCGTGTGGTTCCCCAGTCCAGGTCTGGGTTCAAGGAGAAGAGCGGCTTCCATGCACCATGGTTGGCGCTCTTCCCTAGTCTCTACAGCAACTAGGGTGTTGCCTACCTCCCCTGCACAAGGCAACTGACTACCGCCGAAAGAGACAAATGTGAACAACGCAGGCATTATATCAGATATTGAGGTGGGATAACATACCCCCACAGCAACCTGTCACCACGTCTCAAGCCTATATCATTGCTCCACAACATGTTTTACTTCCCTGCGGTCTGTACACTTCCGCTTCATGTTACAGGCCTTTCTGTTACCAAATATACTTCTTTCGCCAGCTCTTTCTGTCCGCTCTGTCTGCCTTGGAATACCCTTTTTCTGTATTTCTTCCCTGTTGCTTCCTGCCTGCTTGCTTCCTCATGTCTATTATATTATGTTGTTCTATAGTACAGCGCTGGTACTTCTTTTAAGATCTATGAACGAGGCGTAGCCTCACATACACCTTGGGTTAGCATTTGGGTTATTTTGTACAGGGTACTCAATTTAGTTCCCTTGACGGAGAAGATCTTATTTGCCTCTTTGTCCTTTCCTTCTTCCTCTCTCCAATGGATATAGCTTTTGTTATTCCTCAAAAAGTATTCATCACTCTGGGAAAGGGCCCCAGGGTGTTTCTTTAACCTGTGTTAAATGTGCCCGTTCTCTAAATAGGAAGCACTTCAGAATTTCCAGAAAATCACCAGGATCCAACGCATTTGTTTTGGTGTATTGCCATTTTAGGTCTGACCCAGCGACATATTTAGCTATTTCACAAGCCTCGTGTTTTCCAAAAAAGTCATAATCTAAATACATACATACAAGGACCTTTGTTCAGTCCTCCATTGGTCTGCTCAAGCCTTATTAATGTGCTGTTTCCTCCCTTTATAGCATTCGGCATGGGGTAATGGGTCAAACCACATCCTTGGATGTCCTACACTCTGAGTGACGGCATTTTATATTTTTACATGTGCACAGCTGCTTGAGAAGGGGTCCCTTGGCTGGTAAGCCTCGCAGTAGCGGCTCGCGGGCTGCGGAGGGGCGGGGAGGAGGCGTGTGGGGGCAACACCTATTATTATTATTTTTTTATTTTAAAACAACACTTACATTTTTCGGCACGGTCCCACGCCACTCTGCTTCTCTTCCTTTCAGGCTGCACAGGAATAGGCTTCCAGCCTGCCTTGCGGCCAATCCTGACGCTTTCCAAAGCAGCATCAGGACTGGCTGGGAGCGCCCTGGCTCGGCGCTCCCAGGCAGACTGGGAGCCTGTGCAGGCTCTACAGCCTACAGTGCATGTGTGTTTAGATGGCCGGAAACGGCCGGCCAAACACACATGCGCTCTGAGGGGGAGTGGTGAGCACTCCCCACAGTGCACATCACCCCTGTGGCCCGCCCCTTTTAAACAATATGATAATAAACATAGTTTATTATTGTTTTGTTTACAAGGGTTTGCAGCTGCCGCTGCTGACGGGGACGACACTCCTCCGCCCATACGGAGGAGCAACAACTGAAGCCTCGGCTCCTGGGCATCTCCTTGTTTTTATATGTTTTATACGATTGCTACTTTTTTTTTAGCATCTTGGGTAAGCTTTTAAAAAATACATGCTTGCCAAGGTCTGTCCTATTGGCTTTACCATTGCTTGTGGCTCATTGGGGCGGGCTGTGGGTCAGGTGGTAAGTGACTTATCTATACTGTGATTAGATGGCACAGCTTTCCCACGATAGCCCTGGTTTTTCGACAACCATTCCTACATCTTAAGCAGTTGAGATGGGCACATTCCATCAACACCCAGGCCCAGGAGCCTGCCTTTGGACTTCCACATATCATAGGTGATGGAGGAGCTGTTCTTTAATAAAAACATACTTTTGTGGTTTCATCTAATAGACTTTAAATGTGCTCTACACAACCTTGATAGCTGTAATGTACCCTGAATGTTTTCTTTTTAGGTACACTCTCAGGGAATGGAAATAATTCCTATTTTGGCTTTACATACATCTCTCCCCCACCGATAACCTACAGAAACACATATGCTTACCCAGTCCAGATTTTATCATTTGCTTTATGGCAACGTGGCTACGTTTTTTCATCAATATACAAAAAAACGACAAGGATGCAAGGGAAAAAAAGACTGAATGTGACAAGTGGCACCTTGCAATGCCCCTTATCTCGTCTGTGGGCTAGACAAAAATTTGTGAAATGGAACACTACACCTACGGGCATATTTACCGACATTTCACGCAACGTAGGGCAGCCAGCAAAGTTGCTATGCTGCTACATTTCTGCTCTCTCCCCTTGCTCTGGAGCACTGTGTGCTCCCCAGTACCAATGCAGGTAGCCTTGCACCAAGGTGCAACGACGCCTGTGTTAGGAGGATCATTTTTGTGCAAGAAGGGACACCTTCCTGCACAAAAACAATCCTTGGAAGCAATTTCTTCTATGTGTGCTGCGAAATGCAGCACGCACGCAAAGAGGAAGTAATGTGGAGAAATAGACATTTCTTGTTGTTACATCTGCTTCAGGAAGGTGTAGCTTTTTGTCACAATCTCAGCTTTACTAGCCTTAGTAAATCTGAGATTGTGTCAAAATCCATGGGTCTATGAATCATAAAGCTCATGCTCCTCCCATTGAATGCTTTCCTAACACAAAGAAATGCAAGGCAGCATTATTTTCTGCTTTCCGTTACTTTGTATTTACTATGCCATGTAAAGTGGATTTGTGTGGCTTTGTAAATGGCAAAATGGATTTTGCATCGGGGCTGAGCCATAAACGTGATGCAACTCCGAAGTGAAACATTAGTAAAACTGGGCGATTGCCTCTTAAACTGGTCCTTATATCTAGCCTGGTCTATAGATGTGGCCTGGTAGTCCTTCCTCTGTATCAGTAAGTGCTCTCACTGAAGCCCCTCTGCATTCATGATAGGTGACAACACAGAAATCGCAAGCGCTCAACGTCCTCAAGGTTCAGTCGGCTACCAATGCTAATCAGCTATCTCAAATTGTGGCTTGAATGTAATTAGGGCATCGCTACTGTACACCCAGGCATGGCGGCTGAAATTGGCCTTGTAGTTGCTGCATCATTGGGTCACGTGCCCACAAGTCCTCTAGCTCTGTCCCCAATGTCCCTGAGCAAAGAGCTTTTACCTTCCTTCAACGTGGGGGTCCTTATCCCAACAGCCCAAAGCACTACGAGATCAGCATTGTCTCATTGGGTATCCTGAGGCACTGGGGGTCCTCATACCAACAGCCCAAAGCACTACGAGATCAGCATTGTCTCATTGGGTATCCTGAGGCACTGGGGGTCCTCATACCAACAGCCCAAAGCACTACGAGATCAGCATTGTCTCATTGGGTATCCTGAGGCAGTGGCCCGATTACAAATCTCACACGATTACTGTCGCAAATATAGCAAATTAGAGAGTGCACAATTTGCTTCCAGTTGCTAATCTGACACCTCGGAATAGGAATTACATTAAAATTGTGTATGAATTCAGTTCACCTAGGCCAACGGTACTCAAAGTACGGCCCGCGGGCCGCCAGCGGCCCCACGGACCTAGCTTGGCGGCCCGCGAGACGCACACCAAACGCCACATCATAATGGCAGCAGTATGTAAACATAGAAGAGGGCCGCGGGAGCATGCTCCCGCGGCCCTCCTCTATGTTTACATACTGCGGCCATTGTTTATGGCGTTGCCCTGACGATCCTGGAAGCCAAAGCCCCATAAAAGTCAGCACTTGCAGCTAACTTTTATGGGGCTTTGGTCGTCTGCTTCCTGTCACCGGCTCCACGTCTGCTGCCCGCCTGCCTGCCTGCTGTTCCACATTTGTGGCATCTTTACAGTGCTTTGAGTCAGGTAAGGCTCTTTGGTTATTTATTTATTTGTTTTTAATGTAGTGTGTGTTACTGGGGTAGGCATGAGAGCAGATTGCGCTGTGTATGTGCGCTGTGTGTGTGTTACTGGGGTAGGGGTGAGAGCAGATGGCGCAGTGTGTGTGCGCGCTGTGTGTGTTACTGGGGTAGGGGTGAGAGCAGATGGCGCTGTGTGTGTGCGCGCTGTGTGTGTTACTGGGGTAGGGGTGAGAGCAGATGGCGCTGTGTGTGTTACTGGGGTAGGGGTGAGAGCAGATGGCGCTGTGTGCAGATGGCGCTGTGTGTGTTACTGGGGTAGGGGTGGGAGCAGATGGCGCTGTATGTGTGCGCGCTGTGTGTGTTACTGGGGTAGGGGTGAGAGCAGATGGCGCTGTGTGTGTGCGCGCTGTGTGTGTTACTGGGGTAGGGGCATTGTTTTGAAAAAGGGGGTGGGGTGGTTGTTCCCCCTCTAAGACCCGCCCCCTCTAAGCCCCGCCCCCCGCTGTCACTTCAGTGCGGCCCTCGGCCGCAAACCATACTGCAATTTTGGCCCCCGAGAAAAAGTTTGTGAGTACCCATGACCTAGGCCATGTAAATTGGAATTACGCGCACTTTGCTTTTACTGTCTGTGGCAGGCTTTATCTGAGTTGCACCAGGAAAACTGAGAAACTTAGCCATATGTCCTCCTGGTTTAATAAATTCAAGTCACATCATTTGTTTTTGTTATAGTCTTACATCAAATACTTCTACGGAATTTTAAAATATGAGCATCATGAAAGTTCCAGAAGTAGACCTCTTCCATCTTCTTGGATGGATCTATTTGTTTTTCCTTGATGCGGGTCCTGTTATTTCTGTGATGCTCCACTGAGTTCCACTGCAGCAGGAAGGTGAGTGTATTTCTTATTAAAACATTCAGGTCCCCTCTGAGAGCCCTCTGCATTATTTATCCATGCATTGTCACCAGGAGCCAGCGGTAGCCATAGTTACCAGCAATGCCAGAGACCTTTACATTTCACAAAGGTCTCGCCGCCATCTACTTGGAATTATTCAGAGAAGTTGTCATGCGAACACAGCTAGGGGCAGCCGGGTTAAAAGGCTTTGATTAAATTAAAATAAAATATCATACCTCATATCCCGACACCGTCCTTCACATAACTTTCGTTCTGCTTCACATCTTCAGTACATTGCATTATTTACATTTCGGTGGTTGTCTAGGTCTGTATTTAGCAGTTATCGGTGTGCTCACCTTTGGGTTATTAGCGATATGCAAGGCTGTTTTTTTCTGCTAAATTGCTTACCGTTTTCAACGACGGACCACGCAGCAGGGATGCCACTTCCTCTAGAAAAACAACATTAAAAAAAAATTATTTCTTCGGAAGCAGTACTAACAGCCTATTTCAAAGATAGATGCACAGTCACTCATCATAGCAGCAGATATGTGCTGATCATGATGGCTGGAATAGTATTTAACGATTTGTAACACCCCCACTGTACTGGAACATGTGCCTGTAGGATCACAAGTGCTTTGGAACATGTGCTTGTAAAATCACAAGTGCCTTGGACCTGTGCCTATAGTGTCTCAGTGGTTTAGAACCTTTGCCTGTAGTATACCAAGTGCTTTGGAACTTGTGCCTGTAGTATCTCAGTGCTTTGGTACCTGAGCGTGGAGTATACTGAGTGCTTTGGCACCTATGCCTGTAGTATCTCTGTGCTTTGGAACCTTTGCCTGTAGTATGCCGAGTGCTTAAGTACCTGCGCCTGGAGTACCATAAATGCTTTGGAGCTTGGGCCTGTTGTATCTCAGTGCTTTGGAACCTTTGACTGTAGTATCTCGGTGCTTTGGAATGTGTGCCTGGAGCACGCCAATTGCTTTGGAATCTCTGCCTGTAGTATATCAGTGCTTTGGAACCTTTGACTGTAGTATCACAAGTGCTTTGGAAACTGGGCATGTAGTATCCCAAGCACCTTGGAAACTATGCATGTAGTAGTTAATGTGCTTTGGAATCTTCACCTGTAGTGGCCCAAGTGCTTTAGAACCTGTGCCTATAATAGCGGAAGGGCTTTAGAACATTTGTCTACAGTATCTCAGTGCTTTCAAACCTGTGACTGTAGTAAATCAAGTGCTTCGGAACCTGTGAATGTACCATCACAAGTGCTTTGGAACCTTTGTCTGTAGCATCTCAGTGTTTGGAACCTGTGCCTGTAGTATCAGAAGGTCTTTAGAACATGTACCTAGAGTATCTCAGTGCTTTGGAACCTGTGCCTGTATTATACCAAGCGCTTTGGAACTTGTGATTGTAGTATCTCAGTGCTTTGAAACCGTTTCCTGTAGCATCCCAAGTGCTTTAGAATCTCTGCCTATAGTATCAGAAGTGTGTTAGAACCTGTGCCTATAGTGTCTCAGTGCTTTGAAACCAGTGCCTGTAGTATACCAACTAATTTGGAACTTGTGCCTGTAGTATCTCAGTGCCTTGGAACCTGTGCCTGTAGTATCCCAAGAGCTCTGGGACCTGTGCCTGTAGTATCATAACTGCTTTGGAACATTTGCCTGCAGTATCCCAAGTGCTTTGGAACCTCTGCCTGTAGTAGCTCAGTGCTTGGAACCTGTGCCTGGTGTATCTCAGTGCTTTGGAATATCTGGCTGTAGTATCACAAGTGCATTGGAACCTGTGCCTGTAGTATCCCAGTGCTTTGGAGCCTGTACCTGGAGCATACTGAGTGTTTTGTAAACTGTGCCTGGTCTACCTCAGTGTTTTGGAATCTTTGCCTGTAGTCCCCCAAGTGCTTCGGAACCTGTGCCTGTAGTATCAGAAGGCTTTAGAACCTTTGCCTATAGTATCTCAGTCCTTTGGAACCTGTGACTTTAGTATACCAAGTGCGTTGAAACCTGTGCCTGTAGAAAAACAAGTGCTTTGAAAGATGTGCTTGTAAAATCACAAGTGCTTTGGAACCTGTGCCTGTAGTATCCCAAAATCTTAGAAACATGTGCCTGTAGTACGATAAGTGCTTTGGAACCTTTGCCTGTAGTATCCCAGTGCTTTGGAACCTGTGCATGTAGTATCCCAGTGCTTTGGAACCTGTGCATGTAGCATCCCAGTGCTTTGGGACCTATGTCTGTAGTATCTCCGTGCTTTGTAACATTTGACTGTAGCATCACAAGTGATTTGGAACGTGTGCCTGTTGTATCCTAAGTGCTTTGGAACCTGTGCCTGTAGTTTCTCAGTGCTATGGAAATTGTGCCTGTAGCATCAGAAGTACTTTGGAACTTGTGCCTGTGGTATCCCAATTGCTTTGGAACTTGTGCCTGTAGTATCTCTGTGCTTGGACCCTGTGTCTCAGTGCTTTGGAACCTTCAACTGTAGTATCACAAGTGCTTTGGAACCTGTGCCTGGAGTATACCAAATGCTTTGGAACCTGTGCCTGTAGTATTGCAAGTGCTTTGGAAACTGTGCCTGTAGTATCACAAGTGCTTAGGAACCTGTGCCTGTAGTACAATAAGTGCTTTGGGACTTGTGCCTGTGGTATCCAAAGTGCTTTAAAATCTGTGTCTGTAGTATCAGAAGAGCTTTGGAGCCTGTGCCTGTAGTATCTCAGTGCTTTGGAACCTGTGCCTCTAGTATCAGACGTGCTTCGAATGTGTGCCTGTGGTATCCCACGTGCTTTGGAACCTGTGTCTGTAGTATCTCCATGCTTTGGAACCTGTGCCTGTAGTATCTTAGTGCTTTGGAACCTGTGCCTGTAGTATAAGAAGTGCTTTGGAATGTGTGCCTGTGGTATCCCACGTGCTTTGGAACCTGTGCCTGTAGTATATCAGTGTTTTAGAACCTGAGATTGTAGTATACCAAGTGCATTGGGACATGAAGATGTGAAGCCATAGTATCCCTGTGGGTGTAGTATCCAATGATCATGGAAACCTTTGGCTGCCCCACAGCTAGGGAGCTTCGACACCTATGGCTGCAGTATCCTTGGTGCTTTGGAAATGGTGACATTAGTTTCCGTAGAGTACCAGATCCAGTGGCTCTTATACCACAGTGCATTGGAACCTGTCGCTACAGCAACTCCACTACTATGAAACCTGTGCCTGTAGCATGCTTTAGGGCCGGCGGTTGTAGTATCCTTCAGTACCCAAAGTGCTTTGAAACCCACAGATGCAGTATACCTAGTGCATTTTGAACATTGTTGTTGTTGAAATATACAGTTTCAAAACTTAAACTTGAGATTCAATGTCTGCATCTGAATAACTGAATAGATGTATGTCAAGAAATTAAAAGAATACTAGAACCCTCGCTCAAACGTGTTAGCAGTGATTAATCTCTGTCGTGAAAGGGACAGTATTGTTGGAAGATTACATATCTGGACACAATTGGGGCGTACAATAGAAATAATTAATTGAAAAAACATTCATGCCTGAGTTATTCATTTGTATTTTGAGACATGAACTAGTAAAGGTATCTCACCTAATGCCTTTATACAGCCGTCTCATTCAATACTGCAGTAAAGTTACTTTAAGATTGTGCTGGGGGAGCTCAAGCCACCCAACAAAAGATGGCAGCCAGTGAGCACCCCATTAACGTAGCTCCTGTCACACATTGCTGTTCCTGAGACCTTGTTGTCTCACCCTGAACTCATTCCAAACATAAAGCTTATGTACTGCATGTGCCTAACCTTACCTGGTAGTTGACTGCAGTGTCACGACTATGAGGTTGGGTTTTGAAACAGAGGGCGTGAAGCCTGACGCGTCGACGTCATTCATATACATCAGGTGCCAGTCAGCTTTCTTTTGCAGGTAGTCTGCAAGATGTCTGACCGCCTCCCAGGCCACAGCAGGTAACACTAAAGAGGACTCTGAAGAATTAAGAACTTCCTGCAACGAGAACATCCAAACGATTGTTAGTTTACTTTTATTGTCCCTGCTAACAGAGTTCATAGTACATTTGTAATAAATGTTTCTTAAGCACGATGTTTCATAAACCATCATAAATAACTGTATATTTATGTTACATATTAATTGAGCAAATATGAGCATGCTTTAGACTGTGACGCAGAAGAAATATTGCACTATCAATATTAGAGGCTAGTTTAATACCCCGCATAGGCTGCGCATTCTAGTTTGGTCTTGTTCTGTCTAACAGATAACTTTGACATGATGGGACAAAAAATAGCCCCAATCAGTTCAAGAAGGATGTGCTAGGAATGGGCTTGGTGAGCAATGCCCTGATGAAGTTCCATACAATCTCTGCCAACATGCTTATAAATCCTACCGTTCCATGAGAGCTCTCCATCTCCAGTTACACCAGGAAAGGTGAATGTGCCAATACAGACGTTTGGTGCAGTTAAAAAATTCCCTTCAGAAAAACAATTGTACTATAACATTACAACAGACTGCTGAGAGCTATACTGGTTGTTATAGGCCTTGAAGCTGAGTTATAGGCCAGAAGGCTACGGCTTGTAACGAGGGAAGGAGTCTTTACAACCTTTATAGCCCTAGGCAGAAGAACTATGAGGCTATTGCAACATTCCACCCACCAAATCCAGAATATTGTAAATTAAAGAAGGAAAAACAGAAAACCAAACATTGGAATGCTAGAGCGAAATGAATATGCCAGTCATTATTGGCTCTTTGCTTTACTGGGGTTCCCAAAATCCAAATATTCTAATTAAAAGGTAGACCTGGTAGACCAGACTTGTCATTGCAACATCCTTCACTATTACATCCAAGTATGGGTAACCATGCTTTTGGAAATCAATATATTTTTCCCAGCAGTCATCTGACACTTTCATGCAATTAACTGCTGTTGCCTTATTTATTAATGTACAATGAAATGATAAATATATCTGTGTACAACATTTTCTTTTTAAACTTTTGATTTACTGCCCAATTCTGTATGTTTGTTACCCAAGTGCTAAAAGTGACTTATTTGAATGTGCTGAAAGTGACGTATTTGACGGGAGTCTATGTATGGGCTTTTTGCAAGCTCCCATTGGTCTTCTTCCCTTTCAATCATAAATCATCATCGTCATCAAAGAGCTTGTTTGATAATGTCATGTCGGCTTTGTTCCTTTATGACCTTGTTTAATACACTTCACTAGCCTTGGTCCTGTGGCAAGTTATTTGCTAGGATCTTGTTAGTCTTTTTTCACTATGACCTTCTTTTGTGGACTCAGTATGGCCCTGTTCCTCTACGACTTTGTTTGGTAAAATCCTATATGATGGTGCTGTCTTTGTTTCGTAAGATCTGGTTACACGTGTTCATCTATGAACGTACTGGGTAAGCACCTTCAATCTAACTCCTTCAGGCCTTTTTTGGGTAAGCTCCTTTGGCATTGTGGGTTTATGATCCTGTTCGGTAAGCTCCCATTTGCCTTGTCCTTCTATCAACTTGCTCATTTACTTCACAGTGGTCTTTTTCCTTTATGACCTTGTTCGACAAGGTTCTGATTACTTTGTTCCTTGTTCCTTTGGGACCTCTTTTGGTAAGCTTCCACTGTGTTTTTATTTCACTGTAACCTTATTTGGTAAGCTCTGTCGGCCGTGTTCCTCTACGCCCTTTTTCCTCTGCTATCATATTTGTTTACATTATTGTTTACCATTCTTGTCTGCTCCTGTTGGAATTATTCATTAATGATCTTGTCTGGTAAGCACCCAGTGTTGTTCTTCCTCTATGAACTTATTTGCTAAGCTCCTATTGATCTTCTTCTTCTGAGGCCTTGTTTGGTAAGCTCCTGGCGGCTCCTCCATATGGTCATGAAACCTACCAGCGACTTGAATTAACGCACAGTAGGGGAGTACTTTAATTTATGTATACTTTTGTACTCTTGATAATTAGTTACTGTCCAATGTTAACTTCCCCACCTTTATCCAGATAAACAGATTAATACGCCCCCCAGTATCAAAACAAATTGCCACCGGGAAAACGAGTAAATTAATGTAAGAATGTATTTGGCATAATCCCATGCTTCTAAATGTAGTGCTCTAATTCCTTCATAATCCATCATGAAACATATGTAGTCCAAGATCTTTTACTACTTCAATAGTTGTGCACTCTATAGGAGGCCATAACCCTGGTTTCACTCTGCTCATTATTCCTCTGCTAACTTGAGGCTTCATAGTTTATAACTTTAGTTTATATTAAAAGTTCCACAAAACTTTCTATAAATTGCTGATGGACATGTTAATCTCTAGGCTAGGAAGGACTAATGAATAATGGATTCATACTATTTATAGTGATAAGATGAATAGGCTGCTATTAACACATCCTTCCCATTAGACACTATGAAAATTGAAGCATCTAATTGCATAGCAGATACCAATTCCAAAAGCTGCAAAGCACTTTTTAATGTAGCTGAACAACATTTAATATCTGCAGATGCCTCTGCGGAGTCTGGTGATATAAATCAGTTCAGAGGCGATTTTAGGCCTTGTACTGCATTACTAAAAAATGAGATCTCACATTCTCGAGGCACAGAATAAATTTGCATGATTGAAGATGAAGACAAAGTGGCCTCGGTTGTGTGGCTTTTGCTCTTAATTTTTGATGAATTGCATGTACAATGCAGTTTAAGGAAGACTGTGTAGCAGCAGAAAACAAATTAGGAAACAACGAATTATGAGATGCACAAAACACTTAACAAAGCAACTATTCAATTAAATTGAGATTGTGACCAAAATAGTTCATCACAGCACGTGCCCCAGGGAGTTTGTGGGAATTGCTGTACATGTCATTAGCGCTGAAGCAGCCATTAACGAGCGCCAGATTGCGGGCCTAGCACGTCTGCTCCATCTAATGTTTCACTTCTAGCGCCGCGTTCAAGAGATGACACCGCATTTCAAAATTTGTTAAAAATAGTGTTGAATGTTTCTGCGGCATTGCTGGTGCCTATCTGAGCTTTGCCTGGTTTAGTAGCAGTGGTGGTGAAAGGGGTGCAGGGAGCTAGGCTGGTGCGTGGGGCACACAAACCTTCTTTAAAGGCAGGAGCAGGGGCAGTAAACCAGACACAATGGCTGACGGGGGCACGGTCATATGATCAAAGAACGGAGTGTGGAGCTATTGGCAACATCAAGAGACCCCGCCTCCTACAATCGGGCCAATGAGCAGCCTCTTGCCGTGCTACCTGGGACTACGAGTCTCTTAGCAGCAAACACACCCAGCATCCGGCTGCCGGATTTATATTGAATTTTAAATTTTGCTGCTTTTCACAAGGCTGAACAATCTTTATCTATTATTGCAAGCTCCAAGAGCATAATAGAAAGATGCACTGTTGCGCAATTCGTGGATCAAGGGGCAAAATTCATAATTATTCATAAATATTCATAGTTATTGAAGTATTGTCACGTAGTGTTATCGGCGAGCCTGAGCCAGTCTACTGGATGCTGAAGTATTGCAAATTAGGTGGCTCCAAGGTGACAGCAGCTTATCTTCATACTGGAGTGCTGTAGTTGTGTGGACCAGGACCTGCTGAGTGGTGGAGGGAGACTGGCCTCCTAAAAGGCCTGTGCTCTGCCTGCCAGATGGTGACAGTAGGTCACCTGGGAAGGGTGCTTGGTGGTGATGTGGTCGAAGTTCCCTATTGTGTTGTGAATCAGCGAGTCACCAAGGGTGGTGCCAGGAGCATGGATAGATCTGGATGGCACCTCGATTTGGTGTTGCGCGTATTTACAGTGTGGTTCTCCCTCTTACTTTGGAGAGGGCGGAATTCTTTGTTGGTAGCATCGAGTCAGGAACCCTGCTGGATCTCTGCCTGGCATATTCCCTTTCCTATTCCCCCACTTGATCTGAAATGCCATTACAGATTTATGAATTGCCACCTTCAGATTTCCTCTTGTACCAGTCGCCTGGAAATTGGCTGTTCTACTGTGCGAACAAAAAGACCTTCCGCAGATTTCAGGGATTTCACTAACTATCATTCCAACTCTCTCCTGCCTTTTATTTCTAAGGTTTTATAAATACATAAAACAATTCTGACTTTCTAATTTTAAGTTCAACAGGTAACTGGAATCAGCTCTAGAAAGCTTTCAGGAAGTGGAAAGGAAGCAGGACTTTATGTTCATGCTCCTGGAGTCATGTAGGCACTCTGTGCTGAAAACCCAACTGAGCCGATGTTACCATGGTTAAGGAAGGACTGATGATATGTGTGGAGCGGTGCCATCAACTGGAAGACGGCTGTGTACTAATGGAAAGTGTTGCATGATGGTGTCTTACCTGTAAACTATAAGTTCCAGAATTACTAAAGTCTCAGATTGTTAACAGATGATGATGGCCCTTGGATTACGTGTTATACCTTTCCTCGTGTCTCACAGCATCATTGCAAGGCCATTGAGTTTTATGCTGCTAAAGTCATGACCCTTGCTTCATGGATATTTAATTTATGTTTGTGTAACATATCTTCTTGAGAGTTGCTGAGGACATGCCTTGTGTCCTCTAATACGTAAACCAGCCAAGGAATAAAGTAATTGCAAAAAAAACTAAATACAAGACTATTAAGGAAAGGGCCCTGGGTTTTGAAATTCAAAGAAATCCCAGAACCGTGAGCCTTGTGCAAGGGCAGCATGATAATGTCACTGAATCCCCTTCCACTAGCATTTTCAGCCTAAAGAACAAACAATGTAAAGAACAACGAGTTATTGCCACTAAATTTCAATTTAACATCTAACGTTGAAAAGGAATTGGAGGGAGACCTCCTATTCACAGTGCGAGAAAAAACAATAGAAAAAGAAAGTATGAATTGATCAAGATGCACAAACCCTAGTTAGAGAACAGGGGAGAATGTACTGGCTAACAATACTGGAAAAGGTACGAACAGAGAAGGAGAAAAGTTAGTCCACATAGTAAAATACAGCAGAGAAGAGCAGGGAAGTTCTCATCAGTAAGCAAGAATTCATTACTCATGACACACCCACTCATCTAGCTCCTAAATCGGATATCTTTGGTGAAAAAGAAGTAGTAAGTTGTACAAATCTTTCAGTAATCCTGAGCTTGTTGCATCCAATCCTCAGTTTCCTGAATATTAAAACCAAAGACATAACATTAGAGTCCTTCTCAAAGGATATAAGAGGGAAGATGATAAAGAATAAGGTTATTGTTAACTTCCATTTAAGTACAGTAAAAGGTAAAATCGTAAGAGAGGTAGATACATTCAGGAGATATAAGATCAATGTGCAGAAGAAGTCAAATATATTGCTCAAGGGTAGGGTGGTAAAAAGAGCAAATAGTATGCTACCTAGTTTTGATTCTAATTCAGTGCTTTTGAGCCGGTAGTTGCAGATGGAGCCCATTGACACTCATTTTTAGGGCCAAGAACTTATTTTTCCTCCACAGACTTTGATACGGAGCAAGAAAAACGAAAACACAAAAGGGGAAGAAGGATGATGAGAAAGGCGGAAAACAGTGACAAATGGAAAAAGCGGGAAAGGTAAAGAACCTGAAAGAGTTAGCGACAGGGGCAGGGAGTGGCTACAGTTAGATTAAAGAGACATGAGATGGAATCAAGACTACACAGCCTTCTCATTCAGCTCCTCAATATTTGATAGCGTGGGCCGCCAGCTTCTGAGCATAACTTTGAACCCTGGCACTTATTCTTTTACAAATTAAGCACTGGTCTAATCGTGACCCTTATATGATCAACTGAGTGAAGTAAGAACTTAGCCCATCAAATTACTGTTGACACAAATAAGTAGGGGCAGGATAATACAAACCTAGGAGAAAGACACGAAAAAAGAGTGAAAATAATCTAAATTGGCATTGATAAGGGCCATGATTTCCTCTGAACGTAATGAAGGTCTTTGAAAATAATGACTTGGAGCATAGCAGAAATAGGTAGGTGGCAAAAGGGGTTGGAGTGAGACCTACTATGAAATAGAATAGCTACAGCAGGCTTGCATGAAACGAGGAAACAACAAGGGGTTTTCATGACTACATGAAGTATACTGAAAATGTAGTGAAAGAGAGGTAAGGTCATCCTTCAGGAGCGCTTTGACTCTAATTTCTGCATCTCTAAATGTTGAGGTACAAAGAATATGTTTGAACAATAGTAAATTCATTACTGTGCTTAAAAAAAACAAAAGTAGGTGTCCCCTGGGGGGGGGGGGCGCGGCCCCCAAGGAAACCATACAACTACTAAAAAATATATAGATCTCTATATATATATATATATATATATATATTAGTCAACGTTATTAGAAAAAAGGTGGTTGATGCTAAACGTCGCACATCTGAAACAGAAAGCTCCAAAGTCATATAACGTATGTAAAGTCTTATACACAGTGCCAACCTGGTAGGGAAACCCAACCACCAAGGGTTTCAGAAGTACACAGAAAAGTCAGGTGGAGACAAGCAAGGACCACCTATGCCACGTGCTGTAAAGTACAACATGCAAGAAAAAAAAGGCAGACCAGGGCACTCCAAAAAATATAATATAATGATAAGTCCAAGATGAGTAGAGTTGCAAAAGATATTTTAATCCTTGATAATAGGAAAGAAGACACGGTATTCCAAGGTAATCGTGTCCTTAAGTGAGACAAAACATATGAGGAATCAGAAAACAGACAAAACGTGTTTCGTCCTCACTGACTTTTTCAAGGCTCAGAGATTAGGGTTCTTGCATATATATATATATATATATATATATATATATATATATATATATATATATATATATATATATATGTGTAGATATATCTATCTACATGGATATATCTATAGATAGATCTATATATATATATGGAGATAAATATATCTATATAGAGATAGAGCTATATATATATATATATATATAAATATATATATATATATATATCACTTTTGTCAACACATGTGTGGTTTCCCTGGGGGCTGCGATCGGCCCCCAGGAAAACCAGACCCACATATAAAAGTGATATATACATATATATATATATATATATGTATATTTGCCACCAGTTGTCTTGCAGTTGCAGCTTGCGTCTTCAAAGCAATGCACGTACTTCAACTGACGCATTTCAACTGTAGCTTTTAGGCAGCCATAAAAAAGTCAAGTAAGTATTGTGATTATGTTTCTGCTACAAAAGGATCAGACTTTTGTCTAGTGGCAGTTTTAGTGCCATAAAGAAGCGCAGAAGGTTTATATGCCTACTGCAAAGAGCAAATATGTATTTTATGTAAATAGCTGAGTACATTAGTAAAGTCAGCCATTACCTGCGCTATAATACAAATGAAATGTATGTGCGGGGTGGCTATGGAGAGATGAAGGGCACTTTTGCTGGGTGGTAATGAGGGAATCCGAGGAGGAGGGATTGTTGTACTGGGCGCAGGAGGTGCTAAAGACTGTGACGAATGGTATGTGACAAGGTGTTTTTTGAGTGTCTTGAAAGAAAGTGATGATTGAGGGAAGAAGCGCAGGTAAGGTGGCCTCTACTTTTGCACGTATTTCACACACACCATCGATTTTGTGACTGTCTACGTAGGCTAGTGTTTTAGAGCAACAGTTTAGCCAATAGCAGAGATGGCATCTTGATGGGTAACTGCTGCCGTCACTCGGGTTATAGAGGACAGCTCTGACATAGGATCAGAGACTGAGACATCAGATACTGAGACAGTATCTGAGGGATAGGACAATGGCGCAGACTCTGGGAGTGATTTTTCAGGTGGTGGAGTCCCATTCGATAACTCCTCTTCCAGTAAATTATGAGGGAGGTGATGAGGACAGTCCTGCTGTCCCTTCGCAAGCACAGTCTGTGCAACAGGATAATAGTGGGTTAGCCCAACCCATCGAGCAGGTGAATGCGGCGGTAAGCAGAGAGAGAGAGTGCTATCTTGGGACCTCCCCAATTTAGTTCAGCCCCAAATTCCACGCCCAAATCGTATTGTGGAGACATCAAAATTATCTACCACAAAACAAACTGGTTTTGTAAGGCAGGCACCTGTGTTTTTGGTCCTGGGTTCGGCGGCCATATAGAGAAACATACTAAACCCAAACATTTCTGGAAACTAGACATTCGGGGGAGTCCACAGAGGTGTGACTTGTGTGGATTCCCCAAAGTTTTCTTACCCAGAATACCCTGCAAAGCTGAAATGTTGAATAAAAACTCTATTTTTCTCGCATTTCTGTCACACAAACTACAGGAATATGCTGGGATCCACAAAATTCCTACCACCCAGTGATTCCTTACCTGTCCTGATAAAAACACTACCCCACTTGAGTGCCTATACCTAGTGCCTGTGTCAGGAATGGATCACCCCAGGGTCAACAGCTGCCTCATGTAAGGACCAACATTGACAGTTGTCTGATCTATTCCTGACACGGGCACCAGGCCTACCCACACAAGTGAGGTATCAGTTTTATCGGGAGACTTGAGGGAACGCTGGGTGGAAGGAAATTTGTGTCTCCTCTCAGATTCCAGAACTTTCTGTCACCGAAATGTGAGGAAAAAGTGTTTTTTTAGCCACATTTTGAGGTTTGCAAAGGATTCTGGGTATTAGAACCTGGTCAGAGCCCCACAAGTCACCCCATCTGGGATTCCCCTAGGTCTCTAGTTTTGAAAAATGCACAGGTTTGGTAGGTTTCCCTAGGTGCCGGCTGAGCTAGAGGCCAAAATCTACAGGTAGGCACTTTGCAAAAAACACCTCTGTTTTCTTTGGGAAAATGTGACGTATCCACGTTGTGTTTTGGGGCATAACCTGTCGCGGGCGCTGGGCCTACCCACACAAGTGAGGTACCATTTTTATCAGGAGACTTGGGGGAATGCTGGGTGGAAGGAAATTTGTGGCTCTTCTCAGATTCCAGAACTTTCTGTCACCGAAATGTGAGGAAAAAGTGTTTTTTTGGCCAAATCTTGAGGTTTGCAAAGGATTCTGGGTAACAGAACCTGGTGAGAACCCCACAAGACACCCCATCCTGGGTGTCTAGTTTTCAAAAATGCACAGGTTTGGTAGGCTTCCCTAGGTGCCGGCTGAGCTAGAAGCCAAAATCTACAGCTAGGCACTTTGCAAAAAACACGTCAGATTTCAATGTAAAAATGTGATGTGTCCATGTTGCGTTTCCTGTCGTAAGCATTAGGCCTACCCACGCAAGTGAGGTACCATTTTTATCGGGAGACTTGGGAGAACACCGAATAGCAAAACAAGTGTTATTGCCCCTTGTCTTTCTCTACATTTTTTCCTTCCAAATGTAAGACAGTGTGTAAAAAAGACGTCTATTTGAGAAATGGCCTGTAATTCACATGCTAGTATGGGCACCCTGGAATTCAGAGATGTGCAAATAACCACTGCTTCTCAACACCTTATCTTATGCCCATTTTGGAAATACAAAGATTTTCTTGATACCTATTTTTCACTCTTTATACTTCAGCAAATGAATTGCTGTATACCCCGTATAGAATGAAAACCCATTGCAAGGTGCACCTCATTTATTGGCTCTGGGTACCTAGGGAGCTTGATGAACCTACAAGCCCTATATATCCTCGCAACCAGAAGAGTCCAGCACACATAACGGTATATTGCTTTAAAAAATCTGATATTGCAGGAAAAAGTTACAGAGTAAAACGTGGAGAAAAATGGCTGTTTTTATCAACTCACTTTCAATATTTTTTTATTTCAGCTGTTATTTTCTGTAGGAAAACCTTGTAGGATTGACACAAATGACCCCTTTCTTAATTCAGAATTTTGTTTACTTTTCAGAAATGTTTAGCTTTCCGGATCCAGCATTGGTTTCACACCCATTCCTGTCGCTAACTGGAAGGAGGCTGAAAGCACCAAAAATAGTAAAAATGGGGTATGTCCCAGTAAAATGCCAAAATGTGTCGAAAAATGTGGTTTTCTGATTCAAGTCTGCCCGTTCCTGAAAGGTGGGAAGATGGTGATTTTAGCACCAGAAACCCTTTGTTGATGCCATTTTCAGGGAAAAAACCACCAGCCTTCTTCGGCAGGTCTTTTTTCCCATCTTTAAAAAAAAAAAAAAAAAAATTCACTGTATTTTGGCTAATTTCTTGGTCTCCTCCAGGGGAAACCACAAACTCTGGGTACCATTAGAATCCCTAGGATGTTGCAAAAAAAGGACGCAAATTTGGCGTGGATAGCTTATGTGGACAAAAAGTTATGAAGGCCTAAGCGTGAACTACCCCAAATAGCCAAAAAAGGGCTCAGCACTCGGGGGGCGGGAAAGGCCCAGCAGCTAAGAGGTTAATATAGGTGAGAGACTCCACCCCCACAATACAAACTAATAGCATTGATTAACATTTCTGGCAAGATTTTCGCAAAACTTCTATAGCCTAGCAGACTGTATTAGAAGCTGTCTATATTGCCTAGTATTCAAATAAGAATCATTCAAATATCAATGGCTGTTTACTTTTGAATATACTGGCAGGAAATACCTCATGCAAAAGAAGGTCCCATTGTTTTTTTTTTAAATACCATTTGGTTTGATTAACACAAATCTCTAAAGAGTAAGAGGCTCACTTAAGAAACTCCTATACATATAGGGGGTCATTCCAAGCTTGGCAGGCGGCAGGAGCCGCCCGCCAAGCGGGAACCGCCAGAAGACCGTACCGCGGTCAAAAGACCGCAGCGGTCATTCTGGATTTCCCGCTGGGCTGGCGGGCGACCGCCAAAAGGCCGCCCGCCAGCCCAGCGGGAAACACCCTTCCACGAGGAAGCCGGCTCCGAATGGAGCCGGCGGAGTGGAAGGGGTGCGACGGGTGCAGTAGCACCCGTCGCGAATTTCAGTGTCTGCTAAGCAGACACTGAAATTCTAAGTGGGGCCCCCAGGGGCCCCACGACACCCCATACCGCCATCCTGTTCCTGGCGGCTGAAACCGCCAGGAACAGGATGGCGGTATGGGGGTCGGAATCCCCATGGCGGCGCAGCAAGCTGCGCCGCCATGGAGGATTCCCCTGGGCAGCGGAAAGTCGGCGGGACACCACCGACTTTCCGTTTCTGGCCGCGGCTGTACCGCTGCGGTCAGAATGCCCAAAGGAGCACCGCCAGCCTGTTGGCGGTGCTCCCGCGGACCCCGGCCCTGGCGGTATTTACCGCCAGCGTCGGAATGACCCCCATAGTATGATTATTAGTTGGAGACACACAGAGCTTGGGTAGAGTGAGGCTCTTTCACACACGATAATGACAACAAATGAACAAAGTCATGGTTGCTTCTTGGTTCCCTTTTTATTTGGAGTTTACGTCTCTAAGGCACTAAGGGCCAGATGTATCAAACTATTTGGCATTTGCAAACGGTGCGAATCACAAAATTCCACCGTTTGCAAATGCAAAATAGCCTTTCACGATTTATGAAAGGCATTCACAGTACAATATTACGGAATCTCTAAAACAGTGATTCACTAAAATTGCAACTCAATTTTGCGAATCACAAATTGCGATTTCCTAACTAGAAAATCGCAAATAGGGAATACCTATTTGCGATTACCTATGCACATGTATCATTCATTTCCTAAATGTGAACTGGGCATTTAGGAAATGCAACTACCACCAACTCCAAGTTGGTGGTAACCATGTGCAATTTTATAAAATGCATTAAAAATGCATTTTTAAAAGTGCCATGTAGCGCACACATGCCCTATGTAGATGGGGGGTTTTACCCCCGATCTGGCAGAAAGCCCATTAGACACCAGGGTTTTTTTGTGTAATAAAAGAGTGGTGGGGGCTTCCCACAACGGACAAGGCCATGCCCCACCATACATATAAATCAGGACTAAAGTCTTTCTGCCCCCCCCCGGGGGTGGGGTGCAGAAAGCCCACCAGGCACCAGGGATGTAAAAAAAAATTATGTAGGGGTGGGGGACTGCCCAAAATGGGCATGCCATTGCCCCACCCCTCCCAAACACGAATGGGCACAGTCTTTCTGCCCCCCTGGAGGCAGATGGGGATTATTAACCCGATCTGCCCCCTGGCGGGGGGCAGAAAGCGCACTAGACACCAGCGAAGAATGTTTTAAAAAATAAATGTGGGACAGATTGGGTAATTACACCTGATCTGCCCCCCAGGGAGGGGGCAGATATCCCACTAGAGGCTAGGGAATAAAAAAAAAATAGAGGGGAGGGGGCTGCCCACCTACATGAGCAGGATTATGCCCCCCACCCCAACTGAACGGCGTAACAGTCTTTCTCCCCTGTGGACTAAAGTACGTCATGCCAGTGGTGAGCAACTGCACTTTTTGGATTTGCGTACGCTGCCACCTGCACTTTTTGGACTTGAGTACGCTGCCACCTGGAAAAACCTACCAGACCCAGGCACATTTGAAAACTAAACACCTGGGGAAGTCTAGGATGGTGTGCTTCACACTGCAAACCTACAACTTTGCCTGAAATTAGGCATTTTTCCTCCATTTCTGTGATGGAAACTTCTGAAATCTGCAGAAATCCACAAAATTCCATCCACCCAGGACTGTCCCATCTGTACCAATTGTGTGGGTGTCTAAAGCAGAGTCAGCCTAAAAACGGATGAAAGAAAACTGCCCTTTTGGACCCACTGTGGTTCGCCCTGAATTTCTACATGTTTTTGACCCTTCCCTGTCCATGCACTTGGCCCACTTATACAAGTGAGGTATAATTTTTATCAGGAGACTGAGGGGAATGCTGGGGGGTAGGAAATTTGTGCTGGTGCTGTGTTCCTACACAGAAATGTGAGGAAAATTTGATTTTTTTTAAAGCTAAAATATGAGGATTGCAGGAGTTTCTAGGTAAGAAAATGCTGTGGGATCCACACAAGTCACACCTCACTGGACTCCCTTGGCTGTCTAGTTTTCAGAAATGTCTGGGCTTGGTAGGTTTTCCTAGATGCCCGCTGACCAAAAATACAGGTGCCCCCCTTGCAAAAACAGGTAATTTTGTGCAAGATAATTTTGATGTCTCCATAATATGTTTTTGGCTCTACCCTCTCAAAGGCACTTGTGCCCACCCACACAAGTGAGGTAACATTTTTATTGGGAGACCTGGGGGAGCGCTGGGTGGTAGGGAATTTGTGTCTCCCCTCAGATTCTAGAACTTTCCACCATAGAAATATGAGGAAAATGTGTTTGTTTGGACACATTTTGAGGTTTGCAAGAGATTATGGATAACAGCGGGAACCCAAGCGGGAACCGCCAGAAGACCGTACCGCGGTCAAAAGACCGCAGCGGTCATTCTGGATTTCCCGCTGGGCTGGCGGGCGACCGCCAAAAGGCCGCCCGCCAGCCCAGCGGGAAACACCCTTCCACGAGGAAGCCGGCTCCGAATGGAGCCGGCGGAGTGGAAGGGGTGCGACGGGTGCAGTAGCACCCGTCGCGAATTTCAGTGTCTGCTAAGCAGACACTGAAATTCTAAGTGGGGCCCCCAGGGGCCCCACGACACCCCATACCGCCATCCTGTTCCTGGCGGCTGAAACCGCCAGGAACAGGATGGCGGTATGGGGGTCGGAATCCCCATGGCGGCGCAGCAAGCTGCGCCGCCATGGAGGATTCCCCTGGGCAGCGGAAAGTCGGCGGGACACCACCGACTTTCCGTTTCTGGCCGCGGCTGTACCGCTGCGGTCAGAATGCCCAAAGGAGCACCGCCAGCCTGTTGGCGGTGCTCCCGCGGACCCCGGCCCTGGCGGTATTTACCGCCAGCGTCGGAATGACCCCCATAGTATGATTATTAGTTGGAGACACACAGAGCTTGGGTAGAGTGAGGCTCTTTCACACACGATAATGACAACAAATGAACAAAGTCATGGTTGCTTCTTGGTTCCCTTTTTATTTGGAGTTTACGTCTCTAAGGCACTAAGGGCCAGATGTATCAAACTATTTGGCATTTGCAAACGGTGCGAATCACAAAATTCCACCGTTTGCAAATGCAAAATAGCCTTTCACGATTTATGAAAGGCATTCACAGTACAATATTACGGAATCTCTAAAACAGTGATTCACTAAAATTGCAACTCAATTTTGCGAATCACAAATTGCGATTTCCTAACTAGAAAATCGCAAATAGGGAATACCTATTTGCGATTACCTATGCACATGTATCATTCATTTCCTAAATGTGAACTGGGCATTTAGGAAATGCAACTACCACCAACTCCAAGTTGGTGGTAACCATGTGCAATTTTATAAAATGCATTAAAAATGCATTTTTAAAAGTGCCATGTAGCGCACACATGCCCTATGTAGATGGGGGGTTTTACCCCCGATCTGGCAGAAAGCCCATTAGACACCAGGGTTTTTTTGTGTAATAAAAGAGTGGTGGGGGCTTCCCACAACGGACAAGGCCATGCCCCACCATACATATAAATCAGGACTAAAGTCTTTCTGCCCCCCCCCGGGGGTGGGGTGCAGAAAGCCCACCAGGCACCAGGGATGTAAAAAAAAATTATGTAGGGGTGGGGGACTGCCCAAAATGGGCATGCCATTGCCCCACCCCTCCCAAACACGAATGGGCACAGTCTTTCTGCCCCCCTGGAGGCAGATGGGGATTATTAACCCGATCTGCCCCCTGGCGGGGGGCAGAAAGCGCACTAGACACCAGCGAAGAATGTTTTAAAAAATAAATGTGGGACAGATTGGGTAATTACACCTGATCTGCCCCCCAGGGAGGGGGCAGATATCCCACTAGAGGCTAGGGAATAAAAAAAAAATAGAGGGGAGGGGGCTGCCCACCTACATGAGCAGGATTATGCCCCCCACCCCAACTGAACGGCGTAACAGTCTTTCTCCCCTGTGGACTAAAGTACGTCATGCCAGTGGTGAGCAACTGCACTTTTTGGATTTGCGTACGCTGCCACCTGCACTTTTTGGACTTGAGTACGCTGCCACCTGGAAAAACCTACCAGACCCAGGCACATTTGAAAACTAAACACCTGGGGAAGTCTAGGATGGTGTGCTTCACACTGCAAACCTACAACTTTGCCTGAAATTAGGCATTTTTCCTCCATTTCTGTGATGGAAACTTCTGAAATCTGCAGAAATCCACAAAATTCCATCCACCCAGGACTGTCCCATCTGTACCAATTGTGTGGGTGTCTAAAGCAGAGTCAGCCTAAAAACGGATGAAAGAAAACTGCCCTTTTGGACCCACTGTGGTTCGCCCTGAATTTCTACATGTTTTTGACCCTTCCCTGTCCATGCACTTGGCCCACTTATACAAGTGAGGTATAATTTTTATCAGGAGACTGAGGGGAATGCTGGGGGGTAGGAAATTTGTGCTGGTGCTGTGTTCCTACACAGAAATGTGAGGAAAATTTGATTTTTTTTAAAGCTAAAATATGAGGATTGCAGGAGTTTCTAGGTAAGAAAATGCTGTGGGATCCACACAAGTCACACCTCACTGGACTCCCTTGGCTGTCTAGTTTTCAGAAATGTCTGGGCTTGGTAGGTTTTCCTAGATGCCCGCTGACCAAAAATACAGGTGCCCCCCTTGCAAAAACAGGTAATTTTGTGCAAGATAATTTTGATGTCTCCATAATATGTTTTTGGCTCTACCCTCTCAAAGGCACTTGTGCCCACCCACACAAGTGAGGTAACATTTTTATTGGGAGACCTGGGGGAGCGCTGGGTGGTAGGGAATTTGTGTCTCCCCTCAGATTCTAGAACTTTCCACCATAGAAATATGAGGAAAATGTGTTTGTTTGGACACATTTTGAGGTTTGCAAGAGATTATGGATAACAGAGCCAGATGAGAGCCACACAAGTCACCCCATCCTGGATTCCTTTGGGTGTCTAGTTTTTTAAAAATGTACAGGTGCACTAGGTTTCCCTAGGTGTTGGCTGAGCTAGGGCCCAAGATCCACAACTAGGCACATTGCAAAAACGGGTTAGTTTTGGGTGGAAAAATGCGATGTGTCCACGTTGCATTTTGGGCCGTTTCCAGTTGTGGGCACTAGGCCTATCCACATAAGTGAGGTGCCATTTTTTTCGAGAGACATGGGGGAATGCTAGGTGGAAGGAAGTTTGTGGCTCCCCTCCGAATCCAGAACTTTCCATCACAGAAATATGAAGAAAATGTGTTTTTTAGATACATTTTGAGGTTTGCAAGGGATTCTGGGTAACAGAACCTAGTGAGAGCCACACAAATCACCCCATCCTGGATTTCCCGTGGTGTCCAGTTTTCAGAAATGTACAGGTTTGCAAGGATTCCCTAGGTGCCGGCTGAAGTAGGACCCAAAATCCACAGTTAGGCACATTGTAAAAAAGGGTCAGTTTTGGATGGAAAATTGTGAGGGGTCCATGTTGCCTTTTGGGCCGTTTTGTGTCACGGGCTCTATGCCGACCCACACATGTGAGGTAGTATTTTTATCGGGAGACTTGGGGGAATGCTGGGTGGGAGGGGGATTCTATAACTTTCCATCACAGAAATGTGAGGAAAATGTGGTTTGTTAGGCAAATGTTGAGATTTGCAAGGGATTTTGGGTAACAGAACCTGGTAAGACCCACACAAGTCACCCCATCCAGGATTCCCCTGGGTCTCTAGTTTTAAAAAAATGTATAGGTTTGCTAGGTGTCTGTTAGAAATGGAGTCTTTGTTTGACAGTCAGGTTACCCCCTGTCCAAGCAAGGACCCTCACTCTAGTCAGGGTAAAGGAGAATCACCTTCAGTTAACCCCTGCTCACCCCCTTGGTAGCTTGGCACAAGCAGGAAGGCTTAACTTCAGAGTCTAGGTGTAAAGTATTTGTACCAACACACACAGTAACACAGTGAAAACACTACAAAATGACACAACACAGGTTTATAAAAATAGGAAATATTTATCTAAACAAAACAGACCTAAATGACAAAAATCCAACATACACAACATACACTAGTCACGTTATTAATTTGAAAAGCAAAAGAGTCTTAATTCCTTGAGAACACAGTAAAACACTGTGAAAAGTACCTGGGTAGTGTGAAAATAACACGCACGGTGTGTGTCGGAAAAGGCTAGCGATACGTCAGTTTCTCACCCCCAAGCAAGACCGTGCGTCATTCTCCACCTGCAGTCGGGTCGGTATGCGTAATTTTTTCTCTTCACAGGAGAGCGATGTGTCGATCTGAGCAAGCACTCGGGTCTGGGTCGGCTCTGCGTTGTTTTTCCGCACCTAGTAAGTTTGCGTTGAAAATCCTACCGCACGGTATCAGCAAAATCGCGCTATGTGGGTTGCAACGTTATCAGCCTCCGTCAGTGGGTGTTGCCCATCGTTTCTCAAGCTGCATGCGTCGATCTTCCAGCTGTGGTGCCGGTGGAGCGTCGATTTCTGCAGCGAAGCTGGAAGCGCATTGTTTTTCAGCCACATCTCGGGAGGTGCGTCAATATTTTCCCTGCACAGTGGTCTGTGCGTGGAGTTTCAGTCTTGGTCTGCCAGCTTCACCTTCCAAGGCCCCAGGAACTGGGTAGGGCACAATTTGGCAGGGCATGAGTCTCAGCAGAGAGTCCAGGTGCTGGCAGGAGCAGTCTTTGATGGCCCTGAGACTTCAACAACACGAGGCAAGCTCCGGACAAGCCCTTGTAGATTTCTTCACAAGCAGGAATGTCAACAAAGTCCAGTCTTTGTCCCCTTTTACCTGGCAGAAGCAGCAACTGCAGGATAGCTCCACAAAGCACAGGCAGGGCAGCACTTCTCCTCAGCTCTTCAGCTCTTCTCCAGGCAGAGGTTCCTCTCGATTTCCAGAAGTGATCTAAAGTCTGTGGTTTTGGGTGCCCTTCTTATACCCATTTTGGCCTTTGAAGTAGGCTTACTTCAAAGAAAAGTCTCTCGTTTGTGAAATCCTGCCTTGCCCAGGCCAGGCCCTAGACACACACCAGGGGGTTGGAGATTGCATTGTGTGAGGGAAGGCACAGCCCTTTCAGGTGTAAGTGACCACTACTCCCCTCCCTCTTAGCACAGATGGCTCATCAGGATATGCAGGTTACACCCCAGCTCCCTTTGTGTCACTGTCTAGAGAGAGGTGCAAACAGCCCAACTGTCAAACTGACCCAGACAGGGAATCCACAAACAGGCAGAGTCACAGAATGGTTTAAGCAAGAAAATGCCCACTTTCTAAAAGTGGCATTTTCAAACACACAATCTTGAAACCAACTTTACTAAAATATGTTTTTTTTTTAATTGTGAGCTCAGAGACCCCAAACTCCACATGTCGATCCGTTTCCAAAGGGAATCTTCGCTTTAATCATATTTAAAGGCAGCCCCCATGTTAACCTATGAGAGGGATAGGCTTTCCAACAGTGAAAACCGAATTTAGCAGTATTTCACTGTTAGGACACTTAAAACACATTAGTATATGCCCTACGTTAAACATACACTGCACCCTACCCATAGGGCTACCTAGGACCTACCTTAGGGGGTCTTATATGTAAGAAAAGGGAAGGTTTAGGCCTGGCAAGTGGGTACACTTGCCAAGTCGAATTGGCAGTTTAAAACTGCACACACAGACACTGCAGTGGCAGATCTGAGCCATGTTTACAGGGCTATTAATGTGGGTGCCACAACCAGTGCTGCAGGCCCACTAGCAGCATTTGATTTAGAGGCCCTGGCACCTCTAGTGCACTTTACTAGGGACTTACTAGAAAATCATATATGCCAGTCATGGCTAAACCAATGAACTATACAATTTACACAGAAAGCATATGTACTTTAGCACTGGTTAGCAGTGGTAAAGTGCTCAGAGTTCAAAAGCCAACAACAACAGGTCAGAAAAAATAGGAGGCAGGAGGCAAAAAGATTGGAGATGACCCTGCACAAGGAAAAAAAGTCCAACAGTTTCCCTAGGTGCTAGCCGAGCTAGAGCCCAAAATCCACAGCTAGGCGCAGTGCAAAAAAAGGGCCAGTTTGGAAAAAATGCGCTGTGTCCACATTGCGTTATGGGGTGTTTCCTGTTGCGGGCACTAGGCCTACCCACACAAGTGAGGTACCATTTTTATCGGGATACTTAGGGGAATAGAGAATAGTAGAAAAAGTGTAATTACCAATTGTCTTTCTCTGCATATGCACCTTCCAAATGTAAGGCAGTGTGTAAGAAAGAAGTCATTTTTGAGAAATGCCCTCTAATTTACAGGGTAGTATGGGTACCCCCAAATTCAGAGATGTGCAAATAACCACTGCTTCTATATTCCATATCTTGTGCCGATTTCAGTAATACATAGATTCTTTGATACCTATTTCCACTCTTTATATTTTACCAAATGAATTACGGTATATCCTTTACACAATGAAAAACCACTGCAAGGTGCAGCTTAGTTATTGGCTCTGGGTACCTTGGGTTCTTGGTGAACCTGCAAGCCCTATATATCCCCACAACAAGAAGGGTCCAGAAGAAGTAATTGTATATTGTTTTTGAAAATCTGCCATAGTTACAAGTTACAGATAAAAACGTAGACCCAAATGGCTGTTTTTTTCTGCTCACCTCCAATATGTTTTTATTACAAGTGTTACTTTCTTTGGGAAAATCTTGAAGGATCTACACAAATGATCCCTTGCTGAATTCAGAAATTAATTTACTTTTCAGAAATGTATAGAGTTCTGGGCCCCAGCATCGGGTTCACACCCATTTCTACCAAGGAGGTTGAAAGCACAAACAAAGCAGGGTAGATGGTGATTTTTTGCACCACAAACCCTTCATTGATGCCATTTGCAGGTGAAAAAACAGACGCTTTCTTCTGCAGCACTTTTCCCCATTTTTCCTAAGAGACTCAAAATGTAGCTGTATTTTGGCTAATTTCATGGGCCCCTCTATGGGAAGCTACAAACCCTGGATATTTTTAGAATCCCCAGGATGTTGGGAAAAAAAGGATGCAAATTTGGCGTGGATACCTTCTGTGGACAAAAAGGTATGGAGGTCCAATCACAAAGTAACCCAAATAGCCAAAAAAGGCTAGGGAGGAGGCCTAGCAGCAAAATGGGTTGAACTCACTAATAACATTGCATGAAAACATCCACCATTTAGTTTTTCTTTGTTAGAAGCATAAAAACATTGCAAATATATAAAGTGGTGCATCACCTTCAAGTTAGTAAAAACCACGATCCAACCAAACAGAAAAAACTATTACCACTCAGCAATAAGGCAATAAGGCACAACATATGAAATCAAGAAGTGCACAAACAAAAAGGTCAGAAGAAAGCATTCTCAAGCTATGTGCCCCATGGGGCATATTTACTAATATTTCACAAAATGCAGGGCACCAAGCAAAGTTGCTGCGCTGCGTTGTGTAAGAGGAAGAGAGGACGAATGCTCCATATTTACAAAGATAATGAGCATTTCTGCTCTCTTATTGCGCTGGGCACTGTATGCAGCCTAGCGTCAATGCAGGCAGCCTTGCACCAGAGTGCAAGGCTGCCTGCATTACGAGCAAAATTGATTTTGTGCAAGAAGGGTCACCTTCAAGCACAAAAACAATCATAAGCATTTTCATCTTTCTCTGTGTGATGTGGAACGCATCACACAGAGAAAGAGGAAGTAACCAGGAGAAATCATATATCTCCTTGTTATGCCTCACTGGGGAAGGAGTAGCATTTTGATGCATTCCCCAATATTAGTACATTTGAGAATGCGCCAAAATCCACAGAAGGATGCATAGACATTCCCTTGCTCCACCCATGGACTGCCTTCCAGCTTCAAACATAACACAGAGCAAGCCGTACAGTTGCATTATACACCTCTACAAAGCCATTCAAGGTGGTGCAAACTGTCCATTGCATGGCTTTGTAAATATTACTGAAGCCTTTGCGTTGGCCGTTTGTCATTTGTGCAACTCAAGGACAATACAAGGGCCTAATAAATTTGGTCCTAAATGTAGAAGAATGTCCCACAAGACTTATGCTCACTGTATGTATAACTTCTGCATTTCTGAAAGGGGCTGAAATCACTCCCCTTCAAGGAGCATTTCGTCAATACCAAAAAGGGTCTCCCCACTTTATTGACTTCACAGACGTAAGAATTAAATGTATGCCCCTTCTGCGATGAGACTGCAGTAGGGATGAGTCAAGTGTGCCCCTCTTGCCCATGGGTGAGGGGAGGAGAGTGCCGCCCACTGCATTGTACAAGGGAGTGCAGTGGTGGAAACAGGGAGGAGATTGGCATGAACAGATTTGAGCATTCTGGTATATTCTCAACACCACACTCCCAAAAGCGGGTCTATGCTATAATATATATATATATGCTATAATTTAAAGCAATTATTTATTTTTCTGTACATTTTATTTCTTTTATTATGGTCACTTAATATTTGAACCAGTACTGCACTATACCAAAACTGACTTAATCCCCTAATATGTTCAATTCCGGGCATCTGGCTTCCATGAACAAGTTGCATGTTTAGAGAAACGATGGTTAGACATGACATTCTTGCCTGAATGTTGTGCAATGGCTTTTCTCTTTCGGAGGTAGCACTGAGATATGTGAAGTCATCCACGCTGAGCTGTAAAACAGAAGTCATTGTTAATTAGGTTTTGTTACCACTCGCCTACCCAGGTTTGAACGCTCTCTACTGTGAAAGAAGTACTTACCGAATCTTGAAGGAACAGAACAAGGTTCCGCGGGTTTTGGTGGAGTATCGGCTCCAGAAATGCATGAAACTCGCGCCCTGACGTTATGTGTCCTTCATGTGCCAAAGCTGTCCTGTCCCATAAGGAGCTGAAAAAACACCCATCATCATTCTATACCTGTTACCAATGTTTGTCATTGTATCAAAATAGCATATATGGCTTTAGACTGAAGCAGCAATTTTAATAACAAGCTCTCATGTTTTGGGTCCCTGCTTGCTTTGTTAACCTGAATAACTCATCTAAGCAAAATCATATTCTAATTCCTGCATTAAATCATGTTATTTAACCGTCATTACGAGATCTTGGATGCAAATCCTGAATGAACACTCCACTGCGCTGGAGCTTGCCCTGGAGCCTTCTGCATTGATGGTCCTCTTGGGAGTGATGGTGGGAGTGGGAGGTTCATGGGCACTAAGAACATTATTGGGCACGGTGTTGCACATAGCCAAAAGATCTACTGCTGCACAGTGGGTGATGACCACTCTCCTCTCACTGTCACAATGGAGGCGGGGGATGGACTGGTGTGCTCGGATGGCGCGGCTGGTGTACCAGACGAGGGGCTACCTGAAAAACATACGATAAAGTTTGGCTCAACCGGTTGGGGGCAGCATGCTCGGACGTGTAAACGTTCATTTGGTGTGTGGGCTCTGATGTGGTGGGGTTGACTGCTGATTCTTTATATTACAAACTTGGACCATAAAGGACTCGTGAACTGATGTAATACTTTGAGTTGCTTTAATCTGCTCAGTGACATGTTAATATACAAACAAAACAATAGTGTTGGTTATAAAAAATAATAATTTTCATTCCTTTAAAAAGGAGGAAAAATGGCAAACAATTAAGTTACTATGATTTATCAGGGCCTTTTGCCATTCATCTTTAAATACCCCTGTTTTTGCAAACTCTTTGAGCTGGATTCAAAAACCCTTTTCTGTGGATAGTTGTGTGTTATTCCTGTTTTAAGTGTAAATTGCACCCCAAAACCCACACCTGATTCATAAATCATATCACTTGATTTGATTGTGCTTTATGTATGTCTTAGGGGGTGAGTTACTCATAAGCATCCAGTTTTGATTTACCAACCATTTTTATTAGTATTTGTGTGGTACTCAAAGTGTAGGTGTGACATACTCATGCGCTTCTTGGAACCAGGTAAGCGTGGTCACGAAAAAACCTTTTCTCTGTAAGTAGGCATGTCTAACTTAAGAACATATATGAGTAAGTCATAACTAAGGCAACTGAGCACAAAGCAAGACCAGGCTACTCACAGAAAAGAGTCTGTGAATCAGGTGTTGAAATGCACGTGTAATATGCACCAAATAGAGGAGTAAGATGCAACTTCTCATAGAAAGAGCTCTCTGAATCACGCTGACAGCAGGTAAAAATTGAATGCACTCTTTGCATGCTCAAGGATCATGCTTGTTATAGATGTCCGAAAGAGCCAAAATACAATGATAATATGGTGGCTAAATTTATGTGTTTTTAAAGAGCTCTCAAACCACTGATTGACCATCCAGCTTCAGTACCGATAATTTTACTGGCAGTAATTACAAAGATGGCTAGGTTTACTGCATCAGTCATAAAATTCTAGTGTTTACATTATAGTAAATCTCTAATTAGTACCATATAACTAGTTTTATGGCCAGGTTCTATAAAATATGTAGAAGGATGACTACATTTTGAATTGCAATTACAATTAAAGCAAGGGAGTCACTGATCTAAGAGATGTTGTATGTAGCCTATTATGCTGTGTGTAACTGTTATTTTGCTTTGCATTTCAGTATATGAAGTTCTAATTCCATACTGGGATAAAAGGAACTACAACTCCAAGTATGCAATGTAAAAACATGGACTGGACGAGCTACTCATGCTTGGACCTGGGACACGTGAGATTTAATTTCAGTATGCTTTCTAGGCCAACCAATGCAGCTTGGAACCCCAGTATAACTCAGACTACCTCTTAAAATTAAAAATTATCGATGAATTATTTAATAATATGAAGGATTGGATTTTTTTCTGATTGATACTCAGCCCCTTGCCTTCTATAAGAAATGTTTGTTTACATATGGCCCACCCAAGTGTGAAAATCAGTACTTTTTAATTTGCCTGTTGGACTTCAAAGTTGTGCTCCCACCATGAAGTGTATTACAAATAAAAAAAATCGAGAAAATACTAATTAAGTACAAAAGATATACACTTAAGCTGGTTTGTGGATTCCAACATACATCTTTATATTTTGCAGCTTGTTGTAAAATATAGAATTGTTTTGATACAGTAGGAATGGAAATGCAGTGACTCACCAGACTCAGCACAAATAAAGCTGAGAAGGGCATGCGCTTAAATATATAATAATATACACCTCTCTCAGATCATGGATCCCTACTACCTGGAGGGGCATAATCCGATCTGATTACTATTCAAGCAGACACTTCAGCATTTAAGCATCTAACATTACCATGGCAGCCCAATTAATTCAGAGGCACAGAAACCCTTGTTGGAAAGATGCAAAACTGAGAAATCCAGACACAGACCAGGAACCTAGCCTTGTCCAAAGAAATTAAGTGACAGCTCTGTAATCTCTGAAACACGTCATACATCTTAACCTCTCAGCAGCTGCGCTGCTGTGTGAGACCATCTGGATGGAGATGCTTGTGGAAATGAGAATAAAATGCTTGCGGTGCCGGAGCTGTCCTAAATCCAGCGTATATGAAACTACAAAATCCAACGAGGTATCATTAAGTGTGTCAATAAGTGGATAAATTTATACTAAGAGTAAACCATTGAGAGAAAGATAGTTATAAACAGAGACCACAAAAACCAAACTGGTTGTTATGTTGTTTATGTAGCCAAAGTTGTTCATGGAATATAGGCTGTTATACTGAAAAAAACATTAAATTGTGCTCAAATGTGAAAGTGATCACACAGTGCTAGTGATAAAGGTGTATAGCACGGAGAAAGTGATCACGAGAATATGACGGCGCCAGTTAAAATAAATAAATTACAAGGTATGGAAGGTATATAATTTCATGTTTTAGTCCATATGCTCTTTAAAATAATACGTTTATTCGAAAATCTGTTTGCACCTATAAATTTAGACAGCGTTTCAACCCCTAATTAATTCGCTGGATCATCATCAGGGTGGAAGCAGTGGTAGTGCACTCAGTTGTTTCAATGTTTCCGGAAATAAATATACAATCAGCTATAACACTATGATATGAATGATTATCAATAAATTGTCTAAACAAAAAAAGGGGGTAAACAATCACCTTTACCATTTGGTAAGGCGACGTTTGCCAAAAATAACATTTCAAAGAGCTAAATAAACCAAGAAAAGTATGGAAAAGAGTTTAAGAGGGAAGGAACAGTTGCCCAGTGTCATGTGTCCAAAACTTACATGTGACAATGAGTACACTTATGGACCTATATGAAAACATCCCCACTGGTTTTGATTTAAAAGAGAGGAGATACCTGAAGTGAAAGCACACAGGTGAGCCAGACTTGAAGGCTGATTACCAAAGTAGCATATGGTAGTTTGGAAGGCAAGCAACCACTTGCATGTTCTCACCATGCTATTGCAGTGGTGTACCGTGCCAGGCTCTTGAACAGGGACAGAAGGAAGACCTAGACTGGATCCTGGTGATGGGTAGAAAACCTGCAAGAAGCTGGAAGATCACCAGCCGGTAAACCACCGGGCAGGTGTCCAGGACTCAGCTGGATCTCAGTGCCAGCCAGAGGCTGCCAGGCGATGGAGAGTAGTCACAATATTGAGGAGGGACTGGAGAAAATGGAGGTAAATGGAGCCAAGGGCTGGCAGGGAACTGAGCAATAGCCTCTGATTTAAATTTTAAGGAGGAGGCCAGAATAAGGTTGGTGTAAGTCTGGGTACAACCAGGAGAGGGTTGCTTGCATCGGAAAGGAGCGGGTAGTTAAAGAGAGACGCTTAACCAGAGATTGCTGTGTTTGCTTCATGGGGGTAGGGGGCAAAGAAGGACTACAGTAAGCTAAGTGCAGTCTAAAATCATACATAAGGAAATCAGTGTGTATACAATGAGAACCTCCGAAGAGTGAACACTGATTGTAAAATGGGTAGAATTAAAAAGAGGATTGAGGATTGAATGGATGGGCAAGGAAAAGAGTGAGAAAAATAAAGATGGCCTGAGTGCACTTTCAATTTAGAAATATCTGTTTACAGAGAAAAGAAGTAGGGGAAAATGGGATCGTATCCGAAACAGAAACACATTCTGTTTTACACCAAATCTACAGGGGCATAGATTGGTCAGAAGAATAGAGGGTGTGAGCTTCAGGGTTTCCAATAACTATGCTGGCATATCATGTTAAAATACACCAAATAACCAACATTAAAACAACCGACATTTATTAAGACTTTGAGAAGAGAGAGAGAGAGAGGGAGAGAGAATGTGAAAATCCTAGGTGAAAAACACAGACACCTCACCAAACCCGACTGAAAACAACCGTTCCCAACTATTTACTAGAGTATAGATTTATTACGAGGTGCAGCACCATAAACACCCTTCCCCCCACAACTATGGCACTGCCAATTAACAGGTTAACAATTTATTGATTTGCACACGAACAATAGTTATTGTTTTACACGAAAAACGATGTATCATGCAACGCTGCAAAGAGGAAATTGGTTCAAGGGTAAACATTTTGAACTGTTAACACATTCTGTCGTATATTCATCTATCATTATTAAAGTGACACATATGACCACATTCATTATACAAAGACGGTATACATATTACATAGTGCACAGCATGTAGTGTCCACCTCAGTTGTTGATGGACTAATACGTATGCTGGCATGCCTAGGTGGTAGTCGAATTGGTTCAATTGCGTTTCATTTAAATTTTACACCTTTTTAGTGAACTGCTATGTTCTGGTAATCATAATTTAACCATACGTCATACTTCCTTGTATATGTGTTAAGTCACACTCAAGTCCTAAATGTTTTCCAGCACCCAACCCTCCCAGAGTGTTTCATCAAAGTGGAATGAGACACCAAATGGGCATTCTGATGGTATCACAGAAGACAGCTTTTTTGTTGGATATGCGACCCTTGATTTTCTGCAGGGCTTCGCCAATGTATATCAAGTTGCATGGACATCAGATAGCACAGATGTTTGTAGACTAACACTTTGGGTTAGTGGTTTGTGGTTATGTTTGAAAGATTTCAAAGTTTTGCCCAAAATGGTCCTGCAAATCTTTGCTACTTCGACATGAAAACAGAATAGACTCAATACCCAGACTGCTGGTGCTCAGAATTGACCTGCATTTTTTCATAATTTTTGTACTTTTGCTGGAGGCTGGGCTGAAGGTGGTGGCACAAATAATGCATGATTTTTTCTCCTTTCTGGTGTGATAAGCAATATCTCAAGAGGACAGGACCATGCCTATTTAAAGGCCATGAAGACAGAGTTGTCATAGTGTTGCGCGCCCTTGGGCACCTCATGGGTGAGCAATTGTGACACAACACTAAAGTCAGATTCATCAAGCCACACAAGCTCACCTTGCGTGACCCTGCATGGCTTGAAAATTCTGGGGTAACACAAGGCAGTACAAATCGCTGCCTAGAATTACTCTGCTCCAGCGAGTGATTCCTTGGATGGAGCATGGGTATTCCCATGCATCCACCCATGGATTTTGGCACATTCCCATATTTACCATTAGTGGTAGACCTGGAAATGCGTCAAAATGCTATGAGGAGGCACAAGGAGGAGAAACATCTTTATTTCTCCTCATTGTTTCCTCTTTTACGTGTGCTGCATACTGCACACACATTGAAAGAGGAGAATGCCTCTGAGAATTGTTTTCCATTCCTGCACAAAAATAATCCTGCCTGTAGCACATGCACCCTTGCTCCATGATGCAAGGGTGCCTACTCTGGTGCTAGGCAGCCTAAAGTGCACCAGGGCAAGATAAGGACAGGAATACACTGTATAATGTTAAATAGAGAACATTTCTGCCCCTTCTCTTTCACGCAGCGCAGGAAGATGGCTTGCTGCGTTGCGCTGTGTGAAAGTGTGATAAATCTGGACCAAAATGCTTAGGGTGCTCATGTTCTTGTAACGTGGTTGAAAGTAAAGCAGCCACTTTTAAATAGTCTGATTTCAAGTGCAGTTCCTGCAGATCTGCAAGAATTGACGACATGGGAGGCCATCCTTATGGCCAGAAGTGACAGTAAGGCGCCTTTTATATGAAAGTAAGGCGTTAAGTTCAGTAGGTTTCCTGTAATGATCAGTACCCAATTTACCATCAGTGGCTCCAAGAAAAGGTAGGGAGGTTTTGCTTTATTGAGAGTTGAAACTGAAATGTTCGAATCTTATTTTAAGGCAAGTAATGAAAGCTGTGAGGTCCATTTCGTTGCCTCTCCATATCAAGTAGAGATTGTTAATGTGGCGCTTTTATAAAGTAATGTTACCAAAAATTGGATTGAGCTTGTTTAAGACCATATTTTTTTCAAAGCTTTCAACATATAAAATCGTGAAGTTGGGAGTTAAGCATGCTCCTATTGAGACTCCTTCCTTTTGTTTTTAAAAATATATCTTCATATTGGAATACATTCTCGGAGAGAGCAACCTGTAACAGCGGTGCGAGAAAGGCAGAGGGAAATAGCATGCTGTGTGATTAGATTGATTTCTACCTTCCGTGAAATGTTGATATAAAGGGATTCTATTAAGAGCCTGACTAATATATCCCTTGTGTCAACAAAACCAAGGTCCTCAATCCGGTTTATGGAGTCCAGGCTGTCCTACATACAGGTATTTGTGAGCGGTGCATTATCTTTAATAAACAGAGTTAGATGTTTTCAAAGGGGTTCCAAAAATGGAACCACATCCGGAGACAAAAGGCCTCCTGGAGAATTTGCTCAATCTTTATGGATCTTAGGTAGTATATATATTACGGGTGTATGAGTAGTCTATTGAGGAATAAGACTTTTATATAACTGACAAAACCTTTTTCTTGGTGATGTCAAGGATAGTTTTTTGAATATGTTTGACGGGGTTTGAACAAAAGGGGAGGTAATGATCCTTAGTGGAAAGTTGGCGTAGAATTTCATTCATATAATGAATGCTGTCCATAATGACTATATAACTTCCTTTGTCAACTGGTTGGTTCAATAACTATTTCAGGAATAATTTTCAATCCTAATAAGTCTGGACGTTTTAGTTTGGTGAAGTTATAAGGGATATTTTCGAATGTATCACAAAGTGCCATGGTTTCATTCCAAACAAATTTTTCAAAAGCACGATCCTCACTGGGAATGATAGAGGACGGGGAATTGAATAAGAAGCCACTGTAGATGTTTGCTTTATGGTAACACAGCAGATGGTCACAAGTAGATCCCAGATTCCAACAAATATCCAGAGAGTCGAAAATTCTCTTTTTACCATATTTATTTACCATTTGTTATCATATATTATAGCACGAAGTGTGAAAGCCACATTACATTGTTACGTTATGCAAGCCAGGCTATATCAGTCCACCAAGCTTTCAAAAGTCACTCAGGAACACCTCATAAGGTCCCCTTGTGCCTCCACAAAGCACTCATACAAGGGACCAAACCAAACTATCTATCGACTCCTTGTATCTTTGAAAAAATGAAAAACCCAACAAACTGAAACAAATAACAAATAAGAAAACTGAACTGGTGGGAGGGAGCCCAAAGGACCCCATTTCCCCAATCCAGATCATCCCACTCCCACCCCCAACTCTCAATGTCTTTCCACATCCCACAACGTTTACAGACATTTTCTCCACTATCAACAGAACTGTCCATGACTGCATTGAGCTCCACCCACACCTGTCCCTCCAGCACAATCATTCCACAGACATTATATAATCATAGCAGTCCACAGGCTACAAGAGATCATACAGCCCTGAAGACCCTGGCTCAACAATAATCTTGTTGCCCACACCAATCCTTGAATCAGTCAGGGAGACCGCAGCACATATTCCCAAGGCTGAAATCCCAGCCTCAGTCCTGCCCATCCTCTAGAGCTATTGTCCCATCCTGTTGCACCACAATTCTAGGATCAGACTGCATGGTTGTTCACCATACATCAGGCAATTTCACTGAAGATCCGGTCCGTCATATTCATGTGGCTAGAGACCTAGCATCCCCATTCGTCTGCCTAAGTGTCTGGTCACCCCACTAAGCTCGAGCCAGTCCCGCACTTCTTCTGGTGATGTGAATAAGTGGGTTCTTACAGTATGCAGCAATTTCAACTTTGTGGGAAAAAGCAGTATATACTTCAGGTCCATAACCTTAAATTTATGTTTCACCCCAATGAATGATTTTCTAAACTTTTATATCATCTGTGTGTAGTCCAGAAAGATGCAACTTACTTTTCCCTCATATGTGGGGGTCGGCATTCTTCCTGATGGCCTGCAATATTACACCCCTGACTTTACAAATAAGGATTTTAGCAATGACTCATCTTGGGGTGTAGGAGGGGTGGAATGCAGAGGCTGCTGCGGTACAAGAGCTCTATGCGCCCTTTCCACCACAAAGCGGTCAGAAAGGCCCTTAGGGTTCAAAACAGTTCTGATCCAAGTTTCAAGGAACAGTTTAGGTGCTGTTTCCTCCACCCTCTCTGGGAATCCCCAAAATCAGAGGTTACATTTTGCAGATCTAACCACATCATCCTCTATTCTATTATCTAGCTGTATCATAGGCTCAGTGAGAGGGCTCACTGTGTATTTGAGGGTCATTATTTCCTTCTGCAGGCAAGCCATATGTTGTTTAATTTCAAGCATTCGTTCAGCAACCTACAGCAGGTATACAAGGAGGAGATTAATTTCCAGGTATGGTGACTATTTTCACCTACAGAATAAATTTAAAGTTTTCAATAGCTGTCATGGTTTGGGCTACAGTGGGATCCTTTGAGTCCTGCAGATTACTTCTCAGGTTGGCATCCCCCAAGCCTTGCCACCCCCAGTACCGCCAGCTGTAACATTGTTCCATCTTTGTTTGTGGTGATATTTTAGTGAGTCTATCTTTCATCATATTGTCAGTCATAGGGGCCCCAGGCCCCAGATGTCTTCAGCCCTTTAGAGAGTCGGGCCCGATAGCCAACAGCAAGGCAAGGACAGGACTGGGGGGAGACCCTGAAGTATTGCCTCAAGCAGTCTCCTCGGTCAACCACCTACGATGTGACTCCAGTTATGGGCAAATGCGCCCTGGCCTCCACCACCCCACAATGGGACCAAAAGGGGCAAAAGGGTAAGTGTGGAACTGTACATCCCATGACACACACACCACAGAGAAAGAAAAAGGGAAGAGAGTCACTCCCCACACTACAGTAGCTCAATCTCACCTCAATGTAGGCTCTTAGGCAACAAAGGCAATCAATCTAGTCCAGTTGCTTGGTCTTGATTTTCTCATTAGCCATAGATCACCCCTGCAAAGCCTCCTTCCATGTCTCCATTTGTGCGAACAGTGAATGGGGACACAGAGAAGGAGGTACAGGAGTCCCTGGCCCCATCAGCCAGTCTGTGCACAAACGGAAGGGCTGCACAAAGATGGAAAGCTGTCCATCCACCATCTAAAGGCGGCCTCCTACAGCTCCTACAGGACAACTACATCACATATAGGAGCCCCATTCCCTACACCTCACCATCTCCCCCACACAGGGGCTTTGGTCGGATCAACATATTGCACTCCATCACTTATGGATCCAGTCTTCCACAAGGTGATTACTCCGGTGGAGAGGGGGCCATCCAACCACATCATGGCCCACAGCAAGCTTTTAGACCCTCACAACCCTTATGCACAGCTGCAATTTTTCTCTGGTTCCACAAAAAAGAGAGAACACCAATCACTTCACTTCCCCATCATGGGCAGCTCTCCCTCTGTTTCCATCTACCTTGTGCTGGACCCTTAGGCGTAGCAGGCCAGTCTCCCAGGCTCACCTACAACTCAGTCCAGCTGAGGCTCAGCTGCTATGAACCGGAAGGTCAGGAGGGCTGCTCCCCTTATTTATTTTGAGGGCCTAGGCTTCCAAGACACCTACCAATGGATGGCCAAGGCAAGATCCAGCCCAGAGCATTGGTGGGGCTCTCCTACCGGCAATGTGGGCCTCCGCCACAGCCCCCTCTGTCGCACCCACCACTTGGGAATGAGATCGTGAGCGCGGTCAGAGTCTCCAAACATCCCAGCTCTGAACCAGTGAAACAGCCCAACTCTGAACCAGTAAAACAGGTGAACTCTGAAGCAGCAGGGGGTACTCCATGAACAACAGAGCTCTACTGCTTCAGACAGGTGGTTTTGAACTCGGAAGAAGACCAAGATTTAGAAGAACGGATACGTGGGGTGAGGAGCACTAACCTAGTGAGTGCTATCAGTCGTGTTGCTGACCATATCTCCATCCAAAAATACTTGCACTGGAGCTAAAGCTAGGCGGAATTAATTCAGAACTGTTTAGAGACATTGTTGTCAATCACTATTAATTAATGCAAACAAACAGCTGCAGTGAAGTGAGTCATTGTCGAGCCAGGTTGTGCTGGAGATGCTATGCGGGTTGCTACTCCTCACAACACATATACTCAGTGTGCACTTACCACTGCATAGGTCCAAATATTGGCACAGGTACATAGGTGGATCATTCACTAGAGGGTCCAAACACTGTTCGGAGCCCAAAAACAGCTGCTGAAACCATATTCAAAACATTCCCACCCAATTTCGAGCAGTGCCCCATCAAGAAGACACAGATATTATAATAAGGTACAACTATAATACACTTTATCCTAGTCCTGCAGGAATACTGTACAGTAAATTTGCCCTGGGGACAATCCATTATAACACATATCAGTTTAACCATAGGCAAATTTACTACAAACCTGTACGCGATGAGGGATAATGTGCTGAACCAGGTTTACCAAACCTAAATTCCATGTATTTTTCCTCTTTCAAAACTGGTTTGCACATGCACATTTTTGGAAAGCAGTGGTTTCATTTAATTCCCTATCCAAAATCCTCCCACGTACCTGTCACCATTTGCACCTAATTTCCGATTCTCTGTTGCACTCAGAATGAAGCAGAAAGTATTCTTAAAGACTATTTCCAATCCAAAAGCTTAATTTCGATTTTTTTAGAAAATTCCTTTGCTTTTTTTATTAAACGTTTTGTAGTTTTTCCTACGTATATACTTTTGATTTATAATTTTAATCTACATTGTTGTTTTTCTGCAAAGTTACTGCAATAGTTTCACCTAGATTCACCTTTACGTGGTGTTCTGTAGGAACAGGTGCAGGGAGGAATTATTCAAGAGTTGTTCGAGTCACCTATAGTGTGTTCTAAGTATGATTTCTCACTAGCAAAGGCCTGGTTCACCTGTAAGGAGAATATTCTCCTCAACCTCTGAACATAGGCTATTGACTTGAAAACCACATGTTCTGAATATGGAGTCTGCCTATGATACGTGCTCTAGTCTGCAGGACCGACTTCAAAGTGATTTTCACATCTTTGTTTTATTCTAGATTATTTTACAGGGGCCCATCCTGGAACACCCACCTTCTGCTGTGTGATCCTGAAGATGCCCCATTATCAGGCTTCTGTGAGTTACTCATGTTCAGTTATTCCTCACACGCTCATTCTCAATCTTCTCACGATCGTCAATTTCCACCATGCCTCCCTCCAAACCTAAAATTGTACGGCAAGTCCGCCTATCTTCTCAGGCCCTACATAAGTGTTTTAGAAGTTTCTAGAAGATTCAGTTTATCTGAAGTCAAGGCTTAAGGCAGGCCTGTGATACACCATACCTTGAATTATATACACGAATTAGGATTTATGGCGACGAGGCACTCATTACTGGGTAACTTTTAGAGGGCTGTGGCAAGGATGTATATTATATTTGGTTCTAGAATAGTTGTTTTATGTGTGTTATTCGTCCATTTCCTTTTACTACACGCCTTTGACTCTCTTCTGACCTATTTCAGAAGCTGGTTTGTTTTTTCAGCTTGTCCAGGAGGTGGTTCTCACTGATAATGTTGGCCGTCGTGTTATTTTATGATGACATTAGTTTCTTCCTCCTTGTTAGCCAAGCTATCTATCAGTTGATGCTGAAGAACACACGCGTCTAATGATTTACAATCTGTCTGTGGGCTCTTGGAGTTCCTTTCTATTTTCACAAGGGCTGTGGGAAAGCATAAAGCATTATCCCTGGTTAATAACTAATGTGGGTGCTATAACAGAATGTGTCTTTCTTATCTGTGTTCATAATGTTCGACAGTTTGTCATGCGTAAAAATGTTGCTATCAAGGAACCTGTTTACGTGGAAAACAAAAGGTTTTTCTTGCATTGTTAATTGTGAGCAAGTTGAAGTGTTAGCTAGCCCACTCTAAACTCAAACATTTTAGCCTTACATTTCTTCCAAATTGGAGGTGGTGAAACTGCACAGAAACGGTTTACAAAATATGCTAAATTGATCCGAAAACGGTGTCTCCCGTGGAAATTTTAGACAACGGCACACCAGGCATACTGAACTGGAGTGAAACACCGGTAGGAGCCTGGTTTGAGCAGAAAATGTATCGGACGCGATTTTAGAATTTCGTCAAGACTTTTTCTGGTCAAAGGGGTCTGTGGATGAAAATGAAACAAAATAGCAACATTGAGAAATGGCAAAAAACATAAATTTGTGTAAGGTGATATTCACGAATCTGGCGAGATTTTTCATGTGTTTTAAAATTCCACGTGAGCCTACTTCGAATAAGGATAATTGAAGATAGAAGGCAAATATGACACCTCACTAGCCCTCTGATGTTCATGTCAGGCTTGAATCCTCCTGAACAGTGTATAACACCATCAAAAGAAGTCTATGCAGCCACTGAAGCTTAGGCTTTCTACCGCCGGCCTTTCAAATTAGTTTTCATCGTAGTCACATTTATTCCAAATAGCGAAACAGGGATAAGTGCATTTATGCAATGCCAGCGAAAATAATGTAGCCAAATAAAACGTGTTATTTGGAACAAAGTTCAAAATAAACCCAGAATCACACATTTATTACTGCAGTGAAAGAAAAAGCATTGCTAAATGTCTCAAAGAGTCCATTTTAGAATTATTTTGCAAAAAAAAAAAGACGGTCATACTAACAAAGCCTGGGTACTCGGATTCTGCCTCACTGCACGGAGTTGACACCTTGTTCTCTGATTATGGTTAAATAAGTATGTTTATCACGTTTGCACATAAAACACAGCATGGCGCAAGCCACGCATGCTGATCTGCCACCTATGCTATTTATCACCGTTATAGCATTGTGGAGGAAGGGAAGGAGAAACATGTCTGATTAGACCCTTCTCCCCCACACACAACAATGGTTATAGCATGCGGCAATCTGTGCAAATAGCATTTATACTATGTTAATGTACAGGTTGAGTTACAAAGGATAAATACATAAAATATTATTTATAAGACAATAAGAATGTAAAGCAATGAATGCACACTCACAACACATTACTGTGGATAACGTGGAAGATGTCAATAATGATAACAAAAGAGGTGTTACTTTAGCAGAGGGATAAGCAATAATACCTAAATGTTTTCTAAAAAGATCAGCAGTGTTCAGGTTGAATATCAACTGCAACAGAAAATCCATGTATAGGGTAACAAGACTGAACAGAGAATTGAATCAGCAAAAGACATTTTCCAACCTATACTGCCCAAAACACACACCGCCTCCACAAGTCCTCTGGCATGAGAGGAAATTAGTGAACATTGATTCAATCTCAAAACAGTGGTTTTTACACTGATGCCTAAAAGAATACCAAGAAAAGTCTAAAATGGTCTGTAAAGAGGAAACATTGAATTGTGCTGTTTGCCCTGATTTTGGTCCAATAGATCACATCAGCAGTGAATATTGCCAGTTAGGCCATTTTGCTGGCAGTTGTGCACCCATTAAATACCCATACAAGTGAGATATGCTACTCACCTGGAGTGCCATTACTGCACTCTGTTTTGGGCATTGTAGTGAGCGACAACAAGTTCTGCATTTTTTCCACAGTTCTCAGATGCACAACTCGGAATTTGAACCTGTTTTCACCCTGGCTGGAAGTTTTGTGGGCACCACTGTTATAGCATCAGTTATAATCTGTGAATGGGCTCAAATAGGATCTGGCACTCAAAACTGGATTTACGTGGCAACAGGAATAAGAACCTGGGACTCACGCTATGCAGTTTGGAAAGGTTCTTTCTGTTTGTGTTTTCTATGGTGTTGTGTTATTCCTAAATGAACACAATTGTGAATTAATATGTGGTCCCCAGAAATGATCAAGTCCACCTCTAAATGGGGCGGGAGATCTTCCTGCATGGCAGAGTGCAAGCACCACCATGTGACGGTGCCCTTGCTTCATCACACTCTTGATCAATCCTGTATTGTATTTTTTAGGCCCACGAAGATAGGATTACCTTTCCAATTACTTACTGACAGCTTTCACCGCCACTCTTGTCTTATTACCCATTGTTGATCAACAAAATGTACTTTCAGGAAGTGGTCCCTGAAATTTGGAATATTTCTCCCTCTCACATTAGGCTTACACTCTCTCTCCAAATTGTAAACCTGAAGTGATGCAACAATTTATGATGCATTTTGCTTGTACTGGGACTACCATGGGACTGTCCACACCGTTTGATCGACTCCCTCTGTATATAGGATGAATCTCAAACTGACTTGTACTTATCCTAGACCTCAAACTGCTTGTAACAATGCATGCACCGAAACAGCGAAAAGTGTCCTAAGCAGCTCTTTATCAAAAATGAATATACATAAAATAAAATATATGTAACTTGTACCAGTATGGATGCCTGCGTCTGAATTCTCTATAAGCAACAGTTAACAGTTCTCTATAAGAAACAGTTTCTACATGTGTGTGATTCTAATATTCATTTCCATTTATCACTGGAGATGTGTTTAGTATTGACAAAAATCAGAGATTCAGCAAATAAGTGTGTCACCCAACTCACCATCTGAAACTCTTACATGAAGTTGCTGAAGCAGATATGTTAATTAAAATTATTAATGAGTGTTATGCATTTTGATTAATAAGAAAGTGGTAGAAATAATTATCCTAGCAAAATTAATGTGCACGTTTGAAAATGTGCCCACAGAGAGTAGTCACCAAAGATTCACGATTCATATTTAAAATAACAAAAAAAATTGAAATGTTGAAAATGCCTAATAATAATGTAGATTCATGTCATATCAAGATATATAACGTATGTTTTACATTATATTGTAGAGCTAACTTAGCCAAAGTTGTGGCCTAGTTTTGCCAGGCCTCATGCACAAGCTGAATAATCATGCAATGTAGAGAAGCTAATGTGCTGAACTGACCCTGAACTGCTTGTTGTTAATAAAGTCTGCTTAGCCAGAATTTTCTGCGATGAACCGACGGACAGGAGATGATAGAATTAGAGTATGTATTAAAATCGGTGTAAAGCAGACAAGATGTACTTTCCCAGGACTCAAACAAAAGATACACTGACTGGAGAAGAAGATGCAACATTTTTGATACCTAATGAGCCGGATGATGAGGACATCGTACAGTGAACAGCGTAATATTAGAATTCGTAGATATGGAAAATTAAAGTTATTGGGTAGAGTAATAACTGGTGAATTACTGACCAATTAGAAATTGGGGGATGGTCTGGGTGACTTTGATATAATGTCATGACAGAGGGGGAAACTTCAGAACTGATGCAGATGGAGAGATGTTAGGGGAGAACAGAAGGTGATGAGATGGAGAGAGAGAGATGCCTAGGAGATTCGAGATTCTGTCATTGGGCTCATGCTCTTGAGAGCCTGATGCGTTGCTGATCGATTGATTACCTGAAGACGAAGACTGGCTTTGTTTCTGATCCATTCCGTGGATAGGTAGCTATGACAATGTGACTGAATTAACTTTTGTGCCTTTTCTTTCTAGGTACCAACTGCGCTGTCTACATAGTTTTTCTCTTAGCTAGATGTTTTTCCAAATTCACATTCTAAACTGTTTTCGCATGAAGTCCCACATGCTAATGCTAATCTGGGTTAGGTGAGGTTCCTATGCTAAAGACGTTGACATATACAGTGACAAATGATTGACGGACTGATTTGTTGAACTTATGCAGAAGCATTAGAATGTATGTTTTCTCATGTCCTGATTAGATTATGTTATTGGTGGTCAATGATGAATTAGTTCTGATTTGATTTGATTTGAATAAAGTTCAATTAACCTCATGAATTAGTATTGTAACCAATAGGGGAATAAAATTGCTAAAACGTATAACTGATTTGTATTTATTCATGAAATGCTGCCGCTATTAACTACTGATTAATGTTTTGCTTATTTGTTATGGATCGGCGTATTTGATTATTGATGGTCATCGATTACTACATAGCTAGGATACTCCATGCAAATCAAAAGGTTTCTGACCTATACGCGTCCCCTTGTAAGATTACTTACTAAGGACCAGGCACGCTAGCAAGGTGTAGAAGCAGATTATCACTGACAAAATATCTGACCTAAACATGTGCCAAAGATATTGCCTGCAGCAATTAGTGTTAGTAATCTACAAACAATTGGACAATCTTTATGTAAAAAATGTTTATGGCATGATATTTAGGTCAGGTGATTTTAATGTAATCGATATTCTGACATACAGCCATCATAGATAATGCCACCATGTTCCAGGGACAGCACGTGCATGAAAGAAAACTACTACAAAAGGTCTGAATAATTGGCTTTTTCAGTGTATAGGGTGCACCCCAGCAGGCACAATGCTTTTACCTGGCCACTGAAAATCCTTGTCTCATTCCTGTTGTGTATCCTGGAATTCTGTTAAGTGATCTGTGCATGCATTTTTCCTTGCTGTGTACAGAAGAGTGGAATGGAATGGCTCAAGTGTCCAACCGTGTGTACTTATAAATCTAAAGATGTTTGATGGAAATGTTCTTTTTTTATGCTTTTTCAAACCCGTGGAATGTCATTCTTCGACTAAGTGCCACGTGTTTACACTTTAAGTGCCCATTTTGTTATAATTTGAAAATTGGATGAATGTATTTTTTGATCCAAGTTGACAACTGGACGAAAATAAATAACATGCTTGCTGGGGTATGCACAAATAGTATGCAATCTGTATTTATCAAAGAGTTGGAACACAAGCTCCTTAGTGTTGGCCACAAAGTATACTTAAGTCACTCTTTGTTTTAGGCACATGGGGTTGTGCCCAATGAGATTTAAGAGGCTTTTCAACTTTCTAATCAAAAGATCTGTTTTCTCATTACTCCTGACCATGCTCACTTTTCCATTAGGGTTGAAAATTATAACTTTGTTCAGGATCTCAAAATAGTTTCCACTGGGGACATTGATCATGACCCCTTGATTCTGTTTGTACAAGTTAAGGGAAGTATTGTTAGTAAAACATGCAAGACTTTGCTACTCACAATAATCCTGAAACGCAGTCGATCAATTACTTAAGAGGAATCCATTGGGACTATTTAACATATCCACTGAAACTTGACGAAATATGTGATATCATTTGCTTCATGGAGTTCAATCGCCAGACAAGCTAAGTGTCTTTTATTCAATTTGGACATGAATTTAATCTGCACTGATAGCTTCTACAGTTACGGGGTAACAGGATTTTCTGACAAGTCACGCCAGAAGGTTAAAATTAAATTCTTTAAGGAACTGCTTACAGGCCTCTCTAGTTCTAAAAAGTGTTGGCCAAGACTCTCAGGAAATTGAGGAATAACTTTAAGAGAATACCCAATTTATTGAAGCATTGCTTGTTTTGAAAAATGCCATTTTTGCTGTCTTGCTACAGATAGCTCCACCTGTCTGTCACAGACAACATTACATTCAGTACTAAACAAAGTGGACAATGGGTCAGCCCTTGCTCAGGAGAAGATGGGTTTTTGTCTGTCTCAGTTCACTGCTTTTTAATGAATGTCTTTCCTTCCTATTCTGTGTTTGTCCTGCCCCTGATGCGTAACGTTTTTACCACTGCTTTTGATCGGATAAGGTGTAGCCTTCCACAGCTGATGTCATGGAAGTACTTTTTTTAACTTTAATGTTTTGTTTAGCATTCCATCGGAGTGCATGTCTTGCTCCTTTTCTTCAGAACACGGGTGCACTCTTTCCCTTGTTCCTCCCTCACTCACCCCACAGCCAAAACAGTGCTCCTCCATATCGTGCCTGTCCCTCTACACTTTCCTGTGCCTCTTCATGCTCTTTTATTGGTCATCTCTCTCATTCCTGCTGCCCTTTCCCACTTCAGGGTGGTAGGCACTATTGACTTTGCCAATGCCAGATGATATCAAAATGTGCCAGCACTGGAGAAACCAGTAGTGCCTACCGGCAATAGGAATTGTTTTCTACACTTTCAAAATGCCTGCTGCATTGCATAGTAACGTTGCATCATGAAATGTGGTGGCCATCTTGGAAGTGTAAAAAACACTGTTTTCTATACTTTAAAAAATGGCTGTCAGGTTGCATGATGCTACGTTCAACACATGTTGTGTCATGCAAAAGGCCAGCCTTTTAGAAAGTATAGAAAACAATGTTTTCTAAACCTTTAACTTAGCCAGTCAGCACTACTGACTTTACCAATTTCTGCGCATTTTAAAACCCTCCCCCACTGGTAAAGCCAAGGGCATGCCCCGCACAGCTTTGGCAAAGCAAGATCACTTCACTTTGCCAATGCTTGTTGGTAGCGACATTCCCTAGTTTTGGAAGCTCATTGCTAATGAGTTTGAGGATGGTCTAAATAAGGCACCTTTTCAAACAATGTTTCACCCTCAAATGTAGGCTAATTGTTTTGGTAACCCACACAATCCATTTGACCTCTCCATATCCAAGTGAAAATATGGCAAATACAGTTGAGCACCTGCTATAAATGTTAAAACTTTACACTGTTCTGATTGTGAGGTAAGGGATATACAAAGCAGTCTTGGGTGGTGTACTTCTGCATATTGTAGGTGTTGCACAGACAATGTAAGCTCCCTTGTAAAACCTATTATCACTACTACCCACCTCACATAATACACATACTTACACATGTATAGAAAGAAAGGGGCTTTGGGGCAAGTCCCCGTCACACATTGACTCAATGGGCTGTCCTTCACCCAAAGTATCTTGCACACAGGCTATAGCCCAGTCGTGCACAGCTGAACTCTCACACTTCACACAGGGACTCCTCACGTTAGGTCTCGCATCTGGGCCTTGCTCCCTCCAACACTATCCTCTTCTTCACAGTGCTAACTTGGCATTCGCATTGGCAAGCAGGCAGGCACTGGTGCTCAAGGCCCCACGGCAGGTGGCCTTGGTTTTCTGGGGTGATGTCCCCTCACCTAGCAGTGTGCCCTCACCCACGGCCCTAGGCAGAAAACTTGCGGAGATTGCCCTTCTCATATCAAATCAAAATCAAATAATTAACATTTATAAAGCGCGCTACTCACCCGTGCGGGTCTCAAGGCGCTAGGGGAAAAAGGGGGGTTATCGCTGCTCGAACAGCCAGGTCTTTAGGAGTCTCCGGAAAGCGGAGTGGTCCTGGGTGGTCCTGAGGCTGGTGGGGAGGGAGTTCCAGGTCTTGTCCGCCAGGAAGGAGAAAGATCTCCCACCCGCCGTGGAGCGGCGGATGCGAGGGACAGCAGCAAGTGCGAGGCCAGAGGAGCGGAGGAGGCGGGTGGGGATGTAGAAGCTGAGGCGTCTGTTGAGGTATTCCGGTCCCTTGTCGTGGAGGGCTTTGTGTGCGTGGGTGAGAAGTCGGAAGGTGATTCTTTTGCTGACTGGGAGCCAATGCAGGTGTCTCAGGTGTGCGGAGATGTGGCTGCTGCGGGGTATGTCGAGGATGAGGCGGGCCGAGGCGTTTTGAATGCGTTGCAGGCGATTTTGGAGTTTGGCTGTGGTCCCGGCGTAGAGGGTGTTGCCGTAGTCCAGGCGGCTCGTGACGAGGGCGTCATACAGCCCATTTGGCTTCTTGGCAGATGACAAAGTTTGGGGTTTCAATCACCTCTTCTCATAAAGCATTTCCAGACACCAAAATGTAAATGTGACTCTGTGTCTTTGAAGTTTACTGTTGGGGTTCTGCTTATTTTGAAGTGGATACTGCAGCAAAGCAGCAAAGAGCTGGAACAACCTCCCCCTGCACCTCAGCCAAAGCTTGTTGCTCACCATCTTCAGGAAGAACCTCAAGACGTGGCCCTTCGGATGAGGCCCCCACCCCAGCGCCTTGAGACCCTCCCGGGTGAGTAGCCGCGCTTCACCAAAACTTATCCAAAACTTTACCAAAACTTTATCAATTGATTGATTGATACTTCTCTTTTTCTTTATTCCTCAGAAAAGACTGGCTATCACAGTAGGCATGGCTCTGAAGCTGATTGACCCACAACACAATTCATAAGAGGCCTGGGCTTCTCAAAATGGAACTCAAGGTCCTCCATGTAATGTACCAATGGAGACACACTCACTCAGTGTACATTCCCAGCACACTTATTGTCCAGCACTGTTACATCCATGCTTCGTACCATTACAAGTACACTTACATTCCATACACAAATTAAATCTTAGTGCATTTTTCATAACTGAAACTTTTTTATATTGTACCAGGGTGTGCAATTTACAAACATATACATTGCCAGCACAATTGCTAACCATGTGCATGCTGCACAGCACTTTACCCTTCATGTATTGTACTTCACGCAAGCACACATACAACAAGCACATGCTTTCATTGTGTACGCACAGCACTACATCTCTTATGTAATGTACCCTCACAGGCATACATACATTCAGTACATACACTAACCACACCTATACTGCACAGCACTGTCCTGACTTGTACTTTACCCCCCCAGGCCCACATACATCCAGCACAGAGTGACTACTCCTGCCCTGCACAGCCCTCCACATCTACCTGATATAGGTCAAGGGCGAACTAAGCACAGTAGAACTTTTTTAAAAAGGTGAGTGAGCCTGTAGGCCTCGCCCCAGTGGCACAAGGTAAAAAGGACCTGTTCACTACTACTGATCTCTACATGGTATGTTGCCACCACTGCACTTGGTGAAGGTAGAGACCTTCCACCTCTATGAGGGTAGCGCTTTGAGCACCACTCCTGGTCCAACAAGACCACAGTCCGTGAGACAGGCCTATCTCATGGCGCACAGGCATGATCCGTGTTTTCCTATGACAAAAACAATCAGCATTAGGGATCCAGTCAATAGTACACTTGGGCACTCAAGGCAGGGGTACACGTCTCTCAACATGAAAAGGTATTTTCCGTTGCAACCGCTTCATTTACATTTTTTAAGAGTCTTAAAGAATTATGGATGCAAACTGAACACCTAGATCCAATGTCATGGTTTGAAGGAACTGTGTACACCATTGTGAACACATACGATTATTTTCCATTTACATTCCCAAAGGATTGTCAGAAAGGGGTATTGGAGGTCCTGGAGATGAAGTGGTTTGACCACAATCACACATTGTTTTCAATATATGCGCCAGAATTACACCAACTGGTTATGCAGATGGTAATTTATCAACTTGATGTCTAACCTCCACTGCTCCTCATACAATCATTGTAGTTAATTAAGTGTAATGGAGTTAAATTATTGAGAACACTGGATAATTCATACCTCTTTAGCAACTAGCTCTCTTTGGAAGTATGTTTTCCTGGAAACTGCCTTGAGTGTTTAGTTCTGTGCTGTTTCTTCTATATTTTCCAAAATGGTCGTATGCAGGACCCCAGAGCAATATCACTAACAAATGCACTTAGAGGACATCACAAAGATGTATTATTGAGTTTGTAGTACTGTTTCGATTACCAAAAAATGTGGATTTTAAATGTTATTTTTGTTTTTATGATTGTGTATATTCGATTTATGGTTGTTTGTATATTCAATTTTTGACAGCCCCGAAGAAGCACTGAAAAAAGACCTCTCTTGGAACACGATTTGGCTATCCTATTCTCTTTTAAATTCATCAACTACTGGCTAGATTTGTCTCTCTGATACATCATTTCTGATTTAGAGATGGACTAATACCACCTTTAGGAAAAAAATTAAACTGGCTATGTAATATAGCCTTTAGGTTCTATGAATAAATATGGCATTCATCAAGGCAATATTTATTATCTCCAAGGTCTCTTGTAATTTACACTCTTGTATAATTGATGTATTGCACATTAATGATGTATTTTTTACTACTTCATGTACTGTACATAATCAAAAGTCTCTTTGAACAAAACTGATAAATCATTTGTCAATGTGGAAAAGGATTTGCATTTAGATACATCTGATTGTTAATATAAGAGGTAAAAAATAGGTTGCAAAGTTTTGATGTGAGATTTGTACTTCTACGACTCCCTATCAATTGCAACAATTAGGGGCAGGTTTAAGAGCGCCTAGCGCCTCCTTGCACCACATTAGCATAATTTGTTTTACACTAATGTAGCTCAATGAGGCCAAAATGACTGCACTAAATTTAGAAAGTGGCACAATGCATGCATTGCGCCACTTTTTAACCCTTTGCGCTACATTATGCCTGCGCCAGGGCATTCCCTCGTTAGGGGGGGCTGAAAAATGGGGCTTTTTCAGCACTTTTAATGCCTGCTCAGAGCAGGCATTAAAAGGAAGCACACCATTGTTTACAATGGGACTCAATGGGCTTAGCAGGATTAGCATCAAAACATTTTACGCTAATCTTGCTAAACTCCGAACTAGCGTAATTTTTTTTGACTCTAGTTCCCTAACTACCGGCATGGTGCGCCATATCCTAGATATGACGCACACATGGTGGCGTTAGGGGGGTGCTAAGGGGCGTAAAGAAAGTGGCGCTGCACCCATTGCAGTGCCACTTTCCTTAAATCAGACCCTTAGTGTTATAGTGAAACCTCTCCTTTTGGATTTATGCATTGTTTACCACTTACATTCACTTACTTTGCTATGATCACAAGATTGATTCTTCTTCGAGCAGAGCTTAAAGCACTACGTAGATCCCTCTATATGCGTTTAGCCTCTATTTAATGCTTTCAGCCTTTGAGCTTGCCGAAGAGGTGGCCTCGTGGCCAACATAACATTTGCCTCATTCTGGTGCCGATCAAAAGTACCTAATAAAGTGCTATCTCACATGCAAATAATGTTGCTTCTTTTTAAAAGTTTTAATTTTTACATATTCAGATTTCAATCTATCTAAAAAAGGCTCACCCCAGGATTCTCCTAAATACCTGCGTGAAAAGTTGACCCTGACCTAACACTTTGGATTGGTGCCTCTCATTTATTTTTTTTGAATGACTCTCTCCTTACTCCATCATCTGCAAGGATTCTCTTTCTGAGTAAAGCCTACTTTAACTCGCATGCCTGTCTTCCTTAATCGCTGCCATTGTATTTCTCCAAATTGCTCACATCTCTTTTCATAGAGCACAACCTCTTTTCTTTGATACTATATCTCTGCAATCTACTAATATATAATCTCTTCAAACCTTCTATTCATCCCACCAGTCATTTGCCTGAACTCACATATCCCCAATAAAGATCACACCTAATTTATGTACATTTATTCTGCAGTAGAGAAACTGAAACGGCTGCTGAAACGACTGCACGGTATTGTGTCCTTGAAAATATAAAACTAATCTAAATCCCAATAATGGGTGAATTAACTATTAACCTTGGGTTCTGGAGTTATTGTGCTTCTTATGCAAAGTGCATCAATGCATGATTAGAGGTAGTAAGCACTATATGAATACAATTACAGTACATTATAAAACAATATCCCGAAGCCTTAATCTGTGTTTGTCTTTGGTTGCAGATGTGATATCAAAATCCAAGTCTTGTGTTTTGTTTCACATATGTTTCTTAAATAACATATGAGCCACATGTTTGTCATAAATAATCACATACAATTCATTGTGTACTGTGTTGCCATCAATTGATGGAAAAAGTGATCTACTGTGATTTCTACACCTCAAACAGCTTTAGCTTGAGACACATAGCAATGTATTAAAATGGCTGAATGTTTGCAAGACGGCTAAGAGTTAAATGATCATTACTTGTAGCTGATGTTGCCTGTAGCTTCCAAATTCAAGTCCTGTTAAGACCAGTACAGTCTTCAATCCTGCTAATGTAGTTAATTATGTTATATTGTAATAGGAGCACCTGTTATTTACCGCACTTAAGAATGGTGCATTTCTGATATTACTTGCTCTATAAACAGGCTTAGACACACCCAAGTCTGTTTTTAATATGCAAGCTCATTCTCAAAGTATTTGCACATTAAACCCATACATATTGGCTTTGACTATTATTGTGTTGATATTCAAGAAGTGAAAGAGGGTGGATTTGAAGTGCTACCACACTATCTCCCTTACAGGCTCAAGGGCCAAACTCTTTGGAAGGCGGCTTCCTAAGTGATTATAGGTGTGGATGGAGGATAGGCTTTCACCTCGTTAAGATTTGAATGCAGCATATAGGTGACTAGTGAGCACATAATGCACCTTCATGCTGCTCTAGTTTTCGAAGATAAATAGATTAAAGAATGTCTACTTGGGGCATGTGGGGTCCCTGATTAACTATTATTGCAAGCCTCTTTCACACTGCCCTGTTCTTTGACTCAGGAAAAATCCTGGCTAATAAATGCTGAATTCATGTCTTACCTGAGCCTATTCCTGCTCTTGATTGTGGTAGGGGAGAAGTAAGCTAAGGAATTAATGTGCATACCTGGACCAACTACCTCAGCTGTTGAATCTCTCCTAATGCTTGTGTGATCAATGGCTGTTTTCCGCTGCTGCGTGTAATCGGTGAGCTGAAGCACAGAGGAATCCACCTCCCTTTCTCAGACCCAGCCACCACTGTGACAGGTACCTCTTGTGGGAGGTGGCACTCCAGAGTGAGCATCAAAAGTACTCTGTGATCGGTGACTGACTGACACGACTTTCGGAAGATGTGAGGATAAGCTGTGCTCGTGCCCGCCTGCCTACCCTGACTCCTGCTCGGAGTGTTGGATGAGCAGCGGCTCCTGCTTCTGTGACCGATGCGGACTGACTCGGGCAACATTTCAACATTTCATGGTGGTATTGCAAGCCCCACACCGTCTTACCTCGCCACCAACTTACAAGTGAAGGAGGTCGGCTGGATAATTACTTAGTGAATTAAGGGCTGAGAGTGTCTTTGTTCAGGGGGCAGGTGTGCCGCTACTTTGTCAGCTCGCCTCAGGGTCTGATGTGTGGCAGAGCATGCACACAGCCCTCTCGGCACTTAAAAGTTCAGAACAGTTGTAGTGTGGTCACAAACCAAGGAAGCTAAATAGTAGAAATACAGCCCCAGAATGAAGCATACTACTTCTGGAAGCATAGCACAGGGGCAGGTGGTGAGCCTTGGTATAAGGTAAGCGTGGAGGCGCCAGCAGCAATATCAACGAAAAGAAGAAAAGGAAACTTGCCAGCCAGGTGGGCCGAGGGAAGAGCTCTTTAGAGTTATGCAGTTTGACGTCATACTGTTAATTAACCAGGTGCTGGGTGTAATAATCGCTTGACAAGTGGGTTGGTAGTTTGAAAAAAGTCCTGAGAAAGTGGGCCACGACACACAAGATAACAATAAATGGCTCATACCAGAGCTAAAGGGCAGCAAGGTCAGAGCCCAAAATGTCGAAAACATAAAGGTAAAGAGGTCGACAATCCCATAGATGACTCTTTTGAGTATAGCCCCATGACAAAGGGTAATTTGAGAAAGGGATTACAATTAGTGCTGCAGGTCCATTAGTAGCATTTGATTTACAGTCCCAGGGCACACATAGTGCACATTACTAGGGACTTACCAGTAAATCAAATATGCCAATCATGGATAAACCAATCACCAATCCAATTTAGACAGAGAGCACTTGCACTTTAGCATCGATCAGCAGTGGAAAAGTGCCCAGGGTCCTAAAACCAGCAAAAACAGATCCGAAAAAATTAGGAGGAAGAAGGTAAAAAGTTTGGGGATAACATGCAAATAGGGCCATTTCCAACATACGTCCTCTTACCATGCTTTCGCTGAAAGTACTTGGCTTTAGCCCCTTTGTGTTGCTGTACGGGCACACTGTAAGAAGACCTCTTAGCCTGGTCAGAAAAGGCTAGGACAAAGCTCCCAGTAGCCCCATCAGGACGTATTTAGCTATGTGCTGGCCTACAGAAACCAGACTGCCCGCTTCTGGAAACTCACTCAGGCAAACCTAGAGGCAAGCCAGGAGGATATGAAGCAATGATATGACCAGAATGCCACTGTGGTAGAGTTTGAGCCTGGCCAGAAAGTGTGGGACATGGCCCCAGTGGAGCCTGGTGCTCTCCAGGACAAGTGGACTTGACCTTTTGAGGTGGTGGAGTGCAAGAGTAATGTCATCTACCTTTTGAACTTGCAGACTCCAAAGAACCTTTTGAGGGTCCTACATGTGAACCGCCTCAAACCACATTTTGAGAGGTCTGAATTGACCATGATCTAGGCAACAGATGATGGAGTGGAGGAGAAGAGTGAACTTCTTCCTGACCTTCTGTCTGTCAAAGAGCAAGATGGGTCTGTGGAGGGTGTGGACCTCTCCCCAACGCTGACCCTGTAACAGCAGAGGGACTGTCGCCAGTTGTTGGGACAGTTTGCCTCTGTTTTCCTTGACCCCAGGAGTCACCCATTTGTGCACCTATGATGTGGACACTGGGGACAGTCCACCTTTGAAACACAAAATCTACAGGGTGACTGACAAAGTCAAAGCCAGAATCAAATAAGAGGTCTCCAAGATGCTAGTGTTAGGGTGATAGAGTTCTCCAGCAGTCCTTGGGCCAGCCCATTGGTCTTGGTCTCCAAGGCTGCTGCCCCAGGTGCCACCCATGAACTTCGGTTCTGTGTGGACTACCATGGGCTCAATGTCCTCACTAAGAATACCGTGCACCCCATCCCCAAAGCCGATGAGCTCATAGATCAGCTAGAAGCTGCCATGTTTCTCAGTACATTTGACTTAACGGCCGGGTACTGGCAGAATGCTGTGACCGATGGGGCCAAAGAGAGGTCAGCGTTTTCAACACCAGAGGGGCACTACCAGTTTCAGGTCATTCCTTTTTGGGTTGAAGAAAGCCCCTGCCACCTTTCAGAGGTTGGTCAACCAGTTCTTGGTTGTGCTGGAGGATTTCGGTGCCCCTACCTGGATGGCATTGCAGTGTTCAGCTCCAGCTTAGAGGATCACTTGCATCACCTCTGGGAAGTATTGAAGGCCCTGCAGAAGGCAGGCCACACCAATAAGGATAGTAAGTACCAAATAGGGCAGGGGTCGGTGGTATAGTTGGGCCACCAGGTGGGAAGAGTCCCGGTGGCACCCCTACAGCCCAAGATTGACACCATTGTGGTTTGGGAGCCCGCCAAGACGCAGACAGAGTGAGAGCCATTATAGATCTCAATGGTTATTACAGGAGATTTGTCAAGAGCTATGGCATCATTGTTGCCCACTTGACAGAACTGACTCCCAGGAAGCAGCCCAAAAAAGTGATCTGGACTGAGGCTTGTCAGACCGCTTTTGATGCCCTGGAGGCAGCTATGTGCACGTCACCTGTGTTGAAGGCACCCATCTTCACTAAGGAATCCGTTGTGCAGACCAATGCATCAGTACATGATGTGAAGACAGTTCTAGCAAAGCTAAACGAAGAGGGCTTATACCAGCCTGTAGCCTTCATTAGCAGGAGTTACTCGCCAGGGAATAGAGGTGGAACGCAATTGAAAGAGAAGCTTTTGCTGTCGTCTGGAAGCTGAAGAAGCTAAGACCCTACTTGTTTGGGACTCACTTCCAGTTTCAGACAGACCACAGGCCCCTCAGATGGTTGAAGCAGATGAGGGGTGAGAACCCAAAACTGTTGAGGTGGTTCATCTCCCAACAGGGAATGGACATTACTGTGAAACACTGCCCTGGTACAGAACACGCCAATGCTGATGGTCTGTCCAGATTCTTCCGCTTTAGTTTGGGTAGTTGTCCCCACTCTCAGCTGGGAGGGACAAGTGCTAGACCTGGCATCTTTGGCATGATTTCCCCTGTCTGTTTGACCCTGCTTCCTCTATTTTTTAACTGTGTGCTGGATGTTGTTTTTGCTGGTTTTGGTACTCTGGGAACTTTACCACTGCTGGTCAGTGCTAAAGTGTAAGTGCTCCCTGTGTAAATTGTGACTATGGGGGTTATTCTAACTTTGGAGGAGTGTTAATCCGTCCCAAAAGTGACGGTAAAGTGACGGATATACCACCAGCCGTATTACGAGTTCCATAGGATATAATGGACTCGTAATACGGCTGGTGGTAAATCCGTCACTTTTCCGTCACTTTTGGGACGGATTAACACCTCCTCCAAAGTTAGAATAACCCCCTATGTTTGGTTATCCGTGATTGAAATATTTGATTTACTAGTAAGTCGCTAGTATAGTGCACCATGTGTGCCCAAGGCCTGTAAATCAAATGCTACTAGTGGGCCTGCAGCACTGATTGTCCTACCCACAAGAGTACCCCTGTAAACATGTCTCAGCCCTGCCCTTGCAGTGTCTGTGTGTGCAGTTTTAAACTGCCATGTCAACCTGGCAAATGCACCCACTTGCCATGCCCAAATCTCCCCTTTTACCACATGTAAGTCATCCCTAAGGTAGGCCCAGGGTAGCCCCCTGGAGAGGGTGCAGTGTATTTAAAGGTAGGACATTTACTAGTGTGTTTTTACACGTCCTGACAGTGAAATACTGCCAAATTTGTTTTTCACTATTGCAAGGCCTTTCTCTCCCATAGGTTAACATTGGGATTGCCTTGAAATATCTTTTAAGTGTGGTTTCCCATTGGGAGCAGAGACAGATCTGGAGTTTTGAGTCTCTGAACTCACAATTTAAAAATACATCTTTTGGTAAAGTTGGTTTTTAGATTCTAAGTTCGAAAATGACACTGTTAGAAAGTGGGCATTTTCTTGCTTAACCACTCTGTGCCTCTGCCTTGCTGTGGAATACACATCTGGGTCAGGAAAAAAAGGAATCATGGCACATCCACATGTTCATAATGATGTTCTTTTATTCTTTTAAGTTAATCATATATTCGTTCACAGCAGGTATGAAGTCATCATGGTCACAAATCGAGTCGATACACTACTATACTATTCAATGCATAGACAGCCGACACGTGTTTCATCGTTCGCGACTTTATTAAGGCTGTGAATTTTTTTGCAAATAAAGTATATATAAAGGAACTGGTAATTCCAACAGTCCAAGAAAACACAGGGTGTACTTTAACCCTAAAAATAACAATCCACCCATGTTGTGTTAAGCCTACTGGGTGCCAACTGTATTATCTCATACATTGTAAAGTGAACACCCCGGTGTCGTCATATGTGAAATGGTCTAATTAAAATCATCTATATAGAAATGTGTCCACCGTGTGTAAGACAGATAAGCGTGAGAACAAGTAAACATGCTGCAATAGAAAAAGAAGAGGTGTGAGGCTGTAGTGAAGGTAAGGTGAATGGAAAGAAAGCCAGAATCGATCAAGCGTATAATGGTAACTGTCATACCTTTTTAACAATTGATAGGAAGACCATGAATGAAATTAAGGCCCATATTTATACTTTTTTATCGCTGCATTTGCGTCATTTTTTTACGCAAAAACAGTGCTAACTTGCAAAATACAATTGTATTTTGTAAGTGTGCGCTGTTTTTGCACCAAAAAGCAGTGCAAACGCGGCGCTAAAAAAGTATACATATGGGCCTAAGTCTCTTATGGACAAATCCAAGGATGCATTTTGGTATTGGTTTCCAAAATTAAATCAGGACCATGATAAGTCTAATTAGAGAGAGGGAGAGGGGAGGGGTCATATTTAATAGAAAATGACATATGTAAGACAAATGATTTACAAATATGAGGCACAAAAGTGTAGGGAAAGGTCTGGAATGTTACCGTCCAAGAATCAAGCATTAGCGGTAAACACTCGACCCGAGGGGCGTAACATGAACGCGGCGTTATGAATAGTTGGCAAATACAGTAAAATGCCCATGCTAAAGACCCGTATAAGCGGGCACATAATGTAATTCGAACTGAAAGCGGAGGAATCAGCAGTATTGGTAAACATCTCCAAGGTTTATAAAGTGTAAAGGGTGCATTCATATAAGTTAACGGTTGCAGCCCATGTGCTTAAGTACCGTGTTCGAGTAGAGTAATTACAAAAGCCAGTAATGGTAAGTCGGAAAGCACAATACCGAAGAAAAAGGCATAGCGTCTTACCCGAAATGGAGAGGTGTGGCAGTATCAGATTAAACGGCGTGTGATGTAACAAGTCGTACTCCAGCAGATAGCCGTTTATATGTATTTGCATATGGTGAAGATAGTAAAAGGACTGCAAGATGTCCAACCTCGTAGTCGGCGGCCATATTGTAGTGAGTAAGTTACTTAAAAAACAGACGAAATAGTGAATGATGCATTACCTCTAAAATAATAGAAGGTGCCAGTGAGTATATAAAAAAGAAAATAAGAAACCAAAAATAAAAAGATATAAAGAGATAAAAGGGGTGACATAGGAATTTTTACCAAGTAAATAACAGCCCAAGATCTACCGTACAATGGTAAAATGATAATAATAAGACCAACTATATGTATCACACTATCCATATGGAAAGGAGCATTGCGAGTTGTCACACAGATATACAATAGTGTAGGTACCTGCTAATATATGTATACACATGAATATACTATGTATCGCAAGAACGTACACTAGTATTTTCGTTGCTGGCCATATGTTGTGATGCAATGTATATGTGTAACATGTAGGTCCACATATGTTAGGCATGTATTTTAACAAATATAACATTACTTAGGCAAGTATTGCCTACAGACTAAGTCTGTGTCAGTATGAACAGTAATAACATGTGTACCACATTTAAGACGTACATAAGGATCATGTATATGTATATAAGTGATAATTATATCATATATGACAATCAAATTACAGAAAGACATGTAGATCCTTATCTAGATTTAAGCCTTCCTCCACCACACGTAACTGGATAATCCACCTACTTTCAAGGCGTCTCAACAGGAGAGTCCTATTATCTCCCCTGGGACATCCACCCAGGGCGGCAATACCATGCATTTTTATGTCAAGTATTTCCCGTTGGGCATGTGCAGAGTGAAAGTGTACAGCAAAAGGATATTCTTTATTAGTATTTTTAATTGCTCGAATGTGTTCCTGTAAGCGCTCTTTGTAAGGTCTGATGGTACTCCCAATATATATTAGCTTACAAGTACAGATGAGACAATATACCACATATCTGGTATTGCAATTAATGAATTGTTTGATACGATGAGTCATACCCGTATTGTAGCAAAAGAGTTTCATTTTATCTATGGTGTAGTCACATATATTGCAATGACCACACTTAAAGAAACCTTGTGGAGGTTGTGGGATCCAGCTGTCCCTGGTGTCACTGGGTGGAAAGCTATGGCATAACCTGTCTCTCAAAGTACGTCCTCTGCTATATACAATATCCAGCCTACTCCTGAGGCCCTCCCTCAAGGTGTCATCAGATAGTAATAATTGCCAGTTCTTTTTAAGGATTTTGAAAATATCCAAGCTTGCATTACTGAAAGCAGTAATAAACCGTAGACCCGTCCCTTTGATACTCTTCTTGGGTGTAGTGTCTGTTAGTAAGGATGATCTGTCAACCTTACAAATTCTCTTGTAGGTCTTTTCCCACAATTGGTCCGAGTAACCTTGGTTTCGAAACCGTTGTTTCAAAATTCCCAATTGGTGTGAAAATTCCTGTTCCTCACAACAATTGCGTCTTAATCTGATCGCCTCACCATAGGGAATAGCTCTTATTTGTGTAGAAGGATGGACACTGGTGGCATGCAAAATTGAGTTAGTTGCAGTAGGTTTTCTATAGAGTTGCGTGTAGATTTTATCCTTCCTGGTATACAAAGTCAAGTCTAAAAAGTCTCCACTTGTTGTACTTGAGCAGCAGGTAAATTGGATATTAAAATTATTAGTGTTGAGGTGATTAATGAACTGATCTAATGCTCCAAAATCACCCAACCAGAAAAGTAGAACGTCATCAATGTAGCGTCCCCAATATATGATGTGTTGTGTGAGTTCAGGGGTACACCTACGCCAAATATGCTCTTGTTCATAATACCCCATAAAGAGATTAGTGAAGGAGGGTGAAAATGTGGCCCCCATCGCAACATCTGGGTCAGGCTGACAGTTGGGCTGTTTGTGAATTCATTCTAGAGAGTCACACAAAGGGAGCTGCGGTGTGTCCTGCATATCCTGATGGGTCTTCCTAGGCTAGAGTGGTGGGAGGAGCTGACACCTGAATAGGGATGTGCCTGTCCTTTCACAATTCAGTCTCTAACCCACTAGAGTGTGTCTGGGGCCAGGACAGGGAGAGGCAGGGTCTTGTGCACTACAAAAAAGTTTGCCTACTTCAAAGGCAGAAATTAGTTTAAATATTGGACTGCTGAACCCACAATGTCAGAACACTTCTGAATCAAGAGGAGACTCTGCAAAGGAGAAAAGGTGAAGAGCTGTGAGAAGGAGTATCGCCCTTTTGCTGTGTGTGCTTTGCTGGGTTGGCCTGCAGTTGCTGCTTCTGCTTTGGAGAGGACAAAGACTGGACTTTGCTGTGTATCTTACTTGAGAAGTTTCTCCAAGGGCTTGGACTGAGCTTAGCTCCTATTAAGAAGTCTCAGGGGCAGCAAAGACCTCAGCTGCCAGCCTCTGGGTTGTCCTGCTGAGGACACTGGCTTGCCAAGTGGTGCCCACTCCAGTTCCTGGGTCCTTGGGAGTGAAAGATGGCAACAAAACAAGAAGAACCAGGTACATCGACTCTGGATGACTCCAGAACCGGCGCCACTGCCCAACTCTGCGTCGATGCCTGCACCAGAAGTTGTGGTCCCCACCATGACTAATGCCAATGGCCCAACACCGCTGCAATCCTGCAACTTCGTGAGTCCTGAGTGGAGTGTAACCGACATTCGTGACACCCGACTCCACCCTGGCACCTGTGGCCCAGTGGTGTGACCGCGACCCTATGAAGTCGCCGCATCACATCTTGACCCGCTGGGCTTATCGACTACGCCAGATCATCAGGAACCGACGCCTCACCACCGGCTCCACCTCACCTCCGCTGCCTCTGCAAGCAACCAAAGCTTCACCTCCGTGAGGAACCAATACCTCACCTTCTGTGTAGCACCACGGAACCGATGCCGGACCGGCTGCAGTGACACCTCACCTCCCCGACTCCATGCTACGTCCAAGGCTCTGCCTCGTTTCTAAGGTACTGTATCTAGGGTCCGTGCAACTCCGTTATCGGTGCTGCACTCCCTCGCAAGTGGTGTCGGACTAATGGGAACGACTTCGTCAAAACGTCCTCATAGCACCAGTTGGTGCTATTGTCTTTCTAAGCGCTTTATTGGGATTTAGGCCCTCATTACAACATTGGCGGTAAATCCCGCTTACCGCCGTGCAGAAGACCGCCAACACACCGCCGCAGCCGCAGAATTCCGCCACAGCTATTATGACCCACAGTTCAGAATCCGCCAAAATCTAGACACCCACACAAGTCCGCCACACCAAAGGTCAGTGATAAACTGGCGAAAACAAAACCTCCACCGTCACGCCAACAGAAATACGCCCACACTATCACGACCCACAAATCCACGAGGCGGTCTTTCAACCGCTGTATTCCATTGGCGGTACACACCGCTGCGCTCAAAATACACACACATTTACAAAACACAGCCACATTGGACAATTCCAAATACACACACCTGATACACATACACACACCACTCCTACACACCCAATACAATATAAAACACACACCCACATCACCCACAAACCCTTAAGACAACAATTCACGAACGAAAGCCAGAGAGAGACAGCACCAGCAAGAACACTAGCATCCGCAGTCACACAACACCACCACCCACAGAACTTCCACGCACCTCACACAACACCCCACTACATATCAGCACACTTATCACCCCACACTCCACCCCACACATCACCTACACCACCCCATGGCACGGCATAGACACCCCAGGTTCTCGGAGGAGGAGCTCAGGGTCATGGTGGAGGAAATCATCCGGGTAGAGCCACAGCTATTCGGATCACAGGTGCAGCACACCTCCATTGCAAGGAAGATGGAGCTATGGCGAAGAATAGTGGACAGGGTCACCGCAGTGGGACAGCACCCAAGAAATCGGGAGGACATCAGGAAGAGGTGGAACGAACTACGGGGGAAGGTGCGTTCCGTGGTATCAAGACACCACCTGGCGGTTCAGCAGACTGGCGGCGGACCCCCACCTCCTCCCCCACAACTAACAACTTGGGAGGAGCAGGTCTTGGCGATTCTGCATACTGAGGGCCTTGCAGGAGTAGCTGGAGGAATGGACTCTGGTAAGACAAATCTTAACTATTACATCCCCCACCCTACCTGCATGCCAGCACATACCCCCACCCACACCCTCACCCCCAGCACTCCAACTCCTCACAAATGTCCCAACATCACAAACCAACCATCCCAACACCAAGCCCTGCATGCAACAACAAAGCATGGACACCCATTACTAAAGCATGCCCACTGTACATACCCAAACACCCCCCTAAACCATCATCACACGAGGTCCCAAACAGGAATGCAAGCACTGGGGTACACGGTCACCCACCCATTGCACACCATGACACACACAGATGTAATAATCATCCTTTTATACCCCTGCAGGACCCCTACCCAACGTCACCGGACAGGAGGGTCCACACATGTCCACACCACCAACAGAAGAGGCCCACAGTGATGACAGCACCTCTGTCCAACTGGATCTAGATGACCAGCCCGGCCCATCGAGGACCTCTGGACAGTCGGTTCCCCTGACACAGTCACAGGCCACTACAGACCTTCACCCTCTGAAAACACCAGCACAGCACCCACCCAGCGGGCCCATACCTCCGTCCCCAGGACACGTCAATTAGCTGTGTGGCCACCACTACAGGGAACCCAGGCTAACTCACCACCCCAACAAAAACAGGGACCTGGGGGCAGTGGTAGTGGGCACATGGTCCAGAGACGGAGGCCCAGGAACACAGGGGAAGTGGGAGGGCTGCTGTGCGACAGGGGGCGGACAGGCCAAGGGAACCCACTCTCCACGAGGCCCTCTCCTCCATCATGGGAGCCTACCACCACTCCCAGGAGACGATGGCAACGGTACTGGCCAAGTTTCAGGAGACCCAGCGCCTGCAGGAGGAACAGTATATGGGCTTCAGGGAGGAACTCAGAACCATCAACTCCACCCTGGGCACCATCGTAGGGGTGCTGAAGGAACTTGTGAACATCAGGAGGGACACAGTGGCACTACAAGGGGCCCCTGACACTAGCCTGGACGATGAACTGCCCACCACCTCCGCCGGCGCTAGTGGACAGGACGCCCCGCCACAGGACCACCACACCAGCACCCCACCCCCTGCAGAGGGAGAACCACCTCGCAAACGGTCCCTGAGATCCAGGAACAAGACAGAGAACGATGCCAAGACCCCACCAAGAAATGAGACCACCCTGATTGTCATCCTTCTGTCCCGCTTTGTCACCCTGTCCATACTTAAACTGCCCCAGCTTCACTTCCTATCCCCATATGGGCAATGCACCTGTGAGACTAATAGAGTGGGCTCTGCCATGGACATTCCTCCACCGTCACCCCTCACCATTTTACTACCCCCTCCAATATTGAGCACTTAAATAAACACACTTAAAGCACAAAACAATCTGGAGTCTGTCTGTGATTTCGAAATAGTGTATTAGCAATTACAGTGGCAAAATGTTCATTCAAATGTAATGTCAACATACCTCTGTCACACAGCTCTAGTCCATGAGGAATCAAAGCAGATGTCACACAGTGGGACCCACATCTGTGAAATCGTACAGTAGAGAGGCAGTAGTGTTTAAGTACATGTAGTAGGCAGGTCTGTACTCACTGGAAATATTGCTGGATCACTGAGTCCCTGTTGTTCATGTCTTCTTCCTCTGCTTCCTCGTCTTCACTGTCCACAGGCTCCACAGCTGCCACAACACCTCCATCTGGACCATCCTTCTACAGAAAAGGCACCTGTCGTTGCAAAGCCAAGTTGTGAAGCATACAGCAGGCCACGATGATCTGGCACACCTTCTTTGGTGAGTAGAATAGGGATCCACCTGTCATATGGAGGCACCGGAACCTGGCCTTCAGGAGGCCGAAGGTCCGCTCGATCACCCTCCTAGTTCGCCCATGGGCCTCATTGTAGCGTTCCTCTGCCCTTGTCCTGGGATTCCTCACTGGGGTCAGTAGTCATGACAGGTTGGGGTAACCAGAGTCACCTGCAAATGGCGAGGGACAACTGTTAGACACACACTAACCTGGAGGGATATCCCCAGACCCAGACAACCATTCCCACTGACTAGCTTCCAGGTGCTCACCTAATAGCCACACACAGTGCCTCTGGAGTTGACCCATCACATAAGGGATGCTGCTATTCCGCAGGATGTAGGTGTCATGCACTGAGCCAGGGAACATGGCATTCACATGGGAGATGTACTGGTCTGCCAAACATACCATCTGTACATTCATCGATTGATAACTCTTCCGGTTTCTGTACACTTGTTCACTCCTGTGGGGGGGGACCAAAGCCACATGTGTCCCATCAATGGCACCTATGATGTTGGGGATATGTCCCAGGGCATAGAAATCACCTTTCACTGTGGGCAAATCCTCCACCTGAGGGAAAACGATGTAGCTTTGCATGTGTTTCAGAAGGGCAGACAACACTCTAGACAACACGCTGGAAAACATAGGCTGGGACATCCCTGATGCTATGGCCATTGTTGTTTGAAATGACCCACTTGCAAGGAAATGCAGCACTGACAGCACCTGCACTTGAGGAGGGATTCCTGTGGGATGGCGGATAGCTGACATCAGGTCTGGCTCCAACTGGGTACACAGTTCCTGGATTATGGCACGGTCAAGCCTGTATGTGATAATCACATGTCTTTCCTCCATTGTCGACAGGTCCACCAACGGTCGGTACACCGGAGGATGCCACCATCTCCTCACATGTCCCAGCAGACGGTGCCTATGAAGGACAACACAGAGGTACTTACCCACAGCTTACACAGAACACCATTCATACTCAAAAAGTGGCCTGTATGTGTGTTGAGTCTAGGCCTAGGTATGTGTGCCGCAGTTGAAAATGAAGCCATGTTGGCCCCTGAAATGGCAGCTGACTGACCTCTAAAGTGGGACAATGGGATGTGAGGTAACTGCGCTGGCGTTGTACTCCGTTGCGGTAGGCGGTCGAAGACCGCGGCGCAATTCTGCATTGGTTAACATTGAACCCTATAGTTCCCAGGAGCCAATGACGATGTACGCCAGCGGTGACGGTACGCACCGCCACGGCTTGACCGACATTTTCTATCTGTTCAATCACTCAATACCTGATCTTCAACAGGAGAGGACCTACACTGCAAGTGCTGCTGTGACCTCGGTCTGGAAGAGACAATGGCTCAAGTGTCTGGGGAAAGGGCCCCTGCCTTCACATCGGAGGAATTGGAGAAACTCATGGATGGGGTCCTCCCCCAGTACACGCCACTCTACGGTCTTCCAGACAAACAGGTAAGTACACTGGGAGTATGATGTATGGGCTATGCCTGTGTGGAGAGGGCTGGATGTAAGAAGGAAGGGGGGAGAGTGCGGCGTGCATGAAACAACAGTGAATGCATGTGCCACATTGCAAGGGTAGGGATGGGGGCCAATCACTGTGACGGTGCAGTTGGTAATAACTTTCTCTTCCCCCTGTACAATTCCTGTAGGTCAGCGCCCACCAGAAAAAACATATTTGGCGTGCCATCGCCAAGGACGTCCAGACCCTGGGGGTCTACCACAGACGGAGCACCCACTGCCGGAAAAGATGGGAGGACATTCGCCGCTGGAGCAAGACGGCGGAGGCTCAGCTGGGGATGGCCTCCCAGCGTGGGAGGGGTGCCTGCCTCACCATGTCCCCCCTGATGTTCAGGATCCTGGCGGTGGCCTACCGGGAGTTGGATGTGCGCTTGAGGGCATCACAGCAGCCACAAGGGGGTGAGTACACTCTCATTCTGCTGACTTTGCGCGCAGTGGAGGGGTCTGGGTGGGGGAGGTGGGCTGTGGGTTTCCCTAGGCCAGGGCGAGTTCCGTAGGCAAGGTCCCTCCGTAAGGCAGGACATGTGGCACCCCACCTATGTAGAGTGCCAAGTACACCTAGTCATGCCTCTGTGTCATCTAAGTGTGCAGATGTCGTCCATAGCCTTGTAGGCCATTTCCCAGGAATTCAACAGTGGAGCCCAAGAGCGCAGCGTAGTGCAGGGGGCTTCTGTGTCTGTCGTGTCCACCAACGGTAGCGGTAATGCATGCACTCAACATGTTTTTCTTCTGTCATCCCCCCTTTTTATGGTCTCCCTGTTCTTGTATGCATTAGCATCATCAGGTGGAGGAGCAGTGGCACCGGAGCACCAGGGGGCTGCATCCCACATGGCCATGGAGGGCCACACTACGGACTCGGAGTTCACCAGTGGGATGGAGGGCGAGGGGAGCTCCACAGCGGGTACAAGAGCTGAGACCAGTGACACGGACTCGTCCTCTGATGGGAGCTCCCTTGTGGTGGCAGCAACATCTGTGCCACCCCTGTCTACAGGTACAGCCACCACACCCCCTTCCAGCACCGCCCTCCCAGCAGCCCCTCAGCCTTCTCCCCGTGCCCGCTCACCAGAGAGGGTGGGCATCACCTTCGCCCCAGGCACCTCAGGCCCTGCCCCAGTCACACCTGCTGCCCTCAGTGAGGAGGCCATTGACCTCCTCAGGTCCCTCACTGTTGGGCAGCCTACCATTTTGAATGCCATCCAGGGTGTAGAAAGGCAGTTGCAACAAACCAATGCATTCCTGGAGGACATTGAACCTGGTCAGGCGACCCTTCAGCAAGCTTTTCAGACTCTGGCCTCAGCACTGATGGCAGCCATTGTCCCTGTGTCTAGCCTCCCCCTCCAACTTCCTCCCCCCAGACCCAATCCCCTCTGCCTCAGCCTATCCCAAGCACACCTACAGACCAGCATGCACACAGGTCAACACACAAGGGAAGCTCAGGCAAACATAAGCACCACACATCCCACAGGCACTCACGCAAGCATCACAAACACGCAGACACACCAACATCCACTGCCTCCACTGTGTCCCCCTCCTCCTCGTCTCCCTCCTCCCTTCCGGTCTCGTCTACACTCACACCTGCATGCACTACCTCTGCAGCCACTACGTCCCTCTCCAGCACACCAACCACCACACCCCGCTCACGTGCAGTCACCACCCCCACTACCATTCACACGTCCCCTGTGTCCTCTCCCAGTGTGTCTGTCATTCCCCCTCCCAAGATACACAAATGCAGGCACACACCCACCCAACAGCCATCCACCTCACGACAGCCTCCAGCGCATGCACCTTCACCCAAAGTCAGCAAATGAACACCTCCTACAACCACCACCTCTTCATCCACTCCCAAACCCCCTCCAGCTACACATCCCAGTGTGTCCAAAAAACGTTTCCTGTCCAACCTTGACCTCTTTCCCACACCCCCACACCCCACCCGTCTCCTAGGTCCCGAACAAGCACCTCAGCCACAACATCTCCGGGACCAGTGGTGCCTGTAGTCATCGGAATCTGGAGTGCACCGGCCACCAGGGCAGCCAGTGTGGCACTGAGCCACAGCACAGACAGTCCCCCACCTGTCAAGCATCAGAAGTTGGCCAGTGCCCGGCGGGAGAGGGGGAAGACTCCAGCCACCAAAGCCGCTCCCAGGGGTCCCAGTGGGAGTGTGGAGTCAGCTGTGAAACCTTCCAAGGTGGGGAAGGGCCACAAGAAACCTGGCAAGTCTGGGAAGAGCAGCACGGCGGAGAAGACCGCCATCATCCCTGCTGCCCAGGAGGCCACCGCCAGCACAAGCCCAGCTGCCCAGGAGGCCACCGCCAGCACCAGCCCAGCGGCCCAGGCGGCCACCGCCAGCACAAGCCCAGCTTCCCAGGAGGCCACCGCCAGCACAAGCCCCGCTTGGCCATGAAGGACCGCCAGCAAAAGCCCCGCTGGGCCATGAAGGACCACCAGCAAAAGCCCCGCTGGGCCATGAAGGACCACCAGCAGCTGAGTCCCTGCAATGGAGACCGCCGCCTCAAGCACCGCTGAACAGGGCACCGCCGTCTCAAGCACCGCTGAACAGGGCACCGCCGCCTCAAGCACCGCTGAACAGGGCACCGCCGCCTCAAGCACCGCTGAACAGGGCACCGCCGTCTCATGCACCGCTGGCCCATGAGCGGCAAGGGCACTGACGCTACTGAGTCCGTCACGGGGTGAATGAAGCACTCTAGGCACCATGTCCCCTCCAGAACCAGTGGAGAGATCCATCCACTACCTCTGTCCTTAGCAGGATGAAGCTCTCTGGGCACCACGCCCCCTCCAGAACCAGTGGAGACTGCCATCCACTACCTCTGTCCTTAGCAGGATGAAGCACTCTGGGCACAAGGCCCCCTCCAGAACCAGTGGAGAGATACATCCACTACCTCTGTCCTTAGCAGGATGAAGCACTCTGGGCACCATGCCCTCTCCAGAACTAGTGGAGACTGTCATCCACTTGAGAGACTGTGGCTTTGCACTCCCCAGGATGGAACAGTGGGCAACCCACCCACTGTAGAGACTTGAGAGACTGTGGCTTTGCACTCCCCAGGATGGAACAGTGGGCAACCCACCCACTTGTGAGACTTGAGAGACTGTGGCTTTGCACTCCCCAGGATGGAACAGTGGGCAACCCACCCACTGTAGAGACTTGAGAGACTGTGGCTTTGCACTCCCCAGGATGTAACAGTGGGCAACCCACCCACTTGTGAGACTTGAGAGACTGTGGCTTTGCACTCCTCAGGATGGAACAGTGGGCAAGCCACCCACTGTATAGACGTGAGAGACTGTGGCTTTGCACTCCCCAGGATGGAACAGTGGGCAACCCACACACTGTAGAGACTTGAAAGACTGTGGCTTTGCGCTCCCCAGGATGGAACAGTGGGCAACCCACCCACTTGTGAGACTTGAGAGACTGTGGCTTTGCGCTCCCCAGAATGGAACAGTGGACAACCCACCCACTGTAGAGACTTGAGAGACTGTGGCTTTGCACTCCCCAGGATGGAACAGTGGGCAACCCACCCACTGTAGAGACTTGTGGATTTACTGTCGTGCACTCAACCAGCTTAGGTGCCCCCCCTTTCCCTGCCCCTGAGGTGCCTGTTTAGTTGCTCTCTGATGCCCCTGCAGTGTTCTCTCCGTCATGGTCGGGGATCTTGTGTGGGCCTCACCCATACCGTGTGGTCCCAGTGTTCCACGGACTTAATTGGAGCACTACCTGGACTACTATGCTAGGTATATATTTTGTCAATGGTGTATATATATATTTCTGCCTACTTGATTTTAATATATTACAATGGTTACACTCATTTTCTATTGTCTTTGCATTCTTCCGGGGGGTTTGGGCTGGGTAACTGTGATGTATTAATATGCATTAGTGTGTGTGTTGTAGTGGGTGGGGGTGTTGCGTGTTGCGTGTGTGTGTCTCTGTTTTTTGCTTCCCCCCTCCCCTGTGTCGTAGGTGCAGTACTCACCGTGGCCTTCGCACCGGCGTTCGTGCTCCTGGTAGAGGAGCAGGAAGACTATCGCAGGTAGAATTTGGAGTTCCGGATCCATGGTGTCCTCGTTCCTCGTGGGGTGTGTAGAGGTGAGCGTTTTTCCTTCGGAATTCCTATTTCCGCCGTGTTTTTATCCGCAGTGAATCCGCCCCGGAAAAGGTGGTGGATTGGCCTGTCATAATAGTGTGGGCGGTACATTGTCCTCCGCCTGTCTGTTGGCGTTGACCGCCGCGCTGTTTGTTTGTACCGCCGTGGCGGTCGGAGTGTTAAAGTGGCTGTCTTTGTTGGTGGTTTCCGCCACGGTCGTAATAGCAACATTTTTTCCACTAGCCTGTTGGCAGTCTTACCGCTTTATCACTGTCCGCCAGGATTGCAATGACCACCTTAATCTTTAAAAATTCATGTCTTTACTTGTGTATGTTGCATTTTTGTCGTTTTGGTCTTGTTTTTCCTAGATAAATACTGACTATTTTTCTAAACTGGTGTGATGTCCATTTGTAGTGTTTTCACTGTGGTACTGTGTTAAGGCAGTTGTTGTGTAGTAGCTTGTAGGTTCGCTCTCAGCAAAGACAAGTAAAGCTTCATCCTGCTCTCTACTGGGAGCAGTTCAAAACTTTAGTTTCAGAAAGCTCATGTCTCAAGATTGTTGCAACAAAGATCACTGTGAATACAGACACATCTGGATTCAATATCCTGTACCCAATACTTCTGTTCTTAGTTTTACATGGGGGTGATTTGAAAGGCATGCATTTAGGAGCTGTATCTCCGTGTATATAAGGACAAGGTCCCCATCATGAACAGCTACAGCAGTCATGCACGGACCCAGAAGAGGTTGCTGAAACTGAGCTTCCTGCAGCACATACATTAACACAAAAAAACGTGATTTCGTTTATGCTCTGCAGACTGTGCACCTCAGAATCTTCAAGAGATAGCAATTTCACTATTTTTCCAAGTATAGTCTGTGGACAGCAGAATTTGACGACAAGCAGGTTCATAGACCAGTTCTGAGCCTGCCTGCATATTCCAGTACGATATGTTCATGAAATTGCCCCAGATCACCAAGTTCAATTTTCATTTCCACTGACTTCATGTCAAAATGAAGCTTGGAACCTGTGATGCTGAAACAAGGCCTACCACTTGACAAAATCACCTGTATAACCACAGTGACTGTATTTGATGGAAAGAATATTGATCTACGCTCTTTCTTTTCTCCACAATGGAAAATGCACCAAACGCTGCAGAACATAAATGTAAAGTACCTTGAGTTAGTCACACATGCCTGAAAAGTGCACAGTTCCCATAATGCTTTTAAATAAACAAAGACCCAAATGCTCGGTAAAAAAACTATTCTTGGGAATAGCTGTGACTTTCAAATAAGCACAAAATCCCATGCATTGCTCAACAATGTGAAATATACTCCATTCTTGGTTTGAACTGCGAAAGCAAATGACTCAAGAGATGCTGCAGGCCATGACGTTTCTTTACTACCTCAGCATCTTCTTTATCCACCAGAAGAGTTTGCTGTCATCAAAGACCTTGTAGCTAATAGTATGCCAGGCAGTCAAAAATAATGTTTATTTAGACCATGGTCTTTAAGCAGCAGTAAAAATTATATACACAAATATTGACAATAAATACCGTGATTCGTTTTACATTGGATAAACAAAATAACACATGCACCATAAATACTTAATATCACAGACCATAAAAACAATGTATAAGTACTTTTAAACTGATAAAAGTTACTTCGTTTAGTGGTAGATAGGAATGTGGCACAAATAAAATGTATGTCTAAAAGTACTGCCCATGAATACCTTAATAAAAAACCTAAAACTGGGATAAAAATTCTCTCATAGCAGCCATAAATCTCCCCAAGGCACAGGTTAGGCACAGGAATCTCATATCTGGTATAAGGTCAGCTGTTTGCATGCAATCCCAAATATCACACTTTAAAAAGAGTGGCTCTAACACATTTTTTCAGATTGACCACACCTTTAAACAGTCTAAAGGAATATGCAGGCAGTCACATTTAACTATTAAACCAAATGTGCAATTTCCCTATGCATCTATCATTGCCATTGCTACCTTAATGCTTATATGGCAAGGATGTAGACCAATTATTAGCCTTAGTACCTCATATCTATGCTTGGGGTTGGGTAAGGCCTCTATATACGGGAACAAATCTTCATTTTGCCATGAGTCATATAAGAATTGGGAGGATAACTCACCCCATAGATAACCCATGTCATGTTCCCTGGTTATCTTTACTGTTAAGTACCAGGTTCACTCTTCTTGGTCTTGATTATTAGATCTTGTATATATATCTAGCCCTAATCTCCTACATATGCCTCCCCCAGTTTTTCTCAGACACCCTTGGGCAATTTCAGATCACTGTGTGTTATCTCATTTTTACAGTGTGTCGCTCCTTTTGTCTCTCAGCTATTGTTAGGTGAAGCCAGAATCTCACTACCTCTGCATCAGCCATGTGGCTCCAAGAGGGTAAACCCAGTTCCATCCTTATACCTGTATCATCGTTGTCATGGGTAATGACACCAGGATTTTTAAACATTTACCCCCTTCTTACTACCAATCCCATTTACCACTTGGGGTCAACAATTTGTTCCGTAGTGGAATTGTGGGCGAACCGTAGCTGCATATGCATTTATCACATGTCTTTAAGCCACACCACAGTAATCTTTGCTAAAAATTTTAGACCACTTACTGAGGTAATTGCCCTTGTTTTTAATGCTTCTATGTGCTCGTTCCACAATAGCTCCTTTTCAAACCATACTCCTAGGCATTTATATTTATCTGCTTTCTGTAGTTTACTAGCACCTAGGTGCCATTTGTATTTGACAACCTTTTTCCTAAACCCCATCACTTTTGTTTTATCCATGTTTACCACTAGTTTTTTCTTGTTACAATATTTCATAAAAACTTCCAATTTAATCTGTAGACCTATTTCATTCATATCCATAAAACGGATATCGTCGGCGTATAATAATGAAGATAAATGTGTGCCATTCATTTTGGAGATTAACTCTCTTGCAGCAGCGAGTACTGATGATGAATCTGCTATAAATAGGGAGAAAAGCAGAGGAACCAGAACACAGCCTTGGTGCAGCCCGTTTTCAATTGGAATTTTATGGCACAGGCTTCCTTCGGTAACCATTGTTACCTGCACCCAGTTCCTAGGGATGCCTAGATTCATTAATGTTTCCCATAAGCAGTGCTGAGCCACCAAATCGAATGCTGCACAGAAATCAACAAAGCAGCAGAAAAGGGATGCATTAAGAAATAGGGTCTCTAGCTGGCAGTCAGCTTACACCCTGTCCAATTTGGGACCCTCACTCTAGTAAGGGTAATGGAGTCACACTCCTAAGATAACCCCAGCTCACCCCCCTTGGTAGCTTGGCACGAGTAGTCAGGCTTATCTCAGAGGCAATAGGTTAAGTATTTCGCATTGTTACTGAGATATGAGGGAAGGAGCTATGTAATTAGCATTCATGGACCTTACCTCATCTTTTACAGGATAGACAGACAGATACTGTGAGTTATTTTAACCAAAATGGGACTGGAGAAAATATTCTTTGGCATCCTGATTCACCTTTGCTTGGGCACTTCAGTTCAGTGCGCTGCCAGGGCTAAAGTAACATAAAACTTGAATCCCCATCAGGGATGAGGTAGGACTGTGTGTTGGGACCATTCCTCCCCAACGTTAATAATAATTCATGGAGGGTTCCCGGTGCCCTCTGGATGGATAATTCTCCTAACTCATTATGGCGTACTTTCTGGTGAATTTAAGAAGAACTTTCTACAAATCTATGCTACTAGGCATTTACCAACTTCACAATAGGAGCACGCTCTCAAGAGCTCAGGTGACTAGTAATAGTTACAGATCATCTTCTGCTCTCAGTTTATGCACAAAAGCGTCTGTCGTGCAAGATCTCAAACATCAACAACATACAATACAGAGATAGGGGGAATTGGCAAAGACAAGGAAAATATAATGAAACCACCCACAGACAGCATGAAAAGTGATGGCTGGGAATGACAATCTGAACCACTAATAATTACTCTGGTTGTATTGCATACCATTGAAGTTTGGAATATCAATAATTACAGCACTGGATCAAACAGATGCAAATACGATTGGGCCCTCTTCCAAAAATGAAAGCTCAACCCATACTACTAGGCTGCATCCCTTCTGAACTGAAATACAAACAATCTCAGAGTTTGCCTTTATTGGGCCTCATCAATGAGTTGCAGCTTCAGACGCTGAGGCACCATGAGCACAGCGATATGTGAAAATATTTATATTGCGCCCTCACCTCCCATTATTGTCAAAGCGTGTATGCTTTTGTTTTGTGTTTCTGTTCAGTCAGGTTAAGGGCACACAGTTTTGCCTGGACTATATTAAGACTGGTATGTAAATGGTTGGTCCCTGTCTTCAGTGGCACAGTGACCAAAATAATGAAGGGCTGGACATGGCCCAGAGTGATTGCACTGGCTGTCTTTCATCTATCACGTTTGTTTTCCTGTACAAAAACCCACATGCATCTAAAAAATTCTCTCTACACCTCCCTCTCCCATTTAATCTTTCCTATACTAAGGTAGAGAATCAGAGTACAGTGTGTATGAGAAATTAATCACAAAGGTGGGTCAAATGTAAACTTTTTGGTATCCTGTCTGTTCAATAGATCCATTGGTACCTACTTGCTCCCACCTCTATAGCATACGGTTTCGTTTTTGATTGCTTCTCACACTACAGAGGACTTACTTAAGATCTGGAACAATAGTTTAGGGAATGAGTTTCTCCACACATTGTCTTGAGGATGGCAGTTCAACTTCAAGATTTGTTATACAGTCCTTGGTCAGGAAGTGCCGAGTGTACACACATGAATATAGCTACCTCTTTAACTTTCAGCAGAAGGAACATTATTAAGGCCTTGGTGCAGAAGACATTCACTAAAATCCCTAGGAGGGCTAGGGGAAGGGACTGCAACTAGGAGAAGGCAATCACTTACAAACTGGTTACAACAGTGACAAAAATCTGTCCTCATTTCCTCAGTTCTAAGTTCTGCCCACGTGGTGCGATCAGGCTTTCGTGGAGAACTCTCTGCCCTGCCCCTATAGCTGACAAAACACTCCATGTATGATTTACCGGAAACCCCACTGGTGTCATTAAAGAGGGGCCAGACGAGGCCCATGCCTCTGCTCTATTTGTACTGCTCCCCCACCATTGAGTCCCACCACAGCTGTTCAAATACAGACCCCCCACCTTGCCACACACATTTGTCCACTACCTTTCAGTGCAAAGTGGCGCTGTTTTGCATGGAATGTACATTATATGGTCAGATGTGAACAGTTTAAGAAAGAATCGGTCCAGAATTATCATTCCTTCAAGCAGTAAAGTGTAGCAAGCCACCTTGTTGCCCTGTGTGAAAGGGCAGGAATGCACTGTATTTATCCTATACAGCGCATTCTGGACCTTTTCTAGGGCTGGTGCACTTTTGGCTGCCTGGTACCAAGGCAGGCATCCTTGCATCATGTTGCAAGAGTGCCTTTGTTTAGGTAGGATTGTTTTTGTGCAGGAAGGGACACCTTCGTACACAAAAACAATCCTTACAGGCCTTTTCCTCTTTCTATGTGTACTGCAGAATGCAGCACACGTAGAAAGAGTTAAAAATGAGGAACAATAACGATTTTTCTCCTAGCTAAGCCTCACCTGGGGAGGCGTAGTATTTTAATGCATTCCACGGTCTATCACTAATGGTAACTCCGGGAATGGGCCAAAATCAATTGATGGATGCGTGGGAACACCCACCTTCCACTCGTGGAAAAACGCATCCCGGCTGCAAGTAACACAAGGCAACGATTAGCGTTGCCCTGCGCTACTCTAGATTTATCAAGCCACGCAGGGCCACGCAAGGTGGCCTTGAGTGGCTTGATGAATCTCAGTTTGGTTTTTAGTCACCCATGCACCCCCTTGTGTGGCACAAAGGCAACACAAAAACCTTGGTAGGCCATCATGTACTTAGAAATATAAACACATATATATGCATATGCATATACTTACATGCATACCTTTAGCAGGGAAGCTACGTGGATTATGTAAGCAACAGTAACCCTAGTCAAAGCACCAGGGTAAAGAGATGAATTGGGAAAAGCCCTTAATACTCATCTTAATTCCCTAACTCTATATCTGTGCATAAGGTGTTAGTGATCCAGTAGTACGTAGAGGTCTTCTATGTTGTGATAGGTGTTCCTGTAATTAATTTTATGCACTTATACATCAATGTTGTGAATAAGATGCATTGTTTTCCTATCTCTATTCTTTACTATGTACAAGCAATCTGTGTCCCATTTATTATATTAATTCTATACATTATTTTAGTAAATACATGAATGCCTTTGCTTGGGGAATGTTATGCATGGATTGGCTCAGCCTGTCAATAAAATGTGGCAATACAACAGTGGGATCTTCAGATCCCAAATGTACTCCCAACCTTCGACCTGTCCAAAGCCTGCGATCCATACTTGCTCAAACAGGATCCTTAAGGGTGACTTCAGCAGCTGTGGGAGACTGTGCAACTTGCTAACTGCGACCTTTGCTCGGACCACTTATACCGCTTCAGTATCAGCAAGTTCTGATCCCACATCTCATTTTACTCTAATAAGACCCTGATCACCACCGCAGTTGTAAGAAAGTCTGACTTTTGCAACGTCATCCGTCCTCTTCACTACTCCTTCCCCCACCTCTGAGAAAGCTCTCCACTTTGTATCCACACTTTGTCTACCTCTTTACACAACCCTTCCAGTAAAAGGCCACTTTACTCTCTATGAATGACAGAGGCACTGACATGCTCCTCGCCTTCTTCATAGTAATGCACGGCCTGTCATCACATCTTCCAAGTCCACCATGCTCTACATACCTACTCGTTTCCTATGCTCACTTGTCAAGCACTGCCTTGCCATTATTAGTTTTTAACCAATGCCTGCCTTCTATAAGCATCTGACATTGGAAAAGCCAACAGCGGTGGCCACCATGGAGATGGAAAGGGGTGGTGGGAGAATACCTGGATAGGAAGAGAAGACTAAGGAGGGCACCAAGAGGCCCAACAAAGTGCTGCAGGAATAGATCTGGCATTCCGCGGTGGAATCAAGTGTGTCCCCAGCATCATCTATAGGAATCCATGAGGTGCTCAAGGTCTTCCTCCTATCAAGGGTGGGATGAGCAACGAAGGAAAGAGGGAATTGCCCGGGGCAGAGGGACAGTACAGAGAGAGAGTGCTGCAACTGGAGTGTGATTAAGAGTAGAGAGACGAGGGTGGAAATCCCAGGAAAAACGTGCAAGTACACTGTATGGAAAGGTGGCACAGGAAAGAGCAGGACATAGGTTCCTATAGAGTACTAAATGAGAAATTAAACAAAGAAAAAATTAATACTATGAAGTCAGCTGTGGAAAAATACAACATAGTCAATAAAAAGAGAGAGTAAAGAAGAAATGCTCCAGAGGTGGGTCAAATACAGTAACAGGGAGGAAAACCAATAGAAAAAAACAGAAGGAAAAAAAGTGATATAGACAACAAAGTAATCCAGTTACCAGGAGGGGACTTACTGAAAGCCCACTCTATGTACTACTATATGCAGGGCTGTCTGTGGCAGACAGCTAAAACTGTCTAGCATGACCAGAAAAAACTAGGAATACCATGGAACCCCTGTTTACATTTTTAGAAATTGTGGTCTGCTATCTCTTAATGGCCTGCAGGAATGGTGCAGTTTTATGTGTTACTAGTATCATGAAACAGCACAAAATACTATGTGAACCATGTGAGTGGTGTTTGTTTGCATCAGTGGTATAAAGTGACCTTCATGGGTGATGGAAAAAAACCTTCCTCCTCCGAATCCTAAACAGTGAACATGATTAAAGCTTGTTTGGATGCACAACACACGCTGTGTTTAGGAAAGCACATAGCAAAGGTAATTACAAGTATGCTCTCTGCACTCAATAAACTAAACAGAATAGGTTAACTGGGTTTGTTTATTTGGAATTATTTTACAGTGATCCAAAATGCAGTCACTCTACAGACAGGCCAGAGAAAGTCACTTTTTCTGAACTCACGCACAGGAAGTTAGCCCATTTATACACTAAGGCTATTTGGAAGGAAATGTTCTCTGCATGGTAATGGACATGTACCCCTGCCCTGAGTGCCCAACTGATTTTTAATGTTGATTTTTGTTGTCATAGTAAACACGGATCATGCATATCGCCCATGATATAGGCCAGTCTCGTAGACTACGGTCTTGTTGGACCGGGATGGGCACCAAAGCGCTACTCTTATAGTGGTGGAAGGTTACTGCCTTCACCAGGAGTTAAGCAGCACAAGCATGGTGGTGGCAGCATACCATGCAGTGATCAGTACAAGTGAACAGGTCGTATTTAAACTGTGTCACTTGAGTGAGGCCTACAGACTCATTCACTTCTCAAAGTTCCCGCTGCTGTGTGCTTAAATCTCCCTTGGCCTACATCATCTAGCTGTGCATTGCTGAGCAGTGCAGGAGTGGTGACTGCACTGGATATATGTATGCCTGGGAAGGGTACAACACAGGGATAGAGCAGTGCTATGCCGTGTGTGCATAGTGAGTGCATGTACTGGGTGTATGTGTAACTGCCAGGAGTGCTGTACATGAAAGATACAGTGTTCTGCGGTGCAAGGTGAGTGCTTCTACTAGGTATATGTGTACTGGCAAGGAGTACAGTACATGAAGGTGATATTCACCATGCACACCTGCACAACACTATGTGCTTGTATGTGCACTGGGCGTATATGTAGTAACAAGTGGCACAATACAGAAAGGCTACAGTACTGAGCAGTGCACACATGTGTGCTAAGTGTATGTGTGCCTGTGGTGGCACAATACATGATGGTAACAGTGCTGGACAGATTATGTGCTGTGTACATACACTGAGTATAGCTGTCCCTAGAATGGTATATTACATGGAGGACCCTAGGTTCCATTTTGAGAGGCCCACTCTTGCATGCTGAAGACTTGAGGAAGTAGAGGACCATACAGCCTCAGAGATTTGAGTGTTGCTGCATTCCGGTGAGATGGGTGAGACACCCAGGAGGAGGGTGACTGAGACTCCCCCTGTACACTTCAAAGTGTGCTCTTTGATTCAGTGTGAGGTCACAAAAAATGGGTCTGGACACATCGCAGGGAGGAGATGGGGTTGATAGGAAAATCATAAAGAGTTGTTCTGGGAGGCTGAGATTAACCTTTTGATCCACATATCACTATCGCTAACATCCAGGTGTGACCTCTATTCACTTCCATGGCCTGTGTTGTGGGAGTATCAGCTTTGGAGTTTCTCCTGTTGTGACAGATGTCTTTTCAAAAGGAAGAGGGAGAGAAGTTTATACTTCAAAAGAAGGAGTCCCCCAACATAAAACTTCAAAGACTCAGACCACAAATCACATTTGGTGTCTGGAAATGGACTATATGAAGGGGAGGTTGAGACCCCCAAAATTGTCATCTTCCAGTGACCAGGACCTGGGCCAAGGTATGCTAAATTCCCTGCTGGGGGAGGATACCCAGGTCCATCTATTGTGGAGCACTAGTGCCTTGCTGCGACCAGTGTGCTCTATGAGTAAGAGGGGAATATTGGATTGAACAATGTCCAGTGGGAGACCTGTTGAGTGGACTCCTGGTGTGAGGTGTGAGGAGACGGCTGTTGCACCAAGTGGGTTGCTGCCTGTGTGCGGAACTGAGTCGGCAACGCCCGTATCCCAGGAAACGGCCACCGTGAAGATAGCTGTGTAAAAAACCTGCCATGAAGTAGCGGCAGAAGCCTATGTGGCACTGCTGTGGTGATCAGGGCTGAAGCCTGTGTGACAAAGTTGCAGTGACCTTCAGCAGTGCGCAGTGGCGGTTAGCCAGCCAGGCCCTGAGGCCAACCCCCTATAAGCACCCAACCTAGCACCGTGAACGGCCATCGCCCATGTGCAACAGAGGTTGCCCGCAAGGCCTGGACTGCAACCTAACCCTGCGGGCAATCCCCTAACCATCCACTGCGCAAAGCCCTTTGTCCATGTGTGGCGGGTGTTGGTTGCAGCCTGTTTCTCTGGGTGTGATAATAGGTGTGAGAAGGTGTTTCTGGGAGTGAGAGTGGCTGTGACAGTGACTGTCTAAGTGTGAGAGTGCATACATCAGTTTTTTAGCAAGTGTGACAGTGTATGCGTGGGTCTGTGACTGGGTGCATGAGGGTTTCAGTGGGTCAGTGAGTGGGTGTGTGAGAGTCTGAGTGGGTCTGTGAGTGGGTGCGTCAGTGTTTGAGTGGGTCTGTGAATGGGTGTGTGAGGGTCTAAGTGGGGCTGTGAGTGGCTGCACTAGGGTCTGCATGGGTCTGTGAGTGGGTATGTGATTAGGTGCGTAAGGGTATAAGTGAGTGTGTGAGTGGGAGAAAGAGATTGAAAAAGAGAAATTGAGGGAGAGAGAAACAGAGTGAGAGGGAGAGCAATAGAGTGTTTTTTTAGAATTTGATGGATGATATACCTAGAATGAGATATTTCTGGACACATTGAAAAGAAAAATGTATTTGTCAATTAAAAAGAGTGAGATCACCTTTCAGTATGAACCTTAAACTTTTGAAGTTTAAAAGAAATTAAAGAAACAATAAGATCACGGTCACACCTGGAGTAGAATCCTCAACTTTCAGTGTAAGGGCCTGAGGTCTTAACCATTATGTCACAGGTGACTCCTCACTACGGTATGTCCAGACATACCTATGACATTCAACCCAAGAATTGCGATAGCACATATATGTGAGTGTTCCATCATTAGGAAGGTTTAACAGTCAAAACACTAGTAAATAAACAAACTCACTGCCATGTGATACTAGGATTTGAAATGTCAGCCTACTGAGTGACAGTCCAAGACCTTGACCATAAGGCTAGAAGTGACTCTGTTCTGTGCTGTATCCAAAAGCAACTATAACATTCAAACCAAACATCTCAGTAGTCTTACTCTCTAAAGTCATTGCATGTTGAGACCATGCAATGACAATCTCTCTCTCTCCCTCTCTCTCATCCCATTATGAGATGGTAGAGAGACAGAGGGAGTGAGAGGACCACAGGGGACCTCAAAGCCCCCGCGGTCCTAGCCTTCTCCCCACGTCCTGCAGAAGCCAGCATTGCTCCCAGAAGCAGGTTTCTGCTTTTATTAGCAGCTCCCTGCTTGCAGGAGCAATGTTTTCATCTGTCTTCTCTGCACGCATATTTGCATGCAGGGAAGACAGATGAAAACTCTGCTTTCTGACAGCAGGAGCTGTTTCACAGCTCCTGCTGTCAAAAGGCAGACTTTGTTTGCTTTGCTTGGTGGGAGCAGTCAGCTCCCACCAAGCAAAAACAAACAGCTATGTCCCGAGAGTGGGTACCCCAAGACATAACAGGAGCTGGCCCTTGTAAGGTGACGGTCCCCAGGGCCATCTGTGGCTCTTTGAGGGGGACCACGTGGCCACCCTCCAACCATCATAGCTTCAGGGAGGTGGTGGTCCCCAGGACTCAGGAGTCTGAAACTGACCCCTTCACATTTTTTTATTGAAGCCTCGGGGGGTACCCAGGACAGCGAGGGGGGGCTGTAGCCCCTGCTATATTTGTAAAAGCACCTGGGAGGTGGTGGTCACCCCCGGGACTGCGGAGAGACATGTGCCTCCCCTGCACTACATCCTTTTAGTGTCCTGGGGATGTGGTGATCCCTGGGGCTGCAGGGAAGCCGAGCATCCCCCCACACCACATTAGTTCAGTTCTCCAGAGAGGTGGTGGTCCCTTGGGCTGCAGGGGGGCCACGCGGCCCCGCACACCATATACGTTTTGTGCTCCGGGCAGATGGCGGACCCTCAGGCAGTGGGAGGGGGAGCTGGGTGCCCCTGCATCATATTTCTTTAGTGCCCTGGGGAAGTGCCAGTCCTCGGGACTGCAGGGGGTCAGGGCAGCCCCCACACACATACATAAATCAAGGGGCTCTGTGGGCTTTATAGAAAACAAGCATGGGAGGCCACACTTTAAAAAACAAAACATTTTTGCCAGATCTGCCACAAATCGCGGCAAAAAAGTATAAAAATGCTTTTTAGCTCTGGGAGAGTCCCTCTGGGACCCAAGTACCAGAGCTAAGGGGTCAGGGTGACTCTACCCTGGCTTCTTGTTTTTTTATTTCCCTTTTTTAGATGGGTTCCAACACTTCCTGGTTAAATTGTTGGCAGCCAATCAGAGCTGTGCATTTCCCTGCACAAGCTAGTTTTTTTGCGCAAAGTCATTGCGGCCAGAGATATACAAATTTATTTTCCATTTAATATCTCCAAAACTACTGAACAGATTTACACAAAATAAGCAAAAGCACAATCTGCATACCGAAAGCCAGCTTTCTGCCACATTTGATGTAATTCCAACCAGTGGTTCAGGCTGTAGTCATGTCTAAAGGTCCTATGGGAATTAACAAGGGAAATGCAACTTTTTGACTCCCCCCTTTTTCTTGGCCCCCGCTTGACGGATCCCCCCTAAACTTTCCGTGCGCAACAAGAATCACTGGGGCACTTTTTGGGGAACATTTTGTTAAATTCGTCAAATGGTGCCAAAGGTATAGGCAAGTTAAAAAACACTTTTTCTATTAAAACATGGTCCTAACTATAACTACCTAGTGGCGAGGCCACTAGGTTTTATATATATATATAATAATATTGTTATGTATTTTATATATATATATATATAAAATACATAACAAGTTAATTGTGTAATATTTTGGCCTATGCTGGCATTAGCGGGCTCTGGTGACATTCACAGACCACAAGGCTGAAGGTCGAATGTTTATATTAACAGCTTGAGTTTTATAGGGTTTCTAAATTAATACGGTTATGCAAATATGTAATATGTTTGAAGTGATGTAGTTTACCTACTGTTGCTTAGATTGGAGTGGGAATAGTAAATATTACCCCTCCGAAGTCTAACGCTTTCCCTACTGTTGCACAGACTGGAGTGAGAATGGTAAATTTTACCCCTTTGAAGTCCAGCACTTTCTCTAATGTTGTGCAGATTGGAGTGGTAATAGTAAATTTTACCCCTACGATGTCCAACGCTTTCTATAGTATTGCTTAGACTGGAATGGGAATAGTAATTTTAACCCCTCCGAAGTCTAGCGCTTTCACTACTGTTGAACAAACTGGAGTGGGAATAGTAAATTTTACCCCTCTGAAGTCCAACACTTTCTCTATTGTTGCACAGACTGACTGGAAATAGTAAATTTAACCCCTACGAAGTCCAACTATTTACCTACTGTTGCAGAGCCTGGAGTAGGAATAGCAATTTTAACCCCTTTGAAGTTCAGTGCTTTTCCTAGAGTTGTACAGACAGGAGTGGGGATAGTAAATTTTACCCCTCCGAAGTCCAGAGCTCTCCCTATTGTTGAACAGAGCGGAGTGGGAATAGTAAATTTAACCCCTCTGATATCGAACAATTTCTCTACTGTTGCAGAAACTGGAGTGGGAATAGTAAATTTTACCTCTCCGAAGTCCAACGTTTTCCCTACTGTTGCACAGACTGAAGTTTTAATATTAAATGTAACCCCACTGAAGTCCAACACTTTCCCTACTGTTGAGGAGACTGGAGTGGGAATAGTACATTTAACCATTCTGAAGTCCAGCACTTTCCCTAGAGTTCCACAGACAGAAGTTGGAATAGTAAATTTTACCCCTCTGAAATCCTACAATTTATCTACTGTTGTTTGGACTGGAGTGGGAATAGTAATTTTAACCTCTCCGAAGTCCAGAGCTCTCCCTATTGTTGAACAGACTGAAGTGGGAATAGTAAATGTAACCCCTCTGATGTCAAACAATTTCCCTGCTGTCGCAAAAACTGGAGTGTGAATAGTAAATTTTACCACTCCGAAGTGGAACATTTTCCTTACTGCTGCACAGACTGGTGTTGTAATATTAAATGTAACCCCTCTGCAGTCCAACTCTTTCCCTACTGTTGCAGAGACTGGAGTGGGAATAGTAGTTGTAACCACTCTGAAGTCAAACGCTTTCCCTTCTGTTGAACAGACTGGAGTGAGAATAGTAACTTTAACCCCTTCGAAGTCTAAAGCTTTCCCTGATGTTGCACAGACTGAAATGAGAATAGTAATTTTAACCCTTCAGAAGTCCAACACTTTCCCTAGTGTTGCAAGTACTGGAGTGGGAATAGTAAATGTTACCCCTCCAAAGCCTAACTCTTTCCTACTTTTGCATGGACTGGAATTAGAATAGTAAATTTAACCCCTCTGAAGTCCAACACTTTCCCTACTGTTGCATGGCCTGGAGTGGAAATAGTAAATGTGACCCATCCAAAGTCCAACGCTTTCCCTACTGTTGCACAGACTGGAGTGGGAATAGTAAATGTATCCCTCTGAAATGCAATACTTTCCCTACTGTTTCATAAACTGGAGTGGGAATAGTGCATGTATTATTCCCCGGCTTAAATACATTTCCTATTTTTGTTTAAATATGTTTATTATTAATATTTGTTTATAATTAAAATTTTATAGTATTTAATATTTTTATTTGTTTCTAAATGTTTATATTTGTATGTCTTTGTTATTTTTTTTTTATTTTATTTGTTTAGTAATTTATATAATGTTTTGGAATTTAATATATTTATTTCTGTGTAATATATCTATATGTATATTTAATGTTATTGTTATAGTAGTAAGTTTGAATGATTAAACAAAAAATATATATATGTGTGTGTGTGTGTTACCTGCTACTAGTTATAGTTAGGACCATGTTTTCATAGATAAAGCATTTTTTGACTTGCCTATATCTTTGGTAGCATTTGACCAACAAAAGTGCGCCGGTGATTCTTGTTGTGGATGGAAAGTTTTGGGGGTGATACGCCAGCCAAGTCCCAACAAAAAATGTAAAATAAAGGAAAAGGGGCCAGGGTAGATACACCCTGATCCCTTAGCTCTGGTGATGGGGTCTCAGTGGGACCCTGCCAGAGCAAAAAAGCAATTTTTAAAAAAATTGCCGCAAATTTTCAGGATTTTTTATTTTATTTTTTAAAACAAGGGCGGGCTCCTGCGGTTGTATTTTTTAAAACCCCAGGTTAGCCAGGTCCCAGAGAGCATGTAAAAAATAAGGAGGTGGGCTCACAGGCTCCTCTCCTAGGCTTATTATTGTCCCGGGTACTACCACCTTCCCAGGGCGTTAATGAAAAGTAATGCGGGGGCCATGTGCCCCCCCTGCATCCCTGGGGACCGCCACCTCCCTGGGGCTCAAACTAAATGTAATGCGGGGGCTGCATGCCCCTCCGCCCTCCCTCAACCTCCGGGACTGCCACCTCCACAGGGCTCAAATGTAATGTAAAGCAGGGGGCCGCAAGCTCCCCCGCAGCCCTGAGGACCGCCACCTCCCTGGGGCTCAAATGTAATGTAATGCAGGGGGCCACGTGTCCTCCCACTCCCCCCAAAGCCCCGCAGACTGCCACCTTAATGTAATTAAAGATGGATCCTTTGTAGGTTGCAAGATGTAGATTTATTAAGCTTAGCTACACGTTACAGGTACCGCTCCAACAGGAGCAGCATCCTTGCTGCTTAGCCCACTCTCACCTACTGACCATTCACACCAACCAGGCACTTATCAACATTCTGTGACCTAACACACACACTGGCTGAGCAGCAGAAAACTGGTAACTAAGGAGAGAATGCATAGCAACAATTCAAGTCACAACACATCTCCTCTCTCTCCTTAGAGAAAACAAATGATGGAAATAACATTCTCCTTTAACATAAGGACCAATAGATGGCAGTACAAATTCAAACTGAAAAAAATCAGTTCATAAAAAGGACTAAAGATGTAAGTAAATGATAAACAGTCCTAAAATACCACATATAGTAATAAAGATATAATGCAGTCCATTTACACTCACCCCCTTCAGCAACACACTACAACATAGAGGTGCAACATATCCATCAAAGCAACACCACACTCGACCCCTTCAGCAACACATTACAACAAGGAGGTGCAACAAACTCATCAACGCAACACCACACTCAACCCCTTCTGCAACACAAAATGGCAATAGAGTACACAACCCTGCAATGCAACACTAGGTTACAGAACCCTGCAAAACAACACTAGGGAGCACAATCCATCAATGCAACACAAGGGTACTCGACCCTGCAATGCAACACTAGGGTACACAACCCATCAACGCAACACTAGGGTACACAGCCTTGCAACACAACGCTATGGTACATGACCCTGCAAAGCAACACTAGGGTACACAACCCTACAGTGCAACACTAGGTTACAGAACCCTGCAAAACAACACAAGGGAGCACAATCCATCAATGCAACACTAGGGTACTCGACCCTGCAATACAACACAAGGGTACACAACCCATCAACGCAACACTAGGGTACTCAACCCTGCAACACTAGGGTACACAGCCTTGCAACACAACGCTAGGGTACATGACCCTGCAAAGCAACACTAGGGTACACAACCCTGCAGTGCAACACTAGAGTACCCAACCGTGCAACGCACACTAGGGTACCCAACCCTGCAATGCAACACTAGGGTACACAACCCTTCAATGCAACACTAACACAACCATGCAACACAACACTAGGGTACTCAACCTTGCAACACTATGGTAAACGGGTCTGCAATGCAACATTAGGGTACATGGCCCTGCATCGCAACATTAGGGTCCACAACCCTGTAACGCAACATTAGGGTACATGACCCCACAACACACCACTAGGGTACTCAACTCTACAACTCAACGTTAATTCAAATTAAAGCATTCTGACAAATATTGTGCATTCTAACAATTTACATATGTATCAAATCCACTTAGGCAGCAAATTGAGCATGGTATACATGGCCATACTCTCAGACAGTAAAATCAGCATGGCCACTCTTACACTTCCATATTGAGGATTCTAAAAATATACACATGCGGCTGATCCAGACTTGCATTAAACAAAATACACTTAGGGATCAAATTAAAACACAGCAGCAAATTAAGAACAGCACACAGAGATAAACTGTCATGACAATATAAATACATTATAGATGGCTCAGAATTATGTCCAGCAGTAACACTTATTGTCCCCGGTGAGCGACCTCTCACCCGAAACCTCTCCCCACGCTTTAACACTTGGACGCTCATAGGGCCCGATCTACAAGAAACTGGCGCAGCACTGCACTGTGCCAATTTTGAAAATGCAGGGATGTGCCATATTTATAAGAATACACTGCACCCTGAAAATGCAGGGATGTGCCATATTTATAAAAATACGGTGCACCCCTGCGTTTCCCCCTGCTAAATTAAGATACCTGTTCCAACACAGACATCCTTGCACCATAGTGCAAGGGTGTCTGCATTGAGGGGAGTGATTGTTTACGGGCAGGAAGGCCTCCACTCTATGGGTGCGAGAATAGGGGTGACAGGTTGAATCTGGATGTGAGAGTGGCTGTGAGAGTGTCTGTCTGGGTGTGAGAGTGGGTGCGTCAGTGCCTCAGTGGGTCTGTGAGTAGGAGCATCAGTGTCTGTGTGGGTCTGCGAGTGGGTGCGTGAGGGTTTCAGTGGGTCTGTGAGTGGATGTGTGACAATCTGAGTGAGTTTGTGAGTGGGTGCATGAGTGTCTGAGTGGGTCTAAGTGGGTGCGTGAGGATCTGAGTGTGGTTGTGAGTGGATACACAAGGGTCTGAGTGGGTCTGTGAGTGGGTGCATGAGTGTCTGAATGGGTCTGTGAGTAGGTGCGTAAGGGCCTGAGAGGATGTGTGGGTGGGAGAAAGAGAATGAACGAGAGAGAGCAAGAGAGTAAGGTTCTGTTGAATGATGTACTTAGAATGAGATGTTTCTGAACAAATTGAGAAGAAAAATCTATTTGTCAATTGAAAAGAGTGAAATCACCTTTTTTTTATTTCCCTTAAACTTTGATTTTGCCAATAAATTAAAGTAGGACAAATGATCACAGACACACCTGACTAGACTCCTCAACTTTTAGTGTGAGGGTTTGTAACCTTAACCATTATGCCACAAGCAACTCTTTACTTTTTTTTTTTAAGTCATTGCATGGAGAGTGTGACAGGACCGCGGGGAGAGCCTCAAGGCCCCCACGGTACTTGTCCGCTCCCGACGCCCTGTCGGAGCTGGCACTGCTCCCCCAAGCAGGGAGCTGCTTTTAATAGCAGCTCCCTGCCTGTGGGAGAAATATTTTTAGCTGTCTTCCCCGCACGCATATTTATGTGCAGGGAAGACAGATGAAAACATAGCTTTCTGACAGTGGGAGCTGTTCGACAGCTCCCGCTGTCAGAAACTGGACTTTGTTTGCTTTTGCATGGTGGGAGTTGTTAGCTCCCACCAAGCAAAAGCAAACAGCTATGTCCTGGGGGTGAGTACCCTGGGACATAGCAGGAGCTGGCCCTAGGGAGTGGCGGTCCCCAGGGCCATCAGTGGCTCTTCTCCTCCAATTAACATAGCCCAGGGGAGGTGGTGGTCCCCAGGTCAGCGGGGGGCTGTGCAGCCCCTCGCATCAAATTACTTTAATGCCCCTGGGATGTGGCGGCCCCCAGGGCAACAGGAGCCGCACAGCCCCCTCTATCAAATTACCTTAAAGCCTTAGGGAGGTGGTGGTCTCTGGGGCAGTGGGGGCCGTGCAGCCCCCACATCAAATTACTTTAATGCCCCAGGGAGGTGGCGGTCCCCGGGGCTGCGGGGGACGGGGTGTCCTCCTGCACACATAGGACCTCAATACGACCCTGACGGCCGGTGGTAAGCTGGCGGTAACACCGCCAACAGGCTGGCGGTGTTCCGACAGCTATTATGACTGTGGTGCAATCCGCCTGGTGGTCATAATCCCCAGGGCAGCGGTGCAAGACCACTGCCCAGGGGATTATGAGTCCCCAACCACCAGCCTGTCCACAGCGGTAAACACCGCCATGGAAAGGCTAGTGGTAAGGGGGATTTGGGGTGCCCCTGGGGGCCCCTGCACTGCCCATCCACTTGGCATGGGCAGTGCAGGGGCCCCCAGGCACAGCCCCATCGCACATTTCACTGCCTGAATTTTGGGCAGTGAAATACGCAACGTGTGCTACTGCACCCAATCACATCAACATTGCCGCCAGCTCTATTACGAGCCGGCGGCAATGTTGATGTGACTTTTCTGCTGGGCCACCGGACGGAAACACTGTTACCGTCCGCTGGCCTAGCGAAAAATCATAATAGGGTGCCAGATATACTGCCAGCACTGGGGGTATACTGGCGCCGCAGCTTCAGCGGTCTTGGAGAAAGACCGCCGAAGTTGTAATAAGGGCCATAATATTTTTAGCCCCCAGGAGGTGGTGGTCCCCAGGGCTGCGGGGGACTGGGCAGCCCCCCCATTAAAATTAACAATGCCCACAGGACTTGTCCCACCCGGGAACTTGAGAACAACGAAGCGCGGGAGCCCGTGCTTCGTTTTTTTTTTCATTTTGGCCGGATCCATGGCTCCACCATGAATCCTGGTGAGAAAAAAAATTCCAAATCCTTTTTAGCTCTGGGGGGGTCCCTCTAGGACCCCAGCACCAGAGCTAAGGGGCCAGGGTGACTCCACCCTGACCCCTTTTGGGTATTTTACACTTTTTTCTGGGATGGCTGCCAACACTTCCTTGTTGAAGTGTTGGCAGCCAATCAGATCTCAGCACAAGATCAGAAGGGGGTCACGAATCCTTCATGTCCCTATATATACAAATTGGAATTCTCGTTAATTTCCTTAAAACTACTGAACAGATTTACCTTTCTGCCAAATTTTGTGTAATTCCAACTAGTGGTTTAGTTGCTATCACTGTTCAAAATCTCTATGGAAAAATGCATGTGGAAAATGTGTTTTGGGCCCCTCCCCTTTTCTCAGCCCCCACTTGACAGATCACCTTGAAACTTTCTAGACAGCAGCTGGAGTGAGCGTAAATGTTTTTGGGAAGTTTTTGTGAAGATTTGTCAACCGGCGACAAAGATATGGGCAAATCAAAAAAACGCTTTTCTATAGAAACTAGGTCCTAACTATAACTACCTAGTGGCGACCACCACTAGGTAATATATATATATAAATATACATCTAGCAAGTGGTCCGCTGTTGGACTCCCCTGTGCTCTTGAATGGTGGTGCGAATACTCTGCGGTGGGACCACACAGCAAATCTCCAACAGTTTTGTTTTCCAAACAACCTGAGTTGCACACGCTCACCAGGATAGCAGCTATGTTGGGTTTATTTTATTCCATTAAGGCAGAATGGCTCAAAACAAAGCCCCAATGCATTTCGGACCTCATGGACCTTGATCACAGGATGACTGACACAGTCCTACTGCGATTTATATTGCCACCTTACATCTCTCCAGTTCCTGTTTCTGGGAAATATAGTTCATAAAATGTAGTATTCATTCCTACTACGTGATTGCTATATTCCAAACAATTGTGAAACAAAAAGTGAAACGAATACATTATTTTAACATTCATTTGTAAAAAAAAAAGTGCTGTGTGATCGTGCAAAAATACACATTGTTTAATACAGAGGCGCCAAGCCTGTTTATCTTAGATTGATCATTCAGTGTCCTCAATAGCTTATGTTTTAACAATTATAGACACTGTCTTTGGAAGTCTGTTTAGTTGTGATATTACCGGCCATCAATTCCATGGTGCCCATACTACTACCAGATGGCATAGACATAATCAAGTGGATGCACCCATTCAGTCACTGATTTTTAAAACAATATGTGAGCCTACTCCCGTTGCCTTCGTCGTACATGTTCATGTACCATTTACACTGGCATTTAGAAGGCAGGGTTAGTTACATCTGCAGGTGTACATTTCAATCACTTCTCCGTACTCCTTCACTGATGTGCATTAATTGTCATAGTCTCGGGAATGGGTTATCATTACTTTTGTGTAGCTTGTAAACTATTAATGTTATGCCACTTGATTTCGGTCGAAAACATTAATATATCCCATTCTGACCAACTATTTGACAGGGACACCCTAAATTTGTCCTTCCAAATAACAATTCAATATATAGTTGCAAACCCAAAAGGTAACTTGGTATTGAGTTACTGAATCATAGTTTGTGTTAGCACATAAAAAATGCCATTTTTATAGGGTGACCAGATGAACTGGATTTACCGAGACAGTCCCGTGTTGACATCAGCTGTCCTGGCAAATTTGAGGAAATATATAACTCATGTCCCGGTTTTTAGAGAGGGTCGACTGAAAACAGTGGGAGGTAATTTTGTTTGTTTTCCAAACCAGAGATAATTAGCAGGCGCTATCAGAAATTTAATTAACAGGCATTATACTGGTTTTACAAATTGCATTGGTTTATGTTCCTAAAGCCTATTCTGTAACTCTTATGCTGATGACCTCTGTCATTCTGTGAGCTCAGTTGAAGTAAAATTGTAGTCCTTTTTCTATTTTTGAGAAATGTCCCAGTTTTTGGCTTTAAAATTCTGGTCACCCTACATTTTTCGGTTCTAAAGGGTCCGATAATTGGACCCTTTGCCACTCTAAAAAGCCTCAGTATATCTGGCTAGATATGAATTAACTTTTTTTCCTTGCAGGAATAGATTTTTGACAATGTGAATGGTACCACCAACTATATTGAGTTTATAATAAACAAAATAAATCATTTATCTATAAGGAACTAAGGGCCTCATTATGACTTCGGCGGTCTATAACGTGGACCGCCATATTATGACTGCTGGCGTCTTTCTGCCAGAATTTGGACGGAGAGCCGCCAGCAGCCATACTACCAGTCGGCGGTGCAGTGGAGGCTGCCCTGCTTGCACCGCCAAGTCATCAGAACACCACCACGCCTATTACGAGTTGGTAATAGGGGTGGCGGTGTTGTGGTGGTGGGGCGCTGGCGGCGGAGCAGGCCCCAAGGATCCCGTCCCCTCCTGGATGACCACTGAGAAAAGGTAAGTACCTGTCCGATAGGGGAGGTGGGTGATGAGTGGTGTGTGAGTGCATGGGTGTGTGCATTTGTATGATTAGATGGGGGTGGTGTTTGTGTGCGTTTGTGAGTGTGTGAGTGTGTGAATGGATGCAAGGTGGTGGGGTGTGTGCGAGTGTATGTGTGTGTCTGTATGAGTGTGCGAATGCGTGAATGCATGTGTGTGTGTGTGTGTGTGTGGTGTGTGCATACTTGGATAGGGTGGGGGTGGGGTGGTCTCTACGAGGGTTGGGGGGTCCCCACAGGCTTAGGTGGGACCGTGGCTGTGTGGGGGGGGAACTGGGGGGAGTCGCATACTGGCGCCAGGAATGTAAATTCCTGGCACCAGTGTCCTTTCCGCCAGGGATTTCCTGGCAGGGTTGCCGCCAGGAAATCCCTGGCAGAAAAGAGACTCCAAATACCGTCAGCGGTCTATGGTGGACTGCCCTGGCGAAGGTGGGCCACCTTCGCTCCAGCGGTCCGACCGCCCTGGTGGTACAGGCGGTGAACTGGCTGCTTTGCAGCCTGTTCACCACCATGTTCGTAATCTGGCGGTCCAACACACCACGCCGACGGCAGTGTTACCGCCACCGCCAGCATGGGGGAGGACCGCCAATGTCATAATGAGGGCCTAAGTGTGCTTTAATAATTATAGTTGGTGATTGTGCTTCTCATAATGAATGCTATGATTTGGAAGTTTTAATAAACTTTTAAATAGCAGACACAATGTTATATCACACCATATGTAACCTACGTAGCATACCATAGTTAACCTTCCATATCTACGGTGCACACCTGCCATACTTAGCGACTGTGCCTAACTTACCATATCTAACATACCGTACCTCCCATACTTAATGTAGTTTTCCTAACTTACTTTGCCTATCATCCCAGGCTTATGATAGCTTCCATACCTAATCTATAACATCTAGTCTACCTACCGTAGTCACCTTAAAATACCTAACCTATCACACCTATACAACAAGCCTACCTACTATATCAATTTACTGGGCATGCCTTCTCACCTACCTACCAAGTCTGCCACAGCTACCTACCATAACTACAATAAATTACAAAACAACCCATGATACCTAGACTACCATACCCTTCTAAAATACCTAACTTAATGTACATACCATACCTACCATATCTTACCTACCTTCCTCCGCATCTGCAGTGCCTATATCTTCCACCAGCCCTGAGGTGGTGATTTTGTTAAAATAGTGTAAATTACGCTACAGATGGCCTCTAGTACAATCTTGTAATGCTGCAGCCTGATAAGAAAGCATTTGTGTCTAACTGGAGGCTACTCTAGCAACTGTTTAAGGTATTTCACCCTGCATGACGAAAGTGCCAATTGCAGCTTCTAAAGGGCAAGAAACTGTGAATGCCATTGATTCTTGAAAAAAATGCTAAACCTATTGGCTTTGTCAGTGCTTCTTTTAATTATGACATTTATGTGGGAACTCTAATAGGAAGCCTTAAGCATTAGTAAAGAAATACTTGCAGTTGGTCAGGCACATGACCTGCCCGGGGAGGGGGGGGGGAGATACTGAGCAGTGAGTTTGAACCAGACCATTAGCAACCAGAAAGACTGGACTGAGTCAAAGAAAGCGAGCTTCCACTCAAGACTCTTTTAGATGTCAGTCACTGGCACCTCACAAATCCACAAAGCCAAACACATCTTGCCCATTGCCATTTTCTGCACTTAGCTGGAGAACCCAAAATTAGCAAGATGAGACGTAGATGCGTTAATGCCTTACATAAAACCAACAAAGCTTAGAGCACTTTATTTTAAAAAGAGAACATGTAGGAGCATTACGAATTGCGAAAAGTGCTTTGGAATCCAAGACAAAAGTCAGAAACAGAACCTACCAGCCAACCCTTGACCAACCTCCCTTATGGGTTTTGTGCTTGTCTACGGGTTAACATGCCATAGGGTGGCCAAACTACTGTATGAGACAAACCGATCTGGTACCAGAACATTTTAATCAAGCTGTCGCCTGACAGATATATCCGTATTTTAAATAAATGTTTTCAACAGTAGTATGTGCGAGAGACAGGAGATTAGTGTGTTTAGGATGTTGAGCCCTTTTGGATCCCAGGAGGTCCTTCTGAACCTGTGCCTCTCAGGTTAAATCATTTAGGGCCTTATAGCACACTCAGTAGCAACCGTAGCAAATTGATGTCTGGACTTGGTACTGCTGTGTGACGGCTCTCGCCATCCAGTGTGCTCCTCACACAGACTGCCTGGTGTGGTGTCACTTCACTCATTTGTGGGTGATGAGCCGTCTTACAGGTGTGTGCAACTTCCAGCAAACTTGAAGACACAAGACTTTAGTGGGTAGTGCTCAGAGGAAAAAAGAAAAAAAACACCTGCGTACATGAACGGGATGCCGTGTGGCACCCAGGAACGCGCTCAGGCGAGGGCACAAGGTCACCCTTTGGCGCACAAGGGTGTGGTCTGGCACCCAAAGTGCGTAATTTGAACCGTTGGCTGCAGGTAGGGCACACCTGCATCAATTTTCCAGACCAGCACTTACTTTTATCTCATCAGACTTTGAACAAAAGTGCGAGAAAGAAAAACACGCACGGGGAATGGAGGTGCCCGCGGGAAGCAGAGCAACGCTCTAGTCTTCCCGCGGGACTTTTCGGGAAGGAAGTGACGGCGAAGAGGACAGAGATTGGGGGAAAAGGTAAGTGGGGGTGGGTTTAAGGGGAGGGAATAAAAGGGGTTGGGGGTGGAGGGACCGGCCTCTTTCCGCGTTCCCATCGCGCGGTTTAGTTTGGAGTGGCCGGTCCCTGGGGTTTTGGTATCGGCGGGACCCCTTTCTTTTCTGGATTGCAGGTAGGGTGGCATGTAAAGGGGAAGGGGTATACGGGTACCTCCCCCTTTTTTTATCCTTTATGCAGTAGGTCGGGGGCGCGTTTTCATCCCGCGCCCCCCCTCCTCCTTTCCTCACATCTACGGGAGGCAGCCAGCGCTCCCGTTCGAGCGGCCGCCCCTCCCCCTCGTTTTTCGCAGGAACAAAGGCACTTGCGGCATCGCGGCCGCGGGAGAGGGTTGGTGGGGGCTTTTTAAGGCACCGCGGCTCCTGGGGGCCCTGCCAGCAGGCCCCTTTTTTGCTTATAGGCCAACAGGATATTACTGTGGCGGCAGATTACACTGGCCCCGACCGCGTGAGGCCCAAAAAAAAAAAAAAATTTTTAAAAAATAAATAAATAAATAAAATAAATAAATCCTACTAACAATAAATAAATAGAAAGAAATATAAACACAAAGATAATGCTACGCGACAGACCCAGGCTAGGCAGCTATATTTATCTAGGTGGGGGAGCCCACCTCATGACAGTGTGGGGCCCTCGCCACCGGCCCTTAAGGCCCAATTAGGTGAGTAAGGGGCAATACAGGCCCCATCCCCCCCCCCCCAAAAAAAAAAAAACGTTTCGGTACATGGTGGCTGTTACACAAGGCACAACCAACGCACTAGCGGGACCCCCCCCCCCCCCCGGGCCAGGCTCTACGCAGGACCCGGGGAGGCACCAAGTTAGGCAGGGCCCATGCAGCTCTCTCAACGCACCTTTGGGGCCCGCTGCAGGGGGGTACAGGCAGGCAAGGTCGGGTAGGAACTCCGCCTCAGTGCTGCGGCAAACAGCCGCGTCGTAGAGGTGGCACAAGCGGCGCTTCGCATTTGGTATGGGGCCTGAGCGGAAGGGGACAAGAAGTCGGGGAGGATAGTGGTTTAGGCAGCGTGATGGGAGCCGGTGACGCATACGGCCATGCGGCTTGCGGAAGGTTAATGCCAACGTAAGAGGTTGGCAGAAAGGAAGCCATACCAACGGGGCGCAAGATGGCCCCAGCGCGTTGGTCAGAAGCGCTAGAGGGGCCTCCGGCGGCCTTCTCTACTCCGCAGGATCGGGGACAACACAGAGATGGCGGACGCCATGTGGGTCACGATGACATGTCTAATAGCTACATGATGAGGAGTGGGAGTGGTAAAAAACGGATGGATGTGTGCGAAGAGGGTGTGCTGGAACTTGACTGAGAAGAGGATCTGGAAGAATGGGAAGAGGGGGAGATCAAGGAAACGGAGGGCACGGTACAAGGGGGAAGGGAAAGGGACGTAGGAGCGGCGCAACCCCTCTCTCTGTTTTCCGTTTTGCAGGAGCGGGACAATACTAGTGGCCAACAGGAAAGACAGCAAGAACAAGCATGGGGCCGAGGGGCCCGGAAGGTTTTGCGGCCGGTGGCTACGCATGGCAGAGGTAACGGGCAAAGGTGGTCGGTTTGGGGGGGACATTGCAAAAGGGGACGACACTCCAATTACAAGTCCATGGGGGTAAAGGAAGTTGCGATATTTGACACACTAACAGGAAAAGATAAGCAGCGAGGGGAAAATGGCACAGAGCTGCAAGCCAGAGGTACAACTGAAGACGGGGACAAGGCTGCAGGAGAGAATTCAGGCAAAGATGAGTAGGAAGGGGGAGAACGAAGACAAGGCTACCCTATATGGGTCTGGCTATGCCATTGGCTCACACATAGCGGATGAAACAAAGGCCAGAATATGGAGACACGAGTACGTAGACGTTTTAAACTGTTACATAGGGACACGCAAGCCAAAGAAAGGTCATAAGGAAGAGGAGTGGGAGTTGGCCTGTAGGCCGAGGGTGCCAAGTAATATGGGCGATTGGACATCAGCGTTTTTAATCTTTGAAAGCATTTATTGCGAGAGATACCTTGACAGGGCTATAGCACTATTTAAATACAGGAGCATCATTAGGGAAGTGCAGATGCATTTTGGGGGTTTAGCCTGGCTGATTTTGGATGAGGAGTTCAGAGCTTGAGTGAGCATTAGTAAAGATAAGCCATGGGGGGCCCTAGACCCAGAATTAGGGATGCAGTGGATGATTTCATCACAATCTGCAGCATCGACACATACGGCCAGTGGGTTACCAGTAGTATATAAGACGTTTTCAGGCACGTCCCGCCCCAAGGGGGGCGGGTGTGGGACATAAGAACAACACCTAACACGACAGGAGCGTGCTGGAATTTCAACAGGGGTTTCTGCTCCAGACATCTTTGCAGAGGTAACCATGACTGTTTCAAGAGCGGGGGCCGTCACCCGGGCACACAATGTTTTTTCACTTTTCAGTCCCTCTGAACAAGGGAGGGCTGCTAAAGGCAGAGGGACACTGGGCGCTACAGCCTCAAAGGGGCCTACGCCAGTCGGGTTAGACTTTATTTTCCCATGGCTGCGTATATGCACGGTATAGGGCAGCTGTTTTAAGTTAACAGAAGGTTTGCAAGAAGGTTGCAGGGTCAGTTACCAAGGCCCACGGGTGAGACGTTGGGCGGACAATTGCGGTCTGCAAAGGAAACACCACAGGTGGTAAAGAAAAATTTGGACAAGGAACGGGCATTGGGCAGAATTGTGGGCCCAATTTTTATGAGTGGCCAAGGCAGAATTGGAGGATATCTACATGGGGAGTCGTGCCGAAGAAGGCCCCGGGTGATTTCAGGTTGAAACATCACCTCTCATGGCTGGAGGGCACATATGTTAACGATTTCATGGCAGCGGAAGACACCAGGGTGGTGTATGTATCTGTGGAGGATGCTATAAAATTGGTCAGGGCATGTGGCCATGGGGCAGAACTGGCAAAATGCGATATACAATCAGCGTGCAGGCTATTGCCGATACATCCAAGGGATTTTTGATTTGGTGGAGATGCAGTTTGGAGGAGCAAGCCATGCGGACAGGGTCCTGCCCATGGGTTTGTGCGATTTCATGTGCCTGGTTCGAAGCCTTAACACCTTCATGCGGTGGGTTTTTGTCAAGAGCAGTGGGCATTTAGGCGGTGGCCCATTATTTTTGAATGACGCCCCTTTTTTGTAGGAAGTAAAGATGCAGGGGAATGCCGGACAGCTATATATAAAAAATAAATTAAAAAAAATTCAGGACATGGCACAGCAGATGGGAGTGCTGGGTCACTCGGAAAGGCCAAAGGTCCCTCATCGTTTATCACCTTTCTGGGTATTTGAGTTAGACTCCAGTACAATGACGGCCAGATTACCGGCACAGGAAGTAACGGAGATGCTGGTTTTCTCGGCCACGGTGCGGGAGGCATGAAAAATAGATTGGAGAACAGCCCAGAAGCTGTTGGGGCACTTTAACTTCGCTTGTAGGGCAGTTAGGGGGAGAGGACGTTTTTTGCAGGCGGCTAGGTTGTTCGTTTTGGGCGCAGCTTTTGACACACCACAGAATAGGAGGGTCAGTGGGACTCAGAGGAGAGGTTAAAGTTGGGAAACATTTCTGGAACAATGCAACGGTATCCACGTGTTTCTCTGAGGAAGAGACAGTATGGCTGGTGCGCATGTTTTGGGGTTTTTCTGGGAGGATAGATGGTGCGCAGAGGCGTGGCCCAAGACAGCGGACCCGGCAGACATTTGGGTATGGGGGGGATGATGATCACGGGACTGGTGGAGATGTCCTTAGCGGAATCCACTCAGCAATGTTTTCGTTTGGCATGGTTGGTTTTTCAGCTTTGGAGCGGCTACAGGAAATTTTTGGGGACAGAGTGAATAACAGCTAGAGCATCGGGCGTTGCATTTTGGGCTGTGCATGATTCGAAGAGGTTTATCAGCGGCCAAGATCAGGGGTAAACTGGCGGGTGTATCTTTGTATGGGAAATTGTTTTGATCACGACCAGGCAAGAAATGAACGTTGAGAAGAATGTGGAATGTTTTGGGGAAGAATCAGAGCGGTAGAGGGTAGAACGGCCAGGAAACCCATTGATTTTGATTTGTCACTAAAGTGGTTTACGCGTACGGCCGGGAAGTTGTGCAGACGAATGCGAACTAGCACTTTTCCGCGCATGCATGGGTGGATGTTTTTGGAGCTTTTAGAGTGTCAGATTTGTTTGAGGGGGGGCAGCAGTTGGGATGCGATACAAGGAGGTGGTGTGCACGGCGATCGACTGGGGGGTCATGACTTAGACGGTCGGAAAACAATCAGCTAGGTAAAAGGAAGTGGGTACAGTTAGAGGAAGGGGGCAAGGTATTGACTTGCCCAGTCACAGAATGGAGCAAGTTCAATCCTCACGGATGTCAAACAAGGAAGCAGGGGTTTGTTGTACACAGATCAGGGTCCAAGCTTAATAGATTTCAGCTTTTACGAGGTTTAAGGATGGCGTTTGGGACGTGTGGGTCGCCAGGCCATTGGGTTTTTGGTACGCATCCGTTTAGGATTGGGGTAGCTACGGCTGCGGCGCATTTTTGGATTGGGACTGGGCTAAAATCAAGGCGATAGGCCACGGGCGATCGAAGTTTTGCGAACGTTACGTTAGACCCTGAAAGGTGGGGAGAAATAGCTGTAAGGGGTTTTTTTGGGGTAAAAGGGGGAGAGGTTTGTTATATAAAAATAAAAAATAAAAATAAAAATTTAAAAAAAAAAAAAAAAAAACACATGTTACAGTTGTTTTTCCATTGCAGGAGACGCGTTTGGTCCAGCGCAGGGCAAGATGGTTACATGGCTGGTCGGCCATTCAATTGTCCATGGGGCGGCGAAGTCCGCGGAGGAACAGATATTTGGTCGGGCCTAGGGACTATCCAGCAGACGGCACGAGGTGCTATGGTGGGAAAAGAGCGGAATGCGGTGGGGTAAACTGCTTCTTTCATCACTGCTAACTTATTGAGCGGGGGATGTACAGATTTGTTAATCATACATTTGGGAGAGAATGATCTTGTGAAACGGTCAGGTATCATGCTACTGCAATACATGCAGAGGGTTTTTGGAGTAAAAAAATAAAAAAATAAAAAATAAACGCATAGTACATGCTTGGGGTGGACAGATTTGGTTCCACGCAGAGTGTGGAGAGGGGCAGTGAAGCATGGAGCCATGAAGCGGGCTCGAAGGAAACTTAACAGAGCCATGAGGGCTTTTTGGGGGGCGCAAGGGAGCAAAATATTGAAATATGGGAACATTACAGAGCAGGAGGTTGCACTTTTCAGGGACTATGGTGTTCACCTGTCCACAGTGGGAAATGCATACTATCTGACAGATCTGAGACTGTGTTTTTGAAGAGTTGTGGGGAGAGAAATTGTGAATTGCAAACGAGAAATGAGAAGTACTGGTCGCAGTAGCGTGGCCTTAAGGGGGGTGGGGCAGCAAAACGCCAAATGGGTTTCTGCTGGTTGGCAGTAGATGGGGGAGGGTGGTGAGTCAGATGCGGGCTTGGCCACCCTTCCAGGGAATAAACAAGCAGGTGAAGGCTCTGAGTGGGAGTACGCGCGAACCAAATGGGGCATGAAAGGAAAAGGGGAGCGCGTAGGGGAATGGAAACGAGATAAGGGTTTGAAGGGGAAGGATGAGCCAGGAGATGTTAATGGGAGGGCTTTATTAAAGTTACGGTTATGTTTAAAAGTTAATGGTTATGTAAATTATGCAATCCTGTCCTAATAAATGACCTTTTACACTAAATCAGCTGTCACTGAATTATTTCCCGATGGAGGGGCCCGCAGGAAGCAGAGCAACGCTCTAGTCTTCCCGCGGGACTTTTCGGGAAGGAAGTGACGGCGAAGAGGACAGGGATTGGGGGAAAAGGTAAGTGGGGGTGGGTTTAAGGGGAGGGAATAAAAGGGGTTGGGGGTGGAGGGACCGGCCTCTTTCCGCGTTCCCATCGCGCGCTTTAGTTTGGCCTCCCACCCACCCGGCAATTAGAAGGGCGACTGGAAGGACGGAAGTTTAGGGTCAATTAGCTAAGGGGGGAGGTTAATTGTCAGTTAGGGCAGGTTGCAAGGGCGAGCGTGCAGTAGATGGGGGAGGGTGGTGAGTCAGATGCGGGCTTGGCCACCCTTCCAGGGAATAAACAAGCAGGTGAAGGCTCTGAGTGGGGGTACGCGCGAACCAAATGGGGCATGAAAGGAAAAGGGGAGCGCGTAGGGGAATGGAAACGAGATAAGGGTTTGAAGGGGAAGGATGAGCCAGGAGATGTTAATGGGAGGGCTTTATTAAAGTTACGGTTATGTTTAAAAGTTAATGGTTATGTAAATTATGCAATCCTGTCCTAATAAATGACCTTTTACACTAAATCAGCTGTCACTGAATTATTTCCCGAAGAATGAGTAAGAAAAAAACGGAAAACATCATGAAAAAAAACAAAAGGGAGTGGCTGGGGGAGGATTAAAGAGGCGTGAGATGGAACCAAGACTACACCACTTGATATTCCGTACACCAACATTCAATAGCGCCAGCAGGCTTCGGAGAAATACATCAGGCTTCGAAATGATTGCTTTAAAATTAAACACTAGCCACCGAAGACCGCTATTTTAATATCGTGCACAAGGACTTCAGAAGGCTGGGGGCCAGGGGCTGCTTTCAAGGTAGGATGAGATGGGGGTCCTCAACCTATTCAGCTCTGAAAGCAGCTCTCAGGGGGTCAAGTCATATGTGCACACTGCTCTGGACTGCATTTGTAATAAGGACATCCCCCGGTGTGCTGGTGCTAGGGGTTGTCTATAAAGCCATGCATTTATATCATGGGACAGTGGGACATCCGCCGGCGCGAAGGTTGAAAACGGCTGCGCAGTACCTAGGACTCAAGCAGCGGGCAGTGCGGCGCCAGGCTGCACTGGTAATATGGGGCACAGGGACACCCTACAGTGGGCTTAGGGCCGGGCGCCCAGTCACAGGACGTCGCCAGCAGATGTGCGTCTCCCAGCATTGGCCCTGCAATGTGGGGCCCTCGGGTTACCCAAAGGCGACAGTTGTATTTGCTTTAAAGGAACGTTCTGCCTAATTATGAACACACATCATAATTTATGACGATCAATGAGGTTTCTCTCACGTTGGAAGACAGTAAAGATGTGAGCTACTCATTCTTTCATCGTCTGTGATCAGTAAAATTCGTACTAATTTCGTATGAGTATAAATGTTTATATAGACAACATTTTCCAAATATAGCGCTTGAATAAAAGCCCTGTATGTGTTTTAAATTATGAGTATTACATAGTCATTGTACAGTTCAATGATGTTCTTAATTCGAAGTTGTACAAAATTATAGTAAGAGGTAAATCGATAAATAATCTTCCATTTAAGGTGTCTGAAGTAAAAGCCGCTATAATTCGTTCGTTTCACCTACCTCCGGGTGGACCAAAGCAGCACGGGCACATGTCCCTCCGCCACGGCCCCTAGAGGCAGGACCCCGAGGGCCAGGAGCAGAGGGCAGAGGACACTAGTAGCCGGCAGCATGTCTGCAGAGCGAGGACCGAGCACAGACTGAGCCTTCAGCGCAGCACCGGGGAACAGGACACAGAAGGAAGGGCGCGCGTGCAGGTGGGCCCCACCAAGGCCTGCCCGGCCTGGCTATGGCTTCTGCGCTTCTGTTTATTGTAAACACGAAGCTTGTTTTTACCGCACAGCTCCATACACAGGAGGATCTGTCTAGTTCTGTCTGCTGAGGTCCTCTTGTCCCATCAACAAAGAGCTCACTCTACCTGAGCTGGCTCCCCCACACCCACTGGCGTTCCTTCTCCCTTCAGCCCTCAGCAACAAAGAACGGAAAGCCCACGTATGCCCAGCTTCAGTTTCAAAGTGTCTTGTTTTCCTCAAGTGATTTAGGGCCAGATGTTTTAAAAGGTTTTACCCATTCTATGTCTATGTGAAAAAGTGTTCGTACATATGGCCCTTAGTGTCTGCATATGATAAAACCATTATTTCGTACACAATTTCTAGTAATGTGTAACTCATTTAAGGAGTTCTAAAAAGCATCTATGAGATTTGCACTGTTGGCTAGAAATAGAAGGTTCTATAGTTTAAGAGCCATTAAGAGGGCAATCTGCCTCATTGCTCTACGTGAGCATCTACATAAAGACGTATTTGTTAGGTCTGACAAAAGAAAGCTTGATTTATTGTGCCAGCCTCAGGGAACAGTAAAACAAGCATTGGCAAAGTCAATAGGTCTAGCGTTGGCTGCCAGCCTTTTGGCTTTGCCAATGTTTTTTTTTTTTGCCATGATTTTTCTAAAACTTTATTGTTAGGGGAGCTACCAGGCCTTTGCCAACTAAAGAATAAATTGTGGCTAAAATAAATATATTTTTTATTTTTGGGGGACTTATGGTGCCCCCATCAAAAAATTTAACATTGTGTAAAAGCTAACTATTTATTGTTCTCCAAAAGCACACATTATCAAAGTATTTCCTGGAACTGAAGAGAAAGAAACAATTTACTTACCTTTTACACCGCTCTCCAGCAATGACATCTTTCACACATTCACATGTTTGAAACATTCCCGTTCATTAGACTGAGAAGCCCCAGTGATAATGGTAAAACAGCAGTGTACTCATACACTCAAAAACACTGAATTACATTCAGTTCTCACCATACCCACAAGATTATACATGAGGCAAACTCCAGCCAATGAGAGCCCACGTCACCCAGCTGTTCTCCCGTCAGAGGCTTCCAACTGTCATATTTTCTAAACTGTATGTTAATCAATTATATTGAAAAAACTTTAAGCCTCATAACAAGAGGAATTGGGTGAACTCATGAGAAGCTGTGAAAGATTTCTACTATTACATGAAAAGAGAGTTCCAGGAGTGTATCAACCCCATACAATCTCCCTTGTACACAAAACTATACCACAGCGTGTATGGGGAGTGCTAAAAGCGGGCTCCTCTGGCCCGTTTCACAGGTAAGTAGGTCACCTACTTGGTGATGCAATTGTAGGCATGGAATGTGGTAGTGACAGTGGACTGTTCAGAGAAGGGTGGGGGTGTTCCCTTTATGTACTAGGTGGTCTCACACACATTTTAGTGTCATGCTTCATCATTTGACCACCTACCCCCACCCAGGTAAGATGATACCACATGGGCGGACTCAACCTCGTTGTTAAAAGAACACTGAGGGAGTGCTGAAATTTTATCTTCCTGGATAAAGCGGGGCTCCAGTTGAAGGGAAATAAATGCTAAAATTACCTCACAAATCACCTGTATAATTTAATCCTTTAAAAACAGTGTTTGTTGGTAAGATTAAAAACAATATGAGACAATCTTGAACATAATGGTTCAAGGTGTCATCCAAAATTATATGGCCAACATGTTTCTGCCCGCTCCTATAGCCAAGCTGGTCTGTGGTATTCGTCGGGGCCTGGAATCCCTCCTGTATATGGGGGTGGCTGGCTCAGCTAAAAGGTGAGCACATGCATTGAAATGCACACTGGGCCTACCTACCTGTTCGAGGTAAATAAGGAAGGCCCTATTGTGTAAAGGCATATTGCCTCAGGTCTGGGAAAAAGGGGAGGGGAGTTGCCCCTTGTAGTCACACTTACTCCAAAGGCGGCATCTTAGAGCAAGCGGCTGGGACGGGGAACCTTCTAGGTTTTCCGCCACGTTGGTCCCGGCGGATTTAATCCTCCGCCCAGGGGATTACGAGTCCCCTTCCCGCCAGCCTTTTAATGGTGGTAATGGCTGGCGGAAAGGGTAGTCGCGGGGCCCCCTGGCACAGCCCCATAAAGCTTTTCACTGTCTGCAACTGCACCCGTCACATGGCCGCAACACCGCCGTCTCCATTTGGAGCTGGCTCCCATGTTGCGGCTGACATCCCCGCTGGGCCGGCGGGCAGAAACTCGGTTTCCGCCCGCCGGCCCAGCGGAGAAGTCATAATGGCTACCGCGGGAGTGCGGCCGCATGGCGGTTACAAAGTTGTAATGAGGGCCATAGTGTCCTTTCTGCCGCTGCAATTAGATTAAAAAAATAAAAATTGGCAGCTCGATTGATTTTAAATGAAATGACGCTTCCACCTTCAGAATTCATTTTGGATTAGTTACAAGAGTCATGTTAGCCTTAGAAGAAAATCAGTGAATTTGCATAGAGTTTTTAGTTCACTAAATCTTCGAGCTGAAGTAATCACCAGCAGAAATGCATTCATCCATGTCAACTGTTTTATAAATGCTTTATGAATTGGTTCAAAAGGCGTCTTCATTAATGCTGTCAAAACAGTACTCAGCTCCCACTCTGGAACCAATTTTGGTGCACGTGGAAGTTTTAAAACAAACATTTCATAAAATCCTTGACCACTCTCTGTGAATATAATGACACTTCATTCGTATACCTTGAAAATCTTGAAATTGAGGCAAACTGGCTCTTAAATGAGATGAACAATAAGTCTGATGTAACAGAAAGGAGAGATGTGGCGCCATATTAAGCAGGTTTAACTTCTCTCCATGGACTCATGCTACAAAATATCTCCATTCTAGATACTATGCCTTATTTGTTGCTGGTGCTGTAGCTTCCTTTAGAATTTGTCTGCAGTCTCCAGGTATGCTCAGATGGCAAAACTCTTAGGGGCATGTCACCCGAGACCCGCCTAATTACATCAAGGTTGCACCGTATTTACAACATGGTGCACCATGGCGGTCGTTAGGGCAATAACGTCAACATTTTCAACTGTATTGTGGCGCTTTGCTGCATTACAGTCAAAAAAATGTATGCTAGTGTAGCAAAGCACAGGGAGGCCCATTGATTAAAATGGGTGCATCATTTTAATGCCTGCTGTGAGCAGGCGTTAAAAATGATGGAAAAAATTGTGCAGTGAAATGTTGTAAATTTCACTGCGCCATTAATTTGGGCCTCCCTTTGTCAGAACACTCCCTCTCCGGCATACATTATGCCTGGCAAAGGCATAATGTGAGACAAGGGTTTACAAAGTGGGGAAATACAAACATTGCCCCACTTTGTAAATACGTCGCGGGAGAAAGGCCTCCTTAACGCCATCTTAGTGTGAAAAGAATGATGCTAGGGCGGCACAAGGTGGCGCGAGGGGCTTGTAAATATGCCCTCAAGTCCTAGTAAGTCATGTTATTAGGTGGAGTGACTGTGTTATGGTGAAGTATTTGTACTTCATTCTTTGAAACTAGCTTCACATCAGATTTGAACTGCACAGGCTTCCCTGTGCACAACTCCCACAGATCTGCATACCAATACTGATGTGGCCTTGCTTGTGCTACTAAGATCACTGTGCAGCTTTCTCTCCTCATCGTGAATATCACTCTTCAAACCATCGATATAGAGGGATTGCTAACACAAACTTCTGTCCAGTGTATTGTGAAAGCATTGCCTTGTGTGCCAGGACAAGACCACCTGCCTGCTCACCTAGTGCATTTGCAGTTCCGATATGTTGCAAACATATGACATTCTGGTTTTTCCCATCTTTGAAATATTAAATTAAACAAATTTCCTCTGTCTCATACTCGTGAGCATCTGTATATTGCCTGCTTAAACGATCTGCAATGCCGTTGTGTGTTCCTGGAATGTGCTGTGCTGTAAGTAATACAATGTTGCAAAATGTCTCTTTCCATATTCTCTGCGCTTCCCTTGAAATAAGCAGTGATATTGTTTCTTCTTGTTTTTGAATATAGAACATTGTTGTTGTATTGTCAGTTCTGATCATTACATGAGATTTTCTCACAATGGGCAGAAATGTTTTTAGCACTAACCTGACTGCTCTTAACTTCAATATGTGCAATCACTCCTCGTTCTTTGACCACAGATCTGCCTCATTGCCTGCTCTTGTGGATAATTCTGCAATGAATGTTGTTCCTCTACCAGACCTGGGGAAGCATCCTGCATTAGCTAATTTGGCGGTTGTGATACAAGTGACACTATCGTAGTTTATAGGGGGATGCTCTGTCTCTAAAGCTGTTGAAGCATACTCCTTATTCTTCCACATTAACTCTCTTGTCGACAACAGCATCATTGTAGCTGGTTCCTTCTTTGGAGATGGTATTCCCTTTGTCAACAGTATTTCCATAGTCAACAACTTCTCTGTCGTCAACAGTGTTTTCGTCGCTGCTGTGCTCCCTCCCCTCAACAGTGCTTTGTCAATGGTGATGATCTCCTTGCCATGGGTGATCCTGTCGATGGTATTTTTCTCATTGATGGCAGAGTTTTCATTGATGGATCTGAACTCAACTTGAATGCTGCCTTCCCCGTCAAGCTTACTGAAGGCTGTGTCTTCCTCGTTACTGGCCACTACTGCATCATCAACACTTTGCTGACATCGACCTTCACTGATGACCCATGATCAGCCCTTAATTCTTTACTTTTTTGCTGGGACTTCTTCCTGAAGAAGGTCCATGCCCGTCTCCTTGTACTTCTTCTGCACCTCATGCCTCTTGTGTTCCTTCACACTAGAGTGCAGCTGACCAGTCAGTCGGCTTACTCTTTCAGGCTGCTTTGAAGTATTTTTCATTGACTCTCTTTTTTGATGTTGAAGGCTCAACTTGCTCCAACTTTTCCAAAACTGCAAATGTCAAGAGTATGTCATGGTCCTTCATTGTTTATGTGGGGAAATCTTACAAATCTCACACTCACACTCAACAGGCTTATGATTTGAACGTAAACAATATAAGCACTTCAAGTGTGAATTATCCACCTACATTTTCTCCTTATCACAGGCTTTGCATGCCTTAAACAAAGATTTATTGCTTAAAATCTCAGCTATGCTGTAAAACTCAGCTGTATATTTTTGACAATAACTGTTAAAGAGCTGCCTAGAGGGTTCCTCATACTGAACATGCAGTAGAAAATCTGACAATTGGAAGCTGCTGATAGGGGAGCAGTTGGGTGAGGCGGGCTCTACTTGGCTGGAGTTTCGTTCATATTTAATGATGTGGACAGGATGGGAAATTTTGAATCTAATTCACTGTTATTGAGTGTATGGGTACACTGCTGTTTAACATTGTTATCGGAATGATTTAAGCATATGAACCTATGAAAGCTCCAATGCCAGAGATGTACATTGTAAGTGGATGTGCTCCAACTGAAAGAGCAGAGCCCCATCACATAAAATGAAGTTAGCCAATGGCTGAAGTGGGCTAACCCCTGGCACATGCTGTATGCTGTAATGGGCAGCAGAAATGTGTGAATAACGCAAGAATAGACCAATGGATGAAGAGGACTGTCTAAAAACCCTTCAAGTAAGTATACTATATATATGTATAATATTAGTAAAATTAAAGGTCTGACTTAAAAAACCCAAAACAGAAATGCAATATGTTAGACCTGACAACCTTTTTTCACTGTTTTTGCTGGTTTTTAGACTCTGCACACTTTACCACTGCTAACCAGTGCTAAAGTGCATATGCTCTCTCCCTTTAAACATGGTAACCTTGGATCACACCAAATTGGACTATTTGATTTACTTATAAGTCCCTAGTAGAGTGCACTATATGTGCCCAGTGCCTGTAGATTAAATGCTACTAGTGGGCCTGCAGCACTGGTTGTGCCACCCACTTTAGTAGTCCCTTTACCTTGTCTCAGGCCTGCCATTGCAAGGCCTGTGTGTGCAGTTTCACTGTCACTTCGACTTGGCATTTAAAAGTACTTGCCAAGCCTAAAACTCCCCCTTTTCTACATATAAGTCACCCCTAATGTGTGCCCTAGGTAACCCCTAGAGCAGGGTGCTGTGTGGGTAAAAGGCAGGACATGTACCTGTGTAGTTTACATGTCCTGGTAGTGTAAAACTCCTAAATTGGTTTTTACACTACTGTGAGGGCTGCTCCCTTCATAGGCTAACATTGGGGCTGCCCTCATACATTGTTAAAGTGGTAGCATCTCATCTGAAAGGAGTAGGAAGGTCATATTTAGTATGGCTAGAATGGTAATACAAAATCCTGCTGACTGGTGAAGTTGGATTTAATATTATTATTTAAGAAATGCCACTTTTAGAAAGTGAGCATTTCTCTGCGCTTAAATCTTTCTGTGCCTTACAATCCACATCTGGCTGGGTTTAGTTGACAGCTCCTTGTGCATTCACGCAGACACACCCCAAACACAGGGTACTCAGCCTCACTTGCATACATCTGCATTTTGAATGGGTCTTCCTGGGCTGGGAGGGTGGAGGGCCTGCTCTCACACAAAGGACTGCCACACCCCTTACTGGGACCCTGGCAGACAGGATGGAACTGAAAGGGGACCTGGTGCACTTCTAAGCCACTCGTTGAAGTCTCCCCCACTTCCAAGGCACATTTGGGTATAAAACAGGGCCTCTGCCCTACCACCTCAGACACTTCCTGGAGAAGAAACCTGAACCAGAACCTGCACCCTGACAAGAAGAACTGCCTGGCTGCCTAAAGGACTCACCTGACTCACTGCTGCCTTGCTGTTGCCCTGCTGTCTTGCTGCTCTCTTGCTTTGCTGCAGAAGTGCTCTCCAAGGGCTTGGATAGAGCTTGCCTCCTGTTCCCTGAAGTCTCAGGACCAAAAAGACTTCTCTCTTGCAACTGGACTCCTTGTGCGGCGAAAAATTTGCCGCACAGCCAGTGCCGCGGTGAAAAATTCACCACTCGCTGAACCGGAACGACGCCGCTCGACTTTGCGAGGACAAGATTGACGCGGCGCCTGCGGTGCGACCGGAACTTCGACGCACGGCCCACCTGGGACAACGCCGCCCGACTTCCAGAGGGGAAATCGATGCAGCGCCTGCTGTGAGGGAGAAATTTCCTACATCGCCCACCGGAACGACGCAGAGCTGGTCAACAAGCCCAGGATTCCACGCACAGACCCCGGGGCGTCTGAAAATCCTGCAACCCGAAGAGGAGACACGGCTGCGCACCAGAAATCAACGCAACGTCTTCCCCGCGTGAAAAATAGCGGCGCAAGTCCGTGTGTGAAGGGGCGAAACCGACGCACACACTATTTTCCAAGTATCTCCTCCTCTGCGGCCCTTTGCAGAGATTTTTCACTCAAACCAGGTACTTTGTGCTTGAAAGAGACTTTGTTTGCTTTTAAAAGACTTAAGACACTTTATATCACTTTCCAGTGATATCTTTACATTTTCTTATTGCATCTTTTATCGTTTTGACCTGCAAATATCCAGATAAATATTATATGTTTTTCTAAACACTGTGTGGTGTATTTTTGTGGTGCTATATTGTGTTATTGTATGATTTATTGCACAAATACTTTACACATTGCCTTCTAAGTTAAGCCTGACTGCTCAGTGCCAAGCTACCGGAGGGTGGTCACAGGATAATTTAGACTGTGTGTGACTTACCCTGACTAGAGTGAGGGTCCTTGCTTGGACAGGGGGTAACCTGACTGCCAACCGAAGACCCCATTTCTAACACAATACAAATACATACATAAAGGGATTTGATGTCAGCCCCCTTCATCTGTTGGTTTATTCAACTGTCATTCACATTCAGCATACAGCATGAGATAACACAACAGGACTAGCTTACTCAAGCAATTGACACTATTGCCCTGTGAGTTACACCATTTAGCCTGATGACAAAACATCTGTCTAAAAAGAAGGGTGCTGTTCTTTCTGGTAGGCAGAGGTTTTATTTTTGAATAGGCAAGATCAAATTTTTAGTGAGCAGAGGCTTTATGTTTGATAGGCATAGATCATATTTTGAAAGGGGTGACATATCCCTTTTCATGGGCATAAAGGTCCATTTGGAAGGGGTGAGGTCTCTTTTTTGGTAGGTATAGATCTCACTTCTGATTGGATGTGAAACAAATTGGTAGGCAGAGAAATCACCTGGGAAGGAGCAACATCTTCTCTTTGGTAGGCAGAGGACTTATTTTGCAAGGGGGAAGAGTTCCATTTTGGTAAGCTGAGATCTAATTTTGGAGGAGCAATGGGGGGGTTGCCCGTTGTGGCAAGTTGTGACCTCACTTTGGAGGGTGAGGTCTATTTTGAAGAGTAATCCCAGATGAAGTTCATGGTAGTGAAGAACAAGTTACTTACCTTCGGTAACGAGGTATCTGGTAGAGACTCTATCTAGCTGCAAATTCCTTACCTTAGAATTCCCTGGCATCAGCTTCGGATCCGGAGTTTTTTTTTAGCAGTACCCTGCGCGCGCGCCGTCGGACGCCGTCGTTCGTATCCGCGTGCGTCGACCAGCTCCGCGTGCGTCGTCAGCATCGTTGGAGCCGTCTATGATGTCACGGTTGTCTATACAGGGAGTGCAGAATTATTAGGCAAATGAGTATTTTGACCACATCATCCTCTTTATGCATGTTGTCTTACTCCAAGCTGTATAGGCTCGAAAGCCTACTACCAATTAAGCATATTAGGTGATGTGCATCTCTGTAATGAGAAGGGGTGTGGTCTAATGACATCAACACCCTATATCAGGTGTGCATAATTATTAGGCAACTTCCTTTCCTTTGGCAAAATGGGTCAAAAGAAGGACTTGACAGGCTCAGAAAAGTCAAAAATAGTGAGATATCTTGCAGAGGGATGCAGCACTCTTAAAATTGCAAAGCTTCTGAAGCGTGATCATCGAACAATCAAGCGTTTCATTCAAAATAGTCAACAGGGTCGCAAGAAGCGTGTGGAAAAACCAAGGCGCAAAATAACTGCCCATGAACTGAGAAAAGTCAAGCGTGCAGCTGCCACGATGCCACTTGCCACCAGTTTGGCCATATTTCAGAGCTGCAACATCACTGGAGTGCCCAAAAGCACAAGGTGTGCAATACTCAGAGACATGGCCAAGGTAAGAAAGGCTGAAAGACGACCACCACTGAACAAGACACACAAGCTGAAACGTCAAGACTGGGCCAAGAAATATCTCAAGACTGATTTTTCTAAGGTTTTATGGACTGATGAAATGAGAGTGAGTCTTGATGGGCCAGATGGATGGGCCCGTGGCTGGATTGGTAAAGGACAGAGAGCTCCAGTCCGACTCAGACGCCAGAAAGGTGGAGGTGGAGTACTGGTTTGGGCTGGTATCATCAAAGATGAGCTTGTGGGGCCTTTTCGGGTTGAGGATGGAGTCAAGCTCAACTCCCAGTCCTACTGCCAGTTCCTGGAAGACACCTTCTTCAAGCAGTGGTACAGGAAGAAGTCTGCATCCTTCAAGAAAAACATGATTTTCATGCAGGACAATGCTCCATCACACGCGTCCAAGTACTCCACAGCGTGGCTGGCAAGAAAGGGTATAAAAGAAGGAAATCTAATGACATGGCCTCCTTGTTCACCTGATCTGAACCCCATTGAGAACCTGTGGTCCATCATCAAATGTGAGATTTACAAGGAGGGAAAACAGTACACCTCTCTGAACAGTGTCTGGGAGGCTGTGGTTGCTGCTGCACGCAATGTTGATGGTGAACAGATCAAAACACTGACAGAATCCATGGATGGCAGGCTTTTGAGTGTCCTTGCAAAGAAAGGTGGCTATATTGGTCACTGATTTGTTTTTGTTTTGTTTTTGAATGTCAGAAATGTATATTTGTGAATGTTGAGATGTTATATTGGTTTCACTGGTAATGAAAAATAATTGAAATGGGTATATATTTTTTTTTGTTAAGTTGCCTAATAATTATGCACAGTGATAGTCACCTGCACACACAGATATCCCCCTAACATAGCTAAAACTAAAAACAAACTAAAAACTACTTCCAAAAATATTCAGTTTTGATATTAATGAGTTTTTTGGGTTCATTGAGAACATGGTTGTTGTTCAATAATAAAATTAATCCTCAAAAATACAACTTGCCTAATAATTCTGCACTCCCTGTATAGATGCCGTCTCGGCCTGCGTACGTCAGTTCTTTTCCACAACTTCCCGCGCCAGAAGCGCAGAGTCATGGAAGAACCAACCAATACACTTTTAACCTCTTTGACTGTTTGGAGTAAAAACACTTTCATGCCTATAAGAAAGGCAAAAGTTGTCAAAATCAAAAATATACATATGTACACATAGAAACATATATACATATATATATACATATCCACATGAGAAAAAATTTCCCCAGGGCGAGGAGGCTTGGGTGGGTGTAAGGAATCTGCAACTAGATAGAGTCTCTACCAGATACCTCGTTACCAAAGGTAAGTAACTTGTTAATCTGATAGAGACTTCTAGCTGCAGCTTCCTTACCTTAGAATAGATACCCAAGCTATAACCCATGGTGGTGGGTCTGAAGGAGATTTTTTATTTTTATTTTTATACTAGGAAGTCCTGCAAGACAGAACGGGCAAAATGCCCCTCTCTTCTCACCTGCCTATCCAGGCAGTAGTGTCTTGCAAACGTGTGTAAAGAAGCCCACGTTGCGGCCTGACAGATGTCCACCACCGGTACGCCATGTGCTAACGCAGTGGTAGCAGCTTTCCCCCCAGTGGAATGAGCTTTCAAGCCCTCAGGAGGCTGCTTCTTCACCAAAGCGTAGCATATTTTTATACAGCGAACGACCCAGCGCGAAATGGATCGTTTCTGTACTGCACCTTCTTTGCACCAACGTAACCCACAAAGAGTTGGTCGTCCACCTGGAACTCTTTAGTGCGGTCAAGGTAGACCGATAACCCTCTTTTTGGGTCCAGTCGATAGAGACGCTCCTCTACCTTAGAGGGATGCGGTGGTGCAAAGAAGGTGGGCAGGGTGATATTTTGACCCAGATGGAAAGGGGTCACCACCTTGGGAAGGAAAGAGGCATGAGTTCTTAACACCACCTTGTCAGGATATATCATGAGATAAGGTGGCTTGGAAGATAAAACCTGCAGCTCACTCACTCTCCTGGCAGATGTAATAGCCACCAAAAAGGCTGTCTTAATAGTGAGGGGACAGTTATGCAAGGGCTCAAAAGGAGCACACATAAGAAAGGTAAGAACCAAATTAAGATCCCACTGGGGCATAACGAAAGGCACAGGCAGGAACAGATGTACAAGCCCTTTCAAAAACCTCTGTACTATAGGTGATTTAAACAGAGATGGTTGATCAGGCAACTGAAGAAAAGCCGATAAGGCTCCAAGATAGCCCTTAAGAGTCCCCAAGGAGGAACCCTGCTGGGCGAGAGACAAAATAAACAAAAGGATGTTAGACAGAGAAGAAGAAAGAGGATCAATAGACCTTTCTGAACAATATGAAACAAAACGTTTCCAACGGCAGGCGTAGATCGACTTAGTAGAGGGATGCCTGGCTGCCAGAATGACATCACAGACCTCGGGAGGGAGGTCATAAACCATCAACTGTCGCCGCTCAATCTCCACGCATGAAGGCGCAGAGTTGACATGTTCGGGTGGAGAACCTTTCCCTGCTGCTGCAACAGAAGATCCTCCCGAAGAGGCAGCCTGATTGGAGGACCGATGCTCATTTTGAGAAGCTCTGGATACCAAACTCTCCGTGCCCAATCCGGAGCCACAAGGATTACTTGGGCCTGGTCGTTCTTGATTTTCTTGAGAACTCTGGGCAGAAGTGGTATAGGCGGAAAAGCGTACAGGAGGCCTGAACTCCACTTGTGACAAAAAGCATCGCCTAGCGATAGCCCCCTTGGAAACTCCAACGCGCAAAACTGCTGACATTGCGCGTTCTCTGCGGAGGCGAACAGATCTAACCAAGGCTCTCCCCACTGCTGAAAGAGTCCTTGCGCCACCTCCGGATGGAGACACCATTCGTGATCCTCTAAGCATTTTTGGCTGAGTTTGTCTGCTCTGGCGTTCAGAGAACCTGCCAGGTGTTGAACCACCAGGGTCATGCCCTGCTGTTCCAGCCATGTCCAGAGGCGTAAAGCCTCTTGACAAAGGGTCCACGACCCCACACCGCCCTGCTTGTTGCAGTACCACATTGCGGTAGTGTTGTCCTTGAACACCTGCACCACCTTCCCTTTCACAACAGGAAGAAATGCTTTTAATGCTAGCTGGATCGCCCGAAGCTCCAACAAGTTGATGTGGAGCCTGGATTCCACCAGAGACCAGAGACCTCTGATCTCCACCCCCCCCAGATGCCGCCCCATCCCAGAAGTGACGCATCTGTCACTACCGTTGGATCTGGTTGGGGAAGGGAGAGGGGTCTGCCCTTGACCCACTCGCAGTTCACTAACCACCACTGCAGATCTTCCACAGTCCTCTCCGAGATCTGAAACACGTTGGTAAGATTTCCCTGATGCTGTGCCTATTGGAACTTCAGGTCCCACTGCAGAGCCCTCATGCGCCATCTGGCATGCTTGACCAACAGGATGCAGGAAGCCATGAGTCCCAGCAGCCTCAGAGTCTGTCTCACCGAGATCCAGGATAGAGGCCGAAACATCAGAATTATAACCTGAATATCCTGAACCCGCTGATCGGGCGGATAGGCCCGATACTGCACTGTGTCCAGAACAGCTCCGATGAAAGAGAGCTTCTGAGAGGGAGTCAGGTGTGACTTCGGCACATTTATAGTGAACCCCAGCGAATGCAAGAGGTCCGCTGTCGTCTGGAGGTGGGTGACGAGAGCCTGGGGCGTAGGAGCCTTCAACAGCCAATTGTCCAGGTAGGGGAAGACTGAAATCCCTGACCTGCGCAAATGAGCTGCCACCACCGCCATCACCTTTGTGAACACCCAAGGGGCACTGGTGAGACCGAAAGGAAGCACGGTAAACTGAAAGTGCTCGTGGCCCACCTTGAACCGCAGGTAACGCCGGTGGCTTGGCAGGATAGGAATATGGAAATATGCATCCTGCAAATCCAACACTACCATCCAGTCTCCTTGGTCTAGGGCAGACAAAACCTGAGCAAGAGTGAGCATCTTGAATTTCTCCTTCTTGAGGAAGAGATTGACGTCCCTTAAATCCAAAATAGGGCGAAGGCCTTTGTTCTTTTTGGGAATCAGAAAGTAGAGGGAATAACAACCACTGCCTACTTCTGATATCAGGACTCTTTCTATGGCTCCCTTGGCCAAGAGAGCTGTAACTTCCTCGCGGAGCAAAGCCAGATGGTCCTCCATCAGCCATTCCTTTGTCGGAGGGATAGAAGGAGGAAAAGACTGGAAGGGAAGGAAGTAGCCCTTCCTTATGATCTGCAGGACCCACTTGTCCGTGGTGATAGAAAGCCAGTGAAGGAGATGAAAACGAATCCTCCCTCCAACTGGAAAGACATGATCCCACAGAACCACACTAGGAGGGCTTGGGCACAGTGGAGGGGGGCTGTGGCCGACCTCTGGCCAGACCCTCTGGGTCTGATGGTACCACTCCCTAAGCCTCAGAAAGGGCGAAAGACAGACTGCTGTCGTGCCAGCGAGGAAAGGCCCAAGGATCTGGCCGTGGCTCAAGAATCCTTGAACCTCTCAAGCGCGGAGTCTGCCTTTTCGCCAAAAAGGCGAGAGCCATCAAAGGGCATGTCCATCAAGCTGGACTGTACATTCCCTGAAAAACCAGTAGAACGTAGCCAGGCGTGGCGACGTAGGGCCACTGACGATGAAATCGCTCTGCCCAGCGAGTCGGTCATGTCCAAGCCACACCGGATTGTAAACTTGGCTGCATCTCCCCCATCCTTTACAGGCTGGGTGAGAGTGTCCCGTACGCCCTCCGGGACCTGGGGCAGCACTTGCACCACCGTATCCCATAAAGTATGGGAATAACGGCCCAATAGGAAAGAGGTGTTTACATACCTCAATACCAGGCTGGAGGAAGAAAACATCTTCTTCCCAAGCTGATCCATCCTCTTGGATTCCCTATCCGGGGGAGCGGAAGGGAAGGCACCACGGGAAGTAGAGGCTTGGACAACCAAGCTCTCAGGAGTGGGGTGTTGTGTCAGGAAACTAGTGTCGCTGGGAGCGGGTCTATGGCGGCAGCCGACCGACCTATTCACAGGAGCCCCTGTGCTGGGTTTGGACCACGTACCCAGAAGGACGTCTGTAAGAGCCTCATTGAAGGGCAACAACGGCTCCGATGTTGACACCCCCGGCTGAAACACTTCTGTCAGGATATTCGTCCTGACTGGCACCGTAGGCAAATCTAGGTCCAAGACCTCAGCTGCCCTACGCACCACCATAGCGAAAGAAGCCCCCTCCTCCGTAGCCACATTAGGAGGAGAGAGCATACCAGTATCTGGAGATGTGTCCAGTCCACTGGCCTCCCCTAGATCCTCATACTAGTCATGCTGCAATCCTGATTCTAAAGGGTCCTCAGACCCCTCCCATTCCTCTCCTGCGTCTGGCTGTTCCAAATAATGCTCTGGGCCAAATCGGCTCCGACGAAGTCGGAGTCGACGTCGTACGACGTCGCTCCGGATCATCCGGAATAAGGTGGGCGCCAGTGGCGGAATCGTCGACATCGGACCCGGCGCCGAAGGAGGTCGACTGTGAGAGACCGGCACCGGTCCAGATCCGTTATCGGATCCTGAGGTCCCCAACGGCGCCGTGGCCGAAGCCGCCGGCGTCGAATCCGAAGGGGCCCCTGCTGACCCACCCGAGGGTACAGTCCGCTCAAAAACGAGACGCATGGCCTCGTAAAATTATTTTATTTGAGCGGGGGTCGATCCAGTCCTCGGAATGTCGACGTTCCCTAGACGCCTCGTCGGTCGACGGGCGTGGCGAAGATGAAGTCCGCTTGGACTTCTTCTTCTTCTTCTTGTGCCTCTTACCTTCCGATGACCTCGAATGCGAGGAAGAGGACTTGGGGCTCCAGGAGCGGTGCCGCGACCTCCTCCTACTGCAAGACTGTGACCTCCGTGGAGTCGCGCCGACCGAAGACGAATGTCGGGCCGCAAGAAGCTAAAGGGTATCTCTCCCTCAAGGCCTTCGGCGCCATGGCCCGAGAATCGGAGCACAAGGTGGAATCGTGGTCCTTGTCCAGGCACCAAAGACAAACACGGTGCGGATCCATCACCGACATGGTGCGATGACACGCGCCACACGGCTTGAATCCTGTCTTTCTCGAAGACATGACTCCAAACAGCCATAAAAGCGTCGACAAACTGTCGAAGCAGGGTAGTTCTTTCCAAAACTGCGCTTAACCGGCGTGGAAGGAAAAGAACTGATGTACGCGTGCCGAGACAGCGTCTATATAGACAACCGGGACGTCATAGATGGCTCCAACGACGCTGACGATGTACGCGGAGCTGGTCGACGCACACGGAGCATTCCGACGGCGCGCGCAAGGTACTGCTCAGAAAAAACTCCGGATTCAAAGCTGATGCCAGGGAATTCTAAGGTAAGGAAGCTGCAGCTAGAAGTCTCTATGAGATTATTAAATGTGAACATTTGATGATGGCTATATACAGAGTAAGTCACACTTGCAGCAAGGACACAGAAAACAGATTATGATTTAGGACGGATTCCCAGACAAGGAAGCAATGCAGGGAGTAAGAGATATTTATACAAGAACAGATGGAAAATGTATTAAGAAGAACAACCACACTCTGAGACCTCCCATGGTGTTGTTACCTTTAATGTATTAGCAAAAGTACTGCTGTGCACCTCAGCCGACATGGGTTACAGTGACTATGATAGAGTTACAAGGAACATGAAATGGAATTCATTCATGGGCATTAAGGGGCATATTTATACTCCGTTTGCGCCGGAATTGCGTCATTTGTTTTGACGCAATTTCGACACAAAACAAACTCCATATTTATACTTTGGCGTTAGACGCGTCTAGCGCCAAAGTCCATGGAGTTAGCGTCATTTTTTAGCGTGGACACCTACTTTGCGTTAATTATATGCAAGGTAGGCGTTCCCGTCTAAAAAATCGACTCCGAGGCATGTGCGTCGGATTTATACTCCCGGGCAAAAATCACGCCCGGGAGTGGGCGGGTCAAAAAAAATGACGTACGGCCGCTTTTGCGCCGTTTTTTAGCACCTGCAAAAGGCAGGCGTTAAGGGACCTGTGGGCTCTGAAGGAGCCCAGAGGTGCCCTCCCATGCCCCCAGGGACACCCCCTGTCACCCTTGGCCACCCCAGGAGGACACCCAAGGCTGGAAGGACCCGTCCCAGGGACATTAAGGTAAGTTCAGGTAAGTGTTTTAAAAAAAAATAATTGTGGCATAGGGGGGCCTGATTTGTGCCCCCCTACATGCCACTATGCCCAATGACCATGCCCAGGGGACAGAAGTCCCCTGGGCATGGCCATTGGGCAAGGGGGCATGACTCCTGTCTTTGCTAAGACAGGAGGCATTTCTATGGGGGTTGGGAGTGAAAAAAAAATGGCGCAAATCGGGTTGAGGTGAAAAAATTGCCTCAACCTGACTTGCCCCATTTCTTGACGCCCAAGCCCCATATCCCCCTACGCCGGCGCTGCCTGGTGTACGTCGTTTTTTTTAATGCACACCAGACGGCGACGGCGGCTAACGCCGGCTAACGTCATTCAATAAATACGGCGCCCGCATGGTGCTTCAGAATGGCGTTAGCCGGCGCTAATTTTTTTGACACAAAACTGCGTTAGCGCAGTTTTGCGTCAAAAAGTATAAATATGGGCCTAAATATGGCAAGGAAATGGTTATCCTAATCCAGCTACTTACTGTGCAAATGACATTTTGTAGGCTTTCATTTACACCTTCATTTGAAAGGTTGACAGTGACTTTCCATCCATACATCATTGACAGTGGAATAAGACATATTTTTAAAAAATATTCCTTTGTGAGGTAATGGGGGTCGTATATGGTTGTGCAACCTCACTGTGTAATACACTTACCAACCCGCTTAGAACCAGTAGATTTCATGTGTGAAACCCTCTGGCTCAACCTTGATTAGTTGTGGCTCTGAGCAGTCCGGCTTACACTAAGGAACAAGTGATAAGCATTTGATTTAAACAGCACCAAAACAATTTAAGAAAAACACAGAAGACAATCAAGAAATTGTATCAATTGTATGTTTATGTATTTTTGGACACTGTGTTAGACCTGGCATCGTTAGGGTGGTCTTACCACAGATGTTTTGCCGTTATCTGCCTTTATCTCCTGTTTTGTGGTATCTTTTTGTTGGCCTTAGGACTCTGCTAATCAATGCTAAAGAGCATGTGCTTCTCCCCTACTGCATGGTAACATTGGTGTATCCACAACTGGCATATTTAATTTACTTGAAAGTATATCATAAACACAGGGCCTGCATATTAAATGCTACTTGTGGGCCTGCAGCACTGATTGTGCCACCCACGTAAGTAGCTCTGTAAGCATGTCTCATGCTTGCCACTGCAGTGCCTCTGTGTGCAGTCTCACTGCCACCCTGACTTGGCATCGGAAACCTCTTGCCAAGCCAAGAATTCCCCTTTTCTTACATATAAGTCATCCTTAAGGTAGGTCCTAGGGAGCCCGCAGAGCAGGATGCCATGTAAGCAAAAGGCAGGACGTGTACATGGTTAATGTCCTAGTAATGAAAAACTCCTAAAGTAATTTTTTACTACTGGGAGGCAAGCCCCTCTCATAGGTCATCATTTGGAATTCTTTTTAAAATCTGTAATTCCTGATCTAAGAACTCTTGTAGTCAGTCCCCACATCAAAGGCACTTGTCAGTATAAGTGATGGATCTCTTGATCCCTTCAAGTAGTACACTACTGTACCAAGAAGAAACTTTGCTGGGGTAAAGGCTGCTGTGTCACAATTCACTCTCTGCACTCTGGTGCCCATCACCAGGGGGCCTAATTGTGGGACTTTCCAATGCTGTAATATGCTTCCAGACCTTCCCTTACATGCATATCCTGACTTCCAGCAATATGAATGCTTTTTGCAAATTACCATCCATTCCCAATCTATACTGGGTTTTGTGGAAGCCAGTATGCTCGTGCTTGGACCTTTATTATCCAGAATCCCCTGCTCACTGCTTCGTCTCCACCCCTGCAGGCGAAGGATGGATGAATGCATTCAGAACATCTGTGGCTGGCTGCTGCTAGCCCATTCACAAATGATGCACATGCTTACTGTGAGCCCTTTTAAGCCTCAGCTCCCTTCAGCCCAGTGTTGGTCATTGTAGCTGGTTTCCAGTGAGAGCAACCCTTGTCTCCTGGCATTTCTGAGCCATAGTTATTCCTTGTACCTGTTCCAGACCCTTAGTTATTCCTCCCATGTTTCCTGAACTTTTGGTTTTCCTATTTCCTGTGTTCCTGAGCTATAGCTACCCTTGTTCCTGTTTCTGAGCTGTAGCTATCCTTGTTCCTGTTCCTGAGCTGTAGCAAATCCTTGTTCCTGAATTAGCACACCCTGCAGTGCTACTTGACTCCAGAGCCACAGCTATTCCTTGTTCTTTGAACTATTTCTGCCTGCGGGGTTTCCTTGTTTCCTTGGTTCCTGCACCAGCACTTCTTGTGCTCCCTTGAAGCCTCTACTTCTGTATTTTCCTTTTCCCAGTCCTTGCCTTTATTTCCATTTCTTTGTTCCAGTTCATAGTTTGTTGCTTTCCTGCTGTTTTGCTTCTAGTTTCCTTGTCTGTTTGTTACTTGCTTTCTGCCAAGTGTGCCCTTTGTTTTCCCTTCTTTCCTGTTAAACACTCCTTGCTAGCTCCTTGTCTATCGTGGTTGTATTTAGTTTTACACCCTTGCTGTTACTGCCGTATCTGTTCCTGTTTGATCGCCAGGATCCATGGGCTCAGTTGACAAACTAGGTGGTGTTTCTTGTCCACTTTGAGTACTGTCTTTCAGTTAATTTTTATAATATCACCATAGGGGTCAGCTCCACAGACCCTGCCTTTGCAGGTATATCCAATATATGGCTATTAGCAGTTATAATCTGTAACAGCAAATGTGGGTTAGGAATTTGTTGAGCTTAAGTCCTACCATGTGGAGCTCTAGAGTGCTTAACACCACCTTCCCTTTATTGTTTATACCGTTATATATATGTCTTGCACATTCATCCAGGGGTGTTAGTTAGCCTGGGTGCCACACTACCTCTTGAATGCCTTTTCTTTCTCTAATATACCCTTGAATACAGCTTCCCCTTTGGATCCCCTCTCTTCTCTGACTCTCTATGTGATCTTGGGCAGCTCTGTACCAGTATTCTACCTTCTTTGTCTTCCATGCCACCAGTCTAACCAGCACCCTGGCAGTTCCTGACATGCTGTGCCAGAAAGATTGCCACTTTGCTGAGTCTGACTGTCCCCAGGGACTGCTGCCTGCTTTGCTGAGCTGCCCTGCTGCTTGGTGACCCTTGCCCTCCCAAGAAGAACTTTTAAGACATCTCCAAAGTGACTTGAAGGGTTTGTCCCTGTTTTTCCACTGAGGTCTCAGGGACACGAAAACCTCATAAATTGCTGGGACTGATTGACTCTGGCACCCTGTGTATCCATCAGTGCTCCGCTCTGGGAAGCACTTCAACAAAGCAACAGGATCAGTGCGAGTCAACTGATTTCATTGTGAGTGCTGGAACACTGCAACAAGCACTTTGTAAATCAATGCAAATGCCCTGCTGCCGGAAGGACTACACACAGGGAGAAACTGCTCAGCAGAACTGCCATAGTGCACGGCTCCCAGTAATTGAATTACCAGAGTGCGAGAGTCCGGCCCGCAGTCGGCACAGCGGGTGCCTGTCCTGCATTGGGCCTGGGTGGCCCCACTGATAGTGTGTGAAACACTGTGCCTGGACTGCCTGGCCGTGGCGGTGTGTGTTTTTCCCTTGTTTGCCTGGGCTGCGGATCCAGCCCTGTGGCTGCGCAGAGTTCCCCGCTTGTTGGCTCGGACTCAAGAAGTCCCTACTGGCTTGCACAATGCTCCTCGTCACTAAGGGCCAGATGTAGGAACCTAGCAAATTGCGACTTGCAATTTGCGAGTCCGTGCGACTCGCAAATTGCAAGTCGCAATTTGCTATGCAGAAAGGTGTCTCAGACACCTTCTGCGAGTCGCTATGGGGTCGCAAAGACCCACCTCATTAATATTAATGAGGTGGGTCGCAATTTGCGCCCCCATATCGACTCTGGGCACTCACGGGGATGGAGGCCTGCTGGGAACAGCAGACCTCCATGTCCGTGACTGCTTTTAAATAAAGCAGTCTTTTTTTTCCCAAATGTAGCCTGTTTTCCTTAAAGGAAAACGAGCTGCACTTAGAAAAAAAAAACCGAAACCTTTAGTTTCGGATTTTTTCAGGGCAGGTAGTGGTCCCTTGGACCACTGCCTGCTCTGAAAAAGTAATTTTGAGTCCAGTCACAAAGGGGAAGGGGTCCCATGGGGACCCAGACCCGTTTGCGAGTGGGTTACCATCCACTTCAAGTGGATGGTAACTGCGACTCCATTTGCGACCGCGTATGCGGTCGCAAATGGAATTGCATACCACTGCGACTCGCAAATAGGAAGGGAACACCCCTTCCTATTTGCGACTCGGAAATGCATTTTGCGAGTCGGTTCCGACTCGCAAAATGCATTTCTGCATAGCAAACACGCATTTGCGAGTCGCAAACGGCGATTTTCGCCGTTTGCGAGTCGCAAACAGTTTGCTACATCTGGCCCTAAAAGTGTATTGCCTCATTGTTAAAAAGCCACCCCAGTGAAATTGGAAATAACTCACTGACAGAGACAGGACTCCTACGAGGTAGCATTTTAAAGTGCATTCTTTTTACCGTTACGCTTCTAATAGGCGCACATTGCAATTTGAACTCTGTCCCATAACAATTGGCATACTCTAGACAGTGTGCTATACTTATTGGATTCTTATCGTTTTGATCTTATGTTTACTATATACAGAGTCCCTTTTACTTCATAATCTTGCGTGGAGTCTTTATTTTGTGGTGTTTCACCGTGGTGCTGTGAGTGTATTGCTTCTGAGGGTAAACCTGCCTGCTCTGCACCAAGCTACTAAAGGGTAAGCACAGGTTATCTTAAGTGTGTAACTTACTTACCCTGATATGGGTGGCGGATTCTGCCTGGCTTAGGTGCATACCCTAGCCAACCAGAACCCCCATTTCTAACACACCACAAAGGAAAATATCCACTGGAGGGTGCCTGAAATACAGATGTTAGAAGGTAAAGTAAATAGGCACTTTTTGTTTGCTCAAAATCATTAGTAGTAGGACTGGAGACAAGTCGCTACAGAGTAGACAAACACAAAGTGAAGCTATTAACGAATGTTTGAAGTTGGTAAAACATGTATCAAATAATGTACACACAAGGATCTCCTACAGCATGTCATATCACAAACTAAAGGAAACAAAAATATAAAACAATCAGGAGACAAAAAATTCAGGTCATCATTGTCAACATAGTTTTCCAAAGTATGAGCGGTGTTGTGCGATAGTACATTTGTGTGGGTCTTTAATGGCAGACAGGGGTGGGAAAACCCTGCTCAGGGAGCTAAGCAGTGAAAAACAAGTCAATCAAAAATCTGCAGCGCCCTATGCTTCAGAGGGTTGGAGCATGTGAACAGCAAGCGGGTCAAATGGTGAATCAGAGGGTGCCAGGTATATTGAAATATGTACTTCGTATGAGCTAGGTTGTGGGACAGTTGTTCCATTGCCAGCACCTGTCACAGGCGAGTGAACCATTGGGCAATGGAGGGGGGCGTAGCCCTTTTCCACACCAAAGCTACGAGTTGTTGCGCAGTATTTAGCATGTGGCTAATGGGTTTCCAGTCAGTGAGGGTCATCGCTTCCAACGCAACGGGTCAAACACCTAGAATAACGGTGAGGTAGGAGGCACGAAGTGGATACACTACAGTCACCTTAGTGTGCCCCCAGACCTCTTTCCAATATGTGGTAATGAGGCTGCAAGACCCCTAGATGTGGCAAAAATCTCCTATATCCAAGCTGAAATGCCAACGGAGAGGGGACGTGGAGGGGTAAATGGTGAAGAGGCGAGCCAAAATATCAAAATCCCTGAAACATGATTTTATAAGCCAATTCACTGTGGGACAAGCTACGGAAAGTTTTTGGTATGTCCCGCCAAAGTGTTTCCCACTGTTTATAAGAAATGCTCTCTGTAGAAATCTAGATTGTTGGAGGGTCCGATATGAATTGGAGATTAGCCCCTTAGACCCATCATATGGTCTTACCAATTTTTTTAAAGGGGTATATGATCTGTTGGCCCCAGGAAAATTGAGGAGTGCAATACCCAGTGACTCAGCTGGCCGTACTGCAGCTGCAACGTTTCAGGGAGATGAAAATCAGCCTCATACTCCTTAAAGGATTTTATGCAAGCTCCCACAAAGAGGTCCTGCAGTGTCCAGCAGTTGCCGGCCATCCAGTAGGGAAATGAGTGGGGAAGGGGTGAAATCCGGATTTCACGCAATAGAGGTATTGGGTGAGGGGAAGGTAGTAAGCCCCCTCCTGAGGGTCAGTCTGTCCTAGATGTCAAGCACTGTCTTAGTTGGGGTAGCTATATAGGTGCTGTATGGGCGGGTGTGTGTGGGTAACCAGGCAAGGACCCAGAGCCTTGTGGAATCAGTGCTTCTCACTCTCATGGACCACCCACTCAGAAATGTATTGCAAAAGGGCGACCCAGTAGTACCCAAGGAGATTAGGGCTGGCCAGTCCACCCCACTTCCGAGCATGCATTATTAGAGAGTTAGGGCCAGATGTACGAAAGGATTTTACCCATTCTGTGTCTATGGGAAAAAGCTTTCGTACATATGGCCCTAAGAAAGCACCTGCGGCTTCCCTTTCAATATAAAGGAGTGGATGTCCCGCTGCAAGTGAGCAATATTATCTTGGGAAATGGGAGTAGGCAAGGACTGGAAGAGGTATATGGCCCGTGGGAGGATATTAATTTGTACAACATTGTTTTGACCCAACCAGGAGATGTTGATGGGTTTCCAGCTCTGGAGGTCTGCTAAGATGAACCTCTGAAGTTGCAGCCAATTCGCCTGCATTCAAGATGAGAGCATGGGGGTCAGTTAAGGCCCAAATATCTGGTCGTGTTGGGGGCCCATTGAAATGGTGCTACGGCTTGCAAGGTAGGTATGTCCTGTGCTGGTATAAAAAGATTGAACGCGCATGACTTGTTCATATTGATTTTGAAACTAGAGATTGCCTCACACACAGCAAGGATGTCAACAACCGCAGGTAGGGAGATGTCAGGTCGAGAGATAGTAACCAAGAGATCATCTGCCAATAAGCTAATCTTGTGGACTTGACCCGTGAAGGGGATGCCAATAATGGCAGCAGTGCAACGGATGGTGATAGCAGAGGTTCCACTGCTAGGGTGATGAGGAAGGGTGATAACAGACACTCCTGGCAGCTGCCCCTGGAGATGCTGATGGGAGATGTGTGTTGCCCTTTGACACGGATGGTAGCAGTTGGGGTGACATACGAGGCCATAATCTTGGCTATCATGCCCGATCCCAGACCCACCCTGCCTAGGACTTTTCAGAGGACAGACCAGTTCACCCTGACAAAAGCCTTCTCTGCATCAAGTGATAGAATATATGTCAGGATGTTGTGGCAGTGGGACATTTCCACCAAGTGCACTATCTGGCATGTCTGTCCCATCTGTTATGAATGAACCAAACCTGGTCAAGGTCGGTAAGACATGGAAGGTATCTCTTTAATCTAGTGGCCAGTATTTTTGTGAATATTTTTGCACCCGTTTTGAGAAGAGCTAGGGGGCGGTAGGAAGAGCAGTGGGTTAAGTCTTTCCCTGGCTTGGGTATAAGGTGTCCTCTGTGAAAGAGTTGAATAGATTTAACAGGTGATCTTGCATTGTAGATAGAAACAACCAGTAAAAAGAACAGGGAGCCCATCAGGGCCTGCAGTTTTACCTAAAGGGAGAACCTGAACTGCAGAACGTACTGTCTCAAGGGTGAGTGGAGAGTCTAGGAGCACGGCATGTTGGTGATGGATGGGGTCCCAGTCACAGCTCTGCTGATACTCCTCTATCAGTGGTGGGAAGACCTCATCCCGCATGTAAAGAGCTTGTTAGTAGTCATGAAGCACCCACTAGTTGTCCCATTCAGAAATCCTCATCCCAGTTTGTAATTGGGCAAGGGGTGGCCTGCCTGGGTTTGGCGAAGTCGGCGAGCTTGCATGGAACACACCTTGTTCTCCAATTTGTAGTATTTCTGTCTTAACACTAAGAGCATGTGTTCAGCTGTATTGGTTCTACGGGCCCTCATTTGACCCCCTATGATAGCTATTTGCCTTTTATTGCATCTAGTGAGGGTTGCCTGGGCCTGCTGTTCCAAGGTTTTGATCTCAGTTGCCAGATTGGATTCCACCAGATGGGCTTCCCTCCACTTGGCAATAGCTATGGTGAATATCAATCTCTGATGGTGGCTTTGAATCCATCCCAAAGTATATGGAGCAAGGTGTCTAGAAGGGCATTCAGCTGGAAGTATTCAAGGATCCTCTTGTGAATCTCAGCCACATCCACCGGGTCTCTAAGGAGCCTCAGGGGTAACTGTCATTGTGGTGGCCTCCTATAGCAGTGGATATTGCTGGACCATATCAGCTCAACATGGGCGAGATCAGAAATCGAGATATCTGAGCTATCTTGTTTGTGGAGGTCGCAAATGAGGGAATGAGTGAATGCGTAAATATGAGAATTGGACGTGAGAATAAAAGGAGTAGTCACCTGCATCACAATGTTTATAACGCCAAGCGTTTACTAGCCTCAGTTCTGTGATGTCCTGCTTGAGCAGGGCTAACATAGCCCCGCCGCCCTGGTAGGAGGCCGTGCACATGTCTAGATCTGGAACTCATACTAGATTAAAGTCACCATCAACTATGATGTTGCCCCTCACCCCTGCCAGCTGATCCCATAATGTGTGGCAGTAGTAGAGGTTCTGCACATGATGGGGAGCATAAATGCTGAGCAGTGTGAGACGCTTTTGGCCTCTAAGCATATGTAATATCAAGAAGCGGCCTTCCTTATCCCTCACCACTCTCGAAACCATGGCACAAAAGCTTGTCTTCCACAGAACTCCAACTCCCAAAGTTTCAGTGGAGGTTTGTGCCCAGTATCACAGCAGATGTTTTGGGTGTACCATCCAGTGGATCTCAGCCCCCATAAGATGGGTTACCTGAATGGTGACAATGTCCGGGTCATGGTGTAATATGTAACCCCATCCCTGTTTGTGTCTGCACGGTGAGCGAAGACCACGTATAAGGAAAACAACTCAGTGCACGTGGTGGAATCTATTGCATAGAAGAGTGTGTGGTACTACGTGCTGTACAGAGAACAGCAGTGAAGTGGGGTCTGTGAGAAGGGAGCAAGCTTCAAAACAATCCCATTCCCCCTCCCAGCTTCAGGAGTGTGTGGGTTGGGAATGTTCTAGGGGCCATGAGAGCTAAATGAGCCAACACATGAGGTGGGTGAACTGTGGATCTCGCTGTCGGGTGTGGGGGCATGCAGTGTGTTGGATGATGGAGTCGAGTGCGACAGCCTCATACTTTGATTGACCTGAAAAGGAAAGACATTTGATAAAAACTAGGAACAACTGGCCAACAGGGCCAACAGGGCCCAACAATCATCCGTGTCCCACAGAGATCAGCATACACGTCCAAATCTTGCGTGAGGAGTCACCTTCCTGAGGTGCGAATCATGAGGGGCAGGCTATAAGGAGTAGTCTAAGTCTAAACATGTGGTAATAGCCAGGGTAGTCTCTAGGCTCCTGAGGCACGATGCAGCAGCAGACAAGGGTCATGGAAGTCATAAAGGTTTCCGCAGAAGAGAATTACATGTTATCAAAGGATGGTCACTGCATTACAAGGAGCCAGAGGTAGATGGAGTTGGTGAGGGGGCCACCCCATGCTTTGAAGATGTTGGATAATGTCACACTTGGTCTTCTGAGATGCTTCCTCTTTTTGTCTCTTGTCTGGACGATGGGGTTGTACTGTGGTCCAAGTGGGGCACGGTCCTTCTCCAGACGGCGTGCAGGGTGGATTCCTTGTCCTGATGGTCGGATATGAGCCCCAGCATGTATCCTGCCTCAGCCAAAGAGTGCAGAGCCCGTTGCTTACCCTCCCAGGGAAGCAGGAGGGAAAAGGAGTGCCCCACTGGTATAAAATACCAGGCTCCCTTAGTTTATTAGTGAATGGCCTGAAGTTGCACCACATGTGTAATGTGACTGGCGAGAAGACCTGGAAGAGTTGGATGGTGTGTCCACAAAATATTAGGTCAGCATTGCTTCTGGAGGCCTGCATGATCTGTAAAGAAGTGTACTCTTGTTAGGATGTCAGGGACTGAGTTAGGGCACCCAGGTGCAGATGCCACATTGTGGGCCCTAACCAAACCCAGGAGGGGGGCCTCCTTGTCCCGCGGATCGTGTGCAGGAGCTTGGCTGTAAGGGCCACAATGCCATTGCCTTCTGCTCCTTTGGGTACATCTCTGATACATATAATGTTCTGGCGGCTCCTATTTCCTAAATCTTCCTGCTTAGTTTGGAGCTCTATCTGTTGATCCTTGAGTGCCGCTACTCTGCGCTACAGCATCTTCGGATCCTCTAAGCAGGCATCCACTGTTCAGTCCAGGTCATCCACACTCCCCTTTATTTCCAAAACAATGCGCTGAATGTCCTGGATGCACAATTTAAAGTCTGCTTTAAACAAACCTGTCTCATAGTGGATCTCCTGTAGGAAGTGGTCCACATATTTTTGCATAACAGCCACTGCAGCTGACCCATCAGGTATGCAGGTAGAGGGGGGTATGTTGCTTCCAAGTCCACTGGGGGACCGTTCTTCTAGAGGGAGGTCACTGGGTTGTCCTTGGCAGGTTTGGGGCACAGCATAGCGCCAAATCAATCAAATACTTGTAGAGCAGGCTTATCACCCATAGGGTCTCATGGCGATGTAGTGGGTATGCTGACCAGTCGAAGAGACAGGTTTTGAGAATCCTTCCTGAACTGCTTCAGTGAGGGAGCTTGTCTGAGGTTGAGTGAGAGCCTGTTCCAGGTCCAAGCTGCGAGGTAAGTGAAGGATCTGCCTCCAGCTGTGCTCTTCCTGATTCTGGATGCAAGGACGAGTTGGGAGGATCGGAGTTGTCTGGCAGGGGTAGAAAGTCAGGCGGTGATTGAGGTAGGCCGGTCCTATGTTGTGCAGTGCCTTGTAGGTGTGTGTCAGTAGCTTGAATGTAATGCTTTCATTGATAGGGAGCCAGTGGAGGTCTCTGAGATGGGCGGAGAGGCTGGCTGTGGTGCGGGATGTCCAGGATGAGTCTGGCTGCTGCGTTCTGCATTCTCTGTTTTCTTGCTTGTAGCTTCTTAGTGATGCAGGCGTAAATAGCGTTGCCGTAATCCAGTTGCTGCTGACAAGTGCATGGGTGACCGTCCTTGTCTCAGTGGGGATGCACTTAAAGATCTTCCGAAGGAGACAGAGGGGGTCATTCTGACCCCGGCGGTCATGGACCGCCAGGGCCAGGGTTGGCGGGAGCATCGCCAACAGGCTGGCGGTGCCCCGCAGGGCATTCTGACCGCGGCGGTTTGGCCGCGGTCAGAAGAGGAAAACCGGCGGTCTCCCGCCGGTTTCCCGCTGCCCAACAGAATCCTCCATGGCGGCGCAGCGAGCTGCACCGCCATGGGGATTCTGACACCCCATACCGCCATCCTGTTCCTGGAGGCTCTGCCGCCAGGAACAGGATGGCGGTATGGGGTGTCGTGGGGCCCCTGGGGGCCCCTGCAGTGCCCATGCCAATGGCATGGGCACTGCAGGGGTCCCCGTAAGAGGGCCCCACTTTGAATTTCACTGTCTGCATTGCAGACAGTGAAATTCGCGACGGGTGCAACTGCACCCGTCGCACCTTCCCACTCCGCCGGCTCCATTCAGAGCCGGCGTCCTCGTGGGAAGGTTGTTTTCCACTGGGCGGGCGGCCTTTTGGCGGTCGCCCGCCAGCCCAGTGGAAAACCCAGAATCACCGCAGCGGTCTTACGACCGCGGTGCGGTATTCTGGAGGGGGGAACTCTGGCGGGCGGCCTCCGCCGCCCGCCAGAGTTAGAATCACCCCCAGAGTGTGGAAGCATGACAATGAGACGGCATTGACTTGACAGGTCTTGAATAGTGTGGAGTCCAGGATGATGCCCAGGTTACGTGCGTGGTCAGTGGGGGTGTTACCTAGGGCAGTTGGCCATCAGGAGTCATTCCAGTTAGAGAGGGCGGAGCCCAGTATGAGGATTTCTGTCTTGTCTGAGTTTAGTTTGAGGCAGCTGGTTTTCATCCAGGCAACGGCTGCTTTAATTCCACTGTAAAAATTGCTCTTGGCTGTTGATGGGTCGTCAGTCAGGTAGGGGATCAGTTGAGTATCCCCAGCATAGGAGACAATGTTTTGGCTGTGAAGTCTGATGATTTTAGCGAGCGGAGCCATGTAGATGTTGAAGAGGGTTAGACTTAGCGAGAAGCCCTGAGGTACGCCGCAGTAGGTTTCTTTGGGTGCAGAGGTGAACGGTGGGAGTCTGACACTCTGGGTTCTTCCAGTGAGGAAGGAGTGGATCCATTCCTGTGCCTTGCCCTGGATGCCGGCGTCATGGAGTCTGGTGCATAGGGTGGAATGGGAGACTATTTTGAAGGCGGCAGAGAGGCCGAGGAGGATGAGGGTGGCCTTGTCTCCCTGGTCCAGTATCGTGTGGATGTCATCGGTGGCTGCAGGGAGGGCCATTTTGATGCTGTGGTTGCTCCTGAATCCGGACTGGGAGGGGATTAGGATGCCGTTTGCCTCGAGCAACTCTGTTAGTTACATGTTGATGGCGTTTCTGTTCCCTTGCCTGTGAAGCAGAGGGATGGGTCTGTAATTCTTCTTCTTCCTTGGGTTCTTTAGAAGCGGGTTGATCTCTGCGTGCTTCCAGTCGGATAGGAAGGTGGCGGTTTTGATAGAGCGGTTGAGAGTCCGGCATAGCTTGGGGGCAATGGTGGCACTGGCAAGGTTGAAGATGTGATGGGGGCACAGGTCTAAGGGTGCCCCTGAATGGATGGAGCTCATGAGTTTCTGGGTGTCTTCTGTGGAGAAAGGTTTCCAATGGCTCAGAGTCAGCTGTGACGTGGGGTCTGAGGTGGTGCTGGTGGGGGCGGACTTTGGTTCTCAAATCCTTCGAATATGTCCTGGATTTTCCGGTGGAAAAAGGTGGCGAGGTTGTCAAAAATGTCTTGAGAGGAGGGGATGTCTGAGGTGTCTGTTTTGGGGTTTGTGAATTCCTTGACTATGGTGAATAGATCCTTGCTGTTGTGTGCATTGACTGAGTGCTGAGGTGTTGAGTGCAAAGAGTCCAAGCCCACCCCAGGTAGCACCCCCGATTAATCATAGAAGAGGTTCTGCTCACCTGTCACAATGCTATAGGAACTGGTCACCAGATGTCAGGGGTAGCAGAAAACACTTATAGGCAAGTACATCCTAGGGGAAGGAGTGACCAATACTGCTGCAGGACCCAGGCTAGTATGTACTTAAGGCATGTGATGCCCCCTCTGTGAAAGCAACACAGTCTTCTTGACACTCCTGCTGTGTCCAGTAGTGCGAATGGGGGCAGGGCAAGCAATGAGTGCAACACTGACCACCAGCTCACTGTGAAGCCACCGGATCCAAACAGTGCAGCATCTGGGGCTGCTGATATCTCATCTGGTGTGCCTCAAAAAAGCAAGCAGCTAGAATCAGTCCCAAAACCCAGGCCAGACCTGGGTCATCGGGGAGCTAGTGCACACAGTAATGGAGGTGCAGGAGGTGAAGGCTGGTTCACAGCCAACGTGGGTGTCAGGCAATCCAATGGGTCTAGATCAGGGTCCAATCTTGCAGCATATGTGGGGCAGACCACCGCACTAACTCCTGTGTCAGGCGCAGTGTGGGTCACAGCTAATCAAGCCCACCATGCGCTCCGGCCCATTCAGATCACAGGGCCACACTGCCTTCACATACCCAATATCGATGAGAACCGGTGGAGTCCCCCTGTGCTCCCCACAGGAAGTCCACCACCGCTAAATGGATGCCACGCAGTTGGGAAAGCAAATCCACTGCCATCCCATAGCGTACTCCCCTTTCCGATGTCAGGCCCAGTCAGATGGTGATCTCTAGGGGGCAGAAACTTTAAAATACACGACTGTGCAATCAGTCTTCCCCCAGTGATCTCACACACCAAGAGGTCCCGGGCAGTAGTGTCGTAGTGTTGTGTAGCCATTTTAGTTATAGCTTCATGGATGTTATTTTAGGACACTAGGCCTGCCACTGTGCACTTTAACCTAGATATATTTTATTCAGCTTTGTTTATTATTTTATCAATAGCCACACATTTGCAGTCTTGTTTTATTTCTCTCTATCTAGCTGTTCTTTGCTTAGGCCAGCACTGTGTTCCCAAACAAGCACTCTGTGCTTCTCTCAAGGCTGAAGTGAGATAGGCTGCCGGTAAAATGTGGTAACGCTTTGTCTCTGGTATTCATAGAAACATGCACATCCTTATGTTTAGACATTTTCTCAGAACATCAGTTGTTTTATTGTAAAAATACTTCCCTGTCCCATACACGTTAGAGAGAGATTCCAGCTAGATGACCACAACTGTATGCTTGTTGCTGAACGCTTCGCTACAGCTGCTTATGCAGACTTCAGGCCTTTGTTCAGGTATGGGGGATGATGTCTTCCCAGGGGAACCTGAACGGCAGAACTAGAGCTTAACATGCTATGCTCTAATATAGCCTACGTAGGAATTAGTCTATTGACTCTAGTGACAATATGGTAGCATTATTTCTATGCTTCAATCTCCTTGTCACAATTTTAATCCGGTCATGCTTTATCGTCCTGGTTATTGCAGTTTATGCTTTAGTATCTAAGATGCAGTTGCTTCATTAAAAACCTTATTGAAATATATACTGTCTCTGCTTGTCCTTGTATATGTGAGACTAATGTAACTGAGAGAAACGGATGAGATTTGAGTGACCACGATTTCCCTGAGGAATCAATTGTGTTGTGCGCTCGGCTGCCCAATCATCCCTGCTCTTGGGTGGAGATGAGGCACTGCTAGGTAGCCGGAGCAAAACCCGGATTACCCCGACAGGTGTCACCTGTAGTGGGTTAGACTCAGTTCCCTAAACCGCAGGCGATTCTGCCTCTTAAAGCTAGTAGTCTCATTAGAATAATGAGAGCCTACGCCACATGGCACCACCAACGTTTGGTCAGGCTATAATTTTCGGGTCCTCCTGAGTATCTCTGTCTCACTACATACAAAGACACCTCAGTACTATATACGGAGACGTCCGTGGAATTGAGGATTTCCTCCTCAGCTAAGCAGGGAGTACCTAACTGACGCTGTAGGTTGTTCACGCTTGAACTCCAAAAGGATAATTCCCGTTTGGTGTGCTTATCTGTGAACCAATTTACCATTCATTATGGCGAATCCACAACACATAGCAATTGCAGTCATTATGAGACCATCACTTACTGCACATTTACTGGCACTGGCCTTATGGCCCAGGGAGGTCCAGTCACATTTGTTATTGACGCTCACGCAGCCTATAGAACAGAACTTTTTTATTCCTGGATCACATTTCCAGCAGTTGATGGGAACACAAATACACTTCATCATTATACACCTGCAAACGTACCTGCACAGAGCATATGCATATCTAGAGATACCTCTATCTTATCAAGAACATAATAATTGGCTTGATGGCGTCCTACCCATATAATTTTACATGTTAGATTAGGTCCTCTAAGTAATGATGGTCCTACCTGGCCTTTATTGGCCACTTATACACCACACCCTGCTGCAGCGAACCTAATGGTAGCTGAGGTCCATCGCTTATATGCTGAGCTGACGGCAATATACAGATGATTAGTACAGTTTATAACGCAAACATTAAACACAAACCCAGCACATGCTGAACCAGCACAACCACATGCAGTAACGCCAGGTATTAACCCTGCGACTGTACATTTGATCATGGGTAAAGTACCCGCCAAACGAGAAGAAATCCCGTTTTGGTTAGCTCAAGAAATAAATGCGCTGGAAGCAGTATTTCCCCATACAGGACCTCAGGATAAACACAGAATATTAACAATGTGCTTGCCATTTGGGTGGTTCCCACTATAGATATGTGTAATACATGGGGCACGGTATTTGTCACCCTGTATAGTACCGCACACGGTACACAGACACTTGCCAATTTACCAGAAGTTTTGAAACAAATTCAAGATGAATACGGGGCTGCCCCAGCCCTGGGCTTGGGGATGCAATTAATCAGCAATTTCGCCACAGTATCCTCAATTATATTAAGTAACCTTAAAGGGGAAGCGGTCGCACTAGCGGTGCGCATGCGGCTCCGGGACATTCCTCCACAGGATCAAGAACGCGAGCTGCCAAAGATTATCGTGGAGACCTATTCCTGCATTGTTCGAGATAGTCTGGGGCCAGACCAACAAAACCACAGTTTCAAGGTAAATCTAATAAAGATTCTACCAAGCAAGCTCCTGAGGGTAATAAGAAACACTGGGATAAAAAGCAACAAACACCTAAAAATAAAAAAGAGAGAATCTCCGCATATGGAGACCCCACAGAATAGATATAATCTCAGAAATAGAGAGAATATAAAAAACGCCTGACAGATATCAATATATTGATACACACCAGTCTCATTTCTTTCAGGACTCATCGGGAAAACGCAGTGAGAGAGGAGGGTGGTCAGAGCGAAGAACTGAGTACGTGAAACCAAGACAGTAATCACAACGCTCAACAGAAGTTTCTGTTAAAAAAAGAAGAGAAACTTCCCCAACAAAAACCACAATTCAGAAAAAAAAAGGTGGCAGCAGTTGCAGTTCGACATGCCACTCATTAAGAGGGCTCTCTTGAAGAACAAGAAGTGGGCACTAGCGCTATTAGACAGCGCAGCAGAAGTCACAATAGTTCGCCGGAATCTTCTAGAGCATCTGGAGGTGAAACCAACTGATTACTTCCTAAAGTAGAAACTGTAGTGCCTCCACGCCTGATAGGGTGTACAAAGTAACGCTACATTTAGAAGGAGTCATTGAGCATACAACAGACGCAATCTTTTGGGACCGCGTTATATGATATTCTCCTGGCCGAAAAGGATTGGCCACCTGAATTTGTCTGTACATGCCCATATGGGGAAGATGTTATCAAACCTTCTTTCTCGCCTCTTGTTCCCGAAGAGCTCGCAGAATCCTTTCCCATTGATTGGGCATTGGCGCAGGCACCCATGTTATATTGCAACCACGTAGGGTGGGAATAAAGATTCCCCTATCATATAATCCCTATTAAAAATCAACCCCACTATCCAATAAAACATGATGCTAAAGCACCTGTGAGGGAAATCCTCACACAACTGGAGTACCAGGGTGTAATCAAACCCTGTGTCTCACCAATGAATAATCCATTATTCCCGGTACCTAAACCGGACCATTCGTACAGAATAGTCTTAGGCTACAGACATTTAAACAGTCATACTCACACATATGCTATACAAAACTCACATAGCACAGCACTCATGAACAATATAGTGCGCAAAAAAATACAAAACAACACTGAAAATCACCAATGGTTTCTTCTGCCAAAATATAGTGCCTTAGAGTAGAGACTTAACAAGTTTCAGCAGACTAGGCTCCCAGAAAAAAATCTGTGGTTTACCCCAGGGCTGTTTGCAGCTTGTGTGACTTCAATATTGCACAACATTGACCCTGAAGCATTGTCCTATGTAGATGATATCTATCTCACGGATGATGAATCACTGCAACATTTAGGATGGGTAGCCCGCATTGTTGTGGGATTTGCCGAGTTCGGCTACAAATTCAATTTGAACAAAACAAAAAATAGCCTTCCTTAGCATCCTGTTTCTGGGATATGAGCTATCAAGTGACGGAAAGAGCCTAACGCCACAGTTCTTGTAAAAATGAGCACAGTTACAACGTCCAAAGACCATTAAAAAACTCCAGTCTCTATTGGGTTTCCTAAATTTTGGCAGAACTTACATTCCTGATTAAGCATCACGCATAAAACCTTTATATGACTTAATACGTCCTGACTTTTCAAGTAAATTTTGGACAGTCGAACACACACGCATTCTCAGAGCTTTGCAAACAGACATGCGTGCAGCACAACATTTACACACAAGGGACAACAAAACACATTTGGTCATCAGAGTATTTACTGGTGCCATTGGTTTCACCTATGTAAGTTTCAATGAGGGTGAGACAGTCCAGATTGCATACAAATTACATTTGTACTCAGCAGCAGAGCAACGCTTTTCTCCCACTGAGAAAATTCTCACTGCTGTTCAGATCCCTGTCATTAAAGAAAGACCTTTAGCCCAGGGCAAACGCATTATTGTTGTTTCTCCCATTCCAGCCCTTTAGGCTGTTACCAAAGCCAGCGTCCCAAACGTTAAAGCATTACATCCAGATTGGATTCAATGGGCAACGTATTTGAAGGCCACTGAGGTAGATTACATTTTTGACACAAAATTACAAGCTCAAGAATTTTTGCAATATGAACTAGAATACCCAGTTCCAGCAAATACACTACCTATTGATCAATATCAAAGAGTCATGTACACCGATGGCTCCGCACAACTTGCAATTGGCACAATTGTAAGTGGCTACATGGAGGATAATACATTTTGTGCCCAACATATTCAGGCAAACCCTATGGGATTGCACAGCACAATTAGCAGAGCTAAAGGCTCTGGTGATGGCACTGGAACATACGGATCCTGCACAGTTAACACTGATTGTTTGTGATTCTTACTTTTGTGTCCAGTCCTTCAATGAATACCTGCATTACTGGCGCCAGAATGGGTTCAGAGATTCTACAGGCAACACCATCAAACACAGACTTCTGTGGGGGAAAGTAGCGGATCTGAAGGAAACGCTACCAAACGTCCATGTTGTACATACACTTGGACACCAGCGCATTGGAATACACGTTGCTGGAAATACACTTGCTGATGAAGCTGCTAAATCAGCAGTGGCTACTGTTGCTGCAGTAACCCGCTCAGGAGCGAAACAGGACGATGACATATGGACTGCCGTGAAAGCTACGGCTGAAGGCACGCCTTATCCAAAAGCATTTCCTACTAAATATTCCTACCAAATGGGAGGCTTCCTAGATGCTGATGTATAATACCAGGTGTAGGGGTTTGAGTAATTCCCAACAAAGACATAAGATCAGAGTTGATTAAAGCAGCGCATGAGGGGGTAGCATCTGACCATGCTGGTGTGGCAGCTACAATATCATTGTTGCAAGCACGTTATTGGTGGCCAGGTCTATCCAAACAGTATGTCCTTTGTTGTGACATCTTCCAAAAAATTAAGAGTTCCACTGCCAAACACCCACCGCAGACACCCCTCCTAATTTCCAACAAACCATTGTAATGTGTGTACTTGGACAACTGTGGTCCCCTAACACCGGGTAGTACATACAAATACATTTTAGTTGCTGTTGACTCTTGCTCCAGATTTCTATGGGTGTGGCCACAACGCTCAGCTGACGCTCGGACTGTTATTAAATATTTGCAAGTCTTTATCGGTACATATGCAGTTGTGGCTTTCCACTCGGACCAGGGCCCTGCTTTCGCCTCACACCATTCAGGGACGCCATGGCTTTGTTAGGAGTCCAACTCCATTACTCGTTACCATTTCATCCAGAGAGAAATAGTGTTGTGGAGTGACAAAACCGTGATTTAAAGCAGTCGTTAACAGCCAGAGTACTTCATACGAGTGCCTGTTCGGAACTCAAATGTATGTTCTAGATCTTGATTGTCCCGGCGTGGAGGTGGTAGAAACACCTTTTGACATAAATTAATGTGTTACTGTCTTACAGGAATTACAACAGTTCCATCACAACAACGCTTCTGCCAGTGCTGCCTCTATAGGAATTAACGACATACCAGTAACACCTACTGGCTGGATTCCTAAAGTTGGGGATCTAGTATGTGAAAAGGTTGCTGTGAAAAAGGAGTTCGGACCTTCTTATCGTGCACCGGTCCCAGTCTTGGGAATACACGGTACGAGAACTGCCATTCTACCACCGTTGGCTGTTGCTAAAGAAAACCGCTTTGTATCTATCGACAATGTCAAGTTACACCATGTGGCCGATCCTACACAGCAGACCAAGAGGAATAGCCAGTAGTTCCCGAATTCCTCTCACTACTGGTCAAGAAGTCCCTCTACAAGTTGTGAGCAGCAACACTGACACCTCTCCAAGTTTGGGGAGGGTGCAAAATTATCTTACATTAGTTCCACTGACATCTTTTTCAACAAATAATACAGAAATAACTGATTGATTTGACACAACTTCAACACAGACGGATGGCGTCATCTATTCTGAGCCACCACAGGAGACCCCCATCGGTTCTACAACTACAGACACGGCTCCAGCCTTTGTACAAACTAATTCTGGATACTTTGATGACGTCAACGACTCCTTTTCATACTCATTTGTTTCTACTACATCTGAACTGTCAAAAGCACGTAAGCTGATAAACTGGCTTACAACAAATTACTTTATTCTCCCATGAAACTATCTGTGGCTTTCTTTGACTGTACTAGCTTTCCTCCTTTGGATTGGTTTTGTCATAACATTCTTTCCATTAATACATTGTCATTTTCTTCCTGAAAGATCAACAGTTGAAATGGTGAATGAGGTTCTAAAACCCCATTTTTCTTCTCACAAAGTCCGCAGAGACTTGTCTTTTGTGAACATTTCCGCTATACCAATTCCTGATGGGATTGTTTGGGATAAAGTAACATTTGATATATACGGCCCGACAGATGTCATTCAAATATCATATGTGTTTAAACTTTCAATGAACTATGTAATAATACCCGGACTTGTTTCTGATGACTAGGATGTGAAAACAGTTGATTCTATGATGACTGAATTGCAGTATTATACTGTATTTGAAATTGAAGATGTTTATCAATCTAAAGAGAATTATGGTGATATGTTTTGCTATAATTATTATGGGCACCATTTCATTCATAGAGCAAATACCCCAAAGACAATTTTTAATTACCCACAATGGGAACATTGTCCAACTCCACCACAGGGGAGTTCTAAAACATATTCTGAAAAGTTTGCATATTTTTCTGGGCACGACGTTAAAAATGCTGAGCCGTATTATTTTAAATTGCCATCACTGGAAAATGTACACATATAATTGACAGATACGAAATGTATTTATTCGGATTCCTTTGTTTCCCGGTTGGCTATAGAAGGCTATGAATATTGGCTGAAATCGATTGACTTGAAAAGTGTGTGGGAAACACAAAATTGGCAAATAAGGGGGAAGGAAGCTTTGTTCAGAGCATGCCCGATACCTGTTCAAATGATATTTTTAAATGGAACGGTACAACAAACAAGTTGTTTAGGCCTAGCAAAAATTCAGGAATTGAATGCGCCCAGTGTTCCAGCCGCTGCAAAATTTCACAAATGGCAAAAATATATAAATGCAACTGAAGATCAGCTCGATGAATGGGTCCAGAATGGCACATTTAATGCTTCACTGTCACGTCCTGGACGGTGGTTATTGTGGCCAATAGATACCTATGGCTGTCATAAATGTTTTATAAACTCCATAGGGCGTTTTAGAACTAGTAGGCCGGACCCTCGCTATGTATCATCTGAACATGCGGGTATAGTAACAACATACGGTATAGGGAAACTATGCCAGCAATGGTTGAAGAGTTCCTCACTAGATGCTGTTAGAGAACACCTCAGTCTCCTGTCTAATAACACTGACTTACAGGACTTCCTGTTAGGCCCATAGAAAACAAGGCAGAAAGGGCTTCTTATATGCAGTATATAATGACATTTGGAAGCTTTCCCAACAAGAAGCTGCTGCCCGGTTAAGGCAAGTAGACCAGTAAAATTTACACAAGGCATTAGCTGGTGTAGCCAATGGGATTAATACCCTGTCCGACCGGATATACACCCTAAATAACATAGGTGGTCATTACAACCCTGGTGGTCGGTGTTAAAGCGGCGGTAAGACCGCCAACAGGCCGGCGGTAAAATAATTGCAATTACGACCGTGGCGGAAACCGCCAACAAAGACAGCCACTTTAACACTCCGACCGCCACGGCGGTACAGACAAACAGCTCGGCGGTCACCGCCAACAGACAGGCGGAAGACAAAGTACCATCCACAGTATCACAACCTACCAATCCGCCACCTTTTCCAGGGCGGATTCACCGCGGATAAAAACACGGCAGAAACAGGATTTTCGAAGGGAAAACGCTCACCTCTACACACTCCACAAGGAATGACAACACAATGGACTCCAAATCCTACCCGCGATACTCTTCCTGCTCCTGTATCAGGAGCACCAACGCCGGCGTCGAAGACCACGGTGAGTACTGCACCTACGACACAGGGGAGGCAAAAAACAGGGACGCGCAACACGCAACCCCCCCACCCCCACCCTCACCCACTACAACACATACACTAATACATATCTATACATTATAGTAACAGCCCCCAGCCCCCGGAAGAATGCAAAGACAAAAGGAAATGAGTGTAACCATTGGAATATATTAAAAGGCAGTACGCAAAAATATACATATAACACTATTTACAAAATATACAGCAAGAATAGTAGTCCAGGTATTGTACCATTTATAGTTCGTGGACCACTGGGCCCAAAATGCATGGGTGAGGCCCACACACAATACCAGATCAAAACAGAGAGAACACTGCAGGGGCATCAGATAGAAATACAACAGGCACCTCAGGGGGAAGGGGGGGCACCTCAGCCGGATGAGTGCACGATGCCAGATCCACGAGGGGGCTCCATGCCCAATGATGTATCCTGGGGAGTGCAAAGCCACAGTCTCTCAAGTCCATACAGTGGGTGGTTTGCCCACTGTTCAATCCTGGGGAGTGCAAAGCCACAGTCTCACAAGTCTCTACAGTGGGTGGCTTGCCCACTGTTCAAACCTGGGGAGTGCAAAGCCACAGTCTCTCAAGTCTCTACAGTGGGTGGCTTGCCCACTGTTCAATCCTGGGGAGTGCAAAGCCACAGTCTCACAAGTCTCTACAGTGGGTGGCTTGCCCACTGTTCAATCCTGGGGAGTGCAAAGCCACAGTCTCACAAGTCTCTACAGTGGGTGGCTTGCCCACTGTTCAATCCTGGGGAGTGCAAAGCCACAGTCTCTCAGGTAGATGCCTTTCTCCACTGGTTCTGGAGGGGGACTGGTGCCCAGAGTGCTTCATCCTGTGAAGGACAGACGGAGTGGATGCATGTCTCCACTGGTTCTGGAGGGGGACTGGTGCCCAGAGTGCTTCATCCTGTGAAGGACAGACGGAGTGGATGCATGTCTCCACTGGTTCTGGAGGGGGACTGGTGCCCAGAGTGCATCACTCACCCCGTGGCGGTCCCAGTTGCGTCGGTGCCCCTGCCGCTCATGGGCTAGCGGTGCTTGAGTTTGGCGGTGCCCTGTTCAGCAGTTCTTGAGTTGGCGGTGCCCTGTTCAGCGGTGCTTGAGTTGGCGGTGCCCTTTTCAGCGGTGCTTGAGCTTGGCGGTGCCCTTTTCAGCGGTGCTTGAGTTGGCGGTGCCCTGTTCAGCGGTGCTTCAGCTTGGCGGTGCCCTGCTCAGCGGTGCTTCAGCTTGGTGGTGCAGTGCTTGAGCTTGGCGGTGCCCTGTTCAGCGGTGCTTGAGTTGGCGGTGCCCTGTTCAGCGGTGCTTGAGCTTGTCGGTACCCTGTTCAGCGGTGCTTGAGCTTGGCGGTGCCCTGTTCAGCCGTGCTTGAGTTGGCGATGCCCTGTTCAGCGGTGCTTGAGCTTGGCGGTGCCCTGTTCAGCGGTGCTCGAGTTGGCGGTGCCCTGTTCAGCGGTGCTTGAGCTTGGCGGTGCCCTGTTCAGCGGTGCTTGAGCTTGGCGGTGCCCTGTTCAGCGGTGCTTGAGTTTGGCGGTGCCCTGTTCAGCGGTGCTTGAGCTTGGCGGTGCCCTGTCAGCCGTGCTTGAGTTGGCGGTGCCCTGTTCAGCCGTGCTTGAGTTGGCGGTGCCCTGTTCAGCTGTGCTTGAGTTGGCGGTGCCCTGTTCAGCAGTGCTTGAGCTTGGCGGTGCCCTGTTCAGCGGTGCTTGAGCTTGTTGGTGCCCTGTTCAGCGGTGCCTGAGTTGGCGGTCCTTCGTTGCCCAGCTGGGCTGTGGCTGGCGGTCCTTCATTGGGCAGCTGGGCTGTGGCTGGCGGGGCCCTCCTGGGCAGCTGGGCTGCGGCTGACGGGGCCCTCCTATGCAGCGAGGATGGGGCTGGCAGGGCCCTCCTGGGCAGCTGGGCTGTGGCTGGCTGGGCCCTCTTGTGCAGCGAGGATGGGGCTGGCGCTGGCCTCCTGGGCAGCTGGGCTGTGGCTGGCGGGGTCCTCCTGTGCAGCGAAGATGGGGCTGGCGGGGCCCTCCTGGGATGCTGGGCTGTGGCTGGCTGGGCCCTCCTGTGCAGCGAGGATGGGGCTGGTGCTGGCCTCCTGGGCAGCGAGGATGGGGCTGGCGGGGCCCTCCTGGGCAGCGAGGATGGGGCTGGCGGGGCCCTCCTGGGCAGCGGGGATGATGGCGGTCTTCTCCGCCGTGCTGCTCCTCCCAGACTTGCCGGGTTTCTTGTGGCCCTTCCCCACCTTGGGAGGAGTCACAGCTGAGTCCACACTCCCACCGGGACCCCTGGGAGCGGCTTGGGTGGCTGGAGTCTTCCCCCTCTCCTGCCAGGCACTGGCCAACTTCTGGTGCTTCACAGGGGGGGCACTGGCTGTGCTGTGGCTCCGTGCCACACTGGCTGTCCTGGTGGCCGGCGCACTCCACATACCTGTGACCACAGGCACCACTGGTCCTGGAGATCTTGTGGCTGAGGTGCAAGTTTGGGACCTATGAGTTGGTCGGGTGGGGGGGGAAATAGGTTAAGGCTGGCCAGGAAAAGTTGTTTGGACACACTGGGATGGGTAGCTGGAGGGGGTTTGGGAGTGGAGGAAGAGGTGGTGGTTGTAGGAGGTGTACGTTTTGTGGATTTGGGTGCAGGTGCATGCGCTGGAGGCTGTCGTGAGGTGGATGGCTGTTGGGTGGGTGTGTGACTGCGTTTGTGTATCTTCGGAGGGGGCGTCACAGACACACTGGGAGAGGACACAGGGGATGTGTGTATGGTAGTGGGGGTGGTGACTGCACTTGAGCAGGGTGTGCTGGTGGGTGTGCTGGTGCGGGACGTGGTGGCTGTAGAGGTAGTGCATGCAGGTGTGAGTGTAGACGAGACTGGGAGGGAGGAGGGAGAAGACGAAGAGGGGGACACAGTGGAGGCAGTGGATGTTGGTGTGTCTGTATGTGTGTGATGCTTGCGTGAGTGCCTGTGGGGTGTGTGGTGGTTATGTTTGCCTGAGCTTCCCTTGTGTGGTGAGGTGTGGGCAGGCTGGTCTGATGGTGTGCTTGGGATAGGCAGAGGTACAGGGGATTGGGTCTAAGTGGAGGAAGTTGGAGGGGAGAGGCTAGACACAGGGACAATGGCTGCCATCAGTGCTGAGGCCAGAGTTTGAAAGGCTTGGTGAAGGGCCACCTGACCAGAATGAATGCCCTCCAGGAATGCATTGGTTTGTTGCAACTGCCTTTCTACACCCTGGATGGCATTCAAAATGGTAGACTGCCCAACAGTGAGGGACCTGAGGAGGTCAATGGCCCCCTCACTGAGGGCAGCAGGGGTGACTGGGACTGGGGCTGAGGTGCCTGGGGCGAAGGTGATGCCCACCCTCCTGGGTGAGCGGGCACGGGGCGAAGGCTGAGGGGCTGCTGGGAGGGCGGTGCTGGTAGGGGGGTGGCGGCTGTACCTGTAGGTGCGGGGGGCACTGATGTTGCCGCCGCCACCACAATGGAGCTCCCATCGGAGAACGAGTCCGTGTCTCTGGTTTCAGCTCCTGTCCCTGCCGTGGTGCTCCCCTCACCCTCTGTCCCACTGGTGTACTCTGAGTCCGTAGTGTGACCCTCCATGGCCATGTGGGATGCAGCTCCCTCGTGCTCCGGTGCCACTGCTCCTCCGCCTGATGATGCTAATGCACACAAGAACAGGGAGACCACAAAAAAGGGGGGGGGGACAGAAGAAAGACATGTTGAGTGCATGGATTACCGCTACCGTTGGCGGACAAGACAGACACAGAAGCCCACTGCACTACATCGCGCTGTTAGGCTCTACAGTGCAATTCCTGGCAAATTGCCTACAAGGCTATGGACGACATCTGCACACATAGATGACACAGGGGCATGAATAGCTGTACTTGGCACTCTACAGAGGTGGGGGGCCACAGGGCCAAGCCTTACGGAGGGGCCTAGCCTACGGAACTCGCCCTGGCCTAGGGAAACCCACAGCCCTCCTCCACACCCAGACACCTCCACTGGGCGCAAAGTCAGCTGAATGATAGTGTACTTACCCCCTTGTGTCTGCTGTGATGCACTCAAGCGCCCATCCAACTCAGGGTAGGCCACTGCCAGGATTCTGAGCATCAGGGGGGTCATGGTTCGACGAGCACTCCTCCCACGCTGGGAGGCCATCCCCAGCTGAGCCTCCGCCGTCTTCTTGCACCAGCGGCGAATGTCCTCCCATCTTTTACGGCAGTGGGTGCTCCGTCTGTGATGGACCCCCAGGGTCCGGACGTCCTTGGCGATGGCACGCCAAATATCCTTCTTCTGGTGAAGAAATGTACAGGGGAAGAAGAGAAGTCATTACCAACTGCGCCGTCAAAGTGAGTGGCCCCCATCCCTACCCTTGCCATGTGGCACATGCACCCACTGTCTTTCATGCACGCAGAACTCTGCCCCCTTCCTTCTTTCAACCAGCCCTCTCCACACAGGCATAGCCCATACAACATGCTCCCTATGTACTTACCTGTTGGTCTGGAGGACCGTAGAGTAGCGTGTACTGGGGGAGGACCCCATCAACGAGCTTCTCCAACTCCTCCGATGTGAAGGCAGGGGCCCTTTCCCCAGACGCACGAGCCATTGTCTCTTCCAGACCGAGGTCACAGCAGCACTTGCAGTGTAGGTCCTCTCCTGTCGAAGATCAGGTATCGAGTGATTCAACAGATAGAAAATGGCGGTCACGTCCACGGCGGTGCGTACCATCACCGCCGGCGTACATCGTCATTGGCTCCTGGGACCCATAGGGTCCAATGTTAACCAATGCAGCATTGCGCCACGGTCTTCGACCGCCTACCGCAACGGTGTACAACGCCAGCGCAGTTACCTCACATCCCATTGTCCCACTTTACAGGTCAGGCAGCCGCCATTTCAGGGTCCCACATGGCCTAATTACCAACTGTGTCACACATACGTAGGCCTAGTCTCAACACACATACAGGCCACATTTTGTGTATGAATGGTGTTCCGTGTAGACTGTGGGTACATACCTCTGAGTTGTTTGACTCTGTGCTCGCTGTTGTCCTTCATAGGCTCCGTCCGCTGGGACATGTGAGGAGATGGCGGAATCCTCCGGTGTACCAACCGCTGGTGGACCTGTCGACAATGGAGGAAAGAAATTGGATTATCACCTACAGGTTTGACCGTGCCACAATCCAGGAACTGTGTACACAGTTGGAGCCTGACCTGATGTCAGCAATCCGCCATCTCACAGGAATCCCCCCTCAAGTGCAGGTGCTATCAGTGCTCCATTTCCTTGCAAGTGGGTCTTTTCAAACAACTGTGGCCATGGCATCAGGGATGTCCCAGCCTATGTTTTCCAACGTATTGTCCAGAGTGTTGTCTGCCCTGCTGAAACACATGCGGAGCTACATCGTTTTCCCTCAGGTGGAGGATTTGCCTACAGTGAAAGGTGACTTCTATGCCCTTGGACATATCCCCAACATCATAGGTGCCATTGATGGGACACATGTGGCTTTGGTCCCCCCCCCCCCCACAGGAGTGAACAGGTGTACAGGAACCGGAAGAGTTATCATTCCATGAATGTACAGATGGTATGTTTGGCAGACCAGTACATCTCCCATGTGAATGCCATGCTCGCTGGCTCAGTGCATGACGCCTACATCCTGCTGAATAGCAGCATCCCTTAAGTGATGGGTCAACTCCAGAGGCACCGTGTGTGGCTATTAGGTGACTCTGGTTACCCCATCCTGTCATGGCTACTGACCCCAGTGAGGAATCCCAGGACAAGGGCAGAGGAACGCTACAATGAGGCCCATGGGCGACCTAGGAGGGTGATCGAGCGGACCTTCGGGCTCCTGAAGGCCAGGTTCAGGTGTCTGCATGACAGGTGGATCCCTATTCTACTCACCAAAGAAGGTGTGCCAGATCATCGTGGCCTGCTGTATGCTTCACAACTTGGCTTTGCGACGACAGGTGCCTTTTCTGCAGGAGGATGGTCCAGATGGCGGTATTGTGGCAGCTGTGGAGCCTGTGGACAGTGATGAGGAGGAAGCAGAGGAAGAAGACATGCAGAACAGGGACTCAGTGATTCAGCAATATTTCCAGTGAAACACAGGTGAGAATACATTCCTGACTACTACCAGTACTTTTACACTTCTACCTCTATCCTGTCTGTCGTTTTCACCCAGTGTATGGTCACTGATTTGTGTGGGTTCCAACGTGTCTCATCTGCTTAGATTCCTCATGGACTAGAGCTGTGTGACATAGGTATGTTGACATTACTAGTTCAAGAACATTTTGTCACTGTAATTGCAAATACACTATTTCGAATCACTGACAGACTCCAGATCTTTTGGTGCTTTAGGTGTGTTTATTTAAATACAAAATATTGGAGGGGGAAGTTAAATGGTGAGGGGTGATGGCGGAGGAGTGTCCATGGCAGAGTCCAGTCTATTAGTCTCACAGGTGCATTGCCCATATGGGCATAGGAAGTGGAGCTGGGGCAGTTTCAATATGGACAGGGTGACAAAGTGGGACAGTGGGATGACAATCAGGGTGGTCTCATTTCTTGGCGGGGGTCTTGGCATTGTGCTCTGTTTTGTTCCTGGATCTCAGGGACCGTTTGCGGGGTGGTTCTCCGTCTGCAGGGGTGGGGTTCTGGTGTGGTGGTCCTGTGATGGTGCCTCCTGTCCACTAGCGCCGGCAGAGGTGGTGGGCAGTTCATCGTCCATGCTAGTGTCCGGGGCCCCTTGTAGTACCACAGTGTCCCTCCTGGTGTTCAGTACTTCTTTCAGCACCCCTACGATGGTGCCCAGGGCGGAGCTGATGGTTCTGAGTTCCTCCCTGAACCCCAAATATTGTTCCTCCTGCATGCGCTGGGTCTCCTGAAACTTGGCCAGTACCGTTGCCATCGTCTCCTGGGAGTGGTGGTATGCTCCCATGATGGAGGAGAGGGCCTCGTGGAGAGTGGGTTCCCCTGGCCTGTCCGCCCCCTGTCGCACAGCAGCCCTCCCAGTTCCCCTGTGTTCCTGTGCCTCCATCCCCTGGACCGTGTGCCCACTGCCACTGCCCCTAGGTCCCTGTTGTTGTTGGGGTGGTGGGTTATCCTGGGTTCCCTGTAGTGTGTGAGGGGAACCGACTGTCCAGAGGCCCCCGATGGTCCGGGCTGGTCATCTAGATCCAGGTGGACAGAGCTGCTGTCATCACTGTGGCCCTCTTCTGTGGGTTGAGTGGACATGTCTGGACCCTCCTGTCTGGTGACGTTGGGTAGTGGTCCTGCAGGGGTAGAAAGGCATGATTATTGCATCTGTGTGTGTCATGGTGTGCAATGAGTGGGTGACCGTGTACCCCAGTGCTGGCATTCCTGTGTGTGAGCTTGTGTGATGATGGTTTAGGGGGTGCATGGGTATGTGCAGTGGGCATGCTTTAGTGATGGGTGTCCATGCGTTGTTGTTGCATGCAGGGCTTGGTGTTGGGATATGTGGTTTGTGATATTGGTACATTTGTGAGGCGTTGGAGTGATAGGGTTGGGGGCGAGGGTGGGGGTATGTGATAGCATGCAGGTAGGGTGGGGGATGTAATAGTTAAGATTTGACTTACCAGAGTCCATTCCTCCACCAACACCTGCGAGGCCATCAGGATGCAGAATCGCCAAGAACTGCTCCTCCCATGTTGTTAGTTGTGGGGGAGGAGGTGGAGGTCCGCCGCCAGTCCGCTGAACCGCCTGGTGGTGTCTTGAGACCACGGAACGCACCTTCCCCCGTAGGTCGTTCCACCTCTTCCTGATGTCCTCCTGATTTCTTGGGTGTTGTCCCACTGCGTTGACCCTGTCCACTATTCTTCGCCATTGCTCCATCTTCCTTGCTATTGAGGTGTGCTGCACCTGTGATCCGAATAGCTGTGGCTCTACCTGGACGATTTTCTCCACCATGACCCTGAGCTCCTCCTCCGAGAACCTGGGCTGTCTTTGCCGTGCCATGGGGTGGTGTAGGTGATGTGTAGGGTTGTGTGTGTGGTGATAAGTGTGGTGATATGTAGTGGGGTGTGGTGTTTTGTGCGTGGAAGTTGTGTGGGTGATGGTGTTGTGTGCCTGTGGATGCTAGTTTGTTGATGGTGGTGTCCCTCTCTGGCCTGCTCTCTGTAATTGTGGTCATAGGGGTTTGTGGGTGATGTGGGTGTGTGTTTTATATTGTACTGGGTGTGTGGAAGTAGTGTGTGTATGTGCATCAGGTGTGTGTATTTCGAATTGTCCAATGTGGTGGTGTTTTGGAGATGTGTGTGTATTTTGAGCGCGGCGGTGAGTACCGCCAATGGAATACCGCGGTTGAATGACCGCCACGTGGATTGTGTGTCGTGATAGTGTGGGTGTATTTCTGTTGGCGTGACGGTGTCGGTTTTGTTTTCGCCAGTTTAACACTGACCTTTGGTGTGGCGGACTTGTATGGGTGTCTGAATTTTGTCGGATTCCGAGATGTGGGTCATAATAGCTGTGGCGGAATTCCGCGGCCGCGGCGGTGTGTTGGCGGTCTTCTGCACGGCGGTAAGTGGCTTTTACCGCCAATGTTGTAATGATCGCCATAGTCTCTTCTGCAGTAGACATAATACAAAGTGATATGTCCTCGTTACACAATGGAAAAAGCCAACTAAGATCCATTATGCAGTTGGGCTGGACACTTCAAACACTGAAGGCAGGTCACGTTCCCTCGCAACACGTTAGCGGCAAGGGACATATTTACTACATTGATTTTAACGCGACAACAACTAATGGCTAAGAAAGAAGCAACTTATGTTATGTTAAGCATCGAAAAGTTAGAAAAGTTGTCTTTCACTGTGCCTGAAATACCATCTGCTGGGACGTTAATACACAGGGTCATTAATCTGCCTATCTCAACACTCCAATTCATGTCCTGTTTAAAACACATTCCGGTAGGCAGATATGAAAAGCTGGGAGATAGTTACATCCATGAGGAGTGGGAGCTGCCCTTTTTGTAAAAATGTCTCAGTGGCATGAAATAAATCTTTCTTAGTGGTAGTGAATGCGAGACTTCTGTCAGCCATTCAATGGTTTGTAAACAGCTGTCCTTGCACGGGACATGTAACGCTTCGGCCGCGAACTTGGCTTGTTATCTGAAGGGAGTTCAGTCCCCTTAATTAGACCTGTGTTCCAGGTGCTTTCAAATGGCAGCTATGTTCTCATCAATAGTGAAGACTGTTGTGGGGTGCAAGCCGGAATAGTTTATGTTGTTTCGGTCTCTAAGATTGTCATATGCTGCAGGAACATACTCTTTCCTCCCACTAGACAAACAGAGGTAGCTGACATTTGGCCCCATGTTGCTACTTCTAATGTGAATTTTGACAAGTTGAGCAGACAAGCAAGGTTTTATTGTTCCAAAAACATGTGGCGCTCACATCTGCACACAAGACCTACACACTTCAGGTGGAAAGTTCATCAGCAGTCCCTTTTAAGTACCAACTTTCCGAGACACTTTGGTGAGCTCAAGGGACAAAGTTTTAATGCGTCCAGTACTACTGAAATCACAAATGTCTTTAAGGCTGTTGGTTCTGGTTTCATTCACACCTTCTCCTCTATAATTCAGTTCAATACCATCAGCCATCCACTCAATATTCTCCAGTATTTTTGAGGGATTTCCAATAACCTTGGCTATAATAGGTGGCATTTTGCCATTGCTACTTTTTTGCGCAATGGCTGTCCCGTCGCAACAAGGAAGAATGAAAGTGCTCCAACCAGCGCAGCTGAGTTGAGAACGCACGATGCAGTTCTTCGGAGCAACAGTCCTGGAGCAATTTTAGTGTGACTGGTCTCTGTCATTAAGACTGGTTTTGCAATGTGTGCAGCCCGTGTTTCGATGCCTCTGGTGTACGTTCCAACATGCACTTAAAGTTTGTCTTTCACCCCCAGCGCTTGCTCTATTGGATGCTGATCTGTTGATGTTCTCGCTGAAGGTTCATTACCGGACATGCGCGTTGAGGGTGCGTTTGCTACGGGAAGCTGCGTATGAATACATGGCACAGAAGAACAAGTTACTTACCTTCCGTAACGCTTTTTCTGGTGGATACACTAACTACCTGTGGATTCCTCACCTTATGAATTCGATCCTTGCGCCAGCATCCGACGGAAAGTCTTCTTCCTAGCGGTCTACGTCGACGAGGACGTCATAATGGCACGGCTCCACGTGACTCCGTCTGACGTCAACGTGCCAATAAGAGGTCCTCGTCGGCGTACTGACGTCAGTTTCACCTCACTTTTTTCGTGCCTTTACGGCTAGCAGGTATAAACCGACCATGAAAATTGAAATATATAAATATATACGAACACAAAAATCTTGTCCATTGAAACCATATATTTATATTATCAACTCAAATACATGAATATACCAAAATATATAGACAGATATATACAAATATATAAATATAAGAAGAAATATTCATCTAAAAACTGCAAGATAAGAGTGTAACCAGGCAGGCAACGGGGAGGCGGGAGGGACCGTGAGGAATCCACAGGTAGTTAGTGTATCCACCAGAAAAAGCGATACCGAAGGTAAGTAACTTGTTCTTCTGATGGATACAACTACCTGTGGATTCCTCACCTTAAGAATAGAGTCCCAAGCAGTACCGCACTCAGTGGTGGGTGCCCGCCTGATTACACTAAGAAATCCTGCAACACTGAGCGAGCAAAATGACCGTCCCTCCTCATCTCAGAGTCTAAACAATAATGTTTCACGAAAGTATGGAGGGACGCCCAAGTTGCCGCTTTACATATGTCTATTAACGGAACTCCTCTCACTAGGGCTAAGATGCAGACTTAGCCCTAGTAGAGTGGGCCCTGATACCTTCAGGAGGGACTTTTTTCGCCAGAGGGTAACAAATCTTAATACACAAGATGACCCACCTGGAGAGTGTTCTTTTCTGGACCGCTCTGCCCTTTCGCTGTCCAGCATACCCAACAAACAGTTGATCATCTATGTGAAAGTCCTTAGTTCTCTCTAGGTAAAAACACAGGGCCCTCTTAGGGTCCAACCTATGGAGCCTCTCTTCCTCTTTAGACGGGTGGGGAGGAGGGTAAAACGCAGGCAGAGTGATAGTTTGCCCTATATGAAAAGGGGTGACAACTTTCGGCAGAAAAGCAGCCCTGGTTTTTAGAACCACTTTATCAGGGAAAAACATGGTAAAGGGAGGCTTGACGGAAAGTGCCTGAAGCTCTCCAAACCTCCTGGCAGAAGTGATTGCTATTAAGAAAACGGTCTTAAAGACTAAAAATCTCAATGGACATGAATGCATGGGCTCGAAAGGCGAACCCATTAAGAATGTCAGAACAAGATTTAAGTCCCACTGAGGCATGTGAAAGGGAGTAGGAGTAAATCTATTCACCAAACCCTTAAGGAACCTCTTTACAACCGGAGACTTAAATAAAGATGGCTGGTCCAGAAGGCAAAGAAACGCCGACAGAGCCGCCAAATAACCCTTAACTGAAGCTATTGCACAGCCTTTCTTAGCCAGACTAAGAGCAAACAAAAGTACATCTGAAAAGTGGGCTTTCAAGGGATCTATTTGGTTCTCTCCACACCAAAGCACAAATTTTGCCCACCTACCGGCATAAATCGATTTAGTGGAGTGTCGCCTGGACGATAGTATAACATCCACTACATCCGGTGGGAGAGAAAAGGAACTCAGGTTGCCCCGTTCAATCTCCAGGCATGAAGGTGCAGGCTCTGGAGGTGGGGGTGTAGAACCTGCCCCTGCGACTGCGAGAGGAGGTCTGCCCTGAGTGGGAGACGGAGTGGAGGGCACTGAGAGAGTTGAAGCAGGTCTGTATACCATACCCTTCTCGGCCAGTCCGGTGCTACCAAGATGACTTGGGCCCGGTCTTGACGAATCTTCCTCAGAACCCGAGGAATCAAGGGTATGGGAGGAAACGCATAAAGCAACTGGCCGCTCCAGGACATCTGAAACGCGTCCCCCAACGCCCCTTGCATCGGATACTGGAGGCTGCAGAATAACGGGCAATGCGCGTTCTCCCGAGTGGCGAATAAATCCACCTGAGGAGTACCCCACACCCTGAAGATGTGGAGGACTAGATCCGGATGGAGACGCCACTCGTGATCTAATGAGAAGTGACGACTGAGACAGTCCGCTCGTACATTCAGCACCCCGGCCAAATGATTTGCTATTAAGCAAATCTGATGGTCCTGAGCCCAGGACCAGAGTCGCAGGGCTTCTCTGCAGAGAAGGTACGACCCTACTCCTCCCTGCTTGTTTATATACCACATCGCGGTAGTGTTGTCCGTCAGGATTTGAACTGACTGACCGCGAAGGGAAGGGGGGAAGGCCTTGAGCGCCAAACGTACTGCCCGCAATTTCAACAGATTGATATGCAACATCTGTTCCGCTGGAGACCAAAGACCCTTGATCTCCAGGTCCCCCAGATGAGCTCCCCACCCTAGAGTGGAAGCATCTGAAATCACTGTGGTCGGTGGAGGAGGCAGTGAAAATGGTTTTCCTTGGGAAAGGTTGCCGTCCTCTGCCCACCAAAGAAGGTCTGCCACAGCGTCCTTGGAGATCTTTATTGAATCCCTGAGATCCCCCTTGTGCTGGAACCACTGTCTGCGGAGGCACCACTGAAAAGCCCTCATATGCCAGCGAGCATGAGTGACCAACAGAACGCAAGAAGCAAACAGACCTAGCAGGCGTAAGACCTTGAGGACTGGAACTGCCGCTCCAATTTGAAACAATGGAATCAGCGCCTGAATGTCCCGAACCCGCTGAGGCGGGGGTAGGCCCGAAACATTGTTGTGTCCAGTACTGCCCCTATGAACAGGAGGCGTTGAGAGGGCTCTAGGTGACATTTGGGCACATTTACAGAAAAACCCAGATCGAACAACAACTGGGTTGTCATTCGCAGATGAGACAACACAAGCTCTGGAGACTTGGCTTTGATCAACCAATCGTCCAGGTGGGGAAAAACTGCTACCTCCCTCCTTCTGAGATGTGCTGCAACAACTGACATCACCTTCGTGAAAACCCGAGGTGCTGAAGTAAATCCAAAAGGAAGGACAGCAAACTGGTAGTGTTGCGATCCGACCACAAAACGGAGATACTTCCTGTGCGACTTGATTATGGGAACATGAAAGTACGCGTCCTGCAGGTCGACAGACACCATCCAGTCTCCTTCGTTCAACGCCAATAGCACCTGCGCTAGGGTCAGCATTTTGAATTTTTCCTGCTTGAGGAACAAATTCAAAATCCTCAAGTCTAGGATTGGCCGCAACCGACCGGCCACTTTGGGAATCAGGAAATATCTTGAATAACACCCCTGACCCCTTTCCTGCAACAGCACCAACTCTATAGCGCCCTTTGCCAACATGGTGACAACCTCCTGTTGCAACAACAGAAGATGGTCTTCTGAACAAAAGGAGGGACGGGGGGGAAGGGAGGAGGGAACTCCTGAAAGGGGAGAGCATAGCCCTTTACTACAATTCCTAGCACCAACGAGTCTGTTGTAATTGACCTCCATTTCTTCAGGAAAAGATTCAATCTTCCCCCTACAGGAGAAGTATGGATGATAAAGTGGGGAAAACTAGGGCTGCTTCTGCTGTTGTCCAGCAGAGGAGGATGAAGAAGAAGAGAGCTGCTGGGCTGGACCTCTAGCCCTACCCCTACCCTGCCCTCTAAAGGCACGATAGGGCGGATTGGCAGGTTGCTGGGCGTAAGACTGTGACCTTCGAAAGGCAGAGCCTCGAAAGAACCCTCGGAGCCTACGAAACAGTCTATAAGGTGTTGTAGTAGAGGTCTGTAATCCCAGGGGCTTAGCTGTAGCCCGACAGTCCTTAAACCATTCAAGGGCAGAGTCTGCCTTGTCCCCAAACAGCCTTTCCCCGTCAAATGGAAGGTCCATTAAGGTGGATTGTACGTCTGATGAGAAACCAGAGGACCTTAACCAGGCATGCCTCCTTGTAGCCACTGATGTTCCCATGGCCCTGGCAACGGAATCCGAGGTATCCAGGCCAGATTGTATAATCTGCTGTGCAGCAGCTTGAGCATCCAAGAAAAGGGACCCAAACGGTTTCTGCATCTCCTGTGGCAGATCCCTCGCCATTTCCTTGGCAGAATCCATTAGGGCATGGATGCATCTGCCTAGCACACAGGTGGAATTAGTCGCTTTAAGGGCCATGCTGCAAGAAGAAAAAAATCTTCTTTGAACTTTGTTCCATTCTCTTGGATTCCCTATCAGTCGGAACTCCAGGGAATGTTCCAGGGGCAGTCTTTGCAGAACATGACGCTTGAACTACCAGGCTCTCCGGAGTCGGATGATGAGACAGAAAAAACGGATATCCTGGGGCACTTCTATGTCTCCTCACCACTGCTCTGTTCACAGCAGGAGATGTCACTGGCTTTTTCCACAAGTCCTAAATGGGCTCAGTCAAAGCCTCACTGAAAGGCAGCAAAGGGTCAGCACTGGACGAAGAGGGATGAAGTACCTCTGTGAGCAGATTAGTTTTTACTTCTGCCACGGACAAAGGCAAATCCAGATACTCAGCTGCCTTTCTCACCACTGCATGGAAGGAAGGGGCCTCTTCAGTAAACTCCCCCGGAGATGCAATGTCCCACTCCGGGGAAGTATCCAAACCACTTGCAGTGGCAAGACCCTGGAAGTCATCAGAAGGCTCGATCTCGCCTTCCTCAAGCTGTCTGTATTCCTCCTCCTCCAGAAGTCTCAACGCCTTCCTCCGAGATCTAAGATGTGTTTCCAAGGCTGGCGTCGACATAGAATCCATCGACGCCGACGATCTCGAACCCCGAACAGGACCAGGAAGGCTCTTCGGCTCCAATGGCACAAAGTCGGCTGATGACCTTCTCGAAGTCGAATGGCCGGAAGGTGATGGAGCCGGTCTGGACGGAGACAACAACGACGCCGGATGGCGCGGAGAAGGAGTCGGTTGACGTGCAGGCGGATCCACAGTCACAGGTGGGGTACTCCTGCTAGGGGAGACCCTAGGAGCCGAACCGCCAGTCTCTGTAGGGCAAAAGGGCATGAATGGAGCAGCCCTGTATGACGCCGGTGAGCCCAAATTGAACGCCAATGGCCCCATGGGACCCGCCGTTGCACCAGCAGGGGCCATGGACTGAAAGATAGTATACATCGCATTCAAAAATGCGGCCGGATCCGTCCCTGGCGAAAAGTGAGGGCTACATTGAGTGACCTCAAAAACTGAAAGGCGCCGGTGACAACTCCGGACTCTCCTGCTGAGGCGTGACAGTAGGACTCATCTCCCATGTCTTCTGGCGTTGTGAAGAACGAGATCTCGATCTCGATCGGATCCTCGATCGGCTCCGCTCCGAACGGTGCCGAGAGTCATGACGGCGCCGAGAGTCATGATGACGCCGCTTCTTATGCGTTTTGGGAGAAGCATGGGAGGAATCCTTTTTATGGCCCTTCTTATTTGCTTTAGCCAAGAAGAGCTTCGCCTCGCGCTCCTTCAGAGCTTTTGGATTCATGCTCTGACACGAAGAGCAACCTTCTACATCATGTTCTGAACTAAGGCACCCAATACAGTCCGAGTGGGGGTCAGTCACTGACATCCGACCCCCGCATTCTCTACATGGCTTGAAACCGGACCAAAAATCGTTACAGTTAACAACGAGCCAGGAAGAAAAACCGTTGGCGTCGAAGGCACGGAAAAAGGAAAAACTGATGTCAGTACGCCGACGAGGACCTCTTATTGGCACGTTGACGTCAGACGGAGTTACGTGGAGCTGTGCCATTATGACGTCCTCGTCGACGTAGACAGCTAGGAAGAAGACTTTCCGTCGGATGCTGGCTTAAGGATCGAATTCATAAGGTGAGGAATCCACAGGTAGTTGTATCCATCAGAAACAGCCTTACTAGCTGTGGTAGAGGAACTGAGACTGTTTTGGACTAAGGTGGCAACATTGCTATTTTTCTTGTAGATCTTAGTGCAGCCTTCGACACTGTTGATCACGCCACACTTATTCAAAGAATGTCAGATGCTGGCATTGAAGGGAGGCACTGAACTAGCTCACCTCTTTCATGGAGAATAGAACCTTCCAGGTACTAGATCGGTACTGCTGCTTCCACTGAGCTGTGGGGTGCCTCCGGGCTCTGCCCTGAATCCCACCCCTCTTAACCTACATGTGTCTGTTGGCTGAAATTGTACGTTCCTATTGGTTGTCTGTAGCCTCCTATGCTGATGACACCCAGTTAGTTATGTCAATTTCCTCAGTTTCCAGCTCAAATCGCTTCCAATTGGCCCCCTGTCTTCGTGAAGTGGTCAGCTGGATGGAAAACTGTCAGCAGAAGCTAAACAAAGACAAGACAGAGGTCATGTTGGAAGGCAACAACATCAGAAACCAGGCTGTGACTTCCTGGCCTGAATGGCTGGGGAGCCTTCTGAGCCCAAAAAGCCCAATAGAGAGCCTGGGGATGTGGCTGCATAACAACCTCACCATAGACCATTAAAGCAAAAAAGCTCGCTGTGAGCTGCTTCACCTTCTTAGAATGCCAAGGAAGGTCCTCCTCTTCCTCATCCCCTTCCCATCCAGGAGGCTGATTGCCCAAGCCCTTGCAATCTCATGTCTCAACTAAGGCAATGCCTTGTATTTTGGCTCTCCCGATAAGTGTTAAAAAGGCTATAGCTCGGCCAAAATACTGCGGCCTGCCTCCTCATGAACATTCTGAGGCACCAGTCTGCCAAAAAAGCTTTGGTGGAACTACACTGGCTCCCGGTGGAGCAGCGGGTACAGTTCACGGCCCTAGTCATTATGCACAGAGCACTCCACAACAAAGGCCCTTCATTCTTAAAACCTTTAGCCTCCCCATACACTCCTTGTAGGCTACTCAGATCATCCTCGGTACACTGGCTGAATGTTCCTAAGATTTTCAGATCTACATGAGGAGGTCGCTCAGTGTACTACACGGCACTCAAACTTTGGAACAGATAGAGTTACGCAAAATGGACCATTAACTCTGTTTTTGTAAGGCCTGAAAATATGGCAGTTTAGGATCTAGTCCCTAAATTCTCGTGGCTGTTCAGGAACTAGTCCCTCCCTTCCCATGGTGGTGTTGCTAGTGCAGTGTTAGTTCTAGTGCACTTTAAAAGAACTACAGAATAGACTCCAGTTTGAAGCAGACAGAGTGGACTTTTGCGGCTGGTGGGGTCATGGTAATTCTGAGGATGCCTTTGGCTCCTAATATGAGTTCAGCTATCAAGATTCCTTGGAAATTACCTTCTTATAGGCGTTAATAAATATTTAAATTGAAATCCCTGTTGTCATAGTGTAGTCTCCCCTTATATCATTGCAACTTCAGCACAGGGGGGTCCTTCTGGCATCTGTTGCCCTTCCTTCTTTAACATTCCCACAATCTCCATGACATCAGTGCTGGTAATAGAAACAAATTACACTAGGAACCTATAAACTGGGGGTCATGGTGTGGCAGAAGAAAGGCTCTGTAATCACGAGGGCCGGAGCTTGAACAGCAGAGTCAGACTTTCAATTTATACTACATTTATTGTTAAAAATCTGCTGCAAAGAAATTGACATTAAAGACATATGTGAAATTAAATCTATGCTAGCCTAATTGGTCACAAAGAGGCTGCATTTTAAAATATCCTACATGGTTAAGACACCCACTTCAGAGATCTTTGTCTGGCAATTTTGAGGGGATTATAATAGTGGTAAAAGAACTTTAGTGGTTAACGTAGTTTTTAAAGAGTTCAGTGTTTTGCCCAGTCACAATTTTGACATAATCTAGCATAGAGAGTTAAGGTGCCTGCTACAAAGCGCGTTGTGTAACATGCAGATCACGGATTTGTGTTTTTCACAGACAGGTAAGTAGGTTCCTGCTTTTGAAACCGAGATACTTTTGTTACTTCCAGTTCATAAATTACAGTCCTTCTAATATAGTACAGGTTTCTATTTACCAACATCTAGGAGTTACATGCAAACTATAAATCAGGGGGTTCAATCCTTATTCTTTACTTTCTCAATCTGTTATTACTCTAAGATTGCAAAAAAAGGGTCCTTTGGGAAGTAATAAAGTCTTGTTACTACAGAAATCCCCAATCACTGTGTTGTGTTTTATATCCAGAATTTGTGTTTCTCCTGACCATTCACTCATAATATAGTAGGTCTACAAGTATGAACGATGCATGATTCCTAAACCTTACAATCCGTATTGTCTTATGTTCCATTTTCTGGACGTTGATTTACATACTTGTATGTTTTATTGTGTACCTGTGTGTGTGATAAAGAGTTTTGACACCTTACACTGGGATGAGTAGCGCTGTAAAAGAAGTCAATAAAAACAAAAGCGTAGGGGTCTTTTAGACCATTGTTTGTGTAATTACTCATGCACAAGGATACATCTTGCATTCTTACAGTGCATGCGCATCTCTTAGATATGGGGTTGAACAAAGTCCAAAAACATGCATCCAAATCATAGTTTCTCTAAAGTGAAGTGATAAGCTGCGTGGGTCTGTTTCATTGGCACCTAGGTGTTAGGCGCTAGGTGGCTCCCAGAAAAGATGATCGTTGAACAAAAGAAGGGCTGATGACACGTTCAACTGGGCCTTTTCTTGTAGGCTCGGTTGAAAGTGGAAATAAGAAAGCACTCTCCCTGCCTGCAGGTTGTTTCTCCGAACGGAATGCAGGCAACGTGCGGGCACTGCTGAATTATGTCCTGATATCTGAAAATGACACCAGGACAAATTCATTATGTTTCCCTGTGGATCCAAACACCCAGATAGCTGCAGGAACTGGGATCCGACGGCTTCCCCCAACTTTCTAGTGCTGCATGCCATAGAGGTCAATTCTGAGCAATGGAAAGTAAAAAAAAATGGCTACTGTGCTATTTGCCTGGGATCTGCCCATTTGCACACACATGCCCCCTCCCAACTCACATTAATAAACAACAACCAGAGATTGAGTTGTGGAAGCAGACTTTTAATGTACATAGTTAGACAAGGTCATATACAGGAAGAAGGAAAGTCTGAAGGAGTTTGAGCAGATATCGTTGAAGCAGGAAAACGTTTCAAGAAAATATTGAACATGAAATATCATGGCATGGCCAGGTCTACAGTAATGAATGGTCACGTTCTAAAACATATAAAGGGCATTTGAAATTTGTCAAAAACCAAGTAGAACCACAACACAGCTAGGAGACAAAAATGCTTTCACTGCTTGCCATTTGAGTATCATCAGTGCACATCTTTGTTTTTTTAAGATTTTACAAAGACAGGCTTTTTTGTAAATCGATTTCTTTTAATAAGAATAAGGCCCTTATTGTACATAAAATATGTGATGCCTTTTAAATGATCATGTTACTGAATTCACTAAACATTATCCATGACATAATACTTTTCCACTTAAAGAAGAGAAGTAGTTAGAAGAAAATTCGGTAGTACGAATTACTTTTATTTAAAGGATTAAGCATGGGAAGCTGCCGGGAGGGACTTCGTTATTATAAGATTATTCGGCTGTGGTTTCGGGTGAGACAAATCTTTATGCAAAAACGGCGCCATGTGTGGAATCTGTGAAAAGTAGTTCTTAGCAAGGATGTGTTTATGCTTGACTTTGCGAATAAATGCCACTCCATAAGCCTAAAACAGAAAGCAGGAAACATGTCAGACAATCACTTTTGGTCAGACAAAGGCAGTTACAAAATATTCGTAGACAAAGTCTAATGCAACTATTCATAACTTACTTGTAATTAAGCTTCCACCAAAAAGGGTGAAAGCCATGTTCTTCTGTGCAGTACTAAATACAAGTATTAGGTGGCGCTAATTCTCTTCTGCCTGGCAATACATATAAAGTAGCCCATCAAATTCATGAGATGGGCTCGTCCCCTTGGCACTCTGATTACTCTGTGAGAAATGCCTCTGGCGGCATAAGGCCTTCATCAAAGGAAGCCTCCTTAGACATTAGCGTCACAACGATTTTGCTCTGTAAAAACACTGGTGATGCTACAGCGCTAAGGTCTGTCTCCCTGGGAGGCAACTAGTGCCTTACTGTCTATGGCTGTGTGGATCCTGCTGGACCAAAAGTGATGCAGAACCGATCACTTCCTATGCTGCCATTTTTTAAAATTCGTTTTATTATAAGTAGCAGAACAAACAACACCAACTGTACTTGACGTCATGTAGCATCCATGTAACAGACCCATATAACAAAAGCGAGCACTCTCTCCACATCTCCATCAGCCCCCCTCCCATTTCCAAACGACTAGTCAGAGGAGAGCAGCAATGTCTGGATATCTCCCTTGAATATCAATTTCGGGAGTGCCTAATATGGGAGAGCACAGGTTACCTCGGTAAGTGTGCCCTATATTTTAGACCATTTCTGTAGGCACCCCCTACTTTTGTAGACATCCCTCTCTGCCATCATACAACCGTCCATATCACATTTCCATTCGGTAGCAGAGGTGTCCGTTCTGCTCTCTGTTTTCGAGCGATATTACGCCTAGCAATCATTAGTCCTAGCATCACCAAAGCTGATCCAGCTGATCCATCTGATCCAGATCCATCGCATCCCTTATGTTAAGAAGACACCATTTAGCCAATAGTTCCATTTTACCTCCACACACCTCATTTAGGCAGTTCACTACCGTTTCCCAATACGTATGTAGAAGTGGGCAGCTCCAGATCATATGAAAGAAGGATCCCTGTCGTGCACATCCCCATGGGCACACTGGGATGGCCACTCTGCCCATTTTAGTCAAGACGGGACAAGAGTAATAAACTCTGTGCAGAATTGTCATCTGTATAAGGCAGAATCTTAATCTGATGGGCACTTCTCTCAGGGAGCCTACATTCTCAGCCCATTCATCGTCCTCAATACCTTGGAGGTCCTGTGCCCACCATTCCTGGAGACTAATTAGTGCATCTGTGGAGTTATTGAGAATTTTACAATAGGTGAGTGAGATTGCTTTCTTGTACAGTTGGCCATAGAGAACTCTGTCTTCAAGTGGGGAAAAGTCAGGGGATTACTGTCTCTGGGCAGCGCCTTTTTGAGTGTGTGCAGTATTTGTAAATTTCAATATTATCCTGTGGGTGCTAATTGATATTCCCTCTGTAAGTCATCAAAGGAGATCATCCCATCTGGGGTCCAGAGATCTCCCACTCGAGACAACCCTATCAAGTCCCAGTTGTGGAACCCCGGCTGTATCGCAAGAGTGCCTAGCTGTGCAGAATCCCATAGGGGAGTGGCCTTTGTGATCTTCTTATTCCAGCCCAGGGCATTTTGTGTAGTGCGCCAATGTGCAATGGTCACAGCAGTGGGGTCAGGGAGGGACACTGCAAAGGCATTATTATGGAGTGTCCTTAGATAGCCGCTGGGAACATATTATGTCTATCTACCTGAACAGCTGGCTCCTCCTCCGACGAGTAGGCCCAAGAATTGATTATGCTCAACTGTGATGCCCAGTAATATTTTTGAATATCCGGAAGAGTTATCCACCCTCGTACCAACCCCTAGTCATTTTCTCATAGGCTATGCAGGGGTAGCCCCGTCCCAGAGTAGGGAACACACGGCTGCCTCTATCACCTGAAAGTAACTGTGTGGGACTGGGTATGGTGTGTTTCGTAGAATGTATATAAAACGGGGTAGCGCCATCATTTTATAAAGAGCTGCTTTCCCCAGAAGGGTAAGTGGCAAAGTCCGCCAATGTTGTATGTCGTTGCGGAGCCGTGTAAGTGAGGGTCTCTAGTTATGTAGATACCCAGATAACCAAATCCGGTTGTCGTGATTGGGCCGTACAGTCCCTAGGCAAGTGTGGAGTAGAGCCATGTATGAGATAAATCAGCAATTTGCCCCAGTTAATTGTGTAGCATGTATAAAGCCAGAAAATTTCCAGTCCCCCATCTCGGCATTCCAGAACCATTTGCAAGAGGTGAGGGGCAACCACCTCAGCCATGAGTTTGTAAAGCTCGATTGGCAAACCACTGGAGCCCAGCGCCTTGCCTGAGTGCAGTGCTCTGACGGCTTGAGTGATCTCTCCCTCTGTTATTTTTTGCTCCAGGAGATCTCTATCGATATCCACCAGATGAGCCAGTTGAATGTCTGAAAGTAGAGATCGGATGTCCTCGGGCACAACAGTAAGTGTAGAGGAGTATTTCTTAGCATAATAGGTTGCAAAAACTTCTGCAACTTCTGTGTTCCTAGTTATGTTGCATCCCTCTGTATTTGTAATCACGGAAACCCACCTGTCAGCACGTTCTTTCCTATCTACACAGGCCAGAGGCATGTCCGCCCTGTTTTCCCACTTCCTAGAGGCAATGTTGGGTAGCACAGTACCTTGCCCTGGCTGCGTCCATCATCACATCTCTATATTCTTTCTGTTTGAGGCTAAGTTGATGGTGACAGTCTTCCGAGTTGTGATGTGGAAGTTGGGACTCCAAGACTAAGATTTCCCATTCAAGCTTGTCTAGGTGGGCCCTGGTTTCTTTTTTTGTGTCCCACTATCCGTGTTATTTCCTGTCCTCTAATTACTGTTTTGTATGCCACCCACACAATTGCGGCCGAAGTAACCGTGCCATCGTTTTCTTCTAAATATGTGTCTGTATCTTCCTGGGGGCCCATTGGCATGGTTGGAATACATAAGAATCAGGGGTTGTGGACCACTCTCTCCTGTGCCAGGTGGGTAGGAGTGCCATAGGAGGCCCAAACTGGAGAGTGGTCTGAGATTTCCCTAGCGAGGTGTTGAACTTCCCTAAAATATGGGAGTTGGTGTGGCACCGTAAGGAGGGTAGTCAATGCGTGAAAGGCTGCCATGGGCGCTGGAATGGAATGTGTACTGAGAGTCTGTTGGGTGTAGTGTCCGCCATGTGTCAATCAAGCCCATTGCTGCCAAAAATTCTGCTAGTAGCTGGTGAGCAGGTGGCTGCTGTCTCTGGGGCATTCTGTCTTGTCTGTCATCAAGGGCAATGTTAAGGCCCCAGTAGCAGGTCACTGTCAGGAAACTGGAGAAGCAGTGTGCCCAAGTCAGCAAGTGTAGAGGCATGGAGCCGTGGAGGCGCATTTAATGAAACTACAGTGAGAGAGATTCCCTCCCTCTGTCCAGAGAGGGCTGCATATTTCCCCTGCGCGTCAGTCCAAGTATGGCTAACAGAAAATGTCAGTGTTTTACGGATGAGAATGCCGACTCCTCTAGATCCTCTTGTGTAACCAGCATGTACAATCATTTTGTATCCCCACTTATCCAGGGCATGACAAGTACTGCCAACCAATGGGTCTTCTGAAAGAGTAACATGTCAGGGGCATGCCATTTAAGATAATGCAGTACTACTCCCCGCTTGAGCTTGTTGCCCAAACCATTGATGTTCCAAGAAAGGATTTTAAGAGTCGAAGATAATGGTGTGGGTGAGTCATGGGAGCCTAGTATCAGTGCGAGTGGTCCGCAATAACACATCTAGGGTCACACTCAGAGAAGACGGGGAGAGGACTCTATAGTGGATGGTAGCGATCAGTCGCAATTGAACATCATGAGAGTCTGTGGGGCTAGTGTGAGAAGGAATCGCACATCTTAGGCTAGACAGGAGCACAAGACCCTGCGGTGTGGGTCGTCCCTATAGATGAAAAGCACAGTCAAGTAAGAAAACCATTGAACACATAGCAATCAAAAACAAAGTTCCCTTCCCAAACTCCCTCCCTGCTCTCCTGCATGGCGGACTTGAAACCGCCCAACCCCCAACTCTGCAGAGTGCCTGTCGCCTCAAAACATGATATTAACTATGGGGGTTTTGCTGCCCCCGGGATATCCCCCCAATTAAAATCAATAAACCACTGTCTCCATGCGCTATAATGAGGTCAGCTGATTCATCACTCCACACCGAAGGAGAAGGTTTCTGTAGAGATTCCCAGCAAATCATTGCAGAAGCAGGGTAGTGTTGCTGCAATTTACTGCAGGTCGTCATGTGCAACTTCTCTCAATGTCTCATGACCACAGTCTGCCTTGTCGACAGATAGCTGAAAAGGAAGGACTCAAATTCTTGGCTGCCGCCGACACCATCAGTCTCCAACATTTTGTTGATCAGTTGGGGGGCGGGCCGGGCTCAACCCCAGGCATTGCAAGAGTGCCTTGACTCCCCCCGCTGGCCTCCAGCCATTCAGCCACACCCATGCAGCCTTGGGAGTGCTGAAGAACCAAGTCTTTTCCTTGGCAACAACACGAAGCTTGGGTGGAAAATCTGAGTATTTCACCTCACATTCTCTGAGAGCTTTTTAAACTGCTAGGATGGAGCAGAGTAGGCATTGCATACGTAAAGTAAAGTTCGGAAAGGATGTTACAGTGGCATTGGCACATTTAACTGGAGGCGCACTAAACGGCGTCTGCAAAATTGCATATCGGTCACGATAGTTGAAGATACGTGCTATTATTGGTCTCAGTGGAAACCAGGTTTTGGCGGAGATCCCAGGGTGCGGTGAGCCAATTCTACAGAGAAATAATTTGATAGGTTGCGAGGTTGAAGCTGTTGCAGTTTAAGGTCTTTCACAAAGAAAACCACTGCTGGGCCTTCAGTCTTCTCAGGAACTAAAGGATCAAAACGGATGCTGTTCTGTCTGGAATGACCTTAAAAGTCTTTCAGATCGTCTTCCATCAAGGCCGTCATTTCCCGTAGGTCCTTTCCTTCATTCTGCAGGGTCTTGTTGTCCTTCCTAAGGATAGGGATTGTGTCTTCCATTTCCTTCACTTGGGTCCCCAAACTTCGAAGATCTCCCCAGACTAGAAAAACATCTGTGGCAACAATGTCTATTTTGGTGTGAACTCCATGGATCCTGGCCATAATATAGGCAAGTGTGGGCGCATCTGGATCAGCGGATGACTGGCTCGGCAGGAGGTGAGGCGCCCCCTCCTCTGCAGACGAGGCTGGCCCGCAGGCTTCGCAAAGTGGTCCATCTTAGTTTGATGTATGCCGCGGGAGCCCTTCTCGCCAGTCATCATGAGGGTCACAATCTGAATTAGAGTATCTTGATATCAAGTTGTCAGTCACCCTTGGGGGCATGGAACGGAGCCCCAACACAGACGGATACTGCTGAAGCAGGAGGCTCCCGCTGCCTCCACCAAAGGGTGAGGTGCGGAGACAAACAGCAGCGCCCCCAAAGGCTGGATGGATATGGAGCCCCAGCAGCGCCAACCAGGGGAAAGCCCAGACCAGCGACAGGGCAACAGGGGTGCACCCAGGTGTTTAACAAAGAACTGCTGCAAATTCAGAAGAAGCCCAAAAAGGAGATTATGCCCTTCAAATCGAGACACTCGCCTCTCTTGGGGCAGGTGTAAAGGTCACCACCAAAGGCCTCATGCACCCCGCTCCCCCAGCACCGCAGCCCGTGTTTGTAGTAGGGCTGAGGGGTCCCCACCCCTGGGCTTGCGGACAGTGGATGAATTTCAGGAGCTCTGGGGCAAAAGCAGGCAAGTCGTCAAGGATCCGGTCTCCAGCCAGCGGGCGCCTCGGGGGCCACACCGGGCGGTGGCTTAGGTTGAGATCACCACCTGCTCCGGAGTTCAGCCGGGGTAAAGCCCACAACAAACAAAGGGCCACCCGCAGCTGCATCTAATATGTCTGCTCCCTCCACCATAGCCTCTCAGTCACCAGCTGGGCCAGGAAATTGCGCCCAGTGCCGCTCTCACCGATCTTTGGTAGTGCGCTCGATAGAGGCAGGGCGCTGCTCGAACCACCGTGCACCAGCCACTCTGCACTCTGACGTGGGTCACCGCAGACTAGCTACTGGAGGCCTCAGTGCAGGCATGGCGCACAGGCCTGTCTCAGTGCTCACCGCAGAGCCACTGTGAGGGACCACTATCAGCATCGCCACCGTCCGAGCCGCAACCCTTTTGTTGAAAGGCATGTGAGTCGCATGGATGCTTAGATGCAGGGGGATTACAGGGTGCGGCCACGGGAGCTACTTCAAAGTGCGGCCATCTTACATAATGGCGGCCACGTCCCTCCAGTGAGGCACATTGTTGAGCAGTACCTCGTGGACACCGCACAAGAATTGAACCCCATTACAACTAATGACTACACCGAATGAAATGCACATCCTGGGTGACTTCTATTCTAAGTATACATGATTGGTATCACTAGCGTTGCTACTGTTACCTCAGGTTTCAGGGACCATGAAGGCATAGACAAGAAGAGGAAGCTAGCAGGCCTTTGGAAGTCCTGTTTACTTACTGTGGTATCCAGTTCTTGCCTTTAGCCTTTTAACCTAAGCATCAAACAATGGGCAGTTAAGCGTGGGACAAGGAGTCAACCCTGTAATGTTGTCAGGTACTGTGTAATGGCACTTTCACTATTGCTGCAATTCTGATGAAATATCGTCCATACATACGTTTGGTACATTCCTGCCATCGAATTATTATAGCTAAACTAAGAGAGTCAGACAAAAAGGCACCTTTGCCAGGGAAAGCTAATTGTCAGCATTTCACTTGTGGAAACGATTGTGTTGCCAGCAAACTGAGAACGGAGAGTGAATGTGAACTACGTGAATAGAAATCTGCCTTTTTAGTGAGCTGTATACTTTTAGTTTTTGAAATTCTAAGAAACGTATTTATGCAGTAAAGGATTTAAGAAGTGTATCGGAAGGAAGGCTTACCACCAAAACTGGGAGGCTTACCCATCACTTATCTTGCTTACGCTGATGATCTACCGGTCCTTTCCTCAACCCCTCAGGGTCTCAAGACCCAACTCAACCTAGCAAGGTTCGCTTGCAAGGAGGTTTGTATAAGGTTGTGAAGAGGTACGTACTTAACAAGGATTTCAGCTAAGTACCATTTGATAATCCGTTTATAGCTTTGCAGATGATGACTAATCAGTGCTTAATTTGTAAATAAAAATGTGCCCGTGCCCAAAGACCTCTTAAACACGCGGCTGCTGCAATTAAATGTGGAAACAGGGAATACTAAGGCAGTGTAATCCTGGATCCATCTCTGGCCTCTTTAATCCATTTAGAGCCACTCCCTCCCCCTTCACCTCACTTTTTCAGCTTTCTGCTTTCTCTTTCTCCGTCTTTTCCATTTGTGTCTTTTGCTCGCAGAAAATGCTTAAGGCAGAAGAATAAGCGCTGGCCCTTAAAAATAAGTGCCCCGGGAACAACAAGCATAAATTAAGCACTGTGACTAATCACTTGTATAGAGCTCTGTTTTTGCTGATAGTCATGTGATGTTTTGACGCTAGTATGAGATTTGGGAGTGTCTGGACAGGTTAGGCTTAAAACCTTGTACAAATGGGAGAATGTGCACATGGGAGACCAGTTAGAAAACGTTTGCAGTTGTCTAGTATGCTGAATACAAATGTACAGATCAGTGTGTTCACTGTCTGGAATGGAATGTTAGGTTAGATTTTATGAATGCCAAGTACTTATTACCTGGCAGGGGTAGCATCTATGAAGCATTCTATGTGCACAGTGGGGTTTAAGCACAAGTCACATTTTCTAGCTAATAGTTTTGGGGTCAGAGTGTTGGGGCAAAGATTATAGATTGTGCAGGAGATGCAGCTGCTGACTTTCAAGGATATTGGTGACTCCCATCTTGGATGCGCTCAGTATAAGACAGCAGAGTGTCATCCACTACCAGATATCTCCGAGGTAATCAGAGAACCGAGCCTGAAGATAGGGGATGCAATCCAGAAAAGAAATCAAGATTTAGGTATCATTTGCAAGAAGATGAGAGGAAAAACTGGCTCAGGAAATAATAGGCCAGATGTAGTAAACTTCTGAATTGCAACCCGTAAATTGCGAGTCAGAGCAACCCGTAAATTGCGAGTAAGAGCCACTCGCAATTTGCGAGTCGCAATTCGGAATGTTGGATGGTGTCCCTGACACCATCTGCGATTCGCAAGGGGGTAACAAAGGCCCACCTCATTAATATTCATGAGATGGGTCGCAATTTGCGACCCCCTTGCGAGTGGCGCCATTCACAGGGATGATGGCCTGCGGGGACAGCAGTCCACCATGTCTGTGACTGCTTTGTAATAAAGCAGTTTTTTTTGTTTTTTTTTGTTGTAATGCAGCCCCTTTTCCTTAAAGGAAAACGAGATGCATTACAAAAACGAAAAATGAAACGTTTTTGTTTCATTTTTTCAGAGCAGGCAGTGGTCCATGCAGTTCCATTCACAACGGGGAAGGGGTCCCTTCCCTTTTGTGAATGGGTTACCACCCATTTCAAATGGGTGCAAACTGCGATTGGTTTGCGACCACGTTCGCGGTCACAAAGCAATCATGCATTGCACTGCGACTCGCAATTAGGAAGGGGACACCCCTTCCTAATTGCGACTCGCAAACCAGTTTTGCGATTCGGTAACCAGGTTACTGAATCGCAAAACGGGTTTTGTGCATTGCAAAGTGCATTTTGCACGTCGCAAACAGCGATTTTTGGAAAATGCTTCCTACATCTGGCCCAATGTCTACAACAGGTGTGGAGCAAGGAGAGAAAAGCAACAGGTCCAAGACTTCTGTGCAGAATGCGATGAGCAGCACGAAACAGGGACCAAACAATTGAACATTTAGACTCATCAGTGGAGTGTTTTGTTAGTGATGCTAAGACTGATTAACTTGGAATGCAGGGTGAAATATTGAACACTAACAAAGGCTGCTAAGAGGTGAAGGTTAATGAGAAGCGAACAAAGGTCATTATGGTGAGTGGAGATACTAAATCAGATAGAAGAAATAAATCTGAGTTCACTAAATTGATGACGATGGTGCAATATTTCCCTATAACATAATCCCTTTTAAATACACACAAGAGTTGAGTTTTGAGTTTATTGATTTATAAAGAGCAAACAAATGCCCAAGGGCGTCTCGGCGCTGCCCCAAGTGTCAAGTGAAAAATAGAATAGGACTGGTGACGACCAGAAAACTAATTGCTGATAAACATAAGAAGGGATGACTAAATAGCCAAGTCTTAAGATGCTTCCTAAATGATAACAGGTTGGGCTGACTTCTGAGGTGAACTGGTAGTGAATACCACTAGAAAAGTAACAAATAAAGAAAAAAAAACAAATATCACAGTCGCTTAAGGCGTGGCAGCTCTACGGAGGAGGTAGGCATCTTTTCAGGTGAGAGCAGGTGTAAGATGTAAGTCTTCCCTTCCATAAGTTAAATTTCAGTTGCAAAACTAAGCGGTGAGCATGACCACTTTTACCCCACTGAGCACCAGCAGCATCTCGGTTCCTCCTATTTCAAAAGATGAGGACCTAAGACCCCACTTGAGCCAGCACAGTGCTCATCTTTGGCCCTCAACGCGGGCAATATTTATCACACCTGATAAATAACCCGCATGTTCCCATATCTACTGGCCATTTTGTCCACTGATAAACATAAACAGGGATGACCTGATGAAATTTATCTGGGGACGCAAATTCTATCACACCAGTATGTACGGAAGTTGCCGCACGCATCTGAAGTTAAGTGGCCACTCAAAATTAGGGCCTTAAGGTACAATTTAGGATGATTTCACTATCAGGGACCTGAAGTACATGTTCAGGCCGTTCTTAAGCATAATCCTAGTTCCGACTTGCACTGAGCATTTGTTTTCCCCTTTCTTTGAGGCATTACTATGGAATGCATCAATAGCAAAAACATATAGGTTGTCTGACACAAGCAACAGCAGGCCTAGAAAGACAATGCCAATGCCTACAGCACCACCGTTAATAACGTTTAGCTGGGGACTTTCAGGGATTCATCAGGATAAAACAACTATAGCATGGCGTATTGACGGCACAACACGCACTATTTGGAAATGCATTTTGCTATGAGATTTGATCCCAGATTAAGGATTAAAATAATTTGTCTCTGTTTTTATTATTCCGAACACAGATTATTGGTCCCAGAAAAAACAAAAGCAGACCAATTATTTTAAGCTTCGTCCAGTTTTAATTTTTTTGCATTTAGTGCTGTGTCACTACTTGGCCATCTTGAATACTCATGGCTGGTACCACTGCTAACATTCTACCACGTCACGTTCAAGTGCCCCCACACGACTCAGGAGTCCTGTAAATAACTGCACGTCTTTTCTAGGAGTTCTGCCTACAATGGGAGCTAGAAAGTTCTCATTTGGAGTGACCAAACACATCACAGTGGCTTCACCAGTAACATCTTTAAGTATACAACTCTGTGTTGCTAGATCCCTAATGGCTAACATGAATATTCAGAACACATCAATTCCAAAATAAACTCACGGATCATGAGCAAAAAGGCCGTTTTGCAAGTGGAGTCTGAGACGTGAAACCGTACGCCACAGTAGCTGGAAGTCAGAGGACACTAAATGAGGGGTCATCTATATGGGCTTATTGGCCGTAACTGATCAATATTTTGGGATCAGTTAAGAACATGAGGACCTACCGTAAGCAAGGAATTGGGATCGATCCAACGATGGGAGGAATTGAAAGATGAGTAGTGCTATTGCCAAATATGACATTTTAAGTGCCCTGAGGAAGTTCACGTGTGGAGAATGACACCCGTTGACAGTCTGGTGCTCTCATCAAAGAAAATGAAGGCGATTTGGAATACATGCCGTTTGGAATTGGACTTTTGTTTGAATGGACTGTAGCCTATCGGTGCACCACCCTTTGTGAAATTTACATAATGAATCTGTGAATGAGCCTTGTTTGTAGTTAAGGTAAGATCTGAATCCATGTGTTCATGCTGTTGGAACATGTATTTATGTTTTGTTAATGCTAAGTTTTATAATAGGGTTAGTGCTCTAAGGAAATACTCGGCATGCACTACTGACAGAAAAAGTATTTGCACACACGTTTACAAAGTTTACAATTTGAGGCTCCCAGAATGCCCTCTGAATAGATGCAAATACTTGCAGAATCCTGAAAGCAAGATTGATGATTCTTTGCTTTCAAAATAAAACGTACACAAAAAATAGCAACTAAAAGAAAATTGCTTTGCTAAACTGTGCAATTTTAGATACCATTTGTTTGAGGCATCATTTAGTAAAATATATTTGACAGATACAAATATTTCCCCAAAAATATTAATAATGGAAAATTAGTGTAACATTAGTTTCGGAAAGATTATGAGAAACATGAGAATAAACAAGGCCTGACAAAGACAATACATCTGGCTGTGGTTGAAAGCCTTTCAGTTTCATTAATGCATTTTTTGTTTTCACAAAAGTTTATAAAACTGGATTTCTGTGCGAGCTGCCAGTCCCTCTCTAATGTAAAGGGTCAGACTGGGGCAGAAACAGGCCCGGGCACCAACATAAATATGGCCCACATTAGTGAATTAGATAGCTTAAAATGTGGCCCATGTTTGCAAATTGGTGCAGTTTTGAACTTGTAAAGACCCACTGCGTGAGTGTTTTGCAAAGTATGTAAGACCAGATGGATTTGAGCTTGATACAGGCAATGTTTGTATTAATTCCAGGGAAATCAACAGCAAAAATATGCCCAGCAGACTATAAAACAGGCCCACGAATGGCTAAAAAGTCTTCTCAGACACGCCCATCAGGCTTTGCATGATTGCCATATAGGCCAGTCTGACTCTGTAACAAAAACATTAGATAAAGGCAAAAATGTTTTGGTCTCAAAACACAAACATTGCCATGGTAGTCCCTGGCACTGAAGGAAAGTAATTTGTGTGCTGATGTGCTCCTTTTGAAAGAGCAAAATGCTGTCACTCGCAGCGAAGTTAGCCATATGAAAATATATATTTATATAATTTTAAAAAAAGTAAAACGTTTCAGCCAATGCCAGGCAACATTAAAGGTCCATAACTAAAAAAAAGTCATAAAAAAAGCATCCATGGTATGTCCTTATGCAAGTCTAGAAATACAACTTTCATGAATTCACAAGAATGTACAGAAGTAGGCCTGGAAACCATACTCATAGAAAATGTTTGTGAATTGCATATTGTGGACAAATGTGCCTGTCTATGTTTGTGCATGCTAATATCTGAGGAGAATTTGCAAATTTACTTTCTTTGCAACCTCTTATTTCCCCACCCTGAAAAAAAGTGTTACTTCTGCCCTTGTCCAGAAAAAAAACTTTACAAGAAATTAGAGAAGAATTGGTGAAAGCATTTAAACATGCAAGTTTGTACATGTGCATAGATTAAAAAGGATGTTCCAACTCTGGAACAGCCAGTTCTCGCTACTTCCAGCCCCAGTATGTTTCAGAAAGTTTGGGAAATTAGGGCATTGCCAGAACACAAACTCTGCTAAAATACGAGTCCTGGAATAATCAAAGAGGCTGTTATCAGAGCTGCCAATGACATGGCAATGCTGCTATAAAGTGTTACCTCACTGCATGGCACCAAAGGGACAGGTAGATTGTTTTACAGGCCCAGAAGGTTTATGAGCATCCTGTCCCATGAACAATCAGATCTTTATACAATTCCACATCCTGTAGGAGGAATAGCCATTCTGATTTGAAAATTCAAACTCAGTGATTAAAAAAGTCAAAGCACATAATGGGGGGCGATAGGCAGCCACAACATTTTCTCTTCAGCATAAAAGTATAATGGTGACTATCTTCTATCGTCCAAATAACAATGACCCTTCCACAGTTATCTAGTTAGAACTCAAAAGTTCCACAATGAGCAAACCATTTATTGTCAGTGAAGACTTGAATTTTCGTTTAGTAATCGAGACACAGACTCAAAGAGAAGGAAGAAAGAGGCTAATTCAAAATAAATGGCACATCAAAATGTATGAATTATTTTCATTTGTTAGATAATTACTGGACTAAGTATCTGCATATTCCTTGTTTTATTTTTTATTTCAAACAATTTAATTCCACTCCTCAATTTGTTTTTTCCTTCAACACAGGTAGAAGAACATCACCTAGATCTAAGTTTAGCACCCTAACATTGGTCTTATTACCTAACAATGACATTGGAGCTTAAGAATTGAACACAATTGTTGTCATTCGAAGCTCAACACTACAAAATCCAGAATTTCACTCATATTTAAACATAAATCAGAAAAATATATTCAATGTAGTCTTGGTTTAGCCTATTCCTTCATAGTCTGGGACAAGTTAAATGCATATTTAAGAGGGTGTATAACTAAAGTTTCTTATCTAAAGAAACAATGACAAAATCAGACCCATGATTCGCTGGTAGGCGATATTCGCAATCAACAAGATGTACTCATAAAATAGAAAAATCCACATTTTCAGTTTAGCTGTTTCAGCAAATTCCAGGAGCTCAAAACTAATTTAGGAAATAGTCCTACCAAACACAAGTTCCAAGACAGTGGAAGAAAAGAACCAAACTATGGGGGTTATTACAACTTTGGAGGAGGTGTTAATCCATCCCAAAAGTGACGGTAAAGTGACGGATATACCACCAGCCGTATTACGAGTTCCATAGGATATAATGGACTCGTAATACGGCTTGTGGTATTTCCGTCACTTTACTGTCACTTTTGGGACGGATTAACACCTCCTCCAAAGTTGTAATAACCCCCTATATGAGTTTAATGAGAAGAGTGATAAGCTGTCAGCTAGACAGTATAAAATTAATAAGAAAAAAGAACATCTGGCATATAATTGCTTTAGTTTCATAGACTACCAAACTCCACATGAGATCAGTGAGGCATTTCAAGATTATTTTTCAGGACTTTACACTGAAACCCTGGAGGTGTATCTAATAGATATACATGCTTTTTTTGACCCAATTTCCGACTAAAAGCCTAACAATGGAAAAGTCCAAAACTCTTTTTAATCCAATAACCAAAGACAATATAACAACATTTAATAACATCAACAATAAATCATAAAGCTTCTGGGCAAGATGGGCTGCCTATAGAAATGTGGAAAACTGTAAAAGCAAATCTGGTCCCATAACCCAGTTAATAGAACCAAGTCATGGGCCCAGATGTGCACATCCCAGGCTGTCTTTATCTTCTACAATCCTTTATGCATAGCTGCTTTTGGGGTCAAATGCCATGATACTAAAATCACTAAGAAATAAATCAGTCAGCATTTTCTGACAGTGGTGTATGTTTGTGTAAATGAAGAAGCAGAACAGGCCATTCACACCATTCAGAAGCAGCAGTTTAAAATACTTATACTGGAAACCTTTGTTATTTGCAAGCAATATAGTATTAATGAGTTATTGCAGGGAGACCTATCCCCCGATCATCTAATTAACTGAAGCACAGAAGCATCTATAGGAAGGTCTCAAGTAAATACGGGATCCCGCCAGGCCTCCAACAAAATTTATAGCTAACTTCATCATCTCATCTTAGCACCATCACCTCACATCCATCCTTACATTCATAAATCTATCTGCAGCCTTTTATGTCAATAATCGCCAAATGCTACTTCTCCCCAAATACCCTCTGCATTCCATGCTCCATGCTTATAATGCTATCCATGCAATAAAGGCACCATAAAACCTACCAGTACTCTGGACTACTGCTAAAAGGCCTTCCACAGTACTCCTTAACACCACTCGATTAAGTCTTAAACCTCCCCACTACAACCCAAGGTAATCTCCAAAGGTACAACCACCTCCATTCTATTGCCACCAAGCTAGAAGGCACTCTGCTCAAAACAATGCTGTCTACAAGCTGTTGACACTGAATTTTAGAGCCTACCAGCAACCTAAGACCTACCAATCAGCCCCACATAATTTCACCCAACCCGCTTTGAGCAGCATCTGCATTATGGTCCTTCCACTTTTCAGGATCTGTCCAACGGAACTTGCTTCCAGTCTACATTGGCCAGTGCCTCACTGTAAAGATATAAGACTGTATGCACATTGTCTGCATTTCTATAGGTGCCTAAGTGGTGTTTGTTCTTGCAGCCACATATATCACACAATGTACAGCCATTATAACAAATAACAAATTCACTTAAAATAGCCCAGGCTCTGTCAATGCTTGATTTGCAATAGCACCTGACATTATTGAGAACAGGAAGTAGCACATGCAGTCGGATTACCATGTACAGAAGTACTGTTGGATATAAAGAGACAACTCATGTCATTTATTGTATTTCATGGTTTTTGTAACATTTTCTAACTTTGAAGAAGACCATAGTTATCAGAGTTGTAACAATCAGGAAGTAGAGTATTCACCCACTGAATAGAGTCCTTTATGTGAGGCCCGAAGAACAAGTTACTTACCTTCGGTAACGCCTTTTCTGGAGGAGGCATATTTTAGTTGCAGATTCGTTACCTTAGAATTTCCCCCAGGCGTCAGTCTGAATCCAGAGATTTTTCTCAAGCAGTACCCCTGTGCGCCGTTAGGTGGCGTCCGGTGGCTTCACATTCCCCATCGGCGTCATATGTGCTAGATATGACATTGATGGACCTAGACAGACGCCATCCAGGGCCACTGACATCAGTTTTTTTTCACAACTTTCCACGCCAGAAGCGCAGAGCCATGAAGAACACTGACCACTGGTGCGTCAGAACTAGGGCCCTATAAAGGAAGTCCCTAGAAATCAGATTGCAGAGCGGGGAGGATGGGTGAGTCGGTAAAGAATCTGCAAGTAGAAGAAGTCTTTACCAAACAAATAAGGCATTACCGAAAGTAAGTAACTTGTCCATCGGATAGAGACTTCTAGTTGCACGTTCCTTACTATAGAACAGATACCCAAGCAATATCATCCCGAGAGGAGGGTCTGCGAGCCAACATCATACTAGGAAGTCCAGCAGGACAGAATGGCCAATGTGCCTGTCCCTCCATACCTGACTGTCTAGGCAGTAGTGCTAGGTGCACATGTGCAGAGACACCCATGTTGCTGCCTGACAGATGTCCTGGACTGCATGCTAATGCAGTGGTTGCAGATGATGCTCTGATCAAATGAGCGTACAAACCCTCGGGGGTTGCTTTTTAGCCAATGCCTAGCACATTTGAATGCAGAGAACAACCCATCTAGAGATGGTTCTCTTCTGCACTGCCCAACCTTTTTTCGCACTCACTTACCCAATGAAGAGTTGATCATCCACCTGGAACTCTTTGGTATGATTAAGGTAGAATGCCAATGCTCTTTTTGGGTCCAGGTGGAGGAGTCTCCCCTCTTCCTTAAAAGGACTACGGGGAGCGTAAAAAGTAGGCAAGGTGATGGATTGGCCTACATGAAAGGGCGTGACCAGTTTTGGCAAAAAAAAGCCCTGGTGCGAAGCACCACTTTGTCAGGATAGATGGAAAGGTAGGATGGCTTAGATGACAATGCCTACAGCTCACTAACCCTGCGGATGTAATGGCTACAAGGAAGGCTGTTTTTAACGTCAGAAGCCTGAGAAGACAATTATGGAGCGGCTCAAAGGGAGCACACATTAAGAAAATAAGAAGCAGATTCAAAACCCTTTGGGGCATTATGAATGGTGATGGAGAAAACATATGGGTAAGACCCTTAAGGAATCTACTGACATAGGAGATTTAAACAATGAGGGTTGGTCAGGTAATCTCAGAAAAGAAGAAATAGCAGACAACCTTTGAGGGTGCCCAAAGCAGAGCCCTGCTGGGCCAAAGAAAGTATAAACAAGAGGACATCGGAAAGAAGGGCAATGGAGAGGGGAATCAACAGACTTGTCTGTGTACCATGCCAACAGGCTAATACCGTTTTGGTGGAGGGATAGCTGGCTGCCAAGATAACGTTACAGACTTTGGGTGGAAGGTCAAAAGCTGTCAACTGCTGCCGCTCAATCTCCACGCATGAAGGAGGAGACTGGACAGGTTCGGGTGGAGAACCCTACCCTGCTGCTGCAACAGAAGATCCTCCCAAAGATGCAGTCTAATCAGAGGATCGATGACCATGTTCAATAGCTTCGGATATCAGAGTCTTCATGCCCAGTCACGAGACACAAGGATTACTTGGGCCCAGTTGTTCTTGATCTTCTTGAGAACTCTGGGCAGAAGTGGTATGGGCAGAAAGGTATACAAGAATCCTGTGCTCCACTCGAGATGAAGTGTTGCAGAGCGAGTGCCACCTTGGAAACTCCAACACGCAAAACTGCTGACATTGCGCCTTCTCTGTGGAGGTGAACAGATCCAACCAAGACTCTTTCCACTGCTGAAAGAGACTTTGCACCACCTCTGGATGGAGATGCCATTCATGACCGATCAGGCATTGTTGGCTGAGTTCGTCCGCTCTGGCATTCATGGAACCTGCCAGGTGTTGAACCACCAGGAAAAATGCCCTGATGCCCGAGCCATGTCCAGAGGCACGGAGTCTCCTGGCAAAGGGTCCACGACCCCATCCCGCCCTGCTTGTTGCAATACCTCATGGCAGTGGTGTTGTTCATGAACACCTGTCCTACTCTCCCTTTTAGAGAGGGAAGGAATGCTTTAATTACCAGTCTGATCGGCAAAGCTCCAAAAGGTTGATATGGAGCCCAGACTCCGCCGGAGACCAGCCGCCTCTGATCTCTGCCTCTCCCATTTGGCCACCCCATCCCAGGAGTGCTGCATCTCTCACTACTGTCAGATCTGGTTGGGGAAGGGAGAGGGATCTGCTTCTGACCCAATCGAGGTTCAAGAGCCACCACTGCAGATCTTGTGCAGTTCCCTCCGAGATCTGTTCCATGTCAGAGATATTACCCTGATGTTGTGCACACTGGAACTTCAAGTCCCACTGCAGAGCCCGCATATGCCATCTGGCATGTGTCACCAGCAGGATGCAGGAGGCCATGAGGCCCAACAGCCTCGGAGTCAATCTCGCAGAAATCCAGGATAGAGGCTGAAACATCGGTATCATACCCTGAATATCTTGGACTCACCACTCGGGAGGATAAGTCTGAAACTGCACCGTGTCCAGAACAGCTCTGAGGAAAGGAAGTGTCTGAGAGGGAGTCAGGTATAACTTCGGCACGTCTATAGTGAACCCCAGCTAATGCAGGAAGTCCGCCATAGTCTGGAGGTGAGAGACAACAGCCTGGGGCGAGCCTGCCTTAAAAAACCAGTCATCGAGATAGGGGAATACTGAAACCCCTGATCTGGGCAGATGAGCTGCAACCACCGCCATCACCTTGGTGAACATCAAAGGGGCGCTGGGAAGGCCAAAGAGGAACATGGTGAACTGAAAATGCTTGTGGCCTACCATGAATCACAAGTAATGTCTGTGGGCAGGCAGGGTGGGAATATGGAAATAGGTGTCCTGCAAGTCTAATGTTATCATCCAGCCTCCTGGGTCTAGGGAAGATAGAATCTCAGACAGAGTGGGCATCCTGAACTTCTCCTTCCTGAGGAAGAGATTGAGGGACCGGAGGTCTAGGTTAGGGAGAAGGCCCTTGTATTTCTGGGTACCAGAGAGTAGCTGGAGTAACAACCACAACCTCTTTCTGGCACAGGGACCCTCCTTCATCTGATTGTAGGATGGTGGCATGGATGGAGGGGTAGTCTTGAAGGGGAGGGAGTAGCCCCTCTGGACTATTTGCAAAACCAACCTGTCTGACGTGATGGACTACCAGCGGGGCAGGTGATGGCAAAATGGTGGGAAAGCATCAGAGTAGGAAGGTTTGGAGGCTGCTGCAGAGGGGTGGAGGCGGTGGACTGACTATACCCCTGGCTCCCTGATCCACGAGGACTCTGGATCCCATGCAGAGGTTGAGCAGCATGCGCAACACGGTCACTGGAGGGGAATGGATGTGGTTGGGCACCCCTTCCGTAGCTATGAAAAGGGTGATAAGTAGCCTGAGGCAAGGTGCAGCTGCGAGGCCCTGGGACTTGGCCATAGCCTGGGACTCCTTAGAGCACTCAAGCCCTGAGTCTGCTTTGTCTCCAAAGAGATGGGTACCATCAAAGGGCATGTCCATAAAAGTGGATACGACATCTCCCGAAAAGCCAGACATCCTCAACCAAGCATGGTGCAGTAAGGCCACCGTCAATGAAACCGATCTGCCTAGTGAGTCAGTTGTATCCAGCCCAAATCGTATTGTGAACTTCGCTGCGTCTCTCTCGTCAGCAACAGCTTGGGAGATAATGGCCTGGGTTTCCTCTGGAACCTGTGGCAGCACCTGTGCAACCATGTCCCATAAAGTATGGGTGTAACAGGACAAAAGTCATGCGGTGTTCACAGACCACAAAGCCAGACTGGAGGAAGAAAACATCTTCTCCCCAAGCTGATAAAGCTTCTTGGATTCCCGATCTGGGGGGACAGAAGGGAATGCATCCAGGGACATGGAGGCTTGGCTAACTAAGCTCTTAGTGGTTAGATATTATGTTAGGAACACTGGGTCATTTGGAGCTGGTCTATGGCGGCGGGAAATTATTCTGTTCACAGGAGCACCTGTGCTGGGTTTGGACCAGGTCCCCAGCAGGACATCAATGAGGGCTTCATTAAAAGACAAAAGGGGTTCAGAAGTGGATGCCCCTGGCTGAAGCACCTCTGTCAGGAGATTAGTCCTGACTGCCACTGAAGGCAGCTCAAGGCCCAGGACCTCGGCCGCTCTCCACACCACCACGGAGTAGGACGCTCCCTCCTCCGGACCAACGGTAGGGGGAGAAAGCATGCCAATGTCGCTGGAAGTGTCCAGATCAGTGTCCTCACCAAGGTTCATCCACCAGTCCATGAGATCTTCTAGATGGTATTCCAGAGGGTCCAGCGACCCTTCCCAATCCTCAACATACCCCAACCCCAACCCAAGAGAATAAGGTTTAGTATGTGAGCTAGGGAGCAAGGTCTCTGTCAAAGTCAGAGACTACTTTGCACAATGCCGGTCAGCGCTGTGTCGAAGTCGGCAATGAAGATGGAGTCGATGCCGACTGTGGGCACAGGCGGAGTCAGGACATTGATAACGGAACCGTTGTTGTGGAAGGTCGAGTTGTTACGACCAACACTGGTTCGGATCCAGGAACAGATGCACGGGTGCCCCCCCGGAGCTGAGGCCAAAGCCGCTGGTGCGGAACCTGAGGGGACCCCTGCCAACTCCACAGGGCCCAAAGGCGCTCCAGCAGAGTAGGACTGTCCAAATATGAGGCACATGGCCTCACAGAACTCACAGATCTAGGAAGGGGTCGGTCCGGCTCCCGGAATCTCAGTAAGGCGTGGAGTCGACCCAGAAGCAGGCTCCAAGGATGGAGGCCTGGAACGACAATGCTCCTTTTCCCTCGTCGTGTCGGCTGACGGACAGGGATGAAGTTGAAGAACACTTGTTCTTCTTCGACTTCTTTTTGTGCTTTCACTTACCCGACCGTCCTGAGGACCTGGAGTGCGGACGTTGAAGAAAGGGGGCTCTGCAACCATTCTTGGGACCTTCCCCTCAACCAAGATCGGAAGTGATGCCCAGATGAGCAAAAGCCTGCAATGAGCTTTAGGGACTGCTTCCAAAAAGCTTTCGGATTCATGGCCCTGCACTCAGAACACGATTTTTGGTCATAGTCTAAACACCACAAGTACACGAGGTGCGGATCCGTCAAGGACATCGCCTGATGACAGGATCTCAGGGCTTGAACCCGGTCCTGTATGACGACATCCTTGTCACACCAGGAATGTAGACACTCAAAAATCTTTGACAAAACATTGAAAAAAAAAGTCAAAAAGTGACTGAGGGGTAGCTCTTCTTCGGATCTGTGCTTGGCTGGCATGGAAAGAAAAGAACTGACAGCGCGCCGGGGAGGCGCCTATATAGGTCCCACAACATCATATCTGGCGCACACGATGCAAACAATGGACACAGGGCCAACCAACACCACCTAACAGAGCACAAGGGTGCTGCTCGAGAAAAAGCTCCAGATTCAGACTGATGCCTGGGTGAAATTGTAAGGTAAGGAATCTGCAACTAGAAGTCTCTATCAGATACACTTTTTTGCAACTGACAAATCCATGAAGCTTGTTATATGTGAAGAAAATCGAAATCTGTTAGGCCGTTACTATTTCTTCTCATTGAGAGCTTTACAACATATATTCTACCATCATGTGATACCCTCTTACTGTGGAATCACATCTTCACATAGCGAAGGCCTTAAACATCATCAAAACATAAAACCTATTAATTTTAGGGTGAAGTAAAAGTATATGTAAAAGCCACGTATAATACTGAATTATCCTATGAAGCAACAATAGCATGCAACTGATAATAAACAGTGAAATACACTTTGAAAATAACTTAAAATTAATTTTGGAACAACAAATGCCCGAGTCTGAGAAGTGCTTATTGCATAAAACAATTTGGGTTACCCATGCCAACAGGTGACTGAGGAATCAGAACCATTAACTCTGCCTACTAACTCGTTGGCAAGTTAACAAACTAAAGCATTGAGAGGTTCCACCAAACACTACAACGGTAGAAATCTAAACTACTTTTGTTTAAGGCTGTGTTAATCTGCTTTCAGTGAATGTCCAATATCTTTCTACTCCCACACACACATCACATAAAACGAAAATAAGTAATTACCTGTTCGGCATTACTAAGCTTCAGATGGGCAGCTGCCTCATCTTTCGTGAGCAGGATGCAGTTCCATGGAGTCCATTCCAAGTACTTATTCCACCTGACTATGGCCAAATCAAAGAGATCGTCCCAAGAACTGAGAATTGACTGTGCAGCCCAAATATTCTCAACCAGGTACTGGATATCCTGCTCCTGTGGTGTCAAGTCAAGAAAGGAGAATCGTGATGCACTGAAAGCAGGTATATTGGCAATAAGAATAGTAATTTTAAACTATACATATATTAAATTAATGTGCAGAGGCACAAAATGTTTGTTTCTGTGGCAACATGATTACATTAAAATATGGGGAGAGGTCAAAAGAACACAGCAAATCTATAGAATGCACATCAGATGGCAATGCATTTGCTCATGGCCTATTTCTATATGAGACACACTTACTAAGTTGCCAGGGAACACAAGGGGCAATGCAGAAGCAAAATGGAAATGTGCAGTGCGCATGTGTCTGGTGGTATGTATCCATACACAAAATGGCACAAGGGTAAATTACAAAAAACACAAACCCAAGAAAGTAATATTTGTCTTAGAATACGAGCTGCACACTGGAAACACCAGGAAATAGAGATATGCAAATAGCTACAAACTCCACAAAGGACAACAATGGCATCAGGTGTAAAGATTAACAAAAGGAGACAAGTGTGTACAAACATCACAAATGACAGCAGCAGTTGCAGGATTAAAGAAAAATATGCTACAAGTGAATACTAACATCAGAAGCCAACACGTAAAAAGTAAAGAATAGGAGAAAAAGGCAAGTGCCACCATAACCATCACAAAGGACAGCAAAGGAGACAGGACTAAAGGATAAGAGAATGAGGCGAGTGATTACTGAATCACAAAGAAAAGCACCACTATTTGATGCAAAGAATAAGTGAATAGGGCAAGAGATCATTACCAACCCAAAGGATAGCATAAAAGACATAGGCCCTCATTCCAACCCTGGCGGTCATAGACCGCCAGGGTGGCTGTCCATGGAAGCACCGCCAACAGGCTGGCGGTGCTTCATGTGGTCCAGCCGGGTCCGGCGGTTTCCCGCCGGATTAGCCCCGGCTGGGAGAATCCTCCATGGCGGCGCTGCAAGCAGCGCCGCCATGGGGATTCCGACCCCCTTCCCGCCAGCCTGTTTCTGGCGGTTTTCACCACCAAAAACAGGATGGCAGGAACAGGTGTCCTGGGGCCCCTGGGGGCCCCTGCACTGCCCATGCCAATGGCATGGGCAGTGCAGGGGCCCCCTAACAGGGCCCCAGCATGATTTTCACTGTCTGCATAGCAAACAGTGAAAATCGCAACGGGTGCAACTGCACCCGTCGCACCCCTGCAACACCGCCGGCTCCATTCGGAGCCGGCTTCTTTGTTGCAGGGCCTTTCCCGCTGGGCCGGCGGGCACTCTCTTGGCGGGCGCCCGCCAGCCCAGCGGGAAAGTCTGAATGGCCCCCACGGTCTTTTGACCGCGGAGCGGTCATTTGGCGGCGTAAGTTTGGCGGGAGGCGACCGCCGCCCGCCAAACTTAGAATGACCCCCATAGAAATAGAATAAGAGAAACAGGCAAGTAAAAAAGAGAGAGGCATGTCTTTAAAACACCCCAAAGGTCAGTAGAAGTGGCAAGACTAAAGAATAAGAGAAGTGCAAAGGATTACAAACGCCACAAATAAAAGCACTAATGGTAGACATAAAGAGTAAGAGACAAGTACAAGAGATCACTACCATCCTACCATCACAAAGGACAGCAATAGTTGGAGGTATACACCATAGGAGAGATAGAGAAAAATCAGGTGTTTATTGACACCACTCAGGACAGCAACAAGGGAAGGAGAAATTATTGAAATGAAGAGGGCTATGATTTGTATGCTTTATGTCTCAATGCTTTCAAATCAAAATATAGTTGACACATAAGAAAAAATGCATAACCCAGTTTACTATAATAGAAATGTAAGAGATAAAGGCAACGTTCAGCAGAATGTCAGACGCAGAGAGTGGCAAACTAGGCCTAAGAGAAACAGTGCCACTGCGGTTGTCAGCAGACTAGGTTTTTATACTTCCTAGCTCCCAATGAAGTGCGAATGTGCATAAAGGGCAAATATGTACCTCTTGTAGTTACACCTGTTCCTTCCTTCAGAAAGGTGGTAGAGGATTTAGGTGTGGGGGTGATGTGGCACCTATTTAGCAGGGTCCATTGCAGCTGCCCTAACAAGCTAAACATATCTTCTATCAGACTACTGCAAAGAAGGTGTCACCCGTACAGAAGACCATGGGGAGTGTGAAAGAGATCATGAAGTGGGTGACTACTGATTTTGCACCAAGTGGGGTCACAGAAAGACAGGGCAGAGTAAGATGGATAAACATGTGACACAATGTGCCATAGTTAAAATGTTGGTGGTGTGGGTAGGATTGATTTCCAACAGCAGTCATGCCTGCAGCTCATACCACGCAGTAATGACACTACCGAAATAATATCGATTTTGGCGAAAACAAACATTATAATAAGCATTTGCAATGCAACAGGTCTCGCGTTTGCTCGGGTTAGAGCTATTAGTGTTGTAAACTCTTAACCGGGCTTTTCTTGCCACACAAATTGAAAATAAAAAAAAACAATTGCGCTATGTAAAATGCATTGCGATCACGCTGAAATTGAAAAACAAAAAAACGAATGTGATTGCACTATGTAAAACCCAGCGTGATCGCACTACGTGGAAAATAAAAAGATAAAGTAGTCCAGAAGCTATGCTGAAAACATGGAGCCTCGTATGTTTTCAGTAGTTGGCCGGTGCGCTTGAGGAGAGCTAAACACCAGAAAAGGCATGACGTATGCATGCCTTTCACTAATGAAATCAAGCGGATTTTAAAAGGCAAGCCCACGAACCGATGAAAGTGACAGGCGTGAACTGGGCATGGTTAAATCACAAAGAGAGATTACAACAGGGACGGAGCGCTCAACCCTAAAAACATGGGCTTGTGAGAGTTGTTGGTAACAACATGCCACACTGTCTTTGCGTTGAAAAAGATCCAAATTCAGCACACCTGTACACTACCAACGAAAAAGGACAGCAGCCAATCTACATTAACCAAACAAAAAACTACATATCCCAACAATGCTGGTAGTCTATAATGCTCAATCCTAGGCCTGCTCTCCATATAAATGTCTCTGCCTCCTTAGTCCTTCCTCTTTCTTTGCTGCTTGCCGCCAAAGCTAAGTACTCCATTAAATTATTTAGATTGCTAATATAAAAGATTGCCCGTGTGTTTAACTTTAATTACGGCTATGAGCAGGAGCGGGGATTGAGCGGCGCTTAACTGGGGAATCTCTTTCTCCTATAGATCACACACGCTGTCGAGCTCTCACTTTGGCGACCCCTTCTTCCTTCTTCGGTTCGGCCGCGTTGAGTGCTGACGGTTTTATTGCATGATTTTGGCTTTTTGGAGCGACTGTGTGGTGCACTCTATTTTTTCCCCTTTGGCGTGTGTGTAGGTGCCCTCCTTGGGAGGCCATGCAAGTGCTCGCAACAAGAGGACTCTGTCCTCTTTCTATTTCCACAGACACATGTGCGTGAGATGATCTCCCACATCGTTGCATTTCAGAGATTGCCTCAAGTGCAGCGCTTCGTCTAAAGTGTGCATAATCCCCTTAGAACGCCCGAGGCAGCACATAAACAGAGAATGGCTTTGTCCTAGGGAAAAGTTGGGCAGGTGCTCCCTCCACACTGCCTTTGGCCATGTTTGAGAGGTATATCTCTCATTTGATTAGGAGTTTCTCCTGTTTTTGACTTGCCAGGGCTTTTTTTCCTCCCCTTGTTGGAACTCCTCCACCTCCTCTTGCCTTCTGGAATGGCGTATTACGCAGAAAAGGACGTATATTTACAAGAAGAGGAAGAAGTGCTCTCTGAACTCTGTTGAGGTACGGACAGGTAGAATTGATGGGGCGTCCCCCAACCAAGACACTGAATAGAGACAGTCAGCCTTCTGATGTGGGCCTTGCCCCAAGAGCCTCAATGGGGACTATTTCCTCAGCAGAAATGTTTTCACAGATGGCTTCATCGGTCCTCAAAGATCATGAATATGGACATGGAGTTTCTCTTGATCCTTCTGGCCCATATTTGACTTTTGCTCCTCCACGCACTAAGGCATCTCACTCCTCTGCTTCAACGGCTTCTCCCTCAGACCAAGTGTTAGACGATACCAAACAGTCTCGCAAATAAAAACGTAAGACCCATCATACCATGGCTGACACTGTGGTTCAAAGGAACCTATTTGTTCATCCTGAAAATATACTTAACCCAAGATCTACAGAATGGATGCCCTCGGTCGAGGTTGCGTATTATGTGCAAGAGAGGTTACGCAAACGTTTCTACAAGGACGTGCGTAATACTTTATGTTCAGAATGTCCTCGTCCCTCGTTACTCAGCAAAGTTGGTGATACCCTGGACCTGGACCCTAGTATGGCCACATTCCTCAAACAAATCGCGAAAGACGCTAAGAAAGTTCTGGATAGGGCCTGGAGAGGTTGCCAGGACAAACGCTTGGATAATTCAAGGCCCATTACCAAGATCCTGGAACTGGCAGTGCAGGCAAAAGACTCCAGTACCCTATTGGACTCTGAGGCCATTCTAGAATGGGAAAAGAGAGCAATATGCCTCCGAGAGAACGCAAACTGTGCCATGTCCACGGAATGGAGGAAATCCTTCCTAATGAGAATAAACCCTAAAATGGCTGAGATGGCTCCTTCAGAACCTGGAACCCTAGCAAACGGTCTGCTTTTCGGAGACAAATTTGTGAAAGATCTGGGCAAATATGTCTCCACTTTCTTCACTCTTGACAAAGCCCAGACCTCTATGAAGAAGTTGTTTCGCAGAGGCCTTTTTACCAGGGCCGGATGAAATCGAGGCCAAGCGCCAGGCCGAGGTTTCTATCAGACCTCCACAGGTTACTCCCAGAGGGGGCGCAGCTCCTTTCAATCAACCTCAGGATTCTACCCTTTCCGAAACAGGAGAAGCTGTGGTCGTGCCCACAGAGGTGGTGGGAGAAGTGGCTTCAGCTCCACAGACGTCACTGCATCAAGTGAGAGTAACCACCTTTTAAGAGGTTATTCTAAGGGGGAGGTTTAAATGGCATCTAGCTGCCTGGGATTGTATTTCTCAAGATCCGTGGATTTGAAGAACAGTTCAAGGTTACAGGATGGAGCTTTACTCCTCTCCCAAACAAGACATTGCCCACCTTCCTGTTTGTTTTTCCCAGTCAGAGAGCAGTTTCGTAGACGACTAAATAATTTCACTGCTTCACAAACAAGCAATATTCAAGCTGGACCCTCACCCAACAGCTTTTCGTCAGCACAAACATTCTGGTGCAGAAAAAAAGGTGGGGGTTATCGTTTAGTGCTAAACTTAAAGATGTTCAACTCATCGATAGTGTACCACCATTTCAAGATGGAGGGTGTCCATCTTCTAAGAGATCTCTTACACGAAAGAGACTGGCTTATCCGGCTAGATCTCAAAGATGCTTATTTAACAGAGCCGGTTTTCAATCCACATTGTTGTTTTCTTCAAATTTGTTGGCGAAACCAATGGTACGAGTTCACTGTCCGTCCCTTCGGACTGTCATCAGCCCCTTGGTGCTTCACCAAACTGCTAAGACCGGTGGTGCAAAATCTATCTCAACGACATTTTAATCATGGCCCAAACCAGAGAACTGGTTTTATTGCACCTTTCTTGGACTATTCAGATTCTGCAAGGTCTGGGGTTTCTGATAAACTCCGACAAGTCAATCATGAATCCCTCTCAATGCATAGAATTCTTGGGTTTCCAAGTAGATTCCATCAAAGCGCAGTTGAAATTAGTGAAACGAGCCTTAATAGAATTGAACATTTTTTACGTGATAGCTAGAAAAGATTTTATTGTGTGGACACACATTATTGTGTACTGATTTTATGACATATTAAAAGTTTGAGAAATTTGTGCAAAGATGACACAGACGAGATATATTTTAACTTCTGTCTATATTTTCAGCAGGTGTTCATCAGAACTTTGGTTTGCATGAATAGCATTCCCATTTTTGCCTGGGTTCATGAAAGAGTTATATTAAAACTAGCTTGCCTTACAACTAAAAAGAGTTATATTAAAATTAGCAAGCCTTACAACAAGTGTGGACTCAGTGTTATGAAATCATTTAACCAAGCAACTCTTTTTTATAAGATCTAGATCCCAAATATTTCAGTAGTCTTACCTAGTGACCTTCACCCAACCCATGGTCTGGGCTATGGAAGAGCAGATGGATGCTTGAAAGAAGGGAATGCAAGGAGCAAGCAGCAGGTATGTGTAACTGAAACAGCTCACCTCCATATCTGAGGGGCTTTATAACGGACATCAAAAGCCCACAGGAAAAGTTAATGGAATTAACAAAACATGGCCATGAAAAAGCCTTCGAAGGTTCTCATGGGAGATGGGTAAGGAAGAAGGAGGCCAAAACCCCAACAACTCAGACATATACTGATATAGTCAAATCAGTTGTAGCCATCCCAAATAACTGAATCGAATTGGATGTCTCTGAACACACCACAAATGTATACCCAACGTGGACGTCATTTAGGGGCCACCAGGTTGGCTTGCCCCATTCGACCCCTGGCCCTGATTTTGCGACCCCTGACCTCAGAGGTGGCAAAATCAGTGCCAGGAAGACAGTTGAAGCTTGTCCTTACGTCTCAGCTGGGGCTCGACTTTGTTTTCTCTCCTTTTTTTATTACATTAATAGTGAATAATGAACACTATTCACTATTAGTGTAATAAAAATTGATGAACAATTAACTGAATTTGCCCTTCCCTGGCAGTTGAGGTAAGTAAAAGATGCTTTTAAATGTATGTTGTGTGCATGCTTGCGGGTTAGTGTGTGTTACACATGAGAGAGAGCGTGTAAGTGTGAGCATGTGAGTGGAGTTGAAGTTCTAAGGGCGTGTGATGCCACATCCTGCTACCCCTGGCATTTTGGTGAATTGACGTTCACGATACCAGCCCAAAATGTCCTCACAATCCCAGGCATAATGAGAGGTGAAAAATTCCTCAAACGTTCGCAAGCAACTAGCCTGTGAAGTTGAGGTATTGAGGCACACGAAAAAGGAAATGTGCATTCTAACTGAGTCTCAAAAGCTGAAACGTCCAAAGAAGAGCACTTCAGACTCCCAAATACCACCCCCAAATAGGTTTATAAAACCTGCACCTACCAGACATTGTAGATGCTTCACTCTGAACAAACGTAAATAATCTCCTCGGTACCAACTAACAGATCGTGCCCCATGCCCCAGCAAGGCGCCCATAATAATAGCATCAAGGGAATGCAAAATGCCTCGACGAGTACCAATCGAGAACCCAAAGCCACAGAAGCTGAAGAGGCAAACGCCACGGATTACTAAACAGTTACATGGAGGTCAGGTGAAGAGAAAACATTAAACAAAAAGCTTCCCTGAGGTAAGCAACCTTGTTGCATAGTAATAGAAACCAATAGTAAAAAACCTAATCCAAGATCTTTTTCAAGACAAGAGAGACTTGAGTTCAAAAGAGCCATGGACCGTCAGGAGGGAACCCCCCTGAAATGCTTGGGAATTAATGGGTGGCACAAGGAAAGGCTGGTTTGAAGGTTCTTTTGTCAGAGCACCTACAATTCCTGCGGCGACTTTCAGTCACAAGGCAGGATACTCCTAATGGCTGCACGGTCGATGCATGTGGCTAAGGCGGGTTAGTGGAAACCCAGGGCCTTGCAAGGATCTCTAGTAAAAAAAGCTTTTGGAGATTCCGATACCATCAAAAATAAGTTGGGAAATTTCGATACCATATAGGATATATTTGCCAAAAGCCAGGTGGCTCTTAACACTTAACACAGACTCCATTATCTGGTCCTTCTACTATGCCTGCCCTTCCATTATCCATGAAGAAAAAATGATTCCTACATACAGACCCACCACACTCTCATACCTTGCTCCCACATAGTCTTCTAAATAGTTAGACCATCAGGTTGCGCACTCGTTTCACCCCAGGTAGATTTTAACTCTAGGAATCCCAACCACCCTGGCTCAAAACTATGACCGTAAACCGATTCTGGAACTTATTCTGTGGCATCAGGAGGGTTAAGTGATTGGGTGAGACAACCATGCCACCATAACCCAGACACTGAGCAAAGAGCACAAAAAAGGATGGGCTACTGAAGAGCCATGCATTGTGTGCTAATGTGTTGGGTGAGGTGATGCATGTTGCGTGAAACGTGGTGGTGTATTCTATAGAGCGACATGTGTGTGGTGCACAGGAATGTGCTTTGTTATTTGTCACATTCTGTCTTAGTGGAGTGTTGTTTGTTAATCTGTTGGTGTTACAGTGTTTTGTGTGGTTTTATAGCATGCATTTTTGGACTATGTACAGTGGGCTATTTCTTGATGAAGGGTTGGGGGAACAAGTTAACTTTCCTACTCATACAACAATACGTCCCCATTGCTGAAAGAACCACCTAAGTGCACAAGTGAGTGAGGGCACTACTCATAGGAAAAACGAGTCACACACACACTGAAAGTGTACTATCTACTGAGTGATTTCTAGTACATTTACCAAAGCACCCAGATTTTAATGTGCAGTATAAGTGGTTCATCGAAATTACACACCAGCAACAAATGCAATCCGAATCAAATATTTAGTTTATCTAAAGAGCTAAATAATTATTCCATCTTCAAGAAGGAGTATGGAAAAAAGCCAAACGTGCTCGAAAAACGCTAAAGCTGCGATCTCTGAGTAACTGATTAAATAAACGCACACATGGTTAAAACAATGCCTGCACCAAATTCAATACTAATGGAAAAGTAAAAGGAATGCCTGTCAGGGTATCAAAAGCAAGCAGTTTAAGAGTTGATGGGACTATTTCAAGTTGAAGGTAAACCATGGAGCTGAGACCCATTGCCATAAGGAAGAAAATCTTGCCAAAAGGAGTTAGTATCTTGCTGTGATTGACCCTCAACTCAAGAATCAATTTGATATTTTGTACCTGCAACAAGAAAGCAATATTGGCATCATCTTCGTAATCTGCCTCTGATTTTTTGAGCTGCTTGAGGAGCAATCTGTACTTTGAAAGGTCTTCTCGTCTACGCGCTCGATTGTCCAGCTTGGCACACTGACGACACCGATCCACAGTGCGAGCATTAATCGAAAGAGTGAATTCTGTGGATGGTAAGTAGCTTTTGCAACCGGGGCAGAAGTAAATGTTTTTGGACAGTATTGTCGGGTCTTGTGGCACCTGTAAAGACAAAATAAATGAAAAACATGTTTAAAGACAAAATTGACCAATGGTTGAAGTGTATTTGGGGTTTCACTAACATTTGGTATTTTTAATATCAACGCTACACTTCAGTAGCATTTACTATTATTTACAAAAGTCAAAATGAAATGTCAATCCTGTTCCAGTTAGTACCATACTACATAGAGCTGTACTATAGTCCTTCGTTCATGAAGGAGAACATGGAGTAGCAATATATTAATCAATGGCTCTTCTCTGTATAGAGGGCATGATGAAATAAAATCAATAAAGGAAGCAGCCTAGCACAGCCAATCACTTCACCTATGCACCCAAGTGAAATGCTCCTCCTCTTCCATAAAAAAGGAATTGAATCGAGCATGGCATCAATCGATATTATGTTTCTGCTACATTTGAAAACTACCATCAACCCAGCTACTATCTGTTAAATTTTGAACATATTTCCTAAAACAGTGACATCTTAAACTTAAAATGAAAATGTTTTTGTATGTTTTAACACTATAAAATTTACAGCTTAGCTCTGAGCCTTTTTTCTGAAGTGCAAATGAATAAATCCTTTTAGAAGGTATTATTTGTCTTTGATTATAATGTGGCATTCAAAGCCCATCTGCATCTACCCTGTCACTGCCCAGGCTGTCCATGTCCCTATGTGTGCTGTCTGTATAATGCACCACAGGCAATGCTGGTAGAACAACAAAATGCATAGGAAGCATAAGATGTCACAAAGCAGCTGCATCCTCTCAGGTGTTATGTGCTGAGAGACTTCCTAGAAGTTGGCACACGAGTGGTTCTGGTCTTACTTGGCACCTCAATGTAGTCCCACTCTGAGTAGGTCCCTTATGATTACCTAGATGGGTTAATGCACATAGAAAACTGGCACACAGAACAAATATCAGACAAAAGTAATGTGCATTTGTTCACAGGCCCTGAATACCAAGAAACCCAGTTAACCACTGTAGGAAGTTGGCTCTGTATGTGCTATTTCAAAGTAAGGAATAGCATGCACAGAGTCCAAGGGTTCCCCTTAGAGGTAAAATAGTGGTAAAAATAGATAATACTAATGCTCTATTTTGTGGTAGTGTGGTCGAGCAGTAGGCTTATCCAAGGAGTAGTGTTAAGCATTTGTTGTACATACACATAGACAATAAATGAGGTACACACACTCAGAGACAAATCCAGCCAATAGGTTTTTATATAGAAAAATATCTTTTCTTAGTTTATTTTACGAACCACAGGTTCGAATTCTACATGTAATATCTCATTCGAAAGGTATTGCAGGTAAGTACTTTAGAAACTTCAAATCATCAAAATTGCATGTATACTTTTCAAGTTATTCACAAATAGCTGTTTTAAAAGTGGACACTTAGTGCAATTTTCACAGTTCCTAGGGGAGGTAAGTATTTGTTAGGTTAACCAGGTAAGTAAGACACTTACAGGGCTTAGTTCTTGGTCCAAGGTAGCCCACCGTTGGGGGTTCAGAGCAACCCCAAAGTCACCACACCAGCAGCTCAGGGCCGGTCAGGTGCAGAGTTCAAAGTGGTGCCCAAAACGCATAGGCTAGAATGGAGAGAAGGGGGTGCCCCGGTTCCGGTCTGCTTGCAGGTAAGTACCCGCGTCTTCGGAGGGCAGACCAGGGGGGTTTTGTAGGGCACCGGGGGGGACACAAGCCCACACAGAAATTTCACCCTCAGCAGCGCGGGGGCGGCCGGGTGCAGTGTAGAAACAAGCGTCGGGTTGGTAATGGAAGTCAATGGGAGATCTAGGGATCTCTTCAGCGCTGCAGGCAGGCAAGGGGGGGGTTCCTCGGGGAAACCTCCACTTGGTCAAGGGAGAGGGACTCCTGGGGGTCACTCCTCCAGTGAAAGTCCGGTCCTTCAGGTCCTGGGGGCTGCGGGTGCAGGGTCTCTCCCAGGTGTCGGGACTTAGGATTCAAAGAGTCGCGGTCAGGGGAAGCCTCGGGATTCCCTCTGCAGGCGGCGCTGTGGGGGCTCAGGGGGGACAGGTTTTTGTACTCACAGTCTTAGAGTAGTCCTGGGGTCCCTCCTGAGGTGTTGGATCGCCACCAGCCGAGTCGGGGTCGCCGGGTGCAGTGTTGCAAGTCTCACGCCTTTTGCGGGGAGCTTGCAGGGTTCTTTAAAGCTGCTGGAAACAAAGTTGCAGCTTTTCTTGGAGCAGGTCCGCTGTCCTCGGGAGTTTCTTGTCTTTTCGAAGCAGGGGCAGTCCTCAGAGGATGTCGAGGTCGCTGGTCCCTTTGGAAGGCGTCGCTGGAGCAGGATCTTTGGAAGGCAGGAGACAGGCCGGTGAGTTTCTGGAGCCAAGGCAGTTGTCGTCTTCTGGTCTTCCTCTGCAGGGGTTTTCAGCTAGGCAGTCCTTCTTCTTGTAGTTGCAGGAATCTAATTTTCTAGGGTTCAGGGTAGCCCTTAAATACTAAACTTAAGGGCGTGTTTAGGTCTGGGGGGTTAGTAGCCAATGGCTACTAGCCCTGAGGGTGGGTACACCCTCTTTGTGCCTCCTCCCAAGGGGAGGGGGTCACAATCCTAACCCTATTGGGGGAATCCTCCATCTGCAAGATGGAGGATTTCTAAAAGTTAGAGTCACTTCAGCTCAGGACACCTTAGGGGCTGTCCTGACTGGCCAGTGACTCCTCCTTGTTTTTCTCATTATTTTCTCCGGCCTTGCCGCCAAAAGTGGGGCCTGGCCGGAGGGGGCGGGCAACTCCACTAGCTGGAGTGGCCTGCTGGGTTGGCACAAAGGAGGTGAGCCTTTGAGGCTCACCGCCAGGTGTGACAACTCCTGCCTGGGGGAGGTGTTAGCATCTCCACCCAGTGCAGGCTTTGTTACTGGCCTCAGAGTGACAAAGGCACTCTCCCCATGGGGCCAGCAACATGTCTCGGTTTGTGGCAGGCTGCTAAAACTAGTCAGCCTACACAGATAGTCGGTTAAGTTTCAGGGGGCACCTCTAAGGTGCCCTCTGTGGTGTATTTTACAATAAAATGTACACTGGCATCAGTGTGCATTTATTGTGCTGAGAAGTTTGATACCAAACTTCCCAGTTTTCAGTGTAGCCATTATGGTGCTGTGGAGTTCGTGTTTGACAGACTCCCAGACCATATACTCTTATGGCTACCCTGCACTTACAATGTCTAAGGTTTTGCTTAGACACTGTAGGGGTACCAGGCTCATGCACTGGTACCCTCACCTATGGTATAGTGCACCCTGCCTTAGGGCTGTAAGGCCTGCTAGAGGGGTGTCTTACCTATACTGCATAGGCAGTGAGAGGCTGGCATGGCACCCTGAGGGGAGTGCCATGTCGACTTACTCGTTTTGTCCTCACTAGCACACACAAGCTGGCAAGCAGTGTGTCTGTGCTGAGTGAGAGGTCTCCAGGGTGGCATAAGACATGCTGCAGCCCTTAGAGACCTTCCTTGGCATCAGGGCCCTTGGTACCAGAAGTACCAGTTACAAGGGACTTATCTGGATGCCAGGGTCTGCCAATTGTGGATACAAAAGTACAGGTTAGGGAAAGAACACTGGTGCTAGGGCCTGGTTAGCAGGCCTCAGCACACTTTCAATTGTAAACATAGCATCAGCAAAGGCAAAAAGTCAGGGGGCAACCATGCCAAGGAGGCATTTCCTTACACAACCCCCCCCCAAACGAAAGAGGATGAGACTAACCTTTCCCAAGAGAGTCTTCATTTTCTAAGTGGAAGAACCTGGAAAGGCCATCTGCATTGGCATGGGCAGTCCCAGGTCTGTGTTCCACTATAAAGTCCATTCCCTGTAGGGAGATGGACCACCTCAACAGTTTAGGATTTTCACCTTTCATTTGCATCAGCCATTTGAGAGGTCTGTGGTCAGTTTGAACTAGGAAGTGAGTCCCAAAGAGGTATGGTCTCAGCTTCTTCAGGGACCAAACCACAGCAAAGGCCTCCCTCTCAATGGCACTCCAACGCTGCTCCCTGGGGAGTAACCTCCTGCTAATGAAAGCAACAGGCTGGTCAAGGCCATCATCATTTGTTTGGGACAAAACTGCCCCTATCCCATGTTCAGAGGCATCAGTCTGCACAATGAACTGCTTAGAATAATCTGGAGCTTTGAGAACTGGTGCTGAGCACATTGCCTGTTTCAGGGTGTCAAAGGCCTGTTGGCATTCCACAGTCCAGTTTACTTTCTTGGGCATTTTCTTGGAGGTGAGTTCAGTGAGGGCTGTCACAATGGATCCATATCCCTTCACAAACCTCCTGTAGTACCCAGTCAAGCCAAGGAATGCCCTGACTTGAGTCTGGGTTTTTGGAGCTACCCAGTCCAGAATAGTCTGGATCTTGGGTTGGAGTGGCTGAACTTGGCCTCCACCTACAAGGTGTCCCAAGTAAACCACAGTTCCCTGCCCTATCTGGCATTTGGATGCCTTGATAGAGAGGCCTGCAGATTGCAGAGCCTTCAAAACCTTCCTCAGGTGGACCAGGTGATCCTGCCAGGTGGAGCTAAAGACAGCAATATCATCAAGATAAGCTGTGCTAAAGGACTCCAAGCCAGCAAGGACTTGATTCACCAACCTTTGGAAGGTGGCAGGGGCATTCTTTAAACCAAAGGGCATAACAGTAAACTGATAATGCCCATCAGGTGTGGAGAATGCTGTCTTTTCTTTTGCTCCAGGTGCCATTTTTATTTGCCAGTACCCTGCTGTCAAGTCAAAGGTACTTAGAAATTTGGCAGCACCTAATTTATCAATGAGCTCATCAGCTCTTGGAATTGGATGGGCATCTGTCTTGGTGACAGAATTGAGCCCTCTGTAGTCCACACAAAACCTCATCTCTTTCTTTCCATCTTTGGTGTGAGGTTTGGGGACTAAGACCACTGGGCTAGCCCAGGGGCTGTCAGAGCGCTCAATCACTCCCAATTCCAGCATCTTGTGGACTTCCACCTTGATGCTTTCCTTAACATGGTCAGACTGTCTGAAGATTTTGTTCTTGACAGGCATGCTGTCTCCTGTGTCCACATCATGGGTACACAGGTGTGTCTGACCAGGGGTTAGGGAGAAAAGCTCAGGAAACTGTTGTAGGACTCTCCTACAATCAGCCTGCTGTTGGCCAGAGAGGGTGTCTGAGTAGATCACTCCTTCTACTGTGCCATCTTTTGGGTCTGATGACAGAAGATCAGGGAGAGGTTCACTCTCTGCCTCCTGATCCTCATCTGTTACCATCAGCAGATTCACATCAGCCCTGTCATGGAAGAGCTTAAGGCGGTTCACATGGATCACCCTCTTGGGGCTCCTGCTTGTGCCCAGGTCCACCAGGTAGGTGACCTGACTCTTCCTCTCTAGCACTGGGTAAGGGCCACTCCATTTGTCCTGGAGTGCCCTGGGAGCCACAGGCTCCAGAACCCAGACTTTCTGCCCTGGTTGGAACTCAACCAGTGCAGCCTTTTGGTCATACCAAAACTTCTGGAGTTGTTGGCTGGCCTCAAGGTTTTTGGTTGCCTTTTCCATGTACTCTGCCATTCTAGAGCGAAGGCCAAGTACATAGTCCACTATGTCCTGTTTAGGCTCATGGAGAGGTCTTTCCCAGCCTTCTTTAACAAGGGCAAGTGGTCCCCTTACAGGATGACCAAACAGAAGTTCAAAGGGTGAGAATCCTACTCCCTTCTGTGGTACTTCCCTGTAAGCGAAAAGCAGACATGGCAGGAGGACATCCCATCTCCTTTTGAGTTTTTCTGGGAGCCCCATGATCATGCCTTTTAATGTCTTGTTGAATCTCTCAACTAAGCCATTAGTTTGTGGATGGTAGGGTGTAGTGAATTTATAAGTCACTCCACACTCATTCCACATGTGCTTTAGGTATGCTGACATGAAGTTGGTACCTCTGTCAGACACCACCTCCTTAGGGAAACCCACTCTGGTAAAGATACCAATGAGGGCCTTGGCTACTGCAGGGGCAGTAGTCGACCTAAGGGGAATAGCTTCAGGATACCTGGTAGCATGATCCACTACTACCAGGATATACATATTTCCTGAGGCTGTGGGAGGTTCTAGTGGACCAACTATGTCCACACCCACTCTTTCAAAGGGCACCCCCACCACAGGAAGTGGAATGAGGGGGGCCTTTGGATGCCCACCTGTCTTACCACTGGCTTGACAGGTGGGGCAGGAGAGGCAAAACTCCTTAACCATGTTGGACATGTTGGGCCAGTAGAAGTGGTTGACTAACCTCTCCCACGTCTTGGTTTGTCCCAAATGTCCAGCAAGGGGAATGTCATGGGCCAATGTTAGGATGAACTCTCTGAACAGCTGAGGCACTACCACTCTCCTAGTGGCACCAGGTTTGGGGTCTCTGGCCTCAGTGTACAGGAGCCCATCTTCCCAATAGACCCTATGTGTTCCATTTTTCTTGCCTTTGGACTCTTCAGCAGCTTGCTGCCTAAGGCCTTCAAGAGAGGGACAGGTTTCTTGTCCCTTACACAGCTCTTCCCTTGAGGGTCCCCCTGGGCCCAAGAGCTCAACCTGATAAGGTTCAAGCTCCAAAGGCTCAGTTCCCTCAGAGGGCAGAACTTCTTCCTGAGAAGAGAGGTTCCCTTTCTTTTGCTGTGTTGCAGTTGGTTTCCCAACTGACTTTCCTTTTCTCTTGGTAGGCTGGGCCATTCTTCCAGACTCCAGCTCTACTTGTTCACCCTGTGCCTTGCATTGTGCTCTGGTTTTCACACACACCAGTTCAGGGATACCCAGCATTGCTGCATGGGTTTTTAGTTCTACCTCAGCCCATGCTGAGGACTCCAGGTCATTTCCAAGCAGACAGTCCACTGGGATATTTGAGGAGACCACCACCTGTTTCAGGCCATTGACCCCTCCCCATTCTAAAGTAACCATTGCCATGGGATGTACTTTTCTCTGATTGTCAGCGTTGGTGACTGTGTAAGTTTTTCCAGTCAGGTATTGGCCAGGGGAAACCAGTTTCTCTGTCACCATGGTGACACTGGCACCTGTATCCCTCAGGCCCTCTATTCTAGTCCCATTAATTAAGAGTTGCTGTCTGTATTTTTGCATGTTAGGCGGCCAGACAGCTAGTGTGGCTAAATCCACCCCACCCTCAGAAACTAGAGTAGCTTCAGTGTGGACCCTGATTTGCTCTGGGCACACTGTTGATCCCACTTGGAGACTAGCCATACCAGTGTTACCTGGATGGGAGTTTGGAGTGGAACCTTTCTTGGGACAGGCCTTGTCTCCAGTTTGGTGTCCATGCTGTTTACAGCTATGACACCAGGCCTTTTTGGGATCAAAGTTTTTACCCTTGTACCCATTGTTTTGTGAAGAGGCTCTGGGCCCACCCTCCTGTGCAGGTTTTTGGGGGCCTGTAGAAGACTCTTTACTATTTTTAGTTTTGGTTGTCTCATCACCCTTCCCCTGGGGAGTCTTTGTGACCCCTTTCTTTTGGTCACCCCCTGTTGAAGTCTTGGACACCCTTGTCTTGACCCAATGGTCCGCCTTCTTTCCCAATTCTTGGGGAGAAATTGGTCCTAGGTCTACCAGATGCTGATGCAGTTTATCATTGAAACAATTACTCAACAGGTGTTCTTTCACAAATAAATTGTACAGCCCATCATAATTACTTACACCACTGCCTTGAATCCAACCATCTAGTGTTTTCACTGAGTAGTCAACAAAGTCAACCCAGGTCTGGCTCGAGGATTTTTGAGCCCCCCTGAACCTAATCCTGTACTCCTCAGTGGAGAATCCAAAGCCCTCAATCAGGGTACCCTTCATGAGGTCATAAGATTCTGCATCTTGTCCAGAGAGTGTGAGGAGTCTATCCCTACACTTTCCTGTGAACATTTCCCAAAGGAGAGCACCCCAGTGAGATCTGTTCACTTTTCTGGTTACACAAGCCCTCTCAAAAGCTGTGAACCATTTGGTGATGTCATCACCATCTTCATATTTAGTTACAATCCCTTTAGGGATTTTCAACATGTCAGGAGAATCTCTGACCCTATTTATGTTGCTGCCACCATTGATGGGTCCTAGGCCCATCTCTTGTCTTTCCCTCTCTATGGCTAGGATCTGTCTTTCCAAAGCCAATCTTTTGGCCATCCTGGCTAACTGGATGTCCTCTTCACTGGGGCTATCCTCAGTGATTTCAGAGGTGTTGGTCTCTCCTGTGAGGGAACCAGCATCTCTGACTATTATTTTTGGAGTCAGGGTTTGAGGGACCCTGTTCTCCCTAGATAGGACTGGTAGGGGGGAATTGTCCTCCAAGTCACTATCCTCTTCCTCTGAGTTGCCACCCTCAGAGGGGTTGGCCTTTTCAAACTCTGCCAAAAGCTCCTGGAGCTGTATTTTGGTAGGTTTGGGGCCCATTGTTATTTTCTTTATTTTACAGAGTGACCTTAGCTCCCTCATCTTAAGATGGAGGTAAGGTGTGGTGTCGAGTTCCACCACAGTCACATCTGTGCTAGACATTTTGCTTCTAAAAGTTGGAATACTTTTTAAGAATCTACAACTGGTTCTAGAATCTAATTCAAACTTTTAACAAACTTTTAAACTCTAAAAGACAATGCTAAACAGGGACTTAACACACAAGGCCCTAGCAGGACTTTTAAGAATTTAGAAAAATTTCAAATTGCAAAAATCAATTTCTAATGACAATTTTGGAATTTGTCGTGTGATCAGGTATTGGCTGAGTAGTCCAGCAAATGCAAAGTCTTGTACCCCACCGCTGATCCACCAATGTAGGAAGTTGGCTCTGTATGTGCTATTTCAAAGTAAGGAATAGCATGCACAGAGTCCAAGGGTTCCCCTTAGAGGTAAAATAGTGGTAAAAATAGATAATACTAATGCTCTATTTTGTGGTAGTGTGGTCGAGCAGTAGGCTTATCCAAGGAGTAGTGTTAAGCATTTGTTGTACATACACATAGACAATAAATGAGGTACACACACTCAGAGACAAATCCAGCCAATAGGTTTTTATATAGAAAAATATCTTTTCTTAGTTTATTTTACGAACCACAGGTTCGAATTCTACATGTAATATCTCATTCGAAAGGTATTGCAGGTAAGTACTTTAGAAACTTCAAATCATCAAAATTGCATGTATACTTTTCAAGTTATTCACAAATAGCTGTTTTAAAAGTGGACACTTAGTGCAATTTTCACAGTTCCTAGGGGAGGTAAGTATTTGTTAGGTTAACCAGGTAAGTAAGACACTTACAGGGCTTAGTTCTTGGTCCAAGGTAGCCCACCGTTGGGGGTTCAGAGCAACCCCAAAGTCACCACACCAGCAGCTCAGGGCCGGTCAGGTGCAGAGTTCAAAGTGGTGCCCAAAACGCATAGGCTAGAATGGAGAGAAGGGGGTGCCCCGGTTCCGGTCTGCTTGCAGGTAAGTACCCGCGTCTTCGGAGGGCAGACCAGGGGGGTTTTGTAGGGCACCGGGGGGGACACAAGCCCACACAGAAATTTCACCCTCAGCAGCGCGGGGGCGGCCGGGTGCAGTGTAGAAACAAGCGTCGGGTTGGTAATGGAAGTCAATGGGAGATCTAGGGATCTCTTCAGCGCTGCAGGCAGGCAAGGGGGGGGTTCCTCGGGGAAACCTCCACTTGGTCAAGGGAGAGGGACTCCTGGGGGTCACTCCTCCAGTGAAAGTCCGGTCCTTCAGGTCCTGGGGGCTGCGGGTGCAGGGTCTCTCCCAGGTGTCGGGACTTAGGATTCAAAGAGTCGCGGTCAGGGGAAGCCTCGGGATTCCCTCTGCAGGCGGCGCTGTGGGGGCTCAGGGGGGACAGGTTTTTGTACTCACAGTCTTAGAGTAGTCCTGGGGTCCCTCCTGAGGTGTTGGATCGCCACCAGCCGAGTCGGGGTCGCCGGGTGCAGTGTTGCAAGTCTCACGCCTTTTGCGGGGAGCTTGCAGGGTTCTTTAAAGCTGCTGGAAACAAAGTTGCAGCTTTTCTTGGAGCAGGTCCGCTGTCCTCGGGAGTTTCTTGTCTTTTCGAAGCAGGGGCAGTCCTCAGAGGATGTCGAGGTCGCTGGTCCCTTTGGAAGGCGTCGCTGGAGCAGGATCTTTGGAAGGCAGGAGACAGGCCGGTGAGTTTCTGGAGCCAAGGCAGTTGTCGTCTTCTGGTCTTCCTCTGCAGGGGTTTTCAGCTAGGCAGTCCTTCTTCTTGTAGTTGCAGGAATCTAATTTTCTAGGGTTCAGGGTAGCCCTTAAATACTAAACTTAAGGGCGTGTTTAGGTCTGGGGGGTTAGTAGCCAATGGCTACTAGCCCTGAGGGTGGGTACACCCTCTTTGTGCCTCCTCCCAAGGGGAGGGGGTCACAATCCTAACCCTATTGGGGGAATCCTCCATCTGCAAGATGGAGGATTTCTAAAAGTTAGAGTCACTTCAGCTCAGGACACCTTAGGGGCTGTCCTGACTGGCCAGTGACTCCTCCTTGTTTTTCTCATTATTTTCTCCGGCCTTGCCGCCAAAAGTGGGGCCTGGCCGGAGGGGGCGGGCAACTCCACTAGCTGGAGTGGCCTGCTGGGTTGGCACAAAGGAGGTGAGCCTTTGAGGCTCACCGCCAGGTGTGACAACTCCTGCCTGGGGGAGGTGTTAGCATCTCCACCCAGTGCAGGCTTTGTTACTGGCCTCAGAGTGACAAAGGCACTCTCCCCATGGGGCCAGCAACATGTCTCGGTTTGTGGCAGGCTGCTAAAACTAGTCAGCCTACACAGATAGTCGGTTAAGTTTCAGGGGGCACCTCTAAGGTGCCCTCTGTGGTGTATTTTACAATAAAATGTACACTGGCATCAGTGTGCATTTATTGTGCTGAGAAGTTTGATACCAAACTTCCCAGTTTTCAGTGTAGCCATTATGGTGCTGTGGAGTTCGTGTTTGACAGACTCCCAGACCATATACTCTTATGGCTACCCTGCACTTACAATGTCTAAGGTTTTGCTTAGACACTGTAGGGGTACCAGGCTCATGCACTGGTACCCTCACCTATGGTATAGTGCACCCTGCCTTAGGGCTGTAAGGCCTGCTAGAGGGGTGTCTTACCTATACTGCATAGGCAGTGAGAGGCTGGCATGGCACCCTGAGGGGAGTGCCATGTCGACTTACTCGTTTTGTCCTCACTAGCACACACAAGCTGGCAAGCAGTGTGTCTGTGCTGAGTGAGAGGTCTCCAGGGTGGCATAAGACATGCTGCAGCCCTTAGAGACCTTCCTTGGCATCAGGGCCCTTGGTACCAGAAGTACCAGTTACAAGGGACTTATCTGGATGCCAGGGTCTGCCAATTGTGGATACAAAAGTACAGGTTAGGGAAAGAACACTGGTGCTAGGGCCTGGTTAGCAGGCCTCAGCACACTTTCAATTGTAAACATAGCATCAGCAAAGGCAAAAAGTCAGGGGGCAACCATGCCAAGGAGGCATTTCCTTACACAACCCCCCCCCAAACGAAAGAGGATGAGACTAACCTTTCCCAAGAGAGTCTTCATTTTCTAAGTGGAAGAACCTGGAAAGGCCATCTGCATTGGCATGGGCAGTCCCAGGTCTGTGTTCCACTATAAAGTCCATTCCCTGTAGGGAGATGGACCACCTCAACAGTTTAGGATTTTCACCTTTCATTTGCATCAGCCATTTGAGAGGTCTGTGGTCAATTTGAACTAGGAAGTGAGTCCCAAAGAGGTATGGTCTCAGCTTCTTCAGGGACCAAACCACAGCAAAGGCCTCCCTCTCAATGGCACTCCAACGCTGCTCCCTGGGGAGTAACCTCCTGCTAATGAAAGCAACAGGCTGGTCAAGGCCATCATCATTTGTTTGGGACAAAACTGCCCCTATCCCATGTTCAGAGGCATCAGTCTGCACAATGAACTGCTTAGAATAATCTGGAGCTTTGAGAACTGGTGCTGAGCACATTGCCTGTTTCAGGGTGTCAAAGGCCTGTTGGCATTCCACAGTCCAGTTTACTTTCTTGGGCATTTTCTTGGAGGTGAGTTCAGTGAGGGCTGTCACAATGGATCCATATCCCTTCACAAACCTCCTGTAGTACCCAGTCAAGCCAAGGAATGCCCTGACTTGAGTCTGGGTTTTTGGAGCTACCCAGTCCAGAATAGTCTGGATCTTGGGTTGGAGTGGCTGAACTTGGCCTCCACCTACAAGGTGTCCCAAGTAAACCACAGTTCCCTGCCCTATCTGGCATTTGGATGCCTTGATAGAGAGGCCTGCAGATTGCAGAGCCTTCAAAACCTTCCTCAGGTGGACCAGGTGATCCTGCCAGGTGGAGCTAAAGACAGCAATATCATCAAGATAAGCTGTGCTAAAGGACTCCAAGCCAGCAAGGACTTGATTCACCAACCTTTGGAAGGTGGCAGGGGCATTCTTTAAACCAAAGGGCATAACAGTAAACTGATAATGCCCATCAGGTGTGGAGAATGCTGTCTTTTCTTTTGCTCCAGGTGCCATTTTTATTTGCCAGTACCCTGCTGTCAAGTCAAAGGTACTTAGAAATTTGGCAGCACCTAATTTATCAATGAGCTCATCAGCTCTTGGAATTGGATGGGCATCTGTCTTGGTGACAGAATTGAGCCCTCTGTAGTCCACACAAAACCTCATCTCTTTCTTTCCATCTTTGGTGTGAGGTTTGGGGACTAAGACCACTGGGCTAGCCCAGGGGCTGTCAGAGCGCTCAATCACTCCCAATTCCAGCATCTTGTGGACTTCCACCTTGATGCTTTCCTTAACATGGTCAGACTGTCTGAAGATTTTGTTCTTGACAGGCATGCTGTCTCCTGTGTCCACATCATGGGTACACAGGTGTGTCTGACCAGGGGTTAGGGAGAAAAGCTCAGGAAACTGTTGTAGGACTCTCCTACAATCAGCCTGCTGTTGGCCAGAGAGGGTGTCTGAGTAGATCACTCCTTCTACTGTGCCATCTTTTGGGTCTGATGACAGAAGATCAGGGAGAGGTTCACTCTCTGCCTCCTGATCCTCATCTGTTACCATCAGCAGATTCACATCAGCCCTGTCATGGAAGAGCTTAAGGCGGTTCACATGGATCACCCTCTTGGGGCTCCTGCTTGTGCCCAGGTCCACCAGGTAGGTGACCTGACTCTTCCTCTCTAGCACTGGGTAAGGGCCACTCCATTTGTCCTGGAGTGCCCTGGGAGCCACAGGCTCCAGAACCCAGACTTTCTGCCCTGGTTGGAACTCAACCAGTGCAGCCTTTTGGTCATACCAAAACTTCTGGAGTTGTTGGCTGGCCTCAAGGTTTTTGGTTGCCTTTTCCATGTACTCTGCCATTCTAGAGCGAAGGCCAAGTACATAGTCCACTATGTCCTGTTTAGGCTCATGGAGAGGTCTTTCCCAGCCTTCTTTAACAAGGGCAAGTGGTCCCCTTACAGGATGACCAAACAGAAGTTCAAAGGGTGAGAATCCTACTCCCTTCTGTGGTACTTCCCTGTAAGCGAAAAGCAGACATGGCAGGAGGACATCCCATCTCCTTTTGAGTTTTTCTGGGAGCCCCATGATCATGCCTTTTAATGTCTTGTTGAATCTCTCAACTAAGCCATTAGTTTGTGGATGGTAGGGTGTAGTGAATTTATAAGTCACTCCACACTCATTCCACATGTGCTTTAGGTATGCTGACATGAAGTTGGTACCTCTGTCAGACACCACCTCCTTAGGGAAACCCACTCTGGTAAAGATACCAATGAGGGCCTTGGCTACTGCAGGGGCAGTAGTCGACCTAAGGGGAATAGCTTCAGGATACCTGGTAGCATGATCCACTACTACCAGGATATACATATTTCCTGAGGCTGTGGGAGGTTCTAGTGGACCAACTATGTCCACACCCACTCTTTCAAAGGGCACCCCCACCACAGGAAGTGGAATGAGGGGGGCCTTTGGATGCCCACCTGTCTTACCACTGGCTTGACAGGTGGGGCAGGAGAGGCAAAACTCCTTAACCATGTTGGACATGTTGGGCCAGTAGAAGTGGTTGACTAACCTCTCCCACGTCTTGGTTTGTCCCAAATGTCCAGCAAGGGGAATGTCATGGGCCAATGTTAGGATGAACTCTCTGAACAGCTGAGGCACTACCACTCTCCTAGTGGCACCAGGTTTGGGGTCTCTGGCCTCAGTGTACAGGAGCCCATCTTCCCAATAGACCCTATGTGTTCCATTTTTCTTGCCTTTGGACTCTTCAGCAGCTTGCTGCCTAAGGCCTTCAAGAGAGGGACAGGTTTCTTGTCCCTTACACAGCTCTTCCCTTGAGGGTCCCCCTGGGCCCAAGAGCTCAACCTGATAAGGTTCAAGCTCCAAAGGCTCAGTTCCCTCAGAGGGCAGAACTTCTTCCTGAGAAGAGAGGTTCCCTTTCTTTTGCTGTGTTGCAGTTGGTTTCCCAACTGACTTTCCTTTTCTCTTGGTAGGCTGGGCCATTCTTCCAGACTCCAGCTCTACTTGTTCACCCTGTGCCTTGCATTGTGCTCTGGTTTTCACACACACCAGTTCAGGGATACCCAGCATTGCTGCATGGGTTTTTAGTTCTACCTCAGCCCATGCTGAGGACTCCAGGTCATTTCCAAGCAGACAGTCCACTGGGATATTTGAGGAGACCACCACCTGTTTCAGGCCATTGACCCCTCCCCATTCTAAAGTAACCATTGCCATGGGATGTACTTTTCTCTGATTGTCAGCGTTGGTGACTGTGTAAGTTTTTCCAGTCAGGTATTGGCCAGGGGAAACCAGTTTCTCTGTCACCATGGTGACACTGGCACCTGTATCCCTCAGGCCCTCTATTCTAGTCCCATTAATTAAGAGTTGCTGTCTGTATTTTTGCATGTTAGGCGGCCAGACAGCTAGTGTGGCTAAATCCACCCCACCCTCAGAAACTAGAGTAGCTTCAGTGTGGACCCTGATTTGCTCTGGGCACACTGTTGATCCCACTTGGAGACTAGCCATACCAGTGTTACCTGGATGGGAGTTTGGAGTGGAACCTTTCTTGGGACAGGCCTTGTCTCCAGTTTGGTGTCCATGCTGTTTACAGCTATGACACCAGGCCTTTTTGGGATCAAAGTTTTTACCCTTGTACCCATTGTTTTGTGAAGAGGCTCTGGGCCCACCCTCCTGTGCAGGTTTTTGGGGGCCTGTAGAAGACTCTTTACTATTTTTAGTTTTGGTTGTCTCATCACCCTTCCCCTGGGGAGTCTTTGTGACCCCTTTCTTTTGGTCACCCCCTGTTGAAGTCTTGGACACCCTTGTCTTGACCCAATGGTCCGCCTTCTTTCCCAATTCTTGGGGAGAAATTGGTCCTAGGTCTACCAGATGCTGATGCAGTTTATCATTGAAACAATTACTCAACAGGTGTTCTTTCACAAATAAATTGTACAGCCCATCATAATTACTTACACCACTGCCTTGAATCCAACCATCTAGTGTTTTCACTGAGTAGTCAACAAAGTCAACCCAGGTCTGGCTCGAGGATTTTTGAGCCCCCCTGAACCTAATCCTGTACTCCTCAGTGGAGAATCCAAAGCCCTCAATCAGGGTACCCTTCATGAGGTCATAAGATTCTGCATCTTGTCCAGAGAGTGTGAGGAGTCTATCCCTACACTTTCCTGTGAACATTTCCCAAAGGAGAGCACCCCAGTGAGATCTGTTCACTTTTCTGGTTACACAAGCCCTCTCAAAAGCTGTGAACCATTTGGTGATGTCATCACCATCTTCATATTTAGTTACAATCCCTTTAGGGATTTTCAACATGTCAGGAGAATCTCTGACCCTATTTATGTTGCTGCCACCATTGATGGGTCCTAGGCCCATCTCTTGTCTTTCCCTCTCTATGGCTAGGATCTGTCTTTCCAAAGCCAATCTTTTGGCCATCCTGGCTAACTGGATGTCCTCTTCACTGGGGCTATCCTCAGTGATTTCAGAGGTGTTGGTCTCTCCTGTGAGGGAACCAGCATCTCTGACTATTATTTTTGGAGTCAGGGTTTGAGGGACCCTGTTCTCCCTAGATAGGACTGGTAGGGGGGAATTGTCCTCCAAGTCACTATCCTCTTCCTCTGAGTTGCCACCCTCAGAGGGGTTGGCCTTTTCAAACTCTGCCAAAAGCTCCTGGAGCTGTATTTTGGTAGGTTTGGGGCCCATTGTTATTTTCTTTATTTTACAGAGTGACCTTAGCTCCCTCATCTTAAGATGGAGGTAAGGTGTGGTGTCGAGTTCCACCACAGTCACATCTGTGCTAGACATTTTGCTTCTAAAAGTTGGAATACTTTTTAAGAATCTACAACTGGTTCTAGAATCTAATTCAAACTTTTAACAAACTTTTAAACTCTAAAAGACAATGCTAAACAGGGACTTAACACACAAGGCCCTAGCAGGACTTTTAAGAATTTAGAAAAATTTCAAATTGCAAAAATCAATTTCTAATGACAATTTTGGAATTTGTCGTGTGATCAGGTATTGGCTGAGTAGTCCAGCAAATGCAAAGTCTTGTACCCCACCGCTGATCCACCAATGTAGGAAGTTGGCTCTGTATGTGCTATTTCAAAGTAAGGAATAGCATGCACAGAGTCCAAGGGTTCCCCTTAGAGGTAAAATAGTGGTAAAAATAGATAATACTAATGCTCTATTTTGTGGTAGTGTGGTCGAGCAGTAGGCTTATCCAAGGAGTAGTGTTAAGCATTTGTTGTACATACACATAGACAATAAATGAGGTACACACACTCAGAGACAAATCCAGCCAATAGGTTTTTATATAGAAAAATATCTTTTCTTAGTTTATTTTACGAACCACAGGTTCGAATTCTACATGTAATATCTCATTCGAAAGGTATTGCAGGTAAGTACTTTAGAAACTTCAAATCATCAAAATTGCATGTATACTTTTCAAGTTATTCACAAATAGCTGTTTTAAAAGTGGACACTTAGTGCAATTTTCACAGTTCCTAGGGGAGGTAAGTATTTGTTAGGTTAACCAGGTAAGTAAGACACTTACAGGGCTTAGTTCTTGGTCCAAGGTAGCCCACCGTTGGGGGTTCAGAGCAACCCCAAAGTCACCACACCAGCAGCTCAGGGCCGGTCAGGTGCAGAGTTCAAAGTGGTGCCCAAAACGCATAGGCTAGAATGGAGAGAAGGGGGTGCCCCGGTTCCGGTCTGCTTGCAGGTAAGTACCCGCGTCTTCGGAGGGCAGACCAGGGGGGTTTTGTAGGGCACCGGGGGGGACACAAGCCCACACAGAAATTTCACCCTCAGCAGCGCGGGGGCGGCCGGGTGCAGTGTAGAAACAAGCGTCGGGTTGGTAATGGAAGTCAATGGGAGATCTAGGGATCTCTTCAGCGCTGCAGGCAGGCAAGGGGGGGGTTCCTCGGGGAAACCTCCACTTGGTCAAGGGAGAGGGACTCCTGGGGGTCACTCCTCCAGTGAAAGTCCGGTCCTTCAGGTCCTGGGGGCTGCGGGTGCAGGGTCTCTCCCAGGTGTCGGGACTTAGGATTCAAAGAGTCGCGGTCAGGGGAAGCCTCGGGATTCCCTCTGCAGGCGGCGCTGTGGGGGCTCAGGGGGGACAGATTTTTGTACTCACAGTCTTAGAGTAGTCCTGGGGTCCCTCCTGAGGTGTTGGATCGCCACCAGCCGAGTCGGGGTCGCCGGGTGCAGTGTTGCAAGTCTCACGCCTTTTGCGGGGAGCTTGCAGGGTTCTTTAAAGCTGCTGGAAACAAAGTTGCAGCTTTTCTTGGAGCAGGTCCGCTGTCCTCGGGAGTTTCTTGTCTTTTCGAAGCAGGGGCAGTCCTCAGAGGATGTCGAGGTCGCTGGTCCCTTTGGAAGGCGTCGCTGGAGCAGGATCTTTGGAAGGCAGGAGACAGGCCGGTGAGTTTCTGGAGCCAAGGCAGTTGTCGTCTTCTGGTCTTCCTCTGCAGGGGTTTTCAGCTAGGCAGTCCTTCTTCTTGTAGTTGCAGGAATCTAATTTTCTAGGGTTCAGGGTAGCCCTTAAATACTAAACTTAAGGGCGTGTTTAGGTCTGGGGGGTTAGTAGCCAATGGCTACTAGCCCTGAGGGTGGGTACACCCTCTTTGTGCCTCCTCCCAAGGGGAGGGGGTCACAATCCTAACCCTATTGGGGGAATCCTCCATCTGCAAGATGGAGGATTTCTAAAAGTTAGAGTCACTTCAGCTCAGGACACCTTAGGGGCTGTCCTGACTGGCCAGTGACTCCTCCTTGTTTTTCTCATTATTTTCTCCGGCCTTGCCGCCAAAAGTGGGGCCTGGCCGGAGGGGGCGGGCAACTCCACTAGCTGGAGTGGCCTGCTGGGTTGGCACAAAGGAGGTGAGCCTTTGAGGCTCACCGCCAGGTGTGACAACTCCTGCCTGGGGGAGGTGTTAGCATCTCCACCCAGTGCAGGCTTTGTTACTGGCCTCAGAGTGACAAAGGCACTCTCCCCATGGGGCCAGCAACATGTCTCGGTTTGTGGCAGGCTGCTAAAACTAGTCAGCCTACACAGATAGTCGGTTAAGTTTCAGGGGGCACCTCTAAGGTGCCCTCTGTGGTGTATTTTACAATAAAATGTACACTGGCATCAGTGTGCATTTATTGTGCTGAGAAGTTTGATACCAAACTTCCCAGTTTTCAGTGTAGCCATTATGGTGCTGTGGAGTTCGTGTTTGACAGACTCCCAGACCATATACTCTTATGGCTACCCTGCACTTACAATGTCTAAGGTTTTGCTTAGACACTGTAGGGGTACCAGGCTCATGCACTGGTACCCTCACCTATGGTATAGTGCACCCTGCCTTAGGGCTGTAAGGCCTGCTAGAGGGGTGTCTTACCTATACTGCATAGGCAGTGAGAGGCTGGCATGGCACCCTGAGGGGAGTGCCATGTCGACTTACTCGTTTTGTCCTCACTAGCACACACAAGCTGGCAAGCAGTGTGTCTGTGCTGAGTGAGAGGTCTCCAGGGTGGCATAAGACATGCTGCAGCCCTTAGAGACCTTCCTTGGCATCAGGGCCCTTGGTACCAGAAGTACCAGTTACAAGGGACTTATCTGGATGCCAGGGTCTGCCAATTGTGGATACAAAAGTACAGGTTAGGGAAAGAACACTGGTGCTAGGGCCTGGTTAGCAGGCCTCAGCACACTTTCAATTGTAAACATAGCATCAGCAAAGGCAAAAAGTCAGGGGGCAACCATGCCAAGGAGGCATTTCCTTACAACCACCATAAGGAGATAGTAGTACAACTTGATGGGTGACTTGATAAGTACTTTATTATGCAAATCACAGGGCAGAACCATGTTATATTCTCTGGTTTCTTGTCCATCTATTTACATGACAGCCCTGACTATACTAACTTCATACCAACCACCATATCTGTGGAAACGACAATGTATCCATAGCTGAAGTAAGGTCTTCTGAGGTCCCAATACATTATCATACTCATCCTTGTTAATCTGCAAATTTCTTCCAGTGGATCAACCAAATGCATCACAGCTTCCAGATAAACCCATTGATACTATTTAACGGATGTCTGTTCAAATATAGGGCTGTGACGAATACTTATCTGCAACTGTTCGCTGAAAACTAAATGCATCTACCTTAAGAAGTCTTGCCACTTCCGGGTTAAACATTGGTGTTTTGATATACTGCAAAAAGAGTGTAGATATCCTTTTCCGAAGTCCTTCTAGGTTGGAATCTTGGACTCCTCTCATCAGAAGGTCTGCCTCTCTGTCGATCAGTTCAACTATATCCTGGGTCAATTTACAATTGTGTTCCTGTGCAAAGACAAAATGTTAAAAATAAGTATGGGTTTATACTTAATGATAGTATCTCAAACCCCATATTTTTCTGAAGATTTTAGAAATATTCAAGCAAAGCACAACTACCAAATGTAGAATGACTCCCTTGCATTGCCATGTTCAAGTACAACTCTTAATTTCAAACCAGTAGTTTACTCCCTTTCCGGATATGACTCTTAAATCCAGTAATCCAAGCCTTAATTTTATATGAAGGGCCTGATTACAACTTGCTCGTAATATTCTGACCATGCATAAACTCTTGTTTATGAATAGGTCGGAATTAGGTGTTTGAAGGTATTTAATGCATCTGGTAATTATCGGATGCATTAAATAATTCAACATTCGTTAAGCTTCGGCAGGTTAAACCTGCCAAAATTTGACAGGGGACCGTGTACGCCATTTACAGTATCATGTGGATTTTGTTGCGCTAAACACCAAAATCAGCATGTTATTCCCCATGAACTCATAATAGGTGTTATTTATCACACGCAAAAACAACAAGTGATGGACGGAATGCTGAACATTGTCAAACATTCACCCCCAGTCACAGATCTGGGTTTAATCCATCGTTTTTTTGCTGCCCATGCCATTCCAGTTTGGACCCAGCCATATGCAAATCAGTCTTGACCCTGTTCCCTATGGGAACAGTCCAGCCCGAACTGCTAGGCCAGGTCTTCTCTGGACTGGAACCAAGCATCCTGGGACCGGTTTCGGGGTTTCACCCCTCATCAGCCAGGCTAGCTTGAATCCAGTGGCATGGGAAGCACAGGACCCACGTCTGGGAATACCCTTCCACACTACATAAATAACATACCCCGTGATATTGTTATTTATGAGGGGCGATAAGTAACACCTTAACTCGTAATCAAGCCTGAAATGTATTTTATTGCACCATTCCATTAATAAAACCATATTGCTAATTATATTGCATTGAATCAATTGTATGATTTGATCACTGCCCTTAATCCAAGTGTTAAAAATGGGGTCTCTAGTTGGCGTTCGTTTGCACCCTGCCCAAGTAGGGGCCCTCACTCTTGTCAGTGTAAGGGAGTCATACAGCTAAGACAACCCCTGCTCACCCCTTTGGTAGCTTGGCTCAACCAGTTAGGCTTATCTCAGAGGCAATGTGTAAAGTATTTGAACACACACACAGTAACACAGTGAAAACACCACAAAAGTACTCCACACTAGTTTAGAAAAAATAGCCAATATTTATCGGAGTAAAACAAGACCAAAACAACAAAAATCCAACACACACACAAGTAAAGATCCCAATTTTCAGATTAAGTTTAGTATAGTGCTTAGAAACACAATACCTCCAACTGGGGCTATCAATGTGGCTTGACGGAGTCACTTCCAATAGTCCGACACCCACCGGTGAGGGAGGGCATCCAGCCACGGAGTTAAATAGTCATATAGAATCCAGTTACAGTACCTTGGAAAACGATGTAGAAACAAAGATGTTCCACCGAGTCGGGAAAGTGAGGCGTCGCTGGAGCAGGTGTGGCATCGGTTCCTTACTGCCCCGGGGAGGTGATGCATCGGTTCCTTACTGCAAGGCAGGGGAGGACAGGCGTCGGTTCCTTTCAGTTGCAGAGGAGGTGATGCAGCTTGGCGGCAAGGTGTCAGTTCCTTACAACAAGGTGGGGCCAATGAATCCAGCAGGTCAAGACGCTAAGCGTCATCTTCACGATGTCGTAATCACACCATGGGGCCACAGGTGCTGCGGCGGACTCGGGAGCCACGGACATAAGTGACACAGCACTCTGGACTCACGCTATGGCAGAACTTCAGAGGCACTAAGGCGGCATCATGGACTGCGTTTTAGGTCGTGGTCGTTGCACTCAGCGGGGACCACGGCTCCAGTGCAGGTAGTGGCACAAGGTCGGACAGCGGCACCAGTTCCGAAGTCGTTCAATGTACTAGTTTCTTCCTTGTTGCACCACAATTCACTCTAAAGGGCCCGGGAACTGGATTTGACACCACCTAGCAAGTCAGGACTCTCAGCAAGAGAGCCCAGGCACTGGCAGGTGAAGTCTTTGATGTCTCTGAGACTTCATAACAGGAGGCAACCTCAGTCCAATCACTTGGAGAGCCTTTGGAAGCAGGATGTAGAAAGCCAAGTCTAATCCTTTCACTCCCAGGACAGAAACAGGAAGCAGCAGGCCAGCACAACAAAGCAACAGGCAGAGTGGCAGTCCCTTCTCCAGCATCCAGCTCTTCTTCCCGGCAGTATATCCTCAGTCCAGAAGGATTCTAACTATGTGGTGTCAGAGGTCCAGTACTTATACTCATTTCTGGTTTTGAAGTAGGCAAACTTCAAAGAGAAGGTATTGTAGTGCACAAGACCCTGCCTTTCCCTGCCCTGGCCCCAGACATACTCCACGGGGCTGGAGACAGCTTTGTGTGAGGACCGACACGGCCCTCTTCAGGTGCAAGTGTCAGCTCTTCCCACCACCCTAGCTCAGGAAGATCCATCAGCCTGGTGATGGGCCATTAGAATATGCAGGGCACATCTCAGCTCCCTTTGTGTGACTGTCTAGAGTGAACACACAAACACCTCAACTGTCATCCTGACCTGGACATGTATTCAGCAGACAGGCAGAGGCAGAGAATGGTTAAGCAAGAAAATACCCACTTTCTAAAAGTGGAATTTTAAAACTTATAATTCAAAAACTATCTTCATCAGAAGATGAATTTTCTAATTCTGAGTTCAGAGACCCTAAACTCCACAGCGCTATCTGCTCCCAGCGGGAAATTACACTTAAGATATTTCAAGGTAATTCCCATGCTACCCTATGGAAGAGATAGTCCTTGCAAAATGAAAAACAAATTTAGCAGTATTTCGCTATCAGGATATATACACCAGTACATGTCTTACCATATAAATAAATTGCACCCTGCTCATGGGGCTGCCTCTGGCCTACCCCAGGCGTGACTTACATGTAGTAGAAGAGAAGGTTTTGGCCTGGCAAGTGGGTTCACTTGCCAGGTCGAAATGGCAGTTTAAAACTGCACACACAGACACTGCAATGGCAGGCCTGAGACTTGTTTGCAGGGCTACTCATGTGGGTGGCACAATCAGTGCCGCAGGCCCATTAGTAGCATTTGGTTTACAGACCTTGGGCACACTTGGTGCACTGTACGAGGGACTTACCAGTAAATTAAATACACCAATCACAAACAAACCAATCAACAATACAATTTACACAGGGAGCACTTGCACTTTAGGACTAGTTAGCAGTGGTAAAGTGCCCAGAGTCCAAAAGCCCACAAAAACGAAATTTAGCACAAGATCAAAAACAGGAGGTCAGAAGTAAAAAGACAGGTGAAATCACACCAAGAGCTGACAGGTCTAACATCAAGCATAATGTTCTCAATAATATTAAGAATGAACACTGTTTATCAGGCCCAAAGATGCATGCACTGAGTATGAGTACTTTCACTAGGCCTACTGCTGCATGGACCGTGTTGGGCTCTGGTGCTCCTTACTAGGCCTGTTATTGCAGGCATCAAGTGTGGCCACTGTTACTGGCTCAATGATATATGTGCCATGTGAGGCCACTGATGCATGCACCTCGTAATGGGACCGGTAACTGCAGGATGTTTTATTACAGTGTTTACTGCAAACAACATACACACAAAATTTGATCAGACAAATTGCATTTACTGTTTCTTCCTTACATAAGTGTCTTACATTTTTCAGGTCTATCTAGGCAGTAGCTCTTTGGGGTGAGAGAATTTGAAGAAGACAGTAAAAAAAGAAATGACATCTGAAAACAAGCTTCTTGATCGTGGTAGTGGTATCCAAATCTAAGGCATGCTCTGTATATGTCTGAACAGGACACCATATTGCATGTCTGCAGATCTACAAAACAGGAACATGCCTGTTGTAAGCAGCAGCAGCTACTTTAGTGCCAAGAGAATAAATGGCAAGCTCTTTACACAGAAGCTCTTCAAGAAGTACAAGCAGAAAGTAAAAAGATGGACTGTCTGCAGAGGAATCCATTAACTCAACCAGAAGTTCAAGGAGCTTCCATTGACAGAGATAGCAGTCCATACCTAAAGCAACATGCCTCAATTTAATTTATTAATCTAGAAGTGGAATATTCTATTATGAAACCCTACTTATTAAATGCTGCCTTCAAAATGCTTGTGATGACGGCAAGGTGACAAGATTCCAAAACTCACAGTGGCACAGCCTCATTCTGAGTTGCTCCATAAATCTACATCAGGCGCAAACAGGTGTTTGTCACTGATTTAGCACTTCCAGTTGTGCTACGTCACTCCAGGAATTCAGGTTTTTATCAGAAAAATAAATCAGGGGGAATTTGCATGTGGAAAACCAGTCAGAAAGAGGGAAAATCTGCTCTGATTTGTGCTCAAACTGATGTTGCAGTTTATCCCTTCTTCAGAGCAGGAAAACCTAATGATGCTGAAAAGCGACACAGTGCAAAAATTTAGTTTGTTTTATCCCCATTCCCCCCAGTGATTTTACCATACTCAAAAACAAGGCCACTCAGATTGGATGCTATAAAAAAAGGTGCAACTGTCAGACTCAAATGATAGACATGATCGCATGTGAACTGACAATATAACAGACCTGAAATTGCAGCCAAGACCTGTGGCCTACCCCCAATAACCACCCACCCTCGCACTATGCACAGCCTTTGGCCGTGCATGGTGGGGGTTGGCCGCAGGAGAGGCGTGGTGAGGGCATGAGTTATAGTTACCTTAGGGCGCAAGATACAATTACTTGAGTTAACCATAACTATAACTGCTGAATGTCTATGTTTTTGTGTAGGTACATTCAGAACCTAACTATAACGTCCCTGAAATCTTTAGTTTTTTCAGTGAATTTCAATGTTGTTTTTTAGCCCACACATTAACATAACCAGCAGTGGGCATTTAGCTGCCAGCCCTGCCACATGCACCCAAACCCATGCTAAGCATGGTCTTTGGCCTTGCACAGGACAGGGTTGGAATAGGTGGGTGTTTTTGTTTTCATTTTTCTCTGGATCCAGGAATCCTCCACTTTCGTGAGGGTACCTTAGTAGCTTTATGGGCATGTTATTTTAGCCATAGGCCTACAACCTGTGCCCTTTAGCCTTGTTGCGTGGAGAAGTGTGGCTCAATGGTTAGAGCGGCAGACCCTGATGCAGAAATCTGGCCCAGGACCAGGGTTCAATTCCCGCCTCGGCAGGTCTTGGGCTCAATTTCCTCGGACCTGATAATTCTCGCATCGGTGCCTAATCTAATTCATGGGTCCCACTCTGTAACTCTGGGCAATAGCTTGCTTAATCTCCACAACGGCCCCAACAGCGCTGGGATGCCTGGCTTCACCTTGGAGGTTGCCCAGGAGTGGGCACCTCACAGGGAAAAGCCAGGAGGGGTTCCACAGCGGTATGCGTACAGCGCCTTGAGACCCTAACGGGTGAGTAGTGCGCTATACAAGTACGAAGTTTTACAGTTGCATTTTATTTCATTAATTTTTATTTTCTGAGCAGAAGCTCTCCTCTGCTGTGATGTTTTATTTTCCTTTATCTTGTATGCTCTTAGCACAGAAACTGTTCTTATTCCTTGTACTCTGACATTCTTGTTCTGCTCAAGGACGTCTCCAATATGTCGCCGGCACAAAGTGAAACACTGAATCTCTGCCACTTCACGGAAACATGTGTTTTACGTTAGGGCAGTTTTCGTAGAACATTAGTTGTTTTATTATAAAACCTCTCTGTGTCCTCGTTACGTTAGAGGGAGGGTTCCAGCCAGCAGATTGCCCCCCACATGCTGTTGCTTCATTGCAGCTGTTCGCTGAGACTTAAAATTTTCTCTGCCTACATGAGAGAGGACTCTCAGTAGATTAACAGCCCTCTTCATTACTACCAAATCCAGGTATGGGGGATAGTGTATTCCTAGGGATTCTGAAGGGTGGATTACGGCTAACACTGCTGTGCTCTAATATAGTACTTAAGGGGCATAGGTAGAAATTCTAGCACCTAGCATTCTGACACTGTGGTGGGACTTTTCTTATGTTTCACTTTCTTTGTCAAAGCATTATTGTTATTATGCTTTTTCATCCTAATCATTGCAGTACAGCCTTTCATCTAGAATGCAATTGATTCAATAAAGTATACTGAAACAATCTTTGGTTCTATTTGTCTTTTCATGTGTGAGAAGAATGTAACTGAGAGAAAAGGATGAGATCTGTTGCACCACGATTTCCTTGAGAAGTCAGAAAGTCATGCGCATGGCTTCCACAAATCACGGCCACTTTAGGTGCTGGTGAGGTCCTGCTAGCTAGCCGAAAGAGTTAGGCCAATAATTGTCACATGAGGTGGAACTGGACTAAGTTCCCCATAGCTTGGGGGTGCTGCCTCCCGAATCTAACAGTCTCATTTAGTATAATGAGAGCCAAACAGAATACCACAAATTTTCACAGGGGGCTATGCTGAGACCCATGGCGGATGCACAGACTGGACAAAAAAAAATAAAAAATTGGGCAATTCTTTGCCCATCTTGGTGTCCTTTAGGGTTAGGATACCTGTCTCCTGGCCCCTTATTTGTTTTTGCACTCTAAACCCCCCCGCCAGGCGATGCGACAAACAAAATAGTGGCTGCAACTTTTCTGTCAGGTTGCGGCCAGCCAATCGGGGCCTTGCCTGGTTCTGGGATTCCACCGGAGGATCCACGTCCTTACATATCTATCTGTTTTAACCTTAAATAATTTTGAATCTCCTGAATGGATTTCAACCAAATCATAAAAAGCACAATCTGCTTGCCAAGATCTAGCTTCCTGCCAAATTTGGTGTAATTCCGTTCTGTAGTTTGGGCTGTAGGTGTGTCTAAAGACCCTATGAGAAAATGCATGGGGAAAATGCGTTTGGCACCCCCCTTTTTCTCTGCACCCGCTTGACGGATCACCCTAAAACTTTCAAGTCAGCAGCTGAACCGACTGTCATATTAGTTTAGAAAATTTCATGAAGATTCGCCAAGCAGCGCCAAATTGGTAAAACAATAAATGGTTTTCATGTGTAAGCTAAGTCTTAACTTTAACTACCTACTGGCAACCACCAGTAGGTAATATATATATGTATTTATATGTGACCTTTATTAGTTTTTTTTGTTTTGCCAATAACTTTGGCGCAGTTTGAGGAATCTTCATGAAATTTTTAACACATATTTCATTCTGTTGAGCTCCAGTGACCCTCCAGGGCTAAAAAGCATTTCTTTTTTAAATCTTAGAAAAATCCATAGGTGGATCTGAGGATTTTTCTGTGATTTTTGTTTTTAAAAAAAAGTGCAGCCTCCTGTGCTGTAAATTTATATGGTCCCAGGGTGGGCCATGTCCTGGGGGCATTAGGGAGTTATAAATGGAAGGGGCACAGGGGACCCCCCTCCTATGGGCTTTTAGTGTCCCTGGAGCCCACCACCTCCTCAGGGCTATGATCAAAATAATATGCAGGGGTGCTGCACGGCCGCCCCAGTACTGTGGACCCTCACCTCCCTGGGGCAAAGTTTTGAAAAAAATATATAAGGGGGGGCTCCTATGGACTTCCCGGGCTCCAGGGGTCTCCCCCTCCTTGGTGAAAAGTTTTAAAGGGTTATAAGGGGGGGGGGGTCCTGTGGACACCACTGGGCCCCTGGGACCGCTACCTCCCCGGGGTTTTAAACATAAAGTATGCAGGTGCCTCAGCCACAGTGACTGCCACCTCCCCAGGACAAGGAATAGTTACCTAATGGGGGGCCCTTGAGGATCCCCCAAACCCCAGGGACCACCACCTCCCTGGACCAACAGTTGTTTTATCAATGGGAGAGCCACGCGGCCCCCCTTGTGGAGCCATAGTTGGCCCTATGGACCACAACACCCCTATGGCCGGCTCCTCCTACCTTATGAGGTACCCAACCTCAGGAGGTAGCCGTTTGTTTTTGCTTGGTGGGAGCTGATAGCACCCACCAAGCAAACACAAACATAACTCAGCGTTCTGCAAGCGGACGTTGTCAAACAGCTCCAAATTACAGAAAGCGGAACTTATATCTATTTCCCTGCACGCAAAAATACGTGCAGGAAAACAGATGAAAACATTGCTCCCACAAGCAGGGAGCTGCTATTTAAAGCAGCTATTTTGATGCACAGCAGAACAGTCGCTACTGGCCTAATAGTAAAGCTCTATGACTATCACTCAGTAGGTTGCAGGTTCAAAATCCTGGTATTTCATGGTAGTGTGTCTGCTTATTTACTAGTGTTTTGAATGTATTCTTTTTCCCATAACTATCTTTGGGTTGAATATCATGGATATGTCTGTAGACTGCATAAGACGTGTTCAGCTGTGGTCTTGTGGTTAAGTCTCAGACCCTCACACTAAAGGTTAAGGGTTCCAGTCTAGGTGTGTTAGTAGTCTTTTGCCAACTTTGATTTATTTTCAACTTCAAACCTTTAAAGTACATAACTTACTTTATATTTAAAAACCATAGACATTCACTGAAAAAAACAAAGGTTATAGGGACGTAATAGTTAGGAAATAGAATTTAAAAAAAAACATAGAAATTCAATTAACAAACCAAAGGTTATAGGGACGTTATAGTTAGGCTCTGAATTTACTTGCACAAAACCTAGAAATTCAGCAGTTTTAGTTAGAGTTATTTTAAGTAACTATAACTTATGCCCTAAGGTAACTATAACTTACGTCCTCGTCATGCACTCCTAATTACCACATACTTAGCACAACAATCATGACATCTATGATAACATCCTTGATAAATATGAATGTAATATCTACAGTTAAACTATTGAGGAGCGAACTGTGCATGGCGGGGGCACGAGTTATAGTTACCATAGGGCACCAATTATAATTACTTGAAATAACTCTGCATATAACTGCTGAATTTCAATGTTTTTTGCGAATAAATTCAGAAACTACCTATAACATCCCAGTAACCTTTGGTTTGTTAATTGAATTTCTATGTTTTTCTTAATTCAATTTCCAAACTACAACATCCCTGTAATGTATGTTTTTTTCAGTGAATATACATACACACACATATATATATATATATATATATATATATATATTTCATAAACAAGTCACGGAATACAGGAGCTCCATAAAACAATAGACAATCACTTAAACCAATTAATCAAAAAGATATACATATCACCATCACTCAAAGTGTTGTTCTAAAAAAGGCCGCCATGCCCCTTCACCTCATTCAAGAAGATATATGAATGGTGTTTACCCTAGATGGATACTCAACTCCTCACTCGAATTCAGCCCCACAGGTTCCAATGTCTCAAAGTCTATTATATATTTAGACTCTAGTATCCATCTAGGGTAAACACCATTCATATATCTTCTTGAATGAGGTGAAGGGGCATGGCGGCCTTTTTTAGAACAACACTTTGAGTGATGGTGATATGTATATCTTTTTGATTAATTGGTTTAAGTGATTGTCTATTGGTTTTTTTTAGTAGTTGTCACAGTAGAAGAACGTGTACCTCTAACCATGTGGGTTGAAAAGTTCCAGTATATGAGATAGATCTGCTGTATGACATCTCGAGTAGCAAGATATTTTCTGAGGAAATCTTTTGAAAGTATGTATGCCCACTTGGGCGGTATAAGATCCAATGTTAGTAATTCCAACATGGGTACAAGTATTTAACATATTTAAAATATTTAAGGCTTATAAGAAATATATTGAAATTTTAATGTATGTATGCCCACTTGGGCGTTATAGGATCCAATGTTAGCAATTTCAACATGGGTACAAATATTTAACATATTTAAAATATTTAAGGTTTATAAGAAATATATTGAAATTTTTAAAATATTTATATTGTGTATACCTTAATGTTGCAATGATCAATTTTATAATATTGCACTTTTTTCAATTAGATTTTACTTGTTGGATAATGATATTATGATGAATTTCATGACAGAATGTGAATGAATATTAGAACAAACTGGATTAATATTGTGTAAGATCAGGGTACAAACTACTGTGCGAATTAGTTTATATGTACACTCCAATATGGCTGCTGTGTTATGTGCTTTATGGTTGATGTATTTAAGATTTGTCTGCTGTCTATGTTTGTGATTAATTTGTTTTTTTAACTGAATCACCTAAGCAGTAATCTATCCATGAGTAAGGCATGTATATGTAGTTGGGGGGGAGCGTAAGCAAATATCCCTGACCAGTTGATCCATAGAGCATTGCCCTTGGATGTGGGTGTCTGGATGCCAAGTTTTGGCATTTTGTGATTTTGCTTGTTGCAAATAGGTCTATTTCTGGTGTTCCCCACTTTTGAAAGTAGTTTTGAAGTGCCTGAAAGTGAATCTCCCATTCGTGTGTCTGTTGGTGTATCCTGCTTAGGAGATCTGCTAGCTGATTGTGTATTCCTGTAATGTATTCTGCTAACAGATTAAAGTGATTGTGAATTGCCCAGTTCCATATTGTTTGGGCTAGAAGGGACAGCTGAGATGAATGTGTCCCGCATTGTTTCTTCAGGTAATACATGGTTGTCATATTGTGTGTTTTTATCAGCACAATCTTGTGTTTGAGAAGGGGTTAAAACGTTTTTAGGGCAAGGACACAGCTAATAATTCTAAATGGTTTATGCAAAAATGTTGCTGTTTTGAATCCCATTCCCCTTGAATGGTAAGGTTGTTGAGATGAGCTCCCCAAACTATCATTGATGCATCTGTTGTTATTGTGGTCTGAGGGACAGGGTCTTGAAATGACCGACCCTTTATTAAATTGCTGAGATTCCACCACTGAAGGGACTTGTGCGTTTGGCAGTGCAACAACACTAGATCTTTCAATTGACCCTGTGCATGAGACCATTGTTGTGAGAGGCACTGTTGTAGTGTCCTCATGTTCAGTCTTGCATGCGGTACTATTGCTATGCAGGATGCCATCATTCCTGAGATTTTCACGATAAATCTTACAGTGTATTGTTGATTTAGCTATATTTGTGGTATGAGATTTTGGAATGCTTGTATCCTTTGTGTACTTGGATATGCTAGGGCTCTTTGCATATTTAAAATGGCACCAAGGTAAGGTTGTACTTGTGCTGGCTGGAGAGGAGATTTTTGGTAGCTGAGAGTGAACCCTAGTGTATGTAGGGTCTCTATTACGTATCGAATGTGTTGTTGGCATTGTATAAAATTGCTTGATTTTATTAGCCAATCGTCTAGATATGGAAAGACATGTATGTGTTGCCTTCTGAGGTAGGCTGCTACTGCCGCTAGACATTTTGTGAATACCCTTGGAGCTGTTGTTATGCCGAATGGTAGAACTTTAAACTGATAATGTTTTCCTGCTCTGACAAACCTGAGGTATTTTCTGTGAGCTGGATGGATGGGTATGTGGAAATACACATCTTTGAGGTCTAATGCAGTCATGTAATCTTGTTTTTGTAGTAATGGAATTATGTCCTGTAGAGTTAGCATGTGAAAGTTTTCTGACAGGATACATAGATTTAGAGATCTAAGGTCTAGGACGGGCCTGAGAGTGCCATCCTTTTTGGGAATGAGGAAGTATAGTGATTATACTCCTGTTCCATGTTGAGAATGTGGGACCAATTCTATTGCTTGTTTTAGTAGTAGTGATTGTACTTCTTGCTGTAAGAAAACATTGTGTTCTGGGGACAGCTTGTGGGAATGTGGAGGAATGTTTGGAGGGGTAGAAATCAATTCTAGTCAATAGCCATTGCGGATAATTGACAATACCCAATGGTCTGTGGTGATGTTTTGCCATTGGGAGTGGAATTGCTGCAGTCATCCCCCCACAGAAGATATGTGGGGTTGAGGGATGGCAAATAAGTCACTGTTTAGATGGGGTAGAGGCTTGCTTTGAAGTTTGGAACTTGCCTCTGTTTGTAAGTATTGGCCTCTATAAGACCCTCTAAATCCCCCTCTCTGGTGTTGCTGCTGCTGTTGCCCTTGCTTTGCCTGGGAGGTAGAAGCCTCAGTAGATTGTGGATTGAATCCTCCTCGGAACTGTTGTCTGGGAAAGGAACCTCAATAGGGTGTTGAGTATAACACTCCCATTGCTTTGGCAGTGTCTGAGTCTTTCCTCAGTTTTTCTATGGGCGTATCGACTTCAGTGTCAAACAAATGCTTTTTATTCAAAGGCATGTTGAGCACTGCCTGCTGGATTTCTGGTTTAAAACCAGAATAACGTAGCATGCATTTCTACGCATAGTAATGGCAGTATTGACACTTCAAGCTGCTGTATCTGCAGCATTAAGGGCAGACCGTACCTGATTATTGCTTATGGCCTGACCCTCCTCTACAATTTGCTGTGCCCTTTTTTGGTGCTCCTTTGGGAGGTGCTGTAGGAGTTCCTGCATCTCGTCCCAGAGGGCTCTATCCTATCTCAGTAGCAAGGCTTGCTAGTTGGCAATTAGCCATTGGCTGGCAGCCTGGGTGGCCACTCTCTTGTCAGCAGCATAGAATTTCCTACTCTCCTTATCAGGGGGAGGAGCATCCCCTGATTGGCTATTAGCCCTCTTTCTAGCCGCACTTACTACCACTGAGTCTGGAGGAACTTGGTGTGTAATATAATCAGGGTCTGTAGGAGCATGTTTATATTTTTTATCAATGAGTGGAGTAATTACTCTAGCTTTGACTGGCTCACTAAATATTTGATCTGCATGTTTAACCATGCCAGGTAGCATAGGAAGGCACTGATATCTCGAGTGGGTGGAAGATAGCGAGTTAAACAGAAAATCCTCATCTAGGGTCTCAGTGTGCATAAGCACTCCATGGTATGCTGCTGCCCTGGAAACAACCTGCGTGTATACAGTAGTGTTCTCTGGTGGAGAAGGCTTCGAAGGGTATAAATCAGTGTCATTGTCAGGAATAGGATCTGGGTCTTATAGATCCCAAGGATCCACTGTATCACTATGTGAATTCTGCGAATGAGTTGGTGAAGGTAAAGGTGGTGGCCTAGTGGGTGGAGGCAAAAAAGTAAGTTGGGGTGAAGAATGGGCAGGTGCTGGCTTCTCCTTCTGTTTAAAAGTTTTGCTGGTGATTGAGCAGTGTCTAATTGTTCCTGAAAGGCCAGCTTCCTTTTGGTTTGCAGAGGAGGTGCAGTAACCACTCTGCCAGTCTCTTTGTGGATGTGAATCCTGGATTTTCTTTCATCCATAACCTTAAGGATAGGCTGAATCTCAGTGTCCTCATCAGAAGGTCGATAAGATTGTTCATGCAGTGATTTTGAGCTCTGTTTAAAATGGCTCAAAAGTCCTTGCTCTTCTGAATAAGATTTTTTCGGTTCCAAAGATGGAAGATTTTTCGGTCCCGAAGATGGAGTCGGTTGTTTCGGCTCCGAAGCAGGGCGTCGGGCTTTGACTCTGAGGAGTGAGGACGTTTGCTCGAGTCCAAAGCATAACTCTTCATGGATTTACCTAACTCCAAAACCGACGGAGGAGTGGCCTTTTTCAGCGCCGAACCTGAAGGTCGGTCGACAGCAGTCTTTTTTTGGGTCGAACCATGGCTCTCTGGCAGTGGTGTACCCAAGGCATTTGATGTTTTTTCATATGTTGGGGTAGTGGCAGACGTACTCATGTGCTGTCCAGCAGTGATATGCCTATCTTCTTACGGTTCTTGTTCAGAGTCAGTGTCTCTGATGGAGACCGGTGCCTGCGCCTGTTCTTCCTCCATGATGTCGAGATGTTCCGTACTCTTCGACGCCATTTCCAATCTTCTGGCTCTCTGATCACGCAGGGTCTTCTTAGATCGAAACGATTGACAGGCCTCACAATCTTTTTCTTTGTGATCAGGAGAAAGACACAGATTACAAACAAGGTGGTGGTCTGTGAAGGGACATTTTGCGTGGCATCGAGGACAAAATTAAAATGGAGTCCGATCCATCAGGCTTTGACGCGGTAGGCCCGAACAGGCCCGAGTCGGGCGCAAACACCCAGAAGGGCAAAATCTAGTTTCTGACGGTACTATTGGTTTGAGGTTAGGTGGAAACGCGATCGAAAGAATACCAACGATTAATGGAGTTTTCTAAAGTATCCGATTCGAAATCTCAGAGCGAGAGGAAACACACCCAAACCGGACAGCGGAAAGAAAACAATGTAACACTAGAGTCGATGCCCATGCACAGTATGACCGAGAGGAGGAGTCACTCGATCCCGTGACTACGAAAAGATTTCTTCGAAGAAAAACAACTTGTAACACTCCAAGTCCAACACTAGATGGCGGAATAATGCATAGCATGTGTATCTGCAGCTACACATGCCATCGAACATATATATATATATATATATACATATATATATATATATATATATATACACACATATATATGTGTGTGTGTTCACTAAAAAAAACAAAGGTTATAGTTAGGGTCACATTTTACACACACAAAACTACACAGCAGTTATAGTTATACTTATGTTAAGAAAGTATATTGCATGGCCTAAAGTTACATTATGGCACAAGCTATAGTTTCTTCAGATAAGTATAACAATATCGATAACTATAACTGCTGAATTTCTATGGTTTTGTGTGTGTAAAACGTGACCCTAACTGTAAAGCCCCCGCAACCTTTCTTTTTCCAGGGAATTTCTATGTTTCTTTTAACCTTAAGTAATAAATAATTACCATAAGTTAATACATCCACCACTGAGCATGGCTGAAGGGGCTGGCCTGCTGCCAGGCCCTGTGGCCATCCCTGCTGAATGTTCCCAACCCCACTTTTTGGCTGTGTGTTTCGGGGGATTGGTATCTGAGTGGGTGTACATTTTTTTTCCTTTGTTTTTCAGATCTGAGGATCCATCGCGCAGTTACACTGGGGGCCACATTGAGCCCCATGGTGGATCTGTGGATCCTTGCTTAGGCCAAAAAAATACATTATGGGCAATTTCTTGCCCATGAGGGGTCCCTCCACCTATCCTATGTGGTCAGGATACCTCTGTCCTGACCCCTGGTCTGAGTTTTTATTCATGTTTTTTCAGTGATGCCCAGCCGAGAGAAAAAAATGGTGACCGCAGCTTTCCTCTCAGGTTGAGGCCAACCAATCAGAGCCAAGCTTTTTCCCCCAGATCCACGAATTCCCCGCAGGTGGGCCTGCAAAGGATCTGCAAGCCTATATTTACAAATTCTTTTCTTTAATAATTACAAAACTACTGAACAGATTTACACTAAATTACAGAAAGGGCTTTTTATAGAACACAATCTACCTTTCTGCAAAATGTGGTGTAATTCTGTTCAGCAGTTCAGGCTGTAGTTGGGTTCAAAATGTTCAAAATCCCCATGGACATTGCATGGGGAAAAACATTTTGAGACCACCTTTTTTTCTTGGCCCCCGCTTGATGAATCACTTTGAAACATTTCAGACGGCAGATGAACTAACTGGCTTACTAATTTGAAAATTTTGTGAAGAATCGTCAAACGGCACCAAAATTATTAGCAAAACAAACAATGCACTGTCAATGGGAAAAGTTGATTCTACCTACAACTACCTACTGGCTATCACCAGTATATACATTTTAGCTTCTCTGATTCACTCTAGTAGGAAAGCCTTTTTGTTAATATGGTTGCATTGGTATATTCCAAATTTCCTATGGAAATGAGTCTATGGATACTAGACCTATTGTCTGTTTACCTGCAGGATTTAGATATCCCTTCATGTGTCACTGTGGAAAGAGGGAGAGTGTGTTTTGAGCTGATCACCTTGAGCAAAAGGCTTACGTCTGACTGACCAGTTATGTTATATTATATACATTTCTTAGGTGATAGTAACTGCAGGACTCTGAGCATCAAGTGCAAGAGTAGATACTGGAAAGAATGCTGCTTATTTGGGTCCCTCAGAGGTGCAACCACTGCCCAAATCTTATCCTGCCCCATCCATCAGGTCCAAAATATTGAGATCCTTTGTCCAGGTACTCCTTGCTTAATAGCACCCACCACCACAATTAATTCTAAAGTACTCTTAAAGTCCTGTTGTTAGATGTCTGCCTATGCCTTTACCTCTCACATAAATATGTAACTACTGACTAGTGGAGTGTGCAGCTCTTAACATACCTGCCTACTGTCCTGGTGACATGATCTCTTCAAACCCTCCTACCAACTCCACACTGCAGCTCTGTGTCCAACCTGAGCAAGGTTTAAAGGACTACTGTAGCTTGGAGCTCCTACTGTTCCCATGATATAATACGAACTAGAGAATTTGCTCAGTACAACTCCACATCTGTAATGCAGGGAAGGGTTTCTATTAGAGCATTTAATCTTACTGCACAATGCATTTGGCTATAGGCTGTTTCTTGTCTTTTACATGAAATTGCATCTCAACATTTGAATTTCGAATTCATGTTTTTGATAGATTGAGCAACTCCGTGTTAGGGTAATTATTAAATCTGTTTCCATAGGAGTCTGGACAACTCTGCATCTTGGTTCATTTAATTCCCAATTCAGAGAGCCTTTTAATGGTACTTCAAATGTGGGATACATATATTTCAATGACTAGAGCATGGAAGAGGACATCTTGTCCTTCCAAGAAAATTCCTTATTATCTCTTCTTGCCAAATTTTTCAGAATACTACACAGTGTATACTTTGTACCGGTAGTTGCAGGCAGTGGGCACCGGCACTCATTTTTGGAACCAAGGACTTATTTTACATCATCAGAGACAGATAAAAGCAGCAAAGGGAGGCAGGAGGAGGAAGAGAAAAATAGGCAAATAGTTGCAAAGGGAAAAAGTAGGAATGGAAAGTACCAACAAAATGAGAAGCAGAAAAATGAAGTGCAAAGTGGTGGAAGAAAGCGGCATTAGAGAGAATCAAGACTAGGATGGCAATATCAGTAATAGTCAAGACCAAGTCAGGGTAAGGAACCTCGTGAGAGCACAATAGACAATAGCATGCCATCTGGACATTGCAAGAGCAGCTGCCGTCTCGACGTTCAAGTAATTCTACCCTGTAACTGTTATTGTGGTCTCACGTGTTGACACCGGCTTGACATTGTATGAGCAGCAAATGCATGGGTGTTCAGGTGATCCTACCCTGGAACTGTTATTGTGGTCCCACGAGGTGGTATTGCCATTTAAGTGATCCTACCTCGGTATGTCAGCTGTGCTCTCAAGAGGTTCATTGGTCTCGCAGGCATCTAGCAACCAACAAACTATCCCCCATTGGCTTGCAATTCCATTCACCACATTTCTAGGACCTTCGCAGGCATTATTCTATGTCCTGATGTTGAACCCATGATTGCCAAGGGATCGAAACGTCGTTGACCTCAATACTCTGACTTGGTCTTGACTATCACTGATACTGTAAATGTGAGCAGTGGTACTTCAAAAAATGTGATTACATGTGTAAAGTGCAACTTGTCACGCTCAAATGCCTGAGTACCTGCAATTGTATGACTTGTTCTTCACAAATGTTGTTGTTGCAACACAAACAGGTTATTTGTATTTAGTTGTGAATCTTCATCTTAATTGATGTTCACATGTTTTGTTTGAGGGACTGTTGTTTTGATAATATGTGTGTCTGATAACGGCCTCTCAATATTGTAGGCCTCAGGTGGTTATGGTAACAAGCTCTATGCTTGTCTGGTGCACTAAAAGTGTTAAGTCCCATGCCATTGGTCTGGTCTGCTTATTATAAATCATTATGACAAAGTCAGTTGGTCTAGCCTATTAATTGTGAACAGTGTATGTTAAAATTAGTAAGACTTAACTGTTGGTTGTTATCACAGTTTACAGTCTAAATACAGGTATTTTGTTACATGCAATGTCACTGATTACCACAGTAGGTAATGGTTTTGGCATTGGTCACCCACACTGACAAACCCTGGTTGTTTTCACTGTGATGATTCTTGTTAGGCCCTGTTGACAAGGATTGTATGTTTTGCAAGCTGCATTTTACTGCAGATTTGTAATTATATAACTTTATACAAGATGGTTGCCAGTTTATGTGTATTTGAATAGGCCAGTGTTAGCTAACATGTAAAGCTGATGCTAAAAGGTACACACTTCATCTGTTCATTCGGAAAAAGGTCATGTATAAACACTCTAGCTGCATTAGCGACTGGTTCTCAATTTTTCTAAAGGATAAATAAATATACCAAATCTCATTGATGGTGATGAGTCAGCACTGCAACTTACAATAAATGTCTTGAGTGTGATGGAAATAGTTCACAGTACTGTACACAGGGATTAGCAGTCACTGGGAAGTCAGAAGGCATGATTCACAACAGCCATAACTCATGCACCAAATGGAATGGTCATAACCTCAGCCTTAATGAAATAAACGCTGTAAATCATCTTACAGATGAGAATACATAGCACATTACTCTTATAACTTTGACAGAGATGACTATGAATGCAGTATCATCTATTTGTTTCATTATGTGTTTTTATTTAATTACATTTTGTTTTTAGTGTTATTAATTGGCACAAAAATTGTTAGGTCACAAGCACTGCATTTGGTTTTACAAGTTATAGTTTGCATAGCTGTTATGCAAGTTATAGATTGTGGTTCAAACCATAACTTACTAATTTCAGTGGTTTTGAGTTTTAATAACCATAACTGCATATTAACTGTTGTTTTTAAGGTCATTTGTTATAACCGTAGATAACCTACACTACACTTTAACTTTTGTTTTTTTAGTTACTTTTTCTTTTTGTGATCATATACCATATACAACAGTGCAACATGATGTGACTAATGCTGCGCGAGTGACTGAAACCTGTCATGGCAAAAGTTTGAGAATAAAACGGAACATTTTAAGATAACTCTAGTGTGTCTGCAAGAGTAATGAGAGAGCTGACTCTGTTTCTATGCCTACGCCCCCTTTCGTTAGGCGCATGGCAGCGGCCAGCTAAATGAAAGCTGTGTGTTTGTACATTAAATATATATATATATATATACATATATATATATATATATATATATATATATATATATATATATATATATATATATATATATATGTATATATATTAGTTAGGATCAACTTTGTCCATAGACGGAGCATTTTTTGTTTTGCCAATAACTTAGGCACCGTTTGACGAATCTTCACGAAACCTTCAAAACAAATAAAAACAGTCAGTTCAGCTGCTGTGATGAAAATTTCAGGGCAATGCATCAAGCAGGGGCTGAGAAAAAGGGGGGACCCTAAATACTTTTCACCCCATTCTATGCCTATGGGATTTTTTGAATTGTTGACGACAACAAAAGCCCGAACCGCTGAACGGATTTACACCAAATTTGGCAGGAAGCTATTATCTTGGTCCTGATCTTGGTCCTGAAAGTGTGCTTTCTATAATATGGTGTGAATCAGTTCAGTATTTTTGGAGTTATTAAAGGAAAAATAACTTTGTATATCTAGAGGAGGAGATCCTTCTCGGATCTGCAGAACAAGCAAGGTCCTGGTTGGCTGCCGCAACATGACAAACAAGTTGCAGCTGCCATTTTGTTTCTTGCATTGTCTGGGGGGTAGGAAAAAGCAGTGTAAAACATAATGGGTCACGATGCAGGTACCCTGCCCCCATAGAACACACAGAGGGTACTTATGGACCCTCTCATGGGCAAAAAATTGCCTTTTTTTCAGCTGATCGGTGGATCCCAAAATCCTTCTTGGATCCTCCTCAAATCCAAAGGAAAAGCAAGGCCCTGGTTGGCTGGTCTCAACCTGACAGAAATAATAACATGTGTGTTAAAAAATCCATAGAAATTCACTGAAAAAACACAAAGGTTACAGGGAGTTATACATATTATTATACTTATCTGAAGAAACTATGATTCATGCCATAAAGTAACTTTGGGCAATGAGTTAAAGTTCCTTAACATAAGTACATAACATAACTATAAGTACAACTATAACTGCTGATTTTCTATGGTTTTGTATGGTATAATGTCAACCTAACTATAACGGCATTGTAACCTTTGTTTTTTTTCAGTAACTATATATATATATATATATATATATATATATATAAAAAAGCCTACTGCCAGTCACCTGAAGGTAGTTACAGTTAGGACCATGTTTCCATAGGAAAAGCATTTTTTGACTTGCCAATATCTTTTGCACCGTTTGACGAATCGCCACAAAATTTCCCAAAAAAGGGGCTGTGGTGATTCGAGTTGCGCATGGAAAGTTTTGGGGTGATCTGTCAAGTGGGGGGCTGAGAAAAAGGGGGCTCAAAAAAGGTTGTGTTTCCCATGTTAATTTCTATAGGATTCTTTAGACATAACTACAGGCCGAACCACTGGACGGATTTACACCAAATATGACAGCAGGCTAGCTGTTGGTACTCAGATTGCGCTTTCACTTATTGGGTGTGAATCCGTTAAGTAGTTTTTGGGAAATTTAGGGAAATTCAAATTTGTATATCTCTGGCCGCAAAGTATTCACAAACAAAGTCGAGCTTGTGCCGGAAATGCTCTGATTGGCTGCTCTGCACTTCAAACCAGGAAGTGTTGGCAACCATCTTGGGAATCTGCTTCAGCCAAGTCCCAGAAAAAAAAGTAAAAATAAAATAAAAGGGGCCAAGGTAGAGACACCCTGACCCCTTAGCACTGGTGGGAGGATCACAGAGGGTCTGCGAGTCCGCGATATTCGCGGCAAAAAAAAAAGACCGGACTTCCTAGCTTGTTTTATTATAGGCCCCTGGATGGGCCAGGTCCCGGGGGCATTCAAAATTTCCCCCAAGCTTTCATATATATATTTTTTTTAATAAGCTGGGTCCCCGGCACCACCACCTCCACAGGGCTTAAAATTAAAATAGGCGAGAGACCTGTGGTCCCCCACTGCCCTGGGGACTGCTACCTCATAGGGCTTATAATTATCATATGAGGGGGGTCACGCGCCCACCCCTCCTGCTGCCCTGGGGACCCCCACCTCCCCAGGGCTTTCTTTCAAAATATGCAGTGGGGTCTGCCCCCCACTGCCCGGGGGACCGACACCTCACCAGGGCTTTCAATTAAAATACGTGGGGAGGGGCTGCACCCCCCCAGATGTCCTGGGGACCGACAACTACCGAGGGCTTTTAATTAAAATATGTGGGGGGCCCACACACCCCCACTGCTGGACTACCCCCTTTGGGCTTCTAATTAAATACATGCAGGGGGCCCATGGCCCCCTTGCACCCTGGAGACCACCACCCCCTGGGTCAAAGTGTAAAAAAAAAAGAAAGGGGGTCCCTTTGTGAGCCCAGGGCCTAAGTCACTGTTGGAGAGATGCTGCATGGCCTCCCTCTTGGAGCAACAAATGGCCCTGGCGACCACCATCCCCCAGGACCAATTACTGCTATGTCCCAGGGGTGCCCGCCCCCGGGACATAGCTGTTTGCTGTGGTTTGACTGCAGCACGGCAGCTGCAGCCAAGCAGCAGCAAACACTATGCTATTTGACAGCGGGACCTTTAAAGCAGGTCTCGCTGTCAAACAGCAGCAGAGCTTTAATCTCTGTGTCCTGCACGCGTGCAGGGAACAGAGATGAAATGCTTCAGCAAGCACAGAGCTGCTGTCAAAGCAGCTCCGTGTTTGCTGAGGCAATGGCACCTCAATGGCCTTAAGGCTTCCCCTGCAGTGTCAGGTAGCCCGTAAGGGCATTTTATTCTACAATTATGTTTTTAATAAAAACTAAATAAATAAATACGGAGGGACCGCAGGGGAGCCCTTCTCGCGGTCCCAGATAGCCCATAAAGGGCTAAAAAGAAAAAACACCGTAGCTCAATGTGAAGGTCACAGACTTCCATACTGAGTTTTAGGTGTTCGAGTCCAGCTGGACTCATTTCAATATTTTTTTTGTTAATAAAAGAAATTACATTTTTGACTTTAAATTGGAAACAAATAACTCTTTCTAAGTATATCAGACATCAAAGACAAAAAACTCTCTCTCTCCCTCTCACTTTCTTTTGCTTTCTCTGTCTCTCTTTTTCAATCAATTCTCCCACTCACACACCCACTCAGACATTTACGCACCCACTCAGTCCCACTCAGACACTCACACACCCACTCACAGACCCACTTAGACACTCACGCACCTGCTCACAGACCCGCTAAGACCCTCATGCACTCACCCAGATAGTTACGCACCCACTCACACACCCATTCAGACCGTCACACACCCAATCACAGACCCACTGACACCCTGATGCACCCACTCACAGACCCACGCACATACTGACACACCCACTAAAACACTGATGTATGCAGTCTCACACCCAGACAGACACTCTGACAGCCACTCTTATCCCCAGACACAGCCTCTCACACTAATTCTCACACCCAGAGAGGCCGCAGACAACTTTCACAGTGCATGCGCGATGGAGCATGCACATCATGGGGGTGGATGGTTAGAGGGGTTGGCAGCAGGGACTAGCTGCAGGCCAGCTCCTGTGGTCAACCTCTACTGTGCGCTCCTGTGGTCAACCTCTACTGTGCACAGGAGAAGGCCGTGCATGGTGCAAAGTTGGGGTTGGTCTCAGGGCCTGGCCGCAGGTCAGGCGTTATGGCCAATGGCTGACATGCACAGCCAAAGGACGTGCGCAACAGTGGTTGGATTCACGTATAGCAAAACAAAAATTGCTATACTTTAAAAAAAAATAAAGAAATTCACCGAAAACAAAACAAAGGTTAAAGGGACGTTATAGTTAGGTTATGAATTTACTCATATAAAACCATAGAAATTCAGCAGTTATAGTTATAGTTCTATCAAGTAATTAAACCGCACCCTAAGGTAACTTTAATTGAGCCTTCGCCATGCACGGCTAATTATTCCACATGTTATATCATTGTTGTCATATTCTATGCCATCTTTCATATTCTCACTGCAACATTTGCAATAAAATTATTGATGAGACAACTGTGCATGGTGTTTTAGTTTTAGTTCCCCAGGCCTGTGCTGGGGCTGTGCAGCCCCCCGCATGGTTTTCGTGTCTAGGACTGGGGAGGTGGTGTTCCCCGGGACTGCAGGGGGGCCTGGTGGCCCCCCTGCGTCAGTTTCAATGTATGGGCCCTGGGGAGGTGGTGGTCCCTGTGGCTGCGAGAAGGTGGGGAACTTCCCTTGCATTTAAAAATTCAATGCCCCTGGGACCTAGCCCACATTTACATTGTTGAATTGTTGCAGTGGATTTGCGATTCTGTCACAATTTTGCTTCAAATCCTCATTTTTTTAATAAGTGTTTTTTTAGCCCTGTGGGGGGCCCAGCACCAAAGCTAGGGGGTCAGGGTGTCCCTGCACTGGCCCATTTTTTTTGTTATGTTTTGTCTAGCACTCGGCTGATGCGAAGTCCCAACATGGCTGCCAACACTTCTTCATTGAAGTGTTGGCAGTCAATCAGATCTCAGCGCATGATCAGGAGAGTTCTTGAAGCCTTCACGTCTCTATATATACAAATTTCGATTTTCTTTAATATCTCAAAAACTACTGAACAGATCTACACCAAATAACAAAAAGGGCGCTTTCTGGACAAAGAGCCACCTTTCTGCCAAATTTGGTGCAATTCCGTCCAGTGGTTTGGACGCAATTGCTGATCAAAATCTCTATGGGATATAAATGGGAAACACTCCTTTTTTACCCCCCCTTTTTCTCGGACCCCGCTTGATGGATCATCCTGAAACTTTCCAGACAGCAGCTGACGTGACTGTTGAATATGTTTGGAAACTTTTGTGAAGATTTGTCAGCCGACACTGAAAAATGCAATGGGGCTGGCCATGGGGGCCCCTGCACTGCCCATAACAAGTGCAGGGGCCCCCATGGGGCCCCCTGAGCCCCACGCCACCACCTTTTACACGTCGTTAGAGAGGGGGGTTGTAATACCCAGGACAGCGCTGCTTGCAGGGCTGTCCTGGCATATTGGGATCGCCAGGCCGTCGGGCAGCTGAAAAGTGGCAGTTCTGGCACAACCACCACGGTCATAATGTGGCTGCTGGACCTCCACATCCTGGCGGGGCTAAGTCCTAACTATAACAATCTATTGATGACAACCACTAGGTAATGTATAAATATATATGTATATATATCTATATATAGTTATAAATATATATATATATTTTATAAACCACCTCAAGCTCCTTTCAGTCTTTTAATCAACCACAAAAAGAGACTGCATCAAGTGACCAAAAACATCTAGAAGCCTAGTCTGCATCTCATGCAAAACCTGTGGCCCAATTCATTCCATGTGGTGGCCATCTGCAGGGTACAATACCCAGTACCACCCACCTACCTTAACAGTTTGCTTGAGGGTTAGCAGGGCATCCAGTCTTTCATCCACAGATAGGTTCTTGATGTTGATGCTGGTGTAAATGTCACGTAGCTCCCTCGCCCGTATGGTATACTGAGTATGCATGCTTGTGGTTTTTCCATCAAAGGCTTTCCACTTCTTTGGCTGTGAGCACTAAATAACAATAAGCAGAATTAACTAATACTGTTCATCAATGTTATAACAACACATAAATATACAAGAGGATTGTGACTGGTCCTTGAATAGAAGACAATTATAGAGACAAGTTTTAAGAAGATTCAGATTGGGTCTCTATTAAAACAACTGTAAAAAAACTGAAAAATCGTTAACTGCTCATTTAACATTAAAATTGTATTTCAAAACCTAGTTGCTCGCTTGGTAAAGTGCAAGCATATCAGAGTTATCAGCAGTGTATGACAAATACCACTCAAATCCGCACAAGACTCCTCCTAAGGGGGCTGTTGTTGGTTGTCTGAGCCAGTGGGAGGCACCTGCGCCTGATGAGGTACTTCATCACAGCTACTAGAAGCAACATGTTATGTTCTCTCAAGAAACAATTTCCTTTGGACTGGACCGTATTGCAATTGCGTTTGTATAGCACTTACTATCTCTGACGAGGGACTGAAATTACACCGGACAGCACGCTGCTCTGGAACCCAAGGTTAGTGGTTAGTTCAGTAGTTTTTGGTTATTGCCGATCACTTGGATTGGTCTTGTGCTCTAAACAAAACTATTTAACGAGCTCTTCAGGGGTTTTGCAGCAGATTAAATCAATAGGATTCTATTGTGATCATTAGTGGGTGGGGTGGGGAAATATGTGAGTTTAGGCGGATGATTAGTGGGATAAAAAATATTCGAGAGGATATTACATATTGTGATGATTTGACTCTCAAAAAATGTTGAGATCATTAAAATGAAGTGTTTACAGAAATACAATAAAAGATTAAGACAAACATACATGTGGCTTACAGTAGACCATGAGGAGGAAAGCAGAGGATGGAAATGAAGGAGAGAATCATATAAAAGAAAAGGAAAGGCAACAATCCGAGGCTTAAAGTCAAGTTCAGTTTTTCATGCCGGGGTCTAGGAATATAGAGAAGACTTTTTTTCTTGGAAAGCAATCTAGGAATCCAAAACTGCATAAGGAAACAACATTATTTGCATGTGAGACAGTGTTATAAGGTACTTTTGAAAGGCACCAGAATCAGGTGAACAATGTGTCCAACTGTTAGCCTACAGCTAGACCACTGATTTAACACTATGCCAGTGGAAAGTAAAGGCCGGAGAAGCAGGAGAGATGTCTGCGACTTCAGAAAAGATTCCTTCGAAGCAGTCCTGCACTGTCGGATCTTCAATGATAGTACTGAACGTAGAATAAGAGTAGTAGCCTTGCCCAAAACCCACAGCCTCAAGATCGAAATCGTGAAGGAACAAAATATTTGTCGAACACCAGCCAAAGAAACTTTACCCAAAGAGGCTTTTGAGAACTGCCTGTCATACTATTGTACCCATCTTGGAATCTGTATCCAGGGAGAAATGCCTGGCTAAGCTAAAAATAGACATCCTTGTAGCTGCTTTACAAATGTCCAACATCGGGAGCAGTGGCATGTAGCTGGAAACACGAGTAAGACCATGGCAGCACTGGCTAGTTCTTTATTTGACAACAGACGTTTTAAAACACTGAAAAGTGTGCTTATGGAAAACTGCGTATACCAGGATGCATGGCGGACTGGTGCAAGCATGTCGGCAATGTGCGTACCATTCCACTGAAACATGTTGATTAGACTAAACACGCACCTGTCCATGTGTGAGCACTGTAGAGATAATTCGTAGTAATAACTCAAAAGGGGAACTGGTTTGAAGATATGGCGCTGTTCTGCTCTCTCCTGTTCACAAAACGCAGCACAGCAACTTCACTTGCTAAGCTGAGTTAGGTGATTTATTTGTAAGTCTAGACCTGTGATTCTAAGTTGTTTGCAAGTTTTAATTTACAGGATCAACATAGCAATTTGGTCAATTGTGCATCACAATAATCAAGAGCTCAGTTCAATTAGCGACCTTTCCACCGAAACATATCACTCCGCCATCAACAGATTTGTCCACCATTTTAAGTTGGCACTGATCAATGCAAAAAAGTTTCCAACAGTATGATATTATCTTTGGGCCATCGAGTTGAAAGTGGGATTAGTGGTGTCTTAGTAGGAGCTTCAAAGCCTTTCTTAAAAGGCACAAAGTATTAGTAGTAGCTCATCATCATCATCATCAGATACTTTATTCGGCTCAAAACCATAAAAACTGAAAATAAACAAATAATCAATTTAAAAAATAATAATAAATAAATAATAATTTATAAATAAAACATATGCAGACATCAATGCTATTAAATAATACACCCATAAAATTACAACATTGCAGAAGTCCCACAACGTTTCCATATAGTGAGTGCAGCTTCGATAAAGTTTAAAACATAATATCAATTGACAGAGGAAGTTAATTTCTATAAATAAAATAAAATAAAGGAGTGAGATGGTGTCTAATACTGGCCACAAACAATTGGGGTACCAAAAAAACGTCTGCGCATAACATTATAAATTGCACAAAATAACATAAAATTACTTGTGCTTTGGGACTAGTCACAGTGACATATGAGGAGTGAATGAAAGCATCTACCCTGTATCGGAAAGCAGTTAAAAAATGCAGGGTATTAAGTCTAAAATGAGTAAGACAGAATCTGTATTTAACATTTTGAATTAGTCAAATACAGTTCAGGTCCTATAGGAACACATACTGCAGAACCCACTGTTCTCAGAGATTCTCCCTTTAAATTTTGCAGCCTAGCCTTGTATTGTTAGATATGTTTGTTCATAGTGTCCTTAGAAACTACATCTAAAACGTCAAGGTTATTATAGTATTGAGGTACACTCACTTCAGAGAAAGTTTGCTTCAAATATGAAAACAAAGGATTTAGGATTACCTTATCATGGTCATGGAGTGTGTCCAAGATGGCGACCTGGATGGTCGCACAACTGTGAGTGCTGCCTGATGCCGAAAAAATCCTATGAAAAACGGCCTAACTTCCCGCTCCTGCACACAGAAAGAATGGAGGGAGGCCCGCGTACATAGAGATGCCGTTGCACAAATCATTTCCAGCTAGTCTCGGGGTTCCATATTGGAGACAGTACGACCAAACCCCTTTCAACGCTGGAGGCTATGGAAGGACTGGCACGTCCTACACTGGCATTTAAAAGCAGCCCCTCCGGCGCACAGGCATCGTGGCTCAAAAGATGAGGATGGTGGGCACAGAAGCACCGCTCAGCCCGGAAGCAGGCCTGCTGGCATTCGAAGGAGACGGGCAACCAAGCCCGGACAGGAAGGGTGAGCGCTGCTGGGATGAAAAACAAACTGTAGACCTAAAGAGACAACCTACCTCCGCTCTCTCCCAGAGTATGCTACCTCAGGAGCCCTTGAACTGCTGCCTTAGGGGCTGGCTTAACAACAGCTCCCTCACCAGGAAACAACAGAGAAGCGCGGATGGGCATGTGCTTGACGCCAGCACTGGAACATAGCCAGAAGTGGTAGCTTGTGCTGTGCAGGCCTCCAGCGGCTCCATTGCTAACGGCGCGCTGACACTCCAAGAGGCCGGGAGGAAGGAGAGAACCAATGCGGACCGCTGAGTGTGACCAAGGAAGGGGGACGTTGTTCCCTAATGGAGTTAACAGCACCAAAGGCCTTGTATTGCTGGCACATGCAACAGTATGGACACAGCTAAGATGCCAAAAGAACACATCTACAAACCATTGATATCCCCAGACGGGCCAGACAGTGGGCAGGGAGCCGTCTGGCCCGTAATAAACTTTGCTGTTAGACTTTATTGTAACAGGCCTGATCTACACGGTCATACACCTTGATATCGGGACCCAGTGGTGACCAACATGGAGTGGAGTCGAGGGCTGCTGGACCCACAAAAGCAGGGGGTTCACAGTGGAACTAAGGAGGCAGCCTGACACCAAATAAAACGACCAATCCCTTTGCACTCATAGTCACTGGCTCTGTAGACAACCAGAAGGAAAGAAAGGGCATTCTCATATCCTACTAACGCTCCCGGGTGGTCAGAGCAGCAGCGGGGTTGGCTGCCCCAAGTGGGACTACTGCGAGGGAAGCATACTGTAAGGCCTCACTGTGGCGGATGTATTTGGGATACACCAAAGGAGTACTTACATGGGTGGTCCTGGGAATTCCATATACAGTCCTACATACCCTGATAGATAGGGAGGAAAGATATGTGGCGTTAAGGGTATCCCGTATGGTGCCCCATTATCCCTAGTGGCTATATAATCACCCAATGCTGGGCAGGGTTTATGTGCCCTCAAGTGTGACACATAAATGGCAGCAGTATGGTGTGGAGATTTTAATTTTGTTCCGGATCTGAGGAGGGATAGATCCACACCCTGGCTGACAGGTGCCCGGTCTTGAATTGTGTTAGACCTGTCAGCCTTAGGGTGGTCTTCTCTCAAACTTTTTCCCTTCCTCCTCCATTTTTGCTGATCTCGTTTTGCTGGCCTTAGGACCCTGTGCATGTGCTCACTCCTTAAAACATGGTAACATTGATTTATCCCCAATTGGCTTATTTAATTTACTTATGAGTAAAGTGACACTGCATCTACTGAGGGCATGTAAATTAAATTTTACAAGTGGGCCTGCAGCACTTCTCGTGACACCTACTTAAGTAGCCCTTATAGCATGTCTCAGGCCTGTTGTTGCACTCTGTGTGCAGTTTGAAACTGCCAGACCTAAACCCGCCTTTTTAATACACAAACATCACCCCAAAGTAGGACCTAAACAGTCCACAGGGCAGGTTGCAATCTACTTAAAAATTAGGGCATGTAATTTTAAGTTTTACATGTTGTGGTAGTGAAAAACTCTTACATTTGTTTTTCACTTTTGCAGGGCCTACCTCTCCTATAGGATAACGCAGGAGTTACCATATTACATTTAGTAAGCTGTAATTTCAAAAAGTGAGCAGATAACTAATTCATGTTTGGTGTTTTGGGAATTGTAAGAAATATCCTCTCTTATAGAGTAATCAGATTTTAAATTCTAAATTTGAAAATTCCACTTTTAGAAAGTTGCCATTTTCCTGCCTTAGCCATTTAGTGCTTGTATCCTGTCCCTGGGTCACATGCTTGGGTGTAACTGACAGTTGGGCTTTGTGTATTCCTTCTAGACATCCACACACAATAGAGAGCTAGGGTGTGCCTGAATAGGCCATCACTGGCAGGATGGGATGGCGCAGCTAGGCACAGCCTTACTTACACTTGACTAGGCTGTGTCCTGGGGCCATACAAGGGCTGCATACCCCTTGTAGTTAGTCTGGAGCCGAGACAGGGAAGTCAGGGCTTCAAAGGGAAACATCTAGAAGCCTCTCCCACTTCAAAGGCAGAACAGGTATAAATATTGGACCTCAGACACCAACTTTCAGTACACTTCTGAACCTGTGGCTACTCACCAAAGAAGATGGACTGCTGTGCTGCTGAAAGGACTGGCACTCTGCTGGACTGCTCGCTTGCTGGACTACTACTTTGCTTGACTTATACCTTGCTGGGCTGACCTGATGCCTGCTTCCCTCTTGCATGGGGGAGAAGGACTGCACCTGCATTATTAATCCCAGGATCCCAGATTGACTCCAAGGGCTAGCTGGCTGACCTCCTCACAACAGCCTCTAGAACAGAAGGCTCCAACAACCTTAAACCCAGCACCTGGATTCTGTCATCTGTGAGTCCTACTGTGCCAAGTGGTGCCACTATAGCCCTGGGCCCTTAAAAGTGGGCCTGAAGGTGCTCTGCCAGCCCATCTGTGGATCCAGCAGAACCAACTCATCTCTGCTTCACGGAGACACCCCTTGCAGAACCAGGACATCGCCGCTGCATGGGTTCTCCTGACGCATAGACTCCACATCAACCTTGCAGCCTGCAAAGGAACTGCCGCCTCGGTGACGCTTTCCCAACACAGGTCCTTGTATCGCACATTCCTCATCGATGGCAGCCTGTACAACAACGCAGGTTATTGCATCACAGACTCACAGCTCCTCAGAACCGGCACATTGCTTTGACTGCGCGATGCATCTTTGATGCCGGATTTCACATCACCAGCCCTTGACAACGGTATCCTCAACTACAAAAGCCTTTGCGGTCACATGTTTGACAAACCATGACAGACAGAGATAGCCCAACTAATGAAAGACTATAGTGCAGCGTTGCAAGGGATGTCAAATATAGATTACAGGGAATACCTGTTACAACAACATGAACCATCCAATAAGGTTGCAAGGCTGCTGGTTGCTAATGGCAGATACCCCCACACACCCATACAGGCCATCCATTCTAAAATGGGAAAGATCGTGAACTCCCAAATGAAAATTAATTATGTCTTTGGGTCCTACTATGGAGAGTTGTACAGGGACACTACAGAGATGACATAGGTAGCTGCTCTGACATATTTAGAACAGATAGAGTCCCCTACAATTGACCCTCTGCAGAAGCAAGAACTGGAAACTACCTTAACTCTGGCAAAAATTGAATTGGCGATCATGCAGATCACAAGAGGAAAAACCCCAGGAACCAATAAGTTTCTATTTTAGTTCAGGCACCGTTAGCACCCCAAAAAGTATATGAGACAACTATGAAGGGTGTGCTGTCGGCCTAGAAGAGAGAGGCATTAACTTTGGTACTCCACAAATCAGGACGGAGCCCCCTACAGGTGGCATCTTATTGCCCACTATCACAATTAAATGTAGATTATAGTGTGCTGGGTAAAATGCTTGCCAGTTGGCTATCCCCAATAGTTGGCACCATTGTACATTCTGATCACCCTACTTCTTGCCAAGAGGAAGCCATCCTTTCCTATCTCCTTGGTATTGCAAAGCTTAGCTTACAGTTCGCATCAATAACAGTACATTTGGCAGCTCTTACTGCCTACCCTAAATGTCCTTCACAAACCTCTTTTTCAAGATCCCAGTAATTAAGAATTTCCTTGAGGGGTTAAAAAAGGTTTTCCCTCCCATCAGACGTCCTTCCCCTCCCTAGGAACTTCACATAGTCCGTTCACGACTAAACAAGAACCTTTTGAACCTATTCATAAGAGTTCTCTACAACATCTTTCTAGGAAAGCAGCTTTCCTTGTAGCTATTACATCAGCTTGTAGGGTTAGTGAACTCCAACATTGTGTGCTAATGAACCCTATACAGTTTTTCATTCAAACAAAGTGGTTCTCAGAACCAATCCAAAATTTGTTCCCAAAGTTGTTTCGGACTTTCACGTCAAACAATTTTGTTACCCACTTTCTTACAGAATCCATCTAGTCCACCAGAGCGATCCCTTCGCTCTCTGGATGTAAGGAGGGGCTTGAGATTTTACCTAGACAAGAGACGTGACCTGCACGAATCGGACCAGCTTTTTGTGACCTATGGGTCAGTCTGCACAGGTTTAGCCACTTCCGAGCAGTCCATATCATGCTGGATACTTGTTGAAATTTGTAAGGCAGCTACATGGAGATTGGTTCACACATTCACCAAACACTACTTTTAAGACTCTGATGCTAGGGCAGATACTCAACTAGGACAAGCCTTCCTCAGAAATTTGTTTGTCTAGTCTGATCTTCTCTCCTCTATTCTTTCCACCATGTTTATTAGTGATGGGATTGCTATTATAATAAAATGCCTATGACTATCAATGGAGATCTCCTACGAGAGAAGGAATAGTTTCTTACCTGTAACTCCAGTTCTTCCGTAGGAGAATCTCTGTTGAAGTCATAAGCAACCTTCCCTCCTCCCCGGTGGATAGAAGAGAGGACAGTATTAGACTTACATATCTCTAGTGCTTATTGTCAAAAAGAACTAAAGCAACTACCAGATGCTGGGCATGATGAGATACTGATGGTCTTTTCAACCTTAAAGGCATAGTCATTATTTTTCACTCATCGGGCTACATTGCTTTTCTATTCTTCATCTACTACTTTGTCAGGAAAAAGGGTTTGTGAAGGAGATTTGAGGTTTGGTGTAAAACATTTACCTCAATTTATACATTTTAAGGGTATTTTAACCCTTTTTTCCTAAGTACAATCTGATGAATTACACCACTGTAGCCCGTTTGCCTAGCATGCATATTATGTTCTTTCTTAAGTGTTTCTGCAGGCCTTCCTGAAGTAAGGCGAACGTCTACACTTAAGAAGAGACTTTGTAAAGAAGTGCTCTGGGATACCGCACGTGGGTGGAACTATTCAAATGCTTATGACTATCATAATGATGGATGCTTATGACTATCAATGGAGATCCCCTACTAGAGACGCTTCAGATTTTCCAACAATCACAGACATACCTTGTTAAAATGCATTATATGAGAAACAGGGCATGAGGGGAGCTTAAGGGGCAGTGGTGTGCAGATTGTTAGGGGTACTTACAGCATAGTATTTTTCAACCAAACAAAATTTTTTAAGACTTTCAAAATAGAGGCACTAGAGTGCGTGTGTGTTTTTTTGTAAGTGTGAGCATATAAAACTCCCAGGTGAAATATGACAGTCACCTCATCATACCCGACTGAAAGCACTTGTACCCAACTATTTACTACAGATTACATTTTTTAGGGAGATGTAACACCCCAAACCCCCTTGAAGCTACACCCCTGCATATTATGCCCCTATATGCTGACACCTTAATTTTTCATAACAAAAATAACAAGGTGATTGATGGAATGTTTGAAATAATCTTAGCCACTGGAAATCACTTGGGCTGCATCCCAATCTATCATTTTTTTTGCCCACCTTGCCACCTCAGTTTGGACCCAGCCATTTGCAAATCAGTCTTGACTCAGCTCTTCAAGGGAACAGTCCAGCCCGAACTGCCAGGCCAGGTACCCCCCAAACCTGAACACAAGCAACCTAGGACCTGTCTCACCCTAGTTAGGGTTCTTCACCAAGCATCCCAATCCATTAATTTTTTTGCCCACCTGCCATCTCACCTTGGGTGGTTTTTGCACTTTTAATTTATCTTAGGGCAGACCCGGAGGTGCTGCCACAGGTGATGATCTATTCAATGTGTTTAGGTGACTATCTGGGCTCTGGATCAATTGGGATAAATCATGCTTTTTGCCACTCACCCCTGTAACCAATATCCGAAGAGGAGCCCTCCCTAGTGTGGGACTGCAATGGAAACTAGGCAATATCAAATACTTGGAAGTCCAGATCTATTACAATGAGACTGATCTAATAGACAGACATGTGGGCCAGGAACTCAGTTCATTAGTTGCTCCCCTTATCGAATCATTACCATTGTCCCCGATGAGAAGAGTTTCTATCTCCAAAATGCTGATACTCCCTTGGCTTCTTTATTACTTTACGGTCATTATGAGGGACCTGAGGAAATGTTTCTTCAGTGACCTGCAACATTTACGTACCATGCTAGGGTGGGCAATGGTAGGTGCTGGGTTGCTCTCAGTAAGTTGTATGTCCCACTGGAAGAGGGTGGACTGTGATACCCCAACTATATGTTGTATTATGCTGCAGAACAACTGCAATGGCCGATGCCCAGGCTGGGCTAGGTGCTGACCCTGGAGCGTAGAGAAATATTGGAAGAACCAGAAGGATATTCCTTCCTGCACTGGTTGTTGGACACTACTCCACCCCACGATGTGGGCAGCATAGTACTACAAGTGGCTGTGTGGTGCTGGAGAAAGTACCTTCACAGACGCAATAAGGCAGCACTTTATGCCCCAAGTCTCCCCATACCGGCAATCCCCAATGTGCTTACATTTGCACATTGTATCGGACACGAGACTGGAGGGTGGCGGACGTACAGGTCTAGACAGATCTAACGATGGACAGTAAACTGAGAACCCTTGAATATTTGATGATCACATATGGCCTGGGGCCAGGGGAATATCTGCTATACTCAGCCCTAAAAAGAGTGATGCTGTCCATGAGGTAAACAGATCAGAATATGCCCCAAAAAAGCGATATTGACTAATGGAGGAACTAGGATGGCCATAACATGCCTTTGCAGAGTTTTGCAACAACATTATTCTAAAGGGGCTTTGAGCCTCAAGGAGTGGTGGGGCTGCATGCTAGACACTCACATATCGAATAAGATGTGGGTCCATTGCTTACAGTCCGGGAGACTGGTTTCTAGAAATGCAAAATTTTGATATGTCCAAGTTAATTACATCCATTACACTATCTGACCCTGGAGAGGAGTGGGAGGATGTATCCAGTGGCAGGAACCTCATGCCCCCACTGTATGGCAAACACCGCAGACTTTATGGACATGGTGTGGTCCTATCTGACAATATCTTAGTTTTGGTCACAGGCAGCACAATGCTTGTCGGAAATGACTGCCTGCATCCTCCCCTTGGGCCCTCTCCAATACTTGCTGGATGTGAGACCAGCCAATAAAAAGGCTACGAGCCTTGCATGCTTTTAAAGTCTGGCCTTGATCTTGGCGAAAAAGATGTATAGCCATGCATTGGAAATCTGAGATGGTGCCGTCCCTGAACAAATGGTGCACTGAAATGATTAAGGTGGCTAGGGAAAAGATGGCCATTTACACTGCCCTACGGTCTTGGGGAGATTAGACAGACTCCCTGGGGCTCTGGGACTTCTTATTCGGACAAGTAAGATCCTAAACCTGATGAATGCCCATGTGAACAGAGGGAGTACTCCTTACACAAGACTTGTGGTATGGGCCGAGGAGAAAGGGAGAGATTCTGGAACCTGCTGAAGAGAGACAGAGGAGGATAGGGGGTCTGCTGAGGTCCCACTGGAATGAAAGGTGGGATGGAAGGTGATGGAGGTGGTTGCGTCTTACTGTAAAGACCGATGTAATAGTTAGCCGGGGGAGGGGGGAGCGGGGCGGTGACACACTCATCACAGTTTACATCAGTAATTCCTGCTTATTTCACTTTTGTACTGACCACCTACGAAAGCAACCGCCTGCTATTGGGGGGAAGCGAACGGTTGTGGGTGTATGCTGGACATTAGGCCCTTATGTAACACCATGTTCCTGTTTGTCTGAATATGATACTGATATCAGACATGTATTTGTTACAGTATGTGTCTGGCAAAGTATGGCTGTAGAAAAAATGGTAATAAAGATAGATATTTTGAAGAAATATCATGATCCAAACACTTAATCAAAAATGATTTTAATCATTCTGACTCTGGTTGACTCCAGTTTTTTTGCCACAGCATAATAGAGGCCAATCCAATCAAATGCTCTAAGCCATCCCTACTTTGACATAACAACTCATATTAGCTGTGCTCTTTGGTACTGCCATCAATTTACATTTTAAAAAAACTACTCTGTAGTATTGGACAATTAATATGTACCCAAACACCTGCTCCATATAAAGCCAATGCAGAACACCCAACCTTATAAATGTGTATAAGTTCCTTAACAGGTCTATGTCGAAGCATTGATGCAAATCTACAGATTGCGTCAACTGCTCTCTGAAACTGTATGGACCTGACATTCAGTAGGTCCGCTTTAACTCTTCATCAAAGGGAATACTCAAGTAATTAAAGTTTTTACTCTATTTATCATTGAGTCCCCAATCACATATGTTGTGGACCTTAGTTTTCCAGGGCCCTGAAATCATGGCATAGGAATTGGACATGTTTACTTTTACATCTAACAAATTCATAAAAGAAGCAAAGCCCTCCAACAAAAAGCTGCAGCCCATTTGCCATCCTCATGAGAACAGCATGGCCAGCATATAAAAACACTGGGATTGGTTGCTTCCCGATCTGGGGCACATCCTTACTACAGGTCGTTAAATAGCTATCCAAGCCATTTATATAAAGTAAAAATAAGAAGGGGGCCAAAATGCATCCCTGCCGAAAACACCCTGAAAATATTTAATATGAGATGTACAATCTAGTAGTAGTTAATGGGTTATCATCCGTTCCGTTCAAGACCATCAGTTGCACTTTACAGGGGTATCAATCAATCAATCAATCAGTTTTTAGAAAGCGCAACTACTCACCCATGAGGGTCTCAAGGCGCTGGTGAAGGGTCTGGGCCTCATACGAAGAGCCATGTCTTGAGGTTCTTCCTGAAGATGGTGAGTGATGGGCTTTGTCTGAGATGCATGGGTAGGGTAGGTTGTTCCAGCTCTTGGCTGTGAGGTAGGTGAAAAATCTTCCTTCGGCATTGGTTTTCCAGATGCGTGGAATGGTGGCTAGTGCCTTCTGGGCAGGTTGGAGGGGTCTGGCAGGGTTATGGAAAGAGATGCGATGATTCAAGTAGGCCGGTCCGATTTTGTGAAGGGCCTTGTAGGACTGAGTGAGTAGTCTGAAGTTGATTCACTTCTCCACTGGGAGCCAATAGAGGAGTCTTAGATTTTGGGAGATGTGTTCCTGGCGGGTGAGGCTCAAGACGAGTCTAGTGGCGGCATTTTGGATGTGTTGTAGTTTCATGATGTTTTTTGTCGTGGTGCCGGCATAGAGTGCATTGCCGTAGTCGAGCTTGCTCGTGACTAGGGCCTGAGTAACTATCTAGCGGCAGTCGTCCGGGATCCACTTGAAGATTTTGCGGGGTTGGCAGAGGGTGTGCCAGCAGGAAGAGGTGACTGCATTTACCTGTCGGGTCATTGTTAGGGAGGAGTCAAGGATGATTCCCAGGTTGCGGGTGTGGTCAGCCGGAGTAGATGGGACACTGAGCCATGTGGGCCACCAGGAGTCATCTCCCTTGACTGTGTGGTCAGTATATTGATCTCCCTTCTCAACAGAGAAACGCTCCATTTCAAACGGGTTGGCTATGACTTAAAAATCAAGCTGTTTCAGGCAATATTATTTTGAAGTCAAGTGATTGTGATAGCTTGACCTCTATAGCCATAATTCAATGCTGCAGGTTGTTAAATTTCCAGATACAAAGTCAGTAGAACAAGTTGGCACTAATGTGCTGAAACCCATAACTCAGGCAGGGATCATAAAGCAGACTTTTATAGAATACTTTCAGATTAATTTAAAGGGAGTAATTAAATGATATTAGGAGAATTTTAGTCACACATAACCATTATTAGATGAGTGAATGTTGTTAAAATGGACGTCCTTCCCAAGTGTGTTTTCTTCTAACAAAAACTATTAAGTAACATTATCAGAGCTTGCCCAATAAGCAACCGAGCGTGTGCAGGAATTTTTCAACTCATTAATAATCTCTCATTCAATAAAACCCAACATTTTATATTTTGGGTTTGCATTATGATTATTTTAGTAAGGTGGGGGTAAAGTTATTGTTCTATTTACTGACAAGGTCAAAATGCACTATTTTGCAAGCTCCCACAAGGAGCATATTTAAGAGAAGGCACTCCGGTGCCAAAATGCAAAATGCAAGCTGGGGTGCAGCACAGGAGAAGTGTGGCTCAATGGTTCGAGTGGCAGACCCTGATGCAGAGGTGTGGCCCGGGACCAAGGTTCAATTCCCGCCTCCGCGGGTCTTGGGCTCAATTTCCTCAGACCTGATGACTCTCGCCTCGGTGCCAATCTAATCATGGGGTCCCACTCTAACTCTGGGCAATAGCTTGCTTAATCTCCTCAACGGCCCCAACAGCGCTGGGATGCCTGGCTTCACCTTGGGGGGCCCAGGAGTGGGCACTTCACAGGGAAAGCCAGGAAGGGTTCCACAGCGGTATGCGTAAAAGCGCCAAGATGCCCTAGGGTAAAAGTGCGCTATACAAGTACGAAGTTTACAGTTTACATTGAGGATAACAGTACTTAACATGAACTGTGAAAACATATAATATCTTGGTAAGGAAAGGCATCTTTTTCTATCCCAACCAGATACCTGTGAAACACGTAAAACTTTGAAAATCATATCTCTGGTTTTCTACATCCAATTTGTGTTGTTTTGATGCCTACTTCCTCACTTGAATTTTCTATATTTTTATAAACTGAAGTGGGATTTTCTACTGTGTTGTGTTTTCTACTTTATAACTGTTTTGGTGTGAGTGAATAACTTCCCTATTTTCTCCTATCTCAACATGAGGAAAGAGTAGCCTAAAATTTTAATGAACTGTGACTAAGGAGTACAGCCATTAACCATAGATGAGGTCTGCATACCCGCAAGCAATGGAAGTATCAGTGTGCTCTCAGCCAGAACTGGATAGCTGTTCATCCTTTAAAAAAAAAAAAATCCTAATTCCACCTCTCCCAGGATCTGAAATGACAGCCACATATCCATCATATTTATACTGCTCCAACCCTGCTCCAATGCAAGAAAGAGCTGAACATACACCTCTTTAAAGAATACTTCTGCGTAATGCAGTTACAAACTTCTGCTACTAGAAACCAGCCACCTCTCGAATTACTTGCTAACTGTAACTTTACCTTTGACCACATGCAGCACTCCACCCCCTCTGGCTAGATTTGCAATATAGAAGCACAAACTTACAGACATACATGTATGCATACAAACATACATACATACATACATACATAAATATGTGCAAGGGTAAGAAAGATCAGCCAAAGAATTGCTATCCTGCATCACTGATGAACAGCTCATTCAAATGTTTTGTTAAAGAACTCTTGTACCTAATAAAAGGCTGAATGGACAGGAAGCCAATTACCTCCACAACTGAGGCTGGGCTTCGAAGCAAAATGAAACCAAATAAGCAGAGGTTCGGGTATTGTATACATTAACTTTCATTTAGCTGATTCATCACATAGAAATTCTAATGCACAGATGGATTATTATTATTATTAGTAGTAAAAACCTAGATTAATGTCCTGGGGCAATGAATGATGAAGTTATACAGCGGTATGTCCTGACAACTATTCTTTCCAATTGTTGTCTTACTGCCTTCAGGGAATACTTGGTAAAATAATAACTAGATACTCGAAAATTGAGGTTTAGAGCAGTACCACTGCTGTTATTAGCAGGTAATGCAATGTCTTATGGAATCCAAATAGTTTCCTACATGGCAGCTCTCTGAATCTGTACTTTGGCTTCTGCATGATGGCACAGACTCCTACAGTGCCTTTGGAGGAGGGAAACTTCTTAAACTCTTCCCCGTGGAAGAAAAAACTGACTCAGCCACTTGCTCTTGCAGATCCATTGAAATTGTGAAACAAACTGGACACTGATTGGTCATGGGTATCTGCCTGGCTTTGGAAATATAAGCAGGACCTGATCAATCAACATCTTTTGGAGTTGGACCAGCGTGCATCCTGTGCTGTTGCTGTATCTAGTGTGCAGAGCTGCAGGTTAGAACCGAATCTAAAGGCAGTGCTGAACATCCGTTGGGCTGCACCGCAGCTACCCTTGCCTGGTTTAAGCCCCCTATGTAGGTCACGGTGACCAAAGATGCGATTCCGCATCATGGCACTCACTCCACTCATTACCAGAGGAGAGGCATGTTCATGTGAATTGACAGATGGCTCAGGCTCACAAGCAAACTCCTCCCTGCGCTGCTTTTGTTAACTCCTATTGTTTGAACCTGTGTTCACAGTTGTGAAGCTCCCAGTTTGCTATGCAGGTGCCTAGATACAGTGAGCCTCGCTATCTGTCATGAGCGCAGTGTGCCTATATGTTCACATCCATTGTTGGGTGCCAGACTATGCCTGTCCCGTCTGTTCACTGTTTCTAAAACCACACAAACTCCGAGACACAGTCACCTTTTTTCCAGGAGTGAGCTACATTGAAACCCAATTTCAGTTGCTTTGATTTGTTCCTATGATATTGTAGATGTTCACAACCCCGAAAGGTTCAATTTTCAGTACACTACAAGCAGTTCAATGGGGACTAGGCATCCCCACAAGCTACTGTCAAAACAAAAGTAAATTGATGAAAACATTCCAGAACAAAGAAAAACAGGGCAAAGATGGCACATCTGCACAATGTGTTATTTATAGTTATGTGTTCTAAATCCACTAAAAGCATGTTGGCACTTCAGCTGAGCCCAACATGCATATCTAAGCTTGGAACATATATATATATCAAAGCACTCTGTGTAACTAAAATGTGATCTACTGGGGGTATCACTTAAGCAAGATGATGGAGGTCATGATTTCTAACTTCTGATCCATCCTGTAGGCCAAGCAAGTCAGAAGTGACCTAAATAACTCAGAAAAGGCAGCAGGGCATCTTCATACCACCAGCAACCTGCGTAATGTGAGGTACTTCTGAAGACTGGGGCGAAGAAAGGGAAATCTTGCATAGAAGGTGTAGCAGCTCCAAAGAAGGCACATGGTTACCACTAGAAGTTCCGAACTCTGTTGAGCACACAGCAACAATTAGAAACATTGCAGGCAGTTTTCTGAGTGTTGCAAGTTAAAAAGATTGAACACCTGGGGGTGGGTAGGTAGCCCAGCATACTTGCAGGAGAGAGATAAACTGAGAAAATCTACTGGGAAGAGAGGGGTTCTCCAGATGCCATGGAAGAGTGGATGTGTAAGTGACCGCTGTCCAGTCCAGAGGTGAACGCTACAATCCTGGAGCAAGCCCCCACAGGACACTTAAAAAGGAGAGAGCCATCTGTTCATAAAAAAAGGGACTGGGGAACAGTGTATAGAATGACAGAGGTGGTCAGAGCTGAAGCCTACTGGAGCTGCCTGCAGGCTGCTGCGCTCCAACACATTACGTGGGGACCTTAAATTGAGCGGCTCACAGATTGGAAGTGCCACACCTGCTACCAGCGGAGGGCTCACCTGGCTGCCATCCTCTGATGGGGGTGAGGTTGATATAGAGCCACCCCCTCTGCCTTTACTTGTCTCCGAACTCAGATGTGCATTGCCTACGAGATCTACTGTGGGACTCCACTGACAAATGGTGAGGTGGTATAGCCATGACCTGAGCGCATGGGGACCCCAGACCCCCAAGATTGGTGGCAAGAGGCCCCTGGTGCCACACAGAGACAGTCGCTGGGAGGGGAAAGCTACTTCTGGTGTGGATTAAGTGAGACCTATGGGGAACAGAGGAAAAGACTATTCCTTGCAGATAACTGACTGCGCAGAGGAGACCTGTGGCAGCTCCCGAGCTCAGTGCTCTGCTGGACCCTTACTGTAACTGCGCAATTGCCCGATTGAAAGTTCTCAAGAGAACTCCATCCAGACCCATCCCTTCAAAACTCAACTCAGCTGCTGGGCAGTCCCTGCAGAGGCCATGACTTGACACCCACACCATCTTCCGAGACGGAAGGGTGCCAGTCCCTCCCAGAGATCATGGAGAAACCAACTAGGAAAAAGGATCTAGAAGCGGAAGGTGACCACTTAGAGGAACCCACAGGATTTTCCCGAGAAGATGCCTGAACCACATGCCATGAAGGTGACAGATATGGGAATACTATGTGACGATCATGGCCGGCAAGACAAATGAGTCACCACAAATGAGAAAGACTTGAAAGACATCTCCCCTGCCCTGGCTGATGTCAACAATAGGTTGAAAGGCTATAGAAACGAAGGTCCGCATTATAGAAAGAAGGGCTGAGGATGCAGAAAACAGATCGCAATGTAATAACATAAGAGTGATTGGCATACTGGAATGAGTGGAGGGAAGAGACATGGTGGGTTATCTGGAGCGCTGGCTCCAAGAAGAGGTGGTGGGAGAGGTACTCTCCCCCTTTTTCATGCTGGACAGGGTACAGGTGTGGCCTCCACCCCGGGGCCCCCCGATTAATCTACTATAAAGACTGCAACTAGATCCTGCATAAGGCGAGGAAGAAAGGGGAGCTCACCATCGAGGACAGCAGAATCAGAATTTTCCCAGACTTATCCGGAGACGTCTAGAATCAGCATTCCACATTCCAAGAGGCCAAAAATAAACTTCAACAGATGGGTATCACTTATGTAATGCTATTCCCGGCCCGCCTTCGGTGTCAATGGAGTAGTGGACACAGTTTTACCAGACTGCAGATAAAGTATGGAGGTGGATAGACCATAACCAACTGACCAGCCTAATTTCAGGGATCCCGTTTGGCCTGACATGACAGGAACAGGTCCCGGGGACACACCTTGGCAGCCAGCACAGCTGCCCCTTTGAGGGAAGAGGCACAACAGGAATGCCGGAAAGTGATGAAGGTGGTGGCACCCATGAGTAGCTACAACGCAAATCCCCTACCCAGATAGAGGACGATAACATACCAAACTCTGACTATGATAAAGGCTCTAGCACCTCTGAAGAATAGGACAATGCCATACCAGTGGTGACTCCAGGGATCTCTGATGATATCATTTGACCATGCTACCTTGATAATGTGACCAGGTGCCCGGGAACGTATGTGTATAGAGGGGCTCATATCGAGGACCTCGTGCTGGACAAGGCTCACCTCACCGTATATCACATATGTAAAACTGATTAAAACAGCTGTGTGGGGCTGGCCGGGCAGGAGTGGTGTAGTTGCCTCGAACCTTGCTTATATGTCGCAAGTAGGAACTCCTGTGAGCTTTGAAAGTTGTTTGACTGTTGGGATGGGGGGTACGTGTCTGCTTGACCTGGGGAGTAGGAGTTGGGATCAGAGTTGTTGGATGTTTATATGAGTTCCTGAGAGTCGTATATCAACTGGGTTTCACAACTGCTGGACATCAGATTGCCATTAATAGAGATGTGGAGGGAGGGCTGTGGGGGGGGCAGGTGGAAGAGCTGTATATCACCATGATGGTCACTACTATGCCTTACAGATTCCCATCCTGGAACCTAATGGGGGTGCACACAATGACAAAAAAAGACAATGACAAAGCACTATAAAGTGTTCTCCTGTCTGAACAGGAGAGGTATACATGTAGCGCTACTGCAAGAAACACACCTCAAGGCCAAGGTGGGGGCAGTGCTGCACAAATGCTGGAGGGGTCAGGCTTATTACACTACCTACTCCCCCTACACTAGAGGTGCACTGATATGGGTTAGACCGGGGGTACCCGTCCAATATACTGACCCAGAAGGCCGAAATGTGATAATGATTGGCCCCTTAGAGGGTTTTGACATACCTCTGATAAACATATATGCTCCAATTGTAAATCAAAGCCCCATCCTGGCGCGACGTTTGGGCCTCCTGGCTCGCTACCTGTTCCAAACCTTAGTCAATTGCGTTGTAGACCCCCTTCTGGTTTGATCACATCCCCATTCCAAGATTCACCAATTGTCAGGACAGCGCAACACTTTGCGGACTGGCAAAAGCAATGGGGCCTCAGATTTGTGGCGCAGCATGCAGCCACAATTGCAAGACTACTCATTCTTTTCAATTCCACAAGACCTCCATACGTGGTTGGACATCTTCCTTTGTACACCGGATGCCCACAGCTTGGTACATGAGGTTGGATACTTGACCCATACCATATCAGATTATAACCTGGAAATCCACCAACACTAGGAGTGTCCCCGGGGCCTGCATACCCATGTTGTGGCTGAAGCCTGAATCCCTTGAGGACCTGGCCTACCAGGAAGCAATTAGAGACCAAGTTAGACATTATTTTACAGAGAATGATGGCTCAGCCTCCAACCCACTAGTGGAGTGGGATGGCTTTAAGATGATAATCAGAGGAAAGTGCATAGCAGAATCAGTGGAAGTCAGACATACACTATTGGGAGAAGTCATGAGAGCACAGCAGACACTGCAGGAGGAGGAGAAGCATAGAACGGGCCACCCTGAACTGCAGCAAACACTACTCGAAGCTAAGGAGGCTGTGGCAAGTCAGGTAGAGAGGCTCCGCTGCTTTGATTATAAACAGTGCTTGATCCTTGCTCATGCTGATTGGGATACAACTGGCTCCCTGTTGGCCTGGCTAGCTAATCCAACCAAGAGGGGTTCAGTGATTGTAGAAATGCACACAGGGAAGGGTACCTGCCTGTACTGGCAAGGAGAAATAAATGGTCAGTTCATGCACTGCTATACTAGATTCCACAAAAGTTTGGCTAGATATGACTGGGAGAGGCTGTGCGCCTTCCTTGTGCAGATCACCCTTACCACTCTGAGGGACTAGGAAGCAAATGAGTAGGGGGAGACATAACTACTCAGGGGATAAGGAGGGCAATCAAGGGGACGGCACGGTAAAACACCAGGGATAGACAGGCTCTCAGCTGAATTTTATGTGGAATTTGCTGCAGAGCTGGCCCCTAAACTAACAGACCTCTACAAGCCAGGAAAAGACCTGGGCACTTCACTGACAGCTACCAGGGAGGCACTAGTAGTACCTTTGGGGAAGCCCGGGGAGCCTGCACATGACTGAAAAGCCAACAGACTCCTATCAATGCTTAACCTGGACTACATGATCCTCATTAGGATCTTCGCCACCAGGATGCGACGCATGCTCCCCCTCTCACTTGCAGGAAGAGTGGCCATACTCAAGATGACTGTCCTCCCCAAGCTACTATAGTTTTTCAGTGTCCTACCGTTGTGGTTTGCTAGGTCCGTATTCAAAGAACTGGAAATCCTCATGACATCCTTTTTAAAGGAGGTCAGGGTGGAGGAGAGTGGCCCTCACAAAGTTGCAACACCTGTGATTGATTGATGGAGGTATGGCTGTCTCAGAATTCGAGTCATTTTATCTAGCAGCAAAGCTCCAATGGTACACACAATGGTTGGGGAGCCACCAGGCCCAGGAGTGGACAGTGAGACCTTTTACCCTCACACTAAAGAACCTGACAAGAGTGTTGCTGAGGGTGGGAGACGCCACAGAACAAAACTCGCCCAAATTTTGGGTAATGCGTAGATGCTGGGTCTGCTACCTGCAGAAGATGCACACATGTGTCCTGTATTCTCCAGACATGCCCATGACTATGCTGAAACCTCTACCTCACAGTAGTAACTAGGAGGGGATGACAGAATGGCTGACAGCGGGAGTGACGAAAGTAGGGGATTTATTCAGGCAAGGGAGCTTCTCCTATTTGAGGACTTCCGTTCAGAATTCGATCTCCTACAGGGACACTTCTTCCTTCATAGAGCCATTACTGCAGCATTTCGTAAACATTGGAGGACTGGACATGCAGAACCGCGACCCAAAGGCACTGGCCAGTATTTAATCCTCTCAGCAGGGACGATTAAGGCAGTCACATGCCTCTACAGGGCACTACGCGGAGTAATGCTGCAGCCCCTAGAGGCTCTAAATGAAAGATGGGGGGAGGAACTAGGGACAATCATACCAGATAAAGACTGGGCAATCATATTAGAGAGAATCCCAAAGGTATCCCGAAATGGCCCCTTTAAGATGATTAACTATTTCATCCTCCATAGGGCCTATATCACCCCGGGAGGTATCAACAGATATTTTTATGTGGTGGGCAGGTCATGTCCGCAATGTGGGGAGATTAGCGCAGAGCTTAAGGAAATGTTATGGGACTGTCCCCATCTAGAGGGTTACTGGGAGATGGTCACTAGAGTAGTGGCTCACGTCATCAATCAAGAGGTCATGAATTCAATGAGGCGTTGGGTGCTGGACTAGTTCCCTAACACCGCTAAGACGAAAGTAACTGGCAGATTTCAGGACCTAGCATTTATCTTGGTGAAGAGGGAAATAATAGGACACTGGAAGACACCAGGTGGGCCCTGTATTGAAGTTGTTTGGGGTGGGGAGCGTTTGTAATGTGTTTGCTCTTGTATAGCTGTTTTGCCTAACCTGTGCATATTCAGTGTGAGAGAAAAGTCATGAAGGTTTCATTTCCAATCTAAGCTGTGATGTATTAGCCAAAAACCCTTCAATAAAATGTTTCCAAAAAAAAAAAACAACAATGTGTATTTCTCTTATACTAACCTTGTCTAGAAAAGCTTGTATTGCTTCTTTGTGGTTCTCCACATTCGCATCTTGTTTGTACCTCTCAACTGAAGCGATCAGTTCTGCCTCCTGCTCCAAGAGTTCACACAGGGCCGCTTTTCTTTCAGCTCCTGAGTAGGTCTTGTTGATTCTGTCAACTTCTTCCAACCTCCAAACTAAATCACAAATAATTGCTTCAATTAGTTCTGGTTACAAACAAACACTATAATATCAGGTAAATTAGAACCATTTTGCCTGAAGACAAGAAATAAGTTAGAGATTGGGCAATGAGTCTATGATGGTACATAACCTCTCTCTTTTGCAGGTAGCTCAAAACACTTTCACATCCTGCCCTCCCTATTTGCCCTTTTATGTTTAACATATTTTGGTAACCCCAATTCCAACTCTGTCACAAGAATTTACAAAAGTCACCTGCCTCCCTGCTTTTACTCATCTGGTTTGTGGCCGACTTCACAGCCACACAGAACACATAGCCATCCAAACCCCTTTCTGAACAAACCTCTATTCACCCCTTACTTCATCTTTAATTAGAAGTTCTGTAGGAACAAATCTCTCTTTATGTCTCCATAGAATATGTTTGCCATTTCTTAAAGGAGACATACATGTTCTATGGACACACAGTATTGAGAAAACTGGGTGGGATGAATGTGGCTTTCTCAACAGGGAAAGTGGATGCTGTAGGTCTTTGCCATATAGCTTGATAATCTGCACGTCTGGACATGAGGCTCACATAAGGGTGTGTGATTGTCTTGAACTTTCCTTTCAATTCTCCACTAGATTGCCTACCTAGACAACAGCAGACTGACATGTTCTAGAATTCCAATGTTCCAATATAGCACAATTGGTCACTGCCAAGGGTTATAATGTTGTTAAAGGTCCTGATCCCAAGTTATATACGTGAGCCGGAGGCAAATCCCTATAACAAGAGAAAGGGCATTTTGCAACAGATATTACCCAAGGCAGAAGGGCTATAATGCTATTAGAACATTCTATCCACTAAGGGTAGAAATTTATAAATTAAATATTGTTGAACCTGGCCCTTTTTTCAGGGTCATTCCCAAACTTGTTGCCTCCTTCCTCCTATTTTTTCTGACCAGTTTGTGTTGGATTAGGACTCTGGGCACTTTACTACTGCTAACCATTGCTGAGGTGCATATGCTCTCTGTGTACATAGTGTTGGTGACTGGCTTTTCCATGATTGGCATATTTGATTTCTAGTAAGTCCCTAGTAAAGTGCACTAGAGGTACCCAGGGCCTGTAATCAAATGCTATTATTAGAGCTACAGCACTGAGTTGCCCCGTAAACATGGCTCAGACCTTCCACTGCTGTGTCTGTGTGTGCGGTTTTTAACTGCCAATTCGACCTGTCAAGTATACTTACTTGCCAGGCCCAAACCTTTTCTTTTTATACATGTAAGGCACCCCTAAGGTAGGCCCTACAAAGCCCCATGGGCAAGGTGCAGTGTATGTGAAAGGCTGTTGTGTTTTACATGTCCAAACAATGAAATACTGCCTAATTCGATTTTCACTGTTGCAAGGCCTCTTCCTCTCATAGGTTAAAATGGGGATGGTCTTTAAATATCCTTAAAGTGCAGTTTCCCTTTGAGAGCAGATAGAGATCTGGAGTTTGGGGTCTCTTAACTCACAATTTAAAACTACATATTTTGGTAAAGTTGGTTTTTAAATTGTCTGTTTGAAAATGGCACTTTTAGAAAGTGGGCATTTTATTGGTTAAACCACTCTGTGACTCTGCCTGCTTGTGTATTTCCTGTCTAGGTCAGACTGACAGTTGGGCTGTTTGTGAATTCCCTCTAGACAGTGACACAAAGGGAGCTGGGGTGTAGCCTGCATATCCTGATGAGCCATCTGGGCTAGAGTGAAGGGAGGAGTGGTCACTTACACATGAATGGGTTGTGCCTGCCCACACACAATGCAGTCTTCAACCCCCTAGTGTGAGTCTGGAGCCAGGCCTGGGTAAGGCAGGATCTTGTGAACAACAGAGACTTTACTTTGAAGTAAGCCTACTTCAAAGGCAGAAAGGGGTATAAGTAGTGGACCCAAAACCCCAGATTTTTAGATTACTTCTGGATTCAAGAGGAATCTCTGCCATGGAGAAGAGCTTAAGAGCTGGAGGAGGAGTACTGCCCCTTTGCCTGTGACTGTGCTTTGCTGGGTTGGCCTGCAGTTGCTGCTTCTGCCTGAGAGAAGACAAAGACTGGACTTTGTGGTATATTCCTGCTTGTGAAGAATCTCCAAGGGCTTGGATTGAGCTTGCCTGCTGTTTTGAAGTCTCTGGGCCATCAAAGACTTCCTCTGCCAACACCTGGACTCTCTCCTGAGACTCCTGCCCTGCCAAGTGGTTCCCTATTCAGTCCCTAGGCCCTTGAGCGGTGAAGTTGGCAGAACAAGGACTGAAATTTACGCGCAAAACACCATGCGGGGAAAATTTCGATGCACCACCTGCAACGTGGATAAAAACAACACGCCACCCGCTTCGCGACTAAATTCAACGCTCCACCTGCATCACGGCTGGGAGATCGAGACGCATCGTGGCTGGAGAAACAACCAATTGTGGCTGCTGATAATGATGCAAACCCCACGCAGCGTGGTTTTCCAACACTGTGCAACCGGATTTCTCACGCATCGCCGCTGGGCCTCAAAGTCATTGTGAACCTGCGCGGATCCAAGTTGCCCGTCCAGAAATCCGTGAATCGGTTTCTTGAGGGAGAGAAAAATGACGCATCACCGACCCAATTGGAGAAGAAACTACGCATGGCCTCACTTGCAAGTAAGGAATCAACACATTGCTGACTTTTTCGACGCACGCTCACCTGTGCGGCTTTATTTTTTAGGCAAACCAGGTACTTTGTGTAAAATCAACATTTCCATTGTTTTCTATGGCGTAAGACTCTTATTCTTTTGAAAATTCATATCCTGACTTGTGTATGTTGGATTTTTGTCGTTTTGGTCTTGTTTGATTTAGATGAATATTACCTATTTTTCAAAACGAGTATGGTGTCCATTTTGTAGTGTTTTCACTGCATTACTCAGTGTGTTGGTACAAATACTTTACACATTGCCTTTGAGATAAGCCTGACTGCTTGTGCCAAGCTACCAAGGGAGTGAACAGAGGTTAGCCGAGTGTGTATCTCCATTGCCCTGACTGGAGTGAGGGTCCCTGCTTGGACAGAGTGCAAACTGACTGCCAACCAGAGACCCCAATTCTAACAAACATGAGGAACCGGAAAGACAAAGATTGAAATGTTGAAGAAGCAGGTCTGTACCAGCCATTATTGATCCTGAGCCACCCCATTGCCTTCAATGCAGCTCTCAAAATTCCAGTGTTCTAAAACCAAATATAGCCTCCATTATTCTGTTACTTCTCTTCTGCTCCGTGCATGTGAAAAATAGGAGACTAATATATTCTAGCATTTCATGTCTCTGCCTATACAATTTAGTTCCCCCTGATCCCTTAATCCTATAATGTGCAAAGCATGCTGACAGCACCAGTCTGAAAATACTATCACACTTCAAGCTGATTTCTGTAGAATCTGCCTACACTTACATTTTATGGTTGTTAACACACCATGAAATGCACAGACTCAAAATGTACTACTGTATCCAACAGTTTCCTAAAGAGGATATCGTACCCTCAAATCATATTCATATGCTGTGCATCAAATGGGGACAGCAGCTGCCGGAAAATATTCTAGTGTTTAAAGCTGTTTCCTATAGAATGCAGCCTCCACTTATGTCTTAATCCTATACTGTTTAGTACATGCAGACAGGAGCAGACTTAAGATATTCTAGCACTCTAAATTGATTCCAACAGAATGCGGCCCCCCAGGTGTATCTTAATGTTTTGGTGCGCGATGGACAGCACAGACTGAAAAAATACTGCATTCCAAGTTGTTTCCTATAGAATGCAGCCCCAACTTAAACCATAATTCTAAACTGTGTCACAAATATAGACAGTACCACACTGAAAATAAATTAGCATTCTAAGTTGAATTCAGCCTCTACCTATGTCTTAATCTCATACTGTGCAAACAATGCAGACAGCACAGACTGAAAATGTACTGGCATGTCAAGTATTTTCCTATAGAAAGCAGGGTTCACTTAAATCTCAACCCTAAATGGTGAAACACGTGGACAGCAGTAAGCTTAAAATAGTCTATCATTCCAAATAGCTTCCTATAAAATGCAACATCCACTAATGTCTTCTTGTTAAGTTATGTTAGATTTATTTGTAGAGTGTGTTATCACCCGTAAAGGTATCCTGGTGCTGAGCTGGTGTGCAGGCCTCGTCTCAATCAATCGAAGAGCCAAGTCTTCGGCTTCTTGTGGAACTCAAGAAGACAGGAAGGGGATTGGATGTGTAGTGGGAAGTCAATCCACACCTTAGGAGTGACGTATGAGAAGGCTCGACCTCTGGCTCTGTTTGGGTGTATGTGTGGATCACTCAAAATAGTAAATATATGTACACCGAAATGAAGATTTTTTGGTTGTACCTTCACTACTTGGCTGCAGTCTTGCAAATGCTGATACTAAAAACGATACTATGCTGGGAAAAAGTGTCTTTGACACCCAAACACTGGTAATGCTTTATTAAACAGCTGATTCCCCCCAAATAACTTGCATTTCATTGCAAATGATAAAATTAGTAGTGTCGTAACAACGGAATACATTTCTTCAAAAGTGAATGCAACCTGGTACACTGCTACTTTAGAATCATGACAAGCTATATACCATGTCAGTGAAATGTCCTCGCCATCCTTAAGAAGGCGTACTGATTTTTTACCTTTGTCCAGGGAAAACATCTGTTGTAAAGAGGTTAAATAAGAAAAGAAGCATGAAATATGCAGGTTTAAGGATTTTGGCATTGGCCGCAAATCTCAAGGGGGGGTTTGGGGCTAAATCATTTAATTAAAAAAAAAAAAAAAAAAAAACGAGTACCTGTCTTGTGGTGCCCGCCTTGCTCCTCTTCGCTCCTGATGGCGCACCAGCAGACCCTGGGCTCCACCACGCAATCCTGGTGCTGCTCTCAATCTATATCTACCATGAGAGCAGCACCAGGATTGGTCTGAACATCTTGGTCTGCCTTTCAGACAGTGCATTGGCGTCTGTGCTGTTTCTCCAACCCAACTGTGTTGCACAAGATTAAGCCTAAAACGAACAGCTATACTGACATCAACGCTTACGTGCACTCACCTCCACTATTCCTCCCTCTTCCTATGCCCTCCCTTCACAAGCTGGTTCAGCTAGCAGCAAAAAATAAAACAATATAAAATATAATTTTATTTTTCAGCAGCTGGCTCTTAGCCAGTGGGGTGACGCAGTTTCGCCACTGGGGAGGAGCCGCAGCTGGATTTTGGATGTGTATCAGCAGCACCTGCAGCACTTAGGAGGCTGCCCTGGGCATATCCATACTGCTCTAGGACACCTTCCTTACTCCCATCCTTTCTAGTCAAGTGATTTTTTTACTGATGCTACCAAGACCATGCGACACTGAAGAGAGCCTTTTGAATTTTCTAGGCCTATATTCAGCATCTGAGTGCAGTTACTTTTGGAATGTTGTAACGCACTGGCTTGTGACTGATTGTCACTTTATAGATACAAAAACCGTGAAATGGAATACAGTTTTGTAGGTGATTAATTGTCCTCTTTCTAAGTAGGGACTTCAAACATCGGCAAAGGATTCATCGTTGGGCGGGGTCAAGGTGAGTACAAAATGTTCCTGGCCCTTCTTCGATTGTGGCGTGGTCCTGTGTTTTCATAAAAGGTTAGGAAAAGCTTATTTTTAGTTTCTAGTTAAACATTTTCAAAGTTTAGCACAGAGCGTTCCAGATTACACCTACCATGAAACAAATGACCTACCATCGTTCCCAGTTGCATCACACAAAACAAGCACATTTATATTGCTGTATCTCAGGCATATGTTTGGGGCATATATCTTTAACAGTGCACGCTGATAGGTGCAGACCGATTTGTGCCACTTGCCTGCAGTGTGCCACCCTACTTACTGATATATTTATTTGGATTGCATTGATTTCCTGTACTTTGTTTATTTACTATTTTTAGGTTGCATATGTACAGTCAGGTGGGCGGCTGAAAGCACTGAATAGGAAGAGCTGTGAGGAAATATGATGAAAGAGAGGAGGTAAAGACGTCCACTGATTATTTCCATGGGCTTAGTGAAAGAGACAGATGCTCAGACCTTTAAGAAACTCTTTAAATTTGTCATGGAGGCAGGAGTAGGAAGTGCCAAAGGGATGAGCGCTGCCATTAGAGGAACCTCTAAAAAATGCATCTCATCAGGAGCAGACAGACAACTGAAGGAGGTCCACTGTATGATCTGGTCATGTAATAAGAAAGCAACATACTTGGATCGAAGCTCTGGAAAGCCAATTTGAAATTCCCAGACAAAAGGAAGAGGGTTTAAAGTTATATATCTGTTTACCTGGAGCCAGTAAGTGACATCAGGGCAGGTAACAGATTTGTGGAAAATTTCTGTGCTGTTTGTTTATTCGTTGCTTTAAGAGAGAGGCTTCTTGTAGTCTCTACTGCAGTAACCATTGCAAGATAAAGCCAGTGCAAGAACAAGAACACGAACAGTTGGAGGTGGTTTGTTGTCAGTAAGAAAGGGATCCTAAAGTGGCTCCAACGTTTTATAAAACAGCATTTAGCTAACATTTTAAATTTGAAAAATGATTATACTTTAGGGTGACCCCAGATCTTTCAGGCCCACCTTGAGGAGTTTACGTGCAGCGCTCAATTTGTAAATAAAAACGTGCCGGTGCCCAAAGCTCTCCACTGAAACACCCGGCTGCTGTATTTAAATGTGCGAACAGGGAATAGTGAGGCACAGTAATCCTATAGCCATCTCGGGCCACTTTGGTCCATTTATCGCTCTTTGTGCCCCTTCAGCTCACTCTTGTAGCTTTCTGCTGTCTCCCATTCTGACGCTTTTTCGTTTTTCTCTTCCTCCGTCTTTCCCATATGTCTTTTGCTCGCAGTAAATGCTTGAGGCAGAAAAATAAGTGCCGGCCCTCAAAAATAAGTGCCGGTGCCCTGCACCAGAAACCACCGGCTCAAATTAAGCACTGGTTAGATGTCATATGAGAGGCAGTCAATTATAGAGCGTTAGTTTTGCAAGTCCTTCAATAGCTTGACATTTGCTCTGGGTTCTGCTGGCATATAGGTAGTAGCCGATGCTGTGACTGATAGGATGACAGCGAGAGGTCCAATCTAGACACTGAATAGATTCAGAAATAGGGAAAATAACATGCACGCTACAGTCACTGAGTGAGAAGGGTCATTTTGTGTACCATGTGGGGGGTGCACAGCAGGATAAAAGCACGGTAGTGACCTCGGCTTCACTAAAGTCCTCCCTAACGTTCATAAACCCACTGGAAATCGATGTGGACGTTGTTTGATTTCAGCTGATCAGAAGCTACTAAGACAAACAGAGAACTGAGACGTGACAACAGTTTGCAGAACATTGGCAATGGTGTGTAGGCGTGAGATTGGCTGTGGTCTTGCCAGGACTTCAGTGTCGGCATTTCTGAAATTAGCAGGTTACTAATGAAATGTGTCAGTTTCTAAGGAAGTACTCCTGAGGCAAAGAAAGCATTGACTAACCCTATATTAGCAGAATGATAGCGGATTGTCATAGCCTGGTGATTTTAGATTTGTAGGGATTAATGGATGATGCAAAAGGTTTAAGACTACTCATGATCATGGTTGATATTATTTTCTGAGACTAGTAAGAAGTTTTCCAAAGTGGGTTGCTTACGGTATTGAGGCATCGGGGCCCTATGAAGAGCGGAGGAAAAGGATGGCAGCAACAGTACGTTCAGCTGTTCATCCAGGCCTTCTTCACCCTGGCGCTCAGAGCTTCACTTAAGCAAAATGATATCTTGCTCTCAAGGGATGACTTTTATCTCAAAGCCGTGGAAGTTGCTTCCCTCCTTACCAGCGTCTCAGATGCTCACCTCCATTTACATGGCTCTTGCTTTGCTTCCAGCTCCACGGATATAAGGCATCCCTTACTTGCAGTATCACAGAATCCAGGGTGCCGAGAGACGTCTCATATTACTCCAAGAGGAAGTTCAAACTCCCAGGAGAATCTAGAAGGCAAGCTCCATGTCTTGGGAATACGGCTATAGTGGCAGAAGTGCTCTTACAACACCCAGTGGTAGCAGGAACGTTTCCTGTTGTTGTGTAGCATCCCTTGCTCACTTCCCCACCACACTGTCATCCTGACAGATCCCCAAACTGTTTAACTAATAGCTTAGTTACCTAACGCTTGCTTTAACTGACAGTTTCATTAACAAGGTGGAAAGATCTGCATACATTTCATAAACTAGACCTCAAACCTGATAATATGGCCTCTGCCCTGTCCTCATTTAGCTAATGTCATCTAAGCTTCATCCAAATTTCTATCTACTTTAAGTGAGTGAGTGGTAAAAAGCAGCACGGCAATGACGAAAAGGCAATAGAACTGCTTTGCACCTTTCATTAAAAAAAGGTGAAATAGAAGCCTGGCTTCAATAGGACAATGAGCTTTAAGAGCTCTCCAGAACGAGTCATAGCTTCTAGTCGGGTGAACCTTCCGGGGTATCCTATTCCACAACTGAGGGTGTGGATTAGAAAATAATTGCCACAAAGTGCAAGCGCCTGACAGCGAGTTAAACAAGAGAGTCTGAACGAAGACTGTCTAGGAGCATTTCTCAAGAATGTGCCTTGAAAATATTAGGTCCACGACCACAATAGACATCATAAGCAAAATGTAAACACTTGAACTGTATATGTTGAGCCAGTGCAGTCACACGCGTGGTTCGGAAAGATGGAACAGCAATATTAAAACCAGTCTTACACATTAGCATCGTAATACCACTGATTGCTGACATTTTTAATGGCCCTCATCTATGTTAAATCTTGTGCCTACATCAGGGTGCCCAGTTGTCCTGAAATACTACTGGTTGCTCTGTTTACAGGAAATGATTACAGTGATGCATTTTGAAACAGTCCTTAAACTGTGTCACATTATACCTTAGTATAGATGCCAGGGTTTTCGGGTGTTATGTGGCATTGCACATTAGGGAAAAAAACATTTAAAACACTTTTTATGTTGAGAGTGTGTACCATTAAAGACATTTGAATACTGGGCACGAGCAGACCTAGCTCTGTGGTTGTGGACCTCAAACATTGATGTAGCTTTGTTAGTGAACCATCTGGAACAGTGGATTGTAAAGCTGTGAATACCGTGCAATGCCCTCGCACTATCCAATCTGAAAGAGACTGGCAACAGGCATGACACGGGAGTGGATGAACCGATGGACTGATGTATTACTGTTACTGGCTTTGCCTGCATTCCAGAAGAACCTCTACAAAGTTAAGAGGAGTTCTATCATATGGAAAGGTACAATTAGGACTTCCAATGGGGCGCCAGTCATGCAAAATAATCTATTTCCACTGCGGCCACATCAGCAGAGCTGGGTATTTCTAAGACCCTGGTCTCAAAATGAATGACATATGCCAAAAAATAAATTTACTACACCGGTTTGAATAAATACTCTGAATTATTGGAGCCGTTTTTACAAGAAAATAGTGAAGATGCCTTTAAGTCAAGGCTAACCTATGTCTATATCCTAAGGCAAACACTCCTTGTCTTTGAAACTCTCCTGCTCTTTTTCATTTGCATCCATGCCGATTCAACGATGGGTGAACCAGTGGGATGAGATCCCCGTAATCTACTGGTGGGGCAGGAAAATGGGATAAGACTACGATGGGTTTTGTCTCTTTCGCTATCAAGGTCTACAATGTGAAATTCTCTATTTGAATTGGTGTTACCAATATAGGCAGATCTGCAGCAGGGACCTCATTTTGTGTGGCTGATTATGATAACAAAAAAAGCGTTTTGAAGAATTCATTGATACCCAGTGAATTTGGAGGGGTGTACACTTGTGCCCATTATAGAGAAAACCTTGCATGAAATTCAAACTGTGCCAGCATATGTACCTCTGGCAGATGTGGTTGTTCAGGGAGGAAGGTATTTACCTGCACTGGAGGCACATCACAGACTAAACAGCAGTGACCCAGACCCCTGGATTCCACGTGAACGTTCTTGTGAATTCTGTCTGCCAATGAATTGTTGTTGCCGTTCAGTAGATATCCAGCTCCAGTTCTTCTCTCACTGAATGAAGTCTGAAGAGGCTGGGAATCATCCCTATGGGGTGTGTGGTAGCCAACCTCTGAATTTTGAGATTCCATCACCTGAAGACAAACCCTCATGAGATTTAGGTAAAGGGTGGCATAAAAGCCTGGAACCCATCTCCCAAAGCTCCCAATGAGCCTTGGGGAGTGGTAGCCCATCACACCACATGTGACTATCAGCACAGTGATAAGACACCCTCTGTGGAGGGCAACAGTGGAGCAGAATTACAGATGTTGCCCTTTTTGAGCTTTTGCCCTACGCCAATGTCATCATCCCCTCCATTTGAGACTTCTCATGAGTGGGGCATCCAGGCTCTAGTACCTGGAACCATAGTATGTTGTTTTGAAGAAACAGGTAATTGTGTCAAGACAACTGAAGTGAAGGGAAATAATTGTTGCTCTGGCTGGTGCTTTCCTGAACCTGTGAACAGTGGCAGTGAGTCCAGTCAGGCTCTGAGAGTATCTCTGAACATGACTAATGTTAGGCTATGCCAGCAACTCAGTAGCTACTTTGGTGTCCAGTACCTCAGAAATACTCCCATCTTTGACTCTACTCTCTTGCCACTGAGTTAGAGCAGCCACTTGACAAGTGTACTTTCTGACTCTAAGTCCTTCCCTAGCACAACGCTCTGTTAGATTAGGGCTCACTATGACCAGTGGCCTCTGAAGAAAAGTAATCATCAAAGAAATCTTGACACCTGTATGACTCAAGAAATTGGAGAATGATTGACCATAAGTGTAATAAATAAAGGGGTTCCCTGAAAGGGATTTGCCTACACTATGAATATAAATTGCATTGAGGCCTCAACCAGTGCAAGCTCAACCACTGAGGTTCAGCTTCCAGATATATGACCTGTATGAACAGCATCATTTAAAGCCAGATACTTGAAGCGTATATGGGGCCCAGCATTTTGAGCAAATAACTGGACAGACAGGAGACATCACCTGAAAGTAATATCAATATAAGGATAAAACAAACGCTGTGAACACGCCTGGAAGGTCACAAGAACCCCATTGTTAAAGTCCAATCCTCTCAGAAGAAGGGCAGGGAATGATCAAGTGGGAAGCCTCTGAAACCACTTAAGTTTTTTTTCTTGTGCTGTACAGAATGCTTCTATCCTCCCCGTGCTGGATAGACTTGGTAAAAAGGCATAATTCTGTGGTACTGAAAATTCTGGACCCGTGTTATAAACATCGTCGTATCACAACGATTTTGGTATCAGCAGACCGAGAATGATCAGAATATCATGCACAAGCATTGTATTCATATTCGGGTAACGAAATCACCCGAATATCAGAGTTTCCGTCTTGAACCCTCGTGTTCCATTTAAACAACAGCCATTTATTGATTGCCCTCACATAGGCCAATGTCTAATGCTGAAAACGAGTCTGAAGGACACGTACACCTTTGCTGACTCCTCTGTGACCTGGGCAAGCTGACTCCACTGCCTGAAGCCAAACCTGTTCGGCCAGTTTCTTTCCCAGTGGCCGAATGAGATTAGTATCAAGGCACAACACATCATAAACCTTTCATCACACACAAACCATGCCTAATCTTACACACACCTGTCCCTGTTTCTTTCTTTATGACTTGCTTTACAAGGAGGAGGTGCTCGTTTATATTGGGGGTCCGTCGATATCTGATGAAAGTACTAAGCCTTTCCGGGTAATTGATTGAGGGCTGGACAAACTGAAATATGGGCTTGTCATCATAACCATGCTATTTCTTTGTAGTGAAAATATGTGAATGGTCAACTGTAAAATAAGGAATGTTTGCCTAAAGCATAATATTTTGTATAAAAGAGAAGGTTAGCTTTGCAAAGAGAGCAGTCTCCTGAGAATATACACCGTGTTGTACTTCTAGGATACCTGTTACTGGCTGCAGCCAATAAACAAGATCTTTGATTTCACCAAGAAGACTCTGTGTTTCTGTAGTCTGAAACAGGAAGGACTCGAAGTCTTAGGGTGTGTTCCCTGGCACCGCTGGGTTCTGAAAAACCCAGTACTTCAGTTGGCGCCCAACGTGGGGTGATTTCAGCGGTACCAGTCCAAGCCAGAGGTTCGTGAGGAGCTTCGTGTGAAAATTCTGACGGAAGGCCGCCACTTCATCGACCCCTGTATGTCGACGTGGTCCGAAAGTCTTTGCTGCGAGGTTCCCCGCTTTCCGACGGCTACGAAGGACTGCTGCCCTGACTATCGCCCTGTTTTGGACCCTTGATGATTTGGTAGAGCGAAACGATAAATGAGTCTTCTGGTGACGTCATCGATACCTCAGTTAAGTATAAGTGGAGTGTCTCCCAGTCCTTAGTTTGGTATCCCCTTGGGATCTTTGATTTGGAACTTGCAAGTACCAAAGCTGAGGGATTCGTGTATTCACGAGACTATCGTATTCGATAATCCTTTGAAGATTGAAGCTAGACTAGAGAGCGAAGATGCCTGGTCTTAGCAGATATGGAAATTTGTTTTATCTTGGTTATAATAGGGATTCCCGATTGGAGGACTCGTGTCCGGTTCCTCCGATTGGAACTCCAACCTATGAACTATATGTGAAACATGGCATAGGCCCCCTCACATATAATGAAGTATGGATCCGATACACCAGGAAAGATGGTGTTTTAAAATGGCCCCAATATGGTAGTTTTGACACAGAGATTCTGAATAATCTGGAGGTTAAACTTTTTAAGAAGAAAGCCCGGCCGGCGATGTTTGACTATTTCCGCCTATGGCGTAAGGAAGCCAAACAGAAGGAAATTAAATTAGCAAAGAGAAATAAGAGGGAAGAGGGTATCTCGATAATGCAAGCTGCCATGCAGTTTAAAGATGATGAAGAAGAACAGATGAATGAGCAGTTGCACAGGCAACGTAAATTGGTGACCGATAAATGTTATCCAGTTCTTCCGCTTCTTCAGCAAGATGCAGCAAAAGAACTTGAGAAAGATCCTTTAATGTCACACTTGTTGAGTTCACCACCCCCTTATGCGCAGAATGCTACAGCACCTCCGCAACCTTTAGCTGGTCAACCTCCGGTTATTGTGCCTCAGGTTCTTCCACAGCCGCCAGCTCCTTTTCAGTTGGTTACTATGGCGCAGCCCCTTCAAGGGCCGCCAACTTCGCTACCCGCTCCATCTGTACCTCCTGCGACTTTATGTACTACATCGACTGCCTCTTCTGGTGTTCTTCCTGATACTGCCTCTGCGTCTGCTTCTGCGTCTGCCTTGCCTCCCTCTGTTTTTCCTCCTGTTCTTTCATCAACTTCTCCTTCTGTCCGACAGAGAATGACAGATACTGTTGCCAGCCTTATATTTCCTCTCTTTGGGTCGTCTGGTGTGACCCCAGATTCGGAGCGTAAGCAGTCGCGTAGTCAACTGCCTAATTCTCAAGAGAAAGAAATGTTGGACCGTATGGCGCGTAAATGGGTTGTTTACCCTTTGAGATAGGATGTAGAGTCTGTTATGGATGTCTTCCGTCAATGGGGAGCACCAAAACAAAGATACGTTTTTGAGAAAATGTGTGCTTTCCTTTGTGAGGAATTGGAAGATAATGATTTGGAAACAAATCCGCCTGATTTGTGCCGTGTACGGTTTGAGTTTGCAAAGGGCACGATTGTGGGTCCCGATGTTGAGACAGCAGTTGCGACGTTGTTGTCCTTTAGGAATAAGGATCCTTCTCAGTCATTGTTCCAACATGACTCCTCTGTTAAAAAAAAGGTGCGACAGTACCCAATGAGAGAAGTCCCTCCGTTATGGAAGGACGCTGTTGAGGCTGATGATGCTAATCACATTGATGCTGTCCCAGCTCATTTTCAGCGTGTTTGGGTACATGTTCCGTGGAAGCGAGCTGAAGTTTTAGCCCTTAAGCAGACTTTGCCTGATCCCCGTAAAAACCCTGTAGGGTATTATAAGGAATTATCAGACTGCTGACTCATGCATTATGAATTTAGCCGACATAGACATGTTATTTGGGAATGTTGTTCCACAGCCTTTGTGGGGATTGATTCGCCATACAGATCATGCACAAGAGTTAGGTGACTCATGGGCTAATATTAGTGCTGCAAATGATAGACAAGTTGGTGGTGCCAAGCCTGAGCCTTTGGTAGCAGAACTGCCTGCTAGGATTATTACTTACATGAAGACTTTAATGCCTGCGATGCGTGTGAATTGGGATAAGTTGTCTGCGTGTAAGCAGAAGAAAGATGAAACAGTGTCTGATTTCTTCACCAGGTTTGAGGAAACGTTTATCGACCACAGTTGTCAAGATATGAGTACAGAAGGTGGTCAACGGTTGTTCGTCGACAAGTTTGTGCACAATTTGCTTGCCGAGCTGTGTAAGAAATTGAAGGATTCAGAGAGTTCTTGGGCCGTTTCCTCTTCAGCACAAATATTGGCTACTGCACAGTACTACGAAAATAGGGATAAAGATGAGAAGGATAGAGCAGACAAGAAAACTAAAGAATTAAAGACGAAGGTTCTTTTACAACAGGCGTATCCGCCACGTGGTGGTCAGAGTAACTATCAGCAACCTCAACAGTTCCAGAGAAACTCGCAAAGGTTCGAGTTTTCTCAACCACGTGTTCCTGTAGGTCCCAATCAGTGTTCATATTGTAAAGAAGAGGGTCATTTCAAGTATAGTTGTCCTATTTTGTTACAGCATACGAATGGTGCTTCTGGCGCAAGAGGTCGAGGTGTTCAACAAGCTCCTAGAGGTAGAGGACGTGGAAGTTTCCCCCAGAACACGCGTTCCTTTCCGTCTCAAAACTCAATGAATAGTTTTGACCAGCAACATAACGCGTCTGGTAGGATGGCTCAGTACTATGCTGACGACTACTATGCAGAAGATGAGAATCTGGAAGGTAATAATTGCTAGGACAGCCATAGACGAAGGGAGGGAGTTTTTTTAGTTCCAGTGGATCAGAATGGACCTTATGTTAAGGTGATTACATCAGGTGTGTCGGAGCCTTTTCTGTTGGATACTGGTGCTACAAAGAGTTCTATTATGCACTCAAAACTCCCTGGCGCACCTTTGTCTGGCGAGATGAATGTTTCAGTAGGTTTTTCTGGCGCCCCGGTTAGGAACCCGATTTCTAGTCCTATGTCCCTTTCTGTTGGACCTTGTGAATTGGAAGCACCCCTTATTCTGACGACAGGTTGTGGTGAACACTTGTTAAGATTGGATTTGTTGAAAAGATTGTATGCGACATTATATTGTTCTACTTCGGGAGTACAACTTACACTGGGTAGGAAAGTGGTCTCTCCAATGTATTTGTCGAAGGATAAACTTCCGACCGAATTGTCGTTTCTTCCTGATACCATTTGGGCTACTGGTCCTAATGACGTGGGTCTGTTGGAAATACCGCCTTATGTTGTGACATTGAAAGCCAATGTTAAATTACCACGCATTCAACAATACAAGATCTCTAGTGAAGGTGAAAAGGCGTTGCTAGCGATCATTTATGATTTAATTGAAAAAGATGTAATTGAAGAGACAAGAGGCAACGTTTGTAATAGTCCTGTTCTGCCTGTTTTGAAACGTACTGACCCCTCTAAGCCACCTGTTTACAGGCTCGTGATTGATCTTAGAGAGGTAAATAAAATAGTTGTGCCACAGTTTCCAGTTGTTCCTGATATCACTGCCATATTGACTATGATTCCAGCTTCCGCCACCTGGTTTTCGGTAATTGACTTAAAGAATGCTTTCTTCAGCATCCCGATTGCCGAGGAGAGCAGGGATATTTTTGGATTCAGTTTAGGAGGCCGAAGTTTCCGCTTCAAACGCGCTCCTCAAGGCTACTGTGAAAGTCCATCAATATATAGTCAGGCTTTAAAAACACAGCTTGATGCAATTGTTTTACCTGACGGCGCTACCCTTATTCAGTACATTGATGATTTGCTAGTCGCTACAGATACTGAAGAGATTTGTAAAGAAGCCACCTTGTTGTTGTTGCGTCATTTATCTGATTTACATCACAAAGTGTCCCTTTCAAAACTGCAATATTGTCGACAAGAAGTGACCTACTTAGGTCATCTCTTATCGAACTGACCTCAGAAAGAATTCAGGCAATTGCAAAATTGAGTGTGCCAAGGACACAGAGAGAAGTACGTGCTTTCTTGGGCATTACATCATACTGCAGACAATGGATACCGAATTTTTCTTTGCTGGCCAAACCTTTGGTAGCATTGACCTATAAAGATACACCGAATCCCGTTCCGTGGTCTGAAGATTGTCAGAAAAGTTTTTCCGAATTGCGTAATGCATTATGTTCGGCTCCTGTGTTGGGTACCCCCGACTACAGTAAGCCCTTTACACTGTATGTCCATGAGAGAGAGGGTTGTGCATTGTCAGTGCTGACACAGTCTTTTGGAGACAAGCAGCGCCCATGCACATATTTTTCGTCAACTTTGGATCCGGTAGCTAAAGCATTGCCGAGTTGCTTGAGAGCCACAGCGGCAGCAGCTGTTTCTATTCGACAGTCTGCTGGGTTAGTGAGGAATAATATGTTGATTGTTATGGTTCCATATGCAGTGGACACGTTGTTAAACAGGACCAAGACTCAGCATTTAACTAGTGCTCGATTGTCAGGTTACGAGTTGACACTGTTAGCGAGTCATGTGCACATAAAGAGGTGCAATACGTTGAATCCAGCCACGTTATTGCCAATTTCAGTAGAAACAGATGATGTTGAACAACATGATTGTTTTCTTAGGACTGAAGAAGAAACGAAAGGGAGAGTAGATCTTAAAGATACACCTCTTGTCGAGTGTGATGGTACCTTATGGGTGGATGGTTCATGCTTCAAGCTTCCGAATGGTGATACGACTGCAGCATATGCTGTCACAACTTTGCATACGATTGCTGAAGCTGCACGTATACCACATAATTCAGCTCAAGCAGCAGAGCTGATTGCACTTACGAGAGCGTGTGTGTTATCGAAAGGAATGAAAGTGACCATATATACCGACAGCCAGTATGCGTTTGGTGTGGCCCATAGTTTTGGACGATTGTGGAAAGAACGTGGGTTCCTGACTTCGCATGGAACTAAAATTCAGCATGGTCAGTTGGTGAATGAGCTTCTTGAGTCACTGACCTTGCCATTACAAGTTGCGATTGTGAATTGCAGTGCACACAAGAAGGTTACTGATGATGTCGGTCGTGGCAATGCATTTGCTGACGAAATCGCAAAAGAAACAGCAAAAGATGTGATGAATCGAATGTATGTTGCAGGCCCCGCAAGATGGGTTGGTGACGTTGGAATATGTGAAGATACGATAGAGGGTGTGAAGTCTATTCAAGCTGAAGCTTCAGAGAAAGAATTGAGCGTGTGGAAAGAAAGTATGGGTAAATTGGATGAAAATGGTTGTTGGGTTGACTTGTCAGAACATCAGCGATGGTTGTTACCCGATGCGTATGTGCTTGCAGTGGTGACAATGGCTCATGGAATGGCCCATATCAGTGTGAAAGGGATTTGTAAGTTGTTGGCTCCAGTATGGCAAAATGCTGGAATTCCTAAATGTGCAGAGAATGTGGTCAAGAATTGCATGGTGTGTCTGAAATACAATCCTGGTAGGGGAACCCCAACTCCAGCTGGTCATTTTGCACCTCCAACGTATCCGTTCGAGGTTTTGCAGTTAGATTTCATCCACATGGAAAGGTGCAACAATCTGAAATACGTACTCGTTGTTGTTTGTGCTTTTTCAAGATGGGTAGAAGCATATCCCTTAAAAGACAACACTGCCTTATCCACAGCTAAAGCCCTTGTCAAAGAATTCTTCCCTAGGTTTGGAATGCCGAGAATGGTCTGGAGTGATAATGGGAGTGAATTTGTGGGTCGAGTGATGAAAAAAGTATGTGAAGGGCTAGGTATCCAGCAAAAATTCCACACTGCAAATCACCCCCAATCAGCTGGACTAGTAGAGTGCTATAATGGCACGCTAAAACTGAAGTTGGCAAAGATACAAGCGAGCTCTGGTCTTAAATGGCCTGACGCTCTGCCTCTAGCACTCCTATCAACAAGAATGACTGTGCATTCGCAAGTGGGACTTAGTCCCTATGAAATCGTGTTTGGCCGCCCGGCCAACATATGGGGAGTGCCAAGACCAACAAAATTCAGTGAGATCGAACACCCTGTACTGCTTGATTATTTGTATGAATTGACGGTTAAATTGCGTGTTCTACACCAACAGGTTCACGATACTCTGCCTCAGGTCTCTGAAGCTCCAGGACATCTTATCGATCCTGGATCATGGGTACTGGTCAAGAACTTCCAGCGGACAAAGAAAGACCAGCCCCGTTGGACCGGCCCCTACCTCGTCCTTCTCTCAACAAGATCAGCTGTTCGAGTGGAAGGGAAAAAGAACTGGATCCACGGCGTACACTGCAAGAGAGTCTCTTTTCCTCTACCGTACGACCGGTGGGTCCAGGAGGGGATCGCTGACTCTGAGACTGAGACTGTGCCTCGTTTTTTGACATTTAGCGATGCACGTGTAAAAGGAACAATTTCTGAACAAGAAAGTGACAATAATTTGCAAGAAGCTGTGCCACCGTCAATTCGATTGAACACTACAGAGCCTGAACTCTTGTTCCAGAACCAGACAGTTCCTGGAAAAAGCCGTTATAATTTGAGACCAAGAACTAAGGACAAATAATTTTTTTCCTGTTCCTTTGCTATTTTTTTTTAAAGTGCAGCTCTCTCATCTGAGAAACTTTCTTATTTTTGTTTTTTTCTTTTCGAACCGCCATCCGGGTTCAGCTGTAGGGTCGTGGTTGCCCAAGTCTTTGGAGTGCAGCTGAAGACGTTAGGTCGACAGTTCTGGTCGGTCTAAGGGAGTTGCCCTGGACTGACAGAAGCATTCCCTAGCATAGACCACCCTACCACCACGAGCAGCAATTAGAGAGGATGGAGTTTTTCAAGAATGAGAGACCTGCCAGACAGATGGACTTTAAAGCCAGAATGGGTATAATAATGACAAAGAAACGATTTTTGATATTATGTATTTTCATGTTGCTTAGTGTAATGATGTTTTTAATAGGATATGTTTTATTCTCTTTTCAAGTGACATTTGCACCCATTACTCAGCCCATACCTCCTTCTACTGTTTCCTCGCATTCTTTTCACCCCCTGCCTGAACACGAGTCTGCCAGAAGATTAGAGTTTGCCAACAATTCATTCATTCAGCTTCTACACCAACACCAATTAGTAGTGAACACAACTAACGGTTGGGTGTGTGGTCTTATGCCTCATACTACTGATAAAGGTATCCCTTATCTGGTCCTGCCTTTCAGCCATAATGGTTCTGTGTGGGCATATAGAACGGTGTTCATATACGCGTATGAAGCCAACCCCCTACGCTCTGTGAAAGATAATCCTAAGAATAGTGCTCTAGCTAAGGGTATAGGAGATATGATTAGGGAAGATATTTCCTATGAGACTATCCCGAGAGATGAGACACTAGCATATATTGGATGGAACATAACAGGATATGGAGTGGGAACCAGCGAGCAAAGAGATCCTCCCCAATTTGGATTGTACCCCATCAGGGTCACCTATGTCTGCAAGGTAATGGCAAGAATCCCAGAGCTCAGTTAGGGAAAAGTATCTGCACTGAAACATATGTTTTTGCGTCTCAGACTTCTCCTTCGTTCTTAGCTGCTAAGGGTACCTATTTCATCTGCCATAATAGAGCCTATACATGGTTGCCTCCTGACTTCTCAGGCACATGTTTTGTTTTGTTCCTGTTACCTCCCACCTACACGGCCGCGGCAGATTACCATAAGACAAGGATGGTTCGAGGTGTCATAAGTAAAGAAGACACTACAGGACAAGAATTTGGAGATTTCGCAAAGGGTTTTCTGCCGTTTTGGGGCCCTATGGTTAACAGCAGGAACATAAGGCAATTGACAAGGGTGGTTGAATCCACAGTAGTTGAAACCGCCGGTGCCCTTGGTAATTTAACTGCTGAGCTCCAGTCGGATCGCCTTATGACTCTTCAGAACAGGGTCGCATTAGACGTCATACTTGCAGACCGAGGTGGGGTATGTAAAGTGATCCAATCAAGTTGCTGTGTTTTCATCCCAGATAACGCTCCGACAGTCTACCAGGCCATTTCCAAACTGCATAAGATCTCCGAATCTATTCACGTGGATAAAGGAGATTGGTCATTGATGGGGTGGTTCTGGGAGCTGATATCCGCCTGGGGATGGAAGACTCTGGTAGTCATTGGGATGATCTTAGCCATTCTTTTCCTGTCCTGTCTGTGTGTACAGTGTGCTCCTGCAATATGTGGCCTCTGTACTACATCGTGTGTAAGGAAACCTGTATCAAGGGACGAGCTAAGTAATAGGATGATGCTACAGCAACATCTCAACGACTTTATGAATATAGACCTGGACTCAGATTAGCGTGAGTATAGGTTATTGCCTATGTAAGGGCAAAAGGAGGGTCTGTGGTACTGAAAATTCTGGACCCGTGTTATAAACATCGTCGTATCACAACGATTTTGGTATCAGCAGACCGAGAATGATCAGAATAGTATGCACAAGCATTGTATTCATATTCGGGTAACGAAATCACCCGAATATCAGAGTTTCCGTCTTGAACCCTCGTGTTCCATTTAAACGACAGCCATTTATTGATTGCCCTCACATAGGCCAATGTCTAATGCTGAAAACGAGTCTGAAGGACACGTACACCTTTGCTGACTCCTCTGTGACCTGGGCAAGCTGACTCCACTGCCTGAAGCCAAACCTGTTCGGCCAGTTTCTTTCCCAGTGGCCGAATGAGATTAGTATCAAGGCACAGCACATCATAAACCTTTCATCACACACAAACCATGCCTAATCTTACACACACCTGTCCCTGTTTCTTTCTTTATGACTTGCTTTACAAGGAGGAGGTGCCCGTTTATATTGGGGGTCCGTCGATATCTGATGAAAGTACTAAGCCTTTCCGGGTAATTGATTGAGGGCTGGACAAACTGAAAAATGGGCTTGTCATCATAACCCTGCTATTTCTTTGTAGTGAAAATATGTGAATGGTCAACTGTAAAATAAGGAATGTTTGCCTAAAGCATAATATTTTGTATAAAAGAGAAGGTTAGCTTTGCAAAGAGAGCAGTCTCCTGAGAATATACACCGTGTTGTACTTCTAGGATACCTGTTACTGGCTGCAGCCAATAAACAATATCTTTGATTTCACCAAGAAGACTCTGTGTTTCTGTAGTCTGAAACAGGAAGGACTCGAAGTCTTAGGGTGTGTTCCCTGGCACCGCTGGGTCCTGAAAAACCCAGTACTTCAATACCCCACCACCCAAAATGTTCTTCACTACCCATTCATGAGGGTTTAGCCTGCTTGCAGAAACCTTTAATGTAGCGGTTTCATGAGAAGACCGAAAATCCCTGCATTATGAAGGAAAACCAAGTGGTGGTGTTGGGGCAATGGCAGATACTTTGGCAGGTGCACACTAACTCTGTGGTTGACTTCTTTAACAAACATGCCCTGCTTTGTTTATGGTGCTTAATATCTCAAAGCAGCCTGACACAGAAGTGTCAAGTCTGAATTCTGTGAACCAATTTGCCTTGTGTGTAGAGCTCCTAGGCAATAACTGAAACCTCTACTTGCAGTTCTAGATCTCTTCCTGGCTTAAAAGCACAACTCTTAGCCTCATTAACTCTATCTGGGTCCTAGCTCTTCCATCTCCACAGGTTAGGACTTAGACCTCCAAGTATTTGAGTTTCTACCGAACAAATAGTAGAGCATAGCAGACCAAGGTATTCCACTGGGTCTGGGAGTCCTTCGTGGTGCTGACTTGTGCTTGTATCAAGTAAGGGTGGGCTAAACAAAGTTGCTGAAAACTAAATTAGATAACACTTAGGCCCTGAATACGAGTTTGGTGGCGGGCGGTCTGCCGCACTCCTAGTGGTCCGACCACTAGCTTACGATCCTGGTGGTCAGACCACCAGGATCATGGATGCTGATGTGTTGGTGGCGATTGGAATCATGGTCAGTAAGAGGGGTGCCGAGTTCGGCACCACCGTGCTGATCATGACTCCTCTTTCCCCCAGCCTTTGAAAGACTAGCGGGAAAGGCAGTGCTGGGGGCCACAAGGGTGCCCCTGAACTGCCCACAACCATGTTGTCGGCAGTGCAGGAATCCCACCTGACAGCGTCCTCAGAATGTGCACTGTTTGCTCTGTAGACAGTGTGCATTCCAATGGTGCTTGTGTGCTGCCGCATTTGCCTCGGTTCCCTAAGGGAGCCGAGGCCAATGCCGCTGCACTGTTTCCACCTGGCATCATAATACAACGTTTCCACCTGTCAGTCTGGTGGAAACAGTAATAAGATGGGGATGAAGCCACTGGTTTGACGGCAGCCTCACCCCACTGTATTGGCGATCTCAGCTGCAATGCTGCCAAGATCATAATCAGGTCCTTCAGTCTTATTTAGAGTTTGGTGGATTCATCACAAACGAGGCAGATGTCCCATCCACCTTATGACTTCAGACAAAGCATGTAGGGGAGGAATAACTTTTCTCAGCATATGCGTTTTAAAATCTTGGACAATTATAAGGTCTCCTTTTTCAAAGGTTTACAAAATCAGTAGCTCCATGTACAGACCAGTAGGTGTGTTTGACATGGTTGCTTTTCCAGTATAAAATGTGCAAGGGGGAAAAACTGCTGACATATTTAGAAGGGCATAGGAGCTGTGACATAAATAAATAACTCAGGCCTCAGACCCCATCGGAAGTCAAAAACAAAGTGGAGAGAATGAAACTCTCCATTATAAGTCACTTTAATCGACTTTTCAAACATTTTTGGTTCAAAACAAGGGCAAATCATTAAAAAAACAAGAAAATTACAATAATTGCTGCACTTGACAAGAGGGTGTGCTCCTCCTTCAGCGGCTTTCCCCTCTTTGAACGTAGTGTGCTTGCTAGGTAGACACACACATGTCTTCTGGGATATAGCAAGCAAAATCTTGCCCAGCGTAATACATTTCGAAATACTTTGCCCGGAGGATCCTCCCTGGACAAGATCTTGCAAGCTGGACTGGAAACCACACTGTGTAGGCTGTACTATGTGCACTAGCATGGTTATAGGTCAGGTTAATAGGGAGTATGACAGAATATTGAATACAATATCAGATTACAGATAGTGTCAAAAATACTTTCGTTAAAAATATCGAGTTTAAATGCTTTATATTGTGCCAGATAGAATACTGCCAAAAACAGCAAAAATATAGTTTTTAATAAACACTGAATTGTAAGTACTTCATTACAAAAATTATATTAGTAGATAAAAACATAATGTAAAATAGTTTTAAAAAGTTACAATAAAAATGTATGTGTATATGTTCTTTAATAAATATATAAACAATAATTCAGCATGTGTAATGCATTACATGTAATAGCAATAATGTAAAAATAAGAATTAACGAACAAATATATAGATAAATATATGTACCATAATTTGAATACTGGAATTATTATATAAAACATAGTTTTAATTAATACTTTAAATTAAGTGTATAGATAATATATATGTTTAAAAAAGATATAAAAACAATATTCAAGGAATTAAAAAAACACATTTAGTAATATTAACAACAAATAAAATAAAAAATAAAAACTTAAAATTAAATCAGATATAATTAAAGACGTATAGTTATTAAAAAATAATTTAAAATAAAAAAATTAATTTAACAAATATAAACATCAGAATATTAAAAAAGCAAACAAAATTAAAATAAACAACAGCAGTAAAAATAAGTAATGTGAATCCATTTTTTTTAAAATAGGAAAAATGTTACACATTGCGCAGAATACATTTACTATTCCCTCTCCAACATAATCAAAACCAGGGAAAGTGTTGGACTTCAGAGACTTTAGATTTACTATTCACACTCTAGTTAAAGCAACAATAGGGAGAGTGTTGGACTTCGGGGAGGCTACATATCCCATTCCAACTCATTTTTTTCTGAAAAAAACATATAAATACTTAACTATATAAAATACTATATGCAGTGCCATCTTTGCAGATTGTGTTTTGTTTTGAACATTGTTGACAGGGGCACACATGTCAATGGCACCAGTGACGTTTTGTGGAGAAGGTTGAATTTGTGTTCAGCTTTTGAAAACAAAAAAAAGTAATAACTATTAAAATATCTTAATTTATTTAATTTCCCTTCCTTTTGCCCTACAAATCTAGCAACCCACTACTAAAACATAAATTACTAAATAAACAACACAACAAAAATCTGCATTAAAATAACATACATGCAATTAAACAACAATTAACCAAATAAACAAACAATTAATAACCTTAAATATTTAACGTACATTACAATTTTTAACAATTAACATTAACAAACAATAAATCACTACTTATTACCTTTCCCACTGACTAATTAAATATCAAAACATACTTATTTAAAATTACAAACTGTAGTAAAAAAATGACAATTATAATAATAAGACTAAAACCTAAAATTAAGATGCTAGCTTACTGATATTACATTATTTTAAAATGATATTCATCACAGCTATGTTAAAGAAAAAAATATTAAATACAGCAATATCCTTAAAAATATATGAACATAAAAAACAATATAATTACCTTCAATATTCTGTTCCACAATATTTGTGCAGCTACAATATTTTTAAGAAAATCTTCATGTTACACAATATTTTTGATTTTTTTGAATTAATATTTTGGTCATTCACCTCTTCATTACCATGCTTTCAATGCACGCAACAGGTTTCTTAGAGGTATGTTGCAGACATCCCAAATCGATATGCTTTTTGATGGCGCAAGGCTTTTTGGAGACACGTCTGATTCATCTATGAACGATGTAAGCTAGCCGTGCTACAGCTCGCTGCTTTGGCATGCTAGGTCTGGCCTACCAGTTTCACCAACAAAAGCAGAAGTTCAGAGGTGACTCCTGGAGCCTGCCCATTAGCCACAAGCATCCTCTTCAGCCCATGCAGTCACTCATCCAGCCTTTTTAGTGCTCCAAGGGGTCCTCGTCAGTCCTCGTCTTCCCTTGCCGTGTTGTGGCCAGAGGGGGCGGAAAACACTTTTATGTGTTCAGCTAGCATCAGTTACTTTGGACCAGTGAGTCCTACTGATTTTCCATCAAAATTGCACCCTTCCCTTTTTGTAAGCCACACTGCCAGTTTCTCCTGTTTTCATCTAAACTTCAGCAGAACAAGTTTCCATTCTTGCCTGAGATGTTTAGTCATTACTGGTCAAAGGGCAATTGAGAGGGTGCCGAAGAAGGAGAGAGGTGACAGGTGCTATGCTCACTATTTTCTGGTCTCCACAATGGATAGTGAACTGAGGCTGATTTGGATCTTCAGTTCTTGAATACTTTCACTCAGAAGGACAAATTCAAGATGTTAACTTGGGCCCACGTGCTCTCTGCTCCAGACGTTGGTGCTGTATGGTATCCTTAGACTAGTATGATGCAACTTCAAGGTGTCAATCCTTCAGTACCCTCTGGCATTTTCTTCATTGTGGGAAAAGAACACTTTCAACATCCTTCCATTTGGGCTCACTAGTGCCCAGGTTCCTCATGAAGGTAATGGCAGTACTCATAGCCCATGTTGGCTAGTTGGTTGTTAAAGGCGGGTTCATCACAGTCAGTCGCATCCACCTGCAAACTATTATTTCACTACATTTGTCCTTGGAGTTCTCCATCAATAACCTAAAATCCCACCTCCACCTGCTGCAAAGAATTTTCTTTAAAGGGGCAGTTATGGACATTTACGTGTTGTGAGGCTTCTATATCTCCTGGCACCATGTATCCTATGGATGCCTCATGCCTGCTGGCACATGCAGGGTCTTCGGGATAACCTCCCTCTTCAATAGGCTCAACTCTGGAAGTACCTCAAGGACAACATCCACTTATCAGACATTCAGTTGTTGATAAAACATGCCAACCCGATGTACACAGGGCTATACAGAGATCACAGTGGTGCCAGATTCATAGGCTCAGGCAGGGGAAGTCATACTGGATGAGGTGGAGATTAGAAGCCTCTTGTTTCCATTTGAGCAGAGTCACTACATCAAACTTATGGATCTGCGTACCATCAGGCTGAGACTCAAGGGTTTTCTGGCTTTCATCCAGGGCCGCTTTGAAAGTCTCAGGATCAACACAACCAACGGGGTACTTTCAATAAGCAGGATGAAATGGAGCTGTGGGGGGTGTGGTAAAAACGTCTGAAACTGTAGCACTGGCTGGATCTTCAAGGGATCTCATTGACTGTCAACCATCTGGTCGGAATCCCTGAATGCCAGAATCAATAAGCTCACAAGGCTCCATCTATCCGACTACAAGTGGTGTCTGGACCCAGTGGTAGTTCAGGGAATTTCGCCCAATGGGTCATGCCTTCAGTAGATCTTTTCACTACCATGGAGAATGTTCACTGCTGAGCTTGTTACATTCAAGATTTTCTACCTCAAGGCTTCCTAGGAGATGTGTCCTGCCCTCCATGGAACTTCAATCTTTATGCATTCCCACCTCTGCTGTTTCTTCCAGAGTTCTGCAAACATTCAGTAGAGACTAGGACCAGATCATTGTGATAGCCCTGGACTGTGCTCAGAGAGTGTAGTATTGTGAGCTGCTGAGCCTGAGCATTTGCCCTGCTCTCCATCCACCTCAGTGGGAGGCTGTATTGCCCTAGCAACAGGGCAGGGTTCTTAAGCTGAATCTCCACAACATACATCGCATGAATGGAGATGAAGGTGGTTCTGACCTGCCACAGAGGTGGTAATGTCATCTTGGTGACAAAACCATCCATTCACGAAGTTAATCTACTCTGGACACCCTTGCCATCAATGCTGTTATTTCAGATGTGACACTTATGCTATCAATGATGTCATAGGACGTCATCACTGATGTAATATGTCAGGTCACAAGCATTGCATTTGTGGGGACACAAGTTATAGTTACTTCAGTTGGCTATAACTGGTGAATTTTAGTGGTTACTGAATTTAAAACTTAACAATAACAACACTTTAACCTTTGTTTTTTTCAGTGAATTTCTGAAGTTTTTTCTAACATAAAGTAACACTGTAAGGAGATGTAATTTTAATGAAGGCCGATCTACTCGCTTTGGCGAAGGGGCACAACAGTAAAATATAAAAAGCTGGCCTTTAGACTTTAGCAAGGGGTCAGCACATCAACCCATCTAAAGCTTTAGCAAAAAATCACCACAATAATATATGATTATCCAAGGTAATTCTTCTAAGTACACACATGGCAATGCATAAAAATGATTTTCACATTAATATTTCAAATAAAGCATTTTCATTACAACCAACTCTAAATGTGTTGATGAGTTTTTTTTTTTTTTTTCACTCTTCAGGCCACAAAATGCAGCCACGGAAGTAACCGCAAAAGAGCTCCATATTCCAGCTGGAGTGCATACAGCAGGAGATAGAAGTGCCCCAAAAATAATGGTAAGTTATCCTGGGATCATGCATTTAATGACCCAGGAGACTTACAATTTGTTTTAAAAAAAAGTTTAGTGGGGGCTGCTGTGCTCCTTTTAGCCCTCCACAACAGTTTTACAAATTGTAGGTGGAGTCCTGCCCCTCCTTTGGCCACCAGGACAACCATAATTGTTTAATTTTTTTAGAGCGCACCTGCAAGGCATTATGGGGCTCTCCTTGGAGGAAGCAGTGACTCTTTTTTGAACAGTCTGGGCACTTCAATAGTGAAGCAGTGAGGTCGCCTTTTTTTATTAATACAATTTGGTGTACCAGTCTAACCCAGGGCACCAAGATTCTCTACAGCCCATATTTAAAAAAAAAAAAAAAAAAAATATTTTTAATTTTAGTTGGTGCCCTGATCCCACCAACGGCACCCACGATATGCACTAAAGTTGTGGCCACAGGGAGAGGCCCATGACCCTTCGGCCCCGCCTGCGCCCCAGCAGGAGAGAGTTGCCTCCTTTGCTTTGCTACTGCCTGGCAAGAGCAGCTTTGTTTCTGCTCCTGCCAGGCATGAGCAAAACTGCGTTCCCTGCCCAGGAGGCTGCGGGCAGGGAATTAGATGTATATTTCCTGACTGCACATTCCCAGGCAGGGATCAAGACAATGCCTTATGGGACGGAGTCCCCAGGACATTGCCCCCTCCCCAAATTATTCATCAGGCACTGGGGGATGGGGTCCTTAGGGCCTTTTAATGGCCCAGAGAGGAAAGCCGCATGCCCCACACCCGCTCCCAACCCACCGGCCCAACCAGGGGTACAGTTTTAAAGAAAATCCATTTTCTGCTCCTATCCTGCCCCCCTGAGTCTTAAAAACATTGTGAGGTAGCCAATCAAACCTGATCTTTATATCTCCCAGAGCCAAGGTACTACCATGTCGCTATATATGCATAAATCCAGAACCCTTTTTTCTCCAAAACTACTGAAGAGATTTACACCAAATCACAAAAGACACACTTTCTGGATACAGATTCAGCTTTCTGCCAAATTCAGTGTAATTCCGTTCACCAGTTTTTCCTGAATCGACGTTAACTTTTCAAATGAAAAATAGCATGAGAAAAGAGCATTTTGAGACCCCCCCCCTTTTTCTCAGGTCCACTTGACAGATCTCCACAAGGTTTTACAGGAAAGGGTAGAGGTGGATGAACCCTCTATTTATGCTTTTTTGGAAAGTTTTGTGAAGATTCATCAAGCTGTGCCAAACTTATTAGCAAACCCAAAAAATCCAGTTCTATGGAATCACAGTCCCAGCTATGACTACACAGTGGCGACTTTAAAAAAAATAGAAATTCACTGAAAAAATAATGGTTAAAGGAAAGTTTTAGTTAATGCAAAATGTCAGCTAAAACATATCCTTTTAAATTAACACAATCACTGACATTCACCAGTTATAGTCATCTTAAGTAACTATGACTTATGCCCTAAAGTAACTATAACTCACACCCTCACCATGCACAGTATTGTCATCAATGATGTCTATTCAGATACTGCAATGATACTACTAATGCAGTCATTGAACATGTCATGAGTACAGTAATATTTGGGTCAATTAGCCGTAAATTTGCGAGGGTACTAAACCATCAGCAGTGTGGAGTTGGCCACACTCTGAGCCAACCCCCCTGCCCCACCCCACCCCACCCCACCCCACCCCACCCCACCCCACCCCACCCCCCCCCACCCCCCCCCCACGCGCGCGAGCCCCCTACCCTGTACCAAATCCACCATGGGTGTCCAGCCCCCTGCCATGCCTGCCACTAAGCATTGTGCCCAAATCCCCACCAGGCACCCATGCCGAGCATGGCTCACTATGGCATGTAACATATAAAGGGTGTCATTTTAAGCAAGGCTGACCTACTTACTTTGTCAAAGGGTCAAAATATAAAACTGCCAGGCCTATTGGATTTATCAAAGAGTCAGCATATCATCATATATAAAACAGACCTATTGGCTTTGTCAAAAATCCATTAATTACTATATTTAAAAGTAGAAAGGTAGGTAGAAAGCTTTACACATTACAATGTTTACTAATAGTGATTGTCATAAAATATTTTTGATAAAGCATTATTAAAAAAAAAAAAACTTAAACATGTATTTGAGTCTTATTTGAACATTTTCAGGCCTCAAAGTGCAGTCATGAAAACAGCCAAAAGTGGTCACTGCACTCCAGCTGAAGATGGCATGCAGCTCCAGCTTGGAGTGTTTGAAAAAATAAGGTAAGCTCTTCTGTGGTCATGGATTCAATGACCCAGGAGACTTATAGAGTTTTTTTTAAATGTTGCTGTGGGTATGCTGTGCTCCCTGCAGCCCTCAACATTTAAAAAAATGTTTGGTGATACCCATGCCCCCTCTAAGGGCACGATCAGGAAGAAAAAATATAATTTAAAAAAGCCCTTTTAGAGCAATATAGGGACTCTCCTGGCAAGGAACAGTGAATAATAAATGAGCGGCTCCTGCCTCTCATTTATTATTCTTTTTTATATATATATATATATATATTTGTATGGGTGCCCCGGTTCCCACCCTGGGCACCCGCATCTTTTTCTCTTCCTAATAAGATTTGGAAACATCTTGCAGAAGAATCTTCCCCGTTACTACATCAAATTTTATAACCAATCTCTGGATACTGGCATAGTTCCACAAATTTGGAAAAAGGCTATTGTCTCCCCTATTTTGAAAAAAACCTTCTTTAGATCCAGCTATTCCTGTCAACTATAGGCCAATTTCTTTGTTGCCTTTTCCAATCAAAATATTGGAATGCCATATTAGTAAAATCCTGTCTCACCATTTTGAACATAACACTCCTCTTGAAAAGGAAGAGTTCAGCTTTAGGCCGGTCATAGAACCTAATCAGCCCTACTTAAGGCCATGCATTAGCTATGAATGCTAGTCGACGGCAGCAGATCAGCTATTTTCATCTTACTAGACTAACTTTAAGAAGGCTGGTGAAGACTGCCCAGCTTTGGAATCAGCTGCCTGCTTTCATTAAACACTCAACTGATCTCTTGTGCTTCAGAAGGACTTTAAAAACCTGGCTTTTTCCCCACTGATTCTTTTATGTTTTCTCAACATTGCTATCTGAAGTTCAGTTGTTGGATTTAGCGCCAGGATACCTTTTAGGTGACAGTTGCGCTTGATAAATGTCTCAACTAGATAAATAAATACTAAGTTGAGGGCTGTGGGGGAACCCTAAGGCCCCCATTGCTCTCCAGCCACACCCATAGTGGGTGCCAGCGGGAGACTGCCATTAAGTCAAAGAGGGTGCCCTTGTGCCAACTCGGGGCACCCACAACAGCCCAATTGTTGGGGGCCATGAGGGAAGCACCAAGAGACCTACAGTCCCTGCCATCTCCCCAGCCAGCACCCATGCTGGGTGCTGGCAGATGCCAGCTGTTACTTTGCTGCTGCACAGGCAGCAGCAGCAGCTTTTTTCTCTGCTCTCGCCAGACAGGATCAAAGATGTGCTTCCTGTCCAGAAGATTGAAAGAAAGATTACAATCCCTGCTTGCACTCTCCAGAGCAGAGAACACAGCAGTGTCCTGGGGAATAGACTCCCGGGCACACTGCATTGATCAGCCCACAGAGATGTGGTCCCCAGTGAGATCTATGGCTCAGGGAGGAGGACCTGACACCCTTCCCTCACAAAAAAACACTGGCACTGGGGAATGGAGTCCCCAGGTCCTTCTTATAGTTTGGAGAGGGAAGCCACATGTCCCACTCCCCAGATAATGCAATTAGCTCCAGGGATTGTGGTCCTTGGGCCGTTTTAAAGGCTCAGGAAGGGGGACTGCACACCCCACTCCTCATACATTGAGCTATCTGCCCCAGGGGATGGAGTCTGGGGAGCCTTCAAAAGTCTCAGGCAGATTCCGTACACCGCCTCCCCTAAAAATAACATTGCACCAACCCCCCATCCCCTAGGCTCTGGCCCACCCCGGACCCCGTATATCTTAAAAGTACGAGAGCCTATGTTTTTTATTTTAACTGGACCCCTGATCCACAGTCCCATTAAAAATATAGACATCTTTGGCCCCAAGGGGGGACCCTCTGAGCCTTTACCCTCTGCTAGGCCTAGGGAGCAGAGTATACATACCATGTTCTTTCCTTGCTTTTTCAGGACAGGGGACTGAGACCCCGAGTCCTGAAATGGGTTCCAGCACATCTCTGCTGATGTGGTGTCAGCCAATCAGATCTTATTTTTTGATCTGTTGGATCTGAGGCTCCTCTGTGGTGTGATATGTACATAAATTTGAAACCTTAATTTTTCCAAAATTACTGAACAGATTTATGCCAGATCACAAAAAGCACACTTTCTGGACCAAGAACAAGCTTCCATATCCTACAAAGACACTAGGGGCCTGATTTAGATCTTGGTGGATGAAATACTCCTTCACAAATGTGACGGATGTCCCATCCGCTGAATTACAAGTTCCATTATATCCAATCATATCCATCAAGTTTGTGACGGAGTATCCCATCAGCCAAGATCGTAATCAGGCCCTTGAGCTAAGGTCTTGGGGCCTCACTACGACTTTGGCGGTCGGAATAATCCGACTGCCAAAGTCGCGGGGAGGAGGCCACCGTCAAACGGGCTTCCTTCACCCTGGGCATATTACAATTTTCCCGCCGGGCTGACCGGTGGGAACAGTGCAAAGGCATTGGCCTTGGCTCCGAGACCAATACCGTAGCATACCAGCACCCTCGGAATGCAGAAAGTGTGCATTCCGAGGGTGCTGGGAAGAGGGGACCTTGCACTGCCCATGCAATGGGCATAGGAAGTGCATGGGCCTCCCTGTGACCCTCTGCACTGTATTTCCGCCAGCCTTTCCATGGCGGCCTCCGCGCCATGGAAAGGCTGCCGGAAACAGAAGTCATGATCAGCATGGTGGCGCTGAGTTCAGCACCACCGTGGCTGACCACGAGTCTGCCTGCCGTCAGCCCGTCTGGAACTTTGTCCGCCAGAGTCGTAATGTGGCAGTCAGACCGCCTGGATTGTGGCGGTCTGACTGTCACTGCAAGGCTGGCGTCTCAAGTACACCAGCCTTGTAATGAGAGCCTTGGGATGTCAATTCTTCTGACATCTTTGGGGAAAAAAGGGTGTGTGATGTCACTTACATTACTCCTGTCATTTATTGTAAATCGACGTCCTCCATGGGTGTTTGTCAAACAGGCAACCTTAAATAGGAGCAGACTTCAAAATAATGAGGTGCTTGTGATTAAGTCAACAATTTTCCAAAAATGGAAATCGGCAAATGAAAGAAGAGGAGAGAAACACTCAAAGCAATGAATTCTGTTTATGATTCTGTTCAAATGCCAAGTTGTGATTTTTTCAAGGTTGACAGTGTCTTTGTAATCCTGCACGAGCTTTTGTCTATGACCTTTAATTAACCTTTGGGAATTTGTAAGCAGCAAAGCTTAGAATGTGAATATGTTGCAAAAATGGCAGATGATGGCATCAGTCCTTGATAATATTGATGCCTGACCCCGTTAGAATTGTGTGGGATAGACAATTTCAGCTTAATTCATTTCAAACTGCATGCTCGTCTTTTTTGTAATTATTGTTTCCTTTAGGCCTGGCAGCGCTTAAAGGCACGGGGAAGATATGAAATTGAAAGTGATTAAAAAGCAGACATTATGATAACGGGCTTTATTCTTAATAGGCATTTATGTTTCGAAATGAAACTTTCTTTAACTGTCATATCAATCCTTTATTCCAAGGACAATTATCACTGCTGTGTGGATAATCTAGCAGAACTTTAAATGTCTGCTCGTTGAGTTGAGGAGTTTGATTCTTCTGGCATGTCCAGATATCACCCACAAAGTGCTGTGATTAAGATTATATGAACGAATAGTGCAATGAATGCAAAGAAGATTCCAGAGGAAGGCTGCAGTGAGACGCATGATTACACAGACTACACCGGTCTTGGGCTTTTTGCACGGGCACCAGAGCAATTTTGCACAGTTGTTTGCACCACATGAAAAGAAGGGCCCCACCCCCTTACTGGCTGGTACCGAGGTATGCATTAAGGACAATGGTATTTGGCTGCATACTTGTCACCCTGTAAGGGACCTTGTGTGAGAGCCTGATCTACCCTAAAAACAGAGCAGGCCAGATGATACTACCATACCAGAGTCCCCTTACAGATACCATAAATACTGCACCTGAGGAGAACAGGAACCTTGCACCAGATGATTTAAGGTATAAGGACAAAAAACAGCTAACATCAGGTGTCAATATTTGTAAAAATGGGTGAAAATGTAGGCTCTACCATGAATGTTCAGGTGCAGATACACTGATGGCTGAGGCACCTTTTCCTGCAGCATCAAAAGCTTTAGACGAGCTTGATGCTGAACCTAGAAATGAGCCTACTTGAGCTACATGAACGTTGGTGAGACAGTGAACAGCAATCGTTGTTTCCTTACCCTTGAACTAGCTCAAATTGAACAATTTCTCTAGATTGCACTGGAAAGATCCAGCGTGCAGGAGCTGCTGTTGCACAGCCAGCACATGTTGAGGGTGAGCTACTTGAAAAATACAGAGGTAGACTGAACACAGCTTAAAACCTAGATGTTTGAGGCATGCAAAAGAGAAAAAGTTTGATTGGGGATGCTGCACATTTAAAAAAAAAAAAAATTTTTTGGGTCAGGGATGATGTGGCCTCTTCAAGAAAGTGGGAAATCAGGAATGGTGGTGACAATAAGGCGTGGTTGAAAGAGAGAAACCAAAACCCTGCAGAAGGATGCACAAGCAAAGTACTAATGGCTTCCAATGGGTGGCAGAATCCCCACCAAGGGTTAGGATGATATGAGTGTAGCTTTGGAGTGCACTTTAACCAAGCATCTTGCGTGTCACAACATTAGGGCGAGGATCCATGGGAGACATTGATAGAACATAGCAGCACTAGAAGAGTACTCTCTAGGCGCTATTTTCTCAACAAATATTGTCCTAATTTCTGCCAACCTTGACTATTTTTAAATAAGGAGAAGGGAAAGGTTAACAGAACCATTACAAATGCACGAATCATTGTGTTGTACAGATCTTAACTAGCACCAAGAACCTACCTTCAAGGGCATGGTAAAGAATCTCAAAATCTTCCTTTGTCTTTGGATTCATTCTTCGATCATGCTCCCTTTTCAGGCGGTCTTCTTTCTCTTTCTTCTTCCGAAGCTCTTCTTGACACTCCCACTCCTGCCTCATTTGCTTTGCTCTTCTCAGTTCCTCCACATGTCTTTTAGCACTGAACCTTCTGTAATATTTCTGGATCACGATCACCTAAAAGGAAAACATGAAAGTAATTTAAAGTTCAAGTTAGCTCACACTGGAAGCTAGACCCTACGAGCGCTGCAGCTAAAGCACCATAAGCAGAAAGGTTGCAGGGGCTACATGGGTTCTGATTTTGTCGGAAAACAAATCAAAGCAGCTGATCCTCTTCCACATCGTGGTACCAACAGGTCAAGGGAAGAGAGGAAAGCTGGTCGCTGACTGGTCCATCAGATATAACATCAGGAATCTATGATAGCCACAAAAGGTTTCAGCCAAATCTCAAAAGAATTTATAAATCTCACAATCGCAGCTTTACACCAACGTCTGTAATATATTGACAATTTGAAAATTCTCAAAAAGCCTATCCCAGCTTTCCAGAAGTACTCCATGGCATAACCCTTTTTGCACATCCGTAAATGAACATGGTGCACGTTTAGGCATATGTAAATGCTTAGAAAAAGTGCTCTAACACATGCTACCCTTTTCATTGTATCTTTCTCAATAAGGAGTATATTTTTTTTCCTGGGGAAACTACGTTCCCCATGCCACGTATAAATTATTGGTGTTTTTGCAGGGATTTATTGCTGCTCATGACAGGAGTACATCTACGACCAGTGAGAGCGAGGATGAGGATGGGTAGTGAAAAGCACAAAAAATAGGGACAGGCACCAAAACAAAAGTCAGCCCCATTAGATAGCTGGAAAAGTGGCCCATTATTGCAAACTGGGGTAGTTTTGAATTTGCAAAAATACACTATTAGTCCTTTGCAAAGTATGAAAGACTGCATGGATTTGAGCGTGCAGCAGCCAGTGTTTGTTTCCATACGACGGAATTAACAGTAAAACCGGCTCAGGAAACCATTAAAAAAAGCCCACAAACAGCCGAAATACAGGCCCACACCCCGACCTGTCAGACCAGCCCATGTGGCACTGCCTGACTGCCCAATAGGCCAGTTTGACCCTTGTGAAAAGTTTGTGAATACAAACAACCTCACAACTTTGGGGGACTTCACCAACATTTGATGACAATTTTGATACAAAATAGGCACCCCTTCTCTCAGGTACTAGATTTTGGGCCAAGCTACGAGTTTGGTGGGCTGACTGTCAGCCCGCCAGACCCGTGGGGAAGAGACTGCTGAAGAGTTAGAGGTCTCCCCCTCAGCTCAATCACAATGTTTCCACCGTGCCGATCGGCAGAAATCTCCATATTTGGAGGTTTCTGCCGGTCAGCCTGGTGGAAACAGTGCTGCGGCATTTGCCTCGGATCCTCAGGGAGCCGGGGCCAAGGCCATCGCACATAGGGTGCCCCCAGTACCCTCGAAATGCACACTGTCTGCTGTAGGGTGCTGGGCAGTGGGGCCCCTACACTGTCCAGGACATGGTTGTGGGCAGTGCGGGGAGCCCCCTGTAATCCCCAGCATTGCCCTTCTGACAGCGTTTTCATGGCAGAGACCCTGCAAAGAAAAGGCTGGTGGAAAGCGAAGTCATGATCAGCACGGCGGTGATGAACTCAGTGCCGCTGTGGCTGACCACAACTTTGACCACTGCTGGCCCGTCAGCATCCATGAACCTGGCGGTGGCGCGGTCCACCCACCAGGGTTATAATCTGGCAGTATTTACACCCCACTACAGTTCCTTCCACACTTCATGTGGCATCAATGGTAACATCTGCATAAATGTCAGCTGTCCCTGGAAGTTTAATCTGCCAGTGAAGTTGCAGGAAACAAGTTCACCAACCTTCTTCAGTTCCGTAAAAAGGAAGCTGCTTCATGTCAACATGAGCTGTAAATGCTAGCTAGGTACAACAGGGGCTCAGTGATTTAAATGCTCGCCACTGAGACCTAGGGCCTGATTTAGAGTTTGGCGGACGGATTACTCCTTCACAAACGTGATGGATATCCAATCCACCGTATTATGATTCCCATAGGATATAGTGGGATGGTAACATGGTGGACGAGATATCCCGTTTGTAACTCCATCCACCTAACTCCAAATCGGGCCCCTAGTGATCCACAGGTGGGAAACTTCAGTAAAGCCAAATCAGCCTTGGATTCTTCTGAATTAGGCACAACTGAGTACCATCAAGGTGAGTAATAGTAACACCTGTGATTTCTAGTGCTTAGACACAGCAGAACTGCTATATAAAATACTATTAGGTCGCCGGCCTGGCAATCCACAGGCAGAACTGAGAAACAAGAGATCTACTGGCATGCTGATGCCTGCCTCTGCCACCGCATTCTTCATCACAGATTTCGTCAGATGCAGCACATTGTTCAGATCTAAGTAGGGTTATAATTCCTCAATAAAAGACCGAAGAGGTACGTGTATTGCGCTGGTTTTTATATATGTTTTCCACATTCGTTGAGCTATTTCAATATTTTACCATGCAGACTTCAAGGTGTGTCAATAATAGTATGCGCTCAGTGGGGTAACATTTATATATGATGGTTGTTAATAGGTTTTTAAAGTTATCTTCCTCTGGCTGACAAAATAATGTTACATTGGAACTAATTACAATTACGGATGTTATGCTCAGTTTTTGCTGGTGTTCTGTGAAGATTATAAATTGCTCGGTCCCAATGAGAATTTACATACCCCAAGTCTGTTCCCTTGCCTTAATTCTGAGGTGAAATCATGCGATAACAGGGTGACTGTGGTTATGAGATATAAAGATTTGCATTGGAAATGCACCTTTCCGATGAGGCACTAATAATAATGTGGAGTACTGGAGATGCAGGTATTATAAATATCTATTGATATTCTACTACAACCTTACACTCAAAGGTTAGCAGTCCAAAAATAATGCATGAAAAAGATATATTTTTATGTAATCAGATAAACAGAATGAAAGGGCTATGTACGTGTACACACATACACACACCTGAATATTACACCGATTGAGGCAACCATGACGAGTCTAACAGGAACAGCCACATCACACAAAATTGAACATAAAAGTCTAACACAAGGGTGTCAAACACAGGCACAGGAGAGCCGGAAGTAAGTCACAGTTTCCAGGATTAACACTGACTTTGTACATGAGTTATACCTATATTAACTTTCAGTAAATTTATCTCATCTGGATAGCCTAAAAATAAAAATTGACATTGAGCCCTCCACTGCCAAACTTGGTCTACTCTGGAATAGAAGAAAATTATTAGAGAATTGATATTAATCTTAAAGTGTGACTGTTAAATAAAGATGAAGATAAGTGCTTAATCTCCTTGTACAGACGTAAAATAGTAGGCGACACTTGGAGGGGGTACATTTAGAGTTCAGCAGAGCAAGGGCTCCATCAGAAATTGGTGGAGTGCCTGCTCCACTGAACTCGCCATTCCCATGTCTGATTTAGAGGTGGGGGAACCCAGGGTTTCTTAAGGGAGAGCCTCAGCTTGGTCCCCCATTGAAAACCCTACACCTGGCAGTCGGTCAGCAAGAGGACCACTAGATCCTAAAAGCAGTGACACTGCCCATTATAGGGTGGGCTAGTGGCCCTGAGTTTCAATGTCATGGTGCACCCTGGCAGGAAAAACAAACAGTACCCCGAGGAGCACGGAAAGCAATTACTGAGCGTCAGAGCCATTGTCATTCTGCTTTTCAGAAACAAACCCCATGTCTGGAGGTTTATCTCTGAAAAGCCAAATAAAATTCTGAGCGGGCCAAAAACAAGGTTGCACACTCAGCACGGAGGTGAGAAAGAGCACCTGTCATGTGGTGAAAGCTTTTTATTTGCAGAAATCCCCACCAGATATACAGAGATCTCTAATGTGGGAAGCGGTTGTCTACTAGTTAGGGAGAGGAAAAGGCCTGTTCTCCTCTGGCTAGGAAGCCAACTAGGCTTTAAAAGAGTCCCTTTCTATCAGCTGGGATTTGTTTTTGTTTTTTAGCAACAGAGAATCTCCTAAAGCAGGTTCAGAACCATTTCTGGTACCTGTACTGACGTCAATGTTGACGTAGAGAACTTGCTTTCTCCCCCTAATGGTGAACCAGATGTAGGAGAGGGATTTGTTTGAACAATCAATGTAGCCAAACCAGTCTCAAAGCAACTGGTATAAGTGGTGTGGAATTGGGACAGCGGAGCCTAAACTACCCTAGAACGCTCCAATCCTGTTTGATGGAGCTCTGAGAAAAGAAAACCCCTCTCTGGTACATTCACAATCTTGTATCGCATAAAAGCACCTTCTGGTAACAATGGGCCCTGATACTTCTGAGTGCGTGCTTCCTTCACTGAGGTGCTTGAAAGTGTCCACGCCTGGAGAAACCCTTTCTTAAATAGGACTTACAGTGCCTTAGAATAGAAGTTGTGGCCCTCTGACTGGGACCAGTGGATGATGGAGACAGGGCCCAGTTCCATATTCAAGTTACCTAGATGTAACAGCTTCTGTCCAACTACAAAATAGAGGATTGAAGTACTGTGTCTCCTTCCATATTGATCCCTCCATGGTCACAAACTGCAGGAAATTCATCAATGACCTCAGTTGAATTCCAGTAGTAACTCACCCGATGATGGTTGCTGAAGCATGAAATGTAGGTTTTGTGACCATAAGGCGCTGAGGACTGTTTAAGGCGTCCTCTGCACTAGCTGATGTCTGACATGCATGATGATGGGAAAAAAGGATATGAAGGCAATTAAAATGGGAAAACGAAAAAAACAAAATACTCAAGTGAAGACAGCCCAAGCACACACAGGGGGAAGGCTCAGAGAAGTAAACCTGTGAATCCTAAGGTGGAGAGAAGGAGTAGAAACTCTCTGGAGCAGCTGAGGACCTATGTTTCATGTTCTTGGTCAACCATCTTAAAAAAGTGCTAAAAATGATACAAGATGTTTTGTTGAACGATAGATAGGTGAGAGAACAGACATTTTTTGTAATAATTTATCTGACAGAGACATCTAGCCGCAGATGCCTTATTTAGAAGTCTCCCCTGGTGCGAGCCTGGATCCAGAAACTTTTTCCCCATAGTGCATCTGCTCCTCGGTTAAGGGTGTCACATGACTCCATATCGGCGCCGTCCACGGGATGAGATGTCAGAGTAGTCCATTCAATCCCTCGCTGACACACCGACAGCAGTTCTTTGCAACGCGGATCCGGAAATGGTTGGTAGGCCATTTTTGGCCTTCTTCGACGTTTTCATAAACGGAATGGTGTGCTTTTACTGTCCATGTCTTCAGGCTTTAAGCCCTGTGTGTCCTGTGGACATCAAATGTCGGCCACTGACCCCCATTCTGTTGTATGTGGTGCATGGGAGAGCACCATGACTCCGAAGAGAGTGACTCCTGTCGGTGTCTCTGTCTGAAGACTCTGCAGGAGCGATGCATGAAGCATCTATCGGCACAGATGTCGGCGCCTTCCCAGTCTATAAGTCAGTCACGGTCTTCTTTTCGTACTGAAGTCCGGTCACGGATTGGGTCAAGGAGTCGTTATCATAGAAGTTCTTCTCCATCAACGTCACGAGGTGAGTCCAGACATAAGCGGTCGAAGTTGCGACAGTTTCAGACTTCGTCGCGTTTGGCCTCTCACCGTTCCTCGGATGAGGAGTCGAGGCCTGATTCTGCCCCGTGTTTCCCACCCTTTCATGGGGCCGTGGCAACTATGACCCAGATGTGTGAATTCTACAATTCACTTCACACTATTTTTGGGAAATCACCTTCCCCTGGAGTGCCTGCAGCCCCAAAAAGGTGCAAGAGGTCTTGACTGTGTCCACACCGGCGGACTCACCCTCTGCTTTAGTTAGGACTTCAGCTTCAGTTGACTAAGCTGTTAAAGCGCCGGTGCACGGCCTTTCAGGTTTCACACCTTCGGTGACAGTATCCATTCAGTCGACTTCAGCGACTCCGCTGGCAGCGCCAATAGATCTCGCATTCCTTTCCCAATCTAAAGTCGACATTGACGTCGAGGATTCCCCTTCAAGGTGCCCCTCAACATCAGATATGGGGCCAGTGATGTCAGTTATCCCTGACCGCCCTCCAGATTCAGGGGAGTCCCCTCATGTTTGTACTTCTGAGGGACATGGTGAAGAGGCCATGGACATACTGCACATTTCACATGTGGAGCAGCCTCTTATAGGTGACAGCTGGATAGCTGAACTAGCTATGACTAGTGGTTTGGATTATTCCCCAGCCTCAGGCCTACTTTCACCCCCTGGTGAGTTCCTCTCTAGCTGACATGCTAAGAAGGGTTGCTGTGATTTTGAATTTGACACTTCCCACTGTGGAATAGTCCTCTGATCATCTCATTGATGTTCTCCATCAAGGACGAACAGGAGCTGAGCCAGTGCTTCCTCACAGTGAAGCCCTACATGATGTTTTGTTGGCACTTGGGCGCAGCCTAATACATGGGCCCCCGTTGAGCGGGCTATATTCCATAGGCACCAACCAGCCCCAGGTGAGCCGAATTTCTTTTTTTTATTAAGACATCCTACTCACCGTAGTTTGGTAGTACAGGCTGCATTAGCCTCCCATGACAATGAGGCTCTACCACATGTCCATCTGATAGAGAGTCCAGAAATTTGGATGTTTGTGGAAGGCATATTTTTTTTATCCACGAGTTCTGCCTTACGTTTTGTGAATACGTCTTGTGTTCTGGAACAGTTTTCACATTCATTATTGGACTCATTGGCAAGCAACTTGTCTATGCTTCCAGATAATATCAGGGACACTCTTGCCCCTATGATTCTAGATGGCCAGCATGCAGCTTAACTAATCATTTGTTGTGGTAAGGGTACTACTTACTCTGTGGGTCGCGCCATAGGTGGTTACACAACTCTGGATTTTCAGAGAAAGTTCAAGCCACATTTATTGATATGCCTTTTGGTGGTGCCCATTTATTTGGTGCACAGGCTGACTCTCCTTTCAGGTGTTTTTGAGAAAGCAGGGGTGGAACATCAAATTAGGTTGGTTCCTCTTTATCCTTTGGGCTTGTTAATACCTCCTGTACTAGCAGATGAGCCATGCTTTGGAAGTGTTGTGGGATTTGTTCTCTTATAGGTTTATTCCACCTAATGGTGGCACCAAGTTGCTATTCTTGCTTCAGCAGGTGGTATTTTTCCTTAAATTGTCAAGTATGAAGAATTTGAATATTATCCTTGAACCCTATGCAGGAGATTTCATGCCTGGCATTTCAAGGCTATTTTTATTATTATTCTTTATTACATGGCATGAAAGTGGTAGCTCTCCACTTCAGGTTTGTTAATAACAGGTTCTTCACAGTCTATTTCTTTTTGAACCTGATATAAATTTAATGTCTTTTCTTAACTCTGAAGAAGAGCGGATGCTTAAGAGTCGATACCTTGATGGTATATACCTTACTCTAAGTAGACTACTGTTTTGTATGTTGATAAACATTTAAATATACTTACACAGTTGTGATTCCTTAGCATGTGGGCTTTTACACCTTCATTTGGGGAAGCACAGTTGTTCCCCCTGCAGAAGGTGAGATCTTGTATTCATAAGGTTTAGTATCCCTTATAGGGAACGTGTAATATTAACAACTCCATAGGAGTGTTAATATATTATTTAATAAACTGGGTTATTGTGAAGAAATTCTTCTTCTTCTTCTTCAATTTGATACTAGAACCTTAGGGTTCTTTATAAGAAACTAAGGGTGTATGTTTTCTGAGTTTTTCTTGAACTATCAAACAAGGTAGCAGTTGTTCTACACTATTTGTTATGCATGTTCTACTTTACCGCGGATATAGTAGTATCAGTTGTCTACTTTTGGTTGTATATCAGATAGTCATCATGGCTTGTTGGATTTTCTACACTTTGGTGTAGATATTTATATTTTCATGATCTTTGAACATTATTCTTCTTTTCCCTGGCTTATGTTAGGCTATCATGGGTCTTCATTGAGAAGTTTCTCTCTGTAAATTCTTCTAATCCTCTTGTATATAATATTAATATTAGTGACTTTTAGGAGTTACTCTGTGCCTTTGGGTTTGCATTCAAGTATGTCCTTCTTTTCAAAGAGTTTTTCCGAGGTATACTTTCTTCTTTATGAAGATATTTATATCTGTTGTGCATTTAGGTGTTAATGCATCATCTAGGTGCACTGTTTTAATCGTTTACTGACTCTACTTGTTGTAGGTTGGGTCACTATTTAATAACTATCGTCATAATACTGAATATACAAAATTGGACAGATTCTTTTTAATTAAGAATCTTGTAAATTCTTTACGTTTTTGCGTAATTAACAACTTTCCTAGTTCATCTTTAGATGAGTCTTATTCAGTACAAGAGTCACATAGTCACCTTGGTTTGTGCCACTTTACCAAGGTCCCCATTTCAATAACAACAAAATAGATAGATAGATAGATAGATAGATAGATAGATAGATAGATAGATAGATAGATAGATAGATAGATAGATAGATAGATAGATAGACAAGAAGAAATATATTTGTTTCTACATAGGTATTTGTGTATTATATTTCTCTGTTAGTAGGTGTGTGTGTGTGTGTGTATATATATATATATATATATATATATATATATATGTGTGTGTGTGTAGATATATATGTGTGTAGATATATATATACATATATATATATAAACAGATAGATAGATAGATAGATAGATAGATAGATAGATAGATAGATAGATAGATAGATAGATAGATAGATAGATATTAAAAATATCTTGTAGATGTTTTATCATCTCTAGCTATTTTTCCTAAGGAAAAGTATATTTATATGCCAAATGACTGCGATTGTTGTCTTCAACTCCTTGTTAAAGAGGGCAATTGTATGTTTTTTCTGCAAGAGATAAACATTCCATCTGTGTCTCATAATTTAGGTGTGGTCCAATACACCTCTACATGGCAAGAGGTATGGTTCAATAGCATGCTTGCTGCGCTGTGTTTCAGCAGGGCAGTACATGCAGTTTCGATCTACATATAAAAACAAATACATTTATGCTCATTACCTCTTTTGGTAATACTGTCCTACAGTCATGGGTAGAGCTTTTTACTCATATTTTCTTTATTTTTGCGATATCATTGGTGTAGTCCTTTCCACAGTATTGATGAGGTGTTCATGCATGGGTTCACATCCCCTTAGGAGAACAAGTAGTTAATATTCATCCTGTTAGGTCGTTAACATTGTTTTTTCTTATTACATGTTTTTGAATGTTCATGATTCCTTATATGTGGTTCGTTCTACGGGTCTTAGGTCGTGAAATATGTTAAGGCTCACCTACATTATCATGCTTTTGCTGTGCTCTAAACTAGTTTTGTTCTAGGAAATAAACACTATCTCTGTGCTATTAACGCTTTTAAGAACTTTTATTACTGTGGTCCTTTACACAGTTCTTTTACTAACGAGGATTTATTTCCTCATAGGTATTCTTATGAAAGTATGGTCTATTCCTCTTGTACTAGACCCGTTTTCTTCTGTTTAGAAATTTTCAATGTTGTTGGGTCACTTCTGACACACATTTGACTTACTAACATGGATGAGCTTATTCCCATGTTTTTCAAGTCTTATGGTTTTACTGACCTGTAGTTCCTTCAAAAGGTTTTGATGTCAGAGTATATTAATACTCACCTCTAATGGTATGATTGTCCAGTATTTTTCTCTTGTTCTAGACCGGTTGTGTGATACTTACAGACTTTTTCCAAGGTCTCATTTTGCAGTCCCTCCTCCGGGTTACTATGCTTTGGTATCTGATTCTAAGTAAGGAATCTGAGGCTAGATGTCGCCATCACATAAACAAGTTACCTTCGGTAACGCATTATCTGGTAGAGACAGTATCTAGCTGCAGATTCCTTAAACCCCCTCCCAACCTCTCTGCTCTGCGAACTGTGTACTCTTTGGCCTCAGAAGATTTCATTATGGAAATCAAAACCTAGAATTAAGAATTCAGTGATTAATTGACACAAGGGTGTCTTTTGTTTAAAGCACACTATTTCAATAGGCAGTTTCTATGTGTAGCTCCACCTTTTGAGCATGGAAAATAATCACGGAAGAAAGCAATGTTGGCTCGTAGGCGAGAGGTTATATGGACTCCGCTTACAGAGTCATGCGACGCCCTCTACCGATGTGCAGACGTACTATGGAAAAAAAAGTTTTGGGATCCAGGCTTGCACCAGGGGAGGATTCTAAAGTAAAGAATCTGCTACAAGATCCTGTTTCTACCAGATAATTCATTACCGAACATAAGTAACATGTTCTTCTATGTATATCATGTTAAGATTAGCCTTTCTCTACATTGTGTAATGTCAAACTTATTTTTTCACTATGTCACTTCATCACTAAGTCACGTCTTTTTGATTTATTTTTTGTGTTTTTTTGACAGCCTTATATGAATAAGAACATTTGTACATATTATTTAGACATAGGACTTCTAATATACTAAATAATCATAATTGTTGCTGTGTGTTGTTTATTTGGGGAACATACTGTGGAGGTGCTGAATAATGGTCAATATAGGCCTACACTCTTCCATCAACACACATTGATCTTCACATAAATATGTGTGACTTTTTAACACTTATTTTTCACACAAAGAAATTGCGACACCTGACAGAACTCACTGTAGTTTATAACACGACCTATGGGTCAGGCAGGGATTACCAAGGCAGTGGTACACTCAAACCTAGGAGCTCCAAAATATCTTTAAAATACATAATTTTAGAGACATTTTTATGGTCCTGCCAGTCAGTGTAGATGATTCCCACTTAATTAGCTAATGCTCTATAATAAATGTAATATATATATATAGTGTGAGACAGTGCAGGCAGACTTCTCACATTTTATTCAGATGCCCTCCCAAACCAAGGCCCAAATTTACAAGAAGATTATACAACATAACGCCGTACTGCACCATTAGGAAAGTGCAGGGATGCGTTGGATATACAGCAATACGATGCATCCCTGCACTTTCCTATGTGCTGGCGCACAATTGGCATAGCATCAATGCAGGCATCCTTACACCATGGTGCAAGGGTGCCTGAGTTGCAGCGATTATCGTTTATGTGCAGGAAGGGACTCCATCCTGCACATAAACGATCATTAGAAAGAGCAAAAAACAAGGGGAAATAGAGGTATTTCTCCTCTTTGCACCACTGTTATGCCACCCTTGGGGTGGCTGTGCAATCTGACGCATTCCCAGGTTTATGAAACCTTGTAAATCTGGGAATGCATCAGATTCCATGGGTGTTGCATGGGAACACCCACAGCAACACCCCAGCAACACCCCAGCAACACCCATGGGATGCCCCTTTCACACAGCGTAATGCATGAAAGGGGGGCATATTTACAAGGCCATGAACAGCCATGCAAGGTGGCTTTACATGGCCTTGTAAATAGGTTGGGCACACTGCACCGCCTAAGCATCAGAAAAGTGACGCTCTGGCAGTGTTATTGTGCTGCTGGGGTGTTGTAAATTTGATCCCAAGCTCACCAGTGGAGGAAAGTCTATGAATGTCAGATGCTTGACCAATGTTATGTAGAGGCAAGAGCAAATTTATGAGAGTCAGTCTAGAGTCTATTGGGGATATAGTACAAGAAACAACAGTTAATCCCAAATGAAGACATGGAAGGTAAATCAATCAACTAACATGAAACTAAGGATCTGATTTACAGTTTAGTGGACAGGTACTGCATCACATATTCGAGGGATATATGGTTTACTTTATTACAAGTTCATTTTATATATATATACTGTGCTAATACATTTGCGGTTAAACGGACGGGACATCTGTCATGTTTGTGACACAGTACTCATATCAAACTGTAAATCAGGCCCTAAATAGCTTTAATTGTTCCAAAGTTGGATATGTTCTGTAGATATAAGAATAACTTGTTTTGAACAAGGGTGGAGAAATCTCAAAAAGATTCATATTAAATTACTGAGGCTGAAGTGTTCTCTCCGTGCACAAGCTGAATAATAACTCCTCTGCAATAAGCCTGAGTGAAAGGTTGGGTGTTTTCTATGTCTTTATTACAATCTATCAGAGTGAAAGCATAGGTAAAATGAATGACTATGTTACAGCTTAGTGACTTTTTATGATAAATCTACAGCACGGTTCTCCAAGCTTTTCTGTAGCGAGAGCTACTTCTGATCAGTGAAAATCATTGTGAGCTACTTAAGGCTAAACAACTCGCACATAGTTGCCAGGCACACCCACGCCCAGTTTCATCTACTTTAGGCCTAATGCCCAAAAGAGCCAGATATCATGGTCTGAGCAAAATACTTTGACTAGGGGCACTATAATAAGACTGCCATGTGTATCAGTGAGAGCGTGGTCTTTAGGAAAATATGAGCATATATGTGTATGAATGGGATATATGTACTTGTGGCACTGGACATACCTTTCACAATATGTTTCACTGTTACATGTATAACACAAACATACAACCACTTTTTTAAATGGAAGAAATTCAAAGTGCAGAAAAATATTCTACAAAAATGTTTATAATATGGAATATTTTTCTGTACTTTAAATTTCTCTCACTTAAATCAATGGCTTTATGTCTTAGTTGTAAATATGGCACTGTGTCTACATACCAGCAGGAGCAAGATGCCTGCTTTCTGTAAAGCCAACACTCTGAAATAGGAGAAAATTAAACTGAAGAGTCAACTTTATGTTTATACGGATTCCATAAAACTTCTCTTTTACATTTTCTCCCTCTTCCAATGTGTTTACAAAACAGTAGGCATGTTACTCCAAATAGTTTGTAGACAGTGCTATATTTATAGCTGAAAAATAGAGCCATTTGTTAAATGAAAGGAATTTAAAGTGAAGAAACATGCTTCATGAAAAATAAGGACAACATTGGATTAATTGAAAGTGGAGAAAAACATAAAGACCTATTTTTCATAGAAATAGTTTTCTTCACTTTACATTTCTCCCATTAAAACTGACTGTATTTTTCAGTTGTAAATAAAGCAGTGTCTACTGGCCACTGGCACCAAGAGGCCTGCTATTTGTAAATGTGACCCTTGAAATGGGAGAAAATTAAAATGAACAGTTAAAATAATCCTTAAGATACCTTTTTATCTTAATTTCTCCCATTTAAAAGCATTAAGAAACATCATTTTGTTCTCAGTCCCAATATTGAGTTGACAAGAACTTTTCAGAGTTGAATACCTCAGTGCTTCAGTTCTTTACCTCTGTGCCCCAAACTGGGTCATAAATCTGACTGAGCACTGCTCATTTTGGCTGACAGAAACTAATTTAATGACAATGCTTGTTAAGACGTTCAGTGCTAAGGCAGAACATGATAGCACATCTGAAATCCATGTCAAACTGCAAGTCCTAGGCCAACCCTTTTCAAATGTACTAATCACCTCAGTGCTGTAGCAAAGCTGTAATGAGATCTCATGCACATGTAGACATTACTTCACTATCGCTCAGCTGAGGCTGCTATTGAAGGGGTAGGTACTTACCGCTGCGAGTCTCCGTGCGTGGTATTCGTCCGCTGTCATGTACTGCTTTGGTTCGATTAGTTTGTCAGTGAGGTTTGCCACATAGCAGCCAATCTTGGTCATCTGTGTTGAAGTTGTATTTCTGGACTGCTGATACTTGTTTTTTGTGACGACAGTCTGTTTGGAAAAAATGTATATATGAAAAGAGAACATTCAGAAAACATACTGTTGAAAATGGTTCCAGTTAATTGAAAAGAAGCCTCTACATCCGGATAATGCTCCCTTCACTCTCTTCAACCTGACTAGAAGTGATTGGCACCTTGACACACAGCATGTAGTTTGAAGGAGCACTTCCGGCGTACGCCTCTGTACATCAAACAACACATTTACATTTGTAAGGACAGCATTGCGACGTCCTCGTTTAAACATGTTAAATTCGTCCCCGCTAGTTGCTGCTACCAGAACAAGTACCTGTGTGAGGATGGAGTTAAAAAAAAATGGCCCGAGAAATGAGGAATAACTGGAAAACCAATAACCCTAGATCCAATTCCCCCGATAATTCCTCTCTGTGGCCCGGACTTTCACTCACAAATCTGATCTACCATGTTTCCATGGACCTCATAAACTGAGGCGCTGGTAAGATTTATGTGACCACTTGAGGGCACAACAGGTTAAAAAAAAAAAACTCAGTACCACCTTTGCCACGTCCGGTCTCTCAGCAACATGAGGCAAAGCAGTAACCAAGAGACACTATTCCCAGAGACAATGAAAGCACTCGGTTTGATATGTATACTTAATTCACAAAACAAAACTAGCAGGAAGCCGGTTCAACTTCCGATGAACATGTGGCATTTTTCTAAACTCCAGGCAAATGATTTTTTCAGGGTATTTGTAAGGTATTTTGTAAAGCCAGCGAGCCTCTATTTTGAGCCTACTGAAATTACATCTTAAGATCTCTACTTTACAGCTTAAATGTGCACTGCTTTCAAGCATTTACTGAGAATAGATAAGCAATTCGATAATAACCGTAATCCCTGGTTGAAAGCCACAGCACATCTTCATTCAGAAACGCTGGGGTGTCCATAGCTGATTTAAGATTAGATAAAGAGCCATCACCAGCACTCAAAAGATGCTATTATGCTTAGAAAGTAATTTATATTCTCCAATGTAATGACAGAATATTCAGTTTCAAACCACACTAGGAATCCAAGGAAAATCATGCTACTGAAGATGCATCTTTTGGTTAGTATACCCTAAAGGACAACATTCACTCCAAATAACAGGTTTGAGACGATTATCTAGTTTGTATTTAAACAATAGTTCCTGTCAACATAGAATGGAAATCTGTGGCATAACGAAACTGGAGGGGGCCCCGTGCCAAGAACATGAAGGGGGCCACCCTCCGGACTCACTCAGGCCAAGTGTTGTTGCTGAAAGAGGGCCCCAGGGGTTCGCCCCCCCGCCTACCCCCGGGGGCTGCGGGGGCCTTGTTTCGCCACTAATGGAAATGAGAGTTATGAATTCTGAAGGGTCATGTCTACTTAATAAAGTTGTGTACTGTCCCCATTTGTTGGTAAAACGGTGAAGCATATCAACATATCGTGATCAGAGCCGACGTGACATACTATAAAGAAGATATTCTGTAATTTCCTGCGGAATTGTGAAAATATGCGGACCCACCATATAAAGTACAGGGAGCTTCAGGGGACCTTTGGGGTGTTATAGCCCCCTAATTAATGTATTTTCTGGAAAATAGTGGGGTACAGATGCTTTCAGTCGGGTAGGGTGGGATTCCAAAAGTAATTTTTACATAAACACAGACAAAAACGTACACACACACACACACACACACACACTTTCTCCCTCTCTGCTTTGAAAGTCTTCAAACATGTTGGTTATTTTACAAAATATACAGTTTTTTTCACTGGCTAATTCACCCCCGTCTCCCTTTCCACTGCCTCTTTAGCCCCTCTCATGTGCCCTGCTTGTCGTATAATGTATTTTAACATTATATGCCAGCGTGATTGTTGGGAAATCTGAAGTTCGCATCCCCATTCGTACTGACCAAGCTACACCCCTGTTAAAGTATGCAGCATTTATCATTTTTATCACACTTGATTGATATGAAAACGATATGCGATTAATGGCAGTTCGTTATAGCAATCAGCGAAAAATAACCATAGAACAAAAGTTTTCGGAGCCTTTAAAAACAGATTAAGCTATATGTAAAATCATTACTCATATTTCTCGCCTTATAAAAGAAATATAATCATGTTTATATAGGACTACCGCTGAGATATTCTATGAATATTAATGTACCAGACATATGTGGAGAAGTGTGGCTCAATGGTTAGAGCGGCAGACCCTAATGCAGAAATCTGGCCCGGGACCAGGGGTTCAATTCTTGCAGAAATCTGGCCCGGGACCAGGGGTTCAATTCCTGCCTCAGCGGGTCTTGGGCTCAATTTCTTCAGACCTGATAATTCTCGCATCGGTGCCTAATCTAATTCATAGGTCCCACTCTGTAACTCTGGGCAATAGCTTGCTTAATCTCCACAACGGCCCCAACAGCGCTGGGATGCCTGGCTTCACCTTGGGGGTTGCCCAGGAGTGGGCACCTCACAGGGAAAAGCCAGGAGGGGTTCCACAGCGGTATGTGTACAGCACCTTGAGACCCTAACGGGTGAGTAGTGCGCTATATAAGTACGAAGTTTTATAATTCTATATGCCACTCATATTAACAGATTATTTTCTGGCTAATATGGATGTTCTGTTCAGTGCTGAAAAAATATAGACACATTAAAATCTGAAAATGTGTTTTGTGAATATTCTGGAAAGGCAACACATAATAACGCATCTCAGAATAGAAACCTCCAGCATTAAGATAACCAACAGTTACCATTTTTTGTAACATACTGTGTACTGTTTCACGAATTTTGAGCAGTTTTCCCGCCGATTCCCACCTAAAGGTGTGTCTTGGATGAATTTGGCTTTTATTTACAAATATCTCCTTTGTCACATGGTTATAGCATAGACTTAAATCTAGCTTGTTTTGTGGCTTTTTTGGTATTACCCGCTAGTTTAACTGAATCTGAACCTTTGCAGTTCTGTCTACTGCTTCAGCAAGCAGCACGCGCAAGTGAATGGGAATTTTGCATCAACTTTTCTGTTTTTGGGACTCTTGTACATGCATAGATTTTCAAGAACATGGACCCTCATGAACAATTTCTTTTGAAGGACCTACAGCAAACAGATTTTGTGAGCTGCTTAAGCACAGAATAAATTTAGATCACTCATTTTCAGAGCCGTTAGGCGGCTCCTATTATTAATATCACGCTTACCACCTCTCTTCCAGCCACAGTAGAGAAATTGCTGGCCACACATTGGCACGTGATCATTCATTCTAGGTCCACAGTAATACATGAAGATGACAGTCTAACTAATGTAATTTTATATTGCACCCCTCTTCTGGATTTTTCCTCAATCCTCAACCATTTTTGCAACACATAACCCCATATTTCGGTTACTCTATCACCACCTGGTGGTAATATAAAACATGTGTTGCTCAATTGTTTAATATGGCCATAGGATCAAGACTGGCAAAATGTGCTCACTAGAAATTTTTATGTAAATAGAGTATGTTTCCAGTCAGTTTTTAAAGAAGTGTCTACACTTCTCTCCCAAACTATTCTGCTCCACACCATTTAGCATGGAGAAATCTGGATTTACTTATTTATATTTAGAGGTTTTTTCCCTACCAACCTAGAATAAAAGCAATCTGAGAGTCTTTACATGTAGCTTGTCGTGCAGGTCTCAATAATGGACACAAAGCTATGCAAGCAACGAAAAATTACTCAAAACATTTTTCCTAATGTAGTGCCATCTACAATCGAACTGACCACTTCTGCTAAAAAGCAGAAACAAATGCACAATGTGTCCATTAACTCATTCAATTTTGTTTACTATTGTTGTCCTAGTTAACTTAAGTCAACAAGCAACCATTCAAAATTATTTTTAACAAGAAATATTTCAAAATTCCCATGATTTCTGCTGATTTTCACAGCTTAAACAGTTCTTGCAAAATACATTTGATCTCTTTGTTCTGTGCACCAACAGGCGTGTGCTCATTGTGAGCGGAACGTCATGTTCACAAAATATGTCAATAATGGTTTGAAAATCACGCATTTCTCACTCTACAGAGGCCATATGTGTCTCATTTCAAAGCTGGAAAAATCTCTCAGCTCCTAAAGACATATTACCCACCCACATATCTTTCCCCCCTAGAAAAAATCTAAAATCAAATAGCTAACCTGAATCTGATATCTGTTTTCATAAACCCTTTGCACTTATAAGGCTGAGTAATGAAGGCAAACACATCTAGTACAGAAGGGATATGCGCCTGCAGGCAAGAGTTAAATTCAGCATGGTGATAAGGGCAAGAGAGAGGAAGCCAGCAGAAAGGAGTGCAGAGTGTCTCTCGAGTTCTTGAGGAATCTGTTCTACTGTAGACAGGTAGAGGGCCTACCAATGCCAAGGGAAAAAGAGAAAGCAATTCATGTCTCTGCCTGGCTCGTTAAGGATCCAGCTGTCCCCATACTACAGTTGTGCGGATCGGTAGTACTTCTCCATATCTGCTAACTGCAGTCGCCTCTCTTGGAGAGTTAATAAATCGAGTTTTTACTATTCCCTCTCTAAACAAAACAAAACACCTTAGTACACTGTCCAGGTTTGCGAATATGTTCGAGGGTGCTCTGCAAGATGTAGAGATAACGGGGAACAGCCCCCATTTCAGCTACTGCTACACAACCTGAAGGCGAGGGGAATGTTGTCCAGAAAGTAGGATATATGTGCAAGCTGCTACGCCTTTCAGATTTATATCATGACTTTATTTCTCCAAGGGATGAGTATGCCTATGTATGGAACTGCTGCTGTCTCCTAGTAAGTCAGCGGCAGCCCGTGGATGGTCTTGTACTCAGGATCACCGGGGGAAAAATCAATTTATACGTTTTGTCACTGTTCGCTGACCATGTGTCCATTGACAATTAAATCTCTAATGAATACAAATTGGGGAAAGTAAAAGCTATGTATCTTTTAAACGTCCCCAAGAATCAGAGTTTAGGGACTTTGGATCTTTTGAGTAACTCGAAATTCTGCATTGTCCTTAATGGTAGATAATTCTGAGGAAGTGTTCTTAAATTGTGTTTTTCTAAGCACTGACTTACGAAAGGCAGCAAAAATATAAGGATTTCCAAACAGGTAAGGCACATTAAATAGCATCCTGCATTCTCACACTTTTCCCCAATTAAAACAGTACCCAACAGGTTTAGGTGGGCCTTTTAGCCTGGGCATTACAGGCCGCCATAGAAAGAACAAGAATAAAGCTTGTAATCAGGCTGAGTTTTGGGATTATGGTAGCTAAGGTGCCTGGGGTCTGTCCTAATAAATACTACCATGCCCAACACTTCTGAAAACTATACAGCAACCCTGGATGGTGAGGCCTGTGAAGATGCACCTCTGTCTTACCCAGAATGCCCTGCAAATGTCAAATTGTGTTTAAAAAACAGAATTCCCTTGGACTTCTGTGACAGAAGTTCTGGAATTTATGGGGGACAGCAACAGTACCACCACCTTGTGTTCCCATAGCTCTGTCGATAAAAACAGTAGCTCTCATATTTAGTGAGTGTAATATATTGGACAGGAATATGTGAAAAGTATGACTATGTGAAGTTGGTGGATGGTGGACTATTGCCATTTGTTGGAATTTCTGTTGTGTTTTGTCACAAAAAGTAAAAACATTGGGCTGGGATTCATGGAAGCCACACCAACTCCTGAATCTCCGCTTTTAGAAATGCATGAGGGGATGGTAGGTTTCAATGAGTACAAGCTGTTTTCGGGATCCCCGATCAAGAACATTCCCTAGTATCTAGTGTGGGGATCCCTGGTCAAACCCAGGAAAAAACCCATGCATATCTGGTAACCCCAGATTCAGGAGAGATGGAAGAAGGCCAATGTGTGTCCAGCCTACAGAGAGATATGTTTCTGTGAGAAAGATACCAAGCTCTTGAGAAAAATTCTAAAACTCTAACAGACATCATGCTCAGTACAAACTCTCAGCCAGCCTATTGGGTGAGAGAGGTCCGGCACCCACCAATACAAACATTTAGATGTGTGGATGTTCAAATTATATGGTTGTGATATATTTCCATACACCCGGTGGTGGGATCTGTGACCAAAAGACAGGTGCCCTAAACCACAATTTCTCTTTTAGTTGCTTTCCAATTTCCCCAAATGCATTGCATCTGATTTATCACTTGTGGGCCCCCAAAGCCCATGAAAAAACCTTTCCCTGATCTGTACCCCTATGCTCACGAAACAAAGAGGAACACTGATGTGAGCAAGCCTTGGCAGGGATCTGTTCCTGCGCGAGAGAGACTGGAGGGATTTAACATGATTTGAAAAAATGGTAAAGAGAAAATATTGGCAGAATTAGAAAGTATATACATTTTTATACTTTTCACACAGTCCAGAGTTTGATATCTCTCATCAACTGACTAGCGTACCATAAACATTCTGCCACAAATTAATGATATGTGCTAATATTACATAACTGATTATGCAGCACTCCATTTCCTAGGAAAACCCCACGTTTGGTTTTGGCAGATTACAGACACAGAGCAACCAGTCCTTCAATAGCGTTCCAGAATTTATGTTTGTCATTGTAAAAAAATGCATCAAAATACTGAGCAAATTAAAAAAAAAATGAAAATATCTCAACACTTCTCATTGTACCTTCAGGCTAAAATTAGTTATTAAAGCAGGATTTTGCACTAGTGCATAGCCCTCAAGGTGCCAAAAACAAATATAGTTTGTATGGGTGTTATTGTTCTCCTACCTCAGCTTCTACGTACTAGTGCAACGTTTCCTATCTTCACTCACGCCTCATGAACCCCCACCCACCCAACATGGAAAATGTCTCTGAGGGTGGAAATCTGGGTACCTCTAACACCAGTGGCATTGAGACAACATGGAGCAGATGTTCAAAGCGCAGCCAGGGAAATAAACATAACCTTCCCACCCTTCTAAACGTACATGAATGAACCTGGAGCAAGTAGAACAGAAAGTCAGGAAACCTGCACAGAGAAATCGATTTTCCAACAGCACTTAAGGGAAGAATTGATTTACAGGGAAAATGTTCCACGTGTGAAGAAAACACTAAACAAGCATTGGCTGCTTTAAACAAATGCTGTCTGGTAAAGTGAAGTAATAAAAGTAAAGAGTATGGGATCGGACTGTAGAATAATATTGGCATCGGTTAAAAGGTCAATAAACAGCTGCACTGTAAAGCCAGATCTAAAAGTCCATGGAGGTTAAGGACTGCCCTCTTCCCATCTGTACTGCTGTCAGAGAAAAACAACATAAATTACTTACTTATGTAAGACACTTTAATAGCGTTACAATGTCATGTGTGTGACCCTGAAAGTTTAAGCTTAGGCAGATGGATAAATAAAATGATCACAGCTGTGTGGAGGGCATTCACTTTTTTGAAAGCACACAACTTCTGCCCAATCAAAACATGATCTTCTGGCTCCCAAAAATTTGGACCGAGCCAAAGCAGTAGCCATACAATAAAAAGGTATTTGTTAAGTAACACAAAAATGGTAACCCTCCACCCACGAATTGCCTACAGCAGTGGTTCCCAACCTTTTGACTTCTGTGGACCCCCACTTTATCATTAATGGAACCCAGAGAACCCCCACTGAATCATCATTGGAATCCAGGCACCCCCACTGAGTCATTACTGGAAGCTTGGGACCTAATTTGTCATTATTTGTTATTTTTTTTTTATTTTCTAAGCAGTCGCGGACCCCCTGCGAAGGCTTTGTGGACCCCCAGAGTCCCCGGACCACAGGTTGGGAACCACTGGCCTACAGTTTGGAGAATCTTCAATAACAGGAGTAGGGAAAAGAGACTTACATAAAGGAAGTTACAAATTCCCTCATGAATTCCTGCACTTCTGTGAGTTAGGTACATAGTGATAACTACCTGCAGTACATGGGCACACGCACGTGAGATTTGTAAGCATTGCCTTGGGGTTCCATGTGTTTGCGAAATGCCTCTGTCCTTAACTCACTTCTGCTCCACTCTCTACTTTGCCCAAACCTGTCTCTTCACCCTCCCACTCTTGTCCACTCCACTATCCCCTCATGGACTTCAGAGAGCCGGGGCAGTTGAAAGGAGGCTGCTTCAGCACCGAAGAGGTACCTGTCACTCAAATGTGCCATCATGACTGCGCAGTAAGATGGATGACCGCAGCTGTTGCCCCACTACTATAGTCCCCTTGAACTGGGATACAAAACACTATTTTATGGATGGCTCTAATTTTTCACATTTGATAGGCTTTTATCCTTGCAATATTACGTAGGTATACATCACATTATCCTAAGGCTATATGGTGTGGGCTGTGACTGTGCATAACATACATGGATGAATTAACAACAGAATCAAACTGCATTCTGCTTTTTGCTTTCAGTTTTTCTCTGTCACACACTGTGCCATACATTAACTGATGTGTGGTCTCCTTTCTCAACCAACAGCAAACCAGCACACCTAGCACCAAGTACCTGCAGCCCCCTGTTTGCCTGACTGTTCTCTCCATTTTCTCTCCAAACCCCTTGAATGCTACCAAATGCATCAACTTCACTCCACAGCACTGGTGGTGGCCCAGGATTCAGAAAGACTGTCCGCCCCTCCACGCACACCCATTAGCTAGAAGTCATAGTTGACTCGGTGCAGTGAAGGCTCAGCCTTTGCAAATGGAGAGAGGGAAACCATACGACAATGAGTAATACGGTTCTGAGTGTCTCACTAACATCTGTTGAGAAGCATAAGTAAGATTTCAAAGTGAAATAATATTTACAACACTGATATTTTCAAATAATGCACTGGACACAGCACAAATGCATTAAGAGAGGCTCAAGTCAAAAATCAACGTTCAGGCAATTCATAATGCCCTAGGAAGGAATTCAAGATTGCTAAATACACTAATTGCAGTGACCGGGCTATCAGAAATGCACACCTAGTCCACATGCAAAGATGGGAATCATAGTTGCCGATGAATATCTCAGAACAGCACATCCACGGCAAGACTTGCCAAAGATCATGACTACCAAACGGAATATGAAAATCAACTAGAATATAATGTGCAGGTGGAGCATGATGCTGGTGAGAATAAGGGACATGATAGATCATTGCTGGAGGGGTTTCACAAACTTGGGCACAACTCTCGATACATTGTACCTGGAACTGAAACTACAAGGCATCTTGATTGAAGCTCTTGCATTCATCAAAGAATTGATAGGATGCCCAATTCCAAGAGGGATCAGTGTCTATCTCAGAGAAGGGATGAAGAGAAGACCTTATTAGTGGCATAGAGTAATTTACTAAGAGATGCACTAAATAGACTTCCCGGTAGTCCTACTCCTGCCTGGACATTTTTCGCAAAAATTGGTCTGGATGCCTACTTCCCTATACCAATCTATGCAAACGAGAGGCCAAGCATTAATATACCATACACTGAATCATTTGTTTTTTTAGTGTAGGTCAACAATTGTCTCAGTTCTCTCTGCACATCTCTAAATTGCGCTGCTAGAACTGCCATTTTAGGTCAGCGCTCTAGCTGTGGAGCCTGGCCCTGATACTTAAAGCACTCCGGGGCTTGGACACACAGGTAACAACAGGAGTCTCAGCTCTCTCTGCACATCGCCAAATTATGCTATTTCCCACACTTCCCAGTTTACTTCCTGATTTTAAAGTTTTGTTCTTGTTGAGTTGGCAAGGGGAGGGCAGGGACCTTTTTTATTAAGTGTGCACAATTTTTTGCCACAGTACAGGAGACTTTGGCCGTGTGCAGCACCATTTTCTCACATATACAACTAGAGCCACCATCTCAGGTCAGTGCTCTAGTTATCAGAGCGGCTTGGATACTTCAGGCACTCAGGAGAGCAGACTCGCGCAGCGGGCACACCACAGGCGTGCCAAAGGTGTGGCAAAGGCAAGCCAATCTGCACCTGTACACGGCTGGCCTTGGCCAGGCCAGGGGCCCAAACCCCCAACCCATTTCCCAACAGTTACCTTTTCTGTTGCACAACTCCACCATTTAAATCTGCCAACAAATAAGATTTGTGAACACTCTGTTAGGCCGGACTATGTCCCATGTATCTGCAAAGAGTGTAAACTTGATTTGGGGAATTTTAACTTATTAGCTGACAACACTAGGCAACCCAAAATTAAAAAGACTAATGGCATTTGGCAGATGCACTTGCTTAATTGCAGTCCACTGCCAAAGTACAGCACTGATCTGTTCGTTTTCTTGTAAGATAAACAACCAGAGGCATCGTTTATCACTGAGACATGGTTGAAAGAGGATTCCATGTCAGATGTTGCAATGTCTCTCTCCCAAGGTAACATAAGCGCAAGACATGACCGCGAAGAGAAAAGAGGCGGTTTCCCGTGAGAGAGTGCTTACTCTTTTCACTCGAAGTTGAAGCCATGTTTACTCATTCTGGAATACTGATGTACCATCCCTCCGGCCCAGCCACTTAGTTTATCCAAGCACTGCCAGATCAAGTGGCAGAACATAGCTTGCAGAAGGCAAACTTCACACTGCTGGGAGATTTAAACTTAAATTTTGATAACGATAACTGCAAAGGTGCTAGGAACGTACTTCAAGATCTAACAACTATCCAGATGATTCAACTTGTTAATTGCCCGACTCATAGATTAGGCCATATATTCTATCACATTTTCACTAATATTATCAACATGTCCAGAGAAGACCCCAATCCAATATATTGGTCTGACCATCACATAGTGCCCTTCTCTCTGCACATCACCAGGGATATACCTAACCAATCCCTGCTCCCAAGCATAGTTGATGCTGGTCAAAACTTGACACAAGAAGATGGGAATTTTCTTTAGCCAAAACAGCCCCGATAATGGTAGGGGACATTGCAGCAAGCGACAGTAGTTTTGAGGGCTGACTTTGCAAATCCCTGGATCTCTTTGCCCCTATGAAACTTCAGGGGTCCGGTTGCCATACTGGGCGTGCCCCATGGTATTCTAATTAAAAAAGGAAGCAAAAAAGTCGGAAAGGGCTTGAAGTGCCTAGTAAGTTATCATAAAACTTTAAAAAATACCAATATGCAATAAGAGAAGCAAGAGTTACATTTTTGAGCGAAATAAAAATGCTCCCAACTCATCTAAAGAGCTATTCAAGGTGGTGAACTGTCTCATGAAACCAGCTAAGAGTCAACCTGGTCCCCTCCCTCAGAGGAGCGCTGTAAAAGTTTGCCAGCTTCTATTTAGGAAAAGTGAACAGTATTCTTCTCTCCCTACCTAAAGACGTTACGCCAAATTTATCATGTGGGACAGTAAGTTTGTGGAAAAACATACTGTCTGCCTTTTCGGTGATCAGCAAAGACACAGAGGAAGTCCTTAAAGCAATCAAATCAGGGTCAACACTTGGCCCAGCCCCCTATGATATACTTGGGAAAGGAGGTACTATAATTCTATCCAGTCTGACAGACATTTACAACTACTCCTTGGAAAGCGGGAGTGTCCCCTCGGCATGGAAACATGCAGAGGTTAGCTCCTTCTGAAAAAACAGTCTGCAGACTCCCCCCCCCCCAATGCGTGGAGAACTATAGACCAATATCCCTCCTCCCAGGAGTCAGAAAAGCGCTTGAAGATTACGTCAACAAGCACCTATCCTATTTTCTAGAGACATGTCACCCTACACAAAGAGGATTCAGGCCTGGTAGTAGCACGGAGACTGCACTACTAGCAGCCACAAAGGAACTGGGAGCAATCTTGGATCAAGGCACCTCAGCTGCAATGATTTTGCTAGACATGAGTACAGCCTTTGACACCGTTTCCCATCCTGCTTTAATACAAAGGCTGGAGGAGGTAGGATTTAATGGAACCCCCCCTCAACTGTCTCACTGCCTTTCTTGAAAACAGAAGTTTTCCGGTACACGAAGACTCAATGTTCTTGGCAACCCACCCTTTGAAATGTGGGGTCCCACAGGTCTTGTCCCTGAGTTCCGTGCTTATTAACTTGTATGTGTGCCTATTGGCTTAAATAGAGGGAGCACACAGCCTTGCACTAGTCTCACATGCAGATGACACATAAACTGTGATATCGCTCTCCACGGATACCAGAAAAGTCTGTGAACAACTAAATGCCTGGTTAAAACAATTGACAAATTGGATATCTGCCAGCTGCCTGAAATTTAACGGGGAAAAAAAACAGAGGTCCTAGTTGGAGGCAACAATTCATCTCGCTGGATTCTACTAAACTGGCCAGACAGCCTTGGTCCACACACATTGCCTTTGCAGTTAAAAGCCTTGCATTCAGGATCAACACCAAACTTTCTATGGAGGTACAAGCTGAAAACGTGCAGCATGTTGTTTTGGAATACTCAGGACTTTGAGAAAAATGTTGAGCTGGATTCCTGTCCCTCTGCGAAGAGTGATAGTGCAAGGTATGGTCAACAAACACTGGGAATATGGATACTCTCTTTACCTAGGCAGTCCCAAATACGTAATAAGGAGATTGCAAGTGGTGGAGAACTTTACCGCCTGGATTCTCCCAAAAAATCCCAAGCATCTTTCTATTGCTCCAGCCCAGCAGCTCTGCACTGGCTGCCGGTGCACAAAGGAATCCAGTTCAAGGCACTCTGTCTAGCCCATCACGCTATTCACAATAGGAATCCTCAGATAATACATCATCTGCTGAACCCCTATATCCCGAGGAGACCGCTACGTTTGGGGGATCAAAGATTATTGTTGGTCTCCAGGATTAATCGGGCAAGAAGTGGCCGTAGCTCATTCGCTAATCTGACTCCCACACTACAGAACGCCCTTCCATTCAACATTAGAATGACTCAATCACAGCTCAGCTTTCGGAAGCAGAATACCTTTCTATTCTAGTTCCTAGCTGAGGTACCCAGAGACTTCCTGTGGCTACTGTTCTCTTGTGAACGCTGGGATGCCCATTGGGTAACCATGAGATTTAGAAATCTCGCAGAATTAGGTCTAGGAATATTATTCTTTAGGAATTTTGCACATTCTTATTGCAGGCCACCACATGCCCTATTCAGGGGTTTAATAGGAAGGATAACCATTTTGTAGCTTGAAACGGTACAATTTAGCCTGTCTGTCGTTCAGTGGTGTATGGAGATGAGCAAGCCACACAACAGGAAAACAGTTTGGCAATTGATAGTGGGTTGGTTCAGTTATTCCTGGACTAGGAAAGAGCTCCCAATGTGGTAGGAGTAAGGGTAGCTGATGTCATAGTCAACTCCCAAATTCTAATCCTTGCATTTGCAGTACTTTAGCTAGAGTCTTGAGATTGAGTTCCTTTGTGTCATCTCATCTTCCCACAAGGCGCTGCCTATTTTGATCCCAGTTCGCTAAAGATTATGTAGTATGAGTTCAGATTAGCTCTGATTACATTTTGGGTTCGAAGTACACATTGCACTGTACTGACAGCCAGTGAGAGACTCCAAGGTCACAGGACTGTGGCTGAACTTCTTTAGCTTTGGTCTGGTTGGATCTCCTTCTCTGGTTCCTCTTTAGCGGTTAGATTTGTACTTGACCAGGGTGATGTCAATGATGTTGCTGTAATTCAGCTTGGTAAGGAAGGGGACCTGGTAAATTCCATACAGTATCCTCTATAGGAGAGTAATTTTATAAGCATGGAGAGTTGGAAGTTTTCCCTTTAACTGCTATGGTTACATTGTGGGAATAAGCACACGGAACACAACCCAGGTGGTTTTGCACTCATTTTGAAGCAGTTCTAGAATGGAAGTACATTGTGGCCTGGTCCTTACATACCACAATTAGAAGGAACCTCTAGAAGCTGTGTACAAGTCAGCTGGTGATGCTGATTGCATCCTAGATCCACTACCCAGACAGAAGTGGATCAGAGTATCATCTGCATACATCTGAAACGGTGGGCGATGGAGCTTAATTACTCAAGCCAATGGCAGCATGAACATGTTGAACAGCAGCAGAATCTGTCAGAGTCCTTAAGGACTCAACTAGAGGCCATTCTGTGGCTGCTGCATTGTCAAATGCCAAATGGGAATTGTTGTCACTGGTTTGGAAGGAAGAACTTAATCCAATCCGGGATTGTGCCAAAGCTGTGCCAAGTGTTGCCATGGATTAGCAGAATCATGTATGTGCCCATATCTTAGTGACTTTTTTGCAGGTGGGTATTAGTGACCTCGATTGTCTGACTTACAGCCAGTCATTCCTATCTTATAACAAAAGATCAGGTCACGTCACTAATTTCCCAGCTGTAGGCCCAGCTGAAGGACAACCATACAAATACAAACTGAAACTTAAATCATCTCTCAGCCAACACCACAATCGCCCACCAAAACATAGGAAAGGGAGGAGTCAAACTGTAGCACGTGGGGTCCAACAAGACACCTAGTAGTTTATTGGTATTCCACCAGAAAACTAACAGAATATCGTGGGGCCAAAATATTGTCGCAAAATATTCTGAAGGTAACTTCATGTAAGTAAGCACATGTTTACTATAATTAACTCTACATCTATCTACTTTGACGATATACATGTATTGTCACTTCAGATAGATGTGGAGTTAATTCTATAATTACCCATATGTACTTATCGTCTCTATATTTTGGTCCTCGATATTGAGGACTCGATATTTTTGCTCCACAATATTCTTGTTCACGTTATTCTGTTGTACTGCCGATGAGCTACAACTACACGGTTAACTCAGGTTTGGTGGAGAAACAAAAGAGCTGGAGCCCAAGTGTTATACACACACCACGGAGATAACTCAAACATATACCAATTCTATATAGGTTTGGACGGCAGGCTACAAGACTGAAACCCCCTACAATCTCATTCATAGGAAAAACTGTACACTCATCCCACAACACACACTTTAGGTCAGGGTTTGTCTGCATATCCACCATAGGGTCCCATGTCTCCAAGGCAAACCCAGAACCAGAGACAGGCACTGCAACCAGTGCCCTGAGAGATCTAGCAATTGGTGGGTGTGCTCTATGCAAAAACCATGTAATATAACAATCATAACATAATAGCTTGGGAACCATTTATTTTGCAGCAGTTTACGGCCTTGACACTTTGTACAATTGTGCAACTAATAGTAAGACCGATCCTTCCACTTTATTTTCTGGCACTTGGCACTTTATTTTTCAGGCTCCAAGTTAAAAGCACTTCACATAGGGTATCCCTAGCAAACCTAAAGTAACTCGTAATCCATGCAAGTACCCAGTCTGATTTCAAAGAAAAAATTATTTATTTTTATATGTGACCTTCACCCACTCAAAAAGCCAAGGTGAGCTGGGGCGGACCGGATGATAAAGGATGCCACTACTAAAGTGGATGACGATCACAAACAAAATGAAAGAATGTTCTTTTCCAAATCAGACCGGGTACTTTCACAGGTACTTGTACGGGACAGGAGTTACTTTAGGTTGGCTCAGGGTACCCTATGTGATGGGTTATTGCTGCAGGGAAAGTATATCCTCTAGGCCTCTCAACTGAAATATCTTCCTTTCCCAGTAGGCAGGGATATAACAGGCCGCTGCCCGTTTTTTGTGAAATCAAGTAAAAAGCATCATTATCATGTCAGCACAGGCAGCAACAGAAAAATTATGTTTGAGAGACAATTTTAAGATGCTCTGGTTTCAAGTTACAAAAACTAGTCACAATGAATAATGAATATTAGCCTTATACTCTTAAAAATACAACATAACATATAAAATCCCACTACTAGGTGACTCCTTTGCTCCTACAACACATGATCTCTCTTCTTGCCAACCCGTGCACCTTGGTGGGAAGAAACTGGTTCTCAAGAGTATTGTTCTGCCATCACAGCACGTGCCGTAGCATAAACTAAACAGGCCATGCTTGATTTTTCAAAGCATGTGTGTACATTACCCAGTTTTGAAACACAGCCTTTCGGTGTGATGATCTCAGCAGATTGTAGAGGTGTAGTAAGGATGATGTTAGGAGCAAGAGAGACTCCAGGACTGGGAGAAATAGTTATCTGAAAGGTAAGTTTATCATATGGATATGACCCAGTCTCTGCTTTGAGAGGATTACACAACAAGATAAACCCTCATTGGCAAAGCCAAGAGGTCTGGTGTGGCCACCACCCTTTTGGCTTTGGCAATTCTTGGTTTGTTATGTCATGGTTATTGCTAATATCTTATTGTTGGGGAAGCTGCCAGGCCCTCATCAATCTAAAAAAAATTGGCTGAAGGCAAAAGTATTTTTTGGTCTCAAAAAGCACACATTACCATAATAGTCTGTGGCACTGAAAATAACTACTCTGTGTGCGAATGTGCTTCACATGAAAAGACAGCATGCAGTAATTCACAGTGAAGTCGCTCAGTGGCTCAATTGGGTTGACACATTGCCCCATGATGCAGGCTGGAGTGGGTGGAAGAAAAATGTGAATGTCACAGTGATAGAAGAATGGATGAAGTCTGGCTGAAACCCCCTATAAGTAACTACGTCATACACATAATTTTAGTAAAATCAGTGAGAAAGATAAATTGAGAAGCTTGCAGAGACAGGTAGAGAGTGTTGTATAGACATACACATATGGCTGAAAAGGTAGCAATTTAAAGAGGACTGCATACATAGAGGAGGTTGCATAGAGAGGGAGGTGTGTCTAGTAAGATAGATAGATTTGCAACTAAAAATAGATATATAGAATAGATAGCTAGATAGATAGACAGACAGACAAGGATAGATACATAGTTGCAAAGATAGATAGATAGATATGCAAAGATGGATATAGATAGATATGGTTTCAAAGACAGCGATATACCAATAGAGTTACAAAGATAAACAAAGATAGATAGGGTTGCCAAGATAGAAATACAGGTTTGCAAAGATAGAAATATGAGATTGCAAAGATAGACAGACAGGCGGACAGACATAGATAGATAGATAGATAGATAGATAGATAGATAGATAGATAGATAGATAGATAGATAGATAGATAGATAGATAGCTTTGTAAAAAGATAGATGGATATAAATGCCCTCTACTCAGGAACCACTCCCAAGCTCCAGAATAGACTGCAACGCATACAGAACGCCTCTGCACGCCTCATCCTGGACATCCCCCGCCACAGCCACATCACAGCCCACCTGAGAGAGCTGCACTGGCTCCCCGTCAACAAGAGAATCACGTTCAAACTACTCACCCACACTCACAAGGCACTGCACAACACTGGACAAGAATACCTCAAAAGATGGCTCTCCTTCTACACCCCGACCCGACCTGACAGCTTCGCTCCACTGACCTTGCCCTTGCCACCGTCCTGCGCGTCCATAGAACGACCGCCGATGGCAGATCGTTCTCCCACCTCGCCGCCAAGACATGGAACACTCTTCCTATCCACCTGTGACAGACACAGGACCTACTAACCTTCAAGAGACACCTCAAGACTTGGCTGTTTGAGCAGTAGCAGCACTGCCCCCACCCCTATTCACAGCCTTGAGACCCTCACGGGTTAGTAGTGCGTTTTACAAATGCTTTGATTGATTGATTGCTTCTCAATGACGTGTGCTGCTTCCCAGGAACTTGACGGCAGACCCAGCCACGAAAACTCCGTAGTTACTGGAAGGGTTAAAAAACAGTCCAGTGGTTTTACCATCCCAGAAGTCACTAGCACCGAAAGTGATGTTCTTGTGGCCCTTGAGTCAGGTGTCTGCTACCTCACTGTCAGAAAAGACACTTAGGACTGTGGCGAGTTTCCAATGCCCCCCATGCGCATGCCCCCAATGCGCACCTTAGAGACCGCTTAAAGCCCAAAGTCTCCAGAGGTCACTTCTACCACCTACCCATGTCAGAGGTTTTTAAGAGACATGAGCCGAACACTGGTCGAGAGTGCAGGTGTGTGAGCTTCCCAGACACAACAAACATCAGGAAGGTAAGAAAGCTTCCAACTATGTGTGGCACTTCACTCATGCCGTGAACCAGGGCACTGGACCACTGTGACACAGCGTAGGCTATCCGCGCGGAAGAACAGGAGCAGAAACAATATATGGGAAAAGCATGAACAATTCTGGAAGCCGGTCTCCTTTACCGAATTGCGGAGGATAAGAGAAGAAGGGTTCAACATACGCCCATAGCAGAATTTTTTTTGAGGGGTCACGCATGTAAAGCGAAAGAGCAGGGCCGCCTATATACGCCATGGCAAACGGACAGTTTCAGCGTATCAGCATTCAAGTGGCAGGTCACACACATGTCGAGATTAGAATATGCGCGACCCAGGTCATCACAATAGTATATTTATCATTTAAGTATAACACATGTCAGAATGGCTTTTATCCTCATGTTCCACTCTGGGCAAGTACTGCAACCCAGAAGCGGTAAACAGTAACTCGCTGTAACCTATTACAAAAGGCACTGGCTTGTTTAATTTGGCTTGCTTGACACCATATATTTCAAGATAAAAATAGTAACTGGCTCAGAGGTGCAGCGCAAGGAGATGAGGTCATTTGTCGAGCGAGGGCCAATGACTAAACCAGATTTGAAGGACAGCGCCAGCGAATCACAGGGCCGTGGGCAATCCCAGCACGCACATTACGTACGAGGTCACGTCATGATAGAAGGTCTCGTTCTGAATTCTCATTAGCACGAAATCTATTTTGCTGAAAAACTGAATTAGATCCCTTGAAAACGCTCGCCACTAAAGACATCAAGTAGCCTCCAGTCAGCGGTCTGAGTTACAGCCACAGCACACGAGAAAGACCAGAAGAAAAGAAGGACCTGTAGATTTTCCTTCTAAAGGAAGGAGTTATTGTGAGCGAGGCTGAGGTCAAACATGTATCTGCAATCGAATGCATTTGTGTGCTCGGTGTAAACCATCTTTTACACTTCAGATCCAATATCCGGAAAAGGAGGATTCCAGCTGTCACGTCAACTGATTTTTGTGCGATTATTTACTTTATTACCTTTTAACCTAGCCTAGCTCCATGTTTATTATGATGATTTCTCGCGGATGGATTTTATTATAACCCCAATTGGGTACATCCTTTTCCTTAAAATGATGTTTAACTGTATTGTATTACAACGACTCTATCAATAAATATATGCCCAACCATAACAATGGAAAAAGAAGGATAGTTGTAGATATTTTAAAGACCTTCCCCATAACAATGACAAAAAATAATGTTCGAGCTGGTGCATCAAAGCCACACAACCGATAATACTGGGAGAAAGAATAGCCATGGTGCAGCCACCACTGTAGATCGTCACACCTAATACTGATTACAACTCAGAATCCTGGCAAAAGGATAGACATGGGGTGGTCAAGACTGTAGACAGTCACTGGTAACACTGGCAAACAAGCACGGGCAAAGCCAATAGGTCTCGCCTATCCAAGAGCTATTGGCTTTGCTAATGTGTTTTAGCCATGTTGTACACCAGTGTGGCTGCTGTTCAGCATAGCTGAAAGTTAATGGTAAAGGAGAGTGGCGTGAAGTGTTGTAGAATGGAACAGAGAGTTGTGGAGTTGGCAGAGGGTGTTGTGTATTGGAGCAGTATAGTGTGGAGTCGCATAGAGTGGCATGTACTGGAGTGGCATAGAGTGGAGTGGTGCAGAGTGCACTGGCATAGAGTGTTGCAGAGTATAGTGGCATTCAGTGCAGTGGTATTGAATTCAGCTGCGTACAATGCAGTGGCATAGATAAGAGTGGTGCATAGTAGAGTGGAGTGGCGTAGAGTGGAAAGGTGCAGAGTGGAGTGGGGCATAGTAGAGTAGAGTAGCGTAGAGTGCAGTACAGTAGAGTGCTGCAGAGTGGAGTAGAGTTGAGTGATGCATAGTAGAGTTGCAAAGAGTGCAGTGGTGTAGAGTCCAGAGTAGAGTTGAGTGGCATAGAGTGCAGAGTGGTGTAAAGTAGAGCACAATGCCATAGAGTACAGTGGCGTAGTGTAGAAGGGAATAGTGCAGAGTAGGGAAGCATAGAATTAAGTGATACAGAGTAGGGAGCAGTAGCATAGAGTGCAGTGAAAGGTGCAGTTGTGTAAAGTGCACTGGCATAGAGTGTAGTGGTTAAGAGTAGAGTGGCATAGAGTGGAGTGGAGTAAAGTGGCAGAGTGCAGTGGCATAGATTGTTTCAGAGTAAAGTGGCATAGAGTGGAGTGGAGTACAGTGCAGCATAGATTAAAGTGGTGTAGAGCGCAGTGGCACAGATTGCAGTGGTTGGAGTAGATTAGAGTGGCGTGCAGTGGATTGTCGTAGAGTGCAGGAGCACAGATTTGAGTGTTACAGAGTAAAGTGCAGCGGCACAGAGTGCAGTGTTGCAGGGTGGCATAGAGTACAGTGGCACAGAGTGAAGCTGTGCAGAGTTGATTGGTGTGGCCTAGACTGGAGTGGTGTAGTGTGCAGTCGCTAAGTGTGCATTGGCCTAGAGTAGATTTGTACTGGGTAGAGTTGAGAGGCGTAGCATGAAGGGGCATACAGTGGAGTGGCACAGGGTGCAGTGGAATGGAGTGGTGTAAAGTAGAGTGGTGAAGAGTAGGGCACAGTGGTGTGGAGTGGTACAGAGTAGAGTGTCCTAGAGTGGCGTATTCATGATGCGGCAGCCCACTGCCACTACAGACAACACTTTTCCAATTGAGATGACTCTTACATTTGCGCAGACTTACAATTTTACTAATAAAACTACACACTGCACAGACAAAAATGTGAGGAAATTGCATCGCCAAGTGTAATGACTTGTTTTGATCATATTCAATTATTTGTTTCCAACACACTTCAGAAATAACAAAATATATGCTTCATTTGAGTTCCCCATTCTGAAATACTTACACTGTTCAATTAAGTGTTGTTGTGTTCTAGAAAAAACTCTTTCCTATCCCCAGTATCCAGCAGATTCTCACAAAAATCCTCTCACTTTGAAGTCGGAGAAAGAAAAGTAAACAAGGGCCCTTGGAAGACAGTGCATGACATTTGGACTCAGTCTTTAAATGCACAGCAAATGCGATGAGATAAGAACAAGAACAAGGCCTACTTACATAAAGGAAGCACTGGGAAGGATACTGTAAATAAGGTTTGGGGAAGGGAGGGTACAAACTCAAGCTGGACAGCCTAAAACAAATCAAGTCAGCAAATCAAAAGCTAGAAAATGGGAGAATCAAACCACATATCCAGTGGCAAGCGACGAGCAGAATACAATCCTAGGTCAACTTTCTGAATGTCCACAAGATGTTTTTAGCAAACCCTGATAGGCTCCAACCTAAAAAGGATATCACTGTAGAACACAACCTAAAATACAGGCTTTAAAATACTGGGTTGAGCAGTCCAAGGATTCTCCTGGGGGTGGGGGGTGGGTTTGGAATCAGGTAGTTAGGTGCAAGCTGTACCCAGACGTCACTACTCAAAAGCCTGGTCGGCAACCCCAATAAATGAATGTCCAGCCAGATACTTGCTTTCATGAAAAATTTAAAAAGTAGTATTCATACTCTAACACCAGGTGAAATACAGCAAAAAAACAAATAATGTACACAGTCTTCGTGAGGCCGTCACTCTAGCATTGCCCAGGTAAGTCCTTGAGTTCCACTGTCCTATCTAAGGATGATGGTTAATCCCCATACATGTGAAGCAACATTCAGGTTAGGCCCTGCTAGTCAGTATGAGTCTTAGAAGTTCACAATGGCTTTTTAAACGTCACAGTGTCCCGGCGCCATAGTGCCTTTACTCAGGGCAAGATCACCCAAAGGCTTGTTGTCCCAGCAATCAGCCCTAACCCATTCACGGTGGAGCTGTGGTTCAAAACGCCAGGGTGAGTGTCAGCAGCCTGGCGGTGAGCAGACATTTGGATGCTGCACCCAAGGCAGCAGGTGTCCATGATGTTTCTTGGATCATGCTGTAAGTCTTCTTAATATTGGCATCCGGTATTGGGTGTTTCTGGGCTAGGGTGGTTAAATCAATACTCTGCTTCCAAGGGTCACAACCTGCTATTCTTCACTGTCGCACACTGCTCTAGTGCTTCCACTCTCTCACTTCTCCAAGGCCCCCCATTTAACATACAGGGGTCACAAATAGCGTAGGCAGGGTGACGGCCCCACCATGTCACAACACTGCAAGGGCAACGATCCGCCGCTTGCCACAGTGATGCACCCGGACGTTTGCTCTCAGCTAGCTTACAGTGGTCATGAACAGCACACAAGGGTGACGGCCCCTCCGGGTGACAACACTGCATGGGTGACGGCAAGCTTCTTGTCGCAGCAATATACCAAGGCGACAGCACTCTGACAAATGCCCTGGTCGGTGTAATGGTCCTCAACATGGACCTAAATCTCACACTCTGCTTCAAGGATCCACTCAACAGGATCCCCACTCAACCTTCCTTCCTCCACACAAACTCCTCCTCCTCACAGGGTCCTCTGGTCTTGGCAGGATAATGCTGGTGCTCCTGGTACCAGAAAGAGTGGTCTTAATTCTCATGGGTAATAACCACTAATCATACAGGGAAACTAGCAGACCTTAGTCCCTAGTCGTGGTCACAACAGGTGCTAGTTGGTTTTCCACAGTGATGTACAGCTCCAGTTTGATTATTTTGGGAGGCTCAAGCACTCCTTTCTATAATCCGTTTCCGGACAAGGATGTGGTTTGGTGTCTTAGGGCTTGATTTAGTGCTTCGCAGAGGGGGTTACTCCATCAGAAACGTGACCGATATTCTGTCTGCCATATTACGATCCCATATTAGCCTATGTCCTTAGTCTTTGAAGTTTGTGTTGTGAGGGTTGGCCCCTTTGAAGTTCCCATTCTTCTGTCTTATCCTTTGTCCAGTAAGCAGTCTGACACAGCAGGAGTGACTCCAAACTGGATAGCCCGACAACACAGGCTATGGGAGTGACTATTGGATTGCCCCTGGGTGTCAGCTGCACTGATCTATGCCTATCAAAACATTGCAAAAGTTCTCAGCCCAATTCCTAATGATTCCATTATAAGCCCCATCTACTTCCCCTGGTGTGCCCTGACCCCAGTGACCTTTTCAGAATCAAAGAACCTTTTCGAAGTGTGCAAGAGAGCCTTGCTCTCGCAACCTCCATTGAGTGTCCCACTCAGCTTCCATGAATGCAGGCAATCCACAAATCTGTCTAGGATGGCTCATCCACATGCCTTCCACAAGAACACGGGTTTCCAATACAGAAAATCACACACACACACATACATCACTGCATGCACACACGCATATGCATGCTGCACAGCACTACATGACAATACCATGTAGGTCAAGGGGGAGTTAAGCACACAGAGCAGCACTTTACATGATTGGGTCTGTAGACCCCACTCCAGCGACCCAGATAAAAAGGTCTGTTCACACTACTAATCATCTTTACTAACACACAGTATGCTGCCACCACAGCGCTCACGATACTTAGCTCTTTGGTAAGGACAGTAGCTCTCTACTACGTATGAGGGAAGTGCTTTGGATGCCCCACCTTGCCCAATCCATGAGACAGACCTAGATCATGGCACACACTTAAGATACGTGTTTGCTCATGACTTACATACAAATTAACACCAGGGATCCAGTTACCATTGCATCTGGGCTAATCGGGACAGTGGTGTACGTCCGTCACCATGTGAGGGGCTTGTCCATCCCAACAAAGGATAATCATGGGACGCCATCACTGTAGACCGCAAACCCTACTAAAAGAATGATAGCCATTGTGTGCACTTCAGAGTACACAGTAACCAGTAAAACTAGCGAAAGGAATGATAGCCATGATGTGGGCATCACTGTAGACAGTCACCGGTACCACTGGTAAGAAGAAGGATAGCTATGTTGTTGACATCAGTGTAGAATACAACCAATAATACTGGCAAAAGGGATATCCATTGTGTTGCTGTCACTGTATACTCCAACCCATAACATTGGTAAAAAGAGACTAGCTAGGGTGAGGGAACTGCTGTCGATCACCACCCATAATACTGACAAAAAGACAGCTATTGTCAGGATATCAACAAAGACTAATCTTCGATAATACTAGCAAAAATAAGTATTGCTCAGGAGTGGACTTCACTGTAGATGAAGATCCATGTTATCAAAATAAAAATGATAGCTATGGTGTGGATTTTAATTGAGATCATTACCCATCATATTGGCAAAAAAAAATAGCTATGTTGTGAATACTGCTGTCTACGACCACCAATGATACTTGCAAAAATAATAGTAGCTATGGTGTGGACAACGCCAAAGACTGCCAAGAAAAAAACTATGGCTCAGTGACCTACTCTTCTGTAATAAAGCGGACGTCCCAAGCAAGAGAAGCACTGCCTTAAAGGGTTCGCAAATCACATGATGTTCTGGCAGTACTATCACACCCAGGCCAGATAAGCACTGATTTGTGGGAGTCATTAAAGTTAGGATCTAGTAAGAGTTCCTCACACCCAAGCAGGGTAAGGAATGGCTTGTGGAGGGTGTTGTCCCGTCACACCTGTTAGGAAGATAAGTGTCCAGTTACACCCAGCCAGGTCAAGCCCTAACTTATACTCCTGTGGAGTATGTAGTAGAAGCCCTCTCCTGCCCAGGCAAGACAAGCCCTGAGTCATGGGTGTAATAAAGAGGAGGAGGATGTAGGAGGAATCATGTCACACTCGGGCAGGACAAGCATTGACTTGTGGGCTTCACAAAGCACAGGAATTAGTAACAATCCCATCCACCCAGACAGGACCAGCACTACCACACGGGTGTCATAAGACACAGGCTGTTGGAGAAGTCTTGTCACATCTAGGCATGAGTGAGGATGCAAAGGGGTACAGGCAGTATAATCACTGACTTACACATGCCAAGTAGCAGCAGACATACTAAGATTCCAGTCACACTTGGGTAGAAAAAGCAATGACCCGTGAGCATCACAAAGTAGAGGATTTATCAGGAGTCCCTCTCACACGCAGACAGGACAGGCACTGATGCAAGGACACCAAATGATATTTAGACTAAGGTCTGGCGTGTATATCAAAGTGGGGGCTGGATACACAAAGTATCAACAAAAAAGCTGGTTTAACTAAATTCATTTAAGCAAACACTTCTAACTGATTTATGTAAAGCATATGGAGGTAAGCTTGTAATGCAATAAAAGAAGCAATCATTTGTAATGTGTGGAACAGCCAAAATATCTTATTCATGCAATGATATTTCAAGGAAGTTGATTATGAAGAAATAGGGCCAAACTGGTGTTTGTGTAATTTGCATATTTTCTTGGTAATAAGCTTAAACATACGTTATAAACTTCTTTAATGAGCTGAGGTCTCATTTAGGGTTCAACAAAATAGGAGGAATGCTGTAAAGAGGCGGACCTCCTGCATCTTCAAACCTGCTCTTGCCCCATTCAGAAGTGGAGAAATCACTGTGTTACAATCAGTGGATCCTCAGGGGGCTCCACCGACAGTAACTCCTTGTCTGGCAATCCATCAGCCAGAGTTTCAATGGGTCACAGTGACAGTCGTCCTGACCTAGTGAAGGCAGGGTGCCCATCACTGATTTCCCTGTCAGCATCCATGTAAGCAACAGTGGGCACAGGAAGAGAAAACGTACAATGGGCCCACTTTGTGAGTATGTTTTCTCTAAACAAAAAAGTTTGCACAGTGGTAGCTTTAAACACGGTGCCCAGTCAGCAAATCTGTAGCGCCTGGAAGAGATCCACCTCGGCGTCTCCCATCACATCAAAGAGATCCCTGCTAGGCAGGCATGTATCTCTAAATAGGGCAGACAGTTCACTTCCAGGATGACGGAGGTTATATTACCTCTTCCTCCCTAAAAAAAAAACAGCAGATGGTTGTGAAGATCTAAATTACCATGTGGTGTCTTTTAAACTTGTCACCCGCAAGCCTGGCCAATTGTTTATATTTGACAAACTAATGAAACTCTTTATTAAGAAATAGGCTTGTATTAGTTCCACCACCCACAAGCCTTGGGGCTGTATCCTCTTTCTCCCATCCCTTCTGATGCAAGCATCAGTTTGCGCCTGCCTGCTTACATGCCATTAGTTATACCTTGGCTTCCTTCAAAAAAGCATATCAGTCTTGCAAAATCGGTAATGCTGAATTCATCAACCTCAGACTCCCTGCACTATCCTAATGAGTTCCTCCCTATTTAGTGGAGTCACCCACAGGCCCTGAAACAAAATGATCCTAAAGAAGCTCCTGTCGACCTCAACAATCTAGCAAATCAGACACATCTCAGGCCTTGTTTGTGTCTTAAAGCTGTGGAAAACTGCAAAGGGTCCTCCCGGCTGGACTGCAATGACTTTTAGCAACTTGCAGTTGGAGGGCTAACTCTGGAGGGACATAGAAACTATTTTATCAAATACTGAAAAGGGCTCCTAAATGCCTGTGAACAAGGCCATCCCTGTTCACTGATCCTTCTTGATCTTGTGACCAAGTTTGGTACCATTGATCACCTTGTGATTGTCTATGTCAGTAGACATTAGTGGTGTCATGACTAAATATCTTCTTGCATAATATCCATCAAGCTAAATTGCACCTAATCCTCTCAGGAACAACCAACATCATCTGTGGGGTACCCCAAGACTCTGTCTTGTTTCACACACTGTTTAATGCCTAAATGGCCTCCTGGCTGTCATCTTGGGCTGCTACAAAATAGGATATCACCTGTATGTGGTCATCGAAAGCTTGTAGATGCTCCTAGGAACATTTCCCATGTATGCCGCTGCCTCTCTCATGTTCATCAGTGGATGTAGAATAATTGGCTCTGTCTACTTTGGCCTTAGATATTGATATTGATATTGTTACACTTCTAACCCTGTGATTTTGTCATGACCTTCTCTGGCAATCTTATATTGACCCTGCAGATAAACAGTATCCAAAATTGCAGCCTACCACTTAAAAGGGGTCCTGTCACAGTTACACTGCTTCCAGAAAATCACTGCAATCCTCAATGCTTGAGCTATCAAAACAGTGTATAAACCAGCCTCCTCTCAAACATCTATCACAAACAACCAGAGAGAATTATGTAACACACCTACAATATGGCCTAAATGGCAAAACCACATTATCTCTGGACTTAGATCACTTCATTAGCTTCCAGCTAAAGAAGGAGTTTCCTTTAAAACACTTTACCTTGTACACAAGGAACTAAAGGGTTGTGCACCAGGCTACCTTTTAAAACTGTTTGCTCCTTACCTCATGTCTACCAACAGGAGCTTATGGTCGACATTACCTTTCAGGTACGAGAGATGTGGAGGTTGATCCCTCCATATACATAATCTACCCATTTACCCAGGCATGTGAATAATCAACCAGCCCTGTATTTTATATCTTGCAGGGCTTTAGCATACAAAATCAACATTGTCTCTTAACTCAGGTCCTAGGATTCAGGCGTTGCCATGTAGGGGTCAGATGGCTGCCTGTCTACTGACGGACACTACTGCGTGTGTGGTGTGATTGACTGGTATCTATACCAGTTCCTGAATTAGGTCTTTAGTGCTACTTATTGCTCCCTCTTATAAGTAAGTACTCCCAACTCGCTCTTTGACCACCTTATTCTTTTAAAACTCTTAGTAACGCCTTAAAAAAAAACTCAAGTACAGTGTGCACAAGCTCTGCATAAAATGCACATACTTTGTTGGCCAGTAAAGTTTTTCAGTTATATTCAGACTTGGAAAGTGTCTCCACGAGGTAGTTCTCTTCCTCCTGGATGATGTGCAAGACGACTTTGTGAATTGCTACAGCCCTCTGTTTGACCTCATGGTAGGCAGTGGTATGATCCAGAGAGGTCTCCATGACCAGGTAGTGGTATAAATTGGGATTGCCTGGAGGTTCAATTCTAGTCCTCCCAAGCGTCAGCAGTTGGCTGTGGGTCAAAGTGCTGGTCGTATCGGGTAGTGGAAACATATGCGCTGACTGGGTCTGAAAAGCGCATGGGGACCCCTCAGGTTACTCTAGTGGAGGCAGAGGAAGTGATGTATATAAGAGTGGTAGTGGTGAAAGTGTAGTTGATGGCAGAGGTGGGGGAGGTAAAGGAGGAGGTGGAACATAGAGAAGAGAGTTTATACCCCTGTCCCTGTATTTCTTTAGTGTCTGCTGAAGAGGGGCCTCTGAAGATTTCTCTCCTAAGAAGGCACGTCTTCTCTTGTGATGCAGAATATCTACTGTCTTTGGCAGAGGTGGCTTCACCAAGATCTCCCCAGTGAAAGGGTGGATGTAGAGACGCTTCTGCCTGGTATCGAGTTCCTCATGAAATCTCTGCAAAATTGTCATCTCCCTTGGATCCACCTCTCTACGAAGATTTCAAGGATGACGGGACTTTCAACACTGACGAGATCTTCAGTGTCTGCTTCAGGAGTGAGCAAGGATGATGAGCAACCCGGGATCTGGTAGAAATCAACCACCAGTGAGGCTTGATGTTCCTGGGGAGAGTCCATGTCAACTTCTAAGCATTCTCTCTGTGCCGGCTGAATCCCGAAGATGGCGGAGGCCCTGAAGTTGGCAGTCTCTTTTTGCCCATGCTCAGGGCTCGATGTCGGACTCCAGAAGGAGCGGCTCCTTACCTTGACATGAGACTTTTTATGTGACCCTTGCTTGGTTGTGCGATGTTGGAGCTGGTTGGCGTACTTACAACCCTGGGCATATTATGTGTATTTTTAAAGCACACTATCAGCCTCTGAGTGTCCAGGCGCTGAGCAGGTGTGTGTGCCTAGCCATGCCTATGGTAGGTTGGGAAGTCAGGTCTTCAGCTTTTTTTGGAATTCAAGAAGAGAGGAGGGGGCTCTGGTGTGGATTGGGAGGCCGTTCCACGCTTTAGGAGCGATGTAAGAGAACACCTGTCCTTCTGATTTAGTTCTGTGTGTGAGTAGGATGTGTGCAAGTAGGAGCCGTGTGGAGCAGAGGTGTCTGGGTGGTTTTTGAAAGGCGATGCAATTGTTTCAGTAGGTGATGCCTTAGTTGTGTAGTGTCTTGAATGTGCTTGAGGGTTTGAAATGAGTGTGTTAGTTTACCATGAGCCAGTGAAACTGCTTGAGATGTGGAGTGATGTGAGTTTTGTGTAGGAGGTTGAGGATAAGTCTGGCTGGATGTCTTCTAGTGAGCTGCTAGGTAATCCTGGTGTAGAAGGTGTTTCCGTAATCCAACTTGCTAGTAACTATGGCGTGAGTGACGATGTTTCCACTGTTGAGGGAGACTCATTTGAAGATCTTCCTCAGCATCTTCAGGGTGTGGAGGCAAGATGCAGAGACAGCGTTGACTTGTGCAGTCATGTGCAGTTTGCTGTTGATAATTATTCTAAAGTTCTTGGTGTGGGTGCTGTGTGTGGGTCCGAGTACTGTCAGCTACCAGTTGGAGTCCGATGATGTGGTGTTTTGACCGAAGTTCGCTACTTCTGTCTTGTCAGATTGAGACAGTTGACTTTCATCTAGTTAGTGACTTCAGTCATGCAGACAGTGAACTTATTTCTTGTGCTGAGGTTCTTGTCCAAGAGGGAGAGTATTAGTTGCATGTTGTTGGCACAGGAGAGGATGCTGCTGTCATGTGCGCCGATGGCGTTGGCGTATGCATCGAACATGGTGGGGCTGAGCGAGGAAGATTGAGGCACTCTGCAGATGAGTTTGCAGGCTTCCAAAAAGTCAAGTGTTAGGCTGACAGCGTGTGTTATATCTGTTAAAAAGGAGTTGGATCTAGAGGCAAGCAGATCCTTTGATTCACATCTCATACAGGTACCTGATAAGGATTGGGAGTGAGACTGTGTCAAATGTTGAAGAGAGGTCTAGGAGAATGAGGTGTGTTGTCTTTCCTCTCCCAAGGATCATGTAGCGGTTGTCTGTGATGGCGACGAGTGCTATTTCTGTACTGTGACTGGGCCTGAATCCAGATCATGTGGCATTGAGGAGCTGGTGGTTACTGAAATGGTTGCTGAGGCGAAAGTTGATTAGTTTCTCTAAGATCATAAGGTATGGTAGGAGGTTGATTGATTTGTAGTTGGGAAACATGGCTGGGTGTGTGCATGGTTTCTTGAGCAGGGGCATGGCAGAGGCACAGTGAAATCTTTGATGAAGGCTTTTAGTGCAGGTGTCAATGCAATATGCAAGAGCTCTGCACTTGGTGTTCCATATCTGTTAGTGACAGAGTGTTAGTGTTGATTTGACGATGTCTTTATTTGTTGTGTCTTGACTTGTTCTCTATTTGTGTTCCAGTTGCTTGCATTGTGCTTCATCCGTCTGAGTTGCACTGTGTACCAGCTGGCCTGTGGGTAGGCTCTTGCCAGTGGGTTGCCCTTGAGGGGAGCCAGGGTGTTGGCACATGCAGTAATTCAGCTGTTGAGGATCTTTATGGCTTTCTACACATTGCTGGTGTGCTTGGTCCAATGCACACAGACAGCAGAAGCCCACTCTTCTTCTGTGATGCTTTTCTAGCTGCTGCAGGAGGTTTTGGTGGCGGTAGGTCTGCGGTGGTGCAAATTGGGTGTGCAGAAACTGGCAAGGATGTGGTTGGTCCATGTCATAGTTGTTGCCTAGCTGACTGTGATGTTGCTGATTGAGGAGAAAATCAGGTTCAATAGGTGTCCGGCAGTGTGGGTGGTTTCAGGAGCGTGCAGGGTGAGGCCAAGATTTCTGAGTTTTTCTAGAAGGGCCGCAGAGTTTGGGTTTGTATAGTCTTCTTTGTGAAAGTTAAGTTCTCTGTGGAGAATGAAGGTCCTGGTGTTGATGATGACAGGTGAGATGAAGTCCAAGATGTCGCTGGTGAAATTGGTATGGGATCCTGGTGGTCTGTGGAGGAGGGTTCAGCTCAAGTTGGCTTTGATGTGTGTCTGGAACATAAGATGTTCATGCAGCTGGTGAGGGAGTCCTTGTAGGTATAGCCAACTGGTGGTATCTTTGAATATGACGACAACACCAGCTCCAGGCTAGTGCTGATGGTTTTCCTTGGCTATCTTGTAGCCAGTGGGGGGGAGTTGTAGTGATCTCTGGTGCAGAGTTTGAGTTTAGCCATGATTCCTTGAGGAGCAGTAGGTCCAGAGAATTGTGTTGCAGTAGTTCCCATTTCTCTGTGGCGTATTTTGTGAGCAAACAGTGTGTAGGAGCATGCATGCAAGTGTGGCATGTTGTGTGAGCACAACCAGGAAGCTGGCTTGTGTGTGAACGACAGGAGTGCTGGGTATAGAAGAGTGCATGGGAGCTTGCAGCAGGTGCATGTGAACACACCTTCAGTATTGTGTGGACCGGTGTGGCAGCAGTTTGGAGAGTGGTGGCTGGGGGTGAGAGCACAGAGTAGCGTGGTAGGGTACCGGTGGGTGGGGGGTGGCCCAGGGAACCAGGGACGAAGATGGGTTTGCCTCTGGCACATCTGCTGTGCGCCCATGCTGCAGCCGCTGTTCAGTAGATCCCGTGAGGGGGAAGAAGCACAGGGTGCTGTGGGCAGGAAACCAATGATGCGACTTCTTGTGCAGATGGACGATGGGAAATCCAGTGATGTCACTTTCTGTGCAGATGAGTGGTGGGAAATGAAGTCCTTTTGCTTGGATTTTGTTTTAAGATGGTTTTGGCAGGAAACCAGAAAAGTCACTTCTTGTGTTGATGGAGGATGGGAAATCCAGGCATCCTCTTTATTTGAGGGCCGCAGATCTTACATGATGACTCCTCTTCCTCATGTTCTCATGAACGTCAGTAGACCATCTCTGGAGCACGTGTTGCCTGGTTGTGTTGCGTGGTTGGGCAGGCCACTTTGCCCTCGTCGGCATTGAAGGGATCTTGATATTCAAAGCTGTTGAGGAAGCTTGTTGGTGCTTCTTACAGGGTGCCCATCACCTTTACGATCTGTATTTGAGCAAAAGGCTAAGCAGTACTAACAAGAGACTTTGTTGTGGTCAGGAGAAAGGGATGAGTTGTAGACATTGTGATTGTTCAACTATGGGTATTTAGAGTAGCACTGGAGGCAGTGTTGGAAAGGCGTCCGTTCCACCACTATTCTGTGGTCTGTATTATCTGTGTTGTAGTTCGAGGGAGAACACAAGATCTCCAAAGGAGTCAGGGGTGGTAGCATTCGTGTTGTCAAGCGCTGGTTGTTGGTCTTTCAAAGGTGTCTTGTGAAGTAATGCGAAAGAGTCATGAACATGGAGTCGGTGGGCATGTACACTGTCGAATAAGAGAGGATTCAAAGTACATCTTGTGACTCGAAAGACTTCTTTGAAGAAAAACATCTTCTAAAAGTCCGAGCCCAACACTAGATGGCAGGAGTATGCAGAGCATGTTTATCACCAGCACACATGCTACGTACACTGTGTTATCACTTACATCGAGATTTATTATTCATAAATCAAAGACATACTGACAGGGCCTAATACCTTGATCAAAAATTTACAAGTCGAATATACATTTGCAGACTTTGCTTTTTTATTGCAAAAAGACTAATTACCATGGCCTGTAAGTTTCCTTGAGCATGGAAAATCTCCATCTGGCTAACTGAAATGGGTCAATCTGAAAATTCTATAATAACTTTCCAACAGGGAAGGACTGCTGGAGATCCTCAGACGAACCATGGGACTTAACTGTAATAGGATTTATAAGTCAGACGAACAAAAACCCCTCTTATATGACAGACGTCTACTGTGTAAAAACTGAGATCGTATTCCAGAGACTGCCGGGTACAACTGGAGGCAAACTCAGGGGTGTTTCTAAGAAGGACATGAGCACTCCTGAGTGATATCCAGGTGGACCTGTCTGATATGGACTGATAAAGCAATTTGCAATCGAACTTCAGCTCAGAATCACAAACACTTCCATACACCGACACCACACACAAATCTCCGGGAACACAGACTCCATATTCATGTAAATCATTTGGATAGAATTGCTTCCAGTGGCCAAGAGACACCAAGGGCCAGATGTAGCAAGCAGTTTTGCCCATTCTGTTTCTATGGGAAAATGTGTTCGTACATATGGCCCTAAATGTATTGTTTGCTTACCTTAATATTTTTCACCCAATTTGTTTTATTATATTTTCAGTGCATCAATGAATCATACACACTCCTCTCGTATCATGTTTAAAATGTCATGTACTCTCATTGTAGGAAATGGGTGCTGGAAATTCAGGACAGTGCGGGCGAGATGAGGAGGAGCACTGCGGAAATTGCGGACACATTTGCGTCCTATGATTAAAGGGTCTACACCTCAATATCAGTTGCTACAGATGAGGACTGTGCTGAAGTCCTCAAAGATATTTGTATTCAGCCTCTGTTGGGTGAGGCCAAAATTAGAAAGACCTCAATGAATCAGGCTATCACAAGGGAGTACCCATATCCATATCTGTATTAATGTTATTAGTATAAAGACAATAAATTGCATCAACATTTCTCCTAACAAAACTGTGCACGTGAACACATAGTGCTGGTGAATATAGTGCTTGTGAACGGCGGAAGTGAAATACATAAAAATATAAATAAATATATACACAACAGCAGATGGGCTATCGTCGTAAATTATTATTTAAGTACATGCCAAGAAGGTGACTCGATAAACTAATCACGTGTAAGATTGAAAGTAAATGTCCCAATTAGCTGGGATAAATGTCGGCATTTCAACCCTTATTTATTCGAGGGTCATCAGCAGGACTAGAGAGAAGAGAATGTAGTGCTGTAAAAGGAACAAAGACAGGAAATATTAAAAAAGAGAAAATAAAGAAAAATGTTTATGCACTAGTTAGTCAATATCACACCAACTTGGAGTACAAAACCAACGGTTTTGGCAGAGACAATAGAGGTGGGCTTTGCCACAGGTAAAGTGGACAAGTGGTCAACAAACAAAATTCCTAATGATCAAGGGAAAAAGATAGAGACCCTTTAATATTCATGTGAGGGGCAGGAAAAGCGGCTGGAATCACCCAACAAGGGCGAGTATACACAAGAGACAAATGACCTCTCTCTGCATCCCGTGATAAAATGATAAAATCTCACCACTCTCCCATCAGTGAGCACTCGACCAGAAAGGACAAAAGCACCTCATGTGGGTATCTGGGGGCACCCGGACAATTGGTTGTTGCTGCCTGTAGCAGATCCAAAGAACTACTCAATCCTTATTAAATACCAAATTCCAAAACCCTAATGAAGGCAAATAGAAGGGGGCTTACCTCAAGTTAGTTAGTAATAAGAAATCCAAACTGTCACTACTGAGAGGATCAGATATTTCTGCAAGAAAAAATTCAAAAAGGGTCCAAATTAAGGAAAGGCCTGCAACAATAGGACGCATGTGGGGACACGTCCATGACAGGGTATTTAAAGAAAGTGGGGAATGAAGCGGTATTTACAGAAACCAACCGTATTGGTGCTCAAACCGCAGCCATGAACAAACTACCCTGTGCTGTTCTATGAGAAAAGATGAAGGGAGACACTATCAGTCCACAACCGAATGGTTGTGGGAGTGTTTACAGAGGCCATGGAATTCCTGGGATGGCCTGGGAAACTGACAGAACAGACCCCTTCTGGGACAGGGAACTGCTTGGGGAGGTTGGGGTGCTGCCGGGCTTCTCCAAGTGGGGGATCTTGGGCACTGACCACCTGAGAACCTTGTGGAAAGTGTCTGTACCCTTGACATTTGAGACCCTCCGGAGTGATTATAGCCTGGCAGACATGAGGCGGTATTGGTACACAAACTTAAAGTTACAAATTTGAAGAGGAACAATTGGCGGAATCCTCGCCATTGAAGGATAGGCTTCTTCTTGACCCTATGCTTGATAAGGCCATCTCGCTTACATACAATAGAATAATGAATAATGCCACAAACACACTAGGAAAGTTAAGGGACAAGTGGGTGGCTGACCTGGAAGGAATGGATGATGATGAGTGGGGGGAGGCCCTGCGGAGTTCTCAAGTCCCAGATATACGAGCGGGGTTTCGACTAGTTCAGCTCCGTATCCTACAGAGGGCCTCGTATTCTAGAACACTGCTTTGCAAAATGGGGTGGAGCTCGTCACTGCTTCAGAAATTACGGACAGGAAGGCACCTTTATTCACACTCTGTGGACATGCCCAAATATCCAGACCTGCTGGGAGGGAGTGATAAGAGTGATGTACAGGGTCATAGCACTGGAGGTCCCAACAGATGCCAAATGGCTCACCCCGAATGTCTTTGAGGAGCGTAACTGGCCCAAGTACTTGTAGTTGTAGTTGTGGTTGGAGGTGGGGGCCGGAGTAGCAAAAAGGAATGTTGCACAGACCTTGAGCTCAACCGCCCCCCTGGGATTCCTTATTGGGAGAAAGACATGGATTGTTGCCAACAGGTGGAGAAAGTGGTGTACCAGAACACGGAGTGCCTCAGAAATGGGACAAGATTTGGGGTGGCTAGAGCATCTAAGCAATCACGGGGACTCCAAGGTTCCTGAGGGATGGGGTTGTCACAACTGGTATTTATGATGGGATGAGGGATCAACATCTATGATGTATATCTATCTCTGCAGTCCCGAAATCCAGCGGACCACTATGCTGAACTCATATATGCTATTACGATGTGCCTCTCTCCTGTACAAAAGGACTCTACTAAGGTTATTGCTTTGTTCTGAAAAAATAATACTAAGATGCTTAAAAAAATGTAATGGGTCGCCAAATTATGATCTATTGAAAAAAAAAATAGGATTTAAAAAAATCATTTCATAGTATCACACACCGCATCAACTGTGAAAGAGGAAAATAAGAACTGACTCAACCTGCACAAGATGTAATCAACAAAAAGCAAATTTAAACTAAATCCACAGAATGCTTGTTAATTCGAGGATACCTGGAACACATATTTGGACATATGCATGAAATGACAGACTTAGGCCCTCATTCTGACCCTGGCGGTCTTTGACCGCCAGGGCGGAGGACCGCGGGAGCACCGCCGACAAGCCGGCGGTGCTCCAATGGGGATTCCGACCGCGGCGGTAAAGCCGCGGTCGGACCGGCACCACTGGCGGGGTCCCGCCAGTGTACCGCGGCCCCATTGAATCCTCCGCGGCGGCGCAGCTTGCTGCACCGCCGCGGGGATTCTGACCCCCCCTACCGCCATCCAGATCCCGGCGGTCGGACCGCCGAGATCCGGATGGCGGTAGGGGGGGTCGCGGGGCCCCTGGGGGCCCCTGCAGTGCCCATGCCACTGGCATGGGCATTGCAGGGGCCCCCGTAAGAGGGGCCCTACATGTATTTCACTGTCTGCTGCGCAGACAGTGAAATACGCGACGGGTGCAACTGCACCCGTCGCACAGCTTCCACTCCGCCGGCTCGATTCCGAGCCGGCTTCATCGTGGAAGCCTCTTTCCCGCTGGGCTGGCTGGCGGTCTGAAGGAGACCGCCCGCCAGCCCAGCGGGAAAGTCAGAATTACCGCCGCGGTCTTTCGACCGCGGAACGGTAACCTGACGGCGGGACTTTGGCGGGCGGCCTCCGCCGCCCGCCAAGGTCAGAATGAGGGCCTTAGTCATTTCATAGTCTCTTCTCTCAATTTTAACTCAATGTTATCATGCCAGATACTCTAGGGGCTTTTATAATCACACAAAGTGTAATATTTCAGGGATTCTTTCATAAGGTTTACAGAAGTAAGTCGTCAATTGGATACTTAGAACTGATTGTGGTAAAAGGACAAGCATGTTTAGACTTATGGACCGATCAGCTAAGGAATCTGACTTCATGGCTAAGGTTAATAGAAGAAATATTTCGGTTCAGACCCCCCTCCCAGAGCACGCAACTCATAGAAAAATGCTTGAATGAGGTGTTGAGAAGCAATACCTCTCCATTCTATCTGTTTTTTAAAGTCACACTTAAGACTAACAGTCATTAGATATGGCCGTGTCAGCTAAATGGTCCTTTTTGGAAATCAGCTCTTCTATCCTTCGCAAAATGTGTTTTTCGGCTACAATCTATATTTTAAGCAGAAGCCAGAAAAAACGTGTTATAGAATACAGATACCATAGAAAGTTAGTAGTTTGTTGAATTTCAGCTGGCACTGAAGCTTACAACATTCTTTGCAAAATATTGCAAACAAGATGATGCAGGCAAAACCATGCAGCACTCTTAGAAAACTGTAGGATTTTGTTGAAAAGTATACTAAACATCCACAGCAGGGTCCTAACCATTGGACTCTTTTACAAGACATGCTATCAATAATCACCTGTGTGTCTCTGCTGAAGACTTCAACTCCTCTGTCTGGTCGCTTCTTTGGCACAGTTTGGGTCCCTGCATGATGGTACTCTGCTCCAGTCAGTTTATGTTTATACCCACCCAGGTACGGCTTGTGGAACGGTAGTCTCTCAATTTCCACGACCACATCCTGATAGGTAGCAGCATCTACTCAAGAACAATAGAAGGACTGATGTATTAGCAAACTGGCATGCAGATGACTTGGGTACAATGAGTGTTGTAAACATTAATAAACTATCCATACAAACCAGTCTGAACTTTTACAGTTATCACATCAGGCATGTTGTAGTCATGCTGTGGCTTAATCGTCTTAATTGGAAAACTGTCTGGATCTGTGGATAACATCTCAAGCTGGATAGTTCCATGGGGTCTAACACCAAGGTCCATTAGAGAGTCTGTGTCTTGAACTGGTTTGCCTAAAATTTTAGAATAAACAAGGATGTGTAATTGTTAAGTACATAAGTATAACTTTACCTGTGAGAAGAACATAGCAATATACCTATACCATCCCTATCTGAAATGTTAATGTTGCTCTCCAAGCACTCTGAGTTTCTCAAATGATATTCCATACGCCATCCAAAAATAGCACCTTAGCAACAACATCCAATACACATTGGAAGAGCTCCGATTATAAAAATCGGAAAATAATAATCCTGATAATCAGGAACACAATTCTTTGTGTTAAACAAAATTGACTCAAATAAAATTGATTTCACGATTGTTACAGTTTTCTACAGGGCTGTAACACATACCTTGAAACATGATTTGGATTACCATCTGTGGGATCTTTAACTGCGATGCAAAGTATTCCTTGAGCATTCCAATAGTAAAGCCGATGGTAAAAGCTGTTGTGACCACATGGCCATCAGGAACTATCATGATTTTAACTGATGAGAAAAAAGACCACATAGTTACTTTTTGCTAGGGTTTTTGTTTTGCAATCAATGCATTAGAGCTATTTTTGTAAATAAAAAGTATATGTGATTGTTGGTGTTCATTGCTATCCAATCTTCATTTGATGAGATTGACGGCTTCAAATGATGAGGACATCATCAAGGAGTAGGTAAAGGAGTTAGGTACTGTTAGAAATGGGGCTTTGGTTGGCAGTTAGGTTACCCCCTGTCCAAGCAAGGACCCTCATTCTAGTCAGGGTAAGTCACACACAATCCAAATTATCCTGGCCCTCCCTCTGTTAGCTTGGCACTGAGCAGTCAGGCTTAACTTAGAAGGCAATGTGTAAAGTATTTATGCAATAAATCATGCAATAACACAGTATAGCACCACAAAAATACACCAGTGTTTAGAAAAATATATAATATTTATCTGGATAAATGCAGGTCAAAAACGATTGCGATGCAATATGTATATGTTGAAAATATCACTGTAGAAATGATATAAAGTGTCTTTAGTCTCCTAGAAGCAAGAAATGTCTCTTGCAAGCACCAAGTACCTGGTCTGCGGTCAAAATCTCCGCAAGGAACCGCAGAGGAGGAGATGCGTGTAAAACAGGGAGGCGTGCGTCGATTTCTCGGGCCGCAGAGGGCGATGTGTCGTTTATTTTTCACACAGGGAAGGCTTTGCGTCGATTTCCAGCACTCAGTCTTGGATCCTCTTCGGGTTGCAAGGTTTTCGGACGCCCCGGGGACGATGTGTTGAAATCCGGCACTAACAGGACAAAGTCACAGGGGCTGGGTCGATCTGGTGGGCATTGCGTGGAAATTTCTACTGCACGGCATGCGCTGCTGATTCCTCGCAGGAAGTTGGGCTGCGTCGTTCCGGCTTGCCTTTGCGTCGATCAAGTGGGCCGTGCGTCGAATTGCTGGTCGCTACGCTGGCGCTGCATTGATCTTCTTCTTGCGAAGTCGGGCTGCGTCGTTCCGGTGTGGTGTGCAGTGAATTTTTCACCGCGTGGCATGCTGTGCGTCGATTTCGGCCGCACAGGGAGTTCTTCTTGCAGTAATGAAGTCTTTTTGGTCCTGAGACTTCAGGGAACAGGAGGCAAGCTCTATCCAAGCCCTCGGAGAGCACTTCTCAGCACAGCCAGAGATCAGCAAGGCAGCAGGGCAACAGCAAGGCAGCGGTCCTTCACAGAAAGCAGTCAGATGAGTCCTTTGGGCAGCCAGGCAGTTCTTCTTGGCAGGTTGCAGGTTCTGGTTCAGGTGCTCTTCTCCAGGAAGTGTCTTGATGAAGTAGAGTGTCTACCTCAGAAGTGTCTGAGTTGGTAGGGGCTGAGGCAAATATGCCTTTGAAGTGGGGGAGACTTCAAAGATTGGCTTAGAAGTGCACAAGGTCCCCTTTCAGTTCCATCCTGTTCGCTAGGGTCCTAGTAGGGGGTGTGGCAGTCCTTTGTGTGAGGGCAGGCTACTGTCCTTTGACATGTAAGTGTCAGGCCCTCCACCCTCACAGCCCAGGAAGACCCATTCAATATGCAGATGTATGCAAGTGAGAATGAGCATCCTGTGTTTGGGGTTTGTCTGAGTGAATGCACAAGGGAGCTGTCAACTGAACCTAGCCAGACATGGATTGTAAGGCACAGAAGGAGTTAAGTGCAGAGAAATGCTCACTTTCTAAAAGTGGAATTTCTAAAATAGTAATATTAAATCCAACTTCACCAGTCAGCAGGATTTTGTATTACCATTCTGGCCATACTAAATATGACCTCCCTACTTCTTTTAGATCAACAGCTACCATTCAAACAGTATATGAGGGTAGTCCTAATGTTAGCCTATGAAAGAGGCAGGCCTCACAGCAGTGCAAAACGAATTTAGGAATTTTACACTAGCAGGCTATGTAAACTACACAGGTACATGCCCTGCATTTTGTCTACACAGCACCCTGGCCTATGGGTTACCTAGGGCCTACTTTAGGGGTGACTTATATGTAGAAAAAGGGGTGTTTTAGGCTTGGCAAGTACTTTTAAATGCCAAGTCGAACTTGGCAGTGAAACTGCACACAAATGCCTTGCAATGGTAAGCCTGAGACATGGTTAAGGGGCTACTTGAGTGGGTGGCACAAGCAGTGCTGCAGGCCCACTAGTAGCAATTAATCTGCAGGCCCTGGGCACATATAGTGCACTTTACTAGGGACTAGGTGACCATAAAATCCTGACTGCACTTGACCCAACTGAAAATTCTACACCGGATCTACTACGACAGGGATCGCTTAGACCGGGAGGGAAGAGCGCTCTCTGCGGCCTTTCTCCATTGTGGGGATGAGAGAGCTTCCTCCATAGATATACTCTGGAGTTACCCTGCTATACAGCAGTATTAGACACAGGTGGCGGGTGAGTTGGGCAAGGTGGTGGGAGCAAGTATTCCTCTTGACCCCAAGTACATCCTGTTGGGAATGTGGGAGATGTTGATATCTCAATGGGGCAGCTTCTTTTATGTAATTTGGGGTTGGTGGTAGCCAAAACGGGTAGTGGCACTACATTAGGGGGCACGACAACCCCACCACTGCTGGAATGGAGAAGAGAAATGGACCTATATATAGCAGCCGAAAGAGTCACATACACAAGCAGAGGATGCCCGTGCAAATTCCACAACGTATAGGGAAGGTGGTTGAAATACTATGATATCCAGCTTCCATTGGGAGCTGCGACTCCCTCTGCATAATTGAATTGAGGTGTTGTTCTATGTGGGGTGCGTAACCGTATCCATTGTTGTGATTTCTTCTGTATTTGAAACTGCTATGCGAATGCCCCTTGTGCTTGGTTGGGTGGGTGTGGGTGTGTGCGTGCATCCCTTACTGTTTCTTGTATTTTATTGCCCAGCGCAAGGTTGCCACCTAAATATACTGTTTGCTGTGTTATTTACGAAACGCTCATGAAGATTTTTGGGAGAAAAAAAATGTTGCAGCACAGATACATTTATCATTCATAAAGGTTTCAACATAGATTGATCAGCAGTCCTAATTGGATTTAATATTTTTTATTAATAACTTAAATACATCTTAAATACACATATAGGGCCTGATTCTAACTTTGGAGGACGGTGTTAAACCGTCCCAAAAGTGGCGGATGTACCACCTACTGTATTACGAGTTCCATAGGATATAATGGACTCGTAATACGGTCGGTGGTATATCCGCCACTTTTGGGACGGTTTAACACCGTCCTCCAAAGTTAGAATCAGGCCCATAATCTTGTGGCACACTGTTATTTTCGCTCATGTTGGAGTGCTTGTAGTAAAGACCCAGGTCAGCTTGGACACTGCAAGTCGTATTGATCTCAGATAGGACTGATTGTGAACATACACAGGTCATTCATTGGTAGGGGAGAATCCCCTTACCTCAGACTCAACAATGATCAAATCCAAAGGGGTAAGTTAAATTGAGTCGACACCTAAGAATAAGAATTTAAAGAATTGTAACACATAGGCAGATCCTCTTAAGAAAGTCAAGCTTGCCCCTGATAACAAAATCTCAGCCCTAGAAGATGGAGCTTTTTATTCAGCAAACCTCATACGGAGTGAGAATGTGTATTACAAAGGCGCTGTAAAAACTCCCACTAACCTCCCCAAACCACTAACCTCTGTCCAAAACTCTTCTTAAGAGTAGTTAATAAAATACTAGCACACTCAGTTTGTGAAACCAGTTAGTTGGGTTGGTAATAATGCATTCAGTATATATCAAACCCTACAGGAGTAATAATTACTAGGTATGGTATTAACTTCTAATTCCGAATTCTGCATAGGGGATATTATGGTTATACTATATATTAGCATCTGTTCCAAGTTCCAAAATTCTAAATTTGGGATATTTTATAATATGATTTCTGCCTGTTTTTTTGGTGAAATTTGAATACGGGAAAGAGTTTGGAATTACTGCACAAATTTTAATCCCATTTAATGCACAAACTCATGTTTGTGTCCTGTTCAGGATTAAAAAGTATCTCAAAAAGATGCTATCACATTTCCAGGTAAATCTCCCCTAAAGTGACCCCCAAACCTAAATTCAAAGGTTTGCAATAGAATGTGAAAACACACCAGTCAAGTGAGCCACAATGAAAAACCCAAAATGGATTACTTGGGTGAGAAGTCACTGAATTTAAGATGGAGGGATTCGGAAAGCACTGTCCTCCTTTTATAGCCAATACAGAATCGAGAAAATGAACAAAAACTTGCCTCAGAAGGTCAACTAGGAGCATGAGGTATAATGGTGAAAACACAAGGCCCATATTTCTACGGGGACTGGTAATTATTCAGAAGCATTCATAATCAAGTCCCTAGTGGACAGGGCAGTACGCACTGGCATATATTTAGCCGAGCTACATCAATAATTAATGATTTGAAAAGCAACTCCAACCACCATATATTCAGATTAAATTATAATGCAAACATCACTAATAGTTTTTAGCCAACTATCAGGAACTGTCTTTATACTGACAGGTTATCATAAGAAGGGAGAGTGAAAATAAGTTATCTTTATGAGTCCGAGTCTCCTGTTAATCCTTACTACAGCGCCTATGGACATTCGTATACAGTCGCGGCTCGTGGGGGTTACAGGGGACGGGCGGAGAAGGGAGGGGCATTTTATAAAAATTTAAAAATACATTTTAAAAACGTACCTGCATGCGGTGCCGTGCCACCGCTCCTCAGTCTCCTCAGCAGCAGGCAGGCACAGGCTCAGCTTGCCCTGCGGACAATCCTGACGCTGCTAAAAGAAGGCCACGCCCGGGCAGACTAGGAGGCTGTTCCTGCTCTCTCCAGCCTGACAACACAGTGCAGGGCTGGAGAGAGCACAGTGCGCATGTGTGTTTGGCCGGCCTGAGACGGCCGGCCAAACACACATGCGCACTGAGGGGATTGCACAGTGCACTCCCCTCAGTGCTCGTCATCCCCAATGCCCGCCCCTTTAACAATGAAAAGCTAGTAAACTTTGTTTATTATCTTTTCATTGTTAAAGGATTTGCAGCAGTTGCTGCTGGTGAAGGGGCGATGCCAAAGAGGAGGAGCTGCCACTGTTCATATATTTAGGACATATCTTTAGCAGGGTGGTAAGTCGGAGAATATGATCTGAGAATACAGTTACATTGCAAACATGCTGTCACCTCAATTACTAACATCTCACAATAAGGAAAGGTGCAAGATTAATATTCAGAAAGCAAGCACTCAAAAACAGTAAAGTCACAACGCTACAGTAGAGGTAGATACACCTTAGCTGGTATGTGGGTTGTCAGTGGCACAACCTTTGGAATAGCAACATTTTAAATTACCTGTTTCAAAGGCAATTATCGTTTCTTGTTCACCTTCCATCTCATCCAGCAACATTTCACAGAGAAGAACGGCACCCAGATATAAATTTACACAGGAGGTCAGAAGAGGTAAAACTAGAGCTCTCTCTTTTTACCAAGGGCCCTTCTTTGTAGGAGAGGTTTTTAACATTGCTTAAGATCAAAACAATGACAGAAAAACGTAATTTAGAACAGTGACACAACTAACAACACAACCTACAACACAAAGGGATAGATCAATAGAGGTATGTTAACATATCAGCTTTTTGTGAGAAATATAATTTTTGTGGAGTTTCATGTATTATGCCAATTACGCTTCACTCATATCAGAATTAACTTCATAGAGTTCGCACAAAACAATCATGTAAGATATACTGGCAGGAGACAGATTCGATGAGAACATTTTTGTTCATGAAAAACAAAATGTCTCCCTGAAACATTTTCTACTTAAAGCCATCGCCCGTAACAAAGGAGTCCTATAAATCAGTACCAACCACGGCTAAAGCTAAAACAAGTGTCACGAATCAGTGGGAAAGGTGGGGTTAGGAATGATTAGCAAGTGATTCACCCCAAGAAAAGAAAAGACACTTACTATGCTTATCACCAACATTCTTGGTCTAGAATTGATCACTGGTTCCCCGCTCTCAGGGATGGAAGCAAACAAGAAATGAAAGTGATCCCTTCTTAAAAGTCAATAATTGCCCTAAGAATTTGAAGACTCACTTCAACAAGATGCCTGAAGTCAGATTAAAGACAGCAACGGTGAGAAGTGTTCTGATTCTGAGTTTTTAAAACGTATAAAGGAAAACGTCCCAAACTTCAAGAAATGCAATATTGACTCAATGGATGTTCTCGTTGTCTGAGAAGTCAATAAGGAATGAACTGGAGTGCCCTATATATCCAAGGTAATCATACAGTGAAACCAAGGGGGAAATACATTTATGCTGGGAAGAGAGAAATGTTCTGAAGGAAAAGATGAAGAGTTGACAGGTATAATGTTTGTTCGTACCGGAGGAGAAAGCTCATGAGCGTTAAGATGGGCTTAACTGCTAATTATGAATATAGTACCCAGTTCACTAACATTGCTGCTAAACAATTACATGATAAAACTTTATTTTATAAATATTGCCGCCTACATAGCTAAACGTAATACAATGTTATTCATTATATGACTGGCCTGCTTTCTTATTACAGTAAGAAGATGGGTAGCGTGTTTAAGAAATATTACTCTTAAAAACTATTTCACTGAAGTTAAGCATTGTCAGGATAATACAGAGAATTCGTGGATAAACGAATACCTCGCATGAGTCTAAGGAGTAACAGGAAGTCAAAGCCTCAGAATCAGGCTACAGGATAGCAGGAAGGTATGAAGGAAAAATCTGCAGGAATAGATGGATTCGGGAATGAATTTCAGAAGATATTTCAGTGTAATCTAGGAGCAAAATAATATAGAAAAAGTACTCATTAAAGTTCATATGAGGAAGCATTCATTTTATCTCTTGAGGAGGGCAAGAATCCAAATGTGTGTGTTTTACATACACACAACTTTGTAAAAAAGGGAGTCTAATATTTTTACTGAAAAAAGGGAGTCTAACATTTTTACTGAGACTTTGCAACTGGCAGGAAATTCCCTTTGGTTATATCAATACGTTATCAGAGCTTTTTTAATGGGTCATGTTTCCTACAGCTCACACACACTTTGGTTTCAATGAGTCGGGACCAATCACTATAATTAAATTCGATGCTGTAATTAGTGGCCGACATATCCAAATTTGAATTGTAAACGGAAATACTTAGATTGCATAAATTATACATGATAAAATTCCATGTCAGGACCGAGGATTATGCTCAACTTTCCTCCTCTTTCTCAAATCTAGCAGTTTTAACACTGATAAAAAAGCTACCTTTCTCAATAACCATCGGGAAAGGAAATTAACCAACTTCACCCAATCAGAACATAGGGCCTGATTACGACCTTGGCAGATGGGATATTCCGTCACAAACGTGACGGATTTCCCGCCCACCATCTTACAAGTTCCATAGGATATACTATAACTTGTAATATGGCGGATGAGAAATCCGACACGTTTATGACGGAGTATTCCATCCGCCAAGATCATAATCAGGCCCATAGTGTCCCATAATAGAGCACATCCTTCCTTTAATCTCACTCTTTCTTTCCTGCTCCAGCAGCCGGCAGATACGTTTCTTTATACTTCTTTCTATTGTGATGGTAGTGTAAGTTTTTTTATATTAACATTCATTGTTTCCTTTAGGTGTTTGCTGTGGTAAGGTGCCTCAACTCTACTTTCACGGTATGGATGATTTTGACGGGACCGTGTGAGCACGGTGGAGCTCTCTGCCGACTAGAGGGTGCTCCAGGACTGCGATTCTGATAAGCGTGTGACAAGGCGTGTTGCTGCTCCATGGTCAGCATGCTGGTACAAAAGGATTAGTGAGTGCCACCACTGCCACAGAACTTTTGCCCTTTCCCATCCGCCTGGAAGTCTCTACGGTCCCAGGGTGTCTGTATTAATTTTTTGCAACTAATTTTTTTTAAACTCTATTTTTAGCACTTGGTTCCACAGGGACAATGTCCAGGCTGAATATATATATATATATATATATATATATAGAGAGAGAGAGAGAGAGAGAGAGAGAGAGAGAGATAGATACTTTACATTAAAGAAACAATAGAAATTCATTGGAAAAAACAAAGGTTGCAGGGACGTTATAGTTAGGTTCATGTATTACCCACACAAAACCATTACAATTCAGCAGTTATAGTTATACATATGTGAAGAAACTAAAACTTATGCCTTAAGTAACTTTAGGTTATGAGTTATAGTTTCTTAACATAAGTATAATTACATTTATTTTGTGTGGTTAAAATGTGATTAAAATGTGAACCTAACTATAACGTCCCTGTAACCTTTGTTAGGACACTCAATATTAGCTGGGTTTGCTCTTGTGCCACATTAAAGGCCTGCCTTTTGTCGCACGGAGACCCATATCAGATTCTTCCAGGCACATCATGCAGGAGATGGAAGGGGACTATATGAATGAAGAGTCAGTCTCCATCCTCCCCTTGGATGACAATTTCTGCGATGCAGTGGACACCTCCATACACCAGGCTATGGCCTCAGCCATTGAACCTCTTGAGAGGGACCTCATGCACTTACTTTATGTTTATCTAGGACCTCTTACCTTAGGAGTATAACAGCCCCACTCATGAGGACTCCACCAATTGCTGGGCCAGGACATTCCTGCTCAGGTGCAACGCCTGGCCAAGCACAAGCAGGAACTGAAGAGTCGAACTTGGTGCTTCACACTTATTCCCCAATATGGGGGAGGAGCCAACAGAGCTTTCAGGGCCCTCCCTTGATTCTATTGACAAAGTCGGCCCTTCTAGGCCCTGGCTTCTTTCTCTGGCTTTCTTTACTCAGATATCACTACCCCACAAAAGTGGGGGTTCGGACCTCTGACATGCTGGACCCTTGAAGACTTTCTGCACTCTCGTTCTGCCAAGTGGTCGCCGTCAGACAAGGTAGCTAATTACATGACCGCCACCTGCGGAGGCCTCTAGAGAAGGAGGTGAGAGCTTGTCTTTGGGCTGAATACCTATATCCTCTTTGGCAGGAAAGGTTGTCCTCATTCTGGACATAGATACAAGGATGGCCACATTCCTAGGAAAATATATCTGTGACCTTAAAAAAGGCAAGGACAGATCCTGGTGGTCCTGTCAGGGTAAGCTTCTTGATGTCATAGGTCTCCTCACTAAAACTCTGCACATGGCAGAGGAGGCGAAACAGTCTGGTGCCCTCATTCATCTGGAAGCTCTTTCAGTATGGTCCCAACGAGTTGTAATTTTCCTGGGGAACTCAAATTTTGCCCTTTTGATGGAGAGGCGCCACTCTCTCCTTAATAATGTGGGTAAAAGTTGGGAGATTCAGCCTCTTCTGAAGCGGGTGCGGTGGCTCGAGGGTGAACAGTTTATTAAGAGTTGGGGGAGTTTGTCTCCATGGTCATCTTCCTAGACAAGGCAAAGGCTTCCATGAAGAATTTTTTTTGACCCAAGACTTTTTGCTGGAGCTGGTCATGGAAGAAGGCCCTCGACCAGCTTTACCATTTCCCAAGGCTTTCCTAGAGGGCAAGGCTACCAACGAAGACACTGGCAGGATTAGTCCAGGTTCGGGGTGTTGTGTAGCCATTTTAGTTATAGCTTCATACATGTTATTTTAGCAAACTAGGCCTGCCGCTGTGCACTTTAATCTAGACATATTTTATTCAGCTTTGTTTTATTATTTTAACAATGGCCTCATTTGTGGTCTTGTTTTACTTTCTCTATCTAGCTGTTCTTTGCCTAGGCCAGCACTGCGTTCTTAAACAAGACATTTCCTTCACTCAGTGCTTTTCTCAAGGCTGAAGTAAGATAGGTTGCTGACAAATGTGGTAAACTTTGTCTTTAGTGTTCATAGAAACATACACACTCTTATGTGAGAATCCCTTCTTGGAACACCAGCTGTTTTATTATACAAACACTACTTTGACCCATGTACATTAGAGGGAGATTCCAGCCAGATGACCATGACTGTATGCTGATTGTTTCGCTGCAGCTACTTATGTAGACTACAGGCCTCTTGCTCAGGTATGAGGGATGATGTCTTCCCAGGGGAACCTGAAGGGCAGAACTAGAGCTTAACATGCTGTGCTCTAACATAGCCTAAGTAGGAGCTATTTTAATTATGCTAGTGACAATATTGCAGCGTTATTTTTATGTTTCACTCTCCTCGTCACAATTTTAATCCTGTCATGCTTCATCGTCCTAGTTATTGCAGTACAGGCTTTATTATCTAAGATGCAGTTACTTCAATAAAACCTTATTGAAATTATATTCTGCCTCTGATTGTCCTTGTATACGTGAGGCTAATATAACTGAGAGAAACGGATGAGATCTGAGTGACCACGATTTCCCTGAGGAGTCAATTGTGTCACGTGCTCGCTTGCCCAATCATCCCTGCTCTTGGGTGGAGATAAGGCACTCAATTCACAATGAGAGAGTATATGGGAGAGAGGGGAAAGGCAAAAGAAGAACACAACCGTACTCAGCTCCCAAAATCACTACAAAAACACAACAGGGAGTACGGGGTTCTTTTAATGTATCGAGGGATGGATCATTGGTGTATTAATTGTAACACCAGATCCCTCGTGGTCCTCAATTCGAGGCGGGGTATCAGTTAGCTATGGTGCTGCAGAGGGTCTGGAAAACAGGTGGGGGAAGGAAGGGAATTTCCTTTACGGACTAGGTGGTCTCACACACTATATAGTGTCATGCTTCATCATATGACCACCTAGCCCCACCCAGGTAGGACAGTGCCACCTGGGCGGACTTGACTTCACTGTTAAAGGAACAGGAGGGAGTGCGTAAATTAATTCTGGTTCTGGAAATAGAGGGATCCAGCTAAACTAAGGAATAAAAACACCTAAACAGATACCTGTGTGAGTATTTAATAGAAGGTTCTGTTTGGTGTGGTTAAAAAGTGGAGATTGGGACACCTCTGTGAGAACAAGGACTCACAGGGTCACCTATCTAGGAGGAAGGAGCCGACATGTTTATGCCCTCAGTAATGAGCTCTGGAAAGTCTCGGGGCATTCATCAGGGCAAAGGATCCCTGCTACTCATGCTAAGCGTATGAATAAGTGCGGAAAAAAATAATATAGGGGGCCTACCTTGCCAGGAAACTACCTGGGAGGGGGCCTATTGGAAGTAAAACAGACCAACAATGAGAGTAGCATTGTGACACAGCACTGCACAGCAAATCACAGCACACGTGAAGCAGAAAATCATGCAGCAAACAGAATTACTGGGTGCACAAGGCATTCATCACATAATTTATGGACAAAATCACAACTAAGTAGTGGACAATAAAACTAGGACGGTATGTAAGATGTTCTTATCCTATCCCTAGAGGCTACTGGCCTCTGGTGTCCAGGAGAGGGAGTGTCCCCTTATTGTCAGACACTAAGGATCAGAAGAAGGAGAAAGGGGAAAACTATGTGAAGATAAAAACCAAAGGGGAAAAGAGGATCGGCCTCTAGAGATGCGAAAGCGAGGCCCCTTGGTGGAAGGTCATCTGCTAGGTTCCATAACGCAAAAAGCGCCTAACCCAGAGAAAAAGAGGGGGGAGGCAGAAAAAGGACAAAAAGATCAAATAGAGGGCGAACAAAGGAAAGCAGGGAAGAGCAAGACAATGAAAGACAAGGAACAAGGAAAAGGAACAGGGGAAGATGACTGAAAAAAGAAGAAAAAGCAGAAGAAAAAAGAATAAAGGAAAAAAAGAGAGAGGAACAGGGGAAAAAAAGGAAAAGGAACAAGCTAAAGAGAAAGAAGGAAGAAAAGGGGGAGGAAACAGAAGAGAAGTAGGTAAAGAAAGAAAAAGGGAAAGAGAAAGGAATGAGAGAGAAGGAAGCTTATTGACATCTTATCTATGTTGTCCAGAGGTTGCAGGATCACTCACTGCATCAAAGGTGGGTGCTCACTGTGCGCCTAAACCGTCCTCTCCCAGGACCGCTTGGATGAAGTGGCCTGGGAGAGACGGGTAAATATAGTGATAATTGCCAGGGTTAATTGAAAACAGGTGGAGGCAATCACCGCCGCAGCCCGGGGTCAGGACGCTAATTGGACGTGGGACCCGGAAGAGCAGCCTTCATTGCGGTCGGCCGGTTCGTCGTCTCCCCCGTGCCCCAACGTCGGAAGGACGTGGGACCCGGAAGAGATTCCATTGCGGACGGCCGGTGGAGCTTCCACTGTGGTCGGCCGGTTCGTGGTCTTGGCCCTAACCGCGGGGCTGCGCATCAGGAAGTGACGCGGTCCCCGCAGGGGCGGCCGGGAAACGTACTTCCCTGGCGGCCATGGGGAAAGCCGGGGGACAGGTCTGCCCAGCGGCCCGCAGCCTAGGGGAATGAGGCGTAGTGCCTCGACGTAGGAAGGACGTGGGACCCGGAAGAGATACCATTGCGGACGGCCGGTGGAGCTTCCACTGTGGTCGGCCGGTTCGTTGTCTTGGCCCTAACCGCGTGGCTGCGCGTCAGGAAGTGACGCGGTCCCCGCGGGGGCGGCCGGGAAACGTAGTTCCCCGGCGGCCATGGGGAAAGCCGGGGGACAGGTCTGCCCGGCGTCCCGCGGCCTAGGAGAATGAGGCGTAGTTCCCCAGCAGCCGCGGGGAAAGCCAGGGAAAAGGTCTGCCCGGCGGCCCGCGGCCTGGGACAATGAGGCCGAGGAGGGGAAAAAATAAAGTACAAGAGGGGGGCAGCGGGGGCTCCAAGAAGGAGAACAGGAGAAGGGGAGGGGGGGTGGGGGGGAGAAGAAAAGATGACAAAAAGCGGAAAAAAGGAAGGAAAGAAGGATGGAAGGGAGGGGAAAGAAAAGAGGACTAAAAAGCGGGAAGAAGGAAAGAGGGATGGGAAGGAGGAGGACAGGGCAGGGGAGGGAGAGGGAGAGGGAAAGGGCCGAGGGGGGATGAGAAGAGGAAAAAAGGAGGAAAAGAAGGCAGGAAGGAGGAGAAGAGAAAGTAGAAGGAGGAACCAGAAAGGGGGGGGGGGAGGGAAAAAAGCAAGATACAGGGGTGAGAGTTGATGGGGAAGAGAAGGAAAAGGAGAAGGAGATAAAAAGTGCAATGGAGGGGGATGTGATGGGAACACAGAAGGGCACAGAGGGCAGGAGCAGTAGGAGAAGGCAGGGGTGGCAGAAAGACCGACGTGGTTCGATAGGCTACTAGCGGAGGATCTAATTTTGGAGACTATCGAAGGATCTAATTTTGGAGAGAGAACCAGGGTATCTCATCGTTTAGACCAGCAGTATCTGTGTGCAACCTCCACATCCAGCGTTGTTCAGCCCGAAACAGTTTTTGTGACATCTTGGGGGTTGTCGGGTAAGTTGCTTCGAGGGCCGTCCAGGACATGTCATCCGGAGAGTGGTTCTTCAGAAGGAAGTGACTGGTTAATTTGGTGGCATCGCGTTTACACCGGATCGTGCTTCTGTGTTCGCAGATTCTAGTACTGATCTTTCTGGTGGTCATACCCACGTATTTGAGTAGGCAGGGACATTTGATCAAATAAACCACATTCTTACTATTACAGTTCGTAAGAGATTTTTGTACCCATGGGGTTTTGAGGTTGAGGTTAATGGTAGTAGACTTACGGGTTAGGCGGCACACACTGCAATTGCCACAGGGGTAGTGGCCTGCTGGAGGTGGGATATGCCAGAGCGTCTGTCTGGGACGGGGCTTATCTTTAGGTCTTGTATGGACCACTAGGTCAGGTATGTTGGTTGCTCTCTTATATGCATGTAGTGGCGGCTGGAAGGGTAAGCCACCTGATGTGAGAATCTTCCAGTCATCTTTAATAATCTTCTGAATCTTATTGGATAAGGGGCTAAAAGTAGTAACACACACGATCTTCTCAAGGTCTGGTTTCACTGCCCGGGGCTGCAGTAGCTGGTCCCTGTTGTTGTTGCGTGCTCTTTTGCGAGCCCTGTTGACCAGATGTGTGAGATAGTCCTTAGTTTGTAATTTGGTGGCTAGTTTATCAGCATGTTTGCAGTAATCAGCTACAGACGAGCAGTTCCGTCTCAGTCGTAGGAATTGTCCCACTGGGAGGTTATCCTTCAGAGCTCGTGGATGAAAGCTCTGGTATTGTAGCAGATTATTACGGTCCGTGGGTTTATAGTATACTTCTGTTGCCAAGCCACCATTGTGCTCATAGATGAGAAGGTCAAGGAAAGGTAGTTTGTTATCACCTATGGTCATGGTGAAAGTGAGGAAGGGGTTGGCCCCATTGAGCCAGGCAGCAAAGGCAAAGGCCTCTTCCTTGTTTCCTGTCCACACCAGCAGGATGTCGTCAATGTACCGCATCCATAGTTTTATCTAGTCTCGGTAAGGGTTGTCATCGTGAAGGACCACAAGCCTCTCGAAGTTGTCGACATATAGGCATGCCAAACTGGGGGCAAAAGTGCTGCCCATTGATGTCCCTTGTGTTTGTAAGAAGAAACTTTCTTTAAACTTGAAGTAGTTCCACGTGAGTGCAAGATGCGCTAGGTCCAGTATGAATTCAGGTGGGGTTATAGATTCACCCATATTTGCTTCTAACAGGTTACTGATCACTTCCAGTGTGGCCTCCTGGGGGATGTTAGTATATAGAGATTCCACATCTAGAGTAATCAGGAGTTCTTTAGTTTTGTCAAAAGATATGGATTCCAGTAGTAGTAGGACATCGGTGGTGCCCTTGAGGTAAGTAGGGATTCTTCTCACTAATGGTTGTAAAAAGAAATCCACAAACTTAGACAAGGGCTCTAATGCTGAGCCGATCCCAGATACTGTTGGTCTGCCTGGAGGGGGAATCTTTTCTTTATGTACCTTTGGCAGAATGTAGAAGTAAGGGGTCTTAGGGTTAGTCTGTATTAGGAAAGCTGCCTCGTGTTCAGTGAGCCAGTTGTTCTCCATACCGTTAGCTACCAAAAAGGAGATTTCTTCTTGGATATCGGGAGTGGGGTCACGGGCAAGACGTTTGTAATGTTTAGTGTTACCCAAGAGTCGCTCACACTCATCTCTTTACATCTTTTGTGGGAGAATCACTGTTGTGCCGCCTTTATCGGCGGGTTTTATAATGATGCTGGGGTCGGATGTCAGACATGTAAGGGCCTCGAGCTCCTCCTTACTCATGTTGTGAAATACTCTGTTTGATGTCTTTGTGAGCCCATTGATCTTAAGGGACACTGATTTCTCGAATGCCAAAACCTCAGGAGGCATTTGCCCTGCTGTTGGACAAAAGACGGACTTAGGACGCAGTCCTGTGGTCTGTTCAGGAGTCTCATACTCTTTGCCAAGAAAGAAGGTTTTGAGGCGAATCTTGCGGAACAAACCCGCTAATTCTGTTCTAGTTTTGAACAGATCTATTTGTGGGGTAGGTACAAAATTTAAACCTTTACTTAATGCTCGGGTTTCGGATTCGCTCAGTGTCCGGTTGCTCAGGTTTATGATGTTGATCTTATTGTCTGAATCATTATTTATTGCGTCTTGCTTGTCCCTGGGGTGGCTTCTCTGAGCGTTAGGTTCTCCAGGGTGTCCTCTTTTGGGCGCCACTGCACTTCTTTCCTTCTACCTTTTCCCCTCCTGTGGCCTCTGTCTAAAAAAGGAGGTGGTGGGTCAGGGAAGGACCATTGGGCAGGGTGCTGCAGGAAGGGTGCTTGGTATTGCGTAGGAGGCCCATATTGGTTTGGCCAACCCCATTGCTGGTTGAAATACGGAGGGCAAGGGGGTGGCATAGGTGGGTAGTTCCATCTACCCCGGCGTTCCCCACGTTGTCCGCGGCGTTGCCGTGTGTTCCCGGAGGACTCGCTGTCATTGTCTGAGCTAGTGTTGCTGTCTGATGATGTCTCAGACGCATTATTGGAGGTTTTGGCTACGTAATCGGGTTTGGTGTAGGGGTACACTTTTTCTAGGAAGAAACGGTTCAGATCTTTTTGGAATTTTTCTATTTTCTGCTGGGTCAGGTATTCTTGGTATTCGTTCATATTCCTATTCACCTCCTCCAGTTTCTTTTTAAAAGAGAGAATGCTCACACCTGACTTCAAATTATTTTCACTGGTTTTGATCTGAATTAAGAGGGCATCAGATAACCTAGTGGCTGTTTTTATGATTAGTATAAGCCAATCACGTGTACATTTCCACGCTATAAGGGCCCAATCTTTCCTAAACTCGAGGTCGTCTAGAAATATACGTGGTTCATTGGTAACCAATAGCCCGTTCGGTGCCGTGTTGCTGCAGAGGTATTCCGTTAGGACAGCTCCGTGTAGGATGGTTTTGATCTGTGAGCGTTTTAACTCCACTAGTGTGTCCCAGTCTCCCAATTGGGACAGACTCTTGGATAAAGCTGTGTCCCCAAGGAGAGAGGGGGCTGTGAGGATTGCTGATACTTCCTCATCATTGAAGGATAGGCCTTCTGCCATCTTGCTAAGGCGAAGGTCACTTCCTAACGCGCAGCCCCGCGGTTAGGGCCAAGACCACGAACCGGCCGACCAAGGTGGAAGCTTCACCGGCCGTCCGCAATGGAATCCCTTCCGGGTCCCACGTCCTTCCGACGTTGGGGCACGGTGGAGACGACGAACCGGCCGACCGCAATGAAGGCTGCTCTTCCGGGTCCCACGTCCAATTAGCGTCCGGACCCCGGGCTGCGGCAGTGATTGCCTCCACCTGTTTTCAATTAACCCTGGCAATTATCACTATATTTACCCGTCTCTCCCAGGCCACTTCATCCAAGCGGTCCTGGGAGAGGACGGTTTAGGCGCACAGTGAGCGCCCACCTTTGATGCAGTGAGTGATCCGGCAACCTCTGGACAACATAGATAAGATGTCAATAAGCTTCCTTCTCTCTCATTCCTTTCTCTTTCCCTTTTTCTTTCTTTACCTACTTCTCTTCTGTTTCCTCCCCTTTTCTTCCTTCTTTCTCTTTAGCTTGTTCCTTTTCCTTTTTTTCCCCTGTTCCTCTCTCTTTTTTTTCCTTTATTCTTTTTTCTTCTGCTTTTTCTTCTTTTTTCAGTCATCTTCCTCTGTTCCTTTTCCTTGTCTTTCTTTTCTTGCTCTTCCCTGCTTTCCTTTGTTCTCCCTCTATTTGATCTTTTCGTCCTTTTTCTGCCTCCCCCCTCTTTTTCTCTGGGTTAGTCGCTTTTTAGCGTTATGGAACCTAGCAGGTGACCGTCCACCAAGGGGCCTTGCTTTCGCATCTCTAGAGGCCGATCCTCTTTTCCCCTTTGGTTTTTATCTTAACATAGTTTTCCACTTTCTCCTTCTTCTGAACCTTAGTGTCTGACAATAAGGGGACACTCCCTCTCCTGGACACCAGAGGCCAGTAGCCTCTAGGGATAGGGTAAGAACATCTTACATACCGTCCTAGTTTTATTGTCCACTACTTAGTTGTGATTTTGTCCATAAATTATGTGATGAATGCCTTGTGCACCCAGTAATTCTGTTTGCTGCATGATTTTCTGCTTCACGTGTGCTGTGGTTTGCTGTGCAGTGCTGTGTCACAATGCTACTCTCATTGTTGGTCTGTTTTACTTCCAATAGGCCCCCTCCCAGGTAGTTTCCTGGCAAGGTAGGCCCCCTATATTATTTTGTTCCGCACTTATTCATACACTTAGCATGAGTAGCAGGGATCCTTCGCCCTGATGAATGCCCTGAGACTTTCCAGAGCTCATTACTGAGGGCAGAAACATGTTGGCTCCTTCCTCCTAGATAGGTGACCCTGTGAGTCCTTGTTCTCACAGAGGAGTCCCAATCTCCACTTTTTAACCACACCAAACAGAACCTTCTATTAAATACTCACACAGGTATCTGTTTAAGTGTTTTTATTCCTTAGTTTAGCTGGATCCCTCTATTTCCAGAACCAGAATTAATTTACGCACTCCCTCCTGTTCCTTTAACAGTGAGGTTGAGTCCGCCCAGGTGGCACTGTCCTACCTGGGTGGGGTTAGGTGGTCATATGATGAAGCATGACACTATATAGTGTGTGAGACCACCTAGTCTGTAAAGGAAATTCCCTTCCTTCCCCCACCTGTTTTCCAGACCCTCTGCAGCACCATAGCTAACTGATACCCCGCCTCAAATTGAGGACCACGAGGGATCTGGTGTCACAATTGATACACCAATGATCCATCCCTCGATACATTAAAAGAACCCCGTACTCCCTGTTGTGTTTTTGTGGAGATGAGGCACTGCCAATTAGCCAGAACAAAACCTGGATTAGGCCGACAGGTATCACCTGTAGTGGGTTCAGACTCAGTCTCCCACAGTGCAAGCGATTCTGCCGCCCAAATCCAGTAGTCTCAGGATAATGAGAGCCTACGCGACAGGGGGCTTCTTCCCATCTAGAGGAACACAGAAGATTAGCGGTTCACAAAGCAGCTCCCAGTGACAGTTCCAAAGAAATAATCCAAGTTAGGATTCACCCTTCTTCCCAATAACATGTGGGTGGGGACAGGGGGGCGTTCGCACTCTTCCTAACCAATTGGAGGTCCCTGACTCTAGATGCCTGGGTTCTTCAGCCTGTACAGGGCTTCTTGGTTAATGGTTATGCCATTCAGTGTTGCTGCCCAGGTCCTCTTGTTTTTTCAAAGAAGGAATGTACCCTTATAGAACAAGAAATTTCGGATCTGCTACAGAAAGACTCTATATCAGCAACTTGCCTCCATCCACCCAGATTTCATAGCAATATTTTTCTGGTGGAGAAAAGGAATGGAGACCAACGGCCTGTCATAAATGTCCAGGACTTCAACGAATGGTTGGTCTATTGCCACTTCAAGATGGAAGGGGTCCATCTTCTGAGGGATCTTCTGCGATTAGACAACCGGACTGTGATATTGGACATCAAAGATGTGCACCTCACCGTGCCCATTTATGCACATTACTACGGTTTCTGTGGTGGGGACAGGTGTCCGAGTTCAAGACCTGTTTTTTTAATGGGTCAATGTCTCGAGAGATTGTTGGAACATCATCAGATGATGGTACAACTGTTCAAGGCCTTGAGTTTGTCATCAACAGGAAGAAGTTTCTTTTGACTCTGGCCAGGCAGACAACTTTTCTGGGTTTCATCATCAACTCATCGGAGAAGACACTAAGGGGGTAATTTTGACCCCGGCGGTAAAAACTGCCTACCGCCTCAGCAACGGCCACCAAAAGACCATTGGCGCGGCTACCACCCATCTGCCAAATAATGATCACAGCCAGATTTCCGCCAGAAGGATGGCGGAAATCCGGCTGTGGCCATGCCGGCGGATGGCAGTAAGGTGGCGCTGCTGCTGGCAGCAGCGCCACGCCAGTAGACTGCCGCCAGCCGTATTATCACCCATAATACGGTATGGCAGTGTTCTGGTAGATGCTGCTGCTGGCAGGAGCACCCCGTCCCATCTCCTGCCAGAGGACACACTGGACACAGGTAAGTGGGTGCTTCGACAGGGGAGGGAGTGGGGGTGTTGTGTGTGTGTGGGGGGGGGTGTATGTCTGTGCTTGTGTGTATGCGGGTGTGTGTTGCGTGTTGTATGTGTGTGCATGTTTGGGGGTGTGAGTGAGTGTATGTTGAGTAGTGTGAATGCGTGCATGTATGTAAGTGTGTGTGGATGTGTGTGCGAATGGATGCATGCATGCGTGGATGAATGTGGAAATGGATGTGTGTATGCATGTGTGAAGGGAGGGGCGTGTGTGAAGGGAGGGGCATGTATGAAGGAGGGTCTGGAGAGGTGGGGGGGAACCTGTGGAGGGGAGGTGGGTGGGGAAGATCCTATCAGTGACAGGGAAGGGATTCCCTGTCACTGATAGTGCCTACCGCCATGGTTTTCGTGGCGGTAAGGAAACCACGAAAACCATGGCAGTAGGCGGGCAAGTGACAGCCGCCGGGCTGGAGATTCTTGTCTCCAGCCCGATGGCCGTTACCGCCTTGGCGGTCGGTGTGGTACATTGGCAGTTTGGCTTCAGCCTAACCACTAATGTCATATAATGGAGGAAAGTACTGCCAGCCTGTTGGCAGTACTTTCCTCTATATTACCACCGACCGCTGGGGTCATAATGACCCCCTAAGTCTCCCCTCCTGGAAGATAGCAAAGATTTGGCAGGTGTTGAGCAAAACTCACTCGAAACTGTTGGCAGCCTTGAGACAAATTGTCAGCATAGTGGAACTCTGGTCCTTTTTCATACAGGCTATTTGCCTGGGTCCGCTCTACTACAGTGTCCTTCAGAGACTCAAGGCATTTCATCTTCACCGAGGTCTGAAGTATTTAGAGGTTGTTTCTCTGATAGACGAGGTGAAGGAGGAAATCGAATGGTGGTTCATTCATATGGAGGCATGGAACGGAAATGCTATCTTCGAATCCGACCCGGCCATCACTGTAGAATTAGACACCAGAAAGTCAGGTTGGGAAGCATGATGCAGGGACTTCTTTAAAGGAGGAAAATGGTCCACATAAGAGCAACAGCTCCTCACAAATTGTCTGGAATTAATGGCCGACTCCTTCGCCATTCCATGTTGGACCAAGGAAAAAGTGCAGCGTTGTGTCCTCCTGAAGACGGACAACATGTCAGTGGTCCAATACATTAATCACTTGGGAGGATTTCTGATATTTTTCTGGCCAACAACATATCAGTCATGGCGGAATATCTCCCAGGTACATCCAACAGAGTGGTAGACTGGTGCTCCAGAGAATGACAGGCCATGAGCCTGTGGAAGTTGGACCCTAAGATCTTCGCAGCACTCGAAAACATTTGGAGACCATTCACAGTGGACCTCTTTGCATCAAGAATGGACCATCAAGTGGCATGGTATTTCAGCTGGAAGCCAGACCCACTGGCAGCTGCGACAGATGCGGCCCTCCAGAACTGGACATAGGAATGGGGATATGGATTCCCCCCATTCACAATGATTGTGAGGCTGTCAGCTCACGTGAGAAGGCAACAGAGACCGTAGTATTGATCACACCTCTTTGGAAATCGCAAGTCTATTGCTCAGTTCTTCTGGAACTTTTTTGGGATTTCCCGTCCATCTACCCCAATCTCAATTTCTCCTTCAGGGTGCTTTGCTCAACTGTCACCAGTTGATCCAGCAAGGAAAGATGTCTTAATGGAGTGGAGGGTTACACAGAGAGATGGAGTCTTTCGCAGGAGGCTAAAGAACTACTAGGTAAAGCATGGCCACACGGCACAGTCAAACGATACAGGTTATAATGGTCTAGATAGGTTCATTGGTGTCTGCAAAAAGGTGAGGATCCCGTGGGGTCTGACACTGTCCATGTCATGAATTTCTTATTTTCTTTTTTTTTTTTGAGGGTCTCACTATAGAATCTTCTTTGACTTTTGAGTGCCTGGCCTATAGAACGGTTAATACCTTTAAGTCAACTACTTCAACGGGGCATATCCACTTGCAGGGATACCTGGTTATAGAACACCTTCTGGTAAGTAATTTAATGCAAGGCATTCAACTATTTATCCATCCGGAGTGTAGAAACCCTTATTGATGGCATGCTAACAGAGTTTTAAATGTGTTCCTGTCATGCCAGACTAATGAATATCTATCTCGCAAGGAGCTTTCTGAAGTTGCCGATGCTGTTGTGTCCGGTTTCTTGCCACAGAGAATTGGATGGTCGACTCCTGGACATTTCAGGTAGAGTATTTGATAGGCCTGTCATTCTTTGGCATGGTTTCCCCGTACTTTTTGCTTTCTGACCACCTGTTTTGACTGTGTGTTGAACTTCATTTTTGCTGGCTTTAGGACTTTTTCACTGCTGACCAGCGCTAAAGTCCATGTGCTTTGTGTCTAAAAAGTGATACACTGGGTCCTCAATGATTGGCATATCTGATTTCCTAATAAGTCCCTAGTAAGGTGCATTATGTGTGCCCAGGGTCTGTAAATAAAATGCTACTATTGGGCCTGCAGCACTGATTGTGCCACCCACTACAGCAGCCTTTCAAACATGTCTCAGGCCTGCCACTGCAGAGTGTGTGTGTGCAGTTTTAAACCACCATTTTGGCCTGGCACATATTCTCACTTGCCAGGCACAAACCTTCCTTTTTATTACATGAAAGTCACCCCTAGGGAAGGCCCTGGTTAGACCCGAGGGCAGGGTGCAGTGTATTTAAAAAGAGGGACATGTACTTTTAAGATTAACTCTTAAATTAGTTTTTCACTATTTCAAGGACTATCAATCCTATTAGCTAACATTAGGGTTACCTTAAAACATCTTTTAAGTGTAATTTGCAATTGGGAAAAGATATAAATATGGAGTTTGGTGCTTCTCGACTCACAATTTAAAAATACATCTTTTGGTAAAGCTGTTTTTTATATTGTAGGGCTGAAATCCCACTTTTAGAAAGTTGGCATTTTCTGACTGTAACCATTTTGTGCCTTAGCCTGCCTGAATACACGTCTGGATTTCGGTGATAGCTACACGTGTGCATTCTCTCTAGACAGCCACAACACACAGTCTTCCTGGGCAGGGAGAGGTAGATCACACTTACATATGAATAGGCTGTGTCCTGCCCTCACACAAAAGGCTGATTTACCCCTCACTGGTAGTCTGGAGCCAAGGCTGGGTTAAAAGGGATCCTTGTGCACTATAGAGAGTTTCTCTGAAGTCATCACTACATCAAAGGCCTTTTAGGGTCCTCTGACACCATATACACAGAACACTTCTGTTCTGACGACATTCTGCCAGGAAGAAGGACTGCTGTGCTGGCAGAAGGGACTGCCAATTTGCGGTTTGCTTTGCTGTATTGGCCCAACACCATCTGCTTCTTGTCTGGGAGTGAGAGTAGTGGCCTTAACTCTCTACATCCTGCACCCTAAAGTTTCTCCAAGGGCCTGACTGAGTTTTCCTCCATTTTCTGAAGTCTCAGGGACATCAAAGCCTTCACTTGCATCTTGCTACCAGTACCTGGGCTTCTCTACTTTAAGTCCTGCTCTGCCAAGTGATGCCAAATCCCACCCTGACCCTTTGGAGATGAGTGTTGTGCTGCAACTCCAGAAACCAGACTGTCAATTGGAAAAAATTTATCAAACCTAGCACATCAATCGGAACTGGCGCATCCAGCTGTGGAAATGACACCTTGCCCCTGCCTGCACCAAAGCCACAGACGCTGTTCACCGACCACGCAACGCAACAACCTCAACTTACACCGCAGCCTCGATTTGTCCAATGCAGCACTGATGCATCGGAACTGGTACACATTGCTTCTGGACATCGAAGCATCAACGGTGTTGTCTGATCTGAAAACAACGTATCGTCTTCAATAGTGATGCATCTTCCCCCTTGGATCAAGGCATCGTCCCCGAGTATCGACGCAACCAAGGAACTGTTAGCGTGTCTGCGTGACTCTTGAACCCAGCCTGTGCTCCATCGCAATTAGACAGAACTTTTTGATTTGCACCAGTCTAGCATGACCAGATAGCCTCGGGTGGAGCTGCTGACCTTTAAGCACTGCATTTTAATTTAATCTCTGAAAATTCATAACTTGACTTGTGCATGATGGAATTTTGTCATTTTGATCTTGTTTGACTCAGCTAAATATTAGATGGTGTTCTAAACTGGTGTGGAGTCCTTTTGTGGTGTTTTCACTGTGTTATTGTGTGGGTGCACAAATACTTTACACATTGCATCCTTAGTTTAGGCTGACTGCTCCTTGCCAAGCTACCAGAGGGTTAGCACTGTAAACTTTCAGTGTGTATCTTACACTGACTAGGATTTTGGTCCCTAATTGGATAGGGTGCAAACCTCTGCCAACTAGAGACCCAATCTCTAACAGCATTTACCCCAAAAGGGGTCACATTTCACATCTCTAGAAGGACAAAGCGCAACTCCAGAATGGTGTCTTACCCAGCTTTTGATAAGACCCCTAAATTGTGTGGTACGATGCCTTAAGGCCTATGAAAATATGACATAGGTGTTACGACCTCCTGGGGAGTGCTAACTCTTTATATCCCTCAGAAAACCATTTAAAGAGGTGTCATCTCCAACCATTGCTAGATGGGTGCGATGGACTATGCAGGAAGCAGGCATTGATGTGTCACAATTTTGAGCCCACTCTGTACGAAGGGGCCATGGCGTCTAAAGCTTTTTCTCTAGATGCAAGGCTAGAGGGAATAATCAATAGGGCCAGGGTACAGACACTCAAACCCCTTAGTTTGGTGGTGCTGGGGTCCCAAAGGGACACACTGAGGGCTAAAAAGCTTTTTTTTTTTTTTTTTTAATGTTTGCCGAAATTTGCGGCGAACCTGCAGATCCGGTGAAATTTTTTTACAAAAAAGAAATAAAGCACGGGCTCCCACGCTTCATTTTCTTCAAGCCCCCGGGTGGGCCAAGTCCCGGAGGCAATGTTGATTTGTGACTGGGGCCACCCAGACCCCACCCGTAGCGCCAGGGATCACCACCTCCCTGGGGTATTATGTGATATATGTAAAATATATATTCATATTCTCTCTCTCTATATATATATACATATATCTGTATATATATTTCCATAACATTTCGTAAAGCACGTTCTTTGGGAGACTATCTAACTAGAAGTTATTTTTCAGTAAAAACCAATACATCTTGGTTGAGCCAAAAAAGTTTGGGATTTTGGAAATGTGGCCACTGCAAGGCCTGCAAGTATGCTAAAAACACATACAAATACCAAACTTTTGATGGTCGACAGTGCGAGATCAAAGATCGGATTACATGTGACACTGAATTTGTGATTTATGTCATCGAATGTGGATGCCAGAAAAAATACATTGGAAGTACCATTCATAAATTAAAAGTTAGGTTCTTACAGCATTTTAGAGCCATTAAAAATCAGGACAAGACCTATCCTCTGGCTAAACATTTTTGGGAAGTACACAAAGGAGAATGTGGCACTTTAGCTTTCTATGGCATCAAACACATTAAAAACAACTCCAGAGGTGGCAATAGAATACTCGAGCTCAGACAAATGGAATCCAAGATGATTTTATTATTGGGATCTGAGTCCCCATTGGGGCACAATCTTGATGCTGAGCTCTATGTCCATCTTAGATGAAAACACACTGTTCATTGCTTTTTAGATGGAGACTCCCCCTGTGTTTCAATTCCTAAAAATAGTAGTGCTAATTTGGCAGTATGTTATCTATATTTCCTTTTTAGGAAGATGGGTGATAAGATCTTATCTACTTAAATGATCGTGCCATGATGTAATCTGTAAAATAGACATGACTTAATAACTTTCCCTAGTTTGAATTCATATCACAAACTGATGAAACATAGATGGAATTAGTGCGTATACAGATTTGTACTGTACCATTGATGATGATGTTTGATTCCATTTTATTCTTCTATAACTTGGCGACTGAAGAATATTAAATATCATATATAGAGTTATATATGTACATCTAGATTATAACATGGACCAAAAGATCAACAGATCTGACTGTTTTTAATTGGAGTTTTTGTAACACTTCTATGCACTTTATATGCTCTTTTGCACTTATTATTAGTTTAGTTTTTCAGCACATTGCACTTTACGCCAAGGCCTCATTTTAATACAACATATTTATATGTATGTGTATGGAATTACCTAGTATACAGATAAGGACAGTGAGGAACTAGATTTGATTATACGGGCATCCGATAAAAACTATGGTATTAAAACATAACTATTGTCACTACCTAAACATGATTTTAATACAAGACACTAATTAATTATAAATAATTATATGTATATATAACGAATGATAATTTAAACATTGTAAAATTGAATAAATTGATATTACCGTTTCTTCGTTTATATTTACACTATTATTGTTCTTGTTATTTAATTAATGTTTTTATATGATCAAACATTATGAATTATTGGAAGCAATTGCCTTTTTTCCTAATATATTTATTATTCAATATTTATTCCTTATGACTGTCCAATTTTAACTTTGATGTTATCTGTAAATATTGGCATCAATGTAGGTTTATTCCTCTATTAATTGTTGTATCTATAATAATTATAATTACACACTTCAAAATGGCCGCCGCGTTTGTAGTACATCACAGTGTTATAGAAATAAATGTAGGACGTAATAGCTATATGTAAATGATGCCGGCTGATTAGCCAAACTGTCCAGTAGAAGGCGTTTTGCCGAAACGCGTTGACAGACATCTCATTCGGGACTCTGAATTACCTATATAAGCTAAATAAATAAATTTATCAACTAAATACGAGCGCTTTGGACTCAATTGACCTCGACACTTGGGAGATACGTGATGGGATCGGTGCAGCCGTCAGATGGCTATCAGTCCATCTGTTGAAGAAATAATATATATATATATATATATATATATATATATATATATATATATATATATATATATATAGAGAGAGAGAGAGAGAGGGAGAGAGATACATATAAATCGACACAACTAGATTATTTAGCTACATTTTTAGCTATAAATAAAAGAAGTCACTGTTCTTGTTCTTGGTGTTTTCAAACACATTGGAAACTCCAGGGACATTCCATCAATCTCATAGTACGAGTGACACTAGTTAGAGAATGAAGAGTACTCTCCCTGGATTGTAAATGGCAAGCAAACAGAAAAGAGCAGAAAGAAGTTAGTCTAATTCAGGACTGATGAAACATTTGTAGAGAAAGGACATATGAAGAAAAGCCATATGCTGCAGCTCATACATGATTGCGGGAGGAGGGCATTGAAGGAGTGCAGAAGAACAACAAAAGCAATCATTCTCACAGGTGATAAATGTTTGCGACGTCAGAGAGAAGCAAAGACCACAGTTGGTAAGTGGTTCCACATAATGTGCAACACCTCCAGTAAGCCTTGGCACTCTGCATCTAAGGCAGAGGTGTCTATCAAGGATATAGGAGCGCCGGATCACTGCAAGATTTACAAGTTAACCACTCACTGTGTTGTGAGTCCCGTTAGAGACGGTGTATAAATTATTTTATGTGGAAATACTGAAAATTAAGAAGGAATCCATTATACCGGGCACTCTTGATCTGATGGGAAAACGAAACTCCAACCCTGTAAGGTCGGTGAGCGGCAGCAGAAAGAATGACGCTGAGCCACTGATGTAGGTAAACACACACTTAGGGGGTTATAACAACTTTGGAGGAGGTGTTAATCCGTCCCGAAAGTGACAGATATACCACCAGCCGTATTACGAGTTCCATAGGATATAATGGACTCGTAATACGGCTGGTGGTATATCCGTCACTTTACCGTCACTTTTGGGACGAATTAACTCCTCCTCCAAAGTTGTAATAACCCCCTTAATTCTTAGTCTGGTCTCTGCAAACAAAGTTGCCTTTCGCGCCTCTGCCATTGCCTCTTAACCGCTCGGATACGTCAAGCCTGGGCGCTGTCATTTGGCCCACGCATGAGGGGTATGCTGAACTAAAAACCCCTGCACAAACGGTGTAGGGTGGGCTGGCCCTGACTAGGGCCGATGCTAGAAACCCCTCAAAATACATTGTCATATTGCTAGAAAAGTTAAATGTGGGATCCGAAAACTGACCATGGCAGCTGCCTAGGGGTGGGACTCCCGTCACTATTCCTTGATGTTTTGACAATATGCAAAAAAATGACTTTAATTTTCCAACCAGAAATAATTCGTGGATTTCAGACCTTAAAGGTCAGCATGTCCGTTTCAAATCCTTCAGTTGAAACTTGGACTGATGACCTCATTAGGGTTGCTAAGAACGATATCATACCATACCAGAGAATATGTCAGAACAGTTGTCAATGCAAATTGTCAACCTTTACCGTGATGTATGCATAGGAAAATGTATTTTTTACATTTGCGCCTTCCTGCACCCTTTATGCATCAACTTATTATAAACTGTAGACCTTCTTGATTGGAGAGCGATGGCTTGATCTAACCCTATGACTTAATTTCAAAACGTGTGCTAAATGAGTTAGGTGAACAGTCTGTTCTTTGAGATGTTCCTCAATTACATGATCTTCATGGTCAACAAAACACTGTAAACCAGCAGTGGTTGCTGGTGTCAGCATGACGTGAGATCCGGATGGGGGGTGAAGCCAGCAAGGAGGCAAAAGAAACAAGCATTTGCAATGCAAAGGGTCTCGCATTTCTCAGAGTTAGAGGTACTAGCAGTTGTAAACTCCCAACCGGACTTTTCTTGCCTCATTAAATGGAAAAAAAAATAGCGTGATCACGCTGCTAAACAAGCGAGATCGCGCTTCGAAAAAAGAGAAAAAGTGGTCCACAAACCGGACGGAAAATATCGAGCCTCGCATGTTTTCAGTACTTGGTTGCTGTGCTCGAGGATTGTTAACCACCGAAAAAAGGCATGACGTATGCATGCCTTCCACTAATGAAAGCAAGCAGATTTTAAAAGGCAAGCCCACGAACCAATGAAAGACACTGACGTGACATGGGCGGGTCTCCGAGCCCTTTTCTAACTACTAAAGCGTCTCGCAAGCGATACGCATGCGACGCAGGCTCGACCCTAAAAAAAAACGACAGCGTTACTGTTCGAAAACCTGGAGAGACCTTGTGGCTAAGATGAGGGAAGGCAACTAGCTGGGATGACAAGGTAACATTATTGGTCATATAATGGTGCAAAACCACAAAATGGACACCAAGAGTAGCCACATTCCTCCTGCACTTTCCACTTATCCCAGACCACAATTTAAATAGAGTTCATTGATAACTGCAAATCCTCCAATTTCATGAGGAATTTTTAATTACGGTGGGGAAGAATTTAACACAAGTCTACTCCCTATTTCCTCTACAAGTCGGGGAAATTCCAGCTACCGACGAACTGTATCTCAGGACCCATATCTTCAATATAAAGACTGGAACGTGTGATCTGTATCGGGGCTGTTTCAGGTTACAATCCTCCTGTTAGAAGAAACGTTCGAACATATGTTGTTTCCATCGGCAGGCACGCACGTACTACAAGCGAGGCGCGCTGCAGAACCAGGGTTCATAGATTTTGGCTGTCTGATTATGTGTGAAGGAAAACAAACAGCCTTGTCGCCTGCCTAAGGCTGGCTGCTTGAGAGGCGAGGCACGCACCTTGGCAAAGTAGAACAGCTCGGAGAACAGAGATGTGTAGTGTGCAGCGCCACCTCCCCTCCCGCGCAGCACTAGGCACAACCGAGAAAACCGATGGAGCGTGTACAGACAGGTAATGTTCAACCCGGGCTTTTTATTTCACGTCCTTTGGAGTTACAACAAAAGCAGCACCTGGTACACCATACGTTACCGGCATTGTAATAGTTGAAGGGCCGCCGTCTTTAGTAGCCCCCGGAAGTAGGCGTATTGTTATGCTCCTCTTGAAAATCGACGGACAGGCACAGGAATACGCACAAATACCCCAGGACAGTAATCCCCAGTAGCTCCAGGCTTTGGACGTTTAGGAAAAGCGTATTTTCTGAAGCTTTCCTGTACTCTCTGAAACTGGGGAGAGTGAAAAGCAGGCCTTTTTATTCCGCATACGTGGAATTCATTTTCATGGGAGGTGGGATCGGTAGAGGTGTAGCTATAGTGCTTCAGGTGAAGTGGTACCGGGAGTCAGAGCGTTAGGGACCCACTACCTCCAAATTCAGCGGGTCCATTTCCCCTGCTTCCATCACAGCTCAAGACACTCTTGAGAGCCATTGCTGGAAGTAATAACTGCCTTTTGGTTAACGATTTCCAGAGAGAGAGCCATGTGTAACAACAGGCAGATACTGCTGTCAAAAGGTGCAATGAGAGGATTTGGTTCTTTTTATCACGTTGAATCATCTCTATGTTAATTGTGCTGGTTAAAAAAAAAAAGACAACATAATTTCCTTAGAGTTTAAACAAATATACTACATGCCCTTGCTTCAGTTTACACTGCCCGCAAAGGGGATTTTTTACGCGGCCCTATGCCCACCTCCTGCCTGTTCTCTCGATGTCCAAACCATGAGGCTTGGAACGGAAAACATTTAGGCCCAGTAGCAAGTCAGAGGCGTTAAAAAGCAACCAAAGGAAGCCTCGAGGAGTTCTCGACCCAGCCGCTGTCAGGTTTGCCTCCTCCCATGTCCATTGGCTCTCAGGTCCTCAGCTCCTCTCATTGAGAGGACGGCAAGCTGAATGGATTGTCAGATGGAGGGAGTGTTGTATGCTAGAGTAACAGTCACCTTCGCAAGGAAAACTGAGTTACAGTCCAGAAACAGTTCTACAAAATGTTCATCTGCCATACTGGGATTCCTCAGTGAAATAAAAAAAAACGCGTCCAACTATCACACTTCATTTTCTAGGCCATGGTTAAGAGCTTTTTTCACAGAAAGTAAATCTTTTTTTATCAATCCGCTCTAGCCTCAGGGCTCCAGCCCATACCTTATTCCAGAATTTAGATTTACAGTTATGTGAAAACCTATATTAGCCATTGATCGAGATAATGGTACATGTGTAGTAGACCTTATCTGCTACGACGGACACCACACACATCCTGAACAGCCTAGGGGCTGGTTCAGGGCTGCAGAGCTAAACAGAAAAAAATATTGTTTGTGGGGAGGGATATGGACAAACGAATATTAAAAAGTAAATCAAACAAAAGTCTCCTTTCTGGAGGCTTGGAAGTATGCCATGAAAGGTTATCATTCTGGTTCTTTGCTTTCAAGTAAATGGTTTGAGGAACCTCAGGAGTTCCCAACGCTTAGCTTCTCCTGAACTCAAAAATATCTCAAGTAATTTCCATATGCCCATGCTTGTCATGCGACCGGCTCCGTGGTCCTTTGTAGATTAAGGCTAGAATATTGTGAATCAACGGTGTTAAATGCTTCACAAAGGTTTGGATTTAGGCGGCTAGGAATTTGTAAATTTTGAGAGTGTGACCAAACTCCATAGTTGGAATAACCCATTTGTTGTATGTTGCTTTAGCTCGTATGGAGGAAAGATTATCTCCTTTTCCTGCCATCTAGCCAGGAGTGATGTGCCAGAGATGTTTCTGGTGAGCTCCTCTAGACTGTAAGGCTCTTCTCCTGGGTCAGTGCATGCACGTGTAGCTTTGTTGGACTCTCTGGGTACATCAATGAGGGGAACTGTAAGGCACTGGTGGAAGAAAATAGTCTCAATGAAGGTGACATCATCCTTTGTCTTCTCAAGTATATCTCTTAACTTTATCACAGCACAATTGTATTCATTGTGTTATAGGACCCAGAAGCATTTTCTGTATCACTGTCTGATTTTATGAACTACATTGTCATCCATAAATTGTCTGAACAATTCCTAGCATTAAATGAAATGTCTAGGAGGGAGCGCTGCACTTCACAGATAAATTGAGCATTTGAGCCATGCCAAGCTCCTCAATGTCACGCCATTGCATATGTGCTTGAATACACATCAGCCAAGTCCAGAAAAGTATTTGTTACATGCCTGGACACAAGCCTGCTCTGAGTAAAGCTTGTTTGTGCATCTAGTTCTCTCATTTTTCTCCAGTAAGAAGCACAGTGGAAATGGCAGCATACTGTCAGAGTTTGTGTGGGGCTTTCTGTAGTCCATACTTTCCAACTTGCAGTATTCCTTGCGTGGTGGAACTGGTGCTATGAGCACCCTATGTACGAACACCCATGAATTGTCACTTCTATTCGACACATTTGATTTAGTCTTAGGAATTGATTTAGTCCTTGGCAGGCATCCCATCTGTTTAGTAGAGGGATACCCTCCTTCTTCCTGGCTAAGACCCACCTGGCTGCCTGCTGTGAAGAGAGCCGGCACTGTGGCATCTCCTTTCACAGCAGTGAAGCATGTCAAGCAGGTGCCATGCTTAACCTGTTTTCTGCTGGGGACGTAATGGTAACGTCTGCCAGCACAGTGCTCCTGTGCTGAGGACGTAACCATTACGTCCTGGCACATGAGCTCAGAGGGAGTAGTGCTCCCTCCGTAGGCTTCCCACCCACCCACCCAGGGCAGGGATGGAAGGGGAAGCCCTTCCCCTTCCTCCCCGACCACCCCCACCAGTGATGTCTGAGGACGTCAGCGCGCAATCGTGTGCTGACCTCATCAGAGGCCACGCGATTGGAAGAGAAATGCAAAGCCCCTAGGACCGAGAGGAACTAACCACCGGTGCAGGAGTGACCAGCAGGCGGCCCTCATCCTAGCCTAGTAGGTGGCAGGCCCGAGAAGCCCCCCCCTGTGCCCTGCCTGCATCGCCAGAGTGACCCCCGGTCCCTCCATTGACTTCAATACAAAACTGAACGCCTTGTTCAGACACTGCACCCGGCCGCCCCTGTGCTGCTGAGGGTGTATTTTGTGTGCCTGTTTGGAACCCCCCCAGTGGTCTACAAACGCCCCCTGGTCTGCTCCCCGAGGATGCAAGTACTTACCTGCTAACAGACTGGAACCAGAGCACCCCTGTTCTCCATAGGCCCCTATGTTATTTGGGCCCTACTTTGACCTCTGCACCTGAGCGGCCCTGTGTTGCTGGTGCTGGGTGTTTGGATTTGACTTGAACTCCCAACGGTGAGCTGCCTATGCCCAGGAGACTGAACTTGTAAGTGCTTTACTTACCCGAGAAACTAACCAATACTTACCTCCCCAGGAACTGTTGATTTTTGCACTGTGTCCACTTTTAAAATAGCTTATTGAAATATTTGCCAAACCTGTGTATGCTATTGTTTTAATTCAAAGTTCCATACTTATCTGTGTGAAGTACCTTACAATGTATGTACTTACCTAAATTCTGGATCTTGTGGTTCTAAAATAAATTGAGAAAATAATATTTTTCTATATAAAAACCTATTGGCCTGGAGTTAAGTCTTTGAGTGTGTGTTCCTCATTTATTGCCTGTGTGTGTACAACAAATGCTTAACACTACCCTCTGATAAGCCTACTGCTCGACCACACTACCGCAAAATAGTGCATTAGTATTATCTAATTTTTCCACTATCAACCTTTAAGGGGAACCCTTGGACTCTGTGCACACTATCTCACTTTGAGATAGTATATACAGAGCCAACTTCCTACAGTGGCCCTCCATGGTGGCTTGCACCCAGACTGTAACTTTGTAAAGGAAGTCTGGGTTGTGGGGTTCATGTCAATTCCAGTGATATGTGGGTTACACAACCTGGGAGAGGAATGAGAATCTCAAGAGGGCAGAAAACCCTAGAAGACCTTCTGCTGTACACTCAGGCTTCCATGGAGGCAAGTAAACGGGTATAAAGAGACCATAGCTAGCTCCTCTAAAAACCTAGGAAATCCTAATGGAAAGGTATCAAGTCAGTTGGAGCTGCGCAGAATCTCAAGGCAGGGGCCTAAATAATAACTGTTTGAACCATACCTTGATCCCCAGAAACTGTAAATATTTATCTTCTTTGTAATGCAGAAGACGGTCTCTTTCAGATCAGAGCACAAAACCAATCCACATCTCTAATTACAGGCGTCCTGGTAATCCAAAGAAACATCTCAAATCTTTGTTTTACAAGGAATGTTTTTAGATCTCTCAAACCCAGAATGCGTATCAACATCCCCTTTTCCTTGCTTCCCAGAGGCACGTCTTTCCTTATTCCTTTGGTTAAAAGGTTTCTACCATTTGTGGCAAATGTGATGAAAACAGAATATGTCAATTAATTTGAGCTATGGATTGCACAGCATAGAAATTAAAGTCAAGCAACCAGACAGTTATTCCTTATTCCAGTATTTGTGAGGTTTACTTATCTGAGAAAGTCTTTACCAAATTACAAGAGCAAGGTAAGGAAATTGATTTTATGCCACCCATTTCACATTATTCCTGATTCTCGGCCTGCTGAAAACTTACCTGTGCATACAGAGTTATTGTACGATGTGCCCCCAGGAAATTCAAATAGGAGTTGTCTTCGGAAATACCCAAATCAACATCTTGAGATACAGAATATGACTTTAAATTAAGGCTGTTTGGTCAAATTGTTCTGTCTAATAGAAGCAGTAGGAAGCATCTGGGGCAGCAAGCTTTTACAGTCTTCCAGCATAATGTAGTCAGTATCACAGAAACAGCAATGTGCTTTCCCAAAAAAGCAGTAGTGGATTGTCTGACAGATTTGAAGACACAGCCCTACCAACCTCCGTCCTGAATACTTTCTCAGCTAGACATTGCAATGCAGGACCAAGACAGCCATACGTATTAAATTGAAATACATATGGTGATGATAATGGCTGATATGGGCTGAACATACAAATATTAGGCAGCAAAGAAACGATTTACTGAGGCAAGTATTCATCACACCAATCCCACTATTTTGTGTGTGTGTGTGTGTGTGTGTACCTTTAGAGAAAGAGGGGGCAATCATATGCCAATCAGGCTTAGCTCTCACCCTAAACAAGCTAATCAGTCCTACTGCTAGCCCATTACCCCTATGAATAGAACACAAATAACCCAATACATTGCCTTACTTTAATCGGTCGCATCTTTCAATGGGTCTCATCTTATTTAGTTCCATATCAGAGTGAGCATGAGACTATTGTCTTGTCTTATATGCAAGTACCAATGAGGGCAATTTATTTAACAGCAAATCAGCAGTGAATGGACATTCTTCAATCAGCGGAATCACTGGTAGGTATTCTGTGTGAAGCATTGTCAAGGCCTTAATGAAATGCAAGTCTAAAACATAATGTGTACATCCTTGAGCTCAGGCTAAAATCACATGATTCTATAATCCATTAGGGGTGCCCACTGTGGCAGGCAGTATTAGCCACCTCTATGCTTCCAACTTTGTGAAGGATAACTGCCCAGTCATTCAGCACCACCCTTGAGGCAAAATAAAAGCATTTATTTGTGCAAGTTAATATATTTAGTGCTGCCTGTGTTGGATGTTACACAGTGTGGTGCTGAAAAACTAAAACGTTATGACAGCTGTTTGAAAAAGAACTTGTGAAGATCTATTTACCTTGAAAAGCAACAGGAAGGAACACTAGAGAACTCCAATTGGCAATAATTGTAACAACATAATTATTAAAGTGGTGAGATTTTTTTTAATCAATATGTAAAAATAAGTAAGAGGTACATGCTTGTCAATTCTATGTGCTCCGGCAATACTGAGTATCATGGTGTTCACAATGTGATGTGTCTCGCCCTCCTCAAAATGGGAAGTACACTCTAAAAGGCAAGTTGCTCACACTAAACACAGAAAGATATATAAAATGCAAATACCTGTTGCAGTGGCATTGTTCATGTCCTCTGAAGCCAAGGTCTTCTGAAATTCCAAATTTGTCTTTGTTCGCCTTCTCTCATCCAGTGAAGCGTTTGGAATCATATCACCAGCAAGATCTTGCTCTTCAAACATCAGTGTTTGCTGTTGTTTATCTAGGACCTGGCCCAGGTCTGGGATAGATTTTTCTAGGTCACCATGACGCTGCTCTATGGTCACTTCCAGTTCATGAACTGCAACTTGCTCTCCAGTCACTGCGTCTTGATCACCACTTAGTTTCTCCTGTTGATTAGGGACTTCTTCTTGGCTTGTACTTAGTTGCTCAGTTTCTCCTGAGGTTGGTTCCTGATCATCGGGTTGAATACGTTCAGCTGTAACAAGAGGTTCCTGGTGCATATCTGGTTCTTCCTTTTGCTCCAGAGATTCTTCTTTGCCAGTACTTGGTTGTTCCATTTCTTCTTGGGTTGGTTCCTGATCGTCATGTGATAACCTACCCTCTGTAAGACTAGATTTCTGTTGTGTGCTTGGTTGTTCTTGCTGCTCGGATGCATCTTTTGGATCTATGTGTGGCTGTTCCTGTTCCGGCTCCTGATCAATACTTGGTTCTTGTGCAGGTTCTGTCTGGACTTCTGTTGGCTCGTTAATATTTGTGTCAGATGTTTCAGCTGCTATTGTAGGCACTTCCTCCACAGCCTCTTCGTCCATTTTTGTTTCACTTGAAGATGGTGTTCCTGGATTCTCCATCCACCTTAAATGACTAACATATAAACAAACATAAACAAATAAATTTCACTGCCCACCATAATGCATTGTTACATAATTCTGCCTAAAGCGTAGTACGTGCTGAGGTACTGCAAGGAACCCCAGACGAAGTTAGGGCCATATGTACAAAATTTAGGAACTGTGATTTCCTAATTGTAATTCTTACTAAATCACAATTAGGAAATTGCAATTCCTGATGTAAAAAAAAAAAAAAAAAAAAAAACTTACAAATGTTAGATAGTGATTCCTAATGGGGCACAAATCAACCTAACTCGTGAATATTAATGAGGTAGGGTGCAATTTGTGACCCATTAGGAATCACAGCCATCACAGGGATGGTGGCCTGCTGAGGTCAGCAGACCACCATGTAGGTGATTGCTTGTCAATTAAGCATTTTTAATGCAGCCCGTTTTCATTAAAGGGAAACAGGATATGTTTAAAACGAAAAAAATGAAATTTTCAAGCTTCAGTTTTGAAGAGTAGGCAGTGATTAGTGGGATCACTGCCTGCTCTTAAAAAATATTATTTTTCCATTCTCAAAGGGGATGGTGTCCCTCTAATACCTCTTCCCATTTGCGAATGGGTTACCATCTCCTTCAAGGAGTCAGAAAAGTATTACTGTTTTGCGATCGAAATTCTTAATACATTTCATTCACATTCAATATTTGTAAGGGACGCCCATAACATCCCCCTTACAAATACCAAGTTTCAAACACAAATTGCAATTTGGTACCATGTTACCGAATCGCAATTTGTGCTTTCTACATATGGCCATTAGAATCGGATATTAATTGTTAAAATCTAATAGCAATGATCTCACAAATGGGAAAAACTACCATAATTCACTATGAAGCAGCAAACTTCTAATTAGCGAATACAGAAATGTTTTAATATACTTAGGTTTCATTTGCAATGGTATTTTATAAAAACATTTAATTTTTGTGAATATGCCATGAGAATGCTAATGCAATAAAACAAAAACTACAGAGTGTTCAGATGTGGGACCCTACATGCATTTACACTAAGGGGGTCATTCCGACCCTGGCGGTCATAGACCGCCAGGGCCGGGGACCGCGGATGCACCGCCAACAGGCTGGCGGTGCATCCGGGCCAATTCTGACGGCGGTAAAGCCGCAGTCAGAAAAGGGAAACCGGCGGTTTCCCGCCGGTTTTCCCCTGGCCTGTAGAATCCTCCATGGCGGCGCTGCAGGCAGCGCCGCCATGGGGATTCCGACCCCCTTCCCGCCAGCCTGGTTCTGGCGGTTTTGACCGCCAGAACCTGGCTGGTGGGAACGGGTGTCGTGGGGCCCCTGGGGGCCCCTGCAGTGCCCATGCCAATGGCATGGGCACTGCAGGGGCCCCCTAACAGGGCCCCACAAAGATTTTCAGTGTCTGCATTGCAGACACTGAAAATCGCGACGGGTGCCACTGCACCCGTCGCACGCCTTCAACTCCGCCGGCTCCATTCAGAGCCGGCTTCATCGTTGAAGGCGCTTTCCCGCTGGGCCGGCGGGCGGCCTCCTGGCGGTCGCCCGCCGGACCAGCGGGAAAGCCAGAATGTGCACCGCGGTCATTTGACCGCGGTGCGGACATTCGGCGGCTCCCGCCGGCCCTGCGGTTACCGCGGCCGGCGGGAGTCGGAATGACCCCCTAAATATGCTAACAGTTTATGTGCATTAGCATTGCCACTGAGGACTGTTGCCTGCCAGCAAGACACAGTCAGATAGTACACTGTCGGTAATCATTACGAGGCACTGACTAGCTGAACGCTGTGTCTTTTAGAAGAGTGTGTGCACTTCCAATGCACACTTCAAGAGTTCTTAGGTTGGCCACATGTACTTCCAATACATATGGTTAAGATTTACCCAGCAGGCCACCTCCAAAGTGTACTTTCAAGGTCTTCGAAAGGCAGCAGGACAGCTGCAGCAGATCGCAATATGCAGGACACTGATTAGGTTGTCACAGCTTTCCTGAAACCACATAGCAGGGCATGTCTTAGTAGAATCCTGTTAGAAATGGGGTCTTTTTTTGGCACTCCAAGCAAGGACTCTCACTCTAGTCAGGGTAAAAGAGAATCACCCTCAGCTAACCCTGCTTAACCCCTTGGTAGCTTGGCACGAGCAGTAGGCTTAACTTCAGAGTGCTAGGTGTAAAGTATTTGTACCAACACACAGAGTAACTTAATGAAAACACTACAAAATGACACATCACAGGCTTAGAAAAATACAAAATATTTATCTAAACAAAACAAGATCAAAACGACAAAAATCCACAATACACAAGTCAAGTTATCACTTAAAAACCAAAAAGGGTCTTCATGTAGTTTTAAACACAACGCTAACGCTGTTAGCATGAAAATGTACCTTGGGTGCGTCAAACAAAAACCCACACGGGCGAATGTGCGTCAAAAAGGGCTCCAGGTGCTGGCAGAGGGAAGTCTTTGCTATCCCTGAGACTTCAAACAACAGGTGGCAAGCCCTTAATCAAGCCCTTGGAGATCTTCACAAGAAGGAAGGCAGCACAAAGCCCAGTCTTTGTCCTCTTAGCACAGGCAAAAGCAGCAACTGCAGGATAGCTCCACAAAGCACAGGCAGGGCAGCTTTTCTTCCTCAGCTTTTCAGCTCTTCTCCAGGCAGAGGTTCCTCTTGGTTTCCAGAAGTGTTCTAAAGTCTGTGGTTTTGGGTGCCCTTCTTATTCCCATTTTGCCCTTTGAAGTAGGCCTACTTCAAAGGAATGTCTCTCTTGATTGTGAAATCCTGCCTTGCCCAGGCCAGGCCCCAGGCACACACCAGGGGGTTGGAGACTGCATTGTGTGACGGCACGCACAGCCCTTCCAGGTGTGAGTGACCACTCCTCCTCTCCCTCCTAGCACAGATGGCTCATCAGGAAATGCAGACTACACCCCAGCTCCATTTGTGTCACTGTCTAGTGAGAGGTGCAACCAGCCCAACTGTCAACTGACCCAGACAGAGAATCCACAAACAGGCAGAGTCACAGAAATGGCTTAAGTAAGAAAATGCTCACTTTCTAAAAGTGGCATTTTCAAACACACAATCTTAAAATCTACTTTACTAAGAGATGTATTTTTAAATTGTGAGCTCAGAGACCCCAAACTCTACATGTCTATCCGCTCCCAAAGGGAATCTACACTTTAATCATATTTAAAGGTAGCCCCCATGTTAACTAATGAGGGACAGGCCTTGCAACAGTGAAAACGAATTTAGCAATATTTCACTGCCAGGACATATAAAACACATTACTATGGGGGTCATTCTGACTCCCGCCGGCCGCGGTATCCGCAGGGACGGCGGGAGCCGCCAGAATACCGCTGCGTGGTCACAAGACCGCCGCGGGTATTCTGGGTTTCCCGCTGGGCTGGCGGGTGACCGCCAGAAGGCCACCCGCCAGCCCAGCGGGAAACACCCTTCCACAAGGATGCCGGCTCCGAATGGAGCCGGCGGAGTGGAAGGGGTGCGACGGGTGCAGTTGCACCCATCGCGATTTTCAGTGTCTGCATGGCAAGGAGGAACCAAATAGGTTCACTGCCGGGAAGACCTTTGACTAAAGTTTCCCTACGAGGTCCATTTGTCTCCTTACCCTCATGAGGCTTAAAGTAGGGCACTACTAAAGAAATGCAAATATAAGAGACAAAGTAGGTTGGTATGTATGGCATTTATGAGTATGGTGAATGAAAGTTTCACAATTGAATGCACACAAATAGGATACTAATGGGATCCTCGTGATGTGCTGACGAAAGCCAACTAGCCCAGTGCAAAAAGAATAGATGATTGACGGAATGCTGAACAAATCAAACATTCACCCCGAGTCACAGATCTGGGTTAAATCCATCATTTATTTTGCCAACCATGCCATTCCAGTTTGGACCGAGCCATATGCAAATCAGTCTTGACCCCGCACCCCATGGAAACAGTCCAGCCCGAACTGTTCTTTTTACATTTGTCCCCCTAAGTGGGAAGGGTATGCCCAGACGTGGGTCCCATGCTCACTGTGCCACTGGATACAAGCTAGCCTGGCTAATGAGGGATGATTCCACGAAACCAGTCCGAGGATGCTCATTTCCAGTCCAGGGAGGATGCGTTGATGAAGAAACCCACCCTCTGTATCCCTGGGTCAGCATGTTCCAGATATTATACAAATGCCTCACTGTTCTTGCTGGCTTTCATCAATAACCAAAGAGCTCCCTTGGCTATCAAGGTTGAGCCCATCCTGATACATTAGGTATCTGGACAAGGATTCTATGATTAAGCATGCCACTTGGAGTCCCAGTGGGTGAGGGTCCTTTTAATACCATAGGATCATCTCCTTGGGGTGGTACAGAGAGATAGCCTAAGCACAGTAGAAGTTTCCCCCTATTGTTTTGGAATGGTTAGATGTTTGCGAAGAGGAGTGAACCCTGTATCACTTCTCACTCCCTCCTTCTTGGAATATATTATCGCTACTTGGTACACATCCAGTAAGGATCTGTCCTGTGCCCTCTCACCATCTCTTTACATCTCTTCTCTCACCATCACTTCCTTCACTTTTGAGAAGATCTCTATGCAGATGAAACACAAACCTTTATCTTTAAGAACCTCTTTCATTCCTCATCTTCAGGCACGAATCGTAAACTGTCTCACAGCATCCACCACTGGGTGACTCTCTGGTCACTTACGTTACATTCGCCGAAAAATAAATAACCTATTTTCTGAAACATCAGTACCTGTCCTCGGCCAGAATCGTTGAACACTTTAACCCCTCAAAGAGCATGAAATTCTTCTTATCTAACAACTTAGTCAGATTTTAATTATTGCCCCTACAAAATGGCTGTTCAAACCTACTACACAAACAAGATACTGATTCCCTTAACAACATGCACTTCAATACTCCTAATTAAGGCAGGAGATTTTTCAGTAATAAAAGAAGATATTTTAAGTTTCTCCCAATGAAAATGTTTTGACTTCAATGCAAGTTAATCATAAAACTATATTCTACTGATTGTTTTTCTAAATTTTCTTCTTGAGTGTACCCAAATATTGGCATGCCTGGATAGTCCTAAGACTAATGCATGCAAGCACAGTCCTTAAATTTGACTGCTCTAAGTCTACTGGTAGGTCCCAGACTATATTTTTATGCCACCAGATAAGGTGCTAAACTCTCTACCAGGATTCTAAAATCTTCCCAGACACATTCCCCCCTCACATTACACAGCCCCCCTCATATTACAAAGCCAGGTTAGCTTGATATAACCCAGCACAAGAGCCCTTTATAAGCTATACTTCCTAGTTTCTTCACTACAGAGTAAGTATGTCCTAACTTGTAGCCTACACTAAGCTTGCCAAACCCTTCTAATCACCATCTAAAAATCCATGTGGAACATCTAGATTTCAGTCCTCCTATCTGCAAGGTCCCTCTGCAAATGAACTGCTAAAGTCAGTTCAATTTCTCTGCTCATGTTAAAGACTACTTTCAAGGAACACTTTATCTTACAAGAATCACCATAATTAACCACACTTTACCATTACTTAGACACAAACCAGATCGTTAAATAAGCATATAGGATAAATGTCAAAAGGCAACAATGAAGGTATTTAGAGCATGTGTCCAGTGCCAGGCGCGCTCACATACCATCAGTTACCCTCCCTGGAATACAATTTATGATGACATTGTGTAAGTTTTTTTTAATGCGCAATAATGGATGACAAATAAGATGTGTGTACTAATGACTTTTATGATGAATATATTCTGAACCAATGGATTCATGATGCTGCACATGAAACTGTTTTATTCTAAAATTTAGAAGTGTGTTTATTATTGTACTTTAGTTATATCACATTTTTGTGAGAGGTTCCATTTTATTAAAATAGATGCTGTTTCTAGTGATCGGCTCATCTTGCTCCAGCTCATTACCCCTCCTAATCAATGTCCACTGAGAGTCTTCTAGCCCCACATTTTCCATGCAGCACAGTGTATTATGACATAGTAAATTTCCTTGGAGAGTGTGTATTGTGAATGAAACTTTTCATGGTGTTCCTGATGTATCATTCTGAAAGACACTTCCACTGGAAGTTCCAATGTAGGCCTTAAAACATACTAGTGCCTGAGCCCTTGTTTGAGAATGTTTTATGATGGATTTTACATCTCCAAGCTACTGTTACTGTGAAGGCTAACAGAAGGATTTTTCTACCTTAGAAATGGGTTAGTGCTAACGAGTCTTAAAATTACGATCCTGCTTTTGATTTGTCCAATGTGAGGGAACAATGGTCAAGTCATGCCCAATCTGCAGTTCTGCTAATTGTTTATGCGTAAAATGTGTATAAAAGCCCCGGGTGTTGTGGGTTGGTGTGACTCCTCATTTACCTTCCGAAACTCTGATTTACTATAGACTTTTTCTTCTCTTTTAGGATGTTGTCAGTTCACCTTATGGGCCTGGCACTTAGATTGTTGGGAGGGTTTCTTGCTTAATTAAGTTTTAAGACTTCTGATCTCTGATATTGCACTCTGTTTCTGAGCCTTCATGGCAGATACTGTATTCCTCTGTATGGCTCATATCTGGAACTCAGTTATTGAGTGGTCCCAGTTACTATTTGATTTTACTCTGCTACATTGATAGGCTTTATGTTGTGGAGGGTGGTGACTTTTACCGCAAGATCAAGGGTACTGGAGCCAAAGTCCCAGGGGTAAATTTTGGGTTGTTTGAGGTATTGGGGTTCAGTGAATTATTGGAGTTCGATCTCCCACAATATATATACACAATTGTTTGGAAGTATCCATAACAACAAATAAGAAGCTCACAATAGTCAACAAATTATACTGAACATCAAATGTATTGTATTTATTTAGTCCAGTACAAATATAAATGGAAATCCTTTATACGCCACAATGAACAGCCTTGTAGAATGTAGACAAATGTCACCCCTCGCAGCCAACACGTTGCACAAGCAAAGTCGACATTATCAAGGCAAGCCCATTAATTATAGACTGCAACCTGTGCTCCATCAGGGCCGCATTGGCCAGGGTTCCACTGGCCATTTCTCCAGCAGCTGCATTTTGAAGCCATTCTTTCATGTCTTCTCACAGAACTAATTAACTGACACCACATTTCTTCAACATACAGCTGTACTAATTAGAGGAAGTGTAAGGGCCTTTAAGGTTTCTTACGTCCTACAGTTATTCATAATTATCTCATTATTTAACACCCACCTATCATCTTACACGGAGCGTGCTCTACATTTACCCGAACAAAACCACGATTGGCCAGTGACTCTCTGACAGATACACCATTTCTTGTCGAAATGCTTCCGCTGTTGACAAATACGGTGCTAAATGCTAAAGTTGGGACGTAATATTGCTGACGGTAATCGCCATGGCCAGTGGGTGAGCTTGTTCGGAATTGGCCCCATGCTTATGTTGTATGACTAATGGGTTAAAGTAGCACGAACTGTTGGTACGAACATAAATACAAATTGTGTTTTTGTTCCGACACTTTTTATCAAGACATTGTTATACACCGCGCGTACAGTAAGCCCACGCCTCGCCGCCCTTCTTGATTTCTGCGTGTATTACAGCTTGCGGACTGAACGACCACGAGCATGCCAGTGAGACGTTAGGCCTCTGAATCTAAACGGTGTGGGTGCGTTTCTTCGTCAAGAGGTTGCTGTTTTAATTAAACGTAAATCCATAAAACGGGGCTTGCTGGCGGAGTCGATAAATCAACATAGGCACAAACTTTCAGGAGTAACCTTGATTTCTAAACAGCATGGTGGGCCGATGTTGGACTGCCACCTACTGGCCACTGGACAGAACTGACAAGAGTTTAAATACCTTAATTTAATGCTTAACCCCTCTGTCCTGCGGAATTAATATTTTCATACACATGACCATGGCCATAAAGCAAACGCCACCAAGGTATGAGGAACTGGTAAAGGTAATAACGTGTGAAAATCTCATCACTATTATTTGCACATTAATATACACTACAGCTCATCTCTGTGTGTAGAAAGTAATCCAATGTCCCGACATGAGCGTGAAGTGTTAATCTCAATAAAATAGGCATGGTTTATGCATGATGGCACTACATCAACTTCAGTCTGGGTGGTCAAGGGTGCTATCTGTGGCATGCTTTGTGGTACCTATGGGATTGAGTGCCCTTGCTATGTCTTAGAGTTCATGGGGGTCGGGACAGGAGCAAACGAACAGGTTTGTACTTCATGTCATTTCCAATCCTTTCCCTCCTCCCCCACAGCCCCTAAACAACCAGTAGGCTTACTAGTGGCTGGGAAGAAACAGTTGGCGCTCCTGGCCCAAGGGCAAGGGGCTTATGTTTTCACATCTCCCGGGACTTTCCCAAGGACCTTGGAAGGGTGTAATATGCCCGATCCTTCCATCTTACACAAAGGAAGAAGTCAGAAACTTGCATTTGCACCAGGGCAGAAGAAGTATGCTGCCCGGTGATGCGTCAGACTCCCAGCTTCCCTCCCAGATGGATGCTTCCTGAACCGGTGGCCAGACAATTACATACCGCGGGGTGACCTCCCCTGAACTTTCACAAAGTATTGTAATCCTTTTCCTTTGTAAGCCATAGCAATTGTAGATCTTACCCACCTGTTCAGGGACTGGACAGATGGTCTCAAACCCTTCCTGAAAAGGCTGAAATTAACAAACAAGGATTCTCCCCTTACCAAAGAAGAGACTCGATTTACGTATACTGGTGCTGCTTTTCTAACATTCAAAGAATGAACAGATTCCTGATTTGCTGATGAAGGATTAGGAACAAACTGAAGTAAAATCACTTTCTGCTTCTCTTAAAAAGAAGATAGCACTTTTGGCCTAAACAAAGGCCCCTGTCTAAGAAATAGTTTCTTGGAAAAATCCTCAAATAAGATGGTCTAAATAGAAGAGCCCCCACTTCTCCAAGCTGAGGTTATGGAAACCCCCCAAAAAATATATATCTTCCATGTCAAAAAAAATGTAGGGTAGCAGATTCCAGTAGTTCGAATGGGTACTTCTGGAAGGAATCTAAAACAAAATGAAGATGCCAGTCTGGAGCCAGCTTTCTTTTTGAAGGTCCAGATGTCTAAAAACACAGGTTTCAATGAAAACCACCGCACCCCAAGGTTCTCTAAGGTGTATAAAAGCCTTTACAGCAACCAACTGCAGCCTTAAGGTGGAAGAAGCCAAACCTACTCAAAACACATCCTGAATAAAAGAGAGTAGAGACAGGAAATAAAATCGAAATTTCAGTGATAACGCCATCTTCAAAATGACTATAGGAGACAAGAGTAAAAACTTATCTATACTTTTGTCCCACAATGGCAAGATTCCTCGAAAAACGCTTTCTCTGCAGACCGCCCCTCTCAACTTCTAGGAATTAAATCATATTTTTTCCATGGTCAACTGGCTGAGAGAAGAGTTCACAATAGGAGAGGGACAATTTGAAAGGATCCACTCCTGACATGTCCCCATCGGATGACGAAGTGGGAACCAAGAGGAGCGTGACCAGAAGGAAACAACCATTATCCCACAAGCTCTCTCTCTCTTGATCTTCATTAAGACACCTAGGGTCAGAATGAAAGGGGAAAGGCATAGACAAAATCTTGAGGCCACTGGCGAGATACAGCCAGTGCACAAGCCGGTTCCTCCCTGTGTCTGGAAACAAATCTGTGATTAAAAAAAGAGGTTTCACTGCCCCAAATCTTTTGTGAGTCCAACATGACTCCCCATTTGTAGCCACTTGCAGCCATCGTGATGATCCTTGTTTAAGCAGACCTCAAGGGAGTCCCTGCTACTATATACAAGGGGTTGAGCTACTAATATGTTTCTAGGCTGACTTCCTCAGATATAGGAAGGGGAGTATCTAGATCCTTGGAGACCAGTTTACAGAGCTTTAGAAGATTTCCAACAAAAATCACAATATGGAATCTTGCCTAGGGAATGATGAGAACAATTTCTTCCCTGACTACCTGAATTTGCTGCCAATTCCTTGCCTTTGATTTCTTGTGGGCCTTAACAACAGAAACACAAGCCTGAGTTTTTCACTTTCTCGTTTCCGGAAGCAGTACCACTCCCAAATCTGTCCAAAACTTTGTTCAGATGAACTTCGTATTCTGAGAAGAAAGTAGGCTTTAGTTTTTCCAGTTTATGAGGAATACATGCTTTCAGAGCAGGGCTCCCTCAGTTTCCAGGTGGGATATTGTTGGTTGTATTAAACATGCATGAGTCATCCGGTTGTTCAAATAAGGGTGAACTGCAATACCCTGATTGTCCAATGGAGCGACCAAAGGAGTCATTACTTTCTTAAACACCCTCAGTGCTTATGTCAGGCCGAACAGGAGGTCACATACCTATAAGTAGTGATCCTGCATGCCAAAACAGAAGTCTATACAGTATCCATGTTTGAAAATATTCATCATCCAAATATCCGAGACCTACCACTTAAGCTGCTGTGTCTCATGTTCCTTGATAGCCAGGAGCACTGTCCCTTTGGTTTGAAGCTTGTCTATTTGATGCCAAATATTTGTAATCTCTGCATGGTTAAAACGTCTCCTTCTTTTAGCTGGTTAGTGTCTGTGTCCTTGGAAGAAGACCCCAAAATATTTGATTTCCCTTTGTAAGGAAAGAGATGCTTGTGATCCTTGGATGCCTTTGTTACCAAGATATCCAGCTGGTTCTCAAAACAACTTGACCCCAGAAAAGGGAATCTTTAATAAAGCTGCCTTTTCAAAAATTTCCACCTTCCAATCCCTGCTCAAAATTTGTCAGCAGCAGCCATAGCTGATTCCCTGAGTTCTTAGCAAGCTATGTCTGATGGGAAGCTTGGACCACCATCAGTCTTTTTTAAAGACTGTTTTATCCACAGCATCTGAAGGCAGAAAGTCCGATAGACCAACTGCAATTGCCTCTACCAGAATAGAAACAATAGAATCAATCTTGACATTATGCAGAAGAACTGAATCTGTATTTTCCAATATATACTTTTTCTGTAGAAATCCCTACACTGTCAAATGATTAAAATCCTTCCACTCTCTCAATATTAGGAGTTGAATCCTCTTGTGCAGATGCAGAGCAGGACCTGAGGAACCTTCACATTGTGGGATAAGAGTTGACGATCTATCCTCTATAAGCTCCACTGCGGGAAAGCCTAGACTATACCTCAGATTGTATCAAATATTTGCATGGAGCAAGGAGATGGGGCGCTGGGGGCAAGGCTGAGTAAGATGACCACATAAGCATGCCTTGCAGGAGCTTCTGGCCCAGACAGCACAATCCTTCATTATCCTGACAATCCCTGAAACAAAATTGGTTGATTTGGCAGCAGCAACACTAGGGGCTATCCCCATGGGCCTGTGGATGTTTGGAGGGCTTGCATGTATAAAACAGTGCCAGTAGAAGAGGGAATGGGTCCTGGCCCTTGTGGTCTCAGAGAGGGAGCCAGCCTCAGCCCCGGGTCACAGACGCACAAAAACTGCTGGGGCACCTCATGCAGGCCCGAGCTGGGACCGCCTGCAACAGTGGCAGCAGCAGCAACTGTGGCAGCTGAGGGCCATTGCAGAGCATTGAGGGAATCGTGCAGCGGTCGAAGAACTTGAACGGAGACCCTGCAGGAGGGAGTCGGAGCCTGACGTGGCGTGCTGCTTGATTCGAGCGCACGCACTGGGCTTTTTAGTCGACAGACAGAGCCTGCAGAGATGTGGCAGTGAGGCACAGGCAAGCCAGGGCCTGCTAGAACAGCAGAGGTCTTCCGGCAGCGAGAGGAAGACGACAAATGGAAGAGTACCCCTATCGTGGGGACCTGCCAGCATTGTTGGCTGCAGGAGATCCCTGCTGAGGTAGGCGCACCAGCTGGCGGGTTGTCCTCGGCTAGAAGCAAAGGCATCCAACAGCGAGTGCTGCAGAGCAGAGATGGGACAGCGAACGTGGTGGCGAGTCGTGAGCTGGCAAGGTAAAACAATTTTCAACAAAATAAAAAAGAAAGACGGCCATGGCTTGAGGGTCCACTTGGAGAAATTAAACTCTATGAGGCATAATCTGCTGTAGAACGTAAGAGGGCAAGTGGCCTAAAAGCACGCTGCATAATAGAAGTGTTGGAGTCACTAGGTGTGGCTGGTGAGTGACTGTGGAGCGCTAGAGGGGAATACGCCCCTCGGAACACATTACAGTATTGCACTAAACACTATGGAGAACACACGCACCATACATATTGAGGGGTGCCTGACCCAAAACTGAAGTGGACCCAAAACTGAAGCAGAGGGGCCCCCGGATGATAATCAGAGGCAAAACTAGAGGGACTTAGGCCTCCTGTGATTGAGACTGCACTTGAGCCGTAGGGCATACAGACCTAGTTATACACCCTGATTACTGGCTACGTACTCAGGAGTGTGTACTCTGAGCAGCGGACTAGTGCCAGAATAACACAGGATACACCTTTGAGGCCTTGCTGACCACAGGCTCCTTCCCTGAGGAGCAAGTGTTCTTAAGAAAACTTGCTGGGCCAGAGGGCCACACATCTAAAAGAGTTCAGAAAGCTAGATACCCAGTAACACAAGCCTGTCTCTGGAATGGAGCTTCGACACCAGCGACCACATCAGAGGTCATAAGTCACTATGGGGAAAGATAAACCTGTGAGAGGGGCCCAGACAAACAACATTGTAGAATATATGGTATTAGGCCACAGACAGCTGGACACTAACCAGGATGCTCCTCGATCTTCAGAATGGAGAGAACCAATGCAAGGCACTGATAAAATACTGGAAGCTATAAGAGAACCTTGTGAGGCACTCAGAACAAAAATGGATACTATGGCCATGGATAATAATCACTTGTGACTAGATCTTCGAAAAGTAGTCTAAAGAGCTACTGAAGAGGAGGTAGCCACTATCCAGACCATGGTGCAGGAATTACAGGCAACGGTGGCAGGCCTGGGATGTAGCACAACCCAAATAGATGAATACATCGAAGATGCAGAAGGCCGTTCTAGACAGAACAGTCTATGATTTCTAGGATTTCCTGAATGTGCTGAGGACCCTTCGGCAGAACTGTTCTAAGAAGACTGGATACCGTACATGATGCCCGCAATCTGACTTTCCACATTTTTCACTGTGGAATGGGCACACAGAACTTTGGGACCATAACCTTGGACGGGGGGCCCCTCCAAGGGCAATTATAGCACAGTTATTTAGCCATCGAGATAGGGCCATCATCCTTCAGTACGTTCAAGCGCATGGCCCTCCTCAATATGAGGCTACCTCAATACAGATTTTTCCAGACTACACCAAGAGGGTGCAGGACCTCTGCAAGACTTTTTTTCAGTCAAGTGGAGGATGCAGAAACAGAATATCAAATATACCCTGATTTTTTCCGCACAACTCGGAGTCCAATATGAAGGAAAGGTTCACTTCTTCGAGACCCCACAAGAAGCTGCTGACTGGATGGGTTTCCTGGGTCTGAGCAGAGAGCGATTCAGAGAATGTTGTGGGCCAAGACGTAGAGGCAATCAGTGAACTAATCACCAGTGGGGGGCATCCTCTCAACCACAAGGTACACCCCAAAAACACAGTGTGGAACAGATCATCGTCTCAGAAGATGGAACACTACAGACAGAAAGTGACTAAACAGAAACACAAAACCCTTTCACCCCGCTGAGCCAGTTGCCAGAATCCTCAGAACCAGATGTTATGATGGGCTGAGGAGCCCGAGGGGCTCTTTGAATGGATAAGGGGGTTTGGGTCAACAGGTAAGGAAGGGGGAAGTGAAGGGGGGCACAGCAAAGGACAGAATTATTACTGAGCCAAGTAAATGTTGCAAATAGAAAATGCTTAAATCATCAAGAGTGAAGTGAATTATCAGGGAGTGGAATAGAGTCCGGGTTGGTGGAGTCTGGGGCCCAGGCCTCAGTCGATTGCAGAGCTCTTTTTGGGGGCTCACCACGAGCAGGAACTGAGGTCTCGGTCAGTTGCTACACCAAGTGAACAATAATAATTTGAACCAAGATTAGTTGTTTTGAGGAAAGGGAATTTGGGGCGGGGTTTATGACCCACTTGACCGATGGTTGAGCAGGAGTGGTTCAGTGGCTACTGCTCATGAGGGGAGGGGGGTTAGGTGCTTATTATTCAATGTTTGTTGGTTCAGCTGTAGTTACCAGCAAATCTGCGCTTTGCTTTTCAGTTTGACGAATATGCAAGTCTGCAGTCATTTCTATATTCTGTACTTAGGAGGGGAGCTTCCAAGTTGAAGGTTAAAGCAGAAAGAGATTCGGACCAGTGCCAAGGGTCACGAAGAGGGGGCCAGAGTTGTACCACATGTCTAACATGAGCCTTGGGTCAGAATATAAGATTTAACCTGAAACGCAACAGCCATTGCTTACCTTAGTCGCTACAGGGTAGCAATAGCATTCCGTCAAGAGACACATTTGTGGTGAGATGCTCTCAAATCACTACAGAGATGATGGTGAGGCAAGGTAATTGCCACATCATATTCCAATGGTGCGAGGGGAACTTTAATCTGGATAACCCTGGGGACCCCCTTTCAATCCGCTAGGGTTGTAAAAAACACAAAAAGGCGATACACTATCCTGGAAGGAACATTAGATGCTCAGATACTGTGTTTCATCAATGTTTACGCACCCAACACAGATGACAGGGATTTCTGGGATCATTAATCGGGCTGCACTACAGCATCCATTTTAGGACATCCTCATTCCTCACTCCTCATCCCTACTTCTCATCCCTGCTTCTCATCCCAGCTTCTCATCTATCATCCCTGCTTATCATCCATCGAACATCATCCCTACTTCTCATCCATCATCCCTGCTTCGCTTTTATCATCCCTACTTCTCATCCATCATCCCTACTGCTCATTCATCATATATCATCCCTACTTCTCCTTCATCATATATCATCCCTACTTCTCATCCATCATCCCTACTTCTCATCCCTGCATCTCACCCATAATCCCTACTTCTCATCCATCATACATCATCCCCACTTTTCCTCCATCATCCCTGCTTCTCATCCATCATTCCTACTTCTCATGCCTCAGCCATCATCCCTACTCTTCGTCCATCATCCCTACTCCTCATTCCTCAGTCATACCAACACATCTTCAGTTTTATGAAACACACATTCACACTGATTGGTTGGGAACAGCCAATCAGAGTTATGAGAGAGAGCTGCATTCTATTTCACTGAAAAACAGCCTTCTCATTGCACATGGTGGGTGAAGAGGGAGGAGAGGAAATGCAACTGTGTGTTTGTTTCCAGAGAATTCAAGGCTGCACAATATTTCATTTTATTTAACTAAGTGTTTTTCTGATTACACAGGCCTCTGCAGAAAGCTCTGCTGGTTCGGGAAATACAGGGAGACCCAGCTTGGGCCATAAATCAGCTCTTGGAGATAGGGTTATAGACGTCATCTAAAATTCAACCGAAACCTTTCTGGTTTCAGTTTCATATGTATCAGTGTGAAGGTGTGTTTCATAAAACTGAAAATGTTGTGGTATGACTGAGGGATGAGGAGTAGGGATGATAGATGAGGAGTAGGGATGATGGCTGAGGCATGAGAAGTAGGAATGATGGAAGATGGATGAGAAGTAGGGATGAGAAGCATGGATGATGGATGAGAAGCAGGGATGATGTATGATGGATGAGAAGCAGGGTTGATGGAAGAGAATTAGGGATGATGGATGAGAAGCAGGGATGATGTATGATGGATGAGAAGCAGGGTTGATGGAAGAGAATTAGGGATGATGGATGAGAAGTAGGGATGATGGATGATGGATGAGAAACTGGGATGATGGATGAGAAGTAAGGATGATGTTTGATGGATGAGAAGTAAAGATGATGTATGAGAAGCAGGGATGAGAAGTAAGGATGATGGAAGAGAAGTAGGGATGATGGATGAGGAGTACGGATGATGGATGAGAAGTAGGGATGATGGATGAGAAGTAGGGATGATGGATGAGAAGCAGGGATGATGGATGAGAAGTAGGGATGATGGATGAGAAGCAGGGATGAGAAGTAGAGATGATGGCTGAGAAGCAGGGATGAGAAGTAAGGATGATGGAAGAGAAGTAGGGATGATTGATGAAAAATCGGGATGATTGATGAAAAGTAGGGATGATGGATGGGAAGTAGGGATGATGGATGGGAAGTAGGGATGATGGATGGGAAGTAGGGATGATATATAATGGATGATTAGTAGGGATGATGGATGAGAAGCAGGCATGAGAAGCAGGAATGAGAAGTAGGGATGAGGAGTGAGGAGTGAGGAATGAGGATGTGCTAAAATGGATGCCGTACTGCACAGATTTCACCAAACACTGAGATTATCCTAGCGGGCAACTTTAACTGTACACTATATGGGGATATGATAGACACCCCCTCGGCTGGGAGTGAAACCCCATACAAGAGCAGCGTTACAACAAACGCTGCATAGCTTTGGTTTGATTGACATATGATGGTAGTGTCACTCTAACACACGCACATATTCTTTCGGTCTCCAGTGCTCTAGCAATCACTGCGTCAATCAGCACTTCCTGGATTTACAGCACCCTCCTCTGGAATGCTCTTGTCCTGCGGGAGAATCCTCACGGTCTACACTTATGGAAAACCTTATTCTCCATGGGCAAAACAATAATGAACCACAGCAGAAACCTTCAGCAGGAACTTGTAGAGTGTAGAATATCGGATTTGAATCCAACAGACCATTGGTTAGATCTCAAAGAATCAAAAAGGGGGATATACAAAACCTCTCCCTATTCACTGGTTAAAAATAAATAATTGGATTCCTATGAAACTTTTTTAATCCTTTTGATTTGTTGACCCCCTTACTAGGACTAAAACAACTGTCCTGCAAGCCTGTGAATAGTATAAGCTAATTATCTCACTGAGCTATGCATTCTGGGCCTAGGTAGAAATGCTACATACTATTCACAAGCATGTAGACATTCAAACCTTTGAAGAGAGCTCTGTTCAGCTCCTCTAAAGGATTGTCAATCAGCCTCTCTGCATATATAGACACCAACCCAGATCACGGTGCCCCAGCACTTTGTGGCCTGTAATTGAACACTGCCCTACCCGGCACTTCCACTTCCAGTGGGGATCAGCCTGCTTCACAGTATTTGCCTAGTACTTGGTGGTCTCGTCCACCACAAACGCTGCTCCAACTGTGATTTAACCAGAGAGTGTATAGCACGCTAGCTATTCCGCACAGCCATGTCTCAACAGCAGGCTTCCAACCTTCTTCTCTAAGCTTGCACAGGGAGGTAAGAAGGAAAAACCAATATCCATGTTTTGATAAGTCCATCCAATAAAACAAGGATGAAACTGAAAGCCCATGGACTTCAGAAGCTCTGTAAAAGACAAACAAAACAGGAAGTGTAGTAAGTGGGCAGACTCTTTATAGGAAAGGGGCATCTAGCTTATTTTCTAAGAATAAAAATGGGATTGAGAAAGAGGTCTGTGGAAGGAGATGAACACCTCACTTGATAATGACAGTAACAAGGAAGTAAATGAGGCGATAATGGCCTTGTACCCTAAACCTACATTGTGAAATAAAAACACTGTCTGCCATCTGGCATGGTGGAAGGATAAAAAAGCAAATGCCCACTTCTGCCATTGGGCACAGCAGGTTACACTCACTGGTGTCCATAGCCGGGCATCATTGGGCACAACATGGTATACCCATTGACGAACCTGGCTGAGCCTCACCTGCAGCAAATGCTGCACGTGTTGAATGAAGGAAGGGCACATTATAGTGGCACTGGAGGCACTCCACATACAATTATACCAATCTTTCGGCCAAGGTTGGGCTCAGGAAGAGAGGTGCCAGCACAGTTTTTCCTTTCTAGTATCTCTTCAGACACATTCTGGTGCTTGTATTGCTCCAGAAAATTACGTCTTTTTTCATTATGATTTGTTTTTCCAAGGAGTGAGAACGATGCCCGTAGGTAGCCAAGATGCATCTACATCTGAAGGTCTATCCCTCTCACCCACTGGGGTGTTTAATCCTTGAGTACCAACAAGAAAAAGGCAAAACGTCCGGAACTACATTTAATTTGGCAAAATCCAAGTTTGTAAAGTGGGACTATGACATATGATCAGCCACCAGCATGTTGCATTACAGGGTAGTTGTTCTTTAAACACTGTCATTGTGGGCACAAAGCCTCAGAATTTGATGTGCGGTTGGCTGAAATGCCAAAGGCGTTATTCAGAACATGAATTAATTTGGCATCTATGTTTATAACATTTTTAAAATTCTTTGAGTCCATTTAAAAAATCTGCTTGTTTCACACATAAAACCAAAAGTACACTGCTCATATATTTTGTGAGGGTGCACCTTTTCATTCACATCAGACCTTAAAACGTGAATTGGCGGGTCTGATGGAGGAAATGGGAGGAACATGAGCAAAATGTACCCTTGCAGGTACGGCCCTGCTAGTAGCGAAGAGAGACATTGCTGCTGCTTGGAACTCCACAGCGGGTCCGTCGTTCCAAAAGTGGAGAGGGGGAGTGGATTGGTGCGCAAGCCAAGAAAAACTGGTGTATGAATCTAGGGGTTGCCCTCAAAAACATGAGAAGGTTTGGGGGCGACGGCTGGGTTCGCGGTCATAGGCCAGGGTGGAATTATGATTATTAGTGTGCTGTTATTATTTGGACTGACGTTTGTCTTCTGGAACGCCTTACTGTCAATGACTAATGATGCTTTGAAAGTGAATCTTACTGTAATTCCTGTGCCTACTGTTTTGCACTTCTTTAAAATCAATAAAAATTGGTTTATAAAAAAAAAACATGAATTGGCAATGAAAATCGTTTTGACGCTTGTGTAGTAGTCGAACATTTATACCAAGCTTCACAACACAATAAGACAGAACGTGGGCAGTAGCAGCACAACCCTCCCTAACACAAAAAATAAGTAAAGGACAGGCTGCAGTATCAGGAGGAACATCACATAGTTTTCTCACACATACAGAACAAGTTCACACAGGGAGCTAACGCACTGTCACTTCCTGTAGATCCAACTCCTATCCCTACATGTCCCCTCTTTCTATTAGATATTCCCCTCATCACTCTCTATCCAATCTCTACCTCTATCCATTCTCTCAGTTTCTCCCTTTTTTATCTTTCTTTTTCCCTGCCTCTCTCCAGTGTTCACCTCTTCAGCTTATATTTCTAGCTATTCTTGTTTTCCTCTTGTTTCACCTCTTGGCTCCATTAAGGGCTAACACAAGATTTTTTTGCCTTCTTAGTTCAATGTAGTTTTCTTTACTACCACTACGGCAGTGGTGCCAAGTTTGCTGCTTGTACTGGTAGCATGACACCGCCACCTAGTGGCCCTTCTGTCTCCTCAGTGTTAAATCCATGATCTCTTCTCAAAACTGCTCTCTGGAACTCCTCTCACTCATCCTCCTTCCGCTTCTCAGGACACATGATCTCCATACCTTCCTTTCTCGCCACTCTCACGTGCCATTCTCTTGCATGCTTTTCATTCCTACACCCATTTGTGTCCATCATCTCATACCCCGCTCTCGCTGCCCCGCTCACTTCCCTCAAGCTCACAACACACACTGAGTCAGCTCACTACTGTATCCGATGCAGACATGGGATCAATATTGATCTCTTCTAGGCTCACCCCCTCTCAAAGATCCCCTTTCTCTTTTCTGTCCCATACACAATCCTCTTATCCCATTTTCACGCACAAACACACTTGCATCTTCACATCTTAATAAAATGCTCTTCCCACAAACAAGTATTAAGGGTTTGAAAGCGCGGCAACAGGTAGTGCACAATCCCAACCTCGCTGTTGCACCTGTTCAAATTACTGAGGGTCACCACTGGGCACCCTAAATCTCTCTCGACAAGAAATTTTTAATATCTCCCGGGCCCTTAGTTGGCGAAGGGGTTAATTTTCAACAAAATTGTTAATTTTCTTTCAACAGCGATTTCATAATCTCTTAAGTATCTGCACCACCTGATGCGGCCGAAAATCAGGAGCTATCGTCCTTGTGCCTCTTGGCCACGCCCCCACCCCTGATTAGGGAATAATTATTCTACCACTTCCCTTAGGTAAAGCGGGGGGGGGGGACATATCCCCTCACTCCTGGGCAAGGCAGGGAGGGTGCTAAAGCACACAACCGCAGCTGACCGTCGGGTAAGGAGGGAGATAACACATCCCATGCTAACATTTCCTTCTTAGTCGATAATCGATGAAAATGACTGCATATTTCTCGCGTTTGGGTCTTGGAACGTGGCAGGAAAGTATGATAAACTGGGGGCTCTAATGCGTGCAGCTCTCGCTCTTATTTAATTTGTGATTACGTTGCCAGATATGCTGCTTTTCAGTGCAAGCCTATATTTACGTCATACTCAAAAGGCAGATTTCAAGAGACTTGGGACATAAACCCTGCTCGTCGGGGTGTGCAGGATACAGTGCAGAGACTACCAAGAGCTTGGGAGGGCCTCCATCTGCTGCACCGGTCTCTACAAAGATCAACAAAGAAACCACAGTTATTCAGATTGGATTACTGGTCATAATAATATTAGGAATAATTGCGCCTGATAACAAGCAGTGGTTCCGTATAATTTGTACAGTGGTCCATAGAGTGAGAAAACGGAGTATATAACACCGAGTAAACTCTGAAACGTAATCTCTGAATTTGATAGTAGTAGATTTGTAGTAGATTCTTCTAATTTGCCTGTTTTACTTATTGACCTTAATACCGATTTTAAGTACATAGCAGCATTGTTGTGGGATGTAATACCCAAGATTGGAGGCGCGGCCACACCACCCATCCCTTTATCATCCGTCTTTAGGGGAAGCCTGGTTAGTTTGATTTGTTAGTTACTGATATGATACATGCTGCAAGTCAGGCTATTGTTACTATGTTTATAATGCATACTTATCGATGAGGCCTTCAGGAGACAGGGACACCTCTTAGAACTGGAAGACGAGTGCGTCTTGCAGATCAAGAATGCACACTGCAGCACTGCTGGGGACCCTACTGCATACTGCATTTCAAGACAGCTGCCTCATGAGAGTTACATGCGTGTTACAGACCTTTGAGATGTGCGAGGTTCCCTAGCAGTTCAGAAGAGAGAGGCACTGCATTAGCCCTGTTGATGCCTTGATCCTTGAATAACAGAACTTACAGCATTGAAAGACTTAGGTGGTTTTGTGAGCTTTTGGATGTCTCGGTTCTTTGGAACCACTCCACAGTACAGTTTAAGGCAGAGAAGCATCCCGAGAGGCCAGAGGATGTCTCTGTATTTGAATATCAGTTCATGTTTGACAAGAGTTGCATAGTAGGATCTCTCTGGTTGTCTCAGAAATGAGATACCACGCAGGTCAGAGAAGAGATGCATTGTTGGAGCTTTGTGGGTGCCTCTGTAATGGGTTATCAGTGCAGGTCAGAAAAGAGTTGCTTTGTTAGAGCTCTGTGGGTGCCTTAGATCGGGGATACCAGTGTTTAGTGCATGTCAGAATAGAGGGGGCATTGCTGGAGCTCCGTGGATATCTCAGCACTGTGCTACTAGGGCATGGTTCATGTCACAACAAATGTAATGTGTACGGTTAGACCTTTGGGACATCGCTGTCATGGAAAACGTGTGGAAATCAGAACATAGGTGCATTGTTAGAATTTCTCAGTGCGAGGACAGAGGCGTAGTTAGGGTGCTGTGGAAGTCTCAGTACTGCGATACCAGTGTTTGCTGAGAATCAGAATAAAGGTCCATTTGGGGAGCTCTGTGTACATCTGAGCTCAGGGGTGCCAGTGCTGGGTGTATATTTGAATAAAAGCAACATTGTAAGAGTTCTGTGGTAGTACTGGTAGTGGAATATTGATACATGCTGCACATCAGAACACAGGTGCTGCATATGCAATAGGGACGCCATGTTCTAATGTTTTTTAATATGCATAATGAAAGAACATCAGATGAATGCCGCTAGGCATGGTCAAGTCTGCATAGCAGCTGTATTGTAATGTAATGTTTTTTCATAAAGCATAAGCCAAAGCATAACAAGACGTCAGACATGTTCCACACATACCCACGGCTCCCATCTTGTAATGGTTTTTACCATAAGCAATGAATGCTAAAAACAAAAAAAATCCCCAGCAAATCCAACAAGTCTGTGAATCAATGTCAAACGCAAGCCCTATTAGCTTTCCCAAAGCGCGTTTCATTGACCTTTACAACAGAAGTTTATAATCCCATTCCCTGATGGGGTACACATACAAACACTGGTGGCGTACCTCGCCTGTCAAAAAGGTTCTCTATTATCAAGCAAATGTAGTTTGCAAAACCATCCTTTGTGAAAATTCACGTTTGCCCCTGCTAAGTTCACATTGGTGATTTTAATGGGCTGGAAATATTCACAAGATGTAAAACCACTGTAAATAAGGGTGAGTTCTCCAGTGTTTTAATACATGTCTTGGTGATCCTGGTGGTTATCTTTTTTCTGGTTGTCCTCCTCCTCTAATTCCTCCTTCTCTTCTTTGGTGCCCTCCTTTTCCTGGACGTCTTCATGGTCCTCGTTTTACTGGCCCTCCCAGTCCTTCTCTTCTTTCAGGTCTTCGTCCTGTCCTTCTGGTGGCCCTTCTCCTCCTGCCCCCTCATGGCCCTGGTCAGCTCCAACGTAGGACTCTGGGTGGGTCAGGCTCACTGTAGTGGTTATCCCATTGATCCTGTTCCTCCTGATGGACTTTTGCCTCCCGTCTCCCCCCTCCCTCTCCCTGATCCTCCTGCTTTATCTGGTCCTGCTTGTAGACATGTCCTGATCCTCCTAGAATCCCTGGTTCTCCTGGTGGGCCTCCTCTAGGTTCATCTCTTAATTCTCCTTCTAGTCCCTCTTGCCCCGCTGGTACGCCTCATCTTCCTCTTTATTTTAATCTCCTGTCTCCGATGTTCAAGGTCCTTCTAGTTATTATGTTCTTTTTTAATGCCTCATGGCCCTTCTACTGCCCCTGGTCTTCCTCAGTCTCCTCCTTTCTCTGATCCTCATATTCATTGGTCCTGGTGCCTTTGACTTCATCCTGGTCCTGGTCCACTTAGCCCTGGCCTCCTGGTCCTTTTGGCCTGGTCCTTTTGATTCTATTTCTTTTGTTCCTAGTCATCCTGGTGTTCCTGAGCCTCCTACCCCTACTCCTCTTATTCCTCCTCCTTCTCTGTGTTCTCGTCTTCATTCAGCTGATCCTACTAGTCTTCTTTTAGGCAATGGTTCTTTTGGCTATACCCATCCTCCTGGTCCTGCTTTCTTACTCATTATATTAGTCTTTAACTACTACTGGCCCTCATCATCCTAGTTATCCCGGTACTTTTGGTCGTCCTTTCATTCTGATCCTCCTGACCCTCTTCATCTCTTGGTCTTTCCATTCCTTCTGCTCTACCTGGTCCTCCTTCTCCAGTTCCCCATCTTCAGCCTCTTCCTCTTGCTGCTGGTCCTTCACTCCTGCCTCCCACTGAAGTCAGCCAGGTATGACTTCCAAGCTGGGTCAGACTGAGATGCCTTGAGCAGCCATTGGGCTATCCTTTTCACGGGCCTGCACACTGAGAATCTGAGCTGTGCAGAAGCCCCTGTTAGTTAACATTAGTACTGGGTGAGTAGACGGGATGAACTGCAATGCAGAAAACGCCCAGCACAAAACAGATTTAATAACATGTTAGTACCCTCAAAGATGCTAATAAGGGGAATAGGAACACCTAAATAGAAGTTGCCATAAACCAGCAGGTATCAGCCACAAGGTGGTTTTAAGCAGGTTGTGTTAATTGGTTGTCTACCCTTACTTCTAAGCCGGTCACTCAAGTTGCTAGCAAGGGAAAATACAAGACAGTAAAAGTTGACAGCAGTGTTGGAGATTTCGCCACAGGCAGGGAATATGCCCATCACATGTCCTACAGACCCTGCAGAAGAAACCTTTGCAATAGCAGCTTAGCACTACTAACAACTGAAAACGTATTGTGTCCATTTAAGGCCCTTTTTATTGATATCATCATTGAACTACGTTACGCATAGTCAACAATCACAGTGGGAAAAAACAGTTTGCTCAACAGCAGAAGAGACCAGTATGGAAATCTCAGTACATCCATCCGGTCCGTTGTGTCTAAATGATTTCTTTGTACTTATTATAATACTCAAATCAGTATGGAGCATTTGGCATAGCCCTCAGGGTCATTTGCCCTAACATATGTCCCATTAAGATCACCTCTAAACAATGATCTAACATGTTGCACCCAAGTAACATTATCAAGATGGCAAAGCCCTTCAGACTTATTACCTACGAAGCGCCAACACTCATAAATATCTCACCTTCAAACACGTTCGGCATTTTGCATACATTTGTATGCAGATTATCTTTTTGCTACGTAACAAAAGTGTGTGACCCGATGCTGTTTTTCACTTAATGAAATATCTGCATTCCTCCACATATGCCTTATATTGATCACAATATCCCTTCTTGTATAAATAGTCAACACTCCTCCTCCTCACTCCTTGTGCTGCAAACTCAGTTACCTACTTTATATTACTGATTTGTCCCCAAGACACCAACCTGTTCAGCGAATACTGCATGAGATTAGTATACTGGTTTACGTTTTCAGTAAAAGTCAGATGGTTCATAATACCAGTTAAAATAAAAACAGAATACCTCGTACTTATTAGCTCTGCAAATGGGATACCAACTTCATAGACTAAGTTATTTCTGGGAGCACTGCAATAAAAAATGTTGTTGTGCCAGCTGTTGGGTACAGCATTGTGGAAAGTGATCACTTTCCAGGTGAAAAAGCACATTGAATTTAGAAAAATACCTACGGCACTCACCATAAACCAGATCATAGTCTAAAACAGAATCCGATGTGAAGGTAAATGAGTCACTCATTCATTTAAATTTATTTCGGAAATATATAAAATCCATAAGACACATATTCTCCAATACGAGTGTAGTTTTACATGTTGTATCTTTTCGACTGCATAGACTGTCCTATCTTTTTATGTAAGGAGTTCTCTGCAGTTGTAAATATACTATATGTAAAACTACTTTTGTAGTTTGTGAATAGCAAAAAATAGTAAAGTTACGCCAAAGGTGTACGTTTACCTTTGTGAATAAGGCCTTAAATAATTCGATATTTCAATTAAAACTGATAAAATTCATTAAGCAGACAAAGTGCAATGAATGTATTATGCACGTTTCGACGTGCGCTTTGTTAAGTTTTAACTAATTTCTCCACACGTGTTATGTTTGAATGTATGTTACCACAAGCGTCGTGAACTGACAGTGGGGATTCCTTGACAGCAGGCAGATTGCTGTTGGGATCCGGACTAGTAGGACGCACCACGTTGTGGGCTTTTACAGGGGAGGCTCCTCCATGAAGGTGGAAGAGCGTCACCCCCCCACACACACACACTCCCCCCCCCCCCCCACCAGCAGCGACAGCTGCAAAACATTTTCCAAACAACGATAATAAACTGAGTTTTTTATTGTTGTTTGGTAAAAGAGTGGGGTCACGGGGTGACAAGCAGTGAGGGGGAGTGTTAGCACTCCCTCCTCAAAGTGTATGTGTGTTTGGCCGGCCGTCTCAGGCCGGCCAAACACACATGCGCTGTAGGCTCTCTCCAGCCCAGCAACTGAGTTGCTGGGCTGGAGAGAGCCTGCACAGAGCAGCATCAGGATTGGCCCCAGGGCAGGTTGGGAGCCTGTGCCTCCAGTCGACAAGGGATAGAGGAGCAGCGCACAGTGGAGGAGGTTAAGTGTTAGTTTGTATTTTTTATTTTAATTCCCTCCCCCGCCCCTCTCCTGCACGCCGCCCCTTCACCTTGCCTCGAGTCGCTCCTGGTCTTCTATCTTGTTTGGATCTGGAATAAATCATCGTGAACTTACCTGCCTGTCCTTCTTGTACTGTCAAACCACATTTTGGAAACGTCATAATACTGTTATTGTTGGTTCTCTGCTGTTGCTGCTACTGCTATTATGGCCACTCCACACCAGTCATACAGCCACCACCATTTTAAGCCAACCTGGAAAACTGCCTAAAAAATGGATCCAGTGATTTAGATTTTTCGAGAATCACCTAATTGCAATAAATACAAATGGGTACAGTCCTGTGCGCAAGTTTGCTTTATTATTTAGTAGTCTTGGTCACACAGGCCAGCAGAATTTTGATAGTCTACCATCTGTACCCCCCTCACAAGGGCAGCCTGGAGATGGCCAATGGAATGTTTATATGGAGGCTGTTGCTAGACTGCATAAACAATTCTCAGATAAGCTGAACTTTATGCTCAAATGTCACAATTTCTATGAGTGTAAACAACAGAGGAAAACATCGAGGAGTATGTGTCAGCTCTCAGGGTGTTAGCTGCAAATTGCAAGTTTGGTGCCAACCTTGACATCTCCATTTGGGACCAGTTCGTATTTAACTGTTCCTCAAGAAAGGTTCAGGAGAGACTTTTAAGATGCAGGAATCCAACATTGGGAGAAGTTGTTGATTTAGACAAGAAAAATCGAGAGATTGCTGATTTCTTCTAAAATTCTCACTCTGAACCTTTTTGGGGGAAAAGGGCGAGGCCTAAGGGGTGATGAGCAATGCACTCCCCCCTCAAAGCGCATGTGTGTTTGGCCGTCTGTCTCAGGCCTACCAAACACACATGCGCAGTGGGCTCTCAACAGCCTGCACAGGCTCCCAGTCTGCCTAGAAGCACCCTGGCTGGGCTGGGAGCCTGTGCCTGCAGAAGGGGTGCCGGCGGAGGTAAGTGGTTTTGTTTTTTTATTATTTTTGTATTTTTAATTTAATCCCCCCTGCACCACCCTGCCCGTTTTGCATGCTGCGAGCTGCGACTACCACATTACCAAGTAGCATGAGGTACTCCGTTCTTCTTATTGACTATTTCTCCAAGTGGATGTATCAGTCATTCGTAGAATCACCTGACACTGAGTCAGTTATTAAACTCCTTAAACATATTTTAGTTTTGGAAGGCTCTCTTAAAGTACTGCTTACGGACAATGGCAAACACTTTGGGCCTGATTACGACCTTATTATATCCCTTGGGACTTGTAAAACTGCGGACGGGATATCCGTCACGTTTGTGGCAGAGTCTCCCATCCGCCAAGGTCATAATCAGGCCCTAAGTGTCTGACCAGATGAAACAATTTTTTGCTAGCATGGCTATTACACAACTGAAAAAGTAGCCCTGTATTTGCCGACCTCTAATGAATTGGTTGAGCGCAGCAACAAAATCGTTACAGAGGGAATACAGACCGCTTTAGCTTCAGTTTAGATGTGAGCATGTTTGTTTCTCAGAAGGCATGGAATTATAATACACCCCACATTGCACAACAGGTGTAAACCCGTTTTCATTACTAAATGGGAGAGAGGTGCACACATCGTTGTTCCTCTCATGGCTGAATGAAAAAGGTGATAGAACTGTGAGTGGTGGGCCATCAAGAGATTAAATAATCTCTAAGGTGTTAGCACAGCAGTCTTGCATGAGGGAAAATTTGGACAATAAATATGGTCACATGGAGAGTGACACCTTAAAGGAGGTGACTGGGTTATAACTAAGAATCCCATCAGAGCTAGGAAACGTGAGTCCAAGTAATCTGCACCTGTACAAGTGGACAGGGTTAATAAAGTTGCTGCACTCAGACGGTATCAGATACCTGTACAGTAAGTGACCAGATGTATATTGACAACATTTTGGTTCCCAGTGGAATTGAGAACAAGAGTTCAGGTGGGTCTTGAATGGTTCTGTGGGTTCCCGCAGTAGGAGAGCTCCTAAAAGCTTTGATGACTTTGTACTCTTGAAATTATTTATCCAATTTTAATTCATTATGTGAGTTCTTTCTAGGTTACGTGGTTGCATTTCTTGGGCCACATTATGTTCATATTTATAAAGTTTGTGTGCTCCTTTTGAAGGGGCAGGTGATGTGATGAATGTATCATGCACATTTTTCAATACCAGCTTTGTTAGTTAATGTCTCCACACGCGTTATGTTTCAATGTATGTTACCACACGTGTTGTGAACTGATAGTGAAGGTTCCTTGATAGCAGGCAGATTGCTGTTGGGAACCGGACTGGCAGGACTCCCCATGACGTGAGATTTTATCTTATTTGGATCTAGAATAAATCATCGTGAACTTGCCTGCATGTTTGAAGCCTCCATCCTTCTTGTATTGTCGTACCACATAAGGCTTAAAATCAGAGATGATGAGCATTAATATTCCTTAAACTGCTACTGCCAGTATATTAAATTTAACAAAATTCCTCCCATGGACTTACTCTCCAGTACACATGCCAACTAGTGACCATTAGAAAAATCATTTGCTAGATGGATGTAGATGTTCACCTATTTACAGTTTTTTTCTTAATACATCTGGAGGATAACTACAAGCAGAGAAGAGGTGTTCACAAGTGGCAAAATTTACACTAAAGTGTCAGACTTGCATAACCTTCGTGTTGTTTGGTATCATCTCAGACCTATGTCCTAAAATACTGACAATATACACTTCTCTCCAATTTTGTTTTAGTGTGGACAAAAAACATGATCTGAGCCACTGTTTCTACTACATCTGGACAAAACAAACAAAATTCTGATGGGCCAAAGGCCTGCTTAACGTCAGTAGAATATTTCCATCATTCGTCGAATTAAGCTTTCAAAAATTCCCATACAATAAGAAATCTAGCAAGCACATTCCATGGGCATCCATTCTAGAGAGGACGATAACACAATTGTTCATAATTACTCGCACATATCAGGTATTAGCTGTACTTCTGCTTTACCGTCATTGTGAAATTAAATTCACCTGTTACTACTAACATTGCATTTTGGGAGAGCCAGAACTATTTATACTTCAAGTAGCCTTATATACATAAGGAAAACAATTCAATGTATATGTTTCTGATATTGCTAACTCAGAAGCATGCCCCCACCACACACTAAATAATCACATAGCTATGGCAGACTCTTATAAATACGTGGGGAGGGGCTTCAAAACATAGAAAACTTTTCAAAACAAAAGGCCACTCTTAAAGGCCCAAGTACACTTGGAGTTTAATTTAATTAAGCGGTCACTCCAGCAAGCACCCTAGATTTCAAATGTTTAGTATCAATGGAGGCTGCTAAGCAGGGTACTACAAAATTTTATTTGTGGCCCAAACTGAAGGATCACCGAATGAACAATCAACGGCACTTTGCAACACGTTAGACTTTTTAAAAGTGCATGAGATTTTGGACACTACTTCACTCCCACTGCATTTTAAAGTCATTTTTCAAAAACAACTCAGCCTATAAAGTTTTATTCAGTACAAAAAAATTGCACTAAATTAAAGCAGTTTCATCAAGCCTGTAATATCGACAGATTTAGATTCGGCTTGTTTGATATTGGTGAAATACAACATCATTGCATGCTCTGCTATTACAAAAGAGAATATCAGACACATATTATATGTTGCTGCAAGAGTGTCATATCTGGGCGAGACATTTTTCTAATCCCATCTTTCGGACACTTAAGCGTTAAATAGGCTTTGTGCCGAGGCGGTTAAAAAATGTTTTAATGCGACAGATGTGAAGTTAGCACCAGGCTTTCTTAACCATTATCTCAGCTAAACTAAAAGCAGCTACTAAAGCTCAAGATTAATAGCTAGATCTATTGTCTATAAAACATATCTGTATGGCTAGAGCTTAGTAGCATACACATACAAAACTGCTGTTGCACCAATTGGATAAAACTGTTCTGTAAATCTTTCGGAGACATTTTTTCAGAAATTAACTTGATCCAACTGATAACGTTTAATAGGTGCATTTTATTGTATTATTGTATTTATTTTCTAAGTGTGGGTATGGTGACTTGCAACAGTTATTATCTCTGCAATAAATATATTTTTTCTTTTTATATCCTGCCAGTACTTCAGTTTAGTCAGAAATATAACTGATCAAGCGCACATTAGATTTAACTCCTAGATCGCTCGTCTAAAGATACAAAGACAAACTTGAGTGTTACTGTACTTACTTTAGAAATGTACGAGTAAGATGGGGAAGCCAGGCTCAATCCTAGTGAGATACATCAGTGAGTTCATGTACCTCCTATGCTATCTAATGGTCACTCTTTCCCATTCTACTGAGGTACATTGTGTGGGATTTGAGAGATTGTGCGCATGGTGCGCGCGGCGGTGTGGTGACGGGGAAGATGGAACGTGGGTGGCGGTTTGGATTAACGGGAGGTTCGGGAGCGGTCGTGATCGCGGTTGCTGCCGCATATGCATTACCTTGTACCTGTTTGTTAAAATTAAAGAATTTAACTCTGGAATCCATACCGCTTATCATTTTCCACATTGGCGACGAGCAGGAAGAAGCTCCTGAAGTTCTTTAAGCGGCAGAAATTGTTTTTTTTATACAACTTTGGAGGGTTTTGTAACAACGCTTCCTCTCTACCAGTGGATTGTCTTGCTGTGCGACGCATCTGCTCTACAAGTGAACTGTTTCTACTGCGCAAGTGAATTTCAATCTCTATGTTATTTATTTTTTTAGATTGTTTAACATCTAGTATGTAACTTTGATGAGGCAGGAGTGAGGCATTTTCGGCAGCCATTTTAGAAGTACTTAAACATCTAGTGCGTAACCCTTTTGCTGCTCAATTGTGGTATTTTCGGCTGCCATTTTGGAAGTATCTAAAAAAAATAATTCATCCTTCAGTTAATGCTGGCAAAATTGGCAGTTATTTTTAAGGATACTTCATGAAATTATAGGAAGTGTACATTATTGGCAGTAGTATTTTCTAGACTGTTAATATAATGTCAAGCATCCAACCTCCACCATTTTTTCTTGCGGAGCCTGGCGAGCCTCCTATTCAATGGGAGTTATGGATTGACTTATTTGAAGCTTATGTGGATGTTTTAGAAGATCAAGAATGCACGCCTGACAGACATTTGGCTTTGTTGAAACATAGATTAGGTGCAGTTGGTTTAAGAGAATTTAAGAATTTACCTCCAATGGACAATGTGGGAAATGTGGATGTTTATCAATTTGCAAAGAAGAAACTTCATGAACGATATGGCAGGAAGATTAATGTAGTTCTGGAAAGCTACGATTTTTACTCCAGAACGCAGCATGATGATGAGACTATAGATCAATTTGTTGCTGCTTTCAGAGGTTTAGCTATTACTTGCAATTTTGAACAAATTTCTTATGACCAGGTTTTGCGAGATCAAATCCTAATGAAAACAAAATCTCAAAAAATTCAGGAGAAATTATGGTCATGTGGCAGTAAATTTACGTTAAAAGGAGCCATTGATGTAGCACGTACGATGGAAGTGTCTGAAAAATGCATCCGAACTGTGAGGAAAAATACTTCGGACTTGGACTCTGAGACTATTACTGTCAGTGCTGTGACGAAAGAATCCAAAGTGATGGAAAAAAAAGTGAATGGAAAAAGAACAACACAAAAAATTGTTACAGATGTGGAGCTGGAGATCATCTTGCTAATTCCAAAAAATGTCCTGCACTTAATAAGATTTGTAATTTGTGGAAAAAGATTGGCCATTTTGGCAAAGTGTGTAAGAGTGCTATGAATGTGAAGAGTGTGAGTTGTGTTACAGCTCAAGAGAGTGTTGATTCCACTAATTTTCAGAATTTAGTTTTAAGTGTGTCATCTGAAGATGATAATATTTTACCACTGAAATCCTCTGGGTTACCGACTTGCAAATTGAGCATTGATGGTATTGAGGTTACCGCAATGGTGGACTCGTGTGCATGGTTCACCATTATGTGTGTGAGTATGTTTGAGGAGTTGTGGCCGGACAGAAACCTATTACCCACAGATGTTAACCCTGGAAGTTATACTGGTCATAGAATTTCTATGGTTGGATATACAAATGTATGCATCAAATTTGGAGGTAAGAAGTGTAAGGGAAGGTTGTACGTTGCTGAAAAGGGTCAGATGATTTTAGGATGGCCACATATTAAGGAGCTGGGTATCAAAATTGATTCTACAAAAATGTCTTGTGTGTATGGTGTAATGGATTATGATTTCCAAGGTGCTCTGCTATATGATGAGCTGGACGAGTGCTTCCCGACAGTTTTTTCAAAGTCTTTGGGTAAACTGAAGAATTTCAAACACAGGATCATATTAAGAGAAAATGCTAGTCCTGTGAGGCACAAATTACAGAATGTTCTGGTGCATTATAGGTCTAAACTTAAAGATTTGCTGGAGGATTTGTGCCAAAAGAATATCATTGAACCAACTGAAAGCTCGGACTGGATTTCTCTGGTGGTTTTGTCCCTTAAGAGCACTGGGGAGTTAAGATTGTGTGTTGATTTGAGGTCTCTGAATGATGCTATTTGGGTGGATACTTTTCCCTTACCAAACTTGCAGGAATTAGTGTCATCAGTATGTCAGGCTACTGTTTTTTCTACCATCGATTTATCTAGTACTTACCACCAAATTGAATTAGATGAGGGTTCAAAACATTTTACAGCATTTATAACGTCAGAAGGTGCTTTCCAATACAAAAGGATGCCTTTCGGTCTGGCAAGTGCATCTGCTGTTTTCCAAAGAGAAATGAACAACATTTTCAGCAAGGTGCAAAATGCTAAAGTTTTTCAGGACGATATTTTGATATATGGACGTGACAGATCGGAACATGATAGTGTGTTGATGGAGGTTTTGAAGTTACTAAATGAAAATGGATTGACTGTTCGGAAAGATAAATGCAAATTTGGTCAAATGCAAGTGGAGTATTTAGGCCACATTATTTCCCGTGATGGTATTCGTCCCAAAGTAAGTCATGTGAAGGCTATTGTGGATGCACCTGAGCCGAAATGCAAAGAACAACTAATGTCATTTTTGGGACTTACTGAATTTTATTCGAGATTTATAGAAAAGTACGCGACTAAAGTTGAGATCTTAAGAAGATTATTGAAGAAGAATGTTCTGTTTAATTGGGGGCGAGAACAAGCAGAATGTTTTGATTCTATCAAGCGCGAAATTGTTCAAGCTCCATGCCTTAAATCTTTTGAAACCAATACAGATTGCATGATTGCAGTAGATGCTAGTAATTACGGGATTGGTGCAGTGTTATCACAAAGTAACAGGCACGAGAAATGGATTGTAGCTTATGCTTCACGTACACTAACACAATCTGAGAGAAATTACTCTGTAATTGAAAAAGAATTGTTAGCAGCTTCATGGGCTGTTGAAAGGTTTCGAATGTATGTATGGGGGAAGAAATTCAAACTATGTACAGATCATAAACCCTTGGTCAATATTTTACAACCGGGGGGTGGGAAGAATTTATCACCAAGATTAGCTAGGCTAGCTTCTAAGTTCCAAATGTATTTTTTTAAAATAATGTATGTTCCAGGCAGAAACAACAATATTGCTGATGGTTTATCCCGTTTGCCTATTAATCACGGATGTGTTGATATTGAGTGTGATGCTGCATACACATATGAAGATGTTTTGTCAGGTTTGGAATCGTATAATGCATCTGACCAATTTGTGTTATCTGAATGTAAATGGGAAGAAATGATGAAGGATAAAGATTTGCAAATGGTAAGAAAATATATTATCGATGGTTGGCCTTGTGAGCGATTTTTGCGTGGTGAGAATGCATCTTTATGGAAACTAAAAGATGAATTGAGTTTAGAAGGGAATGTGGTTTTAAGGGGGGACAGAATAATTCCTCCGAAGGGTGTGCGTGAGATTATTGTATGTAGGAGTCATGTTGGTCATGGTGGAATGTCAAGGAACAAAAGGCAGGTGAAGGAATTTTTTTGGTGGCCGGGTGTGGATGCTATGGTTGACAGGTATGTGAGAAATTGTTCTATTTGTGCTCGAAGTGACAAGAGTGCGAAGCCGTGTTCTGCTCCCTTGTTACCAGTTGAATTACCTGATAGACCTTGGCGGAAACTGGGTATTGACTTTATGGGGCCGTTTTCTACATTACCTATGGAAAAAGCATATGCTATTGTTTTGGTCGACTATTTTTCGAAATGGCCGGAGGTCGAATTTGTGAGCAAGATTACTACTGAAAGTGGAATTGAATTTTTGGAAAATATATTTACTAGGGAAGGTGTTCCTGAAGCACTTGTGTCGGATAATAGTGTACAGTTTACATCTAAGAGAATGACTGCATTTCTGGAAAGGAAAAGTATTAAACACATCAGAGTAGCTCTATATAATCCTTCTTCTAACGGCCAAGTTGAAAGGTTTAATAGAGTGGTTAAGGAGACTATACAATTGGCTTATAAATCAGGTATTCCTTGGAAACTGGCAATAAGGGAGATGCTCACGTCTTATAGGACATCGCCACATTCTGTGACTGGAAAGATATCTTTTGAGTTATTGAGAGGAAGGAAGCCGTCCACCGGGTTGGTTCCTTGGTGGTTAATGGAAAGGAATAGAGCGAAATTCGGTGTAGTTTGTGATAATGGAATGAGGGACAAGGTATTAGAGTATCAATTGCGTACCAAATTGGGCCATAACACCAGATCTAGTTCGAATGAATTGGTTGTGGAGCAAAGTGTCCGTGTTAAAACACCGGGAATTGTTGAGAAAGGTAAATCTCAGTGGTCCGAGCCTAGGAAAATTGTCAAGATTTTGAGAAATGCAGTGAAATTGGACAATGGGAAAGTGTGGAATGTAAGACGCATATCGATTTGTAGAGAGGGGAATACTGATGTCAAACGTGGTGATGAAAGTTTAGTGGGTATCTGTTTGGGGATGAATGTGCTCCTGTTAAGACGATGAGTTCTCGTGAGACGGATGTAAATGTGGAGGAAGTTATACGTCGTGGTGCGAGAGATAGAAGAGCCCCAATTTATCTTAATGACTATGTAACGAATTGAGATAGGTCTATATGTATATTTCTTTTAATTGTTGTGAGTTATTATTGTTAAGATCAAGTTATATGTTCCTGTTTTGCCATATTGTATATGGTTACTGTTTTTTTATTGGGGGGAAGGTGTGTGGGATTTGAGGTCTCTGAATGATTTGAGAGATTGTGCGCGTGGTGCGCGCGGCGGTGTGGTGACGGGGAAGATGGAACGTGGGTGGCGGTTTGGATTAACGGGAGGTTCGGGAGCGGTCGTGATTGCGGTTGCTGCGGCATATGCATTACCTTGTACCTGTTTGTTAAAATTAAAGAATTTAACTCTGGAATCCATACCGCTTATCATTTTCCACACATTGGATAGTCAATGTATCCACAGCATAGATCTTTCATTTATTGCAATTTCACTAGTTCCAATTCTCTGTGACAGATCAACGTTTTGATGAGACTTGTGTAGACACTGTTTCTAACCTGCAGGGACGGACTGTTCTCTGGGCAGTCCTGCAGTGCTATATGGGCAGACTGACAGGTCAGTGTGTGGGCCGGTTTAGTAGCTGTGCGTGGGCTGGTGTTGGAAACATCTTTAAATAAAGACAAGGATGCAGCACTGTGCTGGCAGTGGCTGTTGTCATCTCATTGCATGGGACATGGATGGACCAATCCACTTTGTGGGTTGTAAATCAGGGACGTGTCCAAGTTTTAATCTTTTTGATAGGGAATGAGGATTGTTAATTTCACTGCTACAATGTTTGAATATTACCACACACATTATCTGCAGTAAGCTCAAATACGTGTCTTTCTCACTCCCTACGAGATCACCTAGACAGCGTCTCTTTAAAAAAAAACTCACGGGAGGCTCAATTTACAAACGTGGCCCAGTGCTTGGGCCTATTTTCTGTCCCCAGTCCAAACCTGGTAATCTCATCCTCTAATTCCAGTGAGGAAGGTCAATGCATCCCTTCAGCTCTTGTAGCTCTAGGTCAGTGTAATTAAGGACAGTTTTAATTTTCGATGGCCATTATATACCAAGATGGTCAGTTTTCAACGTGCACAGTGTTGGTTTTAAACTGCTGGAAGGGTGCAGCCTGTTTTATACCAACACGTGTTGCTTATTGTTGACTCGCTTAAACCAGATTTAACACTTGTAGCATTATATATGTGCAGTTGTTATCCTATAAATGCCGCACTTACGGAACAACAAAGCCTGTTTTAAAACTGAAAACAAACTGCAAGATTTATCCTCCAGACGCACCCTGCCCCACGCCCCCCCCCCCCCCCCCCCCTCAACCCCCCACGCACTTTTCATCAGGCCGTCTTGTTGATCTTGTCTATCGTGCACTTTGCCTGGCAATGGGGTTGGAGGAGGCAATGTGTACAGATATGGATAGCGGGAAAGAGGATGGCAGAATGAGAAGCATTTGTAAAAAAATTATTAAGAGAACAGGGAGAGATAAAAATGAAGGGGGTATGTGATGAAAGGGGTAGCTAAACGGCAAGAGCACAATGTGGAGCATAATTATGAAGGAAGTGGAAGTTTAGAGAAGATGACAATGAGGAACGCAAGACGGGGTTTCGGCAGTACAGGAAAAGGTGGGTATACAGGGCAGGAAAGGATAGTTATTAGGACATCGTAGGAAAGGGGAAGTGGCAGAAGAGGCTGGGAAGGTGAAACGGGGAACTTGGTTTGGTACAGTAAAGGTTGCGGCATGGAAACTTTCAAGAAAGACAGCAAAGGGGTGAAGAGGTAAGCCACTCAGATCCTACGGAAATCGCAAAGACTAGCCAGTCCTTCCTCCAAATCTAGGTCTATCAGCTTCGTCGAAAGTTCCCCGGCAGCACCCCAGTGCTTTGAATGAGCAGGTACTATTCAGTACTGAGTGCCTGCACTTCTCAGCACTGCTCCAATACATTTAATGGAAGAGTGCCTGCCCTTCTCTAGAGCAAACAGGTACTCTGGGGGAGGGGTGTACCTGCACTCCTATTTTCCCATTTAAAGCAAGCACTGCACCACCCACCTCTACAGTGTGCATAAGGTCATCCTTTACCCCTCTGGCCCAGCATGCATCCCTCGCTCGGAGTTGTGGTCTGGACTCCTCTAGACGCTTACCTGGCTCCGGTGAACACAACTTTCTCTCTCCCGCGCGAAGTGGGGCAGCAGCACCCACTCTTTCAGGTCCGCCCCTGCAGGCTCCAAACTCTGTTACCGGCGGTGTCATGGCAACCGAAGCCGGAACTGTAGCGCTTGAAACACTAGACCGAGGCTATCCCTTTCCCTTCTAGGCGACGGCCATGTTAGCAGTAAAGCCCGTACTGTGCGGCCTGCCGCTTGCGAGGTCTGAGCTTATATCAGCCGCCTGCCCCCAAGTGGCTTACACCTCAACTGCAGTTTCGGCTGCATGGCAACGGAGTTCTTAGACAATTAGAATTCATGGGCTACGTCATAATTGACAATATTCTGTGCTCAAAAAGGTAGTATTTATCATGTTTTAAAATCACCAACTACTAGCATAGTGATACCGTGACTGGAAAATACATCATTGAACTCCGTCTGGATGCTGATGATGATGATATTACACCAGGGGCAAAATTAGATCCAAAAATTAGATATGGGGAAGGTTCATGAGAGCTGATGGTTGAGAATCGATGGTTGAGGCACAGCTGTTTACACTTCAGGCGCCGGCAGGATTAAATTTCGAGTCCGAGGCAAACTTATTTGTGCGGGTTCCCCTTACTGTTGTGGGACTGGAAAATATTCCTCTGATGGATTTAATAATCGTTTGAAATTAATTTAGAAAGCTCTCAAATACTTCTAAAGAATGTTTTTCATGCATTCACGCTTACTGTTTTTAGGGTTAAAGTTCAAAAGGGACAAAATACCGGATTTTACATTTTTTTTTTTTTTTTTTACTACCATTGACCTAAAAATACAGTTCGGGCTTGAAAAATACCAGCCAGGTGGCAAACTTGACTCTACTTCATAAGGAAGTCCTTTCAAGGAGAGTGAATTACTTATAAACAGCAAAAATCACCTATCAGTGGGAATGGGGTGCGGTAGTTTGGATGAAGCCCTTTTACCTCAAAGGACATCGCTTTATGCACTATGGACCTTGGACCAAGGCAGCACCATGTAGCAAATGTTCCAGATGGCATCATGCAAAATGAATCAAACTTTTTCTAGCTTTCGCGACAAGAATTTTCAATTCTATTAAGGACACAGAGGCGAGGATTATCCCACCCAGGAAGGTTGATTATTTACATCTGAAATCAGACCGTTTTTTTCCCACCCTGTATGAAATTTATTATGCATTACTTGTTTGTAAGAACATTTGCTACATGGTGCTGCTTTGGTCCAAGAACATTTCCGATTCTATGTCAGGACCGGAGGCTTCAGATTATGCTAGTTCAAAGCTGAGCGATCACATTAGAAACAATATCAACAATTGATTTATGATAAAATAACTTAAAGGTGGAATCTGATGACCAATCAGCTGCTGTCATTATATCTTCCAATCTGGATCCTGCATTTAAAGCTTTAGAAGCCATAGCTCCTCTAACAGAATGAACTTAAAAAATGGAAACATCTATGCCCGCTTCTTGCAACAACCATCTGACCCATCTCACAAGAGTAGCTGAGGATACTGGGCCAAAAGGTTTTTGCAAAGAAATCAACAATTGACCGTGAACATCTCTTCTCAATTATCTAGTAACATCTTCATATGCTTTCAAACAATTTACCACACAAAGTTTGGAATTATCCCTGAAAGTTGGATAGCTAATACATTTCGAGTTTGATTTTGTACGCTTAGAAATGCGAAAAGAAACTCCAGGAGTAAAAACTCTACCTGCAATATCCAATGCTTTGACATTTGAAACTCTCCTGCATGAGATTAAACAAAGCCATAGTCAATTTCGCTGATAATTGTTTCCTTGAAAGGCCCTCGTTAGCTGACCACGCCATAAAAAATGTTAAAATGACATTAACATCCCAAAGAGATGAATATTTCGGAAGAGGAGGGCGAAGCAAACGAACACCACGTAACAATTTACAAATTAATGGATGTTCTCCAACTGGTTTACCTTCCACATGAGGGTGTTTAGCTGAAATGGCCGATCTAAAATTATTCACTGTTCTGTAAGCTAGACCCTGTGCCGCCACGTGAGACAAGAAGTTCGCTATCATTTGCACCGTAGCCTCCATGGGATCCACTTTCCTTTGATCGCTCCAATCCAACCATCTTCTCCAGGAGGAGGCATATCGTTTATGCGTACTAGGCGCCAAGGATTGGGAAAGAAAGAATCTAGTGTCTTCTGAAAATCTCGGACCCTGAGAGGATTCCCCGATATTCTCCAAGCCATGAGAGTCAACTGGTTCTCTAAGATCAGGGGGTGAGGTTTCCCTAGAGGATCTAAAGGTCCCAAGACGGGAGGATTTGAACCGGGGCGGCACAGCACAAGCTCAGAGCTATTGGAAACCACGCCTGTGCCTTCCAAAACAGAGTTACTAGAGTCAATTCTGCTTTCTGTCAAATGGATTGGGATAGAACACGTTGAATCATGGAGAACGGGGAAAAGCAAAGTGCAGATCCCCTTCTTAATTCTGGAGAAACGCATCCGAGCTGAGGGCATTCGGATCTGGTCTCCAACTGAAAAAGAGAGGGAGGTGAGTATTCAGGCGGGATTAAAAAAGATCTATTTTGCACGGACCCCAGAGCTGACTCAGAAACTGAAATATTCTGGGATGGATTTGCCAATCGCTGGCATCCCTCAGGTACCTGGAATTCCAATCCGCTACTAAATTCATTTTCCCTGGGATATGTTCCACTGACACCGAAATCTGGTGAGCTAGGAAGAAGTGCCAAAAATCCTTGGCAATCTCTGCCAACATACTGGAACAAGTTCCCCCCAGTTTGTTGATATATCGAACTGCCGAAATATTGTCCATCCTCAGGAGAATACAACATTTCGACTTGTACGGGGACAAGGTCTTCACTGCGAAAGATCCCGCTAGGAGCTCTAGGCAATTGATATGGAGTTTGAGTTCCTCCGAAGACCAACGACCCCCCGTTTCTGTCTGGCCACATCTGGCACCCCAGCCCCATCTGCTGGCATCTGGTTCTATGACTACGTCTGGAACCAAGGCGAAAATCGCTCTACCATTCCAAGCGTCCATATGATTCAGCCACCACTGGAGCTCCATTTGAGCTTCGTGGGAGAGTACAATCGATTCGGAATAAGTCAAGCCCCTTCGAAGATGAAGGATCTTCAGTCTTGGAAGTGCACAATAGTGAAGAGGACCTGGAAAGATGGCCTGAATAGACGATGCTAGGAGGCCTACCAGACGGGCAAGTACCCTCAAGGAAATCGAAGGAGCTAACAAGGCTTTCTTCAATTCTTTCTTTACAGCAAGCCTTTTGGTCAACAGCAATTTTAAAAGAGCTGCTACGGAATCTATCCTGAAACCTAAGAATTCGATATTCTGAACTGGGGTAAATTGAGACTTCTCTATGTTTATAATGAATCCGAGATCTTGAAGGAGCTGCATCATCCATGAAAGAGGAAGACGAGCAAGGCACTCTTCCTGAGCCATAATTAGGATGTCATCTAGATAAATAATCAGAGAAACTCCTTTTTCTCTCAGCCACTGCATCACCGGGCGCATTACTTTCGTGAAGCACCAGGGTGCTGAAGAAAGACCGAAAGGAAGGGCTGAGAATTCGTAGCAACGATCTTGCCAGAAGAATTGCAGAAATCTGCAATGTGGGCCGAATATCGGAATGGTCAGATACGCGTCTTTGAGGTCTAGACGGACCAACCAATTCCCCTGCTGTAAAAGGTCTCTGAGAAGATGAATACCTTCCATCTTGAAGTGTCTATAAATTATCCAAGAGTTGAACTGTTTCAGATTGAGGACTAGACGGGACCCTCCTCCCTTTTTCTGAACAAGAAAAATCGGGCTGATGAAACCTCTTGGATGGGGACGCGTTTGTACAATAGCGCCTTTTTGTAACAGTGCTTTTAACTCTTGATCTATAAAAAACATCTCCTGTTGGGAAAAAAAGGAGAGGGGAAGGGATCTCGGATTGTAGGGGTTCTGAGTAGAACTCTAGGTGGTAGCCCGAAATGATGTCTATCACCCAGGCGTCTTGAGTAATCAACAACCAATTTTGTATAAACTGACCCACTCTGCCCCCCAAAACAACTTCTGTGTGAGGAATTAGACTCACCTGTTTGAGAGGTATTTTGTCCATAATAACCTCCTCTGCGAGGTCCTCTGGGGTAACGGCCCTTGTAACCACGGCTTCTGTTGGGATAGAAGTTGGGGTTGGGTTGATAATTAGAGTCCCCACGGTTTCTTTGATAAGGACGGGAGGTCTGTGAAGAGAAACGGCCTGACGAGCGACCCCTGAAACGCCCGGCCCTGTGAAAAAGGCCACTGTTAAACACCTTTTTTTATGGAAGTCTGGGTCTTGTCTAGTGCTGAAAATGTAGCTACATATTTGGCAAGATCTTTCACAAACTTATCGCCAAACAAAAGTCCTTTAGCTGCTGGTCCAGCGTCTGCTGAAGCCAGTTCAGCCAACTTGGGGTCAATGCGGAGGAGGAACAACTTCCTGCGTTCAGTAGACATTGAACATTTCGCATTACCTAGTAGGCAAATGGCTCTCTGTGCCCATTCCAGTAAGATATCAGGATCAATGGGTTCCTGCGATTCCTTAGCCTGGATAGCCAGGTCCAGGATTTTAGTAAGAGGACCTGATATGTCCAAAAGTTTATCCTGGCAACCACGCCAGGCTCTATCAATACCCTTTTTAGGATCTCTAGAGAATTTTTAAAGAAAAGTAATCATATACGGATCCAATTCTGGAGTTTCAGCTACTTTTCCCTCGAGTGCTGGTCGAGGACACTCTGATCTCAGAGTACTGCGAATGTCTTTCTCAAAACTCTTTCTGAGTCTGGATTGAACATAGGCTGCCACTTCAGGGCAAGTAGTAAATTCTGTTGATTTTGGATGAATAATATTGTCTGGATCGAAGAGCAGATTTTTCGCCGGAGAAGATGGATCAGAATGATCTAAGTGGCGTTTTTTGCATTTACGCTTGCCTTTACGTTTGTCGGAGGAGGATCTATCCTTCGAGTCGGAAGTAGAGGAGGAGTCAGAAGAATCACGTGTACATTGTGGCATATGAACAGAGCCTTGATCGAAAGGCGCCATATTCATGATCCTGCAATACTGCATTAATGGTATTTTCAAAGGGGTCTGACCGGCCAGGCTAATTTATTTCTACCTCATTTGGGGTGGGGTTCCCTGAGCCTGCGCCAAATCATCTGCGGCCAAAATTAAATATACGTTGGGCAAAAGGGCGTAAAGCCTTTACCAAAGCCCTATTTACAGAGTCCTGTACATGAAAATCAAGAGCCTCAACCAGGCGTTCCTCTATCTGATGGCCTTCTGAATAGTCCCCATAGTAATCATTTTATTGAGCCATACAGGTATTTGCCAAGCAGCAATTTGGGGGGGAAGGAGGGGGGAGGGGGGGTGGGGGGGGGGGCGGTGCCTAGAAGGTCAACAGACCTTTTTTGCCTGTGGAAAAACGGAATTGGTAACAAGTAATTAGTTGTAATTACATTTATTGATGTAGCAACTAGAAAGAACTGAGAGGCCTGGCACCCAAAAACCCCCTAGAGCAGCGCTCTTTTGTATTATTACAGCCCCTCCGGGCGTGACAAAGAAGCGAGGAGTCAGCCGACCATCGCGCTAGAGAAAACCACAATTCTTGTGGTTTGCGCATGCGTGATCGTCGGGAAAGAAAGGGGACTAATCTCCTGAGGCCGCGCTTCCTTTAAGGCCTCTCACCGGCAAAACGAAACGGAAACAAAACGATCGTGGATCGTCTTTGAAAAACAGAGCACGGTAAACCACCAAATCGATCCGTCGTCACCCGATTAGCGCTTGAAGGCAAAAACCGCGCTATGTAGATTAAGGAAAAGCCTGAAATCACAACACTTCAATGAAGATAATATAAAGGCACTTATCTCTGGTGCGAAGCAGCAAAGAAAGAGGACGGACTTTGCTTGCTTCGGACTTTATAAAGTGACTATGCAGCCTGATTGGAGGGTCATTACGAGGCTGGTGGTGATGGGAAATGTAGTTTTTCCATGTTTTCCATTACTGTTTTAAGGCTGCTGTGTGTTGCAGTAAAGATAAGAGATAAGCATAATCCGAAGCCTCCGGTCCTGACATAGAATTTGATAGGATACAAGTGGCCTTGGTTCAAAATTGCCAGTTTTAACTTTGCTAACACATCTCGTCATCAAGGAATGTACTTGTGTGTTTGTTTGTAAGTTCAGGAGCAGATGAGGCACTCATTTTAGAACACAACACAGCTGTCAGTGGCTCGTTGGTAGTTTTCCTTCTGCTAAAAGTAGCTAGATTTGACCTCTTATCGGGACTGTCTGGAGCATCTCCAAAAGTAGTAGGATGAATCAGGATGTGGCGCAGGGTTGGGTGGCGTGTTTAAAAATTTATTGAAATAATAATAAAATGAAAACTTACCTCGCTTCACCCCGTGCTGCTAACCTCTTTTGTCTCGTTGTAGGCACAGGCTCCCAGCCTGCCTTGCAGCCAGTTCTTAACCTGCTCAAAGCAGCGTCAGGATTGTCTGGGAGCTCCCAGACAGACTGGGAGCCTATGCAGGCCCTCTCTAGCCCAGCAATACAGTGTCGGGCTGAGAGAGCCTACTGCGTTGTGTTTGGAAGGCCAGAGACGGTCAAACATACATGCGCACTGAGGGGAGTGGACACTGCACTCCCCTCACTGCTCGCCGCCCCCATGGACCCGCCCGATTCACAACTATGTTTATCATCAGTTTGTGAAAGGTTTTGCAGCTACTGCTCCTGGTTGGGGAGGGGGGAGGTGATGCTCCTCCGCCCTAATGGAGGAACCGCCCCTGAAGACAAAATTACAAAGAAAGGGAGCACACTGCCTACACTCCAGCAACAAAGTCCAACCCCAATGCATCATGGTAAATGCAGTCGAATTCGTAGTCCATTTAGAAAGTAGTAAAGTCTTTCACCTCCGTATATCCCTGTACACGTGTTTCTGGGTTTAGCCTGTCATCAGCAGGGAGCAGCATGGTATAGGGGCTTGCTTGAAATGCCGCCAAATGTCTTCTCAGGGTTATGTACCACTCACGGCGCACAGGTGCCTTCCAAGGCTCGTCAGCCGTGGCTCAAGGGAGCCGTCTTAAAGACAAAACCGCCCCTGCTAAAGGAGCTGGGTTAGTAAGCATGGTACTTCATAACAAAGGTGGGCAAGTCAGCACATGTATTGGTAGAGCTGAGGAAGTGTCTGGCTAGCCACTAAGAACCAAACCTCAAACCAAATGACCGGTCAGATGAGCTACACAAAACGTAATGTAAAAATATGACAAACGCTTCAAAATTCAGAACAAGTTTAACATTTGAACATATGCGATTGCTTTAATTTGGTACTGATGGCATGCAAAACCCATTCAACCCTTTTCCAAAGTGCCTTGATTGATTCAGAGAGGTGTAGTCCGTAGACTGGCTTTGGTGCATCCACTGGACTTCTCTCAATCCAAGAAGTCAAAGGTGGCAAGTTCGAATAACAGAAATGTAGAACAACTTTGGTCCCAAAAGAATGACAGACAATGAAGTCTCCACCTTAAAGATTTATTTTAAGGATTTTATGCATACAGAAGTTAATTCAATGTAGTCAAAATCAGTTAATAAATAAGTTAGGGTGCAAAGGTCAGTTAAAGTACAGAATCAGTCAAGATCTCAGTAACATTCATAACATCAAATTATAAAGTGGGGAGAGATTCACCTTCTAAAGCAAGTGGAAAGGGGCTGTCTGCCACATAGGAAATCACACACTTTATGGGGTTCGAAACAAAGGATTTCATATATTCAATACAGTAGTGCATGGTTTACAGGCTCTAAACCAATCCAAACAAAGTAAAGGGAAACATTTACAACATATTTCTCATAATTCTACAATATGGAGCTTCTCAGGAGCAATTGTCTTCACATGAATCAGAAAAGGTAAGTTAAGGCGTGATTCTCCCAGGGACGGCTAGGGTTAATCTTGAATGTGTACACTTTACTCAGTAGTCTGTGAAAGTGTTTGTGTTTTTCTGTGGGGCACAATTGATAGTATTCTAGTGATCCATGAAAAAATGCAAAAGTCTATTCAAATAATACAATTAAACGTCACAGAAAAGGTGACATCTAGGGTCTAGTTTGCCTTACGTTTGCTCAAGTATTAATTTTCATTACTGGAAAACATTACATTTGACAAAACAGGTATATCCACCCCCATTTTCAATCATTATAAATTTGATTTCTGGAAAGTTCACGGAACAGTCGTCATCAGCTCTGAACTTTTCCATCTTGTTTCCTCCAGCTCTTTCATCTCAGTGTATAAGTGACTTTGTAATTCCTGTAATTTAACATCGATCCACTTTTTTTTTATCCGCTTTGTTGCTGATGGAATCTTTTCTCCTAATGCTATCACACCCTTTGATAAAATTATCCTACAGAACTATAAAGAACAGGAAAACACATGCTGCTCCGATTGGTATGATCAGTATAGTGATCAAAATTCATTTAAAGATTCCTCCACCTATGATTCCCAACCACTCACTTAACTCTGAAAATCCTCTCACAGTTGAACTAAACACAGAAGATACTCCTTCCCAGATGCCAGTTCATCATGCTCCTTTAGTTCATGCATGATGTTCCAAATATTCATCACAAAGTTATTAATCTCGTTATATAGTTTAGGGATATAAACACAGCATTCTCTTGAGGGTATTACTGAATAAACTCTGCCCTCCTTTTCATGTTTCATGTCTAAAGCAACTCGGTTCTGGATGATCATAGACCTGATTGCAAGATGCTCCTTGTAAAGCTAACCTGTCTACCAAAGTTGACAGCTTTTTGATCTTCACAACATTTAAGGCTACTCCTACTGAAGGAATTAATGCTCCAAAACTAATTTTGCTTCTGCTCAGATAAGTGCCATTCCTTTCTTCTAGATTGTTAGTATGATATATCCTTTAAAAAAAGCAAAGCTGCACAAGTACCTACCCAATTAGAAGGTAACTGGAAATAAGCGGATTTACCACACACATCATATACTCCCCATATGATAATTCTATGTCCTGCCAACACATTGTCCTTCACTGAGTATTTCTAGTCACACTCACTCCACCCCACTGTTTCTTCTGGCTTGTTTCCTTATTGTTCTTTAACAATGATTGTTTCCCTCTCTTTGCCAAGTAAAATTTAACTTTGGGTGTAAATTGTTCTTCCTATCTTTCTACTTTCCTCCTTTTGATCCTTCCTTGACTCCCTCTACCACAGGTTCATTTTCCTTTCTTATCCTTTCATTTAATTCCTCTACAAAGTTCCCCTCAGTATGATTGATTGTGCATTAAAGCTCACATTCATCTGGGTTAGTTAGGTTAGAAAGTGCAAGAGGCAAGAAAAGTTTCACCATGTGCTCTGGTTTACTCATCCACTTATGATTGTTTGAAAATTGAGAGATGTGATTTGCCATCCATATGTACATATTCAAAGGATTGATGACAGGCACATTCTTTAACAGCAACTCATAATCAGAACAATAAAGCTTAATCGAGACTTGTTGCGAAAACAGTCAAGAACACACTAAAAGAAAATGCATAGAACAAAGGAAGATGAAAGTAGGTCAAACCCTCTGCTACAGACGTGGGAAGATAGGAAGAAACAAATCAACTTCCTCTACACACCAACTTTACGTAATCAGCAAGCATTTGGAAACGGGCATTATGGCCAAAAAATCTTTCAAAATTCTAACAATGCACAATTCAACCTTCTAGGTTTTCTAGTTTAATCTCTACTGTTTGATTCACTCTACTATGATTAGGTGAGGCATTTCCCTCCAACAAATAGAAATCTAACAGCAAGCCAACAACGGGAATTACTAATATATTAGCCAAAACTACTAGAGCAATTGTACAGCACTTCTTTCCATGTTAATCTCATTACAGATCAAGGCGGAAAGGAATATCAATCCTTTGCTTCACTTCAGTCCTTGCTAGTTATCTTCTTCCTACCCTACTATCTCTACCCTATCTCAAAATATTTGAGGTAGTTGTCTACATCAACCGGAAGCCAATAGGCTCTACTGTTTTGTTACTGTTGGCCTAAAGTATATTGTCTTGGCTCCTTTCTTCCCCAACAACATTCTACAGGTTTCTTGTGTCTTTTGTCTCCTCCATTACCATCTCAGAGTTCATGCTGGCTAGTCAAAATCAGTCTGGAAATCATCTGAATCAGCCTCACTCCTCAAAACGCAAGTCCAGTCAGGACCTCAATATTTTCAGTTCGGTTTACTTATTCGCTTTGTTTCAGGTTGATCCAAGTCACTCTCACTAAGTTGTTCTTCTTCTTTGTCTTCCTCTTCTTTAGAGCTCTATCCTCTATAATAATCTCTGGCCTCTTGACTTTGTCAGTATGCTTCTCTTGCTTTTAGTTCTTGGTCATTTGTCTTCATGATGCTTGTTTTCTTTTGTGATTCTGGTCACTACAAACTCATGAGACACAGTTTCACCCAGATTCTGAGGTTTCTCTAATGCTTCTCCTGCATAATCTTCGATCAGCTGTGCACTTGTACCTTCTTGATCTGTCTCTGTTTTACGTGTGTCATTGAAATCACGACAGATGCAAAGTTCCAATCTTGATTCTCAAGTTTCGCTCCGTACTGGGGACTCTATGATTCCACTGAAATTCTGTTCTTGTAGTGGTTAAGATGAGCGCCACTACAAACCCTCATGTCAGGACTTGTCGTCTTCTGATGCTTTAAATCGAGCTGGACTTGAGGAATTACTGGATATTGACTTCAGCTCCTTCTCTGCTCCTCTCGCTCTTTACATAAGTGAAGCATTGTTCCAGTTTGGTAAGACCGCACACTTCACAGTGGTATTGGTTATAAGGATGACCTGGTATATGGCCCTCTCTAAAACACCTCCAAGCATTACTTGCAAATGTGCTTTTTCACATGAACCCAACCTCCAGGGCTAAACCCCTTGCATGGAGCAGATCTCACAGATGGTGTCATCAAGTCAAGGTGGTGAAAGATAGAACACACCACATCAGCAGTCCTTTGCTATATTAGAGAACTATGTCATCAGTAATATTCACAAGCGCAGCTGCAGGAACAGAGGGGATTTTCATGGCTCTCCCAATTGTTACTTTGTTGGGGGGGTAGACATCTTCTCTTATATGGAGTGACTCGAATGCCCTTGGTTATACCTGTGCTGTGATCTTCCCCCTAACCTTTTGCCTTCCTCCTCCTTTTTTTCGGACCTCGTTTTGCTGGTATTAGGACTCTGCACACTTTACCACTGCTAACCAGTGCTTGTGCTTTCTCCACTAACCACAATAATATTGGCTTATCCTCAATTGGCATATTTAATTTACTTGCAAGTCCCTGGTAAAGTGCACTTAATGTGCACAGGGCCTGTAAATTAATGCTACTAGTGGGCCTGAAGCACTGATTGTGCCACTCACTTAAGTAGCCGTTTAAACATGGCTCAGACTCACCATAGCAGAGCTGTGTGTGCAGATTAAACTGCCATTTCAACCTGGCCAAATAAACCTTTTGCCAGGCTCAAACCTTTATTTTGAATACATATAAGACACCCCTTGGGTAGACCCTAGACAGCCCAGAGGGCAAGGCACAATGTATTTAAAAAGCAGGAAATGTACTTTTGAGCTTTACATGTTGTAATAGTGAAAAACCCTTACTTTGGTTTTTCACTCCTCCAAGGCCTATTTCTCACACAGGATAACATTGGCGTTGCCTTATTGAATTTTATAAGTGTAATTTACAAATGGGAAGATAGAACTTTCTAAAGTTTGGTGTCTCTGGAATTAAATTTAAAATCCTAGCTTATGTAAAGTCTTGATTTTAAATTGAAATTCTGACAATGCCACTTTTACAATGTTGGCATTTTCTTGACTTAGCTAATTGTTGCCTGCAGCCGGTCTCTGGTCATATGATTGGATGTAGTTGGCAGTTGGGCTTTGTGTATTCCTTCTAGACAGCCACACACAATGGGAGCTTAGGTGTGACTTGATGGGCCATCTTTGGCAGGAAGGGAGGGAGGAGGAGGGCACAGCCTCACTTACAACTGAATAGGCTATGCCCTGTCCACACACAGAGGGCCTAACAACCCTGTATTTTCAGTCCAGCCTGCTTGGAGCCTGAGCAGGGGAGGCAGGGATTTCTTGCACTTCATAGCCACTGTCTAGACTTTTCTCCCACCTTCCAGAACCAGGGCATCGGGGTATAAATACTGCACCCCAGATACACCACTTCAGTACACTTCTGGACCTGTGGATGCTCTGCCAGGAAGAAGGACTACTGTGCAATTTAAGGACTGCACTTTGCTGGACTCCTTTGCTGTGCAGACCTGCTGCCCTCTTGCCTTGGTGAGAAGGACTGGACCTGCATCTCTTGAACCCAGAATTATTCTAAGGGCTAGTTGGCTGGCCTCCAGATCTGAAGCCTCAGGGAAATAACAGGTTCCCAACAACCTTGCATCTGCACGACTCTGCCATCTGTGAGTCTACCCTGCCAAGTAATGACACCCTGCCCCTAGACCCTTGGCAATGAGCCTAAGTTGCTCGGTCAGCTTTTGAATCCACAGGATGCCAACGCATCTCCTCTGCTTTGCTGCACTACCCCAAGCAGAACCGATGCAACTCCCCCACTGCGTGGATGGGACACATTGCTAAGACTCACATTTGCACCACAGCCCAAATCGCCTTGTGACCATGCAGTACTAAATCCATTTAATTATTCAAAATGGCATAGTATTGCTTATGAGAAAATACAATGATGGGTGTTTGAGGATTTGGATGCCAGTGAATGATTTGAACTCACACTTGGTGAATATTTACAAATATTTTTCCAATCTATTCCTACTATGGAAATGGTTGGAGATGTTCTCCTTTTATGGAGTACAAGATAATCCTTTTGGAACATGAAGATGGGCCTGGAGCTCTAGCAAAAATGAGGTGTAATCCTGGAAAGGGTTTCTCCAAGAGCATATATATTTTCCTGGAGGAGGAAAAAGGCAATTGCAAATACAAGGTCTTCATTATTAAGAAAAAGACCAATTGTTTGGTCGACACTTTTTATTTTAACTAGTTCCTGTATTTCCCTTCATTCTTCTCTTCCTATTGTGAGAGATGAAAACTGAGCCTAACATTAGGGGTACTCTGAAAACCATCCTGACTGCTTGCACAAAGATTTAACAGAAGCATCATAGACCTTGATTCACCAAAGTGCTAGGGGTAGGAGAAATAACTTCTCTCCCTCAGTGACATCATATGACTTGTCATCACAGGACTGACTTCACATTACCTCTGACTGTCACCTGGTTGTGTTAGACCGGCTCAAAGTCAAAATTTAAGGCTGACTGCAATGGAGCACAGGCTGGATTGAGGACCAAGTTAATCCTGGTAGAAAGTTTACCTTCTCACTTAGAAACCTTTAGAGTGTAACAGTGGTCACTGGTGGGTCGTCAGAGGGGCAAGCTGGATCAGAACCGGGGCTTGACAAAGGTAGGTTGCTAAAAGGTGGGGTCCCAGTGTGGTCATCAATGAAGGCAGTAAAGCAAGCGGGCAACGTTTGAAGAATTTGCCTGGGAAGGCTCAGTGTCATTCAGATGCTGTTCGGCATGGGTCCCGATGAAGCCCTCTGAAAGACAGATCTGTTTAGGTGGGGCAAACCAGCTGGGACCTACTTTGCAAACTCAACTGTGTGATTTACTGCACACCAGAAAGTGTGGAGATGGAAACACAGGCATCATAAAATCCTGAGAATCTGTAATTAGGCTGTATATACCCTCTCTACCTCTTGATTTAAATGAAACTGTTGTGCCACACACTTGTTGGGTGTGCGCTGTCTGTTTTTCATTCAGATAGGAATGTGAAGTTTCCAGTGTCACATTCCTCAGTCACGTTTGATCCTGTTTCCACTACACTTCCTGGTTGTCACAAAGCAGTTGCAGCAGTCAGTTTAAGTATCCACTAGAGTAAGAGCATTGTAATGGACCATCTGCTCATAGTAATGGTCCCCCACTCGACTGAGATCCCTATGCCTTGTAATTAAACTCAACACATAGTCTTTTCACTCAATAGAAAAAAAAATATTTTGGCTGCTGAGAATGGCTGAGAACTCACAACTCTTTTGCCCACTCTTGAGGAAGGTGAGGAATGCAAATTGGACCACAACAGTATTAATGTACCCAGTTAAGCATGAAACCAAAACTAAATATTTTAGATGTACCCCTATTAGTACCTGAGCACACATTATTGTTGGTGGTTCTTTCTTGTGAGACAGATGTGGTATTTTAAAAGCAGCTTATGTTGTCTGTACAACAAATGGAACAGTGGAAGTATCCTACTTGCGTGATTTAACCACTAAAGAAGTTGCTGAATTGATGGCTCTGCCAAGGTCATGCTGTACATCTGATGAGTTGAGAATTACCATTTACACTGACTGCCAGTATGGATTCGTGTAGTTCAGGACTTCAAAAAGCTGTGGTTACAGGGAGCGTTTCTGATCTCTTCTGGTTCCCTGATTCAAAACAGCCTGCATATTAGGAATTTGTTGGATGTTCTCCAGTTGCCAAAGGAAATAACTGCAACGTGATGTGGTGTGATGCTAGGTGGCTTCCATCTTTTGTACACATGAGGCCAAGACGAAGCAGGACACACGCTAACATGAAGTGCTAAAGGAGCAATTATGCACAAAAAATAGTTTAATGAGGTCAGTGGGGGAAACCAATGAAAAGCAAGGGTATAGAAGAAATACTCAAGCAGCAAGACAAATGCAAGATTAGGGAGAAAAACTATCCTGCAAAGAGCAAGAGACTGAGGTAGATAAAGTCATCCAAACATGAGCAAGTGAACCGAAAGCTCACTTTATGTAGGATTGGAATGTAACTGTATTTAGCGAGACCTTAAAATGACAAAGGTCGAATCATGGATGTTATTACCGTCTGTATGGAGCAAACCAAAAACCGAGTGGAGTAAGTTAGACAATGAAAATTGGTACTGCCTGCATTACACAGAAGACTTTTAGTTTACAACGTTTCTACCATGACCACGTTGAGTACCCGCCAGCTGTAGGATTCCCAACTCTCTCATGGTGCGTGGGGGAGTGCCAGTAAATGCACATCTGAAGGAGGAAGCTGTCTTGTAAGGTTATCAGATGTGTAATTCATCTGGTGGTGCAGAGTAGCAGGTTTCTACAGCCATTGCAGTCCAAAGGATGTTTACAAAGAAAGCTGAGGCCTGAGAAAGTATAGAAAAGCGATGACAATAAATGCAAAAACACAGCTTGTTGGAGATTCACAAGGTACTGTGATGGAAGAGGTATAGATCATTTTAAACTGAGGACCCATAATAGAAGCGTTGGACCACAAGGCCTATATAGAGCATTAGCGAAATACCTAGATCTGTTTGAGAGCTAAAAGCTGAGGAGGGACTGCAGACTAATTCAAAGGCTTCATGTTGCAGAAGCAAGATCTTAGAAGTGCAGAGAACATTCCTATTCAAAGTTTAGAGCAACATGTGTAAGATCAAGCTCTTTTACTCTGCTTTCACCTTGGGGATGGAGTACGTGTGCCAGGTGATTGTGATAATAGTGTGTGCATTTCTGTATTTAAAGTGATAACATCTAGCGAGGTGGCATTGTTACTTCCTATCCTCAAAAACAGTACCACTGTCAAATCCCCTCTATTCCTTGGGTGCTACTGAGGTCACGTCTTGCCCTAAGAAGCAGGTAAATGGGTAAGAATTCTTGTTTTGGAGTAGTCCACAAGAGATTTCAAGGGGGTGTTAAGGTATTATTTTTGTTGCAGGAGCTAGTATGCCCAGTCTCTTCCTCTCCTCCAGGATCTGCTTGTAGGAATCTGTTTTGCATCACTAATGACCGAGCTAAAACACACTTGCACTGACAAAAATCTCTGGAATGAGCTTCTTAGGCTAAGGAAGACATTTATTAATTCATTTCGCAAGGTTTGTAAAGAAAGGTCAGCATGCTGATAACGCACATTTAAAAATGGTCACAGCAATTAAATGAAAACATGTACAAATGATTTTACACTGCAATATACGCAGCAAATATATGTATATGTATTATAATGCAAAGCAAATAATGAATTAAAAAGTATGCATCACCATGAGGCACGGGCACATCTGCTTCATCTCCCTATCAGCATCAGATCGCCAGATCCCAGAATCGACCGCGGAGAGAGAGAGAAATCAATTATCCTCATGGGAAGGATGACACACCTCAGCATCCTCAGGCATGTCTGAGATCTGAATCACTCCCGGTCCATCTGGTCTCAGCCTCTTATACTTTGAACAAATGAGAGAGGAGAATTCTAGAAACTCCCTCCTCATAAGTTTATTATTCAGAAAATGCTGAATACTTTAGGCCAGCTTTGAAAGGAACACGTCAGGACTTGGCCAGAATCCCAAGGTGCCCCTTCAAAACAAAACCATTCCCTGTCATCCTAGTACATTCTTATCAGCCTAAGTCCTTGGTGAGAAAAGAACACGCAAAATAAAAACATGAGCACATTGTATAACGTGAGCATGGAAAATTACTTGCAGCTTTTAACGTGGCAGTTAATAGGCAAAATGAAGTTGGTGGTCACTAATGTGATGGTGTGCTGCTAGGCTAAGTGCAACGAGGAGTCAGTGGTCAAAACACAAATATAACAGTATCATTTCTAAATCACTTTAGGTATTGGTGGGTGGATGGCTGTTCTCTCCTGTGCTGTCTCCACATGGCCCAGGTGTGTCACATAGTCTCACTGCAAGCATAAAAGGCTTAGAGAGAGTGGGGCAGGCCTGAGCATGTACCTACAGCTGCAAACTAAAACTGGTCAATGATGTTTCCTTGTGCTGCTTGACTCAACATCAACTTCAGCATTACTACATTCTTAGCTAGAAGAGAGCTTTGGGGGAGCCAAGGCACAAAATATATTTTTGCTTCAACCTGTTACCTCAAAGCCATCACATCCACTGTTTATTTGTTTTATTTCTATTTTTTTTTTTTTTTTAGAGCTGAGGAAGGCAGCTTGAATTATCATGAGGTGGGGAGCATGGACAAGAAGGTTCTGAGCTTACTGTAGTAAGCACCATCCAATATCTTGGTGAAAAGAAACATGAGTTCCTTCAGTAGGGAAAGCAAGAGACAACTGAGCGTGGGATGGCTGACCGGCTAAACATGAGTAGGGGACAAATCTTCCCAAGATTGACCCATATTCATTGAAAAGCTCTTCTAGGGTGCTTGAGATGAAGACTATGTACTAACAAGAAATACAGGTGGTTTAGCAGATATTAGCAATAGTGTTTATTTTAGGCCTGAGCTTCCCTCGACTGGATTGCAAACTTCAAAACAATTAAATTGGCTAAACCCTGGTTAAAAGTCACAAAGTACATTACAATCACCCTCTTTATCCTGGAATTCATAAAACAATAGTTGTTGCGAAAATGACAGTATGGAATAGGGTTCACTTAGGCTTCTAAGGAATCTCCACTCATTCAGAAAGGGCAGGTTTACACTGTCCCCCTAATAAGTGATTTATAAAGGGTACGAATGGAACCCCTTGTTCCTCTTAATCCGAAGACATGACTAACTGCCACCAAAGATCATACGATAACGAGAAGCTTCCCATGAGCTTGGCTAATGCCACACGGAACTCACAACACTTGGCCAAGACTGAACATTGCTGTGGCAGTACCAAAGAGTATTTCACTAATATCACAAAACCATTGGACAAGATATTAAAATGCAAGCCAGATACCATATTCAGCTTGGTCAAGACCATACAGGCTGGCCTCCGGCCTTATCTCGTTGACTGAAAGCCATACCACAGTGGCCCAAGACCGCATAGCCCTGGCCCACCTCAGCACTGGAGTGAGATTGCACTGTGCTAGGCTAAGATCGCTAAATGCTGGCTAAATATCACGCAGGGCGTACCTGCTATCACAAAGGAGTATGTTAAGATCAAACGGCAAAGGCCCAATCTCGCATTATGCTTGGCCACTTTTCACAGGGTGCTGCACAAGATACATTCCTCTTAACCTATTACATTTCTACTTTGGATCCTGCCACATGTACATGAGGAGCCAAATCACCTTCTCCCTTTAAAAACAACTGACTGCACAGATGTTGGGGGGCTCCCTATCTGGCCATCAGTTGGCTAACATAAGGGTGGCCCCATCATATTAGAGTTCAGTGGGAAGGTGCTATTGAAAGGGAGAGGAATCATCTGCACAAGGGCAGTAGGATCTGGGGGCTTCTACCTGCGATACTTTCAATTTTGTTAGTGTGAATTCAGTATTTTAGGCTGATATACGCCCACATTCCTATATATAATGAGTATAGATTGTCCACATTGTTTTATATATTAAGTATCGATTGCCCTCCATATTATCGGTTTCTGCTCGGTTTGGTATATTGGTCAAAGCAAACTACTATCATGTTACAATATATTGCGTATTGTTTGTGTTATGCTATCCTTTTTTTTGTATCCACAGCATAGCATCCAGTAATGCAGCTCGTAACAGAAGAGCCAGAATTTTTGTTCTCGTACAAGTTTGTGACATTCTATGGCTTTAAAGTACTGCTTTCAAACAAAGGCAATCTATTTCCGCTTGTGATTCGTTGCATAATACACTGGATTGAACGAGAAGCTCTGTGTCTGATAAAGGTTGGACTTGGTGTTCACAACACTTTGATATTTTGTTTCACCGCTTCTTAAAGGTCACATGTCACACTCTTGACAAAGAAATCAACGAGGGAAATTCTAGGATTTCAACAGAAGTAAACAGTTGCATTTCTTTCTGAGAAAACATGAACGTCCGGGTATACTTACAAATGTCATGCAAATACTTGGATTTAATTTGTATTTATTGTATCCAAATAAAAATGCCAAAGTCAGCAGGATATGTTTCACTTTATATTGTGCTTGCATTACTAATTGCATATTTCTTTTTATTTGAATACATTTCTCAAATACCTCATGTTTCAAAATATGCTGAAGTATGTAATCAGCCAAGGTACTGGTTCAAAGGAGACAGTGCTCCATTTATGATATAACTATAACCAAACCTTTCCTCCAAGTAAGCTAGCTACTCAACTAAAGCACCTCTCCAACTGAGAAACTGCTTTAACCCCACAGCTCTTCCAACTGAGTTCATTCAAGTAAACCGCAGTTGCCATTGGGCTATTGCTCCCAATGAACCACCACTCCAACAATGCAAATGCTTGAGGTGAACCATCTCAATAAGTGAGCTTTTGCTCCAAGTTAACAAATGCTTTATGTAACTAAACCACTTCTCCAAATAAGCTACTCCTCTAATAAAACCACTGCTTCAACTGGACTACTGCTTCAACCAACCCACTGCTCCAACCGAGCTGCTATTTTAACTGATCACTAATCCAATTAAATCAATGCTTTAACTTAACCACTATTACAACTGCACTACATTTTCAGACTACTGCTGTGTAGTGGAAAAAGTGTATCAACAAAGATAACACTTCTTATAATTCTTACAATAATGGACTACAAAGGCTACTAAAAAAGTAAAAATACTGCAGACTTACTAAAACAACCAAATCTTTAACAAAGTCTATTGTAATACCCCACTCAGGGGCATCAGCGGGCAGACAGGGGCTACTGGGCCCAAACCATTGTGGTTTGAGGTAGTTAGCCTCCGACGTCCAGGGGTCCGTCCTACCTTGTGTCTGCAAACTGGGTCGTGTACTGCCCTTTCCACACTCGACTCTCAAGGCAGTGAAAAGCGAGCTGTCACAGGCCTCTCAGGGAGGTTATTTAGGAAGCAAGATATTGATCCACTTTTTAAGATTTCAGAATCAGTTTGGGCTGTCTTTCAAATTGAATTCTCATGCTCCTCTCCAGACTCAGCTTTGTGCACAATCGTGGATTTCACAGCTGGTAGCAATAGAGCTGGTTCTAACTAGACATATCCAAATCAGGGCCCAATGATGTGTGCGGTTTCCAAACTTTGCTGTCATCGGTCTACCCAAAGCTCTAATGTAGTAATCAGGTGCAAGCCCTGTCTAGAAACATTATTACCTTAAACTACTGCAGCTGCAGTCTCACCCCTTCCCATTCTACCTGGCACCTACCCAATAAAAGTACTTCGGAAGAACAAACCTGCAGCCTTTGCTAACAAGATCTTGTTTAAATTTCTCAACCCCACCCCGACCCCCACTAATTCAGAGCCTGGGTCTCCTTCTACCTACAGGAATACAGGCAATACACTTCAGTTGTCTGGGGAGGCGTCCTCATCCTCCATCTTGTGCCAGGCTAAAACTAGGGGAATCCAAGATAGATTCCCCTCGCCCCAGTACTCAGATTGTAACAACACAGAGTTCTACTACCATATATGTGCTACACGCCCATTGCACATGCGCTTCACAAACAAATGGCATGACAGTGCAAGGTTCTGGTTTTACTTAACAAACGTGCTTTACATGCAAAGAGGCAGTAGACTCGCCCCTAATTAACACAAGAGAAAATGGTTTGGTCACTCTGTACACTTAAATAACAAGGTACAATGCACCACAACTTCATGTGATAAACTCAGGACATGGACAGTATTCCAGTGCCCACTACAGTGGCATACTTGGTGCAACCTCCCAGGTCACGGAAGAGGTTCTGAACCTCTTTTTATCCGGGACAGATTCACATATTAGATTATCGTGACACCAGGACCAAAATAAAAAAGTCAGGATATCAGTGTCACATGCAGTCAGGCACTCAGGGCAAGAGTTTTCACCGTGCAGGAGACATTCCTGGCCCAGCACCAATCACCTTGTTTTTTCAATAATGAAACTGGTTAAAACACAAGAGTGCAGGTACCACCAAGACAGCAGCATAGCAATCTTTCATCACACTGAGAAAAACTACAATATGACAGTAGCAGGTCAACAGCTCCCCTTGACGTCCCACACACATTGTGCATCTCAAGCTACAGCAGTACAAGATTTGCACACAGGTACCCAGTTGGAACACATGAAATAGTAGTGAAACCTACCCCCAGATATATTCAAAGTACAACCCAAGCCACAGCTGTGCAAGCTTCCCTGAAAAGTTCGCAGCACAGTTTCCTCCATCATAGAGTCATAATTGATAGTTTACCAGCCTCTAAGTTATGTGTTATAATCAAGCTCAAATAGAGACTTTTGTAATGTCTTACAAATGCAAAGTCCGGTTAAAATTATAAATGGTTTACTTGGTAATGTCAACATAGTGGAGCGTTAAATTTTGTATGGACTTTGAATCCCTTACCAGAAGGATGTATACATTTTTAAGGGGAGATTTAATTTTGAAAGCAGCGTTCCCTGGGTCCTTCCAGGTAGCTCGCTCATGCCTTCATCTTCCTAGCCTTTAACATCCCTAGTGGATTGCCCCTCTGGGTTTTATACTTCTTTCCCCCTAAAGGCTGTTTCGGTGCCCACTGACAGGATTGCCAGATAGTCTGGAAACGGAGCCAGCTTGTTCCTACCCACGGTCCCAATTCTGATGGAAGACTGTAACAAAGCTGGGGGGACTTGGACTGCTGGTGGTGCTGATTCTGGATCTCTTGCACCTCCCATTCCAGCAAGGCTCACGGATAGGATGGGCAAGGGGTTTCTTTCCACAGAAGACTGGGCACTAGACAAAGCTAAGAAACCATTACTTCCACATGTGGTACTTGACAGGGGTACCATGGTTTGAGGAACTCAGGAGCCCATGCCACCAACACTGTTTGCAGCATTAATCATCACTGAGCTGGCCACGACTCCACAACCTTTCTCAGCCACAGGGAGGTCAGAAAGATCAGTATCGATGTACTATTGTCCATCCCAGGATATCATGCATACACCCCTCCTGAGTTTGGCTATTTTCCATGCAGAAATAGACACAGTAGGTTGGCAGGTGTTCCTTCTGGGTGGACTGATGCATTAATTTAACACCTATTATGGAATCAACTCAGGTCAACGCAGCCTTTATCCTTTCACACATAAAAAGTGAGCAGGGAGGTCGCCTGCCTCCATATCTAGTCTGTACTGACATTACAACCTGCCTAGCATTTTCAGGCTACAGGCCAAACATTACTGTCACCTGAGATTATAAGACCATGACAGCCTATCGAACACTCCCCAAACTCATACCCACGTGTACAAAAACATCATGGGGGGGGACCCCTCCTCCACCAAAGAGAAAGGGAGGGGTAAGCGTTCTACCCCCACTCACTGATGACACTAGTCAGAGGGGTAGACCCTAAATCCAAGTGAATTTCCCTAACTGCTGCTTTTGTACCTTGCCTCTTCCAGGGTTTACTGCACACCGACTTACTCTTGCTGCTTATTCTCCCTTTCATCTCGACTTCCAGGTACCACTGAGGAGCAGCAGGAGGCCCCACACGCACATACGAGTACAGACATTTTGTGAGAAAACACTGCTCCTTCGCACACCAAGAGAAAAGTAAACAATACACTTTCTTAGCAAAGTTCGAATGGAAATAAATCCAGCCAAATCAAAAGAAAACGTCTGCAAATAAGTCTGGGTATGTTTTTATTTTGAAGAATGAATCACATGAATGCACTCGTTCTGTATGTTCCTCTGGTCACAGCAGCGCACTCAAACCAATACATATATACATGAATCCTGCACTCTCTGCATTTAGATTGGCCACTTCCACTGGTTGGCAGGGGGTTCTTCAATGAGGGGCTCCCAGGGTTTCCATTCTTTCATTTTTCGTGCCAATGAGAGTTCATGCTCAGCCTGTTGACAAAATCATGCATATGAATTACATTTAATTCACTTTCATTTCTAAGAAATGCTTTAAACAAAATAGGTTTAGAAAACCAACAGTCTACCATACATAACACCCTTTAGTGCGCAGCCCTCAATGCATACAGTGATTTTATATGCCAGTACAGGTCAAATCAACCGATTAGTGAATCCCAGTTGTGACACCAAATTTCACAAATGTCCCCGGTGAACGTGCTCTAGAGTATGCATGATGTTCTTCAGAAGGTCCCTAATGTTCTTCTTACTGAGGAGCAACAACCCTTTTGATGATTTCAACCAGGAACAGAACATTATGAACTGTCCTATAATTGGACAGTCATGAACCACTAAGATTGGGCAGAGTGCAGCTGGAATACCAAGGAGCATATTTGTTAAATGGTCCATGCATAATTTACATCTTGAAAGAGTGAGCTGCATTAACATCGGTTCAGGGTAAAGTGATAAATTAAGGGTAACTCTACAAAATACAGAATGTAATGTTCCTAAGAACTTGTGTTTTTCAGGTTTAACTTGACTATTTCAAACCGAATTCTCTAAGGTGTGAGAGCGATCAAAAAACGTCAGTTAAGTCTAGACTCAGAGCAGCCCGGTGAAACTGCACAGTCAAAGGCGGTTTCCTTCCTTGTGAGTGGGCCATTAGAGAAGTTAAGGGGAGATTAGAATGTATTTGTAACTTAAAGCAGCAATAGGACTTGTTGGAGTATTAGGATACTAACACTTTTTTCGATAAATTAGGAGCTTTTACACTGAAAAGTAGGGTACGGCTCTAGGACTATCCTACAAAGTGTTGTATTTTGCTTGGGGCCCTTAGTGGTAAAGTATATGCAACATAACATGAGGCTTTTAGATTAGATGCTTTCAAATATTATAGGCCAAAAGGTACTGGACTCTAATTCTACAACATTTTTCTTTTTGAATTGTAGGAAATCTTAATTAACAAAAAGGCAAAAAAAAGGTCACGATGGACCTATGTGATAAGTAGCAAAAGGAGACAAATTCACTATAGAAGATAAGGTACTCGGTTTTATTTTTGTCATCTTGGGTGATTCTGCTTTTACGGAAAGCAAACGCAAAGAATGACCCCATGGGGCGACGATTAGCCTCATCTTTCAGATAATCGTGGAGAGCTGATTCACCTGCCCTGCTGTAGATGCCCAGGAGCCAGGCAGTCAAGTTCAGCTTCATTAGGCTGTATTGCAGGATGCTGCTTGACATCCTGAACACTGAGATCCGCAACTTGCACATAAATCGTCAGGTGGATAGGAAATGATGTGGATACCACCATTGTCATGGCCATTGAGGGGCAGCAATGGCCACTGAGGGGCTACGAGTAGCACATTCTCTCTCATTTGTTTCATTTTCATGACCACATTGGAAAAGGAGGAATTGGTGAAAAAGCGTCTAGACAACTGTCTTAACAGTTTATTAAAAGGGCATTTCCTTTGGGCTTAGGCTCTGGGAACTTGCATATGAAATTGTACCACTGTATTTGTTTTTTTCAGTGGCATAAAGATCCTGTTCCTTCCGTTCAGAGAAGTCATATTCTTGCAGTACATTGTGTTCTTTCAAGAGATGCCTGCTCAGCTGGTCTCCGGAGACCTGCAGGATGCACTTCTGATATTTAAAGATCAAGCCAGTGTTAAGTTCTCACCCTCTCACTTAGAATTACCTTGACCAGTAGAGACAATATGACGATTAAAGTCAATATCAGACAAGTTAAAATGGACTTTCAAGCTAGATGGATTGATTCAATATAGTTTTGTAGAGTGACTGTAGCCTCGTAGACCTTTTTCCAAGTGGGGTGCATTAGGCTATGTATGCACTCTAACCTTGCATCAAAATATCATTCCCATAAGACTGTGTGAGAAACAGTTTCTCGAAGCGAACTCCACACAGCATTTTCTTTCTCTGGCACCACCAAAATAATAACAGGTGAGCTGTTACTGCCAGACCCACTTTATCCTACAAACTGTGAAATGTCACATATGCACGATTACACATTACACCCAAGATGCACAAAACACAAAAGAGTGAAATACACTTTGTAATTCTTTTTCTAATCATATGACTATGCACTATTACATTAGTTCAGCTGGCTACAACAGTGGGCTCCTCCTACAACTACTGTGGGTCACTGTCAGGATCAATATTATTTATACATACATATACATAATTTCCAATATTTGGCAGAGTGACGATATACAATTATGTCCTGAAGAATGCCTAATCCTCTTTGTTAGGTCATCAGTCAGGTAGAAGTATGCAGATTCCTCTCCGATTGGGTTGTAGTTTTAGATCACTCTCACTTTTAATCCATCTTTTGGGGGCACAAAAATTAAGCCAATGTTCACCCAACCAAGAGGTAGTTTTAATCCTTCCGATCACATACCCTGCACTCTGCGTTCCTCATCCACACCACCAAATCTCATAGGGCCCTAATTACCAAAGACATTCTCAAGAGATCCTCCCTCCGTTAAAGGAGTTGGGGCCAACACCAGGAACCATTGGTCCTGGTTTGAGGAGGGACCCGATGAAAAAGCATGTCACCTAACGGTGGGTGTAGGTTACCGTCCTTAACTAGAGGACTTGCCAATAGTACAGCAATGTCCCCGTCCCCACCCCTCTTCTGTGAATATTGATCGTATCAGATTAGTGGCATAGACCTATTTGGATTAATTATCTAGAGCCCTAGATTGCTATCTGCAGAGTTGGCAAGGAGACTCTGATAAGAGTGCCTTCGTAACCCATTCTTTTAAGTACAGGCAGAAAACAATTTCTAAGACCTCAGAAAAGCTGCCAGTGGTAATTATTTGGAAAATGGGAATAGGGTTACTTGAAATTTCATTGTGCTGGTACCGGCTGCATAGTCTGAAGTGAAAACATTTCCTCAATTTATTAGCAACTGGAATATCAAAATGTGCCTTGTAAACCTTTGTTACATAATCCATTGGACTTCTGTAATCAAGAGGTAAGTTTGGTCAAGGGTCTGTTGTCTGAGTTTTTCAGCTTTGATACACTTGTTTGTGGTCATGAGATCCAATCGGATTCACAACTCCTTACTTGGACCTTTCTTCTTCACCAAGCAGTCTATGGAGCATATTCCACTGTTTTTCTTTTGCATTTGTGGCACTCTCAACCACCCTTTTCTTGATGAAAATGTACATTCAGTACCAGTTGGTGTGTCTGAACATTTAGGGTAAAAAGTTGGAAGGGAGGGTGTGGGGGAGGGGGAGAGGTAACAATGATTCAGAAATAAAACTTTGTAACTTTTCTGTGCAATAGATAGTTCCCATTTGTATTTTTGGGATACTATGCCAAGCAGAAAGGTGGTTTGTGAATAATGTGGTGCGCTGAGTTCCGGTAACTGGCTTCCAGTACTGCTAAGGGCTTTTGTTTTACTGTGGTGGATTATTTCTGTTTTTGCTAGTTAAAAGCTTGTTTTCATGTAAATGTTGCTGCTGATGCTGATCTCTTGACAGTAGATTCTATAAACCAACAAGCTGTAAAGGGCTTTCCATATGGTCTAGGCTGCAATTTAAAGACCACCTTTCTTTCTGTAATCTAGAGCAGTGGTTCCCAACCTGTGGTTCGGGGACCCCCGGGGGTTCCGCGAAGCCTCCTCAGGGGGGTTCACGACTGCTCAGAAAATTAGATAATATTAACAGATTAGGTCCCCAGCTTTCAGTAATGACTCAGTAGAGGGTCCCAGGATTCCAACAATGGTTCAGCGCAGGTACCCAGGTTCCAGTGATGATAAAGTGGGGGTCCACAGAAGTCATCTAGGCCTCAGTTCTTACCTTCTGGATCTCTTCATTTGCATGCTATCTGAAGTGTGCTGCGTAGGAAAAAAGATCATGCTTTGTCTGCTGTTAATTTGAAGACCGTGTCAAGAGAACTAAGGAAATATCTATGGGTCAACAGCTTTGCTGAATCTTTTCTGGAAGGGTCATCATTCCATACTTCAGAAATCTGCACAAGTCCTCTCTAAGGTACCAGACGATGAGGCCTGCAAATTGCCTCACTGAGATCCATAGTCAACTGGAAACATTTTAGAGGGCATGGATTAAAGGAGCCCGAGGTCAGTATGCTCCCTCAATAGACTGTGCTGGCTACATCTTTAGGGGAAGTCCTAAGGCATCCCCTTGACCCGGATATCAAACCTGCCTGCCTCAATGCAGTGCTTTGTTGTTGGTACGACATGTTTTCTGTGATCCCCCTCCCCTAGAAGACCCAGCTTAACCTCAGCAAGCTACTTTGTTGCCCATTAATATTCTAAACCAATATGTCACTCTGTGCCACTACACCAGAGTGAAAGAGCTGTTGAAGCAGCTAAATAAAAATAAAATCCCTACTGCTCAAAAACACCATCTAAAAAGGTACATGTCTGAAGACATTTTTGATTACTCGAGCTACACTAGGCATCATCCATCACCATGAAAGGAACAGTATGTGGAAATTTGCTGTGACCAAACTAGAAGTGCTACCCTAGAACATGATCATTCTGCCAAGTAGCACTTTCGAAAAGACATCCAGGATTTTCTTTTTTTAAAACCTACATGGTATAACATGCAATCCTGGCTGTTTAAGTGTGCTTAAACAGTTTTGTGTTCTTTTCACAAATTGAACAATTCAGAAAGAACTTTTTAAATATGAAAAATGAAAAGTACATTTCGAATTTACTGATTTATCTATTAATGTCTTCTTTGTAACACTGGCAAAGTGAAAAAAACATCACCTGCACAATGACTTCTTCTATTTGACCACAATTAAACCTTTCTTCCAACTTCTGCACATCTGGCTCCTGTTCAAATAAAGATACAGTAGGTTATTACTTTTCAAGTATATAAAGTAGAAATCGATGAAATGTTCCTTGAAACAGACACAGTTACATTTATTTGCAAGCACCTAGTAACACTTTTGACTTTTAAAGAGTATCATCTTCCTCTCTAAAACTGTACAAGTGACTTACCAAGTGCCCTTACAGTGGTTATCCCAAGCATCTTGACTTACAAACACAAAGGATATCTAGGTATGCAGGCATAAGAGAGATCTCAGCAGTTTCAAGTAATAAACAATAATAAAAAAGGCCTGCATACGTTCTACTGTACTCTTTCTGTGCTCTCGTACAGTGCTCACTGGATTACTGATACCAAGCATACAATCTCCCCAAAGGGCACGACCAAGGGCAATACAGACAAAAAGAAAGATAGGAATGTGGATCTGTGGAAGAAGGGGCATTTGATACTCTTAAGATAAAGATCCAACTGAATAATTTGTCCATCCTCCAGGCTCATAAGTGACTTATTAAATAATTCCTACTAAATTCGAAAGCTATACAAAACCAAACACTAGAAAAAACCTCCAAAATTGAACTCCATCTAGAGAAAGAAAGGTAATAGCTGAGGTTCATAAAGACTGGCATGGCTGAAGCAAGGCAGAACAAGATAGAACCGCTTTGCCTCCTACCAAACTATCCTCAATGTAACTGGATCAAACCAAGCAGGGCCAGCGAGACAAACACGAGCCTCCTTCCACCTCACCTCTCCCCCCACCAAAAAAAAGAATGGTTGCTGGAAAGAGGTCTACCAACATAAAGATAGGAAAAAGCCCAGTGCATCATCTCAAGAATGGCCACAACTCTGAAATATAAGAACTAAAAGTATAGAAAATCCATTTCTGAAGAACATCAAGTCAGAGTTAAACTAGGAGTCCCCAACAGGGACAGTCAGGATATAACTATATTGCACCAAAGACGAAGGTGGCTCAGCTAAAAGATAAAAAAAAAGATTTACAAGAAGTGGAAGGTACAAATGGCTACGACCATAACAAACACGGAGCACACAACAACAGCATAAAATGAAAGACAGATAACTATAGCTAGTACATTTAAACAACTACTGGACAAGCAAATTAACGGCACTACAATGGCAAAAGGTATGTGTGCTAAATATATAATACCCGGGAGTAATGCAGACAACAATGGACTTCGCAAAATCAGGTGAGGAAACAAATACAAAAAAAAACAAAATAAGGTATACAGCAGTTCAGTCAGAACCTAGGAAACAAAGAGAGACACATCAGAACAAAAACAGAATAAACTCAGTTCTCTCAATCTGCACATCAGTTTCTCCAGAAGAAATCTGTCTCCAACCCCTGAGATCGTAAACAGTGCCTCCTCAACCCCAGAAATGGCCCAGACTTCAAGAAAGAAGGGAATCTTCAAACATCATGGACACAAAACTTTGGAAAGATAAGTACCCCTGTATGCTTTACCCATGCCTCAATAAAAAGTGAATAGGAATTTTCCCTCTCTCTTTAAATGACACCAGAATGCCAGCAAAGGACACCAGGTCTCTAGAGGCCAAGTCTTTCTTCTTTCTTCACGTCCAACAGTGTGGCTTTTCTGGCAAAAGTGTTTTTGGATATTTGAATCAGTGAATGAGGTGAATAGTGGGACGCAACACCCATCACCAGCATCATAATCTTCTTATAAATAGCTGCCTGCAGCACTCTCTCATAGCATTCAGCAGAGTGCTAGATCAGCATTTTTGCTACGGTCACTTTGTTTAGCATCTGAGAACAATATACATGCTTTCCCACCCTCTGTTGCACCAAATCATCTTTAAGGGCCACACGCTCATTCAGTGTACTTGCCATCACATCAGTTGACTACGCCTCAAGAACCACAGATACGAAGCCCAGCACGTGCAACTGAGCATCCATGCTCAGGTTGTCTTAACACTCATCCAAAAGTCTATTCTCACTAAGCTTTCGACTGCACAGTTCCTAAAGGCCATTATTTCTTCAAGCACTTTGTTGTAATGCTTAAGTGAGTCATACTTGGAACCTTGCCGTCCCTGTGTTCCAGGACTTACTTCTGGAGTTGTGAGACGCTAAGGTTCTGAGAGAAAGGCGGTTGGGGAGAGCTGAGGAGTTGTAAGCTGACGGAGCACGGATCCTATCTTGGGTTGTTTTCCTGCAATAAATCCTCGTTTAACTTGCAGTGTTTGTCTTGCCATAACACTGGCGACGATCTACCAACCCTGAACCCACGGACTCGTCGGCCACTTGATTTTTGGATCTGCGTTTCCGCTTATGGTGTTTGAGACTAATTAGTCTACAAACTGAAGATTGCTGGAGGAGTACTTGAGGTACTGTGCCACAACGGAGATTTCAGTCGTATTTTATTTTTTCCTACCTCTTCCCGTGTGGAGACAGCTGTCGAAGCTCGTGCTGTGGCCGTTGTTGTCTATCGTAGCGCGCCCTCTCTCTCGTGCACCCTCGCGCCTCCTTGCGCGCATGTTTATTTGTAGAACGGGGCAATCCTGACGTCACGCGTGCCTTGGGAGAGCGGTTCAGGATCTAGACCGCTACGTGCAGAACTTGGCAACCAGTATCTTTGGTGTTTTGTGCAAGCGGTTAAAGATTTCAGGATTGATCTACAGCTAATGAGTTGTGTGTTAAACGTCCAAGCCATAATAATCTATATATAATTGTCTCTCTCTCTATCCATCGGTTTCCACAATTTCAACGAAGGAAAAAAAAAGGAAAGAGAACTCACATTTTTCTTGTTTTCTTCATTTATTTATTTTTACTTGTGTTTCGATTTAAACTTAATTTTCTTGTGCGCTACTATGGCTACACCTACTATGACAACAACCTCCTTTCTTATCTGACAAAGGTGACCCCATTCTTCCATGGAAAAGGTGGAAAAACCTTTTTGATTCTTATTTAATAGCTATTGGTGGAGAAAAATTTTCACCAGCCAGGAAACAAGCGGTTCTTCTACACAACTTGGGAATTGAAGGCAGAAATATATATGACAGTTTGGAACCTTTGGCTATTGGTGGAGCGGATGGTGAACCTAGAGATATTTTTTAGATGTCAGTGGCAATCCTTGCAGCACATTTCGAATCCAAACTTAATGTTGTTTTGGAGAGACATACATTTTTCGCAAGATCTCAAGGTACCACTGAGAGCGTGGGGAATTTCGTAGCTGCCTTACGTACGCTGGCACGCACCTGTGATTTTGGTGAAATCACAGTCTCTCTTATTCGCGACCAAATTGTGCGCTGTACCAACAGTAAAAAGGTTCAGGAAAAACTTTTAACGAAAAACCCCGACTTAAGAGAAGCCATTGCCATTGTTGAAGGAATGGAGAGTACTAGCAACTGGATCAAAGAAATGAGTCATACTGAAGGGGACAATATGGCTACTGTGCATTTACCAAAGGTTCAAGAAGAAGTTTCTAGGGTTAGCAATGACTTTAAAGCACAAGCATCCATTCAAGAGAAGAAAAGAGACATTAAAGGGTTGCGTTGTTATCGTTGTGGTAACGCGGGTCATGCTGCTAACAGTGCCAATTGTTTTGCACGCAACTCCTTATGCAGAAAATGTGGGAGGAAGGGCCACTATGCTAGAGTTTGCAACAACGATAAGAGCAACATTGATTGTGTTACCGATAATATCAATAAGATGGTATTATGTGTGTGTCAAGAGATTGACCATGTTGGGCAGGTTTCGGGCACAATTGATGAGGGTCCCGTGGTCATGCCTGAATGCACTATTAAACTTGATAATAGAACAGTGGTGGTTTTAGCAGACTCTGGTTCTCCCTACACTATGGTTGGTGTTAAGAACTGGCAAGCCATTTTTGGGGAGTCTCTGGACTCTCTCATTGAACCCGACATCAACCCGGTCAGCTATGGGGGAACCAGAATAGAGATAGTAGGATATAGAGTTATGAAGATACAATTCCAAGACAGAGTGACCATAGGAAAGGTTTATGTAGCTAAACGCGGTAATAACTTTAGGATGGCGACACCAACGAGACATGGGTATTAAATTAGATCCCAATGCAGACAATCAAGTCATGGTGGTAAACATTGAAGATGATACGTTACAGATTTGTAATGAGTTTCCGAGTGTGTTCAGTGATAGTTTAGGGTGTCTAACTAATTTTGAACACAAGATTATCCTAAAAAAAAATGCTGTGCCAATAGTACATAAAGTTAGAAGAGTACCTAAGTTAATGCTAGAACCTCTCAAAGCAGAACTTAATAAGTTACTTGAAGCAGGAATTATTGAAGAGATAGAGTCTTCAGAGTGGTTGGCCCCTGTTGTTTTGGCACCCAAGGATAATGGGAAACGCATCCGGATGTGTGTGGACCTCAGGGATCTTAACAAATACATTTGGATAGATCGCCAACCCCTACCTAACATTACAGAGGAATTGTCAAGTTTAGGTGGGTCTAGAGTTTTTAGTGTATTGGATCTTTCCTCGGCTTACCATCAGATTGTCTTGCACCCCGAGTCCAGGCACCTCACCTCCTTCGTTACACCTTTGGGGGCTTACCAATTCTTGAGGATGCCTTTTGGCCTAGCCTCAGCGGCCGCGTGTTTCCAACGCATCATGAAAAAAATCTTGGGGGAGGTCGCAGGCACGTTGTGTTTCCAGGATGATATTCTAGTTCATGGTAAGACGATAGCTGATCATGACAAGGTATTAAGGGTAGTTTTAAGTAAGTTAGCAGAGGCTGGTTTTACTGTTAAGAAGGAAAAATGTAAGTTCAGAGTCACTTCTGTGTCATACCTGGGACACACCATTTCAGGTGAAGGGATCAGACCCAAGTTGGAACTAGTGGATGCTATAATGCAGGCACCTGAACCTAGAGACTAGGATGACGTGAGGTCATTCCTAGGGTTGGCGGAGTATTATTCTAAATTTATTCCCAATTTTTCGAGCGCGACTCAACCCTTGAGAGCCCTTTTAAAGAAGGGGTGTGAGTTCGTCTGGGGGGGAAGAATGTATGACTGCTTTCTCTTTTGTCAAGAACTGTATTGGAGTGATGCCCACCTTAGGACATTTCGATGTAGGTGCGAAAACGTTCTTGTACACTGATGCTAGCATCAAGGGTCTTGGTGCTGTTCTTCTGCAGAGAATTGGTCAGGAGGAGAAGGTAATAGCTTTTGCTTCTCGTTCTCTTAAAGGAGCGGAACAAAACTATTCGGTCATAGAAAGAGAGGCCCTTGCCTGTATGTGGGCGGTTAAACACTTCAGGTTTTATTTGTGGGGCCTACCTTTTGTGGTGAGGACGGATCACAGACCCCTTGTCCAAATCTTTTCTCCTAAGAAAAATGAAGAATTGACCCCGAGAATACGGAGGTGGACGGAAGGATTGTTAGAGTACAATTTTATTGTAGAGTATGTGCCTGGACCGAAGAATGTTGTGGCGGATTTTCTGTCCCGTTTTTCGGTTGACAGAGGTGATGAAGTGGATGATGAGGTCATGGTTGGTTGGGTAAGGGAAACGGCCATCAACGAAGTGGAGTGGAAGTTAGCTGCAGAAAAGGACTTGGACAGACATAAGCTTGGTGAATTTATTATTAGGGGATGGCCAGAGTTTAAGGATATACCTGACTCATTAAAAGGCTATTGGAATGTGAGAAATGAACTTTCCTTAAATGGGAGTGAGTTGTTTAGGGGAAGCAAATGTATTCCTCCCATGGGGCTGAGAAGTAAAATTTTGAATCTGGCTCACAAGGGGCATCTGGGCAGGAGTTTAACTAAATCCAGACTTAGAACTATCTATTGGTGGCCAGGGCTGGATAGTGAAGCTGAAGCTGTTGTGAAAGATTGCTTGAGTTGTGCACATAATGACAAGAGCAAAGTGGTGGCGAGAGCGCCTCTCTCTCCTGTCGAGGTCCCGGATAAACCCTGGGTGAAAATAGGTCTTGATTTCATGGGACCCTTTCATCTGTTACCACCGAATGAACGATACGTCATGCTCATGGTGGATTATGCATCCAAATGGGTTGTGACTAAATGTGTGAATTCAATTGATACCCGTACTGTGATTGAATTTTTGGAAGAGGAGTTTTCTAAAGAAGGAATACCTAGTCATTTAGTCACGGACAATGGAGTGCAGTTGATTTCACAAGATATGAAGACATTTCTAGACTCCCTTGCTATTGTGCATTTGAGAACGGCCTTGTACCTGCCACAAGCGAATGGTTTAGCTGAGCGTATGAATAGGATGGTGAAGGCTTGTGTGCAGGAAGCTGTTCAGACTAGGACTCCCTTAGCCATTCTTCTAAGAGATCTGTGGTGGGCACATCGCAACACTCCTAATAGCATCACCAACATAGCCCCTTTTGAGTACATGAGAGGAAGGGTGGGTTATACTAAGTTATTCCCGGCATGGTTCAGTAACACTCTACATCGGGTTGATTTGGACCCAGATAGGTTTGATAAGGCACCTAGTCTCCGAGATAAGTACCAACACAATTACAAGTTGCGTTTTGATGCTAAGCATTGTGTTGGCAAGGTGAGGTGGAGGGTTGGTGACCTAGTGTTGGTGAAGATTCCGAGTTTTAAAACCAAGGGTAAATCATCCTTCAAGGGCCCTTTCCGCATCAGGGAAGTTAAAGAAAATGTTGTGATCCTGGACAATGGGGATGTGTGGAGCATATCCAGAATAGCAAAATGGTCTGGTGTGGAGAACTCCTCTACTGGTGTCGAGAGCTCTTCCACCTTGAATGATTGGAGAGGAAATCTCTCTACAAAAATTTCCATGGAGTCTACTAATGTTCCGTCCAGACTACGCTGTAAACCATGCTGGATGAACGACTATGTTTCTTAACGTGTTGTTAGCTGTGGGTTATTTTAATACTGTATTTTTCCATCGCTTCATTTCTTTGCTTGTTTTTGTTCTGTTTGGGCTCTGGGACATCAATGTATAGGGAGGGGGATGTGTTGTAATGCTTAAGTGAGTCATACTTGGAACCTTGCCGTCCCTGTGTTCCAGGACTTACTTCTGGAGTTGTGAGACGCTAAGGTTCTGAGAGAAAGGCGGTTGGGGAGAGCTGAGGAGTTGTAAGCTGACGGAGCACGGATCCTATCTTGGGTTGTTTTCCTGCAATAAATTTTCGTTTAACTTGCAGTGTTTGTCTTGCCATAACACACTTCTTAACTTTCTTGCTTTTCTCTTTGGTCTCTAGTGTTTCTTAATGCTTGAATCCGCAAGGTCTCGTTCAACCCCCAACACTCTATTAGAAAGGCCTCCACCTTTCCATCTACTGGTCTCCCGGCTACCTCAATGTTACTAGTCTTCCAATTCTGATTACAGTAAAGGCAATGTCTAATTACAACAACTGTTTCTTCCCTGTTCTAATCTCGTAACTTTTTTGGGGAATCCTCAGCTCCTTTTTCATCCCCTTCTCATTAACTGTGGCACATGTCTGAAAAACTCATCTTTATTCCTTTGACTGTCAGTCATTAGTCTCACACAGTGAAAGACCGATTAAGAAAACCTAATTTGCAGTAAAACTACAACTCATTAGCCATGGCTGCGTTTTCCTCAGATTTGCCTCTCTGCCCGTACCAGCCTCTGCGTCGCCCCTAAATGACTTTTGCTGGGTCTGGTGGCTCTGGTTGAGGTGCTTTTATCACAGCAATCACCTCTCGGGTCACTCCTCTGGTCCCTCCAAAAGTAGCCAGTGACGCTGATCCGACATTGCAAATTAACATTGTTCAGGGAGGCAGGTGAGCTCTCCATCACCAGCTCTATTTATCCAGCATGCATTGTGCACTCGCTGGTCCCAGATCCATCCGCACAAGTTGACCTTATACTTGTGGACCACAAACCTGAGGCAGCCGCAGGCCAGCAACATAGCTCCTATCACTGGGCTACCATCTCAAACTACTTCTTCCCTGGTTGTTCGGGTGCAAAAGCAGAGCTTCAGGAGGAACCTAAAGGGGCAGTGGGCATCTTGGACTCCAGCTGGCCAAACTCCTTCCAAGACATATTACTTTTGTTGCCAGACTGTGAAGAGAGTATACGTTGAGGGCAACACTCCATCCAGAATTCTTGTCCAGTCGACTCTGAAAGAAGCTAATTAAGTAACTTAAGGAGGATGCAAAAGGCAGCACAAGAAGTTTAACCTTCGGAGGGGAACCTTTATTACAATGGGAGCTTAATGAAACCTTATTAAGATAGAGTCATAGGAGACCCAGATAGAACACTGTCATTAAAGGAATGATCCAGACTTGGCACCATTGCTTACCAGAGGGAACTTACCCCTCTGAGAACCCACATGAGCCCCAAAGTCCACAACCAACAATTTGGATTTTGATCAAACAGGAATGGAGGAGTTAGGCAACAAAGAATTAGACAGAACAGCAGGGTTGCAGCGGCTAAGCAATGGACTCCCAGAAATCCTCACCAGAGTGCATTGGTCCCAAATCAAGGAGAAGAAAAAGGCAGCCGCAAGGACAAATGAGGGTGTAGACCTTCTGTTATACCAGCACCTCTCTTATGGGGACTTCTCTAGAAAACAAGGTCCTGCCATCAAGTGACAAATGTTCTGAGAGGGTGGCATCCGAAATAATTTGACCCTGGGAACATCCTACAATAAAAAGGTGTAAGATGTTTAAACCAATGAAACTAAGGAGAGATCGGAGTTCCAGACAATGCAAAAGTTTGAACAGCTCTCAGTCATGCTTCCTAGTGGAATAGGGACAAACTGCGTCAGAAAAACAGTAGTGTTGTATTGGTTAGGTGATTTTTGACACCTAATATGGATGTTGGGGTGATCGGAGACAAGGTATGGGCTCTGTATTCACCTCTGGTCACCACTGCCAAACTAACAATATCAAGCATACAGGCAATGAAGAAGGGACTAAGCATATTCCCGTCCCCATTCCCCCATTGTTGACAATCTGATGTTCTCTCCAGCAATGACGAGGCATGCATTTCAGGAGTGGATAGATGCAAAGTGTACCAGAATAAGGGATCTCTATGGGAACATTGATGGAAGAGTGCAGGAGAGCCAGAAAGAGAGCACAAAGACTACAACAAATGGAAATGGAGCTGGGTGTCAGGCTGATGGTGAGGAATTGGCAAAGCACCTCCTAGGTAGTTAAAAGATCGGGGAGGCATGGTGTAAGTGGTCAGTTACCGGTATCATAATCCTGACAAGTTACATGAGTGCTGAGCTGAAAGGCACATTTCTATCCAAGGCTGCATTAAGTGGGCCGAAGGGAGGTCAACCTTTGCATTACACAACCGTCACTTACTCCAAGTGGCTTATCGGCAGATTTCTACAGGGTGCCATGGAATACCCATTTGGTCTTGGATGTGCTGCATTATGTGCCTCTGCATAAATCTTTGAGCCTAAAATTGCTGGTAGGTTGGCTATTTTGGGCTCTATCAGTGCTTCCTATTACAGAGTTAGAGGTGGTTGGGTAGGAATGCAGGTGGAGAATGAGAAAGGAGCTTTTCTTAAAGTGCAGGGGTGGTTATACACTGCATGAAAGAAGTATGTTTATATCCATCACACTCAGTGCACTTTTTAGGTTTAGTGTTTGAGCAGGGTCAATGGGTGGAGGCATCGCAAAAGTGTCATTATTACATAATAATTAAATAAAGCTGCATATGCTCGCACCCACATACACCCCAGGTATATGCCAGGCCACACAGGAGAGAGGGAAAGGTACTCAAGTTGTCTCCCGTTTCACGCCTGCAGGCTGTCTACTGAGGCAACTCACTGTATAGAGAATGACAGCCTCAGGAGGAGTCAGGGTTGTAAAAACTGCTCTATATATAGCGGCTCAAATTAACTCATAATAATACTAAAACTGTACTCATTATTTAACAATACTAATCCATCACTAATTCTTGTTGGGTTCCAGAGTAGCGTGCTACTCATCGAAAAGCGCTTCAACGCCTCGTCAGGGGTAGTAAGCGCTATATAAATACGATTACAATACAATACATAGAAAATCCTTGGTATTTTGAGAAAGTTCGGAAAATAGCTTCCTTTCAATGTTCTCTTTCAATATTCTCAGATTCGCCGACACCACCTAGCAGCAAGCCAGCAGATCAGTTTGTTCTTGTTTTATACTTCCGCGCTCACTTTTACGTGAGCACAAGCAGTGCTCCCTCCTAAAAGGGGTGGTCTAAGAAGTGCTCATATATAAATTCTCAAGTGTTTCTCTAGCATGTGGATCCCATCTTCACACTATCTCCAGAGAAATACTTGGAGAGTGTGAACTTTCAAAAGGAATGTATTGAATGACCGATTAGCTCTGGTTGGAGTATGTGGTTGAGATGTTTGATGCAAAAACAAAAGTCTCATTTGTAAATGAAAAGGCCTCAGGGCAATTCATCTGGCAACAGAAAACCAAGTTAATGTAATAAATGGGCATCCTTACACCTCAAGCCAGAACAACAGTGAACTGCCAACTTCTTCTGTGTCTGCAGGAGAAGGAATAAATATTCGAGAATCATAATGCATTATCCACTTGCGTATTACTGGTGTGTCTTAACTAAAACAATATTATTTGAGAAGGGCACAACGTTGAATAGGTCTTAAAGACTGTAGGTGAGAACAGCCTGCTTTAGTGAATGGCTAGCTCTGTAGTTCTAGCCATAGGTCATTTTCCGTTCTAAGATTCACTTCATGGGAGGTCATGGAGGCGATCCAGCTGGCGAGATGGATTCCCTACAGACAACATTGACCAGCTGTCTTGGGGATATTCAATTTCAATCAGTTGGGGCTCATTCAAATAGAAATTACAAATGGTCACATCTTTCACGGTGCTGTGAAGAACAGCATATCAATGAGCCAGTTTCATCTATGGAGATCATCACCACAACTATTTAGTCAAAGGGATCCACAGGCTGAGATGGATATGTAAAAAACATCAGGAGCGCGAGCACAGAACTTTGGGCCCAGTTGGCCTTTTAGACATATAAGCAAGTTAAAAGCATTTCATAAAATGTAGATCTCTGCATGACTACGTGTAGCAGAGGGACTGGAACTTTAAAAGGTCAGCTATTCTGCTGAAAAACTCTTAAAATACTCAGACAAATTTTTTAAGCGTTTTCACTGTGTTTTGTTTCTATATGGAATGCAGTTGCAGATTTAAAGTAGCAGACTAGCTGAGAATTTCGGAAACAAGAAGTTTCCAATAAATAAGAGTAAAGGTAACGACATTGAACCTGCCTTTAAACCTTTCAGAACGTGTGCATCTTCCCCTCCCTAAGCAAAGCTCACTGCACTATCCCACTAACACGAAAGAGTCTCCACTGTCCTGGGTTCCGGGGAAACTCGCCACAAACCTCAGATAAGTTAATTCAATGTATACACTGAATAATGGTTAATCTGTGCACAGTGCAGCGTATGAAACAGATCAGCATGTTGGCTGCCAAAATCTCACCACTCCTAGTAGACCATTGTGGTCTTAATGGCAGGGCTGCATCGGTCTCTCACATTTTACAGTCATCTCTAGCTTGTGGACTACAGTTCAAGTGCGTTTCCTCTGTTTTCTTCCAGTCACCATGCAACAGGTTTACTATGTGCCTCTATCAGCGTTTGATCTGGCCAACACAACTCACGTCACACCATAATTCTCCATAACGTCGAAGAACTTTGACAAATCTGACAACAAGGCTTTCAACCAACACTCACTGCTGAATAATATCACGTAGTAAATATAGGAGTTTGCTTAGTTCTCACATAGTAGCAACACACTAGAGAAAGTAACCCAATGGTTTTCTTCTATTTGCTCAAATTATTTAACGTGTTCAGCTAAAAGCAACACGTTTACAGCTTTACAAGAGGACGACAATAGGAGGATCAATTTCCTTCTTGATTCACATTAATCTCGCTGGGTATAGACATTTGCGGAGCTGAATCCCTCAGTCACTAAAGAGAATGAGGTTCAATGCTGCAGCCGGACGCTTTCACAATAGAGACAAATAGTGTAGCTCTGTAGCGAGACAGCTGGTCCCAGGGGTGAGGAGCCCATTACGGCTACAATACTGCATTTACACTTGGACTTCCTGTGCTTGAGTTACAGAATTTACAGTACAGTGTTACAAAAGCAAGACCGTTAGAGCACAGTCAATTACTCAATCACAGGTCAACAGAAAACCAAAATGGTGCACTGACACTGGCGAGCAAACAGAAGCTTACCGTCTTCACTGCACTGAATCTTTCATTTATAATCTGCTCTGTGTATTTTCTGTAGGCTGCATCTTTGGGAATAGTCTGAAGGGTGGCAAGAATTTTTGCGTACAGGATCCTCAGGCGCTGAAATAGAAATGAAACATCCGAAACCAGCATAAGAATTTCATGTTCTATGAAGAAAACCTTCTCACAAAACACAACAGCAGAAGAGTGTACAAACTAAGGGCCTGATTTAGAGTTTGGTGGAGGGGTTTACTCCGTCACAAACAGGACGGATATCCCATTCGCCCTATTACGATTCCAAAATATGCTAGGGAAATCATAATACGGTGACTGAGTAACTAGTCCGCCAAACTAAATCGGGCCCCAAGTTCCTTACGTACAAAGACATTTCCGCATTGACACAGAATGGGGAAAACCCACTGATACATCAGACAAAAATATGTCTAAAAAGCCATTACAGTGTTGCAGCTTCAGGAACAGTGGAAAGGAGTTTATAAAAAGCAAATAAAAGTGATTGATGGAATACAGTAGACTAAGATTTTGTAAAGTGTGGCAACCATCCAAAGGGGTATCCAGCACTATAGAGCTGAAATGTAGGTATGCTGAAAGACAAGAATTAAAGAAGAACAGAGCTAGTGAAGAACCTTTTTTTTTTAGCAATCTGCAGAAGGCAAGCAGGTTACTTTGGCAAAAAAGAATAAATGTAAGGGTACTCTAGGACTTCGGAGCAAGGTAGGAAAGGGACTTCCTATTTGATGGTAAATGGTGGGGATAGAAATGCTTTGACTAACATGAACCACTGATAGTCCATTTACAGAAGAGGACCAAATACACAGCCTACCCTAAACTGTTAGGCCAGGTTCCCTCTGAAAGGGGACATAAACAACCCCAGATCAATGTTCTCCTTGTTGAGTTCAAGTGCTTATCTTACTGTACAAATGAAACATGGCATAGTAGATTGAGGAAACAGTCCTTATTGGGACAGGACCAAGACAAATTGGCATAGGGCAGGACACCTTCTTTAGCGGTGCAGTATATTTTTTAAATAAATAAATAAAAAATAAAAATCAGACAAATCTATGTAATTTTCAGAAGCTGAAATTAATTCAAGCATTTCAAAAGTCACTTTTTTGTTTTGCTTAGTCTGCTCACAAATGTCTCCATGACCATGCAGTGCTGCCTAAAACAAACTGCATATGAAATAAGACCTCAAGAACATGGCCCCAAGTGTTGTTTGGTTGGATCTTGGCACATATATCTGGCACTTAGTATACCTCAAACTTTTTAAGTGATAATTCAAGTGGGCGAAAAGTCATCAGAATCAAAATCAACAAAAGAACCGCTTCTGTAGAACATGGCTGGATCGATTTACATGCTCTAGCAACCATCAGACTCGGACATAGTTCCCTGCAGGGGATTTGGCACTTCAAACATATTTCTGGAGACCTAGGGCTTGACACGAATTCAAGGGAGAGGTGTACTTCATTAATAGATCAAATCTGTTTACTAATATTTTTGAATAAATTGAAAACAAAAAGGAAAGAGAAGAAAGGTACACCGCTTTATGCCTACAACCATACAGTCCGGCAGCTTTGATAACACTCCCCCACCAGACAATTGAATGTGGCTGTCGTCAGGGAGTGCTGCTATAGCCAGTGTCCCGTATGCAGCAGTATCAAACAATCATCAAGAGCAACTGAACAAAATAAGGTAGCTCCCCCGTATCGTTACATCAAGCTGCCCTCTGTCTCACACCCCCATAGGCACCCAGGGCAGTCGCTCAGTTTCCTCCAGGACCATGAATCCAGGCATATAATTCCCTCTGTGCTCGCGGGCATCACTTATCTTTCAGCAGGCGCAAGGTCTTTAAATAAGTAGGACAAGTTCATTGAATTCAGCAGACAAAATCTGTATAAAGAGCTCCCATAGTGTGGCAACTTAATCTACTCGCATTTCCGCTGCCAACGATAGCTTCTCCATCGCTAAAATTAACCATAATCTATGGAGCCATGAGATGTAGCACGGAATCTTGTCCGTGCTCCACAGAGCTAGTATTTTCTGGTGAACCGCACTGAGGGCTAGGGCAATCTGCTATCCCCGTAAGGATCGGAGGGGAGATGTGAGAGGGTTCGATAAACCAAGGATAGTGTAAGTAGGGAGTCTAGGAAGTTCTGTATGAAATACTCTATCGATTTCGTCTAGGAAGCTACTCCAGTATCGTTTCAGTTTGGGACAGTGCCATAGCAAGTGTGCCCGTGCTTCCGCACCCCCTCCAGCAGAGCTCCGTTTTAGTGGGATCCCAGGTATGTATTCTCGCCGGGGTATAATACCAATTTGTTGCCATTTTATAGGCTGTTTCAGCACCCAATGTTGTGAGCTGTGTGGTGTGCCCTATAGTAGATTCCTTCCCACTCCCCCCTCAGTCATGTCCCTCCCCAGCTCGGCCTCCCACCTTTCTTGACCCTTAGTCTTAGGAAGTGATGTGGCAGTATGGAGGTGCTGATAGATCTTGAAGATCAGCCGCTTGTCATCTTTTTTGATCAATAACCACTTCTCGAAAGCTGTGAGTGTTCTCGCTACTAGGGGTTTGACCGTTGGCTGGAGCACCCAGTGCCTAACCTGGCAATATGTCAACCTATCTGCCTCTGTGAGCCCATATGCTTCTTTTAGGCGGTCGAAGGGTATAATGCCATCCGTGTCGAATAAGCTCCCCACTCTCTTGCATCCCACCCTCATGCTATCGCTGAAAGCCCTCGGATTTCAAGCCAGGGGCAAATTCGGGATTCGCACAAATCAGAGTTATCGGGGAGGGAAAGGTCGTTAGACCGTTTCTAGTCGCCACCGAGTCCCAGACCCAGAAGGTCGTGTTAATGAAGAGGGAAGAGTATAACCCCGCCGCTGTGTCTATGCTGCAGCCAGGGCTCCTTCCATATATGAGACCCCGCTCCCGCTTGGTCCATGAAACACCAGTGTTTCTCAGAGAGTGGGCTGCTCCACTCCAGCAAAAAAACGCAACTGAGCTGTCTGATAGTATTTCAAGAGGCACGGGACCGACAGCCCCCCTCTATTTTAGGGAGATACAGTGTGCGACGTGAAATGCATGCCGGTTTCCAGTCCCATATCAATTTTAGTAACACCGACTGAAGTGTGGCCATGGTTCTAGGCGGCAGGGCAAGCGGGAGTGTTTGGGTATAGGTAGAGTATGTACGGTAGGATTGTCATTTTTATTGCAGCAATTCTACCTAACCAGGAGAGTTTATGTTTACCCCAAACCTCCAAGTCCTTTATTACAGCACTGGAGAGGGCAGCGTAATTCTTGTGGGCTGTTTTCGTGGTTGTCGTTGCTAGATCAATGCCCAGGTACGGGACATGCGAAGATGTCCAAACAAAGGGGTATTTAGAGCGTAATTCCGCCTCGTGCACAGGAGGGACCAACAGGTTCAGGATATGCGATTTATGTGCATTCACCTTGAAACCTGAAGAGGAGCCGAATGTACGTAATGCGTCCGAGAGTGCTGGAAGTGAGACCATGGGTTCTGACACAGAAAGGACCCGGTTGTCTGCATAGAGGCTAATAGAGTGGTAGTCACCCCCAAATTTGGTGCCCGTTATTAGGGGATTGGCCCGCAATCTCTGTGCTAGACGCTCCACGTAAAGAGCGAATAGGAGCGGGGAAAGCAGACAGCCCTGACTCGTTCCACGCCGGATCAGGAATGGTGACGACAGAGTGTCATTGACTCGAACCGCCGCCGTAGGTTCTTGATAAACACACTCTACCCACTTCAGAAGGATCGGTCCAATCCCAAAGTGCGCCAACAGCTGGATGAGATAGGGGCAGTGCACTCTATCAAACGCCTTCTCTGCGTCAATAGTAAGGAGGAGTGCCTCCTTACGCGATCTGTGCGTTTTGTCTATGAGATGTAAAAGTCGCTTTGTGTTGTCTCCGCATTGTCGATGGGTTATAAAACCCGCCAGGTCAGGGTCAACCAACCCGGGCATGTAGGGGTTGAGGTGATGTGCCACGATGCCAGTGAACTGCTTGGCATTGATGTTTAAGATGGAAATAGGCCGATATGAGCCACACTCCTCTGGGTCTTTCCCTGGCTTGTGGATTACAGTGATAAACGCATCCAACATGCTGGGAGCAAGGGCGTTGGTCTCTGTGAAAGAATTAAAGAGTAGTGTGAGTGCTGGGGCCAGTTCAGGGCAGAACGTTTTATAAGAGAGGGGTCCGGACTCGGCGACTCCCCTGTCTAGAGGCGTGAGATCACCTCCTCCATCTGAATTGGTTTGTCGAGGAGAGCTGCATCTCTCTCTCTAAGTGGAATAATTGTGCAATCTGTGAGGTACGCGGAGGGGTCGCAGGAGATATCGGTAGCTGTCGCATACAGTTCTCGTCGAATTTGGAAAACGCTTCTGCAATTTGCAGGTTTGTGCGCGCCTCTCCTCGAGAGGTGGAGCGCACCATCTTGATGGTGCTAGCATGACGTAGCACCCATAGCTTATGGGCAAGAAGTTTCCCGCATCGATTACCTTCAATGTAATATTTATGCTTGAGCCGTGCTATAGCGTATTCAGCCCAATCCCAGTCCAATCGCTCCATTTGGAGGTGGGTTTTCTCCAAACCCCTCCAGACTCTTGGAGCTCCCGTCTGCTTGTGGGAGCGCTCCAGTGCAGCCACCTTCTGCTCTAGAGACACACTCTGTTCTCTCCGGCCCTGTTTTCCATGGCCGAGAGAGAAATCACCTCCTCGTGTACCACAGCTTAAAGGGTCTCCCAGAGTCCCGACAGAGAGGTATGCCCATCGTCGTTTCGGCTAAGAAAGTCTGCGATTGTGTGTCGCAACACATCTACCACACTCTGTGTCTGCAGTAGCGTGTCCCGAAAACGCCAGCCAGGGACCAGAGTGCGGTTGAGATTAAGTCGGGCCGTCAATGTTATAGGTGCATGGTCTGCTAGAGCACGGGGCTCTATTGTGACCTCCTGAACACAGGCTCCGAACTCCGAAGCAGCCAGGAAATAATCTATGCGTGTATAAGTCTTCGTAGCAGCCGAGTAAAATGTTTAATCACGAAGGTTCGGATGAGCCTTCCACCAGATATCCTCCAAGTCACAGTCTGCGAGCCATTGTAGACCGGCTGGAGTAATAGCCCCGTCTGTCCGGGTCGTTGCCCGACCTATTTAGTTCATTATCCATTACGAGGTTGAAGTCACCTCCCATAAGTATAGCAGTGTCGGGGTGGATAACGTTGAGGAAACAGCCTGCGTCGTGAATGCCTGGTGTTGTGTGTTGGGCGCATAAATATTTGCTATTGTGAAATGGAATGAATCTATCCGCACCCTATAAGCTAAGTATCTACCCTTTATCTCATGAACCTTAGCGAAGAATTCCCCAGGGAACGTTTTGGAAACCAATATCACCACTCCTCCCAGTTTTGTGGAAGCTGAAGACCAGAACTGTTGAGGGAATCACTTGGAGCGCATTCGGTATGTGTCTTTAGCCAGCAAGTGTGTCACTTGTAATAAGCATATATGCCTCTCTGACCGCTCAAGGAAGGAGAGGATCGCCAACAGGTTTGAGGGATTATTAAGGCTTCGAACATTGAGGCTCAAGCACTCAAGTGTCCAGTGTGTAAGTGTAAGGTGGAGGGCTTTGACATCCGTGTGCTGTGAATAACTGGGGCACAGGGAAAGCCCCTATGACATTTGCATGTAGGGGTGGACAGGCATATGTGCTAGGTGGCATCTCTTGCGGGGGAGCATACTTTTACTAACAGAACAGCACAACAGGTGCACATCAAACAATGGTCAAGTCTTCTACAGGAAGTCCAGAAGAATCAAGGCTTCGAACAAAGCTCGGGGTGTCTCAGAGTCCGAACACGATGTCCTGCAGCCCCACCACCCAGGCCCTGCATCAGTGCCAGTCACATCCGAGCCCTCTGGGCAGCCCGCGCGCCCCCGCCAGCGGCTGGTAACAAGCGAGGACTATGGGCTGGTGCCAGTAGCAATGCTGTTCAGAACAGACTGTCTCTCCAGGGCCCTCTCCGCAGACAATGGCTGTGGCGGTCTTCGCCTCTGTTTCTTTCACCGCCAGCCAGTGCGTCTCTCTAGGGGTCCCCCCCCAGGGGCCCTCACCCCAGCATCATCCTCTTCCAAATTTAAGATCCGTCGGGCCTCTTGAGGTGATTTCACCTGGCGTGTCTGGTCGCCCCAGCGAAATATTATTCGGCAGGGGTGACCCTAGCTATAAGGTGTGGAGTTAGCCCGGAGGTGCTCCGTAATGGGCTTAAACTCCCTACGCCTCTGCAGTGTAAGTAGAGAGGTCCTGGTAGAGCACAAGGTACGCCCCCTAAAATGAATCTGAGGGAGGTTCCGTGCCTTTTGGGGAAGATCTTCTTTGGTCAATGATTTGTCGACACACGCCAAGATGTCTGGAGGGCACGACCTTGTCCCCCCCGGTCGGCCTATTCTGTGGACCTGATCCAGCATGATCTCCTGTGTACTCTCTGGGCCCAGGAGGGAGCGGAACAAAGCCGTAGCATACTCTCTGATGTCGTCCCCTTCAGCCCATTCTGGCCCCTCTAATTCGTATGTTATGGCGCCGGGAGCGATTTTTCAGATCTTCAGTCGTGATCTGCAGTTGCTCCTGGGGGTCGTGCAAGTGAATGATCTCTTGCTGTAGTTCTTCAACCTCGTCTCCTCTGGATATCTCATTGTCTTCAATACCCGACACTCTTTCCCCCAGCGAGGTGAGATCAGTGCGCAACTCGTGCATCTCCTGGGAAAGATCCCTCAGCACGGGGGCCACGCAGCCCAGGCCACTCGGATGGCCCAGCCGAGTGCTGCTCCCCACCAACTTCCCCGCAGCGCCGGACCGCTCAACCCCAGCACTCCTCACTGCAACAGCGCCCCAGGGCTCTTGCGGGCAGCCAAGACGGGAGGCCCGGGGCCGCTTTTGCCGTTTCTCAGGCCCGGGTGGCGGAGCACTCCACAGGCACGTCCGATCACCCCGCCATGCTAACCACGCTCTGACGTGTACTTCATTTATGATTCCACTAAAGTGCGAGTCAATCATTTAGGTTTTAAAATGGTCTAATGGGTCACTCAGAAAACTGCACCATAGGTTAATCAACAGTAATTGTGCACTACTCATTTGAGGTGTCTCGAGCAGGAAGGCAGGTCTTTCAAAACAGAAGAAACGTGGAAAACTAAATCTTTCTTCTCTAATTAGCCCTTCTAACTTTGTAAAGAGAGTTTACTAGCCATGAGAACTGGACAAAACACATCCAAGAACGAAGAGGTGGGCTAGACAACGGTTCAGTATTGCCATATTGTTCACCAGGAGGCGTTAAGACATCTTTACTTCATCTTCACTAGTGCAATCTCATGCCTCAACACCACTGTATTTTTACATTTTTGAATAACGAAAGTGCTTTTAAATTTAGGAGAGATTTTCAGGATGAGGGAAAACTTTGTATATCCAGGCTTTAGCACGCTCAGGGCTGCACGGGCATCCATAAGTTCTTTGCAAATATAACAGGAGATGTGATCATCCAGAGTTTTCACAACACATGGCTACTGAGAATGGAATGGGCTATATAGATAATTGGATCATTATTATTTGTGCCTACTTTTCCTTCCAAAAACTCAGTGGGCATTTTAACGACTCTGATGAATCAATCAAATTAAAGTGTTTTTCTCTCTATGAGAGACTGTCAAGATACTGGAAGGATTCAAGCTCATGCTGCAGCAACATCCATAAGCCTTCTACAAAATACAGTATGCGATGGGATCATTCACAACGCTCTCTCCATGCTCTGCTTTGATGACAATGCACCTCTGATTAGAGTGGCATTTCTGCCTCTGGATTTAATTCCAATCAACCAGCATGTGAATCGGGGCAGCTGTGATGGGTAATCCTGCGTGTTAGGCTTTCTTAGCAGTCGTTGAAACATTAACCACACATGTCAACAGTGCAAAGTTAAAGAGGTGGATGCAGGCTCTCCAACAAAAATGCTTTGTACACTTCTGAAGAGGCCCTCTTTCAATAATGACCAGCAGGCTGGTTGGGAATCGATCACCATTCTTTTGTTCAGAAGATTCTGTAAAGGAGGCCATGTTGTAATTTCCGAGTGTTTAAGAGGTGCTTGGCTTACTGATCTGTTGAGCTGGCCCTTGGAATAAGTCTTCATGTCTGACTTCTTTATGTTGCACCAGAGAGAAAGTTTAGACCTAAATGAATACATGTTGCTGTTCTAGAGGAAGGAGGACCTGCCAAGGGATCAGACCTGTGCTTCCTGGTCGGTGAACCTATCCTCCAAGAGAAAGGCGGCAATGTGCTTCCTTAGTGGCAATCTCTCTTGCTGTGGCACAGTAATTGTTGTTTCCCCCTCGTGAACATATATGTATGGCTCTGAAGATGCTGTGACATGATATACACTGGCATCTGATTGATACTAATACATATTCTTTTCAGAAACACCAAGTAGTTGAGGTATTCTTGTGGGAAGGTTGAGACTGGCTAATACAAACAAGATGTTAGAGAGGATGATGAGATCTTAAAATATCTTAAAGCTGGGTGAATGGGTGCCATAAGTCCCACTCGTCACTGGGATCCAGATTCCCAGTGTCTAAAGTACACAAACTAACGGTAGTTTGTTTACTATAACCTTCAAACTTGAAATTACATCTAGTTATTAGCCAGGGTTGCATCCACACACACTGGTGCATGATGTTGATTAACTTATTCACCCCTTTGTTTGATAAATCCACACTAATGTAAAACCCTGCAATCTCAGAAAGAGGTTTCAGCCTAATCTGAACAGCAAGCACAACAAAGGTAAAAAAAGGATTTTATATAAGAAAATATGAACATCTCCAATTTTGGTGTCTTTCTCGATATATTCTTGCATTGCTAATTACTAAATTCCCTCGTCTTTTGTAAATTTCTGCACCATTGACAAAATAGTGCAAGATGGCATCCGTTATCCCATGGAGGTATATTGTTATTTGTCGGTGTTATGAAGTTAGATCTATTTCTGGAATTTGTTTCACAAAAGAAACCCAATAAGTACTACATTCTAAAATATGTGACTGTTATATGTCATGTTTTCAGTGAGCAAAAAACATTCACATTCCACTGCAAGATTTCATTATAAACGCAATCAGTTAAAGATTGTCACCCCTACAGCTCAAATTTATGCCACATATTCTATCCACTACTACTGCTACATTTTATGGTGAAATGTATAGAATACATTGTGCTACATATATATGAAGTGCACATAATATTAAACATAAAATGGTCTTCTTTCAAAAGGCTTACATAAAGTCTTAAGATTTGAAGTTCCGAGAGAAATTGGTACAATTCAAGTGAAGTCATGTTTGTTTATTTCTTTATTTTATAAAGCAAAATCCACATCCACCAAACAATATTATTTTGTGAAAAGTACACAGAACCATGCATACAGCTTAAACGAAACTGAGCATGTTAAGTCAGACATTACATTTGTTCTAATCCTGTGATGTACAACTGTCCTCCGATCCCAACTGACTTAATATTCTTAGAGAGTCCATTGTTTCCACCCATATCTTGGCATGTTTCTGTGGACAGCCTTGTTATTTGTAAATGTTTATCTGTAATGACAAGCAGCTGTTCAAGGCTGCTCCCAACTCATAAAAGTTGGAGTATCTTAAACCAGTCCAAATGCATCTGAGCCATTTTGTACCTGTGGGCATGAAGATCTAAGGATATAAGTAGGAAAATAAGTTTTAGGTCATCTACTATCTGCCATTGTGTTAGCTCTTATAATGTGTGCCTCACCACTTTCCAAAAGGTGCTTATCTGGGGCATGACAGAGTGGTGTATAAAAGACCTCCTGGACCACCACCACACTGCAGAAGTCAGAGGAGTAAATTGACCCACTCTCCCAGAGTTTGTCTCATGCAAGGTGTGTCCAATGTGAATAATTCAATTGAATCAACGGGGTAGTGATGGCCACTTCTAGCAGTGCTATCCTGCAAGTTTGCCATTCTTCATTGGATAATGTCTCCACAACCCCTACAGTGCATACCTAAGGTCATTAAACGTGTCATGGTTGTTAATTACTAATGACTGATATGGTCTGCTTATTTTTCTGCGACCAATGTCTTTCATCTATCAGTGGGCCTTCAATGGATTGAAGTCAGGTTTTTCTAGGGTAGGCCGTAACTGTGAGTACCTAAATAATCAGTGCATGTGCTAATGTGTTTGGAGGTCATTAAAGGAGGACATGGATGTGCCCACCATGATGCCACCAAGTCTATAAATCCCAGTGGTGTCCCAACCTCAATACCTCTTTAGCATGCTAACTTCACGCAACAGGATTCCCATTCAAAGAGTGTTCGTTTTGTGAGCCATTGGTTCCATGCTATGTTTCATAAAGTATCTCTCCAGAGCATAATAACCATCATCGTGGGAAGCTTGCATCCATCTTTTCACTGTATAAGTAATGTAGAGGGGTGGGTAGAACCCACCATCTACCTTTCTGGGGTAAAAGTGGGACCACCTAGGAGTCATTAAGCAAATAATTTATAGTGTTCAGATGCACAGCTCAGCACTATGCCACCATGTCTGCTGCGCCAATGTCGCTATCATATTGAGATCAGTAGCGTTTGGCCATGGCAATTCATAGGATGGCAACTGCCTACATGAAAAAAAGGTATCCTGGTGGTTAAGGACCTTCCCCCATGTGATGTTGTATGGTTGATTTTGAAGTTTGTAAACGCAGCATCAATGCCATCTTAAATATAGCTGCTCTCTAAAATAATAACGGGGCAGGGAGGCCCAAAAGGCTAAGTCACTCTACAGTCTAGCTATCTGGGGCATAAAATTACATTTAAAAACTTATTCCATATTTCTGGTAGTATAGACTTCCCAGTATCTAAATTTTCAGTGGCCACCATAGGGTCGACCATCCACAGAAGGTGCAACATTGTTATCTGTAAGCGGGTAGACCACCATTTAGCTAATCAATCTGGTGGTCTTCAGGCCGGTGTATTTCCCAAAGGTATTGAGCGTTCTATCTGGGTCTGGTTCATTCAAGATACTGAAGGTAAATCAACAAATCTTCAGAGTATAAGGATATCCTGTCTGGCACACCAAGTACCCATTCAAAACCCTTTGGGGTGCCACCGATTCTGATCCACTCCGTTAGAGGCTTAGTCCCAATGTTAACAATCGAAAGCCCAGCCTTGTACATATGCATATCAGGAGGTAATTCAACAGAGAGCTACATATTCTGACCAGTTTTCTAACGGGTGCATTTTAGGCTTATACAGCTCAAACGATTGGGGTCAAATTAAACCTTTCTCAGGATAGCAATTAAATAGTTCTACTCCACAGAACTGCATTTTAGAAGTCATAAGACTTGTGGACACTTGGTGTTCTGACAATGTCAGGCATACAATGAGTTTGCAATCGTGAGCAGATGTATACACTGTGGCAGTGACTGATATTGGCTAGTAAAGGAATGGAAGTATTAAACTTCTGATGACACAGCTTTGTGATTCCCAACAGAGGGTGGTGCAATGAATTGGATCATTAAGCAATGCAGAAAGTAACCAACCAAAGGTTGATTAGAGATAGCTTAGAAGGTGCATAATACCTATAGGTTTCCAGCAGCGGGCAACTGAGAAGAGAATGATGAATCCCACAACCGAAGTGTTAAAGATAAAAATGTGATCCTACACAAAGCCCCACTACACAGGAGCAAGATGTAAAATACAATTTACAACCTGTGCTAAAAGCCCTTGGATAAATTAAAGCTTTGACATTTATTTGAGAAATACACTGCAGCACGTTTATAACATTTTGTCACCTATGCTACTGAAATCATTTGCTATAGCTAGATCTTACACAAAACTGAAAATGTTGGTAAAAGGTGATAAATTCACAGTTGTCCCTTGTTCAAACCTCCCCTTCATCATAGTCTAACCAAATAGGCAACCAGGCGAAAGTACATGATTTCATGGTCTGCATGAAGAAACAACTTCTGTCCACTCGCATTCTGTAGGAAAGTACCATCTTGCCTGGCATGTTACCCCCATATTTCACTGTATATATGTTGTTTTAGTGTATGTGTCACTGGGACCCTGCCAGCCAGGGCCCCAGTGCTCATAAGTGTGCCCTGTATGTGTTACCTGTGTTATGACTAACTGTCTCACTGAGGCTCTGCTATCCAGAACCTCAGTGGTTATGCTCTCTCATTTCTTTCCAAATTGTCACTAACAGGCTAGTGACCAATTTCACCAATTTACATTGGCATACTGGAACACCCTTATAATTCCCTAGTATATGGTACTGAGGTACCCAGGGTATTGGGGTTCCAGGAGACCCCTATGGGCTGCAGCATTTCTTGTGCCACCCATAGGGAGATCTGACAATTCTTACACAGGCCTGCCAGTGCAGCCTGAGTGAAATAACGTCCACGTTATTTCACAGCCATTTACCACTGCACTTAAGTAACTTATAAGTCACCTATATGTCTAACCTTTACCTGGTAAAGGTTGGGTGCTAAGTTACTTAGTGTGTGGGCACCCTGGCACTAGCCAAGGTGCTCCCACATTGTTCAGGGCAAATTCCCCGGACTTTGTGAGTGCGGGGACACCATTACACGCGTGCACTATACATATGTCACGACATATGTATAGCGCCACAATGGTAACTCCGAACATGGCCATGTAACACGTCTAAGATCATGGAATTGTCACCCCAATGCCATTCTGGCATTGGGGAGACAATTCCATGATCCCAGAGTCTCTAGCTCAGACACGGGTACTGCCAAACTACCTTTCCCGGGGTTTCACTGCAGCTGCTGCTGCTGCCAACCCCTCAGACAGGTTTCTGCCCTCCTGGGGTCCAGCCAGGCTTGGCCCAGGAAGGCAGAACAAAGGACTTCCTCAGAGAGAGGGTGTTACACCCTCTCCCTTTGGAAAAAGGTGTCAGGGCTGGGGAGGAGTAGCCTCCCCCAGCCTCTGGAAATGCTTTGATGGGCACAGATGGTGCCCATCTCTGCATAAGCCAGTCTACACCGGTTCAGGGATCCCCCAGCCCTGCTCTGGCGCGAAACTGGACAAAGGAAAGGGGAGTGACCACTCCCCTGACCTGCACCTCCCCTGGGAGGTGCCCAGAGCTCCTCCAGTGTGCTCCAGACCTCTGCCATCTTGGAAACAGAGGTGCTGCTGGCACACTGGACTGCTCTGAGTGGCCAGTGCCAGCAGGTGACGTCAGAGACTCCTTCTGATAGGCTCCTTCAGGTGTTAGTAGCCTATCCTCTCTCCTAAGTAGCCAAACCTCCTTTTCTGGCTATTTAGGGGCTCTGCTTTGGGGAATTCTTTAGATAACGAATGCAAGAGCTCATCAGAGTTCCTCTGCATCTCTCTCTTCACCTTCTGCCAAGGAATCGACTGCTGACCGCGCTGGAAGCCTGCAAAACTGCAACAAAGTAGCAAAGACGACTACTGCGACCTTGTAACGATGATCCTGCCGCCTTCTCGACTGTTTTCCTGGTGGTGCATGCTGTGGGGGTAGTCTGCCTCCTCTCTGCACTAGAAGCTCCGAAGAAATCTCCTGTGGGTCGACGGAATCTTTCCCCTGCAACCGCAGGCACCAAAGAACTGCATCAACGGTCCTCTGGGTCTCCTCTCAGCACGACGACCGAGGTCCCTTGAACTCAGCAACTCTGTCCAAGTGACTCCCACAGTCCAGTGACTCTTCAGTCCAAGTTTGGTGGAGGTAAGTGCTTGCCTCCCCACGCTAGACTGCATTGCTGGGAACCGCGTGTTTTGCTGCTACTCCGGCTTCTGTGCACTCTTCCAGGATTTCCGTTGTGCACAGCCAAGCCTGGGTCCCCGGCACTCTAACCTGCAGTGCACGACCTCCTGAGTTGTCCTCCGGCGTCGTGAGACCCTCTTTTGTGACTTCGGGTGAGCTCCGGTTCACTCCACTTCGTAGTGCCTGTTCCGGCACTTCTGCGGGTGCTGCTTGCTTCTGAGAGGGCTCCTTGTCTTGCTGGGTGCCCCCTCTGTCCCCTCACGCAATTGGCGACATCCTGGTCCCTCCTGGGCCACAGCAGCATCCAAAAACCCTAATCGCGACCCTTGCAGCTAGCAAAGCTTGTTTGCGGTCTTTCTGCACGGAAACACCTCTGCACGACTTCACGACGTGGGACATCCATCCTTCAAAGGAGAAGTTTCTAGCCCTTGTCGTTCTTGCAGAATCCACAGATTCTACCATCCAATGGCAGCTTCTTTGCACCCACAGCTGGCATTTCCTGGGCATCTGCCCACTCCCGACTTGATCGTGACTTTTGGACTTGGTCCCCTTGTTCCACAGGTACTCTCGTCAGGAAATCCATTGTTGTTGCATTGCTGGTGTTGGTCTTCATTGCAGAATTCCCCTATCACGACTTCTGTGCTCTCTGGGGAACTTAGGTGCACTTTGCACCCACTTTTCAGGGTCTTGGGGTGGGCTATTTTTCTAACCCTCACTGTTTTCTTACAGTCTCAGCGACCCTCTACAAGGTCACATAGGTTTGGGGTCCATTCGTGGTTCGCATTCCACTTCTAGAGTATATGGTTTGTGTTGCCCCTATCCCTATGTGCCCCCATTGCATTCTATTGTGACTATACATTGTTTGCACTGTTTTCTATTGCTATTACTGCATATTTTGGTATTGTGTACATATATCTTGTGTATATTTGCTATCCTCATACTGAGGGTACTCACTGAGATACTTTTGGCATATTGTCATAAAAATAAAGTACCTTTATTTTTAGTATATCTGTGTATTGTGTTTTCTTATGATATTGTGCATATGACACTAGTGGTACTGTAGGAGCTTCACTCGTCTCCTAGTTCAGCCTAAGCTGCTCTGCTAAGCTACCTTTTGTATCAGCCTAAGCTGCTAGACACTCCTCTACACTAATAAGGGATACCTGGGCCTGGTGCAAGGTCTAAGTACCCCTTGGTACCCACTACAAGCCAGTCCAGCCTCCTACATTGGTTGTGCAGCGGTGGGATAAGTACTTGCAACTACTTACCACTTTGTCATTTTGTACTTTTCATAAGAGAAAAATATACAAAACAAGTTCAGTGTATGTACACCTAACCAAAAAGTTTTGCTTTTCTTCTCTTACTCTTTTTCTAAGTGCTGAAAAGTACCTCTAAACTTTCAAAAAGTTCTTTAAAAGTTTAAAAAGTTTTTTCTGTTCTTTAAAAAGTTCTGAAACTTTTTCTTTCTTTTTCTGTCCCTTAAACTCTTGTCTGTCATGTCTGGTACAGGCCAAACTCTTGATCTGGCCAGCATAGCTTATGACAACCTTAGCTGGAAGGAAGCAAGGAGTCTCTGCTTAGATAGAGGTTTAGGGGTAGGGAAGAATCCCTCAAGACAACTGTTAGTTAATATGCTCATTGAACAAGATAAGACCTTAGTTGGCACTTCAGGTGAGAAATTAGCTGATGGTTCCCACTCTGATTCTGGGGCACCCCCAGTGAAAGATTTGGGAGGGAACCTTCCCAAACTGCCCATTAGCAGGCCACCTAGCCTGGCTGGTACTAATGTGACTTCACATCACAGTAAGAGTGTTACTTCTCATCACAGTAGGAGTGTTACTTCTGTAGGCCAGAATGTTAGAGTGCCATCTGTTAGGGACAGGTCTCCCTCTGTTCATTCTCACCATTCTACTGTGTCAAGGCATGCCCAACCCACCCTCCCTGAAGACAATGTTAGAAAGGGAGCTCAATAAATTGAGAGTGGAAGAATCCAGGCTGAAGCTCAAGAAGCAACAGCTGGATTTAGATAGACACGCATTTGACTTGGAAAAAGAAAGGCAGAGGTTGGGGTTAGGACCCCATGGTGGCAGCAGCAGTATTCCAAATAGTCATCCTGCAAAAGAGCATGATTCTAGGAATCTGCACAAGATAGTTCCCCCTTACAAGAAGGGGGATGACATTAACAAGTGGTTTGCTGCACTTGAGAGGGCCTGTGTTGTACAGGAAGTCCCTCAAAGGCAGTGGGCTGCTATCCTATGGCTATCTTTCAGTGGAAAGGGTAGGGATAGGCTCCTTACTGTTAAAGAAAGTGATGACAATAATTTTACAGTTCTTAAGAATGCACTCCTAGATGGTTATGGCTTAACCACTGAACAGTACAGGATGAAATTCAGAGAAACCAAAAAAGAGTCTTCACAAGACTGGGTAGACTTTGTTGACTATTCAGTGAAGGCCTTGGAGGGGTGGTTACATGGCAGTAAAGTTTCTGACTATGAAAGCCTGTATAACATAATCCTGAGAGAGCATATTCTTAATAATTGTGTGTCTGATTTGTTACACCAGTACCTGGTAGACTCTGATCTGACCTCTCCCCAAGAATTGGGAAAGAAGGCAGACAAATGGGTCAGAACAAGGGTGAACAGAAAAGATCATACAGGAGGTGACAAGGATGGCAAGAAGAAGGATGGTAAGTCTTCTGACAAGGGTGTGGACAAATCTAAAAATGAGTCTTCATCAGGCCCACAAAAACACTCTGGTGGGGGTGGTGGGCCCAAATCCTCTTCAAATCAAAACAAAGAAAAAAAAAACATGGTGCTATTTATGTAAAATAAAATGCCATTGGACAACAGATCCCAGTTGTCCAAAGAAAAGCACCAAGCCTCCTACCACTACAACCCCTGCTGCTACACCTAGTGCCCCTAGTAATAGCAGTGGTGGTGGGAGCAAACCTACTAATAGCCAATCCAAGGGAGTAGCTGGGCTCACTTTTGGTAATTTAGTTGGGGTTGGTCTTGTTAGGGAGACCACAGAGGCTGTGTTAGTCTCTGAGGGGGCTATTGATTTAGCCACCTTGGTTGCTTGTCCCCTTAATACGGATAAGTACAAGCAACTGCCCCTAATAAATGGTGTTGAGGTTCAGGCCTACAGGGGCACAGGTGCCAGTGTTACAATGGTAATAGAGAAACTGGTCCACCCTGAACAACACCTACTTGGTCACCAGTACCAAGTAACCGATGCTCATAACAACACTCTTAGCCACCCCATGGCTGTTGTGAATCTCAACTGGGGGGGGGGGGGGGGGGGGGGTGGGGGTTACTGGTCCAAAGAAAGTTGTGGTTGCCTCAGATTTACCTGTAGACTGTCTACTAGGGAACGATTTAGAGACATCAGCTTGGGCAGAAGTGGAGTTGGAGGCTCATGCAGCAATGCTGGGCATTCCAGGGCATATTTTTGCTTTAACTAGGGCTCAGGCCAAAAAGCAAAAAGGACAGGGTGACTTGGATCCTGGAAGAATGGACCAAGTGCTCCCTAAAGCTAGGGTTATTAAAGGTAAAACACTACCTACTATCCCTCCCTCTACATTGGATTCAACTTCTGAGGAAGAAGAATTTCCACCCTGTGCAGAACCTACACCAGAGGAGCTGGAAGCAGACACTACTGAGCTTTTGGGTGAAGGGGGCCTGCCAGGGAGGAGCGGAGTATGGCACAGCATACCTGTCCCACACTAGAGGGTCTAAGGCAGCAAGCTGTCAAACAAGCAAATGGGGATGTCAGTGACTCTCAGAGTTTACTGGGAGGACAATCTTTTGTATACTGAAGCAAGGAATCCAAAACCTGGAGCTGCCAGGAGATTGGTGATCCCTCAGGAATACAGAAGGTTCCTCCTAACTCTAGCCCACGACATTCCCTTAGCTGGACATTTGGGGCAAATGAAAACTTGGGACAGGCTTGTCCTCTTGTTTCATTGGCCTAGAATGTCAGAGGACACAAAGGAATTTTGTAAGTCCTGTGAAACCTGTCAAGCCAGTGGCAAGACAGGTGGCACTCCAAAGGCACCCCTTATTCCACTGCCTGTGGTTGGGGTTCCCTTTGAAAGGGTAGGGGTTGACATAGTTGGCCCCCTTGACCCTCCTACTGCTTCAGGCAATAGGTTTATTTTGGTAGTAGTGGACCAGGCCACCAGATATCCTGAAGCAATTCCTCTAAGGACCACTACAGCTCCTGCAGTGGCAAAGGCCCTCCTGGGAATCTTTTCCAGGGTGGGCTTCCCAAAAGAGGTGGTATCAGACAGGGGAAGCAATTTCATGTCTGCTTATTTAAAGGCCATGTGGAAGGAATGTGGTGTGACATACAAGTTCACCACACCCTATCATCCACAAACAAATGGACTGGTTGAGAGGTTTAATAAAACTCTCAAAGGAATGATAATGGGACTCCCTGAAAAACTCCGCAGGAGATGGGATATCCTGTTACCTTGCCTCCTTTTTGCTTACAGGGAGGTACCCCAAAAAGGAGTGGGCTTCAGCCCCTTTGAACTCCTATTTGGACACCCTGTGAGAGGTCCTCTAACACTTGTGAAGGAGGGTTGGGAACAACCTTTAAAAGCTCCTAAGCAAGACATAGTGGACTATGTACTTGGCCTAAGATCTAGGATGGCTGAGTACATGAAAAAGGCAAGTAAAAACCTTCAGGCCAGCCAAGAGCTCCAAAAGCAATGGCATGACCAGAAGGCTGTTCTGGTTCAGTACCAACCAGGGCAGAAAGTGTGGGTCTTGGAGCCTGTGGCCCCAAGAGCACTCCAAGACAAATGGAGTGGACCCCACATTATTGTTGAAAAAAAGGGTGAAGTCACCTACTTAGTTGACTTAGGCACTGCCAGGAGTCCCCTTAGGGTGCTCCATGTCAATCGCCTGAAACCCTACTATGACAGGGCTGATCTCACCCTGCTCATGGCAACAGATGCGGGACAGGAAGAAGAGAGTGACCCTCTCCCTGATCTCTTCTCTTCCACAGAACAAGATGCTCTAGTGGAAGGTGTAGTTCTGGCAGATTGTCTTACTGCTGAGCAGAAAGACCACGGCATAAATCTCCTGGGTCAGTTTTCTGAACTCTTTTCTACTGTGCCAGGCACCACTTCTTGGTGTGAGCACACTATAGATACTGGAGACAGCTTGCCTGTCAAAAGTAAGATCTATAGGCAGCCTGACCATGTCAGGGACTGCATAAAACAAGAGGTTCAGAAAATGCTTGAACTGGGAGTGGTTGAGCACTCTGAAAGTCCATGGGCCTCTCCTGTGGTACTTGTACCAAAACCTCATTCCAAGGATGGAAAGAAAGAAATGAGATTTTGTGTTGACTATAGAGGTCTCAACCAAGTAACCAAAACTGATGCTCACCCTATACCCAGGGCAGATGAGCTAATAGATACACTGGCATCTGCAAAGTATCTAAGCACCTTTGATTTGACTGCAGGGTATTGGCAGATCAAGTTATCAGAGGATGCAAAAGCAAAAACTGCATTTTCAACCATTGGAGGGCACTACCAATTCACAGTAATGCCTTTTGGGTTGAAGAATGCACCTGCCACTTTTCAGAGGTTGGTGAATACAGTCCTGCAAGGGCTGGAAGCTTTTAGTGCAGCATATCTAGACAATATAGCTGTCTTTAGCTCCAGCTGGAATGATCACCTGGTCCACCTATGGAAAGTTTTAGAGGCCCTGCAAAAGGCAGGCCTCACTATCAAGGCTTCAAAGTGCCAGATAGGGCAGGGAAAGGTGGTTTATCTGGGACACCTGGTAGGTGGAGAACAGATTGCACCACTTCAGGGAAAAATCCAAACTATTCTAGATTGGGTTCCCCCTACAACTCAGACTCAGGTGAGAGCCTTCTTAGGCCTCACTGGGTACTACAGGAGGTTCATAAAGAACTATGGCTCCATTGCAGCCCCTCTTAATGACCTCACATCTAAGAAAATGCCTAAAAAGGTATTATGGACAGCAAACTGTCAGAAAGCTTTTGAGGAGCTGAAGCAGGCCACGTGCTCTGCACCGGTCCTGAAAAGCCCCTGTTACTCCAAAAAATTAATTGTCCAAACTGATGCATCTGAATTAGGGGTAGGGGCAGTCTTATCACAACTTAATTCTGAGGGCCAGGATCAACCTGTTGCTTTTATCAGCAGGAGGTTGACCCCTAGAGAAAAGCATTGGTCTGCCATAGAGAGGGAGGCCTTTGCTGTGGTATGGGCACTGAAGAAGTTGAGGCCATACCTGTTTGGCACTCACTTCATTGTTCAGACAGACCACAAACCTCTACTTTGGCTAAAACAAATGAAAGGTGAAAACCCTAAATTGTTGAGGTGGTCCATATCCCTACAGGGAATGGACTATACAGTGGAACATAGACCTGGGAGTACCCACTCCAATGCAGATGGACTCTCCAGATATTTCCACTTAGACAATGAAGACTCATCAGGTCATGGCTAGTCTTATTGTCCTTCGTTTGGGGGGGGGTTGTGTAGGAAAGTACCATCTTGCCTGGCATGTTACCCCCATATTTCACTGTATATATGTTGTTTTAGTGTATGTTTCACTGGGACCCTGCCAGCCAGGGCCCCAGTGCTCATAAGTGTGCCCTGTATGTGTTACCTGTGTTATGACTAACTGTCTCACTGAGGCTCTGCTATCCAGAACCTCAGCGGTTATGCTCTCTCATTTCTTTCCAAATTGTCACTAACAGGCTAGTGACCAATTTCACCAATTTACATTGGCATACTGGAACACCCTTATAATTCCCTACTATATGGTACTGAGGTACCCAGGGTATTGGGGTTCCAGGAGACCCCTATGGGCTGCAGCATTTCTTGTGCCACCCATAGGGAGATCTGACAATTCTTACACAGGCCTGCCAGTGCAGCCTGAGTGAAATAACGTCCACGTTATTTCACAGCCATTTACCACTGCACTTAAGTAACTTATAAGTCACCTATATGTCTAACCTTTACCTGGTAAAGGTTGGGTGCTAAGTTACTTAGTGTGTGGGCACCCTGGCACTAGCCAAGGTGCTCCCACATTGTTCAGGGCAAATTCCCCGGACTTTGTGAATGTGGGGACACCATTACACGCGTGCACTATACATATGTCACGACATATGTCTAGCGTCACAATGGTAACTCCGAACATGGCCATGTAACATGTCTAAGATCATGGAATTGTCATCCCAACGCCATTCTGGCATTGGGGAGACAATTCCATGATCCCCTGAGTCTCTAGCTCAGACCCGGGTACTGCCAAACTACCTTTCCCGGGGTTTCACTGCAGCTGCTGCTGCTGCCAACCCCTCAGACAGGTTTCTGCCCTCCTGGGGTCCAGCCAGGCTTGGCCCAGGAAGGCAGAACAAAGGACTTCCTCAGAGAGAGGGTGTTACACCCTCTCCCTTTGGAAAAAGGTGTCAGGGCTGGGGAGGAGTAGCCTCCCCCAGCCTCTGGAAATGCTTTGATGGGCACAGATGGTGCCCATCTCTGCATAAGCCAGTCTACACCAGTTCAGGGATCCCCCAGCCCTGCTCTGGTGCGAAACTGGGCAAAGGAAAGGGGAGTGACCACTCCCCTGACCTGCACCTCCCCTGGGAGGTGCCCAGAGCTCCTCCAGTGTGCTCCAGACCTCTGCCATCTTGGAAACAGAGGTGCTGCTGGCACACTGACTGCTCTGAGTGGCCAGTGCCAGCAGGTGACGTCAGAGACTCCTTCTGATAGGCTCCTTCAGGTGTTAGTAGCCTAGCCTCTCTCCTAAGTAGCCAAACCTCCTTTTCTGGCTATTTAAGGTCTCTGCTTTGGGGAATTCTTTAGATAACGAATGCAAGAGCTCATCAGAGTTCCTCTGCATCTCTCTCTTCACCTTCTGCCAAGGAATCGACTGCTGACCGCGCTGGAAGCCTGCAAAACTGCAACAAAGTAGCAAAGACGACTACTGCGACCTTATAACGATGATCCTGCCGCCTTCTCGACTGTTTTCCTGGTGTTGCATGCTGTGTGGGTAGTCTGCCTCCTCTCTGCACTAGAAGCTCCGAAGAAATCTCCCGTGGGTCGACGGAATCTTCCCCCTGCAACCGCAGGCACCAAAGAACTGCATCACCGGTCCTCTGGGTCTCCTCTCAGCACGACGAGCGAGGTCCCTTGAACTCAGCAACTCTGTCCAAGTGACTCCCACAGTCCAATGACTCTTCAGTCCAAGTTTGGTGGAGGTAAGTGCTTGCCTCCCCACGCTAGACTGCATTGCTGGGAACCGCGTGTTTTGCAGCTACTCCGGCTCCTGTGCACTCTTCCAGGATTTCCTTTGTGCACAGCCAAGCCTGGGTCCCCGGCACTCTAACCTGCAGTGCACGACCTCCTGAGTTGTCCTCCGGCGTCGTGGGACCCTCTTTTGTGACTTCGGGTGAGCTCCGGTTCACTCCACTTCGTAGTGCCTCTTCCGGCACATCTGCGGGTGCTGCTTGCTTCTGAGAGGGCTCCTTGTCTTGCTGGGCGCCCCCTCTGTCCCCTCACGCAATTGGCGACATCCTGGTCCCTCCTGGGCCACAGCAGCATCCAAAAACCCTAACCGCGACCCTTGCAGCTAGCAAAGCTTGTTTGCGGTCTTTCTGCACGGAAACACCTCTGCACGACTCTTCACGACGTGGGACATCCATCCTCCAAAGGGGACGTTTCTAGCCCTTGTCATTCTTGCAGAATCCACAGCTTCTACCATCCAGTGGCAGCTTCTTTGCACCCACAGATGGCATTTCCTGGGCATCTGCCCACTCCCGACTTGATCAGGACTTTTGGACTTGGTCCCCTTGTTCCACAGGTACTCTCGTCAGGAAATCCATCGTTGTTGCATTGCTGGTGTTGGTCTTCCTTGCAGAATTCCCCTATAATGACTTCTGCACTTTGCACCCACTTTTCAGGGTCTTGGGGTGGGCTATTTATCTAACCCTCACTGTTTTCTTACAGTCCCAGCGACCCTCTACAAGGTCACATAGGTTTGGGGTCCATTCGTGGTTCGCATTCCACTTCTAGAGTATATGGGTTGTGTTGCCCCTATCCCTATGTGCCCCCATTGCATTCTATTGTGACTATACATTGTTTGCACTGTTTTCTATTGCTATTACTGCATATTTTGGTATTGTGTACATATATCTTGTGTATATTTGCTATCCTCATACTGAGGGTACTCACTGAGATACTTTTGGCATATTGTCATAAAAATAAAGTACCTTTATTTTTAGTATATCTGTGTATTGTGTTTTCTTATGATATTGTGCATATGACACTAGTGGTACTGTAGGAGCTTCACTCGTCTCCTAGTTCAGCCTAAGCTGCTCTGCTAAGCTACCTTTTCTATCAGCCTAAGCTGCTAGACACCCCTCTACACTAATAAGGGATACCTGGGCCTGGTGCAAGGTGTAAGTACCCCTTGGTACCCACTACAAGCCAGTCCAGCCTCCTACACATTCATCTTGTGAAATGAAATTATGGTCTCAGGTAGTTGTTAAAAACAATGAGAAGGAAAACGGTCCTTCAGGAGATGGTACTCTTAGTCTTTGTTCTCCATTTTCACAGCTGGCTTTGAATAGCCTGCTTTGGCTGGCCAGAACTATAAACGTTTTTTTCTTTAAAAAATAAAATAAAAACCTCTTACATTTCAAATTAATTTTGGAGCCTTCGGGCATAAAAATCACTACACATGCATGAGCTTCAATCCTTACTAGTGCATCACCAAACCACCACTTAAGTTCCTGTTTTGTCCATCCATTAGACAGTGCATAATATGTGCGCTGTCGTTTTATTTATTTATTGGTTCCTCGTCAAAGCGTTATTTTAACAGAATTTTTAAATACAGGGGTTTTAAAGGAACTTACTTCCCTCTCGGTAGCATGCTACCAACGACAGTTGCTATGAGTTTGATGCAACATTTATAAGCCACTGATCACACAAAGCCATTCTGTCATGTCTGGGGGACCATCATTTTATGAGATCCCTGGTTTTCTGGACAGGAACTCTTGAATTCAACTGAGGAACAAAGGTCACCTCCTTGGACTTCAGAATGGATTAAAGGTGCTGCATCTAGGATGGGGCATTCAGTATGGGGAATAGTCTGCCTTTCTGCAATGCCAATCATAAGGGCAAGAATGTTCTCTCTGGGGTTTGAGGTTCTGGGTGTGAGGGGGTGGAGAAGGGTATGGGGGCAATTTTGCACTGTCATTTAAAGATGCAAATCCTGTGGGCGCACACACTTACAAACATATATCTGTGGGATAGCACCAAATCACAAAGAAATGGTCTCTTGTGTAGAGAATAATCTATTCACCCTTGATTTGTTCTGAGATAAGTGCTCTTGTGAACAGTGACAATGTGCCTACTTAAACATGCAATTCTTAACCAGTTAGAAAGGACTGATGGAAGAACGACAACAATATTAAACAAGCATTTGCAATGCAATGGGTCTTGCATTTGCTCGAGTTAAAGCTATTAGCTTTGTAAACTCCTAACCGGACTTTTCTTGCCACACAAATTGAAAGAAAAAAAAAGGAGCACGATCGCACTATGTAAAACGCAGCGCTATCGCATTAAAATTCTGAAATTGGGAACCAAAAAAATAAATAAGCGCGACCGCGCTGCGTTCAAAATAAAAAAATGAAGTAGTCCACAAACCATGCTGAAAACATGGAGCATCGTATGTTTTCAGTAGTTGGCCAGTGCGCTCGAGTAGGGCTAAACACCAGAAAAGTCATATGACGTATGCATGCCTTTCACTATTGAAATCAAGTGGATTTTAAAGGGTAAGCCTACAAACCAATGAAAGTGACAGGTGTAACATAGGAGTGGTTAAAAGCCCTTGACCCTAAAAAGGGGAACTGCTCAAGATGGCTTGAAAAGAAAGTTAGGTTTAAACAGGTTTTCACATTTTAACTTAGTTGTTCCAATGCCACATCTAGGACTAGGGAGACAATACAAATAGCTTACCTTTACAGTCCTGGGATGACACTTCATGAATTGATATAAATTCATGAATTGATATTTATAATGAAAGAAATGACATGTTGCCTCAAAACCCACAATTATATCAAAGTTAAGATAAAATCCAATATATATTACAAATTGTCTTTGGCTTCCTTTCATAATAGTGCAGGTGCCACTTAACAAGTGACCTACCAACATGGCATAGATGAAATATGCAAATGAGAGCACATGTGTAAAATAATAACAGCCCTACAAGGGGTCAGTCACTTGGAGATAAACAACACATTTATCCTTTTAGACACAATTATTTTCTTGCATACCTCATGAGGATTATGGACGACTGCTAGACCGACTAAACCAGTTGTCTGTAAAGTAGAAAAAATAAATATATTAAAAATTAAACAGGCATTCATTTTATGAATTTAATCATGAACATCAGGCAAATGCAGCATGTGTTCAACATGAAAATTACAAACAATCCAAACTTAAATTGTAGAAAAAAAATCAGTTTGTGAGGGGAAGTGTAAAATGGCTCAAAGGTTTGCAAAAAACAGATTCTACTTCATGTCATTAGTCAGGCTAAAACATTGTACACTAAAACTATATTAAAAACACAATGTACGCACCTATTGATGGTTACGAAATCTAGTTTCCAACTCTTCCTTTGCTTTCACAGGTGGAATATCCTCCACTACACATTCCTTGTAGTGGAGACCACCCTCCCACTTCCCTGTTGAAATTGGTCTCCCAATTCACTACTTCCTTCAGAAATCAGCACAGTATGACATTACAATCCAACTCTATACCAGGACTTGTTCCGACCACAAGAATAAACCCTAGATAGCAGATGTTATTGGATATGAATTTGGGGAATCCCAATCTATTCCAACTTTGATATATATTACGGTAGCTATAGTTAGGACAATGTTTACATAGGAAATTATTTTTTTGGTGTGCTTATAACTTTGGCGCCATTTGACTAATTTTCCTGGAACGTTTCCGTCAAGTGGGGCCGGTAAAAATGCATAACTCATGCCTAACTATAACTCGAGCCCTCGCTGGGATTGTTGTCCTTCTTCAGTAGAGAGTAACACGTTGTTTTGTAGGTGCTGGAAACACTGCTCACAGACTTCTCAGGTCTCTGTACTGCTCACTGACCACAGAAGTGAGATAGACAGATAGACATTATATTCTGTGGTTATACTTAGGATTCCCAGAGATAGGAAGTGCTTGGATTTTTGACTGTTATTAACTTTTGCCCATTTGAGGAATCTCGACTGAACTTTGCAGACCTGTGGCTTGTTCTACATTTGTGGAGGATGCAAAGTTTTGCGATGATTGGTCAAAAACGGCTAAAGAGACTTGGATGAAATTTGGCAGGATTATAGATTATGGTGTGCAGATGATGATTTTGGGTAGCAGAGGTAAGTAGGGTATTTTAAAACTTATAAGGCATTTACACTTAGTGATAACTGTGGCAATGTCACAAAATTTCCTCTAAACTACCACGGCATAGGCCAATGACAAAGCATTATGTGACTGTGTAATGACTGCCTTTACAAAAGTTAAAAGCAGCTATGTTGTTTTAAGCACACTATGGATGTGCTCTGGGCTAGGGGCTTAGATATAGATAAGTATTAGGTTTTATAATTTTTCTATACCTACTACCACTTTGTTAAAGTGGAAATAGGTATAGAAAAATTATATATAGTTTCAATACATTGAAAAACAACTTCATGGAGTACAGCAGTACTACCCAGGAGGTACCATGGTACTTAAAAAAAAAAAAAAAAAGAAAAATCAAATATGGGAGGGGAATCGAAAATACACTGTAGTATGCATATGGAGTATGATGGAAATACATAGAAATTACAGCGCTACTTAAAAATATTTTAAATAAAAAAGGTACATTTGTTTAAAAACAACAGTACTTTCTAGGTACAAACACGGTTCTCCTGAAAAGCTTTTAGAAAAATATGGAAAAAAAAAATAAATTCCCTACCTATTACCACTTTAGCAAAGTGGTAATACATAGGAACAACAATAAAACCTGTTTCTTACCTATATTTAAGGCCCTAACTCAAAAACACAGCTAAAGTGTAGTAAAAAGAATATGGCTGCCATTTATTTTCTAAAGGCAACCATTAGATATTCATATACTGCCTTGTCATCGGCATGTACCGTAGTATACCACAAAGTTACAGCAGTATACCTTGGCACAATATATCACTAAGGGACAAATTTATCATTGTATTGCGTTACCCTTGTAATGCATGGTGTCGCAAGAGCACAGCAATACTGTAATCAGATTTACCAAGCAACCCATGGCCACCATTCACTGCCCTGCATTGCGTGGTAAATCAGAAGAAACGCCAAGACAGCGAAAGTCTCTGTCTAGCACATCATATTCTACATTCCTGAAAAATGTCATATACATCCTTTCAGCCATTGTTACATTACAGCTATCTAAACCAGACTCTACGACACACTGCTCCACTACATTGTACAGGGCTCAATCATAAAAATGTTACTAGACCTGCAGGTTGAGTAGCTTGAATAAGCTACTCGACTTAACTGTAATGTACTTGACCTGGAAACGGGTCTCAAATTGAGCGATCCTAGGCAAATATTGTACTTTACAGTTGCCTTTTTCTTCATTCTCACATATAAATGCACCTTCAAATATGTGAGTTCAACATTTTGCTGTTAAAAAGCCTCTTTTGTTTGATTAAATACACTAAATGTTTGCTCCATATATAATAAATCAGCCTACATATACAGGGAGTGCAGAATTATTAGGCAAGTTGTATTTTTGAGGATTAATTTTATTATTGAACAACAACCATGTTCTCAATGAACCCAATAAACTCATTAATATCAAAGCTGAATATTTTTGGAAGTAGTTTTTAGTTTGTTTTTAGTTTTAGCTATGTTAGGGGGATATCTGTGTGTGCAGGTGACTATTACTGTGCATAATTATTAGGCAACTTAACAAAAAACAAATATATACCCATTTCAATTATTTATTATTACCAGTGAAACCAATATAACATCTCAACATTCACAAATATACATTTCTGACATTCAAAAACAAAACAAAAACAAATCAGTGACCAATATAGCCACCTTTCTTTGCAAGGACACTCAAAAGCCTGCCATCCATGGATTCTGTCAGTGTTTTGATCTGTTCACCATCAACATTGCGTGAAGCAGCAACCACAGCCTCCCAAACACTGTTCAGAGAGGTGTACTGTTTTCCCTCCTTGTAAATCTCACATTTGATGATGGACCACAGGTTCTCAATGGGGTTCAGATCAGGTGAACAAGGAGGCCATGTCATTAGATTTCCTTCTTTTATACCCTTTCTTGCCAGCCACGCTGTGGAGTACTTGGACGCGTGTGATGGAGCATTGTCCTGCATGAAAATCATGTTTTTCTTGAAGGATGCAGACTTCTTCCTGTACCACTGCTTGAAGAAGGTGTCTTCCAGGAACTGGCAGTAGGACTGGGAGTTGAGCTTGACTCCATCCTCAACCCGAAAAGGCCCCACAAGCTCATCTTTGATGATACCAGCCCAAACCAGTACTCCACCTCCACCTTGCTGGCGTCTGAGTCGGACTGGAGCTCTCTGCCCTTTACCAATCCAGCCACGGGCCCATCCATCTGGCCCATCAACACTCACTCTCATTTCATCAGTCCATAAAACCTTAGAAAATCAGTCTTGAGATATTTCTTGGCCCAGTCTTGACGTTTCAGCTTGTGTGTCTTGTTCAGTGGTGGTCGTCTTTCAGCCTTTCTTACCTTGGCCATGTCTCTGAGTATTGCACACCTTGTGCTTTTGGGCACTCCAGTGATGTTGCAGCTCTGAAATATGGCCAAACTGGTGGCAAGTGGCATCGTGGCAGCTGCACGCTTGACTTTTCTCAGTTCATGGGCAGTTATTTTGCGCCTTGGTTTTTCCACACGCTTCTTGCGACCCTGTTGACTATTTTGAATGAAACGCTTCATTGTGCGATGATCACGCTTTAGAAGCTTTGCAATTTTAAGAGTGCTGCATCCCTCTGCAAGATATCTCACTATTTTTGACTTTTCTGAGCCTGTCAAGTCCTTCTTTTGACCCATTTTTCCAAAGGAAAGGAAGTTGCCTAATAATTATGCACACCTGATATAGGGTGTTGATGTCATTAGACCACACCTCTTCTCATTACAGAGATGCACATCACCTAATATGCTTAATTGGTAGTAGGCTTTCGAGCCTATACAGCTTGGAGTAAGACAACATGCATAAAGAGGATGATGTGGTCAAAATACTCATTTGCCTAATAATTCTGCACTCCCTGTAGGGTACATATGATCCATGCATGACTTGCCTCTTAGTTTACTAATAGCATTGCCATCAGGGCAGGAGTGTTTCTCAGTTTATGTTTAAACACTCACTTTTATTAAATACATTATTAAAGCATGATGTGGTAGCGCAATGTCATTTACAGCCAGTAAATTTCCAAGAAATGTCCAAAAACCTTCCCACTAACGTGCAGCTTTACTGATAAAACTATATAGTATATCAACAATAATCTGTGAAAACTGGGTTTCAGAAAATATTTATCATTTGCACATCACAAAGTAGGGTGTTCTGACTTTTTTTTCATCCTATTAAAAGATTTTTTTCATCACACAGAAGAACAAAAAATGGTCTTTCACAGCTACTGAAATATATTATGAAATGTTAGTAAAGTTAACTTAGTTATATAAATGTTGTGTTACCAAAAGCCTTTCATTTCACATAGGTCAGACAGTTCACCTTACAAAATCCTGGAACTCTGCAGTCACAGAGAAAGGTATTTGCAATGCAAGAAAGCAAACTGACTTTTGACCTCTGTCTCGGAACACAAAGCAAATGTGACAAGAATAAGACTTGAAAGGCATCTTAATAGCTGTTAGAAATGGGGTCTCTGGTTGACAGTCAGGTTACCCCCTGTTCAAGCAAGGACCCTCACTCTAGTTAGGATAAAAGAGAATCACCCTCAGCTAACCCCTGCTTACCCCCTTGGTAGCTTGGCAGAGCAGTAGGCTTAACCTCAGAGTGCTGGGCGTAAAGTATTTGTACCAACACACACAGTAACTTAATGAAAACACTACAAAATGACACAACACCAGTTTAGAAAAATAGGAAATATTTATCTAGACAAAACAAGACCAAAACGACAAAAATCCAACATACACAAGTCAAGTTATGATTTTTTAAAGGTTTAAAATAAAAAGAGTCTTTAGGTAGTTGTAACAACACACTAGCGCTGCTAGCGTGAAAATGTACCTGGTTTGCGTCAAAAATAACCCCGCACGGGCGGTGTGCGTCGAAAATAACCCTGCACGGTTATATGCGTCGAAAACAGCTCGGCACGGCGAGGCGCGTCGAAAAAGCCAGCCACGCGACGGTCCGAAAGTCCCGCGGCGCTGGTTGCGATCTCTCAGCCTTCGTCAGCGATGCTGCGCGTCGTTTCTCCTGCTCCGGGCGTCGATTCTCCGGTCGCGTTTCCTGCGGCGTCGTTTCTCAGCTGCGGAGCCGGCGTCGCGTCGTTTTCTCAGCCGCGATCGGATTCGCGTCGATCTTTTCTCCGCACGGCACTCGGTGCGTGTATTTTTGTCCTTAGGCTGCCAGCCTCTCCTTTCAGGGTCCCAGGAACTGGAAGGGCACCACAGAGCAGAGTAGGGGTCTCTCCAGAGACTCCAGGTGCTGGCAGGAAGAAGTCTTTGCTATCCCCGAGACTTCAACAACAGGAGGCAAGCTCTACATCAAGCCCTTGGAGATTTCTTCTTCAAGATGGAAGGCACACAAAGTCCAGTCTTTGCCCTCTTACTCTGGCAGAAGCAGCACTGCAGGAAAGCTCCACAAAGCACAGTCACAGGCAGGGCAGCCCTTCCTCCTCAGCTAACAGCTCTTCTCCAGGCAGAGGTTCCTCTTGATTCCAGAAGTGTTTTCTAAAGTTTGTAAGTTTGGGTGCCCTTCTTATACCCATTTTAGTCTTTGAAGTCACCTTCCTTCAAAGGGGACTCACACCTTCTTGTGAAATCCTGCCTTGCCCAGGCAAGGCCTCAGACACACACCAGGGGGCTGGAGACAGCATTGTCAGAGGCAGGCACAGCCCTTTCAGATGAGAGTGACCACTCCACCCCTCCCTCCTAGCAGAGATGGCTAATCAGGAAATGCAGATCACACCCCAGCTCCCTTTGTGTCACTGTCTGGTGTGAGGTGAAAAACAACCCAACTGTCAAACTGACCCAGACAGGGAATCCACAAACCAGGCAGAGTCACAGAATGGTTTAAGCAAGAAAATGCTCACTTTCTAAAAGTGGCATTTCCAAACGCACAATCTTAAAATCAACTTTACTAAAAGATGTATTTTTAAATTGTGAGTTCAGGGATCCCAAACTCCACATGTCCATCTACTCTCTAGGGGAATCTACACTTTAATCATATTTAAAGGTAGCCCCCATATTATCCTATGAGAGAGACAGACCTTGCAACAGTGAAAACGAAATTGGCAGTATTTCACTGTCAGGACATATAAACCACATTACTATATGTCCTACCTTATCCATACACTGCACCCTGCCCTTGGGGCTACCTAGGGCCTACCTTAGGGGTGCCTTACATGTAAGGAAAGGGAAGGTTTAGGCCTGGCAAGTGGGTACACTTGCCAAGTCGAATTTACAGTGTAAAAATACACATACAGACACTGCAGTGGCAGGTCTGAGACATGATTACAGAGCTACTTATGTGGGTGGCACAACCAGTGCTGCAGGCCCACTAGTAGCATTTGATTTACAGGCCCTGGCACCTCTAGTGCACCTTACTAGGGACTTACTAGTAAATCAAATATGCCAATCATGGATAAACCACTTACATACAATTTAAACAGGAGAGCATATGCACTTTAGCACTGGTTAGCAGTGGTAAAGTGCTCAGAGTTGAAAAGCCAACAGCAACATGTCAGAAAAAAATAGGAGGCAGGAGGCGAAAAAAGACTGGGGATGACCCTGCATAAGCAAAAGTCCAACACGACCCCCTACCAGCCTAAAGCCAGGGGAGAACAATCAATACCTTGATGTACTTCCCTGATTGGGGCGATAGAACAGGGACCCAGGCCCACAACAGCAGGGGCATGTTCCAGTTCTACGCCTTCCTGACTCCAGTTGGATCCCTCTGTCCATACTCTCAGGGCCCACTAAGCTAACCCATGGGGAACCCTTCTCCACATCTACAAACACCCTCTGTGCAACACCTAACTTTACTTTGCTCACAGATGTATTGCAATGGGCAGATAGTACCACCAGGGCCAACACAGTGGTGTTGCCCACTCCACCCCCGGGGTGTGACTCTCGTCCTCCCCCCCCCAGGGGCAACTCTGTCCACCAGGACAGCAAGCCACAGTGGCCCCAGACAACTGTCAGGGATGAGAGCCCGACCTCAGGCCTCTCTACCCACTGCGACTGTGGAGAGTGGGGGGTGGTAGCCCCAGGTGCCTGGCACCCTTTGACCACTCTCTCTTCCACCAGGTCAGGGATGACAACCCGACCCTGGTCCTCCCCTCTGGGGCTCTGTACCCTCCCTGCAGAAGCGGCACCCCCAGAGTCAAAAACTGTCAGGGTGCTTGTAGAAGCAGTCCTGCACAATTCTTCCATCAGTGCAGGGATGTTAACCTGCAACTGATCCTCCAACCTGGGGTCTGTACCTTCAGGTTGGACCAGGGCCAGGGGTGAGGCTTCCCTCCCCCTGCCCTCTCTTCTGGGGTCCTGCACCACCCAACTAGGAGTGACCCCCCCAGAAGACAACATGGTAGGGGCACTGTTAGCAGTAGCCCCTTCCTCCAGGTTAGGGGGGACACCCTTAACCTGGCCTCCCAATCCAGGGTCTGTACCCACAGACTGGATCACTGCCTGGCAAACCAGGACTTCCTGGGGGGCATACCTCCCCCCTACCAGGTCAGAGTTTACCCTCTGAACCTGGTCATCCAACCTAGGGTCACCACCCTGCGGTTGAACCACTGCCTGGCACACCAGGACTTCCTTGGGAGCACACTTACCCCCCATCAGGTCAGAGTTTACCCCCTGAACCTGATCATTCAACCCAGAGTCACCACCCTGCGGTTGAACCATTGCCTGGCACACCAGGACTTCCAGGGGGGCACACTTACCCCCCTCAAGGGACACACTGTCCCGAAGGGCCACACAAGAGTCTGGCTGGCGCAGGTCCCCTGACCTCTGCCCATCTGACAGAGTCTGGATTCCCCCCAACCCAGAAATGGTCTCACCAAGGTCATTCATGGGGGGCTCTGCTCTCAGAGCTGACCCCTGACCCTCCAGGTTCTCCACTGGGGTCCGCAACCCCCTCTCAACCCTCTGTCTGGACTTCGGCACCCCCTCACTAGGAGTGGTACTGCCAGACACCAGAACTGGTGGGACGCTGGCTACAGCCGCCCCCCCAAGTTCTCCTGACACTGTGGGGTCTCCCTCAACAGATGGCCCTATGGTACAGGCTAGGCTCCCCTCCTGGTGTTCCCGCAGGGAACCCTCCAGGACCTGGGACCGGATCTCGGGCACCTTGGGCCTCAACCCATCCCCATTCCCTCTCCTCTGAGACTGGACATGGGGTCCCTCACCCATCCCACTACACTGGGACCTACCTGGGACACTACAATCCTTCCCTACCTCACCTGGTTGGGAACTACCTAGACCACTCCTCTCAGGAGCACCCCCAAATGCCTCTTCAGACTCTCTGGTACTCACCCAGAAGTCTGCCTCCATTGTAAGCTCCCTGGTGTCAGAGAACTCACACTCCACCGGGTGTTGGCATAGCTCTGGAAAATAAGGACTAGACATATGCTCTCCAGCAATTACATCACTCAGCCCCTCGCATGAATTAACCAAAGTACCCTTCACCCAACCATCCAGTGACTCTGCTTTGACAAAGCACCCCACATCACCCTCCGGAGACTGGTGAGACAGTACCTGACTGTCCCTGACACTCAACCCACACTCTTCTGGGATGTCTTCACACTCCATAACCAGGACTTCTACCTGGGGGGAACCCCTCTCCCTGTCACTCTCACCTAGAGTCAGTAGAGTGTCCCTCCCACCAGTAGGAATATGACTCCCCATGCCAGTTCCCCAATCCACCTCAGGGACCCTGTGCATCACTGGAGCTACCTCATACCCCTGAACCTCCTGGCGTGTGTTAACTCCCTCCTTCAAGTAGGGCACCACCTCTCTGGGCATGTGCACTTCTGCAGCATCACTGGATATACAATTGTTGCTGCCACCATTCCAGCTGGACTCAGCCCTCATGACTTCCATCTCTTTCAATTTAAGCTCGTAAGCATAAATCATTTTTTTAATCTCTAAGTTCCTCCTCCTTTCTTCCAACTCCCAATCGAGCTTTTTCAGCTCCCATTGGTACTCCCTCTCTGCCTGTCTGTCCTGTAACTCTTCAGGAGTCAGACCCTTGGGTGACACCCTGCCATCCCTCCTGGGGACCCTCCCCCCAGGCGTAACAGGTTCCTCCACTACACCACTGTGTATCCTCTGCACTTCCCCCCCCATATTCTCCTCCTCTGTGTGCCTTCCAGCCTTCTTGATTGTCACCCAGGCCCTCTGTGCCTGTTGCAGCTCCCCCTCCCTGGTGGAGCTCTCAGTGGGACAGTCAAGATCTTTAAGGAACTGTTTCAATTGAGCAACTGAGTACTCCTTCAGTTTCTCCATTTCAAACACAGCTCCAGCTGTTGCATCTCCAGATTGAGACATGATGGTCACAAGTGCAAAGTTCCAAAAGGCAGAAAAAAATAATTTCCCAATGAAGTAAAAAGAATCAGTCAAGGGATCAGCAAAATCATGGAAGTAGAATAAAAAGAGTCCTTAAGAGAAAAATCAAAAGATCACCAAACAAGTAGTATGTGGTCACGTAGTGGTCTGAGATCAAAACAGTAGTGTACACTTAATTACTGTATGTCAAGTACAAATACAAGTCCAATCCCGACCGCTGGTCACCAATGTTAGAAATGGGGTCTCTGGTTGACAGTCAGGTTACCCCCTGTTCAAGCAAGGACCCTCACTCTAGTTAGGATAAAAGAGAATCACCCTCAGCTAACCCCTGCTTACCCCCTTGGTAGCTTGGCAGAGCAGTAGGCTTAACCTCAGAGTGCTGGGCGTAAAGTATTTGTACCAACACACACAGTAACTTAATGAAAACACTACAAAATGACACAACACCAGTTTAGAAAAATAGGAAATATTTATCTAGACAAAACAAGACCAAAACGACAAAAATCCAACATACACAAGTCAAGTTATGATTTTTTAAAGGTTTAAAATAAAAAGAGTCTTTAGGTAGTTGTAACAACACACTAGCGCTGCTAGCGTGAAAATGTACCTGGTTTGCGTCAAAAATAACCCCGCACGGGCGGTGTGCGTCGAAAATAACCCTGCACGGTTATATGCGTCGAAAACAGCTCGGCACGGCGAGGCGCGTCGAAAAAGCCAGCCACGCGACGGTCCGAAAGTCCCGCGGCGCTGGTTGCGATCTCTCAGCCTTCGTCAGCGATGCTGCGCGTCGTTTCTCCTGCTCCGGGCGTCGATTCTCCGGTCGCGTTTCCTGCGGCGTCGTTTCTCAGCTGCGGAGCCGGCGTCGCGTCGTTTTCTCAGCCGCGATCGGATTCGCGTCGATCTTTTCTCCGCACGGCACTCGGTGCGTGTATTTTTGTCCTTAGGCTGCCAGCCTCTCCTTTCAGGGTCCCAGGAACTGGAAGGGCACCACAGAGCAGAGTAGGGGTCTCTCCAGAGACTCCAGGTGCTGGCAGGAAGAAGTCTTTGCTATCCCTGAGACTTCAACAACAGGAGGCAAGCTCTACATCAAGCCCTTGGAGATTTCTTCTTCAAGATGGAAGGCACACAAAGTCCAGTCTTTGCCCTCTTACTCTGGCAGAAGCAGCACTGCAGGAAAGCTCCACAAAGCACAGTCACAGGCAGGGCAGCCCTTCCTCCTCAGCTAACAGCTCTTCTCCAGGCAGAGGTTCCTCTTGATTCCAGAAGTGTTTTCTAAAGTTTGTAAGTTTGGGTGCCCTTCTTATACCCATTTTAGTCTTTGAAGTCACCTTCCTTCAAAGGGGACTCACACCTTCTTGTGAAATCCTGCCTTGCCCAGGCAAGGCCTCAGACACACACCAGGGGGCTGGAGACAGCATTGTCAGAGGCAGGCACAGCCCTTTCAGATGAGAGTGACCACTCCACCCCTCCCTCCTAGCAGAGATGGCTAATCAGGAAATGCAGATCACACCCCAGCTCCCTTTGTGTCACTGTCTGGTGTGAGGTGAAAAACAACCCAACTGTCAAACTGACCCAGACAGGGAATCCACAAACCAGGCAGAGTCACAGAATGGTTTAAGCAAGAAAATGCTCACTTTCTAAAAGTGGCATTTCCAAACGCACAATCTTAAAATCAACTTTACTAAAAGATGTATTTTTAAATTGTGAGTTCAGGGATCCCAAACTCCACATGTCCATCTACTCTCTAGGGGAATCTACACTTTAATCATATTTAAAGGTAGCCCCCATATTATCCTATGAGAGAGACAGACCTTGCAACAGTGAAAACGAAATTGGCAGTATTTCACTGTCAGGACATATAAACCACATTACTATATGTCCTACCTTATCCATACACTGCACCCTGCCCTTGGGGCTACCTAGGGCCTACCTTAGGGGTGCCTTACATGTAAGGAAAGGGAAGGTTTAGGCCTGGCAAGTGGGTACACTTGCCAAGTCGAATTTACAGTGTGAAAATACACATACAGACACTGCAGTGGCAGGTCTGAGACATGATTACAGAGCTACTTATGTGGGTGGCACAACCAGTGCTGCAGGCCCACTAGTAGCATTTGATTTACAGGCCCTGGCACCTCTAGTGCACCTTACTAGGGACTTACTAGTAAATCAAATATGCCAATCATGGATAAACCACTTACATACAATTTAAACAGGAGAGCATATGCACTTTAGCACTGGTTAGCAGTGGTAAAGTGCTCAGAGTTGAAAAGCCAACAGCAACATGTCAGAAAAAAATAGGAGGCAGGAGGCGAAAAAAGACTGGGGATGACCCTGCATAAGCAAAAGTCCAACAATAGCTAATTCAGTTTCTGAGGGAACAGCCCACTCCCAGAATGGTTGAGTGGAACCTAAAAATAGCTCCACCTCATAAAATAAAAATGACATACCACTATGTAAAAGGTGTCTTCTAACCTTTCGGTCAGAGGGCCACATCCTGTGTTTTACAAATATTCGGGGCCGAAAAAAAAAAGAGTTTGATAAATGAATGAATAAAATTTAAATGAATGAATAACGTTCACTTGGATCTTTTTATGTCATCGGCATATGATTCTGAACAAAAGAGAAATGTGACTATCACAAAGAAACAATGCGCCCTTGCCATGCACAGTTTTCTTATCAATAATGTTATTGCAAACGTTGCAGTAATATCAAAGACCCATACAAGATTTCATCAATGACATAATTTGTGAAGTAATTAGCTATACATGGTGAAGGTGTGAGTTACAGTTACCTTTGGGTGCGAGTTATAGTTACATGAAAGAACTAACTATAACTGCTGAATTTCTATGGCTTTGTAGGAGTACATTCAGAACCTAACTATAATGTCCCATTAATCTTTGTTGTATTCAGTGAATTGCCATGTTTTTTTAACGCAATGTAATTTTAATTCCAACTTACATAGTGAACGGTTGCAGGTCCTGGCCTTGCAGCTAATCCCTTATAATCAATCACCCAACCCTGCGCCACGCATGGCCTTTGGCCGTGTGCAGTGTGGGTTGGCTGCAGGGCTTGTCTCCGTGGATGTGTGAGTGTGTGCGTGAGGGTCTGTGTGGGTCTGAGTAGGTGCATGAGTGTCTGAGTGGGTGTGTGAGTGGGCGCATGAGCCTCTGAGTGCATGTATAAGTGAACAAATTTGTGTATGAATGAGTGTGGTTTTTCTTTCAAATTTTTCCATGTAAGAGAATATTCTGCAAATAATTCACAAAGTTTTGTGAGTATCGCGTGCTGTGACGCAAAATTATATTAAACGTAGAATTTGCCCTAAAACACACCCCTGGGGTCAGGATACCTTCACCCACCTTATGCAACTTTCAATTTTCACCCCCAGGGACCGTGTCCCTAGAAATAAACTGGCAGTCGCAACTTTATAGTCAGGTTGCGGTGAGCCAATTGCAACACTTCTTTTCGCACATGTATTCGTGAACATTTGTGAATTTCGCGATTAATCGCAGCCAGAGATATACAAATTTATTTATCCTTAAATATCTCTGAAACTACTGAATGGATTTACACCAAATAACAAAAAGCACAATCTGCATACCTGCAGCTACCTTTCAGCCAAATTTGGTATAATTCTGTCCAGTGGTTCGGGCTGTAGATGTGTTGACAGGTCCTTTGGGAATTAACATGGGAAACGCAGCGTATTTTGAGCACCCTTTTGTCTCGGCACCCGCTCGACGGATCACCGCGAAACTTTCTGTGCGCATATTCATTGAAAACAACAAAGGATCCATGGAGGGTAGTTAGGTTTTGAATTTACTCTTACAAAACCACAGAAATTCAGCAGTTACAGTTAGTTAACTCAAGTAAGTATAACTTGCACCCTCAGGTAACTATAACTCATGCCCTCACCATGCACAGCTTTCTTATAAATTTATTCCAAATGTTGCTGTGATAATATCAAAGATGCCATAGAAGATGTCATCAATGATATAATATGTGGAGTAATTAGCTGTGCATGGCAAAGGTGTGAATTATAGTTACCTTAGGGTGTGAGTTATAGTTAGTTGAAATAACCATTACTGCTGAACTTCTATGGTTTTGTACGAGTAAATTCAGAACCTAACTATAATGACCCTGGCCCCTTTGTTTTTTTAAGTGGATTTTGAGGTTTTTTTAACATAAAGTAATTTTATTACAACCCCGCCGTGCACGGCAGTTGTCGGTCGCAGGGCCTGGCCTGCAGCTGCGCCCTGCAGCCAAGTCCTTATAACCACCCAACCCCGCTCCACACAGCCTTTGGCCATGTGCATCAGAGGTTGGCTACAGGGACTGTTCTCTGTCAGTGGACCTGTGAGTGGGTGCGCGAGTGTCTGAGTGGGTCTGAAAGTGGGTGTGTGAGTCTGAGTGGGTGCATGAGTGGCTGAGTAGGCGCATGGGTCTGAGTGCATGTATGAGTGAGTGAAGTAGTGTATGAATGAGTCGGTGGATTTTTAAAACATTTCTTTTTGCATATCCAAGGATATTCGTGAATATCATGGATGGTAAAGAAAAATAATTTTAAGCCCATAGTCTGACCCTATAACACCCCTATATCACTCCTCTGGGTTCAGAGTACCCCCACCCTTACCCCTTATACCACATATCTTTTCTATTTTCAGCCCCAGGGACCCTCTCCAATAACATAAAATGGCAGTCGGAACTTTCTAATCAGGTTGTGGCCAGCCAATTACAGCGCTTCAATTTCGGCACATTCAAGAAAATGTGCGTATTTTCACGATATATTCATGAATCAATCAATCAATCAATTTGTAAAGCGCGCTACATACCCGTGAGGGTTTCAAGGTGCTGGGGGGCAGAGGGGGGGGGGGGGGGGGGATAAGGGTGCTGCTACTGCTGGAAGAGCCAAGTCTTGAGGAGTTTTCTGAAGGAAAGAAGGTCCTGGGTATGTCGTAGATCCGGCGGGAGGGTGTTCCAGGTCTTGGTGGCGAGGTACGAGAATGATCTGCCGCCGGAAGATTTGCGTCGGATGCGGGGGATGGAGGCGAGGGCAAGGTTAGCGGAGCGGAGATGCCGGGTGGGGGTGTAGAAGCCGAGTCTGTTGTTCAGGTATGATGGTCCGGTGTTGTGAAGTGCCTTGTGTGCGTGGGTGAGAAGCTTGAAGGTGATCGTCTTGTTGACGGTGAGCCAGTGAAGGTCTCTTAGGTGGGGGGTGATGTGGCAGTGGCAAGGGATGTTGAGGATGAGTTGGGCGGAGGCGTTTTGTATGCGTTGGAGGAGTTTGGATGAGATACCGGTGTAGAGGGCGTTGCCGTAGTCGAGTCTGCTGCTGACGAGGGCCTGGGTTACTGTTTTTCTTGTTTCTGTTGGGATCCATTTGTAAACTCTGCGAAGCATGCGGAGGGTGCTGTAGCAGGAGGAGGAGATGGCGCTGACCTGCTTTGACATGGAGAGTGAGGAGTCGAGGGTGAAGCCGAGGTTTTGTGCACTGTCGGTGGGTGACCCAGCATGGACGGCCACCATGAGTTGTCCCAGGCGGAGGGGGAGCACCCAAGGATGAGGACCTTTGTTTTGTCAGAGTTCAGTTTTAGCCGGCTGTCTCTCATCCAGTCGGCGATGGCTTTTAGTCCCTCGTGGAGGTTGGTTTTGGCGGTGTGCGGGTCCTTGGTGAGGGAGAGGATGAGTTGGGTGTCGTCGACGTAGGAGATGATGTTGAGGTTGTGCTGACGGGCCACTTGTGAATGATCTGCAGGCCTAGATATTCAAATTATTTTCCCGTCATTATCTCCAAAACTACTGAACGGATTTCCACCAAATAAGAGAAAGCGTGATTTGCGTACTGAAAACTACCTTTCTGCCAAGTTTTGTGTAATTCCCTCCAGCGGTTTGGGCTGTAGTCGTGTCTAAAGGTCCTGTGGGAATTAAAATGGGAAACGCAATGTTATTTGACCCCAAAACCCTCCACGTGCAACAAGAATCACCAGGCCACTTTTCTTTGGAAAGTTTTGTGAAGATTCGTCAAACTGTGCCAAATATATAGGCAAGCCAAAAATGCTTTTTTAATGGAAGCATGGTTCTAACTATAACTACCTAGTGGCAACCAGCCACTAGGTAGTTATATATATATATATATACATATATATATATATATATATATACATACACAAAAAAAAAAGAGAGAGAAGGTTACAGGGATGTTATAGTTAGGCTCACACTTTGAACATACAAAATCATAAAAATTCACCTGTTATAGTTATCTCATGTTTTTTTAATTCTGTTTCCTAACTTTAACGTTGCTTTTTTTAACAAAGTAATTTTAATTACTTTATTTTAATACTGCCACGCATGAACTTCAGCCATGTGTGGCGGGGGTTGGCTGCAGGTCCTGGTCTGCGGCCACGTCCTGTGCCCAACTTTCCCTCAACACTTTAACCTGCACCAGTGGGCCTGGCCTGCAGCCAGGCCCTGCAGCCTACCCCCTATATGTAGCCAAATCTGCACCATGCCCAGCCTTTCTCTGGGGCCTACATGTGACCCCATATTAACATCCAAAACCCTCCTTTATGAGACGGAAGAGAGAGAGAGAGAGAGAGAGAGAGAGAGAGAAAATGCAAAATTGAGAGAGAAAGTTTTTAGGCTTTGATGAATGATATCCTTAGAATGAATTATTTCACAAATTGACACAAAAAATGCATTTGTCACATAAATAGAGTGAGATCACCCTTCAGTAAGTACTTGAAATATTAATTTTTAAAAAAAGAAGGAAATGACCACAGACACACCTAGACTTCAACCCTTAACCTTCAGTGTGAGGGTCTGAGATGTTAACCACTGGGCTACAGGTGACTCTTTACACTGTGGTGCCCAAACTTAACTATGACATTCAACCCAAAGATTTTGAATAGACAAAGACATTAATGTCCTTTCACTAGGAATGTTTAACATTCAAAACATTAGTAAATAAACAGACACCCTACCTTCAGATACTAGGATTTGAACCTTCAATCTACTGAAGGACAGTCCAAGAGCCATACCATTAAGCATGAAGTGACTCTTTTCTGCTGTGCATCAAAACTATAACATTTGAAACAAACATCTTGCTATTGTGACGGTTTGAAGTCATTATCTGTAAAGACCATTGCAATAACAATATCCCTCTCTCTCAGACGGATAAAGAGAGATTGTTTAGGCTTTGATGAATGATACACTTAGTATGAGATAATTTGGGACAAAGTGCAAAGAAAATGCATTTGTCATTCAAAAAGAGTGAGATCACCTTTCTAATTATAGCAAAGGGCTGCAAGGCCCCCTGGGCCCCACCCCTAGGCCATTTTGACCCCAAGGACCACATCCCCCACAATCTCTCCCTCCCCCGTACCTCCTTACCTCCCCAAAACCATGTATGTCCTCCTGGGGGCCCCAGCACTATCCAGAATACTGTGATGGGATCTGTGGGAGGAGCCTCAAAGCCCATGCAGACCCAGCCGGCTCCGGGACTCCTGCGGGAGACGGCAATGCTACTGCATGCAGGGAACTGCTGAAAAATAGGAACATGTCTGCGAGCACAGAAAGAGATGGAATCTCCACTTCCAGCAAGCGGAAGCTTTACACAGCTCCACCTTGTTGGAAGCAGAGTGTTTGCTTTTGCTAGGCAGGGGCTGTCAGTGTACTCCCTCTTTAATATTCATTGGAGCCCCTGGGAGGGGACCCCCAGGTCCTTTCAAAGCACCCACCCATCCATTTTTTCGATATCTACCCCCAGAGAGGTGGTAGTCCCCGGGGGTGACCACCCCCATATATTTCACATATGTAGCCCTAGGGAAATGGTGGTCTCCAACTCTTTTAAGATCCCGGGGGTCACCCATGCACCCCCCTCCTTAATTATTAAACATAAAATTCCCCCAGGGACCCAGCCCACCTGGGGTCAAAATTAAAAACAAGCTCAGGAGCCCATGCTCGTTTTTGCCTTAAAATCATGGAGAAATGTGTAAATATTCGCAGTTAATTTAAAAATATATATATATATATATAAATACTTTTCTGCCCTGTCGGACCCCTGCTCCAAGGTTAGGGGGTTAAGGTATTCGTATCCTGCCCCCTTTTTTGCATTTATTTTTGTGATTCTGCTGAAGCAGAGCCTGACAACACTTTCTGATTGAGGTGTGGCAACCAATCAGATCTCTGCACAAGATCTGCAGTATTTGCGAAGTTGTTGCGACCCTATATATACAAATTTGGATTTCCTTTCATTTCTCCAAAACTACTGAAAGGGTTTATGCCAAACACAAAAACTACCTTTCTGCCAAATTTGGTATAATTCCGTCTGGAGGTTTGGGATGTAGTCACGTTCAAAATCCCGATGGGAATTAAAAAGGAAAACATTTTTTTTTTTTTTTTTTTAAGGTCTACCTTCGTTGAACGGCATCTTGGTGCTAGGAATATTTACAGCAGGTGGTGTTTAGCAAAACAGAAAATAATTCAGATGCCTACAAAATTGCCCAAAGTTTAGAGAGGCAGCAGAGATCCAAAAGGAATGTTGTCCAGAGCTGGGGACAGAAGATAAGAAACATTGCCTCCCGCACCATCCACAAATAAATGGAGGGACAGAGGATATACACTGGTTTTCCAATCTGAGTAGACTCTCAGACACATATTGGGTTACAGGACATGTCCAACGCAACAGTAGGCCTGATGCAACATGCAAGGTCTCCTCAACCATGTTAATTTCTTAACTATCAACCCAGGCAACTCCCGCTGTGCTGCAGAAACAGGATTATGATAGCAGGAGCAGCACAGCAACCAACTACATGTTGTTTGTAGGAAGCCAAAGGTAGATGGATTTGTAGTATTCCAGATGTGACAGCACAGAAGCATTTGCCATTGTAGAACGCAGAGTAGTGGACACATACACTATTTTGCACAGACCTTTATACATCCTGCAGCCTGGTCCTTTAGCAACTGGGTTTTTTGATCAAACACCTCAAGCAACCTTTTAACAGAGCCAGCAGATTTACTAAGCAGTCCGATCAGTCAGACCAACAAGAAGTATCATTGCCCACCACCAAAACCTCCATCTTGTCAACTTTAGTTCCACGAAGTTGCAGCCATCCATTTCTGAATGGGAAAAATATGCAACCACTCAGGTGGTCTAAGTTTTGGTTGACTACTTGGCACATCTCAGCACTAACAGGAGAGATCACCAGCTTAGGGAAAAGTCTTGAAGCCAAAGGACTACATCAAATCTCCATAGTGCTGAATGTGAAAGTTACAAAAACTGTGCAGAACCCGAGGCATGCAACTCCTTAACTCAGCCTTTCTAGAATTAAAGGGTGGCAGCAAGAACATGTGGTTTCAACCTGTTAATTAGAAATGTTAATGGCAACTGGTCTGGCTCCTAACTGAAAGTGTGTCTTCAAATCAATAATGAGTTTATGCACTCTTTGTGCACTTCTAAATCTATTCATCCACCCAATGACTGAATCGGGGCAAGATATGCTTTTTCACAGTGGTATGCGATGCCCCCGCCGCACTGGCTTCCCCTCTGATATCCAGTGGGCACCACAAATCTTTAAATACCTGGTGTTAGAAATGGGGTTTTTGGTTGGCAGTCAGGTTACCTTCTGTCCACCAAGAACCCTCACTCTAGTCAGGGTAAGTCACACACAATCCAAATTATCCTGTGCCCACCCTCTGATAGCTTGGCACGAGCAGTCAGGCTTAACTTAGAAGGCAATGTGTAAAGTATTTGTGCAATAAATCATACAATAACACAATATAGTACCACAAAAATATACCACACAGTGTTTAGAAAAATATATAATATTTATCTGGATATTTGCAGGTCAAAACGAATAAAGATGCAATATGAAATTTTTGAGATATCACTGAAAAGTGATATAAAGTGTCTTGAGTCTTTAAAAAGCAAACAAAGTCTCTTTCAAGCACAAAGTACCTGATTTAAAGAGGAAAATCTCCGCAAAGGGCCGCAGAAGAAGAGATACGTGGAAAAATGGTGTGTGCGTCGATTTCTCCCCTGCACACACGGACTTGTGTCGTTATTTTTCACGCGGGGAAGTCGTGCGTCGTTTTCCGGCGCGCTGAAAGTCTCCTTCTGTTGTTCGCGGGATTACCAGATGTCCCGGGGTCTGTGCGTGGAATCCTAGGCTTGTTTTCCGGCTGCTCGTCGTTCCAGTGGGCTGTGCGTGGAATCTTCTCCCTCACAGCAGGCGTCGCGTCGATTTACTTTCTGAAGTCGGGCGGCGTTGTCCAGGCGAGGCCGTGCGTCGAAGTTCCGGTCACACCGCAGGTGTTGCGCCGAGCAGCGTCTTTCCGGATCGGAGTGCGGTGAATTTTTCACCGCGCAGCAAGTCGTGCGTCAAATTTTTCGGCGCACAAGGCGTCCAAATGAAAGAGAGAAGTCTTTTTGGTCCTGAGACTTCAGGGAACAGGAGGCAAGCTCTATCCAAGCCCTTGGAGAGCACTTCAGCAGCAAAGCAAGAGTTCAGCAAGGCAGCAGGGCAACAGCCCTTTGTAGAAAGCAGACAGGTGAGTCCCTTAGGCAGCCAGTCAGTTCTTCTTGGCAGGATGCAGGTTCTGGTTCAGGTTTCTTCTCCAGCAAGTGTCTGATGAGGTAGGGCAGAGGCCCTGTTTTATACTAAATTGTGCCTTTGAAGTGGGGGTGACTTCAAAGAGTGGCTAAGAAATGCACCAGGTCCCCTTTCTGTTCAATCCTGTCTGCCAGAGTCCCAGTAGGGGGGTGTAGCAGTCCTTGTGTGAAGGCAGGCCCTCCACCCTCCCAGCCCAGGAAGACCCATTCAAATGCAGATGTATGCGAGTGAGGCTGAGTACCCTGTGTTTGGGGTGTGTTTGAGTGAATGCACAAGGAGCTGTCAACTAAACCTAGCCAGACGTGGATTGTAAGGCACAGAAGGATTTAAGTGTAAAGAAATGCTCAATTTCTAAAAGTGGCATTTCTAGAATAATAATATTAAATTGGACTTCACCAGTCACTAGGATTTTGTATTACCATTCTGGCCATATTAAATATGACCTTCCTGCTCCTTTCAGATCAGCAGCTGCCACTTCAACAAGGTATGAGGGCAGCCCCAATGTTAGCCTATGAAGGGAGCAGGCCTCACAGTAGTGTAAAAACGAATTTAGGAGTTTTACACTACCAGGACATATAAACTACACAGGTACATGTCCTGCCTTTTACCCACACAGCACCCTGCTCTAGGGGTTACCTAGGGCACACATTAGGGGTGACATATGTAGAAAAAGGGGAGTTTTAGGCTTGGCAAGTACTTTTAAATCCCAAGTCGAAGTGGCAGTGAAACTGCACACCCAGGCCTTGCAATGGCAGGCCTGAGCCCAGGTTAAGGGGCTACTTAAGTGGGTGGCAAAACCAGTGCTGCAGGCCCACTATTAGCATTTAATCTACAGGCCCTAGGCACATAGAGTGCACATTACTAGGGACTTATAGGTAAATTAAATAGTCCAATTGGGTGTGATCCAATGTTACCATGTTTAAAGGGAGAGAGCATATGCACTTTAGCACTGGTTAGCAGTGGTAAAGTGCGCAGAGTCTAAAAACCAGCAAAAAGGAGGTCAGAAAAAGAGAAGGAGGAAAGCAAAAAGTCTAGGGGTAACCCTGCTGAAGGGCCATTTCCAACACCTGGGCATTCAGAGCTTCAATTAGACAGGACCTCAGGGAGGGAGATCTTGGGAGACCATTGAGATCACTCAAGTCCTGCGTCCTGTTCTGGAGATAACTTTGGTTGCCAATTTTGGCATGCATAGCGCTTTCTAAGATGGTCATGCTTCCGTGGTTGCTCTACTACTTTGCGAACCTCCCAGTGAGGGTCCTGGTGCTCTGGTTCTAGCAACTAGACGTTCTCCTGCAGGAAATAATCTGGGACAGGGAGCCGTCACAGGGTTACCCTCAATACCCCTCACCGCCTCCTACTGGAGAGCAGACTGCAAGTCCCATACTTTGAGTTGTAATTCACGGCAGCACACGTCCAATGCATCAGCAGGGGGCTGGCAGAACATGGGCCGCTGCGTTCTGAACACAAACAAGGTGTGTTACTAGCTAAGCTGATCAGACCTGCATTGAGGGTCCCTCTGCCTGTCCATGGCGTTGAGCTGCTGGCATCACTTCGTGAAGCGTTCAGGTTGAGGGGAGGGGGGGAAAGAGTGCTTTTTGCCCCTGAACTCCCACTTGGAAGAAGCAGAGTTTTTACCCACAGGGATCCCATTATCTTCTTTACAGCTTAGCAGATAAAACACTTTGACAGAAGTGGGGATAGTGACAGCGAGGGATTGCTACCATATGGGCACCCTTATCCCCCTAGCTGATTGGTCAGAACAGACTAGGGCTGCCAGTAGGCCAGCTCCTCCTGTACAAGGCGATTACCTTTGCATTTCACAGCCTGTGGGGTGCCGGGGAAGAGAAACCTGAGACATACAGAGTCCTCCAATTACTGCTGTCGCTGGGCTCGAGAAGCAACTTGATTATGTGGTTCTATAGGGCACTAAACGCCATGGTCAGGAAATCCCTGCATGCCCTTAGGGCCTGCTGGACTGCGGTGCTGGGACGAGACCTACCAGATGACGAACGGTGGAGAGTGTTAGCATACCCGCAGAAGGTGTCTTGCAACAAGCACATCAAGTACATTCAGTACAACTATACGCATAGGACATACCCGACACCGCAAAGTATTCAGGCTATTTACGGGGGTAATCCCAAGAGATACTCCCGCTGCACGACTCTAGACGCGGACTTCTGTCATATGTCATGGGGTTGTGGTAGGCTGCAGGAGTTTTAGGAGGCGGTTTTGGCGAGGATTAACGCAACCCTTCCCCGATCACTCGAAAATACACATGGGGTGTGCCTCTTTGGGACCTTTCTTAGACCATCAGCCAAAAAGGCTGGTAACAGATTCACTGACCTGACACTTATACTGGCACAGAGATGCATCGTTATGGCCCAGAGACCCCATGTAGGGTCTAATGTGGCAACCTAGGTCAGGCATGTATCCAGGTGGATTTGCGCTGAGGAGAGAGAGCTGCTGAGGAAGGAAGCATGCAGGGTCCGCAGGAGCCCGATAGCTGACCTGTGGTCAGAAGTAGTAGATGACCTGGAGGTGCTCTCGGTTGCGGCGGACCAGGCAGATGACTGGAGAGAGAGGACAGGTGTGATGCCCTGACTGCCACTTAGCATGATTATACCTTTGCCAAGCAAGACAATCGGGCAGCCGGCTGTCAATTGCTGGCTCGGTGATGGGTGCGGCAGGGGCATTTTGAAATATGTACAAAATTAAAGTTGGAAAAACTATATATAATCCTTTCTAAGGATGCCCAAAAATGATTCTTGCACTGCAAAGATTCAACCTCACAGGTTTTGTCTCCGAGGTAACTAACATCAAATGTCTTCACTATTATAGTAGTCTATGAGAATCCATGTAATAAAGTACCAGCTTCCAGGCTTTAACACAGCATAATAATCCACCTTTCAAGGTATATTATCTTTAACATATGATTCTCACTATACATAGCTCAGGTCTACTGTGTCTGTCATAAATTTCATAATTATAAAGAATTGCCAAAGCCAACAGGTCTCGTCTTTTGGCTGCCAAGGTGGACCTACTGGCTTTTACAGATGAAGCCACTGAGTCTATGCCGTAGCTCTGCGTCTTCATGGATCCAAGAGTTTGCCTTGGTAATTTTCTTCTGTATTTGTATGCCTGTTCACATTTCCCTCTTTATGTATCTAGGTTTGTTTATGTACGTCTGTCAGATTATTTATATGATATGTGTGTGTGTGTGAGAATCGGTCTTGGTTTCTCTCAGTGAGTTTACATGTGTCGGTATGAGCTTGAATCTGTTGGTGTTTGTGTGTAGGCACCTTTTCCCTTGTCCTGAAGAGGCCGGATTTTGTAAGGCCGAAACGCGTCGACTGTTAATTCAAAGGAGTGACCCACGGAATTTCTGAATTATTGGACTTATAACTTGAGGATTGTATCGGACTTTTTTTCCAGTGATTGGTTTCTCTCACTGAGGCCAGATACTCCCTTTGGACTACGGTCACTACCTGTTTTTGTTACTGCTTGCCAATGGATGGTTTAAGCAGCCTTTTGCTCTATATATTACGGTGCCCGAATGTAATTGTTGGGTGTGGTGCTTTATGTATAAGACTTGTATATATTTAGATTTTATCTGTTGTTCTAGTTTTTTTTTAGATGCACAGGTAATTCGTTGACACTATGATTTAATTATTTTGACTATATTAAAAGAAATTAAGGTTTTCGCTTGGATAGTTGTATTTACATTTTTTCCTTCTGGATTTCTTCTTTGTTGTACTACAGTTTGTCCCTGTTCCAGGGTGGTTATAGGGACGTCCCCTCCCTTTGTCAGGTTTCTTAAGTGTGGCATGACAACACGTTTTCGTAAGGATAGGCATGGCATCAGAAAATGGGTAAGTAATGTTGACTTTGCAGGTGCACACCAACAATTGGAGCAAAAAGCTAAAAGAAAAAAAAATCCTATTGTGCAAGGATCATCTCAGGTCCCAAATTTTCTGAGCATTTAACCTAAAAACTGCCCAACATCACAGATAATGATGTTTAAATATAAATGGTGTGCATTTCATATATTTTGTGTGTTATATAACAGTGTTTAATACATATAATAGGGGTTACAACAGTTTTAATTTATTTTATCAAAATTACCTTCATCTACATACATGGATAAATGCTTCACAAGCCCAACAATGCCATTCTTAAAGTAACATCCTGCATATAGGAGGTTAAACCTTCTTTTTAGCCTACACACTGAAAAGATGTCCTTCTTCCCCCAGATATGTATTAGATGAACATTACTCCCCTCCTAGTGCTGGACACCTTGGCAGCCACACGCAACACTGTGCATAAGAAAGGAATACTTGGCAGTTCAGGGAGAGAGCTCAACATGGAGCAGGAGAGAATCATTGAGGCAAAAAAAGCAACACAGAGGGATGAGCCACAAGGGCATCACAGAAGACGGTGTGGACTGTGAAAAAGCAACAAGCAAATGCAGTGAAAGGAGACAAATACACAAGGGTGACAGCTGGAAAACACTCTTTTAGGGTGCTGAAACAAAAAGGAAAAAAGTATCAAGTGAAAAATGAGAAGTGGAAGACATAAGTAATGCATCCATGCTCCAGGGGAGGAACAAGCACAAGAAAAGCTCACACATGCTGAGAAATAAGAAGCAAGCAAAATGAGAGTGACAATGAAGCAAACCAATAGTAAGCAATGAGTGGACTCTAAGCTAACAATAGTCTTGCAAAAGACAGATGGTCTAATAGGCAATACCTAAAAAGCTATCCTTTGTGTCGAGTATGCTCCCTGGGCTTAGTGCTAGTTCTAAACATCAAGCAATTTTCTTACAAAAGTTTACCAGAATATCCATGATTTCAGAGTACTGACACATTTGTACTATTTCTTATACGTTCACTTTGAGCAACCCTGTAGTTGTATTTCTTTGATATGATAGATTGTTTAAATAGTGTTTGTATGTGCCCTAAAGCATTTTTACATTGAAAATATCTTTATTTTTACATAGCACTACAGTCTACACACATTCTGTAAACACTCCCCGAAAGGATCCACAAAAGATGGCAAAGAACCTTGTATAAAATAAACAGGAGTAGACGGACCTCATAACTGCCAATGTTTCAGACTGCCAAACGTATCTCACTCCAAGCAACACGTTAACAAGTAAACAGAGCAATGAAGTCTATGTAAAAGAAAAATATCATAAATTACACCCTTTAGGGCAGGGCAGTTGAAACTCTAAAAAGGCCTAGAAAATACTGCAACCCTCCTTAAATGGGACATCACTAACCACATTCCCCTTTCCAAAATGACTACGTACTGTCAAATAAAAAATGATGTCACCATGATATTAAACGACAAATAAGTCTGTCACTGACAGAGGATTGTGACTGCAATTTGCAGTCTTTACTGATTAGGTAGTGAGTGGTACGCCCACAGCTTCCAACAATAAGGAGATTTACAGCACACAGGCCCGCGCAGAGGCACAAAGTGAGGCACAGGGCCCAGCCTCTCACACTACTATCACAGAGCACTATAAGGTCACCATTGAAGGGGCCGAGGGAGAACACAAGCTGCTGCCTCCCTCACTCAGGGCAGTAACTGTACCTTGATGTACCTCATTTCGTTAACCTACTCTCTCTGTACCCCCACTACACCATCCAAAAGCTTCAGTCTAGTCATAATCATATCAAGTTTCTGAGTCAAACTGAATATGCTGTGTACACTAAGAGATAGGGACTGGTGCAGGGTTGACTTACTACCAAAAAGCTACAGTAATTAAACACACTTCTGAATAGCAGTGGGTGAGCCACTTAACCAGTGAGTCAAGCTCTTGCCATATGCCAGGCTATGGCTCAGATCGAGGTCCTCTTAAACCTTCAAGCCCAAAGCGAGCAGAGTTTTCATGTGGCTTCTGCCTGCACGCACGTTGTAAACCCATACACCCAGAATTAGAGACAAAACATGGACCTTTAATGTAAAACAGGAAAAAAGAGATACCCATTTAGTGTGAAACCAGAAATCCTGGGATCAATCCCAGCTTACCCGCTTGATCAAACTGTGTGATCTTAAGTGAATATTTTATTTCACTAAACCTCCTTATATTTCATTATCACATATTAGAGCGCATTTAAATTTGCACGTTCAGCATGTGCACTGTACAAAAAAAATTGACAGTTTGACTTACTGGAATGTAATGCTGCTCGATCTATAAGGAGAAACTAGGCCACATATGGGGTTCACATGACAAGTCTTCTCTACAAGACAGATTTTTGTAGCTGCTGCAACCAAGCTCCATGAAGGAGGATCCTAGGATTGTAACAGCCAATCAGAGGGCACAGCATATGTTCCTCATTTTTGGAGTGCGGCTGTGACCCCCATCAAGGCTCCCTGCGCAAAGACTACCAGGTGAAACCTGCTCCAAGTCTAACACGGTGCCATGCAAGAAAAGAGCCAAGCTAAAAGTCCATTGTGTAAAAGAAGACGGTTAGTGGCATCTCTAAGATGACTGTAAAGAATGTTCAAATATTTAAGTGTCAAATATTATAAAGTTCTACTTATAGCTCTGGCTACTAAGAGGGCGGGTGGATTAACATTATTAACATGCAGATCTACCGATAGTTCGACACACTACTGCAACTGCATTATTCTTGTCTTCCACTTCACTCTTCTCTGCACATCACACTATTACAGTCTTTGCCTGCACTCTTCACTCTTCTGCTGTCTCTGCAATCCTCACCCTGCTGCTTTCCCTGCACTCCTCTTTCTGCTGCAGCACACCCACCTTCAGCAACTGCACCTCACCCCAGCAGACTCTACTCCTGTCCGTCACCTTCCGCCTGTTTCTGCACTCCACCCTTCTTTAGCCCTGTGTACCTCATCTTTTGAGCCGTACCATGTCCTTGTGCAGCATCCTTTCAATTCTCACTCTGAATCCTCCACTAGCTCCGACATTACTGTACTGCACTTCACTCTGCTGACGTTTCCGCACATCATTCCGCTTCTGTCCTTTCTTACAAGTCCTACTCCTTTACGAGCACCACTTACGCCTCTACTGTACATGCACTCATCACTGTGCGTATGCACAACAACCACCTTCTGTCCTTGACACATACACTTCTTTTGTCTCTGCTCATCGCTAGTGTAATCCAAGCTCCCGTTGTTATGCTTTACTGTGATCATTTCTGAGCACTTTTTTACTGAGGTTCCTGTCTGTGCACAGCGACACGCTCAAGTCCCTGCAGCAGTCCGGTCCTGTACCGCTGCCCTACGCCTCAGCCCAGGTTATTCCTTTGCTGCACCTTTCTTATCACCTGAATAAGATTCCGTCTCAAACCCTTAAAGCAACGCTGCGTGACCTCCATAGGATTACCTTCTTCAGGACACCAGCCATGGCTGCACAGCGGTGAATTATGGGAAGCCGGGGTTTTTGCCAGGCGGAAGAAACAAGACTGAACTTCACTGAAATAGAAAGAGGGCTGGCCGTTGTAGCCACAGAAGGAGATTTGCGTTCTTCCTGTAACTACACTTGTTTTATGATACATTGCTGTACCCCGAGCCTTCGGAGAGCTGACAGCTGAGCCCTCGGGACAGCTGCAGCCGAAATAGGATTGGGACACTAAATTGCACTGCCTCCCTGTTTCAGTACTCGGGGGATATATAACTTTCGATAGTATCGTACGACAGGAGTTCGAATAGTAAAGCAACTGTCCTGTCATTGAAAAACCTCTGCTTCACAAATCAATGACTAACGAATTAAATGTAACACATTTTAGTAGCGTACTCACAAGATGGCCGCCGCTGTTCTGTTTGATTCGATTTAAATACTAAGGCGCTGCTGATCCAGTGTAATGAATTTAAAGGGTCGCTACGTTTCGGGCATGGAAGTTTTAGAATCCTGCATTTTACCTGCATTGCAGGCTGGGAATATGGATGTGAAACATTCCTAGATAATGTAGATTTTCCTAGTATTCTATGACGGAAAGTCTTAATTTTATTAAAGACACAGAGGCGAGTATTATGCTTCTCTAACTTGCTTTATTTCAATCAGCAGCAGTCAAGGAACAACTACAATTCCCATGAGGCTAATGGGAAGAAAAAACGTATAGGGATATGAACCAATGGTAACAGGAGACCTGATATAATCACTATATGTGACTGCGAGCAGCCCTCTTTCTTGGTGCGAGAAGGCTAGTCTGTGTGAGAGAACAGGGGAAAAATAGCAGAAATTATGGTAACTGGCAACATGAGAGAACAAAGTTCTTGAAAATAGTTCATCCAAGACTGGAAGCGTGGGGAGATCCAAGGTGCAGGAAGAGGATGAAGTTGACAACGAGGAAGATCGTTGGACGAGGTTGGTGTCACTGGTTGAATTCTGCGGTTGATTAGACGATACTGTGGGGAGGGAAAAGTCGAGAAAACAATTGTTAAAGAGACTCTGAGGAGGGATAATACTCGCCTCCATGTCTTTAATAAAATTAAGACTTTCCGTCATAGAATACTAGGAAAATCTACATTTTATGGCAAGACTGGAGGTTTCTATTATGCTTGTTTAAAGCATGTTAATAATGACAGAAGTTGCTGTATGAACTGGCTTACAATAGAAAGTTCTAAAGACATTGTCATTAGACCAGTCAGCCGATCTCAGAATGTCCTCTAGTCTAGAACCCACCCAAAAAGCTTTGGAAGCCATAGCTCCTCAGGAAGAGTGAGCGCCAAAAACTGAGGTGTCGATACCTGCTAAGGACATGACCCAACAAACCCATCTAGCTAGGGTAGCTGAGGATTGGCTGTGTGATCTTCATACACCTTAAGGCATTGACCTACACATAATTTTGATTGGTTTAGGGAAATAAGAGTAAAACACTGAACGGAGATTGGTTTTGGTACGTCTGTTGATGGAAAAAATAACACCTGTAGGGGAGAACTAACAAAAGGAAATATCTAAAGCTCTCACATCTGATAAACATTTAATAGAAACTAGACAGAGTAACATAGTAAGTTAGCAGGAAGCATTTATAAGGATAGGTCAGAATTATCCTGCCAGGAAAGAAACAGGTTTAAGACAACATTAACATCCCAAAGTTTCGAATACTTGGGTAAAGGAGGGAAAGAAAACTTTACCCCCTTGAGTAGACGACAGAGCAGAGGATGTTCTCCGATAAGTTTTCCGTTGTAGGTATGCTGTAAGGAAATAGCTGATCTATACAGATTGATTGTTCTGTAAGACTTACCCACGCTAGCTTGAGCAGCTAGGAAATTAACTATGTAAATTATATCGGCTGAAAAGGGATCGAGGTCCTTTTGCACACACCAGCTTATCTAGAGAGACCAGGCGGAACTGTAGGCTCTCCTGGTGCCAGGGGCCCAGGCTTTATTAATGAAGTCTGAAGCCTCTGCCAAAATAGAAATGGAAGATTGGGAAGACCCGATACCTTCCAGCCCGCAAGTGTGAGAGTGCTGTTGAGAATAAGGGGATGTGGATAACCTAAGGAATTCCGTAGGAGGAAAGGAAAGATTGGTAGAAGGACCGGGAAGTCGATTGTCAGCTCGAGGAGGGGAGGGAACCAAACTTGAGATTGCCAAAAGGGGGCTACGATTATTAGCGTTGCTTTCTGGCACCTGACTTGGGCGAGTACTCTGGTAATCATTATGAACGGGGGAAAAGCGTAATTGAGAGAAGAAGACCAGTCCTGAAGAAAAGCATCGGATACTAGAGCTGAAGGATCCGGACGCCAGCTGAAGAACAGTGGAAGTTGTGTGTTGAGACGAGAGGCAAAAAGGTCTATCTTGAAGGGACCCCATTTGTGTAGAAGAGATTGAAAAACTGAGGGATGGAGTTTCCAGTCGCTGGAATCTTTGAGGAAGCCAGAATGCCAATCCGCAATCTCGTTGAGGGAACCTGGTAGGTATTCTGCAGAGAGTGAGATTTCGTTGTGGAGACAATATTCCCAAAGGCTTTTTGCCAGATCTGCTAGAGGTTTTGACCTGGTGCCCCCTAAATGGTTTATGTAGCGGACAGCTGAGACATTGTCCATACGGAGGAGGATGGTATATTGAACCCTGTTTTTTGCAAAGCTTCTGATTGCAAAGGAGCCCGCAAGCATCTCTAAATAATTGATATGCAATTTGGACTCCTCTAAAGACCAGGAACCTCCAGTCGAGATTGAGCCACAGCGGGCACCCCAGCCCATTAGGCTTGCATCTGATTCTAACACAAGATATGGATCTGATGCAAAGATAGTCCTGCCGTTCCAGGCATCTAAATGGTCTATCCACCATCGAAGTTCTGATCGGGACTCCTGGTCCAGATAAATTGTCTCCGAGTATGACAGCCCTTTTCTGAGATGACTAATTTTTAGTCTTTGAAGAGCCCAGTAATGGAGGGGACCGGGAAATATGGCCTGAATTGAAGAGGCAAGAAGACCCACGATTCTGGCTAGGGATCTGAGAGAAATCTGGGAACCGTGGAGAACTTACTTTTTGCTGAGGAAGATGCAGAGTAGCGGAACAGGAGTCGATTATGAACCCCAGGAATTCAATTTTTTGGGAAGGAGTTGTGATGAATTTCTCCTTGTTGATGAGGAATCCTAAATGAGAGAGTAGGGAGCATGTGGTCTGGAGATGGGATGGAAGGGAAAGGCAGTTCTGGTGCTTTAGGAGGATGTCGTCGAGGTAGATTAGTAATCTGATGCCTAGGGATCTGAGATGGGCTGTCACCGGTTTCATTATTTTCGTGAAGCACCAAGGTGCTGACGAAAGGCCGAACAGAAGCAAAGAAAACTGGTAAGTTTGGTCCTGCCACAGGAATTGGAGATATTTTCTGTGATCTACGTGGATCGGGATGGAAAGGTACGCGTCCTTTAGGTCTAAGCAAACCATGTAGTCGCAAGGAAGGAGAATATCTCTTCGGTGGACGATAGTTTCCATCTTGAAATGTCTGTATACGACAAAGCGATTGAAATCTCTGAGATTGATAACCGGTCTTAATTTCTTGTTCTTTTTCTGGACTAAAAAGAGAGTGCTTAGAAAACCTGAAGGATCCGGATGGGAAACTTGAATGGCTTGTTTGGAAAGAAGTGACTGAATCTCTTCCGAGATGAGAGAGGACATTTCTGTAGAGAAACGAAGAGGCGGGGGAGAAATGTTTGTTGAGGGGTTGAGTAAAGTTCTATTGAATAACCTTGAATTGTGTTGTGAACCCATGGATCGGTTGTGATAATGTGCCATTTTGCTGCAAACAAGCGAAGACAACCTCCTACAGGAGGAAGGCCAGAAGTGTGGCCTGCCTTGTTGGTAGTTGTGTCTGGAACCACGTTGTCCACGGCCGCGGTAGCCTCTGCCACGCTGGGGGTAGAACTGGGGTTTGTAGGATTGTGTATCATAAGCAGAGTTGAAGGTGCCTATGGATCCTTGCGATCGAAATGAACGTCCGGTAAAGCGGCTCCTGCCTGTACCGGCCTTTGCAAAAACCCGTGGGTTAAAGACTTTTTTGATGGATTGTTGTGCCTTGTCTATGGAGGCAAAGGTAGAGACAAATTTTCCCAAGTCTTTGATGAACGACTCGCCAAAAAGGAGTCTGTCTGCTTTAATGCCCGGGTCAATAGATGCGAGGTTAGCCATTTTTGGATCTAGTTTTAGTAATAGGCCTTTTCTCCTCTCATGCATAATAGCGGCGTTTGCGTTGCTGAAGGGTCAATATCCGAGTTGTCCATTTTTGCCATTTCTGCCATATCAAAAATACGGGCCAACGGTCCAAGAGTTTGTCTTGGCAGTTCGACCAGGCCTTGTTGACTCCCTTCGGGGATCTTTGCCAAACTTAGAAAAGAAAGTGTGTAGGGGTTGGTCAATAGAGGGAGTGGATGTAATTTTGGAACAAAGGGAATGTCTGGGACATTCTGATCTCAATTTGGCCCTAGTGGGCTTATCCAAAGGCAATCTCAGCCTGGAAGCAATGTAATCCCCTACATGGGAGGAGGGAAGCCATTCGGTGGAATTGGGATGGTGGAGGAGGGAAGGGTCAATCATGGGGTTACCGTCAAAATCTAGGATTAATTTGGCTGCGAAAGGATTGGAATGGTCTAATTTCGTTTTTTTAAGAGGAGGAGAGGACTTGGAGAGGGAGCCCCATATATCTGGATCGTCGTCCAAATCGTCCATGTCACCCATATCCTCATCAGTCTCCGAAATTTGAGATATCACAATTTTCTTTGGCGCGCTGGAAATATGTTTGGTTTTGGCAGTACACTTTTCGTGGGAGGTCTTTAATTTCCCCTCCTTTAAAGGAGGCCTGGGAGGAGACTCGTCCTCAACCTGGGGTGAAGAAACTTCACCAGTCAGTTTAGCACCAACAGGGGTGACATCAAATTGGGCTTTTTGGGCAGTCAAATCCTTAATTTTATGTTTTCTGCTTTCCCCCGCAGAATGGGCCAGTAAGGATTTTGAAACCATAGTTTTTACAGAAGACTCAAGGTTTCTTGTCATTTTGCCCATAGAAACTGAAATGGCCTTTGCTACGGCCTCATTAATAAGATTTCCGAAATCTTGGCCAAAAACATCATCCTGACTGCTGGAGTGGTCAGGGAAATTATCATTATCCATTCTAACCGTGGAAAAAAACAGTGTGGTAGAGAGAGGGTTAAAAAAAAGGGGAGCACTGAGGAGAAAATGGGGCGTTACCGAGGCAAAGAAGGCAGAGAAAATGATATCCAGAGGTGTGGTAGACGAAGGCCAGTAAGAGGAGTGGCAGCCGAAGAGAAATGGGCAAGCAGGAGAAATAACCGGCTCTGCGACCGTTGTCGAGGGTGCGAGTCTGTCGGTGGAACTCACGCAACGGTGAGGAGCCAGAAACAGCTGTTGAAAGGACAAAGAGGTGAAAGAACGCCGCGGGCTCTCGCGCGCCATGAGGAGAGGCGTGGGACAGGCGCAGGTTGCAGAGAAACGCATAGAAGCGGGCGGCAATTATAAGAAGGGCACATGCGACGGCAAGAAAAAACGTTAGATAATTACTGAAATGAAAACAATTGAGTTAAACAGACAATATAAATCATGTGAAGGATACAGTAGAATATAGCTGAACACTTATCTTGACTGCGAGCAGCAAGAAAGAGGGCTGGTCGCGATCAAGTATAGTGATTATATCAAGTCTCCTGTTCCCATTGGTTCATATCCCGATATGTTTTTGCTTCCCATTGGCTTCTGTTCCCCTTAGCCTCATGGGAATTGTAGTTGTTCCATGACTGCTGCTGACTGAAATAAAGCAAGTTAGAGAAGCATAATAGGAGCCTCCGGTCTTGCCATAAAATGTAAAGGAAAGTTTCAGTTCTATGTCAGGACAGGAGGCTTCGGATTATGCTTCTCCTTCTTTGCTGTTTATTACTTCACAGACCACAGCAGCCAATAAAATTTACTTTTTTGAAAACTACAATACCCATAAATATGACATCATAGCATCACTATCAATCATAGTCCACAAAGGTACATATCACTGAAAACCTCCATAACTGTTTCTCTTTCTTTGCTGCTTAGGGGAAGAGAGAAGTACTGTAATTTTTCTCTCTACGTTTCCCTCGTGTTTTATTGCATTGTGTTTTACCGCCACAACCAGAGTAATAAGCAGGTGGAGTTGAACTGCTCAAAACCTCTCCGGCAGCGAGCGGTCAGCCGTATTTGATTTAACACATCCGGCGGGGGTGCCAGGAGGCAAGGATAGCGAGCACCTGTCACGAGGACCGCAGTCCTCTTTATAACTCGCAGCCTGCACATGCGCAGCGTGACGCAGGCTAAATTCCAGATTTTAATCTGGTCAGCGAGCTCACGCCACCGGATTTGGCAAAATTGGAGTTGGCTCCCATGCATTTTTCAACGGTCGGGCAGAGCGTTCCCCTCATGCCCGTTCACTCACCAGGGCTGTAATTTGGCTATAACAGGTTATTCCTGAGGTTTTTTTTATATATCACAGAAAAAAGGACTATTGAAACAGTAGCTTGTAGTCAAGCTTTCTGCCTCCTGCACAGCCACAAGAGTTTGCCCCCATATAGATTGAACAGTGAGCATTCCACTACTGCTGAGTTTATATTGCACACAATTAGTGAACATGCCCTGGATGCCTCAGTGGCGCAATCGGTCAATAGAGCCCTGGCGGTCGCCTTACAGCCTATCGCCAAACAACTGAAATGGTATGCTTTGACTGTCCCTCTCTATGGCCAGTCTACCCCATGCCCCTTAGTGCCACTGGTCAAGAGAGACCTGCTCCAGGTCCCGAATGGCCTCATACAGCCCCCATGGCACATCTGTCCCAATCACAGGCATCTTCCGATCACCAATACTTGGCGCAACCTTCCACCAGCGTCCAAGCTCTACCCTACTCCCTCCCCACACGATGCCTCTGACACCTCACACTCCCCTCAGTCTGACTCAGATGATGACTCACACCCTCAAAAACATCATCGACATTCCTCTGACGAACGACAGGCCCTCCCCACCATCCTCGGAAGGCATAATTCCTACGTCTTCCCTCAATTTTGACCCAGACAAGATTATTTACCCCAGGACCTCAGACTGGGCCCCCCTCCCTGCACTGACAGACTATGCCCAGGTAAGTCTAAGGAAAGCTTTAGATAAAGACGCCCGAGTCGCATCGGGTCTGAATGTCCTCATCCTTACATACCTGACAAAGTAGCTGTGACCCAAATCTAGCAATTTTCCTCAAACGCTCTACGAAAGACCCTTAGAAGGGCATAGACAGATATTGGAAGTCCTGCCAGGACAACGTTCTGGACCTTACTGGTCCTCTATGTAAGATTTTAGACCTGGCAGTTGCCGCAAAGGAGTCTGGTTCTCAGATAGACCCTGACACACTAGCTGGATGGGCTCAATGGGCATTTTGCATATTGGGGAACGTAAATTGCGCTATCTCCATGGAAAGGTGAAGATCTATTCTGCTACGAATAGATCCCAAGTTGGCGGACCTCCCTAACGCAGAGCCAGGCCCCCTAGCCAACGGACTATTGTTCAATAGTAAATTTGTTAAGGACTTAGGCAAATTTGTCCATACGTTTACAGCACTTGACAAGACCCAGATTTCCTTAAATAAGGTATTCTAGAACCAAATATTTGCCAGGGCCGGCAGACATAGAGGGCGTCTGTCCGGCCGTTCCATCTTACACAGCCCTCATCCAGGCTACACCTCTTCAGGCAGAGGATTTTCATCTCCCGGAGACACCTTCTACCCAGACACAGCACAAGCAGGTTGTGCCCGTTCCAACTGAGGTGGTTTCCAAAACAACTATAACTCTGGCGCCAGCTCTGAAGGTAATCCTGATTTCTCCCTCCCTGGTGACACTAGGAGTGAGGACCAAACATTTTCTGCACAATTGGTCAGCATTAACATCAGATCAATGGTTTCTAGAGACCGTGGCAGGTTTCCATCTAGAGTTTTTTGGGAGTCCTCAACAGACATCCTTACCACAACCTATCCATTCTTCCCAAATAGATCTAGCATTTATTAAGCAAGAGGTTCAGCAACTGTCGCTCGAAGACGCAGTTACTCTGTGCCATCCAGACCCTTCAGGTTTCTGTAGCAATATATTTGCAGTAAACAAGAAAGGTGGGGTCCTGTCTAGTGATTAACCTGAAGGAGTTCAACACCTGGATATGATACCATCACTTAAAGATGGAAGGGATCCATCTTCTCAGGGACATTCTCCGAGAAGGCGACTGGATGATACAATTGGACCTGAAAGATGCCTATCTCACAATTCCAATCTTTCCTTCCCACAGAAAATACCTCCAATTCAAGTGGGAAGTCAATGGTTCCACTTCAAAGTCCTCCCATTCGACCTTTCATCCGCATCCTGGTGCTTCACAAAGGTTATGCGCCCAGTGGTAGAGAACCTCCGTGCCGGGGGAGTTCGAATGATCGTCTATTTAGATGATATGTTGCTTATGGCCCAATACGCTCAGCTTCTCATGCAACATTTAGAATGGACCATTCAGTTGCTCCAGGAACCGTGTTTTCTGATCAGTGTATAGAAATCCGCTCTGACACCATCTCGACAGGTGGAATTTCTGGGATTCCAGATCGACTCTTCTTCTTCTCTCCTATCCCTTCCAGCCTAGAAGTTACAATCAATCCTGAAGGAGATCAGGTCCACTCTCCACAAAGACAAAATATCCCTCAGGGTTCTGGCCAGAACAGTGGGATTACTAGTGTCATCCATACAGGATATCTTTCCAGCACCCCGCATTATAGAGCACACAGCGTCTAAAAATTCATCACCTCCAGAAGGGTTTTTCTTACACAGAGCTCATAGCTCTCACCCAGGACTCCCGCTGTGAGCTCCAATGGTGGCTCGATCACATGTCAGCATGGAACAGCAGAGCCATCTTCGGCTCTTGGCCGGATATCATTCTGGAATCAGATGCCAGCAAATGGGGTTGGGGAGTCAGGTGCAACTCCATCTCCACAGGAGGCCAATGATCACACGAAGAATCTAATCTTCACATAAACTGCGTAGAGCTGTTAGCAGGCTTCTTTGCCATAAAAACTCTGGCCCCATGTTCCAACTGTTGCGTTCTCCTGCGAATGGACAGTGTTTCAGTGGGTTGTTACGTCAACAAGCTAGGCGGGACAAGATCTCGTGTTCCAGCAGAGATAGCAAAGGAGTTTTGGCACTACTGCCTGCAGAATCAGATTACAGTGACAGTGGATTACCTTCCAGGTCAGCTCAGTACAATAGCGGATTGGAATTTCAGATACCTCAAAGATCCCAGCGAATGGAAACTCCATCAATCAGTGTTCCAAGCCCTTCAAAGGAGATGGGGCCAATGTCACATAGACCTATTTGCGTCTCTTCTCTCCCATCAACTGCATCAGTTCTACTCTTGGAGACCGGATCCCCTGGCCATAGCCACAGATGCCTTTCTTCAACAGTGGACAGGCCCTCTCCTATATGCTTTCCTCCCTTTATATTGATACACAGAGTAGCAATTGAATCCCTCATTCAGAAGGCTGAACTGATCCTGATCACTCCTCTTTGGAGAGCTCAACCTTGGTTTCCAGTCCTCTTGCAAATGTCCAAGGACTTTCCAGAAAGGATTACTTCAATTCCAGAGCTCTTGTTGGACCCAGTGGGTCAGTCGCATCCCCTTCTGACCCAGGACAAACTGCACCTCATGGCTTGGCGCGTTTCCGGCAACACTGGCATCTGCTGGACCTTTCAGAACACTCTGTTTCCTTCATTTCAGCATCTTGGTCAGACTCCACACATAAACACTATGGCCCTCATTTCAACCTCGGCGTTTTTTTGTAAAGACCGCCGAGGTACCGCCGTGCTGAAGACCACCAGTGCAGATGGTTTTCCGTGCAGGTGGTTTTCCGTGTGGCAGCTCTCCGTCCTTTTTCAGACAGAGAGCCGCCAGCAGCCATACTGAAGGTCGGCGGGGAAGTGGAGGTTGCCCCACCTCCACCGCCCTGTCATCAGAACACCGCCCACCGAATCACGTCCCATGATTCGGTGTGGCGGTGTTCTGGTGACGGGGTGCTGGCGGTGGAGCAGCCCCCATGGATCCCGTCCCCTCCCGGAGGATCAACGGACAAGGTAAGTTGATCGTCCGTTAGGGGAGGGGGGTGGGTTGTGTGCGTGCATGGGAGTGTGCGTGTGAGTATGTAGAGGAGGTGTGTGAGTGCGTGTATGCATGCAGGGGGTGTGTTGTGTGTATGGGAAATGTATGCGGGTCGGTCTGTGTGCATGTCTGTTTGTATGTGTGCGGGTATGTGTTGTAGTGTATGTGTGCATGTGGGGGTGTGTGTATGTGCGTGTTGGGGTGGGGGTGGGGAGGGGGTGTGTGTATGTTGGTGTTGGGGGTGGGGAAGGGGGTCCTGCCACCTTTTGGGGGTCGTAGGGGGGTTGGGGGTGTGGGGGAGGACATGGGGGTGGGGGCGACCCCTATCAGTGCCAGGGAAGGAATTCCTTGGCACTGATAGTGCCTACCGCCATGGATTTCGTGGCGGTTCCAAACCACCCGAAATCCACGGCGGTATGCAGGGTCCTGATACTGCCGGCGGTCTGGTGACGGCCGCCGGGCTGGAGACCGGAGTTTCCAGCCCAGCGGTCGTCACCGCCCTGGCGGTCAGAGTGGAGAAGTGGTGGATGACCATGGCAGTAACATGGTCATAATTCCATTTTTTTTTCTGCCGGCCTGTTGGCGGTATTACTGCCACTTCTCCCCTGTACGCCAGGGTTGTAATGAGGGCCTATATCTCAGCCTGGCGTAGATAGGTAGGTTGGTGCATCCCTCGGGATTTGGATCCCTTGGGGGCCCCCATTGCGTGTTTAGTCAATTTCTTGGCAGAGATAGCTTCTGAAGGGCTAAGCTTCTGCTCAGTCAATAATTACAGATCTGCCATATCAGCAGACCACATGTTCTTAGATGGAAAACCAATAGGGGAACACTCTCTTGTGTCTAGGGTGATGAGGGGTATTTGTTTGACTAACCCACCTCACCCAAGGTATACCCATCTATGGGACGTGAATATCATCCTACATTTTTTACGACACTGGCCTTGTAACGCCGACCTATCTAGGAAGCAACTTTCAGCTAAACTGACTATTTTACTGTGTCTAATATCATGTAGAAGGGTGTCAGACGTGAGAGGTCTAGATATTTCTGGTCGAGTCTTCTCCCAAGATTGAGTTACATTTTCGATATCCAGAAGAACGAAAACTTTTTCAAGGCAAGTATCTTATCGTAGTTTTCCAGAAGATGCTAAACCGTGTGTGGTGCAATGTTTAAGGGAATATGAGGACCGTACCAGGGAATTCCGTCAATCTCCTGGAGGTCAGTTGCTAATTGCACTTCAGTAGCCTTTCCATCCAGTATCTTCAGCTACTTCAGCTTGCTGGGTGAGATGGATTCTGACTGAAGTAGGAATAGATTCTTCAGATTTTGGGTCACACTCTGTATGGGGCGCCATGGCATCAAAATCTTTTTTCTCTAGGTTCTCACTTACAGGACATGATGAGGGCAGCAGACTGGCCATCCAACTCTACATTTAAAACATTTTTTCGCACCTAGTAGCTTTGGAATTCCCACCCAGAATTGTTTTTATCCTAGGCTTATGAGCAATCAAATGTTAACTAAATGTCTGCAATTATGTCCACGTTTGTCTCATTTAATGCTACATACATTGATATGCTTATTTCCATATACGACTGCATAGGTACAATGTGTTAATTCAAACAGTACAACTGAACAGTACGTGGCTATTTTCTTTATTCCCAGTTTCCGATCAGAAGACTGCGTGATGGACTAGAGGTAGACTAAGGGGGTCATTCCGACCCTGGCGGTAAAAACCGCCAGGGCCGTGACTGACGGAAAGCACCGCCAACAGGCTGGCGGTGCTTTCCTGCCCATTCTGACCTCGGCGGTAAAGCCGCGGTCAGAAAAGGGGATCCGGCGGTTTCCCGCCGGATTACCCCTGGCTGGGCTGAATCTCCATGGCGGCGCTGCATGGAGATTCTGACCCCCTTCCCGCCATCCTGTTTCTGGCGGTTTTTACCGCCAGGAACAGGATGGCGGGAATGGGTGTCGTGGGGCCCCTGGGGGCCCCTGCATGATTTTCACTGTCTGCTTAGCAGACAGTGAAAATCGCAACAGGTGCAACTGCACCCGTCGCACCCCTGCAACACCGCCGGCTCCATTCGGAGCCGGCTCCTGTGTTGCAGGACCTTTCCCGCTGGGCCGGCGGGCACTCTTTTGGCGGGCGCCCAGCGGGAAAGCCAGAATGGCCGCCGTGGTCTTTTCACCGCGGTGCGGCCAGATGGCGGTGACCGGTCAGAATGACCCCCTAAGTGTTTTTTTAGAGTCCATTGGCCTGTCACTTTTTGGACTCTGCTGCCTCTACGTTGGATCCAGGGCTTGGATTTCTTGTTAAGACTGTTTTATTCTTGAGCTTACGGCTTTTAATTCTCACTGTAAAGAAAGAGGAACAGTTATGGATGTTTTCAGTGATACGTACCAGTATGGACTATGATTGGTAATGATGCTATGACGTTATAATTATGGGTATTGTAGTTTTCAAAAAAGTAAATTTTATTGGCTGCTGTGGTTTGTGAAATAATAAACAGCAAAGAAGGAGAAGCATAATCCTCGCCTCCGTGCCCTTAATAGAATTGAAAAGTCTTGTTGCGTACACTAGAAAAAAAATTATTCTAAAAATGACAGTGAAGTCCTTTCTTCACTTTTGTTGTTACAGCAAGTTCAAAGTTCGATTAAAAACACAGTGAAACACTACATATCCCAAGAGTCCCATAACCAGTGCTTTAAATGGGCCCGTACTGTCCAGTACTGAGTACTGGCACTTTTTTATTTTTAGAGGAAGAGTACCTGTACTTCTCAAGAAAAACGAAATACTTTTAATTGGAGAGTACTGGAACTTCTCAGAAAAAAGCAGGTACTCTGATACAGAATACCTGCACTTCTATTTTTCCATTTCAAGCACGGCCCATAATGTTTCCATAGTAACCATGAACCAATAGTAACACTGTCCGTATGTCCATATAAATGCATGCCAGGTCCAGTCCTTCCTCTTTTTCACTGTGGGAAGTTAAGTTCAAGCGGCCTCAGTCTATTTTGGAATCAGGTCCTAGAATACAAACAGAATATTAAGCATCCTCCAACATACATGATAAATTCTTAACCATTCAATGCAAGTACTAGAAGTAATCCCAACAAGCTTATATCTTAATGTAATGATACGCCTCAATATAAGAAACCAATGAACATCAATTGGCAATCAGAATAGGATGCAATCTTCTCATAAACATCATGCTTAGGCGCATAGTTTGTGAATAAGAATATTACCTGTAATTACACACTACTCCTTCAGTAACCCTCCGTCTAGCGTACCATTTCTTGGTTGATCAGAGAAAAAACAGGGAGGGATATAATGTAAGTGTATAGGTTGGTATAATCCTCACCTCTGTGTCCTTTATAAGAATTAAAACTTTCCTTTACGATATGTAGGAAATTTCTCATTGTATGTCAGGACCGGAGGCGAGGATTATGGATGTTCAAAGCTTACTTACCACCAACGATGCAGCCTCATGAATAGTTTTGAAATAGAATCTCTTAAAGGTGAATTCTGAAGACCTGGATCGCCTTAGAGGCCATAGTACCACTGGTAGAGTGAGCACCAAAAAGTCGAACATCACTATCTGCCTCTGTCATAAACCATCTTACCTACCTGGCAATAGACGGTGAAGAAATCGTCTTACGTGGCTTCTTGCTGGCAATTTACATTAGTTTCTCACCGGGTGATCTTTCCATCATCATCTCCTTATACACCTTCAGGCACCTCACTACACAGATTTTAGGATGGCTTTCAAACATAGGATTTGATACTGACCTGGTATTTGTTTTGGTCCCTCTAGATATAATAAATGTAACCCTTTCTGGTAACCCTGTCTGGTATAAAAACCCTTGCAGTAATTTCAAGGGCCCGGACATCCAAAACACTTTTACACTAAATGAGGCATAAAAGCATGGCCAATTTTGCTGATATTTCTTTCCTGGGCAAGTACTGGTTAAACTGCCATTCGGAGAGGAGATGAAGGACTCTATTAACATCGCATAGGCCAGAGTTCCTGGGCTCCGGAGACCTAGACACTCTGATGCCTTTAAGCAACTTACAAAGTTGTCCTGCTGAAATAGCCGATCTGAAGGAATTCACCCTGTGGTAAGCCAGCCCCGCTTTGAATAGGTCCGATAGGATTTTTTTTTTGTGTAGAATCGAGGCCCAACGAGATCCAAGTGCCTCTCCATACACCAGTGGGACCATTCGTACCAAGCCTATTTTTATCTTCTGGTCGTACCCGAAGCCCATGCTTGTCTGATGAGATTGTCAGCTTCCTCCGAAAGTCCGATGTCCTGCCATCGTCCCCTGAATTCCTCCAGGCCATCAGGTTCAGGTGTCCTTGCATCCAGAAGGATCCTGTAGGATCCCTTGCAACAACTGCAGACTCAGTGGTTCCATCCATGGCAGCTCTAGAAGTGTCAGGAACCAGGCTTGTGACCTCCAAATCGGGGTGATGGGTACCAGAGATGTACTCTGTCTCCAAACTTGAGCTGCCACTCTGGGGATGAGGAGTAAAGGAGGGAAAGCATAGGCCTGTCCCATTGTCCATTCTTGCAGGAAGGCATCCATGGCCGCAGCTCCCGGGTCCAGTCTCCAACTGAAATACCTGGGGAGTTGTGCATTCACCCTGGATGCTATGAGGTCCACATTTCAAGATCCCCACTGCTGCATAGGGCTTGGAAGATTAATATATCCAGATGCCAGTTGCTGGAATCCCTGAGATGCCTGGAATTCCAATCTGGCACCATGTTCTGGGACCCCGGAAGGTATTCCGTCGTCACTGAAATCTGCTTCTGTAGACAATAGTGCCAAAAGTCCTTGGCCAGTTCCGCTAGTGCTTAGAAGCAGGTGCCCCCCAGTTTGTTGATATACTGTACCATAGTTGTATTGTCTATCCTCAACAGGACGCAACAAGAAACCTTGTCTTGAGTCAGCGATCAGATCGCAAAGGAACCTGCAAGAAATTCCAGGCAGTTGATATGCAGACTCAATTCCTCCTGCGTCCACTGACCTCCCATGGAGATCTCTCCACATCGGGCGCCCCAGCCCATTCTGCTGGCATCCAACTCTATTATCAAATCCAGAAGGAAGCCGAAGATCGCCTGTCCGTTCCACGCCTCCATGTGGTCCATCCACCATTGAATCTTCATTCTGGCCTCCTGTGATGGTGCCACCCATTCAGAATACGTAAGACCTCTCCTCAAGTGGGATGCTTTCAACTGCTGAAGAGCCCTGTAGTACAGTGGTCCTGGAAAAATAGCTTGTATCGAAGATGACAACAATTCAACTATTTTTGCTGGTTGTCTGAGAGCTATCCTGTCTCTCCTGAATACTTTTAGCAGTTCCTTCTTGATCTTGATAATCTTCCATTCTGGAAATTTGAACATGAATGAAGTGGTATCTATCAGGAACCCCAGAAAAGTCATCAACTAAGATGGAGTCAGTTCCGATTTGATGACAAACCCGAGGCCCTGCAATAATGCAATAGTTGTGTTCAGGTGGGCCACTAGCTGTGTGTAAGATTGATCCTTAAGCAGAAAATCTTTGAGCTATATAATCAGTCTGACACCCTGCATCCATAACATCTCTACCACAGGTTTCAGGAGTTTCGTGAAGCACCACGGAGCCGAGTAGAGGCCAAACGGTAGGGATTGGAACCCGTAAGCCTGATTCCTCCATTGGACCTGGAGGAAAGGACGGTGAGGCGGAAAGATGGGAATCATCAGATAGGCATCCTGGAGATCCAGTCAGACTAGCCAATCGCCCTGAAGGAGAAGGTCTCTTAGGAGGTGGATTCCCTCCATCTTGAAGTGGCGTCAAACCAGCTACTCGTTGAACTCCTTGAGGTTTATCACCAGTCGAAATCCCTTGTCCATCTTTTCTACCAGAAAAAAGTTGCTCTAGTAGCCCCTTGGGTGTAGAAATGTCCAGTTGATAGCTGCCCTGGAGAGCAGCTCCTGGACTTCTGTGTTGATCAATTCTGATTCCTGTAAGGAAAAACGTAATGGACGTGGTCTCACATTTTGAACTGGAGTTCCGTAGAACTCTAGGTGAAAGACCTTTACAGTCTCCTGCACCCAAGGGTCCGAAGTGATCTGGGCCAAGAGGGGCCTGATTGGAAGGGTTAGCCGGAGGAGCAACTCCTTCCTCTTCCGGCCCCATAGAAAACCTTCCCAGGGGAAATTTCCTTAATAGATGATTGCGCCTTGTCTAGCACTAAGAAGGTTGAAACAAACCTCCCAGGTTCCTTCATGATGGGTTTTCATCAAAGAGGTTGCCTTGCACTATTGGCCCTTCTTCAGGTGATGAGAGTTCCCCAAGTTTGGGTTCGATCTTTATCAGGAGAGATTGTCGTCTCTTTGCAGAGAGGGCACAATTGACATTTACGAGGAGACAGACCGCCTGCTGTGCCCAACCCACATTGATGTCTGTGGGGAGAGGGGATCCCGACAGTTTGGAGTGCTCCACAAGCTCTATTATTTGAGTCAGGGGCCCTAAGACTTCCAGGTGCCTATCCTGCCATGCACGCTAGGAGCGGTCGATTCCTTTTTTAGGCTCTCTTGTATATTTGGAAAAAAAATTACATCGCTTAGTGTCAATAGTGGGGATGGCCACTACCTTGCCCTCCAAAGCCGCTCTAAGTCACTCCGCACGCAATTGACTACGCACCTCCTTATCCAATGTGTGACGGATTTTGCTCGCCACATACTCGGCCACACCCGACCCACTCTGAAGCCCTTGGCTGGTATATGTCTTCAAGGTCAAACATGTCTGTGTCTCCTTGATCCCCTTCACAAGAGCCTCAGTTGGCTGTGGTCTGGTGCCCAAGTCTACCCGAGTCACATCCTTCATCCAATGAACCCTCATTATCAGTATCCCCCCGAATTGGGGAGACCCCCAGGCTGGGGTCAAATTCTGGGGCAACCTCATCACCAGGTTCTCTGGGTAGAAAAGCCTCCCAGCAGGGTACATTCCTTAACGTGCACACACCCTGATGTAAGGCCTCCCGTAACCAGTAGAAGCCCTCCAGGTGCCCTGCGTCATGTTTTTGAGGCCTCAAGGAGGTCGTGGTAGATGTTCCGCTGGTACCTGCCCCTTTGTACCCCAGAATCCCTGATCTGTTTGAAACGTGGGATGTAGGTTTATCCACTCTTTCCTGCAGTGGTGCTAGCGCTTTGGCAATTGCCTCGGAAAGGAGATGGTCTACCCTAGCAGGAATGTGGTGCTGCAGGGGCCATTCCTCTTCTGAGGCCAGGTTAGGGGAGTAGGTGTGATCCTGGAAGGAGTCCATTTTCACTGGGGTGAGAGCACTTAAACTTGAAACACCCTGCACTGTGTTTAATAGGGCAGCCCCCTCATAGGTGTTCGTTTGAAAAGGTTTAAGAATTAGATATGCCGTCAGAGGGTGCTCAGGTACACAGGCCGATGCGAGTATCTTACTGCTGCTATGTGGTGTCAGTGAGGGTTGGCAGGGGGGAAAGTGATCACGATAGACTCAAACGAGGGCTATGGGTCTGGATCACTTTCTCCCTAGCGCCGTGTGCCTGAGTCGCGCTATGGAAGGTGTGCAGGGAACAGCCATGGCTGTGATGCTAATAATTGTGTTTGACCAATGACTTTGTGTTTCACCACTGCGGATATTAGTTGCTCAATGTTCACCAGTAGCACATTATATGTTTTGTTCAGTTTAGCTGCCTATTGGCTTTGACATGGCATTAGCCATTACATTCTGTATTCAGCTTAGCTGCCTATTGGCTTTGACATGACATTAGACATGACATTTGATATTTAGGTTAGCTGCCTATTGGCTTTGACACGGCATTAGCCATTACATTTGATATTCAGTTTAGCTGCCTATTGGCTTTGACATGACATTAGACATTACATTTGATATTTAGGTTAGCTGCCTATTGGCTTTAACGTGGAGTTAGACATTGCAGTTGAGACATTACAAATGAGCTGTGTTTTTCCAAGCTGTGTTTTTCCACAAGATGGACCAAGCTGTTTTCTTCACACCAGACCTTAGCTGATAAGAGCACGTAGATTTTGTGTTTACCTCGCAATCCAGCCTGAGAGCGAGTGAGCTCAGGAGAATTGGCTGCTCTCCAAGGTTCTTTGGCTCTCACACTGAGTTTGCTTTTAAGGATGACTCTGGGCTACAGTGAGTTAGATTTGAATCTGCTTGACTTCAGACGGGAACTAGACGTCAGTTGCCCGTCTCCGGTTTGGGTGGAGAATCTCTTTCTCGCAGTTGACCGGAGTCATCAACTTGCAGACCCCAGAAAGATGAAGCTGAATATAGGCCCTACTTGCCCATACAGTGATGAATTTTGACTTTTATGCTTTGCTTTGCAGTTATGTTATACTATAATCACCTATATTTGCTGTGTACATTGCAACTGAGAAGTACTTTGATATATTTTGCTTTCATTGCTGCGACTACTTTTAAACGTGTGCTTCCAATCTACTAATTTCATCTCTCAGGAACTTGTGGGTAGGGAATTAACAATAATATATGTCTTCTTTAAACTCAAGAAGTGCATTCCAGAGAGGTTCTGTAAGCTCGAATATGAGATAAGAGGGAAAGCAGAACATTATGGCGTAGTCGGCAGGATTTGGGAGTCAAATTATAGATTTCTTAGTGCACATTTTAAAAGTGTAATTGTTTTTTGGTTGTTTAGAGAATTACGGCAGACCATGTTTGAAAATGCATGTGAAGTTAAACTGCCTGATGGTGCTGTGAGAAACATGTTTTCTTGCTGTGATAAAGCATATTTAGAAAATGTGCCTTTTGAAAGCAATGATGTTCCTTTTGTTTTTGACAGAAGGGTTTGGATACTTTTATCTGCTTACAGAATAATGCAGAAGAGATGTAGGCAGTTAGAACATGAAAATAAGAATTTACGTGAGCAAATTAGCCAGAACACATTAATGCAAGATAATGCTGAAATCTATAAAACTGCTGTTTTAGAAGAACCTGGCTTTTCCCATTCCAGAAATGAGGGGGTTAAGACAGCTGTGAGCCAGTCTGAGCCTCCGTGTGTACCTGGCATAAAACAAAATACCCCTCAGTTTTTGGCAGTTGAAGTGCATTCCTTAACTGATAACACAGAGATCAGAGCTCAGAATGTTATTTACAGACCGCAAAATGTGCAGTTACTGGCACAAGTAAAACGAAAGATTTTAGAGTTTCTTACTGTTTGCACTAAGCAAGAGACACCGAGTTTCATTAGCTTGTTTGATTTTTGGAAACAGTATAACCCTCATCTGAGTGAAATCCTAACACTTTGGTATAAAGTCACTAGGAAAAAATATAAGCAGCTGCGCGCTTGTGATTTGGCAAAAGAAATAATTCAGACTTTAGGTTTCTGCGCAGTGCCAGAGGGAAACACTGATTTACATGTAAATCAGGAACAGGGGAAGAAAAGAGTGCCCCTGCAAGACAGGGCTAGAGTCACTGCAGCCCTACATGAACAGGTGCCACAAGCCCCTTTTCAGGATGTGGAGAGGGTGCAGGGAGTACCACAGGTAAAAGAGTCACCAGTGAAATTGAGTGCACCATTTTAATTCGTGTCCCCTGAGGATAAAAAGCATGTTTGTTTGACTAATGATTCATTGACTGAAAAGTTGTTTTCTAGCACAGGAGAAGGAACAGCGTTGTACAATGTGTGTCAAACTTTAAAGCAAGAGCTGCTTGAGATGTGTCATTTTTACACTGATTCTTGGTACACTGCCAATGGTTTAGCCGTTTGGTTTTCCACATGGCTTGTACATAACTGGTTCAATTCCCTTGCAGTTGTTAAAGAGAAAAATTCAGAGGCTGAAATGTCCAGCCAGAATTCTGACTTAGTGGGGATGGCTAGGTGGGTGCACCACAAATGTGTACAGCTCGGAGAAAAAACTACTTACAGGTGGGCAGAGATGAGAGAGATGCACATTCCCCTGGATTTGATAAAAAACTGTGCAGCACGCACAAGAGCAATCTGTCCCACAAACAGTCACAGAGCAGTTGGGGAGAGGAAAGATACCAGAACAGATATGGCAAATTGATCAGGTTTTAGGGGGAGTGATTGCTGCAGATTACCAAGGAGTAATCAAAATTATGCTGATAACTGGAAAGGAATCTGATTCATTCATACAAATTGGAGACAGAATGGCCCAACTTGTCAAACATGCAGTGAATGGAGGTTTGGTAAAGAAGGAGTCTGCCCCAGCCCTTCTGACAGTGCAAGAAAAGGGAAGCTGTGGTGCAGCAGATAAAAACCTCAGTGCTGAGGTGAGGGTTGAATCCCCAGATAACCCTCCAGAACCTGCAGAAATTATAACAAAGGGCCCCAAAAACGTCCTGCTGATTATAAAACAGGGAAAAGAGGAAGGGCACATTTCAGATGACAAATGTTATTTGCAAAAAAAGTCATTCTTTTTTCTTTTGCAGATCCTACCACGTTTCGCCACTGACCCTGAGTGTGCTGTGTGGTCTCCCTTCGGGTGTGTGCGTGTGGGGTCGGGGAAGGGACCGAACCCCCAACCTGAACCTGATTGAGTAAAGTACAAGCACCATGGATCCATTTTGCGCAAATGACGCCTTCAGTCCAAGTTCAACTTGTTTGATTACATTCTTCCACCCGAACTAAGCAACCTTAACAGTCTGTGTTTTTTCGTGTGGAACTCTGACTTTCGCTTACATTCCAGCAAACCTTTCAGGTGGACCGTGTACCTTTACATGAGTAGAACTCATGTTACATCAAATTGCTATTTTAGAGACACTTTTCTGTGTAGATGTATCTGATGTGAAAGGTTATGAGATCAATATGTTAATCCACTTCCATTGCTTTACAGTGATTGCTTTGATCATTCAAATCTGATTTGCTGATAACGTTTTTTGTGTTGATGTTTTTGTTTTTTGATTTTGTTTGAAATAAGAGGTATGTGAAACAAAAATTATTTGGTCATAGGGTGGAATGTGATGCTATTAATTGTGTTTGACCAATGACTTTGTGTTTCACCACTGCGCATATTAGTTGCTCAATGTTCACCAGTAGCACATTATGGGGGTCATTACAACATTGGCGGTAAAAGCCGCTTACCGCTGTGCAGAAGACCGCCAATACACCGCCGCGGCCGCGGAATTCCGCCACAGCTATTATGACCCACATCTCGGAATCCACCGAAGTTCAGACACCCACACAAGTCCGCCACACCAAAGGCCAGTGATAAACTGGCGAAAACAAAACCGACACCGTCACGCCAACAGAAACACGCCCATGCTATTACTACCCACGAATCCACGCGGCGGTCTTTCAACCGCGGTATTCCATTGGCGGTACACACCGCCGCGCTCAGAATACACACACATCTCCAAAACACAGCCACATTGGACAATTCTAAATACACACACCTAATACACATACACACACCACTCCCACACACCCAATACAATATAAAACACACCCCCACATCACCCACAAACCCCTATGACCAAAAAGTATAGACGAAGGCGAGAGAGCACAGCATAGACAACCCCACCACACAGAGGCACACAACACCGTAACCCACACAACATCCAGCACAAAAACCCCACACCACTACACATCACCACACTCATCACCACATACACCACCCCACACATCACCTACACCACCTCATGGCACGGCAAAGACACCCCAGGTTTTCGGAGGAGGAGCTCAGGGTCATGGTGGAGGAAATCGTCCGGGTAGAGCCACAGCTATTTGGATCCCAGGTGCAGCACACCTCCATTGCAAGGAAGATGGAGCTATGGCGAAGAATAGTCGACAGGGTCAACGCAGTGGGACAGCACCCAAGAAATCGGGAGGACATCAGGAAAAGGTGGAACGACCTACGGGGGAAGGTGCGTTCCGTGGTCTCCAGGCACAACATCGCGGTTTAGCAGACTGGCGGCAGACCCCCACCTCCTCCCCCACAACTAACAACATGGGAGGAGCAGGTCTTGACCATTATGCATCCAGATGGCCTCGGAGGAGTCGGTGGAGGAATGGACACTGGTAAGTCAAATCTTAACTATCATATTCCCCACCCTACCTGCATGCTATCACACACCCCCACCCTCACCCCCTCCCCTATCACTCCAACTCCTCACTAATGTACTAATAACACAAACCACCCATCCCAACACCAAGCCCTGCATGACACAACAAAGCATGGTCACCCCTCACTAAAGCATGCCCACTGCACATACCCATACACCCCCCTAACCATTATCACACAAGGTCCCACATAGGAATGCTAGCACTGGGGTACACGCTCACCCACCCATTGCACACCATGACACACACACATGCAATATTCATGCTTTTACACCCCTGCAGGACCACTACCTAACGTCACCAGTCAGGAGGGTCCAGACATCTCTACCCCACCCACAGAAGAGGCCCACAGTGATGACAGCAGCACTGGCCAACTGGATCCAGATGACCAGCCCGGACCATCGTGGGCCTCGGGACAGTCGGTTCCCCTCGCACAGGCACAGCCCAACACTGACCTTCCACCCTCTGGAAACACCAGTACAGCACCCACCCTGCGGGCCCATGCCTCCGTCCCCAGGACACGTCAATCAGCTGTGTGTCCACCACTACAGGGAACCCAGGATAACCCACCACCCCAACAACAACAGGGACCTGGGGGCAGTGGTAGTGGGCATACGGTCCAGGGGACGGAGGCCCAGGAACACAGGGGAACTGGGAGGGCTGCTGTGCGACAGGGTGCGGACAGGCCAAGGGAACCCATTCTCCACGAGGCCCTCTCCTCCATCATGGGAGCATACCACCACTCCCAGGAGACGATGGCTACGGTCCTGGCCAAGTTTCAGGAGACCCAGCGCCTGCAGGAGGAACAGTATTTGGGGTTCAGGGAGGAACTCAGAACCATCAGCTCCACCCTGGGCACCATCGTAGGGGTGCTGAAGGAAATACAGAACACCATGAGGGACACCGTGGCACTCCAAGGGGCCCCTGACACTAGCCTGGACGATGAACTGCCCACCACCTCCGCCGGCGCTAGTGGACAGGACGCCCGCCACAGGACCACCACACCAGCACCCCACCCCCTGCAGACAGAGAACCACCCCGCAAGCGGTCCCTGAGATCCAGGAACAGGACAGAGCACGATGGCAAGACCCCCACCAAGAAATGAGACCACCCTGATTGTCATCCCACTGTCCCACTTTGTAACCCTGTCCATATTGGAACTGCCACAGCTCCACTTCCTATGCCCATATGGGCAATGCACCTGTGAGACTAATAGACTGGACTCTGCCATGGACATTTCTCCACCATCACCCCTGACCATTTTACCACCCCCTCCAATAATTAGCACCTCAATAAACACCCTTGAAGCACAAAAATATCTGGAGTCAGTCTGTGATTTTGAAAATGTGTATTAGCTATGACAATGACAAAATCCGTTCGAAAATGTAATGTCAACATACCTATCTCACACATCACAAGTCCATGAAGGATGCAAGCAGATGACACACGTTGGTAACCACACCTGTGAAACGGTAATGGAAATGTACAACTCAGTTACCAAATACTGCTTGAAATTGACAGACAGGATAAAGGTAGAAGTGTGAAAGTAAATGTAGTAATCAAGAAAGTGTTCTCATCTGTGTGTCACTGGAAATATTGCTGTATGACTGAGTCCCTATTGTCAATGTCTTCTTCCTCTGCTTCCTCCTCATCACTGTCCACAGGCTGCACAGCTGCCACAACACCGTCATATGGACCATCCTCCTGCAGAAAAGGCACCTGGCGTCGCAAAGCAAGATTGTGAAGCATAGAGCAGGCGATGATGATCTGGCACACCTTCCTTGGTGAGTAGAATAGGGAACCACCTGTCAAATGGAGGCACCTGAACCTGGCCTTCAGGAGGCCGAAGGTGCGTTCGATCACCCTCCTAGTCCGCCCATGGGCCTCATTGTAGCGTTCCTCTGCCCTGGTCCTGGGATTCCTCACTGGGGTCAGTAGCCATTACAGGTTGGGGTAACCAGAGTCCCCTAATAGCCACACCCGGTGCCTCTGGAGTTGACCCATCACATAAGGGATGCTGCTATTCCGCAGGATGTAGGCGTCATGCACTGAGCCAGGGAACATAGCATTTACCTGCAAGATGTACTGGTCTGCCAAACATACCATCTGTACATTCATGGAATGATAACTCTTCCGGTTCCTGTACACCTGTTCACTCCTGTGGGGGGGGACCAGAGCTACATGGGTCCCATCAATGGCACCTATGATGTGAGGGATATGACCAAGGGCATAGAAGTCACCTTTAACAGTAGCCAAATCCTCCACCTGAGGGAAAACGATGTAGCTCCTCATGTGTTTCAGCAGGGTAGACAACACTCTGGACAACACGTTGTAAAACATAGGCTGGGACATCCCTGATGCCATGGCCACTGTTGTTTGAAAGGACCCACTTGGTAGGAAATGGAGCACTGATAGCACCTGCACTTGAGGGGGGATTCCTGTGGGATGGCGGATTGGTGACATAAGGTCTAGCTCCAACTGGGTACACAGTTCCTGGATTGTGGCACAGTCAAACCTGTAGGTGATGATTAAATGTCGCTCCTCCATTGTCAACAGGTCCACCAGCGGTCGGTACACCGTAGGATTCCGCCATCTCCTCACATGTCCCCGCTGACGGTGCCTAGGAAGGACAACAGCGACCACAGAGTCAAGCAACTCAGAGGTATGTACCTACAGCTACACAGAACACGAAACAAAATCCCAAAAGTTGTCTGTATGTGTGTTGAGTCCAGGCCTAGGTATGTGTGACGCAGTTGAAAATGAAGCCATGTGGGCCCCTGAAATGGCGGCTGCCTGACCTCTAAACTGGGAAAATGGGATGTGAGGTAACTGCGCTGGCGTTGTACACCTTCGCGGTAGGCGGTCAAAGACCGCTGAGCAATGCTGCATTGGTTAATATTGGAAACTATGGGTCCCAGGAGCCAATGACGAAGTGCGCCGGCGGTGATGATACGCAATGCCGTGGACGTCACCGCCGCGGATGTCACCGCCATTTTCTGTCTGTTGAATCACTCGATACCTGATCTTCGACAGGAGAGGACCTATACTGCAAGTGCTGCTGTGACCTCGGTCTGGAAGAGACAATGGCACGTGCATCTGAGAAGCTCGTGGACGGGGTCCTCCCACAGTACATGCTACTCTACGGTCCTCCAGACCAACAGGTGAGTACATAGGGTGCAAGTTGTATGGGCTATGCCTGGGTGGAGAGGGCTGGATGTAAGAAGGAAGGGGGCAGAGTTTTGCGAGCATGAAGGACTGTGAATGCATGTGCCACATGGCAATGGTAGGGATGTGGGCCACTCACTTCGACGGTGCAGTTGGTAATGACTTCTCTTCTTCCCCTGTACATGTCATGTAGGTCAGCGCCCACCAAAAGAAGGATATTTGGCGTGCCATCGCCAAGGACGTCCGGACCCTGGGGTTCCACCAGAGACGGAGCACCCACTGCCGTAAAAGATGGGAGGACATTCGCCGCTGGAGCAAGAAGACAGCGGAGGCTCAGCTGGGGATGGCCTCCCAACGTGGGAGCAGTGCCTGTCGCACCATGACCCCCCTGATGTTCCGGATCCTGGCGGTGGCCTACCCTGAGTTGGATGCGCGCTTGAGTGCATCACAGCAGACTCAAGGGGGTGAGTACAACATCATTCAGCTGACTTTGCGCGCAGTGAAGGTGTCTGGGTGGGGGAGGAGGGCTGTGGGTTTCCCTAGGCCAGGGCGAGTTCCGTAGGCTAGGCCCCTCCGTAATGCAGGCCATGTGCCACTCCACCCCACCTCTGTAGAGTGCCAAGTACAGGTATACATGCCCCTGTGTCATCTATGTGTGCAGATGTCCACCATAGCCATGTAGGCCATATCCCAGGAACTGCATCTGTAGAGCCCAACAGCGCGGTGTAGTGCAGGGGGCTGCTGTGTCTGTATTGTCCGCCAACGGTAAGCCATGCACTCAACCTGTCTTTCTTCTGTCGTCCCCCCCCTTTTTGTGCTCGCCCTGTTCTTTTGTGCACCAGCATCATCAGGCGGAGGTACAGTGGCACCGGAGCATGAGGGGGCTGCATCCCACATGGCCATGGAGGGCCACACCACGGACTCAGAATACACCAGTGGGTATACACCAGTGGGAATACACCAGTGGGTCCGGTGAGGGGAGCTTCACGGTGGTCACCGAATCAGCAACCAGCGACACAGACTCGTCCTCCGATGGGAGCTTCCTTGTGGTGGCGGCAACATCTGTGCCCCCCACTTCTACAGGTACAGCCGCCACCCCCCTACCAGCACCGCCCTCCTGGCAGCCCCTCAGCCTTCGCCCCGTGCCCGCTCACCCAGGAGGGTGGGCATCACCTTCGCCCCAGGCACCTCCGCCCCTGCCCCTGTCACCTCTGCTGCCCTCAGTGAGGAGGCCATTGACCTCCTCAGGTCACTCACTGTTGGGCAGTCTACCATTGTGAATGCCATCCAGGGTGTAGAAAGGGAGTTGCAACACACTAATGCATTCCTGGAGGGCATTCATTCTGGTCAGGCTGCCCATCATCGAACCCTGCAATCTCTGGCCTCCGCACTGATGGCAGCCATTGTCCCTGTGTCTAGCCTCCCCCTCCAACTTCCTCCACCCAGACCCAATCCCCTGTACCTCTGCCTATCCCAAGCACACCATCAGACCAGCCTGCACTCACCTCAACACACAAGGGCAGCTCAGGCAAACATAGGCACCACACATCCCACAGGCACTCACACAAGCATCACCCACATACAGACACAGAAACATCCACTGCCTCCACTGTGTCCCCCTCCTCGTCGTCTCCCTCCTCCCTCCCAGTGTTGACTACACTCTCACCTGCATGCACTACCACTACAGCCACTAGGACTCGCACCAGCACATCTACCACCACACCCCGCTCACCTGCACTCACCACCCCCACTACCATTTACACGTCCCCTGTGTCCTCTCCCAGTGTGTCTGTGACGCCCCCTCCCAAAGTACACAAACGCGGACACACACACACCCAACATCCATCCACCTCACGACAGCCTCCTGAACGTGCACCTGCACCCAAATCATCAAAAGTTACACCTCCTACAACCACCTCCTCTTCCTCCACCGCCAGACCCCCTCCAGCTACCCGTCCCAGTGTTCGTCAGAAACTTTTCCTGAGCAACGTTGACCTCTTTCCCACCACCCCCCCTCCAATTCATAGGTCCCGTACTAGCACCTCAGCCAAAAAATCTCCAGTACCAGTGGTGCCTGTTAGAGGTATGTGGAGTGCACCAGGCACCAGGGCAGCCAGTGTGACACGGAGCCAAAGCACAGTCAGTCCCCCCCGGTAAAGCACCAGAAGTTGGACAGTGCCCGACAGGAGAGGGGGAAGACTCCTGTCAGCAAAGCCGCTCACAAGGGTCCCGGGGGGAGTGTCGAGTCAGCTGTGACTCCTCCCAAGGTGGGGAAGGGGCAGAAGAAAGCACCAAAGTCTGGGAAGAGCAGCACGGCGGAGAAGGCCGCCATCATCCCCGCTGCCCAGGATGCCACCGCCAGCCTGATCGTCACTGGTCAGGAGACCACCGCCAGAGTCAGTGCCCAGGAGGGCAGTCCAATCGTCACTGGTCAGGAGACCACCGCCAGAGTCAGTGCCCAGGAGGGCCCTGGCAGCCACAGCCCCGCTGGGCAATGAGGGACTGCCATGGCAAACACCGCTGCACAGGTCAGAGACAGCAAAGTCAAGCACCGCTGAACAGGGCAAGCACCGCCATGGCAAGCACCGCTGAACAGGTCAGAAACTGCAAAGTCAAGCACCGCTTAACAGGGCAAAGACCGCTGAACAGGGCAAAGACCGCCATGGCAAGCACCGCTGAACAGGTCAGAAACTGCAAAGTCAAGCACCTCTGAACAGGGCAAAGACCGCTGAACAGGGCAAAGACCGCCATGGCAAGCACTGCTGAACAGGTCAGAAACTGCAAAGTCAAGCACCGCTGAACAGGGCAAAGACCGCCATGGCAAGCACCGCTGAACAGGTCAGAGACAGCAAAGTCAAGCACCGCTGAACAGGGCAAAGACCGCTGAACAGGGCAAAGACCGCCATGGCAAGCACCGCTGAACAGGTCAGAAACTGCAAAGTCAAGCACCGCTGAACAGGGCAAAGACTGCCATGGCAAGCACTGCTGAACAGGGCAAGCACCGCAAAATCAAGCCCCAGTAGCCCATGTGTGGCAGGGGCAGTGACGGAACTGGGACCGTCACGGGGAGAGTGATGCACTCTGGGCACCAGTCTCCCTCCAGAACCAGTGGAGAACAGCATCCACTACCTCAGTCCTTAACAGGATGAAGCACTCTGGGCACCAGTCCCCCTCCAGAACCAGTGGAGAACAGCATCCACTACCTCAGTCCTTAACAGGATGAAGCACTCTGGGCACCAGTCCCCCTCCAGAACCAGTGGAGACTGTTATCCACTTGTGAGACTGTGGCTTTGCACTCCCCAGGATGGTACAGTGGGCAAGCCACCCACTGAAAAGACTTGTGAGACTGTGGCTTTGCACTCCCCAGGATGGTACAGTGGGCAAACCACCCACTGAAAAGACTTGTGAGACTGTGGCTTTGCACTCCCCAGGATGGCACAGTGGGCAAACCAACCACTGAAAAGACTTGTGAGACTGTGGCTTTGCACTCCCCAGGATACAGCAGTGGGCAAACCACCCACTGAAAAGACTTGTGAGACTGTGGCTGTGCACTCCCCAGGATAAAGCAGTGGGCAAACCACCCATTGAAAAGACTTGTGAGACTGTGGCTTTGCACTCCCCAGGATGGTACAGTGGGCAAGCCACCCACTGAAAAGACTTGTGAGACTGTGGCTTTGCACTCCCCAGGATGGTACAGTGGGCAAACTACCCACTGAAAAGACTTGTGAGACTGTGGCTTTGCACTCCCCAGGATGGTACAGTGGGCAAACCACCCACTGAAAATAATTTTGTGAGACTGCGGCTTTGCACTCCCCAGGATAAAGCAGTGGGCAAACCACCCACTGAAAAAACTTGTGAGACTGTGGCTTTGCACTCCCCAAGATGGTACAGTGGGCAAACCACCCACTGAAAAGACTTGTGAGACTGTGGCTTTGCACTCCCCAGGATGGTATAGTGGGCAAACCACCCACTGAAAAGACTTGTGAGACTGTGGCTTTGCACTCCCCAGGATAAAGCAGTGGGCAAACCACACACTGAAAAGACTTGTGAGACTGTGGCTTTGCACTCCCAGGATACATCAATGGGCATGGAGCCCCGTCGTGGATCTGGCGTGGTGCTGTCATCCGGCTGAGGTGCCTCCCCTTCCATTCCCCCTGAGGTGCCTGTTGTATTTCGATCTGAAGCCCCAGCAGTGTTCTCTCCGTTTCTGGTCAGGTATCTGATGTGGGCCTCGCCCATGCATTTAGGGCCCAGTTGTCCACGGACATTGAATGGTGCATACCTGCACTACTAATCGTGATGTATAATTTTTGGAATATGTATATATATCTGTATATATATTACCTTACTGTATTTTGTAACATTACAATGGTTGAACTCATTTCCTTTTGTCTTTGCATTCTTCCGGGGGGGTTGTTACTGTGATGTTTGGAAATGCATTCGTGTGTGTGTTGTAGTGTGCAAGGGTTGGGGTGGTGGTGGGGGTGTTGCGTGTGTGTGTCCCTGACTTTTGCCTCCCCCATCCCCTATGTCGTAGGTGCAGTACTCACCGTTGTCTTCGGCGCCGGAGTTGCTGATGATCGTAGAGGAGCAGGAAGACTATCGCAGGGAGTATTTGGAGTTCCGGCTCCATGGTGCCCTCCTTCCTCGTGGAGTGTGTTAAGGTGAGCGTTTTCCCATTGAAATGGCTGTTTCCGCCGTGTTTTTATCCACGGTGAATCCGCCCCGGAAAAGGTGGCGGATTGGCCTGTTGTAATACTGTGGGCGGTACTTTGTCTCCCGCCTGTCTGTTGGCGGTGACCGCCGCGCTGCTTGTCTGTGCCGCCGTGGCGGTCGGAGTGTTAAAGTGGCTGTCTTTGATGGCGGTTTCCGCCACGGTCATAATTCCCTTTTTTATTCCGCCGGCCTGTTTGCGATATTACCGCTGCTTTAACACCGTCCGCCAGGGTTGTAATGACCCCCTATATGTTTTGTTCAGTTTAGCTGCCTATTGGCTTTGACATGGCATTAGCCATTATTCTGTATTCAGCTTAGCTGCCGATTGGCTTTGATATGACATTAGACATTACATTTGATATTTAGGTTAGCTGCCTATTGGCTTTGACACGGCATTAGCCATTACATTTGATATTCAGTTTCGCTGCCTATTAACTTTGACATGACATTACATTTGATATTTAGGTTAGCTGCCTATTGGCTTTAACGTGGAGTTAAACATTGCAGTTGAGACATTACAAATGAGCTGTGTTTTTCCAAGCTGTGTTTTTCCACAAGATGGACCAAGCTGTTTTCTTCACACCAGACCTTAGCTGATAAGAGCACGTAGATTTTGTGTTTACCTCGCAATCCAGCCTGAGAGCGAGTGAGGTCAGGAGAATTGGCCGCTCTCCAAGGTTCTTTGGCTCTCACACTGAGTTTGCTTTTAAGGATGACTCTGGGCTACAGTGAGTTAGATTTGAATCTGCTTGACTTCAGACGGGAACTAGACGTCAGTTGCCGGTCTTCCGTTTGGGTGGAGAATCTCTTTCTCGCAGTTGACCGGAGTCATCAACTTGCAGACCCCAGAAAGATGAAGCTGAATATAGGCCCAACTTGCCCATACGGTGATGAATTTTGACTTTTATGCTTTGCTTTGCAGGTATGTTATACTATAATCACCTATATTTGCTGTGTACATTGCAACTGAGAAGTAGTTTGAAATATTTTGCTTTCATTGCTGCGACTACTTTTAAACTTGTGCTTCCAATCTACTAATTTCGCCTCACAGGAACTTGTGGGTGGAGAATTAACAATAATAAATGTCTTCTTTAAACTCAGAAGTGCATTCCAGAGAGGTTCTGTAAGCTCGGATATGAGATAAGAGGGAAAGCAAAACAATGGTGCACCAGACGAATCCCAAGTGCGGCTCAAAACCGTGCCACCTAGAGGACCCGCTGGGTGAAACCAATACATGCGCTTGGGCCGAAACCTACTGCGCACTGTTTAAGTGCAATCAGCTGAGAAGCAACAAGTGAAATCAGTACAATGACAGAACAAAAAACGGCAATATCACAAGGCAAACCCCCTGTCAACCCCAACAACGTTAAGGAAGTGAGGGACTTAACTGACGAGTCAGCAATTTAGGACCCGGCACGCATTTATATGGACATTCCGACAGTGTTACTATTGGTTTATGTTTACTATGGAAATGTTATGGGATTCTCGGGATATGTAGTGTTTTACTGTGTTTTTTAACTTGAAATTTGAACTTGCTGTAACAATAAAAGCGAAGGGAGGATTGTATAATCCTCGCCTCCTGTCCTGTCATAGCATATATTTTGAGTGAGCTACTACAAGTTGTAGAAATTAATTTGTATAAACCAATTTTATTCCACAAGTAAATAAAGTGTTTTTTCAGTGTGTGCATAGTGTTTTACGTGTTTGAATTCATTTGTGTGCTCATTATAATACAAAAAAACTGCACAGGTAGTTTCATGAGCACTATCTTCTCTTTGCAACAAAGGTTGTAGTTCAAAAATTAGCTATACCCTACACACCAGTGGACCCTATTCAGGCGGGATGCTCACAGTGTTTGAAGCACATCATTGACATTTGTCCATAAATGACTATATTTTTTCCATAATGAATATTCCAACACCCTTTTCAGCTGATTTTAATAACTGTTTCAGCATTCATTTTCAATCTAAATAAGGCTGAATGTTCTTATTTGGTCAAGTTATAAGGGAGATTTTCAAATGTATCACAGTGGCATTGTTTCATTCTAAACCAAAGTTTCAAAAGTAAGAACCTCATTGGGAATGCTAGAGGACGTTGGATTGAATGTGAAGCCAGTATGGGCATTTGCCTCAAGACAACACAATGGATGGGCACAAAAAATTTCCAGAGGCTACAAAAATGATTTTTTTACCATTTTGATTTACCATTTTTTATTAAATAACATAACAATCATAAGAAATGCCACTTTACATTTTCACATGATACAAGCCAGGTTATCAAAGCCCAAGCAGCAGTCTCTCTGGAACACTTAATCAAGTCTAACTGTGCCTCCATGCCATACGCACACAAGGGACTAAACCAAACTATCTACCAACTCCTTTTATAGTTCCATAAATGAAAAACCCAACAAACTTATACAAATAATGTTAGACCTGGTATCCTTGGTGTGGTTTCCCACCTTTTTGCTCCTGCTTTGCTGACTTGTTTTTGCTGGCCTTAGGACTCTGCACACTTTACCACTGCTAACCAGTGCTAAAGTGCTTATGCTCTTGCCTTAAAATATTGTAAAATGAAAATTTCCTAGCTAACGTAACAGAAAGTTTAAATTCTAATAAGACACAGAGGTGAGGATTAGGCTTTTACTTTCTTAGTTTTTTATTCCAGCAGCCATAACAAATCAAACATTAGCAGACTACATTTCCCATAAACCCTTGGGAAAACAAATAAACAGTTCATCCAGTCGGAGCCACACCACAATGTTTAACAGCCATCTTGAACCGTCCATCCCCCTCTTTCTTTGTGTGAACACAGCATTCCTTCCTTGAAATCATTCTTGTTTGTTGGTATCCGTCCCTAGGGAAAAAAACGTAAACGTAAACCCTTTGAGTCAAGAGTTAAGAAACAACAAATCACAATTCACTATGAAGGTACATCTTTATAAGGTTCATTACGCTCATATATCAATCCCAACAGGAATAAACCAGAACCTCATATGTCACTGGGTGGGTTAAGACAATTTATGTGAATTCTAGGGTGGGCTAATCCTCGCCTCCGTGTCCTAATAGAATAGAATTTTCCATTAGGTTAGCTAGGAAATTTTTCATTCTATGTCAGGACCCGGATACAACAATTAGGCTAGTTTAAAGCTTATCCACCACTAGAGTTGCCAGATTGGTAATAGGTTTGAAGTCGAACCTTTCGAACGTGGAATCAGAGGAACAGTCTGTTGCATTGAGAATATCCTCCAATCTAGCCCCCAGACTAAAGGCCTTTGATGCCATGGTACCTCTTATGGAATGTGCCCCAGGACAAGATACATCAATGTCCGCTTTATGGATGGCCCATTTGACCCATCTGGCAACCATAGGGGAAGACTGCTTTATGAGGTTTGGTAAGCACAATCAATAGTTGCCCCTCTCCTGCAGGTCAAAGCTCCTCTATCATAGCCTCATATGCCTTAATTGCTTTAACCACACACAACTTTGGAACCTCCGGAAAAGCTGGAAAGGAAACAGCCTTTAAACTGGTCATAGTTCTCCAAGTAATGTAAAAAGGTAACCCCTTGTGGGGTAAATATCCTACCTATTATATGCAAAGCTCTTACGTCTGGCACTCTCAGATAAGAGATAAGACATAGCAAGGTGGCTAACTTAGAGGATGACTGTTTTCTCAACAAATACTTATTGGGGGGCCGCGACTTAAACAGATGGAGGACCTTATTCATGTCCCTCAAGATGGAATATCTTGGTTTCTGTGAAATGGACAATCTAATCCCTCGCAAAAGTTTACAGACCAAAGGATTCTCACTGACAGGGTGACCCTCCACTGGAAGATGCCCAGCGGAAATGGCCTATCTAAATGTTTTGATTGACCTATACACCATCCCGTCAGAAGCTAGGGCTGCCGAGAAATTTAAGGTATGGACAACCGTTGCCCCCATGGGATCCACTTGCTGTTGGAACGGTATCATTTATTGGTGCTATTCGCCCAAGCTTTGGCCAGTAGTTTGGCAACCTCTTGTGAAATTCCCAGGACTTTCCAGTTTTCCCAGTAATCTGTCATGCCATGAGGCACAAGGATCCTTTCAGAAATAGGTGATGTGGATTGCCTTGGAGTTCCAGTATCAGAGAAGGAAATAGAGGTCGAGGGATTGGAATATCTCAAGAAAGTTCCATCAGAACTAGAAACCAAACTTAAAATCTCCAAATTAGAGAGATCACTACCAGATCGGCCTGTAGCCTCCTGACCTGCATGGAAACCCTCATTATCATTGGAAACGGAGGGAAGGCCTATCCTAACTCCTTGCTCCAATCCTGGAGAAGCGCATCAGTAAATGTCGCCTCTGTATCCAGATGCCAACTGCAGTACCTATCCAGTTGTTTGTCCAACCTGGAGGCTAAAAGGTCTGTGGAGAAGTGGCCCGCCATGTCTGGAGCTGGTTGAATATTACTGAATGAAGCTTCCAGTGACTGGAGTCTTTCCAGTGACGTGAGTGCCAATCTGCCACTTGGTTGGTGGCTCCTGTTAATGTTGCGCCATCACCGAGATCCGATTGGCTAGAAAGTACTCCCAGAACGACCGGGCCAGATCCGACAATGCTTTTGACCTTGTCCCGTCCAGACGATTGACATAGCGAACCGCCACAACGTTTGCCATTTTTAGAAGAACACAAAATTGTGCCTATCTTTTGGTCCAGCATTTTACGGCAAAGGACCCCGTCATGAGTTCCTGCCAGTTGATGTGTAATGCCTGTTTGGCGGAAAACCAACTTCCTCCTGTGGAAAACTCTTTACAGCGAGCTCCCCAGCCCGAGCCACTGGCATCTGAATCTATGACCAGGTCTGTTTGGGAACCAAAGATTGCGCTGCTGTTCCAGGCTTCCATATGTGTCATCCACCAACTCAACACCTCTCTTGCTTCTGGTGAGAGGGGAATTGACTGGGAGTAGGTGAGACCGCCCTGTAGATGGGAGATCTTGTGGCGTTGCATAGCCAGAGTCCATTGCAGCTCATGCCATATCTTGGACAATTTTCATGAGGGAAGGCTGAATGTGGCCTAAACTGAACCCACTAGTAACCAGTGGCGGCCGGCAGCTTTAGGAGGGAGGGGGGCGGGCGGGATACACACACACACTCATTCTTTCACACACAGACACGCACGTACGTCCATTAACAACACTCATACCATTCAAACATGCACGCATGCACCAAACATTCATTTTAAAAGATCGCACACACTCATTCTTTCGCACACACACTCACGCACATCCATTAACAACACCCATAACACTCAAACATGTACGTGCACACCAAACATTCAGTTTAAAACATCACACACATACACACACACACACTTACCTTAAGCCTCCAGGTCCCAGGAGGGTTGGGACTGCTGCCTTCCCTCATTGATTGACACTCGCCCTGGGCACTTCAGGGCTTAAACCTGAAGCGCCCAGGGAGAGCGTCAATTGGTGACACTTTCCTCATCACCCAGGGAGGGCCTCCAGGCACCCATAGGAGCTGTGACCTCCTCAGCCCAGCAAAGTTCAGCTCGGACAGCCAGGAGTGTGTGCAAATCGCGCATGTCTGCTCCTGGCTGCCTGAGCTGAACATGGAGAGTGTCTGTTAGGCTGACCTTTGTTCAGCCTGACAGACACTCTTCATGAGGGGCAAAAGATGGGGGGGGCGTGGCCCCTCTGCCCTAAAGGACAGGCGGCAACTACTAGGAACCCAGGAAATGAAGGGACCTGGAAGGTTGCAGAGCAGATTTTGCCTCATTGATCATGAACCTGAGGGACTCCAATAGGTGAATCGTACACTGCAGATGGCGGGACAGAATCACCAGACATTGATTCATGATGAGGATATTGTCTAAATAAATGATGAGGCACACACCTTGGGACCGTAGGTGCTCGACCACTGGTCTTAGTATTTTGGTGAAACACCATGGAGCAGACGACAGCCCGAAAGGAAGGGCAGTGAACTTGAATATTTAAGATCCCCATTGACAATGGAGAAAGCACAATTAGGAGGAAAGATTGGGATCCTTAGGTAAGCATCTTTCAGGTCCAGATGCACCATGCAATTGCTGGCCTGCAGAAAGTCTCTGAGAAGATGAATTCCCTCAATCTTGAAGTGGCGATAGAACAGCCACTCGTTGAACTCTCTTAGGTTGATTACTGGATGTTAGCCACTCGCTCTCTTTTCCACTAGAAAAATATTGCAGAGAAACCCTGATGGTTTGGACAATTCCACTGTTCTGCAGGAGCTGCGCAATCTCCAGCTCCACGAGTTCTGATTACTCTCGAGAAAAGGCCAAAGGGGCTGGCCGAAAGGGTTGGTAGGGAGCCATGTAGAATTATATCTAGAAACCCTGTACCGGTGAAGCACCCAAGCATCCTATGAGAGGGATTCCCAAACAGGCAGAAATTGTGCCAATCTGCCCCCAACTTTCAATCCTTTCAAGTTTTGGAGTCGTACCTTAGGATGTTCTGTAAGTGCCCCCACCTCTGGGGCCTCCCCTGGCCACTCAGTGACAGGGGTAACATCTGCTGGGATAGAAGTTCTCAAACCTAGCTGGGTCTTGCCACTGACCACGGTGGGAGTCCGTAGGTCTAGCGGGGCGTGTTGCTAAGCACGGCCGGGCGAGTGCCCCCTTCCACAAACAGCTGCGGCAAAAACACAGGGCATGAATACTCGTTTGATCGAGGAATGGGCTTTGTCCAACGAGGTGAATGTACAAACTTGCCTAATTTGCAGTCAAAAGGGTCTCCAAATAGATTCCATTGGGCAATGGGACATGCCTTGGAGGTCACCAACTCCCCCAATTTTTCAGTCAATCTTTATTAAAAGGGATCTCCGCCTCTCTGTCAAAATTGCACAGTTGGCATTCCCTAGAAAAATGATAGCTCTTTGAGCCCAATTTGATAATGTTTCCAGAACTAGCAGGGATCCCAATGCCTTGCCGCCCTCTGCCATGTCTAGGATCTTTGTTAAGGGCCCTGCCACATCTAGGACTTTATCTTGGCCAGAGCACCATGAATGATCAATCCCGTTTTTAGGGTCCTGGATAAACTTGGCCATCTTGGTATCTATTTCTGGGGTATGGGCTCCCTTGCCCTCCAGAGAAGGGCGAGGGCATTAATTTCTAAGACAGCTCCTGACCTCCTTATCAAGGGTTTGCGCAGTCTAGCCACCATGTATGAGGCTACCTTGCTGGACACTAGTCAACTGAACATGGATGCACCAGTTCGTCCGGGTATAGCATGTCTGAGATGGAGGTTTCTGCCTTAATGGACTCAAGTGGGCCAGTCCCTGGAGAGGTGGAAAGAGAGGATGGGTGCCAAGGTCTGCCAGTGTCCGCGTCGCCGTCTGGGGCATTGGGGTAGTCGTTCCAATCCAACCGGTTATAAGGGGAGGAGGTAGGAGTGCAAGTGATCGGCTGCACCAGAGGTTTAGGGACCGAAGGTCCGGGAGTGTCTTTCCTTGGTTCAAGGGGTTTATGGCATTGTGCCTGCAGTTGCTCAATCCGTTTCTCCAGGGGCACCACCAGCTGCGTTACAACCTTAAAGATAGAAGTATCCATCACTCGACAGAACTCGTCGTCAATTGGCAGGTAAGTGATGCCCTCTTCCTCCATGTAGGCCTCAGATTCCTCAAAGCCTTCCATGATAATTAAAGTAATTTGGTCAGGGCTACTGCATAACAGAATTGCTCACGTCAGGGAGTGCCATACAGAAAGGGAGCAGTATGAGAAGTCAGTGCCTAATATCAGATAATCCCAAAATGTAGCCCCAAGGAAGGGTTTTAATAGGGGCTGGGACTACAACCCTTATTATAGTTGGTAATGGGCCACCTTGGATGAGTCCAGGTAGGAAAACACTAAAAGCAGGGTGGTTTTACCCCTCTTATGGGTGTATTTCTCCAGGCAGTAGCTCTCTCTAAGAAAATGCCCTTTATTTATTTGTCAGCCCCCGTTAGAATTCAGCTGCGCATCTCTCTCCTCGACCAACGAGTAAGGGAGTCTCGTGGGATGGTGGGAGGTCGGGACGCACTGAGCATGATGGGAAGGTGCACACGGGCCCCCTAGCAGTCGGCGACCACACAGCGTGAGAGAGCTTGGACCTAGAACAGACGGCCGTGTAGCGACTGAGAAACTACTGCAGCCGTGCTCAGGTGCTAAAAGAGAAAGGTTACATTGAAGTGAGCCTTCCCAGTGGCCGCTACTGGTGCAGCAAGTCAATCACCACAGTATCGCCAATCACACAAATTAAACATGCATCAGAAAGAAATGTGGGCAAAACGCGACGGTGGTGGGAAACGCAGCAGTCATCTTCGCACAGCGCTGAATGCCACTGTGAACAATACTAGTCAATCACAAACAATACACGTGATAGACAAGGGAGCACTTATCTTGAGCTGTTGGAGCAGCAGAGAAAGAGTGGGATGGACGGTTCAAAATGGCTATTGTACATCGTGGTGTGGCTCCGATTGGATGAACTGTTTATTTGTTTTCTCAAGGGTTCATGGGAAATGTAGTCTGTTAATGTTTTATTTGTTATGGCTGCTGGAATAAAAAATGAAAAAAGTAAAAGCCTAGTCCTCGTCTGCGGGTCCTGGCATATAATGGCTTACACCACATTGGCATATTTAATTTAATTGTATGTCCCTAGTAAAGTCGTACTGCCTGTGCCCAGGGCCTGGAAAATAAATTCTACTAGTGGGCCTGCAGCACTGATTGTGCCACCCTCTTAACCCCTTCGCTGCCAGGCCTTTTCCCCTCCTGTGCCGAGCCTTTTTTTGGCTATTTGGGGCAGTTCGCGCTTAGGCCCTCATAACTTTTTGTTCACATAAGCTATCCACGCCAAATTTGCGTCCTTTTTTCCAACATCCTAGGGATTCTAGAGGTACCCAGACTTTGTGGGTTCCCCTGAAGGAGACCAAGAAATGAGCCAAAATACAGTGAAATTTTTTGTAAAAAAAAATGGGAAAAAAAGGGCTACAGAAGGCAGCTCGTGGTTTTTTCCCTGAAAATGGCACCAACAAAGGGTTTGTGTTGGCAAGATCACCATCTTCCCAGCTTTCAGGAACAGGCAGACTTGAATTGGAAAAAACAATTTTTCAATACAATTTTGACATTTTACTGGGACATACCCCATTTTTACTATTTTTTGTGCTTTCAGCCTCCTTCCAGTTAGTGACCAGAATGGGTGAGAAACCAATGCTGGATCCCAGAAAGCTAAACATTTCTGAAAAATAGACAGAATTCTGAATTCAGCAAGGGGTCATTTGTGTAGATCCTACAAGTGTTTCCTACAGAAAATAACAGCTGAAATAAAAAGATATTGAAATAGAGGTGAAAAAACTGCCATTTTTCTCCACGTTTTACTCTGTAACTTTCAGATTTTTGAAAGCAATATACCGTTACGTCAGCTGGACTCTTCCGGTTGCGGGGATATATAGGGCTTGTGGGTTCATCAAGAACTCTAGGTACCCAGAGCCAATAAATGAGCTGCACCTTGCAATGGGTTTTTATTCTATACCGGGTATACAGCAATTCATTTGCTGAAATATAAAAAGTGAAAAATAGGTATCAAAAAAACCTTTGTATTTCCAAAATGGTCACAAGATAAGGTGTTGAGAAGCAGTGGTTATTTGCACATCTCTGAATTCCGGGGTGCCCATACTAGCATGTGAATTACAGGGCATTTCTCAAATAGACGTCTTTTTTACACACTGCCTTACATTTGGAAGGAAAAAATGTAGAGAAAGACAAGGGGCAATAACACTTGTTTTGCTATTCTGTGTTCCCCCAAGTCTCTCGATAAAAATGGTACCTCACTTGTGTGGGTAGGCCTAGCGCCCACGAAAGGATATGGCTCAAAACACAACGTGGGCACGTCACATTTTTTCACAGAAAACAGAGGTGTTTTTTACAAAGTGCCTACTTGTGGATTTTGGCCTCTAGCTCAGCGGCACCTAGGGAAACCTAGCAAACCAGCGCATTTTTGAAAACTAGACACCTAGGGGAATCCAAGATGGGGTGACTTGTGGGGCTCTGACCAGGTTCTTTTACCCAGAATCCTTTGCAAACCTCAAAATTTGACCAAAAAAACACTTTTCCTCTAATTTTGGTGACAGAAAGTTCTGGAATCTGAGAGGAGCCACAAATTTCCTTCCATCCAGCGTTCCCCCAAGTCTCCCGATAAAAATGATACCTCACTTTGTGTGGGTAGGCCTAGCGCTCACAAAAGGAAATGGCCCAAAACACAACGTGGACACATCACATTTTTTCACAGAAAACAGAGGTGTTTTTTACAAAGTGCCAGCCTGTGGATTTTGGCCTCTAGCTCAGCCGGCACCTGGGGAAATCCAGCAAACCAGCGCATTTTTGAAAACTAGACACCTAGGGGAATCCAAGATGGGGTGACTTGTGGGGCTCTGACCAGGTTCTGTTACCCAGAATCCTTTGCAAACCTCACAATTTGACCCAAAAAACACTTTTTCCTCTCATTTCGGTGACAGAAAGTTCTTGAATCTGAGAGGAGCCACAACTTTCCTTCCACCCAGCATTCCCCCAAGTCTCCCGATAAAAATGGTAACTCACTTGTGTGGGCAGGCCTAGCGCCCACGAAAGGAAATGGCCCAAAACACAACGTGGACACATCACATTTTTTCACAGAAAACAGTGCCTACCTGTGGATTTTGGCCTCTAGCTCAGCCGGCACCTTGGGAAACCTAGCAAACCAGCGCATTTTTGAAAACTAGAAACCTAGGGGAATCCAAGATGGGGTGACTTGTGGGCCTCTGACCAGGTTCTGTTACCCAGAATCCTTTGAAAACCTCAAAATTTGGCCAATAAAACACAGAAAGTTCTGGAATCTGAGAGGAGCCACAAATTTCCTTCCACCCAGCATTCCCCCAAGTCTCCCGATAAAAATGGTACCTCACTTGTGTGGGTAGGCCTAGCGCCCACGAAAGGAAAAGGGCCAAAACACAACGTGGACACATCACATTTTTTCACAGAAAACAGAGGTGTTTTTTGCAAAGTGCCTACCTGTGGATTTTGGCCTCTAGATCAGCCGGCCCCAGGGGGTCTAGAAATGGCCTAAAGGGTCTCTCCCCACCTCTAAAATCAAAACAACAAAACAAAATAAATGTATCCCTGGTGCCTAGAGGTTTCTGCCCCTTCTGGGGGTAGATCAGCCTAATAATAGGCCGATCTGCCCCCGGGGTGTTTAGAAAAGGCCTTAAAAAAAATGCCCCCCCCCTGGGAGCGACCTTTGCCCAAGGGGTCGCTCCCTCATTCCAATTTCCTTTTAAAAATTAAATCCCTGGTGTCTAGTGGGCGTTTCAAAAGCCGTATTGGTTTACAATCCGGCTTTTAAAACGCAGAGAGAGACTTCAAAGGGAAGGAAATTCCTTTCCTTCCATTTGAAGCCTCTCTTGCCTCCTCCACAGCGATCGCGTGCTGACGTCACAGGGAGGGGTGGGGGGTTCGGGAGTGGAAGGGGAAGGTCTTTCCCTTCCATCCCTGCCTTGGGGGGGGGGTGGGGGCGAACCCCACAGAGGGAGCGCTAGTGCTCCCTCTGGGCTCTGTGCCCAGGACGTAATGGTTACGTCCTGGGCACACGAGCACTGTGCCTCAGGACGTAACCATTGCGTCCTGGGCACAGAAGGGGTTAAGTAGCACTTTAAACATCTCAGCTCTGCCATTGCAGCATGTGTGTGCAGTTTTAAAACTGCAATTTCGACCTGGCAAAATAAACCCATTCCCAGGCCCAAACCATCCTTTTTCATACATATCAGTCACCCCTAGGTAGGCCCTTGGTGCAGCTGAGATTTGGCTGCTACCTTTTGATGTCACAGTGATGATTTATATGTGACATAATTTACATTATATTGAGTGAAATTCTAACAAGCAAACTGTAATGTAAGTATAATCATTTATGTTGATTCTATATATTTCCTTATGATGTTAAGAAATAGTTTTCATAGCAACAATAGTGAATTTCTTTATGATAATGATTTAAATGTCATATGCTAATGTTGAAAATGTTTAGGTCCCTATCTTACTTATTGACATGTATTAACAAGTTATTTTACTTTTGCGATTTACTCTAACATGAAATTAGATGAGATTTAATAATGTTCACTATATATTTGAAACAGTTAAATGTATTTGCTTAACATGGATAAAGTGTACCATTTTAATTGTGGTTTAGTTAAGTTGTTGTTACGGACTGCTGGGCCCCAGTCTCATAGAACTTGAGAAAGCTGTTTTCTTTTACCAACGTGCCATCTCTTTACAGATGTAATTCCCATAAGATGTTAGTTTGAGAATAGATGTACTACTGTTTTACTCATAGAGAGTGTGAGAAAGTAACTTTGAAAATGGTACATTGAGAAATAAGGAATGTAAAGATAGACCCAACTTCTTATTTATTGCAAAGTTGTACAGGAGAGCCAAGATGGAAGCCTTCCAATGATGGACTTGTGAACTTTCCCTGATGTTGCAGAAGCTTGTTGCATGATGTGCAATGATTGGACAATGAAAATCTTTTAATTCATATGGCACTACAGATGGACAAATCACCACCCACTTTGAACTTTAACTTACCATTTCCATTTGGAGTCGAGACCCTTCTTTTCCTTGGGCTTCGAGAGGTATAGACCTCTTTGCCCTTGCTCAGCACTTTCCCTAATGCTAATAGAGAAGGGGCCAGATGTGTCAAAACATTTTGCATTCGCAAACGGTGCGAATCACAAGATTCTACTGTTTGCAAATGTAAAATAGCCTTTCACAATGTATCAAAGACATCACAGTCCAATTTTATGGAATTGCAATTTTTAGCGTTTCCCTAAAGTTGCGACTCCGAATAGGGAATCACAGTTTGTGATTACCTAAATAGGAAATCGCAAATAAGGAATTCCTATTTGCGATTTCCTATGCACATATATCAAGCATTTCCTAAATGTGAACTGGGCATATAGGAAATAGTTGGTGGTAACCATGTGCACTTTAAAAAATGCATTAAAAATGCATTTTTTAAAGTGCCATGTAGCGCACACATGCCCCTAGGGCATGTGGGTTTTACATGTGCACATCTTTTTCTGGGGGGTGCATCAAGGGGGGCCTTAGGCCCTCAGCACCCTTGTTTTTCCATTACCTAGTTTGCAAATTCCTAATAGGAATTAGCAAATTAGGAAATGCAAAACCATCCACACGTATGGGCATTAGGCCCATCGGAACGAATGGAGGCTCATTCCCTAATAGAGATTCCCTAATTGCACATTTTTAGAAATCGCTATTAGGGAATGGCTATTTTGTTACATTCCATTTTGAATGACCTAAATAGCGATTTCTTAATAATCACTATTTAGGTAATGCAAAATAGAACTTAGATGCATCTGTCCCTTAGATTTTTCCTGGGCCCAATCGGAAGATGACTCTTGACCGAGCTTCTGAGATGCTGACACTTCCCTTTTGAGGTTGAGCCTAGCAGCACACATGTGATGCTCCCTCGACATGCTGTAATCTACTCTGTGGGCTTTAACCACACCCATCTCACACCCATCACTTTCATTCCTTCCCTGGCCTGCCTTTCAAAATTACCTTGATTTTGTAGGTAAATGCTTTATGTTAGTCCCACCTTGAGGCTGTTTCTTACTGCCTCAGAAACTCACCCTGTTACATGGATTATTGCACAATCGGCCATATACCGTAGTGTGGTGCACTGCTTTTATCTTTTGCATCTCTGCTTTGCGCTCCATGGTCATATGTTGTTCCTTACTCTTCCTTGTTTTTGGGAATGCCGCTGTTTCTTTGTGGTGTCTGCACCCAAAAGCTAAAGGCTGGATAGGGTTTCTATTTTATTTACTTCTTTTTTTTCCGTAAGTTTCATATAGTGCAAACTTGATTGTTGGAGCGCTTTACATGAGTACCACTTATGTACAAGTTTAGCAGTTGAAAAATATACACAAATATACAAACTGGCACATTTAAAACAGAAAAAACACAATAATCCTCAACGCAGCTCTAAAGGCACAGCGGGAGAGCTTATACTACAATATTCAGTGCACTAGGGAAACTCGCCCCATAAATGCTTTGTGGGACATTTATTTTACAAAACATTTTTGCCCAGCATTTGTTTTCCGAACATCAATTTTTATTCTGTTGTTCTGTTGTTCTGTATTGCCCTTATCAAGTGTTTAGTTTGTTTGATATTAGGGGGCCTAAACTTTTTACTTTGTTTGGGCCATCCTCTGGTAATATTGAATCCTCATTGTTTGGTTTTGAGAGTCATCTATTAAGTATGAGTTTGTAATAAAACCCTTTTTACTTTATTTTGGACTTACGTTTTCCTAGTGTGGCCAAATTGGTCATACTATAAATTTAAATGTCTATTGAATTGTGATGTTAACTTTCTATCACCCCTTGGCTAGAGTGAAAAGATCTTTCAACCTTGGTTAGAGCATACCTGAAATGCACCAGAAAATCCGGTAGCAGAGTACAGTTTCTCCCACAAGGGGGGACAAAATATTCAGGCATAGTGTTAGGGCTTCCTAGTCGTATTATGAAATTGTCCAGACCAAGTTGAGATTTTTACCCCATTGTTCGTTTGGAAGATTAAAGGAGTTCCAGCATCATTCCCTTTCAGCGGATGTGTGAGTATAAATGGGGTTTGCACTTGCATTACTTTGGCTTAAGTTTGCAGTGAAGTGTGATGTTGTGAAGTGTTCTTTGGAGTTTTTGTAGTTTTAGTGTGTGTGTGGCGCTCTCTGCTAAGAAGTTGTGTTGGTTAACGGGTCCGTCGTGGCCTACGGTCCCGGGAGAACACAGTTATAGAAGACACTCGGTTCATTTATTGTCTGCAGTGTAAGGTGCTGGTCGTGAGTTGTCATTGATAGTACCAGCAGTATTCCTTGAGTGAGTGTGGGTGGTTGATATCAGTGAATCCTGAGTGCACATGGAGGAACTGTATCAGTTTGAGTGAGATCTACTGGTCGAGTCTCATTTGCTGTATAATTGGGAAAACATAGTTAGAAAGTGTGTCTCCATAATGCTTTTGGAGTGTTTGATTACCTGATCCTTCAGTGAGCAGACAGCTGTTGTTGGTTTTTGCTTGCATTATTTTGCATTAGGTTTGTGTGAAAGAGTGATTGTGAGAGAAATTGTAAAGGAGGGTGAGCTCCTGCAATCATGTGTCGCACTGGTAAAGGTCGGTTTCTGTGAAGCCAAGCTAGTATTGGTGGACTACGTCATAGAGTGTTGAGCTGCTATTGGTTGTGAACATCAAAAAGAGAATTGTGGGAACAATTTTATTACCTAATTGTGAACGAAAAGTAAATTATGAATTGTTGAAATTTGATTGAAAATGGAGTTCTTTAAATCACTGAAAAGTTTGATGAAAGTTAATGTATTTGTACTGGTTAGAGAGGGAATACAGACTCCACCCAAAGGTACTCCAGGTCTATATGTATTGACCGACGTAGCTCTTCATGCAGGTATGTGGCTTGAACAGAGGCATAAGATTACTGAGAAAGAAGGTGCATTAGCATGTCCACGCTATGGAACATTTAATTTGAGAATTATTGAGAACCTGAGGCGAACTTTATATGAGTTGAAACCGCCTCTGAGACCCGCACAATTGGAAGCATTAATACATGGGAACACATAGCTCATCAGAGGCAGAAAGAGAAGTATAGGGATAGAATGAAGAAAGCAATAAGAACTGTTGCAGAGCCATGATGGGATAATCAACAGAAAGCTTAGAGAACAGATGTAATAGAGGGAACGACATTGTAGCCAATCTTAATGAGTGAACAAGGAGAAAACACCAAACCAAAGAGTAAGAAAAAGACAGAAAAGACAGAACAGACAGCAGAGACAGAGAAAAAAGCTAAAACCTATCAGAGTGATTCGGATAATGATTTTATATATCACTTACTGTTAAATTGTCCTCCTCCATACAATTCTGAGCAGGCAGGAAAGTCAGGTGATACATCAAGAAATGTGACCCTTGATGTACCTATTGCACCAGTTGAACAGAGCCCTATTCAGACAGTACAGAATCCAAATTTGAATCAAATGTGACAGAGTTCAATTCAAATTAGACAGGAAAAGGTTTCAATATGCAATTGACAGGACAAAGCTTAGGGATGACAGTTCCACAGAATCAAATAATTTTGCTAATCCAGAAGCATTAACGGTTCCAGTGGCAATGGGTCCAGTTGTTCCTTTATATGGTCCAGGTATGACAGGAAATAATGTACATGCATCCAATGTTCCAAATGTTCTGAACGTTTTAGATGCCCTGAATGTTCTGAATACCTCAGTTGCCCCAAACGTCCCTTTATTGGCAAATGCACTGGGATTGGTTAGTCCAAGTGGTTCAGAATTAGAAATAATTATTTCACTTCCAAGACCATTGACCCATACACGCATTTCAGATCCAACACCAATGACAAATCAGACGGGATTTACTCCTGATGCCAGGTTTCCATAGAGATCCTCACCATATTTGTAACCAGAACAGAATCTGCTTTGCAAATTGGTAGTAGTACCCTTAATAGGAGATGTCTATTGCAAATACTCCAGATCAGGCAAATTTGTGCCCTTCGAGTGAAGAGTCATTGTTGAATCTTCCAATAACTTTGCAAGGGTTCAATGCCCAGGAATTAAATGATTGGTTGAATAGCCTGAGCACTACAGGTGCAACAGGAAGTATAAATTTCAGTAGAAGTTAAGTACAAACTCCAGAGAGAGAAAGACCATTAGATGTGCCCAAATTAAAATTGTAATTAAATTAAATGATATTGGGAACCATAGATACGGCTCAGTTAGACACATACAGGGAAGACAAACTCTGTTTTGTATGCACAGACATTACAAATTGTGCAGGACAAGCTTATGAAAGATTAGCTGAATTAGCCAATAGATATGATGTTGATTTAGAGAAATCAAAACCCTTACAGAAGAGTTACAGATTGTGATTCAGTGACAGGGATATCATGAACATGAGATCTCCGGAAATTAAATTGCAGATCAAAGAATTAATTTGTTACATCCAAAAATGGGGTGCATTGGACAAGTGGGAAGGATGATGGGCAAAGAAAAGAGATCAGAAGAAAGTGAACCCAGATCTGCCTCCGACTGGAGCAGGTCAGAGTGATTGAAACGTACTTCCCATGAGAGAAGTTTGTGGTGGAGGGTATGTTCATGTACCTTGGAGTAGAAGTGATATTCTGTCATTAACAAATTATTTCCCGAAATTAAGAGAAAAGCCAGAAGAATCGTAAAGGCAGACTGAAAGATATGCAAAACTTTCCAAATGCTTGTGGGAAGATTTTAATAGATTGTTTTACATTGTGGTTCCAAGTGACTTGTGGAGTGAATGCAAAATTTGTGTTGATTGGCTTGACAGGGAATCTCCAAGAGATCCAGTGACAAATGCGCCATCTGAAGAGGTAATGAAAAAGTATAGAAAGTGATTGGATTTTTTAAAGAAAAAGTATTTCCAAAGTTATTGATTGGTTGCTATTTGACAGAACGACTCAGGAGTCTAAGGAGTCAATACATTCCTATTATGAGAGATTGTTGCAGGCTTTCAAGCATTTCCGTGTTATTGAGACAAAAGATATGTGTCATTTTGTGTTTAGATTTGTTCAAGGATTGAAGCCAGAAGTGAATTGCATGATCCAGTGGCATTTGATTTGTTGGCAGATGAGATCCTGTAGTATTGCACAGATTAATTTGACTTGAAGCAGAAAAAGTTGAAAGAAAAGTTAAGAGTGATGCAATTGAAGGCTGCACAGAGAAATCCGAACCCACAATTGGCTGGGAATATTGGTGGAATGCAGGGAATGTATCAACAGGGAGCTCAGATGATGCAAGGAATCAAATGTTATCATCAGCAACGTAGAGGATGAGTTGTTCCTTCGGATCTGAATGTAATTGCAGATGTGACAACTTTCAAGAGAACAAATCCGTGTCCGGTGTGCAGCAGTCTGGGCCATTCAAAGAGAGAGTGTCCGCTTGATGCGAATAGTAATTAGATGCAGAATAATGGATTTGTGCAAACGCAGGAAAATAATCACGTTCAAATGCAGCGAGTATGGAGACCCCAATTGCAGAATTCAAATGTGTCCCAAAGACAACAGATGCAAATGCCACAAGCTCTGATGCACTAACAACCATCAAATATTTCCCAACAGAATGTAAACCAAGTCACAAATGTAGATTCAAATCAGCTGACAACTCAGTTTCCCCTGATTGATTTAAGTGATGAGGAGTTCCCAGATGTTTTCCAATCATAGTGTCTGAAAGGAGAAGAGGAATGTGATCTTGGCGGATCTTTAGAAGTGGGTCCTCATGGCCCATACGTTGAGGGTGATGTGAATAGTCACCATGTGCCCTTTTTAGTTGCTATAGGAGCTGCCCGTTCCACTGTAAGAACAGCAGAAGTTCCTAGCTTGCCACTCTCGGGAAAGAAAATCCAAGTTGCAGGAGTTGCAAATCAGCAATTGACTAACCCTGTAACAGAAGCTGTCCCTGTAAAAATAGGTTCCTTTATAGATGAGCACCAATTTGTGGTGTGTGACTCGAGTCCTGTGAGTTTGCTTGGACACCACTTGCTGTGCAATTTAGATTGCTCCACTTGTTGTACCCCAAAAGAAATAGAAATGTATACCAATAATGAGGATGCAGCATTTAAAATTGTGAGTCAAACCCCAAGTGTCACACTCTACACTATAGTGACCTGTAATGATTTACCCGCAGATTTGAAAGACACTGTGTCCCCTGAAGTTTGGGATATTTCAGGAAAGGAAATAGGACTCATCAAAGGTATTGAGCCTGTCACAATAACTGTGAAACCGGATGCTGTGTATTCAAGAATCCCGCAGTATAACATGAGGCCCAAAACAATTCCAGGAATTACCCCAGTGATTGAGTCCATGATAGAGCAGGGAATTTTAAAAGAGATAATGGTTAGTTTTGTAACTCTCTTATTCCCAGTAACTCTGCAGAAACCCAATTGAAAATACTGCATAGCCCAGATCTTAGAAAGGTAAATGAAATAGATGTTCCTTGTTGTCCTGTGATACTGAATCCAGTAGTAATTTTGTTTCTAATTCCATGTGAAGCTGAGTGGTTCACTGTGATTGACCTGTGCCAAGCATTTTTCTCCATCCCTTTGCAGGAGGAGAACCAGTTTTTCTTGGCGTTTCGGTTTGGCAGTCGTGTTTTAGCATGGTGCGGAGTCCATTTCTAACCAGATCTTGAAGAACAATCTGGAGTCCCTTAAAATGCCCTACCACTCAGCCCTGATTTAGTACATTGATGAACTGTTAGTGGCATCAAATACTCAGGAAGCTTGCAGAAGAGATACAATTGCCCTGTTGAACCACTTAGCTGAAAATGGACATAAACACTCTTTTCCCAGACTAAATTGCAGTACTATGAGAAATATGTCTTGTACCTAAGACACTACATTGAGAAAGGTGCAAGGAAAGAGAGAATCTCAGCAATTCTGAGAATGCATCCTCCAAGGGCTCAGAATTCATAGAACTGAGAGAAAATCTTTGTTGTGCCCCTGCTCTGAGAATGCCTGATTACAACAAATGTTTTACTTTGTACTGCTGTGGGAGGGAGGGGTACATGCTCTTAGTTTTGACTCAGATGAATGGAAATGCGAACCAGCCAGTGGCATATTTTTCAGCCACTCTTGATCCTGTGGCTTTGGCATCGCCCTGTTGTCTTAAAGCTGTTGCTGCCACTAATGTCAGCATTGAGTAGTGCAAAAGCATTGTCATTGGTCATCCTTTGAATGTTTTTGTCCCCCATTTCGTGGAAATTTTGTTAACCTGTACCAAGACTCAGCACATGACAAGTGCTATACTCACCAGCTAGGAATAAGTCATATTGGCTTCCCCACACATAATGCTTAAGCAATATATCACTCTTAACTCTGCAACCTTATTGCCCGTACCTGTTGATGATAAAAATGCGAATTATGTTGATAAAATTGAGCATGGATGTCTAGATATCACTGAATTATGCACTAAGCCAAGACCCCAATATCCAAGATATTCCACTTCCCAAATCTGACTATGCAATGTTTGTTGATGGCTCCTGTTTGAGAGACCATGATGGAATCCTGAGAGCAACTTATACAGTTTGTTCTGTCTCAGGTGTGGTTGAAGCTTCCTGGCATCAAGGAGTCTTTTCTGCCCAAGTAGCTGAACTAGTGACTGCGTTTCTAAACAGTGTAAGGTGACTATTTTTACTGATTGCCAGTATGGCTTTGGTGTTGTGCATGATTACGGACAGTGATGGTCCCAAAGAGGCTTTATGACCTCTTCTAGGTCCCCCATTAGAAATGGAGAAAAAATTTACAACTTATTGAATGCATTACAGTTACCTGCCCGAATTGCAGTTGTGAAGTGCTCTGCACACCTCAAAGCTACTGATTATGTTACTCTCTGCAATAGTTATGCTGATGTGGTAGCAAGATAATGTGCCTTGTATTGTACTGCCTTTAACAGTGAATATGCAAATGAGGGAAATTATAAGACAAATTACAATCTCTTGTTGACTGCTGCAGATACATGGGAGGGAGTCAAAAGATTGCAGGAGGGAGTGTCAGAGGAAGAACAGCAGAGTTGGATTAGAGCAGGTTGTGTCAAAAAAGATGAAGATGATGTTTGGGTTTCAAGTAATGGAAGAGTTGTGATACCTAATAGTGTATTACCACCTATGGGGAGGCATATAAAGGTCCAGCTCATTTTGGTCACAATTGTATGGTGCAAGTCTTTCAGCAAATATGGTTTAATCCCAAATTCAGATTGATAGCAGAGGCTCTTTGTCACAGGTGTGTCACATGGCAGCAGATGAATGTAGCTAAACATACTGCAGTTATACTGAATTATACTGAGTCAGGTAGGAAGATCAGGAGGACTTTTCAACAGAATGCAGCTTGATTTTATTGAGCTACCCATATGCAATGGACTGTGGTATGTCTTGGTTATTGTATACATTTTCTCTCATTGGGTTGAAGCTTACCTGACTAGGAGAAATGGCAGTCTCACTGCAGCAAAGCTGTTGCTTAGGGAGTTAATACCCAGGTTTGGTTTCCCTACTTCCCTAGAGTCAGACCGAGGGACTAACTTCAGTAGTGAGGTCTTCAAATTACTGTGTGCAGCATTACAAGTTGGGCAAAGATTAAATTGCTGTTACGGGGCAGATGCTTCAGGATTGGTGGAGCAAGTAAATGGAACTCTGAAACCCTAAAAGGCAAAAAGTTTGTGCTTCTACCTCATTGAAATGACCTGAGGCATAGCCTCTTGTTTGGATGAGTTTGCGCAGTACTCCAAACAGGAGAAAAGGACTATCGCCACATGAAATAATTATGGGCTGTGCCATGAGACTAACACCAGTGCCTGCAAATGTGCTTGTGAACATTACAGATAACATGGTACTCAATTATTGCAAAGGACTGGCTGATTTGGTTCGTTCTGTGGCTCATCAGGTTGGAGAACCTACAGTCTAGCCTCAGCAGTAGTTGTGCCATGACTTGTGTCCAGGTAAGTGGGTCATGATGAAGAAGCACATCCGGAAGTCCTGCTTAGAACCTTGATGGAAGGGGCCACACTAGGTAGTACTGGTGATAACAACACCTGTAAAGTTCGCTGGTCTCCCTGACTAAATTCATGCGACACATACTTACAAAGTTACAGGTTTCCTTGACGAAACAGCACCTGTCCCTGAAGTGCCAGTTACAGTGAAGCAAAGGGAGCAGCTTAGTCAAGCAGTTGGGGATGATTAAGTAACTGAATCAGCACAAATATGGTCTGAGAGGGGGCCTGAGTGAGTCAACAGCAGCAGTTCGTACAGGAGGGTCGACACAAAGACAGCTGTTCACACAAAGTTCAGATGCTGATGAAGGACCTAATGCTGTAGCAAAAAGATTTATGCCTAGAGATCAGTGTTCAAGTGAACAAACTGTGCTAGTAGTGCAAGTGCTCCCGATTTATTTTATTTAAACAAGGCACCCCCTGATATGGATAACGGTTCCTAGGGCAGGGGAACTAAGCAACAATTTGAACAAAACCCCCCAGCAACCTGACTTATTTTTACCTGTTCAATACTTTGCTATCAATGGCTCAGACAGAATAATTACACTTTATACCATCATCTTTATTATTCATAAAAACAGCATTATGTAATTTGTGTTCATTGTTGTATTCTTTATATGCAAATAATATCTACTTTGACATTTGATCAATAAATTTAAAAAACCATGTACGTCCTGCCACAACATTCACTTACAAACATTCTCCTACTTCCATACATGCCTCTCTCTTGCTCCTCAAACATACCAACTTAACTCGCTAATTTAATCATAATTTCTAAATGTCAAAATTTCTGCTGGAAATGCTTTCCAATAATATCATGTGCATTTGTGAATGAACATTTGAATCCTTGACGCTTCTATTAAATTTCTTATTGTATCTACTTCTTAGTTCATAGTACAATCTTCTGTTGTTATTGCTTTAATATTACATTCTTCAATATTGTGGCTTATGTCCTATTCTGCAACACTGTTTTTTCAATTTTAGTTTCTACGTGCGTTCCAGTGAATCTGCGCCTTCTTCAGCAGAGCCACTCTAGAGACACATCACACGAAATTAACCTAAAAATAAATGAAATATTATGCTGAGCTAAGCCTAAAGCATACACTTTTCAATATGCTAATGGATACTGAGTCAGAACCTCCACCTTAAGCATGCTGTTAATAAACATGTGTTCTTCTTCCAAAACAAAGGCATTCTCCACCACATAGGCCAAGTGTAAAGGAAGTGAAATATCACCAAATAAAATTAAATAAAAATAACACCGTGCACCAACCTTTTATTGTGCTATCTTAAAATAAATGTGCAGAGTGCTTCACATGCCCATGGTATTTGTCAGTAATTTAAATAATGACTCTTGACATCATACCAAGTCTGTGTACCATGTTAAAGAGGGACCCCTGCCCTAGGAACCCTTATCAACATCATACCGAGTCTGTGTACCATGTTAAAGAGGGGCCCCTCTATACGTGACACATTTTACATTATATTGTGTGAAAAGCTAACTATTGGTGCACTAAAAGCCTTTATTAAGGTGCATTGACTGTATGTTTTTTAATACATCTTAATTGGCATTTGTAGTCATTGCAACAATAATGCATTACATGAGTTATTCCCATGTCGTAATACAAACCTCCAGTTTGCAAGCATAGCATTTACTGGGATCAATCATTAGATTCTGTTGCTGTAGTAAGGGCCAGTGTTCCAATCATGGCAGTGGATCGCAGTGCTAGTAACATCAGTCTCTACGCAAATTATTATGTCAATACGTGTGTTGAAACTCCATCAGTTTAGGCGGTGAAGACTCATTTCTGATTGTGCATAGCCTCCACCATTTGCATTCAATGAAGGATGAACTAAACCACTAGTCAATGGCAGACTAATACGCAAGCAACTTAGTGAAACAGTAAACTGTTTACTAACGGAGACTTAAAAATTAAACAAATAGAACAAAAGCTGGGGGTCTCTGAGGGGGTAGGAGTGCGATCATCGTGTTGTGTAATAATAGAGTGGGGTGCAGCATGCAGGTTTGTGGCCTCGAATTTACACCTGGCAGATTTATGCGTACATGTACATGTCATGTCCTAGCAGGGGGTTGAAAGTATGGCTTGTCCCACCTTGGTATGCTACAATGGGCCCAACATCCATCGCAATAAGGGTTGAACAAGGGTTGAACAAGTCCCACACATGATGAGGTCTGGCCTTGCGTGTCTTATCTTCCACTCCATCAGGTTCTGCTCCCTACACTACTGTCTCCTCCCCACCATCACTTGCTCTCTCCGATCTGAACCTGTGTCCCCCTCCGGTTGTTCCCAACTCAGCATGATCTCAGCTCATAAACCCACTGTAGAACGTCACCTGATTCCCTGAGCATTCCTCCTGTTGGAGTATTCTCTCTTCAGCTCTGGCCCATAAGGTGACATCTGTGGCTCATGCCTCCACTTTCAGTCCCATCCCGGACATCCAGGTCAGTGCAATTCTGTGCCTAGCTAATGCAACGACGAAGTCCAAAAACCTAGTGCCAACTTTGCGTCTGAAGAATCCCCTGAGTAGGCATAGTTCTATGGAGCAGGTAGGAAGCACCCCAGAACCACTCAGAGGTGGCACAGTATCTCATTCCAGTAGGTCTGAAGTGTCGGGCACTCCCACATCATGTGAGTAAAGTCTGCATCGAGCAAGTGGCATCTGGGGCATTCTCGGGGTTTCCCAAGGTATACAACCTGCAGCCTATGTGGTGTGAGGTAAATATATTAAATTGTATATACTTCAGTATTGTGTCATGGGAAACTTTTTGGGGGTAGACTAACATCCTATCCCATGCCTATTTGTGGTCTCTTGATCCAAGATTCCATCCCATTGAGCCCTAAGTGCTGGCAATGGTCTCGAGTAAGGAGCGATACATCCATGTCACCTGGCACCCCGCCAAGTCAAGTGAGAGAAGTAGCTGGAGCAACGCATGTTAGGGAGGCTTTTCTCTTACCCTGCCCCAAAGATCAGTGTATGTCCTCACCAATGTCTCCTAAGTTAGGAACTGACCACACGGTAAAGCAAATTGTTCCGACAACTCCTGCAGGGGCACCTGGGCCCCCAATGAAAAACAGTCTTGTAATGTTGTCACTCCAGCCTCAATCCAAGCCTGGAGCTTAGTCCTGGTGAAGCAGCCAACAGGGGTACAGTGAGGCAACCTCAGCAGCGGCAGGGACGGTGCATAATGTGGCGCCCTCCATGTCCTCACATTGCAATGGCACCAACTGTATAATGCCATCTCTGTAGCAAAATACTTGGTTGTGCTACTTTTAGGTCAGAGCACAGTAACATGGCCACTAAAAGCCCTAAGTGTGGTGTGTAGGAAGTTGGCTCCGTATATACTATTTCAAAGTAAGAAATAGTGTGCACAGAGTCCAAGGGTTCCCCTTAGAGGTAAGATAGTGGCAAAAAGAGATCATTCTAATGCTCTATTTTGTGGTAGTGTGGTCGAGTAGTAGGCTTCTCAGAGGGTAGTGTTAAGCATTTGTTATACACACACAGGCAATAAATGAGGAACACACACTCAAAGACTTACTCCAGGCCAATAGGTTTTTATATATAAAAATATATTTTCTTAGTTTATTTTAAGAACCACAGGTTCAAGATTTACAAGTAATACTTCAAATGAAATGTATTTCACTCAGGTATTCTAGGAACTTTGAATAATCACAATAGCATGTACAGTTTTGACAGAAATGGCAATAAGCTGTTTTAAAAGTGGACACAGTGCAAAAAATCAACAGTTCCTGGAGGGAGGTAAGTAATTGTTAAGTTCACAGGTAAGTAAAACACTTACAGGGTTCAAAGTTGGGTCCAAGGTAGCCCACTGTTGGGGGTTCAGGGAAACCTCAAAGTTACCACACCAGCAGCTCCGGGCCGGTCAGGTGCAGAGGTCAAAGAGGTGCCCAAAACACATAGGCTTCAATGGAAACAGGGGTGCCCCGGTTCCAGTCTGCCAGCAGGTAAGTACCCGTGTCCTCGGAGGGCAGACCAGGGGGGTTTTGTAGGGCACCAGGGGGGACACAAGCAGGTACAGAAAGTACACCCTCAGCGGCACAGGGGCGGCCGGGTGCAGAGTGCAAACAGGTGTCGGGTTTTGTGTAGAAAGCAATGGGGAGACCCGGGGGTCTCTTCAACGATGCAGGCAGGCACAGGTGGGGCTCCTCGGGGTAGCCACCACTTGGGCTAGGCAGATGGTTGCCTGGAGGTCGCTCCTGCACTGGAGTTCGGTTCCTTCAGGTCCTGGGGGCTGTGGGTGCAGTGTTGGTTGCAGGCTACAGGCAGTCGCGGTCAGGGGGAGCCTCTGGATTTCCTCTGCAGGCGTCGCTGTGGGGGCTCAGGGGTGTCAACTCTGGCTACTCACGGGCTCGCAGTCGCCAGGGAGTCCTCCCTGAGGTGTTTGTTTTCTGCAGGTCGAGCCGGGGGCATCGGGTGCAGAGTGGAAAGTCTCACGCTTCCGGCGGGAAACGTGGGGTCTTTAAAGTTGCTTCTTTCTTGCAGAAAGTTGCGGTTTGTTGAACAGGGCCGCTGTTCTCTGGAGCTTCTTGGTCCTTTAGATGCAGGGCAGTCCTCTGAGGCTTCAGAGGTCGCTGGTCCCTGTTGGATGCGTCGCTGTTGCAGTTTTCGTTGAAATAGGGAGACAGGCCGGTGGGGCCGGGGCCAAATCAGTTGTCGTCTCCGTCTTCACTGCAGGGCTTCAGGTCAGCAGTCCTTCTTCTTCTTTAGGTTGCAGGAATCTATCTTCCTCAGTTCTGGAGGCCCCTAAATACTGAATTTAGGGGTGTGTTTAGGTCTGGGAGGGCAGTAGCCAATGACTACTGTCCTTGAGGGTGGCTATACCCTCTTTGTGCCTCCTCCCTGTGGAGAGGGGAGCACATCCCTAATCCTATTGGGGGAGTCCTCCTTCTACAAGATGGAGGATTTCTAAAAATAAGAGTCACCTCAGCTCAGGACACCTCAGGGGCTGTCCTGACTGGGGGGTGACTCCTCCTTGTTTTCCTCATTATCTCCTCCAGCCTTGCTGCCAAAAGTGGGGGCAGTGGCCGGAGGGGCGGGCATCTCCACTAGCTGGGATGCCCTGTGTCGCTGTAACAAAGGGGTGAGCCTTTGAGGCTCACCGCCAGGTGTTACAGTTTCTGCAGGGGGAGGTGAGAAGCACCTCCACCCAATACAGGCTTTGTTCCTGGCCACAGAGTGACAAAGGCACTCTCCTCATGTGGCCAGCAACATGTCTGGTGTGTGGCAGGCTGGCAAAAACTAGCCAGCCCACACTGGAAGTCGGGTATGTTTCAGGGGGCATCTCTAAGATGCCCTCTGGGTGTATTTTACAATAATGTGCACACTGACATCAGTGTGCACTTATTGTGCTGAGAAGTTTGATACCAAACTTCCCAGTTTTCAGTGTAGCCATTATGGTGCTGTGGAGTTTGTGTTTGACAGACTCCCAGACCATATACTCTTATGGCTACCCTGCACTTACAATGTCTAAGGTTTTGCTTAGGCACTGTAGGGGCATAGTGCTCATGCACATATGCCATTACCTGTGGTATAGTGCACCCTGCCTTAGGGCTGTAAGGCCTGCTAGGGGGGTGACTTACCTATACCACAGGCAGTGTGAGGTTGGCCTGGCACTCTGAGGGAAGTGCCAAGTCGACTTAGTCTTTTTCTCCCCACCAGCACACACAAGCTGTGAAGCAGTGTGTATTTGCTGAGTGAGGGGTCCCTAGGTTGGCATAAGACATGCTGCAGCCCTTAGAGACCTTCCCTGGTATCAGGGCCCTTGGTACCAGGGGTACCAGTTACAAGGGACCTACCTGAGTGCCAGGGTTGTGCCAGTTGTGGAGACAAAGGTACAGTTTAGGGAAAGAACACTGGTGCTGGGGCCTGATTAGCAGGGTCCCAGCACACTTTCAAATCATAACTTAGCATCAGCAAAGGCAAAAAGTCAGGGGGTAACCATGCCAAGGAGGCATTTCCTTACATGGTGCCAATCTGAGGAGGCCCAGAACGCTTCTGTAGGTGTCATCTAGCTACTTAGCCACCCATTGCAGCTGTGCTGCCAGGTAGTATAGTTTGAAGTCGGAAGTGCCAAGGCCGCCCCTTGTAGGAGGGCACCTCAGCATTGCTACCATCCTATATAAGTTCCCTGAGGAGGACATACAGCTGCCACAGAGATCTCGACTGGGAGATTTGCCAAAAAATACAATAAATGTGGAAGCATTACCATTTTGGAGATAGATACGTGAGCCAAAGACAGCAGCCTCAGGGACCTGCATAAAGCAACTCTAGAATGAAGGGAGCACAAAGCCCTTCCCAGGTAGCCCTCCCCTAGGTCCCCTAACTTATGGTATATTTGAATGCCCAGATACTTTAAGGTCACAGGTGACCAGATAAGTCCTTTGGGGAGATCAGAAGACAAGGAGTTCCCTGGGTACAGGGAAGCAGGTGTCAGGATACTTCAATTCGATTTCCTCAGAAGCAGAAGATAACTCCTCAGTCCCGACCCGAGCTACTCACAACGAATATTAATCCTTCCCTTCCCAAAGGGGAATGGGATGGTAGAGAGACTGCCACAGAGATGATGAACGCCAGTACTCAGTCTGCCTCTTCACATCTAAGATTGGATACAGCACCTGCAAGAGTCACAGTCGCAATTACTAGGGACATACAACATCAGTTTTTCACTTTCTACTCTCAACACTTAATTCTCTTTAATTCTATTATTTCTTCACTCACCCTGAGTTCTCTGTAGCCTTGCTTCTCTCTATAAATGATAGCTCTTCTTAAAAAAATGATTATTACTGATTCTGGAAGAACTTCTCAACCTTTGTTAGAGATTGGTTTTATGTTGCTATACTGTATATATATATAGTTGGTGATAATGCGTTCTTCAAATCAGCTGATGTTATTTAATTTCTCCTGTCTTATTGTGACTTCTGTCAATACTTGTATTTGTAAATGCTTGTTTATTAAAGTTCGTTTCTCCTTTCTTACTTCGACATTTGTTGATAACTTGTATTTGTAAATGCTTGTTTATTACAGTTAGTTTCTCCTTCCTTACTTCGACATCTGTCGATAACTTGTAGTTGTAAATGCTTGTTTATTTAAGTTAATTTCTCTTTTAAACTCTATTTTGGTTTATTACCATTGAATTTGTAAATGCTTATTTGTTAACAGTTCGTTTCTCCTTTAAACTTGGCCTTTGTTTATAACCTTGACATTTGTAGATACTTGGGGGCATATTTATACTCCGTTTGCGCCGAAATTGCGTCGTTTTTTTTTACGCAATTTCGACGCAAAACTAACTCCATATTTATACTTTGGCGTTAGACGCGTCTAGCGCCAAAGTTCATGGAGTTAGCGTCATTTTTTTGCGTGAACACCTTCCTTGCGTTAATGATATGCAAGGTAAGCGTTCCCGTCTTAAAAAATGACTGCGATGCATATGCGTCGTATTTATACTCCCGGGCAAAAATGACGCCCGGGAGTGGGCGGGTCTAAAAAACCCGCATTTGCGCCGGATTTTAGCGCCTGGGTCAGGGCAGGCGTTAAGGGACCTGTGGGCTCAGAATGAGCCCAGAGGTGCCCTCCCAAGCCCCCAGGGACACCCCCTGCCACCCTTGCCCACCCCAGGAGGACACCCAAGGATGGAGGGACCCACCCCAGGGACATTAAGGTAAGTCCAGGTAAGTATTTTTTTTTATTTTTTTTGTGGCATAGGGGGGCCTGATTTGTGCCCCCCTACATGCCACTATGCCCAATGACCATGCCCAGGGGACAGAGGTCCCCTGGGCATGGCCATTGGGCAAGGGGGCATGACTCCTGTCTTTGCTAAGACAGGAGTCATTTCTATGGGGGATGGGCGTCGTAAAAAAATGGCGCAAATCGGGTTGTGGCGAATTTTTTGCCTCAGCCTGACTTGCACCATTTCTGGACGCCCATACGCCATTTTCCCCCTACGCCGGCGCTGCCTGGTGTACGTCTTTTTTTTAACGCACACCAGACAGCGCCGGCGGCTAACGCCAGCTAACGTCATTCAATAAATACGGCGCCCGCATGGCGCTTCAGAATGGCGTTAGCCGGCGCTAATTTATTTGGCGCAAAACTGCGTTGGCGCAGTTTTGCGTCAAAAAGTATAAATATGGGCCTTGCTCTTTTAAAGTTCGTTTTTTCTTTGACTTTAATATCTTAAACAAGAACCTTGTAAACATAAGGTTAATTCATACATTAACTCTGTAGCCTTGCCGACTTCCACAGGAACGGTCTACTATCAAACTCTTCGAATAAACCTTGACAATATTTATACGTTTTCTGTAATATAATCTTCAAATGTAATTTTACCTCACAGGAGTTTCTGTTCTGAAGCGCGCTCTCTCTCCACACAGCTGATTCCGGTCAGACCTCAGTTGAAGTGCAAGGCTTCCAGCTGGAGAGCTCGTAACCTAGCAACCAACCGATTGCAAGACTAGAACTGTAACTAACCTTCAGGACTCACAGCGGCCATCTTGGATCTTCTCTTCTTGATTCTTCCTTTGAAATAAGCGCAAGATTACTCTGCAAACCTTCTTCCAGTTTGGGCTTTGCTGTCTCCACTGAGGATATCTCTTTGCTTTTCTCATGCACTTCTTTGATTTGACTTGGCAAGTTTGTGTGGTCATGACAGTACCCCCCCTCAAGGAACAGTTCTCCAATTTAGGTTTGCTTGGGTAGGTTCTATGAAAGTTTCTCACTAATCTTGATGCATGTACATACTCGTGCGGCTCCCAGGATCGTTCCTCTGGACCATAACCTTTCCAATCAATTAGATAATAAAGCTGGCCATTACGGATTTTGGAATCTAAGATTTGATTGCCCTCATACTCTTCTGCAGATATAATCTGGATAGGAATTGGAGGGGAGTTTTGACGTTAATTTGGAGGACTGTTCTTTAACAAGGACACATGGAAAACAGGATGTATCTTTAGATGAGCTGGCAACTGCAATTTAACTGCCACTGGATTGATCATCTTGTCAACTTTGAATGGGCCTATAAATCGTGGCTGAAATTTGCGATTTCCTTTGAGGCGTAAATGACGAGTGGATAACCAAACTTTGTCTCCTTTCGAATAAATGGGGCTCTCTCTTCTTTTTCTATTAGCCTGAGTCTTATATGAGTCTTTTGCTTGAATGATGTTCTTTCTAGCCCTAACTAACGTGGTCTGCAAATCCCTCACCATCTCTTCTACTGCAGGCACTGAATCATCTTCTTTACCCAACATTACATTAGGATGTCTACCATAAAAGGGGGTGAACCCAGTGGTGGAATGAACAGCATTATTGTAAGCAAATTCAGCTGCCCACATCAACTCGGGCCATTCCTTCTCTTTATCGAATAAATTGAGTCTTAAATACTGTTCTAACTCTTGATTCACTCTCTCTGTTTGCCCATCGGTTTCAGGATGGTAACTGGTAGAGTAACGAGAATCAATTCCAAATCTTTTACTAAAGGCCTTTGAAAAGCGAGAAACAAATTGGGACCCCCTGTCTGAAACTAGAATTTTTGGGATACCATGGGCGCGTACTATGTGTTGTGTAAACAACTGTGCAACCTGTGGGGCTCGAGGGATTTCTTTCAAAGGAATGAAATGCGCCATTTTAGTGAAAGTGTCTACAAAAACTAGGATAGTGTTAAAACCTTGGCTACTAGGGAGGTCCACTATAAGATCCATAGTAACAGTATGCCAGGCATGGGGTGCAGTGGGCAAAGGTCTTAACAGACCTTGTGAAGCTGTTCTATTTGATTTCCCTCTTTGACATTTGTCACAAGTTGACACATATTGTCTTATCTGAGTTTTCATTTTTGGCCACCAAAATTCTCGTTGTATTAGATTTTGAGTCTTTTGAATTCCTTTGTGTCCAGCCAATTGATCGTCATGATAAGCCTGAAGAATTCTTTCTTGCAGCTCCACAGTCGGAACATACAGTGCACCTTTAAAGTATGGCAAACCTCTTTTGATTTCTCTTCCTTGGCCTTCTTTGGACCACTTCAGCATTCCTTCGAATGTTAAGTTTTCTTGAATTTCTTTGGTTAAATTTTCATACAATATGGCAGATATGAACTTCTCTTGTGGAATAATCAATTCTTTTTTTGGAGGCTCTTTAACTGCACCGGTATCAATTCGAGATAGAGCATCTGCCTTCCCATTTACTTTTCCTGGTCTGAAAGTGATAACAAAATCAAAGTCTGCAAAATATAGGGACCAACGCAGTTGTCTAGCTGTTAGAGCTCGAGCTGATTTTAAAAACTGTAAATTTCGGTGGTCCGTGTAAACGGTCACTTTATGCTTAGCTCCCAAAATGTAATGCCTCCACTCACAAAAAGTTTCTTTGACTGCCAATAGCTCCTTATCCGCAATTGAATAATTTATCTCTGGTGGTGTTAATGTTCGAGAGAAATAGGCCACTGGATGTAATTGACCTGTATCTTTATGACGCTGGGAAAGGATACCTCCTATGGCAACATCTGAAGCATCTGCCTCCACATAATATGGCTCATCTGGATTGGGGTGGAGCAAGATTGGAGCTGAGACGAAGGAATTCTTCAAAAAATTAAAAGCATTTTCAGCTTCTTTTGTCCACTCAAACTTCACTCCTTTCTTCAACAATCGAGTAATGGGTGTAGCTGTTTGAGAAAAATTGGATATGAATCTTCGATAAAAATTAGCGAACCCCAAGAAACTCTGGATTTCATTGACATTGCAAGGAGAAGGCCAATGTTGCACTGTCTTTATCTTGTCAGGATCCATGCTAACTCCTTCTGGTGACAAAATGAATCCTAAGAACTCAACTCGTTCCACATGAAATGCACACTTCTCCAATTTTACATAGAGATGGTTTTCTTGCAACCTTGTGAGGATGGATCGAACATGGGAAATGTGCTCCTGTAGATTGTCGGAAAAGATTAAAATGTCATCTATATAAACCACGGCAATCCGGTCGAGGAATTCTCGTAATATATCATTAACGAAATTCTGGAAGGCAGCGGGAGCATTGCATAACCCATAAGGCATCACTTGATATTCAAATAATCCGTATCGAGTCCGAAAAGCGGTTTTCCATTCATCCCCTGAAGCCACTCGAATCAAATGATATGCTCCTCGCAGGTCCAATTTGGTGTAGATTCTAGCATTCTTTACTTGATCTAATAAAACTGACACTAAAGGCAGTGGGTATCGATTCTTGATGGTAACCTGATTGAGGGCTCGATAATCAATGCAAGTTCGAAGACTCCTATCCTTCTTTGGTATGAATAATAGTGGGGATGACACTGGAGATTCAGAAGGACGAATAAAACCATTAGCAAGATATTGATCAAAATACTCCTTTAAATGTTGATTCTCTGCTTCGGTCAATGCGTATATTCTGCTACATGGCAATATCGCACCTGGCTCCAGTTCAATTTTGCAGTCGTAGGGTCGATGTGGTGGCAATTTCTCAGCCTCCTTTTCATCAAAAACGGCGACTAAATCCTCATATTCTTTTGGGATTTCTGCTGTCTTTACAGTAGTGCACAGATCATTGAAGAGTGTGATGATAAACAGGCCGCTTGGGACTTGGTGGACACTTCCACTCCATCATGAAAGCAATTCTCTTTGCAGTAAGAGGAATTCATCTTGATCGTTCTTTTGCTGCAATCAATCTGTGGATTATGTTCTGTAAGCCAGGGCAGACCCAAAATGAGTTGAAATTGTGGAGCATCTATCAAATTAAAGATTATCTGCTCCTGATGTCCACCAAAACCTTGCATCTGAATTGGTTCGGTCTCATGGGAAATGGGTCCTGAAGAAAGATTGGTTCCATCCACAGCTCTTACTACTTCCAAAGAAGATTCCTTGATAAATCGAATACCCATTTTACGAGCGTATTTGATATCACAGAAGTTGCCCGTAGCTCCAGAGTCTATCATAACTGAGATCCCTTGAATTTACTTCTCAAGGGTCTTAACTGATACTGTTTGTACCAAATGTGGCGCTGCGGTTTGTAAGGTATTCGCCACTCGTTGATCTAAAGGAGTTGTCTTGGGTTCTGCTTTCATCAGGGCAACTCCCTCTACTGATGAAGCTGGCCTTTTCCCGACTGAAGAGCTTTGGGTTTCTTGGGACAGTTTTTAACAAAATGCTCAGATGCACCGCAATATAAACATAGTTGATTCACTCTTCTTTTCTCTTTTTCTTCCTTAGATAAAGGACCTCAGATGGAACCAATTTGCATTGGCTCTTCTATCGTTATCCCTTCTCCGGCTCTCGTATGATCATTTCTTACATGATCAATTCTCAGGGGAAATGATCGATACTCTCTTCTCTTTTCTGCTCTTCGTTCAGTTAACCGGTGGTCAATCTGTAACACAAGATCAATTAACTCCGAAATTTCGGTGGGTCTATTTGGAACTTGTGCTAAGGCATCTTTCAATTCATCTCTCAGTCCACGATAAAATATGGCGGCTCTTTTTGACTCCGGCCAGGCAGTCTCTACAATGAGTTTATTGAAATGAGCCAGATAGGCTACTAGATCTTTATTACCTTGCCTGATTTCCAGTAGTTCATTGTCAGTGGCTTGAGCTGCAGTTCGCCGATCAAATATTCTTAAGAACTCTTCCTTGAAATTTTGGAAATTATATAAAACAGGATCATTTCTGGAAATTATTGGCATGGACCATGCGGCCGCATCTCCTGTCAGATAAGACAATATAAATGCCACTTTGGACTGGTCTTCGGAAAATATGACTGGTCTACATAAAAAATGCAATGAGCATTGGGTCAGAAAAATCTGCGCCTTATTTGGATCCCCACCGAATCGCTCGGGTTGAGCCAAAGGAATAATAGGGGAAACCGCATGAATTACTTGAGTGGATATACCTGCAGACTGTGAAGGGCTAGGGATTTGTGAAAACACAGATTCATTTGATTTAGCGGTGTTCCCTAACTCATTTATTCACTGTTTTATTTGGACTGTTTCTTCTATGGTGTTATTTAATTGTTTCTGTAACCCTTCCAAAACTGTGGCTAATGCTTTTATATCAATTCCTTCTGCCATTCTGCTCAGGAGGAAATCTGTTTTTTCCCTAAATTTAGGGTGATGGCACTTCAATCTGTCAGGATACTTCAATTCGATTTCCTCAGAAGCAGAAGATAACTCCTCAGTCCCGACCCGAGCTACTCACAACGAATATTAATCCTTCATGCTGAGTACCCCGGAGGGGGAAAGGGGAATGGGATGGTAGAGAGACTGCCACAGAGATGATGAACGCCAGTACTCAGTCTGCCTCTTCACATCTAAGATTGGATACAGCACCTGCAAGAGTCACAGTCGCAATTACTAGGGACATACAACATCAGTTTTTCACTTTCTACTCTCAACACTGAATTCTCTTTAATTCTATTATTTCTTCACTCACCCTGAGTTCTCTGTAGCCTTGCTTCTCTCTATAAATGATAGCTCTTCTTAAAAAAATGATTATTACTGATTCTGGAAGAACTTCTCAACCTTTGTTAGAGATTGGTTTTATGTTGCTATATATATATATATAGTTGGTGATAATGCGTTCTTCAAATCAGCTGATGTTATTTAATTTCTCCTGTCTTATTGTGACTTCTGTCAATACTTGTATTTGTAAATGCTTGTTTATTAAAGTTCGTTTCTCCTTTCTTACTTCGACATTTGTTGATAACTTGTATTTGTAAATGCTTGTTTATTACAGTTAGTTTCTCCTCCCTTACTTCGACATCTGTCGATAACTTGTAGTTGTAAATGCTTGTTTATTTAAGTTCGTTTCTCTTTTAAACTCTATTTTGGTTTATTACCATTGAATTTGTAAATGCTTATTTGTTAACAGTTCGTTTCTCCTTTAAACTTGGCCTTTGTTTATAACCTTGACATTTGTAGATACTTGCTCTTTTAAAGTTCGTTTTTTCTTTGACTTTAATATCTTAAACAAGAACCTTGTAAACATAAGGTTAATTCATACATTAACTCTGTAGCCTTGCTGACTTCCACGGGAACGGTCTACTATCAAACTCTTCGAATAAACCTTGACAATATTTATCCGTTTTCTGTAATATAATCTTCAAATGTAATTTTACCTCACAGGAGTTTCTGTTCTGAAGCGCGCTCTCTCTCCACACAGCTAATTCCTGTCAGACCTCAGTTGAAGTGCAAGGCTTCCAGCTGGAGAGCTCGTAACCTAGCAACCAACCGATTGCAAGACTAGAACTGTAACTAACCTTCAGGACTCACAGCGGCCATCTTGGATCTTCTCTTCTTGATTCTTCCTTTGAAATAAGCGCAAGATTACTCTGCAAACCTTCTTCCAGTTTGGGCTTTGCTGTCTCCACTGAGGATATCTCTTTGCTTTTCTCATGCACTTCTTTGATTTGACTTGGCAAGTTTGTGTGGTCATGACAGCAGGCATGTTTTTGGATCATTTTTTAATCCTGAGAGTTCCCCAAATTTATCAAGGTGATGTATTGCCTCACAGGCCCTTGCAGAGCCACTGGCCAAATACAGGAGGAGGTCGTCCGCATAAAGATAGATAACGTGTGTGCCCATCCAGTGTTATTCCACTGTCCCTCCCTTTCACCCAGAATAGTTCCGCTGGTGGTTCGATGACCAGTGCAAATTATAAGGGTGACAGCGGGCACCTCTGCCGTGTACCTCAAGAGACATCATAGGCATTAGAGATGATATTACTGGTCTTGACTCATGCAGTCAGCCTTAAGTAAAGGAGGATCACCCATTTAATCCATTGCTCCCCCATTCCTATCTTGTGCATCACCTTCACCAGGAAGTCCCATCATACAGAGTCAAAAGTCTTTTCAGGGTCTACTGACGTGAACATCATATCTGGGGAGCCCTGGACATCAAGGTGGAAGAGGATAGGGTAAAGCCTCTTGAGGCTAAGTGAGGTGCAGAGGTGCAGAATGAAGCCATTCCGATCTTTATGCACTGTATATGAGGGAGAAGTCTGGTTGCCAGTATTTTTCTCAGGATCTTCAGCTCTGTGTTGAGCATAGACAGGGGGTGTAATGCAATAAATGGGGTGCCAGGGACCGTGGTCTTGGGGAGTGGGATGGCCGTTGTGCTCCACATCGTGGCCAGGAGGCAGCCCTCCCTCAGTGATGCAGTGTATAGTATTTCTAGTCTATCTGCAAAGGCCTTATAGAACTCTACCAGAAGCCTGTCTGGGTCAGAGGTTTTGCACGTGCCCAAGATCTTATTGGCCTGTCTAATCTCCTGAACAGTCACAGGGCCTTCAATGCTCTTATGAGCGTCATGTGTCAATGTGGTGAGAGTGAGATGGTCCAAGAACTTGTCTTTAATGCCATCTATGAGAGCTCCAGTCTACTGTATAGTGTTTCATAGTAATTCCGAAACATCTCTTTTTTGTCTTGGGGAGTAAACATGTCTCCCCATGGCTGATGTCAGGTATGTGATCAGGGAATCTGGTAACTCAGGGCAAATAAGCCATGCCGGTAGCACCATGTAAGGAAATGCCTCCTTGGCATGGTTACCCCCTGACTTTTTGCCTTTGCTGATGCTAAGTTATGATTTGAAAGTGTGCTGGGACCCTGCTAACCAGGCCCCAGCACCAGTGTTCTTTCCCTAAACTGTACCTTTGTCTCCACAATTGGCACAACCCTGCCAACTTGCCCTTTGTGTCATGAGTCTTGTCTATATAGGTCTTGTAGTCATGGCAACGTAACTTTTCTAGTATGACGTTGTATTGTTCTTTTGTGTCTATCAAAAGCCTGTGGGTAGCCGGGCCAGCCCCAAGGAGTTGTCTATATTGTGTAGTGTGGCTTCTAGATCGTCTAATTCTGCATTAGGTTCTATGCTAACGCCCACAGACTGCCCCATACAGTGACCGCTGACAACTACCTTAAAGGCTACCCATTCAATAGGTGTAGCTGGTGCTGTACCCTGATTGGCATCAAAATACTCTGCGATAGCAGCATACAGTGTTTCCCTATATCAAGAGTCTTCCTGAGCCATCGGCTCAGGGTGCCATGTGGGATCTCCTGCCTATTATCTATGGGTCTAAGCCCCAGAAGTAAGGGGCTGTGGTCAGATAGAGTCTGTCCCAAATAATCTGTGAAACTAGCATACTGGCACAATCTAGTAGAACAGAGGAATGTGTCTAGGCTGGTGTGGAGGGAATACAGGAGAGAGTAGAAAGAGTAATCTTGTTCCTCCCATTTGCGTGCGCCAAACATCTAATAGTTCCCAGTGTTGTATCCACTCCTTGAAGCCTGTTGCTATCTTGTGGGTGGGGGCCCACGGTAGAGGTGGCATAGAACGATCCAAGAGTACTTCAGTAACACAGTTAAAATACCATTAACAGGTCACCCCCCCCATCAGTAATCCCAGCGTGGCTAACTACAACTGGAAAAAAGCCAGTTGGTCCTGGCTAGGTGCGAATATGCTCCCTAGAGTCACTTCTCTAACATCCATTCTGCCCCTTACCCAAACATATTGTCCCTCCTTGTCAGCCGGAGAATGCAGAAGTTCAAAAGTGGTCCCCGTTTTAACCCAAACCAATGAACCTCATGCATAGACAGAGTAAGTGGGGGTGTAGAGCTGGCCTTGCCATTTGTGGCATAAACGCTCCGCTTTAACCCCGGTAAGATAGGTCTCTTGGACCCTGTGATTCAGGTACCTATGGATGTTGTGTCCTTTGGTACACGTCTCCATTCCTCAGACATTCCCAGTCATACATAGATATCCTGTGTGTCTGTTGGCCATGGTGAGAGTTCAAGCATGAAAGAAATTCACGCACTACCCTGTGCAGACCGCAACTGTACCCCCCATTGTTCCCAATACAAACCCCTAAGAGACAGATAATAACAAACTTCCCATTGGTGAACTCCCCATTACCAGGGCCACAAAGCAAAGGCCGGCCGCCCAAAATTATGGTAACCAACACAATGAGTCACAGACAAAGCTCCACGAGACTTCCAAGAACAGCCAAGTGGAAGGGTGCTGGCAAATACGAAGCACAGTGTGGACGTCCACTCTGGCCCAGTAATGTCATGCTCACTGGCCGTCCAAAGTTGTTTTGTTGGTAGCCTTGAAGGCCCAGCCCACCCATTCAATGGTTCCGGCTTCCGGCATCTGGTGCACTTGGTCTGCAAAACATCTTGCAGGTGTGGGAGTTTTCCTCAATATGATAGACTCCGACGGTGTCCGCGAATCCGCAAACACCCAGTACCCCATCAGTGGTAGAAACATAGGCCAGCCCTAGCTCAATAGGTCAGGGTAGCTAGTTCGGCCAAGGGTTAAGCAAAGTCATTGACCGTTAGTGGGGTCACTAGTGGAGAGTCTCCTCAGAATCCCTGCCAGTCCCCCAGCTGCACATTCAATAGCGATAAAAGGTGCTAGGTGGTTTGAGGCAACCTCTATTTTCATCCATTGTTCAAGATATGTTACCATATCATCACCTTCAGTGCCTTCCGGGAGGCCCACAATACAGATGTTGTTCCGTCGACTGCGGCCCTCAGTGTCTTCGGCTCGATTTTCCAATGTGTGTACTGTCTGACAGGGCCTTGATCTGCCATTCTATATTCAGCTGTGTTGGGTGCAGTTCCTCGATCCCTGATTGCACACTTTTCACCCTATGTGTGAGCTTGCGAAGCTCTCCCCTCGACAGTCCCAATCCCACGAGCCTGCGCATACCTCTTGTTGGAGGGCAGTCTTTATGTCAGCAATAGCGACCAGTATTTTATCATATTGCTGCTGCATTGGGGAGGCAGTTTACTCAAGATCCCCAGGTTCTCCCCTCACGGGTGGTGCATTGTCTATCGCCTTCAGTTGGGCTCCTGCTTGTTTGGGTCTGAGCTTACCCGTGTCCTGTTCATGGTGCGGCAGTCGGGAGGCAGGGATGCCCTCTCCAGAAATGTGAGTGATGTGAGTCAGCCTAGTGTTGTGGCTGGGGAGTACGTAGTTAGGCTGCCAAGCCAGGACAGAGTCCATCACTTCAACCCAGTTTACTCATCTGGTACTCTAGATGTGGAGAAGGTGCTGGTCTGATCCCCGGGTCTCCCTGGCACCTGAGTCTTGCCACTAAGTGGGCCGCAAGATCGGGGGTCCCCACTGTTGGTCAGGAGTTGCCAGTACCCCCACCAAGTTCATTCTGTCAGCCCTGGTCGCCTCCTGACTTGTGTCCTTGTCGAGCCAGTCCGGGCCTCCACTAGCCAGCTCTTATAAGGAACCGGGTCACATTAAATTTTCGCTGCTGCTAGCCCACGCAATTCACATCGGGGCTGACCTACTAGCAGCCAGTCAAATATGGGCTCAGGGGTTCTTTCCACTGCAGCACTTCAGGGGTCTGTGGTAAAGGCGGCAGGAACAGTTCTGTATGACCCCACGCTAAGCCGGGCATAGCAGCAGTATGTTCTGAGGAGGACAAGTCAACGTTCTCCACGCTTTAAATGAAGGTCCCGCATCCACCAGCCATGAATCAAGGTATTAAGAGAGGGGGCTACCCCCTATGTCCGATCATAATCACCCCCTCACCACTCTTCAGGAAACGTCACTTGCTCAGTGGGTGGGGCCACAAGATGGGTCAGTAGCCACCAAGCCCCATCACCTGTGTCTCAGCTGCACTGCCCAGTCTCAGTACAAAAGCAGTCGGGAGCCCAGATCTGTATCAGAAAATAGGCAGCTTGGAAGGGGCCCCTCTGTCTAGGGGGATCTTCCCTCTGGGGGCCTCTGAGGAAGGCCTGCAGCATTAGGCGAACCGCACAGGCAAGCAAGGCCGCACCTCGGGGATCTGCAGCTGCAAGTCCGCATTCAGTCGCACTCCGCCGTGCACCACTCCATCAATCACCACAGCTACAGCTTGCCGGCATCTACGGGACCAAACAAGTCTGGTCCATCTGGAGTGACGCACCTCAGGCCTGCCAGCTTGCCCCCACTCTTCCGTTGATCTTGCAGGCCCTCCTCTCACGGCAGGCCCGACCTAGGCTGCCACGTCAGTCCAGGCCTCAGGCCTCTCCAGGTATCGTTTCCTTGCGCCCAAGTCTGGTCTCACGCACCTGGCTCAGCAGCTCACAGCATCCGCAATATTCCTCAAGCTATGCCAGGGTCGGATGGGCCCCCACAGTTATGGGTATTCAGGATAAGAGCCTGGGCCAGAGCGGAGCGATGCTTTCATGCGTTCACCATCTTAGCCGACTAGCCACACACCCCAAGGTGCATTCACAGTAGACTAGTGATTTAATGTGATGTGGTACAGCCATTTTAATATAAGTATAATCAGTTATTTTGATTCCATGTGTTTCCATATGATGTTAAGAAATAGTTTTTATTGAAACAATAATGAATTTCTTTATGAAAATGATTTAAACGGCATATGCCAATATTAAAAATTTGTAGTTCCCCATCATACATATTGACATTATTTGACGTTATTTTACTGTTGCGATTTACTGTAACATTAAATTAGATGAGATTTATTAATGTTTACTTTATGTTTGAAACATTTATATGTATTTGCTTAACTTGGATAGAGTGTGCTATTTTAATTATGCTTTATTTAGGTTTTGTTAAAGGCCTGCTAGGCCCCAGTCTCATAGAATGTGAGAAAGCTGTTTTGTTTTGCTAACGTGTCATTTCTTTGCAGATGTCGTTCCCATAACACATTAGTTTGGAAATAGATCTGCTACTGTTTTACTCATAGAGAGCCAGCGAAAGTAACCTTGAAAATGGTACATCGAGAAACAAGGAATGTAAACATGGACCCAATTCTAAATTTGTTGCAAAGTTGTACAAGAGAGCAAAGATGGATGCCTTCCTATGATGGATTTGGGAACTTTTCCTGATGTTACAGATACATGTCACATGATGTGCTATGATTGGACAATAAACATCTTTTGATTCATATGGCATTACAGATGGACAAATCACCATTCACTTTGGACTTTAACTTACCATTTCCAGTTGGATTTGAGACCCTACTTTTCCTTGGAGTTTGAGAGGTACAGACCTCTTTGCTTTTGCCCTGCACTTTCCCAAATGATAATAGAGAAGACTTACATTTTCCCCTCACCCAGTGAGAAGACTCTTAGCCGAGCTTCTGAGATGCTGACACTTCTCTTTTTACATACTTTTTGCCAAACTAAGTTAGCTTCATTTTGCCCCAGATGTCATTTTTCCAAATTCTTTTTGTCCTTTTTTTTCTTTTTACCTTTTGTCTCCATGTTTTGTAGCCCAGAACATGTCAATTGGTGACTTTCTAATTTAGGGACTTCCTTTTGTTTAGTTAGCTAACTCAGACAACTCTTAGCTTACCTTCATGTTCAAGAGAGTTGGTCAGCATCTGTTTTCTGAACATCAAGCTCTTATTCTGTTATTCTGCAATGCTCTTATTGAGTGTTTAGTATGTTTAATGTTAGTGCACCTAAACTTTTTCCGTTGTTTGGGCCATCCTCTGGCAATATTATATCTTTATAGTTTGGTTTTGAGAGTCATCCATAATAACTTGTGTATACGTTTGTAATAAAACCCTTTAACTTTATTTCGGACTTGGGTTTTCCTTGCATGGCCAAATTGGTCATACTGTAAATTTAAATGTTGGTTAAATTGTGATGTTAACTTTCTCTTACTCCTTAGCTAGGGTGAAAAGATCTGTCAACCTTGTTTAGTGCATACCTGAAATGCTCCAGTACCCTAAACAACTCACAGGACTGGGTGCAATGTATTTAAAAAGTAGGACATGTACTTTCAGGTTTCCCATGTCCTAATAGAGAGAAACTCTTGAATTTTTTTTTCACTATTGCGAGACCTACCTCTCCCATCAGATAACACTGGAGTTATCTTATTACATTTAATAAGGATATCTTCACAATGGAAGCAAATAAACAGTTCATGTTTTGGTGTCTTTGGAATTGTAATGAAAAATCCTGTTTTATGGTAAAGCCAGCTTTTGAATTACAATTTAGAAAATGCCACTTTTAGAAAATTAATAAATGATATACAAAAAAGGACAACCCAATATGCCGTTGTAGGCTTGGGTACAAATATTGAACAAATAAAAATGCCAACAAGGGACTTATTTAAACTTAAATACTTATATATCTAAATAATTGCGAGCTCTTAGATGTCCAAGCATAACATCTCAGAGGAATCAAACATACTATTTGATAGATTAAATCAATCAAACCAATTGACACAGCAGGTGTAGAAATTGTATAAACTTGTATTTCAAAAACAAAGCAATATCATAATATTGGAGTTTTATGGGTTCGCAAACTTAAATCTCAGTAATACATGGACATTGAATGGTTTGGTCAAGATCATCACCACCATATGTCAATGTATCCAATACCTACTCAAAATTCTTGCATGGATCTGTCCCAATCACAACAGAGATCCAAATCTCGCAAACAGAGACAAAATAGAAGTAACGAGTTGGGTTATATGTCGATGTTTTTGTCATGGCTGTAACCATTGATGAGACCATGGAAGTGAGCCCACAGGTCCCTTAACGCCTGCCCTGACCCAGGCATAAAAAAACGGCGCACATGAGGCTGTGCGCTGTTTTTTAAGGCCCGTCCTCTCCTGTGCGTTAAAATGACGCAGGAGTATAAATGAGGCGCACTCGCCTTAGAGTCATTTTTTGGGCGGGAACGTCTACCTTGCATGTCATTAACGCAAGGCAGTTTCCTGCATCCAAAAAATGACTCACATTGAGGAATTTTGATGTCTGCGGGCTCGGGCATCAAAGTTTAAATATGGTGCACGGTTTGCACCGAATGTGCGTCAAACTTTTTGACGCACGTTCGGCGTAAACAGAGTATCAATATGCCCCTGGGTCTATGTGTACTCCTCCTACACAGCCACACACACTAGAGAGCTTATGTGTGCCTGGATGGACCATCACTGGCAGGATGGGAGGGCGGAGCTAGGCACAGCCGCACTTACACCTGGATAGGCTTATCCTGCCTTCACACAAAATATTGCATACTCCCTGTAGTTAGTCTGGAGCCAGGGCAAGGAAGGCAGGAAACCTGGGCACTTTAGAGGGAATGCTCCTAACGTTTCTCCCACTTCAAAGAAGGCATCAGGTATAAATATTATACCCCAGAAACCAACTCTTCAATACACTTCTGGACCTGTGGAAGACTCTGCCAGGAAGGATTGCTGTGCTGAGCAAAAGGACTGCCACTCTGCTGGAGTGCTGCCCTGAAGGACAGCTGCCTTGCTGTGTAGACCTCCTGCCCTGCTGCCCACTTGCCTGGGTGAGAAGGACCCAGGACCACCAGAGAAAGCACTGCTGAAAGAACTCTCCCAATGCAAAGACTTTACATCAGATTCACAGCTCGCAATCTCATCAGAACGGCTGCTGTGCGACGCATCCTCAATGGGGTACCTCGCATTGCAAGCACATCGTCGATGGCAGCCTCGACCACGAAGCAGGACTTGGCATCTCAAGCCCTGCAGCTTCGTTGGCCAGGACGCTATCCATCCTTGATGCAGGACTTCACATTTTAACCCTTGCAACTCCCCGGAAATGACACTGTATGCCGCATCTCTGACCTCAACATCACATCGCCATGGCTGCGCAACGCATCATTAACACCATTGACATTGGTAACACTCCGCTGCCAGGATTTCAGGTACTGTTGTTCAGCAGGCCTAAGTGGGCCCCTGTAGCTGGCCTGTACTCCATCATGGTCAGCCTGATCTTGAGACTTTGTCCTGGTCTGGCACAACCAGATAATCACAGGTGGTGCTTTGTGCTTTTTGGTGCTAGTTTCACCTAAATCTTTAAAATTGCCTATCTCCAGTTCTACAATTTGACTTTTTTATCATTTTGGTCTTGTTTTATTTATTAAAACGTACTCCAGTTTTCTAATATGGTGTGGCGTGGTGTGGTGTGTTTTGGTTTCACCTTATTACTGCTTGATGTGCTGCATCAATACTTTACACATTGCCTCTAGGTTAAGCCTGACTGCTTTGTGCCAAGCTACCAGAGGATTCAGCACAGGCTAATTTGGAGTTTCCTTGTGACTTCACTTAACAAGGATTGTAGTTGGTGCTTGGATAGGGCTTTGCCCTCCTCAATCAGGAACCCAATAGCTTAAATAAGGTATGCCAAGTGACATGGATTGGAGGGTACCCAGTTTTTACTCAAGACTAACAAGTCTTCTGCATGTAATAATGGATCTAGTAGTTTGAACAAGGGTATTTTGGTAGGAAATTCCTGCACAGTGGGTTCTTGTGTGACGTTGGTATTGAAACAGAAAACTGTGATGTTGCAGAGGACTCTGTAGCTTCAAAAGTACAAAAGACATGCAGAAATAGACTTCCGCCAATGAAGTACGAAAGTTTTGTATAATTTATTGTTATTTCCATTTTTTTTCATTATGTTGCTAAGGGGATAAATGTGTTAATTTTACTGGTGGGTACAGCTTTAATTGTATGTTTGCTCTTCTTTATGTTTGAGTGCTGTTCTATACCACTGTTACTGGAATGTTGCAGCAACCAGTGGATCAGCTTGTGATAACACTGGGGTGTACTGTACTGCTGCTAATAAACTTAGATTTTCCTTTTATCCATTGATTTTCATCCTTTCAGGTGGTATGATTATGAGTGATGCAAGCCTAGAGCATAGTGTTCTGGTTTGTATTGCTTGATTTTAACTGGTATATATAGCAGACCTTTTTCTTGGGATGCTCACTTGACAATGCAGAGTGCCTTAAACATTTCCCTTCTAGCCTTAGGTAGCAGGTGGAGAGACTCCAGGACTGGAGTCATGCATTCTCTTGGGTGAAGAGGAGAAGATGCCTTGCAGCAGCATTCTGGATAAGTTGTATCTTGCAAATATGGATGTGCGTTCGCCAAGGTATAGGTTGGTTGCGAGGGTGTGGATGGATTTTAATTTATTTTGGGGTGCAAGGTTTGGCAAGGTGGGACGTAGTGCTTTTATTGTGTAGAAAGCAATATTTGTGACGTTGTTGGCATGCAGTATCAAGGATATGTCTGAATCCATGCCTACTCCTAGGTTTCTAACTTCTCTTGATGTTTTTGGAGGGGCTTCAAGCTCCTTAGGACATATGGCAGTAGGCTGGTAGGTTTGCTATTGTCCACATGTCATAATGTCTGTCTTTACATTATTGAGCTTTATATGGTTATTCAATCTCCATATATTTGTGGCACAAAGGCAATCATCGAGTTTTGACTTGTAAAAGTCTGCAGGGGTATCCATTTTGTAAATGATTTGGGTGTCATCTACATAGTTGTAACTAGTGATGTTGTATGTTTTGATCAGATTTTGGTAAGTGGGTAGGTAGATGTTGAATAATAGAGAGGATATTATGGAACTGTGAGGAACACCAGTGTTGTGTGCAAGGAATGATCTGAAAGGGGGTAGATAGACTACACTATGGCCCTCATTACGACTTTGGCGGTCTTTCTAAAAGACAGCCGAAGCCGCGGGCGCCTCTATACCGCCAGTGCTGGCGGTATTTGTGGCTCCCTATTATGACTTTTCCACTGGGCCAGCGGACGGAAATAGCGTTTCCGTCCGCTGGCCCAGGGGAAAAGTCACATCAACATTGCAGCCGGCTCATAATAGAGCCGGCGGCAATGTTGATGTGCAGCGGGTGCAGCAGCACCCATCACGCATTTCAGTGCCTGAAATTTGGGCAGTGAAATGCGCGATGGGGCTGTGCCTGGGGGCCCCTGCACTGCCCATGCCAAGTGCATGGGCAGTGCAGGGGCCCCCAGGGGCACCCCGAGTCCCCCTTACCGCCAGCATTTCAGACAGGCTGCGGTTGGGGATTATGATGGAGGGGCCGGCGTTATGGCCATGGGTAATGCGCCACAGTCATAATACACTGGCGGTACACCGCCAGCCTGTTGGCGGTGTTACCGCCAGCTTACCGCCGGCCGCCAGGGTCATAATGAGGCCCTATGTCTATGAGATGAGAAGAAATCCATTTTAAAGCGTTTTCACAGATTCTGATATTGTGAAGTCTTTACATTAGTGTGTCTGTGCCTCTGCCTGATATGAAACCATGCTGTTGGTAGATTTTCAATGCTTGTTTTGTTTTGTTGTGTTGTATGAAAAGCATCAATCTTGAGGAAGCTGACTTTTGGTTTAAATGCATGTGAACTTCCTTGTGCATCCAGCAATCTTCAGGTAACTATAAAAATGTCGAGATAACTCTGGTGATTATTGTTCCTTGTGGTGAGATATCAGAATTTTGTCTAGGGGCAGTTTTTGCTCATCACAAGGGGAGCAGAGGGTTAATTTGCCTGCTGCAAAGAACGTGTACCATGCAGATCACAGAACTGAGTTTAAGTGAACTTTGAGTAGCGCTATAAAAAAATGAAATGTATGTCAAAGAGAGGCTATGGGGACATGAGGTGCACTGCTGGAGAGTGGTAGTGAGGGAATTCATGGAGAAGTAGGTCATGGGGGGCACCAAAAAAAGATTATTGCACCGGGCACCACCCAGAGCTACAGCCTGCTCTTGTCAATATAAAATAAAACAATGGCTAGATCTGAGAATATGTTATGGTCTCAAAAAGCTCACATTGCCATATGAGTCCCTGGCACTGAAGGCAACTGCTTTGTGTGTGGAAGAGCTTCTTGTGAAAGACCAGAATGCCATCACTCACAGTGGTTGGCCTTTGGTGGCTGATGTGGACAGGCCCGCTGGTCCACTGTTGCATGCTCTGTGCTGTAGTGAAAACAATAACAGACCAATGGAAATAAATGGCTGGCTGAAAACCACTTTATGTATATTATACATGTAATTTAGGTAAAGTGAAAAGGTCTTGGCTAACACCAGATAGGGTGGCCAATGTCTGTAAATTACTCGGACGGTCTGTAATGTCAGTCGGATGTTCGTTGTCTATTATTGATCTGATAGCAGACAGCATTTGTCCCTAATTTCAATACTGTTACTTTTTACAGCTCTCTGGTTCATCATGCAGCTGACAGTTACGTGATGCAGGCATCAGAACTGGCTATCAGTACAGCGTCAAAGATCAATGAGCACTTAACGGAACAGATAAATATTTTAACAAAACACAGTAATATTGAAAGGCATTTGAAAAGCACTAGCTTGTTGCTTGTACGGCCTTTTTCTGGCTTTAATTATGGTTTTACAATTTACTTTTTTACTATTTTCCTGTTAAATAATATGGCACTATAACTTTTACTAATATAGATTGTCATCTAACTTTAGCACCTTGATGTTTCAATTATTATTGTTTGAGGTGGATAAATGTTGGATTGATGAATGGATGGATGAACAGAGGGACAGATAGATGAGCATGTTATGAACTGATAAATGTTTGGAGAGTTTGGGCATGAATGGAGAATGTGTAATTGGGAGGATAGCTAAATAATTGGTTGCATTGGTCGGGAGCATGGATTTCTCAGTAGATGGATCTTAATGAATGGATGGTAGGTAGATGAATCGATGGACATGGGTGCCTCCATAGATGCTTAGACAGATGGTCGGATGGATGGATGGATGGATGACTGGATGGGACAGGTGCTTGGGTGGATGGATGAATGAATATGGGTAAACGGAAGAATCTTTGTGGGTGTGTGGATCAATGGGTGGATGTGTGGCACTTGGTTGGTGCAAAGGTGGATAGATGGAAGAATGGATGGAAGGGTGGGTGCTTGGATGATGGACAGATCAGGGTGGATGGATCTGGGCTTAGTGGATGAATCCTGCAGGGTGCATGGATGGATAGATGGATGAACGATGGGTGTTTGGATGGATGGATGGATGGACGGATGGATGAGTGCTTGGATGGATGGATCTGTGTAAATGAATGGATCTTTTTGGTTGGATAGCTGGATGGACAGATAGGTGAATCCTGTTGGATGCATGGATGGATATACAGAAGGATGGATGAATAAGTCCTTGGATGGATGGATAGACCTGGGTTAAAGGGTGTATCTTTTGATGGGTGAATGCATTGATCTTTCTGGGTACATGGATAGATAGATCAATGAATAAATGGACAATGGGTGCTTGGATGAATGGACCAATAGTTGCATGGATGCATCTTGAGAGTGCATAGATAGATGATAGAGCAGGGTGGACAGATGGATCTTGGTGAGTGGGTAGATCTGGGGGGATGGATGGGTGTATCCTGGTGGATGCATGGATGGATAGATGGACGACTGGATAGATGTGAACAAACTCTGCATGAATACTGTCCACATGCTGAACAATATAGTAATATATTGTTCAGCAATATATTGAGAATATATTAATAACCCTTCAGCGAACTGTGGTGTTAGATGAGCTGCAGCTTTCTGTAGCAGACTGAGGTTGAGGGTTTCTGGCTTGGACTTTGATTTAAAGAAGCTGCTGCTACCTATAGGAAAGCCTGTGCCCAGCACACAAAGTTGTTTCAGAGCATTGGAGGCCTTCATTCAGACACACAAATATGTTTTTACGCTTTTGTGATACAATCCAAGTGAGCATCTGACAGTGGTACGGTGAAACTGCAACGCTGCCACATTGTTAAAGCATTAAATGAGTTGTTTGCCTAATGTGACACAACTGAAATAGGCCCACTTCTCTTCCTTGTAAAAAATACTCTTATTCCTGGCTCTGCAATATTTCAGCTTCATCGAATAAGAAGGTAGACTTTAGCTAAGACCCTATTGGCACTGAACGGCCAGTAAATGCTTTATAAAAACTCAAATTAGCAACGGGGAAGTGAATGCCACCATTAACTGAGGCCACAGTTTGTATGTTGACCTTGGATTGGCTTATGTGTCGGCCAGCAAATCCTAGTGTATGCTAAACAGTATGCTCTCTGTCGAACGACCTTATACGTGCACAAGAGTTATTTAGTATTGGCTTCCTAGACTGACCTTGGGCAATTGATTACCTAGTTTCCTGGGATGCATGGCACTTGTTTTTGATCTTTGTTCTTCCAAAGAGCCAATCAACCTATGCAGTGATGACTGGACCTACGCCCCAACCTAGGTCTTCCCTGCACAGGCCAATGGGCAAGTGGTACGAGCGACCCAGCTCCTGCCCTCCCCCACAAGCACAACCACCAATGCACTGCCAGAGTTTGCCAAAGTGTGACATTTAGAATTTGGCGCCAAGGGAAGAAGTCTGCATTGTGAAGAGAGTACACATGTCACCTATTGTGCATGACAGGGACTGGCTGCCAGTTCAGAAGAGGATTAATTTAAGGCACCGGCACTAGAGCACCTGCATGCTTGTGAACAGACTGGAGATGTAAAATCTATTCTCAGAAGGCAAGACTCCCCATCCATGCCTGGATGCCAAACAATTCTGAAAACATTATGAACAATGCTGACCATTACTGTCATTACAGTTGTGATCTCTCTAGTGTGTGTAGAGAGTAAAGTCTTTGTTGAGATGGTAAAGTTGTTTATGAAAGTTAGTTAGGCTTAAGGAAATTTTTCAACAAAAACATGCACATACGATTAATTCATGATATGCTTTAGGGTTCTGAAAAAGTGAAATCTGGACATAAACTGGGAGTAATTTGGAGGGCGTAGCATCAAGGAAAGAGAATGTGAACTTCTTCAAGTATTATCATTCATAGTAAATGGGGTAGTTTCATCTGACAACTGTCCCTTATGCCAGCTGTCAAAGTTTACTTAGCGTGCATGTTTTTGCTATTTTTTAAATCTTTATATAAGTCGAGTTACATGTGAATTTTTTATAACAACTGCTATGTATCATACACGCCAAAGACCATTAAGCCTTTTTTCAGTTTTGCTTGTATCAACTGTCTGTTTGTTAACCTTCGAATTATTGAACCTACACTTGACCTTTTCTAATGTTTCTAAAATTGTAATGTTGCCCTGAATTTTGACCCTTTGTCCTGAATTTTTACAATCACTGTCTAAAATGTGCCTCAGTGCCAGGTGGTCACCCTAACACTAGACCTACAAAGAGCCTTGCAACTGGTAGATTTTGCAGGTGGGTTGCAACTTTGGCAGTCTGCCACTGAACTTTAAAGAAGCCCAAAGGTGAAACATGTGATCACCTCTAGCTTCTTACTTCATCAGACAATGTGCACTCACTCCCTGGTCGCCTTGCCCATGCTGCTGCTCCTCCGAAACTAAGCTTTTTCTGACGTTTCTACCTATCCCACAATATCCTATTAGCGTCCGTCCTTGTAAACTCTTGGCCCCCTGGGCTTTCGGTTACCCGTGGACATATCGTGTCATATGTGTATATGTTGTTTCTGTGCTTGGCATGTTCGTGGGTCATTGCATGGCTCCTGGGTGAGTTGTTATACTAGATATCTATGAATCCCTGCTCTCATCCTATCACACTTATCTACCCATCATCATATGTCCTGTCTCTATCAAACTATCCTCCATTCCCACTCTGACTCATCCCAAATCCTTTCTACTACTTTTATCTCCTAAATAACTCTGCCTAAGCTCTTCCCTCCGCTTCCACATCTAACTCACCAAACCTCACTCTACTACCGTGACCTCCCACACAACCCTACTAAATTCTCCCTCATTTATCTCACCCTGCTACTGTGATCTCCCTAACCCTTCTACAGACTCTTCCCTCCTACATCCCCCTTTACTCATCCCAAGCCTTTGGGTTGAGTAAATGAAGGATATACTCACAATGAACACTTCTGGATTTCTTTCCTGCTCCACCCCTCCATTACTCCAGTCAATCTAACTAACAAACTCTCATATGCGCGGCTCAAATTAACTCATAATGATACTAAAACTGTACTCATTTTTCCCGATACTAATCCATCACTAATTCTTGTTTGGTTCCAGAGTAGCGTGCTACTCACCGAAAAGCGCTTCGACGCCTCGTCAGGGGTAATAAGCGCTATATAAATACTATTACAGTACAGTACAGTACAGTACAGTATCTGTCTTTGTACAGTTTTATAGTATTTGTATATCTGCACCTTCAGGGCCACAGCGAAAGTACACCGTGGAAGCCGTACCGCATACTCCCCCCGTTTTGTATTAATCGCAGAGCACGATGCTGGGTGTTTAAGGTATTTTATTGACATTTTGCAGTGAGCCCATTGCTATGTTAAGTGCTTGATCCCGTGTGGCTTTCGGTATTTTCTGGAGAAGTCACGTGACGCTCCCAGTGTCCGCTTACTTTCTGCTGCTACAGGGTCAGGTCTTTATTTAACTACAGACCGCGAATGTCGTCGTAGATGGGCTGCGGTGCCCTCCGCTTGCGAGACAACCTTCTTGTCAGAAACACAGGCCTCAGTGGTGCCCTGGCGATAACACTTCCGAGAAGGTGAGACTAACAAATGTGTATTTCACTCTGCACGTGTGCATTTCAGAAACACACGTGGCAGTTCAGCATGTGCTGTGGCTGTTTTATTAACATACTTCATAAGTAAATTGTGACGCAGCATGCTCGCCCTACTCTAATTTCAAAGCAGAAAAATTACTGTGACCGGATAACGAAACTTAGCACTCCTGTAAATATGGGCCACATAGCATTTCCCACCGCCTTAATCTGCTCCAGTTCATAACATAAATTTATTTACACCAAGGCTAAAATGGAGATAACTAAATGTGTTGTATTTTTACTGCGTGTACATAAAAAAGGAGATATGCACCGTTTTTAACACATTAAAGATGAATCTTTACTTCGAGTTAGTGTGAGCCCTTACATTGCTTATCATGCAATCGCATAAATAGAGGAAACCAGTTTGTTTCATTCTCTTAGAAACTGTACGCTATGGGTTGTATTTTTTTCTTTACTACAGCAAGCTTTAACTGTATTCCACAGGTACAATGATTTGTAACTGAAAAGCACGTCATAAACTTACTGAGATAATTTCACAATCTTTTGCCTTCTGAAACCGGCTGGGCACAATACCACACAAACACCATTTAGGCCACGGTCTGAGTGCAGGTGTCTCGTAAATGCCCTTACTCTGATCTGTGGAGAGAAATCTGTGTTTTGTGTGGTGATCAGCTGATTTTAGCTACCTATTCAGACTGTTGGCTATACTTCTGACACTGTAGCCAGTAGAGGCCAAAACTGCTTGGCTGATGTGGTGCAAGACGAGCAGCTGTAGCACTGATATCAAGCCGCATCATTTTACCAGAATGAAAAAAACAAAAAAAATTGCAGTATTGACGTTTGTATGGTTTAAGGAGTGGGGTTACACTCGGCATACAAACATTAGACCTATTGTCTTATAGCACAGATGAAAGCATCTGTAAAATCAAGCATTGGGATAGCCAATAGGTTTCACCTTTGTTTCGGAAGATAACCAGCTTCCTGATGCGGTATGCATGCCAGAGAGAGAGAGGGATGCGAAGCAGCAGGGCCACCTCAAATGGCGACTAGTGGGGTTATCCTAAAACAGACACAGTACTCACAGCCCGAGTCCGGCTGGTGGCCGGCTACCAAGTACTAACAGTGGTTGGTAGCACATTAAGCAGCCATCTGGAGCTAGACCTAAGACAGAATTGAAGAGACTTGAACTTCCACTGCTCATTGGGAGAATAATATAGCCAAGTTTGCTATTATACTTGTTAGAACTGACAGCCTTAGGGTGGTCATCCCCCAACTTTTTGCCCGCCTCCCTCCACTTTTCTGACACTGTTTTTGCTGGTTTTAGGACTCTGCGCACTTTACCACTGCTAACCAGTGCTGAAGTTCATATGCCCTCCCCCTTAAACATGGTAACATTGGCTCATACCCAACTGGCATATTTTGTTTACTTGTAAGTCCCTAGTAAAGTGCACTACATGTGCCCAGGGCCCGTAAATTGGATGCTACTAGTGGGCCTGCCACAGTGGTTGTGCCACCCACATAAGTAGCCCCTTAACCATGTCTCAGGCTTTCTATTGCAAGGCCTGCGTGCACAGTCTCACTGCCACTTCGATTTGGCATTTAAAAGTATTTGCCAAGCATTAAACTCTCCTTTTTCTACATACAAGTCACCATTAAGGTAGGCCCTAGATAACCCATAGGGCAGGATTCTGTGTAGGGAAAATTCAGGACATGTACATGTGTGTTTTATATGTCCTGGTAGTGAAAAACTCCTAAATTAGTTTTCCATTTCAAAGGATAGCATTAGGGCTATCTTCATATACTGTTTGAGTGGTAGATTCTGATCAGAAAGGGATAACCAGGTCATGTTTAGTATGGCCAGAATGGTAATAAAAAATCCTGCTTATTGGTGATGGTGGATTTTATATTACTATTTTAGAAAGAGAGTGAGAGAGAGTGTGAGCGAGAGTGACAGAGAGAGAGAGACGCCACTGCTCGAAATGCAAAACAAGACACAATACTGTTTGTAATAACACAGAGGCCCGCTCCATACATTGTGTAATCACAGTTATTCCCTATGCCTACAAAAAATGAAGGTCTCCTTCTCTAATGTAACTGGACGCAATACCATTTGTAATAACACAAGAGCCTGCTCGATACATTTTGCAATCACAGTAATTCCCTGTGCCTACCAAAAATGAATGTCGTCTTTAATGTAAAGCGCTCAAATACCTTCAAGTGGACAGCCGCAGACACCAAAGAAAAACGGTGATGCTCACACTCTATCTCACTCTTTTTCTCTCTCTCTCTGTCCATATGACTCCACGCTGAACTCTTCATGGTGAGGTGGTGGCTGGTCCTGCTTCCGCTCTGAGGTGACAAGAAGCAGCGACATGATCTAACAACATACCGCCATGGTGCAAAAAGCAAAATAAACAAGCATTTGCAATGCAATGGGTCTCGCATATTTCAAACAAGTTAATTGTCATCTTTTGACAACAGCGCCCACAAGTAAAAACAAAAAAAAACGAGTAAAAACTGAGAAAAGACGACTTTACCAAATAAAATAAAGTTAACTTTAAAAAAAAAACTTTGCAATATTGTTTGCCCTGCTGGGCACGTTTTTGCTAGTCACAAGCCTTCTGTTTGGGGGGCACTTGAAGTGAGGAGATTTAGTGCATGCATCTATTACAGACTTGTATGGAGTTTGCTCAGGCCTAGGAGGGGATGCGGCCTTGTGCCATGAACACTTTTGCCCCTGCCTGCCACCAAATCCTCTCCTCCTCCTCCTCCTCCAAAGAAAAGCTTGCTAAGGCTGGCTCTGATGTCATGGAGTGTTTTCACGCCCCTTAATGGATGTCACCAGCAGTTAAAAGCCTTTGACAAGCTGGAAATCCACTGTTTACAGTGGTTTCAGGTAGTTTTCCCTGCCACTGTGTGATATTGGCTCCTTACTTGGTGACCGTGTGAAGGGTGCCTAGATCGTGTGTCACACAGTGGAACAGTGTGATTTGGCATGTCTGCTATTCTCTGCCCAGGATGTAAACAAACAAGATTTTGTTAGCCCAGTTTAGATTCATCTTCTTTGTCGCAAAATTACTAATTACATCTAGTCCTTCGAAATGAGAAATTAAATCTAACTATGGAATCTTTGCTGCACAATAAACATCAAATATACTTTTAGTGTATGAAAATAAATCTGTTATAATTAATGCTGGCAAATCGCAGTATGCGTGTACGATTGCCAGATTTGTCACTCATAAAATGAAACAACTATATGCAAAAAAATACACATTGCCTTCATTTAGGGCAGAGATTGGAGCTGGCCAAAAGTAATGTTAAATATGCTGTAATGAGACTACCACGCACATTAACCACATTTTTACTTTTTAAATTGACCTATGCTTGCCACACATTACAATGTCACATTGCATCATAGGATAAACAGTTCATATATTTACAGCAAAAAGCTGTTTCTAACTCGAAACCAATGAATTCAGAAAAACCGAAAGAAATACATTTTCAGTAAGGTATTCAGCATTTAGCTGCTCGTTAATATCATGATTAATTTTCTTTCAGACAAATCCCAATCAGTTTCTTTAGCTCGATTTCACTCCTCCCCCTCAGTAATAATTAGTGGGGGTTCCATTAGGGTCTGCCCTGAGCCCCACCCTTTTAACTGCAATTTGTTTTCTTGGCTGCTCTGGGCAGATCATTCGGTTTTAACAATATGCCACCTATGGATGACATGCAGATTGTCATCTCCATCGCTGACAACATTTCTCTAACCCATAATAACTTGTTTACCTTAACTTATCAGATAATCAATTTGAAGTAGGCTACCTAGTATCAGAGATGGTGTTAACCGTGAGATCACATGAGGCAATGTGTCCTTACAGATAATAGACTGCCAGCAAAAATTTCAGCTTAGTCAATCAAATAAGCCTTAAGCCAAGAAGGCTCAATTCCAGTAAAGTTTAGAAATTATGAGGTTTATTAAAAAATGTCAAAGTGCAATACAGAAGACAAAATATTATTCAAAATGTACGGAAAATCAGCATACAGCATACTCAGATGCAGCGAAAAGCCTGAAATGAAGCAAAAATATTCTTAGTCTTAAGCAAGAGACAGTCTGACAAGGGTCTGCTCTCTAATGTCTGGGCATACCAGACTTGCCTCACCTCCCTATTGGAGTCCTTATATAATGAAATACTTTTTGAAAATCACATTGTTAAGATAAGATGAGCACATCATTACAGAAATTGAGAAATCAGAATTCAAAAGGTAATGTAGTATCATGTAACATCCACTTAAATGGATATTAATATAACTTCTTTTGACCTAGTGTCATTGGATGTGTCAGTACAAATCTAGTTATACTCAAAACAATGACAGACTCATATTATGAATAGGCCTATGGTGGGACAGGCAGGAAGAGCCTTGAATGTAGCAAAAGACTTCGTCTGGAGGTCTTCGAGATCAGCATGTCAGTACAGAGCAAAGTGCATTGTTTTTCGTTAAGTGCAAAATTATTCGTAATGTTAGGCATACATTTTAAAGAAATCAAAATCATCTTTCTCAGTTTCTCCGCTGATTGATTAGTCAATCATCAAAATCCCACTAATTTTAATTTATAGTACAGTTTCAATGATCTTTGGCCTCTTGCTTCTAGATTCATCTAAAGCCTTCATCTCATCATAAACACAAGCCTTTATATTCTCCATCTCTTCCTTTTCAACATCACTTCTTTTTTTCATTATAGATGTTGCTGGTACTCTGACCACACACCACAAAATGAACCCCTTTTAGAGCAAAACAGTTCAAGAGTAATGAGTTCAATTATGCATAAATAAAGATAATGGAGTCACTTTCTCCCTAAGAATACCCCCACACACCAATGCTATCAAACCATTCATCAACCTTTGCAAAGCACTTTCCTATCTCACTGAGCCACACACAGATTAATTCCCATAAAGCATGCTTTTCAAGAGTTTTTGATTCATGTTAATTATTAGTGAGACTACCAATGTTCTTAATAAACACATTATTATCAGGTTTGAGGGTACACCATTGTTGAACCTCAACACACAGAAGACTCTGCCCTCCTTTGCAAGTATAATATCTAATGCAAGGTGATTTTGCATAATCAATTCATGCATAGCTATAAGCTTCTCATTAATTTTAGGTAATGCACCAGCAATATTAGTAGTCAATCTATCAACTAAATAGACAACTTACTAATTTTCACATGATTCAAGGCCACACCAAGAGGAGAAATCAAAACACCAAATAATTCAATCAACACCTGTACAAAGCCACATTTTGGTCTTTTAAGATCCATATCACTCCTTTCATTCGTCACATGATACAAATGCAGAAAAACCAATGCAAGATAACAATTCCCTAGTTACGTGGGAGGTTGAAATAAGCAGTCTTGCCACAAACATAATAAATCCATCTCACATTTGATTTTTCACCAATTAGAAACTGTTAATCAACTACATAAAACACATTATACTTACTCTTACCTACAAATCTAACTGAATCAGGATTATGATATTTCTTAAACATCATGAACATTACTCCTTTCCTTTTCTGGTCCACTCTCTGTCTAGGATGCATTCTTGAAGATGTGAATTTCGTTTCACCCTTTTCGTACCATTCAGTCTCCTGCTAGTTCTCACTTTTCTTTCATTATACTGTTTTATGAATTCATGCTCCTCGTTGCTCAATTTACACACAAACTTGTTGTAAGTCTTATCAGTTATCAGATTAAAATGCACTATAATTTTCAAATGAATGGAAATAGATTTTAAATCTTTAGTTTCAGGAGGATCTTTACAGGAGATGTTGTAATCTGTAAGACGTAAAAAAATATTGGTTGAGGAAAACATTACCAAAGACATTGCAGGACAAAGACTAAGGGCCTGATTGAGATCTTGGCGGACGAGTTACTCCGTTCACAACGGTAAGGGATATCCTGTCCAGCCAAATATAAATCCCATAGGATACAATGGGATTTATATTTGAGCGGACAAGATATCCATCTCTGTTGTGATGGAGTAACTCATCCACCAAGATCTCAATCAGGCCCTAAGTCAGAGGATGTTGAAAATAGGTCACACCCTCTGAAACTAAAGTAGACCTTCTCCTTAAAGTTACCTAAAAACCTATTGCTGTGTTAACTTTATGTCTGTTATACCATTATATGCAGCAGCAAACTATTTTCTCCTATTTATCGTACCCAGCTGGTGAAACACAGCTTGTGAAACAAAACACACTCATCAGCAATCTAGAAATATTATTATCAAATCTAATAAAATTATTCAAAACTTGAGCAGCAACTTTGATTGTTAGTTGCCATACTTCTTCTACAAAATACTAAAACACAAAAATCAAAAATCTAATATCAAATTTTAAAGATACATTTGAAAGCTTCAACATGTTTTTTAAGAATAGTTAATTTCTTTGACTGAGTTCATTTGTGTTAAAAATCCTCAGAAACCTTTTAATCTTTGAATGTAAGGTAGAAAACAGACTCTAACTATGAAGTATTGTGCACAAACATTATGTGTCAAAAAGAAAATACCTGTCTCTGCACATATATAACCCAGTGGTGGTCACAATTGAGATTTTATAGTTAGCACCACGTTTCGATAGGAGAAGCATTTTTTGGCTTGCTAATAACTTTGACATTGTTTGAAGCATCTACATGAAACTTTCCCAAAAAGTCTCATTCACTTCAGGTCCTTTCAGCAAAGTTTTAGGGCGATCAGTCAAGTGGGGCTATGAAAATGGGGGGTCTCACAATTCATTTACCCCATTCATTGGACAGTGATAACAGCAAAAACTGTTGAACAGAATTACACCAAATTTGGTGGAAAGATAGATCTTAATCCAGAAAGCATGCTTTTTTGTGATTTGGTGTAAATCCGTAGTGTTAGTTGTTGAGTAATTAAGGCTCAAAACGTTGTATATTTTACAGGATGGAGGAAACACTGAGCCCAAACATCTGAAAATAAGATTTGATTGGCTGCCAGCACATCAATAAAGATGTGAAGATTGGCCATTGTTGGACTCGAGGACTGAGTTCCCTGTCCTGGAAATAAATTAAAAAAATAAATAGGGGGCAGGGCGTTCCTGGTGAGTCTGGGGCCACAAATGTCATATTTTTTTATTCAGCACAACGCGTCTGTAGAGGATTCACAGTGCTGATTTAAAAAATAAAGGCTGTCTCTTGCCTTTTTTAATAAACCCCCCAAGCGAGCCAAGGTCCATGGGGGTGGCACATACATATTTTGGGGGAGGACGGGTGTGCGACCCCTCCTCCCTAAGCCTTGGAGAGCCCCTGGGGATCCCATTCCTCATAGCCTGTACATTATTATTAAGTAGAAAGGGGCATGCAGCCCTGAACCTTGGAGAGGCTGTGGGGATCCCATCCCTCAGGGGTGATATATTAATATAAAGGGAAGGCGGGCCGCACCCCCCCATCCTAAGCCTTCAACAGGCCCTCCCCCATTGCCTATATATATAGAATGGGGAGTGGGAGCATGGGATCTATGAGTGGCACATTTGAACACAGAAATCTTTTTAGGTTTTTGCATGCTATTAACAATTCCAAAATGTATGTCTCATTATGGGGAGGGGTACCAGAAGATGTCATAAATCCTTTTGTGATCACAATTCTCCAAAATCGTTGACCACACCATGTCAGTGTTGATTGTAACACTCAGTCCATTCAATAATTCTGCTACTTGTGCTGAAGTTACATTACACAAGTATGATGCTTCTACAACATTTGATAAAGTGCAGACTGCATATGCTGCTCTCAGTGTACAAATAATGGTCTCTCTGACAAGAACTATCCCCAAAAAGAATCTAGTCAACCTGTTGTAATGGAACATCTATGTGTCTGGTCTTCAATTGGTACACAGTTCTGTTACATCAATTAAATCATGATCACAGGATGTTTGGACAACATATTGGAAAATAAATATAGTGCTACAGAAAGATTGTTGCAGGAATATTGTGATGCCCAAACTATCATGGACATAAATATCAAAGGTAAAATATCGGTTTAAGTACTGTTTTTATTATTGTTGTAAAAAATACCATTAACAAAAATATTGTATATAATATCGTATTGTGTGTTCAGTTTGTATGGCTTTTGTGTTATGTTCATAATTTGTTTTATGTAATTTTGTTGTTGAATATTTCTTGGTTGTATATTTATATATGGTAAAAAGTAATATTTATGCCATTTCATTTTGTTGTATTTTTCTTTTTAATTCAGTAGGTAAATGTACGTTTTTAAAATTGTACAGAGTGGAATGTTGGGTTTATAGGAGAAAGGGAGGAGATTTTTAATTTATGTTTATTTTTATATTTAAAAAAAAATATTTTAATAGTTTGTTAAAAATAAAAATTGTAAACAGATTTGTTTTAAATTGTATTTGTTCTTATAAATTTTAAGATTGTACAATACATTTTTTGACAAATTTATGTTAAAAATGTTAATTTGTATATTTTAAGTACTGATTATTATTGAAATATTTATGGTTTAATATGGGTTATTATATTAAATGTATATGTATTATGTCAATAAAAAAGTTATCTATTACTTTTCAATTTTAAATATTTTTCAAAATTAATGAGTGGAATTATTTTTGATAATTAATTTCATATTTTGGATTATATATAGTTTCTTTTTTGTGTTTCTCTTGTTTGATAAAATAATTTTGGAAATTTTATGAATTTGTAATTGGTTTGTGTTTATATAGGAAATCCCGCCATCCACTTTTGGAAGTTGTAATATGCGGACGGGATATCCGTCACATTTGTGACAGAGTATCTCATCTGTCAAAGTCATAATCAGGCCCTGAGTGTTTTTTTTCGTTTGTGGATAAAATGTTATATTTGCTTTGAATTATTATTATTAATAAATAATTTATTTAAGAAAATAATATTATTTTTAAAGTTTGTAATTAATAACTAAACATTATCTGAGGTATTGTTGTTTAATTGTTTTGGTATATTTTTGTGAAGGTAGTTTAATTAAACTTTTTTTTTTTTTTCTAAAAACATAATTTTTTCGTTTTGCGGCTTACAATGTATTATTTATTTTGTTATGTTTTATTTTATAATTTTAATTAAAAAGTGGGGTGTTTATGGCAAATTTTAAAATTGATAATATATATATTTTTTTATTGGTAGATAATATTTGAGTTATTTTTTATATTAGATTTTAATAATTTGTTTTAATTCTTTTCTGTGTTTTTTTTAATAAACAAATTGTATTGTTTTATTAATGTCATAACAGGTCAGAAGTGGTCTGGGAACATGACATAAATCATAATCAGTGTCTTTGCTAATACAAATAAATCGAATGACAGTAGTACATACAATTAACATAGTGGGTCGCTCAGTCCACGTTGCTACAACACAGGTGCGCCAGAGCTCACTTTCCATCTGCTCCAGATTTTATCGTATTTGGCTGGATATCCCCGAGCCTCAAAGACCAGCATTTCCGGTTCAGCACAACAGTCCAGTCTGTGTCTCTATTGTGACAGTGTGGCAGACCTGAAGGCCTTCCAGTGTGTAGCAAAAGCATACTTGGCAACCAGTAGAGCTATCCCAAAGAAGACTCGGTCTGCCCGGTTTCCTACTATCCCTTTCAAATACCCAGAAGGATCATAAGAGGGGACATGTCAATTTCGATATCTAGAATGTCGGAGGCTTCTGCCACCACAGATTCCCGATACCGGGTTATACCAGGACAGGGCTGTGTCTTGTGAAAGAAGTCAGCTGGGGCATGGGAGCAGCAGGGGCATGCCGGGTTAGCTAGAAGTTTCACATTGAATAACCTATCAGAGGTGAGGGATGCACATTGGAGGTAGTATGTCTGCACAAGATAGGGCCGTGAGGAGATGGTCAATACTTTAGGGGCTATCAGGTCATCTTCCAAGGGTCCCACCCAGCCCTCCCAGCGGGATCGGAGAGTAACCAGTGTGTCGCCAGCAAGGATGACCAGTGTGCAGTAAATTTGGGACACGCTGCCTATATCCAGTGGGCCCATCATAACCTTGGCTTCCATTGGGCGGAACTCCGGTAACAGTGTGTCTGGTTTAAAGCGTACGTGCAGTGCATGGCGCACCTGTAGGTTTTTTGTGGAATTGTGTTTTAGACAGAAAGTATGTCTGCTGGAGCAATTAGAAAGAAGACATGTGAGTGTTCCTACAGACCTTCTAGAAGTGTGATGCTGATGGCATCCCAGTGTCCTAACTCCTTCAGCTCTGCCACATCCTGCAGCCAGGCGCCATGCTATAGGGGTGTTTACTGGATGTGTTTGGCCCACTACCTAGATTGTCAGAGCGCCACTCCCAACCCGGCAAAGACCACTCACGTCATTTCAGACAGAATCCCTATAAGGTATTGCCATTATGCGGGTGAACCCTAGAGTTATGAGCTCAATCTGATAGGCTGGATCAGCCCAACCCCCACAGAGGCTATCGTTGATTACCAGAAATTGAGAGGCCAGATGATATATATAGAGTGGCTATGCCAAGGCCTCCATCTTAAGGGTGACAGGCTGTGAATGCTGAAAGAGGCGGCGAGGCCTGCCACAGAAATGTTATTGCCACTGAGTCAATTTCTCTGAACCAGTGTCTGGGAATTATGTCTGTAAACGTTTGCAAGAGGTAAAGGAATCAGGGTAGAATCATCATTTTATACAAGGCAATCCATCCCATGATGTTGAGTGGGAGAGCTCACCATTTCTGGAGATCCTTTATGACTTTACGGGTGAGGGCTGTAATATTAAGGGGCCAAGTCAGTGAGGGAAGGAAGGCTACAAGAATGCCAAGGTAGCAGAAACTAAAGCGGCGGATTGGAAATGAGATTTACCAGTCTAGGCAGTCTCCCGAAGGAGCCAGTCGGACCACTATCGACTTGGTTGGATTCACTGTGAGTCCAGAGGCCTCTGCAAAGAGGTCCAAGATCCGAAGGCAGCGAGGGCCACTAGCAGCTGGATCTGCAAGATATAGAAGGACATCATCCGTGCGATGCGGTCCTCATGTCCAGTGGGCCATACCCATTTATTAGAGAATCACATCGCAGGAGTCTCACCAGGAGCTCAAAAGCCAAGGCGAAAAGGAGTGGGGATATTGGACAGCCCTGTCAGGTCCCACGCCTATCAGGGAAGGTGGCAGAGACCACGCCATTAACCTGAACCCGTGCAGTCAGAGTGGAGTAGAGTACCTGGTACATAAGATGGAATGGAGGTCCGGCTCCAGCCTTCTCCAGTATGAGGATCAAGTAAGCCCAGTCAACTGTCTTGATAGCTTTTTCAAAGTCTATGAGGAGTAGCTCTAGCTGGGGTGATAGGAGATGATGATGCTTCAGTCCCCATGAAGGTGCCTAAGGCAGTGTTGAGTGCGCCTTGTATGCATAAAGCCTCATTCATCTGGGTTAATTAATTAAGGTCCCAATGACACAGCATAGGCGGGTGGCTAGGATAGTGGAAAAGTTTTTAATTTCTGCGTTAATAAGAGATATGGGTCAGAGGGCTGCGCAGGAAACCAGTGGGGGGAATGTCTTTGGAATGACTACGATTGTTGTTTGGTCGAGCTCCGGAGGGAAGGAACTGTTGTGTATTGATTCTTTGTAGAGGTTCAGCAGATGGAGGATAAGTAGGTCTCTGTATTTAGCGTAGAATTCTGTGGGGTAGCCACAAGGTCCATTGCGGAGATGACTTTACTTATCTCGCCCATAGTTATGGGCTCTTCCAGCTCTCGTTGCTCGATCTGAGACAAGCAGGGTAGTGGCACCTCATCCAGGAGGTGGAAAGCAATTTCCATTGGTGGGCGTGGGTTTACCACTTATAGCGAGGAGTAGTAATTGGCAAAGGCTTGGGCAATAGCGGCAGCGGTGTGGTGGGGAGGACCCTTGTCATCAACTATCTCAGGTATGACTCTGGAGGCCAGGGGCTGTGGCTGTGACTCAAGCCAATACAGCAGTTTCCCATTTTTGTTGCCCCAGCCATAGACAGGACATGGAGGTATGCCAGATCTGCTTAGCTGCTTCAAGGGAGAGAAGGCGTATCTCCTTCTGGAGCAGAGTTATTTGCCAAGTGAAGGCGGTATGGGCAGTTGGGGTGAGCTGTGTCTCCAAGCAAAGTACCTGGGCCTCAAGTCACGCAATACATTGGTGCCATTCATTTTCTGCCCGTCTAAGGGCACTTTTGGCATAACCCTGAGGGTGGCCTCCGAATGGTGACCTTACATGCCACCCTTAGAGTGCTGGCCGATTGCACTGTCCCAGCGCTAGTCTGGAAATAGTGAGTGATCTCTTGCTCCAATGTACTGACAATGGAATCGTCCTGAAGATGCCAGGCATTGAGTCTCCAGATCGGGCGCCTAGCGGAGTAGGAGATGCCGATGTGTAGGAGAATCGGGGCATGATCAGATATCCCACGCAGGAGAATCTGAATGTAGGTAGGGGGAGCGCATAGACAGAGGATGTTAAGAGAACGACCTTCGACTTTGCCCACTAGGGCAATATAACTGCCTTTAGGGTCTGACCATGTCCTAGTCACATTCCTGGGAATATTGTATTGCAGCGGTATTGCTGCTCCTGGGGCACCCCTGAGTATCCTGTGTGGTGGACTCTGTCCTAGTCCTCATGAGCAAGCATAGGACACCTAGTGCCCTCTAGGTGAATTTCTTGTAGCAGTATGACCAAGGTGAGGAAGCGCCGAGTGAAGCGAAGCACCGCAGAGCGATTGATCTGGTCTAAAAGACCATTGACATTCCAGGACACGATTTCATATGGGATCATGTTGGAGTGGGAAGTGTCAGTAGGTGCAGACAAGAAAGTTCTCTAAACTGCATGCAATTGGCATTAGACGAGGTACTTAGAGGGAGAATTAGAAAACGTGGAGTGTGCCCCGGGTACAATAGTGACAGACCGATTTGACTACCTTCAAACTGAAATCATGAAAAACAAGCAGCAAGACTAAACTGCATACATTTCCTGCCCAAAAGTCCCAATCCCCCAATTCCCCTTCACCCCATACTTTCCTCCCAGAAGCATCTGTCGCCGCAAAACTTAAAAAAACTCTAGATTATACTATAGATTGTGATATGTTGATGTTATTTAACTTGTGTCCCCACCGGAGACATGATGTAGTTAGCCAAAGCAGTGTTAAAGAGATGAGGGAGTCTGGCTCAGCCATTCCTCGGGTTGAGACAGTATTGAAATGTCTTTCACTTCATTTAGTGACTGGGTGGATCTCTGTGCCGGCGGCAGGGTTCAGGGATCCAGCACTCAGAGAAGGAGTTGTGGTACGAGTTGTCCGCCGATGGGGATGAGACCGGGTGTGACCCCTTTTCAGCACCAGTTCGGTGGGTGCTTCCGTGTCGCTGAGTATGAGTTGGTCAGGAGCAAGGGTTGGGACGTGAGGTGGAGCAGTTTCTCCTCTCTTAGCTAGTTCCAGGCCACATCTGGGGTGTAAAAAAATGGCATTTGTCTTCATAAATGACCCTGAGTTGGGCCGGTAAGAGGAGCAGGTAAGATAACTTGAGGGCTCAGAGTTTCTGTTTGACAGATTTGTAAGATCGGCTTCTTGACTTGCCATGTGTAGTCTGGGAAAATGAGTATGCAGGAGTTTTAGTGGTGGGAGTCTGGCATTGCCCGAGCTTCCTTCAGTATGCTGTCCCTGTCCTTGAAGTTGAGGAATATTGCAATCAGGGGTCGCCTCTGCATGCCGGGAGGAGGCTTTGGCATCAGTGACCTGTGGGCTCTTGAAACAACAAACCACTGGGACAGTTTGTCTGCCGGCATCCAAGTTTTAATCCAGTGTTCCAAAAACTCAGCTGGTTGGGGGTTCTCCACATCCTCAAGAAATCCACAAAATGCAAGGTACTGCGGCAGGAGCAGTTTTCCACATCCTAAGCTCAGTGATGAAATTCGTTCGTACGGGTCAGTAGCAGGAGGCGGGCTACTTTCGGTTTGAGGTCAGCAACTTCATCCTCAACTGTGGAAATTCGACCTTATGTTTCAGTAACGCAGTTCAAGGCTTTGTGCAGGTCTTGGTGGAGGAGAGCTACATCGATGCTCACCTCCCCTATCTTTGCTTCGACTGCAGTTTGTGAGGTGTGTATTTCATGCAGGATTTTATCCAGATCCCCTCCTCTTGATGCTCCTCTGTCTAAGGTCTTGCTCTCGGTTGGTCCAGTGGAGGTGGTGAATTGGTCAATTTGGGGCTGGGATGGGGGTGGTGGTCTTCCTGCTCTATCTTTCCCCATGTTGGTAAGGTCAACGCAGCCTCAAGTCAGGTGGTCCTGGCCCACTTACTGCTGTCTGCAGCAGCATAAGCAGCCAGGTGGGAGCCGGTTGCTGATTACTAGTTGAGGGGTAGGACAGGTAGTGGGGAGATGAGGCATGTGAGAAGCAAAAGAGGGACTGCATGGGAATGCAGCATGGTACAGTTGTTCAGACTGAGATGCAAGGTAATAGTTCAGATTGGAGGTCTCTGTGTCTACGTGTCACTGTGTAGAATATCCTTCAGATTTTATTAAGCAGATATGAGTGCCTAGCACACAGCTCCCACTCCTTGGGGGCACTTGCTAGGGAAGGAGCAGGGTGTTGCAATGGTTGGGAGCCCGGAGAAGAAAGAAGGCTCACCTCAGTCTGATGGTTGTTGCAGGAGGACAGCGGTCTAGTCAGCTGGTTAGTTGCCCGGAGAACAAAGGAGAGTGACCCCAAATGGGTCACCTGGGACTGGCCTAAACATCCCACTAGGCATGTTCCCAGGACTATGCAGGCTGCTGTGGGGTGAGTGGCAGGATACAGTGGAGGGCCAGGGCTCATACTGTGCTGTTGTAAGGAGGACTGGGCTGTGTGAGGCATTACAGGGCGACATCAGTCGCGGCGTCTTCAACATAAGTGGTAGGCCCCGAGTGTCGGCGTAGTCAAGTATCAAGGTCATGACCTGCGGCTATGAGTGGAGCCGAGTGAGTGCAGTGCTGTGGACGGGGCCACGTTGTTGAGATCATCAGTCCTCCCCTATGGCAGAGCGGCAAGGAGTTGTAGTCCAGTTCAAGGAGGGAGAAGGGTTTCTAGGGTTGTGCAGGTGGCCTCCCGAGGCAGCCAAACCCAGAGCCGCAGCACCGCTCCAACACCCCACTTGTCGTCCTGTGGATGGAACGGGGATGGGCGCCCGACCAGATACAAGAGCAGGGGTGCTCACGTCTGCTCGCAGCAGAGGGACTCGATCTCCCATATGCCAATCCTCAGGTGGTAGGGAGGGTACTGCTGCCTGTAAGTCCTGTGCAGTGGTATGGCCAATGGGCGCCAGACAGAGGCCCGGTCCGCCATTTTGGGCCTCGACAGGCCTGTGCACCAAGCATGCGAAGGGCCCGCTGGAGGCACCAGGTGCCGCTCCTCACTGGCAGGAAACCCAAGGGGGTCGTGCTAATACTTCTTGTAGGGAAAGTGGCAGCGCACTGCAGGTGATGGCGACTGAAGACAGATGGCTCCGTAGCACTCTTAGAGTGCAACCTCCATCTTGATGATCCCAAGCCACACACCCCTTTCTGTGAATTAATTATATATTAATATGACTATTAAAAGTAAATATTTTGTGCTGAAAATATATTAAAATATTTGTTACAATGGAGTGGGAAATAGTAAATCTAACATCTTTATTGTCCAGTGACTTCCCGATAATGGTTTACCTTGGAATGGAAAGAGTAAATCTAACTGTTTTATGTCCAGCACCTTTGCCTAGATTAATTAGATTGGAGTTAGAACAGTAAATCTAACCCCTTTCGCGTTCAACACCTTCTCCAAACTGGCTTAGACTGGAGTGGAAATACTTAGTCTAATCCCTTTAGTGTCCAATACCTTCTCCAAAATGCTTTAGATTGGAGTGAGAATAGTGAATCGATTAGTGTCAAACACCTTTCCCAAAGTGCCTTAAATTGGAATGGGAATAGTAAATGTAACCCCTTCAGTTTCCAACACCTTCTTTAGAATGGGTTACACCGGAGTGAGACTACTAAATTTAAACCCTTAGAGTCCAACATCTTACCCTAATGCAATGAGATTTGGGTGGGAGTAGTAAATATGTGGTCATTTCAAACATGGCAGTCTGGACTACCATACCGGCGCGGGTGGTCATTTCTGCCAACGGCATGGCGGTTACAACGCCAGGGAAAGGCTGGTGGAATGAGTGTCTCGGCTGCCCATGCACTTGGAATGGGCAGTGCAGGGGCCCCCTTGCACAGCCCGCCGTGCATTTCACTGCCCGATTTAAAGGCAGTGAAATGTGTGACGGGTGCTGCTGCACCCGCCGCACTGCCACATTACCTCCGGCTCCATTTGGAGCTGGCGTCAATGTTCAGGTCCTATTTCCAACTGGGCCGGCGGGTGGAAACACTGTTTCCGCCTGCCGGCCCAGCTGGATGTTCATTATGTGGCCGGCGGGGGTTCTGCGCGTTGGCGGTCTTATGTCGACCGTCAGCGCCAATCTCAGCGGGTTCATAATGAGGGCCTTAGTGTCCAACAGCTTTCCCAATATACATTAGATTGGAGTCTAAATAGTAGATGTAACCCCTTTAGTATCCAACTTTTAACAAAATGCATTGTATTTTGTATTTTTTGTGTGTCTATTTGTAAAGTAAACAATTCATGCTATGGTTTTTACTACTTAATTTATTTTGTTTTTCATATTTTATTTAATGTATATTTTTACATTTATTTTAGCATATATAGTTTTTTTTAGTTAAAAATAGTCTCATTGTTATAGTAGTACGACATTTGTTGCAATCCGTTGTAAATTGACACCTAATTCATTTTTTTAACTGTTGATTTTAAAGGTTGTTTTGTTTTAACATTGTTTTGTGGTGTTATGCTTAGGGCTAGTTATAGTTTTGTGCTACTACTATTGTGTTATTTTAGATATTATGATATTACTTCTTATGTGTGCATAATTCTAATGTTAAGTTTATGTTGTATTTGGAAGTCGAGTTTTGTGAGCGTGAGCATGTTATATATGTTTACAGGTTGATAGATCAGAAGACGTCGTGTGGTAATGTTTTAATGCACTTTAAAGAAAATTATTTGGTTTATCATAAACCAATATTACCTTTTACATTTCTCTTACATTTTCATGTTTCATGGAGTGGTTCTTATTTTTTATTGTTTCTAATGACTGCGGATTTCTGTGGTGGATTTAGTTTGGACATTTTCATTTTTGTATTTTGGGGGGGCGTCTTTGGTAGTGGTTTTTAAATGTTTGTTGATTAGATCTTTAAGCATTGGAGGTGGTCAAATATCCACAGATACACAACTGTAATTATGATATTTCTATTTATGTTTGGGTGGGAAATATTATAGTTTGTTATATGCATGTATTTTGCTCTAATTGCAATGTAAAAAATTTATTTTTATAAATGTATTGTTTAATTGCTTTCCTGTTATGTTTATTTCTAATATTGTGTTTTGTGGTTGTTGATGTGGAGATTTTTAATTAAGTATTTAAATAACTTATTTGTATTTATTACATTTTTTTTACTGATGTATAAAACTAAATTGTTTAATATTTATTTAAAAATGGTTTTGTTATGGCAGTATTTTATTTTGTAAACACTGGTAGTACGTAGATGGATTTTAATAGGGAAATTGCTCTTACTTCTAAGAAGTCTACTCTTTTGTTATTAATAACAATTCTTACTTTACATTATAGAATTTTGTAAATTTTACTGGTTTGTTTACTTATTTTAGGTTTGATTTGATTTACTTATTGCTCTAGGATTAGTTCTTAGTAGTTTGTTCTTTTTGGAAGGCTGCTATAAATTTGTAGGGTGTTGGTTTGGTTCTTCCTAGTGTGGATTGGAAGGCATTGTGTCATCCTTCTACAGCGTTGATAGTTTTGGCTTGTTGAGCCATGGTGCTTTTGTAGACATTCCACCATGGTATTTAGAAATTGGGTTGGTGTCTGTGTCCAGAGCTGTGCAGTCTGCCAACCCAGGTATCATCCAAATAGTCAATTAGGATACTTAGGGGGTCATTACAACCCTGGCGGTCGGTGCTAAACCGGCGGTAAGACCGCCAACAGGCTGGCGGTCTTACTTTGAATTAAGACCATGGCGGTTACCACCATGGTCATCCGCCGGTTTTCCGTTCCGCCCGCCAGGGCGGAGACGACCGCTGGGCTGGAGACCTGGGTCTCCAGCCCGGCGGCCGTCACTATACCGCCGGTGGTATTTGGACCCGACTGGGTCAGTCTTAATAGATTATTTTCCGTAGTAAATAGAATTATTTGTTTGTCATAACTGTGGTTGTCATGTAGGAGCAGGAGCAAGGGTTTGTTGCTGTGTATAGTGGTTAAGTGTTCTGGAATTTCAATGTCTTGATATATTCTATGGGCAGCAGGGATTTCAATAGCCGATTTCTTCAGACCTGCTGTTAAGAGTTTTTAAGTGAGTATTCAGGCTTTGAAAATCATAAAAATGTTATTAGACCTGCAGGTCAAGCAACTTGAATAATCTACTTGACCATAACTGTAATGTAAACAGGTCTCAAATTGTGTGATCCTTGGCAAATATTTTAGTTTACAGAGTCACCTTTTATTTCATTCTCGCATAGGAGTGTACCTTGAAAAATGTGAGCTCAGCATTTGTGCTGTACAGAAAAACTTATTTGTTTGATTTAATAGATGTAAGGAAATGCCTCCTTGGCATGGTTACCCCCTGACTTTTTGCCTTTGCTGATGCTAAGTTTCTTTCCCTAACCTGTACTTTTGTTTTCACAATTGGCACACCCTGGCATCCAGGTAAGTCCCTTGTAACTGGTACCCCTGGTACCAAGGACCCTGATGCCAGGGAAGGTCTCTAAGGGCTGCAGCATATCTTATGCCCCCCTGGGGACCCCTCACTCAGCACAGACACACTGCTTGCCAGCTTGTGTGTGCTGGTGAGGACAAAACAAGTAAGTCGACATGGCACTCCCCTCAGGGTGCAATGCCAACCTCACACTGCCTATGCAGTATAGATAAGTCACCCCTCTAGCAGGCCTTACAGCCCTAAGGCAGGGTGCACTATACCATAGGTGAGGGCACCAGTGCATGAGCACTGTGCCCCTACAGTGTCTAAGCAAAACCTTAGACATTGTAAGTGCAGGGTAGCCATAAGAGTATATGGTCTGGGAGTCTGTCAAACACGAACTCCACAGCCCTCACAGAACTTACCTCCAAGAAAATGCCCAAGAAGGTAAACTGGACTGTAGAATGCCAACAGGCCTTTGACACCCTGAAACAAGCAATGTGCACAGCACCAGTTCTAAAAGCTCCAGATTACTCCAAGCAGTTCATTGTGCAGACAGATGCCTCTGAACATGGGATAGGGGCAGTTTTGTCCCAAACAAATGATGATGGCCTTGACCAGCCTGTTGCTTTCATTAGCAGGAGGTTACTCCCCAGGGAGCAGCGTTGGAGTGCCATTGAGAGAGAGGCCTTTGCTGTGGTTTGGTCCCTGAAGAAGCTGAGACCATACCTCTTTGGTACTCACTTTGTAGTTCAAACTGACCACAGACCTCTCAGATGGCTGATGCAAATGAAAGGTGAAAATCCAAAACTGTTGAGGTGGTCCATCTCCCTACAGGGAGTGGACTTTATAGTGGAACACAGACCTGGGACTGCCCATGCCAATGCAGATGGCCTTTCCAGATTCTTCCACTTAGAAAATGAAGACTCTCTTGGGAAAGGTTAGTCTCATCCTCTTTCGTTTGGGGGGGTGGGGGGGGGGGTTGTAAGGAAATGCCTCCTTGGCATGGTTACCCCCTGACTTTTTGCCTTTGCTGATGCTAAGTTTTGATTTGAAAGTGTGCTGAGGCCTGCTAACCAGGCCCCAGCACCATTGTTCTTTCCCTAACCTGTACTTTTGTTTTCACAATTGGCACACCCTGGCATCCAGGTAAGTCCCTTGTAACTGGTACCCCTGGTACCAAGGACCCTGATGCCAGGGAAGGTCTCTAAGGGCTGCAGCATATCTTATGCCCCCCTGGGGACCCCTCACTCAGCACAGACACACTGCTTGCCAGCTTGTGTGTGCTGGTGAGGACAAAACAAGTAAGTCGACATGGCACTCCCCTCAGGGTGCCATGCCAACCTCACACTGCCTATGCAGTATAGATAAGTCACCCCTCTAGCAGGCCTTACAGCCCTAAGGCAGGGTGCACTATACCATAGGTGAGGGCACCAGTGCATGAGCACTGTGCCCCTACAGTGTCTAAGCAAAACCTTAGACATTGTAAGTGCAGGGTAGCCATAAGAGTATATGGTCTGGGAGTCAGTCAAACACGAACTCCACAGCACCATAATGGCTACACTGAAAACTGGGAAGTTTGGTATCAAACTTCTCAGCACAATAAATGCACACTGATGCCAGTGTACATTTTATTGTAACATACACCTCAGAGGGCACCTTAGAGGTGCCTCCTGAAACCTTAACCAACTACCTGTGTAGGCTGACTGGTTTTAGCAGCCTGCCACACTCGAGACATGTTGCTGGCCACATGGGGAGAGTGCCTTTGTCACTCTGTGGCTAGTAACAAAGCCTGCACTGGGTGGAGATGCTTATCACCACCCCCTTTGTTACAGCACCACAGGGCATTTCAGCTAGTGGAGTTGCCCGCCCCCTCTGGCCACGGCCCCACTTTTGGCGGCAAGGCCAGAGGAGATAATGAGAAAAACAAGCAGGAGTCACTGAACAGTCAGGACAGCCCCTAAGGCAACCTGAGCTGAAGTGACTCTGATCCCCCCAATAGGAATAGGAATGTGACCCCCTCCCCTTGGGAGGAGGCACAAAGAGGGTGTAGCCACCCTCAGGGCTAGTAGCCATTGGCTGCTGCCCTCCCTGACCTAAACACACCCCTAAATTCTGTATTTAGGGGCTCCCCAGAACCTAGGAACTCAGATTCCTGCAACCTAAGAAGAAGAGGACTGCTAAGCTGAAAAACCCTGCAGAAGAAGACGGAGACACCAACTGCTTTGGCCCCAGCTCTACCGGCCTGTCTCCCCACTTCGAAAAGACACTGCTCCAGCGACGCTTTCCCCAGGACCAGCGACCTCTGAATCCTCAGAGGACTGCCCTGCTCTAGAAGGACCAAGAAACTCCTGAGGACAGCGGCTCTGTTCACCCAAGACTGCAACTTTGTTTCCAAAGAAGCAACTTCAAGACAACTGCGTTTCCCGCCGGAAGCGTGAGACTTGCAACTCTGCACCCGACACCCCCGGCTCGACTTGTGGAAAAACAACACTTCAGGGAGGACTCCCCGGCGACTACGAGACTGTGAGTAGCCAGAGTTGCCCCCCCCTGAGTCCCCACAGCGATGCCTGCAGAGGGAATCCCGAGGCTCCCCCTGACCGCGACTGCCTGACTCCCAGATCCCGACGCCTGGAAAAGACTCTGCACCCGCAGCCCCCAGGACCTGAAAGATCGGAACTCCAGTGCAGGAGTGACCCCCAGGAGGCCCTCTCCCTTGCCCAGGTGGTGGCTACCCGAGGAGCCCCCCCCTTGCCTGCCTGCATCGCTGAAGAGACCCCTTGGTCTCCCATTGAAAGCTATTGAAACCCGACGCGTGTTTGCACACTGCACCCGGCCGCCCCCGTGCTGCTGAGGGTGTACTTTCTGTGCTGACTTGTGTCCCCCCAGGTGCCCTACAAAACCCCCCTGGTCTGCCCTCCGAAGACGCGGGTACTTACCTGCTGGCAGACTGGAACCGGGGCACACCCTTCTCCATTGAAGCCTATGCGTTTTGGGCACCACTTTGAACTCTGCACCTGACCGGCCCTGAGCTGCTGGTGTGGTAACTTTGGGGTTGCTCTGAACCCCCAACGGTGGGCTACCTTGGACCCAAACTTGAACCCTGTAGGTGGTTTACTTACCTACAAAAACTAACAAATACTTACCTCCCCCGGAACTGTTGAAAATTGCACAGTGTCTAGTTTTAAAATAGCTATATGTGATTTATTTGAAAAGTATATATGCTATTGTGATTATTCAAAGTTCCTAAAGTACTTACCTGCAATACCTTTCATTCAAAGTATTACATGTAAAATGTGAACCTGTATTTCTTAAAATAAACTAAGAAAATATATTTTTCTATACAAAAACCTATTGGCCTGGAATTGTCTTTGAGTGTGTGTTCCTCATTTATTGCCTGTGTGTGTACAACAAATGCTTAACACTACTCCTTTGATAAGCCTACTGCTCGACCACACTACCACAAAATAGAGCATTAGTATTATCTCTTTTTGCCACTATTTTACCTCTAAGGGGAACCCTTGGACTCTGCGCATACTATTCCTTACTTTGAAATAGTGCATACAGAGCCAACTTCATACATTGGTGGATCAGCGGTGGGGTACAAGACTTTGCATTTGCTGGACTACTCAGCCAAAACCTGATCACACGACAAATTCCAAGAATTGTTATTAGAAACTGATTTTTGCAATTTTAGCTATTTTTCTAAATTTTTAAAAGGCCTGCTAGGGCCTTGTGTTAGTCCCTATTAGCATTTCTTTTAGAGTTAAAAAGTTTTGTGAAAGTTTGAATTAGGTTCTAGAAATAGTTTTAGATTTTTAAAAAGTATTCCAACTTTTAGAAACATAATGCCTGGTGCAGATGAGAATGTGGTGGAACTCGACCTCACACCTTACCTCCATCTTAAGATGAGGGAGCTAAGGTCTCTCTGCAAAATAAAGAAAATCCCAATTGGCTTAAGACCCTCCAAACAACATCTCCAGGAGCTTTTGGCAGAGTTTGAAAAAGCCAACCCCTCTGAGGATGACAACCCAGAGGATGAGGATAGTGAACTGGAGGAGAATTCCCACCTTCCAGTCCTAACTAGGAAAACCAGGGACCCTCAATCCCTGATTCCAACTGTGTTAGTCAGGGATGCTGCTTCCCTCACAGGAGGGGCCAGCACCTCTGAAATCACTCAGGATAGCCTCAGTGAAGATGACCTCCTGTTAGCCAGGATGGCCAAAAGATTGGCTTTGGAGAGACAGCTCCTAGCCATAGAAAGGGAAAGACAAGAGATGGGCCTAGGTCCCATCAATGGTGGCAGCAACTTAAATAGGGTCAGAGATTCGCCTGACATGTTGAAAATCCCTAAAGGGATTGTGACTAAATATGAAGATGGTGATGACATCACCAAATGGTTCACAGCTTTTGAGAGGGCTTGTGCAACCAGAAAAGTAAACACATCTCACTGGGGTGCTCTCCTTTGGGAAATGTTCACTGGAAACTGTAGGGATAGACTCCTCACACTCTCTGGAAAAGATGCAGAATCTTATGACCTCATGAAGGGAACCCTGATTGAGGGCTTTGGATTCTCCACTGAGGAGTATAGAATTAAATTCAGGGGGGCTCAAAAAACCTCGAGCCAGACCTGGGTTGATTTTGTGGACTACTCAGTGAAAACACTGGATGGTTGGATTTAAGGCAGTGGTGTAAATGATTATGATGGGCTGTACAATTTATTTGTGAAAGAACACCTGTTAAGTAATTGTTAAAATGATAAACTGCATCAGCATCTGGTAGACCTAGGACCAATTTCTCCCCAAGAATTGGGAAAGAAGGCGGACCATTGGGTCAAGACTAGGGTGACCAAGACTTCCACAGGGGGTGACCAAAAGAAAGGGGTCACAAAGCCTCCCCAGGGGAAGAGTGTTGAGACATCCAAAAACAAAAATAGTAAAGAGTCTTCATCAGGCCCCCAAAAACCTGCACAGGAGGGTGGGCCCAGAGCCTCTTCACAAAACAATTTTGGGTACAAGGGTAAAAACTTTGATCCCAAAAAGGCCTGGTGTCATAGCTGTAATCAGCCTGGACACCAAACTGGAGACAAGGCCTGTCCCGAGAAAAGTACCACTTCTAACTCCACTCCAGCTAACACTGGAATGGCTAGTCTCCAAGTGGGATCAACAGTGTGCCCAGAGCAAATCAGGTGTCACACTGAAGCTACATTAGTCTCTGAGGGTGGGGTGGATTTAGCCACACTGGCTGCCTGGCCTTCTAACATGCAAAAATACAGGCAGCAGCTCTTAATTAATGGGACAAGTGTAGAAGGCCTGAGGGATACAGGTGCCAGTGCCACCATGGTGACAGAGAAACTGGTTTCCCTGGTCAATACCTGGCTGGACAAAGGACATCCCATGGCTATGGTAACTTTAGAGTGAGGAGGGGTCAATGGCCTGAAACAGGTGGTGGTCTCCTCCAATATCCCAGTAGACTGTTCGCTTGGAAATGACCTGGAGTCCTCAGCATGGGCTGAGGTAGAACTGAAAACCCACGCAGCCATGCTGGGTATCCCTGAACTGGTGTGTGTCAAGACAAGGGCACAGTGCAAGGCTCAGGGTGAAAAAGTAGAGCTGGAGCCTGGAAAAAGGGCCCAGCCTACGAAGAGAAAAGGAAAGACAACTGGGAAACCAGCTGCAACACAACAAAAAGAGAACCTCTCTTCTCAGGAAGAAGTTCTGCCCTCTGAGGGACCTGAGCCTATGGAGTTAGAACCTTATCAGGTTGAGCTCTTAGGCCCAGAGGGACCCTCAAGGGAGCAGTTGTGTAAGGGGCAAGAAACCTGTCCCTCTCTTGAAGGCCTTAGGCAGCAAGCTGCTGAAGAGTCCAGTGGCAAGAAAACTGGAACACATAGGGTCTATTGGGAAGATGGACTCCTGTACACTGAGGCAAGAGATCCCAAACCTGGTGCCACTAGGAGGGTGGTAGTGCCTCAGGAGTTTAGGAAGTTCAGACTGACCTTAGCCCATGATATTCCTCTTGCTGGGCATTTGGGACAAACCAAGACGTGGGAGAGACTAGTCAACCACTTCTACTGGGCCAACATGTCCCAGAAAGTCAAGGAGTTTTGTGTCTCCTGTACCACCTGTCAAGCCAGTGGTAAGACAGGTGGACACCCAAAGGCCCCCCTCATTCCACTTCCAGTGGTGGGGGTCCCCTTTGAAAGAGTGGGTGTGGACATAGTGGGTCCACTTGAACCTCCCACAGCCTCAGGGAATATGTACATACTAGTAGTAGTGGATCATGCTACTAGATACAGTGAAGCTATTCCCCTTAGGTCGACTACTGCCCCTGCAGTAGCCAAGGCCCTCATTGGTATTTTTACCAGAGTGGGTTTCCCTAAGGAGGTGGTGTCTGACAGAGGTACCAACTTCATGTCAGCACACCTGAAACACATGTGGAATGAGTGTGGAGTGACTTATAAATTCACTACACCCTACCATCCACAAACTAATGGCCTTGTTGAGAGATTCAACAAGACATTAAAAGGCATGATCATGAGGCTCCCTGAAAAACTCAAAAGGAGATGTCCTCTTGCCATGTCTGTTTTTCGCTTACAGAGAGGTGCCTCAGAAGGGAGTAGGGTTCTCACCCTTTGAACTTCTGTTTGGCCACCCTGTAAGGGGACCACTAGCTCTTGTGAAAGAAGACTGGGAGAGACCTCTTCATGAGCCTAAACAAGACATAGTGGACTATGTACTTGGCCTACGTTCAAGGATGGCAGAGTACATGGAAAAGGCAAGTAAAAACCTTGAGGCCAGCCAACAGCTCCAGAAGTTTTGGTATGACCAAAAGGCTGCAATGGTTGAATTTCAACCAGGGCAGAAAGTCTGGGTTTTGGAGCCTGTGGCTCCCAGGGCACTTCAGGACAAATGGAGTGGCCCTTACCCAGTGCTAGAGAAGAAGAGTCAGGTCACCTACCTGGTGGACCTAGGCACTAGCAGGAGCCCCAAGAGGGTGATCCATGTGAACCGCCTTAAGCTCTTCCATGATAGGGCTGATGTGAACCTGTTGATGGTAACAGATGAGGACCAGGAAGCTGAGAGTGAACCTCTCCCTGATCTCCTCTCATCAAACCCTAAAGATGGTTCAGTAGATGGAGTGATCTAATCAGACACCCTCTCTAGCCAACAGCAATCTGATTGTAGGAAGGTCCTGCAACAGTTTGCTGAGCTATTTTCCCTAACCCCTGGTCAGACACACCTGTGTACCCATGATGTGGACACAGGAGACAGCATGCCTGTCAAAAACAAAATATTCAGACAGTCTGACCAAGTTAAGGAAAGCATCAAAGTGGAAGTCCACAAGATGTTGGAATTGGGAGTGATTGAGCACTCTGACTGCCCCTGGGCTAGCCCAGTGGTCTTAGTCCCCAAACCTCACACCAAAGATGGAAAGAGAGAGATGAGGTTTTGTGTGGACTACAGAGGACTTAATTCTGTCACAAAGACAGATGCCCATCCCATTCCAAGGGCTGATGAACTGATTGATAAATTAGGTGCTGCCAAATTCTTCAGTACCTTTGACTTAACAGCAGGGTACTGGCAAATCAAAATGGCACCTGGAGCAAAAGAAAAGACAGCATTCTCCACACCTGATGGGCATTATCAGTTTACTGTTATGCCCTTTGGTTTAAAGAATGCCCCTGCCACCTTCCAAAGGTTGGTGAATCAAGTCCTTGCTGGTTTGGAGTCCTTTAGTGCAGCTTATCTTGACGATATTGCTGTCTTTAGCTCCAACTGGCAGGATCACCTGGTCCACCTGAAGAAGGTTTTGAAGGCTCTGCAATCTGCAGGCCTCTCTATCAAGGCATCCAAATGCCAGATAGGGCAGGGAACTGTGGTTTACTTGGGACACCTTGTAGGTGGAGGCCAAGTTTAGCCACTCCAGCCTAAGATCCAGACTATTCTGGACTGGGCAGCTCCAAAAACCCAGACTCAAGTCAGGGCATTCCTTGGCTTCACTGGGTATTACAGGAGGTTTGTGAAGGGATATGGATCCATAGTGACAGCCCTCACAGAACTTACCTCCAAGAAAATGCCCAAGAAGGTAAACTGGACTGTAGAATGCCAACAGGCCTTTGACACCCTGAAACAAGCAATGTGCACAGCACCAGTTCTAAAAGCTCCAGATTACTCCAAGCAGTTCATTGTGCAGACAGATGCCTCTGAACATGGGATAGGGGCAGTTTTGTCCCAAACAAATGTTGATGGCCTTGACCAGCCTGTTGCTTTCATTAGCAGGAGGTTACTCCCCAGGGAGCAGCGTTGGAGTGCCATTGAGAGGTAGGCCTTTGCTGTGGTTTGGTCCCTGAAGAAGCTGAGACCATACCTCTTTGGTACTCACTTTGTAGTTCAAACCGACCACAGACCTCTCAGATGGCTGATGCAAATGAAAGGTGGAAATCCAAAACTGTTGAGGTGGTCCATCTCCCTACAGGGAGTGGACTTTATAGTGGAACACAGACCTGAGACTGCCCATGCCAATGCAGATGGCCTTTCCAGATTCTTCCACTTAGAAAATGAAGACTCTCTTGGGAAAGGTTAGTCTCATCCTCTTTAGTTTGGGGGGGGGGGGTTGTAAGGAAATGCCTCTTTGGCATGGTTACCCCCTGACTTTTTGCCTTTGCTGATGCTAAGTTTTGATTTGGAAGTGTGCTGAGGCCTGCTAACCAGGCCCCAGCACCAGTGTTCTTTCCCTAACCTGTACTTTTGTTTTCACAATTGGCACACCCTGGCACCCAGGTAAGTCCCTTGTAACTGGTACCCCTGGTACCAAGGACCCTGATGCCAGGGAAGATCTCTAAGGGCTGCAGCATATCTTATGCCACCCTGGGGACCCCTCACTCAGCACAGACACACTGCTTGCCAGCTTGTGTGTGCTGGTGAGGCCAAAACGAGTAAGTCGACATGGCACTCCCCTCAGGGTGCCATGCCAACCTCACACTGCCTATGCAGTATAGATAAGTCACCCCTCTAGCAGGCCTTACAGCCCTAAGGCAGGGTGCACTATACCATAGGTGAGGGCACCAGTGCATAAGCACTGTGCCCCTATAGTGTCTAAGCAAAACCTTAGACATTGTAAGTGCAGGGTAGCCATAATAGTATATGGTCTGGGAGTCTGTCAAACACGAACTCCACAGCACCATAAAGGCTACACTGAAAACTGGGAAGTTTGGTATCAAACTTCTCAGCACAATAAATGCACACTGATGCCAGTGTACATTTTATTGTAACATACACCCCAGAGGGCACCTTAGAGGTGCCCCCTGAAACCTTAACCAACTACCCGTGTAGGATGACTGGTTTTAGCAGCCTGCCACACTCGAGACATGTTGCTGGCCACATGGGGAGAGTGCCTTTGTCACTCTGTGGCTAGTAACAAAGCCTGCACTGGGTGGAGATGCTTATCACCTCCCCCTTGCAGGAGCTGTAACACCTGGCGGTGAGCCTCAAAGGCTCACCCCCTTTGTTACAGCACCACAGGGCATTCCAGCTAGTGGAGTTGCCCGCCCCCTCCGGCCACAGCCCCACTTTCGGCGGCAAGGCCGGAGGAGATAATGAGAAAAACAAGGAGGAGTCACTGACCAGTCAGGACAGCCCCTAAGGCAACCTGAAGTGACTCTGACTTTTAGGAATCCTCCTTCTTGCAGATGGAGGATCCCCCCCAATAGGGATAGGAATGTGACCCCCTCCCCTTGGGAGGAGGCACAAAGAGGGTGTAGCTACCCTCAGGCCTAGTAGCCATTGGCTACTGCCCTCCCTGACCTAAACACACCCCTAAATTCTGTATTTAGGGGCTCCCCAGAACCTAGGAACTCAGATTCCTGCAACCTAAGAAGAAGAGGACTGCTAAGCTGAAAAACCCTGCAGAAGAAGACGGAGACACCAACTGCTTTGGCCCCAGCTCTACCGGCCTGTCTCCCCACTTCGAAAAGACACTGCTCCAGCGACGCTTTCCCCAGGACCAGCGACCTCTGAATCCTCAGAGGACTGCCCTGCTCTAGAAGGACCAAGAAACTCCCGAGGACAGCGGCTCTGTTCACCCAAGACTGCAACTTTGTTTCCAAAGAAGCAACTTCAAGACAACTGCGTTTCCCGCCGGAAGCGTGAGACTTGCAACTCTGCACCCGATGCCCCCGGCTCGACTTGTGGAGAAACAACACTTCAGGGAGGACTCCCCGGCGACTACGAGACTGTGAGTAGCCAGAGTTGCCCCCCCTGAGTCCCCACAGCGACGCCTGCAGAGGGAATCCCGAGGCTCCCCTGACCGCGACTGCCTGACTCCCAGATCCCGACGCCTGGAAAAGATTCTGCACCCGCAGCCCCCAGGACCTGAAAGATCGGAACTCCAGTGCAGGAGTGACCCCCAGGAGGCCCTCTCCCTTGCCCAGGTGGTGGCTACCCCGAGGAGCCCCCCCCTTGCCTGCCTGCATCGCTGAAGAGACCCCTTGGTCTCCCATTGAAACCTATTGAAAACCCGACGCATCGTTGCACACTGCACCTGGCCGCCCCGTGCTGCTGAGGGTGTACTTTCTGTGCTGACTTGTGTGTCCCCGGGTGCCCTACAAAACCCCCCTGGTCTGCCCTCCGAAGACGCGGGTACTTACCTGCTGGCAGACTGGAACCGGGGCACCCCCTTCTCCATTGAAGCCTATGCGTTTTGGGCACCACTTTGAACTCTGCACCTGACCGGCCCTGAGCTGCTGGTGTGGTAACTTAGGGGTTGCTCTGAACCCCCAACGGTGGGCTACCTTGGACCCAAACATGAACCCCGTAGGAGGTTTACTTACCTGCAAAAACTAACAAATACTTACCTCCCCCAGGAACTGTTGAAAATTGCACTGTGTCTAGTTTTAAAATAGCTATATGTGATTTATTTGAAAAGTATATATGCTATTGTGATTATTCAAAGTTCCTAAAGTACTTACCTGCAATACCTTTCATTCAAAGTATTACATGTAAAATTTGAACCTGTGGTTCTCAAAATAAACTAAGAAAATATATTTTTCTATACAAAAACCTATTGGCCTGGAATTGTCTTTGAGTGTGTGTTCCTCATTTATTGCCTGTGTGTGTACAACAAATGCTTAACACTACTCCTTTGATAAGCCTACTGCTCGACCACACTACCACAAAATAGAGCATTAGTATTATCTCTTTTTGCCAATATCTTACCTCTAAGGGGAACCCTTGGACTCTGTGCATACTATTCCTTACTTTGAAATAGTGCATACAGAGCCAACTTCCTACAATAGACGAAACGTTTGGTCCATGTATAGAAATAATATATTCATTACCCACTACTTGCCTCTTAGTTTACTAATAGCATTGTTACCAGGGCAAGAGTGTTTCTAGCTTTATGTTTAAACATGCACTTTTTAATAAATGTAGAGCGAAAGCATGGTGTGGTCACACACTGTCATTTAGTCAGATAGACAATTTCCAAGAAATGCCCAAAAACCTTCCCACTAACTGCAGCTTTTCTGATAAAACCATTAAATGTATCAACAAATCTGTGAAAATCCAGTTTCACAAATCATATTTATTCTTTGCACATCACCAAGTAAAGTGTTCTGAATTGTCTTCATCCTATTAAAATATTTTTTTCATCACATGGAAGTACACACACAATAGGCTTTCACAACTCCTGAAATATATTTTGAAATGTTTGTACAGTTGACTTAGCTATTTAAATGTGTGTTAGGAAAAAACTGGCAAAATACTGGAATTCTGCAGCCAGAAGGAAAAATAATTGTAAGACAAACTGACTTTTGATCTCTGTCTCTGAACACAGAGCAAATGTGATCAGAACAAGATTTAAAGGCTTCCTTCACTTTCTCACTGACCAGAACACCTGTTCTTTGTCAACTCACCAGAAGGGGCGAGTAGGTCCTAAAAATAGCACGACCTGATAAAACATGACTCGCCATAGGGAATAAGTGAGTAGATTTTTTCGAGGACTGGGTATTCCTGGTAGCTGACTTATGATGGGTTCAGGTACTTTAGGCAGTATATCGTTTAATATTTTTGTAGTGGACTCTTGGGAACTAGTGCTTGCCTCTTTTAAATCTTGACGTTTCCTCTGTGAGAAGTAGTGAGTTTTTCTGTTCCTTTTATATTGTTTTGGTAATTAACTTAATGTGTTTACTGGTTAGTTAATTTTACTGTACATTTTATTGATAAGTTTGTGTTTCTTTTACAAATGTTTTTACAGTTATTACCATTTTGTGTGGGTGCAAGTTAGTGTTTCTGTTTTAATGTGAAATGTAGGCTTGTGTTGTTTTGTGTTATTATGACTATATTTATATATATTAATAATACTTTTTGTTGATATATGTATTCATTTTAACTTTATTTTTGTTCTATTTTATAAATAAGAGTTTTTATGGTAATTTATTATTTTTTGCTTATTTTTAATATTGTAGTAGTCAATATTTTAGATTTAGTTATTTTTGTTACTGTATGTATTTGTTCAAGTGCTATGATATTATTATTTTGGATATTAAAGATTTTTTGGATAGCGATATTTTTCTCATAGATCTTTGTGTTTTTGTTAATTAAGTATGGAAAGGCGATATTTTTGTAAACATTGTTTTGACAATATTTTTATGATTCGATATTGCTTCCCACCAGTCCTCATCAGCACCATCCAAATGTGTAATTGGCAAAAGCGTGATTAGGAATATGGATCATCTGACTGAAAAATTGTCAGCAATCAAAATAGTTTGCACATAGTTGATTAGAAGACTGTCACATGATGAGTATGAGTCAGCGAAATCTCAACTAAATGAAGAACTAACACAATAAGTGTATAACCTATCACAAATCCTTCACTTTGCTGAATTGCAAGATAAACCGCTGCTACTGAACTTAGGCACCCTTTAAGGACTGCAGCAATTAGGTCTAACAAGGAAGAAAGATAAGCCAAAGGGCTTTTAATGTCAACATGTTTTTGTGTTAAGACTGACAATGCACTCATTCAGCCCTCATAACAGAACAAGAAGATTTTGTTTCATACTCTGGCATTAATAAAGTGGGTGTGCTACAGAGTCTGTCTATAAGCTCAAGTCAGGCACTCATGCATTTGTCATCAAATTGCACTGGATCAAAAACATTGCTCCGAATAAGCCAAAGTAAAAGCTTTGCAATTAAGGAAAAGCTTTGAATTCATTGTCTACAATCACCAACCAAACATCCTCATTTCTTTTCTGTATTTGGTGGATTAACTCTCAGGATCGCAGAAACGTGTTCTTTAGTCACATTTCTTGCTCCTTTTTTAATATGGTGACCCAAATAGATAACTTAATGTGAAGTTTTCACTAACAATTGAGAATTGCATAACATAGGGAGTGATTACGAGTCTTGCGGTCACTGACCTAGTGGAAAACTTTTATCAACTCCAGCGGGACATCGCCACGTAGGCTGCAGCCACCCTGTAAGGAGTTTGGCAGACAGAGTTTTCCTTCCACCAAAGTCAAAATCAGGCGCATAGTGTTGACTATGAATTAATTGTTGACTCGGAATCCTAAAGCATTACACAATACTGTCATAGAATTAATAGAGATGATTATTAAATTGGAAGACTTAGCAAGGGCTTGAGAAGAGTGGTCAAAACCAGAGCTGCCTCATAAACAGGAGGTGTTGAAAAAGAATGCAAAGAAATACAAAATTAGTGATTATGATTGTGATGTGACTGTTAAGAAAGGGTTTCTGTTTCCTCAAAAGCACATAAATCGGTCAAAGATCACAAGAACTAAATAAGATCCAAGAAAATCAGTACATGCATATTATGAGAAATTGATGCAGATTTACAGGCAGTATAGCAGAGGCAAAGCCCCAGTGAAAGATGGTGTTTCTTAATTCGCTTCCACTTTTGTGTGATATTGCATTCAGAGATTAGTTTGTATATTCAGCAACATGGGATGTGTAGGCAGGCCAAATCTTGGGTGAGATTCTGGCCAATGTGAAATACTGTAGTGATTTTTGCAATGTTAAGATGAGAACAAAGCAATAGAAATTGATAATGGCTTAAACTAAGTTTTTCAAAAGCGTGGTTGTGGTCAAGGCGTTTTACAGACATCTGGTTTTGATCCTGGTTTTGTTTTTTATGCTGTCCAGGGTCAGTGCACCAGGCAATGGTGCACAGATTGTGTAAGGAGATATTGGTGGTCCTTGTGGTAGAGGTAGGTGTTTTTTTAAATAATATGCCCAATCAAAATGTTAATAATGCACAGATGAGAAAGGGCCCATTACGCATCCGTGGAAAGACTGGCCATTGGAAATGAGATTTTAGACTTAATCTAATTAGATTTCACTTGACTTGCAAATGGTCCCCCCAGTGCAGCAAAATAGGAATCAAATGTCACAGAGTGGGATGGTACAGTCATCCGCCACAGCCCTACCGGCCTGTGTATAGAACAGGCAGAATCCAAAGCATATTCCTTCAGCTGCAATTATGCAGAACAATAGGCCGGGCTTTCTACACATTTACAGATATCAGCAAAAGCCTTCAGTGATTAATGATGACTTGTCACAAATTGCAGGTACACTCGGAATTCCTACAGGACTGAGTCTGGCACAGTGACGTTGCCTGAGAGGGGAGGAGGATTGTATGCTTGGTTCAGTCCAAGAGTTTGAACTAAATGACTCTTTTGCTGAATGAGAAGTAAATGGCCATCTAGTATCATTTTTGATCAATACACGTGCTATCCGTTCTAAGGTTAGACATGTGGAGGTTCCAAACCTGCTCCTCTCAGAAAAAGAAGTCCATGTTGTAGGAGTTTCAACCCAACAAACAACTAGCAGGTTGCCAGCTAATGTCCCAGTAAAAAGTTTTCTAATTATGGATAATCACAAGTTCATAAATAGTTAGCTAAATCCATTTAATCTGTTAGGACTGGTTTGGTCTGCAAAATGAAATGCTAATTTACTATATATCTTATGGTGTCGCAATTTAGCCAGTGGATGTGGACTTTGATTTTAAAATGGAATCACAAGAGTTAAAACGTTCCCAGTCTTTACAGAGGAAGATTTACCGCCTTATTTAAGACATACTGTGTAACGGAATGCAGTGTATTCCCGTGCTCCTCTGTTAAAGTTTACTCATGAATCAGAGGAAGGGATTGCACTGTTTATTGATAAAATGAACAGGACACGTGAAAAAATGTATTATTGAGCCCATGTAACTCTCTTAACATGACATGAAAGAAACCTAGAATAAAGTTGAGAGTAGTGCAAAACCAAATCATGAAATACTGATCCGTTGTTGTCCCGTGCTACTGAATCCTTAAGTAATATAGTTCTAAATTCCCTCGGGCTCCGTGAGCAATTTGTTTTTTTTAAGAGAACATTCTGCCCTGAGTGGCAGAATGTTCTAATAGCCTTAGAACCCGCCGTAGCGGGCTCTACCGGCTATTAAAGGCCCTTTCCCTTGTTAAATGCCCTCGCCTTCGGCTCGGGCATTTAACTCGGGAGCGGGCCTTTAATAGCCGGTAGAGCCCGCTACGGCGGGTTCTAAGGCTATAATATAGTTCTAAATTCCCATAAATGCCCAGTGGTTTACAGTCATTGATTTGTTTCAAGCCTTTTTCTCGATTCCTCTTCCTGAGAATAGTCAATATCTCTTTGCAATGAGATTCCATAATAAAGTTCTAGTTTAGTGCAGAATCCCACAAGGCTACACAGAAAGTCCTTCATTTTCCAAATCCTGAAGAAGGATCTAGAAAGTCTACATTTACCCTACGCTAGTGCAATATCTTGATGATTTCCTAACCACAACTAAAATTATAGTTGTAGACTTGACGCAATTGCATTCTTAGGCTACCTAGCTGAAAATGGGTATAACCCTGCTAAATTGTAGTACTGTCAGGAAGAAGTGATTTCTTTAGAAAACTATATTGAGAAAAGAGTGAGAAAGGTGTCCAAAGAACACATTCTGCTATTCTGAAAATTAACCCACCAACAACACAGAAAGAAGTGAGGATGTTTCTAGGGTGGATTGGTTACTGTCATCATTGGATTTCAAACTTTTCACTGATTGCAAAACTTTTACAGAGGCTGTATCACAGTGGTGTGGGGGGTCTGGTGCCTTTGAACCACACGTTTGCAAGCCTTCTTACAGCACAAATGCAGCTTGTGTCACATCCCTGCTCTAGGAATGTCAAATTAAAACAATGATTCTTTGTATATTCTGCCATAAAAGATAAGGATGCACATTCTCAATCCTCACACAAAATCAGGGGGTGGAGGGGTAGGACGGATCTTGGCTCATTGCCTATTTTTCAGCCACATTAGATGCAATTGCTGCCTTGGTTCCTGGGTGCCTGAAAAGCATTTCAGCTGTTTCCCTGGCAAGTGTGTGGAGTGAAACGATTGTGAATGGACGTACACTTATTGTGCTAGGTCCACATTCAGCTGAGCCTTGATGACTCATGCCCAAACTAAGTTTCTTACAAATTGTCGCTTGACCAAATAGAACTGATAATATTGGCAGCAAAATCAATTCAGTGAGAACCTGCAGTACCATGAATCCTGCAACAATTATGCCATTACCCGAGGAGGAAGTTGACAATGAGATTAAGGAAATTGACCATGATTGTGTTAACGCGTCCTTCTATGTTAATTTATACACATCAGGACTCGTTTTAGGCCGATGAATCTTTGGACCCAGTGGTGAGACACCGTAAGACGAGATAACTGATCAATATATCAAGCAATATATCAATAATATTGTCAACATATATCACCACAACATATTTCACTTTAGACATTAGTTAAACCTTTGGCGCAACCATGACCTTTCAGTCATGAATAATCACACCTTATTGAAGTTTTGTGAATTTTATTCCCTATTGATTACAATCTAATAGCAAATGTATTAATCTCAAAACCCAGAAGAAAAAAACATAATCACAATGTAGTAATAAACCAAAGATCACAAACATATGATAGTAATATGAAGAAAAACCATATCTAAATGCGTAACACCTCATATATGTTTAGTTCAGCTTAGCACCACGTCAGTTAAGTCAGTTATGTTAGATACGTCGGTCAAGAAGAAATGCCTCATCTAACCACAATTAGCATCAGCATGTTTGGACTTCATGCAAAACAATTTAGAACATCAATTTGGAAAACATCTAACTAAGGTCTCTAATAAAATTCACAGCAGTTGGTATCTAGAAAGAAAAGGCAAATAAATGAATTTCAATAGCAACAACATAATTACCCTCCTCGAAATAGGTCAGCATACAGGATCAGTCTTCGTCTTCAGGACATCAGTTAGATCGCCGTCAGTCTATCTAGTCTATGGACAGGGGGCACTTCCCTCATAAGGAGGAAAATACAATGGGGCGACTAAGGGTGAGGATGGGTTTTTATTAAGTCTCAAATCACCAAACAAAGTGACAGAGTTTCTGGATGCAATCGATATCATTCCCTACCTAATGCTCTCGAGTCTCTCGTGTCATGGGTTTTTATCCCTTTTTCGTAATACATTCCCCCAAAATTCTATTGGATAGTCACTACACCCCACTATCTGTAACCTATCAAATTATACATTAAGTAATGCATTTGTCATTCTACGATAATTTACAATTCTTTGATTGGTCTTCATAATTGACGTCTTTTGGAGGTGGCACATCCGGGGTTACTTCATTTTCTGGCACGTTCTTCGGGTCAAGAGTTCTCTTTTCCGTGGTTTAGTGTCCTTGAAAGTGTCCATATTTTGTTGCAAAGCATACAACTTTATCCTAAAGCAACTAGCATGCGGATGAGAATATAACGGTCAATGATACAATAAGCGGAGAAAAGAACAAATGCTGCGTCATGGCCTTTTGCAAGTCAGCACACTGGAGAAACAGAAAATATGCTTTAATATGAGAGCTACACAGCTAGTTTTTCGACTCACGCTAACTTAAAGCTTATGGATTCTAATAAATGCAATCATTGTACGTGTTAACATATTCAATTAATCATAATTATAAGCAATTATTTCTTACAGTCGACATTAGTTTATGCATGTGAAAATTCTCCACGTTTAAAATACGTTTCAATGAATAATATTGTTAATGCAGCATTGTTAATATAAGCATTTCACATCTAAAATAGGAAATGTTTAAAGTACGCTCTCTCAGTCCCTCCTCTGATGACGCTCGTCATCACACAATCTTTCTTTTTGATCTTAATTTTTCACCTTGCGCATAATACGCATTTCAACATCTTGCCCTTTATGTGAGCTTTCCCATATTTCATTGAACATTTTCTCTCTTTCACTTTCTTCATTTCGTCGGGTTCTTTTAGTCCAATTTCTTTTCACTTTGTCATTGATTTGACATGCCCCCCATAATGCTAATAGACAAATTAAAACAATTAATAGGCCCATCATAATTTTTGCAAGTACCCCATTCCAAATGTTGGTAAACCAGCTTCCCACTCGGGCAATTCCTTTTACAAATTTCTCCCAAACAACAGGTTCTTTCAAATCCTTCAAGTCTGTACTATCTCTGGTAAGGTTAGTAAGCATGCTTCTAATTTTCTTACTATTATCTGGTATAAATGAGCAACAATGACGCTCATTGAGCATTTTGCAAACACCTCCACTCTTTGCTAAAAGAATGTCTAAAGCAAGCCGATTTTGAAGAGTCATAGCTCCTTCTGTAGCAAGTTCAGTATCCATCAGGAGTATGGCTCCTGTAAAATTTGTCAGCATGTTATCCACTATAGTAGACAACTTTTGAATTTTCATAGAATTCAAGATAACCCCCACTGATGGGATTATGGCTCCAAATATATCACCAATGACAGCCGCCACTGATTCTCGTTTTTGTCTAGGATGTTGTAATTCAGACATTTTAGGTATTTGTTTTAAGTCGTCAATTTGGTATATTTTTGGAAATACTATTCTCAAATAACATGTCCCATACCATCCCTTAGGGAGACGGTAATATGCATTTAGTCCACAAATATAATAGATTCCAGGGATCGCTGGATCTTGTCCATTTAACATAAAGGTCCATTTACTCTGAAACAAAAACACATGCCTACATTCACTCGTACCCACAAATAAATTGTCTTGATCAGATTTCGGTCTATATATACAGAGCCTACCTACATGTAATGCATCTATAGCTAGTTTTCCTTGTGTTTTGATTGCAGTGTAAGCATAATCATTTGCATATGTACGTTTTTCTAATCCTTTTTCTAATCTTTCTTTCAATGCTTTGCGTCTATCATCTGTGTGATCTAAAAAGCTTTTCTCTACAGGAGACAATAAGCAAGTCAAATTGTTGCGATGTGCATAAGCGGTTCCAAATGTAAGTGTTGGTTCAAAGAATCCTCTAACTATTTTTATATCATGCTCTTTAGCTAATTTATTTAGGAATTCAATCACAGGCACAAAAGAAAACACAACATCCGAATTTGAATAAAAGTATTGCACATGCTCTTGATTATAGAATCTTGTTAATAGCAAGCTGCAACTAATTCCATAAGTAAGAGGGAGGCTATGATACATAACTCCCTCCTGTACAGACGAAGGAATTTTAGTACATACATAACAATCTTTCGCATCCATAGTTTCCACATATTCGTTTAGTAGGCGATAGAAGACATTAGTAGAAAGTTCCCCTTTTGCATTAGTTCCCTCATGCATATGTCTTGCATCGTGCTCAAATCCCTCCCACGGTGATAGTTTAGTAGTAGTAGTTTCAGATTTCGAAGTTGCATTAATAGTTTCTTTCTCTCTCCATGGCATTCCCACAATCACTCCCACAATCATTATTGCACATACAACACCTATTATAAGACCTAACCAACCACACACCTTACTTCCTTTGCTACTGTAAGCCATGTTTGTATAGAATCAGAATAGCAGATCAACAATCAACTTGAGGAAAAAAGGAAAAAGAAAAGAAGAAGAAGAAAAAAAAAAACTCTTTGCGTATATCACAGTGTCTTCACTCACTCCAGGACCCTTTCGTCAATTCAGGTTAGCAGCTTGTCATAATTAGGTTTCTTTTAAAGTCAAATCCGGTTTTAGTGTCACTTCCAGTAGTTTCTAAAGTCTCTTTCTCTTTTCAGCTTTCACAAATTCAATCTTAGTCGAGTTTTTTTTTTTTTCTCTGAATATCTTCAGGTACCGTAATATTGGCCTGGTACTTCTTGATCAAAACAGAATGCTAAGAACTCTTGTTGCCATTCAGAGGTTGTAGCATATGCCCATTCAGGACCTGTATATCTTCTGTTTGCTATTCTTTTTCTTTTTAACCTTCGTTCACCTTGTTGTTCTCCTTCACTCAGATCATCTGCTTGTGAAGTATCACTTTCTTCTATTATTGTTTCATTCGATACCTCTCTTATTTTAGGATGTGACTTGTCTGGCCAATTATCGCCTCTATGTATCTTGGTTCGATGTTTTCCTTCAGGACGTTGGACAGCACCCTCCTCTTGTGATATGGTGTTTTCTCTTGACGGACCTGCAACTGGTTCAGGAGACTCACACGTTCCGATTTGTATCTACAGTTCCTCCTTCTCTTTCGTCTTCTGGTTCTATGTTGAGTTCGGACTCCATCCCGTATTCGTCTACTTCTGGGAGAACCTCTCCTTGACTTAGTTCTCCTGCTGCCTCGACTGAGATAGGCACTCTGTCACCTCTCTCGAACTCATTGACAGTTTGAGGGACAAGGCTGTTCTCAGTGGGCTCTCCAGTAGTTTCAGTTTCTTCTTGACTGATCTCTGACTCTGTGACTTCTCTTCCTGGAGTTGCTGTACCGGAAACTTCAAGTTCCTCTTCAACAGGACACGTTACCCTTTTCGTGTGACTGGCATGTATCCAGTTGGGAACCCCGGCACACTTTACAGCAGTGGTGGTCGTCAATATTACTTGATACGGCCCCTTCCAACGCGGCTCAAGACACGATTTTCTCACATGCTTCTTGACAACCACCCAATCTCCAGCTTGCAGAGAGTGACCTGGTTCGCCAATTGGTGGCAACGTGTTAGCTTCCACCTGGTAAGAGAAAGAGCGAATCACGTCAGCCAAGCCTTTGCAGTAATCCAACACCATATCATCTGTAATATTCACTAGTGCATTTGCGGGTACCGCTGGTAATCTCATTGCTCTGCCCATGAGGACTTCATGGGGGGACAGTCCCGTTTTCTTATCTGGGGTGAATCTCATAGACATCAGTACTAGAGGTAAGGCATCTGGCCATTTCATGTTTGTTGCAGCACATATTTTTGCTATTCTTGATTTTAAGGTACCATTCATCTGTTCAACTAGTCCTGATGCTTCAGGGCGATAGCTACAATGTAGCTTTTGTTCAATGTTGAGTGCGGCACACAAAAGTTTAATCACCTCATTGTCGAAGTGTCTCCCCCTATCTGATTCTATAGAAACCGGAAACCCGAATCTTGGTATCAGCTCCCTGAGTAGTAGTTTTGCAACTGTAAGACTATCATTCCTACATGTGGGATATGCCTCAATCCAATGACTGAAAACACACACAATCACCAGCACGTACTTCAATCCTCCACAAACAGGCATTTCGATAAAATCCATTTGCATTTTGTTAAATGGACCTCCAGCTCTCCCGATGTGGCTCAAAGTTACCACAGTTCCTTTTCCAGCATTCATCTGTTGACAGATGACGCACCTGTGGCAAGTGATTTCTGCGGCATGTCTGAATTTTGGATTGAACCAATCAATCTTAAAGGATCTTATCATGGCATCTCTTCCCAGATGGGCCTGCCCATGGTATAACCGGGCAAACTGTGACAAAAGACTATTTGGCAGTACCAGCTTTCCCTCTTCTGAAACCCATAGATCATCTGCCCTTTGTACACACTGCATTCTCTGCCAGGATCGTTTTTCTTCTTTGCTAGCACAACTTTGTAATGTTTTCAGTTTGTCTAAGGTATCAACCACTCGTAATGCTAGACTTAAACTTGTGTTGTTTTCAGTTTGTGGTAACAATTCCCACTGTTCTTTAAACAATATACAGTTTAATGCACAAAATCTTGCGACTTGATCTGCATAGCTGTTTCCCATGGACACAAAATCTTGTGATCTGGTGTGAGCACTGCACTTCACCACGGCAATTTCAAGAGGTAACTGAATTGCATGTAACAAATCTCTTATTTGTTCACCGTTTTTCACAGGAGAACCAGAGAAGGTCATGAAACCCCTCTGTGACCAGAGTTGGCCAAAATCATGCACAATTCCAAATCCATATCTGCTGTCAGTATAGATAGTAACTTTCAAATTTACAGCTGCGTGGCATGCCTTTGTAAGAGCTATTAATTCTGCCACTTGTGCAGAAAAACTTTCTCGAGCCAGGAGGCTTCGACAATGCCAGTTATGGTACATACAGCGTAACCGGCTCTCAATGTTCCCGCTGAATCTCTTAGACAGGACCCATCAACAAACATAATGCAATCGTTTTCTTTTAACTGGGTATCCTGTATGTCTGGGCGAGGTTTGGTACAAAGTTCAGTCACCTCAAGACAATCATGCTCAAATTCTTCCCCATCTTTGATTTCAGTATTTTCATTGGGAAGTAAGGTTGCCGGGTTTAGCACAGTGCATCTCTTTAATGTGACATTTGGTGACCCTAGTATAATCGTCTCGTATCTAGTAAGTCGTGCATTTGTCATGTGTTGTGTCTTAGTTCGTGTCAACAGTATTTCAATTGAATGTGGAACCATTACTGTCAGAGGGTATCCCATGACTATGCCTTCACATTGTGAAAGGCTTTGACCAACTGCTGCAACTGCCCGCAAACAACCCGGTAAGGCTGCTGCGACAGGGTCCAAGGTAGCTGAAAAATATGCTACAGGGCGATTTGCATCTCCATCTTAAAACAGACAAAGAACAAGCATCACGTTCATGACAAAACAACAGAAAAGGTTTCTCATAGTCAGGCATTCCCAATGCTGGTGCCCTGCACATGCATTCTTTTAATTCTACAAATGATTCAAGCTCCTCTTTTGTCAAAGTTATTGTGTATGGCTCATCCTTGACTTCTTTTCCTGTCAATTTTATTAAAGGCTTTGAGATGATTGAGAAGTTGGGTATCCACTGACGACATTAGCCCACCATTCCCAAAAACATCCTGACATCTCTTTTTGTTGTTGGGGGATTCATCTGCAAAACAGCAGTTATTCTTTCCTTTGATATTCTTCGAGACCCTTTCTCAATCAAATGTCCCAATTATTTCACTTCTTTTTGACAGTATTGTAACTTTCTGGGTGACACCTTGTGTCCATTCTTTCCCAGATGATTCAATAATACAATGGTATCATATTTACAACTGTCTCTGGTTTTGGATGCGATTAGCAAATCATCAATGTACTGCACAAGAGTCGAATTAAAAGGCAGCACAAGAGGTTCCAAATCCTTTTTCAATATCTGATTGAAGATGGATGGTGACTCAGAAAACGGCTGAGGAATTCTGCACCAACTGTACACTTTATCCAGGAATTTGAAACTGAACAAAAATTGTCTGTCTTCATGAAGAGGTATCGAAAAGAATGCTTGTGATAGGTCTACCACAGTAAACCATTCAGCATCACAAGGAACCTGGAACATTATTACCGCTGGGTTAGGTACCACAGGGCAGCATCTTATCACAATTTCGTTTATTTTTCTCAAATCCTGCCCAATTCGAACTTTTCCACAGGGCTTCTTTAAACCCATTATGGGAGAGTTGCACGGACTGCTCAAAACTTCTTTCAGGACTCCCTGTCTGAGAAAATCTGCAATTATCTGTGACACCTCAATGAGAACATCCTGGGTCATGTGGTATTGTGGTACTTGTGGGAACACTGCATTTGGCTTTATCTGAACCTTAACTGGTTCTACTCCTTTTATCAACCCTACTTCTTTCCCAGTCAAATCCCACACTTTCTCTGTCACGGTCCCTTGTAGATCAACAGGTAGGTCGAACAAAGTATGCATTGGGAATAAAGTAATCAAAGGGTAGTCTTCATTTGTTTCTGCTTCTTCCTCTACAAATTGACTCTCGTCTCCCTCATCGTCACTGTTTGTTTGTACCTCGATTCCATCGTTGGAACAGGTAATTGAACATTTTGTCTTGCACAGTAAGTCCCTTCCTAGTAAGGATACTGGGCTTGAATTGCATACAACAAATCTATGCAAGCCTTGGAAATTGCCAATTTCAACCTGCACTGGATCAGTAATCGGATTAGTCAGGTACTGGTTTGCCACACCAACCACTCGTATAGTACGCCCTGAGAGAGGTAATCTCGGGACTTCTGCACTTCGAACTGTAGAGCGTGTAGCTCCTGTATCGACCAAAAATGAAACTTTATAGCCCATTACTTTTCCCTCTACATATGGCCCTCTCTGATCCACTTCTAAAGATGCTGCAAGCCTGCACTCTTCACTGTCTGAACTGTCATCTGACCAATCCTCATTCATACCACTTTCACCTCGTAATGGGAATTGTTGCACAGTGTTATTTTGATTGGTTACCTGGCCTGTGACCTGCTGAGGAAGCATCATCTGTTGCTGTCCCATCGGAGCCATTGGTAATTGCATTTGCTGTCTAGGCACCATAGGAATCTGCTGCTGTACTGGTTGCATTTGTACTGATTGAAAACGCAGCATTTGCATGTGCTGCATTGGCTGTACCCCTTGCATTTGTACCAAATTATTCTGAAAATTCGGGTTTTGATGTCTCATTTTTGGACCTCGTGGATTTTGTAATGTACCGACATTAATGCTCTGCTGAACTGCACCATCCTGCACCATATTCGGACAATCCCGTTTCCAATGCCCCACACCCCCCGCACGCGTGACATGGTGACATCTTTTTCACTCCTTGGCCATCATTTTGAATAACAATACTACTCATGTCCGAACCACGGTTCACAAACCCTCGACCTCTGCCTCTTGGCTGTGTCTGAAACACACCATTCATTTGCGGTTGTTGCTGTATCATTTGCTGAACTCCATTTCCCTGTATTCCAGCTTGTGCAGCTCTTATCTGCATCACCATCACCTTCTCCTTTAACTTTTTCTGCTTCAACTCAATCTCATCACTACAGTATTTCGCATACTGCAACACCTCATCAATCGGTTTGGCTTGCCAACAAATCAAATGATTCTTAATCATCTGGCTAACCTCTGGTCTCAACCCTTCGACGAATCTAAACATGAGGTGATTCATGTCCTTCGGTTTGATAGTCTCAGTACCACTATAATGTTTGAACGCTTTCAATAATCTCTCATAATAAGCATGTATTGACTCCTTAACCTCTTGAGAGGTCCGGTCGATCTTCTGCCAATCGGTCACCTTCGGTGTCACTTTTTGTTTCAAGAACTCAATTACTTTATGATAATATTTCATCACCTCTTCTGAAGGTGCTCCAGTTACCTTATCTCTTGCCGGCTCCTTTCTTTGCCAATCTACCCCTCTCTTACACTCGAGCCATAAATCAGGCGGAACAATGATCTCAAACAAAGTATTCAAGTCTTCCCAGAGACACTTTGCAAGTTTCACAAACCTATCCGTTTGTTGATACCACTCGATCGGCTTCTCTCTTAGCCTAGGGTAATCGGGTGCATTGGGTACACTGACACTATTCTGTATCAAAGCTGTATCGCTAGTCTGTACCGTATCAGTAACTCCCTTCTTCTGTGTCTGGTTCCCAGGATCCAGGCTAGTACTTGGAGCGCTGTCGCTCACCGCATACGGTGGCAGGCGATCATGTAACAATCTATCCATAAATTCCTCATCCTCTGAATCATCTTCCTCTTCCCAGGACCTTTTATTTTCTTTAGTTTTGCCTGAATCTTTGTCGGTTTTACAGGAGGCTTTCTTTCCCTGTGTCTCTTCTCCCTGGGTTATTGCTGGGAATAACTTCAACCCATCTACGATTCCCCTTCTCCACATTTTGTTCTCGTTGTCCCACCTAGCTTCTGCATATGATTTTTCTGCCCTTCTCAGCCTTCTCTGAAACTTTTCTTGTCTGTGTTTAAGAGCCATTAAGTCCCAAATCGCTAAAGCCTCGTATTGTGCCGGTCTCGGAGGTGGCTTCTGTGTACTTAACATCCACCTCAGATTTTCGAGTACCTTTGGATTAAACGTCCCATGCTCTGGAAACGCTAAACACCCTTCTTTTTCTGTTAATTTGCGCCACTGTTTCATCCATAAACAAGGTGCGACACCTTTCTCTTCCATCACCATGTAAGCAGGAGTACCCTCAGGTGGTGTAGGTTCCCCATCAGTTGCTACAATATATACATCTCCCTTCAGAGCGCTCTTGAATGCCTTGACAAAATTCATTTTTGCGATTCTCTTATTTCGTATTTAATCAGAAATGGCTTAGTTCCCAGGACACTCTTCACCTGCTCTTTCTCAACCTATTGCCTCTCACGGACGGCAGCCAATCCGTGCGCGACCCCTCTCGGCATCTGACCTATCTCAGCGCGGCACCACTGACGTCACACTCACACACACTGCAGCTGACAAAGTCTTGCGGCTTGTCCACTCTTCACTGATCCCTACAACTCATACAAACTAATGCAAATTATTGCGAGCACCTTAAAATGACAACACAAATCTGTCGGTTTACTACAGGAAAGGTAACACATTCGCTTCAGAACTTTACAGAGATTTCACTTGAAGCCTCGGCCGCTACTCTCTCCTTCTCAGTTCCCGCATACGCAAGCATAATTCGACCCGCAAATTCTACTCTCGACTTGTCAATGACTCCTTCTAGTGCACTTTAGAATTTGTCAAATCTCCATCGAAGGTTTCATACATGCATCATAACTCAAACTCGACTTGTCAACCACGCCTGATTGACCTACTAAACCGCTCAGATTACAACATGAACCACATTTATCATCATACTCCGGAGTCTTAGACCTCAACAGGTCCGTACACGACAACCAACCACGTGGATAATTTTGAGCAACAAGCGCTACATTCACATGAAGTATGCCAACTTCCCTACTCTCATACTGTGGAGTACGCCTACTCCTTCTAAACAACACTTAATTTGGCCTAATTCTCACAGATTTCCACAAACACCTGCAAATTGCATAAGCTTTAGGCAAGCGCAAAATCCTAACCACGCACACTATGGCGCCGAGAACATTCCCAACTCATTTAGGCAGGTTCCGAGATCCCGGGAAAGCCATGGCGAACTTAGCAACCCATCATCTTTCCAAATTGCATTATCACAGAAAAACAAATTAAACAATGAAACTCCGTCCTAGGGCCCCCAAGGGCCAAACCATCGCTCTGCTATCAGAACTGTTAACGCGTCCTTCTATGTTAATTTATACACATCAGGACGCGTTTTAGGCCGATGAATCTTTGGACCCAGTGGTGAGACACCGTAAGACTAGATAACTGATCAATATATCAAGCAATATATCAATAATATTGTCAACATATATCACCACAACATATTTCACTTTAGACATTAGTTAAACCTTCGGCGCAACCATGACCTTTCAGTCATGAATAATCACACCTTATTGAAGTTTTGTGAATTTTATTCCCTATTGATTATAATCTAATAGCAAATGTATTAATCTCAAAACCCAGAAGAAAAAAACATAATCACAATGTAGTAATAAACCAAAGATCACAAACATATGATAGTAATATGAAGAAAAAACATATCTAAATGCGTAACACCTCATATATGTTTAGTTCAGCATAGCACCACGTCAGTTAAGTCAGTTATGTTAGATACGTCAGTCAAGAAGAAATGCCTCATCTAACCACAATTAGCATCAGCATGTTTGGACTTCATGCAAAACAATTTAGAACATCAATTTGGAAAACATCTAACTAAGGTCTCTAATAAAATTCACAGCAGTTGGTACCTAGAAAGAAAAGGCAAATAAATGAATTTCAATAGCAACAACATAATTACCCTCCTCGAAATAGGTCAGCATACAGGATCAGTCTTCGTCTTCAGGACATCAGTTAGATCGCCGTCAGTCTATCTAGTCTATGGACAGGGGGCACTTCCCTCATAAGGAGGAAAATACAATGGGGCGACTAAGGGTGAGGATGGGTTTTTATTAAGTCTCAAATCACCAAACAAAGTGACAGAGTTTCTGGATGCAATCAATATCATTCCCTACCTAATGCTCTAGAGTCTCTCGTGTCATGGGTTTTTATCCTTTTTTCGTAATACATTCCCCCAAAATTCTATGGGATAGTCACTACACCCCACTATCTGTAACCTATCAAATTATACATTAAGTAATGCATTTGTCATTCTACGATAATTTACAATTCTTTGATTGGTCTTCATAATTGACGTCTTTCGGAGGTGGCACATCCGGGGTTACTTCCTTTTCTGGCACGTTCTTCGGGTCAAGAGTTCTCTTTTCCGTGGTTTAGTGTCCTTGAAAGTGTCCATATTTTGTTGCAAAGCGTACAACTTTATCCTAAAGCAACTAGCATGCGGATGAGAATATAATGGTCAATGATACAATAAGCGGAGAAAAGAACAAATGCTGGGTCATGGCCTTTTGCAAGTCAGCACACTGGAGAAACAGAAAATATGCTTTAATATGAGAGCTACACAGCTAGTTTTTCGACTCACGCTAATTTAAAGCTTATGGATTCTAATAAATGCAATCATTGTACGTGTTAACATATTCAATTAATCATAATTATAAGCAATTATTTCTTACAGTCGACATTAGTTTATGCATGTGAAAATTCTCCACGTTTAAAATATGTTTCAATGAATAATATTGTTAATGCAGCGTTGTTAATATAAGCATTTCACATCTAAAATAGGAAATGTTTAAACTACGCTCTCTCAATTGCATTGATGAACAGAATTATGCACCAAACCAAGACCATGTACCAATCAAATTGGCTGCTTTGATTTTATTTGTTGATGGTTCTTGACTGAGAGACCACTGTGGAATTCTTCGTGCAGCATATGCAGTCTGCACAATATAGTATACTGTGAAAGCCTCATACGTTTATAATGTTCCTTCAGCACAAGTGGCAGAATTAATTGCAATTAAAAGACCGTGCTGCATAGCCAATGAATTGAGTGTTACAATTTTTACCGCTAGCAAATATGGTTTTCGAGTGGTTCATAATTTTGGCCAATAACGATCACAAAGTGGTTAGTTGACACCTGCAAGCATCCCATTAGAAATGGGCCACGAAGTTTGGAACTACTTCCCTAAGAAAATTGCAGTTGTAAAATGTACTACAAACAAGAGTGGAGATGGCATGTTTTCAGCAGGAAACAATTAAGCAGATAAAGTTGCAAAATACTGTTCTCTTACATCTGGTACATTAGGAACATTGGAATGTGAACTTGGCAGTGTTAACGGTTTCTTATCTCTGGGGGCTCAGTCCCTGTTGGAACTAAGAGAACTGCAAAAAGAGGTGCTAAAATATTTAAGGAAACAATTGGAAAAGGCAGGTTATTAAGGATGAAAGGTCTTCCTTATTCAATGTTGTTGCAAATGGCAAGGTATCTTCATGGACCTACACATGTTGAATGGGGCACAACTACTACAACAATTACAAATATTTGGTTTCATCCTCAGTTTAGAGTAAATTCAGAGAAGTTGGGCCAAAGATGTACAACTTTGCCAGCAGTTAAATATCAGCATGATAGCAAATGTAAATATGAGTCACCTAGGTAAATCAGAGGGCACTTTCACAGGATTGCAAATAGATTACATCAAGATGCTACCATGTAACAGTAGGAGTGTATTTTAGTAATTGTCTGACTGATTCGCAAATGGATTGAAATCTACCCAACCAGAAGGTGTGATGTTCTCACTGTAACCAAGCTTTTGTTGAGGGAGTTGATCCCTAGATTCAGTTTTCTAGAATTAGACAGTGGAACACACTTCAAACACAAGATTATATGAGTTGTCTGCATCGCACTGAAGGTGGAATTGAAATGTCACAGTGGATATCATCCAGAAACAGCAGGAGTTGTGGAGAGAGCAAATTGTGCTATAAATGCCAGCTAACAAAGGTGTGTGCATCAACTTCACTGATACAGGCAGATGCTCTTCCTTTGGTTTTAATGAGCATGAGGAGCATGCACAAAAAGGCTAGGTTTGTCTCATAAGAAGCTAATGGACAGAACTATGAGCATTCCTGGTATTCCTTGGTTTGTGGTGAAAAAGCACATTTGTAAATCTTGTCTTGAACCATATTAGACCAAGTACTACCAGGTGTTTACCAGATACTACTGATAAAAATACTGCTGTGAAGTGTGGAGGTTTGCTGCAATAGATCCATGCATCTCACAAGAAGAGAGTGAAGACTGCAGGCAAAGAAGTATTGACACAAACCACTAATTCACAACATCAAGCTCAAGCTTGCTATGTGGATTTAGAGAGGGGAGAGCAGAGAGAATATGAAGAACAACAAAAGCAATAAAATCAAACCTCAAAAACTGAAACTCTGAAATCCCAAGACCAGTTCAAAGTGTTCCAGTTGTAGATAGTGCAAATCACGAGACAGATGAAGATGAGACAAATGTGACTGAAGATGAAAGCTTGATACAAGCTGATTGGTCTGAAGATGTGAGAGAAGGAAGGAGAGTATTTTAAACAGTACCAGATCTGAATGATGAAGATATTGAAAAGCCTGAGATCAGAGGATCAACAAGAGTAAGAGATCCAAGCAGGAAGAATACACACTGAAATGGTCATATTTGATCAATATTGAATTGAATGAATAAAACATTTATCTAAAAGATAGAAAGAAGAGATCAGCCTCGAAAATATCAAATCACAAATGTATGAGGAGTTAAAAGCCTTAGAAGGCATGAAAGAAGAAGCTAAAAGTAATACATTATGGGGGTCATTACAACCCTGGCGGACGGTGTTAAAGCGACGGTAAGACCGCAAACAGGCCGGCGGACAAAAAAAGGGAATTATGACCCTGGCGGAAACCGCCAACAAAGACAGCCACTTTAACACACCGCCCGCCACGTGGTACAGACAAGCAGCGCAGCGGTCACCGCCAACAGACAGGCGGGAGCCAATGTACCGCCCATAGTATCAGAACACACCAATCCGCCACCTTTTCCGGGGCGGATTCACCGCGGATAAAAACACAGCGGAAACAGCTTTTGCTATGGGAAAACGCTCACCTGAACACACTCCACGAGGAACGACGACTCCATGGAGCCGGAACTCCAAATACTACCTGCCCTTGTCTTTCTGCTCCTCTACGACCAACAGCGACGTATGCGCCGAAGATACCGGTGAGTACTGCACCTACGACACGGGGGTGGGGGGAGGCAAAAGTTAGGGGGACACCCACCAAACACCCCCACCCCCACCCTCGCATATCACAACATACACACCAATGCAGTCAAAAATATCACATGAACAACCCACAATCCCCCCGGAAGAATGCAAAGACAAAGCGAATTGCGGTCAAACATTGTAATGTGCCAATATACATGTCATACAAAAATATACTGATATATATCTAGAAATCTGTCATAATTATATATACAATACAAGAAGTAGTGCAGATATGTACACAACAATGTCCGTGCACCAACAGTCCAAAAATGCATGGGCGAGGCCCACAATAGATACCTGACCAAAATCCGAGAAAACACTGCCGGGGCATCAGATAGAAACACTACAGGCACCTCAGAGGGAAGGGAAGGGGGGGCACCTCAGCCACATGAATGCGAAGCCAGATCCACGACGGGGCTCCATGCCCATTGATGTATCCTGGGGAGTGCAAAGCCACAGTCTCTCAAGTCTCTACAGTGGGTGGGTTGCCCACTGTGCCATACTGGGGAGTGCAAAGCCAAAGTCTCTCAAGTCTCTACAGTGGGTGGCTTGCCCACTGTGCCATCCTGGGGAGTGCAAAGCCACAGTCTCTCAAGTCTCTACAGTGGGTGGGTTGCCCACTGTGCCATCCTGGGGAGTGCAAAGCCACAGTCTCTCAAGTAGATGCAGTTCTCTACTGGTACTGGGTGGGACTGGTGCCCAGACTGGATGAGTCTCCCCGTGAAAGTTCCTGTCTTGTCACTGTCCCAGCTGCACATGGGATAAGGATGCCTGATGTGGCGGCCTATTCATACCTACACGGTCTTTGCTATGTTCAGCGGTGCTTTGCCATGGCGGTCTTTGCCATGTTCAGCGGTGCTTTGCCATGGCGGTTCAGGACTGTTCAGCGGTGCTTTGACATGGTGGTCTGTGCCCTGTTCAGCGGTGCTTTGACATGGCAGTTTGTGCCCTGTTCAGCGGTGCTTTGACATGGCGGTCTGTGCCCTGTTCAGCGGTGCTTTGACATGGTGGTCTGTGCCCTGTTCAGCGGTGCTTTGCCATGGCGGTTCAGGACTGTTCAGCGGTGCTTTGACATGGCGGTCTGTGCCCTGTTCAGCGGTGCTTTGCCGTGGCGGTTCAGGACTGTTCAGCGGTGCTTTGACATGGCGGTCTGTGCCCTGTTCAGCGGTGCTTTGACATGGCGGTCTGTGCCCTGTTCAGCAGTGCTTTGCCATGGCGGTTCAGGACTGTTCATCGGTGCTTTGCCATGGCGGTCTTTGCCCTGTTCAGCGGTGCTTTGCCATGGCGGTTCAGGACTGTTCAGCGGTGCTTTGACATGGCGGTTCAGGACTGTTCATCAGTGCTTTGACATGGCGGTCTGTGCCTTGTTCAGCGGTGCTTTGACATGGCGGTCTGTGCCCTGTTCAGCGGTGCTTTGCAATGGCGGTTCAGGACTGTTCAGCGGTGCTTTGACATGGCGGTCTGTGCCCTGTTCAGCGGTGCTTTGACATGGCGGTCTGTGCCCTGTTCAGCGGTGCTTTGCCATGGCGGTTCAGGACTGTTCAGCGGTGCTTTGCCATGGCGGTCTTTGCCCTGTTCAGCGGTGCTTTGCCATGGCGGTTCAGGACTGTTCAGCGGTGCTTTGACATGGCGGTTCAGGACTGTTCATCAGTGCTTTGAAATGGCGGTTCTGATACTGACATTGGTGTGTGGCATGACGATCTCCACACTGGACATTGGTGTGTGGCATGACGATCTCCACACTGGACATTGGTGTGTGGCATGACGATCTCCACACTGGACATTGGTGTGTGGCATGACGTTCCATCATTGCCCAGCGGGGCTGTGGCATCCTAGCCCCTCCTGGACTGTGACTCCGGCGGTGGTCTCTGGACCAGTGACGATACTTGGGCCCTCCTGGGCTGTGACTCTGGCGGTGGTCTCCTGACCAGTAACGATACTTGGGCCCTCCTGGGCTGTGACACTGGCGGTGGTCTCCTGACCAGTAACGATACTTGGGTCCTCCTGGGCTGTGACTCTGGCGGTGGTCTCCTGACCAGTAACGATACTTGGGTCCTCCTGGGCTGTGACTCTGGTGGTGGTCTCCTGACCAGTAACGATACTTGGGCCCTCCTGGGCTGTGACTCTGGCGGTGGTCTCCTGACCAGTAACGATACTTGGGTCCTCCTGGGCTGTGACACTGGCGGTGGTCTCCTGACCAGTAACGATACTTGGGCCCTCCTGGGCTGTGACTCTGGCGGTGGTCTCCTGACCAGTAACAATACTTGGGTCCTCCTGGGCTGTGACACTGGCGGTGGTCTCCTGACCAGTAACGACGGTGCTGGCGGTTGTGTCTGGACCGCCGGAAATGATGGCGCACTTCTCCGCCGTGACACTCACAACAGGCTGGGGAGACTTCCTCGGGACCTTCCCCACCTCTTTTGGAGTTACAGCTGACTCACCAATCGCCTTCGATCCCATTTCAGTTGTAGTCCCACCAGGAGTCTTGACACGGTCCCGTCGTCCACTCTCCAATTTCAGAGCCTTTACAGGGGGTGGGCTGACAGTGCCTTGGCTCTGGGCCCTACTGCCTGCCCTGGCGGACGGTGCACTCCAAAAACCTGGAACACGCACCACTGGTACTGGAGGCTTTTTGGCTGAGGCGCTACGACGAGACTGATGAATTGGAGGGGGGGTGGGGGCAAAAAGGTCAATTTGAGATAGGGACAGTTTCTGACGGATACTGGGATGGGTAGTTGGAGGGGGTCTGGGAGTGGAGGAGGAAGAGGAGGTGGTTGTAGGAGGTGTCACTTTAGGTGTTTTGGGTGCAGGTGCAGGTACTGGAGGCTGTTGTGAGGTGGATGGATGTTGGGTGAGTGATTGCCGGCGTTTGTGTACTTTGGGAGGGGGCGTCACAGACACACTGGGAGAGGACACAGGGGACGTGTAAATGGCAGTGGGGGTGGTGAGTGCAGGTGAGCGGCTTGTGGTGCTGGGTGTCCTGGTGTGAGTCCTAGTGCCTGTAGATGTGGTGCATGCAGGTGTGTGTGTAGACGAGACTGGGAGGGAGGAGGGAGAAGAGGAGGAGGGGGACACAGTGGAGACAGTGGATGTTGCTGTGTCTGTATGGGTGAGATGCTTGTGTGAGTGCCTGTGGTGTGTGTGGTGCCTATGTTTGCTTGAGCTACTTTTGGGTGTTGACTTGTGGGCATGCCGGTCTGTAGGTGTGCTTGGGATGGGCTGGGGTAGAGGGGATTGGGTCTGGGTGGAGGAAGTTGGAGGGGGAGGCTGGACACAGGGACAATGGCTGCCATCAGTGCTGAGGCCAGAGATTGCTGGGTTCGCTGAAGGACAGCCTGACCAGAATGAATGCCCTCCAGGAATGCATTACCGTGTTGCAACTCTCGTTCTACACCCTGGATGGCATTCACAATGGTAGACTGCCCAACAGTGAGTGACCTGAGGAGGTCAATGGCCTCCTCACTGAGGGCAGCAGGGGTGACAGGGGCAGGGCCTGAGGTGCCTGGGGCGAAGGTGATGCCCACCCTCCTGGGTGAGCGGGCACGGGGCGAACGCTGAGGGGGTGCTGGGAGGGCGGTGCTGGTAGGGGAGGTGGCGGCTGTGCCTGTAGAAGTGGGGCGCACAGATGGTGCCGCCACCACAGGGGAGCTCACATCGGCGGACGAGTCAGTGTCGCTGGTTGGTGATCCTGTGGCCGACGTGAAGCTCCCCTCGCCCTCCATCCCACTGGTGCATTCAGAGTCTGTGGTGTGGCCCTCCATGGCCATGTGGGATGCAGCTCCCTCGTGCTCCGGTGCCACTGTACCTCCGCCTGCTGATGCTGATGTACAAAAGGACAGGGAGAGCAGGAAAAGGGGGGGAGACAGAAGAAAGAGAGTTTTAGTGCATGCCATACCGCTACCGTTGGCGGACAAGACAGGCGCAGCAACCCCATGCATTACGCCGTGCTCCTGCCCTCTGCACATGCAATTTCTGGGATATGGCCTACATGGCAATGGTAGAAATCTGCGCACATGGATGGCAAAGGGGCAACTATACATCAACTTGCCACTGTTCTGAGCTAGGGTACAGTGCCACATGGCCTACATTATGGAGGGGCCTTGCCTACCTAACTCGCCCTGGCCTAGGGACACCCACAGCCCACCTCCCCCACCCAGACACCTCCACTGCACGCAAAGTCCACAGAATGAGGTTGTACTCACCCCCTTGTGTCTGCTGTGATGTCCTTAAGCGCCCATCCAACTCCGGGTAGGCCACCACCAGGATCCGGAACATCAGGGGGGTCATGGTGCGACGGGCACCCCTCCCACGTTGGGAGGCCATCCCCAGCTGAGCCTCCGCCGTCTTCTTGCTGCAGCGGCGAATGTCCTCCCATCTCTTACGGCAGTGGGTGCCCCGTCTCTGATGTGCTCCCAGGGTCCGGACTTCCTTGGCGATGGCACGCCAAATGTCCCTCTTCTGGGGGGCGCTGACCTACCTGACATGCACAAGGAAAGAGGAACAGTCATTACCTACTGCACCGTCAATGTGAGTGGCCCCCTCCCTACTCTGGCTATGTGGCCCATTCATTCCCATGCATTTATGTTCTATGAACTCTGCACCCTTCTCTCTTCCAACCAGCCCTATCCACCCAGGCATAGCCCATCCAACGTGCTCCCTGTGTACTGACCTGTTGGTCTGGAGGACCTTAGAGTAGCATGTACTGGGGGAGGACCCTATCCACAAGTTTCTCCAACTCCTGTGCAGTGAAGGCAGGGGCCCTTTCCCCAGATGCAGCAGCCATCGTCGCTTCCAGACCGAGGTCACAGCAGCACTAGCAGTGTAGGTCCTCTCCTGTCGAAGGTCAGGTATCTAGTGATTGAACAGATAGAAAATGGCGGTGACGTCCGCGGCGGTGACGTCCGCGGCGGGGCGCATCATCCCCGCCGGCGCACCTGTTCATTGGCTCCTGGGACCCATAGGGTCCAATGTTAACCAATGCAGCATTGCGCCGCCCTCTACGACCGCCTACCGCGATGGTGTCCAACGCCAGCGCAGTTACCCCACAATTCCATTGTCCCATTTTAGAGGTCAGGCAGCCGCCATTTCAGGGGCCCACATGGCTTCATTTACTACTGCGTCACACATAGCTAGGCCTATAATCAACACACATACAGGAAGGGGTTTTGTGAGTGGTGTAGTCTTGTGTGTAACTGTGGGTACATGTATTCAGGGTGCAGAGCAAGAGTGAGGTACGGCCTAAAGGGGGAGAGCACCCGCCCTTTTGGCATATTTAGAGGCGTGCGCCAGGGCTGCGTCCTCGCCTCGTTCCTGTTCTCGTTGTATATAAACAACTTAGAAAATGTGCTGGTTAGTAATTGTAAAGATCTACCCCAAATAGGCAACCGTCCTGTCCCGGTCTTACTTTATGCAGATGACGCAGTTTTAATGGCCAGGACCCCGTTAGCCTTACAAAAACTACTAAATACTTGTATTACATTTATGTCACAATTGGGTCTTACTGTCAATTATTCAAAAACATTCATCATGAATTGTGGTGGGAAACGCGGCAAACCCTACAATATTACAACCGCGGAAGGGAGAGTAGAAACCGCAAGCACCTTTTCCTACCTGGGCATAATGTTCGACAATCAGGGCTCCTGGGTTAACTGTAGGAAGATAAAAAAATCCCAGCATATTAAAACAACGATGGCCTTAAGGTTTTTCTCTAAAAGAATAGGGGGGATTACCCCGCCAAACATGATAAAAATTTACAAAGCTAAGTGCATCCCAGCAGTCACGTATGGGTCCGGTATCTGGGGATACACAGACTGTAATCTGCTACAGACGGCTGAAAACAACTTTTTAAGATATATATTGATGGTACCAAAAGGCACATCATCATACATAATTCATTCAGAACTAGGATCCCCCTTTATCACCGACCTGATAAAGATCCAACCCTTACTGCTATGGCACAAAATTTGGACCTCGGAACACACTGAACTAAATAAGGCCATTTTGACCGACTGCATGGAGTCTACATACGCAACAAGGGTGCCATGGCTAAAATTCATCATGACTTTCTTTGAAAACATGGGCAACAAAGCTTATTACACAAATCCAGCTCTCCTGGAAACAATCTCTAGGAAAGACCTGAGTGCTATGGCACTAAAATATCTAGAAGATCTACGATGGGAGGTTGAATCAAAAAAGTCCACCGTCAGTCACAATCAAATAATCTTGTCAACGGAGGCTATTCAGCCTTATCTGATGAACGTGATAAATCCTCGCCATCGTTTTGTGCTCACTAGAATGAGGCTGGATATATTCCATCGTTTGGTGACCTTCCCAACCATGAATGATTGGAGCACCACCCTGAAGGCCTGCCCATGCGACGCAAAGGCACAACAAACCACATTCCATGTGGTTTTATTTTGCAAATTCTACGCTAAGCAAAGAAAGCGTCTAGTAGCCCCTCTCCTAAGGCTAATCAATCTCCCTCAGTGCCGCACCGCGTACACTTGCCTTCAGGTATTATCATCTATCGAGATGTGCAGAACCTTGGCCAATTTTTTATGCTCTGTATTAAGCACAAGAAAGTGCATGGGGGCTACCAACATAACTTGAACTATTTTAGATTATTTATTATTTTTTAATCTCTAAGATTTTAGCTTATCTTATTGTATTTTATTTATTGTTTATCAAAATGTAAATTATTGTTACTTTTATGACTTGTTGAAAGTCGAATAAAGTCCTTGAAAAAAGAAAAAAAACTGTGGGTACATACCTGGAGGAATAGTGACTGGTTCTTCGCTGTAGTCCTTCTTAGGCACCGTCAGCTGGGACATATGAGAAGATGGCGGAATCCTCCGGTGTACCGACCACTGGTGGACCTGTTGACAATGGAAGAAAGACATTTGATCGTGACCTACCGGTTTGACCGTGCCACAATCCAGGAACTATGTACCCAGTTGGAGCCAGACCTGATGTCACCAATCCGCCATCCGACTGGAATCCCCCCCTGACGTGCAGGTGCTGTCAGTGCTCCATTTCCTTGCAAGTGGGTCATTTCAGACTACTGTGGCCATGGCATCAGGGATGTCCCAGCCTATGTTTTCCAACGTTTAGTCCAGAGTGTTGCCTGCCCTGCTGAAACACGTAAGGAGATACATCATTTTCCCTGAGGTGGAGGATTTGCCTACAGTTAAAGGTGACTTCTATGCCCTTGGACATATCCCCAACGTCATAGGTGCTATTGATGGGACCCATGTAGCTCTGGTCCCCCCCCAGAGGAGTGAACAGGTGTACAGGAACAGGAAGAGTTATCATTCGATGAATGTCCAGATGGTCTGTTTGGCAGACCAGTACATCTCGCAGGTAAATGCTATGTTCCCTGGCTCTGTGCATGACGCCTACATCCTGTGGAATAGCAGCATCCCTGATATGATGGGTCAACTCCAGAGGCACCGTGTATGGCTATTGGGGGACTCTGGTTACCCCAACCTTTCGTGGCTATTGACCCCAGTGAGGAATCCCAGGACCAGGGCAGAGGAACGGTACAATGAGGCCCATGGGCGGACTAGGAGGGTGATCGAACGCACCTTCGGCCTCCTGAAGGCCAGGTTCAGGTGCCTCCATATGACAGGTGGGTCCCTATTCTACTCACCGAAGAAGGTGTGTGACATCATCATCGCCTGTTCCATGCTCCATAATTTGGCATTGCGACACCAGGTGCCTTTTCTGCAGGAGGATGATCCAGATGACGGTGTTGTAGCAGCTGTGGAGCCTGTGGAGCCTGTGGAGCCTGTGGACAGTGATGAGGATGAAGCTGAGGAAGACGAAAACGACAACAGGGAGTCAGTCATACAGCAATGTTTCCAGTGAGACACAGGTGAGTACATTTTCAGGTTTAACATTACATTAACTTTCACACGTCTACCTCTATCCTGTACCTACATTTCACTCACTATTTGTTAATTGAGTTGTCCCCTTCCATTTCAGTTTCACAAATGTGGTAACCTACGTGTCAACAGCTTGCACCCTTGAAAGGCTTGCGATGTGTGACATTGGTATGTTGGCCTTCCAATGGGTAACCCTTTTTGACACTGTAATTGACAATACAAAGTTCAAAATCATAGACTGACTCCAGTTTTATTAGTGTTTCAAGGGTGTTTATTTAAGTGCAGAAAAATGAAGGGGGGTTGTGAAATCGGGATGGGTTATGGTGGAAGAATGTCCATGGCAGAGTCCAGTCTATTAGTCTCACAGGTACATTGCACATCTGGCCATTGGAAGTGGAGCTGGGGCAGTTCCAATCTGGACAGGGTAACAAAGTGGGATAGTGGGGGGACAATCAGGGTAGTCTTATTTCCTGGCGGGGGTCTTGCCATCTTGCTCTGTCCTGTTCCTGGATCTCAGGGACCGCTTTTGTGGTGGTTGTCCGTCTGCAGGGTGTGGGGTGCTGGTGTGGTGGTCCTGTGGCTGGGCGTCCTGTCCACTAGCGCCGGCGGAGGTGGTGGGCATTTCATCGTCGTGGCTAGTGTCAGGGGCCCCTTGGAGTGCCACGGTGTCCCTCAAAGTCTTTTGAATGTCCATCAGCACCCCTACAATGGTGCCCAGGGCAGAGGCGATGGTCCTGAGCTCCTCCCTGAACCCCAAATACTGCTCCTCCTGCAGATGCAGGGTCTCCTGCAACTTGTCCAGGACCGTTGCCATCGTCTCCTGGGAGTGGTGGTATCCTCCCATGATGGAGGAGAGGGCCTTGTTGAGAGTAGGTTCCCTTGGCCTGTCCTCCCTCTGTCGCACAGCAGCCCTCCCAGTTCCCCTGTGTTCCAGTGCCTCCGTCTCCTGGACCGTGTGCCCACTACCACTGCCCCCAGGTCCCTGTTGTTGTTGGGGTAGTGGGTTAGCCTGGGTGCCCTGTAGTGGTGGACACACCGCTGATTGACCTGTCCTGGGTAGGGAGGTAAGGGCCCGCTGGGTGGGTGCTGTGCTGGTGTTACCAGAGGGTGGGAGTTCGGTGTTGGGCTGTGGCTGGGCAAGGGGAACCGACTGTCCTGAGGCCCACGATGGTCCGGGCTGGTCATCAAGATCCAGTAGGGCAGAGCTGCTGTCGTCACTGTGGGCCTCTTCTGGGGGTGGAGTGGTGTTGTCTGGACCCTCTGGTGTGGTGACGTTCCTTCGGGTTCCTGCGGGGTATAAGTACATGATTATTGCATGTGTGTGTTTCATGGTGTGCAATGGTTGGGTGTGCGTGTACCCCAGTGCAGGCATTCCTGTGTGGGGGCTTGTGTGCTGATGGTTGGGGGGTGTTCTGGGTATGTGCAGTGGGCATGCTTTAGTGATGGGTATCCATGCTTAGTTGTGTCATGCAGGTCTTGGGGTTGGGATGGGTGGTTGGTGTTATGGGTACATTAGTGAGGAGTTAGGGTGATAGGGAAGGGTGTGAGGGTGGGGGTGTGTGATTGCATGCAGGTAAGGTGGGGGATATGATAGTTAAGATTTGACTTACCAGTGTCCGCTCCTCCAACGACTCCTGCGAGGCCCTCAGGATGCAAGATGGTCAAGACTTGCTCCTCCCATGTTGTTAGTTGTGGGGGAGGAGGTGGGGGTCCGCCGCCAGTCCGCTGTACTGCGCTGTGGTGCCTGGATACCGTGGAACGCACCTTCCCCCGTAGGTCGTTCCACCTCTTCCCGATGTCCTCCCTATTTCTTGGGTCCTGTCCCACTGCGTTGACCCTGTCCACTATTCTTTGCCATAGCTCCATCTTCCTGGCTATGGATGTGTGCTGTACCTGTGAGCCAAATAGCTGTGGCTCTACCCGTAGGATTTCCTCCACCATGACCCTGAGCTCCTCCTCAGAGAAGCCGGGGTGTCTTTGGCGTGACATGGGGTGGTGTGGATGAGGTGTGGGGTGGTGTATGTGTTGAATAGTGTGGTGAGTGTAGTGGCATGTGGTGTTTTGTGCGTGGATGTTGTGTGGGTGATGGTGTAGTGTGCCTCTGTGTGATGGGGTTCTCTATTCTGTGCTGTCTCTCTATGGCGTTCTCTCTAATTTTGGGTCGTAGTGGTTTGTGGGTGATGTGGGTGTGTGTTTTATATTGTGTTGGATGTGTGGGAGTGTTGTTTGTATGTGTATCAGGTGTGTGTATTTTGAATTGTCCAATGTGGCGGTGTTTTGTATATGTGTGTGTATTTTGAGCGCGGTGGTGTGTACCGCCAATGGAATACCGCGGTTGAAAGACCGCCGCGTGGATTCGTAGGTCGTAATGGCAAGGGCGTGTTTCTGTTGCCGTGGAGGTGGAGGATTTGTTTCCGCATGTTTATCGCTGACCTTTGGTGTCGCGGTGTTGTGTGGGTGTCTGAATTTTGGCGGATTCCGTGATGTGTGTCATAATAGCTGTGGCGGGCTCCCACCGCGGCGGCGGTGTGTTGGCGGTCTTCTGCACGGCGGTAAGCGCCTTTTACCGCCAATGTTGTAATGACCCCCTATGTATTGTAAACTAGTGCACTATTGTAAACTAGTGCCCTGTGTTTATGACAATTTCAAAACTAAGAGGGAGAAATTATAACAGCTAATTTATTAATATTGATTCATATTCTTTTTTGTATGTTCAAGTTAGCATACGTAGGCTGCTAAGTTAATTTAATCGAACCCTTGGCACGGTTGCATTGACAGTTGAAGAAACAATGCTTTTAAAAAATTGCAGTGTATCACGATTTTTGTTGGAAGAACCTCTATGAATACACTTGAAGTGAAAATGATGGGGATCAGCATTGAATAATTTCCTGATAGAATAATTAAGCTGAATTGTTGATCCTCTGAGAAGAAGATTTGAGATTTTTGACCTCTTGCGTTTTTATAAGAGTACCTGCATAACTCTCTTAGACATAAAATTCAGTTAGACTTTTTATGCCTACATTTTGATTGCTTTTGCCTATATTGAAGAAGGCTGATTTGTACCTTAGGTATCCTGCTGAAGATAGTTTTGTGTCTACTGTGAGCCTATAAACTGGATTCTTCAATTAAATGCCTTCATCTACTGATGTAGACTTATTATGAGAATTGCAGGTACATTTTGAAGAACTTGTTTTGAATTTATGCACCTTTAGAGATTTAGGGGGTAATTATGAGTTTGGCGGACGGGAAAGGCTGACGCCAAACTCCCGCAGTCAGGTTACCGCCAGTGGGGCCCCCTTCCCAGTGGCCCCATTAAGAGTTTCCCACGGGGTCAGCCGGCGGAAACAGAGTGAAACAGCCTACAACATTGATACAGGCTCATAATAGAGCCGGCAGCAATACTGTAGTGCGTAGGGTGCACCAGCATCCGTTGCGATTTGAAGACAGTGAAAATCCCGATGTGGCTGGCCAGGAGGGGCCCTGGGCATGGGCAATGCAGGATCCCCCAGGGGCACTCTGCATCCCGTCTCCGCCATCCTTACATGGCAGGGCTACCACCATGTAATCGCCGGTGGAGAAGGAACCCGTAATCCCCAGGGCAGCGCACCTGCACCAAGCCCCTCCAGTGTAGGAAAACTGGCAGTCAGACTGTGGCGCAACCACCATGGTCGTAATGTGTCTGTCGGACTGCCACATTGGTGGCGGTCCGACCGCCACCATGGCCCTGGCGGTCTTAAGACCGCCATGGTCGTAATGAGGCTCTCAGTTTTTGTTTTTGAAAGGTTCCAGAGAAGATAGCTAATAGTGATTTGTCCTTTGGCTTTAAAATTTATTTTTATAATTTTCATTCTCCTTGTTTAAATGTTTGTTTAGTGAGTCTATACCCTTCTGTTGGGCATACTTGTGAAAACAAAAGAGATTCATATTTTAGAAATGCTGCAACAGTTAGTACATTAAATCATAGGGATGTTCCTGTACAGCACTATCAAAAGAATACCTATGTTAGTTTTGGTGTCCGAATATAAAAAATATACTTATAAAATCAAATTGTTATATTTGTATTTTTCTTCCAACTTCTTTTACAGAGTGGGTGACCTACAATCACCTCCTGTTAAGCTATTCATTTTCTTGTATTGTATATGTTACGATTCTAACAGAGCAAGATTTGTTAGAAAACTTTTGAACAGTTTACAATTCACCTTTTGAATAGTTGCCTCTATTTAAAACTTTAGGTTTGATTAATGACAATAGATGCATTATGCTATATGAAAAGTTTAACACCACTAATGAAAGAAGTGCATATAAGCTGAATGACGTGGAACTAAATTGTATTAGAAAAGTTAATGAAAGGAGAGTGGAAATAAGTAGAAATTATGAATAAGTGAGAGCAATTCAACTGCAAGAAGAAGCTGATGCAAAAATGTACAATTCAACGATACATCCTAGACTTCAGGAGAGAAGGGAGTTATTTGGATAATGTGTGAGAAACATAATGATTGGGATGATTCAGAAATGATTGATATGAGTGCTGTTGTAATTATATAGTTAGTAGACATTATATTTTGGGTTGCGATCCTATATTTAGAGGCATATATCATGTCTGTAGTAAAACAGCTTATTTTAAACATTCCAGGTAATTGGAAGTTTGGCTCCTGCTATTAGCATTAGTTCTTCCAAAAGTGTGTTATATATGTGATAATGAATCTTAAAAGAGTGAAACATGGGTTTGGACAAGTGCTTATAAATGTACTAGGTGTGTTGAATTCTATTGGTGTGGTTTTGAATGATGTGAAGATTAGAAAGCTGTCTACTTTAGTAGATCGACCAGCTACTGATGTAGAAGGTCCATTCCCTTAAATTTATTAAGAGATGTGATGACAATACAAAATAGAATGACTGTAGATATGTTTCTCCCCAAAATAAGGCAGTGTGTCCTTGTGTTGAAAGTCTGGCAGTGTCATACATATGTGCCTGAGAATAGCATGCTTAATAATTAATTATTATATAGTGCTTTGCATGAAACTAAATCTTTGGAATAGGATGGTGCTTGGGAAGTGGTTGGTTCATGGTTTAGTTTGATTGGAAAAGAAATAGCAAAGATTGGTGAAAGGCTTGGTGATGTGGGTGTAAGTATGAAGATCCCCCATAAATATAGTCCTTCTTAGTATAATTGTATATTTCTTCTACTAAAACTTTTTTAAGTTTTCTGCATAAAAGATCAATTAAAATATGGTTATAAAAAGAAGACATCGACCAGGTAAAGGAAGAGAGAAGAGATTGACCTCGAAAATATCAAATCACATATGTATGAGGAATGGAAAGTCTTAAAAGACATGAAAAAAGAAGTAAAAAATAATAATGATGTATTATAGCTTTGACAGGTTTAGTGTGTTTATGATGATTTCAAAACTCATGAAAGGGAGGAATTGCAAGAGCTGATTTATTAATAATTAATAATATTATTTTTTGTATGTATAGGTTAACATAAGTAGGCTGCTAAACTAATTAAATTAAACCTGTGGCCTGGTTGCACTAGCAGCTGAAGAAACATGGTTTTTAAAAGGTTGTACTGTATGCATGATTTCTCTCTCAATCTGTATTTTGCTTTTTATAAAATATTTTAAATAGGCACTATTTTGTGGTGCTGTGCTTAAATGAAATGCAATAATTTTTGTCAATTTCTCTGAAGCAGTGTTGTAACTCTGCCTATATTATTAACGTGCTGTGGACTATCCTGTTCCTTGGGATGGCTCTGAAAACACCATTGTATTTGATACGTGCAAAGATGTAATGTCATTCTCTTGTTTTTAGATAAAGGGTTAGCACTAATTATGTATCCTGAAGGTGTTACAGTGTTGTTGTATATTTTCCATTGTATCAGAGGTTACGACTACAGATAATCCTAGAGCATCACCCTCCAGCTTTACTCATTTGACTCTTGAGCTAATGGAACACCCTCTTCTTAATATCAAGTCAGGCTCTCCCTTTGGTTCTTGTCCCCCCATTATTTTGCAGTTTGCGGCCACAACCATTGTTCCCCATTTAACAACACCCCTGAACAAAGCTTTTTCTTCAGGATGGTTTCCACAATTAATGAAAATAGTTGCTGTTAAACCAATTCTCAAAAAACCCAGTCTGGACCCCATTGATTTAAAAAATTGCCGCCCGATCTCTTTGCTGCCTGTACCTTCTAAAATCCTTGAGTTCCCAGTTGATGACTTATCTGAAGCAACATAAATTTATGGACCCTTCACAGTTTGGGTTTAGGACTAACCATGGGACCAAAACAACATTGGTTTCAGCAATTAACAACATCCGCTCCATAGAATGCTGCTGCACTGATCCTTCTAGCTCTGTCAGCAGCCTTTGATTGATACCATCTCACTGACCCTGCTTACGGAGCGACTAAAGGAAATGGGAATTAAATATTCAGCAGTAAAGCACCTAACTTCCTCCCTAAGTGAAAGGTCTCAGACAGTTATCTTGGATCAAAACCATTCAGAGCCTATCAGCTTGCCATGTAGGGTTCCTTAGGGCTCATCCTTGAGCCCTACCCTACACAATCATTATGTTTTCCTACTAACTAAGCTTATAAGGTATTTTGGATTACAGGCTCTCTCATATGCTGATGACTCACAAATCGTTGTGTCAATCATTAGAGATATGGAGGCCATTTCCACTAATTTCACAGACTGCATGCAAGCAGTGTCCATTTGGATGGGTAAAAATGATCTCAGATTAAATGAGGATAAAACTGAGGTCTTGATCTTTGGTGGCCTGCGGTCCAATTGGAACAACTCAATTCAGCCTGGAAAGTTGGGCACTTTACCCACAGACTCTGCAAAAAATGTGGGAGTGCTCGTTGACACCCAGCTATCATTTGACCCTCAGGTCAACTGGACAGTCTTAACCTATTTCTGGATGATCAGAACTCTCAGGAATGTGCTTCCTTACATTCCTAGCCCAGCGTGTTAAGCAGGTTTTGCTCGCATTACTGTCATCTGGGCTGGACTTTTGCAACATGCTTTATTTAGGGATCAGTAAGACTGCAGTAGCCAAGTTACAACTGACCCAAAATGCAGCAGCTAGGCTGATTCGTGATATGCCCAAATATCAATGACTCTCGGGAGGTATAGCAAAGCTCCACTGGCTACTTGTGACAGCGCATCATTTTTAAAGCCTTATGCATTGTTCACAAGACACTGTATAATATGGTACCTGCTAGACTTAGGTCCATGTTTCATTGGTACACTCCCCACCGCAGACAGCTACGGTCTTCTAGCCATAATCAGGTGATTGTCCCTAAATGTTGTAAGACAAGATGGGAAGGCAGAGCCTTTTTCGTTGTGGCAGGTAGATATTCGAATTCACATGCCCCTTTTAATCTCAAGCCTTCAGGCCTTAAAAACCTGGCTTTTTACTCCTTAAAGGAAACTTCCAAAACCACTTATTCTGTTTTCTCCGGTTGAACTCCCGCCATTGAGACTAACTGTCATTAGCGTCTTGACGCCTTCAGGCAGTTGTTTGCACTTTACAAATCCCATTAATTTGAATGTGCTTTGAAGGAATTCTGCTGGAGTTTTGAAATCTCAGTGTAATGTTGCAAATGTTCAAGGTTAATACTGCTTGCTTGTTTGTTTAAACACTTTATTATTCAATCACATAATGTAATTTCCCCATGTATGTAGGTGAAAGGGACTGGTAGTCTATTCATTTGGTGGGTTGGAGGGGTTCTATAGTGAGACTGTTTTAGCTGATACTATTTCTATAATTATGATTTTTTTTGTCAATGTAATTGGTGCCACTTCATACCTTGCAAAGGGCATTATTCTCTATGCTTTGAAACTACAAAATGTGCCAGTTTTGGGATGTGTCAGATTTTCCTTTCCTTTTTCACTAAACAGTGTGCTATTGACTCTATACTTAGAATATTTATGGAGGTTGACTATATGTTATCTTCTCTCTTATTATGAATTATTGATTTGCCTAATAATCTATTTGTCTCTCAGTGTTCCCCATTTATCCTATAGTTTAAAGCCAGCATTTTTGAACTACTGTTGTGGCATGAATCGTGGCAGTTGAGTGGTGATTAAGTGACTCTATAAAGGAGCCTGCGCAGAACAGAGGACACCTCAGCCTTCAAGTCAACCATTGACATCTGCATTTACTATCTCTTTTAAAATGTATGTTTTTAAAGTATTTTGCAAAACATGTAAAGATGCATACCACTCCGTACATGATTATCTGGCAGTGATTGTTTTGCGAGACCAATAGACTTCCCTTTCATTGGGTGTCTTTGCAGTTTTTGTCTTTGAAAAACAAATTTGTTGGGTTAACGGTGGTCATCAATTAATTACTTCTTTGTAGGTATTAATATTTGATGCTATCCTGTACTATTTCTGATAATGTGCTATGACTTTATCTGTTCTCTATTTTCAGTGAAGCCAAAGAAAAACTCCTTTTTCTACAGGATTTAGCTCCCTAACTTAGTGAGTTAAATGGATGAGACAGATGAAGAGTTGCTTGCTTCCTACGAAATTCAGCGAAGCATTGAGGACTCCATTGCCACAGATACACTGCCATCGTCTCAATATCAAGAAAGGTAAAGTAGAAATGTAGCCTCTGTTCACAGGTTAGGTCATGACGTTTCAGTGAAAAACACTGTTCACCTCAGTGATAGCTTTCTTCATCTATGTATGAAGCTGTGTGTCATCAACCAATCTGCCATTCCTTAGCAAGGATATAAGTGATGCATCTGTTCCTGATTGAGAATGTCCTGAACTTAATGATATGAGTTTTTAACCACCCATATACTTTCATTTGTAGCACCATTGAGCACAGAATTACCTCTTTTGATCATTTACAGCCGTGGGTCTTTTCCTTTATTAACCCTGTTTCGCCAATTCGTATAGGCGCCATCAGTATTATGCTGTGCTCTGTAATATTTATTAGCTTTGGATAGACACAGCTTTTGAGCCAAGAGAGATATGGAGTTCTTAATGCTGCATGACTTCTTGCATACAACGTCTAACTACCTTGTATTTTTCCTTGCGCCTGGGATCACCTAGTGGCTGTAGGGCCTGCTTCTAATTGTTCGAAGTCTCCCACTGCCCAAGGCTCCAATCACTATCTTCATGAACGTTTGTGAAAGGGGTACATGTAGGTATGATGTGTAGCCTGCCCAATAGGACCACATAAATTAGCATTATACAATGCTGCAGATTCCTTTGCACATCCTCTATCTCACCATAAGGTCTTAAGTAGCTACAGTGTTTGACTATGCCTCTAGAATCTGTGACATATGACTCTACTCGCTGATGGTGACCTTTTGGTCAATTCAACCATCCCATCTGTCGCTCAATCGCCAGCATTGAATGAGTACACAGAGAGTGCTTTGTGACCCAGCTGACCAGACAGCATAAATCCCGGCAGGAATGTGTTATACAATCCTTCCTTCTGCCTTCAGTCTCCTATTGGCTGTGTGTCTTTATTTTCTTCCAATTCTCAGTTGGCTACACTTGACCCTGATATCCCGCTGGTCAGGTCACCTACTGAATCCCTATTGTAGGTAGCGGGATACAAATCCCTATTGTAGGTAAAGGTGCTGCATCATTTGCACAGCTTAAAGGGGGAATCAGGGTTGCCTTCCAAACGCCACTTCACAGCCATCAATGATTGGCCATGTAGGTCACTTTGGAATTTCTACTTGTGAGCTACGTAACTATATAGTGCACTATTTGCCCTCCTCCTTTGACACCCACAGAAACCAGGTGGCTCAGAAAGCACTATTGGGTCTATAGCACTATGCAACTCCATAGTGCAAAAGAAAACACAAACACCAATAATGTAAGCATTAGCAGCCACCCTCTTGTATTACCCTCCATCCGTAGTTTTAATTCCACTATTCTCAACAGTTATTCATGGGAAAAAAAATAAACAATGTTTGGAGACTTTGACTAGGAGGGTCTGTTTCTGCATTCAAATACATTAGTGTGTTTAGACAAAAGTATAAAACAACACAGTCCATCCTAACCTCGACCCCAATCATGCACTGAAAAATGCCCTGCAGCTTTTTCGTCACATTCCTTATGTAGTTCCTAAGCACTTATCAACAAAAATGTAGTTATTATATCAAATCAAAGCAAATAAAATAAATACAGCCGCATCCATTTTATACTCGGGTATTGTTCCATCCAGAGACCTGACTCTCCGAAACTTCTATCACTTGACTAGCACATATAGCTCCCTTTCGGCAACCCATCTAAAGTGTGAACATCTATTCCAAAACTCTGACCAGCTGGCCCACCCCTACAAATGCTTCCTGTGCCTGTGAAGACATCAAACTCTAATTTATTTATTTGGTACAGTGGTCTTAACATTTCTTTTAGCAGTATACATCATCAGCAGAGCATAATAGATAGAATTGGTGAACAACAAATTTAATTTGGTGGATAAGACATTTGCCTGAGGTTTCTCAAACATTAAACAGAATGTTATGTAGGTTTGTATAGCACAGTTTACCACCCAGTATGTTATCCAGGCCTGGAGCAGGCATATAGGCATAGGACTGAGGATGTAGGGAGTCAGCCCCTGAGAATGAAGAGTCAGTTTGAGTTGGTTGGTGAGTTGTTTATTGATTGCCTTCTGTATCACTTCAGCTGGATATGGGAGCAGGGAGATAGGTCAGAAGTTGCTCGGATCACTGAGGTCGGCTGATGTTTTTTTGAGGCGGGCGTTAACTGCTGTATGTTTCCAGTATTCAGGAAAAGTGGCTGATTTGATTGAGGCTAGGATGATGCGGGTGACGATCTGTGGTCCTCCCATGTTATAGATGTGATGGGGGTATGGGTTTGTTGGGGCCTCTGAGTGGACTGTTTTCTTGATTGCGGTGGTGTTTTCCTCTGCAAGTTTTTTTCCAGATGGTCCACTGTTTGTCTTGGTTGATGGCAGACAGGATGGCAATGAGATCCTTAGGGTTGGTTTGTTGAAAGTTGCTGTAGATTTTTTCGATATTGGAAGTTGCTGTAGATTTTTTCGATATTGGAGCAGAACAACCAGTAAATAGGAATATATATATATATGTATATATATATATATATATATACGTAAACATATCTATAACTCATCCAAACAGAGCATCCTACTGCCAGAGACTCTTTCCCTATTGAGGTGGCTAGGGTGTGCAGGTTTGTGATATCATGCAAATATTTATTCATACTGCTCCTCTGCAGCAAAAACATGCAACTAAGCCAATACTATTGAATTTCTTCTACTTACTTGAAATTTGGGAATAATAATGTACCCAAAGCATTTCAGCTCAAGACCGCGTGTCTGGTTCTGTTTTTAATTCCCAATTTAAATTAAATACTCAAAATTCACTGGCATCTGGCTGGTTGGGTGTTTTTTGCTGGAGAGGAGCAATGTGAAAAAATAGATACTTATATAGATACAATATACATATGTAGACTTGTTACAGTGTTCATACTTACAATTAGGTGCATTAAGCAGTATTATTCAGCTTTTCCTTCTGGCTGCATGAGGTGGCACTTCACAAAATTTTAGGTTTGCAGAGTGACAGTCAAATCAGGAGGAATAGTGTAAGTGACCAAGACGTAAAGAGATCAGAATCTGGACGCTACACAGGGTGGTTTAGGCTAACCAAAATGTTATTGGTAGCAGAGTGTAGACTGATCGTGGGGAGCAGCAAGGTAGTGAGGCGATATCCCATGGGCCACTTTCGTGGGTGTTCGCAAGGGGGGCAATGGGGGTGCTTGCCGCCCCCCCAGATTTAGGTGCGGCCTGGTGTGCAGGCTCACAGTGCAGCGTAACACTACGGCAGCCATAGTGTTACAGGATGGATGATGTTAAAATTATGCCCCCACTGAAAAAATGTCTGCAGACGCCCATGGCCACTTTCAATACTAAAGTAGGGTGGCCAGATTACTCCATGTCACCGGGACACCAGTTTCCAGTCTTGGGATTTAATTAAACAAATCGCTACTTTCTGGATAGGGAAGGATTGGTTTGATTTCATTCAGCCAATTTCACTAACGCAGCTGAAAGTAGTTACTAGTAAAAGGAAAGCCCAGAACTGGAAAACTGATTTCCCGGTGTCATGGAGTCATCATATCACTCTCTACTAAAGTCAGTAACATGTAAAGGGCCCTTTCAAGCTGAGAGATATCAGGCATGCGGATAGTATGTCTTCAGAGGTAAAATAGGGTTCTAGTAGCCAGCCAGTTCACATGATTGGTGTACCCATTGGAGGAAAAGGTAAAAAAAAAAAAAAAAAAAAAAAAAAACAGAGACTGCACAACCAGGGAAAGTGACAAAGGACAGTGATCACGGAGCGATGCAGTGGAGTTGCATCCCAACAAATATATTGTTGTCGAACAACAGTACTTATTGATGTAGGCAGTAGTTAAGAGTTTTAATAAGCAGTGTTTTCAGTTCTAGAGTACACATTTAATTTCCATGGACACATTGGCAGCCGCGGCCTGTCCTTTAGGGCGGAGCAGCCACACACCCCCACCTTTTGCCCCTCATGAAGAATGCCTGTCAGGCTGAGCAAAGGTCAGCCTGACAGACACTCTTCATGTCCGGATCAGGCAGCCAGGAGTGAGACATGCGCGATTTGTGCAGACTCCTGGCTGTCTGAGCTGAACTTTGCTGGGCTGAAGAGGTCACAGCTCCTATGGGTGTGAACTCCTCAGCTCAGCAAAAATGCCTCGAGGCCCTTCCCCTCGGTGACAAGGGGAAGCGTCACCCATTGACTTCGACCTGGGTGCTTCAGGTTTAAGCCCTGAAGCGCTCAGGGCGAGTGTCAATCAGTGACACCTTGTCACAGAGTGGGGAGGGGTCAGCAGACTCTGTGACAAAGTTGGGACTGCTGCCTTCCCTCATTGGCTGACCTCAGCCAGTGAGGGAAGGCAGCAGTCCCAACCCTCCTAGGACCTCCGAGCTGAAGGTTAGTGTGTGTGTGTTTTTTAAATGAATGGTTTGTACGTGCGTGTATGTTTGAATGTTTGAATGTTGATGAGTGTTGTGAATGGATGTCCGTGCGTGTGTGAATGAATGAGTGTGAGTGTGCTGCCCACCCCCCTCCCTCCTAAAATTACCAGCCACATTGGCATTTCAGCAACTTCCAGTTGAGTTTCATGTTGTGAGGCTGTATTTAGGGTGGGATGGGCCGTGATTATTCAGCCCTGAATGAGGACAACCAGTATATTTGAAGTATTGTGCTGTAAGTTGAAACATTTAAACCCATTTTTTAAATATTTTTCTGTGTGAGGTGGGGCCCTCCCCCGCACCCATTGAAGAGGACGAGGCTTGCACCCTGGCTTGCTTGTAGAGAATTCAATGTCAGAAAATTGTATGCAGAAATATCATCTGATATACATGACGGCTATTTTCTATTGACATGTCTAGTTTCCATAATAAACCTTTTTGGGCAGTAGTTTTATAAAAACATTTTAGGGCACAATATTTTTGTGATACAATATCCAGACAACCTTATTCTGGGAACACACCTAGCAGGGTTTAATGTGAGGCTGACTTTTTGCCAAAATGTGTTTTGATTCCTAGACTGGCCCAGTTTAAATCCAGAGAGAAATTCCTTTCAACAATTAGTGACCTCGTGTGCTGCCAACTGGCACCAAGGACAGATGGTAACCTTTAAAAGTGGTGGGGTGAGAAAGTGACCCGCCACTTCCTAAAAACCAAAAGAAAACAACCTCTTCCTCCAAAAGACCAAAATAAAACAACCCCTCCCTCCGAAAGCCCAAAATAAATAATCGTAAACACAAACCAACTCACTACACTGACATGCATTACACTAACATTTGAAATAAATAAAATTAAATTAAATGGTACTTACCCACTGGCTGTGCGGCATCCTTGGTGCTCTTCTGCAGTCTGTGGCACGAGTCGAAGGGCTTTACTAATAAATCCAGCAGCTGCTCTCATGCTAGTAACCCAAAGTCAAAAATCCAAAACAGTCCCTGCAGGGGAAGTGTAAGCCATGACGTCCACGGCAGTAGTATAAACAAAGCCTCCATAATGTAGCGTTATGTAAAATTACTTTTTTAAATATATTCTATTATCTTTTTTCCTTTATGCAAAACAATGTCTTATAGTGCCTTGTTTGTCACCTTTCAATTCAACGTCACATCAGAATTAAAAACATTCAAAATATACAGATGCACTTTAAAAATATACATATGCAAGTATCTATCTATCTATCTATCTATCTATCTATCTATCTATCTATCTATCTATCTATCTATCTATCTATCTATCTATCTATCTATCTATCTATCTATCCATCTATCTATCCATCTATCTATCTATCTATCTAGCTATCTATCTAGCTATCTATATCTATGTATACATATATATATTTATATATGTAAAGGTGCTCCTGTAATTTTTTTACGCAAAAGCGACAGAAACGTGCAAAATACAATTGTAAAAAGGGGTGCAAATGCGGCGCTAAAAAACTATAAATATGGGCCTTAGTTACTTCTGGGGTCAAAACATCACCAATTTTAAATGTGAACTGTTTACAATTTGTTTGGGTTAAAGAACAGCTGTGCACAAGAAATGTGTGTCGCTCATGAATTAAGTATGCCTTGACAGTCACATGGTCATGAATATATTTGTAAATATTACTGGTGCACTTTGAGTTCACTCATTCACTTTCACTGCGCCGACATCTGTTTCAGGAGCACCTATATATATATATATATATATATATATATATATATATATATATATATATATATATATTATTCAAAAAAGAATAGAGAACTCTGGGTAGTTCCCAAGTTTAAGTGGAGAGCAGCTCCAGTAAGGAGCACCCTGCAACACCAGGGACACTCTAGATTTGCTCACCTCAAATGTCTGTTTATCTAGCAATGTTTTTAAGTATAGGATCAGCACAGTGCTGTCCACGCCGAGCTAGATAAGAACAAAGTCTTTTGCCATTTGTACAGCAAAGTCTTTAAGCATAGGTTTGACACAGTGTCAACCTTGCCGAGCTGTAAAATGACAAAAGCCATTTACCACTCCAGGCACAGTAGTACAGCTTTGGACTGGTAAAATACCATCCAAGCCAACCTGGAATGAGTAAAAGCAACTCCTGCCACGTGTTTTGCTCTCATTAGAGCTCATCCAATAGGTTTATGCGTCACTCTAATCCTGAAAGGGATTTGTTTTGAGATATATATATTTGTTTTGATATATATATATATATTCTTGCATATGTATATTTGACAGACGACAAACCAGGCACTATAAGACTTTGTTTTGCATAAAGGAAAAAAGAACTATAATAAAAAGGTATATATTTAATAAAGTCAATTTACATAACCCTACCTTAGAGAGACTTTGTTTATACTACTGTCATGGAAATTGAGGCTTACACTTCCCCCGCAGCGACTGTTTTGAAATTTTGACTCACTTACCCAGCTCCACGAGTGACAGGGTTTGCCCCTTTGTTTAATGTATTCTCGTGCTATTCACCAGCATGGGGGAAGCGCCAGAGTTGGATGGAGCGGGTTGGCTGGATGCTCCTTCAGACCTTGGAGTCCTGTGCTTGCTCTCCACCCAGCTATCTAAGACAGCTAGGGTTGGAAAGCTTCAAAGTGCGCATGTCAGGGTGGCCGTTGCAATACAGCTGGCCAAACTGACATGCACACTTTCGAGTGTTTGGCCAGCCACTGCTCAAGCCCTCCATGCTGACTTTCAGCAGCAGAGGACATGCCCCGCATTTCTCAGGCTGCAGTGCACATCTGTAAAAAAATTAAATTGCAATGAAATAATTTCACTGCCATTTTAATTTTCACATTTGCTACATGGGGTTCGCAGTGGGCTTGGGGCGATACTCCTCCACCGTCATGATGAAACCACTGCTGACTGGCACGAGGGCATATGTTATGAGCATCTTTAAAAGTGTAAATACACTAATGAAAGATTCTTTGGCACTTCGTAGCTTGAAGGGGCCATTTGGTGAATGATGTCACAATACACCGCAAAACCCCAGCTGACATTATCACACAAAGCAATATGATTGCCAGAGAAATGGGACTGTGTTAAGAGGACTGTCATTTACGGTTCATTCAAGACTTTAGCAAACACTTGTCACTTCCCCAAATATTTTTCAAAACTGTGTACTGAGCGTCACAACAGCACAATTTTCCACTGTACATGGAACAGCCAAATATTTATTGTGTTGAAATATTAGTAAAGAATATTAGGGAAGTATGTGCCTTACCAGGTGACAAACAATTTTGCTACTAAGATACAACAACCTAAAAATAGCGAGGGGCCAAATGGAAACAATCACAACGCAAAAATGCTTTAAGTGCTTGACAGCTGAGTGTCCAGCAACACACATAACAATGTACATACACAAGGGCAGCAGAGATAGAAGCGGATCTGCTGGAGGGCAGCAGGGCACAAAGCCAAGCACTAAGTTCTGTAGACGAAAATAGACAGTGTTCTCGACCCCTCCCTCCAGCAGGAACAGAACAGCTAGCAGCGATGGCAGACTCTAGTGCCAACTCCCTCCTGGAAAACAAGTTAACGGAAATAGCAATTTAATGTCAGAATATAGACTAAAAATAAATAAACGCAGAACATCCACTTCCAAAATATCGACTGTACAAAAATATCAACCTCCAATAATGTAATCCTGTTTTAAATTTCTGCGTTCAGCCAAATTCATGTCCCACAAGTTGTAAGATTTGCCAAATATTTGAATTTAGCCTTAGCATATTGTGACAACTCTTTGTGTGCATGTCAACATTTAGAGCTCCTCAACAAAAAGTCTAAATTACAGAAGTTGAAAAAAATCCTGCACTCTCAGAACCTCTCCTCTACCGGCAGCGTGTAATCTGTGTCAGTGTGTAAATATAACCTAACCAGTCAAAACTAATAAATACTAAAGTCACATAATAACAACCTTTACACCGTGGTTGCACTTTGGGTACAAAAAACTATGATCGTTAAAACTTCATGTTGAAAGCATGTAACTACTACTACCCCATTTTATGAAGTGGTCCCCCTGATTACACTCTTGGCACAGCAGAAGGTAAGTACCAATTGTCAAACAACCAGATGAAGGAAATCTGGCCCAAACCAAGTAAAATAACCAAAGGGCTCATTTAGAATTTGGCACAGCAGGAGTACCAGTGTAAATAAACAGCTCTCCCACCCTGCCAAGCTTGTGGCCCGCTACTCCAGTTAGAGTCGGGGAAGCCCCGGCTTTGGACAGTGGAGTATTCTCTGCTTCTGCTGTTGGAAACCTCTGATCTAATGACCTTCCCACCGCAGGGCCATCAGGTAATACTAAGAGTCATCCCACCCTGTTTAGGGCGTTACGTTGCTAGATTTCCATGCTCGAGAACACCAACCATGTCAAGCATTTACCCATGTAGTCTTTGAAAACAAGGAGGTGCAACGTTTGGACATACCGATGTATCATTGCCTCGAAATTAGTTTTACCCTATCTTTTCATTTCTTCAAGAAAGTTTCAACGGTTTTTTACTAACTAGATTTTTCATCACACACCAGCTGTAGATGTTTTGTGCAGTAGTTCTCCTTCTTATTTCTATTTGAATATCGTATTACTAGTCATGCTTTATTTCCGATCTAGCTTCTTACTGGAGTTGAAGTGCTATTAGAAATGTGAGTCCCACAGAAGCACAGTGAGTCTGGTGTATTTCACATGAGATCTCACCTGCTAAATACAGCTGGAGTCTCTGGGATAAATGTTGGTACTAAAAAGAGAAGTAGCCAGGGGACGTGTGACCAGAATTACTGATTGCCCTGGCATTTCATAATTTCTAAGGGGTGCCTCGGGGCCGCTTTTGTAATCCGTTATAACTTGTTCCTCCAATGTTACTAAGGCCCCCAGTATCAGTTGCTGTGGGGGGGTGAAGTTCCAGGCAGTTTACCAGAAACCTCACAATGAAGCCATAGTCGGTTTCATATGCTTTCCTTTGCTGTCTCATATTTTCATTCTATATGTTTTTATAATGTACAGACCCACTTCTAACTTGGATTAATGGCTGTACTAAATAACTGTAACTGAAAAAAACAGGGGCGACATGTTGCACTGTAGAAGACTTTAGTCATAGCTTAATACTATGAAAATGTGTGGCAAATACTTGGATTCCTCTGATGAACTTAAGGTCCTTGTCACCCTAAGAAACATGGCTGAATAGAGAAGTTTATTTTTCATAGAGTCTTAGTAAAGTATGTATTGTTTGTTGCTTGCCTATGTACCTCAGGGATATCGCCTCTCAAGGCTAGCTGTTGGCAGGGGGGTTAACAAATCAAGCTCATCTGTTTGGACCTATTGGCCTGCTTGAAGCAGATGATACCATGATGTTGGTGAACTTTCAGCACTTTGTCAAGTAAATTCCTCCCAGGATTGTTTTCAGAGCATTATTTCATGGTCTTCTGCATACCTTCTGTGGAGAGGGTTCGGAAAGAGGGAGGATCCAGCAGTGGCAGAGGGCGACTGTGGACCTGTCATCCCTCAGTTTGAATGAACTTCTTGTGTACTCAAAGGCTTTCCTCAAAGCTTGAGTATAGAATGTATTGTGCCACTTAGTCCATTGACAGAAACATGGGATTCCACCACACTATACAACACCAACACAGTCCACAGAGTAGCCTGGTAATATGGTAAAAAACACCAGAACATGTGATTAGCCACAGGGGAAGGGGCTAAGGAGGAACAGATCCATCACAAGCTGCAAGATATTCACATAAGATAAATTTACGTACAAGGAATCTTAATGAAACTAATTTGTTTAGGTATTGGTTTTCTTGAAAGTCTGACGTGGATCATGCCATATAGCCCTATGGTGGACAGTCCTGCTCTAGAGTCATTAGTGGATGACCAAGTATCCCTCGAAGCTTAGATCGCCCCATCAAATCTCTGCAAGTGGTGGATTGTGTTCCCTAATCATGATTGTTGTGTCCAAATATGAAAATAATTATAGTTCCGTCAGAATATCATCACGTTTAGAGAATCAATGCATGACTCCATAAAATAAGATTTCTTGCTTATTTATGCCTCTCTACTTGGAATAGATGAATATTTTAGATGCAACCTCTTGTGCAGATCAACCTGTCTTTACCTTCATCACACCAGACAGCAGCACTCGCTTTTAGAAAGTGCTTGTATATAAAGGTATTATACCAAAGGGGCCCGTTCTGAATAATAAACATTGTATATATCTATAATAATAATGAAATGTATGTCAATCACATTGTTTTGAATCTTGGAATCATTCTGTGAGTCAAGTCACTCTTTTCAATGTTAGTGTATTATAAAATAACCTATGCATTTTAACATATTGAAAGTCTGTGAGAAGTCTAACAATGGTCTTTTTGCATTGTCTGTTTCATAGGTTTGTTCCTGCCAGTGAAGACAACATAAAGATTGTGGCTGCAGTTAGACAAGGTAAGTTAGCTGAAATCTCAAGTTTGTAGTGGGCAGTAGATTGGTAGAATATAGTGAGATTGATAGGCCTCTCTTCTTCTATTAAGGGGAAATATCTCAGCTGCAGACCATGGTTAAACATCGGTATGCTCTCGATGAAGCTGACGAGAGAGGCTGGTTTCCTCTGCATGAAGCCGCAGTTCAGCCAGTTCAGCAAGTACTGGAAATTGTCCTGGATGGTAAGTCAGCACCGATTTAACCAATAAGGTAGAGATAATTTCAAATTAAAAGAAATGTTGATGTGACCTGGGGAAGAGAAGCAGGCACATTTGGGAATTTGTTTTGAATCAAGAATTAATTAGTGAAATGGCTTTTCGTTTGCTGGCCCCCTGTGAATAGCAGGTCATTTATTTGCTAATTGTGATTGGAGGGACGATTGTAATGTAACATTTTTATACCATAATATATTAATAACTGTTATTTCCTCTTAGCCTAAAATAAGGTAGTTATGTGTGTTTCATGGTGCTGGCTTTAACAGGAGCAGGCTAGACAGACCCTGAGTTATCTGGGGTTGTGTGTTTCTATTTATAGAAGCAGTACTGGCCGTGTTGATTGCAGAGGAGCTTCTCACCTGGAAATGAAATGGAGAACGAAACATGGTCCCTCTTCAAAGCTCTGAAAGCTAATGAGCTGGCTGAATGCTATTCACCCTCTTCATTGGCTTGTTAGCATTTAGAACTGGCTCACAGAGACACAGATCCTTCCTCTCTGGTCCGTAAGCTAATGACTTTTCCACTTAGCAGGGGACTGCATTTGTGAGCCTTTAGTAATGGATGTATGCCCGCTGGATTGGATTGGAGGACTTAAAAAACAGACATAAAAAATAGACAAGATGCCACCCTGTAAGAAGCAGCAGTGGATCTCCATTTCATTTGCTTCCCAATGTAGGCCGATATGATGACCTGCATGAGGCGCAGTCGCCACATCCACTCCGTTTGCTCCATCCCAATGAATGCAAAGTGAGGTTTGGCTCCTTTAAAATACATAATATGTATTAGCTAATACAACATTTTAAACATATACATCCTATCTCTAGCTCTTCCAACTCCTTGGAACTCCCAACAGATGTGCTGAAGTACCACACAACTTTCTTGCCACTGTGGTCAATCCCAAAAGGTCAGGGAGTATGGGTAATCACGATTATGACAAAGAAGACTAGGGGCCTGATTAGGAATCTAGCGTTCAGACCACCAGAACTCCAATACGGCATAGGGGAGGCGGCCACGAAGCCGACGGCCTCCCCATCACCATATTATGAATTTTCCGCCAGGCTGGCAGGCGGAAACCGTGCAGCAGCATTGGCCAATTAAAAAGGTTCTTAACATATTTTATATTAAATGTTTTTTGTTTATATATAATTATTTTATTTTTTAATTGCAAGAATATACATTTTTAAAAAGTTGAATTAAATTAATTTATTTACATTGTTTCCAACGGAGTGTTATTTTCGGTCTCTGCCACCTTTAGTTTCTGTTGAACAGTGGTGTAGTACCATTGGTTGACCATGGGCAGTGTTACACTTACTCCGGGTCTGAGCTGGAGTACATTTACTACTGTTTAGGTCCTCTTTTTGCTGTAGAACTTTAGAGGTAGAATTGCAGTTTGTGAATAGGAATGGAATTGCTCTTTTTTTGGGTGGGTGCATAACCCTTCCTTAACCCCTCCCTAGCCTTCCCTTAACCCCTCCTTACTCCCCTCTAAACTGCTCCCATTAAATAGTAAGTATTCCCCATTCTCCAGGGACTCTCTCTGTCTTTCTCACATTTACTACTAAAATGTAGGTGTACATGTGAGGATATATCTGCATTCGATGGGAATTTCTGCACATAAAAAACAGGCAAGTCAGAGACCACTGCAAATAGGTTTGTGAATAGCATTTTGTAGTATGAGAGTAATACTATTGCAGCACTACTAAACGTACAACAAAAGGCAGTTTGTGAATAGGCTCTGATGTGTGTGTCACTTTAGGAATGATAAAAACAAATACAGGTAGATAAAATCCTGCAGACATTGAAAAAAGCTAAGGGAACATAGCTAGGACACCAATGTAAGGCTTACTCCACAGCAAAACAACCATTTGCCCAGCTGTCTCCCTGGGCAGAAAGCAATCAAAACAAATTATGGTGGCATTAGGAAACCTTAGGTCCACTGATTCTAATGATTTGCAAGGCATGCCCCCACAGCCCTTGGTGGACAGAAGGCCAGGCCAAAAAGGAACAGGAGAATGAGTCATTAGGCATTTGATGATCAAACTTTTAAAATGACAAGAGGCCTGGCATTCTACCTGCTGGTTGTGTGAGCCCCCGAAAGCACTGATGTCCAGTCATTATTCCTGAAAATAGGAGACAGCAAGACCCAACAGGAACCAGAATGAGGAAAATAGAGAATTGTGTTTGCCTCTTAAAAGATGACTTGCACTCCTGTCAAGGTGCATCAGGCCTCAAAGTGCCACGAGGGACCCATGGTCTTTAAGTACAACAATGTGCCACAGATAGACATCTGCTCCATCATCCCTGATCTTCCTCAGAACACTGAGAAGAGTAGAATGGGGTAAGGCATACAGAAGCCCATGGGTGATTGTATGGTTTTGACTAAGGATGGTCATAAATATTGTGACAGCAAAAATGAGGGAAGTGAAGAGATCCATTCAAGGATGGCAGTACCTTTCCCTGTAGTGAGTCTATTGATCTCAGCGGAATGAAAGGCTGGATTGGCTTTCTTGGACTTTCCAGGAATTTAACCCACAATGTGAAGGTCACATCAGATGTCAGTGGTGCACGTTTAACTTAGCCATCTAGCTGGTACTTTATTAAGAGAGTATGCAAACACCACATGGACGTGAAGTAGTCCACACTGTGGCATTAGAATATAGCAGCATTCAAAATGAACAACCATCCAAGTCCCTACTGGGCTCAAGAGATGATACGATGATACCAGCAGTACTAGTGAAATATAACCATGCACAACCAACCCAGGACAAATCACTAATCCTGTTACATAAAATATATGGGAAACATCAAATATATGAGAAACGAAGGCTAAAGAATGAGAAGCCTTTACAATGAAGGCTTTGTAACAAAAATGCCTTTACAACTAAAGGCTTTTACAATGGAATTTTTTACAGCGATAATGCATTTACAACGGATGCCTTTTACAACGAAATCGTGGGAAATGTAACTATATTGCAGGTAAGTAAACATCTTTCACATATATTTATTTATATTATGTATATAGATATATATATATAGATATAGTTTTTAAATATATATGTGTGTGTGTAATTTTTAAAATCTATACATATATATAAATATGTATAAGTTTATTATTTTTAGGTTTTAGTGTGGGTATGGGCTTTTGGGTGGTAAGGGAATTTTTAGGGTTTAGGGTGGGTAAAGGTTTTTGGATGGTAAGGGAATGGTTAGGGTTTAGGGTGGGTATAGGTTTTTGGTTGGTAAGGGGATTTTTATGGGTTAGGTTGGGTATGGTTTATCGGGTGGTAAAGGACTTTTTTGGGTTTAGGGTTGGTATAGGTTTTTGGGTGGTATAAGAAACAGAGAAGACCATTTACTGACATTTTCTTTAATTGTCAGCATCATAAGTTCACCGATTTTATCAACAGTACGTTTAATAGATTTAAAGAAATAAATGCCAAAATATTTTGTACACCGGAGAATACCAGATTTATGTAGCATGTCAGGAGTACAATACACTTTCAATGGGATAAATCAGTTTCATTCACATTAATATCTTTTTTAGATACTTTTTATGCAAAATGACCACATTTGTGAGTAATGATAACACTGAGGCCCTAATTATGAGTTTGGCGGGTGGAAAAGGCAGTCCGCCAAACGCCCGTGGTCGGGTTACTGCCTATGCAGCAGCTTTTCCACAGCCCCTATTAATAGTTTCCTGCTGGCCCAGCTGGAAACACACAACAACATTAACGCTGGCTCATAATAGAGCTGGAGGCAATGCTGTTGTGCATCGGGTGCACTAGCACCCGTCGCGCAAATCACTGTCTGCAGAGCAGACAGTGATTTGCGCAACGGGGCTGGCCAAGGGGGTCCCCGACACCCAGTCTCCACTGGCCTTTACATGGCGGAGAGAGGGGGTCGTAATCTCCAGGGCAGCAGTGGTAGCATTGCTGTCCTGGCAGATTGGGACCGCCAGGCTGTCGGGCAGCCGAAAAGTGCCGATGCTGGCGGTCTGACCGTGGCTGTAACACTACGGTCATAATGTCGCGGTTGGACTGCTGCTTTGGCGGCGGTCCGACCGCAAGGCTGGCGGTCTGAAGACCACCAACCTCCTAATGAATGCCTGAATCTGGAATTGTAGCCACTGATAATGCATTTTAAAACACTCTAAGCACATCATTTCATAAAATGTCACTTTTATTATAATTAGCAGATGAGAATTTGTAATGAACTTGCAAAACATAAAAAGAAATGGACATTTCATTGGCATACGTGAGGTGAAAAAGGGATACCTGAATTAATCCAAGAATTTCAGAAGTATTAAATCTTGACTGTAAATAAGCATTATACCAACGAGCTACCTGTTCAGAAGATGCAAAATTCAAATGGAAACTAGAGGCAAATTCCAAATGGGCTAATCTATTCATTGTATTTATTGGTGATACATTGTTTAACTTACTACTGAAAATTCATAATATATTTGGTCATGGAAAGGTTTAATCATATTTGTTTCAATTAATATCAAATTAGGAGTTGAGGCAGAGGTCTCTACTCCCATAGAGAGAGAGAATGATAATGAGGGACAATAAATAGTATTTGTAAAAATCTGAACAACTTAAACTTCATTTATCTTGGTGTTTTAAATTTATTATTACGTACTCAAGGAGATTAATTATTCCAAATAGATTTGAAGATTGTTTTCTGCATTAGAAAATGGTAATTGGGCATTCTAAGGGAAGCATAGAAAGCAAATATACGATTTTTGTGACAACAACCATATTACTTGCTTCAGTTCTGCCTCACCACCTAAGAAACAGAGAAGACCATTTATTGACATTTTCTTTAACCCCTTCGCTGCCAGGCCTTTTCCCCCTCCTGTGCCAGGCCTTTTTTGGCTATTTGGGGCATTTCGCGCTTAGACCCTCATAACTTTTTGTCCACATGAGCTAGCCAAGCCAAATTTTCGTCCTTTTTTCCAACATCCTAGGGATTCTAGAGGTACCCAGACTTTGTGGGTTCCCCTGAAGGAGGCCAAGAAATTAGCCAAAATACAGTGAAAATTTTGTTCTTTTCCAAACAAATGGGAAAACGTGGCTGCAGAAGAAGGCTTGTGGCTTTTTCCCTGAAAATGGCATCAACACAGGGCTTACAGTGCTAAAATCACCAGCTTCCCAGCTTTCAGGAACAGGCAGACTTGAATCAGAAAACCCAATTTTTCAACAAAAATTTGGCATTTTACTGGGACATACCCCATTTTTACGATTTTTTGTGCTTTCAGCCTCCTTCCAGTCAGTGACAGAAATGGGTGTGAAACCAATACTGGATCCCAGAAACCTAAACATTTCTGAAAAGTAGACATAATTCTGAATTCAGCAAGGGGTCATTTGCGTAGATCCTACAAGGGTTTCCTACAGAAAATAACAACTGAAAAAGAAACAAATTGAAACTGAGGTGAAAAAAACAGCAATATTTCTCCACATTTTACTCTGTAACTTTTTCCTGCAATGTCAGATTTTTGAAAGCAATATATCGTTACGTCTGCTGGACTCTTCTGGTTGCAGGAATATATAGGACTTGTAAGTTCATCAAGAACCCTAGGTACCCAGAACCAATAAATGAGCTGCATCCTGCAGTGCGTTTTCATTCTATACCGGGTATACAGCAATTCATTTGCTGAAATATAAAGAGTGAAAAATAGCTATCAAGAAAACCTTTGTATTTCCAAAATGGGCACAAGATAAGGTGTTGAGGAGCAGTGGTTATTTGCACATCTCTGAATTCCGGGGTGACCATACTAAATTTACAGGGCATTTCTCAAATAGACGTCTTTTTTACACACTCTCTTATATTTGAAAGGAAAAAATGTAGGGAAAGACAAGGGGCAATAACACTTGTTTTGCTATTCTATGTTCCCCCAAGTCTCCCGATAAAAATGATACCTCACTTGTGTGGGTAGGCCTAGCGCCCGCGACAGGAAATGCCCCAAAACACAACCTGGACATATCACATTTTTTTTAAGAAAACAGAGGTGTTTTTTGCAAAGTGCCTACCTGTAGATTTTGGCCTCTAGCTCAGCCGTCACCTCGGGAAACCTACCAAACCTGTGCATTTTTCAAAACTAGAGACCTAGGGGAATCCAAGATGGGGTGACTCTGTGGGACCTTTTGTCCAGGTTCTGTTACCCAGAATCCTTTGCAAACCTCAAAATTTGGCTAAAAAAACAAATTTTCCTCACATTTTGGTGACAGAAAGTTCTGGAATCTGAGAGGAGCCACAAATTTCCTTCCGCCCAGCGTTCCCCCAAGTCTCCCGCTAAAAATGATACCTCACTTGTGTGGGTAGGCCTAGCGCCCATGACAGGAAATGCCCCAAAACACAACGTGGACACATCACATTTTTTGAAAGAAAACAGAGGTGTTTTTTGCAAAGTGCCTACCTGTAGATTTTGGCCTCTAGCTCAGCCGGCACCTAGGGAAACCTACCAAACCTGTGCATTTTTTAAAACAAGAGACCTAGGGGAATCCAAGATGGGGTGACTTGTGGGGCTCTGACCAGGTTATGTTACCCAGAATCCTTTGCAAACCTCAGAATTTGGCTAAAAAAACACGGTTTCCTCACATTTCGTTGAGAGAAAGTTCTGGAATCTGAGAGGAGCCACAAATTTCCTTCCACCCAGCGTTCCTCCAAGTCTCCCGATAAAAAATGATACCTCACTTGTGTCGGTAGGCCTAGCGCCTGCGACAGGAAATGCCCCAAAACGCAACGTGGACACATCACCAGAATCCTTTGCAAACATCAAAATTTGGCCAAAAAAACACTTTTTCCTCTCATTTCGGTGACAGAAAGTTCTGTAATCTGAGAGGAGCCACAAATTTCCTTCCACCCAGCGTTCCCCCAAGTCTCCCGATAAAAATGGTACCTCACTTGTGTGGGTAGGCATAGCACCCACGAAAGGAAATGGCCCAAAACACAACGTGAACACCACATTTTTTCACAGAAAACAGAGGTGTTTTTTGCAAAGTGCCTACCTTTTGTCCACCACTACCATGTCACCACAAAAACATCCACTTTTCACAGATGATGAAGTGAGGGTCACGGTGGACGAAATCATCAGAGTAGAGCCACAACTATTTGGAGCACAAGTCCAGCAAACATCTGTCTCTAGGAAAATGGAGCTCTGGCAAAGAATAGTTGACAGGGTCAATTCTGTAGGCAGTTACCCACACACATGGGAGGACATCAGAAAGAGGCTGCCAGGCATCAGGTGGCGGTCCTCAAGACTGGTGGTGTGCCCCCACCTCCTCCACCTACAATTTATATGATGGACATCAAATGTCACCATGAAAAGGACACCTGATTCTGCCACCACCTCTCTGGATGAAGTCCTCAGTGAGGAATACACCCCCGGATGTGTTGAGAGCGAGGACGAAGCTGGTCCATCTGGGACACCTGATCAGTCAATGTGTGATGCCGCGAAGACCGGCGGCGTCCCATTTGCAGGCCGTGTTTATATCAACGGGCCGCGTCTTGGACGATCGTTTCTGTCACGGGCGCTTTTCGGGTTGCGACCTGTTTTTTGGGCTGCAGCGCGACTTGAAACTTTCCTTTTGGGCTCTGTTTCACGCTGAGCCCACCTTTTAGCCCCCTAGTCTTACTTATCTGTTTTTAACAGTTTTTTCTTTTCTTCTTTTTTCTCTTTTTCTTTTTTGTTACTTCTTGGCCATATTTTCGCTTTCCCAGAAGTCTGTGTTTCCTTCCCTACATGCTTTGCTTCTTTTTATACGATGGCTATTTTCCATTTACTTTACTGTGGCTTTTCCCAATCCAAGATGGTGTCTTCATGACTTCCTTTATGTCACTTCCTGTTTGTCAGTATATAAGCACAGTTGGTCTTCTGTTTCTTGCGCTGCAAACGCTTCCGTTCCGGTTGTGCTCCTCGCTCCTGTATCCTGTGATTTTGGACTTCACCTGCTTTTTCCTGTCTGCAGTTTTTGTTCCAGACTTTTTGTGCCTCACTTTTTCTTTTCTTATATCTTTTTCAGGAGTTCCTTGATTTGAGGTTTTTCCCAAGTTTAGGTTTTTTCCTCTGGGACCCCTTCTGGAGGTTAGGGCCAGCTTGGTGTTCTATTATCAGCAGCACCGTGGCTACTGGAAAGGGTCGCCCCTACCTTGGTCAATCCAGAACAAGCAAGAAACCCGGTGGTGCCCAGAAACAGGCAGATTACATCAGTAAGAAGTGTTTAGGTTGTAACAGATTGCAACGCAAAACACTTCTGCGTTGCTGTGGAACCATTGAAGGACCACCTGAAGATGTCGTGGAAACTGCACAGTCTATGCTTCATACTGTACAGCAACTGGCACAGGTATTACAACAACTGTGTGCCAAAAATACTGCTCTGAGACAAGCTTTGGTGTCTTGCTCTGAGACAAGCTTTGGTGTCTTGATCGATTGATGTACCTACCATCTCCAACTCAACATCACGTTATTATGTAGATCCTAATAAGTTAAAGGAATTTTTGGACTGTTTAACGGTGTATTTTGCATTTCAACCCTCTCAGTTTACCCAGGATAAGACCAAAGTTGGTTATTTGATAAGTTCCCTGTCTGGCCCAGCCTTAGCCTCGGCAACCCCCTTGGTAGCTGCCAATGACTCCGTATTATCTAACTATTCAGATTTTCTTCAAGCCTTTAAACCGACGTTCGAACGACCTGGACTGGAAGCCCCTGTGGAAGAGGCGTTATGTGAGATACAACAAGGGAATGAGGATGTCCTGACTTACATAACCCGTTTTAAACAACTAACGGCTGAAACCACATGGGTTGAACTTACTTTTGTGACACTCTTCCGTCGAGCGTTATGAGACAAAATAAAGGATGAACTAGTACATTCCACCCAGGTAGAATCATTGAAAGAACTGATGAACCGGGCACTTCCTATTGAGTACCGTTTACGAGAACGTAGACTGGAGAAATGAAGGACCAGGTTTCAGTCCCAATCAGTAGCAATGCGCTCTTCTGCATGACGCCCTGAAGACAACCAACCAGAGAAACCAGCCTCCACAGAAGAAGAACCCATGCAAATTGACATTGCTTGTGGGCCGTTATCAGAAGCAGAACGAGAAAACAGCTGACGCAAAGGCTTGTGTCTTTACTGTGGCAGTGCGGGTCATCTAATTTGAATGTGTTCATTCCGTCCCACCAGACCGTCTGGAAAAGCCAACTCCCGTCCCCTGTGAGAAGAAAGGGGACGGGAGTCATTGAGATACCTTCCATCTGCTCCTCCAGAGAAGATACCACAGCTCTTTTTATATTTTCAGTAATTCTACAGTTTCCTAACCAGGAAGAACAAGTATTTGCATTATTGGATTGTGGAGCCAGTGGGATGTTCCTAGATGGGAAATGGGCTAAGGAAAAAGGAATACCTCGCATTCCTAAAGAGATCCCTGAACATGTTCAAACAGTATATGGCTCTCCTTTAACTTCCAGACCAGTGGTGGATACTACTCCTACCCTTTGCTTGGAATTTGGAAGACATAAGGAATACATTGCCTTTCACTTGATATCTTCTCCTAACCATACTGTGATTCTGGGTATTCCTTGGCAAACACAACATAATCCATATATAAATTGAGAAACACGGACTATATCACTCATATCCCACTTTTGTCAAATTACATTGCTATTCGACATATTCCTATTGGTCTCAGAAAGGGTAAATTTTCTCTTCCAATGAAGCAAGCAGTACCATTAATATGATTTAAGAAATACCCAGATGCTATCAAGGATACTCCAACGTGTTCCAGAAACAACCTCAAAAACCCATTTTGCCTCCTCATCGGGATTATGGCTGTGCTATTCCTTTGATACCTGGGGAGGTAGTTCCAGTTGGAAGAATGTATTTCTTATCAGAGCAGGAAAGAAAAGTACTTAAGGAATACATAGATGAAAACATGCAAACCAGATTGATTGTTCCCTCTTCATCACCTGCTGGGGCTCCTCTTTTCTTTGTACCAAAGAAGACTAAAGATCTCCACCCCTGTGTTGACTTTCGAGAGTTGAATAAAATTACCATCAAGGATAGGTATCCCCTACCTCTTATTTAGGATATTTTGGAAGCAGTCCAAGGAGCCAAAATATTCACCAAGTTAGATCTGCGTGGTGCCTATCATCTTTTACGGATTAAGGATGGTGATGAATGGAAGACTGCTTTTCGTACTCCATTAGGCCATTTTGAATACCGCGTCATGCCTTTTGGTCTGACTAATGCACCTTCCATATTCCAAAGATTTATGGATTCGGTTTTGTCTGATCTTTTGAACCAAAGTGCTGTCTTCTATCTAGATGACATTCTAGTATATTCTCGTTGTCCTGAACAAAATACTATGCATGTTCTTCAGGTTCTGGAAAAATTCTGACAAAACAGTCTGTACTGTAAGCCTGAAAAGTATGAGTTCAACAAGACCGAGGTTCAATATCTTGGTTTCCGTATCAACCAAGTTGGCATCGCCATGGACCAAGAAAAGGTACAAGCTATATTACATTGGCCTTCTCCTGCGTCTGTTAAGGAGACACAGTGCTTTCTAGGGTTATCCAATTTCTACAGACAATTTATAAAGGGCTTTGACCAACAACAAGGTCAGATAACCCAGACCATCAAAAAAGAAAGTCTAAAGAAGGGTTTCATTTGGACAGAAGAAGCAGAAAGAGCCTTTCAGAGTCTAAAACGTACCTTTACACAAGCTCCGATATTACGTCATCCTGACACTACAGAGACATTTATAGTGGTCACTGATGCATCAGATAGAACTATTGGAGCCGTGTTACTAGAAAGACAAGACGATGATGGCCTTGAACATCCTGTCTTTTACCTATCCCATGTATTGTCAGTTGCAGAACAAAGCTATTCCGTGTTGGAAGGGAATTACTAGCATTAAAATCTGCCTGCAAGGAATAGAGATATTTTCTAATGGGTTTACAGAAGATGTTTGAAGTTAGAACAGATCATCGAAATCTACAATGCCTCCGATGTTTTCAATGACGAAATAGTTAGCAAGCCAGATGGGCTTTCTTTTTTAGCCAATACGATTTTGTAGTAACATACATACCTGGATCCCAAAATGTTGTAGCAGATGCTTTATCCCGCCAATATCCATAGAGCACAAATACTATTTATCAACACATCATAGAGCCATGTCGAATAGTGGGAGTCGGTCAATCCTTTCTCAACCGTGTGAAAGCAGAGTATCAAAATTTACCCATGGAAGAATGGAACGCTTTAAATTCCCACTTACAGAAGCATCAGGAGTACTACTGTCATGAAAACACCTTATTTTTGCCTACTAAGAAGGTGCAAACTGAAGCCATGCAAATGTGTTACAACTCCCCTATTGCTGGACATCGCGAAATTAGGAACAGACAGGAACTGCCCCTCCACCTCTTTTGGTGGCCCACGTTGAAATCTGATGCTGAAACATATGTAGGATCTTGCCCAATATGTGCTCAAAATGAGTCACCGCAGACTAAGCCAGCAGGTTTATTGATGCCCATGCCTGTGCCATCTATTCCATGGCATACGTTGAGCACAGATTTTATATGTTCATTGCCATCCTCTGCGGGTTATCAGGTCATAATGGTAACGGTTGACTCTTTTACTAAGATGGCTCTTTTTTCTGCCCTAAAGAAATTACCCACCGCTAAGGAAATTAGTCAAGTCTTTCTACAAGATATATGTTGATTGCATGGCCTCCCCCAAGTAATCATTTCCGATTGAGGACCTCAATATGTGTCCCGTTTTTGGGGAACATTTTGTATGTTTTTACATATTGAGGTGGCTCTATCGTACGGTTTCCATCCTCAGACCAATCGTCAAACTGAATGTCTAAATCAAGGATTACAACAATATCTGCGCTGCTTTTGTAATAAAACTTAGAGTAATTGGTCTTCATATCTACCATTGGCTGAATTTTTGTATAATAATACAGTCAATAGTGAAACGAAGTCCACACCTTTTTTCTGTACTTATGGTTTCCACCCTACTGCTTTTCCTACCATCACTAATAAGGATTCCTGTGTTGTTGCAGTAGTTCGAAATCTCTGTCAGTTTCAGGACCTGTTATGTACCAATCTCTTAAACGTTACATGAAGAAGTTAGCTGATACTCAGCGTAGTCCTGCACCATCTTACTAGCCTGGGAACAAGGTCTGGCTTTCTTCTACGTTTTTGCCTTTTCGCCTGTCCCAAAACAAATTCAAACCCTGTTACTATGGCCGTTTTCGAATCCTGCAGGTATTAAACCCACTCTCAGTTCGACTTCATCTACCATTGTCTTGGAAGGTTCATCCTATTTTTCATGTATCTCAACTTAAACCTTTTATTCCTGATCCCTACAAGAGAAATGCCCATTGTCCTCCTCCTCTTTTGGTTGATGGCCATCCTGAGTACAAAGTACAAGAGATATGCGATTCTCGCCTTTTTCTGAATCGTCTCCAATTCTTGATTTGGGGGAGGGATACCCCATTAGTGATTGTTCTTGGGAGGATGCTTCCTCAGTCCATGATCCTCGCTTGGGCCGCACATTTTTTCAGCATTTTACGCCAAGCCTGGGGCTTCGGGGAGAGGACCTACTGTGAAGCCGCGAAGACAGGCGGCCTCTCACTTGTGGGCCGTGGTCAGGCCGTTTCTGCCCCAGGCCGTTTTTGGGTTGCATCCTGTTTTTTGTGCTGCAGCGGGACCTGAAACATTCCTTTTGGGCTCTGTTTCACGCTGTGCCCACCTTTTAACCCCCTAGTTTTACGTACCTGTTTTTTTACTGTTTTTCTTCTTTTCTTCTTTTTTTCTCTTTTTTGTTTTTGTTTCTTCTTGGCCATATTTTCTCTTTCCCAGGAGTCTGTGTTTCCTTCCCTGCATGCTTTGCTCCCTACATTTTATACTATGGCTATTTTTCCATTTACTTTAATGTGGCTTTTCCCAATCCAAGATGGTGTCTTCATTACTTCCTACCTGTCACTTCTGTTTTTCAGTATATAAGCACAGTTGGTCTTCTGTTCCTTGCATTGCAAACACTTCCTTTCCGGTTGTGATCCTTGCTCCTGTATCCTGTCATTTTGGACTTCACCTGCTCTTTCCTGTCTGCAGTTTTTGTTCCAGACTTTTTGTGCCTCACTTTTTCTTTTCTAATATCTTTTTCAGGAGTTCCTTGATCTGAGGTTTTTCCCAAGTTTGGGTTTTTTCCTCTGTGACTCGTTCTGGAGGTTACGTCCTGCTTGGTGTTCTACTGTCAGCAGCACCGTGGCTATTGGAAAGGGTCGCCCCTACCTTGGTCAATCCAGAACGAGCAAGTTCTGTTGCTTCAACATCACAGGCAACCATTTGCCCCCAAACCTGTGTTTCAAGGACAGTGTCTACCATCCTGTGCCCCCCAGTACAGGTACCTGAGTCTCCTGTCGTTAGCCTAGACAATGATGGACCTGGCACCAGTGGGATTGGGCAAACTGTCCCAGGGGCACAGGCACGTGTGTGTATGGTGGGATAGCGTGGGCCAGAGGATGGAGGCTACTAGGGATACAACTGGCCAGGACACCATCTCCCAAGTCTTGAGAGCTTACCGTCATTCCAAAGGCATGTTGGGCCAAGTACTCAGCAAGATGGGAAAGATAAAGCATCTGCAGAGGGCCAATCACTAGGAAGTCATGCAGCAGTGGAAGGCACAGAATGCCCACTTTTTTCCATTGCAGGGGTGCTGAGAGAGAAGAATACCACACTGAGTTGGTTTGTACTCACCAGCTGGCCCCTTTCACTAGCAATGAGACATCAGCCCCTTCTACATCTGTGGCTGCTGTGGATGACATACCTCAGACACCCCTGCCTCTGTAGCTGAAGACTCCACCCCCCCTGCAAACGTGGACGTCCCTCAAATCATCCAGGAGGAGCAGATGCCAAGACCAAACACACTGCCAGGAAGTGAACCTCTACTGATTGGTACCCCTTGTGTGGCACAGATATACCCTGTTGACTTTTCTGAAACATATCTCCTTTTTCCTATGGTAGAAGAACACTGTACTTGTGTCTCCAAATGTTGTAGCACCTACCCTGATAAATCCACCTTGACAGAACCCTTCACTGTTTCCTTCCTGTTATATTTGATACAATTCACTCATTGTGGTGTGCACTCCCTAATAAATACTTCTTAACCACAGATCATGTGTGAGAATCTTTAATCAACCATATTTTAATGTCAACTATAAGATCTCCTCTCTCAAATGTAAGACATTTGTAATGTTCCATCTCACATGTACTGTTTAATCTGGGTCGATTTTGCATTTCATAATAATGATAGACATTACTCTAATCACTTTAATTGAACTTTCCCACATAGAGGTTGGAAGAATGCCAATGCTCGCACAGTGAAGTACTGCTGCTCACTTCAGTGTATCAGCATAGATGTCATACACTACCACCACAAAGATTACTGAAGTTACAGACTTGTCAGTCTTCCAGTATCCCAATAGGCAAACATGTTGTTCCAATGCCCATACCATAGCTCCCAATTGACCACACCCAATGATACAGAGAGAGGTCAGTACAAATGCCCCCAGTCATGGAACCTTCCACCTACCATGGCCAGGTATCAGTAAGCATGCCACTCTCCTATGTCAGTCTTGATACACATACACAGTGTCCTGCAGTGAGAAAACACAGTGGCAACTACATACAAGTTACTTATTACCAATACAAACAATTCTGATGGTTGGGGGTATGGATAGCACAGGATGACGTGTGAGAGACAAATGAACACACACATGGCACTATTGAACAAACCTCCAATGCCATACAGGTCTATTGAGTGGAATAGGACACTACCATCCCACTGTTCTGACAGTCTGGGCATGGAACTCACACACCACACACACCACAAATCTCATGCCTGACAGTACCTTGTACAATCCATGTCTACTTCACTTGTCAATCTGCAAATTCCACCTGCCTGTGACACTGTTAGATATTGCCAAATGAGGATGAGCTTGTGAAGTAATCTGCAAATTATAAATGCCAAACATAAGGTTTAGGCTGCATTGAAACTAATACATCATACAGCCAATTCCCATATACAATGGTGACTGTGCATTGTGAGAAAATAAGACTATGGTGATCAAAAACCGGCACACTATTCCAAGTAACGTTCTGCATGCACATCAGAGTTATGTGTTTCAAAGCTACTTACGACCTGGCTGATGGTTATACTAAGACCCTTAACAAGCATCCACAACCCCACCAATACTCAGTAACTAAATTTACATAACATCACATACCTAAAGTTAGGTGAAGTACTTATTGATGAGATCTGCCCTGATGTCTCCCGCTTCATCCCCATCATTCTCATCCTCACTTGGCACATCTGCATTCTCACCCACTGCTGACTCCCCCACATGTGGTATTAATGGAATTTGATGTCTTAGGGCGAGGTTGTGGAGCATGTAGCAGACAACAATAATTTGACATACTTTGGTGGGTGAGTAGAGAGAGGAGGTCGCCACCAGATTTATCGATCCTACAGATTCTTGACTTCAGGAGCCCAAAAGTCCACTCCACAAGATGCCTGGTCCTTCCATGGGCCTCATTGAAGCAGGCTAGCATGGTTGGGTACCTCACTGGTGTCAACAACCAGGGATAGTTTGGGTAAACGAAGTCCCCTCTAAGGAAGAGTATAGAAAGGCAAACCTAAGTAACAGACATCCACACATTAGTTAGCAGATAAAAGTTACAGGCACACATGACATATGTGACTTACCAACCAGCCAATACCTCTCTGTGTATTGTGTCATTATCAGTGGGATATTGCTGTTCCGCATGATGAAGGAATCATGGACTGGCCCGAGTACCTTGCACAAACGTGTGAAGTGTAGAGGTCAGCCAAACAGACCACTTGGACACTGATGGAGTGGAAGTTTTCCCTGTGCCTATATGCCTACTCATTGGCTTCTGGGGGAACCAAGGCTACATGGGTGCCATCTGTGGCTTCAACCACATGTAGAACGTGTCCCAAAGCATAAAAATCAGCCTTTACATGGGCCAGATCTTCAGGTTGTGGAAATCTGATGTAGCAGTCCAGGTGTTTCAACAATGCAGACAGTATAGCCTTTAAGACCAGACTGAACATAGGCTGTGACATCCCTGCAGTTACGCCCACTGTATTTTGCAGGGAGCCTGTGGCCAGGAAGTGCAGCACTGACATAACGTGTACAATGGGCGGTATGCTATGGGGATTACAAATAGCAGGCATCATATCTGGCTCCACTGACAACAGAGATCTATGATTGCATGCCTATCCAGACAGTAGATCTGAATCACATATCGCTTCTCCATGGTCTGCAGATCTGCTAGTGGATGGTACACTGGAGGTTCTCTCACTCTTCTCATGCCAGGCTAACTATGTGGGAGAAACCCAGAATGTATGTGTATCACTCATTCTGTACATCATAAGTATGATCATATCTATGTCACATATTATGCTGTAAAATGCCACATGAAACTGTTGAAACGTTGTACACTGAACAGACCTAGCTAAATAATGGTGTATTACTCCAGTCACATCCCCTTTCCTCTGTGATATGTGAGAATTAGGAAAGCGTGTCACTGACAATCTATGTGACATTTACATTAGTAACATGTAGCACATATATGGGACAAATATACCACATGTCACATTGTAATTGCTCTGTTGACTAAGCTACTACAGTTACAAATCTTAAAACACATCAATTTGACCTCATATACATAATTTGTGTAAATTTCTACATGTTTGTTTAAAGCCAGCAGTGAGCACAATGTCCTAGATATCTTTCACAGCTTGTGATGCAACTTTAAAATAAAATTTTCGTTCATATATGAGCCCTAAAATGGCAGCTGCCTGACCTACTGTACTAGACAATAGGAAGTGATGTAAGTCAGCTGGCAGAAGTCGTCATGGGAGTAGGCGGATACAACCGTGGTGGACATTCCCATTGGAATACATTGCTGCCTTTGGCGATCTTCGCAAATGGTGATGTCTGCCGGCAGTGATGCTCTTTTATGTGGCCGACGTAACTGCCATCTCATACTTCATCTCTCACTTGACTCCTTACACTGCTTCCAACAAGACCTCCACAACCTGAGCTGCTGTGTACTGCCTCTGGGAGTAATCATGCCACGTCCTGCAGGTTATAGGGCCCCTGCCTTCTCCCCTGAGAGCTTGTATGAACAGCTCTTTGGTGCACCAGAGGAACAGGTAATTGCAATGCAAGTGCAGTGTTTTAAGGGTAAAGTGTATGATGATGTCCAGGGAATGTGGTTGAATGAAGGATCGTGGTAAAATGTGTGGATAGATGGGCATGTGCATATGTGTACAGATAGATTTTGAGTTCTGAGACATAGTAGAGTGTGTGTGATGTATGTACCCTGACCCAACTGCAAAACTGTAACACATGATCAGTGAATGTGATGTGAAAATAATTATAATGATATACCATGTTTAGAGATATGCTTGTGGTCTGGTCACATGTTTCAAGCTGACACCTGGTGCTGGATATGCATGTTGAATGCCTGTCTCATCATCACACAGGGCCTTACTGCAGATGGTCATCCCTCATTAAAGGGGCTGTTGAAGGTAGTCTGTGTGTGGCTAGTTGCACCAACTTGTATTTTCGCCCTGCTTGTTCTGGTATTCTGTATGTGGACATGACATTCTCTTCTTGTCTGTGTCATCTATGCAGGTCAACGCCCATCGGAAAAAAGGGGATTTGGCGCACCATCACCAAGAAAGTGTGGACCCTGGAGGACCACAGCCGGTGCATCATCCACTGTAGGAAGCGGTGGGAGGACCTGAGACGCTGGGCCCGGAAGACCACAGAGGCCCAGCTGGGGATGTCCTCCCAAGGAGGACGGGGTGCCTGTCGGACCTTGACCCCCCTAACGGCTCTCATATTGATGGTGGCCTACCCAGAGTTGGATGGGCATTTGAGGGCAGCACAGCAGCCACAAGGGGGCAAATACAGACATGACACATTTTCATCACTTTAACAGGATAGTATATGATGTTAAGGTTTCTAAGCTGTGACAATGTGGTAAGTGCACAGGGTAAAGGATCTTCAAGGAACACATTGATGTACAGTCCCCAACATTGGTACACAGGTGTGCACATTTTAATTTGTATAGGGACATAGTAGTCTCCTGTGTTGTCCCCTCTGTACAGAAGCATATGATGGTGCACATGTGACTGTGTCAAATGTGTGTACCACAATAGAGCTTTTCATATACCGGTGGTTGTTCCTTTCCACCTACAGGTCAATACTCCCAATATCATGATGGTAAGTTGTTCTGGGCTTTGCCCTCTGTCCATTCTAGTGTCCCTTGATCCATGTCTATGTGCAACTTGTAGTCTGACCATTTGAAGTAATTCCAACTTTTCAAAAGGTTTCTGATGAGTGACAGCATCATGTGAGGCTGTGATGTCGATCTGACATTTCACATGTCACACTTGCATGACTTGTTCAAACCTGTTGCAAGGTCAACCGCCTTGGTAAGTGAGGGATGTACATAGGACTATGTAATGTGTCATCTGAGTGGACATCCTACATGTTGGTAACCATGGAGGCATTGCTAGACTCCTATTGGATCACATACATTGGTGTCAGGACTATGAATGTTAGTACCATGTTCATGTTCTGTAGGTGGGGAGTAGCTACACAGTTATTTCCTTAGCCACAGTGTTGTAGGCATGATAAATAGTCCAAGACAGATGCTTGGCAGTTACAATCTCAACTGTTTTGTGCCAACATCAAGCCTGCATTGAAAGGTTATGTCATGACTCAACATTGAAAAGAGTTATTGACATTCCTTTTGTTGCTATTTTGGATATGTTATGAGTCCTTGTTGTATGGAAACCTATTATTTGCACTGACACCATTGTAGTGCTGGTATGGTCAATGACATACACATGTGAGTGGCATGGCTTATGTATTCAGGCATTTAGCTTGCATCATGGTGGGTGCACCTGCCATGGTAGACACAGATGTGGTTTGTCTCTGTGAATTAGCCCCCAAACAGATGTAAGGTCAGTCCTGTCCTATGTGTGTTTAGTGATGTTGCCACTCATTCACTGGGCTATTGATGGAACAATTGCATGATACGTTGCACTGTATGTCACCTTCATGCACATGAAAGGTGTCCATTGTCTTGAAATAGTAGATGTACTACCTGTGGTTGTGTGTGAGTAAATGCTCTGAGCTTTTTAGGCCCTTATATGAGTGCTATACTTTGTTTTCAGAACAACAATGACAGATGACTTGGTCCAAAAAGTATGTATAATCCTTTCCTACATTACTATTGGTACACGTGTAGGTGACATGTGTTCTGACTCTTTCACCTCTAACATTTGGTTATGCCAATTAGAGTAGTTGCATGTTTGCAAATTTCCATTGTAAAGGTTGTATACTCAGTTACATAAGGTGGGTATGGCTTGTGTGCAATATGCTGTCTTGTGTTCATTATGCAATATGTTTCCTTGCCTTGTACATGACATCAGGGCAATTTGCTGGTATGTGTTTAGTGTGTGTATGTGATACGTGGAAATCTATGTTACATCTATTTCCCATAGCTTGGTTGTTGGTTGTCTATGTTGCTATGGATAGGGATCATGTTTCATGTGGGCAACTCACCTTGTCATGGAATGGTTAGTGTGATAGCTCTGCTGATATGTTATTGTAGGTGTGAGATAGATAGCATAGCTGGTGTATGACTATGTCATGACTGAGGATGTACATTGTATCTTGTTGTGACCTGATGTTGGCACTAAACTGGCACTACCTAGGGGTTTTGTTCAACTAAATGTGATGTTACTGATATGTACAATGTGATCTAAGTAGTATGTAAAGAATGTGATGACCCTATCTCACTTTCTGTTTCCCAGCATCAGCATTGGCATGCGAAGGAGACAGGGCAAAGCTGAGTGGGGAATCTTCTGGCCACAGAACTCCAGTCACGAGGACACAGAGACCGAGGGACCGAGGGACCCAGTGGCCTGGAGGGTGAGGGGAGTGCCACAGGGGAGACTGGTTCCAGTTCATTATCTTCGGAATCCTCTTTCAGTGGACGCTCCCTGGCGATGGTGGACTCATCTAGGACCACCCAGCACCATCTCTGTCTGCCACCCCCCTTTCTATCACCGCCCTCACTGTAGCTCCCCACCCAGTTAGCTGTGTCCGCTCACCCAAGAGTGTGGGCATCTCCTTCACTACAGGCACCTCTGCCCCAGCCCCTGTTAGCCCTGCTGCCCACAGTGAGGAGGCTATTGACCTCTTGAGGTCGATCTCTGTGGGTCAGTAGACCATCGTGAATGCCGTTCAGGGACTGGCAACTCAGATACAACAGAGTAATTTGTTCCTGGAGGGCATTCACAGTGCACTCGCTGGCCTACAGAGATCTTTCCAGGCCCTGGCCTCCGCATTGATGGCAGCCAGTCACCCTTTGTCTACCGCCCTCCCATAACCTTCCTTTTCCCAATCCCAAGCCCCGCTTCCCGACCCAGCCAAAGCACACAAACAGACAGACATGCAACCACCTCAACATCCAAGGGTAGCGCAGACTAACATAAGCACCACTGGACTGACCAATGGCATAACATACACCTGCACACACAGCAACAGTCACTAACTGCCCTGACACCCCCACCACCCGCAGCATCACAGACACAACACCTGACACACCTGCAGACACCACACACACATTCATTGATCTAGCCACCATACCCATCCTACCTGCAGACACCTCCCCAGCAGACCCTCATACATCAACCCCAGTCACCATATCCGCAGAAAGCACAACCACAGGCATGCTTACATGCAGCACATCCACCATACCTACAGTCATCACCCCGACAGACAGCCACCCACCCACCACGGCATCCCCCAGCACCTCCACCCCCTCTCAGCCCAAGACACAAAAACGCCCAGTCACCCACCCAACAGACACCCACCACCTCCCATATCTCCCACAGACACACACCCAAGACATCCACCCAAACACCTCAGACTACCACTTCCTCCACACCCAAACTCTTTATGACCGTTCCTGTGTGTCCAAAAAGTCTTTCCTCTCATAATTTGAACTTTTCCCTACTCCCCCCCACGTGCCACCCCTAGACATTCAGGTTCTCTACCCAAGGCCATCCTTTCCGCCTCCAAGGCCTCCCCTAAATCCCCTGCCAGTAACCATGCCCCTCCCCCTGCTAAGAAGTCGACCCCTCCCAAGAGGACCTAACTCCCCAAGCCAAAACAAACCACCCCTCCCAAGCCAAAGCTCAAAACCCCCTCCCAAACCTAAGCCCAAACCACCCCCAGATCATCCCTGAGGTGCCTGTCTGTCCCTTTGATGCCCCTACCTGTGGAAGTTACATTGCAGTCAGGAGTCTAGTTGGGGCACTATATAGTACCTTTGGTGCACCAATTTGTATATACATGTATATTGGACTGGCCAATGGCCTTGAACTTTTCTCATTCATATTTTTGACCATATATTTAGACCAACCAGTTGTTGGTTTACTCGTTACATATTTGTCCTGCTTTTCATTTCCTAGCTTTGGGTCATTCCTGTCTGACATTGGTTGTGTGAGTATTTGTGTGTGTGTGGTGCTTGTGCTTTCTGTATTGTTTGGGCAGTATGTGATGGTGTGTGCATTGCTTTTGTCCCCCAGGGATAGGGTTTGGGTTGTGTGTTGGGCATGTGTATGTTGCAGACATGTTGTAGTGATGGTATTGTGTGGTGTTTGTGTTGACACACGTTTGTTGTTGTGGTGTGTGGGTTTGTGTGCTTTGACTGTGTGAGTGTGCGTGTATTGTGAATGGTATGATAGGTATGATGTGCTGTGTGTGTGTAATGTGTGTGTCGATTGCTAAGTTGTATGATTGTGTAATTGTGTGTGTTTGTTCCCTGTTGGTTGTACATTGCGTTGTATGTGTAATGAGTCTCTGGCCAGCGTCAGTTATGAGTGTTTGACAGTGTGTTTATGATGTTGCGGTTGTGGTGTTGTTCTGACGTGTTGGTATGTTGTATGGGATTGTGTGAGAATACTCCTGTGCTGTATTGTTGTGCATAAGTGTGTGTTGTTGACGTGTGGTATGTGTGTGCTGACTGTAATGTGTGTGCTTTGTATGTGTGGGTATCTTAGTTGTTTGTGTGTTGTGTATTGTTACATGTGAGTGTTGCCCTGGCAGCCCCTCCCTATGGTGTGTTATGTAACTGTACAAAATTGCCACAATATACAATTGTAACAGGTGAGTGTGTGTACTTACAGTTTCTGACTTCCTCATCGGTGAAGATTCTGTTGTCGTTCGGCAAACAGGAGCAGCGGGATGATGTCTAATTGTGGTTCCATGGTGGCTCAGGACGAGTATAGCTTCCTGGAGGTCAGTGTCTTCTTTTATCGAGTTGGTTTCTGCCTGGGTTTCCGTGGTGGTCTGAATGCAGCAGAAATGTTGGTGGTGTGCAACCGCATAATGAGTCCGATGGAAACTTGGTCTCCGCCTGCCTTCTGGTGCCTTCAATCGTCTTCGATGGTCTGACCACACTGGTGTTGCTGGCGGAGCTTTGGCTGTATTCTGGTTGCGTCACCGCCAGTGTCATAATTTGGCGGTCCTCTCTGCCAGCCTACTGGCAGTCTGACCACCAACATGGTGGTCCACGGACAGCCAAACTCGTAATGAGGCCGTTATAGTATATCCAGGAACACTAGCATAACTTGCTATGATTTTAGGTTTGTGCAGTATGTTAGTGAGTGGGTCATTAATAATAGCAAAAGATCACCAGTATAGGCCAGAATTTTCAGAGTAACACCCCCAACATGAATGGCCTTCTTAATGTCTGGATTATGAATTCAGACCCAGATTTATTACACTCTTCTGTTGTTCTTGCATCATGCAAGGACAATGGAAAGGCTTCAGTAATAATTACAAAGCCAAGCAAGGGGCAATTTGTGCTGTCTAGAGGGGCTTTGTAAACAAATGAAATGTAATGCTGCTACTTGCGCTGAGTTATGTTACATTTCAAGCTGGGAGACGTTCGATGAGTGGAGCTTTGACTTTCTCATACATCCACCCATGGAGTTTGGAACATTTCCAGCCAGTAAACCTGGGAATGTGTAAAAATGCTATACCTTCCCCAGTAAGGCATAACAAGGAAAAATATTTGTATATCTCCTTATTATTTCCTCTTTATATGTGTGCTGCGTTCTGCTGGTGTTTTTTGTGCTGAAAGGTGCCACTTCCTATACAAAAACAATCCTACCTGTAACCAGCGGCAGCCACTGCAAATCTCAAGGCTAGAGGCAGGGGGAGGGACGGAGGATAAATAAAAAAACATATAATTTAAAAAACACCTTTTCCCGTCATCGCTACCGCCGCCTCCTGCTGCGTTGCTCCTCTGGTCTTCTTGTGGTGTCCCAGCAAATGCTGGGACACCAGCACAGACTCCCCAGCAATCCTGTTGCTGCTTACATGCTAAACATAGCATGTAAACAGCATCAGGATTGGTATGAGTGGCTCGGAGTGCCACTCAGACATAATCCTGGGGTCTGTGCTGTTTCTAATTGCACGTATGTTTACCGGCCAAACAAACATGCGCACTTAGTGCACTCTCCCCTCTTCACCCTCCCACCTCCCACAGTCCAGCCCTGGCCACCCTGAACGCACTGCTGGCTAAGCTAGAAGATAAAAAATAAAACTATAATTAAATATTGTTTTATCTTTCGCCTCCTGGCTTAGCCAGGGGGTTGACGTTCCTTTGCCATTGCGAAGGAGCCATCCCTGCCCGTAACACAGGCACCCTTTCATATGGTGCAAGGGTGGCTAAGGTGGAGCTAGGCTATACATGGTGCCCCTGTGGGGGGGGAGAGAGCAGAAATTGTCTATATCTTTCTAAATATGGACCATTTCCGCTTTGCTTGTTGCCCTGCTTTGCTTGAGGGATTGGTAAATATGCACCTTAATGTAGCAAAGATTGAATAGCTAGCAAAAAGAGAAGAGATAATAATTGACAACTGTCTTGTGTATAAATAAACAAAGTGGAAGAATCAGAAGAAACTCCATTAACAAAAATTGTAACTTCAGGCGTGATATATACAACGTTTACCATATTAAAAAAATTAGTGCCAACTAGAAAACAATGTGCACAGTTGTAAATGGCCAGTGTAATTTGTCAAATGCTTTCTCAGCATCTGAAGGAAGGAAATGTAGGAGGGAATCATGCATTTTTGCGATGAGCTAACACGTCACATAGTCTTAGTACTTCATGAAGGAAGGCTTGATTGTGTAAATCCAGTCTGATATTTGTGAATGATGGAGTAGAAAGCTGTAGAGAGGCTACCTGTCAATGCTTTTGCATACATTTTGCAGTTCTGATTTAAGCATAAAATTGGTCTATAATTTGAGGCAAAAGTATGATCTTTAACCATGGTAGGTAGGCCAATGAACAAAGCTTCCGTAGAATGACTATCAGCTGAAACATTATTTTGAAAATCATTGAGCAATGGTAATATATCAGGAGATCAATGAGAAGCAAAATATTTGTACTATTTTGCTGGTATAGTAGCTGGGCAATGAGTTTTGAGAGATTTAATAACATCAAGAATTTCATCTAAATATAAGAAGCTAGATGGCAAGGAGGTGCACTAGGTTTTAAGAAATGTCACACAATATAATTTGGAATTTGTGTTGGTTTAGTTCTGCATAGAACAGATGACTATGTAATGTGTCATCTGAGTGGACATCCTACATGTTGATGTCCACTCAATGAACACGGTTTATGTCTGTGTTCCCAATAACATTAATTGATTTGTATCATTTTAATATGTTTATAATTACCAAGCATTTTACCAGATCTGCTGGCATTGTGCTAATATGTGACTTTACCATTAGACCAGTGGTCTGCAAACTCATTAGTCAACAGAGCCAAATATCAACAGTACAACAATTGAAATTTCTTTTGATAGCCACATTTTTTAAACTTAAACTATATAGGTAGGTACATTGTTATTAACTTAATTAGGGTACTCCTAAGCTGGCCTTTGCTAAAAACGTCCTCAATCTGATTGAGGTACGTTCGCTGAGGTCGACCCATTCCAACTCTCCAATCCACACTCGTCTTGTATACTTGTTTCGTCTAACTCCTTTAGTTCATCCTCTCTATATGTCCAAACCATCTCAACATACCTTTCTCAATCCTCAACACTACATCTTCTTTCACTCCACAATGCTCCCTAAAATTTACTTAATAAACTTTATTTAAAGTTTTAAGTCTTAGTTAAACTATAGGTGCGTTGAATAAAACTTGATATCATACTTAATTTCGATATTATTTATTGATAAAATTAAATTGTAAGGTATCCATAAAATTAAATCATGACAATGACTGACAAACACTAATGTGAACACATGGCCTTGCATCTCCTTGGAAAGTTTGGGTAAGTCACGTTTGTATGTTAGGCACGATTCCAGGTTCTCATCAATAAGACAAATTCTCAATTTACTCTTGATAAGGTTCATGCTTGAAAATTATTGTTCGCTTGAATATGTAGACCCGAATAAGGAAAGAACAGCAAACACTAGTTTTTTCAGCTGATTATATGAGTCAGGAATACTATTCCAGGTGTTACAAATCAACATATCTTCCTTCTCCAGGTCATTCAAAGCCGACCACTTGTGCTGTGAACTAAGTTCACCTTTGCTTTTCTCCAATATTTCTATATCAGCACAAAGACGTTCAAATTTCGAGCTCCACAATTCTTTGTTTTTTAAATCCAGCAATTGCATTTCAAAGTTGCCAATGTCAATATTAAAGGGATTGTTTTTTAATTCTGTTACAGTGGCATTAAGAGGTTTTTTAACAAGGGCTAAATTTGCTTTGTTGCTTCTGAGTTCCTGAAACCTGTTGAGAAAAGCTTCCCTCATATTTAAAAGTGTTGTTTTGAAATAGCAAATGTCAATATCAGAATTACTTTCTTAGCGATGTTTCAACAGGCTTGGAAAGTGAATCAAAGTTTCTCTTTCAAAATCTTGAGCAAAAAGAGATGATTTGTTTTCAAATGAAATAACTTCTTCTAACATCGAAAAATTGTGTTTCCCTTCCCCTGTAGTTTACAATTAAGCTGATTTAAATGAGATGTAATGTCTACCATGAAATAAATTTTTTGGATCCACTGATCGTTCGTTAGTTCTGGATAGTGAACACCCTTCTCAAGGAGAAATGCTTTAATTTCTGTTAATAAGGAAGCAAAAAGTTTCCTCTTAATAACCAACGTTCCTTGTTATGCAACAGAAGATCTGCATACTCACTCTCTATTTCAACTAAAAATTATTTAAGTTGGCGATGATTAAGAGCTTTAGCTATAATGGAGTTGTGTGAGAAAACAGGGCTGATTGCAGAGGCCCCCTAACTTTTTGCCCCCATTTTCCACTTTATGCTGGTGTTTTCCTGACTCTGATGGTGCCCTGGGTACTGCTAACCAGTCCCAGGGCCTGTGCTCTGTGTAAAATGGATATGCAAATTAGGCTAATTATAATTGGCTAAGTTAACCTACCTATAAGTCCCTAGTATATGGTAGGGCATGTAGGTTTAGGGACCACAGCATAGGTGGTGCACACCTAGGTGCACTGCTGAGGTGCCCAGTGTCATTTGAAAGGCAGGCCTGCCTTGCTGGCTGCTTTTAAATTAAAGTTATATGCAAATTCGACTTTGGAATTAAAAGTACTTCCAAAGTCTTAAACTACCTTATTTTTACATATAAGTCACCCCTAAGGTGTGCCCTATGTGCCCCTAGGGCTGGGTGCCATGTAACTATAAGCAGGGACTTTATAAAAATAGATTTATAAACCCTGGTGAGGTAAAAACAGCCAAATTCGTTTTTCCCTCATGGAAGTAAATGGCCTTCATAGGCTAGAATGGGGAGACTTTATTTTAAATTTTAAAGTCTCCTTAAATGTTGCATACCAAGAATTTGGTATCAAATTAATTGTTGTAATAAATCCCACAACTTCCAGTTGTTGGATTTAATATAACTTGTTCAGGTAAAGAGTTATAGACTTTACCTAAAAAGTTGCCAATTTCAGCCCTGCATTGTTTTTGCTGCTGTGCTCTGATTGGCCAGCCTGCAGCAGCTTTGCAGAGCTGCCTTGATGAGGTGTGAAGTGGCCTGGCTTCACACAAAGGAATGTGCTTGGGGGAGAGAATCTCCCCTCAGCAGATGGTGAGGCAGGAAGGGGGAGGGCTGCCAAACTGGTCTTCAAAGGCAGAGAAGGACATTTGGAGCAACCAGCAACACCCCCACATCCTGCAACCCCAGACAACTAGGTGCCCCCTTGATTAGATTAGGAGAGGGCAGGAGAGGGGTGTGTTTATGATTTTTAGCCACACCAGTGAGTGGGCTCAGCCAGATGTAACCTCCAAAAATCAGATTCAGCCATGTTGGATTTTTAGAGAATGTTGCCCACTGGGATTAATTTTTGCCACACTTCCCAGGAAGTGGTCATCACAGGGGGACGACCCTGTACCTGATTGGAGAACCAGGACCCCCCTGCTTTTCACCCAGGAGCAAGGATAAAACTGGCAGACCTGCACCCACACCTCAGATCCCCTCCAGAATTCAACAAGAAAGGAACTAAAGAAGAAGAAGGACTGCCCTGCTGGACCCCTGGCCTGCACCTGGACCCTGCACTCAGAAGGACTGCACCAGCTGCACACTTGGGCTTCACCACAAGAAGGACTTTGCCTGGCTTCAACTGGTTCAAGGAGGGACTCCCTGTTTGCTACAGGTGAAAAATTGCTAAACCAGAGTCCCCTGCACCAACTCCTGAAGAAAGCGACCAGCTGACCACTGTCCAGTGGCCAAAAAGGAGTTTGCGCCAGGTGCATTCTGGGAGTTGAAGTCCGCACCCCCCAAGGACCATCACAGAACTTCTGGACCCTTGGGGTGAGCTGTGGACCCCAAAAGAACCTTAAAAGAACATCTGGGTGAAGCCCCAGAAGTTTGGAAAAGATTTGAGAATTTTTGGAAAAAAGCTCCAGAGAGGGACCGACCCGCCGCGGAAATTCTAGCCGGCTTGCCTCAACCGCGACCCGGCCTGACTTCGTGGTTCGTCCCGGTAAAGAAAAACATCCAAAAAAGAGACTAAGGGGGTCATTCTGACCCTGGCGGCCGGTGACCGCCAGGGTCACCGACCACGGGAGCACCGCCAACAGTCTGGCGGTGCTCCCGAGGGCATTCTGACCGCGGCGGTTCAGCCGCGGCCAGAAAGGGTAAATCGGCGGTCTCCCGCCGGTTTACCACTGCCCTTGTGAATCCTCCATGGCTGCGGAGCGCGCTCCGCAGCCATGGGGATTCTGACACCCCCTACCGCCATCCTGTTCCTGGCGGGTCTCCAGCCAGGAACAGGATGGCGGTAGGGGGTGCCGCGGGGCCCCTGGGGGCCCCTGCAGTGCCCATGCCCATGGCATGGGCACTGCAGGGGCCCCCGTAAGAGGGCCCCGCAAAGTATTTCAGTGTCTGCTAAGCAGACACTGAAATACGCGACGGGTGCAACTGCACCCGTCGCACCCCTGCAACTACGCCGGCTCAATTCTGAGCCGGCGTCCTCGTTGCAGGGGCATTTCCTCGCCCAGAGGAAATGTCTGAATGGCCGCCGCGGTCTTTTGACCGCGGTGTGGTCATTCAGCGGCGGTACCTTGGCGGACGGCCTCCGCCGTCCGCCAAGGTCAAAATGACCCCCTAAGTCCGAACGTAAAAAGTTGACCGGGACCTCCCAGCCATCGTATCCGAGAAGGGCTCCATGGACGTCGGATCAAGATCCAGGTTTACCCCGGTCGAAGGATTTTCATCTCGAAAAAACGACTAAGTCCGAAGGTAAAAGTCTCCACCGAGGAAACCCACATCGCGTATCCGGACAAGGGCTCCAGGAGGTCGGATTCAACTGGCAGGTTCGTCCCGGTGAAGAAAAACTTCAAAATAAAGACTAAGTCAGAAGGTAACTTTTTAACCGAGGCCTCCCGCGACCTGTAGCCGAGCAGGGCTCCATCGCGGTCGGCCTGGAAGTTTGACTTTGCCCCGGTCGAGGTGCAACCAGATGACCCGATTGGCGCTTTTTGTTTCTAAGCGCTAGAAAAGTAATAATTCTTTAAAAATTCATATCTCCGGTTCCCCTGAACCGATTTTAATCATTATTGTGTCATTTTAAAGATAAAAATATAAACTATTTTTATAAATTGGTTTTGGATTTTTAAACTGTTTCCTGTGTTTTATTTAATTACTGTTTTGTGATATTTGAATGCTTTACACTTTGTCTCCTAAGTTAAGCCTTGACGCTCGTTGCCAAGCTACCAAGGGTTGAGCTGGGATTAATTTACTGAGACCTAACTGTACCTATGTGGAGGTTAGTGGCTTGTTGCTAGGTGTAGGCACCTACCTGCCCTACCAATAACCCATTTTCCAACATAATTCGAAGCAGCGACGGGATCCTGTACTTGTGTTCAATATCACGTTACAGTTTTAGGTAAAACAAATTAAAAATCCTTTAAATTGCCCTAGTGCAAAAATTGTTTTTAATTTTTAATTTGGATTAATTTCAATTATTGAATTTTTGTAATTTTTCTAAATTCTTTTTTCCAATTTTTGCAAAAAGTTTTTGTTGACACAAAACTAGGGAACCATGGAGCTTGATCTGGCTAGCCTACCCACACTGACAGTAGTCCAGCTTAGGGGGTTGTGTATTGAAAGAGGGTTGCCTGCAACCACTGATCTCAGGAAGCAAATCCTGATCACATCCCTGACAGCATGGGCTGAGGCCCAAGAGGTAGAGTCAGAAGAAGCTCCAGAGGAGGGAGAAAGAAGGGAGGATGCAAGCTCTAACCACTCAGGGGAGGGAAGGCATCTGAGCCCAAGTGAGAATGAGGAAGAACGGTCCTCAGTAAATACAGTCACTAGGGGCAGATCCAAAGCTAGTGGTGGGAAGGGGGTCCTTTCAGGAGGAGAGAACCCATCCATCAGAGAAAGAGAGCTGGAGGCCCAGCTAGCATACATAGCTTTGGAAGCAGAGAAGCTGGCCCTAGAAAAGAAAAAGTGGGCATACAAAGAGAAAAGAGATGGAAGCAGCGATAAAGAAGCTGAGGTGTCCATGGGTGGGGGAGTTTGCCCCAGATTACCCAAGGGGGTAGTTCCTGCTTATGTAGAGGGGGATGACATAGATAAGTGGCTGGGGGCCTTTGAGAGGGCACTCCAAATGAGAAGGGTTAGGCCTCAATACTGGGGTTCCCTTTTGTGGGAGTTGGTCCCCAACTCAGGGAGGGATAGGCTTCTGACCTTAAGGGGGGAGGAGGCAGATTCATACCCTAGTATGAAGAGGTGCTTAGCCAAGAAGTTTGGTCTGACCCCAGAGCAATATGGAATGAAGTTCAGGGACACCCAGAAGGTCAGTACCCAGTCTTGGGTTGACTTTGTGGAGATTTCACTAAAGGCACTAGAGGGCTGGATTATTGGTAACAAAGTAGATACTTATGAGGGGTTATACAATCTGATCATGAGAGAGCACATCTTGACCAATTGTACCCAAGAAAGGTTACGCCAGCATCTAGTGGACTCTAAGCAGACCAACCCTAGAGAGCTAGGGGAGGCAGCTGATGAGTGGTTGAGAACCAGGGTGGTTGTCAAGTCCCAGGGGGGAGACTCCAAGAAGGGGGGGTTAGGTCCCCAAAAACCTAAGGAGGGAGGTGGTAAGCCCACCACAGAGACTCCCTCTGTACCCCAGAACCCTAAGGAGGAGGAGAGAAAATCCCACTCCCACTCTGACAAGCAGAGACAGGGAGACCCAGGGTTAAAAAAGCTCTTGGACAGTAGGGCTTGCTTTGACTGTCAGCAGACAGGTCACTTCAGAGGAGATGCAGCCTGTCCAGAGAAGGTGGTTAGCACTGGGCTGTCCAGTGTAGCCATAGAGGAGGATTCCTCAGATGATGAAGTCCTCCTAGCATTGAGCTGGGACACAGGACCAGATGGTAAGCTGGTGATCCCTGAGGGTGGGAGTAGGCACTTTCACCACATTCAAGTGAATGGGATCTCTACCACTGGCCTGAGAGACACCTGTGCCAGTCACACTATAGTGAGTGACCGGTTAGTGACCCCAGACATGTATGTCCCAGGAAAGACAAAGAAAGTCAGGATAGCCACAGGGGAGGTCACCTCCAAACCTGTAGCCATAGTGCCCCTAGAGAGGGAGGGTATCCTTGACTGGATTAGGGTGGTAGTCAGTGCTGACCTTCCCCTAGATTGTATCCTAGGCAATGACCTCCCAGCGGTGAGTCTGGTCCCAGATGGGGTGGTCGCCCAGGGCGCCCCCCCAACCCAAAGTCCTGGGGAGTCAGTCCCTACAGTTAGGAGACAGGGGTCCCCAAGAAAAGGAAAGAAGAAAAGGAAGGGTAGGCCACTCTTAAAGAGAGTTCCAGGGAGCCAAGGGCCTTCTGCCCCAGTAAGGGGGGAGCCCAGAGTTGGCACTGGTGAGGCCTCACCTGACCCCAAGAAAGTCCTGAGTAGTCAGGCAGCTGTCCAGATGCAAGGTGTTGCCCCTGCACTGACAGAAGGGAGAGTGGAAGGAGGGTGTCTGCCACAGGAGGTGGTAGCCCCCCACTCTAGACAGCAAGAGGGGTGCCAGGACCCCAAAGTTGCCCCTAAAGCAGCTCAGCCACCTGTCAGTGGAGAGCTTAGGGTGTGGTTCTGGGTACTGACAGCTGTCAGTAGCCTCTGCTGGGTGCTAGCCTTCCTGGCAGCACTGTACTTGGCCTGGGAGACAGACCACAGGGCCAATAGCAAAGTAGGCCCCCTGACCCTGTTGGTCATGGTGGGGTTGCTCAAGTGTTGGGTGACCTCTTTGGGTAAGCTAGGTGTTGCCCTAGCAAAGTTAGGAGTAGGGGAGGTGGGCACCTCACTACCCAAGTTGGCAGAGAGAGAGGAGGAAGATCCCCCTAGAGGGAAGTTTCAGTTTGAGATGGGTCCTTTCACTGTTGGGATGGCTTCACTACCCAGAGGGAGTGACCATGACAGGAGGATGTAAGGCAGAGTAGGCCCTGCAAAGGGACAGCCAGTTTTCTTCACTGTCTTCCTCGCCTAACAAGCCAGGAAGACTCTCCCAGGGTTGGGCTGAGTCTCCTGGGCGTGTGGGCTGGGGGGGGGCTGTGTGAGAAAACAGGGCTGATTGCAGAGGCCCCCTAACTTTTTGCCCCCATTTTCCACTTTATGCTGGTGTTTTCCTGACTCTGATGGTGCCCTGGGTACTGCTAACCAGTCCCAGGGCCTGTGCTCTGTGTAAAATGGATATGCAAATTAGGCTAATTATAATTGGCTAAGTTAACCTACCTATAAGTCCCTAGTATATGGTAGGGCATGTAGGTTTAGGGACCACAGCATAGGTGGTGCACACCTAGGTGCACTGCTGAGGTGCCCAGTGTCATTTTAAAGGCAGGCCTGCCTTGCTGGCTGCTTTTAAATTAAAGTTATATGCAAATTCGACTTTAGAATTAAAAGTACTTCTAAAGTCTTAAACTACCTTATTTTTACATATAAGTCACCCCTAAGGTGTGCCCTATGTGCCCCTAGGGCTGGGTGCCATGTAACTATAAGCAGGGACTTTATAAAAATAGATTTATAAACCCTGGTGAGGTAAAAACAGCCAAATTCGTTTTTCCCTCATGGAAGTAAATGGCCTTCATAGGCTAGAATGGGGAGACTTTATTTTAAATTTTAAAGTCTCCTTAAATGTTGCATACCAAGAATTTGGTATCAAATTAATTGTTGTAATAAATCCCACAACTTCCAGTTGTTGGATTTAATATAACTTGTTCAGGTAAAGAGTTATAGACTTTACCTAAAAAGTTGCAAATTTCAGCCCTGCATTGTTTTTGCTGCTGTGCTCTGATTGGCCAGCCTGCAGCAGCTTTGCAGAGCTGCCTTGATGAGGTGTGAAGTGGCCTGGCTTCACACAAAGGAATGTGCTTGGGGGAGAGAATCTCCCCTCAGCAGATGGTGAGGCAGGAAGGGGGAGGGCTGCCAAACTGGTCTTCAAAGGCAGAGAAGGACATTTGGAGCAACCAGCAACACCCCCACATCCTGCAACCCCAGACAACTAGGTGCCCCCTTGATTAGATTAGGAGAGGGCAGGAGAGGGGTGTGTTTATGATTTTTAGCCACACCAGTGGGTGGGCTCAGCCAGATGTAACCTCCAAAAATCAGATTCAGCCATGTTGGATTTTTAGAGAATGTTGCCCACTGGGATTAATTTTTGCCACACTTCCCAGGAAGTGGTCATCACAGGGGGACGACCCTGTACCTGATTGGAGAACCAGGACCCCCCTGCTTTTCACCCAGGAGCAAGGATAAAACTGGCAGACCTGCACCCACACCTCAGATCCCCTCCAGAATTCAACAAGAAAGGAACTAAAGAAGAAGAAGGACTGCCCTGCTGGACCCCTGGCCTGCACCTGGACCCTGCACTCAGGACTGCACCAGCTGCACACTTGGGCTTCACCACAAGAAGGACTTTGCCTGGCTTCAACTGGTTCAAGGAGGGACTCCCTGTTTGCTACAGGTGAAAAATTGCTAAACCAGAGTCCCCTGCACCAACTCCTGAAGAAAGCGACTAGCTGACCACTGTCCAGTGGCCAAAAAGGAGTTTGCGCCAGGTGCATTCTGGGAGTTGAAGTCCGCACCCCCCAAGGACCATCACAGAACTTCTGGACCCTTGGGGTGAGCTGTGGACCCCAAAAGAACCTTAAAAGAACATCTGGGTGAAGCCCCAGAAGTTTGGAAAAGATTTGAGAATTTTTGGAAAAAAGCTCCAGTGAGGGACCGACCCGCCGCGGAAATTCTAGCCGGCTTGCCTCAACCGCGACCCGGCTTGACTTCGTGGTTCATCCCGGTAAAGAAAAACATCCAAAAAAGAGACTAAGTCCGAACGTAAAAAGTTGACCGGGACCTCCCAGCCATCGTATCCGAGAAGGGCTCCATGGACGTCGGATCAAGATCCAGGTTTACCCCGGTCGAAGGATTTTCATCTCGAAAAAACGACTAAGTCCGAAGGTAAAAGTCTCCACCGAGGAAACCCACATTGCGTATCCGGACAAGGGCTCCAGGAGGTCGGATTCAACTGGCAGGTTCGTCCCGGTGAAGAAAAACTTCAAAATAAAGACTAAGTCAGAAGGTAACTTTTTAACCGAGGCCTCCCGCGACCTGTAGCCGAGCAGGGCTCCATCGCGGTCGGCCTGAAAGTTTGACTTTGCCCCGGTCGAGGTGCAACCAGATGACCCGATTGGCGCTTTTTGTTTCTCAGCGCTAGAAAAGTAATAATTCTTTAAAAATTCATATCTCCGGTTCCCCTGAACCGATTTTAATCATTTTTGTGTCATTTTAAAGATAAAAATATAAACTATTTTTATAAATTGGTTTTGGATTTTTAAACTGTTTCCTGTGTTTTATTTAATTACTGTTTTGTGATATTTGAATGCTTTACACTTTGTCTCCTAAGTTAAGCCTTGACGCTCGTTGCCAAGCTACCAAGGGTTGAGCTGGGATTAATTTACTGAGACCTAACTGTACCTATGTGGAGGTTAGTGGCTTGTTGCTAGGTGTAGGCACCTACCTGCCCTACCAATAACCCATTTTCCAACAAGTTGATAATCTTATTTACCAATTCCATAACTTTGCAAATTTCTTCTGGAAATATCTGCGCACAAAGCACTTCTTGATGAATGATGCAATGGTAAGTAAGTATCTCATGATTAATTTTTTCTTTCAAAATAGCAACAAACCCCTTTCTTACACCGGTCATACTTTTCGCCCCCTCTGTTGAAATTGAGACAATTTTATTGAGTGGAATATGATGTTTTTCAATGCATTCAATTACAGCATTTGGTATATCCTCTCCACGTGTTTGACCCTTGAGTGGCAATAATCCTAAAAATTCTTCTTTAGGGCCTGTAGATTAAATAAATCGTACAAAAAGTGAAAGTTGCGCTGTATCATTTATATCACAAGACTCGTCAACCGCTATTGATAAAACTGAAACCAATTTAAGATCTTCAACTTGCTGGTTGGTTATATCTGAAGACATTTTGACTGTTCTATCTTTCACTGTTTTAGCAGACAATGGTAACTCTTTAATTTTTTTTTGAATATCTGCTTTGTTCTTAAAATCCCGAAATAGCTCTTCGGATGCATTTATAAAACAACTTTTTATGTATTCGCCGTCTGTATATGGTTTTCCTCTCTTAGCAATCTCTTGGCTAACCACAAAACTTGCAATATTAACATTGTTGGAAGATTGCATCCAGTAATTAAATACAGAACTTGATTTTTCTTGACTCTTCTGCAATTCCTCAACTGCTTTCTTACATCACCGACAGGATATTTAGAACTAAATGACACGTGTATTAGTTGTAAAGTGTCTCTCCAAATTTGATTTCTTGTTATGCGCCAATTTTTCCTGACAAATAAGACAGGTCGGAAGGCCATTTAAGTTTTGAATAAACGCAAAAGTCTTGGTCCATTCAACTTTAAATTCACAGTTTTCGTCTTTCATTTTTCTTTGCTTCTTCTTTGTAGCCATGTCAAACAGGGCACCTAAAAAAATCTTTCATTTTATAACGAAGCCACCAACACACAATAATTACAATTCTTAAATTGATGACAAAAATACTTGTAGGATTTGCAGCTGGTTGGAAAAATAACTGTAACTTTAAGCTTTGAGTAGGTTCTTTTGTCACCCGCGCGCGACTTGCAGACGCGACTAGCACTAACCACTGTCCTACCATCACAGACCTCTTTAATCCATTTACATCCACTCCCTGCTCCTTCACCTCACTCTTGCAGCTTTTTTCCTTTATGGCGCTTTTTCGTTTTTCTCCTCCTCCGTCTTTCCCATATATGTCTTTTGCTCACAGTAAATGCTTGAGGCAGGAAAAAAGTGCAGGCCCTAAAAAAAAGTGCTGGTACGGTGCCCTGCACCAGAAACCACCAGTTCAAATTAAGCACTGCAGCCCAGTATCTCAACATGGAATTCACCTTCTATGAGTTAGGCCCCACAGAATGGGTAATAACTGTGCAACTACAAGCACGGAATTAGTTGACAGTAAGCTAATTCCATGCTAGAAGGACGTAGGGTGAGGACAGGAAGAGAGGCAGCTAAAGCCTCGATGTGAGTATATCAGGTGGGGAGTTTCCAACTGGTATAAACGAGGAAACCTAAGAAGCGCCAATCCTCATTATTTCACCAAATCAAGTCCTCTTCCTCTGCATCCGTTCTCTTGTACCCTAAAAATGGAAACCCTCAAAGTGGTCCACTTCACACACTGAGCCCTGTTATAATAAGATCCATTATGAGTACATCTGTATCGTCGTCATATAAACGACAACACATGAACATCGAACATAATTAAGAAACAATTTATTATGTTCAATGTTCATGTGTTGTTCATATGCAACCTTAATAATGAGTAAAACAAACTGCAAGCCCTCTAAATCTTACTAAAAGCATTCCAGTATTAGCAGATACTGCATAGGATAGTACTCACAGCTGTAGCAGCAGAGAGGTGCTGCTCACTATACTGTTAACGCGCAGTATGTTCCGCCTCCGGTGCGCGGCGGTATCTGGCCCAGGTGCGTAGACTGCATGCGCCGCTGACAGCAGACCCTGAGCTCTCTCCTGGACCTCGGCAGTAGCCTCAGGATCTGATGGAGGCGCTGCTAGATCACAAGCTCTGTCCTATCCGCATCTCACCCACCATAGTGCCGCTCTTCGAGCCTGATGAGACAGCGCTGCCGCTCACTTTCCTAACAGTTTATGTCATCCGCGCATGCGTCCTGCGCTGGGCAGCTACAAGTTTCGATGAAACGCCCACTTGTTTGGAATTTGGCCCTTCAGCCGTGAAGAGCGGCGCTGTGCGGCTGACAGGGAAGGAGAGAAGGCGCACTGCTCCGATGAGGATTCACTGAAGGTACTGTAGGGTACCGCCACGGGCAGTATTTGATAAACCCGAGGCAGAAGCACCTGCCTTTTGTAGAGGGAAAATCATTGGTGACGGCCACAGCCCTGCACTATTTTTGCATGGAATGCGAGACCTGCAGAAAAGTTTGTGCGCGTACCGAAATTGCAGGAACTTAAAATCGGCACCATTGCACATTTTGCCCAGGAAAGGTTGTCTCTGCAAGGACATATATTTCCGCTTCATATGCCGATATTACTTTTAAATCATACATGACCGTTACACATATGCCTAGAGAGCACTGTAGGTGCGCACCGCACGTAGTCGAAAGAGCCACAATCAAGGGGCCAAAGAGCTGCATGTGGCTCTCGAGCTGCGGTTTGCCGACCAATACATTAGACAATTTCACGCCAGCTTTATTATTGAGTATAAAGCTATAATCATATGGAAGTTTCTATAATTTAAATGTATATCTATTATCATTAGATGAAATAGTCTTTCAAAGATTGCAGTTTGTTTTCCCCATCTAAAAGTGCTAAACTAAAGTTTATTTTTGTGTGTCATTATTGTAAAAGAAGTCAACATCTTTAATGCAAACATATCTAATAAGCATTCAAAAATAAGCAAGGTAATTGCCTAATCAGTGCACCAAGCTTTGTCTCTGATCAGTTGGACCATGTAATGCTAAAATCCATACACTTTGCTGCTGCATTTATACATTTCTTTTCAGTGCAAGTGAATGGAAGCGGGAGCATGTGATGAAACAGAAAGCTACAGATAGGCACAAATGAGCAGGTGTCATGGTCTTCTCATGGAAAGAATGTGAGAAGGCCTTGGGAAGGCTACATGTATTGCCAGCAAGAGCTGACTCTACTAGTTTCTCAAATTCTTGCTTTGGTGGCACTCGCTAGAGCTGGAAGTCCACATTCCTCCACACATGAGTAATGTTTGTTTGATTATATTCCTAGCCTCGATATTCTGTAGTACAATTCTGTACAGATACTTTCAATGGCACAGCAAGTGCTCAATAGGCAAGAGTTATCGCCTTACACTAAATACTATTAATCAGTGGCAGCCAATGAAAGTGTTTCAGTCAAGGAGTCATATACTGCTGAAAAGGTATTCTCAAGATCAGTCTTGCTGCTTTATTTTGAATGATCTGAAGCTGCTGGATCAGATAAACTGGAAGGCCCAAAATCAGATTATTTGCTTAATCCAGCCTAAAGGTTACAATGTTATGATAACTGACCTTTCAGGTATGCTCTGGGACTAGATGCAACATTCCTTTTACGGGCTTGTTCGGCAAAACAAAGAGAGGAGGATCTGAGGTTCAAACGATAGTTCGGTATCAAATTTAAAACACAGACTTCTCACTGAAGACGCAGGTGTGGTAGAGGGGCCTAGCTCAACGGGCCACCATCCGCTTGGATCTAGAAAGCAATTTGTCCCAGAGAAAATTATTTCTGTTTTAGTTTTGTTTTGAGACAACTGTTGTCCACCCACTCTGCTGCTCCTCTCAGACATTTCTCAAAAGAAGTCTGAGTGTCCTCTTTTTTCTCCTGAAAGGTGAGGGGAAGCTGAGTATAACCTGCATATGAAATTACTTGTATACCCCAAGATTCAGTAAGCTTAGCCAGTAGCTTCTGATTTATATTGAATAGGGTGGGGCTTAAGGCAGAGTCCCGTGGAACCCCATAACAAAGAGATTTTTCAGCAGATGTAAAAAGCGGAAAATAAACCACCTGAGTCCTATTGTCAAGGTAGGATTTCAGCGAGGCCAAAGCTCGTCCTTGGATCCCAATTTTGGCCCTACCTTATCTAGCAGAATCTAATGTTGCACTTTATCAGATGCGGATGATAGATCGAGTTGAACCACCAGAACTGAGAAACCCAATCTAAGTTGTCTTTAATGAATTCTGTAACTTCTAGAAAAGCAGATACAGTGCTAAAGCCTAGATGAAATCCACATTGTGAGACATGCAGAAGATTATTGAATTCTAAGAAGTAAGTTACTTCTTGTTAGCTAATGTTTCCAGAATCTTGGAGAGGGGTCACCAAACATGAAATTGGCTGAAGCTACTCAGAATAATTGGGTTAGTCTTTGGCTTTTTTATTAATAGGAGCAATAGAGCCTTTTTCAAATTCCTATGGACCTTAGCAGTCTCCTGAGAATTGTTCATAATATTATCCAGCACTGGCTTAATGGGAATAGATGCAAGACTTGGAATATAAGGGGAGCACTGATCAAGAGGGGACCAAGATTTACACTTGAATAGTTCTCTAGCCGAGTCCTCTAGAAATATAGGGTCAAAAGCTAATAGTGACGGTCTGGGGGCAGGACTCAAAGCAGTAGATCTAATGAGAGACCTTCACCTGTAAAATGAGCATATATAGTCTGAATTTCTCATAGGCAAAATCATAAAGATCTTCGCATAATCTGTCTGAAGGATTTATTTTATTTTCCCTAGCCATGGGGGATAGAAAGGAACAAACACTTTTTTAAAGTTAACACGGCATATTGGATGCATATGAAATTCGAACGAAAATATATTCTCTTGTGCCTCATAAACTGGTTTATGGAATTTACTTAGACAGTTTTATGAATAGCTTTTGAATCATCATTTTAAGATTTTTGCCATTTTCTCTCCAGCGTTTTATAGTACTCAGTGTCGTGAAAACTGTGACTCTTCTAGGGACTTGGAACTTAATTTAGAGGGCAGTATAGGATCAAACGCTCAAATTAACTCCACGACTCACTGTGCACACCATGTACAGCCTTTGCTTCCCCTATGTCTACCTTTCGACACGCTACCTCACCCCCACCCTGCAGGTTGGGAGCACCTATAATCTACAGCAAGGTAAAATACCTGGTAAAGTGGCTTGAACACATGAACAAAGTTGAGGGGTTTCATGTTAAAAGAACATGTTCTTTTTAAAAGTGTCCCATATTTTTCTGCTGTGTTGTATAGCTCGACAGTGTGTAGCTTATTTACTTCCCCTGCCAACAGCAATGACTGGGAGGCAGTGCTTAATTTGTAAATAAAAACGTGCCGGTGCCCAAAGCCATCCTCTTAAACACGCGGCTGCTGCAATTAAATGTGCGAGCACGGAATCCTGAAGCCATCTCGGGACTCCTCAATCCATATAAAGCCACTCCCTGCCCCTTCAGCTCACTCTAGAAGCTTTCTACTTTCTCCCTTTGTGTTCCTTTTACGTTTTTCCCTTCCTCTGTCTTTCCCATATTTCTCTTTTACTCACAGCAAATGCTTGAGGCAGAAGAATAAGCCCCGGCCCTCAAAAATAAGTGCCGGTGCTCGGCACCGGAAACAACAAGCACAAATTAAGCACTGCTGAGAGGTTGACTTTGTTTTGGAGCTTCTCTTTATTATCATACATATAGATGTTCTCACTAGGTATGTTCTTTAGGTAATGTATTTGACAGCTGGTTTCCCCGTGTAATTATGTACTTGGTGTTCTGTGAGTCTTATGGTATCGCTTGCTGACCTATCTGGCATGTCCTCTAATGCAATGTAGGTTTGTATATGTTGCTCATATAATTGCATCAAAATGTTAAATAAAGTTCTTAAAAAAGTGAAAGTACATTTGCCAGGTCGTGGAAGCACTATCTATAAACGTTCCCTGCCAAGCACTCGTGGAACTGCAAGTGTAACAGGCTCGCCACAGTGAGGTCTGTGCTGCCTCTGTGATTTGGTGGCCTGTCTACCAAATCATAAATGATCATATTAAGTCATTCACACTGCAACAGTAGTGACCCTTCCGAATGCCACCAAACATCAGAAAGAGTCAGACCCATTGGCTTTCTGAAAATGTGTTTCATATTTCAGAGACACTTTATTTGTGATATATGTTTTTCATTCAGTCAATTCTTGAATTACTAGGTCAGAAAGTTTATTTCGGCTTTTCTTTAAAATAAAAACCAAATGTTGTCTCTATGTGCTTCTGCAAGTACTCCTTTGGCATCAGTACACAGTAGTCACTATACTATGTCTCTTCTCTACAGCATCCAATAAAACTATCTGGGAGCAGAAGACCAATGATGGTGAAACCCCGCTAACGCTGGCAGCCAAGGCTGGCTGTGTGGAAAATGTAAAAACACTGCTGGAAAAAGGAGTGTGGCCAAACACGAAGAACAGCAGGGCAGAATCTCCTCTTCTCATCGGTAATGATTCCTTCCCTTTTTTAGGTGTCCCTTTACGTCATCTTTTGCACCCATCGTTCTACCTTGCTTTACCCACTTGTCCCCCCGATAGTATGACTTTCTCGCCTCTGCAAGAAATCTTTGTGTGCTCTTCAAACCTTTGGTGTGCCTAAGTTTGTTACTACCACCACCAATACAACACAGTACCAGATACTAGATCACTAGTTGCAAAGGATTTCAGCAATGTCACTATTAGCTTCTGGAGTCTGGAGAGAAAGGGCACAGAATTTACAAATCTCCTCACTGTGTGTACATCATGGAGAAATGTGAAAATAAAAACACAGAAGCCTAAAGTGTAGGCCAAGATGCAGTGTTTGATTTGCAAAATGAGCAGTCAATAAAATTGTCCAAGTTAACCTGGTGCGTTTTACACCATGGAGGAAGGTGCACCGGAAAGCAACAGAAGTGTGGACTCTCTTGGTGCTAGTTTAGATGGTGTTTGTGTTCTTTTTCATTGATTATTGGGGCAAAGGTACTTTTACCTATTTGGATCCAGATATTGTCTTCTGCGACCCTATGGTAATTTATGTCAACCAGAACACTGCCAAGCTACCACCATTAATTGGAAGGTGTCAAGTGACATTTTCCTCCTGAACTGACTTCGCTTTTATTCTCCAGATTTTTTTTAAGGAAAGACCAAACAGTACAAAGAGAGTGAAAATGAGGACAAATGAGAAGGATTTGAGATTTTTCTCTAGATAAATGGCATTACGATGAGCTGCAGTTTCGCTCCAGAAGCAGCCAATCTCTTCATGTCCATTTTTAAGAAAAAGTTGATGTATGCAGAAGAGAACATTCCATTCGGGTGTCAGTTAAGAGTTGATTTCGGAATGTAGACAATGACTTCATGTCTCACGGCACAACTTTGCAATATTATATGAATGGTGGCTAAAGATCTTAAATTCATAGAGGCATACGATCCATGCAAGATTAATTTATTGAACCTAGCAATACAAGCACACAAAAACATTCTGATGCTGAACCTTTATACAAAACCCACAGATCAGACATATTGTTGCACTTTTCCAGTGGGCATTCAACGCCCCTGAAAGAGAACTTGCCGTATGGTAAATTTCTGCGAATCCATAGAAATTGTACCATCAAGGAGGACTATTTTGAGAAATTCATGCAGAGGGGGATATCTGAATTTGTTTTCCAAATCTGCTTTGAAAAGAGCTTGGTTCACTCCACTGGAGAATTTGCTTGAGACCATAGTAATTCAGAATAACAGTCCACTGATGTGTTCTAACTTACAACCCCAAAATGAATAAAATAAAATGGATTATTGATAAACACTAGAAAATCCTTTCAGTGCAAGGTTGCGAAGTACATATGATGTAGGAAGGTAGTTTCCAGATTTAACTAAGCTCTAATGTAGGCTTGTTACCTTGGCATATTGATACAATCTCAATGTGAGGAGAGGGGATTAGTTTATTAATTTTCCCATACCATGTGATTGTCTTTTACAGATTTGAGCTTTTAGGAACCAATGAACATATTAATTTCAAGCAGCTCAGATATTATCATTTGGGTGATCGGTGAGACTGAAAAATAACAGTGATTTGGATGGACACTGCGAGGTGTCCCACATTTTTCATGAGCTAAAAGGAGCCCTCCCCTTTGCACAGATGCATGCAACAAGGTGACTCAAATAACCCGGTGGTCGTCACATTGTACTTTGGTGAATTTGTGGTTAAGCATAAAACCACATTAAGAGACAGGAACCACACTTGTTTTAGTTGGTGTTTCCTATTGATTTATAACACACTACATGATTGTTCTAATCGTTTATTATGTTAGCCACATGGTCTGCACATCTAGTGAGCGGACATATTCTGAGAGTTCCTCGCTCCATCTCTACATATTCTGAGAGTTCCTCTCTTCATTTCTATGGTAAGTTCCACTTGGTGCACTGTAGATACAACATGCAGTCTCTAAAAATGTCTTAAGATTTTATTTCTATTTCAATTTTGTTTGGTTTATAGAGACAACATACTTGTTTTTCTGTGGTCCTGAGGATGCCGTAAATCAGTCTATTCATTGGACGAGTAAATAACCTGTTGGCATTGCCCGTGAGCAAAGCATAAATCTTCCATGTAGACTGACTTTCATTACAATGCTTTGCTAGCTGTTTGACTACTTCCTGGCGGATCATATCTTGCAATAATGAGTGTACCACTGTAAGATATAGAGTTGAACACTGAGAGACAAGAAAACATTTAAATCATGTTGTGAAAGTCTTGCACAGTGATTCTTCTGGAACGTGTGTGTCTTTATTTGTGTGTTAGTGCCAAAGACACCTGACGAATTCACAAGTAAATGTCCAATTGTAAAATTGTGCCCGTACTAGACATAATGGTGTGCTTAAATAATCTATAAAAGCGTTGCCTGAACTTTTGATGGTTGGCATTTTTGCAGTTATTTAAATGTTTTTTTTCTGTAAATAAGTCACTATCCAATAGGAATTTGTATATCTATTTGTTTATGTTTTCCTTTTCATTTGTCTCCATGTTCGGCCCCTTTGTTCTCTGGGGTCTTCATATTACCCAGGCTGGTTGGGGTTAAATTGGCAGGCCCCTTAGCTTTCATTGACTGATTTTTTAGATCTTCAGTTACAAGTTAAATAAAATGTTAAATACTGTCATACACAAGATTGGGATGTAACCACTTATATCCCAGTGTCTGTTCATGACCTGTGTTGGACCCCTCCTTTGTAACTCACTTCTTCTACTGATTTTTAAGGAAAACATGGTTGCAACACTCCCCCTAGTTTCCTACACAGTCCATAACAACCTTATTTCCCGAGAACCTCACTTCACATGGTGGATATTTGCCTCTACTATTGGGCATCCCAGCTGCTTATTTATCAATGATTGGTTGAACAGGGTTTAGGGGGACGTGGCATAAAATCGGAACTATTTTTCCTGGGCATAGAGATCATCCTTCATTTACTATATGGGCCCCCCCTCCACACACATTCTCCTGAACCCACCAGAGTGGGGGTCCTGACTTGGCGTGCAGCACTAAAACAGCTTGGATGTGAAAGACTAATCACACAACAGACCCCCCCCGTGGAAAGAGAAATCGCTAGAACATCTCTCACAGCCGGTGGGCTTTTACAAAAGGGACATAATAGGAATTACTTACCTAGGAGATGTGTAGCAGGGCACATTAATGAAATCCTTCCAAGATTTTCAAACACAGTTCTCCCTTTCCACCCACAAATTCAGAAATACTTGCAGATGAACTCCTTAAACAAAAATGTGAGGCCTGAGTGGGACCCCTGGACAAAGTGGATTGGAGGGATGTTCAAATGCCGAGCCCCGGTTGCTGGCCGTCTCTGCTCACCTCCAGCTCATTCAAATTCACTTCCTGCATACCACATATCTTACCCCTAAATGCTTTTGGAAAGCAGGCATACAACCATGCCCATGCTGTGCCCGGTGCGCCTTTCTAGATGTGGCTTTCTACCACGTGGTGTGTGTATGCCTTGTCATAGCGAGCTACCGGTCGGCAGTTGGGAGGGTAATATTGGAGGTTCTGGAGCAGACAGTGGACTCTCTCCAAGAGTGCAACTGCTGGGCATCCTAGAGGACCTGACAAGAACCCAGGGCAAACACACACTGGTGGGCATGGGCACTCTGCTTGCCAGGAGAAACATAGCTTGCCTTTGGAATGCTAAAGTAACCTCCAAAGTTACAGATTGTCATACCACAATGGACTTGTGCCCAAATTGGAAGAACCTATCTACCTAGTCAGGAACTGCGCACCCAAGCATACCAGAATATAGGGATGATGGTGGACTTACTCTGGACTTACTAATGGTTTTTGTACTGGTTGACAAGACAACTCCTATAATTATGCCCCTGTTTCAGGGACTATGTATGTGGAGGGTGGATGGGTTATGTAGGCTTAGTGCTGTTTCTATTTCAAAACGAATAACATTTGGTTATACAAAAATTACCCAGAAGCACAATCTCACACAATTAGAACTAAAGAACCACTGATTAGGATAGAATAGAATAGAATAGAACAGAATGTACAAAGCACTCTGTTACCTAAAAGGCATCCATGTGTCACAGAAACAGCAATGATGGAAGTAGAAACTAAAGGTTCATTTGACATACTAAAGTGTTAGTATTTTCCTAAACATATTTTGATTGACCAACGCCCATAGGTGGAAAAGGTAGAGAGTTGGCCTCAAGATACAGGAAAGATCAAACTTGGATATGACTGTAAGATTTTTGGGAAAACCAGTAAATGTCCTGTTGCAGATCATAGACTCTGAGCAGCCACTTTGGCTAAGAATTTGTAGGTCAGATACGAAGGACTTTTGTGGTGGACCACTTTGTGCGTTATGCAAAGCATATTTAATTAAATGCACTCTCAAATAGGGAGCCAATGCAGGGCTGTCATATTCTGTTTAACAGAATGATGTTTGGAAATTCCAAAAATGTATCTAACAATTGCATTTTGAACTATCTGTAACCTATTAGGAATGTGTTATTGAATCCCCAGATAAATGGAACTGCCATAATCAATTCTGGATAATATAAGGGTCTGAACCACCGTTTTATGAGCGGAAGTGGTAAAAAGAAAGAAAGGTTTCATGCAAAGGATTGTAAAAAACAAAAACAGGAGGCAGTTACAGTGTTGATCTGTTAAGAGAATGTTAAGGAGGTTTCAGTAATAACTCCTAAATTTCTTACCGTGTTAGTAGGGAGTAGAGGTTCTTTAAGCTCTCGTGAATACCATTCTGAAGACCGGCCAGAGGCCTATTAGTAAAGGTCCGAATTTTGGCCTTTTCTCCGTTAAGCTTTAGGCAGTTTTGCCATATCCAGCTTGCAATTTCAAACATGCAATTTCTGAAGTTAGATCTCATATCTTCAACCTCTTGAAAATGGACACAATCATTTGTGTATCAACAGCATGGGGGACTAGATTGAAGTTGAAGGCTCATACCCATGCCCCTGGCAGGTGCATATAAATATGAAAAAGCATGGAGCTCAGTGCTGAGCATTGAGGGATGCCACATTTACGGTTAATTGGGCCAAGTGACAAAGTATTATAGACACTGAGCTCAAATCTACAGATGCTAAATTCCATGAGCTTAGATAATATGGCCGCGTGAGAGACCATAATGAGCCTTCCTGACAGGTCTAGATCAGAGCTACAGTGCTGCCCTGAGATCATTCTCATATCATCGGTCAAAGCAAGAAGGGCAAGATTCCATATTGTGTGACTTCCTAAATCCTGATTGTGAAGAGTCAAATATGTTTGACATAATCTTAAAACACAAATCAAATAAAAATTGTAAATAGACGCAATTGTGAGGGTAAAGTGTTAGTGTTTGAAACAGAATTACTATCACACAGGAGTAACGCTGGTACCTAGTGATGTGTAAGTTTTTTTTATCCAAACGGAGCCTTTTTTGCATTTATCAGAAATTGCATATCTTTTGTCCTTATTATTTCTTTGTATATTTGTGTGTTGTTACACAGAAGGTTCTTGACTTAGCCCAGTGTCGGACTGGTCGATAGGGCAATCCGGCAGTGCATGATGGGTTGCTGTGGCACGTGAATATGTGGGCAGTTTTTTGGCTGTTTGTGGGCCTGTGTTACGGTCTGGTGGGAAGGTTTTTACAGTTGATTTCAATGACATTGCCACAAACATTGCCTGCAGCAAGCATAAACGCATTCAGGCTCTGATACATTGCAAAACCCCTAAAAAACATGTCTTTAAGTTTGAAAACTACCCTGATTGGCAAATGTGGGCCACATTTTTTAGCTATTTGATTCACTAATGGGGGACCACTTTTAGTTTGGTGCCCAGACCTATTTTCTGTCCCAGTCCAACCCTTACTCAGCCCTTGCTGACTCAACTGTGATATTGTCAAAAAAATGTTGGTGCTAAGGAGAAGAGTATGTGAGGCACTTTGGAGTATGGGTAGAGAAAGAGTCAGGTGCCACAGATTTTACAAATAACGCCAATGGAAACCTTTGTGCAGATAGTCCCTTGTGTAACCTATGACTTTGGGGTACATGGGGCCATTTTCAGGCTTCTCTCTGTGAGGTCCTAACTTAATAGAACCTCAGATGTGTTCCAGTGAAACTGCCTCCGTTCTTCGGTGGAAGAGCTGTGGACATGAGGAAGACCCTAGGATAACTAGTATTGAAGTCACTGGCTTATTTCCTTGTTCTGTCTGAGGTAGCCTAATACGATTACCAGCTGTGACTGAAAGAACTGTGGTGGTTGTGTGTAAAGGAAATGAGGGCTATGAGTCCAGTAGGCCACCTGTGAGTACAGTATCCTGCAATACACATCACAGCCATACAGAAATAAATATGATTTGAAACTGAAGCAGTTTTAAATCACAATGAGCTGGTAAATGGAGCAAGCTTAGATTATTGGAAAATCAGGTCCCATATTTATATTAAAGTGGGGCAGCGCGGTGCTGCGCCAAAAATAGCAGCACCATGCTGCGCCACTTTAGAAACACAGAGGTGCCCCGTATTTAGAGGAATATGGTGCACCCCTGTGTTTCCCTCTGCGTTAGCACCGAATTAAGCTGCCATAGTGCAAGGGTGTCTCCGTTGAGGAGATACATTGTTTATGTGCAGGAAGGTGTCCCTTCCTGCACATAAACATCCTATAATTGCGATTTGGCACTTCTATGTGTGCTGAAAAATGCAGCACACATAGAAGTACCTAAGCGTCATTTTGAATGATTGTTTATGTGCAGGTAGGTGCAGCACATATAGAAAAAGCAAAAAACAAGGAGGAATAAAAGCATTCCTCCTCGTTTTGCCATCCTAACGCCACCCTTGGGGTGGCATTAGTTTGTGGCACTGCCTCATGTTTACGACAACTTGTAAATCTGAGGCAGTGTCAAAAGCAAGGAGGAATAAAAGCATTCCTCCTCGTTTTACCATCCTAACGCCACCCTTGGGGTGGCATTAGTTTGTGGCACTGCCTCATGTTTACGACAACTTGTAAATCTGAGGCAGTGTCAAAAGCAATGTGTATTGCAGTGGAACGCCCACAGCAGCACTCATTGCACGCCTCTCTGACGCAGAAAACTGTGTTGGAGGGACCCATATTTACAAGGAGGTGTAACGCCACAAAGAAGTTACACCTCCTTGTAAATATGGAGCAATTCTTTCTGTGACTCTCCGGTGGCGCTAGGGTCTCTTAAATATGCCCCCAAATGTTTAGAGTAAACTCAAAATGTTCTTAGCCTTTCATGAAACAGTCAGAAACGGGCACATGATAACTTTATCAAGCTAGCACATAGGAGGTTGGCATAAAGAAAGGTAAATGAAGTTGGGACCAGCAGAGTCTTTGACTTGCCTGTCTCAATTAAAACAAAATATTGTTGTTCACCCAAAATTATATGGTGTGGCATGGATAATTGGTGATACTCAGCATCGACTACCGTCTGATTTGCAGCTTGTATATAGAAAATAATAAAAGCTGAAATAACAGAGAACTTTGAAGGCAAAGGGGCGGCACTAGCTAAATGTACTTTAAAACTATTAGGCCCTCATTGCAACCCTGGTGGTAAATGCCGCCTATTGCTGTGCTGACGGCCGCCAACATACAGTGACCGCAGCGGTATTCCGCTACGGGTATTATGACCCACACTGAGAAATCCGCCACTATACAGACACCCACACAAGTCCGCCACACCAAAGGTCAGTGATAAACTGGCGATAGCAAAACCCACACCGTTATGCCAACAGGAATACGCCCACAGTATCACGACCCACGAATCACTGCAGCAGTCTTTCAAACGCGGTAAACCACTGGCAGTACACACCGCCGCGCTCAAAATACACACAAATTTACAAAACACCACCACATTGGACAATTCAAACTACACACACCTGACACACATACTAACACCACACCCCCACACTCACACCACTATAAAACACACACACACATTACCCACAACCCTTTACAGCGAAAAAAAATGATAGCACAGAGAGAGACACAAGGCAGGACCACCCACTCAATCAGAGGCACAGAACACCATCACCCATTCACCATCCACGCACATCACAGCATACACCACAACACAGCACCCCACACATCCTCACACATTTCACACACACCACATCCATGGCACCCCAAAGACATCCCAGGTTCTCAGAGGAGGAGCCAAGGGTCATGGTGGAGGAAATCATCCGGGTAGAGCCACAGCTTTTGGATCACAGGTGCAGCAGACGTCCATAGCTAGGAAGATGGAGCTATGGCGGAGAATAGTGGACAGGGTCAATGCCGTGGAACGGCACCCCAGAACAAGGGAAGACATCAGGAAGAGGTGGAACGACCTAGGGGGAAGGCACGTTCCATCATTGCAAGACACCAGGTAGCCGTACAGAGGACTGGCGGTGGACCCCCACCTCCTCCCCCACAACTAACAACATGGGAAGAGCAGGTCTTGGCGATAATGCATCCTGTGGGCCTCATAGGAGTAGCAGGAGGACTGGACTCTGGTAAGTCATATCTTTACTATTATATCCCCCACCCTACCTGCATACCATCACATACCCCCACCCTTACCCTCACTCCCATCACTCCATCACCTCACATATACCCCACCATCACAACCCACCCGTCCCAATACCAAGCCCTGCATGCAACACCAATGCAGGGACCCCCATCACAGACCTGTATGAACACCCATCACCACAGCATGCCCAATAAATCACCACTCACACAAGGCCAAGCTGACAGGGAAATCACAATCATAGAGGGAAACACACCCATGCACAGTATGGCCCACGCAGATACACTAACACTGCATTTGCATCCCTACAGGACCCATAGTCAACGTCACCGGAGAGGAGGTGGCAGCTGCATCCAGTCCCCCCACAGAAGAGGCCCACAGTGATGACAGCAACTCTGCATGCCTGGATCTCAATGACCAACCTGGCCCGTCCCGGACCTCTGGACAATGGGGTACCCGGGCACAGTCCCAACCCACTAGAGAGGGAAACACCACCACAGCACCCACCCAGCGGTCCCATGACACTGTCCCCAGGACACGTAAATCAGCAGTGGTCCACCACTACAGCGACCGATAGGCAACCCCACAAACCCAGGACGACCAGGAGCCTGGGGTCAGTGGCAGTGGGCACACGGTTCAGGGGACAGAGGCACAGTACAACAGGAAAGCTGGGAGGACTGTTGTGCAAAAGGGGGAGGACAGGCCCAGGGAACCCACTTTCCACGAGGCACTCTCCAACATCCTGGGAGCATACCACCATTCCCAGGAGACGATGGGCCAGATACTGGCCAAGCTCCAGGAGACCCAGCGGCTGCATGAGTGACTACCTGGGGATCAGGGATGACCTAACAAAAATATACACCATCCTGGTCACCATTGCAGGGGTGCTGGCAGACATGGGCAAGACCATGAGGGAGGCTGTGGCACAACAACGGGCGTCTGACACTAGCCAAACTGAGGAACAGCCTTCCACCTCCACCGGCGCTAGTGGACAGGAGGCCCCGCCACTGGAACAACAGGCCACCAGAACCCCACCCCCTGCAGAAGGAGAACCACCACGCAAACGGTCCCTGCGATCCAGTCTGAAGACAGAGAACATTCCCAAGACCCCCACCAGGTAATAAGACTCTCCTGATTGTCACCCTTCTGTCCTACACTGTCATCCTGTCCACCTTGAACTGCCATTACTCCCCTTCCTATGCCCCATTGGACAATGCACCTGTGATACCAAAAGACTGGACTCTACCTTGAACTTCCTTCCACCATCAGCCCAGCCCTTTGCACCACCCCCTTTACTTATGAGCACCTAAATAAACACCCTTGGAGCAAATACCAATCTGGATTCTGTCAAATGATTCAAATATGTATTAGTACAACATTATTAAAGCATTGCAAATCAAAAGTACAGTGAAATATAATTTAGGATGACCTCTGGTGGGCAGCAGTTCACATAGCAGGAACCAGAGTGGGGCACAGAGATCTTAAAATGGAGATGCCAAAGGGTACAGTCAGTGGCCATAGACATAGGGAAACAGGCTGCCTTGTACAATGTCCAACAGATATCTGAAATGTTAAGTGAAGTTACAGTGTCTTACCTGTGTGTCACTGGAAGTACTGCCGAGTAATATTGGTTCTGTTGTCAACATCTTCTTCCTCTGCCTTCTCTTTCTCACTGTCCACAGACTCCACCGCTGACACAAGACCCTCTCCAGGCTCATCCTCCTGCAGAAAAGGCACCTGGCGTCTCAAGGCCAGGTTGTGCAACATGGGTGAGTAGTACAGGGATCCACCTGTCAGATGGAGGTACCAGAACTTGGTCTTCAGGAGACCGAAAGTTCTTTCTATAATCCTCCTTGTACGCCTATGTGCCTCATTGTAACGTTCCTCTGCCCTTGTCCTGGCATTCCTCACGGGGGTCAGTAGCCATGAGAGGTTGGGGTAACCAGAGTCACCTGCAAATATCGAGGGACAACTGTTAGACACACACTAATCCTTAGGGACAACCCCATACCCATACTGTGTGGGGACCTTTGGCTCACCTATTAGCCACATCCAGTGCCTCTGGAGTTGGCCCATCAGAAATGGGATGCTGCTATTCCTCAAGATATAGGCGTCATGCACAGAGCCAGGAAATTTGGCATTCACATGGGAGACGTACTGGTCCGCCAAACACACCATCTGCACATTCATTGAGTGTTCGCTTTTTCTATTCCTGTAAACTAGTTAATTTCTCTGGGGGGGGAGACAAATGCCACATGTGTACCATCCATAGCACCAATGATGTTGGGGATATGTCTCAGGGCATAAAATTCAGCTTTCACTATGGCCAAATCCTCCACCTGCGGGAACACGATGTAGCTGCGCATGTGTTTCAGCAGGGCAGACAACACTCTGGTCAACACGTTAGAGAACATTGGCTGAGACATCCCTGATGCCATGGCCACTGTTGTTTGGAAGGAACCACTTGCCAGGAGATGGAGCACTGACAGGACCTGCACTAGAGGGGGGATACCTGTGGATTGGCGAATAGCAGACATCAGGTCTGGCTCCAATTGGGCACACAGTTCTTGGATTGTGGCACGATCACGTTTGTAGGTAATGATAATTTGTCTGTCCTCCATTGTTGCTAGGTCCACCAGGAGTCTGTACACCTGAGGATGCTGCCATCTCATAATCTGCCTCAGCGGTTGAAGCCTATGGAAGAGAAAGGTGAGCAGAGGGTCATATTCACACTTATATTGCACTAATGATGAATTGTTGACTTTACGGAAACAGTATGTGAACTCGAGAGTCCGTTGATGTGCTAATGTCTACTGTGACGTAGTTAGGTGCCATGCCCTGTGCCCCCATGAAATGGCGGCTGCCTGACCTGTGAGGAGGGACAAGTGGAAATGAGGTAATTGCGCTGGCGTTGTGCGCCATCGCGGTAGGCGGTCGATGACTGCCGTGCAAATTCACATTGGTTATCATTAGGCCCTATGGGTTCCAAGAGCCAATGGCGATGTGCGCCAGTGGTGACAGTACACACCATTGTGGACGTCACCACCATTTTCTATCTAATCACTCACATGCTACCTGGCCTTCAACAGGAGAGGACTCACACTGCAAGTGCTGCTGTGACCTGTGTCTGGAAGCGACAATGGCTCATGTGTGTGGGGAAAGGAACCCTGCCTTCACTGCGGAGGAGTTGGAGAAACTGGTGAATGGGGTCCTACCTCAGTACACATTACCCTACAGTCCTCCAGACAAACAGGTGAGTACACTGTGAGCATGATGCGTGGGCCATGAATGTATGGACTGCTGTGTGTGTAAGCCACATGTGGGGGGGGGGCAGAGGGGTCCTGGCCAGAGTGCAGCATGTAAGGTGGTCAGTGTATGTGCATCAGGGGATGTGTGGGATCTGGTGGGCAATGAGTATGATGGTCCGAACGGGTGAATAATTCCCTTTTCTGCTGTCTTTTCCCTGCAGGTCAACGCCCACCAGAAAAAAGGTATTTGGCGTCCCATCGCCAAGGATGTGCAAACCCTGTGGGTCTTTGACAGGCGGAGCACCCACTGCCGCAAGAGGTGGGAGGACCTGCACCGCTGGGCAAAGAAGACGGCGGAGGCCCAGCTGGGGCTGGCCTCCAAACGAGGAAGGGGTGCCCATCGCGCGATGACCCCCCCTGATGTTCCGCATCCTGGCGGTGGCCTATCTGGAGTTAGATGGGCGCTTGAGGGCATCACAGTAGCCACAAGGGGGTGAGTACAGAATCTGAAACCTAACTTTGCGTGCGTTAGGAGGTACCTGGGTGGGGGATGTGGGCTGTGGATGCCCCTAGGCCATGGCGAACATGACAGGGTAGGTCCCTGGTTGGGCAGGCTCAGTCTCACTCCTACCCCAATAGTGTTGGCGGCCATCTACTCCTGGGCAGGGTACTGTGGGTTTCAGGTGTGCAGCTAATGACGTTAGGCATTGAACCCCATGGGCTGGTGACTGTCTTAGTAAATGGTTGGGCATGGCCTAGTGCATAGGGCTGCTCCCTGTGTGTTGTGTACGACAACGGTAATGGTGTTGCTGGCATTGACCAAGTGTATCCTCTGTCTCCCCCCCCCTTTTTGTTTTGTCATCCTGTCCTTGTGTGCATTATCATAATTTGGCGGAGGAGTAGAGGTGCCGGCGACAGAGGGAGATGCCTCCCACATGGCCTATGAGGCCGAATCCACCGAGGGTGAGGGCATCAGTGGGACGGAGGGCGAGGGGAGCACCACGACGGTGACAGGAGGGGAGACCACAGACAGCGACTACTCCTCCGATGGAAGCTCCATGGTGGTGGCGGACACCTCTGTGCCCACCCCTACAACAGGTACGGTCGCCACCCCCCTACACCATCGCCTTCCCAGCAGCCTCTCAGCGTGTTTCCCGTGCCCGCTCACCCAGGAGGTTGCGCAACTCCTTCGCCCCAGGCACCTCAGGCCCTGCCCCAGTCAGCCCTGCTGCCCTCAGTGAAGAGGCTATTGACCTCCTGAGATCCCTCACTGTTGGGCAGTCAACCATTCTGAATGCCATCCAGGGTGTCGAGAGGCATTTGCAACAAACAAATGCATACACTGGAGGACATTCACTCTGGTGTGGCGGCCTAACGGAGAGCATTTCAGGCTCTGGCCTCAGCACTGATGGCAGCCCTTGTCCCTGTGTCTAGCCTCCCCCTCCAACTTCCTCTACCCAGACCCAATCCCCTCAACCCCAGCCTTTCCCAGGCACACCTTCAGACCAACATTCACCCAAATCAACACACAAAGGTGGCTCAGGCAAACATAAGCACCACACTTCATCTCACAGGCACTCACACAAGTGCCATCCCCATGCAGACACACCAACATCCACTGCCTCCACTGTGTCCCCCTCCTCCTCTTCATCCACCTCCCTCCCAGTATCATCTCCACTCACACCTGCATGCACTACATCCTCATCCACCACCTCCATCACCAGCACGCCCATCACAACACACCCCTCACTGGCAGTCACCACCCCTACAACCATGCACACGTCCCCTGTGTCCTCTCCCAGTGTGTCTGTGACCCGTCCTCCCAAAGTACACAAACGCAAGCACCCACCCACCCAACAGCCATCAACCTCACAACAGTATCCAGCCAATGCACCTTCACCCAAACTCAGCAGAAAGACACCTCCTACAACCACTCCCCCTTCCTCCACTCCCAAACCCTCTCCATCTTTCCGCCCCAGTGTGTGTAAAAAACTTTTCCTGACAAACATTGACCTGTTCCCTACCCATCCCCTCTCCCCCATCCTTCCCCTCGGGCAAGGGTGTCTAGAACCCACACCAGCACCTCAGCCACCAAGTCGGCGTCCGCTGTGGTACCTGCAACTCCCAGGGGTTTCAAGGGGTCACCCGTCAGGCCAGCTAGTGTGCCACAACCCCTGCAAAGGACCATACCATACCGCCACCTGCCAAGGTGACGAATGGGACCGCATGCACCAAGGGCAAGGAGCACGACCCACCCAGCAAGGCCTCCTCCAAAACTGCAGCTGCCAGAGCCAAGGTCTCAACAGCAGCTGCCAAGGTGAAGAAGGGGCAGAAAAGCCAAGGCAAGGCACCTCAGACGTCGGAGCCTGCAGGTGGGGGCCTGGTGGCCACCATCAGAACCGACAGCACTGCCACCTCCACCGTGGGCAGCACCGCCAGCATCCCCGCCGCAAGCACCGCCACCATCACTACTGTCAGCAGCAGCATCCCCAGTGGCCAGCCGTCAGAGGCTGCAGGAGAAGGGCTGGTGCCTCCCTCCAACACTGGCAGCACCGGCACCTGCACCACGGCCAGCACCGCCACCATCCTGCCGCAAGCACCGCCACCTGCACCACTTACAGTAGGACCACTAACAGCAGCAGCAGCCCCAGTGTGCGTCCGTCCGGGGCTGCAGTAGACAGGCTGGAGCCTCCCACCACCACTGGCAGCACCCCCACCAGCACCGCAACAACCACCAGTTTGCAGCCTTAGTCGCCGCAGAATGGAGTCAGGCCCTGCCTCCATGGACTTTCCTGCTACCTGTCCCCCGCAAATCCCGTGCCTCAGACACCCAGGTGAGGGAATGTGAACTGCCACACCCCATGTGCTGCATCACTGGGCACCAAGCCCCCTCCAGATCCAGTGGAGAAAGGCATCCACTCACCCAATCCTTGACAGGATGAAGCAGACTGGGCACCAAGCACCCTCCAGAACCTGTGGAGAAAGGCATCCACTCACCCAATCCTTGGCAGGATGAAGCACACTGGGCATCAAGCCCCCTCCAGAACCTGTGGAGAAAGGCAAGTGTGGGCTTGGCCCATTATTTGTGGCCCAGTAGGCCACGGACATTTGCAAAGGACATGTACATATTGTATATTTTTGTAAATACTGTTTTTTGAATCGCTACGTATATCTGCCTATTTCATATATCACTGTTTAAGTCAATTCCTTTTGTCCTTGCGTTCTTCCAGGGGGTTATGGGGTGTAAATGTGATGTTGCTGCATGTGTTTGTGTGTATGGTGTTGTGGGTGAGGGTGGGGGTGATGGTGGGGGTGTGTGTGTGTGTGTCACTCTCTTTTTCCTCCCCCCCTCCCCTGTGTGCTAGGTGCAGTACTCACCGTGGTCGTCGCTGCATCCTTTGATATTCCTGGTGTATGAGGCGGTACACCAGCATGGGGAGGACCTGTAACTCGGGCCCCATGGCATCCTGGTTCTTCGTTGAGTGTCAAAAGGTGAGTGGTTTCCCTTTCCAAACACTGTTTCCGCCGTGCTTTTGATGGCGCCCCGGAAAAGCTGGTGGATTGATGGGTTGTAATGGGGTGGGCGATACATTGTCTTCCACCTGTCTGTTGGCGGTGACCACCACGGTGTTGGTTGCTACCGCCGTGGCGGTCGGACTGTTAAAGTTGCTATCTATGATGGTGGTTTCCGCTGTGGTCGTGATCCCATTTTTTTTACCGCCGGCCTGTTGGCGGTATTACCGCCGCTTTAACACCGACCGCCAGGGTTGTAATGAGGGCCTTAATCTTTAAAGCAGACTATCCTAGGCTGGCATAGTTTTGATGAATACACACATTTAAATCTCCATGTAGCTGTCGAAGTGTTAAGGTCTACCTTCCCTCTGCAGAATTGCCAAGAGGGAGAATGAATCTCCTCTTAATCAGCTTCTAGTACCAAAGTGCAAAGAGGGAAGAGTGCAAGACACTGGCATTAAACGTTTTATGCTAAAACTGTTCCTAGATAGTTTTGAATCAGAAATACAAAGGGAGACACTTTTCTGCCCAAGATGGAGGCCATTGCTGGTACATACAGCAAATGAGTAAAACAAGAAAACTGATTGCGGGTGACACCTGCGTAAAGTGAGTAAAACTGGCAGAAACATATAGTGAAAAAGTTTATTTCTAGCATGCTTAGGTGGTATTGCACATAAATATAAGATTACAGTAAGTTTTATAAAGAATTCAATGATGTGTATATGTTTTTGACCGCAAGTTAGTGACACTGTTGACTTCTAAAACAAACTTTTTAGATGAAGCATATCATTCAATAAAATGTGATCTAAAGTGTCATAATGTTGCTTACAGTCACACAGTCATCGGAGCACCGATGAACATGTTGTTCCTGTTGGACAAAATGTCTGAGAGTTGAAATAGAAAGTTCTTCTTTTGAGCATATGAGTAGTTTGACTGATATACAACTGCTTCACACTTTTAAAGTTGAAGTCAGTGGGAATTTGTTCTCAAAATGACAGCACGTATAGTTACGTTACATGTGCCTTTCTGGAAAACGGAGAGGTGTTCTAATAATTGACAGCCATAGATACACAATGGCCACCCACTTTGCATATGTGTGCGCCATAAAACAGAGGTGTTTTTTTCTCATTAGTATTGAATGGGGCGAGGTATGCACTGGACTGAGATTTGGCAACTTCTAAGACGTTTTCCAGAGTGTGTCTGGTCACCCGCATTAAATGATAGAGCTATGTAACAATGTTAAGAGTAAAATAGTGATGCTAGCCACCCATACTGAAGTAAAAGTATAGTCAGTAACAAGGTTTCACTTCCTAATCGATTAAACAGGGATTCATGGCAGGAGCATATAACATAGTTACACACTTGTTAAAACATTGCTTACTGAATTTATATCCCTTACTGAAAAGGCGAAACATTTGTTTTAAATTTGTGGCCATAGCGCCACTGTTAGCAAACACACTCTACATGATACATTGGCTACAGCTAGAAGAAATGCATACAACCTGGTAGGAACAGATGAGAAATTGATTTGAGTGATTGACAAGACATGGTGAATTAATTTCTTTGTCAGACGCGAGAGGTGATCTTACACTATGTGTTGGCATTTAAGGGCATTACATAGTCAGTCTTATATAAATAGATTGTGATAAGGTAACTTTTGGTCGTTGAGGGAAAACACAAAAAATGGAATCTAACTTCTGTTGTTATTGTAGTCTATAATTTATGCATCACAGTTCATAATGGGTATTCCATGGTGATACTGACTATATACAGTGTTAGTTTTTCTGGTTATAAAATTAAAAGATCAATATAAATAACAAAAATAAACATTCCTATTTCCACCTGTCTCACGTCTATCATTTGGAATGTTTTTTCTTGTTTCACTATCCGTCACAAAGCGGCATCTTTGTTCAAGATCTCAATCACCCATTTTAGCTATGTTACCCACCCTCTCTGTCTATGGGCTATTTACACTTTTGTCCCTTTGTAAGACATTTCTACTTCAAATGTCATGCCTCTTGTTGGAAGCTAGCTATCTATGCAGTGCACCAATGTATCGGAGCACTATGCAGATAGTCCAGGCGACCCTTATTGGTTTACAGGGCTACAAATGACAATCCCAAATGCTCTATTTTGTGGTATTGTGGGTAAGCAGTTAGGCTTATCAGGAGGTAGTGCTAAGTATTTGTTGTACTCACAGAGGCAATAAATGAGGCGCACACTCAGAAAGGAACTCAGGACCAATTTTGGGAAAAATAGATACTTTGTTTATATTATGTTTTAACACCAGAATACTTTAACCAAAAAAAAACACTGATTCGGTTTTGGAGAGAATAAGCAAAATATTTGAAGTATCTGAAGAACAGTAATGAAAACCTATGGATACAGGCATTCAACAGTGACTCACAGGACCAGTCTTCAGGAGTTAAGCTAAGTACGGGGCTCTGTCCAAGGCAGCACCAACATGTCAACTCGGGAAGCCCTGGGGCATCCAGGTGCGGGGGTGCTTTACTACATCAGGTGCCCAGTTGGTTTCAATGGGAAATGGTCATGGGGAAAAGAAGCTGCAGGTGAGGATGGGGGGGCAGTCCAACTGAAACAACAGGCGGGCTCAAGGCTTGCAATGCTCGGGAACATAGGGACACCACTGGTCCTCTTCACCTCAGTTCATGGCAGCAGGGTGCAGAGGTGTCCTGAGGCATCTGTTTTTTGTCACCAAAGATGGTCATGGTGGAGTGGGGGCCTGCACGAATAGGGTGCAGGTGCCATCGGGGAGTCCACAGGAGAGGAACATAGGGTGAGCTTGTGTCCTGGAGGGCCTAGGGACCACACTGACACTTTTGGCCCACATCGACTCAGGAGGTCCGGAATCCTCAAGGTTCTTCTTGGGTGCCTAGGGCAGCCCACCTTAGGTGTGTGGTAGTCCAGAGGTGGTACATGCCTACTGACTAACAAGTCGACCAAACTTAAGAGCTAGTGGGGTTCAGGGGGCACATCTAAGGTGCCCTCTGGGTGCACGCCATAATAAATCTGAGGCTGGCATCAGCCTGGATTTATTAAGACAATGTGTTTGATATCAAACTCCATAGGGTTCAGTGAAGCCATTATGTGAATTGTTTACTTGTTTACTTGTTTTGACGGGTGTCCAGCACATACCACAAGATGGCTTCTCTGCTCACTTGCAATGCTCAGCAATGGGGCTGGAACTACAGGGGCATATCTGTTTGTGCAGATATGTCCACACCTCAAATATAATGTACCCTGCTTTAGAGCTCCCAGGCCTGCTGTAGGGGTGACTTACATATTCTTAGACGCAGTGATAGGGACATGGTACACAGTTTGCCAGGACACGCAAACTGCAATGGCAGCTGTGTGCCTCTTGTTTTTAGAGGGGTCCCTGAGAGTGGCACAATACATGCTTCAGCCCTTAGGAACCCTCTCCTCTACCCAGGCCCTAGGTACTAGGGTTACCACTTACTAGGGACTTACATAGGTAGAGGGGTGTGCCAACTGTACACAGTGTTACCTATTTTTAGGGAAAGACCACTGGCACTAGGGACCTGGTTAACAGGGACCTAGTGCACCTCAGTCAAAAAAAACTTAGAACCAGTCAGCAAAACGTGGGGGGTGACCATGTCAAAAAGGGCACTTTGCTGCACCTCTTGTATACATATATCAATAAATAAATGAATTATTGGAGGGCAATTAAAAAACAAACAATTGCCTGGGTAGTGGAAGTAATCTCCCTCAAACTTTGACTCCTTCCCCCCATGTTATTCTGGTATCCCTTAATAGGTGTCTATGTGTGCATTACATGTATCGGTCACACTTTTAATCTTCGGTAGCACATTTATCAATGTTTGTGAGTTGTGAACAATGTCAACAAGATTAGTTATGACTTTTCCTTGACATGCCTCCATTTTACACCAAGAAAAAGCCAGATGAATAGGAGTTCTAGGTAGATTTGGCCCAATGGCATATCTTTGATGTGCTATCTATAATAGCATGAGTGCAAATGCTCTAATTAATTTCCGGTAATCCTCATTACTCCAGTTCATAATCTTCCTCATCACTGTCCTTACTAATGAGGCTTCTGCATCAGGCACAGGCCATTTTAACTCCCTAAAAATAAAATGAATCATGGGCTAGTGTATGGCCCTCAAAGCATCTCCCCAATACATTGGTACAAATGAGGGACTAACACTCTTCAAAATCCTGGTGTACCAAATCACACAGATATAGGCAGTATAAAGAACTAGGGAGGCAGACTACGACTTGGAGTAATGAAGATTACCAGCAAATAATCAGAGCATTAACTCCTCATCTGACTTCCTTACTATTGTCCTTACTAATGAGGATGCACCCAAGCTATACTCCGTTTACTCAGCAAAACATCGGTAATAATATCAATACTGAACACAAATTATGGGCCTGATTCTGACCCTGGCGGCCGGTGACCGCCAGGGTCACCGGCCACGGGAGCACCGCCGACAGACCGGCGGTGCTCCGAAGGGCATTCTGACCGCGGCGGTTCAGCCGCGGTCAGAAAGGGTAAACCGGCGGTCACCCGCCGGTTTACCGCTGCCCTTCTGAATCCTCCATGGCGGCGGAGCGCGCTCCGCCGCCATGGGGATTCAGACACCCCCTACCGCCATCCTGTTCATGGCGGGAAACCCGCCATGAACAGGATGGCGGTAGGGGGTGCCGCGGGGCCCCCGTAAGAGGGCCCCGCAAAGTATTTCAGTGTCTGCTATGCAGACACTGAAATACGCGACGGGTGCCACTGCACCCGTCGCACCTTCCCACTACGCCGGCTCAATTCTGAGCCGGCGTCCTCGTGGGAAGGTTGATTTGCCCTGGGCTGGCGGGCGGCCTTTTGGCGGCCGCCCGCCAGCCCAGGGCAAATCTCAGAATCACCGCAGCGGTCTTTCGACCGCGGTGCGGTGTTCTGACGGGGTTACTTTGGCGGGCGGCCTCTGCCGCCCGCCAAAGAAAGAATGACCCCCTATGTGTTTAATTTATAATTTTCATAATTTAATCCAAAACAGCAGGAAGAATCTAACTGAAGTCTCTAATGAGCAACAAACATATTTGGGGAGGCCTAGGTGGCAGCATTACAAATCTTTTTAAGAGAAACTCCTTTTATGCTGCCCAGGAGGAAGATACTTCTCTTCTGACCTACCCTGAACTAGTTCCTATAGAATGGTAATATTAAAATTATAAGCTAGGGACACTGCCTGTTTTCTCCATCTACCCAAGGTAGAGGAATGTGGATTTGGGGCACCAAATGTAATGAACAGAAATGTTACCTTTCTGAATTCTGCAGTGTGCCTTAAAGCTATATAAAGCCCTATGCACATCCAACAAATGTAATAGTCATTCCTCCTCAGAAGAAGGAGAAAGGAAAAAATTGCCAAAACAACGTCCTCGTGTAAAAGAAGAAAGACGGATCAGTCTTCAAAACTACCTTGTGCATAAAACATTTAAAGTATGCTTTATCACCTAACGAAAGCTCCAATCTTCCCTAATTACATTCTGGATATAATAGCAACTAGAATAAACTATTAAAAGTTAAGACCTCTAGAGAGGTAGACTCTAATGGCTCCAAAGAAAAGGTCTGTAGCGCTTTCAGAATCAACGGTAAGTACCAATGGATAACAGGTATTGTGTTACAAAAACATTTTAGCATTCTAGTACCACACCATCTATTACCAAAGCATCTTTTTCAATTTTCTCTGAAGGCTTTTATTGACTGTGTAAAGTGAAAACAGCCAAACCTAATAAAAAATACTATCCCTCAGTAAGTCATATGATTAACATAGGGGGCAGGTAGACACACTTCGGGGCATATTTATACTCTGTTTGCGCCAAATTTGCATAATTTTTTTATGCAAATCAAGGTAGGCATTGTCGGGCAAAAAATGTCTCTAAGGCCCCAGCACCTTATTTATCCTCCTGTGCAAACATCACGCACGGGGAGAAGGAGCAGTCAAAAATGTGTGCAAAGCTTGCTTTGCACCATTTTTTAACGCCTGGGTCAGGACAGGTGTTAGGGGACCTGCGGGCCTATTTCTATGGTGGAACACCATGGAATAAGCCCCCAGGTGCCCTCCCCAGGCCCCATGGACACCCCCACCCACACTAGAGGGACAGCGGAGGATGGGGACCCCATCCCAGGTAAGTATAAGTAAGTACAGGTAAGTATTATTTTTTAAGTGCCATTGGGGGCCCTGAAATGGGCCCTCCTACATGGCACTGGGGGCAATGGCCATGCCCAGGGGATCCTAGTCCCCTGTGCTGGCCATTGCGGTGGTGGGCATGACTCCTGTCTTTTCTAATACAGGAATCATGTGGTATGAATAGTTTTGCATCAAAAAATGACGCTAGGTAGGTTAGAGTCATATTTTTTCACTCTAACCTGCCTAATGTCATTTTTTGGTGCAAAAGCCCCTTCTTTTATACTGCCAGCCCCACCCGACTAACGTAATTTTTTTTTTTTACTTTAGCCCACCCTTTGCACCGGCTTGCCCCATTCCATAAATATTGTGTCCGGCTGGTGCACAGAAATGGTGCAAGCCGATGCTAAACGTTTTGGTGCAAAACTGTGTTAGTGCAGTTTTGCACCAAAAAGTATAAATCAGAGCCTTAAACCCTTTAGTCTACACCAATGCTCAAAAAGTTTCAAATTCCTCTAACAGTTCTTTCGAGTGGAAGGTCTCCTAGACTGTTATATTGAGCAGGCTGCCTCTTATCAAAAACCTAACTCAATCAATTTCCTTCTTTCAACTTCCAAACCACAGGCTCGAGCTTCAACAGTGAAGACTCTGGAACAAGCATAGATGGATTGGTTGGAAAAATCCAAGAACCTGCTATTGTTAATCTTAGAACTAATGAAAACTTAGGTCTGCAAAGCCAGTAATGGGACACCAGTAGAACCTGAGCCCTTTCCTGCATAACTTTCCTCAGCACTCTGGAGAGTTAGGGGATTGGAGGGATAGCAAAAATCAGAGTGTTCGGCCAAGGAATGAAAAGAGCATCCCAAGCCTTCTGAGACCGAAACAGAGAGCAGAATCTGGGAAGCCACACATTCTGCTCTCTAGCAAACATCTGTTCATTATTTCCACGATCTATCCAGGAATAGATCGTGGAAATAGCAGCTTCTCAGTGTACTTCCAGTAATTACATAGCATCTTTCTAATAGCAGCATACATCAGAAAAAATTATGTTTCTTTGTTCCCATATTAGGCAAAAATGTCTCCTTCCTCAGTCATGGAAGGCTCAGGAAAACTCAAGTTCTGTCAGACCTGTGTACGTAGCTCATTAAAGTCAGGACCCTGAATATAGCTTACACTCTGTTCTAAGTTATCTTTGGCAAGACCTCCAGAAAGCCTTACGCAGAACTGTTTGCATGTGGTTTCTGGCTTCTGAAAGCAACACCTCTGATATATCTTTCATTCAATTGCTTTCCTTAATTAGACGGCCCTGAGCTGGAGCATAAGGTCCAAATAAATGAAGAAATGTTAAGAAAATATATATAAAATACTTTAATGGTCTTACTGGCTTAGCACAGTCGCTCCCTTAAATCTTTGGAGTGAGAATCTAAGACCTTAAAATTTAGACCATGACTCATAGTGAAAATCTTTATGAAGATACAATTACGTCACAGTAAACATTTCTAGCAAAGACGTGAAGGCCAAGCACAGCTGCGTCTTCCTGCAGTACTTATGTATTGAGGAGGACGCACTGGATCAGCACATCCTCATCATCTTGTGCCTCCATTATTGGGGGATACGCTGGCCTGGCTTCAGCGCAGCCATGCCACCCGGCCATACCTCTTACATTACATCACTAAAGGGACACTGGCTCCTCAACCTATGTCATGGAGGAGGCGCTGATTGTTTACAGCTCTGTCCTCCCTTTTTTAGGTCGAGAGTGCGAGCGCTTTGACCTGTTGTAAGTATTGTGGGCTTTTAACCACGCCCACCGCACGCCTATCACTTTCACTCATTCCTGGCTTGCCCTTCAAAAATCCTTTATCATTGGTAAATGCTTTACGTTTGTCCCTCCTTGGGGTGGTTTTGTTACCACCTTGCAGACTGCCCCTGTGACAAGGATAATTGCACGATTGCTGATACGTTTGACTGCGAGCAAACTTCAATTTTTTTGCGTCTCTTCTTCGCTTTCATGCTCATGGTGGCCATGGCATTTTGAATTGGCTCGCTTGTGTCAACTGTGTTACCTTTCATTTTCAATTTAAGTGGCAAGAAAAGTCCAGTTGGGAATTTACAATGCTAATAGCTCTAATTCGAGCAAACGCGAGACCCATTCCATTGCAAATGCTTGTTTATATTTCTTATGAAGTGTGCTAGCTTAGCAAAGCTGCGTTCTCCAGCAAATTAATCCTGAGACATATCTAAAATGACAAGCTGCCACAGGCAGCTGCATCAGGAAAACACAGAATCCCGTTCCATGTCTCTGCAAATAGAAACAGATATTCTTGCAGTGACAAAGAGTACAGGATGTTGAGGAGGGTTTTTTCCTGGTTTGTACCAGTTTTTATGGGATTGGGACTTTGAGGTCCATATACTAGTCCAGGATTAATTTTCTTTTTAAAGAGATTAAATAGTCTGTGCCTGAGACAGGAACCTCATTAGTAAGAACTGAGATGAGGAAGACAGATTAGGAGGTAATGACCACACAAGCAGATAATGTTGATGAACGAAGCCTTATTCTGTGGTGAGGCTAGAAGGGCAGAGCAGATGTTGGGCTGTCCAACAAGCTGAGCTACAGTGACATGCTCAATACTTTGTTCCACGTGGCACACATCACCCATATTCACAGAGGGACGGAGTACGCTAGAAAAGCAAATCACAGTAGCTTCACCCATGTGCGAGGAAAGAAGGGGCATGTTGACATCATCAGGACCCTGTAACTCCACCCGCGTGGGTCAGGGAGCCTATTTGTGCCATTAAGTGAGAGCACCAACTCAGTGAGCATGTGCGGTTTCGTATGGGAGCAGCCAATCCAAACAGGTGAACAAACATTTGATGTTAAGCGGGACAGTAATTTCAAAGAAAAACATAGAATTAATAAAATTAAAGAAAAAAGAGGTAAGGTGCCAGTTTCATGTTTTACGTAGTGTAACAGTTGATGGGAGTTAGTCTAGGGCTGGCTTTTTTTAGGTCATTTCAACACACCAAGAGGACCATAGCGAATGACGTACAACAGTGGCCCCCCGAACGTTTTTACATCTGTGGACCCCCACTTTATCATTACTGGAGCCAGGGACCCCCACTGAATCTTTATTGGAACCCAGGGACCTCCCCACTGAGTCATTACTGAAAGCTGGGAACCTAATCTGTTAATATTATTTAATTTTCTAAGCAGTTGCGGACCCCCTGAGGAGGCTTCGTGGACCCGCAGGAGTCCCCAGACCACAGATTGGGAACCACTGACGTACACTGCTCCATCCTCCTCCAAGATTGCCTTTTAGGGCAAAGTTACTTCAATTGTGTTTTGTTGATATTGTTTGATGAAAATGCTGCACTGTGCCTCTTTTGAATTTCAAAACAAAATAGGATTTCATAATTTCTGTTCTTTTCATTTGGTGGAAGCTATTTAAATAAAAAAAAATAAGGTTGATGCTAAAGGGTATACGTTAACAAATTAACATATATTAACAATCAAACTTTAAGTATATGAAGGTTTTTAAATATTGAGTACTAAATGCTATTTTCTATTCAACATATTTTCAAGCCACAAGAATAGGAAGTTATGAAATGGTATCAAGCCTTATCAGACACAGCTGCAGTATCAACCAGCCCTGCATAAAGCGCTGGTCAGCAATGCACGAAGCGGCCAAGAAAGGGCGCAAAGACATCATGGCACTGCTTCTGAAGAATGGCGGAGACATGAACCTCCGCAATGGCTATGGAGTGACCCCGCTGGGAGTGGCGGCAGAGTATGGTCACTGCGATGTACTGGAGCACCTTATTCACAAAGGTATACACAATTACTACATCTCTTTTATCTAAGCAATAATGACAGCAAAACACCCATTAACATTTTCATCAGTATGAAACATTAAAAGCAGGTTGCTATTGTTATATGTCATGTTTTTGAAAATAGGTGTCTTCTGTCATACAAATGCTGTGGCATGTTTAGTGGAAATTCTTGAATGTTTCTGTATGGATGTAGTATTTCTATATTGTGAACCTCTCCAAAAGGCAGGGCAGCGCTTTACTGTATCAAGGTCAAGCATAAGGTAAGCAAGTGATAGGAGAGGTAGCTGGACTGTGGGCTGTTAATGCATTCTGATGGAGTGTTCTTCAGAGAGTGCATCTTCATATCTTTCCTAAATTGGAGCAGTGTCAGGCTGTCCTGATAGATGCAGGGGTGTTGTTCTAAATCTTGGGGGCATAGATGAAAAAGGCCTGCTGTCCTATTTGTTTTCTTTTTCACACTTCTTAGTCTGCAGTCTGGTGCTGGTTGTAGTTGCTTCATAGTTGATGTAGCTGGTTTTGAAGAAGGTTTGGGCTGGCAAGGGAAGCTAAAGGAGTTACATCAAAATGGAGGTTCTTGATAAACAGAGACAGTGGGATTCATTCACAAAAGATTTTCAAGATATATGTTGTGGAGATATGTACATGTGGAGTTAAGAATAGTACATTTATACTTACCTATATATAATTGCCTTGTTGATTTATTGGTCATCAGTATTCTGGCCACAATATTTTTGTAGCATGATATTAAGTACGAAATGGCATATTTATCAATCTTTCATGCAGCACAGCATAGCAAGCCCCCTTGTGTGTTGGGAAGAGCGGAAAGGGCAGGAATGCACCATACTTAACATTATATGGTACAATCCTGTCCTTTGCTAGTGCTGGCGCACTTTTGGCTGACTAATGCCAACGCAGGTACCCTTGCGTCATATTGCAATGATGCCTGTGTTATGGGCAGGATTGTTTTTGTGCAGGAAGGAGCACCTTCCTGCACAAAAACAATCCTGAGAGGCATTTCCCTTTCTCTTTTCCTGCAGAATGTAGCATACGTAGAAAAAGGAAAAACAACTAGGAGAAATAAAGATATTTCTTCTCAGTATGCCTCACCTGGGAGGTGTAGCATTTTGACGCATTCCCAAATCTACCACTTACAGTAAATCAGGAAATGTGCCAAAATACATGGGCGTATGCATGGTAACACCCACGCTACACCCGTGGAATGTTTCCCTGCCTCAAATTAACACAATATAATATGAACCACAGAGGGTAATCCTGCAAAAACCCAAGAGGGGCTAGGTAAAGAATATTGTCAATAGACTACATTGCCCACTCTTGGACCAACTCAAACATAAAAAATATTCATATATACATGCAGCATCATAAAGTAATAAATAACCAAACCTCCTTTATTTACATACAAAATTAATTAACATACCTCAAATAACCCTATCAGAAACATAAGAAGGACAGAAAGAGTGTCAAAAATAAGTGCTCGTGTTCAAAAAAGAAAAAGAAAAGAAGATCAATTCCCAACCAACTGATAAAAACACAAATTTGTAAGGAAGCCTGTTGGTTAAACTTTTTACACATTGAATCTTTTAATACACTTGTAAAAGTAGTAAATCCCCATTCAAAGGTCCTTCTTTTATCCTAAACAAACACATCCAGGCTCAAAAAACATCGCCGACGTTTCGACCCCCTCTGGCTCACGGGCCAATTCCGGGCTCACAAACGGGTCTTCATCAGGACTAAAAAGATAGGGGACCACTAAAAACAAACCAAACAACAATGATTTATGACCCTGCACCAAAGACCATAATGCTGCTGTACAATTCTATATAAACATACTCACATTTGCAATACTTCAATTTTTTGTGAACATGAGCACTTATTTTTGACACTCTTTATGTCCTTCTTATGTTTCTGATAGGGGTATTTGAGATATGTTAATTAATTTTGTATGTAAATAAAGGACGTTTGGTTAATTATTACTTTATGATGCTGCATGTACATATGAGTATTTTTTATGTTTGAGTTGGTCCAAGAGTGGGCAATGTAGTCTATTGTCAAATTAACACAAAGCAGTGATTTGGGCTGCCTTTTGTTACTCTAGATTTATCAAGCCAAGCAGGTCGACTCAAGATGTCATTGCATGGCTTGTTAAATCTTACTTAGGTTTTGTGTCACCCTTGCACCCCCTTACGTGGCGCAAGGGTGACGCAAAACCTTGATAAATATGCCCTTCAGTATCCTGGTACCATGCAGTGATGTGTATGTAGAGATGAGATAATGCTCTGTCTTTTCCTCTAGGTGGTGATGTGTATGCTGTGGCAAATGATGGAGCATCTGTGCTGTACGATGCAGCTGAAGGGGGTAATCCAGACTGCGTGGCTCTTGTGCTAGCCTACGGCGGAAGTGGTAACATACCAGACAAAGAAGGGTACCTCCCCATACATAAAGCTGCCTATGGTGGACATTATTTGTAAGTAAACAAACTGGGTGAAGCACTTCTTAGAGACATGACAGGATGCATGTAGAGAGATGCATGCTCGAGCATCAGGACTTACAATACTTTTCCTAAAGGACACAGCTGATATTTGTAGTTAGTATTTAAAAAATACCTTTGTTGTAAACACAGGGGTAGATTTACTAAGGATTTGGGTTGTCCTTGCGTGACGGAAGTTGTTGCAAGGCAATGCAAGTCCTTCAATGGGGTTTACTAAGCTATGCAAAGCCACTTTGCATGATTTAGTAAATCCAAAGTAACACAACACAGCTCATAGCACTACCTTATATTACTTTGCTTCTGGTAGGCATTACATGAGTGAAGCATAGGCGTTTCCATGCATCCATCCATGTATTTTGGTGCAAACCCAGATTTACAAAGACTTGTAAACCTGGGATTGCGCCAAAATGGTGCACTTACCCGAGAGAGACCCTAACGAGGAAAAATGTCTTTATTTATATTCATTGATAACTTCTGTAGCACACATATGTTTGTAAGGATTGTTTTGTGCAGGAAAGTGTCCCTTCCTGCACAAAAAACATCCTTCCTGTAACAGAGACACCCTTGCACTTTGGTGTGAGTCTGCCTGTGTTTGTTCAAGAGGCAGCACCCAGTGTGCCAGCACAAGGAGAGTGCAGAAATGCTCCATATCTGTGTAAATATGGAGCATTTCTCCCCTCTACCTTTTACGCAACGCAGCACAACAACTTGCCTTGCTGCATTGCATGAAAGAATGGTAAATATGCCGCCCAGTAACCATATAGCTTCCCAGTGACATTGCTGTAGAACATCCAGGAAAAAAATACATTTCTCACCCAAAGCACTGCGTTAATAGAAGCAGCATCATAAGTGATAGCTTGCATTGACTTTCCGTGAGTGTTTGAGCTCATGCATCCACGCCTCATCTATTCTTGTGTGCAAATTCCCTCTTCTCAGACCAAACGTCTACCTCATTGCCTGAGCTTCCTCCTCCATCTGTGTTCCACATTATATTGGTTTCATTGCATGAGGATTCCCTTTCCTGTTCAGTGCACATCTAATTCCTATTTAATCACCTCCCTTTCACTCTTCTGCTGTATGATCTAGTTCCTTCCTTTTCAATTATCTGCCATTCCCTTCCATGTGTTCCCTACCTTCCAGTCAGCATAGTTTCTTTCCTTCCAATAGGGTGCTCCAGTTCCTTCCATTCCAGTGTGTACCAGTTCCTTCCCCTCTTCTCTGTGTCACTTCCTTCTCTTCCACTAATATGCTGCATTCCTTTCTTTACAGCATAATCTACCAGTTCCCTCTCCTTCTGCCAGCATGCGCCACCTCCTTCCCTTCCACCACTGTGTACCAGTTCATATCCTTTCATGCTCCAGTTCCTTCAGTCCCAGCAGCATACACTGGTTTCACCCCCTTCCCTGTCTGGACCCACTCCATCTCTCTCCTCTATGTGGATTATTTCTCTCTGTCCTTCCCAGTATACACCAGGAGCTTTGTTTCTTTTCATTTGGGTATTTATATGTCACAACAAATCAGACCAGCCACGAGATGCCTGACCAAGATGGATGGTGGCAGATGAGTAGAGGGAAAAAGGTATGACAGATAGAAGAAGCACATTTAATAGAATGCTTTTGTGATAAATCAGCTCTTCGAGTGCCTGCGTGAAATCAATTTCGAGCCCAAATACGATGCTTCTGACTTTCAGTCTCTACTTGTCTGTGAGGAAGGACTCGAAATTTGTCCCAGTAAGTTTATGTTTGTCTAGTGAAAAAGGTCTAGTGGAGTTTTGAGGTGTTTTGGGCAGGTTATTGCGGAGGGTTTTTTCGGTGAGTAGTAAATCTTCGAACTGGCGTCTTTCTTTAGCAGATGGCCAATAAAATGTTTGGCAAATTAAATGAATATGGTTCTCATAAGCCGAATTGTTGATTAACTGAACAGCTGAGCTTGGGAGCATTAGTAACTTTATTAGAAAACAGAGGCGCAGATTGATCCCCGTAAGGCCCTGGAGTCATCCAGTGAGGTGAGATGAAGCTTCAAATTTCCGATCAAGCTCTGGGTGCACTTGCCAGAGAAAATTACTGAGGCAGGATATGCTGTCAGTGAAAGGGATCATTCAAAAGTCACTGCAAGGATCCCACCATTTAATTACCTTATTTTATATTATTTTGGTTTATTAAAGTGCAGATTCAATTTACCCCTTTTTAGGGCCATCATCCGTACCAAACACACATACAACATTCACATTTAAGCTCGAAAGAGAAAGGTTTTGAGATGTTTTCTGTGTGTGTAACAACCATACACATCACACAAATAGATATTACAACGTGAGCCAGGAAAGCTCTGCCAAACATACTCTTTTTCTTGTGTTTAAGTGGGTAGAGAGGAGAGTAGAGTCAGAACATAGGATTCGGGGTTCAAATAGAAACTTAAGGCCCGATTTATATATTGGCGCGAAGGTAACTCCGTCACAACGGTGATGGAAAGCCCACAAACATTTTGATGCACTTACCAGACTTGTGGCCAAACATTTCCGACAGCCCTGCTTAAATGAGGGCCAACAGAGGCTGACCTTTTATTCCACCCACCTAATTAAGATGGGCGGAATGACAGGAAGTTTTCACTGCCCGTCACCACCGGGAAACTCTGGTGGTAGGTGGCATGGACAACTGGAAACCGCTCCCCTTGCCATGGGAGTAGACTCCCATGGTGAAGAGTGCATTGCATTTTTTATTTTAAAAAGAAAATCCCATGGCACAATATTTAGCAATGGTCTACTTGAGCATACATGACCACTCCTGGCAGTGTGACATATAGGGCATATGTGAAATGGAATGCCTCTTAAGTAAATAACTTATTTGGTAGGCTGGCATATTATCGGCAGCACTCTTAAAACCTCAGTAGCTCTGTCGTGTAATTGCAGAACCTGGAAATTTAAGCAAGTTATATTTTGGATGTTTCCAGCGAGAACCTTGAGAACCATTGCACGGCTATCTCTTTGTTCATGGTACTCAAAGGGTGTGGAATTACTGAACTGTAACTAGACTGAGAACTGCTGTTTGGGAGGCTAATGTTCAAATGGTCCAAGAGATGCCTGAGTTATAAATGCTAATCTGAAAGCAAGAAGTTCACTGCTAAAACATTCCATTCAGTATATTCATTTAATCTGTTTTTCACTTTTATCTAAGTTTTAGATCTCTCTCTTTTCCTTATAGGCCAGCATTCTATCCATGTTTGCATTCCTTTTATTGAAATGAATGCTTTAAGTTCCAGTTCAAGGTGTGTGTGAATTCCAGTTAATAATAATGCTGAACAAGTATGGTCCAGATACCCACTCTCATAGATTCCAGCTGATTCTGAATGTTCCTTCTCTTTGCTGCCCTTGAGGTATACAGTTTGACAATGGTGCCTCGTAAACACTTTTCACTTAAGATTGAATTGAGGACAAGAGTGGCCACCTCCTTTCAGGTCATTACAGACACTGTTTCCAAGTACTGAACTTTCAAGTGATCATCAGAACCATTTGGGGTATTTTAGTCATGTCTAGCTTCTATTGAACTAATTAGGCTAACACACCTGAAAACAATGGTTTGTAGGTGAAAGGTGAGTGGAGATAGTCCTGAGCGAGGCGGTCACCCTGCAGATGGTATTTGGCTTAGACATTGAAGTTAAATGTTTTCTTTGTTTTCAGGGCTTTGAAGTTTCTCATTCCTGCTACATCTAAACATGCAGTGAAGAAAAGTGGGATAAGCCCCATTCATTCAGCCGCAGATGGACAGAACGTGCAGTGCTTGGAACTCCTTATTGAAAATGGATTCGACGTCAATGACCTTTTGGCCGAGCACATGTCAGAAAACTATGATGACGAGAGGAAAAGCGCACTCTTTTTTGCTGTGTCCAACAATGACATTTTGTGTACCGAGGTTTTGCTCAAGGCTGGTGCCGACCCAAACCAAGATCCATTGAATTGCCTTCTTGTGGCCGTAAGGTCTGGAAGCCACGAAATTGTCAGGTTACTTCTATCTCACCGAGCAAATGTCAACTGCTACTTCATGCGTGTAAATGATACCCATTTTCCAAGTGCCATCCAGTATGCCTTAAATGACGAGGTTATGCTGAGGTTGCTGCTGAATAATGGATACCAGGCTGAGCTCTGTTTTGACTGCATGCATGGTGATATTTTTGGAAATTCATTCTCATGGTCAAACCTGGAAGAGGATATACTTCCTGGATGGACATCATGTGTTATAAAAGACAATCCGGTGAGTTCTTTCCAACATCGTCCTTTCTTTTTCTAAATGGTTAACACTGACACTCTGCAGTGAGTAGTGCCAGAGTTAGACTTCATGGGACGAGTAAGAACTAACAGACTGGTATACTTTCCCTGGAAAAGATTGCACCTTCAGTGAATAAAATGGCAGATGTTTCCACTGCATAACTATGTGTACTGCAAATGTATAACTTGCAAAGTAAGAAGCATTTATGTTTACAATTACAGTTTCTTAACACAAAGTTAATTTCCTGTTATTCCTGCTAATCTTTCTGCTGTGCTCCAGTGAATGTGTCCTTGTTTGTTTGATACCAGTCCTGTGTACCACAATTTATAGCTGTGAGAAAACAGGGCTGATTGCAGAGGCCCCCTAACGTTTTGCCCCATTTTCCACTTTTTGCTGGTGTTTTCCTGACTCTGATGGTGCCCTGGGTACTGCTAACCAGTCCCAGAGCCTGTGCTCTGTGTAAAATCCATATGCAAATTAGGCTAATTACAATTGGCTAAGTCAACCTACCTATAAGTCCCTAGTATATGGTAGGGCATGTAGGTTTAGGGACCACAGCATAGGTAGTGCACCCATGGGTGCACTGCTGAGGTGCCCAGTGTCATTTTAAAGGCAGGCCTGCCTTGCTGGCTTCTTTTAAATTAAAGTTATATGCAAATTTGACTTTGAAATTAAAAGTAGTTCCAAAGTCTTAAACTACCTTATTTTTTACATATGTCACCCCTAAAGTGTACCCTATGTGCCCCTAGGGCTGGGTGCCACATAACAATAAGCAGGGACCTTATAAAAGTAGTTTTATAAGCCCTGGTGAGGTAAAAACAGCCAAATTCGTTTTTCCCTCATTGTAGTGAATGGCCTTCATAGGCTAGAATAGGGAGACTTTATTTTAATTTTAAAAGTCCCCTTAAATGACAGATACCAAGAGTTTGGTATCAAATTAATTGTTATAATAAATCCCACAACTTCCAGTTGTTGGATTTCATATAACTTGTTCAGGTAAAGAGTTTTAAACTTTACCTGAAAAGTTGCCAATTTCAGCCCTGCGTTGTTTTTGCTGGTGTGCTCTAATTGGCCAGCCTCTGGCAGCCTGGCCAGGCTGCCTTGATGAGGTGTTAAGTGGCCTGGCTTCACGCAAAGAGATGTGCCTGTGGGAGGGAATCTCCCCTCAGCAGATGGTGAGGCGGAAGGGCTGCCAAACTGGTCTTTAAAGGCAGAGAAGGACATTTGGAGCAACACAGCAACACCCCCACATCCTGCAACCCCTGACAACTAGGTGGCCCCTTGATTAGATTAGGAGAGGGGTGTGTTTATGATTTTTAGCTACACCAGTGGGTGGGCTCAGCTAGATGTAACCTCCAAAAATCATTTTCAGCCATGATGGATTTTTGAAGAATGTTGCCTCCTGGGATTGATTTTTGCCACACTTCCCAGGAAGTGGTCATCAGCGGGGGAAGGACCCTGCACCTGATTGGAGAATCAGGACCCCCCTGTTTTTCACCCAGGAGCAAGGATAAAAATTGCAGACCTGCACCCACACCTCAGTTCACTACCACATCCCTACCAGGAAGAACTACAGAAGAAGAAGGACTGCCCTGCTGGACCCCTGGCCTGCACCTGGAACCTGCACTCAGAAGGACTGCACCAGCTGCACACTTGGGCTTCACCACAAGAAGGACTTTGCCTGGCTTCAACAGGTTCAAGGAGGGACTCCCTGTTTGCTACAGGTGAAAAATTGCTAACCAGAGTCCCCTGCACCAACTCCTGAAGAAATCAACCAGCTGACCACTGCCCAGTGGCCAAAAAGGAGTTTGCACCAGGTGCATTCTGGGAGTTGTAGTCGATCATCTCAGAGCTTCTGTAGCCTTGGGGTGAGCTGTGGACCCCAAAAGAACCTTAAAAGAACATCTGAGAGAAGATCCAGAAGTTTGGAGAAGTTTGGAGAACTTTTGAAAAAAAGCTCCATAGAGGGACGGACCCGCCGCAGCAACTCTAGCCGGCTTGCCTAAACCGCGACCCGGCCTGATTTGCGGGTTCGTCCCGGTTAAGAAAATCTCCAAAAAAGTGACCTAGGGCCAGATGTAGCAAAGGTTTTTACCCATTCTGTGTCTATGGGAAAAAGTGTTCGTACATATGGCCCTAAGTCCGAACATACAAAGTTGACTGGGACCTCCCAGCCAGCGTATCCGAGGAGGGCTCCAAGGACGTCAGATCAGGATCCAGGTTTACCCCGTCAAAGGATTTTTACCCCAAAAAAACGACTAAGTCCGAAGGTAAAAATCTCCACCGAGGATTCCTGCGATGCATATCTGGAGAAGGGTTCCAGGAGGTCGGATTAGACTGGCAGGTTCGTCCCGCTGAAGAAAATCTTCAGAAAAACGGCTAAGTGTGAAGGTAAACTATTGACCAAGGCCTCCCGTGGCCTGTAGCTGAGCTGGGCTCCATCGTGGTCAGCCTTAAACTTTGACTTTGCCCCGGTCGAGGTGCAACCAGATGACCCGATTGGCGCTTTTTGTTTCTAGGTGCTAAAAAAACAATAATTCTTTAAAAATTCATATCTCCGGTTCCCCTTATCCGATTATATTCATTTTTGTGTCATTTTAAAGATAAAAATATAATCTATTTTTATGAATTGTTTTGGGGATTTTTAAACTGTTTCCTGTGTTTGATTTAATTACTGTTTTGTGATATTTGAATGCTTTACACTCTGGGCCTGATTCTGACCCCGGCGGTTCCTTACCGCCGGGGCCAGGGTCGGCGGGAGCACCGGCAACAGGCTGGCGGTGCCCCGCAGGGCATTCTGACCGCGGCGGTTTTGCAGCGGTCAGAAGTGGAAAACCGGGGGCCTCCCGCCGGTTTTCCACTGCCCATTAGAATCCTCCATGGCGGCGCAGCTCGCTGCGCCGCCATGGGGATTCTGACAACCCATGCCGCCATCCTGTTCCTGCCGGTTCTCCCGCCAGGAACAGGATGGCGGTATGGGTTGTCGTGGGGCCCCTGGGGGCCCCTGCAGTGCCCATGGCATGGGCACTGCAGGGGCCCCCGTAAGAGGGCCCCACAAAGAATTTCACTGTCTGCATTGCAGACAGTGAAATTCGCGACGGGTGCCACTGCACCCGTCGCACCTTCCCACTCCGCCGGCTCAATTCTGAGCCGGCGTCCTCGTGGGAAGGGAGTTTTACACTGGGCTGGCGGGCGGCCTTTTGGCAGTCGCCCGCCAGCCCAGTGTAAAACTAAGAATAGCCGCAGCGGTCTTCCGACCGCGGTGCGGTATTCTGGAGGGAGGAAGTCTGGCGGGCGGCCTCCGCCGCCCGCCAGACTTAGAATGAGGCCCTCTGTCTCCTAAGTTAAGCCTTGTCGCTCATTGCCAAGCTACCAAGGGTTGAGCTGGGTTTAATTTACTGAGACCTTATTGGGCCTAAGTCGAGGTTAGTGGCCTATTGCTAAGTGTAGGTACCTACCTGCCCTTACCAATAGCCCATTTTCCAACAATAGCAAATGCAGGTTAAGGGGTCTAGATGCTCTTCAGAGTGGGAAGACCGGGCACCAGCTACTTACTTGCTACTGTCTTGTGGCTGTCCCATGTGAAGGAACTGGCAACGCTGTAGAATCTGCGTAGTTGCCTTCAGTAAGAAATGGAAATGTTTTATGTTGCAATCAATGATTGATGCTTGTAGGCTAAAAAAGAAGTAGGTTTATTAGCTTAGTTGTAGGTTACAAATAAAGCCCTACCAGGAGCAGCATCCTGCCACTCTGCCCTTCTCACTCAAACTGTCCACTCCTCCAAGCACAAACACTCTCAACATTCCAACCATACAGTGACCTCACTCACTGGCTGAGCAGCAGGGAACATTAAGGTAGTGGGGACAGTGCGTAAGATAGCAAGAGGCCACAACATATATCCCCCCTTATGAAAACAATGAAATATTCAACAGAAGAGAAAAAGGCAAAACACCCCCATCAACTGTCATTCAAAATTATGAGTACCCCATCAAAATAAACACAACAGATTAACAAACGCTGTCTGCATAACTTCATTACTCCAATGAGATGTAAGATGCTAAAACACAATTAATCAATACATTCCACAAATTCACAATACTAGTGTGCAAATAACTCAAAACTTCTCTGCTCACCCAACAGAGAACACTAACTACTTGTTCCCCTCCAGATCACGCACACTATAACAAGACCAGCCTTTTACCTTTCACAACTCAACACGACTAGAGTTTCTTCTACCTCTACTGCATTGGGATGTAACCACGTACCCCCATCACCATACACCTAAACAGAACCAGGGTCTTACCTACCCTCCACTGAATTGGGGTGTAAACACTTACCCCCATCACCATTCACTTAAACGGAACCAGGGTTTCCCCTACCCTCTACTGCATTGGGGTGCAACCACTTCCTCCCATTACCCTATGCTCAAACAGGTCCAGGGTTTCACCTACCCTCCACTGCTTTGGGATGTAACTACTAATCCCCTTAACATTGGGCCTAAAACACTGCCCCACATCCTTAACCCAGAAGGAAGGATTGACACATATTACTGGGGTGTACCCCCCTTAACATTGGGCTTAACACACTGCCCCCACATCCTTAACCCCGTTGGAAGGATGGTCGAAAACACGATCCCAAATACAGACCAAGATCCTAATATCACAACATTAAAATGTCACCCTGCACGTGACTCTAGCATCCAACCACAAATTATACATCTCTAAAGTCAAGCATGGCTTTAAAACTTCAGCCCAATATACGCATGCAAAATATGGTAAGCAAAATCTCATGTTAAAATTGCATTAGGGCACACCTCCCATGCATAATATACATGCTATCGCTCAACAACTTTAAAACACGTAAGTAACGGCATAACATTTCTCAATTCAATACAGCATTAAAAATTAATTTCAGCAGTGGCAAGCATTGCCAGCATAAACATAACATTGCTCAATTCAACCCAACACATCTTTAAAATCCAGTATAGCAGCATTGAAAAATACACTCAAGAAATGTATGCTATTGAGTAAAATGCACATGACAATATATCTAAAGTTAAATTATTCTACGGAATAGTCAAATACTCCACGCAGGTGAACGATTTCTCACCCGAATGCATTGCCTCTGTACATTTTATTCCATTTAAATGCACGCACAGTTCTATATCCTCATCCGAAAAATTGGCACACATGCACTCCACTGCACACAAGCTGTTCCCATGTGCCAGGTCGGCGCTGTAGTCTTCCTCTCAGAAAACTTCCTGGAAACAGATCAGGTACCCAGTCACCTCTATTGCAGAATAGGGGGCAGGAAAACTCAGCAACCCAGTCAACAGGAAGACTGTAACTGTTACTCACAATGTGAACCCTTAAGCACAGCATTTCAAGTGACTGCTGCACAGGTTCACTGATTACTCTTCAGATGGTGTTTAAATGCAGACATGAGTTGTTCCTCCAACTGACTTTCCACTAGGTTGCCAAATGTTCAGTGCTATACATGTTTACCTCTCTACATGCACGCAGTTCAGCAGACCATTTCCTCAATATACCTAGTCCATACAAGCAGGTAAAACAGGATTGGCTCCCTGCACAGCTGAGCAGACCACATTCCCAATCTGCAGGCTATAAACCAGCTTGCCTTGCAGTTCAACAGGTCACATGCTGTCTAACTTCTGTTGAGTACAGGCTGTCTGGTAGAAAAGGCACTGGTGGGGCTTCCAGGGTGTTCTTCTTCACTTCAATCTTCAGTTTCTTTTGTTTTATATTTTTGTCTTAGATTTTCAATCTCTCTACTCTTGGTTTTCCTCTGTAATCTGGTTCCTCCTTAGTTTTTCTGTAGGTTCAGTTTCTTTCTTTCACGTGCTAATTCTTCCTTAAATCGTCACTAGTGTTGCAGTCAATGATTGATGCTCGTAGGTTAGAAAAGAAGTAGCTTTATTAGCTCAGTTGTAGGTTACAGATAAAGCCCCTCCAGGAGCAGCATCCTGCCGCTCAGCCCTTCTCACTCCAACTTTCCACTCATCCAAGCACAAACTGTTAACTTTCCAAGCATACAATAACTTCACTCAGAGGCTGAGCAGCAGGGAACATTAAGGCAGTGGGGAGAATGCATAAGATAGCAAGGGGCCACAACATTTTACTGTTGAAGAAACCATATTTTGCTTCATTGAATTTTCTTCAAAATATACCTCACGGCTATTGGAAGCGATTGCACATTCCACATGTTCGCGCTTTCTACCCTCGCCTTCTCTTTATACTTGCCACACATGCAGATCTCTTACCAACTACCAGTGTTAAAGCTGAAGGATGTGTGTCTCTGTACCCAGGCACGTGGCAGCCAGGAATGCATAGATGATGTAACATCTGTCACTAACTTTGAGGGAAACTTTGACTACTCCCTCGCCTAGTATTTAGACATTCTTTAGGCCTTCAGTGCAGGAAACTGCGGGGTTGGATAGGCATAAGTAAAGCCACTCTTTTGGTGTTTTTTGGGGCAACTTCACACTGGGTAGATCGGCCACCCCAGGGCCATACAGTGGTCCATGCTCTTGACCCATTTAGTGTGGATGGAGCCGACTCTGCCTTCCATTCCTGTACAATATCCCTTTTTGCTGTCACCAGTCCCAGCCATAATAGAGCCTTATGGTATCTATTTCCCTCAATGACCTCTATTATATACAGCATGATCAATTTGGGATACCTAGGGATAGTCTATCCCAATATCTCCCCCATGGTGTCCAAAATGTGGTCCCACTAAGCTGTAAGGGCAGGACATTGCCAGGAATTGTGTATCAGGTCTCCCTTTGGGTGGTCACAATGGAAGCAGCGGCCGGAGGGGATCAGTCCCATTCTACAGAGTCGTACATATTTTCTATGTAACAATTTGAACTGTATCAGTCTGAAATGAGAGGGGAAGGCCAGTGCTTCTATCCGGTCCTTATCATCTAGGGGGCCTAAGTGAGTTTCCCACGCCCCTCGCACACCGGTCATGCTTTCAGGCACGTTTCGTATAAGCATGCAGTATATGAAAGGTAGTTTATTTTCTTTAATATTAGTCAGGAGCAACTTGGCCTTTAGAGGGAGTATTCTGGGATGCCCCCCCACCCATGTGGGAGGTAAGGTTGAAGTGTGTGCCTAAGCTGAAGGTACCAGAAAAATTTAGATTGGTGGAGGTCATATTCCATTTGTAAGTCTTTAAAGGATTTCAACAGCCCCTCTTGTAGGACATCCCCCGTGTCGAAATTCCAATGCAGTCCCAGGCGGAAAACCCACAAAGGCTGCCACCTGTGGGAACTGGGTCCCCCACCACAATGGGGACTCCATTGTAAGTTTGGCAGCCCACCCCATAGATCTATGTCAATGCCTTCAGCACAGCCTGAGTGGTGGAAGGTAGAGGGTGGGGAGTACGCCTCCATACAGTGTGAGGTAATTTAGCGTGACCAATTACCCACCTCCCCAAGGCATAGGCTGGATCATCAAATCCACAAGAATATCAATCATTCAGGACGAGGAGGTGGGCCACCCAGATGTAAAGAAGCATTTTGGGGTGGCCACCACCCCCACCGCCCCAACCCCCCCTCCACCACTGAATGCAGGTCTACAACGTTTCCCCAGGGACACCCACAGGGTCCCCCTCCCCAAAGTAAGGCCCCAGGATCAAGGAGTATAGATTAAATTTGTAAGCATTGGCCCTAGCCATTGTAATAAACACTCCCGGATATTTCAATCCGTTCTAGAGTATCTTCAACCTGGAAGCCCAGGACATAGACTGATGGCAGGAGGCTATTTGTTAGATAGCCGATTTGTACTCATTCATACGAAGACCAGAGTAGGTCTCAAAGGTCTGCATCATTTGGAGGGCACGGGCCACGATTCCTCTGGACTGGCCAAAAACAAAAGGACATCATCCACACAGAAGGATATCTTATTGCTCATCCCCTCAGACAACTGAAATCCCTGGAACAAAGCGCCCACCCGCACCCAGGCTGCCAACGGTTCAATGGCAAGCTCGAATAGGCTAGGGGAAAGAGGACAACCCTGGGGAATCCCCCTCCGGGTACTAAACCAGGTGGAGACAGTCCCCACAACCCACACCTGCGGAACCGGGTTGGTGTACAGCAGGTGGCTATAGCTAATGAGTGTGGGCCAAACCCAGAGCGGCGGAGCGGGGCAAACTGTCTGGGTTGAATGCTTTTTGGAAGTCAACCATAAGGAGTGCTCCTGTCTCAGATTTCTGTCTCAGAGTTCCTGGCTCAGATTTAGAGCATTGCAGTCCCTCCATATGTAAGGCATGGTAGCTCGATGGGGCATAAGTTCAAATTGGTTGGGGTGAATTAACTGTGGAACCACCCCAGCCAGCCAAGTAGCCAGCATCTTAGCCCAAATCTTTACTTCAGTAATCAGCAGAGATATCACCCTATACTCTTCGCTTTGGGAGGCTGGGTTTCAAGTCTTGTGCCTCATTGAACATGCTTAGCAACAAGGGACCTTAGAATGCCTGAGCAGGTGCCAGAATTCAGCTCGAAATCCTTTGGCTCCGGGCACTTTACCCGCATGGAGCTGACCCAATGCCGTCCTCATCGCCTTGCTAGTAACCTTCGCCAAAGAATCTCTTGCTTCAGATGTCAAGTGGGGTAGCAGCACATCTGCCACAAACTGTTTAAGGTCCTCAGAAATGGGGTGCGGTTCCGCCCCTTATAGGTTGCCATAATAAGTTGCAAACTCAGCCACTATACCTGCACTACCAATAATGCGCATGCCACCGCCACCTTCCAGAAACGCCACTGGGGTCCCAGATTGCCAGGGGCGCAGAGCCAGTGCAGAGTTTTGCTTGCTTTATCGCCCCATTGGTATATGCAGCTAAGAGTGGCCAACCACGCTGCTCTAGCTTCCTGCGTAAGCTCCTGCTTTAGGACTAGTTGGGTGTGCTGGGAGTCCCGGAGGAACTTCTCCTGCATCATGTCAATATATTGCCTCTCCAAGGAGAGCACTTGTGTTTCAAGGTCATCCACTCGTCAGTGAATTTGAGTCCACTGGCTCTTGCAGAAACTTATTATGTCTCAGAGAAGTGTGGCCTTCTGGGCCTCCCACAAGATCCCAGGGGATTCCTCCGAGCCGAGGTTCTCCTTGGAGAAAATCTGACACATCTGCACACATGCGTCCCTGAATTCCTCCCCCGCCACCTGTTCAATCTCAATCCCATCGCCGCCCAGGGAGTGCCTAATCCACCTCCATCAATAAGGGAGAGTGATCAGAAAGACCTGTCACCATCAAGCGTATATTTCAAGTGTGGTGGGCTCCAGAATAAAAGGTATATCCCCTCTCCGATGGATGGTCCAGACGTCAACCGCCATCATATTATGTAAAAACCCAGACTGCAGCTTGGGGACTCCTCCAGCAGTGGAGGGCACGCTGGAGCGATCGAATCCAGGGTCACAGACTATGCTAAGGGCCCCCCAGGAATCACAGCCCCTTGGGTATCTCTTGAAGAAGAGTGCCTAGTATGTTTAAAAAGGTAGCGGTCAAAGGGGGAGGGACATAAACACAGAGAATGGATATTGAGGAACCCCCCCTCAATGTGTCAGATATTGCTACATATCTACCCATGCTGTCATGCCACGTCTGCATCACCGTCAGGAGAACCTGCCTTTGTACCAAGACGGCCACCTCCGATGAAGCCTGAATGATAAACCTGGAAGTAAACCCCCCGGGCAGTTGTTACCCTTAGGTGTGTCTCTTGGAGCAAAAGGATATCTGCGCCATTATAATGAGCCTACCCAAGCTCTGCACCTGGCTTGTAAATTTTATCTAGCAGTCCGTTTACATTCCAGGAAAGGAATGACAGTGCCTTTGGTGGCCTCATATCACTTCTCTCCCCCATGAGGTCCAATCTGGAGTAAAAAGAAGTGCATGGTCAATGTCTGAAATGGTAATAGGACAACAGGTTGGGCAATCCCAGTGATGCATAAAACAAATTGTGGGATCGAATTCACAAACTCACCTACCCCTAACCTTCCTTCCTGGAACCCTCCCATACTTCGCAAACTAGAGGTACCTCTCGGGATGAAGCTAAATGGGCTATACAAGATATCCCTTTTCCCCTTAAGAGCTAACCCCACCAGATCTTAATAACCTAACCCCTCAATTTAATATAGAATAAGAACTTCCTAAGAATAGGAAGCAATAGGATAGACAGGGGGTGGTGTTGATAAGACAAGCAGCTATTGTAATCACTCTCACCATGTCAACACATATATCAGTGCTGTGGCAGTTAGTCCAGTGTTTCAAAATGTTTGGTGGAGGGCTTGGTGTATGTGTAATGGACGAACCAGATAAGAGTGCACCCTCTGTGGCCATGGAGGCATGATGTCTCTCGAGGGTTCTCTAAGGCCCCAGGGACCTGGCCCTACTGGCACTGCATCTCAGACATTTTTAGCAGCCTTGCACCATCCACCTGAGGAACACCCCAGCCCCCTCCCTCTTCTCTCTCACTCCATCCCGCTCCAGCCCCTCCCTAAGAGCGGGAAGGTCCCCTGTCATGGAGATTGGGGCGCTCCTCAATCCAATCCCAAATGGCTTCAGGAGTGTCAAAAAAACAGCGTCTTAATCCGAAAGAGGAGCTTCAGGCAGGCCGGAAAGAGCAGCATGTACTTTATAGCCATGGCCTAAGTTTCTGCTTAGCTCTTGGAATGAGCACTGTTGTTGTTGGAACTTTTGGGTATAGTCAGGAACAATCATCACGGGAGAGGGGTGGCACAACAGGGAGCCCACTAGTCATGCCGCCTGGATGATCGTGTTGCGGTCTGCAAAGTTGAGAACCTGGGCAATGAAGGGCCAAGGTGGAGCCCCCACTAGTGGCTTAGCCGTCAAGGTGTGGTGGGCGAGGTCCCTTCTGCACCTTCAGGGATGCCCACAATGCAGGGGTTATTGCGTCTAGATCTGCCCTCTGCATCCTCCAGACGGGCCTCCATGTGGTTGACTTGGCGCTGCAGGGTAACGAGGCGGGTCTTATGTGACTTAACAGTATCTTCAGTTTCGGAGACCCTGCTTTCAACCTCCGTGACTCAGTGCACCTTGTTCCATAAGTCTTGGTGAATCAAGGCAAGGTCGACTTTGAGTTCACCCATCTTGCCTTCTAGGGTGTCATGGAGTTCTTTAATCGCCTGCTGAATGGCAGAGTTTTGAGGATTCTTGCCCTGCTGGGTCTCTCCACCCCGCTGCGCCAGCTTCTTCTACCGGTAGGGCATTGTTAGAAATGGGGTTTTTGGTTGGCAGTCAGGTTACCCCCTGTCCAAGCAAAAGCCCTCACTCTAGTCAGGGTAAGTCACACACAATCCAAGATTATCCTGTGCCCACCCTCTGGTAGCTTGGCACGAGCAGTCAGGCTTAACTTAGAAGGCAATGTGTAAAGTATTTGTGCAATAAATCATACAATACCACCATATAGCACCACAAAAATACACCACACAGTGTTTAGAAAAATATATAATATTTATCAGGATAATTGTAGGTCAAAAAGAATAAGGTTGCAATGGAAAATTGTAGAAATATCACGAAAAAGTGACATATAGGCCCTCATTCTGACCTTGGCGGGCGGCGGAGGCCGACCGCCAAAGTCCCGCCGTCAAGTTACCGTTCCGCGGTCGAAAGACCGCGGCGGTAATTCTGACTTTCCCGCTGGGCTGGCTGGCGGTCTCCTTCAGACCGCCAGCCAGCCCAGCGGGAAAGAGGCTTCCACGATGAAGCCGGCTCGGAATCGAGCCGGCGGAGTGGAAGCTGTGCGACGGGTGCAGTTGCACCCGTCGCGTATTTCACTGTCTGCGCAGCAGACAGTGAAATACTTGTAGGGGCCCTCTTACGGGGGCCCCTGCAATGCCCATGCCAGTGGCATGGGCACTGCAGGGGCCCCCAGGGGCCCCGCGACCCCCCCTACCGCCATCCGGATCTCGGCGGTCCGACCGCCGGGATCTGGATGGCGGTAGGGGGGGTCGGAATCCCCGCGGCGGTGCAGCAAGCTGCGCCGCCGCGGAGGATTCAATGGGGCCGCGGTACACTGGCGGGACCCCGCCAGTGGTGCCGGTCCGACCGCGGCTTTACCGCCGCGGTCGGAATCCCCATTGGAGCACCGCCGGCTTGTCGGCGGTGCTCCCGCGGTCCTCCGCCCTGGCGGTCAAAGACCGCCAGGGTCAGAATGAGGGCCAAAGTGTCTTAAGTCTTTAGAATATAAACAAAGTCTCTTTCAAGCACAAGTACCTGGTTGGGAGTGGAAAAATCTCCTCAGAGGGCCACAAGAGAAGAGGTGCGTGGAAAAAGGGTGTGTGCGTCGATTTCTCCCCAGCACACACAGACTTGCGTCGTTATTTTCCACGCGGGGAAGTCGGCGTCGTTTTCCGGCGCGCGGACAGTCTCTTTCTGTGGATCGCGGGGATTACCAGATGTCCCGGGTCTGTGTGTGGATTTTCCTGCTTGTTCTCCGGCTGCGCGTCGGTCTGCGGGGCTGTGCGTCGAAATTACGATCTCACGGCAGGCGTTGCGTCGATTTCTCCTCTAGACTTCGATCTGCGGTGCTGTGCCTTGAAATTACGATCTCACAGCAGGCGTTGCGTCGATTTCTCCTCTAGAGGTCGGGCGGCGTTGTCCTTGCGAGGCCGTGTGTCGGATCTTCGATCGTCCCAAGAGCGTTGCGTCGATCAGCGTCGGAGTGCAGTGTTTTTCTCGCCGCGAAACAAGCTGTGCGTCTAAATTTTCGCCGCACGGAGCGTCCAAGTAAAAGAGGGAAGTCTTTTTGGTCCTGAGACTTCAAGGAACAGGAGGCAAGCTCTATCCAAGCCCTTGGAGAGCACTTCCACAGCCAGACAAGAGTTCAGCAAGGCAGCAGGGCAACAGCAAGGCAGCAGTCCTTTGTAGAAAGCAGGCAGGTGAGTCCTTTGAGCAGCCAGGCAGTTCTTCTTGGTAGGATGTAGTTTCTGGTTCAGGTTTCTTCTCCAGCAAGTGTCTGATGAGGTAGGGCAGAGGCCCTGTTTTATACCCAAATGTGCCTTTGAAGTGGGGGAGACTTCAAAGAGTGGCTAAGAAGTGCACCAGGTCCCCTTTCAGTTCAATCCTGTCTGCCAGGGTCCCAGTAGGGGGTGTGGCAGTCCTTTGTGTGAGGGCAGGCCCTCCACCCTCCCAGCCCAGGAAGACCCATTCAAAATGCAGATGTATGCAAGTGAGGCTGAGTACCCTGTGTTTGGGGTGTGTCTGAGTGAATGCACAAGGGGCTGTCAACCAAGCCCAGCCAGACGTGGATTGTAAGGCACAGAAGGATTTAAGTGCAAAGAAATGCTCACTTTCTAAAAGTGGCATTTCTAGAATAGTAATATTAAATCCGACTTCACCAGTCAGTAGGATTTTGTATTACCATTCTGGCCATACTAAATATGACCTTCCTGCTCCTTTCAGATCAGCAGCTGCCACTTCACCAGTGTATGAGGGCAGCCCCAATGTTAGCCTATGAAGGGAGCAGGCCTCACAGTAGTGTGAAAACGAATTTAGGAGTTTTACACTACCAGGACATATAACTACACAGGTACATGTCCTGCCTTTTACCTACACAGCACCCTGCCTTAGGGGTTACCTAGGGCACACCTTAAGGGTGACTTATATGTAGAAAAAGGGGAGTTCTAGGCTTGGCAAGAACTTTTAAATGCCAAGTCGAGGTGGCAGTGAAACTGCACACACAGGCCTTGCAATGGCAGGCCTGAGACAAGGAAAAGGGGCTACTTAAGTGGGTGGCACAACCAGTGCTGCTGGCCCACTAGTAGCATTTAATTTACCAGCCCTAGGCACATAAAGTGCACCTTACTAGGGACTTATAAGTAAATTAATAGTCCAATCAGGTATGATTCCAGGTTACCATGTTTTAGGGGAGAGAGCATATGCACTTTAGCCCTGGTTAGCAGGGGTAAAGTGCGCAGAGTCTATAAACCAGCAAAAACAGTGTCCAAAAAGTGGTGGGAGGCAGGCAAAAAGTTAGGGGTGACTAACCTAAGGCTGTCAGGTCTAACATGTGTCCCCCCCAGCTGAAAGTGGGGAGAGCTACCCGACCTCCTGGGAGCTCTCATCGCTAAGGCGGAAGTACCTGGAGAGACCATCAGCATTGGCGTGGTCAACCCCTGGGCGATGTTCCACCGTAAAGTCCATCCCCTGTAGGGAAATGGACCACCTCAAGAGTTTTGGATTCTCACCCCTCATCTGCATGAGCCATCTGAGGGGCCTGTGGTCTGTCTGAACCCAGAAGTGAGTCCCAAACAGGTAGGGTCTTAGCTTCTTCAGTGCCCAGACCACAGCAAAAGCTTCTCTCTCAATAGCACTCCACCTCTGTTCCCGTGGTAATAGCCTTCTGCTAATAAAGTCTACCGGTTGATCTCTGCCCTCCTCATTCAGCTGTGCTAGGACTGCCCCTATGCCATGCTCTGAAGCGTCTGTCTGCACGATAAATTCCTGGGAGTAGTCCGGGGCCATGAGCACGGGGGCTGTGCACATGGCTTCCTTCAGGGCGTCAAAGGCTTTCTGACAAGCCTCTGTCCAATTCACCAACCTAGGTTGTTTCTTGGAAGTGAGTTCTGTCAAGGGTGTTACAATGGTACCATAGCCCTTGACAAATCTGCGGTAGTATCCTGTGAGGCCTAGAAAGGCTCTCACCTCAGTCTGCGTTTGTGGTGGTTGCCAGGCCTTGATAGTTTCAATCTTGGCCTGGAGTGGCTGCACCTTGCCACCACCCACTAGGTGTCCCAAGTACACCACGGAACCCTGCCCAATCTGGCACTTACTAGCCTTGATGGTCAGGCCTGCCTGTTGCAGGGCCTGAAGCACCTCCTTGAGGTGAAGCAGGTGCTCCTCCCAGCTGGAACTGTAGACAGCTATGTCATCCAGGTAGGCTGCACAGAAGGCATCCTTGCCAGCTAGGACCCCGTTAACCAACCGTTGGAAGGTAGCGGGGGCATTTTTCAACCCAAACGGCATCACCCGGAACTGGTAATGGCCATCAGGGGTTGAAAATGCGGATCTTTCCTTAGCCCCCTCAGTCAGGGCGATCTGCCAGTACCCTGAAGTAAGATCAAACGTACTCAGGAACTTGGCAGCGCCTAGCCTGTCCACGAGCTCATCAGCTCAGGGGATGGGGTGAGCATCAGTCCGTGTGACTGAGTTGAGACCCCGGTAGTCCACACAGAACCGGAGTTCTGGCTTCGCACCTGGGGCAGTAGCCTTAGGGACCAACACCACTGGGCTGGCCCAGGGACTACTGGATTTCTCGATAACCCCTAGAGTCAATATCTTGGAGACCTCCTCCTTGATGCTGGCCTTCACCTTATCCGAAAACCTGTAAATTTTGTTCTTCACAGGGAGACTGTCACCAGTGTCAATATCATGAACACAGAGGTGGGTCAGTCCAGGAGTAAGGGAGAACAGGGGGGAGAACTGCTCCAACAGCTCATAGCAGTCTCCTTTCTGGTTTAGAGTCAGGGAGTCAGACAGAATGACCCCGCTTACTGACCCATCACCTTCTTGGGCAGAGAGGAGGTCGGGGAGAGGTTCACTCTCCTCTTCCATTCCTTCATCTGTGACCAGAAGCATGTTGATCTCCGACCTCTCAAAATGAGCTTTTAGTCGGTTCACATGGAGCACCCTTAGGGGATTCCTAGGGGTTTGGAGGTCCACTAGGTAAGTGGCCTCCCCTTTCCGCTCCTTTATTTCAAATGGGCCAGACCAGCGGTCCTGGAGAGCTCTGGGCTCTACTGGCTCCATTACCCACACTTTGTCTCCAGGTTGAAACTCTACCAGGGTGGCCTTCTGGTCATACCAGTGTTTCATTACCTCTTGACTGGCCTCAAGGTTACTTTGGGCCTCTTTCCAGAAGCGGGTCATCTGGTTGCGGAGGGCCAACATATAGCTGACCACATCCTGAGGGGGTGTCTTTGGAGCTTTCTCCAATCCCTCCTGGACAATGCTTAAGGGTCCCCTGACAGGGTACCCGTAGAGAAGCTCAAAGGGACTGAACCCTACCCCCCTCTGGGGGACCTCTCTGTAAGCAAAGAGAAGGCATGGTAAGAGGACGTCCCACTTACGCCTCATGGCCTCAGCGAGGCCACCAATCATGCCTTTCAGGGTCTTGTTGAATCTCTCCACAAGACCATTAGACTGGGGGTGATAGGGGGTGGTGAACTTGTAAGTTACACCACACGCATCCCACAGAGACTTCATGTATGCAGACATGAAGTTAGTGCCTCTGTCAGACACTATTTCCTTGGGGAATCCCACACGGGTAAATATCCCCATCAGGGTTCTGGCCACCACTGGTGCAGTTACGATCCTCAGAGGGATTGCCTCTGGGTAACGGGTGGCATGGTCCACCAAAACCAGGATGAACCTGTTGCCTAAGGCAGTTTTGGGGTCCAAGGGACCAACAATGTCGATGCCCACCCTTTCAAAGGGGGTGCCAACGACAGGAAGTGGAATCAGGGGGGTTTTAACCCTTTTTCCTGCTTTACCATTGGCCTGGCAGGTAGGACACGATCTGCAGAACTTATCTGAGTGTGTCCTCATTTTGGGCCAATAAAAGTGGGTGACAAGCCTGTTAAAGGTCTTGCCCTGCCCCAAATGTCCTGCCAGGGGAATGTCGTGAGCCAGCCCCTGTAGGAAGGTTCGGTAACATTGGGGGACCACCAGCATACGTGCTGCCCCAAAGGCCGGAACCTTAGGCTCACTGTAGAGGAGATCATTCTCCCAATATAGGTGGTGATCGCCAGAGGCGTCGCCTGCTGCCTGGTTTGAGGCTTGTTTCCTCAAACCTTCCAGAGTGGGACATTCTTTCTGCGCCTTGCAGAATTCCTCCCTGGTTGGTCCACCCTCAACTTGCCAGCCAGCAAGCTCAGGTAAGTCACCTAGGGCGGCAATGTCTTCCCCAGTTGGCTCGGGAGCCTCCTCCTCAGGAGCCCCGTCAGCCACTGTGGGAACTTCTGGGGCCGGTTTCCCGCGCCCCTGGTCCCTCCTCCTGGCAGCTCTCTGGGCCATCGTTCCAGGCTCCAGATGCCCTTGGCTTCCCTCTCGGTCAGCCATGGACCGTGTGGTCATGCAGACCCACTCAGGTAACCCTAACATCTCCAGGTGAGACCTGAGCTCCACTTCTTTCCAAGCAGTGTGCTCAAGATCATTGCCTAACAGACAATCTACAGGCATGGCAGGACTCACAGCTACTTTCAGAGTACCAGAGACCCCCCCCACTCAAAGGGAACCAGAGCCACCGGTAGGTGACTCTCGCGATTGTCAGCGACTCTGACCTGGTGGAATGTATTAGGTACTATCTGCTCTGTTGACACCAGCTGACTCTTGATAGTAGTCATACTGGCTCCTGTGTCACGCAGAGCCTCCACCTTCTGCCCATCAATGGTGACCCACTGCCGGTACTTGGAAGTATTTTTGGGCATGTGGGCCTGGGGCATCATTTCTCATTCTCCCAGGGACACTAGGGAAATCTCTACCTGCTCCCCAAAGCTACTTGGGTCCATCTCCCCCCCGAGCGCTACACTAGTCAACCCAGGTGCCTGTCCGGTAGTGGACGGTGCCCTCTTAGGGCACTGTGGATCGCCTTTGTAGTGACCATACTGGTAACACTCCATGCATTTGGCGCTAGATTTCCCTGACTTGTCATATGTCCCTGGCTTTTTCCCAAATTTGGAAAAGGAAGGGTTGCCACCCCCTTCCTGGGAATTCTTTTGGGGGCCTTTGGAAAGTTCCTTATCCGCAAGTTTATCTCCCCCCTCTTTCTTCTGTTGGGAACCCTGACCACCCTTTTGGGAGTCCCCCCCAGGTACCTTCTTGGACACTCTGGTGCTAACCCAGAGGTCCGCCTCCTCAGCAAGCTTCCTGGGATCAGTCAGCTTACTATCCACTAGGTGCTGGCGCAACTCTGTATAAGTAGTATTAAGCATATGCTCTCTCAGAATCAAGTCATATAAACCTTTATAATCTGCTACTTTGTTGCCCCGCACCCATCCATTCAGTGCCTTACTGGAGAAATCAAAGAAATCTACCCATGTTTGTGTGGTTTGTTTGGTGCTGTCCCTGAACCTCTGACGGTATCCCTCAGGGGTCAGCCCAAACTTGGCAAGTAAAGTGGCTTTCTGAAGTGGGTATGTGTTTTGATCAGGTTGATCCAATGTGAGAAGTGTGTCCCTCCCCAATGGCGGCACATAACCCCACATAGCTACCCCCCATTGCCCTTCAAGAACCTCATGAGCCCTTAGTGCAACTTCATAAGCAGCTAACCATTTATCTATGTCATCTCCCACCACAAAACTGGGCACCACATTTTTGGGTATACGAACCTTCTTTTCTCCAGCAGGTCCTGTCTGTATGCTGCCACCATTATTGCTGGATTCAGACTGCCTCGCCTTGATCTCCAGCTCCTTGAGACTCAGTTCATGAGCCAACAATAGTTTCTTTTCAGCCAAAGCTCTTTCAGCTTCCACTTGTTTGGCTGCTCTTTCAGCTTCCGCTTGTTTGGCTGCCCTTTCAGCTTCTGCTTGAATCTGTTTGGCTGTTCTTTCAGCTTCACTTTGTTTGGCTTCTCTCTCTGCCCTCCTCTCCTCCTGTTGAGCCTCAATTTTCAGTTTTGCCATTTGCAATTGGAACTCCCTTTCCTCTCTCCTTTCCTCTGCGGTCAGGCTTTGCATAAAGACACTGCTCCCTGGTCTGGAAGGGGGCACAATTGCAGTGGTAACACCATCCACAGATAGTGAAAATTCCTCTGAGGGGCCATGTTCTGGCTCCTCTTCCTCATCATCCTCTAAATGGGCTTCTGCCCAGGCCCTCAGCGCCACTTGAAAGTCCTCCTTTCTGGAGGCCCCTTGGGTGGGTACCCTCAATGCCCTGCAGAATCCTCTTAGTTGTTTGACCATATATGCATCCAACTGGACTAGGTCAAATTCCCTTATCTGAGACCCAGTCAGAGACATGTTGAGTGAGGATTTAGTTTTTGAAAATTGTCAGGAAAAAAATTGGGTTTTCAAAAAGAGATAAAAACCAAGTTGACCTTCAACTGTGGGTAGGTAGTGAAATACTTAGCTACTGTATGTCACTGCACAAATACAAGTCCTATCCTCACCGCTGATCACCAATGTTAGAAATGGTTTTTTTGGTTGGCAGTCAGGTTACCCCCTGTCCAAGCAAAAGCCCTCACTCTAGTCAGGGTAAGTCACACACAATCCAAGATTATCCTGTGCCCACCCTCTGGTAGCTTGGCATGAGCAGTCAGGCTTAACTTAGAAGGCAATGTGTAAAGTATTTGTGCAATAAATCATACAATACCACCATATAGCACCAGATGTCCCGGGTCTGTGCGTGGATTTTCCTGCTTGTTCTCCGGCTGCGCGTCGGTCTGCGGGGCTGCGCGTCGAAATTACGATCTCACGGCAGGCGTCGCGTCGATTTCTCCTCTAGACTTCGATCTGCGGGGCTGCGCCTTGAAATTACGATCTAACGGCAGGCGTCGCGTCGATTTCTCCTCTAGAGGTCGGGCGGCGTTGTCCTTGCGAGGCCGTGCGTCGGATCTTCGATAGTCCCAAGAGCATCGCGTCGATCAGCGTCGGAGTGCGGCGTTTTTCTCTCCGCGAAACAAGCTGTGCGTCGAAATTTTCGGCGCACGGAGCGTCCAAGTAAAAGAGGGAAGTCTTTTTGGTCCTGAGACTTCAAGGAACAGGAGGCAAGCTCTATCCAAGCCCTTGGAGAGCACTTTCACAGCCAGACAAGAGTTCAGCAAGGCAGCAGGGCAACAGCAAGGCAGCAGTCCTTTGTAGAAAGCAGGCAGGTGAGTCCTTTGAGCAGCCAGGCAGTTCTTCTTGGCAGGATGTAGTTTCTGGTTCAGGTTTCTTCTCCAGCAAGTGTCTGATGAGGTAGGGCAGAGGCCCTGTTTTATACCCAAATGTGCCTTTGAAGTGGGGGAGACTTCAAAGAGTGGCTAAGAAGCGCACCAGGTCCCCTTTCAGTTCAATCCTGTCTGCCAGGGTCCCAGTAGGGATTACCATTCTGGCCATACTAAATATGACCTTCCTGCTCCTTTCAGATCAGCAGCTGCCACTTCACCAGTGTATGAGAGCAGCCCCAATGTTAGCCTATGAAGGGAGCAGGCCTCACAGTAGTGTGAAAACGAATTTAGGAGTTTTACACTACTAGGACATATAACTACACAGGTACATGTCCTGCCTTTTACCTACACAGCACCCTGCCTTAGGGGTTACCTAGGGCACATCTTAAGGGTGACTTATATGTAGAAAAAGGGGAGTTCTAGGCTTGGCAAGAACTTTTAAAGGCCAAGTCGAGGTGGCAGTGAAACTGCACACACAGGCCTTGCAATGGCAGGCCTGAGACAAGGAAAAGGGGCTACTTAAGTGGGTGGCACAACCAGTGCTGCTGGCCCACTAGTAGCATTTAATTTACCAGCCCTATGCACATAAAGTGCACCTTACTAGGGACTTATAAGTAAATTAATAGTCCAATCAGGTATGATTCCAGGTTACCATGTTTTAGGGGAGAGAGCATATGCACTTTAGCCCTGGTTAGCAGGGGTAAAGTGCGCAGAGTCTATAAACCAGTAAAAACAGTGTCCAAAAAGTGGAGGGAGGCAGGCAAAAAGTTAGGGGTGACTACCCTAAGGCTGTCAGGTCTAACAGGCATATTTAGTGAATTTGTCCATTTTAGTTTGAGATAACACAGCAGAAGGCTTGTCTGTCGCTATATTGCTCTTGTGACCAGTTGCTGCAAGCCCTCAGCATGGGGATACTCCAGTGAATGTAGATCTGTCTCCCTTCTCAGCTCCGACCCCTCACTCCACTTCTCAGCAGAGGGCTCCCTTTAGAGGGTGTCACAAGCCCCTCTCTGCCTGGGAGCCAGTCTGGACTCCCTCAGTCTCCCTCCCCCGCTCCCGCAGGAGGTGTGGTTTTCCTCATAATTCGGTTATATCATCAGGTGTGGGGGACTCACAGGGTCCTTCCCCTCCAGAGTGACCACCCCAGTCACTCTCCTGCGAAATTGTTGCATACTCTAATGGGGGATCTAGCAGCCGAGGACCTAACACTCATCAGCTCGTCACCAGTGACCCAAAATGACACCAACCCGGCCCACTTCATCTGCGCCTCTCACGTCGCCCATAGTGCCAAGCAGTCTTTACCTCCGGGGAACTCACATTGTGGGTCCAGCAGTAGGCATCTTCAGGGCTCCAATTCTAGCAGCAGCCTCTTGTTGCTGTGAAGCTTGAGGTGAGGGGCACACGCCGCAGGGCCTCCAATTTCAGCCCTGGGGCCTGGCTGACCCATTGCAACATGGATCAGCAGATCTTCAGGTCGCTCTGTAGCCTTTGCCGGTCTAGTGCCCTTACTGCGGCGTTTGCTGCCCCGTTCCTTCCGAGTCAATACATCTGGCCCGGCGGTGCCTCGAGCAAGTGTGCAGCGGCTCTCTTAGTAAAAGTGGTCACCCCCACAGGAGGGGCCCCTGCCAGGAACACGGTTAAGATGGCAATTCCTGGCCCCAGCGAGCTCCACAGAAGAGGCTTGTGGGCCATCACTCGTGGAAATCACCCCGGGCTGCCAGGCACATGCCTCGTCTTCTCCTTACTTGCGGCTCCAGATTCTCACCCTGGTGCCGCTCCGCAGTGGTTCCGGGAGTCAGTGGCAATAATACTCAGGTGTCGCTAACTCTGAACTCTCGACTCGGGCAACCTGCCCCAGGGGGCTGGCAGCTAAATCCAGATTTTGGCGCCACACAGCTGAGCTCGGTTGGAGCACGTCCACCATGTTCGGCTGCTTGGCCACGCCCCTTTGGTTTTTTGATCGGTAATGTATTTGCTTCAACATAGGTATAGAGATATGCAGCTGCGAATTAATAACCATAGAGAGATCAATTAGTAACAAGTCGATACATTAATAAGATACATTAATAATAGCCACCTCTTTCTATCCAGTATTACATTTGAATAAAAATGCAAAGAGGACAATCAGTAATGCTCATCCGTTACTCTTCAATGTCATATTTTAACATTATTTTTTATGGCATTATTACACATCCGTTATTTATCTGATCTTGCTAACATAGCAGAATACACATTTTTGTCCACAGCTTACCTGGTTATGTATGCTCTAAAATTCAGAAAATGTCATAGTTTAGAATTCGTATTCTCCTTTGGTAAGCTACCCTACAGTTTAAGATACTGCTTCCTATAGGCATCATTCCAATGTGACTGCTTTTTAATGGGTATTAATATACCATATATTTGTGTTCACATAAAACTTATTGTTGAGTGGGACAAGCTGCTCCTCAAACACTTAATGTAAATAAATTCTGAAGTATTGTGTTTAAGTGGTTGTAGTAACCAGTGCAACCAGTTAGGTTTATGAAGGTTGCAGAAAGGCAGTGCTCAGTGATCAAAGAGTGGCAAAGAGTAAAGTAAGAAGTGTGTTTTTATAATAGGTTTCTAGTGGCAGGCGCAGTAGACTAAGGATGAGTCAAATCAAATTACTATGCTAGTCAGTACTGTATAATCACAATAAGGTCTTGTTTCTTCACGTTCTGCTTTTGTCAGCTGGGCTTGTCGCTTAGGAAGGTTTGGAGTCCCTCTCACTGTAGTGCCATTTGAGAAAGAAAATTACAAAATAATAAATAATTAAAAGCCAATTAGGCTATATGAAAAACCAAAGCCTCTTACTGGACAAAAGTAGAAGCAGAGTAAGTAAAAGACAACATGTATTTATGTATTTATTTATATAAGAACCTATATAGTGCATTCAAGCCCAACAGGTGTATGGGCACTTTATACTGAAACAGAGACCCTTATGGTTACATCATGTGGTTTGGAAACTAAGTGGCGGACAAATTATTGAATTAGATTATTGCTAAAGAGAAGGTGGGTAATCACAATTAAATAAGTTTGGGTTGAAGTGGAAGATATTGTTGATAAGCCCCAGAGTTTCAGGAATGTCATGGACAGGTGAGTCTTGAGTTGTTTCCTGAAAGGCAGGAAAAGAGTCAGTTTCCTCAAAGATGCTCCTAAAGAGTTTTAGCCTGATGTGTGGCCCCAGAGGAAGATTGCCTGCTGGTGATGGGCATCTTGAATTTTGGAATGCTTAAGAAAATAGAGCATTGGCTTCTTAAGCCTCTTGACCTTTCTGGTGAGTAATTGTGTGAGGTATGGAAGATTCTTGTTATGCAGTACCTTGGGAACAGTGACCCGTAGTTTGAGATTAATTCTTGCTGGGGTAGGTAGCTAGTGAGGGTCTTTGAGAATAGGTGTCTTATGATGATATTTTGTAGCTCCATGTATCAGACTTGATGTTGAGTGTAAAATAACTTTGAGTTAGATCACAATTGCACTACCAAACATTAGGACCTTATTTTCAGCTTGTACTATGGGATCATCCATCTCAAAAGTGACGGGTATCACTTCCGTCATATCACAAGTGTCATAGGTTAAAATGCACTTGTACTACAGAGGATGGGATATCCACCACTTTTGTGTTGGAGTATCCAGTCTGCCAAACTGGAAATAAGATCCTTAGTCTTACTGGCTTGACAGTACAGCTATCGCCAGACAACTATGTGAGCATCACTAGAGAGTGGCTTTTGCTCTGTTCACATGTTGGGTGCCATGTTTTGATTGGGCAGAAGTTGTGTGATACCACAAAAAGGTGCTTTCTCTCCACACAGCTGTGATCATTTTGTTTGTTAATCCAGTGGCCTACTCTTGAACTTTCAGGGACACACACATGGCATTGGAATGTATTAGAGTGTCTTAGATTACTTGATAATTTATGTTGTTTTCTATGGCAGCAGCATTGATGGGGCAGTCATTACCTATATGGTTTTTTAGACGTGGCTTGACAGTGCAACTGTCACATGACCTTTTAACCTCCATATTATTCTACAATTCTTTGTTTCCACACAAATTCATATCTATTCCCATGCTATTAACTTGTAATGCTTCACATTACCATACAGCATTCTTTTAAAGCCAGACCCACTTGCATTACCAATGTTTTGTTTTATGGGTTGCCTCCAAGTAATAGGAGGGAATGTGCAAATTGTGCCCCAGTGGTGCACCATGACATTAGTAGCCCTTTGGCGCAGATTTCTTCTAACGCGCATTATTTTATGTTTGGAGCTGTAAGTGACAATGTTAATAAAATAGTGTTTCTGAACTTCCACACAAGACAAAGGGCCTGATTTAGAACTCGGCGGACGGGTCACTCCGTCACAGCGGTGATGGATATCTGTCTGCTGAAATCTAAATCCCATTATATTATATGGGATTTAGATTTTGTGGGACGGGATATCCATCACCGTTGTGATGGAGTAACCCTTTCGCCAAGTTCTCAATCAGGCCCTAAATCATTATTTGCTGTTGAAAATGGTTTCAATTGGACCTGGTTAACGTGCATGGTTTTCTTAATTAAAAATAATTCGTATTTTAAAAGCATGTGGGATTCTTTTGGTATCAAGGTGTGTTAAAGTGTCAAAATCCAAATAGCAACATAACACAGCTGCATAATGTGCTACTTAATGCTGCCTAAATTGGCTCTACTTGCCATATAGTTCAGTCACCCACTGATATAATTTGGAGCTCCGTTAATATATAATTCCTGAGATCCTAAATATACTTTTTTACTACGCTGAAATTCATACTGCCAAATATTATAGGGGGGGGTGAGTGAAAAAGTTAATTGGAAAGTTAAATTGAAGCAACCAGACGTTTTAGTATACCGTGTTGCGGAATTGTGGTAATTATTTCAAAGTCAAATTAGTTTAGTTTGGCTAACATTTTTGAATAACTCTGATAAACCTGTATTTTGAACTCATAACACTATCTGTTCTGACCCTTCTGCAGAATGCACTTCAGTGTAAACTCTAATTTTTGTTTGCTTTCAGTTCTGTGAATTCATCACAGTCTCCTGGATGAAGCATTTAGTCGGAAAAGTGGTTTGGATTTTGCTGGATTATGTGGACTGCGTGGCTATTTGCGCAAAGTTAAAATCTGCGTTAGAAACACAATATGAGTGTCCACAAATTTGCGAAATATTAGGTAATATCTCCCAGTGAGGAGAATTTTGATGATATTTTATATGTTGGCAGAAGGGTTGGGGTATATATTAAAAGTAACATATCACACCAAAAGTGACAGGTGGCTATGCTCCTCTCTAAGCTGCAGATGCCCCTCTTTCCGGTGCTCTATCCGTTAAAGCTACTGTGTATGGCTGAGTGTGGGTTTTTGGGTGGATGTACGTGGATGTATATTGACATGGGTTTACTTTCTTTTTTATATATGTGTATTTGTGTTTATGGATGATTGTGTATATAAATGTTTGTGTGTTTTCAAGTATGTATCTGTGCATTTACTCTGTTTTGGGACAGGAACATTCCCTGCATGGTGAACTGTTGTGCATCTCTACCCTTAGTCACTCAACTACGTATTAAACTGCCAAATTGAATAGAATTGATAGTACAGTCTCCAACACAGAAAGAGAAAAGTGAGGCTTAACTGAGGTCCCACCTCAACCTCTGTTCACTGTAATACAAAAAATGCTGTTGTAACCTGTTAGCAGTCTTTAAGTTATTTTCTAAGGGCTCCAAAAGATGTACATCACGGTCATTTTCAGATTTGGTCAAGGTGGGCTCACTCACGTAATGTGACATGCTTCATCATCTGCCACCTCGACCCACCCTGGTAAGGTGATACTACCAGGGCGGACTCAACCTCAGGTTGGACTTCCTTGAGGAAGTTCTTAGAAATTAAAGCTAGGCTGATCGAAGGTGAGGAAGATTCTAGGCCTTACGCTTCAGGAAATCTTATGACAGCCAGGTGCAGTGACCTCACTTCAAATTGCTTCTCTTTTGGATACCTGTGGTTGAATACTGCTGAATGTATTTGTTAGAAATCTAGTGCTTCAGTGCCAGTGAACTGATCATCTGACCCAGCCACACAAGCCATTTGCCCTGTTTGAATAATTTTTAGACTAGTGACTAGTACCAGTGCCTGCAGCAGTGCCTAAAGGGGCCATCCACTGAAGAAAACAATGTAATTCTCTAATTCTTCATCAGTAACAATCACCAACAATGAAGCATTCTAGAATTGTCTTTTATTAGATGGCATTGCTTGAGTTTCAAGACGTTTTGTGACATCACTCACCAGATGATCCCTTTAAGACATGAATATATGGCACCTGGGGAAAAGTGAAGGTTTTGACAGAAAATTTAAATAGTTGAGCTCAGCTGAATAAAACAGAAAAATGTCCATCCGACTTGTGGTAGGTCTCTGTGACTGAAAAATAATGACTTGAGTATGTAAGTGAAAACTGTCTGTGCTCATTTGTGCCTGTCACACTTATGGCAGCATGGAGACACCAATAGATACAAACTATAGTTAGGTAAGTGTCAGGTAAGTATCAGGTTTCTAAAGCTCGTGATTGCCCATAGGCATCTTGGCGCTAGTGTTTCCTAGGTGATAAGAGGAGAAAAGTCCTTATTTGTAAGCTTGAGAAAATGAAATAGACCAGATTACGATCTCAGATTCAGTGGCAAGGAGTTCCAAAGACTGGAGCGCAGTAGGAAAAACGTTTGCCACCCCACTTAGCTTTCTTTATTGTGGGGACGGCTGTAAGTTCGGCAAAGCTGGATCTAAGGTCCATCTTTATACTTTTTTAGCGCCACATTTGCGTCATTTTTTGACGCAAAAGCAGCGCAAACTTACAAAATACAACTGTATTTTGTAAGTTTGCGCCGCATTTGCGTTAAAAAGCAGCGCAAATGTGGCACTAAAAAAGTATAAATATGGGCCCAAGTGTGCGGCCAGGTGTATGCCAAATAAAATCCTTTTGATAATAATTCAGGCCTGTCTTATGATGAGCTTTGTGTACCAGAGAGAGTGCTTTAAAATTAATCTTTTCATTTACTGGTAGCCAATGCAGACTTCGAAAGGACTGAGAGACTGAAGCAACTTTAGGAATTTTCAGCAAAGTCCTGGCAGCTGCATTTTGAAGCATTTGAAGTTTTTTCAGCAGACGCTTTTGTGTGCCCAACTAAAAGGTATTTATTACAAGAGTCAATTTTTGAAATAACCAACTTCAACAAATGCAGGGGAATGAAAGGAAAAATATGTTTTAGAATCCTGAGAAGAATTAAGCAGGAAGACGTCATCTGGTTAATTTGGTCGGAAAAACATAGGCCCATATTTATACTTTTTTATCGCTGCATTTGCGTCATTTTTTTACCCAAAAACAGTGCAAACTTGCAAAATACAATTGTATTTTGCAAGTTTGCGCCGTTTTTGCATCAAAAAGCAGCGCAAATGCGGTGCTAAAAATGTATAAATATGGGCCATAATTTCTAATTGAAAATGACTCTCACGTTTCTGTTTCTTTGGACTGGGGAGGACTAAGATACCAAGTTAGAAGGCCACCAGGTCGCATTCCAAAAGGTAGTTTCCTTTCCAAAAAGTAGTACCTCAGTTTTGTCTGAGTTTCATTTCACACAGTCTTTCAGCATCAATTTGACTATGTACCCCATGCACTCCTTGAAAGTTTTAGTTGCTTCCTCTGTTTTGGATGAAAATGATACCACAATTTGAGTGTCACCTGCATAGGAAAGAACGAGAAGCCACAGATGCGGATTAGATTGGCTGGGAGGGGGGGGGTAACATAAATGTTAAACAAAGTGGGGCCGAGTGAAGACCCCTGGGCACCCCACATTGAAGAGAGAATGGTTCGGATACAGAATAACCTAGAGCGACCACTTGCTCTCTACCCTGCAAGAATGAACTCAGCAGGGCGAGCGCTTCATCCTTGAAAATGATCGCTTCCAGCTAATTGATCAAAAGTGAATGGTTGACTGTGTCAAAAGCAGTGGATAGATCTAAAAGAATCAATGCTGCCTTCCCACCACCGTCCACCATCCTTCTTATTTCCTCAGTGGCTACCGGTAATGCTGATTTCATACAGTGATTGGGCCTAAACCCATATTAGGAGGAATACAAGAGCTAATTGTAGTCTAAAAAAGCCATGATTTCCTCTTTGATTGTTTTTTCTAATATTTCTGCAGAAATAGGGAAAATCGAGAATAGACGGTATTTTTTCACATCCTGTGGGATTTGTTAATAGAGGAAGTACAGAAGCTTTCTTCCATGCTTCCAGAAAGTGTCCCGTCGCTAATATTAGGTTTAAAACGTCTGTGAGATCAACTGATACTGTGCCAGAGACCTTGTGCAGAATATGCAGAGGACAGGGGTCAAAGGCTGCCCCGGATATTGTAAATTCAATAAGTTTGGCTACTTTCTCTACAGAGAGGGGTAAATTTAGTTAAAGGATAATGTGGATTGGTCGCCTAAGCATCCGAGAGAGTAGAGTTAGGAGTGTGTGCCTCACTGGGCATACCACTGTGATACATGGTAAATTCCTGAAAGATAAGATTCACCTTACCAAGGAAAAAAATTAGCTAATTTATTACAGGATATATTTTCAATGTGAGCATTAACACTACATAAATTGGATAAGGATTTAATTGTCTTGAAAAGCTTTCTGGTGAAGTCTTTAGCTGAGCTAATTTTTTCAGTAAAATATTTGGGGCACATTTATACTTTTTCACGTAAAACTGCACTAACGCAGTTTTGTGTGAAAAAGTATACCGCCATTTCAAGACCCAGGCCGGGCATCATATTTATGAAATGACAGTAGCGACGGTAAGGCCCGGCTGGCGTCATCAAAAAGGACGCTATCCGGGTGGGTGACGCTTAGGGGGGACAGGAGGTTGTGCTTCAAAGGATGATGCTAGTAGGGGCAGAGGCACGAAAATGCCTCTAAGCAGATTAGCTTCATTCTTTTACATAAAACCCCCATGGACATGGCTCATGTCTTAGTAAAGATAGGAGTCATGCCCACCACCCCAATGGCCATGCCCAGGGGACATATGTCTCTGGGCATGGTCACTGGGCCCAGTGCCATATAGGGGGGGCCAAGTTAGGCCCCCTATGGCACTTTAAAAAATAATAAAGAAAAACTTACCTGTACTTACCTTACTTACATGGGGTGTGGTCCCTCATCCTCTGGCGTCCCTCTGGTGTGGGTGGGGGTGTCCCTGGGGCTTGGGAAGGGCACCTGAGGGCCCATTCGAATTTGCATTAAAAAAATGTCAAAGATTCGTCGCAAAGCAAGTATAAATCTGGGCCTTAGATTTAACAGCATTGATTAGAGTCTTATACTCATTGAGAAGAGTTTTGTCATTTTAATACTTAGATCAAAAACTCAGCTCAGAACATGACATGAATTCTTTCCTGTTCACCATTAAGTGGAATTGATTTCAAGCTGCAGTTCTACACCGTTGATACCTAGGTTAAATACATATCTGGAGAGTCAAGTTGGTTTGACAACTCTCTCAAATGCAGCTAATGATGCGGGAATCCTTTGACTGCACAAATTCAAAACAAACTAATTCTGTCCTAGAGGACGTGCAACAAATCAGGAGATACTTAAGAAATCCCAGGTGCTAACAGTTGTTGATAGTTCACTGTAATTCACTATAAGGTGAGCTGGAGAAGAACTATCTATAAAAATGAGAGGATACAAAATGGAACAATTACTGCCAATGACTGGGAAATATTTGACCTGGTATCAAAGGCCAGAAATAACCTTCTCTAGCTTCCAGTCCATGCTCAGATTACATTTAAGGGTCTGAACCTGACGTCTAGATGTCACAAGAGCATAGGCCCTCCTGTCAGTGGCTTATGCCTAGAGTCAGTGGTTTTTAAATCGACTACTCCAGATTGTAAACCTAGATCCTACAAAAGTCAAGTAATAATAATACAGGAAGCTAAATACACCAAGAAGGGTGACAGACGATTCATGGTGTGGTTCCAGAATCGTGGTGGAAGGTGCCACGTCTATCTGAAAGAGGTTCCCTCTATGACCTCTTTAGAGAGCACCTAAAACAACCCTCCAGTAGTCCACCATTGCCCCTTATTCTGCTCTATTTTCACAATAATGTCTAGAGTCAGGGGGTATATTTACTGGGATTTTGCATCATGTTTGTGTCATAAAAATGAAACAAATCTTTTTTCCCAATTTACTTTTCAGCTCAAAGCTTGTTTCGTGCTGGAAATTCACTTGAAAGTAATGCAAAGCAGTGCATTGTGCCAAGATGGTATTCAGTGGGTGTCGCATGGGCATTCTCATGCATCTACCAGGGTTTGTGATGCAAAAGACTATTTACTCAAAAAAGTAGGCAGGGTTTTGCATTAAAAAATAACACCCATTTCAAATAGGTACTATCAAGGAGGATGCTTATATTTCTCCTTTCTTTTCCAACTTTTCTTATGTGCTGCACTGTAAAGCACACATACAAAGTGGGAAAAGTTTTAAAGTTAGTCTAAGCATTGTATGTTTTACTGGAAGGGTACCCTTCCAGTACAAAACCTATAGACACCCACACACACACCCACACACACCCTTGCCCTATGGTGCAGAGGTGTGTGCGTGGCCCATGGTTAGCTGATTGTGCCCCGGTGGAGGGAGAGGAGGAGAGTGCCATATCTATGCAAATATGGTGCTCTCTTGCTCTCTCATCCTTAACCAGCACAGCATTTTTCGCTGCTGCGCTGCATGGGAATTTGGTGAATAGACCCAAAAAGTTTTGAAGAGAGCTTTTAAAAAGTATTCACTGACACACTTACTCACTCACTAACTAGGTCAAATAATCACATGGCCTGTCTCTAACAGCTCTAGATTCTGACTAAACTTTAATGACATTTATAACGGAGACTCTTGAATCACTTTGCCACATTCTGGAATACTAAATTCAAATCGAATTCAGTACTCCTGAATGTGTTTTGTGGTTCTGCCATTGAACTAAGGCATTAGTCTTGAAACTCACGAGTGTTTAAGGAATGAATTGCACATGTTTTGGAAGAGGATATTCTTACAACGATCACCAGTCACATAATTGCTCCTTACAGGGAAGTTGTAAACCCTTACCCTCTCCAGACTAGATCACTACAATTCACTGTTGTAGCCTCTTACCCAACCCGGAAGCCTGCAAATTAATACACCAAACACAAAGCTCTGCAACAGCTTCTTCATTCCTCAACATCCTTTTGCAGTCTGCATACATTGTGTCATAACTTTCATAACCACACCTTACCACCTCCCATCAGATTACATAATTCCTGTCTAGAGTCAACCCAAACCGCAAGGGTCCTATTGCGCATGAAATAAGAGGCACTACATCTCCCCCTTTCTTAAATTAAAAAGTACAAACATTAGCATCATATTTCCTCAATGAGTTGCTGAGGCACTCGCACTGGTCTGCCATATGGGGTGATATGAGGTAGTTGAGAGGCACTCTCATTATGCATAGATGGCATTGGCTCAGATGTGTGATCTGGATGTTCAGGCTGGGTCGCCTCACTTGTGATCTCAGGAGCTGACAAACATTGTGGTAAATGTTTAAAGTGTGCTGAGTCCCATGTGGTGTATTTTCTGGGCTAATACACTATCACCATGTGTCCTTTGCATGTCACGACCCTCAAAGCGTCATCAGCAAATGGAGTGTCTATTTTCTGCTTCCGTTTGTGTTTGACCAGTACCCTGTCCCTTTTCATAAACACTGTTTCCTGGGCATGTTGGCGCTGATCTGCATACGTTTTTATTTTTTTACATTTTTTTGGCGTATCTGTGACACAAATTATATCGGCATTCATTGATCAGTCCATTGTGGTATCTTGGTTCCGATGGCTGTTCCAAATAGCAAGATGGAAGGGCTCTCACGAGTTGTGAAGCGAGAAGTTGATCAATAGGCACAAAGGATTAGGCACAGAGCTTGACTTAGATTAATTCCCTCCATCGACACTTGCTGAATCATCCTCTTGAAGGTGCCCGTAAATCATTCAAATACATCATTGGTTTGGTGCCAGAGAGGTGTACTCTTTTGATGCTTTACATTGAGTCGACCAAGAAAGTCCTTGAATTCTTCCCTATTGAAAGGTGGGCTGTTATCAGATTTGAGAATAGTGGGTATGCCCCACACTGCAAAGGTGTCATCAAGCCACTCGATGATTCTGTCATGGGTTGTCAATCATAAGTCTTCCACCAAAGGAAAACAAGAGTATTTATCAATGACTACTATAAGATGATACAATACAAAAGACTCTGGCTTAAGAAAGCTGTCCACCTTTATCCCCCCTATCGCTACTATGCCATGCAAGGTACTTGCATTTGAGAAGGCGGTCCGACTAGATGTGAAGAAATTACAACCTAAATACACTTTTCAGAACATTTCCTCATTAGAGAAGGGAGCTCTCAGTTCCTTGGACGCTGACCCCAACATAATTATCAAACCAGTTGATAAAGGTGATGCGATAGTTATCCTTAATATCCAGACATATAGACAGGAATGTTTACGACTTCTGGGAGACCCCACCTATTACTCTCCCATTACTCGTGACCCTACAGAAGGTCTACAACTCAGGATGAGGACTATGATTGATGAGGCACTAACAAATGCATGGATTTCACAGAAAGAAGATGATTTCATCGACACCTGTAATCCATGCAAAAATCCTTATTTCTGTTGTCTATACAAGGTTCATAAGAATGCACATCCGCCTCCAGGACGACCCATTGTGTCAGGGATTAGCTCAATTTTGGAACCACTATCCATGTTTTGTGACCACGTTTTGCAGCCCCTGGTAAAAGAGACCCCAACCTTTCTGAAGGACACCACTGAAGTTCTTAATCTTATTGACAAAATTAATGCTTCCGATCAAGTCCATGTCTTGATCAGTCTGGATATGGAGTCTCTTTATACCAATATACCACAGGCTGTGACTATTCAAGTCGCAGAGGACTTACTAACAAGTAAGATCCCCACATCTTCGACTCCTATATCTTTTATTTTGGAGTGTGCGTCTTCGGCATTAACTGAAAACTATTTTGAATTTGAAGACCAACTCTATCATCAAATATGAGGGACCTCGATGGGAAGCACCTTTGCCCCCAGTCTGGCCTGCCTTTGCATGCATCACTTTGGGGAACGGTTTATACTCCATGATTCTAATCCTTTCAAAAATAACATCAAGTTATGGCGTAGATATATCGATGACATTCTCATTGTTTGGCATGGTTCCACTGAATTGGTGGGTCCTGGGTTAATGGACTTGACCCTTTCCTTAGATTTACTTCAACTGTCTCCACCTCACAACTAGCCTTTCTGACTTATTAATAACTATCCGTCACGGCACGCTGGAAACTAGTACGCATCATAAAAAAACTGACCGCAATAATCTGCTCTTATACGAGAGTCACCATCCAAAATCTTTACGAGACAATTTACCTTATGGACAGTTTTTGAGACTTAGACGTAACTGTAGCAATGTCTCTAGTTTTGAGACACAAGTGGATGACCTTTCTCACAAACTACATGATAGACATTACCCACTTCAAATAGTGAATTCTGCCCGTAAACAGGCCGTGATAATCATAGAGAGGCGCTTCTAACATCAGTACCCAATCAATCAGACCCGAGGTTGACGTGTGTTTCCACCTACACCCCATTATCCAATACCATCCAGAAATTAATTAATAAACAATGGTCTATTCTTGGTAGTGGTGGTGACACTATCCCTAAACCTCTGTTTTCTTTTAAACGGTCAAAAAATATCAAAGACCTAGTAGTCCATACTCGTCCCAGGGTGCTGACTTCCAAATCTAACCAATCCACCTTATGGGATCTCCTACCAGTACAAGGACATCATCCACGTGGCAACTGCAATGTTTGTCCTCTAACCTCACGGACAGACACCTTAGATCTACACCCAATTGGACGATGGCATCTGTCCAGACATACAAATTGTACTACCCGTAACTGCATATACATGATCACTTGTCCTTGCCAGTTACGTTACGTAAGGATGACCACATGACCTGTCAAGATAAGAATCAATGAACACCGTAGTAACATTAGATGTGAATGGACAACTACAAAACTTAGTGTTCACTTCTATGAAACCAATCACACCCCTAATGACATGCGGTGGGTAGTGTTAGAGTGTCCTAATCATTTGAGCAATGGCCCTAAGAGTCTTTTTGAAAAAGAACAACGTTGGGTTTTCAAACTAGGGACCCATACTAATGGGCTGAACGATGATATCCCGTTGATGAGTTTCTTTCAAGGTACATGATGCCCAGATTAGTGTATTTACTCACTATTTCCCATGACCAAATAGACTAGTATGGCACTGTTCGTTTATGTGTTATGTTTCATCTTCAGGTCATTCCTGGACCTTTAGCTGGCCAATCTATTCCCTAAATGGCCCAGAGTTAAACATACTATTATTTTTCTATTTGATGTTTTTTCATGCTTTCAATTAACTATTGATTTTACGGCTCCGATAAGCCCTTCTTTTGGAGCGCTATCATTTCGTGGAGGAGGCTCTGTTTACATTACCTCTTGAATTGAGTCCTGGTTTCATATAGTACGTGCCCCGGTTTACCGACATCTCGCACGATCGCCGTAATTTTAGTGCAATGCGAGAGTCGGCTTTTGTGGTGTTATTTTGTTTCTGTTTGTTGCCCCTTGTGGTTTTAGACACTTGTATTTAGTTGAATGCATGTCTCCCCTTTCCATTTAAGTAAACAGTAACTCTCATATTCCGATTATGAATAGGGGCAGGCAGGAGCCATTGACTCCCCTCCCCAGATGGATGTGATTACCTTTTAACACCTTATAGAGGTTAAAGTATTCTGATAGGTCCCCGCCGGATGCCTTGCCTTTATCTAATGCGACGCCCGCTCCCGCTCCACTTCCCGGACGTTGGCCGCCGGGTAAGTCTTCAGCACGGGACAACGTTAGCACAGTGAGTATTTTATCTTCGTTATTGAAACGGCAGTGTTTGTTCTGCACGCCCCAAGAATTCTAAACATCGTGCTGACATGATTGATTGTCCAGATAATAACGGACGTTTTATAGTGAGAACGTTCTTGTTCTGTAATGCTCTCCTGCCTCCGTCCGTTATCGCCCTGATAGAACAGCTTTTCCTAGAAAAACTCAACACCAATTGAGTATCTTAGACTATGGATACACCCACAAGCGACTTCCACAGATAATGTTCATTTCTTAGAATGCCTGCCAACCGCTGTTTTCTTTGACTTTTTATGGATTGTTTGGATGAATGTCAGCACTCAGAGTAGAGAACAGACTGTACTTTGGTTATGTATTTTAATGAATGGGGCCATATGTATTCACACTGGGTAAGAGGACACAGGGCAATAACTATACAAGAATCTTATTTGGTTGTCCATGACAGAAAAGGAAATAAATTGGGTATATATATATATATATATATATATATATATATATATATATATATATATATATATATATATATATATATATATATATATATATTTGGAGACCTGTCCATATTTAACTTTGTATTGTCTGTATGGCTTACATAGTGCAACGTTAGTCAAAAGGTCCGTTCAGTCCCAAGGAACCTGATCTCTAATATGGGAGGGTAAGCAACCCTCTCTTTTCTTGTTTTTATGGTGATTTGTGTTACATTTTAAGTGTGATAGCACATAAAAGCACTGAGTGTCTCACGTTATTGGGTGATGTTAACAATTGCTGATACACTACACTGTGTTCAATTACACTCTGTATGTTTCCTATACAGGTTCATCTATATAGACTGTAAGATAGTAGAGCTTACTATGTGTGTAGTTATTTTTCTTTTCCAACCTTATTTACGTGTATATCAAAGCTTAGGAGTTATTTTTTGGTCCTGACGAAGCGCCGCACGATGTGTTAAGCCATTTAGGGCGCGAAACATGTTGACCACATTTTTCAGCTAAAGGGAGGATTTCCTTGTTTAGCCTGGTGTTGTTTATAGAGTGATGGAACCTCATTCTTGATCCACTCCCCTCTGTTTTTAATATTGACCTACAGCTTCCACACCAATTAAAAATTAGTTGTCCGGAGACCCTATAACCAATTTTAATTTTCTTCTTCTCCTGCTTTTTCTGGAGGGTAGGTTTGAATAGATTCCTACTGCTATCACGGCACACACTCTTGATTAAAAGATCTCTGGCAAAGTGCCCCCCTGTGGGGCCTGTCAGGCATTGCAGCGCCGGCCTGACGAGGAGCTGGCCCTATGATGAAGCATGACATCCACTGGATGTGTAAGGGCTTTTGCTTCTAACCAAAGAAGTGTCTCTATTTGAACCTGTACACCTTTTTATAGGAACAGTGTACTCTTTTTTGTATTGGGTAATATTTAGGGAGGCCGTACACTGGGCCTTGTAATCTCCCCGTCCCTCTTGATATCGGTACCATAAGATGATGTCCTTTTTCTGGAGGCCAAAGAAATCAACTGCAACTCTGTCCCAGGCATGTGCAGGAAGGTCAGACATTGTCAATTGAGGCTGTGTCACCCTGGGAGACAAACAGTTACAAAGATGGCACACTTTTAGCTCTCTCTCAACCCGTTCATCTAGCCAAGGGAATCACACTTGGTCTTGTAGGGATCTTTTGATGGCTACAATGCCACAATGTCATTCATAGGCTACCTCAGTGACATACTGTCTCAGGCTCTCAGGTATCAAAGTTCTCAAGCCTCTCAATATTATACCTTCTTGGGTGACATTTTTGCACATTTTTGAATATTTGGAATTCAACATCATCAGCAAAAGGTTGAATACCTGTCTTCCACGATTGCATTGTAATGAGGTCTTTGAGGATGAGCATGTCTTTATCTGCTTTGGTAGCAGCAATAATCTGTTCAATGGATAGAGCTGCTGGTAGCGGCACTTGTGAAAAGTAACCTGCAGGGCTTTTGTCTTTCCCCATCTTGTTTACAATCATGTAATCATACCCTTGCAGTAATAACCCCACCTCTCGATGCAAGGGGGCAGCTTAGCTTTCGGATTTCCAAAGACAGTGAGCAACACCTGGTCTGTGATAATAGTGAAGCACTTCCCAAATAAAAATAAATGAAAATGTTTTCAGGCACACACTATGGCCAAACTCTCCTTCTCTAGCTGATAGTAGGCACGATCAGTTTCAGACGGGCCTCTACTGTCACAGGCCACAGAGTGTCTGGGCATTCATATGGCCACTGTATTGAGCAAGGATTGCACCCAGTCCCACCAGGCTAGCATCTACTGTGACCTCAGTTTGTAACCTAGGGTCAAAATAGGCCATTTCAGTTGCATTCTCAATTGCATGTTTTATTTCTTTGAATCGCATTCAGGAGACAACTGGGATGGGACATTCTGCTTTGTCAAGCCTCTCAATGGTGCACTCACTGTAGCACAGTCACAAATGTACCTTGAGCAATAACTGGTCATGCCTAAGAAGGATTGTAGCATGGTTACATCTTGTGGGGTGCTTGCACACCTTATCCGGGTCAGGAGTAATTCCCCTGTCAGAGAACATGTGCCAAAAGAATTAAACTTTGGTGTTGTGAAACTTACAATTTGCTGCATTCAGAGTGAGACCTGCATCAGCCAGTTATTGGCACACTTGTGTAAGAACCCTGTCATGCTCCTTTTGTGTTGCCCCAAATACCAGTATATCATCACTGTAATTGAAAGCATGCATAAAAGGTTGAATAATTCAGTGAATAACATCCTGAAATATCTCCACAGCTGAAGGTACTCCAAAACTCAATATTTTGTAGCGGAACAAACCAAAATGAGACAAAAAAGTTGTAAGGTGCCTACAGTTCGCTTCCAGCTCGAGATGATGGTATCCTTTGCTCAGTTCGAGACGGGATAAGATTTTGGCTCAGTTCAGCTGCATGATCATGTCCACTATGTGGGGATCAGGATGTCATTCTCTCTTGATTGCTTTGATGGCCTAGTGCATATCAGCACAAATGTGCACTGCACCTCCAGTGTCATTTTTTTGGCCCCTCACCTATAGGCGATACCCACGATGTAGGACCAGTGGAACGTTCAATGATGTCATGCTACAACAGTGTTTCTAGTTCCTTTTTAATGGCTGCTTGTAAGAGAAAAGTGGCTCTGTGGTTCCAATGGGCAACAAGGCAAATGTCCTCGTTAATATGAAGTTGCACCTTCAACTTTTTGAGTCTTCCTAAGCCATGAAACAACAACAGGAACTGGCTAACAATTTCAGCCAGAGCATGAATGTTGTAGTCGAGAGACGTCAGTCCCATGTTAGCAGCAGTGACAAAGCTAAGTAAACATGTTCCTTGAACTGACGCATGCACTGACATCATTATGTGTCACAAAGCTGCTGTAAATGACCCTTGACTCTGTAACAGTTAAGAAGCAGACACAAGTATACCTTTGTGTTTGACGGAGTAAGACATGGCACAGGAAATAGGCTGTTGAAATTTTCTTCTGGCATGATGCTAATCGACACACCACTGCGTGCTATGAAGGTTATGGGGCAATCTTTCACCTTTAATGTTATTTTAAGACAATGTCCAAATGAATTTTGTCACTTCGTATAGTGATTCTCTTTTGAATTTTGATCTTCTTTGCAAGCAGCTAACCCTACATGTCATTCTTTAGTCAACATCATCAACACACGTCCGTCTTCTTCACTAGTAGTTAATAATGATGTTGAAGAGCCTTTATATGATGAATTTGACAATGATCGGCTGTGCTTAGTTCCTACTTGTCGTAACTGATGTTGCATTTTGACCTTGTGGACGTGATAAGAATGCTTCTGGAACATTCTGGCATCCGTTTGCTCTTCTCACTGTGACGCCTTTGGTTTCTCTTTCGCGTTGCAGACCATTATGAAATGGTGTTCTTTCCCACAGCCTTTGCATGTCTGTCCTATGGCTGAACATTTACCTTCATGAAGAAATGTAAACCCACATTGGAAGCATAACTTTTTGTATTCATAAACTTCGACTTGTGTGCATCTATTTTGTGGTTCTGTTTGCTTTTCATGATCAACGCCGATTCATTACGTGTTGCTCCTGCCTCTACATCAGCAGCTTGTTGATCTGCTCATTCTTCTGCTCTTGCATCCAATAGCGTTTTTTAAAACTGAGTAGCTCTCATAACGTGTTTTTATAAGACGTCTGAAAGGCAGCCATCAGTGCATGGCTTCCTCATCATTAAAGCCACCGAACTTGCAGTGTTTGAGAAGTGCGTCAATTTTCTCAATAAATGTATCCATCGTTTCACAAGCTTGTTGTCATGCTTGGTTGAAGATTACCTCTTGTACTGGACATTCAGCATCCGATTAAACTTGGCATCCTATGGTTCTTTTATCTAATGATTTTTTTATCATCTTCTCCTAGCACAGCTATGAAGTCATAGAACATCTACTTTGCGCTCCCTTTTGTCGCCACTGAGAGTACGTACTGTTCAGGCAGCATTCTCTGTGCAAAGCAGGACTGGCAACCTCTTTACGCAACACTCTGTTGCTTCGGTCTGATCATCTCGTCTGATTTTCAAGGTCATATAGCACTTCACTCACTTGTGCCAGTAAGTAAGTTTATATTTTGGTACCTGGTCATCACTGCATTTCGTGTTTGCTTTCTATTGAAGATGGCTCTGTGTTGGGCGCAGCGCAATATCTCTTCTCTCAGCCTCACTAGTGAGCTTTAGCAGGCTTTTCAATTGTGCTCCTTTGCAGTGCCTTCAACTTCTTTGATGGCTGTGTATGGGCTAGGGTAGCGTTTTGACTGCATATATGCCAATTGTATAATGCGTTGCATTGATTTGGGGTGCACATTCCACGCATGAGCAGTTTGCTGCACCTTTGCAAACTCTCAGAGAGAGCAGCTTTGTTTCTTTGGGGCATGGATCCCACTCTTGTTGCCAGTTGTAGCATCTTCTCCGCCCTGGGAGCTTACAAACGAATAAACTACAAATGCAGCTCTGTAACAGATGTCTTTATTCCTCAACAACTTTTCGATCTCTGCATGCATTATGCCATATCCTTCATAATCACACATTAACACCTCCCATCAGATTACGTGATTCCTGTCTAGAGTCCACCTAACATCTTGAGGGCCGTCACATGCCTATCAAAGACACTAGAACTACTATTCACTGCCTAGCAACAATATCAAACAAGTTGTAACAGATTCAGAACTGAGTTGCACACCTAATTTCCTATGCAAACATGAATAGACATGTCACCACTGTCTTAAAAGAGCTTCACAGGTTCCTATCCAATACAGTTCAGCATTTACAACTGTCCCTCTAACACAAAGGAGTTTGCAGATCTGCTCCACTGTGTAATCAAGATGGGAATAATCACCATAACCGGAAAAGGGTAATCAGATCACAAACAGTGCCTCCATGACTTCTCCTCTAGATTGAACAAAACATGTTCAGAGGTCAGGCTGTTAGGGTTACAGGGGTCCCTTTGTGGAGCTCTTTTCCCATCAACATGAGACACACTTTGTGTCCCATGCAGGTCAAGAAATATCTATTCCTTTTGTGGAAAGCTTTAACTGCTAAGTTCCAAATGTAGCTAAACAGCTTTAAATGTATTTGTAGCTAATGTAATGAGCACACAGAAATAGGGCTTTTAGTCAGGCCTCATCATCTATTGCTTTTCTGATGTGTCTTTCATAATTTGCATCAACCCACAGAAGCATTGTGCAGATACATGTTTTTTAGTAGTGACTTTTGAAAAGAGCCTTTCTCCCAGCTGATGCAAAGATTATTGAGGATTTTGGAGCTATACAGCTCTTATGTTTTCAGGAAGTCATGGAAGTACTATATGACAGGCAAGCTGGCTTCTTCCCTATTGCTGTACCGAGCTGACAAAGCTGACTGTGCTGTGTGCTCTCTGCCTGGGGCAGAGTACCGTCCGTCATGTATCTTGATTTTATTAGATCTGTCAGTGGCATTTGATACCATCAACCATGCGATCCTCATCAGCCATCTGCATTCCACAGGCATACAGAACAAAGTCTTAGACTGGTTTATCTCCTTTTTCAGTGGGAGAATTGTATGCCCTTGTCAAGTTCCCCAACGTTCTGCCCGGTCACCCTTATGTCTTTAAACTCAACCTGAAACCTGTAGTTGCTATCTGATGCTCTTTTGGGTTCAAAACGTACTCTTACGTAGATAACATTCAATTCATTTTTAGATTTAGCTGCGTCTTCAATTCTGTCCCCTCTCTGCAAGATTTTCTTTTAGCAGTACCAAAAAGGATTAAACTTGCTACCCCTCGGCTCTAACCTAATAGGGACAAAACAGAAATTGTTATCACTGGTGGCAATTCCACCATCTGTCAGTCTTCCTTCTGGCCCACAGATTTCGGTAGCAAAAGAGATTAGGTGTCACATGTGATGCTCCCCTCCCCTTCAGATTAATAATCGATTGCCCCCGTCATATCATCCTCTTGTTCCACATGATACATGTGCGTCCCATACAGCCTTTTACTTGGACCAATAGCTGATGTACCTGTGTTGGCTCAAGGCTGAATTACTGTAATAGCCCTATCTGGGCATAAATACTTCACTGCTGAATCACTACATACTAGTTGAAATAAAGGTGGTCAAATGGTAACAGAGACCTTCAGTTCCACGCATGCCAAGCGTATCCTGCATTGGCTTCCTATCCATTAACTTAGTTGCTCTGCAAAGTCCACTATTCTGTTTATGGTAAAGACCCCTCATTTTAACTCTAGAAGAATGACAAAATATTCCCCCACAAGAAGGCTCTGTTCAGCTACCCCTTGTCTTCTTTGTATTCCTAGCTTCCTTAAGGCCCACCTTGGGCCTTTCTCGGTTCAAGCTCCTCCTATTCAGATCACCCTGACTAACATTCTTCAAAATATGATTTGCAATCTCTCTTTCAGAAATGCTCTTAAAACTTGGTGATTCTCATAATTGTGTTGCCTCCCCTTATGATTAAGTCTTGCAACTAATGCCAAGAAACCCCACAGATATAAGTGTGCTTCAATAAATTCAAATACAAAGTACAAATCAAAAACCTACTGTAGTGGTTTGCACATATACCAGGAAGGATTGACCGCAGTGCAGGAATTTTGGCAACATTATGGGGGTCATTCTGACCCTGGCGGTCATGGACCGCCAGGGCCAACGACCGCGGAAGCACCGCCAACAGGCTGGCGGTGCTTCCAGGGGCATTCTGACCGCGGCGGTAAAGCCGCGGTCAGATAAGGGAAGCCGGCGGTTTCCCACCGGCTTCCCGCTGCCCCAGGGAATCCTCCACGGCGGCGCTGCAAGCAGCGCCGCCATGGGGATTCCGACCCCCTTCCCGCCAGCCTGGTTCTGGCGGTTTTCACCGCCAGAACCTGGCTGGCGGGAACAGGTGTCGTGGGGCCCCTGGGGGCCCCTACAGTGCCCATGCCTCTGGCATGGGCACTGCAGGGGCCCCCTAACAGGGCCCCAAATTGATTTTCAGTGTCTGCGTGGCAGACACTGAAAATCGCGACGGGTGCAACTGCACCCGTCGCACACCAGCAACTCCGCCGGCTCCATTCGGAGCCGGCATCCTCGTTGCTGGTGCTTTCCCGCTGGGCGGGCGGGCAGCCTTTTGGCGGTCGCCCGCCCGCCCAGCGGGAAAGTCAGAATCACCGCGGCGGTCATTTGACCGCGCTGCGGTGTTCTGGCGGGGGAACTTTGGGGGGCGGCCTCCGCCGCCCGCCAAAGTTAGAATGACCCCCTATGTATTTAAAAAAAGCTTTAAATGCTTAAAGCAAGGCATAAGCAATGTTGTTAACCTATTGACAGTGCAGATTTCCAGGTCACGTTTATCAAGCAGCAACGTAGTTCCAAGAAACTAACAGTTAAGTTACAAACGCAAAAATGATGCTGAGCATAACTGCACTTATTTCTATTAAGATGGCTCTTGTTTCAGTGATCTTTTCTTTAAATATTGCACCCTTTTAAGCAACAGTTGTACATTTGCTTGTGATGCTTTGCACCACCTATCTGCGGTGATTTCCATTATACATGACAGAAAGACTGACCACAGAGTGAAAAAATTCCCATTTCACATGATGACTTACCTTGAATTAGTTCAGCATACATATTTAAAAGTGATTGTAGATGCCTTGATTTAATCCAGTAAATTGTAAATATGTGGAATATTACAAACTACGCGCTTCTGCTGAAGTTAAAGGGAATTTTATGACGTGTGATACTTTAGAGGGTCTAATGTTTGGAGGTAGTGCAGTCTTGGAGTTGACATAAGAGACCACCCCGCACAATTTCTTGTCATTTCAGGGAGCATGCAAACAACTAACTGCAGTAGGGCACCTTTTCTGCTCATTCCAGAGGACTCTCAGTAATGACCACGGATAATGCACCTTTCCTGCTCATTTTAGAAGGTCATCTAGTAACGACCTATGGCACCATTGCCTTGTGTAGCTTGCACCATAAGGATGATGGAGTCACTGTTAGGGTACTAAAGAGAGGCTTGTAAAGTCATCACCATAATCCCTGTGGGACTCATTAAAATGTCTTCCTTATAACCTGAGGGAACTCTGCCCACCCGAGTTCCTGATATTAAGGCCGTTGGCTGCTCCAAGGAGAAGAGTAACCGAAGATTTGATGATTAGAAGTGGGACCTTTATAAATGAGAAAGTACCTAGATAAATATTTCTTCTGGTCACAGTTGCTCAGTAGTTCTTCATTTTTTGTTGGCATTTCATCCTGGGAGTTTAACTGCTGAAATCAGACAAAATGTCCAGGCGAAACACACAGATCTCTGTTTTTACTGAGTATCTGAATCCTGTTACTAACCCCAACCAAGATCCTAACAAACTTGTAATGGGGTTCTATGTCAATTGTATATCTGAAATGACACATTATAGCATTAGCAATATTGTTTTTGTTGTTGTTATGTTTTCAAATGGAATGCAGCACTATTTTTAAGTGATGGTGCAAATATGGGTATGTAATGAGTGATGGTGAACGTATTAGTATACATACACAAATGGTCAATGAGTGACGGTGTTTTTGCGACGGAGTATACATGCCGCTAAGATATAAATCAGGCCCTAAGTCAGAAGGTAAACTTATCACCGGATCAAATTTGAACCCTGCATCCGGCCCGTGCTTCACTGCGGTTGGTCTTAACATTGACATGCTCTAGCTTGACCAGATACCAGCGGCTACTGCTTTGCACCTTTTGGCATTAGAACCATCCACAAATTTGACAAATTATATCTCCGGTTTTCTATATCCAATTTTTTGTCATTTTGGTGGTTGGTAAAAAAAAATTATTAATTGAGCTCAGATTTACATTATTGAGACCTAACTCAACCTAGTAAGGAATAGAGCCATTAATCCTTGAAGAAGGCCAACATCGACTTCAACTAATAATCCACTTTCTCACAGTTAACAAAAACAGCTCTTTAAAATATAAGTTGGTTTCATAATCATGACCTCTGCTTTAGAGATATGTATTGTCCGCTGCAATGCTCAGTAAGTCCTTTAATAATTGATACATACAGAGCTCTGCCAATGATAGAGGGGCAGAGTCTTCATCAAACAGCAATATTTATGTTTTCAGGTTCCAGAATCTGTGGATGTTGATATTTAGGCCCATATTTATACTTTTTGATGCAAAACTGCGCCAACGCAGTTTTGCGTCAAAAAAATTAGCGCCGGCTAACGCCATTCTGAAGCACCATGCGGGCGCCGTATTTATTGAATGACGTTAGCCGGCGTTAGCCGCCGGCGGTGTCTGGTGTGCGTTAAAAAAAACGACGTACACCAGGCAGCGCCGGCGTAGGGGGAAAATGGCGTATGGGCGTCCACAAATGGTGCAAGTCAGGCTGAGGCAAAAAAATCGCCACAACCCGATTTGCGCCATTTTTTTACGAAGCCCATCCCCCATTGAAATGACTTCTGTCTTAGCAAAGACAGGAGTCATGCCCCCTTGCCCAATGGCCATGCCCAGGGGACTTCTGTCCCCTGGGCATGGTCATTGGGCATAGTGGCATGTAGGGGGGCACAAATCAGGCCCCCCTATGCCACAAAAAAAAATAAAAAAAAATACTTACCTGGACTTACCTTAATGTCCCTGGGGTGGGTCCCTCCATCCTTGGGTGTCCTCCTGGGGTGGGCAAGGGTGGCAGGGGGTGTCCCTGGGGGCAGGGGAGGGCACCTCTGGGCTCATTCTGAGCCCACAGGTCCCTTAACGCCTGCCCTGACCCAGGCGCTAAAATCCGGCGCTAATGCGGGTTTTTTAGACCCGCCCACTCCCGGGCGTCATTTTTGCCCAGGAGTATAAATCCGACGCATATGCATCGGAGTCATTTTTTAAGACGGGAACGCCTACCTTGCATATCATTAACGCAAGGAAGGTGTTCACGAAAAAAAATGACGCTAACTCCATGAACTTTGGCGCTAGACGCGTCTAACGCCAAAGTATAAATATGGAGTTAGTTTTGCGTCGAATTTGCGTCGAAAAAAACGACGCAAATTCGGCGCAAACCGAGTATAAATATGACCCTTAATCCTTTCAGGTAGGCACCACCATCGTTCAAGAAAAGTGAAAAAGTAAGGGGGCTCAAACACACCCTTGGCACATGCCTGCCATAACTTGGAAAACACTTGGCAGGGTCTGAGTAGTAGTCCATTGATATCAGCCTTACAAAGCCTCCCGTCGAATACAACAAGGTATGCAGGACCCAGAGTAAGAATCATCACACAGGCCAAGAGGTATAGGACAGAGTAAAACACATTCTTCATCTGGGACACTGGAAAGGTTTCAGGATACGATGGTAACTTAGCAGTTTAGGAAAATGCTTCTCATGGCATGGTTACCCCCCTAAATCTAGCCTTTTGTTGATGCTACTTATGATTGAAAGTGTGCTGGGACCCTGCTAACCAGGCCCCAGAACCAGTGTTCTTTCCCTAAACTGTACCTTTGTCTCCACAACTGGCACAGCCTAGGCACACAGATAAGTCCCTTGTAAATAGTACCCCTGGTACTGAGGGCTCTGTGGCCAGGAAAGGTCTCTAAGGGCTGCAGCATGTCTTATGCCACCCTGGGGACCCCTCACTCAGCACATGCACACTGCCTCACAGGGAGGAGGCACAAAGAGGGTGTAGCCACCCTCCAGGACAGTAACCATTGGCTACTGCCCTCCAGACCTAAACACAGCCCTAAATCGAGTATTTAGGGGTGACCCTGAAACCAGGAAATGAGATTCTTGCAACCTGAAGAAAGAAGAAGGACTGCTGACCTGAAAGCCCCACAGAGACGACAGAGACAACAACTGACTTCGCCACAGCCCTACCGGCCTGTCTCCGGACTCAAAGACCCTGCACAGCAACGCTTCCACCGGGACCAGTGACCTCTGAGGACTGACCTGCACCTAAAGGACCAAGAACCTCCAGAGGACAGCGACTCTGTCCAAAAACAGCAACCAAGAAACCAACTTTAAAGAGACTCTCACCTCACTCCGAAAGTGTGCATCTTCACACTCTGGACCCGACACCCCCGGCTCGAGTTCAGGAAAACCAACACCACAGAGAGGACTCCCAGTCAACTACAACGATGTGAATACCCTGAGTCGACCTTCCTGCACCCCCATAGTAACACCTGCAGTGAGGATCTAGAGGCTCCATCTGACCGCGACTGCCTGGTAACAAAGGAACCCAACACCTGGACCAAGCACTGCACCCGCATTTCCCAGGACCGAGAGGAACCACCTACCAGTGCAGGAGTGACCAGCAGGCAGCCCTCATCCTAGCCCAGTCGGTGGCTGGCCTGAGAAACCACCCTGTGCCCTGCCTGCTTCGCCAGAGTGACCCCCGGCTCCCTCTCTTGCTTTCAACGCAAAACCCAACACCTACTTTGCACACTGCACCCGGCGCCCCTGTGCCGCTGAGGGTGAATTTTGTGTGCCTGTGTGTGTCCCCCCCAGTGCTCTACAAAACCCCCCTGGTCTGCTCCCCAAGGATGCAGGTACTTACCTGCCCGCAGACTGGAACCGGAGCACCCCTGTTCTCCATAGGCACCTATGTTATTTGGGCCCTCCTTTGACCTCTGCACCTGACCGGCCCTGTGTTGCTGGTGCTGGGTGTTAGGGTTGCCTTGAACCCCCAACGGTGGGCTGCCTATGCCCAGGAGACTGAACTTGTCAGTGCTTTACTTACCTGAAAAATTAACCAATACTTACCTCCCCCAGGAACTGTTGATTTTTGCAATGTCCACTTTTAAAATAGCTTATTGCCATTTTTTCCAAAACTGTGTACATTACTGTTTTAACTCAAAGTTCCATATTTACCTGTGTGAAGTACCTTACAATTTATGTACTTATCTAAATTCGAAATTTTGTGGTTCTAAAATAAATTAGGAAAATAATATTTTTCTATATAAAAACCTATTGGCCTGGAGTTAAGTCTTTGAGTGTGTGTTCTCATTTATTGCATGTGAGTGTACAGCAAATGCTTAGCACAGCCCTCTGATAAGCCTACTGCTCAACCACACTACCACAAAATAGAGCATTAGCATTATCTAATTTTGCCACTATCAACCTCTAAGGGGAACCCTTGGACTCTGTGCACACTATCTCTCACTTTGAGATAGCATATACAGAGTCAACTTCCTACAAGCAGACTGTAGGCCTGGAACAGAGTCAGACACTTGAAGGTCTGTTTGACAAAAGGAGAGATTTCAAGGCACAATAGCACCTGTGGAAGGACAGGGCGGTGAGGAAAAGTCTGACTCACTTTGCCTGTAGGTAAATAACAAGGCTTGAAGACCTGATGGAGCCTCTGCAGCCCAGTAATGGTTGGATAGAGCCATTCCATTGATGTTATGTTCATCATCATGAAAACTTTGTTTGACTACCAAAAGTCATAAAAGCATGGTGTTTTCTTGTGTTGCTTATTTGTCTAAAGTTCTCAAAATGGCAAGGGGAGACACGAAGAATGAAAAACAAAAAGAGAGAAAAGGAGGAAAGAAAAGTTTGAAACTTAGGAAGTAGACTTGTGGATGGAGTGGTATTTGGTAAATTGTTAACATATGTTAGACAGAGCAGTATTTTTTTATGCGCAGTTGGCCATAGGTGTCTGACTGATGGGTAAGGAGGAAGGGAGCAGGAGAGATAATCAGAGGGGTAAGTGTGAGACTGCACAAAGAGAAAGGATAGGTAAAGAGGAACAAGTCGGGAGTGGGGGTAGGAAGAGCAAGGAATAACACATAAATTAGAGTTTGATAGAGAATTATAAATCATTGGGATTAAGCAGGCCGAGTCTTCCCCACAGTATCTGCACTTGAGCTTTCTTGCAGCCTCTCCTTTCCCTGTCTGCTTAAACTGATTTATAGAAGTCTCTTGTCATTTACCAATAAATTGAATGACTGGGGAGCATCCCCTCCAAAGGACGAAATCAAAAATGCCTTTTTTTTGCCTCTGGCATCTATGAAAGCTGTGGATAGAAAGAGGCAGAATACTTTTTACAGTTTGACTTTTGCTTGTTTCACTATTAAACTATCATTAAGCTGCCAAGAGTAGGTCAACTAGATGGACAGCAACATCTGTGTATCATTAACTACTAAAGAAGGGACAAATGTTCTTACCGAAGAATGGGAGGAATTGCATCCAAACAAACTTGTAGCTGATGTACTTAAAGCCCTAGTCATCTCTTGAATGGACTAACATTAAATTCAAAGTGGCTTACATCTTTTCCATGTTCTCTGGACCAGTCTGAAGTTATCTTTCACACAAATGTCAGGTAGAGGCTGGACGGTAAGAGACAAAGCGCTACCACCCAAGTTTATCAATGAACAGTAGACAGGACGAGGCAGACAATCAAGAACTTGAAGATGCAGGTAGCACACAAGACTGTCCTGCACATGTTGGATGTGGTCTTTTTCATGCCAGTTGTTCGGTCTGTAATGACAAATAAGGGTATGTTACTGCTAGGTGATGCAAATCGGGATATTCTGTAATCTTCCCATAAAACTTCTCCTCGCGTCATATGATAATGGTGTTATCTGTCAAAGTTGTTGCAGAACTGGCTGAATAATTATCCAGCTGTAGTAAATCCAGTGAAGACAATGCAGAGTGGTTAAGGAGCAGGTGGAAACATGACTCTCACAGGGAATTGGGAAAACAGGGATTCATGCAAGCTATAGGTATCAAAGTGAAGTATTGCACAGGGAATAGTTAATAACGCATAAACCAGAAAACTGTTCTACAAAGATAATCTAAGGTTCAGGTATGCGACCAATGTGCAGTGAGGTTTGAGGAAAAACAAAACACAGTTGATCGGTCATGGATAAGTAAACAATATGGTGAACTGTCACAGAGAGCTACTTGTTGAAATAACCATTGGGAAGTACGGTCTCCCAAAAGACAAGTGTTTTCATACTCTGGTATGCTAAAAATGTTCCATTTGTGGTCATGTCCTTCTCTATCTCCTTGTAAATAATAACCCCCTTTCCTACGAATTCTCATGTTGGTCCCAAACTCTGCCCAGTTCACTACCACCAGCTAAGAAGAATTCTTGCCTCACATCCCTGGGTCCACATCATCGTACATGGGTGGGGGTGGTAAAGTGCATAGAGTGATATAATCAATATACTGTGCGTAACTCTTGCGCATTCTACCTCCCACTTGTGGGCACAAACAGAAGGTGCAGCACATACCACCAACAGTTTACCTAAGAATGACAATCTTGTCTTTGTGACTGAGCATGTCCTTTGTGATGTTATCAAATTATTAAACCTATCAATACATGTGTGGTAGAGGGCCACAACGCTAGTGAGATAAAAAGTGAGTGTAAGAATGGAAGAAAGTACAGCTATATAATAGTGAATCCTTTTCACCTACGCACGCAGAGGCCCTTGAGGTAGTGATTTAAATTCCTTAATCTCACCCCATGACCCAAGCAAATTTGAACCCGTTGTCCTGTTTCAGTTTTACTTGTTGTTACCATTTGCATGATATTGTATCTTATTTTTTTTCTTTAGAAAACCCCAGGTCATTGCAGCATTTGTGCCGGCTGAAGATACGTAGACTCATTGGTCTTAGGAGGCTCCAGAGACCTATTTTGTTGGAAAAGCTACAACTTCCTCCAGTTCTTAAAGACTATATTTTGTATAAAGAGTACGATTTATATGGAAGGGGTCTAGATTTTTATTGAAACAGTGTATTCACATTGTATCCAATTGTCCTTACTGTGTTCTAGGTTTTAGTCACTGGTGAACACTTCCACAATTGTTTCTTTTAGTGTGCAACTGGGGTAAAAGCGTGATCATTGTATATGCATCTGTAGCAGGCTGCCAACTGTGGCAGGAAACACACTGTAATGTGGCGATTTATATGTAAGTCACCAAAGAACTATTACACCCAATGACAATACCAGCAAATATAGGATTTGGGTGTGCTCTTGGTATGATGCCAGAATGATGAGTTTTAATATTGTGCTACTAAAACAGCAAAAACAACAATCAGAGTGTCAACAAGGAAAGCATATATCAGTTTAGGTTTACTATTCCCAAGTTAGCGTATATGTAATTGACAATATACATGTATTCTAGTTATGTCATGTTAAGAATAGTATATCTGTACTTACCAACATGTACTTACGTCCACAATACTTTGGTTCGATATTTTTTCTCTAACATTCTTGTAGCACAATAATTCTGTAGTCCGTATTCTGGCATGCAAATCTGCCTTTTCAGTAATGATTGGTATCAATAAAGAAGCAGAACGTCTAGCTTCCAATTGAACGTTTAGATGAGGTGACCATCCTAGCAGCAGAACCAGACAGACGTAGCACCAAGTGCCCTCAAGAATGGCCCATCATTGTCTGAGAAGTTCCCCAGTGGCTTGAATGAGTTGGCTAAAATGTTCAAACATATCAATCTACTATCCTCGAGGCACTGACAATACTGTTGGGGGATTCGCACTCTTTCATAAACATGCCACTGCTAGAGTGGTTAGATGGCACGAAATGCATATTCTTTCAGGACACTGTCCACCTCCACTTCAGGATTGTCCGTCTGTTCACCAAAGGCCATTATGGTTGCTTTGGGTTAGACAAGCAGTTTTCATAAGAGACAACATCTCTCTGACATTCTTCTCTACACCACTCTACCCTTATTTGTTTTACCGATCTACACACAACTACCATTCTCTTTAACCATTTCATCATAAACCTTGTTCAGAAAATCACAGACTGCCCATCTGTTAAGTGCTAGACTCTAATGACTCCTCAACAACCTTCATGATTTCCCCTTCACTGACAGCCAAGACAATGTTGCACTCCACATCCTATGTGTTTCTATCACGTTCTCCTTTCCCCATCTTTTATAATGTATTTCTTCTCCCAGTTCACGTTGCTGCTATCTCCTCAAACACCTTATAATGCCTCCTGTTCAGTCCCCACCAGCCAACCTCCACAGCTCCATCATCTGTGACTGGACCATTGGCCAGAACCTTGACATCATTTTTTCTAGTAGGGAAGTGGCCCATCACTGGCTGCAAACCAGACCTTCTACATCTGGTTCCAAACCACTGCAGTGTAGGGTCTAGCGTCCAATGTGCAAAACGTCTGTGCCACCCAAGTCCAGATTTCATCATTCTGAGCAGCCTGGTATCTTTTCCTGATCACAGAAACGTGTGCCATGAATCTGTTGACAGTTATTCCACATGTTTTTATATTGTTAATCCCCAGCACTGTTGTGGAAACTGCTGGAGAAATGGTATATACTAAGTGGACCCTGTCGTAAGAAGGGGGAGCAACAACTCAACTTACTAGACTGTGGAAAGACAGACGCTTAGTAGAAGCTAATTCAAGAGAAGCTCAGTAGGTGAGTGGCTAGAGGGGTTGCAACTACCACAAAGTTGTCATATAAGCTTTTGTGTCCCGCATACCCCCCACCCCTGTATGTTTTTTTTTAAATTCCCTGGCGTTTATTGAACTGTATGCCCCCCCCCAGGGGGTAATTATCAGATATTCACCCAAGGGCGGCAGAAAGACTTTGTACCCATCTATTTGGGGTGGGTACATAGTCTTGCCCCCTCCCCTCTTTTAAATTTTTTTAAATAATCATTCCTGGTGTCTAGTGGGCTTCCTCCCACCTTCCCCCCAGGGTAGATCGGAGTAATAATCCCCATCTGCCCCTCTGGGGAGGGGGGGGGGCAGAAAGACAATAGCCTTTTTTGGCGGGGGCATTGCCATGCCGGTTCTGGGCAGCCATGACCCCTACACTAACAAAAAGCTTGTTCCTGGAGTTCTGTGCAATTTCATAGACCAAGGGTTAGACCACAGGTAACACACCACATTGGTGCCCTCCTAGAGGGCCAGAGACTATTTCTTTTTGCTGAGGAGAAAGAGTTTGCCAAGAGCGTAGGGATCCTCTCCAAACATTAAGAATGTTAAGCTTGCTTACCACATGCTTGCTTGACAAATCTGCTGCACCCCGAGTATGAGGAGCTACTGCCAGGTCTAGCCTGCCACTGCTCAAACCTACTTAAGATTATAATAAAAGCCAAACAGATTGCTTCTTCATCCTTAATCATTATGCTTTCCCTGTGAGGGGTTGTGTTATGTTCACTTTATACCCATTGAGGCTTTAGCCACTGAGAGTTCAAGACGTGTGGGGCAAAACACTGCATTTATTTTGTGATTTCTGAAGTGCTCTTCCCATCTGAGGCCTCGCAGAGACAGCCATTGCAAATGTTGCAACACAGACAGTGACCCATCGGAGGCTGAAACCCCATATGCCTTCCTTACTGAATAGAATATGCACACTGAAGTAAGGCCATGGAGGCGCAGCTTGGGTGTCGCTCCCACTGTTGAGTGGGTGGTAAATTTGTTGGGAACTCGTAAGGTGTCCCTTGAAGGTTGTACTTAGGTACTTGTGGTCAGATCCCCCCAGCACCACTGCAAAGATCCAACTATCCCCAGTTACACGAGCCCTTGTTCGAAGCAAGAGCTGCAAGCACCTAAGAGTTTTCAGTATAACTTTCCCTAGCCTTACCACATACCTACATTTAGCAATGAAGACCATCCATGCATGAGAACAAAAGTTAAAATTGTACAGAGCTCAACATTTAGAACCAATTCCCAAACCCCACATGCATGCCGGCCTGACACAGTGTAAAGCTGCTAAAGAGGGTCTGGAATACTGTAGGTTTTCCCATTTTAGGGTAGCACAGTGCTGCTACACTGGGAGCAGATATCGGCGCAGATGATCACTGCACTAGGTTATGATATTATTGCTTGGTTGGCCATAACGTTTGACTGTACTGTGTTTCCTTGTTGTAAATAAAAATCCTATTTTCTATGAAGGTATAGCTTTAATTGGCATTTTTTTTATTACATGGCTCCTGTGTTAACTTTCTTTACAAACCTGCATCATCCTACAAGCGTGAGCCTTGAAGCTTGAAGTCACCATGCTGTGAGAGTCAAAAAAGAGGTTTCTGTCATTTTAGTGAGTGTGCACTAGTACTGCAATCCAGTGACAACAGGCGAAACATGTCACAGCATTGCCTGGTACTTTTGTTTCCACCTGGACAGCTGAACTGACACACTTCATCATAATGCTCAACAGTCTCTGCTTCAAAGGGTGAGGCACTTACTTAATTTACAAGTCATTCATCACAGTCACTCCTGTTTCCAGCCATCAACCTGCTCTCAGTAACAAATGCACACCGTCAATATTTCCACACCCCACAATCCCCACAATGCCCACTCACCAACACTCAAAGCTTTCCTCTTCTTCTGTACACCCAGCTGGCTCTGGAACGTCCTCTACTCCTTAGCCAATTATTCACTGCTTATTTAATACTTCATTCTTAAAAGTAGTGGAAACCTCAGCACTTCACAACAATGTCACGTTAAAAACCTCAATATTCGCTTGCAAATTATCAACCACAACAGAACTCCCTGCTTGGAATGCATTCTCCATTGAGACATTATGGCCCTCATTACAACCCTGACAGTCGGTGCTAAATCGGCAGTAATACCTCCAACAGGTCGGCAGTAAAAAAATGGAATTATGACCACGGCGGAAACCGCCCACACAGACAGCCACTTTAACACATCGACCGCCACGGCAGTAGCAACAACCACCGCCGCGGTAACCGCCAACAGCCAGGCAGAAGACAATGTAACGCCCACAGTATTACAACAGGCCTATCCGCCACCTTTTCCGGGCCGGTTCGAACGACATCAAAAGCACAGTGGAAACAGTACACTGAAGGCAAAGGACTCACCTCTGGAGACTCGGGGAACAACCACGACGCAATGGAGCAGGTGTTCCCCATGCTGGTCTATCTCCTCCTACACCAGGAATACCAACGCCGGCGACAACGACGACCATGGTGAGTACTGCCATCTAGCACACACGGGAGGGGGGAGGAAAAGAGAGTGACACACACACATGCAACACGCAACACCCCCACCCCCAACAGCATACACACAAACAGATGCAACAACATTACACATCCACCCCGTACCACTCAGGAATAATGCAAGGACAAAAGGAAGTGATTAAAGTGAGTGTAATAAGATAAAAAAAACTAGAAATACGTCCTCAAAAATCAAAACAGTATTTACATATATACAAATGGAGGGACACTGCCCAGTCCATAATGTCCCTGGGCCACATCACATAGGCGAAGGCCCCACCTTACTCCTGCATCAACACAGAGAGAACACTGCTGGGGCATCAGGTCGAAAATACACAGGCACCTCAGGGGGACGGGGAGCGGGGGGCACCTCAGGGAGCTCCATGCCCTGTGCTTGCTCCTGGGGAGTGCAAAGCCACAGTCTCTCAAGTGGGTGGTTTGCCCACTGGTTCTGGAGGGGGCCTTGTGCCCTTGTGCTTCATCCTGGCAAGGAGGGGGTGAGTGGATGCCTTCTTCCACTGGTTCTGGAGAGGGCCGTGTGCCCAGTGTGCTTCATCCTGGTAAGGAGGGGGTGAGTGGATGCCTTCTTCCACTGGTTCTGGAGTGGTCCTTGTGCCCAGTGTGCTTCATCCTGGCAAGGAGGGGGTGAGTGGATGCCTTCTTCCACTGGTTCTGGAGTGGTCCTTGTGCCCAGTGTGCTTCATCCTGGCAAGGAGGGGGTGAGTGGATGCCTTCTTCCACTGGTTCTGGAGGGGGCCTTGTGCCCAGTGGGCTTCACCTGGTAAGGAGGGGGTGAGTGGATGCCTTCTTTCACTGGTTCTGGAGGGGGCCTTGTGCTCTGTGATGCAGTTCTTGGGGAGTGCAAGGTCACAGTCACTCACCTGGGTGTTACACCCACACGATTTGCAGTTGTCAGGATGCATTACAGTCAATGGAGGCAGGAATACACACTGCCCGCCGGCGGCGACGGCTGCACAGTGGTGGCAGTGCCAGTGCTGGTGGCGGTGCTGCCAGTGGTGGGGAGTGGCTCCAGCCCTTCCCCTGCAGCCTCGGACGGCTGCCCACAGGGGCTGCTGCTGCTGGCATTGGTGCTGGCAGTGGTGGGGGGAGGCTCCAGCCCTTCCCCTGCAGCCTCGGACGGCTGAAGCGCCATGGTTGGTGTTGGGGGCTCAGATTCAGTCCCAGCACCAGGCCACCTGTCCTTCCTGCCTGCAGTGGCAGGTCCTTTGCCCTTGCCCTGTGGTGGTGCCGCCTTGCCCTTGGCCTTACCATGTGGTGGTGCCTCCTTGCCCTTGCCATGTGGTGGTGGCTCCTTGCCATGTGGTGGGGCCTCCCTCCCCTTGGCAGCTGGAGGTACATTCTTGCTCTTCCCCTTGGCAGCTGGTGCATGCACACTGGCAGTGCCAATGGGTATTTCTTTGGAGCCTCTCTCACCTGCAGTAGCTGCCGAAACAACTGTGGCCGTGGACTGGGTGGCTGAGGTGCTAGCCTGGGTTCTGCCCACCCTGGCCAGACGTGAAGGGCAGGACAGGGGTAGGGAAGAGGTCTATGGCAGAGAGGAACAGCTTCTTAGGGGCACTGGGACGGGAAGAGGGTGAAGGTTTGGGAGTGGAGGAAGAGGGAGTGGTAGTAGGAGGTGTCTGTCTGCTGTGTTTGGGTGCAGGTGCATGGGCTGGATGTTGTTGTGAGGTGGATGGCTGTTGGGCATCTGAGTGCTTGCGTATGTGTACTTTGGGAGGAGGGGGCACAGACACAGTGAGAGAGGACACAGGGGACGTGTGCATGGATGTGGGGGTGGTGACTGCCAGTGAGGGGCATGTACGGATAGGCATGGTGGTAGTGGATGAGGATGTAGTGCATGCAGGTGTGAGTGTAGACGCTACTGGGAGGGAGGTGGACGAGGAGAAGGAGGGGGTCACTGGAGGCAGTGGATGTTGGTGTGTCTGCATCTTGAGGGTGTTTGTGTGAGTGCCTGTGGGATGATGTGTGGTGCTTGTGTTTGCTGATCCACTCCTGTGTGTTGTCTTGGGTGCTTGCTGGTCTGCCTGTGTGCTTGGGATAGGTTGGGGTTCAGGGGAATGGGACTGGGAAGAGGAAATTGGAGGGGGAGGCTAGAGACAGGAACAATGGCTGATATCAGGGAGGAGGCCAGAGCCTGGAATGATCTCTGTTGGGCCGCCATGCCAGAGTGAATGCACTCCAAGAATGCATTTGTTTGTTGCAAATGCCCTGCTAGCCCTTGGATGGCATTCACTATGGTTGACTGCCCAACAGAGATGGACAGCTGGAGGTCAATAGCCTCCTCACTCAAGGCAGCAGGGCTAACTGGGGCAGGGCCTGAGGTGCCTGGGGTGAAGGAGATGCCCACCCTCCTGGGTAAGTGGGCACAGGAAACTCGCTGACGGGCTGCTGGGAGGGCGGTGTGGGTACGGGGGTGGCGGTTGTACCAGTAGTTGGGGTGGGCACAGAGCTGTCTGCCACCACAAGGGAGCTTCCATCGGAAGAGGTATCACTTTCAGAACTGTCCCCTCCTGTCTCCACCGTGGTACACCGCTCGCCCTCCGTCCCATTGGTGCCCCAACCATCGGTGGATTCGGCCTCGTGGGCCCTGTGGGATGCAGCTCTCTCCGTCACCGGTGCATCTGCTCCTCCACCAGATGATGCTAATGCACACAAGGACAGGGTGACAAAACAAAAAGGGGGGAAACAGAGAATACACTTGGTCAATGGCAGCAACAACACCACCGTTGGCGTACACAACACACTCACACACAGGGAACAGCCCTACGCATTTGGCAAAGCACTACCAGTCACAATGCTAGTCACCAGCCCATGGACAGGAATACCTAAACCCAATTGCAACATACCTGAGACCCACAGAGCCCTGCCCAGTAGTGGATGCACACTGGCTTGGTTGGAGGAGGAGTTCCCCAGCCCCTACCCAACATGGAACCTACCCTGCAATGTCTGGCTTGACCTAGGGGCACCAACAGGCCCACATCCACCACCCGGATATCACCACACCACGCACAAGTAGTATATTGGGAAACTGTACTCACCCCCTTGTGGTTGTTGTGATACCCTCAAGTGTCCATCCAGCTCCAGATAGGCCACCACCAGTATGCAGAACATCAGCGGGGTCAGGATTCGACAGGCACCCCTTCCTCGTTGGGAGACCATCCCCAGCTGGACCTCCATCATCTTCCGTGCCCAGCGTCTCAGGTCCTCCCACCATTTTCCACAGTGGGTGCTCTGCCTGCCATAGAGCTCCAGGGTCCACACATCCTTGGCGATGGCACGCCATATACCCTTTTTCTGATGGGCGCTGACCTGCAGAGGAAATACACATAGAAAAAGGGTATCAGTCATACCGTCCTGCCTGATACACTAATGGCCCACCATATCCCTCCCATCCGCTTACGCACATACATTGTCCACCATACATGCAGCACGCTGCTCAGGACCCCTCAACCACTCCTCCCTTACACAAGGCCCTCACACACAGCACCCCATGCATCGTGCCCACAGTGTACTCACCTGTTGGTCTGGAGGTCCATACAGCATTCAGTACTGGGGTAGGACCCCATCCATCAGTCTCTCCAACTCCACAGCGATGAAGGCAGGGACCCTTTCCCCAGTGACTCGAGCCATGGTCGGTTCCAGACACAGGTCACAGCAGCACTTGCAGTAAAGGTCCTCTCCTGTTTGATGTCAGGTTTCATGTGAGAGAACAGATTTAAAATGGCGGTCACGTCTGCGGCGGCGCATACCGTCACCGCCGGCGTACATCATCATTGGCTACTGTAACCCATAGGGCCCCATGACAACTAATGAGGAGTTGCACGGCAGTACTCAACCGCCTCCCGCAATGGTGCACAACGTCAGTGGCATTACCTCATTACCACATGTCCCTCCTAACAGGACAGGAGGGCGCCATTTTTGGGGGGTAAGCCATGGCACCTAACTGCATCACAGCACACATAGGCACCATTTTGCCCTATACAACAACATACTGTTTTTGTCACAACTTGCATTGCACTGTACATTTTGAAAATGGTGACTACTGACCAGATGCTCATCGTTTTGCCCCCTAGATTACAACCGCTGCGGATGAATAGGAGATGGAGACATCCCCCGCGTACAAGCCCCTGGTCGACTTGGCAACAATGGAGGACAGGCACATTATCCTCACCTACAGACTTGACAGGGCCACAGTCCACGAGCTGTGTGCCCAATTGGAGCCAGACCTGATCTCTGCTATCCGTCACCCCACTGAGATCCCCCCTACTGGGCAAGTCCTATCAGTGCTCCATTTCCTGGCAACTGGCTCCTTCCAAGTGACAGTGGGCTTGGCAGCAGGAATGTCTCAGCCAATGTTCTCAATTGCGCTGACCAGAGTGTTGTCTGCCCTGATGAAACACATGCGCAGCTACGTTGTTTTCCCCCAGGTGGAGGATTTGGCCACAGTGAAACTGACTTCTATGCAATGGGACATATCCCCAACATCATTAGGGCAATTGATGAAAACTCATATTGCATTTGCCCCCCCTGGAGAAATGAACAGGTGTTCAGAAATCGAAAGAGCTTTCACTCGATGAATGTGCAGATAGTGTGCCTGGCGGACCAGTACATCTCCCATGTCAGTGCAAAGTATCCTGTGTCTGTGCATGATGCCTTTATCCTGAGGAATAGCAGTTTCCCATATGTGATGGCTCAACTCTAGAGGCACAGGGTGTTGCTATTAGGTGAGCCCAAGGTCCCCACCCAGTATATGTTGGTGTATGGGTATAGGGGTGGCCATAAGGGTTAGTGTCTGGCTAACTGGTATCCCTCGGTATTTGCAGGTGACTCTGGTTACCCCAACCTCTCATGGCTAGTGAGGAATGCCAGGACAAGGGCAGAGGAACGTTACAATGAGGCACATGGGTGAACAAGAAGAATTATAGAGTGAACCTTTGGCCTCCTGAAGGCCAGGTTTCGCTGCCTCCATCTAATGGGTGGCTCCCTGTGCTACTCACCCAAGAAGGTGTGCCAGATCATCGTGGCATGTTGCACAACCTTGCCTTACGTTGCCAGGTGCCTTTTCTGAAGGAGGATGAGACTGGAGATGGGCGTGTGGCAGCGGTGGAGCCTGTGGACAGTGACGAAGATGAGGCAGAGGATGAGGATGTGGACAATAGAACATTAAACAGGTAAGACAATGTAACCACCTTCCATTGCAGTTTTGTATTGTAATTTTTCACTGGCAGGCTGATATTCCCACTACTATGGCCACTTACTGTACCCTTTGACATGTCTATTTACAGATATCTGTACCCCACTCTGGCCCCTGGTGTATTGACTGCAGCAAACTACAGGTCATACCTATGTATACATTAATGTACAGTTGAATTGCAATGTCTACAGATTGTTAAACGAATACATAGTTCAATCACTTGACAGACTCAATACTTGTGTTTTTTACAAGGAAGTTTATTTTTGTGCTAGTAAGTGGATGGGGTATTGCAATGGGCTGGGGGGGGAGGGTGGTGGAGGAAAGTCTAGGTAAGAGTTCCAGTCTATTTGTATCACAGGTGCATTGTCCAAGGGGGCATAGGAAGAGGAGCAATTGCAGTTCAAGGTGGACAGGGTGGCAGAGTGGGACACAAGGGTGACATTCAGGAGAGTCTTATTTCCTGGTGGGGGTCTTGGCAATGTTCTTTGGCTTCTGCCTGGATCTCAGGGACCGTTTGCAGGGTGGTTTTCCTTCTGCAGGGGGAGGGATGCTGGTGGCCTGTTGTTCCTGTGGCGGGGCCTCTTGTCCACTAGCGTCAGCGGAGGTGGAGGGCTGTTCATCGGTGTGGCTAGTGTCAGGGGCCCATTGGTGCGCCACTGCCTCCCTCCTGGTGTTGGCCATGTCTGGCAGCACCCCTGAAATGGTGACCAGGGTGGTGTGGATGTCCCACAGGTCCTCCCTGATCCTCAGGTACTGTCCCTCCTGCAGCCGCTGGGTCTCCTGCAACTTGGCCAGTATCTGGCCCATCATTTCCTGGAAATGGTGGTATGCTCCCAGGATGTTGATGAGTGCCTCGTGGAGAGTCGGTTCCTGGGCTTGTCCTTCCCCGTCACATAGCAGTCCTCCCAGCTTTCCTGTTGTCCTGTGCCTCTGTCCCCTGAACCGTGTGCCCACTGCCACTGACCCCAGGTCCCTGATCATCCTGTGTTTGTGGGGTGTCCTGGGGTCCCTGTAGTGGTGGAAACACTGCTGATTGACATGTCCTGGGGACAGAGGAATGGGCCTGCTGGATGGGTACTGTGTTGGTGTTTCCTGAGAGGGGAGGCTCTGTGGTGGTATGGGACTGTGGCTGTGTGACCGACTGTCCAGAGGTCCTGGATGTTGCTGGCACCTCCTCTCCGGTGACGTTGTGTGGGGGACCTGTTGGGATGTAAATGCAGTGTTATAGTTTCTGCGTGTGACATGTTGTGCATGGGTGTGTTGCCCTGTTAGGTTGTGTTTGCCCTGGCAGCTTAGGCTTGTGTGTGTGGTGATTTGGTTGGCTAGGTGGTTGTCTCAAGTGTGCATGCTTTGGTGATGGGTGTCCATGCAGGTCTGTGATGGGTGTCCATGCATTGGTGTTGCATGCAGGGCGTGGTAGTGGTATGAGTGGGTTGTGATGGTGGGGTGTATGTGAGGTGGTGGAGTGATGCGGGTGAGGGTAGTGGTGGGGGTGTGTGATGGCATGCAAGTAGTGGGGTTGATATTAATGGAGATTTGACTTACCAGAGTCCAGTCCTCCTGCTACTCCTGCCAGGCCCTCAGGATGCAGTATTGCCAAGACTTGCTCCTCCCATGTTGTTAGTTGTGGGGGAGGAGGCGGGGGTCCACCGCCAGTCCTCTGTACTGCTATCTAGTATCTTGCAACCACGGAATGCACCTTCCCCCCGTAGGTCGTTCCACCTCTTCCTGATGTCATCCCTTGTTCTGGGGTGTTGTCCCACGGCATTGACCCGGTCTACGATTCTCTGCCATAGCTCCATCTTCCTAGCGATGGATGTCTGCTGCACCTCTGATCCGAATAGCTGTGGCTCTACCCGGATGATTTCCTCCACCAGGACCCTTAACTCCTCCTCTGAGAACCTGGGGTGTCTTTGTGGTGTCATGGGTGTAGAGTGAGTGGTGTGTGTGAGGGCATGTGGGGTGATATGTTGGGGTGTGTGCTGTGAGGCGTGTTGATGGTGCATGGGTGATGGTGTTCTGTGGCTCTGGTTGTGTGGGTGCTCTTGCTGTATCTCTCTCTAATGGCAATTTTTGTTAGTTGTAAGGGGATGTGGGTATTTGTGTGTGTGTGTTTTATAGTGGTGTGTGTGTGTGGTGTGTGTATGGGTGTCAGGTGTGTGTAGTTTGAATTGTCCAATGTGGTGTTAATTTTGCTTGAGTGTGTGTATTTTGAGCGCAGTGGTATGTACCTCCAATGGTTTACCGTTGTTGAATGTCCGCCACGGTGATTCATGGGTCATAATGCTGTGGGTGTAGTTCTGTTGGCGTAACGGTGTGGGTTTTGGTACTGCCATTTTATCACTGACCTTCTGGCTGGCGGACTTATGTGTGTGTCTGTATAGTGACGGATTCCTCTGTGTGTGTCATAATATGGGTAGTGGTAAACCGCGGCAGGTTGGTATGTTGCCGGCAGTCAGCATGGCGGTAAGCGGGACTTACCGCCAATGTCATAATGAGGGTTTATGTATCTACCTTTTCTTCAAACATTTACTCTCTTTGACTAATCCAACATGCTGATCTTATAACCCACACTCTGCCATCAGAATAAATAGCTTACAAAGTCCAGTGCTCGCTTAAGAATTTCTTTACTCCGCACTCATCATCTTACCGGCCTCTCATGGCCTAGTCTAGTAGTGAGCCCTGAAAAAAGAACTCCCTATCTTGACACAATTGTCCTTTTCTGAACAAGTTTCCAATAAATCTTCAACTCCATTTGGATCCATCCAACATCACCTACCGCTACGTGCCTGCCATAGTACATAAATGACCCTAACCTACCAACATCAAATCTCTTTGCAACAAAAAGTCTTAACTTCTGGGATCAAAACCAACAGACACAGGGAGCACTTCAAAACCTTCCTGCACTTTTTTTACACTAGTCATTTTCTAATTTCCCAATTCATCTGTTCATGGGCTGTGCTCCAAGCAGTGCTTAATTTGTGCTTGTTGTTTCCGGTGCTGAGCACCGGCACTTATTTTTGAGGGCCGGGGCTTAGTCTTCTGCCTTAAGCATTTGCAGCGAGCAAAAGACACATATGGGAAAGCCGGAGGAAGGGAAAAATGAAAAAGCGTCACAATGAGAGAAAGCAGAAAACTCCGGGAGTGAGCTGAAGGGGCAAGGAGTGGTTTTAAATGGATTGAAGGGGCCAGAGATGGCTTTGGGATTACGGTGCCTCAGTATTCCATGTTCGCACATTTCACTGCAGCAGTCGCGTGTTTAAGAGAAGAGCTTTGAGCACCGGCACCTTTTTATCTACAAATTAAGCACTGGCTCCAAGCTGTAGAAGAAGTGGCGGTATTCAGATTTCCTCACAACTGACCGCTTCATGCCTACCAGAGCTCCATCTAAATACTCCATCAGACATTCCTTATCCGCTCATCACAAATTAAAGACCGGAAATGCACACTTATACGACCTTAATCCCCCTACCTCAAAGCCATTTGCAACAAAAAATAATTCTTCTAGAATTAAAACCAATACACAAAAGATACTCTACCAAACTTTCCAGAGCTTTCTTGCACTTTACATTTTCCTAATCTTCTATTAATGTGTTCAAGACCTGTGCACCAAACAGAATAAAAAGTGGCAGATATCCAGACATCCTCATGACTGACTGCCTCCTACCAGCACCCACCTACTCTCACCCTACTCTCACCCCTCATCCAGGTACTCTTTTTGACATTCTTTGATCATTCATCGCAAATTAAAGGCCAGATATGCAGCTTTACACCCTCACTGTTCCCTGGCGATGTCATCATCTTCACCCAGGCTGAGAGGTGTGCCTCAATCTCAACTTCTAGTTCCTGGAGGAAGATTATTACAGTGATCGATTTCCCATCAAGAAGGCACATTAAACCCCGATAATTCAGGTTCCTGCTCGGCTTTCCAGTCCCTGCTCTATAGTGCCACACAAAGCAGAAATCTATTCCCTGGCTTCGCAATGTAAATTGCAAATGTCATTTTTAACTGAAGAGTGACCCAAGCCTGCTTTTCTTTCTATTATAAATTGTAAGAAATTGGGTTATTTTGCGGGTTGTGAGGCCTGTGCAGGTAATAGGTCCACAATTTCCCCTTCCTGGGACCCTCGTTGTAGCACTTGACTATCTCAGGGTTGCGAAGCAGAGATGTCAAAGGCCTACTCAGGGGAGTTGGTGTGGACTGGTAATCGCCATTGGCTGGCACAAAGTAATGACACTAAATGATTGTTCAGTCAGTGCTTTTTCTGTAGGAAAGGAAAAGTACATTTATTACACACACACACACACACACACTACTTAATGTTATGCATAATTCTACAGTTATATACATAACGCATAATAAAACTACCTTAGAGACACTCTGCAATCACATTTGAAGAATCATAACCTCTCAAATCACAGTACCCCCTCTCCTATACCAAATATTACATCACCATGTAGGGGGTGTCACTTTAAATGAAACAAGCTTATTGGCTTTATCAAGGGTCATCACACATATAAGGCAAACCTACTAGCTTTAACAAAGGTTCACCATATTTAAAAGCAGGCAACCCAGATGTTAAAAATCATCAACATTTCACTATAGTTATGTATAAATGCCTTCATTAATATGAATATTCATTTCAACATTGACCAACAATCACTGTCAACATTAATGGTTAATAAAGCTGTGAAAATAAACATGTGCTTGTTCCTTTTTTTCACACCTTTAGGCTGGATAAAATGCAGTCAAAGAATCAGCCCGACAGGGTGATGCACTCTCAGTTGAACAGCAATTGCTCCAGCCTTTGAGTACTTTAAACATAAAGTGAAAACCAGGGAGTCATAATGTTTTCTGACCCAGGAAACACAGGGTCAGTACATTACCAAAATTCCTTGAGGGTGGAGGGGAGGACCTACTGCACTTCTGTGGCCTCACCACATTTCTTTGTAATGTGGGAGGGGAACCTTCTCTCCTGGGGCCACCACAAGAAGGAGGAATTTTGTAGAGAAGCCCTGCAAGGCATTATGGGGTGCTTCCTCCGTGGACCTTGAATATTTGAGTAGCAGCTTCTATCGCGTTAATTTGCTGGTGCATGGTCCCTCGTCGACGCCTTTTTCTTTTGTTTGGCCTGTTTTTTTTGTTTTTTTAAAAAGGGTGCCCAGTTCTACCCGGGTGTTCCCCGCCCTGTAATTCGTTGGAGCAGTGCAGGAAGCTCACTCCCATGCAGCTTGTTGGCTCCCTGCACATCTGGCACTGACCTCAACAGCGCAGTAGCCGGCAGCATTCTTGTGGTGTGTTTGGTGTTGCCTACCTTGCTCCCTTCGGACACAGGCACAGGGAGTGGAGACACCATTGGAGGTGGGGTGACGGCACGCCCTCTTGTCCATCTTGGCTCGGAGTCTCTAGAGAAATATGAAAATTCTGGTCGACCCATGAAATGTACATGTATGATCTTGTTGTAGGAAAGTGCCCCTTTTGGCATGGAAACATCCCCCCAACACACACACTTTTTGCCTGGTATTGATGCTAAGTTGACTGTGTCTGTGCTGGGATCCTGTTAACCAGGCCCCAGCACCAGTGTCTTTTCCCTAAACTGTACAGTTGTTTCCACAATGAGCACACCCCTGGCACACAGCTGAGTCCCTTGAAAAAGGTACCAGTGGTACCAAGGGCTCTGTGGCCACGGAGGGTCCCAAAGGGCTGCAGCATGTATTGTGCCACCCTAAGGGACCCCTCATCAAACACATGCAGACTGTGTGTGTTGATGGGGAGAAAAAGTTAAGTCGACATGGCACTCTTTCCAGGGTGCCAAGCCCACCTGTAGCATAGGTAAGTCCCCCATCTAGCAGGCCTTACAGCCCTAAGGCAGGGGGCACTACACCACAGATGAGAGCATAGCTGCATGAGCAATGTTCCCCTACAGTGTCTAAGTCCATTATTAGGCATTGAAAGTGCAGTGTGGCCATATTAAGCACATGAGTTGGGAGTTTGTCATTACGAACTACATATTTCCATGATGGCTTCACTGAAGACTTGGAAGTTTGATATCAAACCTCTCAGTACAATAAACACACACTGATGCCAGTGTTAGATTTATTGTAAAATGCACACAAAACTCTTGTATTTTACCCAACTCTTAAGTGTGAGGCTGACCAGTCTGTGCCAGCCTGCCACTAAAGGACATGTTACTGACCCCATGGGTAAGGACCTGAGGTCAGAAACAAAGCCTGCTCCGGGTGGAGGTGCTTCACACCTCCCACCTGCAGGAACTGCAACACTTGGTGGTGAGCCTCAAAGGCTCAGGCCTTCTGTTACAGTGCCCCAGGGCACTCCAGCTAGTGGAGATGCCCGCCCCCCAAAAGGCCCCACTTTTGGCAGCAGTTCTGGTAGGAAAATGAGGTAAAACAAGGAGTGACCACAGCAGCTAGGACCACCCCTAAGGTGTTCAGAACCAAAGTGACACCCTCCTTGCAGAATCCTCCATCTTTTTTTGGAGGAGAGGGACCAATAGGGATAGGAATGTGTCTTCCTCCTCAAAGGGAGTGGGCACAGGAAGGGCGTAGCCACCCTCAGGGATAGTAGTCATTAGCTTGTAATGCCCCTAAATCTAGTATTTAGGGCCAGCCCTCAATCTTACTCACCAGATTCCTGGCAAGCTCAAGAAGAAAGAAGAAGGACTGCCAAGTCAACACCCCAGCAGTGAAGACTCCAGACGATAACTGATTTGGTCCCAGCCCTACCAGCCTGTCTGCAGCTTCAAGACTCCTGCTCCAAAATGGCAATGCATCCTTCAGGACCAGCGACCTCTACAAACCCCCAGAGGACTGCCTGCCCACCAGAGGACCTAGAAATCCTGAGGACAGCGGCCCTGCCCAGAAGAAACCTCCAAAAAGGTCTCCAGAACCGCCTGGATCCCCGAGGCCTGCCCACTCTGCACCCAACGCCCACGGCCAGAGTCCTGGTGGCCTACCCGTCCAAGAAGGTCCCCAGGCGATTTTGACCTTGAGTCCACCTCGGGTTGACCCCTCCTGGCCAACACAACAACGGCTGCAGCCTGAATCCAGAGGAACCCCCTGACCAAGACTGGATCTGACGAAGATACCCGATGCCCAAGGAGAGCATGGTCTTGGACAATCCGACTGATGGTCCAGCAACATCCAGCGGGCACCTCTCTTTATTGTCTAGCCTTTAGTTTCCCGGAACCGACCCCCCTGGACCCAGCCTGCAGGATCTTTTTTGACCCCTGGGATCCCCTCATTGAAAAGCACTGGGCGCCCAGCTTTGTGTTTGCACAATGCACCCAGCCGCCCCTGTGCAGCTGAGGGTGTGTGTTTGGTGTGGACCTGTGGCCTCTCAGTGCTGACCTAAACCTCCCAGGCTTGGGTCCTGGAACTATGGGTACTTACCTGCAATCTGCTTTCTACTGAAGAGCCCCAGTCCTCATAGGATTCAATTGAAATCCCAACACCAACTTTGACCTCTGCACCCAGCCGGCCCCATGTTGCTGGTGGTGCACCTTTGGGATCAGCCTAAACGTTGACCTGTGGACATCCTAACCACCAATGATTGGAAGTGTAAGTCATGTACTTACCTGTTAACTGTGCTAACACTTTTCGCCCAGGACTCTATTGGCTCCTATGAAAAATTGCACTGTCAACTTTTGAAATTGAAAAGTGTTACTTACTTGTAAACTGCTTTATATGCAAAAAGCAAACAAAGTACATTTGATGCATATGCTTGATATCTATTTACAACTGTACATACCTGCAACGAAGATCTTCTGGTTCTAGTAATAAAGCAACAAAATATATTTTGGTATATAAAAACAATTGGTCTGGAGTTAGTCATTGAGTGGGTGCCTCATTTCTTGACTGTGTGTGTACAACACATGCTTTGTACTACCCTCTGATAAGCCTAACTGCTCAACCACATTACCACAAAAAAGAACCTTAGTATTATCTACATTAGCCTCTGTCAAGCCTCTTGGGAACCTCTGGACTCTGTACACACTATACCTCATTTTGGTATAATATATACAGAGCATGCATCCTACACTTGGGACTTGAAGAGTCATGCTGGGAACATATGTTTCACCCCAGTTTCAAACCTCATGGTCGTTCTTTAGGCTTAAGGGAAGCGAAACCTCATTCTAAGGTGGATATCCAACTATATGTATAATATAACGTCACAGCAGGGAAAACAGTAAAAACCATATTGACTTTACCTTTGAGTCCCCACTAATATTATAAGGCCTGTCCCAAGTCACCACCTAAGTTTGCAGAGTCCCCTATGTGCCAGGATACCAGTGTGCAGTTACCGGGCTGCGCAAGATGGTAGTCTCACACGTGCAGCCCTCACGTGTGCATACGCATGTGCACACATGTTCATGCGCAACCAGCCAAGTTCTCCTAACCCTTTTTGCATTGCAGCAGCCTCATCTTAAAAGGTGGGCACTGCCGGTCAACCTGTGAAGCCCGTTCACTATGTGATTACAGTGAGTGAAATACATGTTGTGAGACTGACCCACAGTAAAACGTCCAAAACAGAGTGATCAAAAGAGCAAAAAATCTGAGCGTATGAAATGGGTGAAACTCATTTTGGAACATGAATGAATCATTTGCCTCAGTTATAAAAATATTCAGTCATACCGGGATGGCGAAAGTGGGGAAGAATTAGCAGTGATTGTTCAAGACCACCTTAAAATGGTTGGATTTGATGAATGTTCCCAATGTGTTAATTTAGTCTGACTTTAACTATGACATAAAAATACATTGTTTTTATTTGAATCTATCTATGTTGTCAATCTCCTTCTCCTATTAAAGAACAGTTCTCTGACTAAATTGGCAAACACTGCTTTTCAATACAGACAGTTTAGTGCTGGTTGGCGATTTTACTTAGCCAGAAAGCCCCTTTGGCCTCATCATACATTTTAAGCAAAAACTTGAGATATCTCAATTTATTCTTAAATTTAAAGATCCAATGCAGGGGGCTGGTCACCTTCTGAATCCCATTTTTGGAATGTTAGACAATCTCATAATTCATAAACCATCTCCCGAAATATCACTACTTGATTCCTTTTTCATTACATCTGGAGGCAGCCAAGAAAACAGTATCTTCACCAACTCCCCTTAAAACTGCTTTCCACCAAAAACATAGTTGAAAACAAAACGCAAAACATCAGGATGACAGCAGGTTGATGTGGCAACATTAGAGGACACCATGAGGAAGGAAAGCATAAGTCATACAAATCTAAACTATGCTCCAATTACTGAAAGACACAGAAGAGCAGTCGAGTCAGCTACAGATAAAGGGGGTGATTCTAACCCTGGCGGTCGGTGATAAAGCGGCGGCCAACCCGCCAACAGGCCGGCGGTCCAAAAAATGGAATTCTGACCCTGGCGGGAACCGCCAACACATCCCACCACATTAACACTCCGACCGCCACGGCGGGACCGACAAACAGCGCGGCGGTCACCGCCAACAGACAGGCGGCAGACAATGAAACGCCCACACTATTATGACCGGCCAATCCGCCACCTTTTCTGGGGCGGGAGCACCGCCGATAAAAACACGGCGGAAACAGACTACGAACGGGAAAACGCGCACCTCTACGCACTCCACGAGGAAGGAGGACAGCATGGAACCCGAATTAAACATCCTACCTGCTCTCGTCTACCTGCTCATCTACCACGAGTACGAACGCCGGCGCAGACGACAACGGTGAGTACTGCACCTACGACACAGGGGAGGGGGGAGGACGAAAGGTTACGTGCACACACATACGCGATACACCCACCCCCCCAAACCATGTACACACCAATGCAGAGCAACAAGTCACAGTGACACCACCCAAACCCCCGTTAAAAAAGCAAGGACATAATTAAATTGTGACTCGAAATTTATGGGAAATAAAAACCACTGATAAGTCACGGTCAAATAGCAATAACAATTCAAAAAAAACAATTCAATATCCAGTGCATACGATAAACCGAGGCAATAAGTCCTGCACATCTAACGATATTCCAAGTGTCCGTGGGCCAAAGTGTATCAACACAAGGGCAAAGCCCACACAGGAGACCTGAGTCCTTTGGAGAGAACACTGCAGGTGCATCTGATGAAAAAACTACAGGCACCTCAGGGGGAAGGGAAGGGGGGGGCACCACAGCCACATGAGTCCACGACGCCAGATCCACGAAGGGGCCACCATGCCCACTGTGCCATCCTTGGGAGTGCAAAGCCACAGTCTCTCAAGTCTCTACAGTGGGTGGCTTGCCCACTCGGCCATCCTGGGGAGTGCAAAGCCACAGTCTCTCAAGTCTCTACAGTGGGTGGCTTGCCCACTGTGCCATCCTGGGGAGTGCAAAGCCACAGTCTCTCAAGTCTCTACAGTGGGTGGCTTGCCCACTCGGCCATCCTGGGGAGTGCAAAGCCACAGTCTCTCAAGTCTCTACAGTGGGTGGCTTGCCCACTGTGCCATCCTGGGGAGTGCAAAGCCACAGTCTCTCAAGTCTCTACATTGGGTGGCTTGCCCACTCTGCCATCCTTGGGAGTGCAAAGCCACAGTCCATCAGGTGGATAACAGTCTCCACCGGTCAAGGAGGAGGTATGGTGGGCACAGTGAACCGTGAACAGTAGCTCGAGACAGATCCGGCACTGTCATTGTGTCAGTGGTGCTTGAGACGGCGGGGCCCAGCGGAGCGGTGCTTGACAGGAAGGGCCCAGCGGAGCGGTGCTTGAGACGGCGGGGCCCAGCGGAGCGGTGCTTGACAGGAAGGGCACAGCGGAGCGGTGCTTGAGACGGCGGGGCCCAGCGGAGCGGTGCTTGAGACGGCGGGGCCCAGCGGAGCGGTGCTTGAGACGGAAGGGCCCAGCGGAGCGGTGCTTGAGACGGAAGGGCCCAGCGGAGCGGTGCTTGAGACGGAAGGGCCCAGCGGAGCGGTGCTTGAGACGGAAGGGCCCAGCGGAGCGGTGCTTGAGACGGAAGGGCCCAGCGGAGCGGTGCTTGAGACGGAAGGGCCCAGCGGAGCGGTGCTTGAGACGGAAGGGCCCAGCGGAGCGGTGCTTGAGACGGAAGGGCCCAGCGGAGCGGTGCTTGAGACGGAAGGGCCCAGCGGAGCGGTACTTGACACGGCGGGGCCCAGCAGAGCGGTGCTTGAGACGGCGGGGCCCAGCGGAGCGGTGCTTGAGACGGCGGGGCCCAGCGGAGCGGTGCTTGAGACGGCGGGGCCAAGCGGAGCGGTGCTTGAGACGGCGGGGCCCAGCGGAGCGGTGCTTGAGACGGCGGGGCCCAGCGGAGCGGTGCTTGACAGGAAGGGCCCAGCGGAGCGGTGCTTGAGACGGCGGGGCCCAGCGGAGCAGTGCTTGACAGGAAGGGCCCAGCGGAGCGGTGCTTGAGACGGCGGGGCCCAGCGGAGCGGTGCTTGACAGGAAGGGCCCAGCGGAGCGGTGCTTGAGACGGCGGTGCCCAACGGAGCGGTGCTTGACAGGAAGGGCCCAGCGGAGCGGTGCTTGAGACGGCGGGGCCCAGCGGAGCGGTGCTTGAGACGGCGGGGCCCAGCGGAGCGGTGCTTGAGACGGCGGGGCCCAGCGGAGCGGTGCTTGAGACGGCGGGGCCCAGCGGAGCGGTGCTTGTCACGGCGGGGCCCAGCGGAGCGGTGCTTGAGACGGCGGGGCCCAGCGGAGCGGTGCTTGAGACGGCGGGGCCCAGCGGAGCGGTGCTTGACAGGAAGGGCCCAGCGGAGCGGTGCTTGAGACGGCGGTGCCCAGCGGAGCGGTGCTTGACAGGAAGGGCCCAGCGGAGCGGTGCTTGACAGGAAGGGTCCAGCGGAGCGGTGCTTGACAGGAAGGGCCCAGCGGAGCGGTGCTTGACAGGAAGGGCCCAGCGGAGCGGTGCTTGAGACGGCGGGGCCCAGCGGAGCGGTGCTTGAGACGGCGGGGCCCAGCGGAGCGGTGCTTGACAGGAAGGGCCCAGCGGAGCGGTGCTTGAGACGGCGGTGCCCAGCGGAGCGGTGCTTGAGACGGCGGGGCCCAGCGGAGCGGTGCTTGAGACGGCGGGGCCCAGCGGAGCGGTGCTTGAGACGGCGGGGCCCAGCGGAGCGGTGCTTGAGACGGAAGGGCCCAGCGGAGCGGTGCTTGAGACGGAAGGGCCCAGCGGAGCGGTGCTTGAGACGGAAGGGCCCAGCGGAGCGGTGCTTGAGACGGCGGGGCCCAGCGGAGCGGTGCTTGAGACGGCGGGGCCCAGCGGAGCGGTGCTTGAGACGGCGGGGCCCAGCGGAGCGGTGCTTGAGACGGCGGGGCCCAGCGGAGCGGTGCTTGAGACGGCGGGGCCCAGCGGAGCGGTGCTTGAGACGGCGGGGCCCAGCGGAGCGGTGCTTGAGACGGCGGGGCCCAGCGGAGCGGTGCTTGAGACGGCAGGGCCCAGCGGAGCGGTGCTTGACAGGAAGGGCCCAGCGGAGCGGTGCTTGACAGGAAGGGCCCAGCGGAGCGGTGCTTGAGACGGCGGGGCCCAGCGGAGCGGTGCTTGACAGGAAGGGCCCAGCGGAGCGGTGCTTGAGACGGCGGTGCCCAACGGAGCGGTGCTTGACAGGAAGGGCCCAGCGGAGCGGTGCTTGAGACGGCGGGGCCCAGCGGAGCGGTGCTTGAGACGGCGGGGCCCAGCGGAGCGGTGCTTGAGACGGCGGGGCCCAGCGGAGCGGTGCTTGAGACGGCGGGGCCCAGCGGAGCGGTGCTTGAGACGGCGGGGCCCAGCGGAGCGGTGCTTGAGACGGCGGGGCCCAGCGGAGCGGTGCTTGACAGGAAGGGCCCAGCGGAGCGGTGCTTGAGACGGCGGTGCCCAGCGGAGCGGTGCTTGACAGGAAGGGCCCAGCGGAGCGGTGCTTGACAGGAAGGGCCCAGCGGAGCGGTGCTTGACAGGAAGGGCCCAGCGGAGCGGTGCTTGACAGGAAGGGCCCAGCGGAGCGGTGCTTGAGACGGCGGGGTCCAGCGGAGCGGTGCTTGAGACGGCGGGGCCCAGCGGAGCGGTGCTTGACAGGAAGGGCCCAGCGGAGCGGTGCTTGAGACGGCGGTGCCCAGCGGAGCGGTGCTCGACAGGAAGGGTCCAGCGGAGCGGTGCTTGACAGGAAGGGTCCAGCGGAGCGGTGCTTGAGACGGCGGGCCCAGCGGAGCGGTGCTTGAGACGGCGGGCCCAGCGGAGCGGTGCTTGAGACGGCGGGGCCCAGCGGAGCGGTGCTTGAGACGGCGGGGCCCAGCGGAGCGGTGCTTGAGACGGCGGGGCCCAGCGGAGCGGTGCTTGAGACGGCGGGGCCCAGCGGAGCGGTGCTTGAGACGGCGGGGCCCAGCGGAGCGGTGCTTGAGACGGCGGGGCCCAGCGGAGCGGTGCTTGACAGGAAGGGCCCAGCGGAGCGGTGCTTGACAGGAAGGGCCCAGCGGAGCGGTGCTTGACAGGAAGGGCCCAGCGGAGCGGTGCTTGACAGGAAGGGCCCAGCGGAGCGGTGCTTGACAGGAAGGGCCCAGCGGAGCGGTGCTTGAGACGGCGGGGCCCAGCGGAGCGGTGCTTGACAGGAAGGGTCCAGCGGAGCGGTGCTTGACAGGAAGGGCCCAGCGGAGCGGTGCTTGACAGGAAGGGCCCAGCGGAGCGGTGCTTGAGACGGCGGGGCCCAGCGGAGCGGTGCTTGAGACGGCGGGGCCCAGCGGAGCGGTGCTTGAGACGGCGGGGCCCAGCGGAGCGGTGCTTGACAGGAAGGGCCCAGCGGAGCGGTGCTTGAGACGGCGGGGCCCAGCGGAGCGGTGCTTGACAGGAAGGGCCCAGCGGAGCGGTGCTTGAGACGGCGGGGCCCAGCGGAGCGGTGCTTGACAGGAAGGGCCCAGCGGAGCGGTGCTTGAGACGGCGGGGCCCAGCGGAGTGGTGCTTGACAGGAAGGGCCCAGCGGAGCGGTGCTTGAGACGGCGGTGCCCAGCGGAGCGGTGCTTGACAGGAAGGGCCCAGCGGAGCGGTGCTTGACAGGAAGGGCCCAGCGGAGCAGTGCTTGAGACGGCGGGGCCCAGCGGAGCGGTGCTTGAGACGGCGGGGCCCAGCGGAGCGGTCCTTGACAGGAAGGGCCCAGGGGAGCGGTGCTTGAGACGGCGGGGCCCAGCGGAGCGGTGCTTGACAGGAAGGGCCCAGCGGAGCGGTGCTTGAGACGGCGGGGCCCAGCGGAGCGGTGCTTGAGACGGCGGTGCCCAACAGAGCGGTGCTTGACAGGAAGGGCCCAGCGGAGCGGTGCTTGAGACGGCGGGGCCCAGCGGAGCGGTGCTTGAGACGGCGGGGCCCAGCGGAGCGGTGCTTGAGACGGCGGGGCCCAGCGGAGCGGTGCTTGAGACGGCGGGGCCCAGCGGAGCGGTGCTTGAGACGGCGGGGCCCAGCGGAGCGGTGCTTGAGACGGCGGGGCCCAGCGGAGCGGTGCTTGAGACGGCGGGGCCCAGCGGAGCGGTGCTTGAGACGGCGGGGCCCAGCGGAGCGGTGCTTGACAGGAAGGGCCCAGCGGAGCGGTGCTTGACAGGAAGGGCCCAGCGGAGCGGTGCTTGAGACGGCGGGGCCCAGCGGAGCGGTGCTTGACAGGAAGGGCCCAGCGGAGCGGTGCTTGAGACGGCGGGGCCCAGCGGAGCGGTGCTTGACAGGAAGGGCCCAGCGGAGCGGTGCTTGAGACGGCGGGGCCCAGCGGAGCGGTGCTTGACAGGAAGGGCCCAGCGGAGCGGTGCTTGAGACGGCGGGGCCCAGCGGAGCGGTGCTTGACAGGAAGGGCCCAGCGGAGCGGTGCTTGACAGGAAGGGCCCAGCGGAGCGGTGCTTGAGACGGCGGTGCCCAGCGGAGCGGTGCTTGACAGGAAGGGCCCAGCGGAGCGGTGCTTGACAGGAAGGGCCCAGCGGAGCGGTGCTTGACAGGAAGGGCCCAGCGGAGCGGTGCTTGAGACGGCGGGGTCCAGCGGAGCGGTGCTTGAGACGGCGGGGCCCAGCGGAGCGGTGCTTGACAGGAAGGGCCCAGCGGAGCGGTGCTTGAGACGGCGGTGCCCAGCGGAGCGGTGCTCGACAGGAAGGGTCCAGCGGAGCGGTGCTTGACAGGAAGGGTCCAGCGGAGCGGTGCTTGAGACGGCGGGCCCAGCGGAGCGGTGCTTGAGACGGCGGGCCCAGCGGAGCGGTGCTTGAGACGGCGGGGCCCAGCGGAGCGGTGCTTGAGACGGCGGGGCCCAGCGGAGCGGTGCTTGAGACGGCGGGGCCCAGCGGAGCGGTGCTTGAGACGGCGGGGCCCAGCGGAGCGGTGCTTGAGACGGCGGGGCCCAGCGGAGCGGTGCTTGACAGGAAGGGCCCAGCGGAGCGGTGCTTGACAGGAAGGGCCCAGCGGAGCGGTGCTTGACAGGAAGGGCCCAGCGGAGCGGTGCTTGACAGGAAGGGCCCAGCGGAGCGGTGCTTGACAGGAAGGGCCCAGCGGAGCGGTGCTTGAGACGGCGGGGCCCAGCGGAGCGGTGCTTGACAGGAAGGGTCCAGCGGAGCGGTGCTTGACAGGAAGGGCCCAGCGGAGCGGTGCTTGACAGGAAGGGCCCAGCGGAGCGGTGCTTGAGACGGCGGGGCCCAGCGGAGCGGTGCTTGAGACGGCGGGGCCCAGCGGAGCGGTGCTTGAGACGGCGGGGCCCAGCGGAGCGGTGCTTGACAGGAAGGGCCCAGCGGAGCGGTGCTTGAGACGGCGGGGCCCAGCGGAGCGGTGCTTGACAGGAAGGGCCCAGCGGAGCGGTGCTTGAGACGGCGGGGCCCAGCGGAGCGGTGCTTGACAGGAAGGGCCCAGCGGAGCGGTGCTTGAGACGGCGGGGCCCAGCGGAGCGGTGCTTGACAGGAAGGGCCCAGCGGAGCGGTGCTTGAGACGGCGGTGCCCAGCGGAGCGGTGCTTGACAGGAAGGGCCCAGCGGAGCGGTGCTTGACAGGAAGGGCCCAGCGGAGCAGTGCTTGAGACGGCGGGGCCCAGCGGAGCGGTGCTTGAGACGGCGGGGCCCAGCGGAGCGGTCCTTGACAGGAAGGGCCCAGGGGAGCGGTGCTTGAGACGGCGGGGCCCAGCGGAGCGGTGCTTGACAGGAAGGGCCCAGCGGAGCGGTGCTTGAGACGGCGGGGCCCAGCGGAGCGGTGCTTGAGACGGCGGTGCCCAACAGAGCGGTGCTTGACAGGAAGGGCCCAGCGGAGCGGTGCTTGAGACGGCGGGGCCCAGCGGAGCGGTGCTTGAGACGGCGGGGCCCAGCGGAGCGGTGCTTGAGACGGCGGGGCCCAGCGGAGCGGTGCTTGAGACGGCGGGGCCCAGCGGAGCGGTGCTTGAGACGGCGGGGCCCAGCGGAGCGGTGCTTGAGACGGCGGGGCCCAGCGGAGCGGTGCTTGAGACGGCGGGGCCCAGCGGAGCGGTGCTTGAGACGGCGGGGCCCAGCGGAGCGGTGCTTGAGACGGCGGGGCCCAGCGGAGCGGTGCTTGAGACGGCGGGGCCCAGCGGAGCGGTGCTTGAGACGGCGGGGCCCAGCGGAGCGGTGCTTGACAGGAAGGGCCCAGCGGAGCGGTGCTTGACAGGAAGGGCCCAGCGGAGCGGTGCTTGAGACGGCGGGGCCCAGCGGAGCGGTGCTTGACAGGAAGGGCCCAGCGGAGCGGTGCTTGAGACGGCGGGGCCCAGCGGAGCGGTGCTTGACAGGAAGGGCCCAGCGGAGCGGTGCTTGAGACGGCGGGGCCCAGCGGAGCGGTGCTTGACAGGAAGGGCCCAGCGGAGCGGTGCTTGAGACGGCGGGGCCCAGCGGAGCGGTGCTTGACAGGAAGGGCCCAGCGGAGCGGTGCTTGACAGGAAGGGCCCAGCGGAGCGGTGCTTGAGACGGCGGTGCCCAGCGGAGCGGTGCTTGACAGGAAGGGCCCAGCGGAGCGGTGCTTGAGACGGCGGGGCCCAGCGGAGCGGTGCTTGAGACGGCGGGGCCCAGCGGAGCGGTGCTTGAGACGGCGGGGCCCAGCGGAGCGGTGCTTGACAGGAAGGGCCCAGTGGGGCGGTGCTTGAGATGAAGGGCCCCTGTTCAGCGGTGCTCCTCCCGGCGGGGCCCTGTTCAGCGGTGCTCTTCTGCACGGCGGGGCCCTCTTCAGCGGTGCTCTTCTGCACGGCGGGGCCCTCTTCAGCGGTGCTCTTCTGCACGGCGGGGCCCTCTTCAGCGGTGCTCTTCTGCACGGCGGGGCCCTCTTCAGCTGTGCTCTTCTGCACGGCGGGGCCCTCTTCAGCTGTGCTCTTCTGCACGGCGGGGCCCTCTTCAGCTGTGCTCTTCTGCACGGCGGGGCCCTCTTCAGCTGTGCTCTTCTGCACGGCGGGCCCTCTTCAGCGGTGCTCTTCTGCACGGCGGGGCCCTCTTCAGCGGTGCTCTTCTGCACGGCGGGGCCCTCTTCAGCGGTGTTCTTCTGCACGGCGGGGCCCTCTTCAGCGGTGCTCTTCTGCACGGCGGGGCCCTCTTCAGCGGTGCTCGTCCAGTAGGTCAAGGGAGCCAGACCTGGCCTGGACTCCCTGCTCAGTCACCCTCCGACCGTGCTGTTGCTGGACCCTTCGGTGACGGAGTCCTGGGCCCTTTGGTGTTCTTCCTAACACCCGGGATGGGGCTTGTGGGCCCCTCCTGCTCCGCGCTCCTGCTGGCTGACTTTTCCGCCCTGCTGCCCTTTCGCTCCTTAGATGGGGCTCTCGGGCCCTTGCCTCCCCTAGATGTTGTGGCTGGTGAAGTGGACGAACTTTGCTCCTTGGGGGCAGCCGTGTCAGTCCTCTCACGGCGGCCCTTTAGCTTCCTGGTCCTCTTGCCTGGTGGGGGGCTGGCTGTCCCCTTGCTGCTGATTGATGTGTCACTGCTGGCAAAGGGTGGGCTCCAGAACCCATGCACCACAGTGACACTCGAAGCTGGGCTGGTGGTGGCTGAGGTGCTCTTGGGACTCTTTGCAGATGGAGGGGGTGGGTCAGTGGAGGGAAAGAGGTCAAGATTAGCAAGGAAAACTTTCTTAGGACCAAGGTAGAAGGTAGGAGAAGTGGTGATGGGGGTGGAGGAAGAGGATGTGGTTGTAGGAGAGTCAGGTGTGCTGTCTTTGGGTGCAGGTGCTTGTGCTGGAGGCTGTCGTGAGGTGGATGGCTGTTGGGTGGGTGTCTGCCTGCGTTTGTGTGTCTTGGAAGAGGGGGTGACAGACACAGTGGGAGAGGACACAGGGGACGTGTAAATGGTAGTGGGGGTGGTGACTGCACGTGTGCGGACTGGACTGGAGGGTGTGCTGGTGATTGAAGCACTGGCTGATGGTGGTGTACATGCAGGTGTGAGTGTAGACGTCACAGGGAGGGAGAAGGGAGACAAGGAGGAGGGGGACACAGAGGTGGTAGTGACTGTTGGAATGTCTGCATCTGGGTGTTGCTTGCGTGAATGCTTGTGGGTTCTGTGGTGCTTGTGTCTGGATGAGCTGCCCTTGGGTGTTGAGGTGTGTGCAGGCTGGTCTGACGGTGTGGATGGGATAGGCTGAGGAACAGGAGAAAGAGACGGGCTGGAGGCAGTCAGAAGAGGGAGGCTGGAAACAGGGACAATGGCTGCCGTCAGTGCTGAGGCCAGAGCATTGAACGATCGTTGATGGGCAGCCTGACCCGAATGAATGCCCTCCAGGTAGGCATTGCTCCGATGCACCTCCCTTTCTACCCCCTGGATGGCATTCAAAAGGGTAGTCTGCCCAACAATGATGGTCCTCAGGAGGTCAATGACCTCCTCACTGAGGGCAGCAGGGGTAACAGGGGCAGGGGCTGAGGTGCCTGGGGCGAAGGAGACGCCCGCCTTCCTGGAGCGTAGGCTGAGGGGCTGCTGGGAGGGCGGGGCTGGTGCGCTGCGTGGCGGCTGTACCTGTAGAGGCGGGGGGCCCGGATGTTGCCGCCACCGCTAGGGAGTTCCCATCCGAGGACATGTCGCTGTCGCTGGTGTCACCACCGGTCCCCGTTGTGGTGCTCCCCTCGCCCTCCGGATCACTGGTGCCCTCGGTGTCTGTTCCTGGTCCCACCGGGGCCTTGTGACTTGCAGCTCCCTCGTGCTCCGATGCCAATTCTCCTCCGCCTGATGATGCTAATGCACACATGCACAAGAAGATGAAGAAGAAGGGTGGGGGGAGAAAAACGAAGACCAGGTTGAGTGCATGCAATGTCAACACCGTTGGCGGAGAGGACAGACACAGGAGCCTCATGCACTAAGCCGCGCATTCGGGGTACACTACTCAGTACTTCTGACTAGGACAACAGGTCTAGAGACGAAAAAGGCGCACATGTGTGATGCTGGACCATCGATAGCTGTACTTGTCACCCTACAGAGGTGGGGGCCGGGAGCACAGGGCCATGCCTAAAGGAGAGGACTACACTACAGAAAGCGCCCTGGCCTAATGTCACCAACAACCCTCCTCCCCCACCCAGACGCCTCCACTGCGCAGAGAGATAGCAGAATGTGCCGATACTCACCCCCTTGTGTCTGCTGTGATGTCCTCAAGCGCCCATCCAAATCAGGGTAGGCCACCGCCAGGATCCGGGACATCAGGGGGGTCAGGGTACGACTGGCACCCCTCCTAGGTTGGGAGGCCATCCCCAGCAGTGACTCGGCGGTCTTCCTGGTCCCGCGGCGGATGTCCTCCCACCTCTTGTGGCAGTGGGTGCCCCGTCTGACGTGGACCCCCCAGGGCCCGGACTTCCTTGGCGATGGCACGCCAAATGTCCACTTTCTGATGGGCGCTGACCTATTTGACATGTACAGGGTGGAAAGGAAAAATCATCAATTTTCTGCATGTTAGATGCGATTGGCCCCCCCTCCCCAACCTTGCCATATGGCACATACTCTCATCTGTCGTGCGTTGCACTTCTCATTCGCACCCCACCCCACCAACTTACATCCACCCCACTCCACACTGGCATAGCCCATTCAATGTGCACCCAGTGTACTTACCTGTTGGTCTGGAGGACCGTAGAGTAACGCATACTGGGGGAGGATCCCATCCACAAGTTTCTCCAACTCCTCAGACGTGAAGGCAGGGGCCCTTTCCCCAGTCGCAGCAGCCATTGTCACTTCCAGACCGAGGTCACAGCAGCACTTGCAGTATAGGTCCTCTCCTGTGGATGATCAGGTCTCGAGTGATTAAGCAGATAGAAAATGGCGGTCACGCCCGCGGCGGTGCGTACCGCGACCGCCGGCGCACCTCGTCATTGGCTCCTGAAACCCATAGGCCTCAATGTTAGCCAATGCGGCTTCGTATAGCGGTCTTCGACCGCCTACCACCACGGTGTGCCACGCCAGCGCATTGACCTCACATCCCATTGTCCCACTTCACAGGTCAGGCAGCCGCCATTTCAAGGGCCCACATGGCATAATTTGTACTGCGTCACACAGGCCTAGGTCTTGCATTGCCACACATACACGCCTTTCAATACATAGATAATCGTGTGCTATGCATGCAGTGGTGAACGTACCTGTGATTTGCTTGACTCTGTGCGCCATGTTGTCCTTCCTAGGCACCGTCCGCTGGGACTTGCGAGGAGAAGGATGAATCCTCGCGTGTACCGACCGCTGGTGGACCTGTCGACAATGGAAGAACGCCACATCATACTACGATACCGACTTGACCGAGCCACTATACATGAACTGTGTGCCCAGCTGCAGCCAGCCCTGATGTCCCCCATACGCCAACCCACAGGAATTCCCCCTCTAGTGCAGGTTCTGTCAGTCCTCCATTTTTTGGCAAGTGGCTCATTCCAGACAACAGTGGCCATGTCATCTGGAATGTCTCAGCCTATGTTTTCAAAAATCTTGTCTAGAGTGTTGTCTGCCCTGACGAAACACATGCGGCGCTACATTGTATTCCCTGAGGAGGTTGATTTGGCCACTGTGAAGGGTGATTTTTATGCCCTTGGACATATCCCCAACATAATTGGTGCCATTGATGGGACCCATGTGGCTTTAGTACCCCCAAAAGACGATGAGCAGGTGTACAGAAACAGGAAAAGTTACCATTCGATGAACGTCCAGGTGGTCTGTTTGGCTGACCAGTACATCTCCCATGTGAATGCCATGTTCCCTGGGTCAGTGCATGACGTGTATGTGATGCGAAATAGCAGCATCCCTTATGTGATGGAACAGCTACAGAGACAACGTGTGTGGCTAATTGGTGACTCTGGTTACCCCAACCTGCCTTGGCTATTGACCCCAGTGAGGAATCCCCGGACCAGGGCAGAGGAACGGTACAATGAGGCCCATGGGCGAACTAGGAGGATCATTGAAAGAACCTTTGGCCTCCTGAAGGCCAGGTTTAGGTGCCTGCATATGACAGGGGGATCCCTGATGTACTCACCAAAGAAGGTGTGCCAGATCATCGTGGCCTGCTGTATGCTTCATAATCTGGCATTGCGACGTCAGGTGCCTTTCCTGCAGGAGGATGGTCCAGATGGTGGTGTTGAAGCAGCTGTGGAGCCTGCGAAGAGTGAAGAGGAGGAAGACGAAGAGGACGACCCAGACAACAGGGACAGAGTTATCCAACAGTATTTTCAGTAGCACACAGGTAGGAATCACCCACGCCATTTAACATTTACTGAAAGCCCCCTGCATCTTTACTTTGTGTATTTCCCCCCAGTTCTTTTAAACTGATGTTTGATTTTCCCTTCCCTTTTCAGTGCTGTATGACCCACTGCATGACTTCTGCTTGGTTAGCCCATGGACTAATGCTTATTGACATCGGTATGTTGTCATCACATAAATAACAGAACATTATTGATAAGTAATGTGTTATACATTTGTAAATAATACAGGCTGACTCCAGAATGAATTCAGTGCAATGAGTGATTTATTTTTAGTGCTAGATATTGGTACATGATATTAAAACGGTGATGGGTGAGGGTGGAGTTATGTCCATGGCAGAGTCCAGTTCTCGGTCGCACAGGTGCATTGTCCATATGCCTGTGGAAGGATGGAGCAGGGGCAGTTCAAGGTTGGACAGGGTGACACTGTGGGACAGTGGAATGACATCCGGGGGGATATTAGGCTGGCGGGGGTCTTGGCATCCTACTCTGTCTTCCTTCGAGATCTCAGGTTCCTCTTGTGGGGTGGTTGTTCTTCAGCAGGAGGTGGGGTTCTGGTGGCCCGTCGTTCTGTGGGGGCCTCCTGACCACTAGCGCCGGCGGAGGTGGTAGGCTGTTCCTGGCTAGTGACAGGGGCCCTTTGCGGTGCCACATGGTCCCGCAATGTGGTTTCTATCCGGTTGAGGGCCTGGACTATGGACATATAGGGATGTTCCGGAGTTCATTGCTGAACCCCATGTACCGTTCCTCCTGCTGTGCCTGGATCTCGGTGAACCTGGCCAGTACCGTCGCCATCGTCTCCTGGGAGTGATGATATGCTCCCATGATGGTGGTGAGGGCCTCTTGGAGAGTCGGTTTCCTGGGCCTGTCCTCTCCCCCCTGTCGCACAGCAGCCCTTCCAGTTGCCCTGTTTCCCCGGGCCTCTGTCCCCTGGACGGTGTGCCCACTACCACTGCCCCCAGGTCCCTGTTGTTGTTGGGGTGTTGGGTCAGCCTGGGTGCCCTGTAGTGGCGGACACACCGCTGACTGACGCGTCCGCGAGACAGAGGCATGGGCCCGCTGGGTGGGAGCTGTGCTGGTGTTCCCAGAGGGGTTTGGGTCTGCTGTGGCCTGTGTCTGTGTGTGTGTGTGGGGAACCGACTGTCCAGAGGTCCCCGATGGTCCGGGCTGGTCGTCAGGTTCTAGGTCGACAGAGCTGCTGTCCTCGCTGGGGGCCTGTTCTGGGGGTGGGATGGACAAATCTGGACCCTCCGTGGCGGTGTGTTGGCGTTCGGGCCCTGCAGGGGTAAAGGAGTATGGTTATTGTTTCTGTGTGTGCCATGGCGTGCATTTTGAGTGCCCTTGTCCCCCAGTGCTGGCATTCCCTTGTGGGAGGTGTTGTGAGGGTTTGGGGGGGGGAGTGTATGGGTATGTGCAATGGTCATGCTTTGGTGGTGGCTGTCTATGGTTTGTGTTGGCATTCAGGGGTTGGTGTTGTTTAGGGTGGGTTGTGCTGGTGAGACATTGGCAGGGAGGTTGTGTGCTGGGGGTTGAGATTGGGGGTGAGGAGGGGGGGGGTTGGCATGCTGGTGGTTGGGGGGGGCTGAAGTAGTTGAGATTCGACTTACCAGAGTCCATTCCTCCGTGTACTCCAGCGAGGCCATCAGGATGCAGGATGTTTACCACCTCTTGCTCCCATGCTGTGAATTGGGGTGGAGTGGGTGGGGGTCCGCCGCCAGTCTTCTGCACAGCGATGTTGTGCCTGGAGATCATTGAGCGCACCTTCCCCCGTAGGTCGTTCCATCGCTTTCTGATATCTTCCCGATTTCTGGGATGCTGTCCCACAGCGTTGACCCTGTCTACGATCCTTTGCCATAGCTCAGCCTTCCTTTCTATGGTGGTGTGCTGCACCTGTGTGCCGAAGAGCTGGGGCTCAACCCTCATGATTTCCTCCACCATGACCCGGAGTTCTTGGTCCGAAAACCTTGGGTGTCTTTGGGGTGCCATGGGGTGGTGTGGATGAGGTGCGGGTGGTGTCTGTGGTGATGTGCGTGGTGATATGTGGTGATGTGTGCGTAGATGTGGTGTGGGTGATGAAGTTGGGTTCCTGTGTGTGTTGGGGTTTTCTATTGCTGTGCTCGCTCTCTCTATCTCTATCTCTCTCGCTCTCGCCTTCGCTCCGATTTCCAACTAGTGGGGGTTTGTGGGTGATGTGGGTGTGTGTTTTATAGTTGATTAGATGTGTGGGAGTGTTGTTTGTATGTGTCTCAGGTGTGCGTATTTCAATTTGTCCAATGTGGCTGTGTTTTGGAGCTGTGTGTGTATTTTGAGCGCGGCGGTGTGTACCGCCAATGGAATACCGCGGTTGAAAGACCACCGCGTGGATTCGTGGGTCAGAATGGCATGGGCGTGTTTGTGTTGGTGTGACGGTGGAGGTTTGGTCATCTCCAGTTTTCCGCGGCCCGCGGATGAGGCGGCCTTCCTTGGATGTCGGATTTTTGGCGGTTTCACAGTTGGTGGTCAGAATGACCGTGGCGGTTTACCGCGGCGGTAGAATGGCGGACTTCTGACCGGCGGTAAGGGCCTTTTACCGCCGAGGTCAGAATGACCCCCAAAGTCTAAAAGAAATGTGAGCAGGTCTCCAGTATAGGTGAGGAACAGTGAAACTATCCTGGGGACCCTGACAAGGAAGAGGAAACAATGGATAAGACAAGACACCTGTCAAGCTATGGGTGGTAGCAAAAAAAGAAAATCAAGGAGTCCAAATCTGAGAGGCTGCAGGAGAAGTACAAGCAAAAACAGAAGGAAACAAAGCAGTCAAAAGAATGACAAGCAGACGAGCACGTGCACATGTGTAGCCTTCCCAGCAAAGCAGTGGAAACAGCCAGTAGAGGAATTCAGGGGAAGGTCTTCAAGATCACAAAGATAGTCACAGACTTATTTCTTTCCTATGTAGTTTTTCACTCCTTTTAGGCAGGCTTCCTTTGGAGGTCAGCAACAAAGATAGTCTGACGATGTGGTAATGCCTTCCCGTTCGGAGCCTATAGGAAAATAAGTACGTAAGTTCTTTACTTTTCAGGTTGTACAATGATCCTTTTTATTCTTTCTTATCTACTGTCATCATCTGTCGTTCTTTTCTATTTACTTCAACTCCTTTTCCCTATTCTCCTTTCTCAATTTAGGCTAGGACCTGTTTCCTTACTGTTCTCTCCTGTGTGTAGCTTCCTTCAGCTTCTCTTTATCTCAGCGGTAGTCAGCCTACAAAATATGAAGTGGTAATGGTTTATATTTAAAAAATCCACTAACACAAGGACGTAAAGAGAGGAAAAAAAGAGTTCTTCAAAAGTAAGCGTCTTTGACAGACTTTCCGTCCCTCACACTTTATCTTCTCATAAGTAACCACTTTTATCCTTTCCTAAAGTGTCCTACCCTTTTCCCATAAGATTTACATCAAGACAATATGAGGCGTGGGTGGACCTCACTTCCCGATCTCACTTTATTGTCCACTCGATTTTACCCCTACCGCTGTTCTCCATCCCTGTACCTTATTTAGTACGCACCTGTGCTAGTCACACTCCTCCAGGAGCGTGGCAGGACCGAGGGCCACTCCAGTGGTTTTTGCTCTCAGGAGACCCTTTGGTGCACACAGCAGGTTCCTGCTGTCCTATCTTTCTTTCCGTTTGCGTTGTCGTCTTGACTCCCACGCGGGCTTTCAGCATCCTCTCGACCTCTTGTGCACTCCACAACTCCTCTGTCTCATCTCCCTCTCTGACTTCCACCTCAGCCTCCCGTCCTTCTTAGCTTTCACTGCTCTTTTCTTTCCTCTGTGAAGAGCAGAGTCCTTCCTTTGTTTCTGTCTCCATTCTATGTCAGGACCGGAGGCGAGGATTATGCATGATCTTTCTTCACTTTTATTAACAGCAGGGTTCAAAGTTCAGCATATAGAAAAAACGAACTACAACCCCCTTGAGACAGCGTCTCCATTGTAACCAATGTCCAATCACTGTTATCTCTGACGGTCTGTATATATATCCTGCAGTGCCGTCGTCCATCCTCTTTCTTCACTGCTCATTCGTCAGTTAAATCTCTATAACCCTTACTGTCTCTGAGTTATTGGGAAAGAGTGTATATTTTTGTTGCCTATTGACTGTGCTTCGCTTTGTGCCGGCATATTGTTTGTGCTTACTGTTTATTGTTTGATATACGCGCAGTAGGCTTTCCTTGCCCGAGCGCAGATTCCATTCTTGATTCCTAGTCAGGTCCACCAGAGGGTGCACTTTCGCGCGCGCTGGTGCCCGAAGCGTTTTCTTCAGTGATCCGAGACGCAGTGAGCGTTCGATAGCTCTAGAATAACACGTTAGGGTTTTTGGTGAGCGTGAAGCTCAGTTTAACCCTCCAACCCCGCAAAACACCGCATTAGCAGTAAGGACAGCTCCCATTTGAGGAGCGCAGCGATCGCGTATCGCGCACCAAGACCGTTGGTCTCATTTTTCAGTGACAGGAGTGCGGGGGGGCTTCCCTCATTATTTTATAAGGGAGTTTCTCCTGTCTTTCCCACCTACTGTGTCCCTCCATGCAGTCCACTCAGGTGGACCCCAACCTGTCCCCAGGGGAGGGCACCTCGCAGCGGACGCTTCTGCCTGAGGTGGATGTCCTCCTTACTGAGGCCATAACCAGGGCCTTGGCTCCCCTGAAGGATAGTGTGGCTCAACTATCTGACCAGGTTTTTAAGGGGACAGGCATGTTTGGGGGGACGGGTGCTGACCATAAGATTGCGGCAGCTCCCAAGAAAATTAGCAAGCGCGACGCAGGGCACCTGGAAGGCTTCGATATCCTCACCGAGGTCTTCCATAAGAGTGCGCGCACACTGAAGCGACCACCCTTCCGGGAGGGAGCTTACCCCGGAGAGACTGGTGAAGAGGTTCACCACATATTGGACCCGGATGCAGGGTCACCCAAGCGGGTCGAGGGGTACACAGAGGGGGATTCTTCCTCTGAGGAGGAGCAGGATTCCGGGCATTCGACCCCTGCCATATCAGACCCGCAGGAGGCTGAGTACTCCAAGTCAGAAATGTTCCAACTGGAGGACATTTACCACCCTAGATCCTCTGAATGACGACCGGAGAAGAGAGTAGCAGACTATGTCGCCAACAAATTCGGCAACCTCTAGATAAGGAGGTTAGGGCCCAGTTAAGGTCCGAATGCCCTCGCCCTACCCTGCCAGGCAAAGTAGCGGCAACCCCAGAGATTGATCAGAATATGTGCACATTCTTCGCTAAATGCATCAAAGACCCCAAAAAAAGGAATAGACTGATCCTGGAGAGGATGCCAGGACAAATTGTTGGAGGTCCTGGGACCTCTAACACAAATAATACAACTAGCTAAGCACGCAAAGCACACTGCCTACGGATATCGTGGTAGGATGGGCCCAGAGAGTAGTATGTCTCTTGGGCAACGCTAATCACGCTCTCTCCGCGGAGAGGCGACACTCTTTACTTATTAAGATCGACCCCAAATTGGGAGAACTCTCCAGCTCAGAGGCAGGGGCTACTGCCCAAGGGAACTTATTTGGCTACCCTTTTGTGAAAGAACTGGGCAAGTTCGTGGCCACCTTCTCAGCGCTGGACAAAGCGCAAACCTCCATAAAAAAGATCTTCCCAGGGAAGGTTTTTGGGGGGCTGGAAGAGGCAGGGGTCGCTCCTCCAGCCGCATGTACCAACAAGGCCCCAGTTCCTACCCCTCCAGAAACAATGGATGGCGAGACGGCCGACAAGGCGGCTTCTTCCCCAATCGGGGTCGAGGAAAGAACAGAAGAGGCACCCGTGGCGGAGCGAACGCTCCTGGAGGTACCAACTGTGAGTATAACCCTTTTTTCCCCTCAAATTCTTGGAGGGAAGCTGCGTTTTTTTATGCACAAGTGGGCACAGATAACAGCGGATGCCTGGGTTTTACAGACCATGACGGGTTTCCACATATAGTTCTGGGGAACTCCGGTTCAAGAGGAAATGCTGCAACCTTTAGTCTTTACGGAGACGGACGCTGCTCTGATAGACTCGGAAGTCCAGGATCTCCTGCGCAAGGAAGCCATTCGTATATCAGTCCGTCACCCCAGGGGTTTTGTGAGCAATCTTTTTCTCCTAGAGAAAAAAGACAAAGGCTTCCGGCCGGTCATCAACCTCAAAGCCTTCAACGATTGGCTTGTGTACAGACACTTCAAAATGGAAGGCATTCACATGCTCAGAGATCTTCTTCTGCATGGGGATTGGCTGATTCGGCTGGACCTCAAGGATGCTTACCTGACGGTCCAGATTTTTCCCCCTCATCGCCGATTCCTGCAATTCCTTTGGAGGGATCAGGTGTTCGAATTCAAGCCAGTGGTGGAGTACCTACGGTCTCGGGGGATCCGCTTGATCATTTACCTCGACGACATCCTCCTGATGGACCAGTCCTGCACGCATCTGCTATCCAATGCGAGCACAACTATTCAGCTCCTCCAGGACTTGGGGTTCGCGATAAACTCCCAGAAATCAGAATTCCTTCCCTCGCAGTCAATGACCTTCCTGGGGTTTCTCATCGACTCCCAGGCAGCCACCTTCAGTCTCCCGAGCTTGAAGATATCCAAAATCAAAAAGGAACAGACAAAGGTCTTGCGACGCAACAGGATTTCCCTCCGACAATTGGCCAGAGTGGTGGGACTTCTCTCATCCTTGATTCAGGCCATTTTCCCGGGCCCGCTACACTACAGGGCTCTTCAGCGCCTGAAGGCTCACCACCTGCGGCGCGGACTAACATATTTATAACTCTTCCCCAGGAGGCACGGACAGAACTCCAGTGGTGGCTGGACCACATGGAAGAGTGGAACGGCAGAGCGATCTTTGGAGCCTCGCCGGACCTCGTGATAGAATGTACGCCAGCCTTTACGGCTGGGGAGCCCGATTTGGGGATGTCTCGTTCGGAGGACGCTGGACCCCACGGGAACTCAACCTACACATCAATTGCCTAGAGCTCCTGGCGGGATCCTTTGCAATCAGGTCCCTGACACCGGACAAAGTCTCCTGCTGTATTCTCTTCGGAATGGACAACATATCTGCGGTGCAGTACATAAACCGATTGGGGGGCACCCGCTTGAGAGCCCTAGCGGAGATGGCAAAGGATTTCAAGCACTTCTGCCTCCAACGGCAGATATCGGTGATGGCGGAGTACCTTCCGGGCTCCCAGAACACCCTCGCGGACTTGAACTCCAGATATCTGGAGGATCCCAACTGGCAACTGGACAGAACTGTATTCCTCGTGCTGATGGAACGCTGGGGTCCCTGTTCAGTGGACCTTTTTGTGTCCAGATGGAATGCCCACCTACCAAGCTATTTCAGCTGGCATCCAGACCCCGGTGCGACGGTGGTAGACGCATTCCTACAGTATTGGGGGTGGGATCAGAGTTATGCGTTCCCCCCTTTCCTCCTAATTCCGAGAGTGACAGCTCAAGTGCATCGCCAAGAAGCTATGGTGGTCCTGATAACACCTATGTGGAGGTCGCAGGTGTGGTTTCCATCCCTACTGGAGCTCTCCTGCGACTTTCCGATTCAGCTTCCGTTTTTCCAGACAATTCTCTTGAATCCAGAGGGACATCAGCACCTTCAGGGCCACCTCTCTCTGGTGGCTTGGAAGATTTCCGGTCTCGCTGGACGGACCACAGACTTTCACAGGATGCTGAAAAATTCATCAGACAAGCCCGGGCCCGAGCACATGTAAAAGATATAGATCGGCCTGGAACCGCTGGGCCCCTTGGTGTGTGGAAAGGCACATCGATCCCATGGGGGCCCAGATTCCAGTTGTCATACATTTCCAAGCGGATCTAGCGGAGACCGGTCAGTCTTACTGCTCGATTAATTCGGTTCGGTCTGCGATATCGGTGGGACACCCCCCTATTAACAACTGCACGGTGGGGGAGCACCCATGGGTGTGCAAGCTGCTGAAAGGCATCAAGATGATCAGACCTCCTGAACCCAGGTACTCTACGCTATGGGACGTCAACCAGGTTCTGTGTCTTTTGACCTCTTGGCAAGACAATCAGTATCTTTCCCGAAAGGAATTGTCAGCAAAGCTAGCTATTTTGTTATGCTTCATCTCGTGCAAACGAGTATTGGACGTAAGAGCTCTGGATATATCCGCTAGGGTTTTCTCTCCACAGGGAGTGACCTTCACGATATCCAGACGTACAAAATGCAATACCATGTCGGTAACTTATCCAGCATTTGAACATACGCCCAAACTGTGTGTGGTAAGGTGTCTGAAGACATATGAGGAAGTGACGGCTGAATTCCGGCCACCGGGGGAAAGACAATTGTTGATTTCAATAAAGAAACCCTTCAGGGCAGTTTCCTCCCCCTCCATCGCTAGGTGGATCAAATGGATTTTGATGGAAGCAGGCATCAATGTACGGATCTTCGGGGCACTCTCCACTCAGGGGGCCATGGCCTCCAAAGCCGTTCAGGTAGGTGGTAGGCTGGAGGACATCATGAACGCGGCCGATTGGTCGTCAGAGTCTACGTTAAAAAAAAATCTATTTTTAAACCTATTCACGAAGCAGCCTCATTGGTGGTAGGTAAGCTTTAAACATGCATAATCCTCGCCTCCGGTCCTGACATAGAATGAGAAATTTCCTAGCTATCGAGAAGGAAAGTTTCAATTCTATTAAGGACACGGAGGCGAGGATTATCCCGCCCGACATTACAGGCATGTCACCCACCTGGGAGCCTGCTCAGCAACTCTGGAGGTGGAATTCACATTTTTTTGATTTAATCAATGATGCCATCTAATGTTGAAATTGTTCAAGCCTGATAATGGAGTTTGCATGCTTATAATGAGGGGAGTTGGATCCCCAAATTGTTTAACTAGTTCAACTGTTTACACCTTAACGGATACATGTCCCAATTTCTCATTGTATTACATTGCTTCCTAGGATTGGAAACCGCACCAACCTAACGACAACTTAACTTCCTATTGCAGTGAAGTCGAGGATGGACGATGGCACCGCAGGATATATATACAGACCGTTGGAGATAACAGTGATTGGGCATTGGTTACCATGGAAACACTGTCTCATGGGTGTTGTAGTTCGTTTTTTCTATATGATGAACTTTGAACCCTGCTGTTAATAAAAGTGAAGAAAGATCATGCATAATCCTCGCCTCCGTGTCCTTAATAGAATTTAAACTTTCCTTCTCGATAGCTAGGAAATTTCTCATTATCCTCTCCCACCTGTGTCCTTTCTCTACTTTAATATTTTTTTCTTCCTGTCTTGTAGGTTTTGTGCCAGACGTGGATCACCATGGGATGTTAGGTAAGTGCCATTCTATTTCATTCCCGTGTTCTGTCAGCACCCTTTTGTCACAAGGAGGGAAAGAAAGCCCCAGACGACTGGAACCAGCACTGCAAGATTCCAAAGAAAGGAGCATTCACCAACTGAAAGAACTGACGTGGAATCACCCTTCTGTTACTCCCAAGTAAAATCCAGGCAAATATTATTATACAACGCATTTCTGATGCCGTGCACATGCTCAAGCAGTTAAGAAAAGAATACGCTGAATGCACCAAATAGGTTAGACTAGCCCCGGACTTCTTAATCACAAGGCTGCCATTCAGATACTAGGGAGAGGCCATGTTAGATGCTGTGTCGACTGGGGATAAATCTGAATTCCTATGGCCAATGAGATGTTATGAACGCACTATCATAGAATGTTAACAGACTGGGGGACAGGATCAAAAGGAGAGTTGTACTACAATATTTCAAATACCATGCCACCAACATAGCAGTGAGTCAAGAGATGCACATGATGGGAAACAATGATAAAGCCCTGGACAGGAGTGCTTACAAAATGCTTGCCCACATGGACTACACAACGGGGCCCAGAAGGGTAGTTATACATATCAGGCCGTTACGTTAAGTGTTTTCTCAGTATACAGACCACCCAAATTACATACATCAGTTCTACCAGATGTAGGCTCCCTGCTGCTACAGTTCGAGGACGGTAACTTAATAATAGGTGACGACTTTAACATGGTAATACAGGAGGAGTGGGACAGACTGACACACAAAAAAAGGGAGAGAGCAGGCCTCCTGGTGTATTTAGGTATGTCAGAATGTTACGGGTTGTTATGGAGATTTGTCAAGGGGGTTCTCGAATGTAACGCGGAGCTGAGGCAGTTGAACTGATCGCTCTGTGTGCCCGGTGAAACCCATTACAACATTTTGGCGACGAGCGGAGGATTGAAGACCCACCGACGGCACAGGACAAATTACGCAGGATTTAATTATTGTGACTTTACTGGAGTTAAACGCATCGGAATGTCTCCTGCTGTGCGTATTTGATTTATTTTCAGTAGCGGCTTACTGTTTGACCACTGTTTATTTCTTCATTTTCCTGTTAAGGCTCAATTGCAGTTTGGCACTCGCACTCACCGTTTGCTCTTGAGCCTGCATCCAGTGTCCTCGAGTCTGCATCCAGTGTTCAAGAGACAATTTGTACCGCCTTTAGAAACTTTGCGGGCGGTTTTGGCTGTTCAAGAGACAACTTACACCGCCTTTAGAAAATTTGCAGGTGGTTTTGGCTGCCATCTTTGAACTTTGGGCTTGTTCACATTGACAGCCTTTTTCTTCAGGTAGTTCCGCTGTACATTTCAATAACGACCTGCACTGCCTTTAGAAAATTTCCTACCGGTTTTGGCAGCCATCTTTGAACTTTGGGTTGCTTTTCTTTTACAGTCATTTCACCACTTGGTTCTGTGTGTGTGTAACTACGGTGATACCCACACCTTATTTCTATTGCCATAATATTCACTTTTGGTGTTTTCATGTTTCACAGTGACAGGCACACCTTACTATTTGCCTGTCAGTGTACTGATATTAAAAAAAAAAAAGACTATTTTTTGGGGGTGGCAGAATTTTGTAAGTTTATTATCTTCTGTTTTGGTAACATTTGGATTGGCTACATCTCAAGCTTGTGTTCAACCTCCACCTTTTCTACAAAAGCCTGGAAGACCACCAGTTTTGTGGAGAAAGTGGTTACGCATTTTTGAGAACTATTTGCTTGCTATTGATGCCTCTAGGTACAATGCTACGCATAGAGCTGCTTTATTATTTCATCATTAAGGTGAAACTGGTAAAGAAGTTTTTGATAATTTACCAACTATTGTTGCACCGCTTGGGGATGAATCCTGGGATGCATATATAGAAGCTACTATATGCATGACTAAACAGTATTCTGGTGAAGCATCAGTAATGTTGGAACGACCCAATTTTTTCAAGAGAAAACAACTAATGGATGAAACTATAGAAGATTTCATGGCAGTTTTAAGAATTCTTGCTGCCAAAAGTGAATTTAGTGTAAATCTTAATATATATCTGCGTGATCAATTCGTTTTCTATTGTTATAACAAAAAAATACAAGAACGAATTTTGACGTGTAAAAATCTGTCTTTGCGTGAAGTCATGAATATAGCGAAGAGTATTGAACGCTCTCTTGTATTTTCCAAAATTTTAGCAGAGGATGTTAAATCTTCCGTTCATATTGCTCCTGTGTTGCAAACAGATGATATGGATGTCAATGCTGTATCCAATAGGGGTAAAACAAACAAAAGTGTTGAAAAGAAAAGTTCAGGTTACTGTTACAGATGTGGCTCAAAGACACATATGGGGAATAGTTCATATTGTTTAGCTCAAGGAAAGAGGTGTAATTTTTGCAACAAAAAGGGGTCATTTTCAAAGTGTTTGTCGTTTAGCTAAAACTAAAATGAGAATATCTCAAATTGAAATGGTTGATGATAATCTGTGTGAAACGTCTTGTTAACAGTAGATACAGTTGTTTTTTCTCAGAACAAATGTAAAAGTCCTATTTGCTCTGTCAGCATAGGCTCTGTCACTCTAAATGTTATGCACAATATACCAAGATACACTGTTCCAAAGAGGGAGATGGAAAAGGAAGTCCTATTTATAGGAGCAAGAATCCTCATACACCCAAGTGGGTGTCATGCTTCATCATCGGAATTGCTCCTCGTCAGACTGGCACTGCAATATCTGACGGGCACCCCCCGTAGTGGGGCTCTTTGCCGGAGCTCTTTACTAGATGATGCCAAGACCCCTAAATGGTGAGTTTGGAAGGAGAACAAAAGGAAGAAAATAATAGCAAAAAGAGTTAAAATTGGCTCAGGACCCAAAACCTAGGGGTAACCATTTATTCAACCAGATAGGGTGAAGGCCAAGATTAAAACAAATGAGGAGAGTGAAATGAATACAATGATCAAAACACTCTCAACCACATATAATGGAGTATGGGTGGTATGGAATTACCAGACCAACCCAGGTACAAGGGTCAACATGTTTCACGTCTTTAATGGTCCAGATGGATCCAGCGACGCTTCTTCAGGACCAGGTGAAATTAAACTTCTCCTTCTCTATAAATGTAAAAATGCCTATGGACTAAGACTGTCAATTCTTGCTCCTATAAATTGGACTTACCTTACTCTTTCGGGAGCGCGGCCCGGGGGAGATGCAGAGTTGTGGCCAGGAGCGTTGCAATTCATGCCCGGCCACTGGGCCCCCGCTGTCCCATGAAGCTTGTTCCTTTAATGAGGGGGGCGACAATTAGGAATAGGACGTCCAAATCACATACTAGTGTAAGTGACAAAAGTACTGACAATTGACAGATATTTTGGGATGGCAAGATCAAGCCAGGTTGGGCATTGTATTAAGACCAGGCCACAGTGTACCAGTAGTTCTGGGAGATCTACCTCTCCTGAGTGTGTCAGAGGGAAGGGTGCTGACTGATTGTTATTCTGTTGAAAGTTTGTATGAAAGTTTTCCAAGGGTTTTTAACACTGATATAGGTCTGGTTAAAGGGTTTGAATATCAAATCAAGCTAAAGAATGATTCCATGCCTGTCATGCAGAAACTTAGACCTGTGTGATTTTCTGTTAGACAGGATCTTAAAAAGTTACTTGATAATATGTGTGAACAAGGCATTATTGCTCCAGTTGATTCCTCTGAATGGATTTCTGCTGTTGTTCTTGCTAAAAAAAGGGTGGTGGTATTCGTTTGTGTGTTGACTTGCGTGCACTTAACCGCAATATTCTGCTGGATTCCTTTACCAAGAATTAATGATTTATTAGCAGATTTGGGTAAGAGAAAATACTTTTCTATTATTGACTTAAAGTCAGCTTATCATCAAATTCCGTTAACCAAGAATTCTCAACCTTTGACTTTGTTTGTGACACCATTCGGAACGTATGTGTATTTGTGTATGCCTTTTGGTTTGGCTTCTGCAGTTAGCGTTTTCCAAAGATTCATGGATGCATTGTTTGGGGAGCAACAATGTGTTCAAGTTTTTTAGACAACATTCTAATTCATACTGAAAGTAAGGAAAAACATTTTGAGGTGCTACATTTAAGATTTAGGAAGTTGGAGAAACATGGGTTTACTGTCAATAAAGATAAGTGCAATTTTTTGACAGAAAACATGGGCTATTTAGGATATAACATTTCTGGCAAGGGCATTGCACCTAAGTCGTCTTTAGTTGAAGCTATTGTTGAGACCCCTGTTCCAAAAAACAAAGATTCGCTCAGATCTTTTCTAGGTCTGAGTGAATATTACTCCAGATTTGTGTGTGGTCATGCTATGGTAGTACAACCTTTACGGGCGCTTTTGAGGAAGCATGTCAAATTTGTTTGGACTGAGGAAGCACACAGAGCTTTTCATCATTTGAAAGAATTGATGGTGGATGCACCTGTTATTAAACCTTTCACTCAAAAGTGTCACCACTGTGGATGCCAGCTCTGTCAGTTTAGGTGATATCTTGAGTCAATTTGTAGATGGTGTTGAGAATACTATTGCTTTTGCCTCAAGGATGCTAAATTTAGCAGAACAAAAATATAGCACAATTGAAAGGGAAGTGCTTGCTTGTTATAGGGCAGTAAAAACGTTTGAGATGTATATTTGGGGTACGAATTTTGATTTGTATACTGATCACAAACCTTTGATATACATGTTGGGGGGCAGTAGCTCTAACAAGGCATCTTCCAGGTTGGTTAGATTAATTTCTAAGTTGATGGAATTTAACTTTAACATGAAGTACATTCCAGGAGGAAATTTCTTGTTTGCCGATTGTTGAAGATCATATGGAATTATATGCTGAGGAAAAGTGTGTGATGACGGTGTCTGATGCCGCTTGTGCTTTCAAGATTTCTGAGGAAGTGTGGAATGAAAGTTGTGATAATGATGTTCGCTTATCCAAGGTTAAAGAATGTCTTGTTTCTGGTTGGCCTTCCGACAGGAGTTTGAGCAAGGAGTTGAAATCTTTTGCTCAAGTTGCTCTGGAATTGTCTGTGGCTAACGATATTGTGATGAGACAAAGTGTGTTTGTACCACCTTTAGCCTTGAGGGATGGCATAATTTCAATGGGATACCAAGGACATTTATGTGTTTCAGCTACCATCAAAAATATTAAACAGCATTACTGGTGGCCTGGGTTAGACTCTCAGGTTAAGTGTTATGTGGATAAACGTGCTGAATGTTTATGATCAGATAAACATTGGAAAATGTCCACCAATCCTTTGTGTTGTACTGAGTGGCCAAATAATGCTTGGGAAAAGATTGGATTAGATTTTGCTGGACCATTTAACATGCTTAAGAATGAGAACAAATACATGATAGTGGATATTTTATTCCAGCATGGTCACTAAGTTTTTTTAAATGTTTGTTTCAAGTTGAAGGTCCCGCTAAGGAAGTAGTTACGGATAATGGGACACACTTTGTGTCCAGTGAAGTGACGGATTTTCTTCTAAGTCATTCTGTGGAACATTTTAAGGTACCTTCATACAGTCCTTCTTCGAATGGACTGATTGAAAGAGCTAATCATATGTTGAAAGAAGGTTTACAGACTGCTATTTCTAATAATCCCAATGTTGTTGAGTGTTTACAGCAAAAAGTTTGGTCTTATAATTCCACGCCTCATAGTACTACTGGGATTGCGCCTTTTGTCCTATTGAGGGGAAGGAAACCTGTTACACCTTTAAGGCCTAGCTCGTTGGATAAGGTAACTGGGTGTAGGGAGGAAGGTGTTGATCAGCGTCAAGTCCGTTTGCATGTGAGACAAACAAGAATGTTCTAAGAAATACTTTGACAGAGTGAAAAATGTGAACGATTTAGATGTGAAACCTGGGGAATGGGTGTTAGTTAAAAAAAACAATGAGGGTCAACAAAGGTGAATCAATTTTTTCTGAATCAGTCAGAGTTGAGAAAGTCTCTAGAAGAGCTGTCCTGCTGCAGGGCAAAGGTTGGTGGAACAAAAATGCCTTAGTGAAAGTTACATGTGATCAGGCTGATATTTAAAAAAAAACGTTGGAAAATGAAAATTATTTGGATCGGTTTCATGACAATTTTGACTGTAATTCCTGGGATGTTGTTTATGACAAAGAGAAACAGGGTGTGAATGTTGAGTCTACTGTTTCCAAGCACTGCATTATTCAATAGAAAGATGATGACACTTCAACAGGAAAGAATATGTGTAAGAGTTGTAGTACTAGGAATGCTCTTGTTAAACTCAAAGATTTTGTTAGATATTAACGTTTTATTTTGAGGTTATTGTGTCTTATGTAAGTTTTTATTTATTTATTTATTTTGTTGATAAAAGGGAGATGATGTTGTATGCAGGTATGTCGGCAGCGGTATATCAGATCATTCACCACTGTAAGCAGAGGTTCATACAAAGCCAGATACAACGGGGAGGGTATGGTCAACCAACCCCTGTAAGGTAAAAAAGTGAAGATTTTTGGGGGTGCTCATTTCACCAAAAATAAGTGATCAGTTGCCTAAGCAATTGATATACAGGAGATGCACAAAACAGTAGTCAGATGACAATCAATGTCCCTAATCACCGTAGCTGAGAAGGAAAAAAGAGGCGATTGGATGACCTAGAGAAGGAGATACTGACTTTAGAGCTCAACCTCTTCTCTAGAGTGGATGTCACTCTGGCCCATAAGCAATGCTTGAAGCAGCAGTAATACATAGAAACTGCAGGAAGTGCTGCATTACCTCTAAGTCTATCTTACTGCTGCAGTCCTTACTGAGTGAGCGGTTCCACTTCTTGACAGAACACCGGCATAGCTTTAAAAACAGAAAGATCCTCCAATATGGTCCCCAGTCCCACCATGCACAGAAGGAGAACCTAGATGTGACCACTTCCTGTTTTTTTCCTTTCCATAAACGGGCACAATTGCCTGCTGCATTTAGTAAGAATATATTTTTCTCTTTACTTTGAGTTAATATCATGTATTTTATTTCTGCATCGAGGCCTGCTTTATTGGCCTCATGTTAGCTCCGATTCTTCCACCTTGCTGAACAGGTGCAGACCACATTTTTATGGCAAGTTTTCCATGCATCTGGGGGATATTACTGGATAGTAACCTAATTTTAGGCTGATAATAGGTGATAAATGCTGTTCTTTGGCTCATTTATTAGTTATTCAGTGGCGTGAAGCACTGTTTTCAGACTTTAAGCATTTCCTGTCCCTAAGATGGCAGCTCCTGTGTGAGCTCGGAGCCATGTTACTTCGCGCCTTGGTTACGGGGTAAAGCTGAGGTTTCTGTGTCTTCCTGACTCGCTCTATATTCCACAATGGAGGAGCAAGCTGGTACTTTGCGTGCTCCATCTTCTGGAATCCATTCAGCAGATGATTGAGGCAGCTCTGGAGGTGGCCTTTCAAGCCAGAGATTCAGCTGAGCCTCCTCCTTCTAAACTTCCAAAGCAAGATGAAGTGCCCTCAGATGACGTGGAGGAAGAGTATAAAAGGTCATTTTCTGCACAGATATTTTTCAGCACATTAGAGAGAATTAGATTGCTGGACTATCCTCTCAAGGAACTGTTATATCAGAGGTTGCCCTCAGATAAGGTGGATAAAAAAGTTGTGATCAGCTTTTCTGTACAAGCCAATGCCTATTTCACTTACAGAGGTTTTGAGTATCTTAGGACTTTTGGCTCTTTCTCTGTAAAGTCTACCAACCAGCCCTTTTGAGGTAGAGATCCTGGCCAGGGGGGGGGGGGCAAAGGGGGGCCTGCCAATGACAAATCCCAGTTACAGCAATATAAGTCCTCTGCACCAGCTCCTCCAAAGGCCCAACTATACCACTCTCCGCCTGGCGGGAACCGCCACTTGGCCGCTCCGCGGTCAAAAGACCGCGGAGGCCATTCTGACTTTCCTGCTGGGCCGGCGGGCGCCCGCCAAGGGAGCGCCCGCCGGCCCAGCGGGAAAGGCCCTGCAACACAGAAGCCGGCTCCGAATGGAGCCGGCGGTGTTGCAGGGGTCCGATGGGTGCAGTTGCACCCGTCGCGATTTTCACTGTCTGCTATGCAGACAGTGAAAATCATGCTGGGGCCCTGTTAGGGGGCCCCTGCACTGCCCATGCCAGTGGCATGGGCAGTGCAGGGGCCCCCAGGGGCCCCACAACACCCGTTCCCGCCATCCTGTTCCTGGCGGTAAAAACCGCCAGAAACAGGCTGGCGGGAAGGGGGTCGGAATCCCCATGGCGGCGCTGCTTGCAGCGCCGCCATGGAGGTTCAGCCCAGCCAGGGGAAATCCGGCGGGAAACCGCCGGATGCCCTTTTCTGACCGCGGCTTTACCGCCGCGGTCAGAATGGACAGGAAAGCACCGCCAGCCTGTTGGCGGTGCTTTCCGTCGTTCACGGCCCTGGCGGGTTTTACCGCCAGCGTCGGAATGACCCCCATAATCTTAAAATCAACTTTACTAAAAGATGTATTTTTAAATTGTGAGCTCAGAGACCCCAAACTCCATATGTCCATCCGCTCCCAAAGGGAATCTACACTTTAATCAGATTTAAAGGTAGCCCCCATGTTAACCTATCAGAGGGACAGGCCTTGCAACAGTGAAAAACGAATGTAGCAATATTTCAGTCAGGACATATAAAACACATTACTATGGCCCTCATTCTGACCCTGGCGGTTCTCTACCGCCAGGGCCAACGGGGGCGGGAGCACCGCCGACAGGCCGGCGGTGCTCCCTTGGTCATTCTGACCGCGGCGCTTTGGCCGCGGTCAGAACGGGAAAACCGGCGGTCTCCCGCCGGTTTTCCACTGCCCCTTAGAATCCTCCAAGGCGGCGCAGCTCGCTGCGCCGCCGAGGGGATTCTGACCCCCCCTACCGCCATCCTGTTCATGGCGGGAAAGCCGCCATGAACAGGATGGCGGTAGGGGGGGTCGCGGGGCCCCTGGGGGCCCCTGCCGTGCCCATGCCCATGGCATGGGCACGGCAGGGGCCCCCTAACAGGGCCCAACTAGGCTTTTCAGTGTCTGCGATGCAGACACTGAAAAGCGCGACGGGTGCTGCTGCACCCGTCGCACGCCTTCCACTCCGCCGGCTCGATTCCGAGCCGGCTTCCTTGTGGAAGGCGCTTTCCCGCTGGGCCGGCGGGCGATCTGAATCAGATCGCCCGCCGGCCCAGCGGGAAAGTCAGAATACCCCTCGCGGTCTATTGACCGCGGGGCGGTATTCAGGCGGCTTCCGACGGGCGGGCGGCAACCGCCGCCCGCCTAGGTCGGAATGACCACCTATATGTCCTACCTTAACCATATACTGCACCCTGCCCTTGGGGCTACCTAGGGCCTACCTTAGGGTTGCCTTACATGTAAGAAAAGGGAAGGTTTAGGCCTGGCAAGTGGGTACACTTGCCAAGTTGAATTTACAGTTAAAACTGCACACACAGACCCTGCAAGGGCAGGTCTGAGTCACGATTACAGAGCTACTTATGTGGGTGGCACAACCAGTGCTGCAGGCCCACTAGTAGCATTTGATTTACAGGCCCTGGCACCTCTAGTGCACTTTACTAGGGACTTACTAGTGAATCAAATATGCCAAGCATGGATAAGCCAATTACATACACATTTTGTAAAGGAGCACTTACAATTTAGCACTGGTTAGCAGTGGTAAAGTGCCCAGAGAAACAGAAACAGCAAAATCAGAGTCCAGAACACATCAACAACCTGGGGAACAGAGGCAAAAAGTTAAGGGAGACCACGCCAAGGATGAAAAGTCTAACACGTGTCCCCCCCAGCTGGAAGTGGGGAGCAACTACCCAACCTCATGAGAGTTCTCATCACTAAGGCGGAAGAACCTGGACAGCCCATCAGCACTGGTATGATCTGTTCTAGGACGGCGTTCCACTGTGAAGTCCATCCCCTGTAGGGAAATGGACCACCTCAACAGTTTTGGATTCTCAACCCTCATCTGCATTAACCATCTGAGGAGCCCGTGGTAGGTCTGAACTCGGAAGTGACTCCCAAACAAGTAGGGTCTTAGCTTCTTCAGTGCCCAGACCACAGCAAATGCTTCACGTTCTATGGCACTCCACCTACGTTCCCTGGGTATGAACCTCCTGCTAATGAAGGCTATGGGTTGATCTAGGCCCTCTTCATTAAGCTGTGAGAGTACTGCTCCAATTTCACGCTCTGAGGCATCTGTTTGCACAACAAACTCATTGGAGTAGTCAGGTGCCTTCAACACAGGTGCTGTGCACATGTCAGCCTTCAGGGCATCTAAAGAGTTCTGGCAAGCCTCTGTCCAGATCACTTTTTTGGGTTTCTTCTTTGAAGTCACCTCAGTTAAGGGGGTAACAATGGTACCATATCCCTTAACAAACCTCCTGTAATATCCTGTGAGACCTAAAAAGGCTCTCACTTCAGTCTGGGTCTTGGGAGGCTCTCAAGCCAGAACTGTGTCATTCTTAGGCTGTAGGGGTGACACCTGTCCACCCCCTACCTGGTGTCCTAAGTACACCACAGAACCCTGCCCTATTTGGCACTTGCTCGCCTTATAGTGAGGCCTGCCTTCTGCAGGGCCTCTAACACTCTCCAGAGGTGTTGCAGGTGTTCCTCCCATGTGGAACTAAACACAGCAATGTCATCCAGGTAGGCGGCACTGAACTCATCCAGCCCAGCCAACACCTGGTTGACCAAACTCTGAAAGGTGGTAGGGGCATTCTTCATCCCAAATGGCATCACTTTAAATTGAAAGTGTCCATCTGGGGTAGAGAATGCTGACTGTTCCTTGGCCCCCTCAGTTAAGGCAATCAGCCAGAACCCAGATGTTAAATCAAACGTACTGAGGTACTTGGCAGTGCCTAACCGGTCAATGAGCTCATCAGGTCAGGGGATGGGGTGTGCGTCAGTCTTCCTGACTGCCTTGAGTCCCCGTTAGTCCACACTGAACCTGAGTTCTGATGTGGCACCAGGTGCAGAAGCCTTTGGGACTGTGATAGGATGGCGCAATGAAGACAAGTAGCCCATGATTAACTATATGCTGAGTTTATTTTTGTTTAAGAGTTTTTTAGAGGGTTTGAGATTTGGGTGTGTAGGTGGTCGCTACTCTTCTAATCTTCTTCGTGTCATCTTCTCTTCACAGGGTTCACAGGAGGTGCATGTGGGAAAAGAACAGAAACAAACAATGGTAAGTGGTCTATTTTAAGATTTGCCTTTGTCTCCCTATCCTTCGTTCTATTTCCTGTTCTGTCTCTTTTCACATTTATGTTTTATGTTTGCGCTGATTCCTCTCTTCCTCTTCTCTTCTCCCTTTTTTCAGTTTTTTCCTTCATGGTTTCTTTTCCTCCTTGTCTGTGCCTCTTTAAATGGTTTGTGGGGTTTTATCTTCCTCCTGCTCTTTCTCCATCTTTTTTTCTTACTGTCCCCTAGCTATTGGGCCTTCTCCGTAGGGCATTTCCCTTCTCTGCTTGCTTTCTTCTGTCTATTTACTGCCTGTCTCTTGTCCTGTCATACGTTTTTCTGAGACTTTCCTGTCAGTCCCAGGTTTGGACCATAATTTGTATCACACTCTCTCTCTCTCTCGGCTGTCGCTGCAATCGTATGTGGAATCTCACTGGGCTTTCTTTCTTTAACAGCCCTGCAACATGCTAAACCACCAAAAGGAATAACACTCCTAGTCTGGGAAATGAATCACTTAGCGAGATGGTTCAGAAGGAATAATCAAAACAGGGAACTAGGAAAAAAAATAAAACAAAACAAAGAAATAATATGCAAAACAAAACAAAAACAACTACGCAGACATGAGAAAATAAAACCCGATCCCACCTCCTAACGGTACCCTGTTTATGGGATGTTTCTTATCCCCACCTTCTCCTCCCTTACATGCCCGGTAGGAGTGTGCCACACACCTGAACTGGCCACGGTCTCCCCAGAGCGTGGCCGGAGATTTGGGTCTGTCCCTCCGTGCCTCTGCTCTGCTTCGTTGTCCTGGCGCTGCTTCTGACGTCCTCACCGTGGGTGGTTCGTCGGCCGGCATTGGGGATATTGCAGTCCTCGTTCTCTTCTTCCCTGTTCTCCGTCTTCACGAGGGTACACACTCCAGGTTCTGTGTCGCCTTCCTCAACTCTGTCCTTGTACTGGTTTTGTACCCCGGGAACATCGCGAATCGGCTGACTCCGCCCGCCGCCACCCGGAAGAGGAAACGGAGGTATCTCTGTACGGATGACTTCCGGGTCGGAAGTCGTCTGTGTCTTAATGCCCCGGGGTCCGACGGGTCCGACAGTGAAAACGTCGGCCCGTCACAGTCACTCCCCCTAGGAAGTAGCCGATAGAGCCACGCATCCGATGGATACCGAGACAGGTAGTCTGCATTGCGCAGGTGAGACCCCGGAGAATGAAGAACCTGAAAGGAGAAAGATTGCAGTGAAAGGAACTACCTGAGGATACGTGCGTTTGTGTCTTTATGACGAGCCAACCAAGTTAAAGGAGCATGATCCGTTATCAAAGTGAAAGGCCGCCCGCCAAATAATAACGGAGGGACTCCACAGCCCATTTGATGGCCAGACACTCTTTTTCCAAGGTGGGATAGTGGCCCTCCCTTGGCAAGAGTTTATGACTGATGTACACAACAGGATGTAGGAATGCTTCTTCATCTGCTTGAGACAACACTGCCCAAGTCCTACATCAGAGGCATCGGTCTGAACAAGGAAGGGTTTTGCAAAATCTGGACAACTAAGTACCGGTTCAGAGGTTGGGAGGGATTTAAGTAGCTCAAAACTATGTTGCTCCCGAACAGAAAGAGAAGCCAGGCGATTAGGTTTTGTTTTTCCTAGTAGGTCAATGAGAGGTCCCGCAAGAGTGGAGAAACAGGGAATAAACCTAGGGTAGCACCCTACCATACCCAGGAAGGCTCGGATGTCTTTCTTTTGGTGCGGGAGTGGAAGCGTGGTGATAGCCTGGACTTTCTCGATGTGGGGTCGCACTCTTCCTTCCGCTATGATGTATCCAAGGTATTTTATGGTATTATGGCCCAATTTACACTTTTCGGGGTTTGCAGTAAGGTGAGCAGCCCTCAACGTGTGGATCACGTGGTATAGGTGGTTAAGGTGCTCCTCCCAGGTAGCACTATATACCACGATATCGTCCAGGTATACAGCAGCATACCCCTGGAAGGGCCGAAGGATCATATCCATAAGGCGCTAGAAGGTGGCTGGTGCTCCATGAAGGTCAAATGGCGACACAGTAAACTGATACATGCCCGAGGGGGTGGAAAATGCAGTTTTCTCCCTATCCTCACGTCTTAGGGGTATTTGCCAGTAGCCCTTTGTCAGGTCCAAAGTGGTCATATAGGTGGCTTGTCCTAAGCGTTCCAAGAGTTCATCAATTCTAGGCATTGGGTAGGAATCAAAGTAAAATACAGTATTTACCTGTCTAAAGTCTATACAAAACCTGGTGCTTCCATCTGGCTTTGGAACGAGGACTACTGGTGAACACCATGGACTGGACGATGGCTCAATGATATCTGCGTCTAACATAATCTTCACTTCCTGCTCCACTATCTGCTGTTTTGCTTCTGGTATCCTATAGGGTTGTTGTTGAATTATTTGATCCCCAATTGTACGTATAGGGTGTTGTATCAAATGGGTTTTACCCGGGAGTTTAGAGAATTCGTCTAAGCTAGAGAGGACTTGGGCCCTCATCACAACCCTGGCAGTCGGTGTTAAAGCGGCGGTAATACCGACAACAGGCCGGTGGAAAAAAAATGGGATTATGACCGTGGTGGAAGCTGCCAACATAGACAGCCACTTCAACACTCCGACCACCAAGGCGGTACAAACAAACAGCGCGGTGGACACCCCCAACAGACAGGCAGAAGACAATGTACCGCCTACCCTATCACAACACGCCTATCCACCACCTTTTCCGGGGCAGAACCAACACGAATAAAAACACGGCGGAAACAGTACACAGAAGGGAAAACACTCACCTCTCCACACCCCACGAGGAACCAGGACGCCATGGAGCCCGAATTGCAGATAATGCCGGCGGTGGTCTTCCTGCTCCTCTATCAGGAGCTCCAACGACGGCGGCGACAACCACAGTGAGTACTGCACCTACAACACAGGGGAGGGGGAGGGAAAAGAGAGTGACACACACACGCAACACGCAATACCCCCACCCTCACCCAAAACACCATACACACAAACACATGCTGCAACATCACATATACACCCCCCCGAGCCCCCTGAAAGAATGCAAGGACAAAAGGAAATGATTTGAGCGAATGTAATCATGTGAAATATCATTATCAAAATGCAAAATCCAGTATTTACAATTATGTACACCAAATACACAAGTCCGGATAGTGCACCAATCATTGTCCGTGGGCCACTGGGCCCAAAATGCATGGGCGAGGCCCACACTAGATACCTGACTTCAAACGGAGAGAACACTAGAGGGGCATCACATAGAAAATATACAGGCACCTCAGGGGAAGGGGGAGAGGGGGCACCTCAGCCTGATGAACGCACAACGCCACTGCTCCACAAGGGGGCTCCATGCCCACAGTTTGGTCCTGGGGAGTGCAAAGCCACAGTCTCTCAAGTCTTTCCAGTGGGTGGTTTGCCCACTGCTTTATCCTGGGGCGTGCAAAGCCACAGTCTCTCAAGTCTTTCCAGTGGGTGGGTTGCCCAATGCTTTATCCTGGGGAGTGCAAAGCCACAGTCTCTCAAGTCTTTCCAGTGGGTGGGTTGCCCACTACTTTATCCTGGGGAGTGCAAAGCCACAGTCTCTCTAGTGGATAACAGTCTCCACTAGTTCTGAAGGGGGCTATGTGCCCAGAGTGCTTCATCCTGCCAAGGACTGAGGTAGTGGATGTATCTCTCCACTGGTTCTGGAGGGGGCTTGGTGCCCAGAGTGCTTCATCCTGCCAAGGACTGAGGTAGTGGATGTATCTCTCCACTGGTTCTGGAGGGGGTTTGGTGGTACTAGAGGGGCATCACATAGAAAATATACAGGCACCTCAGGGGAAGGGGGAGAGGGGGCACCTCAGCCTGATGAACGCACAACGCCACTGCTCCACAAGGGGGCTCCATGCCCACAGTTTGGTCCTGGGGAGTGCAAAGCCACAGTCTCTCAAGTCTTTCCAGTGGGTGGTTTGCCCACTGCTTTATCCTGGGGCGTGCAAAGCCACAGTCTCTCAAGTCTTTCCAGTGGGTGGGTTGCCCACTGCTTTATCCTGGGGAGTGCAAAGCCACAGTCTCTCAAGTCTTTCCAGTGGGTGGGTTGCCCACTACTTTATCCTGGGGAGTGCAAAGCCACAGTCTCTCTAGTGGATAACAGTCTCCACTAGTTCTGAAGGGGGCTATGTGCCCAGAGTGCTTCATCCTGCCAAGGACTGAGGTAGTGGATGTATCTCTCCACTGGTTCTGGAGGGGGCTTGGTGCCCAGAGTGCTTCATCCTACCAAGGACTGAGGTAGTGGATGTATCTCTCCACTGGTTCTGGAGGGGGTTTGGTGCCCAGAGTGCTTCATCCTGCCAAGGACTGAGGTAGTAGATGAATCTCTCCACTGGTTCTGGAGGGGGCTTGGTGCCCAGAGTGCTCCACGTGCAGTGTGGCCGGAACAATACACTCGCCTGGGTGTGTGTGCCACGAGATTGCCGAGGTACAGATAGCATGATACGCCATGGAGGCAGAGACATACCCCACACTGCTGCGGCTTCGCATTCCATATGCAGGTGACAACTGTGATGACAGTGATGCTTCATGGAAGCTGCCCAGGGTCCTGGAACTCACCACCAGCCTCAGACGACTGACCACTGGGGATGGTCGCCATGTCAGCGGTGGTGCCACTGTCTGAGGACGTCGCTGGGCCGCTGGCGGTGCATGCAGCAGTGTCAGTCACGGCTGTGCTTGCGACGGTGTCAGTGGCGGCGGTGCTGGCTGCAGGGTCTGTGGCGGCGGGGTCTGTGGCGGCGGTGCTGGCTGCGGGGTCTGTGGTGGCGGTGCTGGCGGGGGGGTCTGTGGCGGCGGTGCTGGCTGCGGGGTCTGTGGAGGCGGTGCTAGCTGCGGGGTCTGTGGTGGCGGTGCTGGCGGCGGGGTCTGTGGCAGTGCAGGTGGAGGTGGCGGTGCAGGTGGCGTGTTCTCCGCCGTACAGGTTGGCGTCAACATGGACAGAAGGTGTGACACTGGTACCTCAGTCGGTACCACGATGCCCTCTCCTGACCTGCCCTTCAGTTTTTGGCCCTTCCCCACCTTTGATGGTGGCGCAGCTGTCTTGCCACTATCCCCTTTCGTTTTCCCTGACCGCTTGGTGGCAGGTGTTTTCGGCTTCTCCCCTCTGGGATGTGGGCACCTTTTTCACCTTGGCAGGTGGCGGAATGTCCTTGCCCTCCCTCCTTGGACACTGGCAGCCCTGATGGTTGGCGCACTCCATGAGCCCGCAGTTGCTGGCACCACTGTGCCTGGGGTTGTGGTGGCTGAGGTGCTGGGCTGGGACCTGGAAAGCCTGGCCCTAGGGGAAGGACGGGGGGAGGTGTAGGGAAGAGGTCAATGTCGGCCAGGAAAAGTTTTTTAGACACACTGGGACAGGTAGACTGAGGGGGTTTGGGCGTGGAGGTAGAGGTAGTGGTTGTAGGAGGTGTACGTCTGCTGAATTTGGGTGAAGGTGCATGGGCTGGAGGCTGTTGTGAGGTGGATGGCTGTTGGGTGGGTGTGTGCCTGCGTTTGTGTACTTTGGGAGGAGGGCTCACAGACACACTGGGACAGGACACTGGGGATGTGTGAATGGTAGTGGGGGTGGTGAGTGCACGTGAGCGGTGTGTAGTGATGGGGGTGCTGGTTATGGAGGTAGTGGCTGAGGATGTAGTGCAAGCAGGTGTGAGTGGAGACGAGACAGGGAGGGAGGAGGGAGACATGGAGGAGGGGGACACAGTGGAGGCAGTGGATGTTGGTATGTGTGCATGGGTATGATGCTTGTGTGAGTGCCTGTGAGATGTGTGGTGCTTATGTTTGCCTGAGCCACTCTTGTGTGTTGATGTGTGTGCATGCTGGTCTGATGGTGTGCTTGGGATAGGCTGAAGTACAGAGGATTGGGTCTGGGTGGAGGAAGTTAGAGGGGGGAGGCTGGACACAGGGACAATGGCTGCCATCATTGCTGAGGCCAGAGCCTGAAATGCTCTCTGTTGGGCTGCCTGGCCAGAATGAACGCCCTCCAGGTATTTGTTTGTTGCAAATGCCTCTCAACACCCTGGATGGCATTCAGAATGATAGACTGCCCAACAGTGAGGGATCTCAGGAGGTCAATAGCCTCCTCACTGAGGGCAGCAGGGCTGACTGGGGCAGGGCCTGAGGTGCCTGGGGCAAAGGAGATGCCCACCCTCCTGGGTGAGCGGGCACGGGACACGCGCTGAGGGGCTGCTGGGAGGGCGGTGCTGGTGGGGGGGTGGCGGCTGTACCTGTTGATGCGGTGGGCATAGAGGTGCCCGCCACCGCAAGGGAGCTCCCATCAGAGGAGGAGTCACTGTCGCTGGTCTCTGCTCCTGTCCCCGTCGTGGAGCTCCCCTCTCCCTCCATCCCACTGGCGGTTTCAGACTCCGTTGTTTCGCCCTCCAGAGCCAAGTGGGATGCAGCTCCCTCCTGCTCCAGTGCCAATGCTCCTCTGCCTCATGATGCTATTGCACACTAGAACAAGGAGACCACAAAAGGGGGGGGAAGACAGGAGAAAGACATGTTCAGTGCATGCAACACCACTACTGTTGGTGGACATAACAGATACAGCAGCCCTCTGCACTACGCCATGCACTTATAGTTCCTAGATTAATCACATGCCCATGGGGTACAAGGCCTAAGCCCGATTGCTGCACACCTGGAAGTCACAGCAGCCTGACTAGGTGTAGATGGCACTAACCACTAGTGGCGTTGGGGTGCCACAGAGCCTGCCTCACAAGGGACCTTGCCTACCAAGATCGCCCTGGCATAGGGGAACCCACTGCCCACCTCCCCCACCCAGACGCCTCGTAATGCGCGCAGAGTCAGCTAAGTGAGAGTGTACTCACCCCCTTGTGGCTGCTGTGATGCCCTCAAGCGCCCATCCAACTCCGGATACGCCACCGCCAGGATCTGGAACATCAGGGGGGTCATGGTGCGACGGGCACCCCTCCCACGTTGGGAGGACATCCCCAGCTGGGCCTCTGCCGTCTTCTTGCTCCAGTGGCACCGGTCCTCCCATCTTTTACGGCAGTGGGTGCTCCGTCTGTGGTGGACCCCCAGGGTCTGGACGTCCTTGGCGATGGCACGCCAAATTGCTTCTTCTGGTGGGCGCTGACCTAGAGAAATAGTACAGGGGGAAAAGAAAATATTACCCATCCGGACCGACATACTCATTGACCCACGTTCCCACCCTTGCCCTGGCGCACATACACTCACCGTCCGCACATGCAGGCCTCAGCCCCCCCCATTTATCTTCCATCCACACCACTCCAAACAGGCATTGCACATGCAGCATGCTCACAGTGTACTCACCTGTTTGTCTGGAGGACCGTACCGTTGTGTGTACTGGGGGAGGACCCCATCCACTAGTTTCTCCAACTCCTCTGAAGTGAAGGCAGGGGTCCTTTCCCCAGACACATGAGCCATCGTCGCTTCCAGACACAGGTCACAGCAGCACTTGCAGTTTAGGTCCTCTCCTGTTGAAGGTCAGGTATCAAGTGAGTGAACAGACAGAAAATGGCAGTCATGTCTGCGGCGGTGCGTACCGTCACCGCCGGCGTACATTGTCATTGGCTCCTCTGACCCATAGGGTCCCATGTTAACCAATGCTAGATTGCGCTGCGGTCTTCGACCGCCCACCGCAACGGTGTACAACGCCAGCGCAGTTACCTCATATCTCCTTGTCCCACCTTACAGGTCAGGCAGCCGCCATTTCAGGCGGCCACATGGCATTAATATTAACTGCGTCACACCAATGTAGGCCTTGAATACACACAGTTACAGGCACATTGCAGATTAATAAATGTGTGCAAATGACATTTTGTGATACCTCAGTGTTGGCTGACTCTCTGCTCGCTGTTCTCGTCCATAGGGCACGTCTGCTGGGGCAGGTGATGAGATGGCGACATCCTCCGGTGTACAGACCGCTGGTGGACCTGTTGAAAATGGAAGAGAGACACATAATAGTCAGCTATAGGCTTGATCGTGCAACAATCCATGAACTGTGTGCCCAGTTGGAGCCAGACCTGATGTCAGCTATCTGCCATCCTACGGGAATCCCCCCTCTAGTGCAGGTCCTGTCAGTACTCCATTTCCTGGCAAGTGGTTCCTTTCAAACAACAGTGGCCATTGCATCAGGGATTTCCCTGCCAATGTTCTCTAACGTGTTGTCCAGAGTGTTGTCTGCCCTGCTGAAACACATGCGCAGCTACATCGTGTTCCCTCAGGTGGAGGATTTGCCCACAGTGAAAGGTGACTTCTATGCCCTGGGACATATCCCCAACATCATTGGTGCCATTGATGGGACACATGTGGCCTTGGTACCCCCTGCAGGAGTGAACAGGTGTACAGAAACCGGAAGAGCTACCATTTTATGAATGTGCAGATGGTGTGTTTGGCAGACCAGTACATCTCCCATGTGAATGCCAAATTTCCTGGCTCAGTGCATGACTCTTACATTTTGAGGAAAAGCAGCATCCCTTATGTATTCGGGCAACTCCAGAGGCACCGTGTGTGGCTAATAGGTGAGGACAAGGACCCTGTACAATGTGAATAGGTGTCTGGGTATGGGGTTGTCCCTACAAGTTAGTGTGTGTCTAACAGTTGTCCCTCCATATTTGCAGGTGACTCTGGTTACCCCAACCTGTCATCGCTACTGACCTCAGTGAGAAATCCCAGAACAAGGGCAGAGGAACGCTACAATGAGGCACATGGGCAAACTAGGAGGGTGATTGAACGCACCTTCGGCCTCCTGAAGGCCAGATTCCGGTGCCTCCATATGACAGGTGGTTCTCTCTACTACTCACCAAAGAAGGTGTGCCAGATCATCGTGGCCTGCTGTATGCTGCACAACCTGGCTTTGCGATGCCAGGTGCCTTTTCTGCAGGAGGATGGGCCAGTTGGTGGTCTTGTGGCAGCTGTGGAGCCTGTGGACAGTGAAGAAGAGGAGGCAGAAGAAGAGTATATCGACAATAGGAACAACATAATCATGCAATACTCCCAGTGAGACACAGGTAAGAAGATGTCACTGCCTCCCATACCTCATGCTAGTATTGGAGCTAGCATAAGTCTGTCATTTTCACTCAGTGTATGGACCCTGACTTGTAACTTTGCCTTTCCATTTCATAGATGTGGGTCCCACTTTGTGTCCTCTGCTATATTTCCTGCTGGCCTACAGCTGTGCTACATCAGTATGTGCAAAAGTAAATTGACATTGCTATAGTCCATGGTTATTGCAATTACACGTTTGTGAAAGCACAGACTGACTCCAGATTGTTTTGTAATTGAAGTGTGTTTATTTCTGTGCAAATAAGTGGAGGGGGTTGTAAAATGGGCAGGCGAGATGGTGGAGGAATGTCCATGGCAGAGTCCAATCTATTTGTTTCGCAGGTGCATTGTCCAAAGGGGCATAGGAAGTGGAGCAATGGCAGTTGAAAGATGGACAGGGTGACAAGGTGGGACAGAAGGGTGACATTCAGGGGGGGTCTCGTTTCCTGACGGGGGTCTTGGCAATGTTCTCTGTCTTGTTCCTGGATCTCAGGGACCGTTTGCAGGGTGGTTCTCCATCTGCAGGGGGTGGGGTGCTGGTGTCGTGTTCCTGTGGTGGTGCCTCCTGTCCACTAGCGTAGGCGGAGGTGGACGGATGTTCATCGCCCAGGCTAGTGTCAGGGGCCCCTTCTTACAGTGTCCCTCCTGGTGTTTACAAGGTCTTGCAGCACCCCTGCAATGTTGACCAGGGTGTTGTTTATGGACTTCAGGTCCTCCCTAATCCCCAGATAGTGTTTCTCCTGCAGCCGCTGGGTCTCCTGAAACTTGGCCAGTACTGTTGCCATCATCTCCTGGGAATGATGGTAAGCTCCCATGATGTTGGAGAGGGCCTCATGGAGAGTGGGTTTCCTGGGCCTGTCCTCCCTCTGTCGCACAGCAGTCCTCCCAGCTTCCCTGTTTTCCTGAGCCTCTGTCCCCTGAACCGTGTGCCCACTGCCACTGCCCCCAGGTCCCTGATTTTCTTGGGTTGGTGGGTTTTCCTGGGTTCCATGTAGTGGTGGCCCCACTGCTGATTGACGTGTCCTGGGGACAGAGGGATGGGCCCGCTGGGTGGGTGCTTTGCTGGTGTTTCCTGAGGGGGGAGGCTCTGTGGTGGCTTGTGCCAGTGTCAGGGGAACCGACTGTCCTGAGGTCTCTGATGAGCCGGGCTGGTCATCTTGATCCAGTTGTGCAGAGCTGCTGTCATCACCGTGGGTCTCTTCTGTGGGGGGACTGGATATGTCTGGTATCTCCTGTCCGGTGACGTTGGGTTGGGGTCCTGCAGGGGTGTAAAGGCATGATTATTGCATCTGTGTGTGCCATTGTGTGCAATGGGAGAGTGACCCTGTACTCCAGTGCTTGCATTCTTGTCTTAGTTCTTGTGTGATATTCGGTTTGGGGTCTGTGTGGGTATCTGTAGTGGGCATGCTTTGGTGATGGGTGTCCATGCTTTGGTGTTGCATGCAGGGCTTGGTATTGGGATGGGTGGGTTGTGATAGTGGGGCATATGTGAGGTGTTGGAGTGATGGGGATGAGGGTGAGGGTGAGGGCGGGAGTATTTGATGGCATGCAGGTGGGGGGGATGAGGTAGCAAAGATTTAACTTACCAGAGTCCAGTCCTCCTGCTACTCCTGCGAGGCCCTCAGGATGCAGTATTGCTAAGACCTGCTCCTCCCATGTTGTTAGTTGTGGGGGAGGAGGTGGGGGTCCACTGCCAGTCCTCTGTACAGTAATCTGGTGTCTGGAGACCACTGAACGCACCTTCCCCCGTAGGTCGTTCCTCCTCTTCCTGATGTCATCCCTAGTTCTTGGATGCTGTCCCACTGCGTTGACCCTGTCGACAATTCTGCGCCATAGCTCCATCTTCCTTGAAATGGAGGTGTGCTGCTCCTCTGATCCGAATAGCTGTGGCTCTACCCGGACAATGTCCTCCACCATGACCCTGAGCTCCTCCTCAGAGAACCTGGGGTGTCGCTGAGGTGCCATGATGTGGTGTGGGTGATGTGTGAGGTGGTGTGTGTTGTGATGTGTGAGGGGATGTGTTGGTGTGTGTTGTTTGAGGTGCGTGGATGTTGTGTAATTGATGGTGTTGTGTGTCTGTGGATGCTGGTGTGGTTTATGGTGGTGTCTCTCTCTGGTGTGGTTTCAGAAATCTGGTAGTAAGGGTTTGTGGGTGATGTGGGTGTGTGCTTTATAGTGGATTGGGTGTGTGGGTGTGGTGTGTATATGTGTGTCAGGTGTGTGTATTTTGAATTGTCCAATGTGGTTGTGTTTTGTAAATGTGTGTGTATTTTCAGCGCGGCAGTGTGTACCGCCAATGGAATACCGCGGTTGAAAGACCGCTGCGTGGATTCGTGGGTCGTGATAGTGTGGTCGTATTCCTGTTAGCGTGGTGGTGGAGGTTTTGTTATTGCCAGTTTATCACTGACCTTTGATGTGGCGGACTTGGGTGGGTGTCTGCATTATGGCGGATTCTGAGCTGTGGGTCGTAATAGCTGGAGGGAAATTCCGTGGCCGCAGCGGTATGTTGGCGGTATGTTGGCGGTAAGCAGCATTTACCACCAGGGTTGTAACGAGGGCCTAAGTGTTCTAATTGTTTCTTTTGGGTTTGGGATAGTGAAGCATTAATTTGGGGCAGGGGTGTCTCGCTCTGGGTGTTTCTTTCAACAGGATACATCGGAATCTCTTGTTCTCCTTCAGTGGATAAGTACGATACTTCAGGTGCCTCCGTGCTATCATGCCATTTTTTAAGCAGGTTGATATGATAGATTTGCTCCCTACCCGACCCACAGGGTATCTCAGATTTATATGTGGTGGAATTGACTTGCTCTAAAATCGTATATGGACCTTGCCAACGGGCCAAAAATTTGTTTTCACTAGTGGGCAGGAGTACCAGTACTTTATCCCCCACTGTCAGGCTAAGGTGTGTACTATGGGAGTCGTAATAAGACTTTTGCTTTGCTTGTGCCTCTCTCAGAGTTTTGTGGGCTTCCTCCCTAATGGAGTGTAGGTTGTCCCTAAGATCTTTGGTGTATGATAAAACATCCTTTATCTCGTCTTCTGTCTCCCCCCATTGTTCAGCCAGCATTTCAAGTAGTGTACGTGGCTGTCGGCCAAACAACAACTCAAAGGGACTATGTCCTGTAGAGGATTGTATGTGGGTTTGCAATGCGTAAAGGACTAGTGGCAGTTTTTTCCCAAATCTCTGCCTGAATCACTAATGACCTTCCTCAACAGTGTTTTAATGGTCTTATTATAGCGCTCTACTAGCCCGTCTGGGGATGGTATACGGAAGTGCGCATTTGTTTCACACCAAGGGTATGACATATTTCTGACATAAGTCTGGACATGAAGGGGGTTCCCTGATCGGTAAGAATGTCTTTGGGAGACCCCACTCTGGAATTTTTTTTTAGCATGGCTTGTGCAATGGTTTTAGTGGTCATACTAGCTATGGGTATGGCTTCCGGGTATCTAGTAGCATAATCAACTAGTACCAATAAAAACTGGTGTCCCTTTACGGATGGTGTTAGGGGACCCATTAAGTCTAGTCCACCCGCGAAAAAGGGACTTCTATTATGGGTAGAGGCTGTAAAGGGACAGCACAGTCAGGCGAGGGGTTTATCAGCTGACATTTAGGGCACGTCTGGCAATGTCTCCGTATATGCCTGGCCAATAGAATCTTTGTAGAATCGCTGCTTCTGTTTTCTCTCTTCCTAGGTGACCCTCCCCATTATCTCCATGTGCCAAATGGAGCACCTGTTCTCTATAGGGCTGGGGTACTACCAACTGTGGGTTTTTCCCTGAAGTGTTGTGACATTCTCTATATAATAAGTCATTGTTAACGGTGAAAAGGGGACCTATTAGAGGGCCCGTCCGGTGCTAATGCCCTCTGCCACGCGTTTTTCAGGGTTGGATCCTCTCTTTGGGCCTGTCGGAAGTTCCCTGCTACAGACAGTACAGCTGATGAACCAATGGAAACCGGGGTTGGAGGTTGGTGGTCAGGATTTTGATATCTCTGTTTTTGTTTTTGTTCCTGTTTCTTCTTTTTACTAAGTTTACGCCTGTCCCGGGGTTTCTCAATATCGGACGAACAAAAAGGGACTTCTTTCCACCAGGCGTCAGTTACCTGTGTTCCTAGTTGACATTGGTCAATAGACAGGCAAAGTCTTCTTAATCGGGACCGAGAATCATATCTTCACCGAGATTAGGAATAACCCCGACGGAGAGGTGTTCTTCTCGTCCTCTCCAGTTTATGGAGACAGACGCTACCGGATAGGATTTTTGGTCTCTGTGGACACATGTGATAAGTACTTGGGTATTAGGGATCCATTGCTCAGGCAGCACATGGTCTTGGTGAACCACACTCTGGCTGCACCCAGAGTTGATAAGCACTTTCCGTTTTTCATGATTAAGACGCAGTATAGTGGTATATTTGGTTTTATTCTGTCCTGACCACATTACCCGTCCCTTCATCATGCCAATCTCCATTGGTTCTTCTGGCTCTTTTTTTAACGGACAGTTTTGGGCAATATGTCCCCACTTAGAGCAATGGTAACATTGTGAGCCAGTCATAACCTCTCTTGCTCTAGACGGATGAGGGATTATGGCTTTCTCAGTCATTGGGCTGGTTATTTGGTGGGGAAATATGGGTTTAGAAACTGATATTCGCGGAGCCGAAGTGGTGGATTTTGGGTGGATCCCTCTAAATTCAGGAGCCCTGTGGAAAGTACAGGCTAGATCGATTGCCTTATGGTTGGTAAGATCGGGGTGCTGTCTAACCCAGTTGCGGGTGGTGGTGGGGAGAGCATCCAGGTATTGTTCGAAAACAATAGCATCAAACATCTCATCCTTACTAGTTTTGGTGGGATGGAGTCATTTTACCCCGGCATGGTATACCCGATAATACAAGGTGTAGGGGTTTTCCTGGGACATCAACTTGGTCTGACGAAACCTCATTCTATAGCTCTATTGGTCTAGGCCAATCCGTTCTAGGATTGCCTTCTTAATCTTATTGTAGGGTGTTACACCTCCCGGATTTACCACCTGATAAGCCGCCTGGAGATGACCTGTTAGAAGAGGGGCTATGTTATGTCCCCATTTGTCAGTTGGACAGTTGGCGGAACTTGCCACCGTTTCAAAATTGGTGAAGAAAGAGTCAGGGTCCTCATTGTCCTGATACTTTTTGAGAACACTGCTTGGGACATTAGGATGTACTTTAGTCTGTGTAATGGTTTCGGTCAGTTTTCCCAAGGCGGTTTCACGGACCAACTGATTATTCGCTATACTTGTAGCCTGACTCTGTAGGACAGCCTGCAGTGCTTCCCTTTCCTCCTTGGCTTCCTTCAGCTGGTCGTCCCATACCAATTGAAGGTGTTGTTGTCCTTCTGCCAGCTGAGCTATCATGTCCGCAAGAGTGGGTTTTTCTTCCATTGCGTCCCCTTGTTTTGTGGGAGCTTCCGAGGGTGGATCCCACTTCTGACACCACTTGTGATAGGATGGCGCAATGAAGACAAGTAGCCTGTGATTAACGATATGCTGAGTTTATTTTTGTTTAAGAGATTTTTAAAGGGTTCGAGATGTGGTTGTGTAGGTGGTCGCTACTCTTCAAATCTTCTTCGTGTCGTCTTCTCTTCACAGGGTTCACAGGAGGCGCATGTGGGAAAAGAACGGAAACAAACAATGGTAAGTGGTCTATTTTAAAGTTTTCCTTTGTCTCCCTATCCTTCTTTCTATTTCCTGTTCTGTCTCTTTTCACATTTATGTTTTATGTTTGCGTCGGGTCCTCTCTTCCTCTTCTCCCTTTTTTTCCGTTTTTTAGTTCCTGGTATCTTTTCCTACTTGTATGTGCCTCTTTACATGGTTTGTGGGGTTTTATATTCCTCCTGCTCTTTCTCCTTCTTTTTTTCTTATTGTCCCCTGGCTATTGGGCCTTCTCCGTAGGGCATTTCCCTTCTCCGTTGCTCTTTTCTGTCTATTTACCGCCTGTCTCTTGCCCCGTCATACGTTTTCTGAGACTTTCCTGTCAGTCCCGGGTTTGGGCCATAATTTGTATCACACTCTGGGCCATATTTATACTTTTTGACGCATAACTGCGCCAACGCAGTTGTGCGTCAAAAGTTTTAACGCCGGCTAACGCCATTCCAAAGCGCCATGCAGACGCCTTATTTATGGAATGACGTTAGCCGGCGCAGCTGACTGGTGTGCGTCAAAAAAAATTACCCACACCAGGCAGCGCCGGCGTAGGGGAAAATGGAGCTTGGGCGTCAAAAAATGGGGCAAGTCAGGTCTGAGGCAAAATATTGGCCTCAACCCGATTTGCGCCATTTTTTTTTACTCCCAACCCCCATTGAAATGACTCCTGTCTTAGCACAGACAGGAGTCATGCCCCCTTGCCCAATGGCCATGCCCAGGCGACTTATGTCCCCTGGGCATGGTCATTGGGCATAGTGGCATGTAGGGGGGCACAAATCAGGCCCCCCATGCCACAAAAAAATAAAAATAAATACCTACCTGAACTTACCTTAAGTTCCCTGGGATGGGTCCCTCCATCCTTGGGCGTCCTCCTGGGGTGGGCAAGGGTGGCAGGGGGTGTCCCTGGGGGCATGGGAGGGCACCTCTGGGCTCCTTCCGAGCCCACAGGTCCTTTAATGCCTGCCCTGACCAGGCGTTAATAAATGACGCAAAAGCGGCTGGATGTCATTTTTTTTGACCCGCCCACTCCCGTGCGTCATTTTTGCACGGGAGTTTAAATAAGGCGCTTATGCCTTGGAGTCATTTTTTAGACGGGAACGCCTACCTTGCATATCATTAACGCAAGGTAGGTGTCCACGCTAAAAAATGACGCAAACTCCAAGATCTTTGGTGCTAGACGGGTCTAACGCCAAAGTATAAACATGGAGTTAGCTTTGCGTCGGATTTGCGTTAAAAAAAACAACGCAATTCGGCGCAAACAGAGTATAAATATGCCCCTCTCTCTCTCTCTCTCTCCGCTGTCGCTACAATCGTCTGTGGAATCTCACTGGGTTTTCTTTCTTTAACAGCTCTGCAATGTGCTAAACCACCAAAAGGTATAATCCCCCTAGTCTGGGAAATGTATCACTTAGCAAGGTGGTTCAGAAGGAATAATCAAAGCAGGGAACTAGGAAAAAAAATAAAACAAAACAACAAAATAATATGCAAAACAAAAACAACTACGCAGACATGAGAAAATAAAACCCGATCCCACCTCCTAACGGTACCCTGTTTATGGGATGTTTCTTATCCCCACCTCCTCCTCGCCTACATGCCCGGTAGGAGTGTGCCACGCACCTGAACTGGCCACGCTGTCCCCAGAGCGTGGCCAGAAATTTGGGTCTGTGCCTCCCGTGCCTCTGCTCTGCTTCGTTGTCCTGGCGCTGCTTCTGACGTCCTGTAACGCCGCACTCTGACGCGGCGTCTCTTTCTGTCCTCGCGGGTGGAACACGCTACCGATATTCGGAGCGCCATTCTCCGCGTTTTTTGACTATGCTTTCTGGGAAGCATATATTTCGCTCCCGGTCGCGCTACACTTACTTGTAGCCTTTTGTTCTTCTTTTATTGTTGGTGGTGGGTTTTTTTGTTGGGCCTTTTGCCTGTCTCTATCCATGTTGTGTCCATTTTGTCTTCTTCGTGTTTTTGTCCCAGCATGCTCTGTTTTTCTTTTATACTACTTCCTTTTTCCTATACTGGTCTATGGGCTTTTCCCAATCCAAGATGGTGTTACTTCCCTTTCCTGTGATGTCACTTCCCTTTTCTCAGTATATAAGTCAGTCAGTCTTGTTCTTCCTTGCGTTGCAAACACTTCCTTCTGGTTGTGCTGTTCGCTCCTGTTCTTTGTTCCAGCTTTTTTGCCTTGGGAGATTTTTGCCTGTTCTTTGTTCCTGCTTTTGCCCTGGGAGATTTTTGCCTGTTCTTTGTTCCTGCTTTTGCCTTGGATATTTTTGCCTGTTCCTTTTTTCCTGCCTTGTACCCTGGATATTGCCTATTTTTGTTTCCTGTTGTCAAGTCCAGTTTTTTCTTGTTTTCCTTCAGGAGTTCCTGTTAGAGGTTTTTTCCCCAGTGTTTTGTTTTTTTCCCTCTGGGACTCCCTCTGGAGGATACGGTCTGCTTTGGCGTAGCCTGTCAAGCGGCACCGTGGCTACTAGAAGGGGTCGCCCTTATCTGGGAACATCCAGGACTTGTAGAAGACTTGGTGTATTCGCCAATCCGAAATCCAGAGGTGAGAAGTCCAGCGCAGTACGTGACAGATTGCAACGCCAAAAGATTCTGCGTTGCGAGAGCGCCATGGAAGATCCACAGGGAGAGGTGTCAGAAAATGCTCAAGCTATGTTACAGACTGTCCAACAACAAGCCCAAGAGTTACAACAGTTACGGGCAGAGAACACTGCGCTACGACAGGTCTTGTCTTCCCGATCAATGGACATACCACCCGTATCTGCTACTATTCCTCGATATTCCGGAGATCCTTTAAAGATGAAGGAATTTTTGGACGCCCTGACGGTTTTCTTTGCCTTTCATCCACTCCAGTTTTCTTCGGATAAGATAAGGTGGGCTATCTGCTCAGCGCCTTGTCTGGTCCAGCGCTTGCTTGGGCGACTCCTCTGGTTCCTGCAGATGACCCAGTCCTGGCTAACTATTCCGCTTTCCTGACTGTTTTCAAACAAATGTTTGAGAGACCTGGGGTAGAAGCAGCAGCTGAAGAAGCCTTATGTGACATTCAGCAAGGTAATCAGGATGTACTGCAGTATATAACCCGCTTCAAACAGCTGGCAGCTGAAACCTCCTGGGTAGAACGCACCTTTGTAACCCTTTTCCGCCGAGGCCTGCGTGAAGAAATTAAAGATGAGTTTGTACACTCTTCCCCAGCTTGTTCTTTGAAAGAATTAATGGATCAATCTATGAACATCGAGTATAGACTTCGAGAGCGCAAGATGGAAAGACGTAGAACTAGAGCTCCATACCAGCCCGGTACCTTCCGTGCTAGCAGTCGGCGAACGGAAGATAGTCCATCTGAAGCCTCTCCACCTCCCCATGAAGAGCCCATGCAGATAGATCTGGTTCGTGGGCCATTGACGGAGTCAGAAAGGGAGGAACGACGACGAAGGGGACTTTGCCTATACTGTGGTAAGGCTGGCCACCTGATCCGTAGTTGTCCGGTACGTCCCTCAGAGCCTGCGGGAAACGCCAGCTCCCGTCCCCTGTGAGGAGGAAGGAGACGGGAGGAGCTGAAGTACCATCAATATGTTCCTCCAAAGAAAGCATGTCCACCCTGTTTATCCTCTCGGTCAAGTTACAAAGTTCACAAGATCAAGAAGAACATCTTCTGGCTCTCCTTGATTGTGGAGCCAGTGGACTCTATCTGGATGAGACCTGGGCTACTAGTAAAGGAATTCCCCGCATTCCTAAAGAAACCCCTGAGCAGGTTCACACAGTGGATGGCTCTCCGTTAACCTCAGGACCTGTGGTGGCCTCAACTCCTACTCTTTGTTTGACATTTGGGGGGCATCAAGAACACGTTGCCTTTGATCTCATAGCCTCACCAAATCACATCATGATTTTGGGAATTCCCTGGTTAGCCCGACACAACCCCTATATCAATTGGGAAACACGAACTATATCCCTAACGTCTTCATTTTGTCAACAGAATTGTTATTCTACTACTTCTTATTGGACTCCAAAAAGGTCCTGTCAGTCAACTAAGGATAAGACTAACTCTATCAATACTATCCAGGGGGTTCCAGATTGTTATCAGGAATATATCAGGATTTTTCAGAAACCTAGTAATCCTATTTTGCCACCTCATCGCAGTTATGACTGTGCTATTCCTTTAATTCCTGATGAAGTCGTTCCCTTCGGTCGAATGTATTCTCTGACAGACCAAGAAAAGAAGCTGTTAAGGGAATATTTAGACGACAACTTACACAACGGTTTGATTGCTCCTTCCACGTCCCCCGCTGGGGCTCCTCTCTTCTTCGTCCCAAAGAAGACTAAGGATCTGCGTCCTTGTGTGGACTTTCGTGAACTCAACAGAATAACGATTAAGGATCGATATCCACTGCCTTTAATCAGAGATATACTGGATGCCATTCAAGGAGCCAAGATATTTACTAAATTAGACTTACGGGGTGCCTATCATCTCCTTCGGATCAAGGAAGGAGATGAATGGAAGACTGCTTTCCGTACCCCTTTTGGGCACTATGAGTATCGTGTTATGCCCTTTGGACTGACCAACGCCCCTTCTGTTTTTCAACGATTTATGGATTCAGTGTTCTCTGATGTACTCAATCAATATGTAGTCATTTATTTGGATGATATCTTGATATATTCCCGTGATCCTGAGCACCATGTAGATCATGTCCTACAAGTCCTGGAAAGACTCAAGAAAAACCAATTGTTTTGTAAACCTGAGAAGCGTGAGTTCCATAAATCTGAAGTAAGGTATCTCGGGTTTTGTATTAATCAACACGGAATATCCATGGACCTTGACAAGGTCAGTGCCATATTAGATTGGCCTTCTCCAACGTCCATTAAAGAAACGCAATGTTTTCTTGGGTTATCAAACTTTTATCGTCAGTTTATTCAGAACTTTGCCCACCTACAAAGTTTCATAACACAAACAATTAAGAAAGAGAACCTGAAGAAGGGTTTCATTTGGACCAAGGAGGCTGAACATGCGTTTCAAGAATTAAAGACAGCCTTTACCCAAGCACCCGTGTTGCGTCATCCTGACAATACCAAGAAATTTATCGTCGTGACTGATGCCTCAGACAGAGCTATTGGAGCAGTTCTGCTGCAGAAGCAAGACAATGATGGATTGGAACATCCTATCTTTTATCTGTCGCATATTCTATCAGAGGCTGAACAAAATTATTCTGTACTGGAATGAGAACTACTCGCTCTCAAAGTAGCTTGTAAGGAATGGAGGCATTTCCTGATGGGTTCCAGAGAGCCTTTTGAAGCTAGGACTGATCACCGTAATCTCCAGTGTCTTCGGAGCTTTCAGTGTCGCAACAGTCGTCAGGCTCGATGGGCTTTCTTCTTTAGCCAGTACAATTTCGTGATTACGTACATACCTGGTTCCCAGAATTTAGTGGCAGATGCCTTATCCCGCAGATATCCTGACATAGCCCAGAACTCCTCTCCACATCTTATTGAGTCTAGCAGGATCATCGGAGCTGCTCAATCTTTTCAAGAACGCGTTCAATCCGAGTACCAGTTTCTGTCTGCTTCAGAATGGGATAAAGTGACTCCTTTTTTGCAGAAGAAGGACAACTACTTCTATCATCAACATGCTCTCTTCCTACCTACCAAAAAAGTGCAGACAGAAGCCCTGCAAATGTGCCATGATTCTCCTATAGCCGGTCATCGAGGTATCAGGACGACCCAGGAACTGCTTCAGCGATCTTTTTAGTGGCCTTCGCTAAAGACAGACACTGAAACCTATGTGTCAGCATGCCCAGTCTGTGCCCAGACTAAGACACCCGAACTAAGGTGGCAGGTTTATTAAGACCTTTACCGGTTCCTTCCGCTCCTTGGTGTACTCTATCCACGGATTTCATATGCTCTCTACCTACTTCCTCTGGTAACCAAGTAATCATGGTAACCGTAGATTCATTCACCAAGATGGCCCATTTTTCAGCCTTGAAGAAACTACCAACAGCCCCAGAAATGAGTTGCATTTTTCTACGAGATATTTTTCGCCTCCATGGTCTTCCTCTAGAGGTCATTTCGGACAGAGGGCCTCAATATGTATCACGTTTCTGGAGAGCCTTTTGTGCCTTCGTTAACATTGAGATTTCTTTATCCTCGGGTTTCCATCCACAAACGAATGGGCAAACTGAACGAGTGAATCAAGAACTTCAGCAGTATCTGAGATGTTACTGTAATGCCACACAAAGCAATTGGTCGGAATATCTTGCTCTTGCCGAGTTCTCCTATAACAACACAATACATAGTGCGACCAAAACCACACCCTTTTATTGTACTTATGGATTTCATCCGAGGACTTTCACTACTGTTTCTCGAACATCCTCTTCTGTGCCTGCAGTCACTTCTTTTTCACGACAGATCCGTCGAATCCAGGGCCTACTTCACACTACTCTCCTAGCTTCGAAACAAGCTATGAAGCGAAAGGAGGATCGTTATCGGCAAGCCGCACCTTTGTATCAAGTGGGCCACAAGGTATGGCTTTCTTCCAGATTTCTACCATCCCGGTTTTCCACCAATAAGTTCAAACCACGTTTTTATGGACCCTTTCGAATTTCGGACATCCTGAATCCTGTAGTTGTGCGTCTCCGCTTACCTCATACCTGGAGGGTTCATCCTGTTTTCCATGTGTCCCAGTTAAAACCCTTTGTTCCTGATCCTTACCATCGCCAGTTCCAACGTCCACCTCCTCTTTCTATCAATGGACAGCCTGAGTATGAAGTCCAGGAGATCTGTGATTCCCGAATTTTTCAACGCAAACTACAGTTTTTGGTCCACTGGAAAGGATACCCCCTCAGTGTTCGTGGGAAGATGCTTCCTCCGTCCATGCTCCCCGTTTGGTTCGCCTGTTTTTTGACAATCATCCTGACAAACCTGGAGCCTCGGGGAGAGGACCTACTGTAACGCCGCGCTCTGATGCGGCGTCTCTTTCTGTCCTCGCGGGTGAACACGCTACCGATATTCGGAGCGCCATTCTCCGCGTTTTTTGACTATGCTTTCTGGGAAGCATATATTTCGCTCCCGGTCGCGCTACACTTACTTGTAGCCTTTTGTTCTTCTTTTATTGTTGGTGGTGGGTTTTTTGTTGGGCCTTTTGCCTGTCTCTATCCATGTTGTGTCCATCTTGTCTTCTTCGTGTTTTTGTCCCAGCATGCTCTGTTTTTCTTTTATACTACTTCCTTTTTCCTATACTGGTCTATGGGCTTTTCCCAATCCAAGATGGTGTTACTTCCCTTTCCTGTGATGTCACTTCCCTTTTCTCAGTATATAAGTCAGTCAGTCTTGTTCCTCCTTGCATTGCAAACACTTCCTTCTGGTTGTGCTGTTCGCTCCTGTTCTTTGTTCCAGCTTTTTTGCCTTGGGAGATTTTTGCCTGTTCTTTGTTCCTGCTTTTGCCTTGGATATTTTTGCCTGTTCCTTTTTTCCTGCCTTGTACCCTGGATATTGCCTATTTTTGTTTCCTGTTGTCAAGTCCTTTTTTTTCTTGTTTTCCTTCAGGAGTTCCTGTTAGAGGTTTTTTCCCCAGTGTTGGGGTTTTTTCCCTCTGGGACTCCTTCTGGAGGATACGGTCTGCTTTGGCGTAGCCTGTCAAGCGGCACCGTGGCTACTAGAAGGGGTCGCCCTTATCTGGGAACATCCAGGACCTGTAGAAGACTTGGGCGGTCATTCTGACCCTGGCGGTTGAAAACCGCCAGGGCAGAGTGCCGCGGAAGCACTGCCAACAGGCTGGTTGTGCTTCATGGGCAATTCTGACCGCGGCGGTAAAGCCACGGTCAGAAAAGGGCAACCGGCGGTTTCCCGCCGGTTTACCCCTGCCCCAAAGAATCCTCCATGGCGGCGCTGCTCGCAGCACTGCCATGGGGATTCCGACCCCCTTCCCGCCATCCTGGTCCTGGTGGTAAAAACCGCCAGGAACAGGATGGCGGGAACGGGTGTCGTGGGGCCCCCTAACAGGGCCCCATAATGATTTTCAGTGTCTGCCTAGCAGACACTGAAAATCGCGACGGGTGCCACTGCACCCGTCGCACACCAGCAACTCCGCCGGCTCCATTCGGAGCCGGCTTCATCGTTGCTGGGGCTTTCCCGCTGGGCGGGCGGGCGGCCTTTTGGCGGTCGCCCGCCGGCCCAGCTGGAAAGTCAGAATGACCGCCGCGGTCATTTGACCGCGGTGCGGTCTTCTTGCGGTCTCCGCCCGGCGGGCAGCGCCCGCCGCCCGCCGGGGTCGGAATTACCCCCTTGGTGTATTCGCCAATCTGAAATCCAGAGGTGAGAAGTCCAGCGCAGTACGTGACACGTCCTCGCCATAGGTGGTTTGTCGGCCGGTGTCGGGGATGTCGCAGTCCTCATTCTCTCCTTTCCTGTTCTCCGTCTTCACAAGGGTACACACTCCGGGTTCCGTGTCCCCTTCCTCAGCTCTGTCCTGGTACTGGTTTTGTACCCCGGGAACAGCGCGAAGCGGCTGACTCCGCCCGCCGCCACCCGGAAGAGGAAACGGAGGGATCTTTGTGCGGACGAGTTCCGGGTCAGAAGTCGTCTGTGTCTTAATGCCCCTGGGGTACGACGGGTCCGACGGTGAAAACATCGGCCCGTCACAGGGACCAATATCACTGGGCTGGCCCAAGGACTGCTGGAGTGCTCAATAACCCCTAGGGCAAGCATTTTGGATACCTCATCCTTAATGCCTGCCCTGACCCTGTCAGTCACCCTGTAAACCTTCTGTTTAATGAGTGTACTGTCCCCAGTGTCCACATCATATGTGCACAAGTGTGTGAGTCCTGGAATCAGGGAAAACAGTGAGGAAAACTGACCCAACATGTGGCAACAGTCACCTTGCTGCTCCTCAGTCGGGGAGGGGGAGAGGAACACTCCCTCCACTGACCCATCTTTTTCTCCTGCAGACAGGAGGTCAGGAAGAGGCTCGCTCTCCTCCTCTACCTCATCATCTGTTGCAAGGAGCATTGTCAGCTCAGTACGCTCAAAGTGTGGCTTGAGGCGGTTGACATGCAGGACCCTTAAAGGGTTTCTTGGACACTGCAAGTCCACCAGGTAGGTGACTTCGCTCTTGCGCTCCACCACCTCAAATGGCCCAGTCCACTTATCCTGGAGTTCCCTATGCTCCACTGGTGCCATCACCCACACTTTTTGTCCAAGTTGAAACTCGACCAGAGTGGCATTCTGGTCATACTAGCGTTTCATGTTCTCCTGGCTTGCTTCCAGGTTCTCCTGAGCAAGACTCCTGAAGCGGGCAGTCTGGTTTCTCAAATCCAGCATGTAACTGAATACATCCTGGGGGGGTTTACTAGGAGCTTTCTCCAAAGCTTCCTTAACCATACTCAAATGTCCCCTAACAGGGTGGCCATAAATCAGCTCAGAGGAACTAAACCCAAGTCCCTTTTGAGGCACCTCCCTATAGGCGAAAGAAGGCATGGCAAGATGACATCCCACTTCCGCTTCAAGAGCTCTGACAGGCCCATGATCATGCCTTTTAAGGTGCGGTTGAATCTCTCAACCAGACCATTACTTTGGGGGTGGTAAGGGGTGGTAAACTTGTAGGTTACCCCACACTCCTTCCACAGAGATTTCATATACGTGGATATGAAGTTGGTACCCCTATCACATACCACTTCCTTGGCTAACCCTATGGAGGTAAAAAACCCCATCAAAGCAAGACTCACCACAGGGGAAGTGATTGATCTCAAAGGAATGGCTTCTGGGTAGTGGGTGGCATGGTCCACCCAGACCAGGATAAACCTGTTGCCCATGGCTGTCTTGGGATCCAGAGCCCCCACAATATCAATGCCTACCCTCTCAAAGGGAGTACTGACAACAGGCAAAGGGTGGAAGGGGGCCTTACATTTCCTCCCACTCTTGCCACTTGCCTGACAAGTCTGACAAGACCCGCAATGTGCATCTGAGTGCCTGCGCATTAGGGGCCATTAAAAGTGGGTGACAAGCCTCTCAAAGGTCTTGTCCTGGCCCAAATGTCCAGCTAAAGGCACATCATGAGCCAACCCCAGGAGGAAGGCCCTGAAGCACTGGGGTACCACCAGCACATGGGCTGACCCAGGTTCAGGAACCTTAGTCTCGCTGTACAGGAGGTTATCCTCCGAATAGAACAGGTGTGATTCTCGCTCCTTGCCAGTCGCCTGGTCTGCACCCTGCTGCCGTAGACCCTCCAAAGTAGGGCATGTCTTCTGTGCTGCACAGAATGTTTCCCTGGGGGCCCCCCTTCCTGCTGCCACTGCGACAGCTCAGGGACCTCCCCCAGTTCAGCCACCTGTTCCCCTGTAGGCTCCGGGGTATCACCACCAGACTCTGACTCCTCCCGGACCGTGGGAACTTCTGGGGCCGGTTTCCCACGCCCCCTGCCCTTCCTCTTCTTGGCGGTCCCATGGGCAACTGTTTCAGGCTCCAGGGGCTCTTAATTACCCTGAAGTGCTGCCATTGACCAGGTGGATACGCATACCCACCCAGGCAGACCCAACATCTCCAAGTGAGACCTGTGTTCCACCTCCTTCCAAGGGGAATCCTCCAGGTCATTGCCTAGCAAACAATCAACAGGCATGGTTGGACTCACAGCTACCTTCAAGGAACCTGAGACCTCCCCCCCAATTCAAAGGGAACCTGCGCCACTCTGCACAGGCGCTCTGAGTTGTCCACTGCAACTACTTGGTGAAGTACCCGGGGAGCTATCTTCTCTTCAGACACCAGCTGACTCCTCACTGTAGTCACACTGGCTCCTGTGTCTCTCAGAGCCTCCACCCTCTGTTCATTAATGGTCACCCACTGCCCGTACTTCTTAGTGTTTTCAGGCACTAGGGTTCTCTGGACCATCTCACTGTCCCCTAGTGAGACAAGGGTCATCTCAGCTGGTTCCCACCCACCTGAAACCAACTACTCCCCAAACGCTACACTGGCCAAACCCTGGGACAGCGCACCAGTGGGTGGCGGTGTACTTTTGGGGCATATAGGGTCCCCTTCACATGACCCATCTGGTCACATGCATAGCACTTACGTGGGGGACCATCTGCCACTGGCTTCCCTTTGGAGAACCATGGCTTCTTTTCAATGGGGGGTTGGGAATCCTTACCCTGGGAATCAGTTTGGGGCCCTTTAGAGAACTTTCCCTGTTTACCCTTACCCCCCTTTCTTCTGAGAGGGACCTTGCCCGCCCTTGGCGTGGTCTCCCCCATTCCTCTTTTGAACCCTGGTGCTCTCCCAGTGGTTCACTTCCTGCGTAAGCTTCCTGGGGTCAGTCAGCTTGCTGTCAATCAGGTGCTGGCGTAGCTCTGGAAAACATAAACTGTACAAGTGCTCCCAAGCAATCAGATTGTAAAGCCCCTCATACGTATTTACCTTACTGCCCTTCACCCAACCATCCAGTGACCTGCATTAAGAGTCAACACATTCCAACCATGTTTGGGATTTCTTCTTCTTGTAGGACCTAAACGTATCCTTCTACTGCTCAGGGGCAAGACCATACCTTGTAAGCAAGGCATCCTTCATGCTAGAGTAGGTGAGATTCTGCGCATTCCCTAAGGCTGTCAGTGTATCCCTCCCCTCTACCTCAAAGTGCTTCCACAGATCCGCCCCCCAATGAGCTTCAGGGACCAGATTCATGTGGAGAGCAGACTCATACCCCTTGAACCACAAGTATATGTCATCCTCCCTCTTGTAATCCTTCTCAAGATCTTTAGGAATGTGCACCCTCCTTTCAGGCTGCACTGTGATGTGGCTGCCACCACCCCTACTAGACTGACTCCTCTGATCCAGCTCTCTCAAGCTATGCTCATGAGCCAACAAAATCTTTTTCTCTTCAATGGCCATCCTCATTTTCTCCAACTCCCTCTGGTGCTCCCTCTCTGCTTGTCTGTGCTGCAATTCCTCAGTGGTCAGACCCTTAGATGAGACACTGCTACCTGCCCTGGAGACCCTCTCCCTGGACATAACAGGCCCACCCACAATACCATTGTGTATGGACTGCACTTCCTCCTCCTCATCTTCCTCATCCTCTGGGTGCCCTCCAGTGCTCTTGGCTGTCACCCAGGCACTCTGCGCCTTTTGCAGCTCCTCCTTCTTGGATGAGCTCTTAAAGGGACAGTCAAAGCTTTTACAGAACTCTTTTAACTGAGCCTTGGTATAGCTATCGAATTTCTCCAGGTTAAAAGTAGCTCCAACTGCTGCATCTCCAGATTGGGACATGGTGAAAAGTCAACAAAAGTGCAAAGTTCCAAAAAGCAGAAAAGTTCCCAAATGAAGTTCAGAAGTCAAATCAAAGATTACCACAAAAATTGAGGTAGGGAAAAATTCAAGCAAAAAAGAGAAAAATCAAAGATCACCAAACATGTAGTATGTGGTCACATAGCGGTCTGCACTCAAAACAGTAGTGTACACTTAATTACTGTATGGCAAGTACAAATACAAGTCCAAATCCCAACCGCTGATCACCAATGTTAGAAATGGGGTCTTTAGTTGACAGTCAGGTTACCCCCTGTTCAAGCAAGGACCCTCACTCTAGTCAGGGCAAAAGAGAATCACTCTCAGCTAACCCCTGCTTACCCCCTTGGTAGCTTGGCAGAGCATTAGGCTTAACTTCAGAGTGCTAGGTGTAAAGTATTTGTACCAACACACACAGTAACTTAATGAAATCACTACAAAATGACACAACATAGGTTTAGAAAATAGGAAATATTTATCTAAACAAAACAAGACCAAAATGACAAAAATCTACAATATACAAGTCAAGTTATCAATTAAAAATCAAAAAGAGTCTTTAAGTAGTTTCACACACACACACACTAACACTGTTAGCGTGAAAATGTACCTTGGATACGTCCAAAATAACCCCTCATGGGCGAGTGTGCATCAAAAAGGGCTTGCGATACGTCGATTCCACTCACGAGCGGGACCTTGCGTCGTTTCTCCTTTCGTCGGGTCGGGCGCATCGTTCCTTCTCTCCGCTGGAGAGCGATACGTCGATCCGGTCAGCACTCTCAGGTCCGGCAGGTCTTGCGTTGTTTTTACATGCCCAGCGGTAGTTGCATCAGAAATCCAGCCGCAAGATGATCCGAAAACCACGCAGCTGCGGTTGCGATCTCCCATCCTCGGCAGCGATGCTGTGCGTCATTTCTCCTGCTCCGTGCATCGACTCTTCAGTCGCGTTTCCTGTGAGCACTGATTTTCAGCTGCGGAGCCGGCAGCACGTCGTTTCTTTAGCCGCAGATCGGAGTTGCGTCGATCTTTTCCCCGCACGGCACTCCTTTCAGGGTGCCAGGAACTGGATGGGCACCACACGGCAGAGTAGGAGTCTCTCCAGAGGCTCCAGGTGCTGGCAGAGAGAAGTCTTTGCTGTGCCTGAGACTTCAAACAACAGGAGGCAAACTCTAAATCAAGACCTTGGAGAGTTCTTCTCAAGATGGAAGACACACAAAATCCAGTCTTCGCCCTCTTACTCTGGCAGAAGCAGCAACTGCAGGATAGCTCCACAAAGCACAGTCACAGGCAGGGCAGCTCTTCTTCCTCAGCTCTTCAGCTCTTCTCCAGGCAGAGGTTCCTCTTGTTTCCAGAAGTGTTTCTAAAGTCTGTGGTTTTGGGTGCCCTTCTTATACCCAATTTCTCCTTTGAAGTAGGCCTACTTCAAAGTAAAGTCTCTTTTGAATGTAAAATCCTGCCTTGCCCAAGCCAGGCCCCAGACACTCACCAGGGGATTGGAGACTGCATTGGGTGAGGACAGGCACAGCCCTTTCAGGTGTGAGTGACCACTCCTCCCCTCCCTCCTAGCACAGATGGCTCATCAGGAAATGCAGACTACACCCCAGCTCCCTTGGTGTCACTGTCTAGTGTGAGGTGCAACCAGCCCAACTGTCAAACTGACCCAGACAGGGAATCCACAAAGAGGCAGAGTCACAGAAATGGTATAAGCAAGAAAATGCTCACTTTCTAAAAGTGGCATTTTCAAACACACTTGACTAAAAGATGTATTTTTAAATTGTGAGCTCAGAGACCCCAAACTCCACATGTCCATCCGCTCCCAAAGGGAATCTACACTTTAATCAGATTTAAAGGTAGCCCCCATGTCCACCTATCAGAGGGACAGGCCTTGCAACAGTGAAAAATGAATTTAGCAATATTTAATTGTCAGGACATATAAAACACATTACAATATGTCCTACCTTAACCATACACTGCACCCTGCCCTTGGGGCTACCTAAGGCCTACCTTAGGGGTGCCTCACATGCAAGAAAAGGGAAGGTTTGGGCCTGGCAAGTGGGTACACTTGCCAAGTCGAATTTACAGTTAAAACTGCACACACAGACACTGCAAGGGCAGGTCTGAGACAAGATTACAGAGCTACTTATGTGGGTGGCACAACCAGTGCTGCAGGCCCACTAGTAGCATTTGATTTACAGACCTTGGCACCTCTAGTGCACTTTACTAAGGACTTACTAGTGAATCAAATATGCCAATCATGGATAAGCCAATTACATACACATTTTGTAAAGGAGCACGTGCACTTTAGCACTGGTTAGCAGTGGTAAAGTGCCCAGAGTAACAAAAACAGCAAAATCAGAGTCCAGCACACATCAACAACCTGGGGAACAGAGGCAAAAAGTTAAGGGAGACCCAGCCAAGGATGAAAAGTCTAACAATCCCCCTAATACTTTCTACAGACTCCTACATATTCCACCTCTCCTTTACTCATCCCAAACCCCATCTTACTACTATGATCTCCCAATTAACACTTCTGGATTCTTCCCTCCTCCATCTCTACATTATTCTATTCAAATCAACTAACAGACTCACATGTCCTTTGCTCAAATTAACTCATAACTCCCTATACTATTACTAATACCGTACTCATATTTCCCTATTCTGTTCTACTACTAATCCTTTTGGGTTCCGGAGTAGCGTGGTACTCACTGAAAAGCACTTTGATGCCTCGTCAAGGGTATTACGCGCTATATAAATACAATTACAATTACTGGAAAAGGCAGCAATAATTCTGGTTCGCTCCTAAGAATAGTGTCTGAGAATATTGCCTGTTCCTGGACCTCAAAGGGGTGAATCATTTCATCAATTACAAATCATTCAAGGTGGTCACTGTTCAGGTCATCCATACTTCAATCGGTCAATCATGGGGACTTTTTGGCATCCTCAGACATGGTGGATGCTTACCTGCACATCCTAATTTTTCCTCCTCACCAGAAATTCCTTTGTTTTGCCATTGAGGGGAATCATTACCAGCAATGGGTCTTGCCATTCAGCCTTTTCTTGACTCCAAGGGTTTTTACCAAACACTTGGCACCACTGGTGGGTATTTTACATACTGAAGGTATCCATAGCTTGATGACCAGTTGATTGTGACTTCTTCTCTTTCTCAGGAAAGGACCATCTTCAACAGGTCTACAACTTTCTAATGAAGCACTTATTCCTCTTCAAATACAAGAAGTCACATCTTCAATATTCTCAGACACTAAAGTTAATAGGACCTTTGTTTCAGACAGACCTGGGAAAAGTTTTCATGTCCGAGGACTGGAAGGACAACTTGAGGTCTTACCTGTCTTTTCTGTTGTCACAGACTTATGCACAAGCAACACTTTGGTTAAAGAGGCAGGGCGAAATGGCTTTGACACAGACCATCCTTTCATGGAGCTGTCTCCATCTGTATCCCCTAGTCTCCCACCTTTTTCAGCATTGGACTCCTCTATCTCAGGGGTATGAGGCTTTTGTCCTCATCACACCTCACATGTCACTGGACTTCCAATGGTGGCTTTCATCACAGAACCTAGACAGGAGCTGTTTTCTGAATCCTACTCATTCCACAATCCTCACCACGTATGCCAGTGGGGTGGGTTGGGGAGCAGTTTGGAAGGGCCAGCAATAACAGGGCAGATGGAACTCCCTACAAAAGCTCCAATCTTCCAACTGGTAGAAGCTGTTAGCTTATTTGAAAAGCTCTCCTTTAGTCCTTTCCACTTCTTCAGTCCCATCCTGTATGTCTACAGACAGGCAATCAGGTGGTCAGGGCGTATTTAAGTCGCCATGAGGGTATGCATCCCGCTCTATCTGTTTTTTTGGAAGATAGATCTTTGGGCCAAGAGAAATCTGCTTCATCTATCAGCAGTTTATCATCCAGGGAAGGAAAATGGGCCTGCCCACTGTCTGAACTGGAGATTTCCATCCTCAATTCCTCTCTGTGCCCTTTCTTGTCCAGTCAGATTACGCAGAGGTTTGGCCATCCATGGTTAGATCTTTTTGCCACAGAGAAGAATTATCTTCTTTTTCTATTTTGCAGCTTTATTTTTTTCAAGGAAAGCATGGGCACTTGATTCATTCGCTGGAAGCGAGCCCCAGGATCTTTTCTACAAATTTCCTCCCTTTCCTCTGATTCCCAGGTTGTTGAGAAAGATCCAACAAAATCATGCAAAGGTTCTCATGGGGGTTCCAAAGTGGCCCAGGAGAATCTGTTTTTCCCTCTTGCTTATCCTCCAAATGCAATCTCACTGGAGATTCCTGATCCACCCGTCTCCATTTAGGTTTCCTCTTCTGCAGCAGGAGTCCCTTAGGTGTCTCAGTCTGGTGGTTTGGCTCTTGAAAAGCTTGCCCTTTTAGCTCAAGGTTGTTCTTTGGAGTTGGGTGGAGTCGATTCATTTATCTAAGAAACCTGCCTGGAAGGCTTATTCTAATCAATGGCATACTTTTGAAGCCTGGCGCACATGAAAGGATTTGTCCTCAGTTTCTTGCAACCCCATCAAAATATTAATTTTTTTGAAGGACCATTTCTCTTTCGGTGATTTCCACAATCCCTCCACAATGGGATGCAGTTCAGGCTTTTAGGGGGGCTGAGGTCACTTCCATTTCACCTCTCACATCAAGGCTTTGAGGAGTTATTTTTTGCAACAGCCAGCAACCCATTATTCGGTGTCAGCTTGGGACAATCTCCCATTAGTGCTCCATGCTTTGATGGGCAGTCCTTTTGAGTCTTTACAGTGAGTGACCCTTAAGTTCCTCTAAGGTCTTGTTCCTAGTTGCCATTTGTTTAGGTCGGAGAAAGGTGAGCTAGGGGCTCCTCTCGCCTTCCCTCCATTTTTTAAGTTGTGTTACAATAAGGTTATTTTGAGACAGAGTCCCCTTTTTCTTTCTAAAATTTCTTCTAAGTTCCATCGTGAAGAGGACATTGTTTTGCTGTTTTTTTATTCCAATCCAACTTCTTTACATGGACAGACACTTTTACGGTTGATTTCCATAGAGCTATATCTATTTATCTTCAACATGCTCTTTCCTTTTATAAGGTTGGTTCCTTGCTTGTCACCTACTGCCTTTTGGGTAAGGTTTTATGCCTTATCATGTATCATCCTCAACCCTTTCAAGACGGATAATGATGGCAACCATTCAAGCTTATCTGTATCCCAATGTCAGTGTGTCTTCTTCTGTTCAATCTAAATCCCCTGTGTCATGGCTTCCTCATGGGCAATGTTTAAGAGGGCCTCATGGAGAGACATTCACAACATGGCCACTTGGACTTCTCGTCACACGTTCATGATGCATTATCAACTTCTCTTAGGGGGGTGGAGCACTAGCAGTTTAGGGTACCCGAGTTTTGTCTTCATTATATGATTTTTAATTTCTGATACACTCTTATTAAATTCACAGATGCAGCATTATTAGACCTGACATCCTTGGTGTGGTTTCCCCTGACTCGGGCCTGCTATTGCAGAACCTGCGTGAGCAGTTTTAAACTATCATGCCGACCTGGCAAGTTAGCCCTCTTGCCACGCCCAAACCTTCCTTTTTAATACATATAAGTCGCCTCTAAGGTAGGCCGTGGACAGCCTCCAGGGCAGGGTGCAGTGTATTTAAATAGTTGTACATGTACTTTTAAGTTTTACATGTCCAGGTACTGAAAAACTTAAATTTGTTTTTCAGTACTGCAGGGCCTATCTCTCCCAGACGTTAACAATGGGATTGCCTTATTACCTTTTTTGTAAGTGTAATTTCCAATCGGGAAGAGATGAGACCCGCAAGTTTGGTGTCTCTGGAATAACAATTTAAAATGACAACTTATAGTGAAGTCAGATTTTAAATTGTACTTCTGAAAATGGCACTTTTTGAAAGTAAGCATTTTCTTTCTTTAAATCATCTAGTGCCTTCTGCCTGTCCCTGAATTCATGTCTGAGTGGGTGACAGCTGGGCTCTTGTGCATTCCCTCCATACAGCCACATACAAAGTGAGCTTAGGTGTGACTTAGTGGCCATCTGCATGTTGATGGCCTATTCTGGGCAGAATGGGAGGGAGGAGCTGACACTTTCACCTGAATGGGTTGAGTCCTGAGCCCTCACTGGGCCCTGTAGTGTCTGGAGCCAGGGCGGAATTGAAGGACTCCATGCACTTCAAAGGCCTCTCTTTGAAGTCTCCTCCACTTGGGTATAAGAACTAGACTTTTGACCCTACCAATTCAGTACACTTCTGGACCTGAAGACATTCTGCCAGGAAGAAGGACTGCTGTGTTGCTAAAGGGACTGACACAATACTGGACTCCTGCTTTGCTGTGCCTACCCTGCTGCCCTCCTTGCCTGGGAGTGAGAAGTACTGGACCCGAATCGCTACATCCCCAGAACCCAAGTGACTCCAAGGGCTTGCTGGTTTGCCTCCTGTTCTGAAGTTTCAGGGACGTCAAATACTTCACTCACCTCTGCTACAGCTGCTGGCCTCTGCCAGCTTTGAGTCCAGCCCTGCCAAGTGGTGGTAATCCAGTCCTGGGTCCTTGGAAGTGGGCTTCCCTATGCTGATTCAGCAGAATCCACACAATCTATCACTGCGCTGATCACAACCACCTCATCTCATCTTGACGCCGACGCATCGCTGCTAAGGATGAGGACCTCGCAACCCCAACTGTGCGACTCAGGATCGACTCCTCGCCACAAGCCCCAACACAATGCCTTTGAATTACCGGAGGCGAGGCCCAATGAAGACCCATTGTCTTCTTCGTAGAAGAGTTTGGATGCTGCACCACAGCTTGAGGATTGACTGTGCAGCTCGATGACGATTCTCCTCCTCTGCTCCTCACATTGGATCTTCAACATCAGTGCAACCCTCCACACAAGGTACTGTGTCAGCAGGACAGGGTTGGTCCCTGTAGCCTGCCCGTGCTCCATTGCAGTCAGCCTGAACTTTGGATTTACCCCGGTGTAGCGCAACGAAATGGCACTTCAAGCTTTAAGCACTACAATTGCAGATATTCTTTAAAAAATCATATCTTCACTTCTACTTATTAGATTTTTGTCGTTTACTTCTTGCTTTGTTCATTAAATTACGATCTATTTTTCTCACTTGGTGTGAATTATTTTGGTGTGGTGTTTTCACTGTTTTCAGTGTTGCTCAAATACTTTATACATTGCCTTCTTGTTACGCCGCAAGCAGTCACTAAGCCCCTAGTGTCACATTTTCGACGTGCAGTGGAGTCTGCGGGCCATTTCTTGGGCCGTCGTATCCACCGTGGGCCGCCTGCTCGGTCGCAGCAGTTCCCTTTTTGCTTGCGGCGAAGTCAGGCAGCCAGGATTGCCGGGATCGGCGGCGGCATGGTGTTGAGCTGCAGAGGTCCCCGCTGTCCCCCTATGATATACTTACCTTCTGTTTCCTTGGGGTCTTGTTATTGCCTTTTTTCTTTCTTCTATACATTAGGACCATATTACTTCTTCTCAGAATGCCGCTCACCTCCCTGCATGCACTGGTTTCCTTTCTCTTTCCTCTTTCAAGATGGTGTCTTCTTCAGTTTTTCTATGGTACATTCCCAATCCAAGTGGGTGTTTTTCTTCTTTTCTGTATGTCACTTCCTGTAAATCAGTATATAAGGAGCCCGGGTCCTTTTCTTCCTTGCTTTGCAACACTTTCTGTTGGTGTTGGTCTTTGCTCCTATTTGCTATTCCTGTGGAGTATTACCTGCTTGTTTCTCCTGCAGCTTCCTGTGGTTCCTGTCCTTGAAGTCCAGGTGTCTTGACATTCTCCTTATCCTGCTTCTGGGAGTTCCTGCGCAAGCGTTTTTTTCTCTTTTGTGTTTATCCATAGGGACTCCTTCGGGACAGCATTGACTACTGGAAAGGGTTGCCCCCATCTCGGCCAGACCCGAACCTGTAGGAAACGGTCGCACTTCAGTTCCATCCGACAAGGGTGGTGAGAGCAGGGTGGAGAATGGCAGATTGGAAAGCCCAAAACTCCGTTTTGGTGCGAAGACTATGGAGGATCTATCGGAGGACATAGTGGAGACAGCCCTGTTGCTAATGCACACTGTGCAACAACAGGCCCAGGAAATGCAACAGCTTTGTGCAGAAAATGCAGCGTTATGACAAGCCTTGGCCTCTGGAACCACAGACATTCCAACAGTCTCCGCTACTGCACCACGTTTTTCTGGGGATCCTAATAAGTTAAAAGAATTCCTTGATTCTTTAACAGTTTATTTTGCATTTCGACCGTCTCAATTTATTCAGGACAAGACCAAAGTGGGATATTTGATCAGCACCTTGTCTGGTCCAACTCTGGCTTGGGCAACTCCTTTGGTAGCCACGGATGATCCATGGTTGTCTACTTATACCACCTTCATTGATGCCTTTAAGCAAATGTTCGAGTGACCCTGGCTGGAGTCCTCTGCAGAAAAAGCATTGTGTGACATCCAGCAAGGGAACCAGGACGTCTTACAATATATAACACAGCTTAGACAATTGGCGGAAAAAAACCCTTGGGTGGAACGCACCCTCGTCACTCTTCTTCGTAGGGGGCTGCATGAAGAAATAAAAGATGAATTGGTACATTGTCCGTGAGTAGACGATATGAAAGGTCTAATGGACTTAGCATTGTCCATAGAATAATGTCTCCGTGAGTGTTGATTGGAGAAACGAAAAGGCTTTATTCAGTCGCATATGGGAACCTCACGTACAGTTGTTCATCGTCTAGAAGAAAAACAATCAGATGCTCAAACCTCCTCTGGAGACTAACCCATGTAAATAGATCTGGCCCGTGGACCATTATCTGAGACCGAACGTGAACACAAACGAACGAAAGGACTGTGTCTTTATTGTGGCAATTCTGACTATCTAATTTGTGCTTGTCCTACTCGTCCTATGAAGCTGATGGGAAATGCCAACTCCCGTCCTCTATAGGAAGGCAGGGGACGGGACGATCAGAAATTCCTTCTATATGTTCCTCCAAAGAAAACACAATGGGGGTTATTACAACATTGGCGGGCGGCTTCCGCCGCCCGCCAAGCTGTAACCGCCATGCGGCCGCCAATGCGGCTGCATCCCCGCGGTGCCCATTACAACATTCCCGCTGGGCCAGCGGGCGCAAACCTAGTTTACGCCCGCCGGCCCAGCGGGGATGGGGCCGCAACATAGGAGCCGGCTCCTAATGGAGCCGGCGGTGTTGCGGCCGTGCGACGGGTGCAGTTGCACCCGTCGCGCTTTTCACTGTCTGCTATGCAGACATTGAAAAGCTGCACGGGGCCCTGTTAGGGGGCCCCTGCACTGCCCATACCAGTGGCATGGGAAGTGCAGGGGCCCCCAGGGGCCCCAGGACTCCCCATACTGCCAGCCTCTTCCTGGCGGTGCAAACCGCCAGAAACAGGCTGGCGGTAGGGGGATCATAATCCCCAGGGCAGCGGGGCTTGCAGCGCTGCCCTGGCAGATTATCACCGCCGGGGCTAAAACGGCGGGAAACCGCCAGCCCCGGCGGTGCGACTGCGGCGCTACCGCCGCGGTCGTGATACGGGTCTCCGTACCGCCAGCCTGTTGGCGGTACGGACGCCACACTACCCCTGGCGGTCTCCGACTGCCAGGGTCGTAATGACCCCCAATGTCTCCTTTCCATTTGCCCATTATGTCACAGTTAAATGACGGGAGAGAAGAAAGAGTATTGGCCTTGCTAGACTGTGGTGTTAATGGAATATATCTTGACGAGGAATGGGCAAAGGAAAAGAACATTTCTCGAATATCCAAGGAAACACCAGAGCAGGTCCATACAGTAGACGGCTCTCCTCTTGCTTCAGGGCCGGTGACGATACAATGCCAACCTTGTGTTTGAAGTTTGGGAAACATCAAGAATATATCACCTTCAAACTGATTAGGTCACCCAATCACATACCCTGGGTGTCACAACGTAATCCCTTATTAATTGGGAAACCAGACCCATTTCTTTATCCTCACAGTTTTGCCAACAGAATTGTTATCCTTCAGAAACTTATTGGTCACCTAGAAGCATGTCCTTAATGAATAAGGAAGTGGGCTGCTCCATCTAAGCCGTGCAAGGGGTACCAAGTCACTACCTGGAGTTTGCAGATGTCTTCCAAAAACGAGAGACACCAGTTTTGCCACCATACAGAGTATACAACTGTGCCATCCCTTTGTAGCCCAGAGTGGTGGTTCCTTTTGGGAAGCTGCATTTTCTTTCTGAACCAGAAAAAGAGACGCTTAAAGAATACATAGAGGAAAACTTACGAAGCAGGCTGATTACACCCTCCTCCTCACCCGCCGGGGATCCCCTTTTTTTCGTACCTAAGAAGATGAAGGATTTACACCCCTGTATAGACTTTCGAGGGCTGAATAAGATTACCATAAAGGACAGGTATCCTGGATCTAAGGGGAGCCTATCATTTCCTAGGAATCAAGGAGGGAGATGAGTGGAAGACTGCCTTTCGCACTCCCTTAGGTCATTCTGAATACCGGGTAATGCATTTTGGCCTAACAAACACTCCATCTATTTTCCAGTGGTTCATGGACTAAGGTGGTCATTACAACCTCAGCGGTCTTTTTCCAAGACCGCCGTGCAGAAGACCGCCAGTGGTGGCGGTTTGCCGCTCGGCCTATTATGACCGTTGGCAGCTCTCCATCTTTTTACGGACGGAGAGCCGCCAGCAGCCATACTGGCGGGAGGCGGGGAAGTGGAGGTTGCTCCACCTCCACTGCCACGCCAACAGAACACCGCTCAGCGAATCACGTCCTGTGATTCGCCGTGGCCGTGTTCTGTTGGCGGTGTGGTGTCGGCGGAGCTGCCCCCATGGCTCCCGTCCCCTCCACGAGGATCGACGGAACAGGTAAGTCGATCGTCCGTTAGGGGAGGGGGTGGGGGGTGTTGTGTGTTGTGTGGGTGCATGGGGGTGTGCGTCTGTGTATGTAGAGGGGGTGTGTGAGTGCGTGTATGCTTGCGGGGGTGTTGCGTGTTTTGGGAATGTGTGCGTGTATGTTTGTATGTGGGTGTGCGTGTCTGGCTGTGTGTGTGGATGTAGGCATGTATGTCGGCGTGTGTGCGTGTAAGTGTGTAGGTGGTGCCTGAGTGCGTGTCCTGTGGGTATGGGTGATGTGATGTTGGGGGTTGGGGTGGGGAGGGGGGCCCTGCCACCTTTGGGGGGTGGCAGGGGTGGTGGGGGGTGTAGGGGAGAGAGTCGGGGTGGGGGAGACCCCTATCAGTGCCAGGGAGTGCCAGGGAAGGAATTCCTTGGCACTGATAGTGCTTACCGCCATGGATTTCCTGGCGGTTCAAATCGCAGGAAATCCACGGCGGTAAGCCGGGTCAAAATACCGCTGGCGGTATAGTGACGGCCGCCGGGCTGGAGACCCAGGTCTCCAGCCATGGGTCTCCAGCCCTAGCGGGCGGAACGGAGAACCAGCGGATGACCATGGTGGTAACCGCCATGGTCATAGTACAACAAAAAAAGACCGCCAGCCTGTTGGTGGTCTTACCGCCGCTTCTCCGCCTTCCGCCAGGGTCATAATGACCCCCTAAGTGTTTTCGGATCTCCTAAATCTAATCTTTGTTATATACCTAGATGACATCCTGGTGCATTCCACTCATCCAGCTCAACATACAACACATGTTGCTCAAGTCCTGGAAAGACTCCGCCAACACGAGCGGTATTGTAAATCAGAAAAATGCAAATTTGACAAGATCGAGGTGAAGTATCTTTGTTATCGTATTAACAAGACAGGTATTGCTAGAGATCTTGAGACAGTCTGAGCTATCCTGGATTGGTCATCTCCTCCAGCTATAAAAGAAACCCAATGCTTCTTAGGCTTGGCCAATTTTTCTCAACAGTTCATACAAAAGTTTGCTCAGCAGAAACGTCACTCAGACCCTAAAGAGAGAAAGTCTTTGGAGTGGATTATGCTGGACAAAGACCACGGAGACAGCTTTCCAAAACCTTAAACAAGCTTTTGCACAAGCCATAATCCTATGGCATCCAGGCACCACAAAGAAGTTCATAGTAGAAACTGATTCTTCAGATAGAGCAATAGGAGCCGTTCTTCTACAAAGACAAGATGATGATGTATTAGAACACCTAGTCGTTTATTTATCAGATGTCTTGATAGATTCTGAACGCAATTACTCTGTACTGGAATAAGAACTGCTCGCCTTAAAAGCAGCTTGTGGTGAATGGAGACAGTTTCTAACGGGCACCAAAGAAACCTTTGAGGTTAGAACGGATCATCGAAATCTGCAATGTCTCTGAAATTTTCAGGTTCAGAACAGTCGACAAACCCGGTGGTCCTTCTTCTTTAGTCAATTTGACTTTGTTATTACCTACATACCTGGGTCCCAGAATATCGTGGCAGATGCCCTATCTCGTCGTTATCCAGAAGGTGTTGTTCTTCCTTCACAGCCTATCATAGAACCACATCGGATCATTGGTCTAGTACTATCCTTCCTTGACAGAGTATTATCAGAATATGCGTCTCTCACTGAAGAAGAATGGAATGTGTTGAATCCTCAACTACGTAAGACAAAGGGGTATTACTATCATGGAAATGTATTATTCCTTCCAAGCAAGAGGCATCCAAATAGAAGCGCCACAGATGTGTCACGACTCAGCTATCGCTGGTCATAGTGGAGTCAAGGCAACCCAGGAATTACTTCTCTGTTCTTTTTGGTGGCCCACGATCACAAGTTATACAAAAACCTACTTTTCTTCTTGTCTTTTGTGTGCACAAGCAAAAATACTGCATACTGAACCAACAGGGCTGCTTCAAACCCTACCCATGCCTCCAGTCCCCGGCATACTGTGTCCACCGATTTCACATGTTCATTACCACCTTCCACAGGAAACCATGTAATAATGCTAGCAGTGGATTATTTTTCCAAGATGGCCAATTTAATGGTGCTAAAGAAGTTACCCACTGCTAAGGAGCTGAGTCATATTTTTATACAGGAAATCTTTCGCCTTCATGGCCTCCCTCAAGTCGTTATTTCTGATCAAGGCCAACATGTTTCACATTTTTGGAAGCATTTTTGTAAATCCTTTCATAATGAAGTAGCCTTATCATCTGGTTTCTATCCTCTAACCAATAGACAAACAGAATGCCTACAGTGTCACATTTTCGACCCACGGTGCGGTCCATGGTCTGTTTCTCAGGCCATCGGATCCACCGTAGGCCGCCTACTCGTCCACAGCATTTCCCTTTTTGCTTGCGGCGAGGTCAGGAGTCCGGGGATCGGGGTGCAGACCTTATCACAGTCGACACGCAGCATGGTGTTGCGCAGAGAAACCCCCTGCAGTTCCCCTATGATATACTTATCTTCTTTTACCTTGGGGTCTTGTTCTTGCCTTCTTTCTTCCTTCTGGATATTGGGGCCATACTTCTTCTTCCCAGAATGCCATTCACCTTCCTGCATGCACTGCTTTCTTTTCTCTATCCTCTTTCAAGATGGTGTCTTCTCCAGTTTTTCCTATGGTACATTCTCAATTCATGGTGGTGTTTTTCTTCTGTCCTGTATGTCACTTCCAGTCCATCAGTATATAAGGAGCCTGGGTTCTTTTCTTCCTTGAGTTGCAACACTTCCTGTTGGTTGTGGTCCTCGCTTTTGCTTGCTATTCCTGTGGAGTATTTCCTGCTTGTTTCTCCTGCAGCTTCCTGTGGTTCCGGTCCATGAAGTCCTCATATCCTAATGCTATCCTTATCCTGCTTCTGGTAGTTCCTGCACAAGAGGGTTTTTCCCTTTTGGGTTTTCCCTCTGGGACTCCTCCTGGAGGGCATGGATTGCCTTGGCATCTACTTGTCAGCAGCACCATGGCTACCGGAAAGAGTCGCCCCTATCTCGGCCAGACCAGAACGTGTAGGAACCAAAGTCGCACTCCAGTCCCATCTGGCAAGGGGCGGTAAGAGAAGGGCGGAGCATGACACTCCTATGTTAAGCCTGCCTGCTCTCTGCCAAGCTGCCAGAGGGTGGGCACAGATTAATTTATGGTGTGTAACTGACGTAACCTGACTAGGATTGTGGTTCCTGCTTGAACAGGGTGCAAACTTCTGCCAAAAGAAACCTAGTTTCTAACAAGCATCAATATTGTTTTCTGTGATTAATTTGTTTTCCAGTTTTGATTGATTGTCACCAGTTTTCACATTGGCTCACTCGGAAAAAGACTATGGCAGAAAGACAGATGAGGAGGTGATAACCCAATTACTTACAGGTAATCTTCATTACTCCCAGTCCAGATTTTCCTGTCACAGTCTTGAGCCCACCCTTCCTCCCATGGGAGTGACGATTGATCTTGGGATTTATTTTTTGGGTTGATCATATCAAGAAGTGGTCATATCCAGCTCTTCCTTTTCTGCATGTTGGAGACTCAGAGTAATGAAGATTACCGTTAAGTAACCAGGTCATTCATCAGCCCACGGCACCTCCACACATCAACCACATGAGGTGAGGAATAAAGCAGAGAAGCACCTTGCCTTGTTAGATAAAAGACACCAATTCAGGAAATAGGTTTGGAGGTTAGAAATGTGGAGGGAGGGCTAGCCAAAGGGGGTGCTACTATAACTGACCATTTGGGTGCCACTACACACAATTCTATTCCCTGGTGGCTCCTATGACCACTGAGGAGACAGCAGCATTCCTTAAAGATAGGCTCCCACAACAACCCCAAGGAGGACAGGTTAGCACTAGAGGCTAAATTAGAATCTGACGAAATAGTGACTGCAATCTCATATCTTCAGGCAGGCAAAGGATTGGGCCCTAATGGGCTCACCTTGGAGCTTTACAAGCCTATGGCAACCAAGGTCGGCCAACATTTACTACTCATGTACAAGAAACAATAAATACTGTCCCAGAACATCAGAGATTGGCCACTAGCCCAAAAACTTGCCAAGCTGTTGGGGGCTCATTTGAGGACTGTGATACAGTCCCTGATTCATCCAGGCCAATCCAGCTTTATGCCCAACTGGAGCATGAAGCTAAACCTCAGATGGCTGGATAGGGTAGTAAGGGAGTACAGGGACATTGCACGAACACACACTGGTGATGTCTCTCAATGCCAAGATGGCATTTGATAAACTGGAGTGGCACAACATGTTTGCAGTCCTAAACAGGCTAGGCTTAGTCCCACAGTGCCATGGGTCTGGCTACTGTACAGTGGACTGTTTACAAGGATCACACAATCAGATTACGAAGGGGCACCAGGCACGGATGCCCACCTACCACAAATGATTTTTGCTCTGTTGCTGGAACTGCCAGCTGCATGGGAAGACATGCCCTGCTGTTGCATGGCCAATTTAGGTCTCCATTTTAGAGTCACATTTTTAGCTTGACCTCTCTTTTTCTAATGGTGACTTTCTACAGTTTCCTGCTAACACGAGAATGTGCTCCTTACACATTTATCCCTGGTAGGCATTGTTGCCCTGTAGTCCAGGGACATACAATCAGTACACAATGCCTTTGTCTTCCTTTTCTGTGCTCGTTAGGAGACAAACTGTTTTTTGCTAGACAAACCAAAGTGCCTGTTCTGCACCTTTGTCACAGTACAATAGGGAGATAATTTTATTATATAAACATCATCCATGCTACACTCGTTGAGTGGAGCACTTCACACGAGCTGATCATGGAACCGCTGTGACGAGATGCAGCCCTGCTGACTTCGACCTCCTTCCTGATTATGAAGATAACCTGTAAACTTAGACCGGCTTTCTGACACCTGAGACCAAGCTCATGTTTTTATGCAAGAATATGATCATTTAAAAAAATGTTTTGAAATGTGTTTTCGTGTCTTTTCTGTGTTTACCTTGGGCATGCAAGAGTGATCAAATGAATGGGTTAGATCTGTTTCCACGTATTCCTTGGGAATCAGAGTGTCATATTCGAGGTTAACAACAACATCTATTACCCTGGTCAGTTTGGGGGTTTGGATGTGGTACTGTAATCTAGCCAAAATAAACCATCAATTACTGATTATATAGATAGACTAATTCTCTATATTGTGAAGTTTTTGTTGTTATATACACAGTCCTACCAACCTCATAGGAATTGTATAACACTGCTAGTCAGAGGGCTGAGGTGGGAGAGCTCCTGAGAAGATAGAATATTCCTTTATGTACAAGATGTACTGCACTGCACGACTGACTCTGCACTGACAGTGTCCAGAATAATGCAGATCCTAAGGAATGTTGGCAAGTACTAAGGATATGCCATTAACTGGTTTATGCAAAAACAACAAAGTGATGGACGGAATGCTTGAATAAATCCCAGCCACTGGCAATCGCTCGGTCCGCATTCCAATCCATTGATTTTTTGCCCACCATGCCACCTCAGTTTGGATCCATCCTTACGCAAATCAGTCCTGTTCCTGCTCCTCATGGGAACAGTCCAGTTGGAAATTGCCAAGCCAGGTGCTAGGCCAGGGTGGGTGAGCCGGAGGTGCGCCTGTTATTCTGGGATGGAGGGCCAGTGAGACTGCCCGTGACCAAATTGACCAGGAGTTGGTATGGCAGAGGGGTTGCCCTACCAGATGTTAAGGAAGTTGCTCGGCCTCCCAGCTGGTGACAATAAATAACGGGGCTTTTGTGGCACACACTGAACCAGCAGTAAAAGTGGACAAACACATGATGGTACATGGTAACACAATATCACAGTGGCAATAAAGTATCAATGCCCAGCCAAGGTTGTGTGGTACACAACACTTAATATTATCTCATATACATTAGATATATTTATTTAGAGTATAAACAGTGATCAGAAAATAAAATGTACCGAACGCAATAAACAAATGAAAATTAATTAGACGGTGAAACCGGTAATTTCCCAATGAAAATGATAATCTCAATTCAAGACAGTTCAACATTTGAAGCAGATAGTAATAAAATTATACCACAAAGAAACCAAGGATGAAACCTACCCATTAACTCTACGTAATGTTTGTGAATGCTTGTGTTCAGGGGGTTCAGAATATGCCTGGAATGAAAAGGCACAGAAGCAATACAATAAAGTATGGAATCAGCTGTACAGCGATGGTGTGTTCACAAGAAACTAATGTTTGTGATGCATGAGCAGATACTGTATCACACTGGAAGACAAAATCCTCCCCCCCCCCCTAGCAATACTTACTTTGTTATACTCTGCACGGTCAAAAGTCATGATCGCCCTTAAATCAATAAGGAATAATGCAAATACCAAATAAGATAACAACAATATCAAGAGTACCTGTAAACAAGGGGACCTTGGGGCTGATTTAATTGTCGGCGGAGAGCTCCCTCCCCACCAACACAGCCTGCCCAGTTTATAGGTGGGTGAACGATAAGTTTGCCCGCAGCAGTGACTACTCAGCCACCGCCAAAGCAAAACTTCTCTGACAGCCCAATGGCGTAAGGGCTGCCAGAGAATTGGCTATTTGTCCGTCCACTCAATTAGGATGAGTGGACATATTGCCATTTTTTACTGCCATTCGCCACACGGCAGACCGTGGTGGCAAGGGATTGTAAAAAAAAAATGCCCACCTCACCAAGGGAGATGACTCCGATGATGAAGTGGGGCATTATCTTTTTTATTTAAACAAAAAAGACAATCCTGCTGCTGGATATTCTTTTTCAAAATAAAAAAGAAACCAGCTTTGAGATTTTCTTTTTCAAAATAAAAAAGAAACCCGTTTGGTGCAAGGCTCCTTCATGTTCCCAGAGCCTTGCACCAAAATGCGAAAAGCATTGACAGGAACCACCGTGGCAGCAATGCTTTAGAAATGATTGCCCTTGGCAGTCATTTCTAAATTCAGTCAGTGTCGTCTTTATCAGGGCGACAGAGTAATTTACTCCACCACCTTGGCAGAGAAACGGGCTTTCCACCAAAAATTAATTCAGCCCCTAAGTCTTAGAAGTTACATGTGTGGCTTTCTCAACAAAGTGGCCAGCAAGGCCTGGCCATGGATATTGTAATCTGTCTAACAAACGGTGTGCAGGGCTGGCAAACTTAGCAGTTCAGGGAGCAACAAAAAAAAAAATAGTAAGGTGTAGGGGCGGCTCATCCGCAGTGGCGGAGGGGCGTCACCCCCTGGCTGAGCCAGCAGATGAAAAATAAAACAATAGTTTGCTATCGTTTTATTTTTCATTTTTCACAGCAGGGACGTGTAGGGCTGGGCCATGGGGAGGTGGGAGAGTGCGCATGTGTTTGGCCGGCCGTTTCAGGCCGGCCAAACACACATGCACACTTAGGTTTCTCCAATCCGGCTGTATACATAGCCACTGGTAAGATGATGTAGTGAGAGGTGTTTCGTGTAACACATAGGGCTTCATTATGACCCTGGCGGCTGGCGGTAAGCTGGTGGTAACACCGCCAACAGACTGGCTGTGTTAGGCCAGCTATTATGACCGTGGCGCAATAGCCAAGGCCATACCACCGGCCCCCACTATACCGCCAAGCTTCTGCCTGGCGGTCATAATCCCCAGGGCAGCGGTGCAAGCACCATTGCCCTGGGGATTATGAGTCCCCGACCTCCAGCCTGGCCACGGCGGTAAACACTGCCATGGAAAGGCTGACGGTAAGGGGGACTTGGGGTGCCCCTGGGGCCCCTGAACTGCCCATGCACTTGGCATGGCCAGTGCAGGGCCCCCAGGCATAGCCCCGTCGAGCATTTCACTGCCCAAATTTAAGGCAGTGAAATTTGCGAAGGGTGCTACTGCATCCGCTGCACATCAGTATTGCCGCCGGCTCTATTACGAGCCGGCAGCAATGTTGATGTGACTTTTCCGCTGGGCTAGCGGACGGTAACACTGTCACCATCCGCTGGCCCAGCTGAAAAGTCATAATAGGGAGCCAGAAATACCGCCAGCACAGGCGGTATTCTGGCGCCCGCAGCCTTGGCGGTCTTTGGAAAAGACCGCCAAGGTTGTAATGAGGGCCATAGTCATAACCCATCTTGTCAAGAGTCAGTCTCTTACCATCCTGCCCCGATATCTGGTGAAGTATATGAGGAGGCCAGTGGATGTTTGCGAGCACCAGCAACCTTAGAGATCATTCTTTAGCAGCTCATCTCCAGCCTCAGAGTGAGGGTTTTTGCACACTTCAGGGCACTGGGTGTACGTTGGGGCATCCTTTGGCATGCCCTGACATATGACGCGAGGGAAGAAGATGCAGCAAGGCAGACCTCTCATAACACTGACCACCACAAATTTGCCTACATGGGAGATTCAAAAACCCAGAAACAACCAAGCACAATCTGAGACCCCCTCAAGTTTCATCACCTCCTCCATCCTCGTCAACCTCTACACCAGTATTTCCCAGTCTGTGGTTCGTAAAGTCACATTTGCTGCACTTCGAAGATAAAAGTCAAATGTCAGGCTACATACTTCTCACTTTGCAGTCAAAGAAAAGTAAACTAAATTATGTGAAAATTTTGCTGAGGTACGGCGATTCTGAAAGGAAAGGTTGTAGGATGCACTTTTTTTCTAGAAAACAACAAAATGTAAACGCCTGTAAATGAACTGTACACATACAGCAGTTAAGAAAGCAAAAAGGAAGTACATTTTTGTGTAATTCTAAAGTGTGATAAAACAAATAAAGATACTTTACTTGGTGATGCAAAAATGATAAATTTATACTGAGCCCGATTTCCACACATTATCATTTGTCTGTCATATAATTTTATCAGTAAAACTGTATGTGTGTGCAAATTTAGTAGCCATTTTAATGAAAAATGCATTGTCTGTAAATGGCAGTGCACTACCCTACAATGCTTTAGTTTCAATAAAAAAACATGCCTGCCTGATCTCCATTAAATATGGGTGGATGGGTCACGAAAGTTTGTCATTCTAACAATTGGGTTGTGGTTTTAAAAAGCTTGGGAAATACTGTTCTACGTGGAACCTCTGGGTACATAACTCACTGTAGTCACCGTGAGGATCTACCAATACTCTAGTGGCACTCAACACCACCTCAGAATTGTCTCAGTTGATGATGCTCAGCAGCCTAATATATGCCTTAAACTAATTCAGAACTGGCTGTCCAGCGTCTATCTAGCTGGGTTTATGCTGTACATCCACCTCAACATATCCACGAAGCTCTTCACTGTAGGAGGGATTATGGCCTCCTCACAGCATGAGAAGACTTAGAATGCCAACATCCTTTCTGAAAACATAGATTTCAAATTATACACTACCAAAACCTCCTCCTAAAGTAGAAATATCCCTACATACATTGTGACCTTCGCTTAATCTATCTATCAAGCATCTATTCTCAAATATGCTACAACCGGAATTAGAATGAGTAAATTAACCTAGTGCGGATGTATCTGGGAAAAGAGATTCACTGGATTTACGTACTAAACAGTTTGAAACGCTTATAATTGGATATGCATCTACTGTTGAGATTTTTGTAGTTGGCAGTTGTTTTAAATTTAATGCAACAAGAGTTCCACCATAAACTGGTGTAGTTTGCTGCCTGTCAAATTAGGGCTTCCTCAGCCCCATTTAGAGGTGAGGGAGCAGGGCCTCATTACGAGGCTGGCAGTCTTGAGACGGTGACAGTGGGTGGAGGTCACAATCATCCAGGGCGACGCTGCATGCAGCGCTACCCTGCTGATTATGACCTTGTTCTCCGCCAGCCTTTTTATGGCGGCTTCACACTTGACATGGGCAGTGCAGGGCTCTCCCTGCCCAGCACCCTCGCAGTGAACATTGAGAGGGTGCTGGTACACCCTGCAGGTGACAGCATTACCGCAGGCTCGATTTCGAACCAGAGACAATGCTGCCCCAAGTTTCCCGCTAGGCTGAGGGGTGGAAACCTTGGTTTGGGTCCAGCTGGGAGGTAGCCGTTATGGCGGCAACCTCCCCACCGGCTGTTGGGAGGACAGGTGTTCCCATCGGCTCAACTCCAAATTAGGCCCTCAGTCTGAGCCGGTAGAGCCAGCAGCAGCCCTTCCACAACATAGTCACCACCACCACTGAACCTGTAAGTCTGCCCTATTTAGGGTGGCCTTCCTGTTGCAGGTTTACCTAACTGAGTCCACCTTTTGTTGCATGGTGCGCCCAGAAAGGGAAAATCAATGATGGCGCTAATGTTGCATGAAAACCTCTTTGAGAATCAGGACTTTTACATTGTTTCTGAAAATCAGGACTTTTACATTGTTTCTGAAAAACAATAAAGAATGCTGGGCAGCAAGACTGGCATTCAGTTTCGCCGATGTGCATCTACTCCACTAGCGAATGTGCCCTCTCAAATGATCCCTCCCAAGTAGGCAAAGATGTCCAGATGGGTGAGCGGATCGTTTGCTGGGTGGGTGTAGATGAAGGCCTCCTTCACACCAGAGGGCAGTGTCTTCATCTCGATATGAGCCCCTATGTGTTTTTGCATGAGAGTTTTTTGCTGTTTCTGGGCTTTATTTGGGGTTTAGTGAAGGAGGAGCCCTGCTGTAATCAGCGGAGGCCTTGCTCTGCTAAACATGCAGCTCCCCCACTTCCTTTAGCTGCAGATATACAACTGGGTTTCCCTGTGCGAAACATCACCTATCTCCACCATCAGAAATCAATCACCCAGCAGCACGTGATATCTGCTACAGGGATGACAGGCTAGTGGTTTTGAAGGCCCGCCATATTTGAAGCCGTCTTTCTAAATCATATTTTACTGACTTTGCAAATGTCATGCGCAATTGAAATGTAGAGAAATTCTATATCTAAATCTAATATAAACAGAAACTAGTTGTTCAGTGAAACAGCTGTGTTATTTGCCTTTAAAAAGTAGGCAGTACCTCTAATGTAGGGAAATTTATTTGATGGCTGTAGAAATGTGTTGGCAGATTGTGCATACTGGGCAATTGTTTGGAAAACAGAATTCATACATGCATGAGCAAGTGGGTCTTGAGGGTCCTTGTGAATTTGTGGCACTGTTTATAACGCAGATATAGATGGGATATTGGGTTAAACATTTTTATCTTTTCTGAAATGCATTGTCTCTACTGTTGCTACTATACGTTTGAGATACTGCCTGAACAGTCTGGTATGACTTCTACACATGAGATAATGAGCTGATAATAATTATAACTAAGACAGTGATTAATAACGCTTTATTTAATTTATCGGGGCTTTTCTACGAATTTTCCACAATGCCATAGCAGTGTGTACACAAATGAAGGAGTTAGTTCTATTTTCGCTCATTAATTCTTGTCAAGTGTCTAAGGGTCAGGTGAAGGACATATGATTCAATATGATATTGTTGTTTGTTTTCGTAGGTTGTTGAAAGAGTTCCACAACTTGTTGTAGAAAGATTTCCACAACCTTACAACGCTTTTCCTTTTGAAAAAGTCCACGTGTGAAAAGGCACTGCAGCGAGAAAAGAATCTTATGTAAATGTTCGATAAAGTCAGCCCAAGACACTAGACTGGTGGGGATTTTATGTTATTTAGCGAATGAGTACAGTACGCTCCAAACTGCTTGCTAGGCCCAGAAATGAAATATGAGATGGCTGCCTTGTCATTTCGTGTTTACACCATTACCAAGGAAGACAATCTGAACAATCCCCTGGCCCTGGGACAAACAGCTGACAGCCTGCCTTTCGCACGTCTTTGACAAAACAGGGTTTATCTGCTCCGAGGGCAGATACTGGTGGTAAATGCAGACGATGAGTCACCGCTCTCAAGGGCAGAACAAGCTGCGCAACAGCCACCGGTCTTTGTGCGTTGGTTGGGGTAGGGAGTGGAGGAGGGGGACATAAAGCCGCCCCATCTATCAAACTTGTTTTCGTTTAACTCTGACTGGAACTGCAAGGCCTCGTCCTCCCTGAACAGGAACACAAGCAACCTCAGCGGTTCGCCCTGATTAGGACCAGTGGCTGAGATTAATTAAAGCATTCTATCCATCATGTTTATTTATGTTTTAGTATGTTGCCCTGAGTGAGACAGGTGTGACCCGACATGGGTTCAGTGCACACTGTCTCACTGGAACCAAGAAATACCTGGCTGATAAACTCTAACTAGAGTGAAAACGGTCCTGGGTTACTTGTGGTCAAGTTCAGTGAAGGGGTGGGCTGGGTAGTTCGGGATGGACTATTCACATTGGAGCAAAGTCGAGACTGATTTGCATGTAGTTGGAGCCAAACTGAGGTAGTTTGGTGTGCAAAATAACAACGGATTGGGATGTGGCCCCAAGAAATTACCAGTAGTTGAAATTAATTAAAGCATTCCATTCATCACTTTTTTGAGTACTTTAGTATGTCGCTCTAAGGGTATGCCCCGATGTGGGTCTTGTAAACACAGTGTCACCGTGAGCAAGATATAACTGGCTGGTGGGAACTCTTTAGGAAGCCTGGCAGTTGGGGCTGGTTACGGTGGGAGCAGGAAATACTACACCTGAGTTTCCCAGCAATTCCTCAATTCTCCTCAGAGTTTCCTCAACCATTAGAAACTTCTGGAAGATTTATGGCAGCCCTTGTTATTCCGATAGGGCCAGTACCCGGATTTATCTGTTGGTTTCAACAATATGTATGACATAAAAACAAGTAGAATCACAAGTAAAAACATGAAATTCAGTCCTTTCATCAGCCATAAATAAAATAATAAATCATCAAACATCCATGACAGAATGCAATAAATGGCAATCCATCCATAGGAAATAATGTGTAACTTGTACAACACATGCACTACCCTCTGCGTCATCCTCAAGTGGGTCTTTTGGAACTGTAGACATATAATGAATGTTTGCTGTTGTCCACGTAAATGGTACTCATGTTATTGAACAAGCAAAGATGAAAAAGCTGTGTGTGCATACTAGGATCTAAGACTGTGACCACAAGATCAAATACAGATCTTTGCAGTGTATGCAATAGTCCACCAAGGTACTACTGAGCTGCCATCATTATTACAACCGTATACATTTAACAATACATCATCTAGTAGACATAAAACAATTACATAAAATGCAATACTTTCATACGAATTAATAGATGAAATCCCCCCAGCGGTTGGGGTGCTCTTGGAACTGTGGACATGTAATTGATGTTTACTGTTACTCCCCTCAGTGATAACTATGTTATTGACCTTGCAACAATACAATACATGCTAGGACTTGAACCTGTATCATGGGTGTCAACTTCAGATCCCTGCAGTTTATGCATTAGTGCACTCAGCTACCAATGAGCTGCCAATTCTAATCATTAATGTCATATACATGTAATAATGAATCATGGACCATTCATGTGACAATGACATAAAATGAATTTATTTCAAAGGACATGATTACAATAATATAAAATTAACATGATATCAGCAAACAGCCATGAGATAATGCCATTGAATACGATCAGTTCATAGGACCTGATTACAGTTATACCAGTGTAAAATTAAATCATCAAGAATTAATGAGACAATGCATAACATGCAATGCTTACATAGGACATTTTGACCATCATGATTGTAACATTACAGTCTCATTAGAAGTTGTCTGTGGGGGCACTGCATAAGTAATCCTCACCCATAACTAGAGACCCCTCATTGTACGATAGCTATGAGGTGTGGTGTGGGAAAATGCCGCTGTTGGCATGGTCACCCCCCACGTTTTGCCTAGTGTTGATGCTAGCTTTGATTGGAAGCGTGCTGGGACCATGCTAACCAGGCCCCAGCACCAGTGTTCTTTCCCTAAAACTGTACCTTTGTTTCCACTATTGGCACAGCCCTGGCACACAGTTAAGTCCCTTGTAAAAGGTACCCCTGGTACCAAGGGCCCTGTGGCCAGGGACGATCCCTAAGGGCTGCAGCATATATTATGCCACCCTCAGGGACCCCTCACTCAGTACATGCCGGTGCTTTGCAGCTTGTGTGTGCTAGTGAGGAGAAAAGACAAAGTCGACATGGCACTCCCCTCAGAGTGCCATGCCCACAAACGACTGCCTGCGGCATAGGTAAGTCACCCCTCTAGCAGGCCTTACAGCCCTCAGGCAGGGTGCACTATACCACAGGTGAGGGCATAGCTGCATGAGCACTATGCCCCTACGGTATCTAAGTCAATTCTTAGACATTGTAAGTGCAGGGTAGCCATACTGAGTATATGGTCTGGGACTCTGTCATTACGAACCTCACAGCACCATAATGGCTACACTGAATACTGGGAAGTTTGGTATCAATCTTCTCAGCACAATAAACCCACACTGATGCCATTGTGGGATTTATTGAAAAATGCACACAGAGGGCATCTTAGAGATGCCCCCTCTATGTATGCCCAACTGCTAGTGCAAGCTGACCGGTCTGTGCCAGCCTGCCACTTCCAGACGAGTTTCTGACCACATGGGGTGAGTGCCTTTGTGCACTCTGTGGTCAGAAACAAAGCCTGTTCTGGGTGGAGGTGCTTCACACCTCCCCCTGCAGGAACTGTAACACCTGGCGGTGAGCCTCAACAGCTCAAGCCTGGTGTTACAGTGCCGCAGGGTACTCCAGCTAGTGGAGATACCCGCCCCCGGACTAGCCCCCACTTTTGGCGACAAGTCCAGAGGGATAATGAGAAAAACAAGGAGTCACCTCCTCAGCCAGGACCACCCCTAATGTGTCCACAGCTGAAGTGACCCCTCCTTGAGAAATCCTCCATCTTGCTTTAGAGGATTAGGACCAATAGGGATAGGGTTGAACCCCCTCACCAGAGGGAGTGGGCACAAGGAGGGTGTAGCCACCATCAGGGACAGTAGCCTTTGGCTACTGCCCTCTGACCCTAACACCCCCCTAAATTTAGTATTTAGGGGTGACCCTGAACCCAGCTCTTCAGATTCCTGATGACCTCAAGGAAGAAGAAGGACTGCTGAGCTGACAACCCTGCAGAGAAGAGAAGGAGACACCAACTGACTACCGGCCCATCTCCTGCTTCAAAACGCTGCAAGAAAAGAAGCAACGTGTTCTGCAGGACCAGCGACTCCTGAAAACCCTCCAGGGGACTGCCTGCATTACCGAGGACCAAGAAACTCCAGTGGACAGCGGACCTGTCCAAAAAGAAGACCAAGAAACCAACTTTAAAGGGACTCTCACCTCACTCCAGAAGCGTGAGTCCAACTACTCTGCACCCGACGCCCTCGGCCCCCGGGCCGTGTCCAGAGAAACTAACTATCCAGAGAGGAACTCCAGGCGACTCCTATGATGTTTTCACCCTTGGCTGACCTCTCTGCACCCCCACGACGACGCCTGCAGAGGGAATCCTGAGGACCCCCCGGACCGTGACTGCCCGGGACGAAGATATCTGAAGCCTGAAAAAGCACTGCACCCGCAGCCCCCAGGCCTGAGAGAAACCGACAACCGGTGCAGTAACGACCAGCAGGTGGCCCTCACCCTTGCCCAGTCTTTGGCTTGCCCGAGAGGCCCCCCGCTGTGCCCTGCCTGCAGCGCCGAAGTGACCCCTGGGTCCCTCCATAGTGTTCAATTGAGAAACCGACGCCCTGTTTGCACATTGCACCCGGCCACCCCCATGCCACTGACGGTGTGGTTTTTGTGCCTACTTGGGGCCCTTCCAATACTCCTCCATACCCCCTGGTCTGCCTTCCAACAACGCAGGTACTTACCTGCAAGCAGACCGTAACCGGAGTAACACCTGTCTCCATAGGGGCCCATGTTATTTGGGCTCCTTTTTGACCTCTGCACCTAACCGGCCCTGTGTTGCTGGTGCTGGGTTCCGGGTTTATCTTGAACCCCCAACGGTGGGCTACCTATGCCCAGGAGATTGAACCCAAATAAATTAACAAAAGAATATTTTTCTATATAAAAACCTATTGTCCTGGAGTTAAGTCATTGAGTGTGTGTTTTCACTTATTGCTTGTTTGTGTACAACAAATGCATAACACTACCCTCTGATAAGCCTAACTGCTCAACCACAATACCACAAATAGAGCATTAGTATTATCTACTATTGCCTCTGGCAAGCCTTTTCGGGAACCCCTGTACTCAGTGCACACTATGGCCCTAATTATAAAATTGACGGTATTGACCGCCTACTGCCGCAGTGACGGCCCCCTAAACACCGTCGCCTCGGCTACCTACCCTCCGCCATATTATGACCTTAGCCAGAATTCCGCCAGAAGGATGGCGGTATTCCGGCTGCGGTCATGGCGGACGGCGGTAAGTTGGCGCTGCTGCCAGCAGCAGCGCCACGCCAGTAGACCGTCGCAGACTGTATCATGACACATGATACGGCCTGGTGGTGTTCTGCTGGCGGACGCTGCTGCTGGCAGCAGTGCCCATCCCGTCTCCTGCCGGAGGACTCCCTCACAAAAGGTAAGTCGGGTGCTCTGACAGGGGAGGGGGTGGGAGGTGTTGTGTGTGTGGGGGGTGTGGGTGTATGTGTGTGCGTGCATGCGGGTGTGTGGAATGTGTGTGTGCATGCATGGTTGTGAGTGTGTGTGTATGTTGTGTTGTGTGAATGTGTGGGTGCGTGTATGTGTGTGTGTGGATGTGTGTGTGAATTGATTTATGCATGTGTGGGTGAATGTGGGTATGTGTGTGTGTATGCATGTGTATGATGGTGCATGAATGTGCGTGTGTGTGGTGGGGGGTCTGGAGTGGGAGGGGGAGGGTGGGAGAAGGCTCTGGGGAGAGGGAGGGGGCGGGGGAGACCGCTATCAGTGACAGGGAAGGGACTCCCTGTCACTGATAGTGCCTACCGCCATGGTTTTCGTGGCTTCCATACTGCCACGAAAACCATGGCGGTCAAGCGGGGTCATAATCATGTGGGTGGGACAGTGACGGCCGCCTGACTGGAGACTGAAGTCTCCAGCCCGGCAGCTGTTACCGCCTTGGTGGACGGAGTGGTACATTGGTAGTTTGGCTTGAGCCAAATCGCCAAAGTCATATTTTGGGGATGAGTACCACCAGCCTGTTGGCAGTACTCTTCTCCAAAATACCGCCGTCTGCCAGGGTCATAATGAGGGCCTATATCTCATTTTGACATAGTATATATAGAGACAGCTTGCTACATGTGGTATTACTCGAGAATTGAACATTATCTGTTGAGGAATAACCCAAGAAATGGGTGTTTCTACCCAATCCCCAAAGGTTTTCTTCTATACCAACTTGTTTTCCCCAATCACTGCCCAGCACGTTTACCTGGTGAAATCTAAAAAGGGCAAATAAATCAGTAGTGTGGTGTTAAGTACAGTGTAGGATCCTGATTCAGGTATAAAACCTTGATTACAGCTGTATAAAACCTTGATTATGGCTGTATCAGGATTATCCTAAATCCTAGAATTCTGACCTAACTAATCAAATCTTCATGAGACATTAGTCTAATTAGGACTCTATGTTTATGTTTTGAATTTATAAACCACAACTATCACCCCGCCAGGGGCATCGTAAGGGTGAAACCTTCAAGACATAAACAAAAGGCATACCACTTCAGGAAAGATACAGACAATATACAGGTCTAACAGAAACACATTTTAGAAAGAGCCACGTCTTGATCACATTCCTCAGTCTAAGAAGGTTTTTCCCATCTTTTCGCAACAGCTACAAGAAAGTTTACCCACCCAAGGACACACGTTAAAAGCATTAATTTATCACTAGGGGCCAGATGTACGAAGATCTAGGAATATCGATTTGCTAATTGTGATTTCTTGCAAATCACAATTAGAAAATCTCTTTTCCTAATGTATGAAACTCTTCTGAGTTTCATTAGTGAGTCCTAATGGGTAGCAAATAGACCTACCTTATGCATATTAATGAGGTAGGTGGCAATTTGAAATCCACTAGATTCACTGTCATCATTGGGATGGTGTCCCCCAGGGTCAGCAGACCACCATGTATGATCTTTTGTTTTTTTTAAAGTGCAGCTTGTTTTCCTTAAAGGAAAACGGGATGCATTGAACAAGAAAAAAAATGAAATGTTTAAGCTTCATTTTTAACAGTAGGCAGTGTTCCATGGGATCACCACCTGCTCTTAAAAATATTTTTCAACATTCTCAAAGGGGAAAAGGTACTACAAGGACCCCTTCCCATTTGCGAATGGGTTACCACCACTTTTAAAATGGTGGTAAAGTATTACTGTTTTGCAACTGGAATTCGGTCTCAAAACTGTTATAAGGACCATACCAATTCAGTATTTGGAAGGAACACCCAAAACACGCCCCTTCCAAATAATGAATCGCAAATGCAAATTGCGATTCAGTACCAAGTTACTGAAGCACATTATACATTTTGTAGATCAGAAAAAAAATAATTTTGGTTCCGGTTGCAACTGGAAAAATGCTTTGTACATCTGGCCCAGATCTCAGAAACTGTAATGGCTGATACTACTCAAATTGGCTCTTAATGGTTTTTGTGCTGTACAGTATTAGGTTTTGTTGGACTGGGCCCTTTTTTGCAGGGTTCTCCCTAAACTTTTTTCCTTCTTCCTCCTATTCTTTCCAACCTGTTTTTGATGGCTTTAGGACTCTGGGCACCTTACCACTGCTAACCAGTGCTAAAGTGCATATTGTCTCTGTCTAAAATGTATTGGTGATTGGTTTCTCCATGATTGGCATATTTGATTTACTAGTAAGTCCCTAGTAAAGTGCACCATGTGTGCCCAGGGCCTGTAAATCAAATGCTACACTGATTGTTCCACCCACATGAGTAGCCCCGTAAACATGTCTCAGACCTGCCACTGCAGTGTCTGTGTGTGCAGTTTCAAACTGCCGTTTTTACCTTGCAAGTGCACCCACTTGCCAGGCCCAAACCTTCAATTTTACTGCATGTAAGTCACCCCTAAGGTAGGCTCCAGGCAGGGCACATTGTATTTAAAAGGTAGGACATGATAGTGATAGTGAAGTACTCCTAAATTCGGTTTTCTCTATTGCAAGGACTATCTGTAAAGATGAAGGCATGCAGTTCTTCTTTTCTTCTTCCTTTATTTATATAAGTTCAATATACATGACATCTCCAGAAGAGCCTCTCTCCTTCCAGCTTGCTCTCTCTTTCACCTCTCCTCACCGCCATTCCATATGACCTTAAACATTCCTAATCACTGTTCTAGCATGCTGCTTACATAAAGTACTCCATAAAATATCTTCACACAATCTCTCCAATAGGGTAACATGGGGATTGCTTTGAAATATCTTTTAAGTGTAATTTCCCATTGGGAACAGATAGATATGTGGAGTTTGGGGTCTCTGAACTGACAATTTAAAAACAAATCTTTTAGTGAAGTTGGTTTCTAAATTGTAAGATTTAGAAAGTGTGTATTTTTTTGCTTAACCATTCTGTCCCTCTGCCTGTATGTGAAATACAGGTTTGGGTCAGAATGACAGTAGGCTGTTTGTGGACTTACTCTAGACAGTCACATAAATGGAGCTGAGGTGTGCCCTGCATGTCCTGATGGGTATTCTTGAGCTAGAGTGGTGGGAGGAGCTGACACTTGCACCTGAATAGGGCTGTGCTTGTCCTTACACAATGCAGTCTGCGTCCAGGGCAGGAAAGGCAGGGTCTCATGCACTACAAAGCCTTTTTTTTAAAGTTTGCTACCTCAAAAACAGAAAGTGGTATAAGTACTGGACATCTGACTCCACAAAGTTACCATCCTTCTCGACTGAGAACATTCTGCTGGGAAGAAGTTCTTGATGCTGTATGAGGGACTGCCATTCTGCCTGTTACTCAGCTGTGCTGGCCTGCTGCTTTCTGCTTCTGTCCTGGGAGTAAAAGGACTGTACTATGCTTTCTACAACCTGCTTCCAAAAGTTCTCCAAGGGCTTGGACTGAGCTTGCCTCCTATTAAGAAGTTGCAGGGACATCAAAGAGTTCTTCGGCCAGCACCTGGGTTCTCTTGCTGAGAGTTCTGACTTTCCAAGAGGTGCCAAATACAGTCCCTTGGCCCTTGGGAGAGAGTTCTGGTGCAACCAAGAAGAAACCAAATACATCAACTTCAGAGCAACTTCAGAACTGGCGTTGCTGTCTGACTCTTTGCCATGGCCTGAACCAGAGCTGTGGTCACCACTGAGCGCAACAACCATTACTGATGCTGCAGGCCCAACGCTGCTGCAGCGCCTCCGATGTCCCACCATAGTGTGAGTCCCAAGGGCCATGTCACTGATGTCCGTGATACCTGACTCCTCCGCAGCACCTGCGACTCTGTGGTGTGATTGTGACATTGCAAAGTCGACGTCTTGCATCTTGACCTACTGGATTTATCGACCCTGTCGGGTCACAAGGAACCAACTCTTCACCCCAATGCCACATCATCCCTCCTGCAACCATAAGGAACCAACGCCTCACCTCCCCTGCCTAGTAGTAAGGAACAGAGGCAGCACCGGCTCCAGTGACGCTTCACCTTTCCGACTTCATACAGGACCTTTGTTTCCTCATCGTTTTCAAGGTTCTGTACCTGGGGTTCGTGTGACTCCATGACCGGCCCACACTCCCTTGTGAATGGCATCAGATTCTTGGGAACGACCCCACCAAGACGCTATGATAGCCACACTTGGAGTTATTGTGTTTCTAAGCGCTATACTAAGATTTTGTCTATGAAAATGTGTATCTTTACTTGTGTATTTTAGATTTTTGTAGTTTTTATCTTTTTTTACTCAGATAAATATTTTTCTAAACTGGTGTGGAGTACGTTTGTGGGTTTTTTCACTGTCTTACTGTGTGTGTGTGTGTGTGTAGAAATACTTTACACATTTCCTCCTAGATAAGCCTGACTGCTCGTGCCAAACTACCTAGGGGGTGAGCATGGTTTATTTTAGCTGTGTGACTCCTTTACCCTGACAAGAGTGAGGGTCCCTACTTGGTCTGGGTGCAAACCACTGCCAACTAGAGACCCCATTTATAACAGGTTTTATGTATCAAAACATGGGGATTTAATAAACAAAAGGCTGTCTGGAATGCTGTGCAAGGAAAACAATACTTGAGAAACATGATCTCTTGCATTTAATCCAAGGCCACCCCTGTTCTGTAGTAGATAAATCTGCAGTCATTGAAGTAGATAATCTGGCAGACCTAGATGGATTGCAACATAATAAACTAGCCTGACAGAAATGAAAGAATGGAGAATCTGCACCTTCTGTGAAAAAGCAGAGGCTTAACAGCCTTTTCAGCCTTTGTAATTGGAACAGATAGCCATTTACCATGGCACACAGACTTGATCTGATCCACCACTGAAAGGTTATACAATTTAGAACAATAATTACTATTGCAGGATCAACCCTGATTTGTCAATTAAGATTAATCGTAAATGAATTATTAGCCAATTGACTTTTGCACAAATATATCCTGGCTAATCCAATTGACTTTTGCCCAAATATATCCTGGCTAATCCATAGCCAGCAAGCCATAGCCCAAAATCCATAATATTACCGGCCTTCTTTTTCAGTTTGACAGGATTGGCCAGATTGGTTAATTAGTCTTCATCACTTCATAGGTAGATCTCTGTCAGTAAATACTAAATAAATAATATTCATTTCCCAGAGAGGGATGATGATATCTTTATTCCAAATACAAACAGAAATGAAAGTGATGCTATTTTGTCTTCCAACACTCCCAACGGAAAAGCTGCAAAAAGGTGTGAAACATCTAAGAAGAGCATACATGTAAATACAAATAATACAATTAGTAGTATATTTTTATATGTAACTAACAAATGTATAAACATTTTAAAATTGTAATTATTTATACTATTAGACCACTTTCAGAAAAACATGACAGAAAGAGCAAGATACATAACATTCTAGAAAGAAAAGCAATTACTAGGTCACATGGGCTACATCTGTAACCAAGAAAGTACATTGATGGAAAATATGAATTGCAAATGTACCAAATATTATCCTAAAGCATGCAATGTGAGTGTCACTACAAAAGATGATGTTCTACTTAATACAAGGGAACACAACCAATTCCCAAATATGACATAAAGTTACAGAAATAGAAGAAAAGGAGATATTGTAGGATATAAGAGAGGCAAGCATTAGCTCCCAGGAGCCCACAACTAAAATTCTATACTCCCTAAAGTCAGTGAACACATCACTGGCCAGTTACCAGTATACCCACTTTCAAACATTTAACTGCACAAACTAAAAAAGCCACCAATGATACACGTCATGCCCCTAGAAGATACCAAGATATAAAAATACCTGAATGCTTAAACATTACACATAATAAGGAACTCTTCCTGTTAGATGACAACCTAAACAATGATAGATGAATCCTAATATTTTCTGCAGCAGATAACCTACTACAGCTAAACTATTGTCGACCCTGGATCATAGAAGGACTTTCGCATTGTATCCCAAACCATTCACTCAGATATAAACCATACACAATGTATATCAAAATGTAAATATCTCTTTTATATATGCCCTACCACCAAATAAACAAAGCAGCACTCACTACGAACTCCTACGAACTCCGAAACCACATTAAACATAAAACAAATAACCCACTAAAAATTATCTTCGACTTTGACAAGCCATGATTCAAACCATCATAAAAATGTTACTCCACATAGCCATACAAGGACGTTATTGTCAATTCAATTAAAGCATATGGAGACAACTCCAGCAATCTGCACTAAGTGTAGAGTATGCTAGACAGTTACTGTATAATCTGTCAATTTGCCTTTGAAATAAAAAAAAATGATAGCACTAGCCAATGTCTCCGTCACTGAGAAAGCTAACCATTACAATTTACCCTTTGTACCAACACAATGAACAAAACCTAAACCCCCAGTGCATTATTTTGAAGATAATTGGGTGGGCAGACTACATCGCTCCAGTCACAGACACACCCGAATTCCAAATACCATGGTGGAATGTCTATAACAGCACATTGGCACAGAAAGCCCATAAAAATGCAATGGAAGGATGATACAATGCCTTCCAATCCACACATTTGTAAAAGCATTACAGAAAGAGCAAAGCTACCAATAACTACAAATGGAGAAGTCTGTAACCCAAATTGCACCCAAAAGTACCAAACAAACCAAAAGAATGTACAACATGCTATGATCTAAAAGTCAAACTCTTCATAAACAACAAGAGTAGGGGCCCAATGTACGTCCGTTACAGATTGCGACTGGCAATTTGCTTTTTTTTTTTGTGAGTTGTAATCTGTAATGTACAACAGTGTCTGAAACTGTGTTAGCGATTCCTGAATTGGTCACAAAGGACCTCCCTCATTAATATGCATGAGGCAGGTCACAAATTGCAACCCATTTGGGAATGGCTGCCCTCAAAAGGAGAGTGGCCTGCTGGAGTCAGCAGACCACCATGGCTGTGACTGCTTTTTCAATAAAGCAGTTTTTTAAAATGCAGTCCATTTTCCTTAAAGGAAAACAGGATGCATTTCAAAAATAAAAATTAAAAGTTTTCTTTTCCTTTTTTCAGAGAAGGCCGTGGTCCATGGGGCCACTGCTTGCTCTGAAAAAACATTTTCACTACCATTCACAAAAGGAAAAGAGTTCGTGGAGCCCCCTTCCTGTTTGCGAATTGAGCACCAATTTGAAATTGGTGTTAACTGCAATTGTTTTGTGACTGCATTAACGGTCACAAAACAATCATACATGGGACTACGAGTCGCAATTAGGAAGGAACGCCCCTTCCTAATTGCGAGTCGCAATCCCTATTTGGGGAGTCGGTAACTGGATATCGACTCACAAAATAGGGATGGTACATTGTACAATGTCATTTTGCAGTCACAAACTGTGAAATTCACTGTTTGCGAGTGCAAATTGCTTTGTACATCGGGCCCTAGATCATTTAGAAATGATAGCTAAAAGCATATTATAGAATAAAATGAATACTAACATATAAAACTATCCCAAAATCTATAACATAATCTTAACCAATATAACAAATCATTTTTATATATATAATAATCATAACATTTTAATACAGCAGTCAAAACATTAAATACAACTTGAATCTTAAATTAGGCCGATATAATAAAATAATATATACATTATTTTTTTTTTAAATCTAAACCTCACCAACCAAAAAACTCAAAGAACAAATTAAATCTGTTGGGCAAAATAATTACAACACATAAAATACACAGTTCCAAATAACAATCACATAATAGTTACTCAGATAATAAAATATAATATTTGCCATCCAAAACAAATATAACTTACTGTTCTGTAGCTGCACATCATCTTCTTTATCCACAAAGTCACAAAGTATAGTACACTAAAAACAGGCAAATTATTTTCCAAAAAATGCAAAAATAAAACCAATCCAATGGAGATCCCTCAAAGCAATCCAAAGTATTTAGGACCTAAAAAAAATGAAAAAGTGTTCAAAAAAGGAGCCCTTTTGGAAAGCCAACAAAAACAAAAGGAAATTACAGTTGAAAATATTGGTTTATTATAATCAAGAGAGATTTCCTTTAAAAAAAATAATTTGGAATGCACAAAGGAGATGTTCATAGAGAAAAACTTGCAAAGTAAAACAGAAAACCCACCCGCAAAAAACATTACATTCCCAAAAGTACATATACATTACACTTAACCATCATACAGCAAATAACATAAGACAATATAACATAACGTATCAATACATTACTAAAACAGTGCATGAAAACCCAAACCAACACACTTGTGAAAAAAATAGAAGTAATACGACTAACTATACAGAAAACCCACAAATAACATTATAACTAATTTCACAGGATCACCAGAGCACACAAAAGAGTATGCTTAGAAGTCCATCTATGATATCAAGTAACTCATTTGAAGTCTAAGAAACGTCACTGTAAATACTTGAAATTTATTAATTTCATAGCATGAGATGTCCAAGAAAATAGCCGACACGTGTTTCGTCATCCAGACTTTCTCAAGGCTCACAGCGTCTGTGAAAGTATCAACAAGTTCAATGTGATTGGTAAAGGAAACGTGCCATGATAAGACTCTGTCAAGTCCACGCCGAATGTACGTACTAACAACAACATCATCGCCACTTATACCTATGTCCTACCTACCCTGTGCACATGTTATTAGCCCGTGCCAGTATCTCCCTGTGACTCTGTGCTTCCAGGCTCCTCTGTCTCCTTACCTCTGTCCTGTGCCTGTGTCGATGTCCTAATTCCTGTGTCTCACTGAACCGTGCTCTGTTTTTACTGGTGTCTGCGTCTTTCATTTATCTCGTGCATTTCTGCCCCAGTGAGATACTGGTATTTCAAACGTCTTTTAATAACTTTCTAAATCTAATTTTTTACCTTCACATTTAATCTTAGATTTTTTAACTGTGAACTCAAAATGAGCTTTACAACTGTTAATGTTTTTAAATTTTGTTTATTTAACTTTCTGTCTGTTTCCACAGTTTTAATTTCTGAGCTTCATTAACAGCATTATTTTCCTGCCTCAGATGTGGCTCTCTGACCTTCGCCCGTGCCGTGTTGCTGTAGAGCCTCTGTCTCCCTAGTATTGTGTCTGTATAGGTGTGTGTTCCTTCCACTCAATATCTGTATCTCCCTGTCACTGTTTCTGTCTCTTCATGCCTCATTGTCTGCATTTTTATGCACGCATTTGTAGGGCTTCACTTCTGCAAGCTTCATGAAGCTACAGAAGAAACTCAACACTTGGCAAAAATAATGAAGATACAAAGCATTCTGCCCTGAGAATTTCATTAAAAATTGAAACGTTTTGTGGGTAGAACATATCCATGTCTGTGTCTGTGTAAGTAATTAATTGAAAATGCATGTACCATCCTGTCCAGGTAGCCCCATTAGGACCTGTAGGGATATGATGTATCAATGGATTGATGGTGGAAGAAGACATGCAGGGAGAGAGAAAGGTCAGCATAACAGGAATGTTTGAACTTTATTGAGATGATGTGGGTGTTAATAACTTCGATGTACAGTGCTTCACTGCTTTTCTGCATGCAAAGTCTAGGCCACAGATATACACACAGCATAAAATAGGAGAATATTAGATCCTAGGATAAGAATCATCATAGCAAGTGAATAACATAACATGAAAAAACAATATTTCACTCATAAATTGTATGAGTGTCAAGAAATTAGTGAAGGAGCCACCAGTATTAAAAAAGCACAGCTTTCAAGGAAATAATATAGATGTCTAATATAATAGTAGTTGTTCAATGGAGTCAATGGACAGAACCCATATGATTGCCAAGATGTTTGCTGTCGCTGGACTGGTGTCCAAATATATGAAATTATGAAACCTATTGATTAATACTAGTAAATAAGGAAAGCACTGATGTTCAATGTAGTTGTTTTGTAAATGTAAAGATGTTGATTTGTCAGTCAGTCATAATTCATTTATTCAACACGCACGTTATAAAAGCACACAGTAATTACATCACTCTACAGATTAAAAGAAAATAACAAGCATTTGCAATGCAACAGGTCTTGCATTTTCTTGAGTTAGAGCTACTGGCATTGTAAATTCATAACCAGACTTTTCTTACCACATAAATTGGTCAACCCTGCCTCATAATTTCATCTTTTCCTGTCATATAATTCCAATGGCAGTCCATAAAACTAAAGCACTTCCATGTACCTTCTTCCTCTATCTGCAGCAAAAAATGAAAAGGTTGCTATTTAGCAGCATTTAATTGGGCAAAGCTTAATTGAAGCACGCTAATCTTGTGTTTACTGAAGGCAAATATGCGCTTACAAAATACATGATTTCTACTTAAAAACTATAGTTGAACCATGGAACACATTGGCCACAGGGAAAATAAATATTTTTTAAAAGCTAATGCCTGCATATTAACCCGTACTGTGCCTAGGACGAGGTGATCTCGTCCAAGGCGCCGGTTCCCCGGTGCCTTGGACGAGATCACCTCGTTCTGCTATGGGCCCCCGGGGGGAGCGCTAGCGCTCCCCCCCGATGGCCAGGCACACCCCTCCCATGGGCAGGGATGGAAGGGGAATCACTTCCCCCCCCCGTGACCCCCCTGTGGCATCTGATGACGTCAGTGCGCTTTCGCGCGCTGACCTCATCAGAGGCCTTCCCTCAGCTTCCAGCGCCCGATCGGAGGAGAAATTCAAAGCATTTCTCCTCCGATCACGTGGAGGGGGCAGAGAAGCCTGAAAGGAGAGGGAAGGCCTTTCCTCTCCTTTCAGGCTTCTCTGAGCATTTCTGCTGCCCGATCGCATTCCACTAGACACCAGGGAATTTTTTGTTTTTGTTATTTCAAATAAGGGGAGCGGCCCCTTGGGCAAGGGCTGGTCCTCGGGAGGGCAATTTATTTCTTGGCATTTCTGCCCCCCATGGGGCAGAAATCCACTAGACACCAGGGATAAAAAAAAATCGTGTTTTTTACATTTTTTTTATGTTTGGGGAGCGACCCACTGGGCAAAGGTCGCTCTGTGGGGGGAATCATTATTAGGCCATTTCTGCACCACCTGGGGGCATATTGGCCTTGCGATCTGCCCCGGGGAGGAGGCAGAATCCACTAGACACCAGGGAACATTTTTTTGTGTGGGCTATTTCAAGTAAGGGGAGCGTCCCTTGGACAAGGGCCGCTCCTAGGTAGGCAAATTATTTCTAGGCCATTTCTGCCCCCCTGGGGGCAGATTGGCCTAATATTATTAGGCCGATCTGCCCGGGGGGGGGGCAGAAAACCACTAGACACCAGGGATAAAAAAAATATTGTTTACTTTAATTTTTTTATGTTTGGGGAGCGACCCCTTAGGCAAGGGTCGCTCCCGGGGGTCAAATTATTATTAGGCCATTTCGAAACCACAAGACACCAGGGAATTTGTATTTTTTTTATACTAACGCATAAAGAGAGCGGCCCCTTTGGCAAGGGCCACTCCCCGGGGGGGGGGGAAATATTTTTAGGCCTTTTCTGCCCCCCCCCCCGGAGGCAGATTGGCCTAGTATTATTAGGCCGATCTGCCCCCGGGGGGGGGGGCAGAAAACCACTATACACCAGGGATAAAAAAAAAATTGTTTACTTTAATTTTTTTATGTTTGGGGAGCGACCCCTTAGGCAAGGGTCGCTCCCGGGGGTCAAATTATTATTAGGCCATTTCGAAACCACAAGACACCAGGGAATTCTTTTTTTTTTTATACTAACGCATAAAGAGAGCGGCCCCTTTGGCAAGGGCCACTCCCCGGGGGGGGCAAAATATTTTTAGGCCTTTTCTGCCCCCCCCCAGGAGGCAGATTGGCCTAGTATTATTAGGCCGATCTGCCCCCGGGGGGGGGGGCAGAAAACCACTAGACACCAGGGATAAAAAAAAAAAAAACACTTTTATTTTTTTATGTTTGGGGAGCGGCCCCTTAGGCAAGGGTCGCTCCGGGGGGGGGGGCAAATTATTATTAGGCCATTTCTGCCCCCCCTGGAGGCAGATCGGCCTAATATAATTAGACTGATCTGACCCCGGGGGGGCAGAAACCTCTAGACACTAGAGATATATATATTTTTTATTTACTTTATGTTTTTATATATGGGGAGTGACCCCTTAGACAAGGGTCGCTCCCCTGGGGGGCAAATTGTATTTAGGCAATTTATGCCCCCCTGGGGGGCAGATCAGCCTATTTTTGTTAGGCCAATCTGCCCCAAAGGGGGCAGAAACCTCTAGACACCATGGATTGGTGTGTGTGTGTATGTGTGTGTTTTGTTTGGAGGGGGCAGCCCCTTGGGCAAAGGTCACTCCCCATGGGGGCACATTACTGTTGGCCATAACTGCCCCCCTTGGGGGCAGACTGGCCTATTTTGGAAGGCCCATCTGCCCCCAAGGGGTGCAGAAAGCCCACCAGATACCAGGGAAGATTTTTTTCAAAGTAAGAACTTAGGGGTATGGCCATTCCCCCACCCCAAATAAATGGGGCCAAAGTTGTTCTGCCCACCAGTGGGCAGATTGGGCAATTACCCCCGATCAACACCCCGGGGGGAAAGAAAGCCTACTAGATGCCAGGGAATAACAAAAATAAAAGAAAATAGAGGGGTGGTGGCTACCAACCAGTATGGGCCTGGTTATGCCCCCACCCGAACTGAAGGGGCTAACAGTCTTTCAACTCTCCCCCACACACTAAAACATCTTATCCCATGGCAAGCAAGAGGACATTTGATAATTTTTGTTTTTTGTTTTACATTTGGGCCATGAGAGCTTGGTAACTCTCAAAATCGTCCCACTTGGAATGGTGAGGGCTGCACTTTTTTTAACTTTGGGACGCTGCCATGTAGAAAAATCCACAAGACCTAGACACATCTGAAAACTAAACATCTAGGTGATTCCAGGGTGGTGTGCTTCACATGCACCCCGCACCATTTCCTTACCCACAATGCCCTGCCAACCTGCAACTTTGCTGGAAAGCACACATTTTTCCCACATTTTTGTGATGGAACCTTCCGGAATCTGCAGCAATCCACAAAATTCCTACCACCCAGCATTGTCTCATCTATACCAATAAAATTTCTGCTGCACTTGTCAGCCTAAATTTTTTTTTCAAACTGCCCTTTTGGACCCACTTTGGTTCCCCCTCAATTTCGACGTGTTTTTAGCTCTTCCCTGTCACAAACACTTGGCCCACCTACACAAGTGTGGTATCATTTTTACCGGGAGACTGAGGGGAACGTTGGGTGGTAGGAAATTTGTCCCAGTGCAGTGATCCCACACAGAAATTTGGGAAAAATTAGATTTTTTAGCTAAATTTGCGGTTTGCTGAGGATTCTGGGTAAGAAAATATTGAGGTATCCACGCAAGTCACACCTCCCTTGACTCCCTCGGGTGTCTAGTTTTCAGAAATGTCTGGGTTTGGTAGGTTTCCCTAGATGGCTGCTGAGCCCAGGACCAAAAACGCAGGTGCCCCCGCAAAAACAGCTAGTTTTCTATTTGATACTTTTGATGTGTCCAGATAGTGTTTTGGGGCACTTCCTGTTGCGAGCACAAGGCCTACCCACACAATTGAGGTACCATTTTTATCTGAGACTTGGGGGAATGCTGGGTAGAAGGAAATTTGTGTCTCCTCTCAGATTCCAGAACTTTCTGTCACCGAAATGTGAGGAAAAAGTGGTTTTTTTAGCCACATTTTCAGGTTTGCAAAGGATTCTGGGTAACAGAACCTGGTGAGACCCTCACAAGTCACCCCATCTTGGATTCCCCTAGGTCTCTAGTTTTCAAAAATGCACAGGTTTTTTTTTTCTGGAGACTTGGGGAAACACAGAATAGCAAAATAAGTGTTAGTGCCCCTTGTCTTTCTCTACATTTTTTCCTTCCAAATATATTTGCCTACTGTGTGTAAAAAAGACGTCTATTTGAGAAATGCCCTGTAAATCACAAGGTAGTATGGGCAACCCAGAATTCAGAGATGTGCGAATAACCACTGCTCCTCAACACCTTATCTTGTGCCCATTTTGGAAATGCAAAGGTTTTCTTGATACCTATTTTTGACTCTTTATATTTCAGCAAATGAATTGCTGTATACCCGGTATAGAATGAAAACCCACTGCAAGGTGCAGCTCATTTATTGGCTCTGGGTACCTAGGATTCTTGATGAACGTACAAGCCCTATATATCCCTGCAACCAGAAGAGTCCAGCAGACGTAACGGTATATTGCTTTAAAAAATCTGACATTGCAGGAAAAAGTTACAGAGTAAAACGTAGAGAAAAATGGCTGTTTTTTTCACCTCAATTTCAATATTTTTTTATTTCAGTTGTTATGTTCTGTAGGAAACCCTTGTAGGATCTACACAAATTACCCATTGCTGAATTCGGAAGTTTGTCTACTTTTCAGAAATGTTTAGGTTTCTCGGATCCAGCATTGGTTTCACACCCATTTCTGTCACTGACTGGAAGGAGGCTGAAAGCACACAAAATTGTAAAAATGGGGTATGTCCCAGTAAAATGCCAAAATTGTGTTGAAAAATTGGGTTTTCTGATTTTGGCTAATTTCTTGGTCTCCTTCAGGGGAACCCACAAAGTCTGGGTACCTCTAGAATCCCTAGGATGTTGGAAAAAAAGAACACAAATTTGGCGTGGGTAGCCTATGTGGACCAAAAGTTATGAGGGCCTAAGCAAGAACTATTCCAAATAGGCAAAAAAAGGCCTGGCACAGGAGGGGGAAAAGGCCTGGCAGCGAGGGGTTAATACAATAGTGTCTTTTAATATTTATGTTTACGTGTTCTTTTACTGGTGTGTCTCACATGGTGTTGGGCTGCAATTTACACTGTTTGGGTGTGATTTACTCCACAAAGTTTTATAGCATCTGATAACATCGCTGCTGTCTACAGCGCAAGCCAGCCAGCCAGTCATTTACACTCTTTCACCTGGGTGATGCTGCCCTTTCACGAAACACATGCTAATGTTTCTGCTCTGTGTCTTTGTTTTTCACGTTAAACTTTTGTTTCCCCAGCAGTCTTTTTTTATGTTAATTTGCTGTATAACTGCTGCATATACTTGTACGAGTACTGAATACTAAAGCTGGCTAATTTGAAATTGCAAAGAAGCACATTTTCCGTTGTTTGTGTTGCGCTTTCATTTTGGTTTTGTTATGACTTTCCCAAGTGTCTCTTTTGGTCATACTAGATGCAGCACTGTAAGCAAGAGATAAAGCTTGGAATTATTATAAGGCAGTGCAGAGGGTTAAATGTGGCTGCTGCAAAGAACGTGTTACAGGAAGATCACAGACTGCATTAAATCTTCAAATGTTAAAATAACTCTAGTGATAAATGTTATTTCTGGAGCAAGAACTTACTTTTCCCTAGTGGAAGCTTGGACTAATTATAAGGTAGTGCAGAAGGTTAATATGCCTGCTGCGAGGCACATGAACTAGGCAGATCAGAACTAGCAGCTAATGTAACAAGCTCACACAAAAGGCGATATTTATGGGCTGCTGGGAAGCAGCGGAAACTTCACTGGAAGGACAGATGGGGATTGTTTTTGTTAAAGCTCTTTTCCCCTTCTGAGGTGTTTCTGAAAGTGATTGAAACCAGGGGCCGGCTCAGCCCCTTCGCTCCTGATAGCCCAGGAGGATTTTGTTTTGTGCGCCGTTTCTAAGCAGTATTGTAGTACCCCCATAGTGAAAACAAAAACATGAGCTGCTCAGATTGAAATATTCCAAAAACACAGGCCGATCAGCCTGTGCCTTTAAAACCGAGGCTGTTGTGAGAGGAAGAAAGGGCATAAAAGAGAAATAAGTACAACACACACCAAAGAACTGATCAGTAAACTATTAATACAAAAATGAAAGTAATATAGTTTCACATAAGCGAGCTGCCGGCCGCCATGAGCATCAGCGTGAAGAGACACAAAAAGAAAAAAAAGTTTGCTCGCAGTCAAACATATTGGCAAAAGTGCAGTTAGCCATGCAACAGGGGCGATAGCCAAGGCGGTAAAAAACTGCCCTAAGGAGGGACAAACGTAAAGCATTTACCAACAAAAAGAAAATATTTTTAAAAGGCAAGCCCATGATTGAGTCATAGTGATGGGCATGCAGTGGGCGTGGTTAATAGCCCAGACACATACCACACATCAGAATAGCAGCGCTTGCACGCAGCTATGCTTGGTCTAAAAACTAGGACTAGTAGGAGCTTTACACAGTCTCAGATCTATCAAGTGGTCCGTAGAATTACCACATTACATTAAAAAAGTCTATAAAACATATTGATATAACTAATAACAAATACTTAAGAGGCAGGAAAGGAGCCATACCACTTCTGAATACTTAGGGCAGCTCTAATGAAGTTTAAAATGGCAAAACAAACTTCAGCATTTGCTAATTGTTGTAAAGACACTAAAACAAGATATTATTGTCCAATATTCTGAGGAACTAAAAAGGGCTTTCAGTATAGAGAGTGCAAAACAACATACAGTGACTAGTGCTTTGGTGCTGAGACCGGTCACAGATGCAGATAAGAAGTTGGTCAAACCAGGTGCCCTCAGAGGGAAGAGCAAACAGAAAATGCAGGGCACTTAATGTAAAAGGGGTAAGATAAAAACATGTGCTGAGGGTTAGAGATAAGCATCAAGTGAGGTTTAATTCACTGTGAAATGCAAACAGGGGAACGAGCAGCAACAGTCTGCATAGGTGTCCCCTCTGTTTCCGCATCTTGTCTTTATAGCAGAAGTACAGTTTCTCCAAAGCTGCTTTGGGGACAGTACTCAAGAGTTCAGGGGAATCGTAATAGTCCGAGACGCCTATCTCCGTGAATGTGCGTCTTAAATATGAAAACCACGGGATTTTGACCATGTGATTAGTTACTAACACATCAGTAAGCAGTAACCTTGAAAAACGTGCATCTGGTGAGAGCTAGATTTTACGGCACAAACTCAAGGGGACCACCCCTACTGGGTCCCCAAGGTTATTTATCCCGTTTTCCTCAAGACGGATGGCATACACTGTGCCCATGGGGGCTGGAAGGAGGCTGGGCAAAAAGCTATTTTTATTGCTTTGAAGAGCTAAAGGATTATGGTAATCCCAAACCCCAGCTCCATATAAGGTTCTGGCATACATTTAGATTTATAAATATGTGTAAGTTCTCTCACTGGCTAATGTTGAACCCTGTCAGCAAACCTGAACGCAGCTTCGATAGATCTCACAAACTGCGTGCATCGCCGCTTAATTAATTACCCTCATTTTAAATCCTCATCAAAGGGGAAACTTAAATAGTTAAAATGTTTGACCCTATCATTGTTGACCACCCCAATCCTATGAGCTTTAACCTTAGTCTTTGGTGGGCCACAGACTATAGTAAAAGATTTGGACATATTAACATTTAAGTTTGGCCCATTGGTATGAATGTGTTAAAACAACAATATTTGCTAAGAAAGTGTGGGAAAATTAGTACTTAATTTGGACTGGTGTATGCCTATTCATGGCACCTGCATTTCTTTGCACCCACAGACACGTATTTACGACAGTCTACAATGTGGTAACTCTGTCTGTCTATTTTTGAGCAGAGGTCATAAACACTGTGTTCAATATGCTTAAAAAAACAGCTGGGCCAGGCCATATTTATAGCGTTGGGTGTCCTGTAAAAATCAAATGTCACACTTGTGTTGGGTGACAGTATTTGGCAGTAGTGGATTGTGACAACCTTAGTGGCCTCCTAAGAAAGACCTCGGGCTCTGCAACATACATATTCACACAATAATCACTGAAAGAGTACCTCAGAAACGTAAAATGCAATACATTTGCAAGAAGTGAGATGGGTAGACCAGAATAAAAATATTTATTTATTCAATTTTATACTGAGTTTCTGAAAAGCGCCCCACAAAACCAATATCATTAGAATCGTTAGCCAATACCAGAAGAGTATCATTAAATAAATCGCCTGACATAAATATTGTATCCAAAATATTGTTTACAAAAGTATTGGGTTTCCTTTGCTACTATTAACTCCCATGGCGGAATGTTGATATGTAGGACACAGTATTTTTGTCTGATGGTAATTACAGTCACGGCTTGCGGCCCTCTAAAAGGGCCAGGTGGATGGAGCGCGCAGAGGTGAGGGGAGTAACATTTAATAAAAAAATTAAAAATAAATAAAAACTTACCTCCTCTGTAGCAACCGTGCTGCTCCTCTTTCCCTCATTGCTCCAGGCTGCAGGCACAGGCTCCCAGCCTGCCTTACGGCCAATCCGGATGCTGCTCAAAGAAGCGTTAGGATTGGTTGGGAGCACCCAGCCAGGGTGCTCCCAGGCAGACTGGAAACCTGTGCCTGCTCTCTCAAGCGTTCCTGGGCTGGAGAGAGCCTACTGCGCATGTGTGTTTGGCCGGTCCGAGATGGCCGGCCAAACACACATGTGGTCTGAGGGGGAGTGCTCCTCAGCTCCGTGGCCGCGCCCATTTACAAGAATACAGTAATAAACACAGTTTATTATTGTTCTCTTGTAAAGGTTTTGCTGCTGCTGGCGGGAGGGACTTGGGGGGTGACCCTCCTCCACCCTAACAGAGGAGCCGCCCCTGGAGAACTAGTTCACAATATTCCTGTACTAAAAGTAGCCACTAAACCTAATCACTGCAGAACACTTCATCATGCTACCTAAGACATTTTAGAGGTGCTGTAGAAGAGACACATACAGGGTATCGAAACAGTCATACAGGTACGTCAGGGTGGAGTTGGGTGAAGTACTGAAATATCTATGAGACAGTGTGGGAATAAAGGTTTGGTGTTAAAGCTTTGAATGTTGAGGGCCTAGAGAATTCCCCTCTAAATGAGCTAATTAGTGTGATATGGATACTATTCCTTGCTCCCTTGAAATATGCATCTTTTCATTTCCCAGCCTTTTTTGCTTCTTCCGCACTTCATTTCTGTGTATGCTATGCTTTTTTCTTTTTATTCTCTGCCAACAGAATTACATGCAGAAGCCATCTTGCTTTTGTGTACTGTGACCTCTGAATTTTAAAAAAGTACATTTTCACATCCTCCTGTGGCGGCACCTACATATACCAAAATTGAAAGGTAAATGTGATTTTGTATGAAATTTAAATCTGACATTATTATGACACTATCTTCTTTTTATTAGTATATGTTTTCAGAATGTTAAAATTATAACTACAATTTGGTGAGGCAGGCAGCCGTATAAAATGCTTTAGGCTTCTTAAAGTTTGGAATGGGTAATATACATTTTTTATTACAAGACGGAAAATCCTGCTATGCTTTCTTCTATTGCATTTATTTTAACAGCAACCTTTGGGAAGTAGGCAAATAATGAAAACTAGGCAAAATCCGCCAGCTACGTAGCATAGGCCCGTAGAATCCTCTTTGTTGATGTGTGCAGTGAATTCCACTTAAACAGTAATATCTCATATTATGCATTTTCTTAAACGTTATGGGGCGTATTTACCAAATATTCATGCAACACAGCCAGCGGCATTGTTGCACTGCATGAAAGAGAGAGGGCAGGAATTATATGGCCCATTCCAGCTTTCTGCCTGCACCGGCACACATACTGCTGCCCAGCATTAACTCAGGCACCCTTGCACAGTGATGCAAGGGTGCCTGCATTGTAGGCAGGATTGCTTTTGTGCAGGAAGAGACAAAATACAATCCTCTGAGGCTTTTTTCTTTATGTGTGCTGCAGAATGCAGCATGTGTAAAAAGAAAAAATCACTACCAGAAACAAGCATATTTCTCCATGTTACGCATAACATTTTGACACACTTCTTGGTTTTCAAAAGAAGTGGACGCCTCAGTTTTTCAAGCCTTATTAAAGTCTTCACTAGTTCCTCTTTGGGACAAAGAAGGAATCATTTTGTTGTTGTTTTGGACCCATCATCAGTAGACTTACACAGGTTTACTTTTGCAGATATAAATAATCTGGACTGCCCAAAGATTCCCAATGCAAAAGACTACCTTTTCGTTAGAGTTCTTGACTGGTGTTATGTTTATGACTAGTGGCTCTATACCACCTAGACTCTCAAGCTAAAGGCAGGGGCTTCGGCAACAAGGATTCAATCCATGAACGCTATAAATCACAATAATAAAAGGGACAGTGACAATGTTAACTATACTGAAGGTGCTAATCAAAATGTATCAGATCCTCACAATCTACTTTGGATTAGGATTTCCAAGAAGACAAGAAATGCGCACTCTTCTAATTCTGATTAACAACGGTTCTCTTCTTCTTTCAGTAAGATAATGTTTTTGATGCTGTAAGGGTTCTAATGTTTAATCCAGTTTTAATTCAGCAACTAATTTCCGCTCAATACGTTCCTTCTGAACATTTGTATAGATATATTTCTAGTAGATAATATCCACTTTTAGATAATTAAGTGCATGACAGAAATTTTAGACGCGAGTTAGGATTTTCTATGTCCCCCCTGCCGTCTTTCGTGTAAGGGAAACAGAGAAACCCTTAGGGTCATGAGGGTCCTGAGGTACGTAATTGTTAAAAACAACAATGATCCCTGTAGATAGGTATACACTGAATACTTTACATACAATTAATATCAATACAGCTTTATAATACGTTAAACATCATTAGGTTGTCAGACTCTCATTAAAAGAAAGTGAAAAAAAGTGATTGGGCTCACATGTGAACATACTGTGATAAAACAATTTTCTAATATGAAACTTTTAACACAGTGTTAAGACACTGGATAAATATTCTTATGGAATATTGTTAGACCTATCCCCAAATGTTTGCTTTCCTCTCCTATTTTTACTTAGCTCGTTTTAGCTGGCTGTAGGACTTTGTGTACTTTACCGTTGCTAACCAATGCTAATGTGCAAAAACAGGATAATATTGGCTTATCCTCAATCAACATATTTAATTTTCTTGTAAGTATCTACTAAAGTGGTACTGCATGTGCCCATGGCCTGTAAATTAAATGCTACTAGTGGGCCTGCAGCACTGATTGTGCCATCCACTTAAACATTTTGCCCCACCCAAACCTTCCGTTTTCATACATATAAGTCAACCTTGGGTAAGCCCTGGACAGCCCAAAGGGCAGGGTGCAGTGTATTTAAAAGGATATGTACTTTTAAGTTCTACATGTCCTGGTAGCAAAAAACGAATACATTTGTTTTTCAGTACCGAAAGGTCTACCTTTCCCATAGACTAACATTGGGGTCACCTTATTACATTTAATCAGCTGTAATTTCCAAATGGGTGCACAAATTCAGCCCGTGTTTGGTGTCTTTGGAATTGTAATGAGAAAATCCTAACTTAAGGTGAAGTCAGATTTTAAATTGCAATTTTGAAAATGGCACATTTACTAAGTTGTTTTTTTCCATCTTTAGCCATTTAGTACCGGTAGCGTGTACCCGGGTCACATGACTGGATGTAGCAGACAGTTGAGGTGTGTGTATTTTTCCTTAGACAGCCATACACAATAGAGAGCTTAGGTGTGCCTGGACGGGCCATCACTAGCAGGATGAGAGGGAGAAGCTGGGCACAGCCCCACTTACAGTTAAATAGGCTGTGTCCTGCCTCGACACAAAGGCCTGCACACCCCCTACAGTTAGTCTGGAGTCAGGGCAGGGAAGGCAGGATACCTGGGAACTTCAAAGAGAAACCTCTAGAAGCTTCCACCCAATTCAGGGGCACAACTGGGTATAAATACTGGGCCTCAAACACCATCTCTTCAGCACACTTCCATACCTGTAATACCATGCCAGAAAGAAGGACTGCTGAGCTGATGAAGGACTGTGTTCTGCTGGATTGCATTCTGCAGGACTACTGGCTTGCTATGCTGTTGCCTTGCTTTGCTAACCTTCTTCCATCCTGCCTGGGTGAGAAGGACTAGATCTGAATCTCTTGAACCCGGAACCCCAGGGTGACTACAAATGGTAGTTGGCAGGCCTCCTGACTTAAGCCTCAGGGATAGAAGGCTCCAACAACCTTCTTCTTGCACCTGGACTGTGAGTCTACCCTGCCAAATGGTGCCCCCCAAGTCCTAAACCTTTGGAAGTGGGCCTAAGGTGCTCTGCCAGCATCTGTGGATTCAGCCAAACTGATGCATCTCCTCTGCTGCACAGTGCATTCCTAGACAGACCTGACACATCACTGCAGCTGTGTGCATCAGAGCAACTCCAAAGACCTGTATTGAATCACAGCCTGCCATTGCATCGGAACTGCCATTGCTAGACACATCTTCAGCGCAGGCGCTTGCACCCCTCATCAACAGCAGCCTTGATGATGATGCTGGAGTCCTCAATGCAGCTCCTCAGGATCGACTGCGCATTGCATCCTCAACTCCAAACTTTGTATCAAAAGCCCTTGTCAGAATCTTCAATGCTGATGCAGCAGGACCTCGCACTGAAGCCTGGCCTCATCTGAGAACTGATGCATTGATTTGGCTGTGCGATGCGGATCCTCGCAAAGCTCTGCAAACCAAGATTGAAAACTACTTTGTTCAGCTGGCCTAGCTGTGTCACTGTAGCTGGCCCATGACTCATCACAGTCATCCTGAATTTATGACTTCGTCCTGGTCCAGCACGACCAGATCTCCACAGTTGTTGCTTTACGCCTTTTGGTGATATTTTTACTAAAATCTCTGAAATTTAACATCCCTGTTCAATTAATTGATTTTTTGTAATTTTGGTCTTGTTTTGTTTATTTAAAATATTTTTCTAACTTAGTTGTGGGCTTCTTTCTGGTGTGTCTCCGCTGTGTAACTGTCTTTGAGTTAAATCTCTCTGCTCTGTGCCAAGCTACACAAGGGTTGAGCACAGGTCATCTTAGGGTTTGCTTGTGACTTTACCCTGAGAAAAATTGTGGTTGCTGCTTGAGAATGGCTTCCTCCCCTCAGCCAGTAAATCAATATCTTACAAATCTTTATACAGTCAGCACTAAATTCGGCATGTACAAAGTCATAAACTATCAGTCAACTCCCTTGGCCAACTGTCACAGGTTGCCTATGCTCCAACATTCCAAGGCTAGAAAGAACTATTGTTAAAATAAATATGGAGAAAGAAACCAGGTAAATAGGATGGTGTTAGAAATAGGGTTTCTGGTTGGCTAGGGCATGCACCTAAGCCAGGCAGAACTCACCATTCTAGTCAGGGCAAGTAAGTTACACACCAAAATTAACCTGTGCTCACCCCCGGTAGCTTGGCACAGAGCAGTCAGGCCTACACCCAGAGGCAATGTGGAAAGTGTTTGCGCAACACACTCAACCAGTGACACAGTAAATACACCACAAATGAGACTCTACACAGAATTATAAATACAAATATGCTTCTTATATTGTAAATGTGCATCTTAGACCAAAATGACATAAATCATAAATACTGGGCATAAGATGCAAATACTGAAAGGTTGCTAGTTATCTCGACAATGTAAGCATCCAGAAAGAAAAGCATGTGCATTATTATAGCAGAGCAAGAGATGTATTAGATTACAAATGAGAGTACATGAATCATTGCAGTAGTGTGAGCAATGCAACTTGGTTAAAAACACATGAAGTGTCAAATGTCATACAAATTGCATGGATTATAAACTGTTCCCCTAAGAACATAGTGTGCAAGACATCTGCACCCCTACTAGGCATTGTATGGTATAATGGGTCTAATGTAGAGCACAGGAATACCTAGGTGCCTAATCAGTACATTACATAATTCCTGAGGAAGAGAGCGCCTTTCTGAATGCAGCAATATTTTCCTCTTGGCAAACAATGCCCCCGGGCCCGGTCCAAGGTAAGGAGGATGGGGGGGGGGGGGGGGTGGCATACACACAGTAGCAAAGGGGCAGAACAACCATCCAGGTTATCCCCAAAGGCCACTGCCCATGAGTGAGCTGTGTGGTGGCTAACACTAGCGCAGCTTTTCCTCTCTATAACGGGCCATCAGTGAGGGGAGCGTGGGATGGCTACCAGACTTCCCCAGAGCCCGGCTTGTCCTCAGCACTCCTTGGGGCAGAGGTCAGGTTGCATTAGGCACATCAGCGGGCTTCCGCCGGGCAGGTGCCATTGCGACGATCTTCACCCACCCTTGTCCCTCTGCAGCGCAGGTTGGAATCTGTGCTGCAAGAACTCCTCTCTCCCCAGCCCCACTAAGGGGGGAAGTTGGACACTGGGGAAATCATCTATGTCTCCCGGCTCACCATACGTGACAGGACATGAAGGGGACCTTGTGGTAGCACTCACTGGGGCTCCTCAGAAAGGCATTTAGCGCGTGCTGGTGTCAAGAGATGGCACAAGGCTCAACCCGCGCTGACAAACAGTAAAGTGTTTCTCATATGCTGGATATCCAGAAATGCAGAACAAGTGCTCCCCAGGTGCTGGTGGCACAAATGGAGTGAGAATATGTAGCGCTCCTCATGCGCTATTTTAAAGAAGTCAGATCTGTCTGCCCCAGAACCCCACGGCAATCCCACTGGCACAGGGACTCTGAGGGAGCAGGTGTCATCCAGGAAGCCCCTGGAGAACACTAGGTGCCGGTCACAGAGGGGGTTATTAAGGTGCAGGCCAGCACATAAGTCAGGGAGTCCAAATGTCAGTTCCTCCTGGCAACAATGCAGTCCTCTGGTAGAACAGAGTCAGAGAGTAGCTGTCAGCAGCTGAACAAACAGAAAAGCAATCCAGTGAGGCCTTTAGGCCATCCAGCAAATTGCAGGCAGCAGGGAAACATTAGAAGAGCAGTCCAGATGAATCCTTGTAGCAGCGCAGCAGTCCTTCTGACAGAGGTTCAGTCCCATCTCCAAAAGTGCTCTCAGAACATGGGGGTCAGAGCTCCTGTACTTATACTCAAAAATGTATTTGATGTAAGTGATGACTTCAAAGGAACCTTTTCAATTGTGTTACACAACCCTTTTCAACCCAGCCATAGCTCCAAACATAGGTAGAAGGCAAATCAACCCTTTGTGTGAGGGCAGGACACAGCCTATTTCCATGGAAGGTGTGAACAGCCCCTCCAGGCCCAGGAAGACTATCAGTATGCCACAGCACAGAGACTGCCTTCCTCGCTGCCACAGATGACATCTGCTCACTCCTCGACTGCGGCCAAACAGCAGCCCTAATCCTACTGGACCTATCGGCTGCCTTTGACAGAGTCTTGCATCATACCCTCTGCTCCAGACTCCATGCAGCTGGCATCCAGGGAAAGGCCCTGTAATGGATACGTTCTTTCCTAACCAAGAGAACACAGAGAGTCAGACTCCTGCCTGACCTCTCAAAACCTATGGAGATCAGCTGCAAAGTTCCACAGCCCTGAGCCACACACTCTTCAACATGTACATTGCACCGCTCGCATCAATCGTCAGTAACCACAGACTGAACATTGTCTCCTATGCTGACGACACCCAACTGATCATCTCACTCACCGAAAACCCCACAACTGCCAAGGAGAAATTTCACAACGGAATACAAGCCGTCGCTGCCTGGATGAAGGAGAGCTGCCTCAAACTCAACTCTAACAAGACCGAGATCCTCATCCTGGGACCCTCCACATCAGCCTGGGATGGCTTTTGGTGGCCTGCGACCCTCTGCACTCCTCCCACCCCAACAATCTATGCACCCAACCTCTGCTTCATCCAGGATTCAGCGCTCACCATGACCCGCCAAGTCAACTTGTTTGCATACTCCTGTTTTCACTCATTCCGACTTCTCTGGAAGATCTTCAAATGGATCCCAAACAACTGCAGCAAAACCGTCACCCACGTCCTAGTCACCAGCAGACTCGACTATGGCAACGCCCTCTATGCCAGCACTACCCAAAAGAACCTGAAGAAACTCCAGCACATCCAAAACGCCTCCTGGACATCCCCAGATGCGAACACATCACCTGACAGCTACAAGACCTCCACTGGCTTCCTGCTGAGAAAAGGATCAACTCCAAACTCCTCATCCACAGATACAAGGCTCTCCACAACCTAGGACCCACCAACCTCAACCACCGCATCACCTTTCACTCCCCCGCCAGACCTCTCCACTCCGCTCAACAGGCACTAGCCACTGTACCCTGCATACAGAAGACCTCAGCTGTAGGAAGAACCTTTGCCTACCTTGTGGCAAAGAGCTGGAACACCTACCCTCTTTATATCAGGCAGCCACCATTGTTGCCTCAATTCAGGAAGGACCTTAAGACCTGGCTCTTCGATTGAAGCATAGAGAACCAACACCCTCAGCATCTTGATACCCCTACAGATGAGAAGCTGTGCTCTATAAATTATGATTGATTGATTGAATATTCAGATGGATGCAGATGCCTCTCCTGTCACACCAGCCCTTCCTGTGTTGTGGCTGTCTGGAAAGTATGTGTAAAGTGTAACTGACACTCTGCCCTAGATTGGAGTCAGGTTGCAAAACACTAGGGTTAGAAACACAGTGAAATGCCCACTTTCTAAAAATGGCATTTCTAAAATAGTACTGTAAAATCCAACTACACCAGTAAGCAGAATTTCTCACTACCATTCCAAACCTACGAAGCATGGCAACCCTACTCCTTTCAGATCAGAAATGACCACTTAAAATATATAAGGGAACTCCCAATGCTAACCTATGAGGGGAGCTGCCCTCACAGTAGTGAAAAGAGAAAAAGACTGGTTGTCACCATTAGGACATGCAAAACATAAAGGCACATGTCACACCTTTTACTTACATGCACCCTGCTCATAGGGTAACCTAGGTACTACCTTAGGAGTGACTTAGGTTATAGTAAAAGGAGAACTTAGGCCTTGGCAAGTAGTTTGAAATGCCAAGTCAAGGTGGCAGTAAATTGTGCACGCAGGCCCTACAGTGGCAGGCCTCACACAGGTTTGCAAGACTACGTCTGTGGGTGGCACAACAGTGCTGCAGGCCCACTAGGCGCAATAAAGAAATAGATTTGCCAAATCAGAGAAATTCATCAAGTCTCCAAAATATGTTGGCCTCATTGGGTGTTGAAGCAGATATGCTAATTAAGAAAATTATTAATGATGTATATGTGTTTACTAATGGAAAATGTGTAGAGAAATTAATTATAGAGAAAGTAATGTGCACGTTTGAAAATGTGCCCTCAGGGTATTATCACCATGTGTATCAAAATGACTGAAAATGTGCAAAATAATGAAAAAATATAAGAAAAATGTAATAATATGTCATAATGAGATGTATAACCTATGTTTTCCATTAATTTGTAGAGTTAAGTTAGCTGAACTGAGGGCCTGGTCTCCTTAGGCCTCCCACACAGAAAGTAGAAAACACTAACTGCGTTTCCTCCGAGGCTGCTGTGGATTTAGTCTTGACCCATTCAATGTTAAAATTGCTTAGCTAGAACATTTTTCAATGTACCGGCAGACAGGAGATGATGAAGACAATTTGATACAATTATGTGTAGAGTAGGCTAAATGTACTTTCCCAGTACTTGAACAATGGAGCCACTGACTGAAGAGGAACATGCAACAATTTTGATACCTGAAGGCCCGGAAGATGAGGACATCATATGGAAAAACCAATCCCCTTCTTGTGAATCGAGACATATGAAAATTAGTAGATTTGGTAAACAAAAACTATAGGTTAAAGTCATATCTGCCGACTGACTGACCAATTAGCAATTAAGGGGACGGACTGAGAGACCCTAATAAAAAGTCATGACAAGGGGTAAGAAGAGAGAGTTGCAGGGAGAAAATCGATGATGTCAGGAGACGCTGTCCGATGCGCTGGTATTGGGCTCATATTCCGTGAGCCTGATCTGTAGCTGACTAATTGATGACCTGAAGCCGAAGACTGACTTGTTGCTGATCCATCCTGGATAGGTAGATATGAAAATGTGACTGGAAAATTTTATGCCTTTTCTTGGAGGTACCAACTGCGCTGATTATAGATATTCTTACTTAGATAGATTTTTCCCAAATTAATGTTTTCTCCAAAAAGTTTTTCGCATGAAGTCCCACATGCTGATGCTAATCTTGGTTAGGTAGGCTGTTAAGGGTGACGGTGACAATTGACTGACTGACTCAATTGCTGAGCTTCACTATTAATGCTGATAATTGTAGCTTATGGAATTGCATTTTCCCATATGTTTTGTTTAAGTGATGATGTATTATTAATTAATTAATAAAATTGAATAAAGTTTGAACTAACGGATGATTTAGAATTCTAAGCAATAGGGAAATGAAAATTGTTAACCCTTACCGAGTGGTGGTTATTGACGTGTAGATGGTTTTAGATGTTTTCTATAGAATGTTTTCTTGATTATTGAGGTTAATACTGGTACAGTAGTCACTGCATGACTAGGATACTCCATGCGATTCAAAAGGTTCATCAACCTATATGTGTCCCCTTGTAAGTTTACTTACTAAGGACAAGGCTCGCTGACAGGTGTTATTCCTCTAATTCCGGAGGTGCAAGTAGAACCTTAATGGGGGTTGGAATATCACTCCTTGGAATGGCAGGAAAATCTTTGCTTCCTCCCTAGATCTAAGTCTCAAATCCAATGCAAGGCTCACAGGGTGGAACAGAAAATTCAGTCATTTCTTGACTGAAAAATCATGGCCCAAGAAGAACTCTGGAAAGCATATAAATTGTTTAGAGATACTTGCGTGTCCATTTGCCATCCAAGCGTTTACACTTAAAGGAGTGTAGTTTGACATTCTCCTATGAATGGACAATCTAACAGCCATCAGGTAAGTCATCTATGAGGCAAAACGCCTAAAACCTTGGTGGAGTTACCAAAAATAATTTTGGGAGTTCTGTCTGTAATGCAGGATTTTGGTGACAGCAGAATATCTTCCAGAAAACATGAATGCAGGGCAGACTCGTATACCAGAAATGTTCAACAGGATCCAGCATGGTTTTTTCTCTTTGGAGATGCTTAACAACAGACCTCTTTGTGTCCTGTTTAAACAATTAACCTCTTGCCTTTTTAATGTGGAGACCAGCTACTATGGCTTTAGCATCAGTATCTTTTCTACAGGATTGGTTGCAGGAAATCAATACATTTCCCCCATTTATAGTAAATTCCATGGTTTTTGCTCATCAGGTGTCATCAAGCAATATTAGTTTTCTACGGACAGTCCAATCTTGATTCTGTCACTTCACAGTGTCCTAATGAATCCTCAGGGCCAATATAACGAGATCATTCTCAACTACATAATGCCCTTGGTAGCCTATAAAGTTTTGTCTCAGTCTGGCGACCCACAGGTCTCTGAACAGGGTGCTAACCTCATTTAAATCTTCTTGGCAACTAGCACTTCTAAAGTGAACCAATCAGTTTGGTACCAAGGGAATAGCTAATGCAAGGACAAATGTATGCATATTTTATTGTTTAAAGAATATTTTATTCGCATTTTCACATTTTTCATTTCGTACTTTCCACAATCAGGTTTATAGTTACTCCTTTGTACAGTGAATTAGGCATAGCTATAAGTGTCATTTGTTGGCCTTAGCTTAGAACCAGGAGAGCAGTATGGGACACTGTTGTGCTTGTATTGTCATTCTGAGTATTGCTTCTTCTAAACTAGCAAACATCTCTCCACCAGCCTCAAACCCCATGGATCCTGATAAGCAAGTTCATTGTGGTTTACCTTCCTTCAGTAAACATGAAGTGTATAACTTTGTGTGAATGTTGGGGGTAGTGCGATGCTGACTGGGTTTTCGCCCATTCCCTTTGGAAGCTGTCTGTCCCACTTTGCAGGACAAATATAATATCCCATCACTGCACATGGGTTGGCTGAGTCATAGATAGTGTCCATGGATGAATCTGGTGTTTTGGGGTATGCTCGATCCCTACACGTAAGGTGGGTTGAGGTCCTATGCTTTTACGGTGTCTGCCGTCGTTTTCCCCCTCGTTTCTATTGTGTTCGTCATTTCATACCATTGGTCGGCTATGGGTGTTCTCTGCATTCCCCTCAGTTCTTCAAGCAGGCTTCCTTTGGCATTTGCTCAGTGGAGAACCTCCCGGACCAAGGCATCCAGCTTCAGGAGATTAGTGGCTTTCAATTGCATTTTGATGGCTGTATTTGCCAACAGTCTTTCTAGGTCAGCAAATGTCCTTGCTGCTTAAAGTTCTTTTGGTTGGATTGTTTTTTCAGTAAGCAACCATCTATGTTTCCCATATCTGGTAGTCCCATCTCACTTTTGATCTTTTGGAGCACAGCAGGCCACAACAGTTCTAGTGCTGGGCAGTTCCAAATAATTTGTTGGAAGTTAGCTACATTGGGGGTCATTCTGACCCTGGCGGTCGGTGATAAAGCGGCGGCCAACCCGCCAACAGGCTGGCGGTCCAAAAAATTGAATTCTGACCCTGGCGGGAACCGCCAACAGAGCCCGCCACTTTAACACTCCGACCGCCACGGCGGGACAGACAAACAGCGCGGCGGTCACCGCCAACAGGCAGGCGGCAGACAATGTACCGCCCACCCTATCACAACTCACCAACCCGCCACCTTTTCCGGGGCGGGAGCCCCGCCGATAAAAACACGGCAGAAACAGACTACGAACGGGAAAACGCTCACCTCTATACACTCCACGAGGACGGAGGACAGCATGGAGCCCGAATTGAACATCCTACCTGCTCTCGTCTACCTGCTCATCTACCACGAGTACGAACTCCGGCGCAGACGACAACAGTGAGTACCGCACCTACGACACAGGGGAGGGGGGAGGAGGAAGGGTTACGGGCACACACATACGCATTACACCCACCCCCCAACTATCTACACACCAATGCAGAGCACCAAGTCAAAGTGACCCCCACCCAAACCCCCCGGAATAACGAAAAGATATGATTAAAGTGAGAAACAACATTTATGTAAAAAATAGGTTCATTGAAGTCATGGTAAAATAGGAAAATGAAACAAAAAAATCCAAGTGTAAACATTGCGTAACCGATAAATAGAGGCAAAAAGTCCCGCACAGTCACTGAAATTGCAAATGTCCGTGGGCCAAAGTGTATCAACACATGGGCAAAGCCCACACAGGAGACCTGAGTCCGTTGGATAGAACACTGCAGGGGCATCAGATGATAAAACTACAGGCACCTCAGGGGGAAGGGAAGGGGGGGCACCACAGCCACATGAGTCCACGACGCCAGATCCAAGAAGGGGCCACCATGCCCACTGTTCAATCCTGGGGAGTGCAAAACCACAGTCTCTCAAGTCTCTACAGTGGGTGGCTTGCCCACTGTCATATCCTGGGGAGTGCAAAGCCACAGTCTCTCAAGTCTCACAAGTGGGTGGCTTGCCCACTGTCATATCCTGGGGAGTGCAAAGCCACAGTCCATCAAGTGGATAACAGTCTCCACAGGCAATGGAGGAGGCAGGGTGGCCCGAGTGCAGCGTGAACATTAGCATAACACAGAACCGGCACTGTCATTGGGCCAGCGGTGCTTGAGACGGCGGGGCCCAGCGGAGCGGTGCTTGAGATGAAGGGCCCAGCGGAGCAGTGCTTGAGACGGCGGGGCCCAGCGGAGCGGTGCTTGAGACGGCGGGGCCCAGCGGAGCGGTGCTTGACAGGAAGGGCCCAGCGGAGCGGTGCTTGAGACGGCGGGGCCCAGTGGAGCGGTGCTTGAGATGAAGGGCCCAGTGGAGCGGGGCTTGAGACGGCGGGGCCCAGCGGAGCGGTGCTTGAGATGAAGGACCCCTGTTCAGCAGTGCTCCTCCAGGCGGTGCCCTGTTCAGCGGTGCCTTTCTGCACGGCGGGGCCCTGTTCAGCGGTGCCATTCTGGACGGCGGGGCCCTGTTCAGCGGTGCCTTTCTGGACGGCGGGGCCCTGTTCAGCGGTGCCTTTCTGCGCGGCGGGGCCCTGTTCAGCGGTGCCTTTCTGGACGGCGGGGCCCTGTTCAGCGGTGCCTTTCTGCACGGCGGGGCCCTGTTCAGCGGTGCCTTTCTGCACGGCGGGGCCCTGTTCAGCGGTGCCTTTCTGCACGGCGGGGCCCTGTTCAGCGGTGCCTTTCTGGACGGCGGGGCCCTGTTCAGCGGTGCTTGTTCTGTAAGTCAAGGGAGTCAGACCTGGCCACGACTCCCTGCTCAGTCGCCCTCCGACCGTGCATTTGCTGGACCCTTCGGTGACGGTGTGCTGGGCCCTTGGGTGTCCTCCCTCACACCCGGGATGGGGCTTGTGGGGCCCTCCTGGTCCGCGCTCCTGCTGGCTGACTTCTCCGCCCTGCTGCCCTTGCCCTCCTTCGATCTGGCTCTCTGGCCCTTGCCTCCCCTGGATGTTTTGGCAGGTGAAGTGGCAGAACTTTGGTCCTTGGGGGCAGCCGTGTCAGTCGTCCCACGGCGTCCCCTTACTTTACGGGTCCTCTTTCCAGGGGAGGGGGCTGGCTGTCCCCTTGCTGCTGACCGATGTATCACTGCTGGCAAAGGGGGGACTCCAAAAGCCATGCACTACGGTGACCCTTGAAGCTGGGCTGCTGGTGGCTGAGGCGCTCCTGGGACTCTTAGCAGATGGAGGGGGGGGTCAGGGGAGGGAAAGAGGTCAAGAGTGGAGAGGTAAACTTTTTTAGGACCAGGGTAAAGGGTAGGTGTAGTGGTTATGGGAGTGGAGGAAGAGGAGGTGGTTGTAGGAGAGTCAGGTGTGCTGTCCTTGGGTGAAGGTGCATGGGCTGGAGGCTGTCGTGAGGTGCTTGGCTGTTGGGTGGGTGGCTGCCTGCGTTTGTGTGTCTTGGAAGAGGGGGTGACAGACACAGTGGGAGAGGACACAGGGGATGTGTAAATGGCAGTGGGGGTGGTGACTGCACGTGTGCGGACTTTACTGGAGGGTGTGCTGGTGATGGAAGTACTGGCTGTTGGTGGTGTGCATGCAGGTGTGAGTAGAGACGTCACAGGGAGGGAGGAGGGAGACGAGGAGGTGGGGGACACAGAGGTGGTAGTGGCTGTTGGCATGTCTGCATCTGGGTGTTGCTTGGGTGAATGTTTGTGTGATCTGTGGTGCTTATGTCTGGATGAGCTGCCCTTGGGTGTTTAGGTGTGTGCAGGCTGGTCTGATGGTGTGGATGGGATAGGCAGAGGAACAGGAGACAGAGACAGGCTGGAGGCAGTTAGAAGAGGGAGGCTGGAAACAGGGACAATGGCTGCCGTCAGTGCTGAGGCCAGAGCATTGAACGATCGTTGATGGGCAGCCTGACCCGAATGAATGCCCTCCAGGTATGCATTGCTACGATGCACCTCCCTCTCTACCCCCTGGATGGCATTCAAAACGGTAGACTGCCCAACAATGATGGTCTGTAGGAGGTCAATGACCTCCTCACTGAGGGCAGCAGGGGTAACAGGGGCAGGGCCTGAGGTGCCTGGGGCGAAGGAGACGCCCGCCTTCTTGGGCGAGCGGGCACGGAGCGAAGCCTGAGGGGCTGCTGGGAGGGCGGAGCTGGTGCGCGGGGTGGCGGCTGTACCTGTAGAGGCGGGGGGCACGGATGTTGCCGCCACCGCTAGGGAGCTCCCATCCGAGGACGTGTCGGTGTCGCTGGTGTCACCACGGCTCCCCGTTGTGAAGCTCCCCTCGCCCTCCGTATCACTGGTGGCCTCGGTGTCTGTGCCATGGCCCACCGGGGCCTGGTGAGTTGCAGCTCCCTTGTGCTCCGGTGCCAATTCTCCTCCGCCTGATGATGCTAATGACACATGCACAAGAAGATAAAGAAAAAGGGTGGGGGGAGACATAAAAACAGGTTGAGTGCATGCATTGTCAACACCGTTGGCGGAGAGGACAGACACAGGAGCCTCATGCACTAAGCCGCGCAATCGGGGTACACTACTCAGTACTTGTGACTAGGCCAACAGGTCTAGGGACAACAAACGCGGACATGGGTGATGCAGGACCATGGATAGCTGTACTTGTCACCCTACAGAGGTGGGGGGCGGGGGCACAGGGACATGGCTAAAGCAGAGGACTACACTACAGAAAGCGCCCTGGCCTAATGTCACCCACAGCCCTCTTCCCCCACCCAGGCACCTCCACTGCGCGTAAAGATAGCTGAATGTGCTGGTACTCACCCCCTTGTGTCTGCTGTGATGTCATCACGCGCCCATCCAAATCGGGGTAGGCCACCGCCAGGATCCGGGACATCAGGGGGGTCAGGGTACGAGTGGCACCCCTCCTAGGTTGGGAGGCCATCCCCAGCAGTGACTCAGCGGTCTTCCTGGTCCCGCGGCGGATGTCCTCCCACCTCTTGCGGCAGTGGGTGCCCCGTCTGTTGTGGACCCCCAGGGCCCGGACTTCCTTGGCGATGGCACGCCAAATGTCGACTTTCTGATGGGCGCTGACCTATTTGACATGTACAGGGTGGAAATTGAAATATCATCAATTTTCCGCATGATAGATGCGATTGGCCCCCCCTCCCCAACCTTGCCATGTGGCACATGCTCTCATCTGTCGTGCCTTTCACTCGTCATTGTCTCCCCACCCCACCATCTTACATCCACCATACACAACCCAGGCATAGCCCATTCAACGTGCACACAGTGTACTTACCTGTTGGTCTGGAGGACCGTAGAGTCGCGCATACTGGGGCAGGACCCCATCCACAAGTTTCTCCAACTCTTCTGTAGTGAAGACAGGGGCCCTTTCCCCAGTCGCAGCAGCCATTGTATCTCCCAGACCGAGGTCACAGCAGCACTTGCAGTATAGGTCCTCTCCTGTGGATGATCAGGTCTCGAGTGATTAACCAGATAGAAAATGGCGGTCACGCCCGCGGCGGCGCGTACCGCCGCGGTGCGTTCCGCGACCGCCGGCGCAGCTAGTCATTGGCTCGTGAAACCCATAGGGTTCGATGTTAACCAATGCGGCTTTGCACCGCGGTCTTCGACCGCCTACCGCCACGGTGTGTCACGCCAGCGCATTGACCTCACATCCCACTGTCACACTTCTCAGGTCAGGCAGCCGCCATTACAAGGGCCCACAGGGCTTAATTACTACTGCGTCACACAGGCCTAGGCCTTGCATTGCCACTCATACAAGCCATTCAATGCATTGAGAATCGTGTACTGTGCAAGCTGTAGTTACGTACCTGTGGGTTGCTTGACTCTGTGCTCCATGTTGTCCTTCCTAGGCACCGTCCGCTGGGACTTGCGAGGAGAAGGATGAATCCTCCCGTGTACCGACCGCTGGTGGACCTGTCGACAATGGAGGAACGTCATATAATACTTCGCTACCGACTTGACCGAGCCACTATACATGAACTGTGTGCCCAGCTGGAGCCAGCACTGATGTCCCCCATCCGCCAACCCACAGGAATTCCCCCTCTGGTGCAGGTTCTGTCAGTCCTCCATTTTTTGGCAAGTGGGTCTTTTCAGACAACAGTGGCCATGTCATCAGGGATGTCTCAGCCTATGTTTTCTAAGATTTTGTCCAGAGTGTTGTCTGCCCTGACGAAATACATGCGGAGCTACATTATTTTCCCTGAGGAGGGTGATTTGGCCACTGTGAAGGCTGACTTCTATGCCCTTGGACATATCCCCAACATCATTGGTGCCATTGATGGGACCCATGTGGCCTTAGTACCCCCAAAAGACGATGAGCAGGTGTTCAGAAACAGGAAAAGTTACCATTCGATGAATGTCCAGGTGGTCTGTTTGGCTGACCAGTACATCTCCCATGTAAATGCCAAGTTCCCTGGGTCAGTGCATGACGCGTATGTTATGCGAAATAGCAGCATCCCTTATGTTATGGAACAGCTACAGAGACACCGTGTGTGGCTAATAGGTGACTCTGGTTACCCCAACCTGCCTTGGCTACTGACCCCAGTGAGGAATCCCCGGACCAGGGCAGAGGAACGGTACAATGAGGCCCATGGGCGATGTAGGAGGATCATAGAAAGGACCTTCGGCGCCTGCATATGACAGGGGGATCCCTAATGTACTCACCCAAGAAGGTGTGCCAGATCATCGTGGCCTGCTGTATGCTTCACAATCTTGCATTGCGACGACAGGTGCCTTTTCTGCAGGAGGATGGTCCAGATGGTGGTGTTGTAGCAGCTGTGAAGCCTGTGGAGAGTGAAGAGGAGGAAGACGACGGGGACGACATGTACAACAGGGACACAGTCATACAACAGTATTTTCAGTAGCACCCAGGTAAGAATCCCCCCCGCCATTTTACATTTACTTCTGGCCTCCTGCATCTCTACTTTCTGTGTTTCCCCCCAGTTCCTTTCAACTGAATTGTGACTTTCCCTTGGCTTTTCAGAGCTGTATGACCCACTGCGTGACTTCTGGTTTGTTCGGCCATGGAGTAAAGCACATTGACATTGGTATGTTGTCATCACAATGTAACTGAACAATTTTGAACCGTTATGTGTAATACATTTGTTAAGAATACAAGCAGACTCCTGAGTGTTTTAAGTGCAATTAGTGATTTATTTAAAGTGCTACATATAGGTCCATGATAGTAAAACGGTGATGGGTGGGGGTGGAGTGATGTCCATGGCAGAGTCCAGTTCTCAGTCGCACAGGTGCATTGTCCATATGCCTGTGGAAGGATGGAGCAGGGGCAGTTCAAGGTTGGACAGGGTGACGATGTGGGACAGTGGAATGACATCCAGGGGGATCTTAGGCTGGCGGGGGTCTTGGCATCCTACTCTGTCTTCCTTTGTGATCTCAGGCTCCTCTTGCGGGGTGGTTGATCTTCAGCAGGAGGTGGGGTTCTGGTGGCCCGTCGTTGTGTGGGGGCCTCCTGTCCACTAGCGCCGGCGGAGGTCGTAGGCTGTTCCTGATCCGGGATGGTGACAGGGGCCCTTTGGGGTGCCACATGGTCCCGCTATGTGGTGACTATTAGGTTCAGGGCCTGGACGATGTTCCTGAGCTCCTCTCTGTACCCCATGTACCATTCCTCCTGCTGTGCCTGGATCTCCTGGAACCTGGCCAGTACCGTCGCCATCGTCTCCTGGGAGCGGTGGTATGCTCCCATGATGGTGGTGAGGGCCTCTTGGAGAGTCGGTTCCCTGGGCCTGTCCTCCCCCCCCTGTCGCACTGCAGCCCTCCCAGTTGCCCTGTTTCCCCGGGCCTCTGTCCCCTGGACGGTGTGCCCACTACCACTGCCCCCAGGTCCCTGTTGTTGTTGGGGTGTTGGGTCAGCCTGGGTGCCCTGTAGTGGCAGACACACCGCTGATTGACCTGTCCTGGAGACAGAGGCATGGGCCCGCTGGGTGGGAGCTGTGCTGATATTCCCAGAGGGGGTTAGGTCTGCTGTGGCCTGTGTCTGTGTGTGGGGAACCGACTGTCCAGAGGTCCCCGATGGTCCGGGCTTGTCATCAGGTTCCAGGTCGACAGAGCTGCTGTCCTCACTGCGGGCCTGTTCTGGGGGTGGGATGGACATATCTGGCGTTCGGGCCCTGCAGGGGTGAAAGAGTATGGTTATTGCTTCTGTGTGTTCCATGGCGTGCGATTTGTGGGTGCCCTTGTCCCCCAGTGCTGGCATTCCCTTGTGGCAGGAGTTGTGAGGGTGGTTTGTGGGGGGGATGGGTATGTGCAGTGGTCATGCATAGGTGATGGGTGTCCATGGTTTGTGTTGGCATTCAGGGTTTGGTTTTGGGTTGGGTGGGTTGTGCTGGTGAGACATTGGCAGGGAGGATGTGTGCTGGGGGGTTGGGGGTGAGGGTGGGGGTGTGGGTTGGCATGCTGGTGGTTGGGGGGGGGAGTAGTTGAGACTAGACTTACCAGAGTCCATTCCTCCGCCTACTCCAGCGAGGCCCGCAGGATGCAGGATGTTAAGGACCTCTTGCTCCCATGCTGTGAATTTGGGAGGGGTGGGTGGTGGTCCGCCACCAGTCCTCTGCACAGCGATGTTGTGTCTGGAGACCATCGACCGTACCTTCCCCCGTAGGTCGTTCCAGCGCTTTCTGATGTCTTCCCGGTTTCTGGGATGCTGTCCCACAGCGTTGACCCTGTCGACGATCCTCTGCCATAGCTCCGCCTTCCTGGCTATTGTGGTGTGTTGCACCTGTGTGCCGAAGAGCTGGGGCTCTACCTTATGATTTCCTCCACCATGACCGGGAGTTCTTGGTCCGAAAACCTGGGGTGTCTTTGGGGTGCCATGGGGTGGTGTGGATGAGGTGTGGGGTGGTGTTTGTGGTGATGTGAGTGGTGGTGTGTGGTGATGTGTGCGTAGATGTGGTGTGGTTGATGATGTTGGGTTCCTGTGTGTGTTGGGGTTTTCGATTGCTGTTCTCTCTCTCTCTCTCTCTCTCTCGCCTTCTCTCCGATTTCCAACTAGTGGGGGTTTGTGGGTGATGTGGGTGTGTGTTTTATAGTTGCTTGGATGTGTGGGGGTGGTGTTTGTATGTGTATCAGGTGTGTGTATTTCAAATTGTCCAATGTGGCTGGGTTTTGGAGCTGGGTGTGTATTTTGACCGCAGCGGTGTGTACCGCCAATGGAATACCGCGGTTGAATGACCGCCATGTGGATTCGTGGGTCGTAATGGCATGGGCGTGTTTGTGTTGGCGTGGCGGTGGAGGTTTGGTCATCTCCAGTTTATCGCTGCCCGCTGATGAGGCGGCCTTCCGTGGATGTCGGGTTTTTGGCGGCTTGGCAGTTGTGGGTCAGAATGACCGTGGCGGGTTACAGCGGCCGCGGCGGTAGAATGGCGGTCTTCTGACCGGCGGTAAGAGCCTTTTACCACCGAGGTCAGAATGACCCCCATAGTGCCTGAATCTGGGGTGAGCTGCCGACATCGTCAGATATATTTGCTCACCTTGTGAGGTATTAAATATGTCCTATGCCCTATGTTAAACTTGATGTATCTGAGTCTAGAATTTCGGGAAACTTTCTTCAGGTATTCTATCACTTGTTGTCATTCTTTGTCATTGAAGACTTGGCCCGCTACTTCTTCCCATTTCTCTCTCAGTGGGTTAAGTAAAGCACACACTCTCCTGGTTCCAACTGCGGAGATGATGCTGGACCTTCAATCCCACCTTGGGCAGCTTAGTGAAACAAGTAACAGCTGTCAGGTTACAAAAATTGCCCCCTGAGGGGGAAGGCAGATAGGACAAAACTAGAACTTGAGTCACTGAAGGAACTGCTTGGCTGTCTAGTGCACTGCCTAACAGAATCGGGACTCTCTGGACCTCATTATCCTCAATGCAGGTGTGATACACTGAAAACAACAAGAGGCAATGTTACCCATAGGGTTCCCAACTCAAAATGAGTACCCATATCAATTGTTTATACTATTTGTACACTTACAGACTTAAACAAAAATATTGCACGAGAGAGAGCCGAAACCATTTCAAGAACGAGCAAGGGATTTTCTGACACAGTGGCAAACTTCCAGTCCTGGTGTGGCAGAGTTCAGAGTGCTGAAATTAAAGAGTTTAGAGCACTGGGCGTCATGGGGATTAATACTCAAACAATGTTTAATATCTAAAAACATGCTCGCACCTTCACAGGAATCAGTCTCGAGATTATTTGGTAATCTATGGATTAGTACGCACTAACCTGAGGGGAAGGTACTTACCCATGACAGTACTTGAACTGGAATCTGAAGATGACTGGAGACTGGATGCAAGAAACTAAAGAGGAGATGGAATCATAGCTCATAACGGAAGACACTGGAAGCCTGGATCATCAGGAAGGTTTGAAAGACTAGAGTGCTGGAAATTCCAAGTGACTCAGTGGGTGAGTGCAGGGACGTTGCTTGCGCAGTACTGGAATGAGGCTGAGCGTGATGCAAGTTCAGAAGAGGCATTTATGCTGAACGAAAAGAGTATTCCAAACAGGCACATGTCCCACATGGCAGCGTGGAATCTTCAAATGTATCTGGGAAAAATCATGTGTTAAGTTCAACTTATATGAAGCCTTGCATGCAGCAGGTGCAAACAGTAAATGGAAACAATGAACAAGTATAATGGAACCCTGGTGCATGATGGGGCAGTTTAATGGGTCACCCAGAAGGAATACTAATAAGACGTAATAATCTGCAGGTGCAAAACAGACTAGATTTGCATAGCAACAGAACAAGAGCGTCAATGGTTCAGGCTTTCTGGGAGGGGAATTATTAATGCTTGAGTCTGGAAGGCCCCACAAGGGAAACATGACTTGGAGTACTTAGGGAAGGGAAACGCCACAGGAGAAAGATGACATGAGCCCGGTGAAAAAACCCAGCACATTGGGCACACAATGGAGTTGTGACAAGCCAGGCCCAATTTATCTCAAAAAGAGCTTTCTAGAGCCAAATGATCATCCTTGGCCACTTCCCATCATGTACAGTATTTGTAGCAAGGAGTGTATAGAGGGCTCAGCATTGCTTGTGCCCACAGTTGTTTGAGCTCATGCAGCACTTTACAGTGCAAGAGAAACTGACTTCGAAGGATCTCCCTTTCATCCACCAGAGTTTGAAACTTCATCAAGGTGCAATTGATGAATAGGTCCCCACCTGTATCAATTCTCTATCAGTGCTCTAGTGTCCTATGCTGAGCCCGTTCCGTGCCCTTGTGCTACTGGCAGTTGGTTGTTGGAGCATGGCCCAGCATTGATCGCATTAAAGAAATACTAAGCCTAAAACATGCAGTCTTCTGACCTGTGAGGGAAGCTTTCTATGAGCTCTTATGGACAGTAATATCAAAATCTTGTATTTGTGTGGACATGAAACCTTTTTTTCGAGATTGAGTCCAACCGCCCGCTGCGCCACCCATTGCAATTGGGCAGCCAGATAATAGCCTTTAAAATCCAGGGATTCCATCCCACCTTTGTTTCCTGGTACTTTTAACTTGGTTAATGCCACTCTGCATCAGCCCACTCCTCAGACAAATTTGTTAATCACTTTTTAGGAAATGTCACTAATTGTAGATTTTCTGGCATCTTCTGGCAGTGAAGGAAAGTCTTACTGAACATTTAGGCCCAGATTTAGCAAGGACTTGCCTTTATGTCACGCAAAGAGATGCAAGGCAATGCAAGCCCTTCAATCAGAGTCACTATGCCACACAGACACCTTGGGGCATATTGATACTCCATTTGCCACGAATTTGCGGCATTTCTTTAAACGCAAATCGGTGCACAACTAACTCCATATTTATATTTTGATTCTAGACCAGTGTAACGTCAAAATATTGGAGTTTGCACCATTTTTCAGATGTGTGAACCTACCTTGGTCAATGAGATGCAAGGTAGGCATTCCCATAAAATAAATGGTGCTAACCCCATAGCCCCATATTTATCCCCTGTGCTAAAATGATGCACGGGTGGGAGGAGGGGGTAAATAATGGTGCAAAGCTTGCTTTGCACCATTATTTAACGCCTGGGTCAGACCAGGCGTTAGGGGACCTGTGGACCCATTTCCATGGTTGAACACTATGGAATGGGTCCACAGGTGCCCTCCTCAAGCCCCAGGAACACCCCCACCCACCCCAGAGGGACACCGGAGGATGGGGGACCCCATCCCAAGTAAGTCGGTAAGTATTTTATTTTTTAAATTAAAGTGCCATTGGGGACTCAAATTGGGCCCCCTGCATGGAACAGGGTGCAATGGCCATGCTCAGGGGACCCTTGTCCCTGTGCTGGCCATTGGGGTGGTGGGCATGACTGCTGTCTTTTCTAAGACAGGAGTCATGTGGTACGGATGGTTTTGCGTCAGAAAATGACGCTAGGCTGGTTATAGGCATTTGTTTTGCCTGTAACCAGCCTAACCTCTCCATTTGAGGCAGGACAGTGCAGCAAGTTGTCTGGGTCTTTATACTTATCATTAAACCATTTTGGCAGAACATACAAAGGTGGACACCAGGCCCATTAGGAACATCCTTTCTTCGAGCTGTTAGATTTACTGACCCGCCTAATCCAAAGTACTACTTACTTTGGGACGAGAATCTCATTTTCAATTTATTCCTCTTCTGTTCTGAAAATCAACACTTGTCTCTCAAGTTGTTATCCTTTAAATTAAGTGCGTCTTTTATGTTAGTTGCCATTGAAATAATTTCTGTGTTTAGAGCTTTGGACGTTCCCTCTGGAGTGAGTTTTATTGTCTCCGATAGGGCAAAAACAACTTTGATAACTGTTTAAAAGCTTACGAAATGAAAACTGAAGTCTCAAAACAACGTCAATTATATGTTTACTTTAGGAAAACTCATGCTTTAATACCCTCTCCACTTTTAGTCCGGTGGCTCCACATGATAATGGACCTTTTGCTATTGGCAATGAGTCTTTTGAGGCCCTTTCAGCCAGGGGCGCAATGACCCCTAAATACGTTTGGTCATGGTCTAGCCTTGAGAACATTCTCGAATTAACGGATTAGACTAATGACACTTCTATTGCAGGCAGGTTTCTAATGCCACGATCACAACTGTCAATCTGTTTTAAGAACACATAATAGAAGCCCCCGGCAATTCCATAAAATGCAGCTTTTCCTAAACGGCAGTGTTGGAAAGTCCCGATTTATTAAGGACACAGTGGTCAGTATCATACCTCTGCTGAGGTTTACTAGCTGTAACTTTTGCCCCGCCCTCATTATTTCTGTTTATTTTAGCTCCTAACCTGCTGCTAACTCCAGCGCTTAAAAGAAGTCTTGTGGATACTTCAAAAGGGTTTTGTCTTTTTTTACCAGAAATGATGATCATTCTCTTCATTTATCCTCTATTTCATCACACTTAATTGACTCATGCAAGAAAACCGGATACACTTCTTGCAATCAAGAGTATTCTAGGGACCTAGGCGCTCTGCTTGGTGGATTTGTCTGGTTTTCATGGTTCCCTAAGGCTGTTGGGAAGTTTAGTTTGTGTTTTATTTCTCAGCTGCTGTTTAAACAAATGCAAGAAAAGAAGGTATAATACTGATCTCCATGCTTTTAAATGAAAGCAGGACTTTTCTACAATACCAAGGAGGAAAAGCCCCTTTAATTACCTTACCTGGAAATTTCTTGGCACAGGAGTTATACCCAGAGTGCGAGTTGGTTTTCAAGGCCAGACCACTGACTCTGAGCCCAATGGGTAGCTATCTCCCATTGTTCTGATGTTCTGACTAATCTTTCTTTAACATTCCAGTATCAATCAACAATCATCATAGTAGAAATTTTGGAGAAAGAGGAAATTGTCAGTTACAGCTGGAAATACCAGTTTTCTTATTGACCTCAGAGACGGTGGTATATGATTCCTGGGCCTCCAGGTAAGATCTTCCTAGATGATTTAATTCTGGAGGAGGTCAACAGCTATAAATATCTGGACGTAAACAAAGACAACAGATGCAACTTTTTTTATTAAAAACTAGTTGGCGAAGAGAGTGAACAAGGTAATTGTTGTCTTCTGCACCTTTGTAAAAAAGGTGGATGCCCCCCTTTGATCTATTACTGACTGTAATAACCTCAAAACTGCTTCCAACTGTGGCGTATGCTAGTGTCACATGCGAAGTCAGGATGCACCTATTCTGGACAGTTTGTTGGTTAACGCCTTCAAGTGGGTGTTCTGCCTGCCTCAATATACTTCTCCACCAAATTTGATTGGAGTTTGGGCTTATATATCAAGAATTTGGGAGAATGTATGCTTTGATAAAGCGCTGGTATAAAATAAGGTCAGATCAGGAGAGTTCACTAAACAGATCCTTATGGTCCCCTTAGAAAAAGATCCACAATCTGCATACCATAAATATTTAGACACCTCTTTGAAGTCTACTCATCTAACAGAACTTTGGATCATGATTCTGCCCTTCCTGACTTTCAACAGAGTTGTGAATAAAGCTGCAAAGAGGCATACGTAATTGGTAGACAAAAGTTATTGTTAAAGCGCTTTCATAGATTTTTACCAAGTGATATTATATAGTGAGGCTCTCCTAGGTGCCTATATATTAATACAAACTTGTTGTATTCCAATCAGGTGATTAGACATTTATCTCAGATGCACGTTATTTGTCACCTATTTAATGCCCTATAAATTAACATTTGGTATTTGAATCAGGTAACTAGATTTACATGCGATGATGCACTTTATTAAGGCACGCATTTGATACTCTACATACTAACGTGAACTGTTTTTAATATCGTAGATGATTACTTTAATTTGATTTGATTCCTATTGCTTATTTCCTGTCTGCCTGGTTTGGACCCATGAAGCCTGATGGTCTAGAAGCTGCAAGAACGTAGGACCCAGACGCCTGCATAGGACACTTGTTATAGTGTGCTCACTCGTGCAATGGGGGTGGGGTCAACCATCTTCACCAACTGTGCAATCCTCTCTCCCCTCACAAAGGCAATAGACTCAACTTCTTGGGATAGGACATAGCAAATTTACTTCACATGAGACAAGGTGGTATAGCAACCACCTCCATCTATAACATTACACATTAGAAAATATAGCATAATACACAGCAAACATGAACACAGAATTGCACATATCCTATTTACATCCCCATTTGGGGGCAGCATAGTGCAGATTGACCTTTTGAGATAAAGTGACACATCAAACATTTCTGACAGCTCCAGAGACCGCATAGCGCATTGGTCCCTGCCGGGGCATCCCGTGACTCTTGGTCACACCCCACATAACATAATATAATCTCATGGGTACCCGAGGTAGGACCAGAAGTGTAGGGCCACCAGCAGGTCAGCCCCCCTTCCAACCAGCCTTACCCCTGCAAGGCTTCTCCCGAAGGAGGCAGACAACTGGGCAACTTAGTGCCCTCAAGAATCAGTGCCATTATTCGGCTACAATGGGCTCTGATGTAGACCTGTTCTTAAGATTAAGTAAGCCACTTCCATGTTGCAGCACATCAGTGACAAAGAGGGGGCCATCCGGCGCTCGCCCACATTTAAGGGGGGGTAATACTTTACCCCCTCCCCTCCGTCGCATACCCCGTGACCACTTACGGTCACAACCCATTTCAGGCCCCTACCCTCCACGGTGGAGTGACTAATGACGCCCACCAGCAAAATGTGATGGGCTCTTAGCCAAGAGTGTTGGGGGTCTAGGTTCTGCTATTTTATTTGTTTTGCCTTTTATCTACAACAGTGACCTCTCTGAGAAAAACATGGCCCTCATCCACATCGAGATGTGGCTGCCTCATCATCGGGCTTCTCTCACCCTGGACCCAAACAAGTGCAAAGTCAGCTCTACCACACTGCAGGAGAGAAGGTTTTTTGGTTTTTGGAAGTTATTAAATGTGGGGTATATACTCCAAATCAACCAGAGATCTATCAAACATTTTATTTTATTTATTTTACTATTTTCAAGCTCTGTTGCACATGTTGTTCATATATACTCATAGAGTGTACAAATCTTTTGCATAGCATGTTCATTATGATACTTATCTCCATAGCCTATTTCATGCATTGAGACAGTTCATTTTATAATAAACTATAATTCCCAGTTCTCCCTCCTACCATCCCACACATGTTGTGTTAGCCTGTCCAAGTACCCGTGCAGGCTAGAAGGGCATTCTATCTAGGTTCGCATAACTCTCTCATTCAGGTGGTCTGTTTTTAGGTATGGCGATACCAAAGGGTCTGATATCTGGGCTCAGCTGCTCCTCGGTGAGTGATTGCTCTCGCAACATACTCACTCGTTCTGAGGTAGTGTTACTGTGGAGTCATGTTGTCGTAGTAGCAGTCTTGCCTGTTGCCACTCCATATCGGTCCCACTCACACACACATTCTAAGTGCAATTGAAGGTGGTCTGGTTACATCAATGTGATCTACCTTACGTGTCCAAATGAACTCATCTCGTTGCCCATCCGATGGCTGTTTCCGCTAGCCCTTTTTCTCTTCTCTACCTAGTGAGGCACTCTCGCCATCAAACAGCACATCACAACTCACCTCTAGGTAGTCAGTGAACGGAGTGGGGAGACTTCCAATGCTTAGTTATGGTTCATTTGGCCAATAGGAAGGCTAGGTTAATGAATATGGTTGTGATGTTATTTTTCTTGGGTCTGGGAAGTAGACCCATCATTCACCACTCTACATGCCAAAAGTCCACTCATCCAGTGGTCCAAGAGAAATTTTCTAGTACTTCCGAACAGAAACATCTCACTGTTGCACAATCCCAGAGCATGTGTTTAAATCCAGCCAGTGGGATATGGCACCTGGAGCGCTCTGAGGGGATTCCAGGGTATATTGTGCTCAATATCTGTGATGTGAGGTATAGGGGTACACTGGCACTGTCACTTTAATAATCTACATATAGTGGTGCCCCGATTGTGAGGTCGGAGACGGTGTTTACCTCAAGAATAGATGAAGTAATGTGCCCTTTAGGATAACATTCACACACAATTGCAAAAATACAGCCAATAAGAAGAAAATATTGAATTAAAAGGGAGTTCGAGAGCAGTAATTTAAAGAAAATCACAAAGGTTCATTAAAAATATTAAGGCACAGTATAGCAGGCAAAAAATAGAGCAAAGCCAGAAAAGTGCAAATTATGCAGTAAAATGACAGAGACTTGGGCAGCATCTCTAGTAGTAGAGATCAAAAAATATCTGACTCATCCCCAAATTCAGGGGCCTTTTATAAAGAATTTCACCACAAAACGAAATGAAGAAGTGCACAGTCACCATCGGATGAGCAAATATATTCTTTCATTAGCAAATCACAATTCAGAAATGTAAACTGTTATATAAACATGAATATTGATTCACCCCTTCTTGCCAAATGTCATCGGAGGTAGCTGAACAAATGTGTTATACTAAACCACGGAAAGACTCATGGATGTTCTGTCAACAGCATGAAAGCAGGAAGGCCCTTGAATGTAGCGAAGGCATCCTCCGGGGTGCTTCAGAGCGGCATTTCATTATTAAAAGACACTGTGCGCGGTTTCAAGTGAGAGAATGTAGACACATGCTGATTTTTATGAGACAGTATCAGCCATCTTTTCCAAGATGGATTTGAGACCTAGTTAATCATGGGGTAGGAAAACGTATTTCTCAGAGCGTCATTCTGACCCTGGCGGGCGGCGGATGCCGCCCGCCTGGCGGGAACCGCCAAATGGCCGCTCCGCGGTCAGAAGACCGCGGAGGCCATTCTGACTTTCCCGCTGGGCCGGCGGGCGCCCGCCAAGGGAGCGCCCGCAGGCCCAGCGGGAAAGGCCCTGCAACACAGAGGCCGGCTCCGAATGGAGCCGGCGTGTTGCAGGGGTGCGACGGGTGCAGTGAAAATCTCCCTGGGGCCCTGTTAGGGGGCCCCTGCACTGCCCATGCCAGTGGCATGGGCAGTGCAGGGGCCCCCAGGGGCCCCACGACACCCGTTCCCGCCATCATGTTCCTGGCGGTAAAAACTGCCAGGAACAGGATGGCGGGAAGGGGGTCGGAATCTCCATGGCGGCGCTGCTTGCTTGCTTGCAGCGCCGCCATGGAGGTTCTGCCCAAGCGGGGGAAATCCGTCGGGAAACCGCCGGATTCCCTTTTCTGACCACGGCTTTAACGCCGCGGTCAGAATGGGCAATGAAGCACCGCCAGCCTGTTGGCGGTGCTTCCGTCGCCCCTGGCGGTCTTGTACCGCCAGGGTCGGAATGAGGCCCTAAAAGTCTGTGTGGTGTGTGGTTTTGTTTCATTTCCGATAGAATCAAATTAATCCGCACATATAATTATAATAATCAGAAAATAACCCCAACGGGTACTCCCCATGTAGTATATTTGAAGCGAATGTTGCAGGAAATCTTGTGGGGGTATTGTAACACCTTTACCACTCTGTCACTGAAGGCATGGCCCAACCCTGCTTCCCATCTGTCCTTTAATTGCTGCAGTGTCCTCCCTACATGTTCCTGTACAGTTTTATCTAGCCATGTGATCAGTGCCCTGCCATGACCCATGGTGTGTAATGTCTGTACCAGCACATCCGTTTGTTCTTCTATCTGATCTTCATGCTATCGTTCTTGGACCCAATGCAGTATGATTCCATATAATAGGAACTGACCTTTATGCAACTTATTTTCCTCTACTAATGTTTTGAAGCTATGAATTGTGTCATACACCAGTCTCCAAAAGCACATATGCCCAATTCTGCCCAATGTGTCAAGTACTTGGTGGCAAGTGCATCTTTTCGCATGGGAAGGCCACTAATGGACAATGCCGGAGTATAAGGCAGCAGTGGGTGTGTGTAACCAACACTATGTTTCAAGCAACCTATTGCAGTCCAGGCAAGCAGTGGGAGACCCTGCGGAATCCAAGCACCTGGAAACAGAATCTTGAGCAACATAACCTCACAAATCAGCACCTCAGTACGTCTCATCTAAGCTAGAGAGTATTCAGCTATCCAGTAGGCCACCATTGTAGTTGTGCTACTGGTAATAAGCTTGAAAAGCAAGAGGCTCCAGTCCACGTCTCTCATTTAGGAAATTTTGTTTGGATTGCACTACCCATCGGCAGGCAGACTCCCAAATGAGATTTTCTAATAGATTGTCCAATTCTCTGAATATTTTCCCCAGGTTCACTAGCGGAAAGTTAATAAAGAAGTAGAGGAGCTGAGGAAGCATCATCATTTTGACTATGGTAATGAGTCCCATCATAGATAAAGACAGAGTAGTCAAGAAGATGATCTGAGTTCTCTAGAAGCCTTTAGCGCTTCCAAGATTGTCCTCCAGGAGATTTGCCTTTGTATGATGTAAATCCTGTAAATCGGGTTTGCCCTGGACCCATTCCCCCACTCCACATCTTGAGGCAAATTGTAGACACTTTTTGTCCAGTTTATTTCAAAGTGTTTTTTTCTTCCCTGCAGACAAGGCATAGTTCTGGACATATGAAAACGACTAGTCTCATTCCCTTATTGAAAAAAACCTACCACTGACAGTAAAATGTTGTCTAACTTTAGACCAATCTCTCTCCTTCCTGCCGATTCTAAAACTTTGGAATCTGTTGTTAATCTACCACTCTCGGAGTTTGTTTAAACTCACAATCTTCTCCATTCTTCCCAATCCGGCTTCCATGCATGTCATAGCCCTGAAACCGCCTTGTTGGAAATCACAGAGTCTCTGAAGATGTCACTGGATCAGGGACAAAACTCCACCTTTGTTCTATTAGACCTGTCAACAGCAATTGATATTGTCTCTCATCACATTCTACTTCAACATTTGGCAAGTATTAGATTGGGTGGAATGGCCCTGAAATGGCTAAATTCCTTCCTAACAGCCAAAGAACAGTCAGTGTGGATGAAGCAACATTTTTGCAGTGAAAAAAAACCCTCAAATGGGGAGTACCCAAGGGATCAGCATTGAGTCCCATGCTGTTTAACATCTATATTCCCCCTGCTAGCTGCCCTTGTGGAATAATTTGGTATCAATATTATTTCTGATGCGGATGACACGCAGCTAATGTTCTCATACGGGGGTGTCATGGACACTGCGAAGAAATCGTTCCCTGCTTGTATGAGAGCCATACAGGGCTGGCTCAGAGACAGCCACTTGCAATGTAACCCCAATAAGACCGAAATGCTCTTCTTCAGTCCTAACCCTAGTGTGGGTTGGACTGGACACTGGCCCAGTGGTGCTCCAGCCTCCCCCCTGCCAACTCAAGCGGCTACAATCCTTTGAGTACTCTTTAATGACCAACTTTCATTTAAGACTCAGGTTCTTTAAGTAGTGAATAAGAAGGCACCTAAAAAAAATCTAACCTTCCTTCCATGGAAAGCTCAAAAGACAGTAGTCCAAGCTCCAATTTCACCCGGACTTGATGACACAAGTGTCTTATAATTGGGTCTTCCTTGCTGATCCAGCATCTTCTGGTAGACCAGAACATCTAGGTTCTTCGTAACATCATAGACAACTCGAGCTTCGCTCTCCTTGTTTATTTCATATTAGTCAGAACCCTCTCAGTGAAAAACATCTCCGTAATTCACCTTTACCCTTCTATAATTCTAGATTGTGTCGAAGCCTGAATCAGGGTCTACATCGGATGTTACTGGAAATAGGTAGAACACCCTATTTCCTGTATCATTCGATATCAATAATATTAGTGCAATAATGTCAAAAGAGTGACGCAGTGTGTTGTGGCAGCAAGCATACACACCAACGCCTACTGCACCAGTGGGAAGTGCGTCACAGAATGTGACTAGAGCTAGCACGCTGCTGCCTCGGGAATGCTGACTCACCCTCACCAATGCAGGAGCTGTGATGACGAGCTCAGAATGTGGCCATGCACACGGTTTCCCTTACAGTGAATATGACGAAATGGCATGCTTTATTCAGAGTTACTGTGTTGAACTAGCATGTTTTATTTATAGAGAACATGCTGAACATACTCAGTGACATTGGGAATAAAGTTAAGCAAGAAAAATGATCAGTAGAGCCAGTGCTTAATTTGTAAATAAAAACGTGCCGGTACCCAAAGCCCTACTCTTAAACACGCGGCTGCTGCAATTAAATGTATGAGCACGGAATACTGAGGCAGCGTAATCCTGAAGCCATCTCCGGCCTCTTCAATCCATACAAAACCACCCTCTGCCCCTCCAGCTCACTCTAGCAGCTTTCTACTTTCTCCCTTTGTGACGCCTTTTCGTTTTTCCCTTCCTCCGTCTTTCCCTTATGTGTCATTTGCTCGCAGTAAATGCTTGAGGCAGAAGAATAAGCTCTGGCCCTCAAAAATAAGTACCGGTGCTCAGCACCGGAAACAACAAGTACAAATTAAGCACTGCGTAGAGCACAGAATAAAAGGTGCATGCTTCATGATAATCTGCACACTGCCACCCCTCAGTCATCCCTGGAGGGTTTCGCCCCATAATCAAGGCATTAGCAGAAGCTGTGTGAAATCACAGTTACGGTTCTCCTAATAAGCCACACCTGTTTAACTTTAATTCCTTCAACCAAAAGTACAGAATAATGTCATGAAAGGCATCATCCTTTAAACATGGCTTTATCAGCTAAGGACAGATCACTTTTAAAGAGTGTTATAAATCACTGACAAATTTTGCCCTCTTTGGGTGTAGTCATTGTGATTTTTCTGTAAAGGTAGGGCTCAGCAGGGACAGATATAATAAAGTTTGTCACAAAGAAATATATAGCTATTGTATACCTTTTTGGCTAGGTTCAAATAAATAGAAATAATAATGGTTCAGCCTCTTCACTCAGGCCCCGACTCAAAAGGCTTTTTACACATCTCAGTGCAGCCTAGATGCAAATAAACACCAATCACAATTTCAAATCTTGATTCACAGAAGCAGAACAAATTGAATTTTTGAAGTGTAAAGTGCAATTATGATAGAGTAGAGAATTTGACAACACAGTTGATTTTCCATCTCTGTAACTGTAAGATCAGGTACACGATTGGGAGGGACAACATCTACAAACTTGTAGGTTTATAGGCATTCACAAACATCTGAAACCAAAATTATCTACTGTTTGTGTCAGTGAAAAAATCACCAAATGTGAGTCAAAGTAGTATGAAGTACTGGTTTGGGAAATACTTTCCTGCGCAAAGCCTTTTTTTTTTGCATCGGAAAGTTGCCTAAAGCAACACAAAGTACTTTGTGTCTAGGAGACATCCCTGAGGTAGCACATGAGCATTCCCACGCACCCATCCATGATTTTTGATGGAGAATCTTTCCTACTGACACTAGTAAAATCAAAATTATGCCTCCTTGAGGTAGATGCGGAGTAGGAGAAAAGTGTTGTTTTTTCCAAACTTTTCTAGCTTTGCACATGTGCTGTAGAGTAAAACACACATATACAGTGGGAAATGTGTAAAAGTAAGTCTAATCAAGAATACCTTTCCAGGACTTAACCTATGCTAGACACACACAGACACCTTGCACTTTTGTGTGTGTCGCACTAGAAGTAAGCGGCAGTGCTGCATCTTAGTAAATACGAATTGCCCTGCTTTCACCCTTCAAGCAAAGCAGCACAGCAACTTTGGCTGCTGTTCTATATTGCATGAAAAAATAGTACATTTTCCCATAATACTTAGGCCCTGATTTATACTTTTTTTGCGCCGCATTTGTATCATTTTTTGACACAAAAGCGGTGCAAACTTACAAAAAACAATTGTATTTTGTAAGTTTGCGCCGCTTTTGCGTCAAAAATTGACGCAAATGCGGCGCAAAAAAAAGTATAAATCATGACCTTAGATTGCTACCTTGAAATCACACACAAAAACTATTGCTAAGAGCCTGTCCAGTTTGAGAAAGTGTAGGGACTCTGCTACGTGTCTTGGAGGTTTGGAAGGGATATTTCTTTCAAGGGTAAAATGCTTTCCCCGTGGAGAAAGTGTTTTTCGAAGTTACAGGCGCAAATACACATTTTTTACACATTTTTGCTTTATTTACCCAAGCAGTAGGGACAAATAATTTGTACAATTTGGCAAATAGGAGGATGGTAGAAATCTTCGATTTTTATATTTAAATGTTCGCTTCTAATTCATTGCAAATCCAGAAAAGGTAAATCTGGAGCAGATTCCCACCTTTTGCCAGGTGCGCTTTAGGTCTAGGGACCTCAGAAATTTCAAAGCAGTAGCATTATGCAAAACGATGAGGCCGTGCAGAATGTGGTGAGGGGGCCCTCAGACGCCCAGCTCTCACAAATACTCCAATATCTTTGGCTGGATGGAGACCCCTGAAGGATGGGAACCCCCTACAGCACAGAAAATGCAGGGGTGCCCATTATGCCCCAGTTCAAACCCGGCTTTTCCCAATGTTGTTCCCGCAATGCTGGCTGCCGGTGTCACTCCTCCGAATCGTCCTTGGTGTGGCAACAGGTGCATTTTTGGCTCCCTTATGTTGAACATACGTAAAATTCAGTAACATGCCATAACTTTGAGGATTCACTGGAAAAACGTTTGCCCAAATGCAACTCTCTCCCCGGCTCACTTTCTGTCAGGGCCCCAGATGTAGGCCCCTGGCAGCCCGGCTGAGCTTTATATGGTAAGAGGGAGTGTGGATAATCCCCCGCTCCCAGGCCTGCACACTCTGGGACTTCACGTCTGTCTGCCAGTGTCCAGCTGACGTCTGAGGTTTAAATAGCTCATGGCTTCACCTCGGGCATTGTTCTCACCAGTGGGGGACTCTTAAAAGCACCCCCCGGCCCATCAGGCGGCAGTGGCTGACCAGATGAGGCGCGAACTACACACGACACGACGCAGGCTTCGTCGTAGCCTTTGACTGCGTGGCCTATTTTTACATTTTGGACAATTTCTGTCGAAATGGGGGAAAAAGGGAACATGTCTACGTTCGGCTACCGTCGAGAAATAAGCAAGTATGAGGACATTGATGAAGATGAGCTCCTCGCCTCCTTGTCCCCCGAGGAGCTGAAGGAGCTGGAGCGCGAGCTGGAGGACATCGAGCCGGACCGCAACCTTCCGGTGGGGCAGAGGCAGAAAAGCCTGACAGAAAAATCCCCAACTGGGAACTTCAGTAGGGAAGCGTTGATGGCCTACTGGGAGAAAGAGACCAGGAAACTTCTGGAGAAGGAGAGGCTGGGCGAGTGCGATAAGGTACGGCGGCCATGTCTGATGTCAGCATGAGTTTTGTTGGCCATAGTGATGAGAAAAGCTAACTTACAACTTAAGTGTGCCTTATGTTTTTCATTCAGTGTCCTTCCCACATTACCAGATATCTACCTCACAGTTGGCTCACTTGTCAGCCTCTAAATTTCTGGCTTCCTTCAGATAATGCACCAAAAGAAGAGGAGTATTTTAAACTACGCAAACCTTTCACCGTTAATGTGGGTTGGGAGTTGTTGAATGTGCAAAAAGTACAGCAGTCATAACTAAGCCCTTAAAAAGGAGGGGTGTTAGCATCTCGTGAAATGCCAGTAGTTTTTGAGTGCTTCCTTCGTTTCCTGGCATCTTGTTGGTAGCCTTATTAAAATAGATTTACCCCACTTCAAAACTCGAGTCATTTATGGGAGTGGATTCTATCACACGAATATGACTGGTGCCCATTGCTCCAGGGTTATTGGAAATACTGAAGGATGTTTGGTGAATTCAAAGTACTCTTGGCTTAAAGTGGTCTTCTACTGAAGACGTCACAATAGTTTTAGCAACCCTATGACATCATCAAATGAAGCAACATTCTGGAACACCTGTTATTGACGATTGTTGATGATGCAGGTTTGGAAAAGAGAACTCGTTTTTTTCTTTTCACTGGCTGGCCACTTTAAGGAGCTGACTGTACTCTTACCAAAGGGCTACAAACAGACAGGTACAGTTGAGGCCCGAAGGTCGCAAGAATAAGTCCCTCATAGAAGCACCCTGCATTTTGTGACAAAGTATCCCCAGACTTTATTTAATTTGTTTTTTAAACCTCTCTCATAGCGTAGGTGCACAGTATGGTGTTAGTGTACCTCACGTCGAATAAAATATTTAAAACACATCAAAGCAGAGTTAAGTATCCGATCACAAGAAACAATGAGTAACAAATGAGTACGGCACAGGTAGAAACACGAAGATTACATTGGGATAGCATACAATTCTTAGTTTAGGAGTAATCTGAAGATGCAGGTTTTAGTCGCTTCCCGAAGGAGATTTACAAAGGCTGAGTTATTAAGCTCCAAAGAGCACCAATGGCTCCTTGAGAAAAGGTTACAGTGCTGCAGGTACCATGATTGTGTTGTTGCTCTCTTGCTTCTGAGCTATGACAGTTGCTTTGATTTCGTAAAGCCTTTTTGATTGAATATGCGCATGAACGTTTTGTGCAGGGGGTGTGAATGTGTACAAGTTGTTAAAAACATCTCCCTCTTATTCTGCAAAATGCTTGGGGCTAAGTAGTTACTTCCCTTTTGCACCACGCAACGGGGTGCAAGCACAACGCAACTGCTAAACGCAATGTGCCTAGCAATGTAAGGCCACCTCGCCTGGCCCTGAGTGGCTTGATAAATCCAGAGTAACGTAACACAGCACTAATTTCTTCTTATTTTTTCCATCTTTCTATGTGTGCTGCATTCTGCAGCACAGCTCGAAAAATGAAAAATGCCCCAGGGATTTCTTTTTGTGCAGCAAGGTGTTCCTTCCTGCACCAAACAATCCTGCTTACAACCCAGGCTCCGTTGCGCCATGTTGCAAAGGTGCCTGCATTGGTGCAAGCAGCATCTTGTGCGCCAGCACTGGGAGGAGGCAACAATGCACCGTATTATTTTAAATATAGCACATTCCTGCACTTTCACCATCACGCAGGTGACTTGCTGTGCTGTGGTTTCCACAAAAATATGCTCCTTGGTAGCCAGGTAATGCTGGTGTACACTTATCCCAGTTTGCAGCTGTTATAGCAGAAGTATCTAGGTCCGTAAATTACTGCTCAGCGATGGTGGAGGAGCAGCCACTCCAATGCTCACAAAACAGGAACACAACATCCTCTAACTTGTAACACAAAATGCAAGCACCCCAGAAGAATCAGTCAGATTTCTTGAAGGTACAAAAAAATTGGGCCTTCTTTGTTGACAAGGTGCAAGATATTGGGAAAGATCCAGAACAACGTGTATGGAAATACGCCTGAGTTGCTCATACAAGCGGAACGGCACTTGCCTGAACAATGCAGGCCTTTTTTCTCTGCCTTAACCACGCATGTGCTGAATAAAGCACATGCGTGGTTAAGGAGGAGAAAAAGGAAGCTCCATCGGGAGAGAGTGTGGGCGGGTAGTGGGACTGGGGCAGAGTTGGGGGTAGTTTTTAGGGGTGGAGCTGGGGTGAAGGGGTTGGGGTGGTTAGATTATTTTATTTTTGTAAAGAGCAAGGGTGGAGGGTCGTTACTTTGTTTTTTAGGGCAGAGGTATGGGGGTTGGGATTATTTTGTTTTTAGGGGTGGGGGTGGGGGGTCTGGGTAATTTTGTATTTAGGGGGTGGAGGGGCTGGATTTTTTGGGAAGACGGCTCGTGGTCATTTTGTATTTAGGGCGGGTTAGGGGGCGGGTTATTAGGGGTGGGGGGCCGGGGTTGGGGTAATTTTGTATTCAGGGTAGGCAGGGGTCAGGTTTTTAGTGGCGGGCGTGGGGAGTCGGGGTAATTTTGTTTTTAGGAGTCGGGTAGTTTTATTTTTGAGGGCTTGGGGTAGGTTTTATGGCTCAGAGTGGGTGGGGTGTATCAGTGTAGTTTTTAAAGGTGGGGGGTCGGGGTACTTCTGTTTTTAGGGGCAGGGGTGGAGGGGGCGGAGTAATTTCGTTTTTAGGGGTTGGGTTGTTTTATTTTTGGGGGTGGGGTGGTTTTAGGGCTCAGGGTGGGTGGGGGTATCGGGTAGTTTTTAAGGCTGGGGAGGTCGGGGTACTTCTGTTTTTAGGGTGGGGGGTGGCATGCGATAACCACGTATGCTGTGGCACACATGCCTTTACTAGGCATGCCTTTACAACGAAAAATCGTTGTAAAGGCATGTGTGGTAAAGGCATACGTGGAAACAACGCAGTCGTTGTTCTGACCGCGTTGTTCAGCCATGAGTGGTTGCCTCATGTGTGGTTCCATCACACAACCCAAGATATTCAGTAAGGTTTTAGCTGACACGTTTCATCACATGGCTGTACTCAATGACTTCATCAGGGCAAGAGTCAAGTCGAATAAGTTGTCCTTCACAACTAATCACTACTGTAGATAAAATAGTTGTAGATAACAAACTCAAACAGTTTCCAAGCAATGCTGTAAATATTTTACTTTGCTTGGGGTATGCATTAGGAGGACGTGTGGTATTTCCAGCAGGGTCAAAAAAAGTAAAAATTGCATGTGCCCAACTAGAGCATCTGTGTTTCACTGGACCCTCTTATTCTGACCACATTAGCTTGTCTTCAGCTCATAGCTCAGTTCACCAGTAGCTTGGATGGGCAACTCAGAAGACTATGGTTTTGGCTGTTGTTTGAGGGCTGTGAGACTATTTCATAGTATTGTTTCTCTATGACTGAGTGCCTTCCCCCATTACTGGTCACAGAGACCATTGCAGGTCCACCACTAAGCAGCATATGCATGTCTCAGGAGATATCATTAATGAACCCCCATTCAGCACGGACGTAGTTTACAGAATTATGCACAAGCTTGCATGCATAGTAAGCACAACCTTTGAATGTAATCCCAGGTGCTTTGTATGTGGGGTTCCATGGCCTGGTGAAATTCTCAACACATCTGTAATATCAGAGTGTACATCTACCACTGAGGCTCAGATTTAAAGTTTGGCGGAGGGGTTACTCCAGCACTCACATGACAGATATCCTGTCTTGCGATCTCCATAGGCTATAATGGGAATGGGCGGGATATCCAGCACGCCCAACTCTAAATCGGGCTTTAAGTGCTCACATGTAGTTCTCGTATTGTCAATACACCAGTCAATGAAAGCAAAGACAACACACTTCCAACCACACACATACCTGGTGTACCAGGCTGCTCCCCTGGATAAGCACATCCACACCCCACACAGAGTTAATAAACCCTACACAAATGATGCAGTACAATATATTACCTGGTTAACAGATGTAGGACTATCTAAGAAGTGTATCGAAATCCCCATGTTTGTATTTGACAACAAACAAGCATCTGGAACATATGTGCTATGCACAGTAGAACAATGCAGTACACAGCAAAATGTGCATAGTGAAGATGGGTGGTATGCTGAGGAGGAAGGGAGCATCAAGTATGCAACACTAGAGGCTGAAGAGAATCCCAGCTGCCCAGGGCATGTGAGTATGACTGCGTACAAATTAATAAATCTTAATGTTTGATAATTTTTATTGGTTTATAAAAACGTTTTAACAAAGGCGTCGCTGAAACACATTGTAAACAGTCCTGGTTAAACAAATACTAAGAAACTAGTACAGTTAATCAGAAAAAAAACAAAATTGATACTTAAAACCTAGTGTTAAAAAGTATGTTGCTTAAAGTGGCTTAAAACATAACAAGCATTTTCAATGCAACGGGTCTCGCATTTATTCGAGTTAGAGCTATTAGCGCTGTAAAGCAAAAAAAAATGCAGCGCGATCGCGCTATGTAAAATGCAGCGCGATCGCGCTGCGTGTAAAATAAAAAGATAAAGTAGTCCGGACCCCAGGCTGAAAACATCGAGCCTCGTATATGTTTTTGGTACTTTACCGGTGCTGTGTAGGTGGGCTAAACACCGGAAAAGGCATGACGTATGCATGCCTTTCACAAATGAAAGCAAGCGGATTTTAAAAGGCAAGCCCACAAACCACTGTAAGTGACTGATGCAGCATGGGCGTGGTTTGAAGCCCAAAGAAAGATTACAGAATGGACGGAGCGCTTTGCGCTCGCCCATAAAAAGTGCCCTCCATGTCGGATCTGTGAAGGAATTCTTAAGAGCAGATTCAGCAGTGTCTATAATTGTGATTGGCTTTCTAGTTAGGATGGTAACCAGGTGACTGGCTCTTCGGTGGTTCTTCCCCTAGCTATCCCAAGCGCCTATAGGCGGTTTTCTAGATACCTAATGCTCGTCAAGCAAACACCTGTGAAAATATGCATCAGGTGAGCTGTCTGTCATGCGTCCAGAGTGATGGAGAAAAGAACACTGCGTGCTACCGGAACCGGATGTACAAAATACCCGGCCGCACCCTGCTTTGCACTGTGGTGTGAACCGCTTCATCCTTTGAGCAGCAAGGCCCATATTTATACCTTTTTTGCTCTGCATTTGCATCATTTTTTACATAAAAGCGGTGCAAACTTACAAAATACAATTATGGCCCTGATTTATACTTTTTGGTGCAAAACTGCACTAACGCAGTTTAGCACCAAAAAGTTTAGCACCGGCTTGCACCATTTCATTGCACCAGCCCGGCATCATATTTATGGAATGGGCAAGCCGGTGCAAAGGGTAGGCTAGTGTCAAAACAAATGATGTTAGTTGGGTGGGGCTGGTGGTATGGGAGAAGGGGGTTTTGCACCAAAAAATGACGTTAGGCAGGGTAGACTAAAAAAAAAAGACTCTAACCTACCTAGAGTCATTTTCCGATGCAAAACCTTCCATACCACATGACTCCTGTCTTAGAAAAGACAGGAGTAATGCCCACTACCCCAATGGCCAGCACAGGGTGCCAGGGTTCCCTGGGCATGAGCATTGCACCCTGTGCCTTGTATGGGGGCCCATTTCAGGGCCCCCTATGGCACTTTAAAAAATAAAATAAAATACTTACCTGTACTTACCTGGGATGGGGTCCCCCATCCTCCGCTGTCCCTCTGGTATGGGTGGGGGTGTCCCTGGGGTCTGGGGAGGGCAGCCGTGGACTTATTCCATGGTGTTCCACCATGGAAATAGGCCCACAGGTCCCCTAACGCCTGCCCTGACCCAGGCATTAAAAAATGGGGCAAGTCAAGCTTTGCACCATTTTTGACCCCTCCTCCCTCCCGTGCACCATTTTTGCATGGGAGTATAATATGGTGCAATGCCATCAAGTCATTTTTTGCAGGGAACGCGTACCTTGCATCTCATTAAGGCAAGGTAGGTTTCCACATCCAAAAAATTACTTTAACTCCATAAATTTGGTGCTAGACAGGTCTAGCGCCAAAGTATAAACACGGAGTTAGTTTTGTACTGAAATAGAGTAAAAAAAATGTCGCTAATTCGGTGCAGAGTATAAATAAGCCCCTATATGTTGTAAATTTGCACCGCTTTTGTGTCAAAAAATGACGCAAATGTGGTGCAAAAAAAAAGTATAATTATGGGCCCAAGTGTTTCATTAACAATCCTCTCTACAAAGGAACTATCAACATTCTGATTAATATTACCTGGGCGAGGATCCGCTCTGACCTAAGTCTCATAATTTACATTTGCAGTGCGCTAGCACCGAGACCCCGTCCCTTACAGGGATGTGTCTCGCCGAGCTATAAAACAAGGGGAACACAGTGGGACAGTCTGCATCTGTGCGTGCCATTGCACCGGCCCTCTGTGTCCTCTCCGTGCTGTGTTCACATTTGTGTTGGGGAAGTGAAAGCAGTGCATTTGTCACGCACACACCTTCAAATGCAATTGTTGAAAATGTTTTAAAAACATACGAGGGCACGATATATTTTGTAAGGGAGGGGGGGGGGGGCACAAATCCGAAGGCGCCGAAAATGCATTTGCATTTTTTGCAGATCGATAATTTAATGTTAAACCTTACACGTCATAAAAATTCTCTGCAGCCCAAAAGTAGAAAAAAATGCTGTGTTTATGAAAACGTATTTCTGGTATGGCTTGACGTGGGCTGCCCAAACAACGGAAAATGAAAATGGGGGATCTTTAGAGCACTCGTATTCCAGATTTCCCTGTAAAGAATGGGTTGTGGGCAGGGCCACTGGAATTATGCTGCAACTGAGGACAAAATCATGTGCACAGGGTTTACTAAATTATGCGGCAAAAAATGCAACTTATTCTACATGATGTTCCACGTTATATTTTAGTATTGGTTCATTATTTTGTCATTTTTACACATAAACACACTCCAGACACACATTTCACCTTATTAGTACTGGTTTGACACCCAAATACAGCAATATCCAATTGAAAGGTGAACAGCCAATTTTTGCGAAGTGCCTTTTGCTGTACAGCTACATGTGTTGCGCATTTTTAGCAACTTTTGATCTGTTTGAGCTAGAAACCAATATTTGTTTGCTGATATCTGAAAATTATGCATTAGATGATGGGTTATGTCCATAATTATGAAAAAAACGCAGCAGCCCGAGAATCACATATTTCCACTTCCCTGGCAATGGGTTCCACCCCAAGGACGATCATACAAAGAAGAAAACATGTCTATGATAAAACACGTATACACCTTCATTAGGAGTTACCTGGGGCGGTATTCTTCGAAGGATCCCCCTCTCTACAAGTGCTAGTTTTCAAGTGTCTCTGGGCCTGGAATTAATGGATCTTTCAACTGTGGATGTGATCATTCTGGGCCTGGAGACACCAGACCCCGCAGTCTATTGTGGTCTTGTGGGGTCTGCACCCGGCCCCTGTCTGCCAGAACACAACAGGATTGACGGAGGCGAAGGAGCTCCCCACAGCAGATGCAAAAAGCCCTCTGCCCTCCGGCCTCCTCCGCTGTCCACTCCTCCCTGCCAAGAAAAAAACACTGCACCATCTATCACCGTCTCTAATCATGTGGCAAATGTTGGGCTGTTATGTGTCATGTAACATGTGTAACCGGGTACCCACAGGTCCACATCCGCTTCCCCAATCAGGAGGAAATAACTTGCAATTCCCCTTAACTCACTGGGAGACACTGTCAAGAACTGTTAATTCGGGTTCTGGCATCCCCCGGAAGAGTTAACGGGTAAGCCTTAATTAGGGTCTTATGGTGGTATTTCATTGAGCAAAACTGATAAACGCGTAAGGGATTTAATAGACAAGGAAATTGAGTAAAGGGAGCATGTTCTAAGTTTTACACTCCTCCATGACAAGTGGTTCTGTTATCTTGATTTTGGTCTTGAAAACAGCTACAGAGGGCCAGAGGAAAGGAAACGTGTTAATCAATTTTTATTTCCACAGAAATGGGAAGTTTTACCTTTTCAAAGATTTTATTCCCAAGCCAAATTATTCGTAACATTATACTGTACACTTTGGAAAACAAGTGCAGAATTTCTTCCAGCAGTCATCCACAGCGAGTGTAGTAGATGGTGCATGATCATCCCCAATTTAGGGAGGGTCGAAACACCTCCTAGTGTTTGCCTTTCAGCAGCTGACACAATTCAGACATTGTCCTAAAGAGAAACAACAACGGTGGGAAACTTGGAATACTTAGTCTAAATTTCTGGGTTCCCTCCATTTCGAAAGAAGGGTTTGCTTAATTAGGGAGCCCTGGCACAAATTAAGCGCCGCAGTCTCCCACATCTTCATTGTTATTGCTATAGCAGTAGTAGTACCATCAGTATTACGGTTCTCATTATTATGAATACTTCTGCTACTAATATAAACAATTAAATACTATTAACAATGATACTCTTCTTCTTCTTATTATTATTACTATTGTTATTATTGTTATTGTTATTAACAACAATATAAAAATATCCCCCTTTCCCACCCCGGTGCATGATTTCACCTCCCCTCACTGGCCCTATTTCGGAAAGATTTAATATATCTGTAGTGCACATATATGAAGTTTCTCTGCTGCTTTCGCATGCTTTTAGAGTTCTGACTACAACACCTCTTTTGCTCTCCCTCAAACAACAGTCACGGCTCGCTGCCAACAGAAGCAGCGGGACAGTGCGGTGGGAAAAATAATGTAAAAAAAACTGCACCACTCCTCTGCTGGCTGCAGACACAGGCTCTCAGCCTGCCCTGCGCCAATCCTGAGGCTGCCAAGAGCAGCGCTAGGATAGGCTGGGAGCACCCAGCCAAAGATGGCCGGCCAAACACACATGCGCTGTGAGAGGGAGAGCTCATTGCCACTGTGGCCCGCCCACCCCTTTTCCCCAAAAACAAGAATAAACACAGTTTATTATAATTTTTGGGAAAAGGTTTGCAGCTGCCACTGCCGGCTGGGGTGGCGACGCTCCTCCACCCTAATGGAGGAGCCACCTCTGAGTGTTTCCTTATATTTCTACTCAGTGCCAGGCAACTCTCTGACCCAGATTGGAAGCAAAAAACAAGGGGAAATTGCTGCTCCACCTCATTATTTTTCATAACTTGCATAAAAAAACCTAGAAAATAACTGAAAAAACAAAGGTCAAAGTGGCGTTATATTTAGGTAGGGTAAAAAGACATTACTTTATGTGAGAAAAACCTCTGAAATTCACTGAAAATTCCAAAGGCTAAAGTAATGTTATAATTTGGTCTGGTAATAATATTTTACTTTAAGTTCAAAACCTTTAGAATTTCACATAAAAAAACACGTCAAAGTGACATTATGTGTAGGTAAAATTGTTGCTCAAAACATACCATTTTAAGCTAAAAAACAACTGAAATTCACCAGTTACAGTTACCTGAGCAAACTAAAACATGTGCCATCATTATTAACTGCTTGTGACCTCACATACTACGTCACTCATGACATGTTCAGTGACATCATTGATGATGTCTCTAATGACATTATTTATGACATCGTTGATGAAATCACTGGTGACATCACCACACTGCTGTTTAATTTAGTGTACAAACCAGTACAACATTTGAACTATGTAAATAAGTACTAGAAGGTACAGAATCATGTAAAGGATAAACTAAATAAACATAAATGCTCATTTAAAATTATAAGGCTGTAGTCCAGTGCCTCTAGACACACAAGCCCCATTAGATGGCCAAGTCCATACTATGCAAATACTTTGCAATGTGCACACATTTTCATGGAGAGCCCACTAACTTCAAAAACACAAGCCATGTTAGATGCCCAAGTTCCTAACAGACACAACCTTCACCATGTGTAAAACTCTTCACGGAGAGCTCTCTTCTCTCAAGCACCCAAGCCTCATCAAGTAGGCAAGCACCTACTATGGACAGCCTCTGTCTTGTGCACAACTTCTCATGAAGAGATCACTCCCTCCTAATGTACAACCACTGTTAGGTTGCCAAGTCCCTACTAAGCACAGCCTTAGCCCTGTGCACAATATCTAACACAGAGCTCATTACCTACAGACTCTAAAACCCCGTCAGATGGTGACGCCTCTACTATGCACAGCATTTATCCTATGGAGAACTCTTCAAGGGAGCATACACCCTCCACAGATGAAAGCCCTATAAGGAGACAAAGCATGTTGAAAGTCTTACACGCTTTAGTAGTGCAGAAACTATAGAAAATATACTCTAGGTGTAGCTTACTAAATAATATTCAGTGTGAGACCACGTAGTAAATTGTTACATTCATTAGCTGATGTAATCAGTGATGTCATCAATTATCTACTTTGGGATCCTTTGTCACTTGAGATGATACTCCCACACTGTTGAGATGTTTGGATCTTTGTAGCAGGGGCCTGAAAATAAAATGTGTACTGATCCATGCCACAAGCAACCATACTTTCAGTCTCTTTTTTAAACACTCAAAATTGCATTGAGTAATTGAATATTGAGGCCTAGTGAAAGTTGAATTCCCCTCTTCAGTGGCGATGAACAAGCTGTGCCCCTTTACAATGCCATAATTTCCACATCTGCATGTTTTTAGGACGGACTCCATCTCCAAAGGTCAGAAATGCTCAAACAAAGCATGCTGTTTGAGCATGCTTTCCCCCTTCCAAAGAATTCCGTCCACTTAGCCTTTAGACCTACTTGCAGTGATTGAAATGGACAGGTACAGCCCGGTACTGAGTACTTGCATTTCTTTAATTTGAAGGGGACAGTACCTGCACTTCTGAGCACTTGTACAATACTTTTAATTGGGAGGGTACCGGCACTTCTCAGAAGCAAGCAGGTACTCTAGAGAGTGAGTACCTGCACTTCTGTATTTCCATTTAAAGCACTACCTACTTGTCCGGATGATGTAGGTTTTCTTGGGGATTTGGGAATGGTTTTGAAGGCCTCATTCTTGGCCCAGTGGGTCAGTACACCATTTGCCTAACCACAGAATTCCGTGTGACTTAAAGCAGCAAGCAACAGCTGTCCCTTCATGCCTCTCTGCATGATTCAGATACGTCACGTCATCGACAGCTGCACGTTGCATTCTATTTAGGTGGTAGTCTGAACATAGCAAAGACGTCCAGAGGCTTGCAGTAATAGGAAATGGCATTATTGTTATCATCATTTTCATGTAGACAAGTATATAAAATCCACCCAGGAGTTATGATGGTAACTAGCTCAGATCCCATCTTAAACGGAGGAATCTACATGCAAACACCCAACACTCAGACTTAGAACACTATGTACATTATACATGAAGGCAATACACAGAAACATGTGGACACAGACAAAACAGAACACATTTCAAAATGCAGCACATACTTTGCATCTGTACATACATTGGGGCCACGAGTTTTAAGAATTAAGGGGCAGATTTACTTTGTGTTGCCCTTGCATCACACAAGGAAACGCAAGGTAAGGCAAAGGGTTATTTGTGATTTACAAAGTCACACAAGGCCTAATTTTCATTGCTTTCTGTTGCTTTGTAAAGAAATGTAAAGCAACGCAGCAGCTTGCACTGATTTGTGTTATATTCTTTAGTGTTAGGCATTCCAAGGGTGGCGCACGGAAGTTCCTGTGTATCCACCCATGATTTTCAGGCAATTCCTGATTTACTAAGTGTTGGAAATGGCCCTTTCTGCAAGGTTATCCCCAAACTTTTTGCCTTTCCCCACCTTATTTTTCTGACCCTCTTTTTGTTGGCTTTAGGACTCTGGGCACTTTACCACTGCTAATCAGTGCAATTGTTCATGTGCTCTCCCCCCAAAACTTGGTATAATTGGCTTACACCTGTTTGGCCTATTTAATTTACCTCTAAGTTCCTTGTAAAGTGGTATACCATATACCTAGAGCCTGTAAATTAAATGCTACTAGTGGGCCTGCAGCGCTGATTGCTCCACTCACAGAAGTAGCCTTTTAAACTTGTTTCAGGCCTGCCACTGCAGTGCCTGCATGCACAGTTTACTGCCAGATTGACCTGGCAAGTCAAACTACTTGCCAAGGCCTAAACTCCAATTTTATTACACCTAAGTCACCACTAAGGTAGACCCTAAATAGCCCTATGGGTATGTGAAAGGTCAGACATATATTTCTATGTTTTACATGTCCTAGGAGTGATGTTTTTCACTACTGTGAGTGTTGCTCCTCTCATAGGTTTGTTTTGAGAATTCCCTCATATATGTCTAAGTGGTAATTCCTTATCTGTGAGAAGTAGCGTGGGCATGGTCGGTATGTTTGGAATGGTAGTGAAAAATCATGCTTATTGGTGTTGGTGGATTTTTCATTACTATTTTGTAAATGCCACATTTAGAAAGTGGGCATTTCTCTGTGGTTATAACTCTAGTGCTTTGCAGCCTGACTCCAACCCACGTCTGGGGCAGAGTGACTGCTCCACTTAGTGTATACGTTCCAGACAGCCATGACATAGGAGGGGCTGGGTGTGACAGAAGAGGCATCTACTTACTGATAGTCATCCTGGGGTGGGGAGAGGAAGGGCCGTTCACACCTTACACGTGAATAGACTGTGTCCTGCCCTCACACAATGGACTGTTTAGCCCCACTGAAGTCTAGCAACATGGCTGGGTTGAAAGGGCATTGTGCTTCACTTTAAAGGGCTCTTTTGAACTTACTTCCTGAACAAAGGCATTTTTGAGTATAAGGAGAGGGGATCTGACCCCATAATTTGAGAGCAGTTTTGGAACTGGGACTGAACCTATGTCAGAAGGACTGCTGGACTGCACAAAGGGCTACCTAGATTGCTTTCCTGCTTGTTGCCCTGCTGCCAGCTGCTCTTGGAGTGTGACTGACAGGAGGAACTACCACTGCTTGCCCTGATGTGCTGGCCTGCCTGACTCTGTGTGCCCCCAAGTGTTCTCTTGGGACTGGTTTGCCAGAGATGTCTGTGGGACTCTGAGTCTGCTTTAGCCAAGCCATCTTCTTTCACAATTTCACTAGCGCGGAGTGAGCACTGTATAACCTGACAGTATTGCACCTCGTATATCCCCCAGACCAGGGTGTTGGATTTCAGCCTCTTTAGGAGCTAGTGGTGAGTGCTCTGTTCAAGAATGCATTTGGGGAGCTCCTTGTAAATGCTGTGGAGAGAGAGGCATGTGTCTTCTCTGCCACTGAGTCCTGGCGGGGAAGACCAAAAAGAAAGCATAGCCCAGCAATGCGAGTGAGAGAATGCTCTGAACTCTGCCCTGGAGGAGAAGGGCTGTGTTGGGACCAGCGTATCCCTGGACGGGATGCTCAGGCAGCCAAAGGAACACCGAGGGTGAGTCAAGCCCTGGGAAATCTGGCAGCTAACTCACGCTTCCCCCTGTAGCGCTTCCTGGCCAGGGGAGGTCAAACCACACTTGCTCATTCTGGGTGCGGGTGGAACCGTGTGTGGCCTCCTTTGGTCTTTTGCAGTACTTGTACTTCCCCCCTTTGGTCTTACTCATGGACAACACCGCTGGGGCCTTACACACAGGGTACCTGCCCTTGGTCTATATGACTACAGAGTTCACATGACCATTGGCCTGGCTCTGGTGAAAACCGTGTCAGGATTACCATAAAGACTGTACTATGGGCACATGTGTTTTTGCGTACTCCATATTAGGCCTGTGCTAAAGGAATCCCCAAAACTACCCTAACTTGCATAACAGAAGCCCCAGTACTTGTGTGCCCTCCTAAATGAAGATTTGTGAGTCCTAAACTAAATCACATCACTTACCTGGTAACTGTGATAATATCAGGTGATCTTCAGGTTTTATCAGACAACCTGTGGTGTCTCATGTCCTGAAGATTTACTATATGTTGTCCTGGGTACTTGCAAGTTCAGGAGGGAAAGTATTACATGTAATGCACAACAATTATGTTTTATGTCAGTTCTAAAACTTGACGAATGAGCATAACCAGAAGGGTATACTTGGTAATCCTACCTTGTTAGGATTATAAACACAGAAATGACCATATGGAGAGGTACTAAGAGTGCGGGTGTGCTGTGTCTGCTACCTCCATATGATCAATGTGATTTACCCTAACAAACAGGTCTTACCTACAAAGTAATGACAGTTTCAGGTTATTACTGAGGTGCCTATGGTGACACTGAAGAATTTCCATATTTTACTACTGTATTTTGTGCCCTGATGCTTCCTAATTTATGTGGTCGTAACCTCTCTAATGATCTGGGCAATGAGTATAACTTCAAGATTGGCCCGATATACACAGTGGCTGTGGATGATGTCATTTTGGTCTATGTTATAAAGACAATGGTGGTCATTCTGACCCTGGCGGTCTTTGACCGCCAGGGCGGAGGACCGCGGGAGCACCGCCGACAGGCCGGCGGTGCTCCAATGGGGATTCCGACCGCGGCGGTAAAGCCGCGGTCGGACCGGCACCACTGGCGGGGTCCCGCCAGTGTACCGCGGCCCCATTGAATCCTCCGCGGCGGCGCAGCTTGCTGCACCGCCGCGGGGATTCCGACCCCCCCTACCGCCATCCAGATCCCGGCGGTCGGACCGCCGAGATCCGGATGGCGGTAGGGGGGGTCGCGGGGCCCCTGGGGGCCCCTGCAGTGCCCATGCCACTGGCATGGGCATTGCAGGGGCCCACGTAAGAGGGCCCCTACATGTATTTCACTGTCTGCTGCGCAGACAGTGAAATACGCGACGGGTGCAACTGCACCCGTCGCACAGCTTCCACTCCGCCGGCTCGATTACGAGCCGGCTTCATCGTGGAAGCCTCTTTCCCGCTGGGCTGGCTGGCGGTCTGAAGGCGACCGCCCGCCAGCCCAGCGGGAAAGTCAGAATTACCGCCGCGGTCTTTCGACCGCGGAACGGTAACCTGACTGCGGGACTTTGGCGGGCGGCCTCCGCCGCCCGCCAAGGTCAGAATGAGGGCCAATATAACATGTATTTTTATATGATCCTGTGTGAAGTCTCCTTTGTGGTGTATTTATTGTGTCACTGATGTGAGTGTGTTGCACAAACACTTTCCACATGACCTCTGAGGATAAGCCTGACTGCTCTGTGCCAAGCTACCAGGGGTGAGCACAGGTTATCTTTGGTATGTAACTTACTTGCCCTGACTAGAGTGGTGGGTTGTGCCTGGCTTAGGTGCATACCCTAGCCAACTACAAACCCCATTTCTAACACTAAGGTTTGTAAAGCTGGAATTGTATGAAATTGGCATGCCTACCACAGAGTGGGCATAACAAAGAGAAAAATATGTTTTTCCTCTAGTTATGTTCATTTTCTATGCATGATGCATTCTGCATTCCCATCTTACTAGATATGGTGCATTTCGGGTCTCTCCATTCATGCAACACAGCACAGCAACATGTCTTGCTGCACTGTGTTGCATGAATTCGTAATAAATCTGACTCTGCATTAAATTGAACCACCATCTTGAGACTTGTGAAAAGGAGCTCGCCACGACCGTCACAAGGGGAGGGCATTCAAGACTCTACCTCAGGCCCTGCACATTTTGGAGCACCTTGCTCCTGTTACAACATGTATTTATGTGATAAAAAGGCAGGCTTGCCCTGCTGCTCTGTGATGCAGCTAGCATGGCAACACCACTAGGTGTCACTAAATACTGTGCTTTCCTTTTCACAAGCTTACAGAGTTCCTTAGTTATTAGCCTGCCCCTTGGATTGGAAACCAAAGAGGGCCCAAGTAAATGTTTTAGCCTCTGGCTCCTCAAAAGCTTCTGACATGCCTGGAGATGGTACCACTGACCCCGATTTGACAATAATTGAACATAAACAGTCTGTTCATCTGAGCCCATAGTACAAAGGCAGAAAAACAGATCATCCAAATAATATAATCACAGACAAGAAACGTGGAGCTCTCCAAAGACACACCTGAAAGGATCAGAATGAGTTTAATGAAGACTGAAAGTGGCCAGAGCAATGCACATGTTTTATATTATTTTATTGAGGTTATGTGTAAAGCTTCAATGTAGCCTAGGAGGGCAGTGGGTGTTTTACATAGCAACAGGATAAGTGAAACACATCTGAGTAAAGAGAGACATGCTGGCATGTTTACAATGGTGGTGATCAATGGCGATCACTGGTAACATAAAATTATTAAAAGGCAGCCCACTATTACCAAAATTATTTGAAACAAAAACAATAAAGATCAACATGTGTCAGAATTATGTAAGTAAAGATAGAACTGTAGTTAATGACTGTTATTATGTGAACCCCCGAATTCTTACTTCCAAAAAGCACCTAAAGCATACACCCATTCGAAACTGTGTCCCGAGCTAAGGCATAACACTACACATAAAAAATTCCGCCAATTAAGGTCAGACTCAATAAGAGAGGTCCAGGGCAGGATTAGAAAACTTTAAAAGATTTCTTACGAAAACTCAAAAGGTATAATACAGAAATTGTAAAGTGGAGATGCATAAAGTATTTGCAGTGAAGGTTCTCAGCAATAGGGCAATACAGAATTATGAGAAAAATCAGGAATATTCTAAGGCCCATTGAGCAGCAAAATCAGTGACAAATTATACAGCAACTCTAGTAGCATCAGAAAGTTATGAGGCTCATGTACAAATTTAAGGGTTTATATAGAACATCTTCACATAGAGAAACATTGAGAGTGCAGAATCATCATGGTGTGAGCAAAAGAATACAATTTCCAGTGAATCAGAGCACAGTAAATTAGAGTATCATACTGCCTTCCCTCCAAAGCACTATCAGGCTACATGAATATTGATTCACCCACTCTATATTAATGTCATTGAGAAATGGCAGAACACACTAGTTACAAAACAACAGTGAACTATTGTGAATGAATGTGCTACAGCAAGAAGGCAGAATAAATCTTGGGGCTCATTTACAAGCTCCTTCCTCCACTTTTGCAACATTGTTTGACACTGCGGTGGTGCTAAGCAGTGCTTTACACTATTCCATCTTTACAAACTGACACATTGGCCCCAATGTGTCAGTTTGTTAAGCCTTTTGCAACATTATAGCTGCACCAGGTATAATGTATGCAAGGTAGGCATTCCCAAGTTAAAAGCCAAGCAGAACTGATGCAGTGAAATTTACATTCACTGTATCAAAAATGTAATGCCTGCTCAGAGCAGGCATTAAACTGACACAGGGGTTTTCTCTATGGAAGCCTTCCATGCATTGCTGGAGTAGTGTCATTTCTTGGCACAAGTCCAGCAGTGCGTCAGTTTAGCACCACTGATTCCTTCGAATTTCTGACACATCTGTAAAAATGTGCAATATGGAGCTCTGCATTGTAAATACGCATCCATGGTGTCCTTAGGTAATCATTAGACAGCACAAGAAGTCTGATGCATCAGAGCTGATGCATCAGTTACTAGTAAATGAGGCCCCTTAAATGTTGTAAGAAGAGAACACTGAAATTCTTCCTTGATGGTGTACAGCAGAAATAATAAACAGTGAACTTGCACGATGGGACATTTAAAAAATAAAAAATGTGGCTTAGAGACCTAGCTTAGATCTAGTACCAAAAGCCAGGAAAATGCACTTTAACAGATCATAGCTAAATTATTTCAAATGCAATAGTATCATGCAAGTGTGCACATGTAAATTTGAGTGTAGATACATATGCTGAACTCTGTTAATAATGCACAATTTAGTAAATGCACAAAACTCCCACAATATCATATATAGACACGTATCAACATTCTGTGAAAGAAGACTGAAATGTAGACACTGATCAGAACTATGGGGGTTATTCCAACTTTGGAGGAGGTGGTAATCCGTCCCAAATGTGACGGATTTACCACCAGCCGTATTATGAGTTCCATAGGATATAATGGACTCGTAATACGGCTGGTGGTATATCCGTCACTTTACCGTCACTTTTGGGACGGATTACCACTTCCTCCAAAGTTGGAATAACCCCCTATGTGTTTGTAGATAGACACAAAGGTAAGAATTTTGAGACTGGACTAGGATCAGAATTAAGCAAATACAAACTGATTAGAATGAGAAGAATGTGGAGTACCACGTGATCAGAACTGTGCAGACAAATCACAATAAAAAATATTGAAGGTACACACGCAATAATCATAAATAAGCAAATGCAGACAAACAAAATGATGGGAATTGTGTAAGTACAGTTTGGCATGCATCAAACCTGTCTAAATGTACAATAATTATATAATAATTCTGTAAATGTAGCCGAACAACTTCAAAATAATTCGAATGAAGATTTATGAGAAGCTCTAACGAATCTCCACCAAGTGCAAACAATATTCAACTAATGCCACTCAATTTACAGAAAAGTATAGAACAACTCTAAAGAGTTTGGCAAATGTCTCACTATGAAGGAAAACGTTTAACCGGCCACGTTTTTCAATTTCACCCTTTTTCCGTTTCCTTGACCAGAAACAGCTTATCTGAGGGCAAAAATGAAACTATTATAACAGTGGTTTTCAAGAAATATTATTATTATTAATTTACCATATCAAGGTCAGGTGTCTCGCTCCTAATTGTTTTGTTGAATTTGCCGCTTAGAGTTTATTTTCCTGCATTTTACAGTAACACGAGTTTGTTCTGTCCCTTTAATAAAACTTGAGTGATGCATGACTGTATGTGGTCTTTTGACTTCACACACAAACATAGGAAACTAAGGTTTTCTTTGCTTTTCAGGAGACAAAGGGAGGAGACAGTAAGGAAGAAAGTGAGGAAGAGGATTTTGCTGGGTGTCAAAGCGATGCTTCTGAGGAAGTTTACACTGAAGAAGAGGAGAGCGAGGAAGAGGAAGAGGAAGAAGAACAAAGTGAGGATGAGGAAAAGCAGACACAGCAAACTGAGGAGCACACTGCTTCTGGGGTAACTGAAATAGCTGGCAAAAAGGACCCTCAGAATGAAATTATAAAGTGCAATGGGGGCCTTCCCAACCAAGTCCTAGTCAACGGGAATCATCGGAGTCCCACCAAAAACTGCAGACAAACGGAAGAAGACCTCACCCTTAAGGCAGCAGCCTGCAGCCGGTCTGGTGGAAACCCAACTGTTATTGACGACACTCTGGAAAATATAAAAAACAATGACCCTGAGACCACTGATGTCAACTTAAACAACATTGACAATATCACCATTGAGACGCTGGTGCGCTTTGCCCAAGCCTTAAAGGACAACACTGTAGTTAAGTCATTCAGCATGGCCAATACACATGCCGACGACAATGCGGCAATTGCTGTTGCTAATATGCTGAATGTGAACCGCAGCATCACTAGTCTAAATATTGAGTCAAATTTCATCACGGGAAAGGGAATATTGGCCATTATGAGAGCTTTGCAGCATAATAATATTTTAACAGAATTAAGATTCCACAACCAGAGACATATCATGGGGAGTCAGGTTGAGATGGAAATCGCCAAACTGCTGAAGGACAATACAACAGTGGTAAAACTTGGGTACCACTTTGAGCTTCCTGGTCCAAGGATGTCTATGACTGGGATTCTGACAAGAAACATGGATAAGCAAAGACAGAAGCGGATGCAAGAACAGAGAGAATCAGGCAACGACGGAGCAGCCAATCCACGGACCAAGGCGTTGCAGAAGGGAACTCCTGGGTCCTCACCTTATGCTTCCCCAAGAAGTTCACCCTGGTCATCGCCAAAAATGGCAAAAAAAATTCAACTCACAAACACTCCTCCTTCGGCTCCTTCACCACCACCACCTCCACCACCGCCGCCGCCACCACCGCCTCTGCCTCCACCAGCTGTAGTCTCCGAAAAAAAGGCACCCACCAGAAATATAGCAGAAGTCATAAAGCAAGCAGAAAGAGCCAAAAAGAAGATGCAAAATGGTCAACAGAAAAGAAAAGGCAAAAAATCCAAAAAGCGACAAGATAATATTTTGGAAGAAATAAAAAATTCACTCAGATCCATTTCTGATAAGAGAGCAGAGGAAATATCCAGGCCTTCCACTCCACAACGATCTATACATGATGATCTGATGTCAGCAATTCGTGACAGCAGCATAAAACAGCTAAAGCGGGTAAGCATGTTAGAGACAACAACATTGAAAATGTATGCAGGAAAAGACATTCGTAGGAAGATAAAAACACGTAAAACATCCAATTAAATGACAAATATATGTGCATGTATGTATATGTTTACATATTTTAGGATGTGTACGTCCAGCTATAAGGTTGTTAATTGAGTGGCGTTTTAGGGATTTTATCGGTAATATCAGAGCGCAGTTTCGATGTTGTACATTGCAGCACACATGCAAAGCGTGGGATGCACGTGTTTTTGAGAAACAAGCACATTTCTCCTGCTTCAAGGAGGTGTTATTTTTTTGACACAAAATCCATTCTGGCCTTATTAGGAGATTGGGCTTTGTGTCGGACATATGGGTTTTTAGCTCTGATCCGACCCAATAATCCCCAATTGTTGCCCGGTTAAGGCAAAGTCATTCAAAGCAGCGCCAACAGGTTTTTGCGCTTAGAAAAAGGCTCACTTTTAGAGCAAACCACATTTTGCGCTGGATACATTTCCTGTAAGAATGTGTGTTGGTTTGTGTTGATTTGCGCAGCGCAACCCTTTACTAAATATGGGCTGTAATCTGTGACATCCATTTTGAATTTGTGCCCTGAAGTGGTAAACCCAAACCTAACTCTCCTGTGCTTCTTTACTTGCTAAGTGCCACAGGAAGAAAGTTCAGCAGTGTCTCATTACTATTCACAGTGCAGAGCGTAGAGACCATGTTGCGGTCTTTGCCTTGGGCCACTTAGGGGTAGAGTCTGTGGCCACTGACTGGTATCTGTCTACTGACAATCCCAGTCTACTCAATGAGCTGCAAAATGCGGACAAGCCAGCAGCACTCTCTCCCCTCTGCTGTTGATGCTTTGCAGACAGCTGCAGTCCTAGTACCAGGCAAAATGGGGACTAATGTGCAGAAACAGCCTTTGAGAGTAGTTTTGCAGCAAAGCATTCCCCGTTATTCATTGTTTTGACTGCACTGTTTCATCCAGGTATCAACCAGGACGGTAAGAAATTGAAGCTAGGCACAGGAAAAACACAGGACCAAGAGCAATTTGTGCAAAACTCCTAATATAACTTCAGACACTAACAGCCTTTGCACCCGATTGTAAACTCAGCACCACACCTAAAATGAAGCCACCAGTAGATAGCAGAGTATAGTGGTGAAACAGTGGCCTAGTTTTGCCTCGGAGTGGCTTTTCCTCTGCTGCCAACATCAGCAATTAGGACAAACTTCTCTCTACCACTGAAAGTCCTCCTAAAACTTGCAACAGTGGAGTTCACACAACTTACCTCTTCAGAAGCTCCTTCACTCGTGTGTGTAAGGAAGGGAGAGTCAACAAGCCATGCTGCATTACTTACTGCAAAGTAGAGACAAATTGTTATCTTGTCTCCACCCTCTTCTTCAGAGGTCTCAGTCTACATTTTTCCTTTCGCATATGGAAGTCCTTCCTCCTAGATCTAGAAAGAGAAGCCACACAGCGGCTTCCACCTGTGCCTTCCAAGACTGCCAGGCGCAGAAAGGGAGGTCAAATCATCTCTCATACCTGTGTTATCTAACAGCAGAGAGGCAATAGATGCCATCACTGGCTGTCTCGTCTGCCCGCTTTGAGTATATGTTTCTCTAGCAGGACTGGTGAGATGCCATCACTGGCTGTCTCTTTTGTCCCCCTTGAGCCCATGTTTATCTAGCAGGACTGCTGAGATTCTAATACTGTCTGTCTCTTCTGCTGCCTGTGGAGTTTACATTTATGTAGCAGGTGTGGTGAGATTCCATCACTGGTTGTCTCTTCTTCCTCTGTTAGGTCTACATTTACCTAGGAGGAGTGGTGAGGTGCATTCAGTGGCTGCCCCTTTCTGCTCCCCTTTGGAGCTACCTTCATCTAACAGCAGGGGTGATGAGATATCTTGCAGTGGGTTTATCTTTTCAGTGTTTAATTTGTGCTGGTGCCCAAAATGTTTTTGTGAAGGCGAAGCAGACTTTCCATACTAGCACTGCCTACTTTCACCACCAGTGTCGCGCCAATGCCTGCACAGACAATGGAAATGCTAGATTTTAGTGAGTGAGTGAAATGAGCAAGGCAGTTTTACACATGGGGGCCTTGGTGGGCCTCCCTGAAAAAGTTTCTAAAAAAATGAGTCAAACATTGCACATTACAGTACAATTTTCACTTACATTTGCTAAAAGCCACATGCTCTGAAAGGGTACTCATGACATGTTCTAATACCTTCATGGCCCTGTGCGGGGTGAGGGAGAGGCAGAAGGCCAGGTCAGTTGATACTGCCCAAGCCTGACCCACACAAGTGCAGTGGGCCTCTATGAGCTGGGGTAACTATGGCCCTCATTCTGACCCTGGCGGTCTTTGACCGCCAGGGCGGAGGACCGCGGGAGCACCGCCGACAAGCCGGCGGTGCTTCAATGGGGATTCCGACCGCGGCGGTAAAGCCGCGGTCGGACCGGCACCACTGGCGGGGTCCCGCCAGTGTACCGCGGCCCCATTGAATCCTCCGCGGCGGCGCAGCTTGCTGCACCGCCGCGGGGATTCTGACCCCCCCTACCGCCATCCAGATCCCGGCGGTCGGACCGCCGAGATCCGGATGGCGGTAGGGGGGGTCGCGGGGCCCCTGGGGGCCCCTGCAGTGCCCATGCCACTGGCATGGGCATTGCAGGGGCCCCCGTAAGAGGGCCCCTAAATGTATTTCACTGTCTGCTGCGCAGACAGTGAAATACGCGACGGGTGCAACTGCACCCGTCGCACAGCTTCCACTCCGCCGGCTCGATTCCGAGCCGGCTTCATCGTGGAAGCCTCTTTCCCGCTGGGCTGGCTGGCGGTCTGAAGGAGACCGCCCGCCAGCCCAGCGGGAAAGTCAGAATTACCGCCGCGGTCTTTCGACCGCGGAACGGTAACCTGACGGCGGGACTTTGGCGGGCGGCCTCCGCCGCCCGCCAAGGTCAGAATGAGGGCCTATATGTTGAAGAGGCATCTGCAGGCTGCAATGAAAGACAACTCTTTGGAGCTGTTCAAAAGAGGGCAGAACTCAGTGCACTCTTCACACAACACCAATGAGCTTTCATTAAACAATTTTCAGCGAGACTGCAGCCTTTCAAACAAAGAGTCGCTGCCTCCTACAATTATAGCTAGTGGGGCCCACCGGCACAATTTAACCACTGATCTCCTCTTAGATACTATTCTGAACAAATAGAATTGGTCACATGCCATGCAGTGACAGTCCCTTGTGCTTCTCAATGGTGCTACAATTGTCTGACTGCAGAGGGGAGATGTCATACAGTGGCTGCCATTTCTGCTCTCTGCTGCTGTTATATTTCTGTGGCAGCAGTGGGCGCAGGGGCTTTCTCTTCTGCTCTTCGCTGCTGCTACATTTCTCCAACAACAGTGGTGAGATGACATTCATTGGCTGTACATTCTGCCGCTTGCTGGTGCTATTCTTGTCTGACAGCTAGGGCAGATGCCAGGCAGTGCCTGTCATTTCTGCTCTCTGCTCTTGCTATGTTTATCCAGCAGCAGTGGCGAGATAGCATGCAATGGGTTTCTGGTCTGCTCCTTGATGCTGCTATATTTATCTAATAGCAGAGTTGAGATGCCATGTACTGGCAGCTTGTTTCCACTGCCAACTGGTGCTATATTTATCCAATAGCAGAAGGCAGATGACAAGAGTCATGATGGCCTATAGGGCAATCAGGCAATGCCGGAGGGGCTGGTCTGGCAGGTCAGTGTGTGGGCCATTTTTTATGGCTGTTTGTGGGCTTGTTTTATCATCAGCTGGGCTGTTTTTTATTGTTGATTTCCCTGATATTAAAACAACATTGCCTGTAGCAAGCACAAGTCCATGCAGTCTTGCAAACCCAAGCCCACCCTTTATTGACCAATACTTAACATTGGTTGGCTTCCAAATAACTTTTGTTTTATTTCTTCTTATTGGTCATTCCTCCTGCTTCCTCCTGGATGTTTGCCTTCTCCTGGTTTCTCCCTGGGCCTCTGTCCCTGCCATTGAGCATGGACCTAGCACAGTTTCCTGTTTGTGGCCAGTGCCTTCCACGAGCTCTGTGTGTGTGAAAGCAGGAAGATGTGACTGAGTTAACTTGGCGGGTCATGATGAGCGATGAGTCCAGGATGACGCCGAGGTTGCGTGCATGGTTTGATGGGGTGGGTGTGGGTGCCGAGGGTCAATGGCCACCAGGAGTTGTCCCAGGCTGATGTGGATGGTCCCAGGATGAGGATCTCGGTCTTGTCAGAGTTGAGCTTGAGTCAGCTTTTCTTCATCCAGGCGGTGATGGCTTCCTTCCCGTTGTGAAATTTCTTCTTGGCAGTAGTGGGGTTTTCGGGCAGTGAGATGATCAGCTGGGTATCGTGGCATAAGAGACGATGTTTAATCCGTGGTCCTTGACAATGGATGTGAGAGGGGCCATGTAGACGTTGAGTGTGGGGCTCGAGGAAGAGCCCTGTGGAAGTCCACAGCTGATCTCTGTAGGTTCTGACAGTTAACACAGGAGTCTGACTCTCCGTGTTTAGCCAGACATGAAGAAGCGTTATCTATTGTAGGGCTTTTCCATGGATGCCTGGAGCCTGGAGCAGAGGGTGAGTTGTGAGACCGTGTCGAAGGTGGCTGATAGGTCCAGTAGGATGAGGGCTGCTGTATGGTTACGGTCGAGGAGCGAGCAGATGTCATCTGTGGCTGCGAGGAGGGTGGTATCTGTGCTGTGATTGCTCCTGAAGCCTGATTGGGAAGTGTCCAGGATGTTGTTGTCATTGATGTGCTTACGGAGCTGAGCGTTGATGGCCTTTTCGATTACCTTGACTGGGAAAGGCAGTAGAGAGATGGGGCAGTGATTCTTAAAGTCCAGGAGGTCAGCTGTGGGTTTCTTCAAGAGCGGGCGGATCTCGGCGTGCTGCCAGTACTCTTGGAAGGTCCCTGTCTCTATGTAACTGTTGAGGGTGTGTCAGAGCTCAGGTGCAATGGATTGGTTGGCCTTGTTGAAAATGTGATGAGGACAGGGGTCTGTAGGGGCTCTGGAGTGGATGCTGCTTGTGAAGGTGCGGGCTCCTCTGTGGTGAGGGTGGTACAGCAGTGTAGGATCTGTGGTGGTTCGATGGAATGGATCTGGAGGGTTGTTGGAGGGCTCGGAGGGTCTTGGGAACAGAAGCTGTCGTAGATGTCTTTGATTTTCCAGTGGAAGAAGAGTTGGCTAGCCAGTCGCAGAGGTCTTGAGATGGAGGGATGCTTGCTGTTTCTGATGGGGGTTGGCAAACTCTTTGACCACGTTGAAAAGCTCTTTGGTGTTGTGAGCAGTGGCACTGATGTGGTCCTGTAATGCGCCTTTCCTTGTGACTCTGATGAGGTGGTGGTGGGATTTGGTGGACGCTTTGTAAGCCTCGAAGTCTTCTGGGAAATTGGTGTTCCTCCATCTTTTCACTAGCTGTGTGTAGGTGCGCCTGGAGTCCTGGAATGCGGGGGAAAACAAGGCCTTCTTGCAGTGATGTTTGCCTGAGGTCTTATGGAGAGGTGCTAGGGTGTTGGCGCATTCTGAAATCCATTGGTTGAAGTTCTGTACCGAGATGTTAACACCTGCAGTAAGGGGTGGGTGAGATTTGCTGCTTGGGGCTCGGAGTGTGTGGAGGTGGATGGTCGCTGAGGTGATGGTGAAATGGACACAGTGGTGGTCCGTGCAGTGAAGTATTGAGGTGTTGTCGACAGTGATGTTGTTGCTGGTGGAAAAAATGGCGTAGAGTGTGTGTCCTGCAATGTGTGTTGGCGAGTTGGCAAGTTGCTTTAGTCCTGACGATGAAGTTGCTGAACGCTGGGAAGGGGCCGGTTGGCCTGTAGATGAGGGTGGCAGAAGAATGACTTGGGTGTGGCATGTATCTGGAAATGGAGGTGCTCCATGAGGGGGAGTGTTCTTCTTCGTTGGTTGTCAAGCAGAGGGAGGATTTGTGTACGATGGCCAGGCTGCTGCTGCATGCGCTGCTGTGCAACATGGCTTAAGGGAAAAAGGGCTAAGATGTGGTCACTGCTAGCCACATCATAGCACTTTATTTTTCTTTACTTTAAGGCATGCTGCACAACAGCCCATGCCGCTGTGCAACATGTCTAAAAAAACATCGCAAAGCCAAATGATACCACATAGGAAACCTATTGGCTTTGCCATTGCTTGTTTACCTATGTAATTCACTAATAGGGAACATTTTTATTTTGGTCCTGGGACATTTTTTGTTCCAATTCAACCATGGATGCCATGTGCTGGCTGCCCCTTCTGCACTTACTGCACTGAAGCACAGACGGGAGAGGTTGTCTATTACATTTATTATCTTAATTTTGTAAATTATATTGCATTGACATAATTTCAGCAATCTCCTTTAGCACATACAAAGGCTTTCCCTTCCCCTCTCTCTCTCTCCATTCCTGTCTCTATCTCCATTTTCAATTTCTTTCTCTCTCAAACCCACACACACAACCATTTCTGTGTATGTGACTACAACTGAAATTCAAAGGCAGTTAAGGGTGACTAATATGAATACAGTGGCTTCGCCACAAAAACTAAAATGACATGAAAATCGTGAGTTAAGACATTACCTCCACCTCATGTCCCTACCCTTCCACACTATGTAAAAATTGATTCCCGCCCCTGAATTTTCTTGAGAAACGTTGAAATGAAATGTTTTTGAGAGAATCATTGATCTTGTTCTTTAGTGTACAAAGGGATGTATGATGGTTTGACTAAGTTTCTGGGGAGACATTGTAAAGTATGGGTAAATGGTAGCTGCATGAGTGAAGAATGGTGGTTGCATGGGTGTTTTATGGTGGGCGTATTGCTGCATATTGGTGGTTGTGTGTGTATGAACCTCGCTGTGGAGTTGTTTGATACGTAATAAGAGGGCATGTGGTCCTTGGCATTGCACCAATGTATTAACTGATCTTTTCTTGTTCTGGTTAATAACTTGTGGCAACTTTTTAAGTGTTTTCTCAACAGTCTTAAACATTGCCCTGAGCGGTGCAGGTATGGTACTTGCGTGTGAGAGGCATATCGTTTACATCTCAGCAGTGTGGGAGTATGTATCTTATTTTCATTTGCCAATGCCTACTTAGTAACACATTGCATGGCATGACCCAGTAGCTTCACACCTATGTCATGCAGCATTACTGCTTAATGCAGGTGCCGGGTGCCTTAAACATGGTTTTGGATTTTTTATTCTGGTGAGCATTTAGCCATCTTTTTTTCAATTTCAGTGCTAGTGTTGAGTCTTTTTGTATATTGTATTGGGAGACCATGTAATATAAAACGCAAAAGTAGTTAGGATGAAAGAACGCCTGGGCAACAAACCAGCGGGTAATCATATTTTTATTTGATATTCCATATCAGTTATATCAATGCAGAAAGTGTGTGTCCCACACAGTTCTGGAAATCCCATTGTAATTATTGAATGCAACAAAACATTTGTCAGGTGAAATCAAATACTTTCCATAGTTAGGGAGGAAATGGATACATACTCAACAACTGACAACTTAAGATGTGTGTTTGCAAAACTACTTCTTCTAAGGGCTATTTGGGTGAGGAATCCACCTCAAGAATTACTTCCGCCCGATTAAACCAATTACGATGGTATTTTGCATTGTTTCTAACAATAAACCAGGCTCATGGTCTCCTTTTGTTTAGTAGTTTCCGAATCTTGCAAAGAAAGTTGGTAAATCTCTAGTTTTGATCAACCACAGCCCTTATGGTACAACATGTTTTTCAATTTGGTGCATGGTATTCATTTTCTGTCTGCATGTGCTTCAAGGGCTCAATTGCCTGAGAACATAAACACCTCTGCCATATACTTTTTGATTATAAAGAGATTTTTTTGTTAAATCATGACTGAAATGTTGATGTCTCTTCAATGATCCTTGTCTGCCTTAGAAGACTGACTCCAAATGCAATACTAGTAATGGGTTGGTGAGGTATTATCAAGGGCTTGATTGCTGCATCAGATACTGCCATTAACCTACATATGGAAATTACATTTATATGCAGATGTCTCAACCCTTCTTTGTGATGGATATTGTCAGGTGGAAGCAGCCACTTTTCCCATTGTGGTAATGGTGAATAGTACACAACTCTTTCAGTAGGAGAGTATTGTATTTCAACAAGAGCTCAGCAACTTCTGTGGCCTAAATCCAATGATACTTCAACAACGTATTTTAAATCCCAGTCTTCCGGTCAGCCACTTTCATAGAAATTGGAGCATAGAGACAGGTTGATCCTTTGTTCTTTTAACTATTAATTCATTGAGATTAATGGAGTACTTTTTGGTGTGGATTATGATTTTTATAATTGCACAATTTATCACTATTTCAGCCCGTTACCTGCTAACAAAATGAATGTGTGTATTTGTCAGTTTATTTGCACATGGCATTTGATTTATCCTTGTTTAGGAGGAGGAGTGTAAGCTGGTGGGCCTCCTGGTCAGCCCAGAATAAGTGAATAGCTCTGGCCCTGGTGTAGGGAAACTTGACATGAGAGCCTCCTGAGACTAAAAGTAGTGGCATTGGTTTGTACAAGGGAGAGTTTTGTCACCTGGACAGATTTCTGTTAGGAAAAAGAAGACCTTTGCAACGGACTGCTGTAAATGGAGGGAGTTTAATGGATGTGGTGTGTGTGTTTGTCCTGGGGCGCACAGGGTTTGCACAGTATCATCCCGGGAGCCACAGGAATACTAGTATTAGCTAGATCTGTGTAACTTGAGATGTGTTGAATGTTGGTTACATTAGTTAGTGTGAAGTGTATGGATGTTCTGCTCTAGGTAATGAACAGGAGCAGGTGATAGATGCATAAAGAAGGGGACTCAATTGTATCAGTTCTTGGACACCGCATTCAGTCCAGTGCTTCTTGATGCAATATGTACTTTAGGGGGAATTTTCGTAAATAGTTCACTGGGAAAGACACTAGGTATAGACTGTGTTTCTTTGAATTGTTATTAAACTCCTTTCAGGTTGGTATAATCACATTGTAAGCAGTGCCACCTAACAACAATATGGGTGCACCGTATTAACAATACAGCGCACCATGGTGCACGTTAGGTCAATAGCATCAACATTTTTGATGCTCTTGTGGCACTTGCTCCACTAGCATAAAAAAGTTTGACACTAGTGGAGCAAAGTGAAAGAAGGCCAATTGATTTCAATGGTTGCGTCCTTTTACTGCCTGACTTGAGCATGTGTTAAAAATGATGCCAAAAATGCGCCATTTTTGCTGGCCTCCTAATACCAGAACTCCCTCCTTTGTACACATTATGCCTGCAGCAGGCATAATGTGGTGCAAGGGATCCCAAAGTGGCTTTGTAAATATGGCGCAGCAACGTTTGCGTGGTTGAGCCACTTTAGCGTAAAAAATGTTTGCTAATGTGGCACAAGGTGGCGCTAGGACCTTGTAAATCTGGCCCATAGTTTATTTTATTTTCTGTATGTGTTTGTTTTGCTTTTTACCTATTTGGAATAGTTTTTGATAGTAAAATTTCCCTTTAGATTCGTCATCCATATTTCCATGTGATAAACAATAAGGAGAAATATACAGCATTCTGAAGGAGAAGATGCTTCAGTGTCATGCTTCGTTCCATGGTCAGATTGGGCAGCACTATGGCATTATGCATCCTTCAGGCACCACCACCATCTAAAGCACTTATCTGCTGAACATGTTGTACACAGCTTTGACTTGGGGACACATTACTACAATCATGTGCTGATTGATATTTATCTTGCAGCCAGAAGCAGCAAGACAGACAATGGAGTAGCTATCCAGTGTGCACATGTGAATCAAGCCCTTGCTAAGCCATTATGGTGTTTGTATTGCTGGTTTGCCCTTTTTAGTGCTCACTTTCTTCTTTAGTATTGATGACTTTGCTAGTAGAAGGACCAATGTGGGACGATAATTCTGGCCCCTTTCTACTATTGTGCTGCCTGCTTGTATAGTGTATTCCTAGTTTCCCTGCAATTTGAATGTCTGTGTACTGGCCCTGGACTGCCTCTTGATTACTGGTCTCCTTTTAACATTGTTCTGCTTGATTCTCTTAATGTTCTGTCTATGCACCTGGGGGTGTTTCTTTTTAGTGCCACTGAAAATGTTCTTGAATTGTTGAGCAGAAAAAAAATCAACACTTTGAAAAATACTCAATTTTGAAATGACCTTCTGTCACTCAAACATTTAGGCCCAGATTTAAGAGGGCCTAGCGCCCCCTTGTGCCACATTAGCATCACTGTTTTTTACGCTACTGTGGCCCCACAAGGCCAAAATTGCCGTACTAGATTTACAAAGTGGCTCAATGCATGCATTGCGCCACTTTGTAAGCCCTTGCGCCACATTATGACTGCACCAGACATAATGTATGCAAGGGTGACGTTCCCCCATTGGGGGGGGCAAAAAATGGTGCTAAGAAATCCAAAAGATTTCTTTGCACCATTTTTGCACCATTTTTAAAAGGAGGCACACCATTATTTATAATGGGCCTCAATGTGCTTTGCAGGATTAGCGTCAACATTTTTTATGCTAATCCTGTAAAGCGCCAAACTAGCATAAAAAATGTGGATGCTAGTTCCCTAACGACCACTCTGGCGCGCCGTATATTAACCGCTTCTATGCCTTGGACGAGATGATCTCGTCCAAGGCTACAGTTCCCCTGTGCCTTGGACGAGATCATCTCGTCCAAGGCACAGGGGAACTTGGGGGAGCGCTAGTGCGCCCCCCGTGCACCCCTCTCCCCCCCAAAGCGGGGATGGAAGGGGAACACCTTCCCCTTCCACCCCCGTCCCCCCGTGACGTCAGCGCGCGAGCGCGCGCTGATTTGTCACAGGGGCCTCCCCCGCGAAATGCAAAAGCATTTCTCTTTCAATCACTGGGGGAGGCCTGGAGGGGCTTCAAAGGGAAGGAAAAGTATTTCCTTCCCTTTGAAGTCTCTCCGAGGGTTTCAAAAGCCGGATTGCTTGCAATCCGGCTTTTGAAACCCCACTAGACATCAGGGATTTTTTTTTTTTTTACTGAAATTTACATAAGGGAGCGACCCCTTGGGCAAGGGTCGCTCCCATGGGGGGCATTTTTTCGGGAAGGCCTTTCTGCCCCCCCTGGGGGCAGAAACCTCTGGCACCAAGGACCATTTTTTTTTTATGTTTCATTTTATTTTTTTTAGGTGGGGAGCGACCCCTTAGGCAAGGGTCGCTCCCCTTGGGGGAAAATTATATTTAGGCCATTTCTCCCCCCTTGGGGGCAGATTGGCCTATTTTGATGAGGCCAATCTGCCCCCAAGGGGGGCAGAAACCACTAGACACCAGGGAGTTTTTTCTTTGCGTGAATTTCACGCAAGGGGAGCGACCCCTTAGGCAAGGGTCGCTCCCTGGGGGGGCAAATTTATTTTAGGCCATTTCTGCCCCCGGGGGGGGCAGAAACCTCTAGGCGCCAGGGCAAATTTTTTTTTTGTGTTTTTTTTGTTTGTTTGTTTGTTTTTTTAGAGATGGGGAGCGGCCCATCAGGCAAGGGTCGCTCCCCAGGGGGGCAAATTGTATTTAGACCATTTCTGCACCCCTGGGTGCAGAAACCACTAGGCACCGGGGATTTGTTTTTTGGCGCCAATGTCACGCAGGGGGAGCGACCCCGTAGGCAAGGGTCGCTCCTGGGGGGGGGGAAATTTATTTTAGCCCATTTCTGCCCCCCCTGGGGGCCGATCGGCCTATTATTAGGCCGATCTGCCCCGGGGGGGGGGGGGGAAGAAACCTCTATGCACCAGGGCAATTTTTTTTTTTTTGTGTTTTTTTTTTTTGTTTTGTTTAGAGATGGGGAGCGACCCATCAGGCAAGGGTCGCTGCCCTGGGGGGCAAATTGTATTTAGGCCGTTTCTGCCCCCCTTGGGGGCAGATTGGCCGATTTTAGGTCAATCTGCCCCCAAGGGGGCAGAAACCACTAGGCACCTGGGATTTGTTTTTTGGCGCCAATGTCACGCAGGGGGAGCGACCCCGTAGGCAAGGGTCGCTCCGGGGGGGGGGGGTGGAGGTTGGGGGGCAAATTTATTTTAGGCCATTTCTGCCCCCCCTGGGGGCAGATCGGCCTATTATTAGGCCGAACTGCCCCCAGGGGGGGCAGAACCCTCTAGGCGCCAGGGCAAATTTGTTTTTTGTGTTTTTTTTTTTTTTTTTTTTTTTTTTTTAGACATGGGTAGCGACCCATCAGGCAAGGGTCGCTGCCCTGGGGGGCAGATTGGCCGATTTTAGAAACCACTAGGCACCTGGGATTTGTTTTTTGGTGCCAATGTCACGCAGGGGGAGCGACCCCGTAGGCAAGGGTCACTCCCGGGGGGGAGGGGCTTGGGGTTGGGGGGGCAAATTTATTTTAGGCCATTTCTGCCCCCCCGGGGGCAGATCGGCCTATTATTAGGCCGAACTGCCCCCAGGGGGGGCAGAACCCTCTAGGCGCCAGGGCAAATTTTTTTTGTGTGTTTTTGTTTTTTGTTTGTTTGTTTTTTTAGAGATGGGTAGCGACCCATCAGGCAAGGGGCGCTGCCCTGGGGGGAAAATTGTATTTAGGCTATTTCTGCCCCCCTTGGGGGCAGATTGGCCGATTTTAGGTCAATCTGCCCCCAAGGGGGCAGAAACCACTAGGCACCTGGGATTTGTTTTTTGGCGCCAATGTCACGCAGGGGAAGCGACCCCTATTTATTTTATTTATTTATTTAATTTTATTATTAGGCCGATCTGCCCCCAGGGGGGGGCAGAAACCTCTAGGCGCCAGGGGAATTTTTTTTTTTGTTTTTTTTTTTTGTTTGTTTGTTTTTTTAGAGATGGGTAGCGACCCATCAGGCAAGGGTCGCTGCCCTGGGGGGCAAATTGTATTTAGGCCATTTCTGCCGCCCTGGGTGCAGAAACCACTAGGCACCTGGGATTTGTTTTTTGGCGCCAATGTCACGCAGGGGAAGCGACCCCTATTTATTTTATTTATTTATTTAATTTTATTATTAGGCCGATCTGCCCCCGGGGGGGGCAGAAACCTCTAGGCACCAGGGCAATTTTTTTTTTTTTTTGTTTTGTTTAGAGATGGGGAGCGACCCATCAGGCAAGGGTCGCTGCCCTGGGGGGCAAATTGTATTTAGGCCGTTTCTGCCCCCCTTGGGGGCAGATTGGCCGATTTTAGGTCAATCTGCCCCCAAGGGGGCAGAAACCACTAGGCACCGGGGATTTGTTTTTTGGCGCCAATGTCACGCAGGGGGAGCGACCCCGTAGGCAAGGGTCGTTCCCGGGCAGGGGGGGTATGGGGGGGGGGTCAAATTTATTTTAGGGCATTTCTGCCCCCCCCTCCCGGGGCCGGCTGAGCTAGAGGCCAAACTCCATAGGTAGGCACTTTGCAAAAAACACCTCTGTTTTCTGTGAAAAAATATGTTGTGTCCACGTTGTGTTTTGGGCCATTTCCTTTCGTGGGCGCTAGGCCTACCCACAGAAGTGAGGTACCATTTTTATCGAGAGACTTAGGGGAACACTGAGTGGAAGGAAATTTGTGGCTCCTCTCAGATTCCAGAACTTTCTGCCACAGAAATGTGAGGAACATGTGTTTTTTTAGCCAAATTGTGAGGTTTGCAAAGGATTCTGGGTAACAGAACCTGGTCCGAGCCCCACAAGTCACCCCATCTTGGATTCCCCTAGGTCTCTAGTTTTCAAAAATGCACAGGGTTGGTAGGTTTCCCTAGGTGCCGGCTGAGCTACAGGCCAAAATCCACAGGTAGGCACTGTTTTCTTTCAAAAATTTGGATGTGTCTACGTTGCGCTTTGGGGCATTTCCTGTCGCGGGCGCTAGGCCTACCCACACAAGTGAGGTATCATTTTTATCGGGAGACTTGGGGGAACGCTGGGTGGAAGGAAATTTGTGGCTCCTCTCAGATTCCAGAACTTTCTGCCACAGAAATGAGAGGAACATGTGTTTTTTTAGCCAAATTTTGAGGTTTGCAAAGGATTCTGGGTAACAGAACCTGGTCCGAGCCCCGCAAGTCACCCCTCCTTGGATTCCCCTAGGTCTCTAGTTTTCAGAAATGCACAGGTTTGGTAGGTTTCCCTAGGTGCCGGCTGAGCTAGAGGCCAAAATCTACAGGTAGGCACTTCGCAAAAAACACCTCTGTTTTCTTCCAAAAAGTTGGATGTGTCCACGTTGCGCTTTGGGGCGTTTCCTGTCGCGGGCGCTAGGCCTACCCACACAAGTGAGGTATCATTTGTATCGGGAGACTTGGGGGAACGCTGGGTGGAAGGAAATTTGTGGCTCCTCTCAGATTCTAGAACTTTCTGCCACAGAAATGTGAGGAACATGTGTTTTTTTAGCCAAATTTTGAGGTTTGCAAAGGATTCTGGGTAACAGAACCTGGTCCGAGCCCCGCAAGTCACCCCTCCTTGGATTCCCCTAGGTCTCTAGTTTTCAGAAATGCACAGGTTTGGTAGGTTTCCCTAGGTGCCGGCTGAGTTAGAGGCCAAAATCTACAGGTAGGCACTTCGCAAAAAACACCTCTGTTTTCTTCCAAAAATGTGGATGTGTCCACGTTGCGCTTTGGGGTGTTTCCTGTCGCGGGCGCTAGGCCTACCCACACAAGTGAGGTATCATTTTTATCGGGAGACTTGGGGAAACGCTGGGTGGAAGGAAATTTGTGGCTCCTCTCAGATTCCAGAACTTTCTGCCACAGAAATGTGAGGAACATGTGTTTTTTTAGCCACATTTTGAGGTTTGCAAAGGATTCTGGGTAACAGAACCTGGTCCGAGCCCCGCAAGTCACCCCATCTTGGATTCCCCTAGGTCTCTACTTTTCAGAAATACACAGGTTTGGTAGGTTTCCCTAGGTGCCGGCTGAGCTAGAGGCCAAAATCTACAGGTAGGCACACCGCAAAAAACACCTCTGTTTTCTTCCAAAAATTTGGATGTGTCCACGTTGCGCTTTGGGGTGTTTCCTGTCGCGGGCGCTAATCCTACCCACACAAGTGAGGTATCATTTTTATCGGGAGACTTGGGGGAACGCTGGGTGGAAGGAAATTTGTGGCTCCTCTCAGATTCCAGAACTTTCTGCCACAGAAATGTGAGGAACATGTGTTTTTTTAGCCAAATTTTGAGGTTTGCAAAGGATTCTGGGTAACAGAACCTGGTCCGAGCCCCGCAAGTCACCCCTCCTTGGATTCCCCTAGGTCTCTAGTTTTCAGAAATGCACAGGTTTGGTAGGTTTCCCTAGGTGCCGGCTGAGCTAGATGCCAAAATCTACAGGTAGGCACTTCGCAAAAAACACCTCCTGTTTTCTTCCAAAAATTTGGATGTGTCCATGTTGCGCTTTGGGGCGTTTCCTGTCGCGGGCGCTAGGCCTACCCACACAAGTGAGGTATCATTTGTATCGGGAGACTTGGGGGAATGCTGGGTGGAAGGAAATTTGTGGCTCCTCTCAGATTCCAGAACTTTCTGCCACAGAAATGTGAGGAACATGTGTTTTTTTAGCCAAATTTTGAGGTTTGCAAAGAATTCTGGGTTACAGAACCTGGTCCGAGCCCCACAAGTCACCCCTCCTTGGATTCCCCTAGGTCTCTAGTTTTCAGAAATGCACAGGTTTGGTAGGTTTCCCTAGGTGCCGGCTGAGCTAGAGGCCAAAATCTACGGGTAGGCACTTCGCAAAAAACACCTCTGTTTTCTTCCAAAAATTTGGATGTGTCCACGTTGCGATTTGGGGCATTTCCTGTCGCGGGCGCTAGGCCTACCCACACAAGTGAGGTATCATTTTTATCGGGAGACTTGGGGGAACGCTGGGTGGAAGGAAATTTGTGGCTCCTCTCAGATTCAAGAACTTTTTGCCACAGAAATGTGAGGAACATGTGTTTTTTTAGCCAAATTTTGAGGTTTGCAAAGGATTCTGGGTAACAGAACCTGGTCCGAGCCCCGCAAGTCACCCCATCTTGGATTCCCCTAGGTCTCTAGTTTTCAGAAATGCACAGGTTTGGTAGGTTTCCCTAGGTGCCGGCTGAGCTAGAGGCCAAAATCTACAGGTAGGCACTTCGCAAAAAACACCTCTGTTTTCTTCCAAAAATTTGGATGTGTCCACGTTGCGCTTTGGGGTGTTTCCTGTCGCGGGCGCTAGGCCTACCCACACAAGTGAGGTATCATTTTTATCGGGAGACTTGGGGGAACGCTGGGTGGAAGGAAATTTGTGGCTCCTCTCAGATTCCAGAACTTTCTGCCACAGAAATGTGAGGAACATGTGTTTTTTTAGCCAAATTTTGAGGTTTGCAAAGGATTCTGGGTAACAGAACCTGGTCCGAGCCCCGCAAGTCACCCCATCTTGGATTCCCCTAGGTCTCTAGTTTTCAGAAATGCACAGGTTTGGTAGGTTTCCCTAGGTGCCGGCTGAGCTAGAGGCCAAAATCTACAGGTAGGCACACTTCGCAAAAAACACCTCTGTTTTCTTCCAAAAATTTGGATGTGTCCACATTGCGCTTTGGGGCGTTTCCTGTCGCGGGCGCTAGGCCTACCCACACAAGTGAGGTATCATTTTTATCAGGAGACTTGGGGGAACGCTGGGTGGAAGGAAATTTGTGGCTCCTCTCAGATTCCAGAACTTTCTGCCACAGAAATGTGAGGAACATGTGTTTTTTTAGCCAAATTTTGAGGTTTGCAAAGGATTCTGGGTAACAGAACCTGGTCCGAGCCCCGCAAGTCACCCCTCCTTGGATTCCCCGAGGTCTCTAGTTTTCAGAAATGCACAGGTTTGGTAGGTTTCCCTAGGTGCCGGCTGAGCTAGAGGCCAAAATCTACAGGTAGGCACTTCGCAAAAAACACCTCTGTTTTCTTCCAAAAATTTGGATGTGTCCATGTTGCGCTTTGGGGCGTTTCCTGTCGCGGGCGCTAGGCCTACCCACACAAGTGAGGTATCATTTTTATCGGGAGACTTGGGGGAACGCTGGGTGGAAGGAAATTTGTGGCTCCTCTCAGATCCCAGAACTTTCTGCCACAGAAATGTGAGGAACATGTGTTTTTTTAGCCAAATTTTGAGGTTTGCAAAGGATTCTGGGTAACAGAACCTGGTCCGAGCCCCGCAAGTCACCCCTCCTTGGATTCCCCTAGGTCTCTAGTTTTCAGAAATGCACAGGTTTGGTAGGTTTCCCTAGGTGCCGGCTGAGCTAGATGCCAAAATCTACAGGTAGGCACTTCGTAAAAAACACCTCCTGTTTTCTTCCAAAAATTTGGATGTGTCCATGTTGCGCTTTGGGGCGTTTCCTGTCGCGGGTGCTAGGCCTACCCACACAAGTGAGGTATCATTTGTATCGGGAGACTTGGGGGAACGCTGGGTGAAAGGAAATTTGTGGCTCCTCTCAGATTCCAGAACTTTCTGCCACAGAAATGTGAGGAACATGTGTTTTTTTAGCCAAATTTTGAGGTTTGCAAAGAATTCTGGGTTACAGAACCTGGTCCGAGCCCCACAAGTCACCCCTCCTTGGATTCCCCTAGGTCTCTAGTTTTCAGAAATGCACAGGTTTGGTAGGTTTCCCTAGGTGCCGGCTGAGCTATAGGCCAAAATCTACGGGTAGGCACTTCGCAAAAAACACCTCTGTTTTCTTCCAAAAATGTGGATGTGTCCACGTTGCGATTTGGGGTGTTTCCTGTCGCGGGCGCTAGGCCTACCCACACAAGTGAGGTATCATTTTTATCGGGAGACTTGGGGGAACGCTGGGTGGAAGGAAATTTGTGGCTCCTCTCAGATTCAAGAACTTTTTCGCACAGAAATGTGAGGAACATGTGTTTTTTTAGCCAAATTTTGAGGTTTGCAAAGGATTCTGGGTAACAGAACCTGGTCCGAGCCCCGCAAGTCACCCCATCTTGGATTCCCCTAGGTCTCTAGTTTTCAGAAATGCACAGGTTTGGTAGGTTTCCCTAGGTGCCGGCTGAGCTAGAGGCCAAAATCTACAGGTAGGCACTTTGCAAAAAACACCTCTGTTTTCTTCCAAAAATTTGGATGTGTCCACGTTGCGCTTTGGGGCGTTTCCTGTCGCGGGCGCTAGGCCTACCCACACAAGTGAGGTATCATTTGTATCGGGAGACTTGGGGGAACGCTGGGTGGAAGGAAATTTGTGGCTCCTCTCAGATTCCAGAACATTCTGCCACAGAAATGTGAGGAACATGTGTTTTTTTAGCAAAATTTTGAGGTTTGCAAAGAATTCTGGGTTACAGAACCTGGTCCGAGCCCTACAAGTCACCCCTCCTTGGATTCCCCTAGGTCTCTAGTTTTCAGAAATGCACAGGTTTGGTAGGTTTCCCTAGGTGCCGGCTGAGCTAGAGGCCAAAATCTACGGGTAGGCACTTCGCAAAAAACACCTCTGTTTTCTTCCAAAAATTTGGATGTGTCCACGTTGCGCTTTGGGGCGTTTCCTGTCGCGGGCGCTAGGCCTACCCACACACGTGAGGTATCATTTTTATCGGGAGACTTGGGGGAACGCTGGGTGGAAGGAAATTTGTGGCTCCTCTCAGATTCCAGAACTTTCTACCACAGAAATGTGAGGAACATGTGTTTTTTTAGCCAAATTTTGAGGTTTGCAAAGGATTCTGGGTAACAGAACCTGGTCCGAGCCCCGCAAGTCACCCCATCTTGGATTCCCCTAGGTCTCTAGTTTTCAGAAATGCACAGGTTTGGTAGGTTTCCCTAGGTGCCGGCTGAGCTAGAGGCCAAAATCTACAGGTAGGCACTTCGCAAAAAACACCTCTGTTTTCTTCCAAAAATGTGGATGTGTCCATGTTGCGCTTTGGGGGGTTTCCTGTCGCGGGCGCTAGGCCTACCCACACAAGTGAGGTATCATTTTTATCGGGAGACTTGGGGGAACACTGGGTGGAAGGAAATTTGTGGCTCCTCTCAGATTCCAGAACTTTCTGCCACAGAAATGTGAGGAACATGTGTTTTTTTAGCCAAATTTTGAGGTTTGCAAAGGATTCTGGGTAACAGAACCTGGTCCGAGCCCCGCAAGTCACCCCATCTTGGATTCCCCTAGGTCTCTAGTTTTCAGAAATGTACAGGTTTGGTAGGTTTCCCTAGGTGCCGGCTGAGCTAGAGGCCAAAATCTACAGGTAGGCACTTCGCAAAAAACACCTCTGTTTTCTTCCAAAAATTTGGATGTGTCCACGTTGCGCTTTGGGGCGTTTCCTGTCGCGGGCGCTAGGCCTACCCACACAAGTGAGGTATCATTGTTATCGGGAGACTTGGGGGAACATAGATTAGCAAAACAAGTGTTATTGCCCCTTGTCTTTCTCTACATTTTTTCCTTCCAAATATAGGAGAGTGTGTAAAAAAGACATCTATTTGAGAAATGCCCTGTAATTCACATGCTAGTATGGTCACCCCCGAATTCAGAGATGTGCAAATAACCACTGCTCCTCAACACCTTATCTTGTGCCCTTTTTGGAAATACAAAGGTTTACTTGATAGCAATTTTTTACTCTTTATATTTCAGCAAATGAATTGCTGTATACCCGGTATAGAATGAAAACGCACTGCAGGGTGCAGCTCATTTATTGGCTCTGGGTTCCTTGGGTTCTTGATGAACCTACAAGCCCTATATATCCCTGCAACCAGAGGAGTCCAGCAGACGTAACAGTATATTGCTTTCGATAATCTGACATTGCAGGGAAATTTAACAGAGTAAAACGTAGAGAAACATTTATGTTTTTTTCTCCTCAATTTCAATATTTTTCTTTTTCAGTTGTTATTTTCTGTAGGAAACCCTTGTAGGATCTACACAAATGACCGCTTGCTGAATTCAGAATTTTGTCTACTTTTCAGAAATGTTTAGGTTTCTGGGATCCAGCATTGGTTTCATGCACATTTCTGTCACTGACTGGAAGGAGGCTGAAAGCACAAAAAATTGCAAAAATGGGGTATGTCCCAGTAAAATGCCCAAATTGTGTTGAAAAATTGGGTTTTCTGATTCAAGTCTGCCTGTTCCTGAAAGCTGGGAAGCTGCTGAGTTTAGCACCACAAACCCTTTGTTGATGCCATTTTCAGGGGGAAACCACAAGCCTTCTTCTGCAGCCACTTTTTCCAATTTTTTGGAAAAAAACGAAATTTTCCCTGTATTTTGGCCAATTTCTTGGCCTCCTTCAGGGGAACCCACAAAGTCTGGGTACCTCTAGAATCCCTAGGATGTTGGAAAAAAAGGACGCAAATTTGGCTTGGTTAGCTTATGTGGACAAAAAGTTATGAGGGCCTAAGCGCGAACTGCCCCAAATAGGCAAAAAAAGGCCTGGCACAGGAGGGGGAAAAGGCCTGGCATCAAAGGGGTTAAATATGGTGCACACATGGTGGCATTAGGGGCGGGCTAAGGGACTCAAAAATAGTGGTGCTGCAATGAATGCATCACCACTATTCTTAAATCAGACCCTTAGTGAGAGACATGAATCTTTAAGACAAACATACTCTTCTACAAGCAGCTTCTTTCAGATATTGATTCACTGAGAGTCAGTAATTCACAGGACACGGATGGCTTCACTAATCTCTTCTACAAAACACGTAGACATCAATAGAGCCATGTAACTGTAGAAAAACATCAACTCAAAGCATATCGCAGAAATGTTTGCAGAAGCTATAGTATGTGGTAATTTTAAATGAAGAAGGACATGCCAATGAAAAACATAAGCATTAAAGACCTATATTACAATCAACATTGACTACGTAATCCCAATAGAATATTGGCCAAAATAATTGGACATCATCATTCTGATAGACAAATGAGGGTTTAGCAGACCCAATTTTTGTATAATGTATAGGAGAGCTCATTTAACTCATCTTACTTACTTTGTAATAATAGTTCATTTAACTTCAAACTATATTTTCAATTCAGCATCATTAGACTTTAAACAATGAATCTGCAAGACAAGGTTAATGTTAGACTCAGATGCATCATAGGCTGTCACAGGTAATATCTTCATCTGGAACACAAAACATATGCTGCTTCCTCTTACTATTCTTGGCCCCAGAATGAATGGTCATCAAGAAGGAGACTGAGAAAACTAAAGTACTCCTAAAGTAAAAAACTAAAATGAAGAAAAAAAAACCATAGGAGGCAATCAGATAAATTTCAGAAACAGCAGATTCATAGAAGTAACTGACAGAACAGAAGAACCAGATGCCTGCAAAAGCGGTAATGAAAGCAGATAAGAAGAAAGCAAGGTTCTTTCAGTGTGAGCAACAAGCTGAAACAAGCAAAGATGCAATGTAATGAAAGGACATCTTAGACTGCCTGTTGGACCTGGTCCTTTTTACAGGGTCATTCCCAAACCTTTTGCTTTCCTCCTCCATTTTTTTTCCTGACCCTTTTTGTTGAAGTTAGAACTCTGGGCACTCTACCACTGCTGATCAGTGCTAAAGTGTATGTGCTCTCTGTTCTAAACTTGGTATGATTGGCTTACACCTAATTGGCACATTTGATTTACCTGTAAGTCCCTTGTACAGTGTTATCCCTATGCCCAGGGCCGGTAAATTAAATGCTACTAGTGGGCCTGCAGCGCAGCTTCCACCACCCACAAAAGTAGCCTTTCAAACCTGCCTCAGGCCAGTCATCACAAAGCCTGCATACGCAGTTTACTGCCACAAGGACCTGGCATCAAAATCTACTTGCCAGGCCTGTAACTTCCCTTTTACTGCTTATAAGTCACCCCTTAGGTAGGCCCGAGCTAGTCCTATGGGTAGGACCATATGTCTTTATGTACCACATATCCTAGTAGTGACAAACAACCTATTTGGTTCCTCGCTACTGTGAGTGCTTCTCGCATAGGATTGCATTGGAAATGCCCTATGTCTAAGTGGTATTGTCTGATCTATGATGGGTGGAGTAGGCATGTTTGGTATGGTTGGAATGGTAGTGAGTAATGCTGCTTACTGGTGTATATGGATATTGTATTACCATTATAGAAATGCCACTGTTAGAAACTGTGTATTTCTCTGTGCTTATGACTGGTGTTTTGCAGCTTGCCTCCAATCCACGTCTGGGGCAGAGTGACAGCTGGACTTTGTGTATACTTTTCAGACAGTCTGTACACAGGGAGGGTGGAGGTGTCACAAGAGTGCATCTGCATATTGAATGGTCTTCCTTGGCTGGGAGAAGTAGAGGCGGGGCACACCTGCATTCGTAAAGGCTGTGCCCTAGCATCACACAAAGGGCTTGTTTGCCCTCGCTGATGTCTGCAGCCAGTGCTGGAGGAGAAAGGGGACATCCCTGGAACCAGTTAGTGCTGGTTGAAACCCCTTCTCCCCCTTTATAGAGACTGTGCAAAATTAGTATAAGTACAGGGGTTTGTCCCCAACATTGTCAGAGCACTTTTGGACTAGGACTGTATCTCTGTCAGAGGGACTGCTGGACTATACAAAGGACTCATCTGAACTGCTCTTCTTTTGTTGCCCTGTTGCCTGGAGTTTGCTGGGTGGCCCCAAAGGACTCATCTAGGTTGCCTTCTTGTGTGTTGCCCTGCTGCCAGCTAACTTCTGACACCATTCTGACCACGTACTATGTGGGACTTGCACCCAGGCACTACTGGCTGCATTCCTGGAGGACTGCGGGACCAGGGTAGACTGTCTTCAGAGTTGTTTGCTCCCGTGCTGGCCCACGTGCCTACTGCACCTCTTGTCCCCATCAAGTACCCCCATGTCCATCCAGTGCATGGTGAGTGTTGGCTATTTAGGGATTAATGCTCCCTGCGCAGAGATCGCTTACTTTTGTGCCTCTTTACTAGAAGCGCATGAAGAGTGCTCAACTTTGACTTCTGTGGTATTTTCTTTTTCCTCTGGCCTAGGGAAGCACCCTGTGTCTCCATTTTGTGAGGCTTTCCCGTTGCCAGAGAGGTAGTGAGGAGCCCCTCATAACAGCGCATGGATGAGTGGTCCCTGTAGTGCCCCCGGGGCACAGGTAGGCACCTCCTTCTGAACCATCAACTCTAGAACGACGACTCTGCTCTCACAGGATTTTGCGCACCTCATCAGGTGCTGGCACCGGTAGTGGAGGAATCTGCGTAACAAGAGAATGCCCCGAGTGCAGGCGAGTGCAGGAGGGGGCTCTGGAACCCTTGCCTGGGTGCTGACAGGTGTACGGAGACTCGCCCGTTAGACCGGACCTCCTCTGGCCCGCTGGACTTCCCTTCAACCATTACTACCCGCAGGTGAGGACCGCCAGGATCCCAAGCGGTCTCCGGGTGTAGAGGAGGGGAAGAAGAGTTAAGGGCACATCTCCCTGTGGCCCTGAGATGGTGCTGAGAGCAGCTGTGGGGAGAAGTGGCCCTGACAGCAGGAAGGACCAAGGGAGGCCTCACTGCAGAAACTAACCTTGGCCCAAGAGGGCTTCTTTATCCTCATTTGGCCGACCGGGTAGGGATCCTCATCGGAGGCCCCCGTCCGGCCAGCGCTGAGGTTGCCAGTCTAAGCGCAGTGGCAGAAGCACAGGAGCCCCTGTGCTTAGGAGCCCCTGCGCTTAATGTGTCGGTCTTTACCTCACCGGGTTATTTGAAAGCAGAAGCGCAGAGGCGCTGTAACTTGTAGGTCGAAGGTGTTTGGGCGAACAATTGCATGTGCCGCATTTCACCCATTGTACTTTCCTTTTTTTATGACCTGATTTCAGCAGAAGGTCATGCTTCTACTGATACGGGCATCAGTACTATATTTGGAGACTGTGGGCCTGATTATGACCCTTATGCTTACCAGACTCCTGCCTATTTTCGTAGAGTACTAGTGACCTGTGTGATGTTTTGACAACAGGATATTACGGATACATGTTGTGTTTGGTCTAGTTATGTTTTATACAATACAGTTTATTTTTATATAACTTGTTGTGTTTCCTTTGTGGTATATTTATTGGGTCAGGTGTGTTATGTGCATTGTGCAAACACATTACACATTGCCTCCGGGATAAGCCTGACTGCTCGTGCCAAGCTAGCAAGGGGGTGAGCAGGGGTTGTCTTGGGGGTATAGCCCTCTCGCCCTGACAAGAGTAATGTGTTCTGCCTAGCTTAGGTGTATACCCTAGCCAAACAGAAACCCCATTTGTAACACTGCCTATATAGGACAGCATGCCCTGCAAGAGGAAGAAGGCACAATGTATGCTATATGGTTAATTTAGATAGAGAGGACTACAAAATACAGTCCCTACCAAACACCAGATTCCCAAACCAAATCCTGGCTTGGACTCTTATCTAATAAACCTGTGTTGTTACAAAACACATTTATGGTGGCAACTTCATGCCACCAACCACCTACCAGTTCATCACTGTCTACAGCAGTGGTTCCCAAACTTTTTAGGACAACAACCCACTTTTTAGAATGACAAACTTTTGTGACTCACCTATCTTTAATGGACATGAGGAGGGGTGTTTTTTAATGTAACAAAAGCATTGTGTGGCAGCGCATTGTAATTTTCAGAAAGAACGTTTCTCATTTAAATGGCCACCAACTTTGCACAGACATACAGTTTTACTGATTAAATTGTATAGTATACAGCGCTCAAAAGATAATGTGTAGAAATACAAGAATGTGAATAGTTATTTCTGCATCACCAATTAAAGTGGCTTAATTTGTTTTGGTCCTGTCAAAATCTGTTTCCAGCACACTTCAGAATTACTAAAAACACGTACTTAATTTTTTCTTTCCTAACTGTTGAATGCACACAGTTCGTTTACTTTTATTTATGTTTTGTGTGCTGCAACAAAAAAACCTGACATCCTAATATTGTCACACAATTCATTTTTAAAACTCCTTTTACTTTGAAGACAGAGAAAGAAAAGAAAACACCATTCCCATGTTAAATGAATAAGCAGCAGCTTGTCAAAAGACATAGCCTGACATTTATCTGCTGCTGTTCTGAACCAGAAATCGCAATTTTGGAAATGCAAAAGCCCAGGGTGCTGGGGGCCTAAGGCCCCCTCTGCTGCACTCCAAAAATGTTTTGGGGGACATGTAAGGTGCACACATGCCAAAAGGGCATGTGTGCTTTACATGTTCAATTTAAAAATGCATTTTAAATGCATTTTTAAATTTTGCACCAGGTTACCACCTGGTTTCATTTCATGGTATTTTGCATGTGCAAACTGCCATTCTGCGAAAAATCGATTTTTTGCAGCATCGCCTTGCGATGTGGATTTTGCGAATCGCAAATTGCGACTCACAAAACCAGGTCGCAACGCAAGAAATCGCAATTTTAGCGATTTCTTATTTGTGGTCTGCGAATGCCTTTCATGCATCGCAGACCACTTTTTTGCACTCGCAAACGGACGAATTTTGCAATTCGCACCGTTTGCGAGTGCAAAAAGATTTCATACATCTGGCCCTCTGTCTCTTAGGTCCATGTCCTCTGCAAACTCTGCAGGACAGTGAACAGCTGCAGAGCACAAGGGATCCCTGCTGACAGCCTCAGTGAGTTGTAACAAGCAGGTCCTTCTGCCAGTTATGCTATTCTCGTTTTGAACAACCAATGCTAATGTTCACCGTAAATACTTCAGTTTCTTCAGAATCTTTATGTTGTATTTTTATTAATTAAATAAGTGTCACAATTAATTCAAAATGTTACTAGTGCTTTATATAGGTTCACTACAAGTTATCTAATAGTCTCATTCTCCAGTTTTATCACCGACGCATTTTGAAATTCTAGATCTCTTTGTTTGGTCAACCAAATATATACATGTACATTCGATTCCGAAATGTAGGGCTATGGGATATATGTAACAAGCAGTACTGCATCCATTTAAACAACCCTCATCAAGGGTAATGTCCAGCCATGTTTTTAATTGTTTTGCTTCCTTTTGACATTTTGTTAAAATGGTGATTGCTCACTTCTTCGGAACTGAAGGTAGACCATTTACTTAAGGGCCTCTGTGTTTAGTCTTTTCAGTATTTGTTTGTAGTTTGCCGTTCATATTTAAAAACAGCACGTCCTTATGTTCATTCATTCCTCTTTTTACATCGTGTTCCTCATATGTGCTCATGGTTTCTGTCACCACCAACTATCACCTCTTACTTTTCTCTAAAATTGGAAATCTCATTTGATGAATTATATATATATATATTTATATGTTTTCATTTTAGAGCAACTGGATCCTCCTGGAGCTATACTCAACCACAGTGCTCAATACATCCGAGTTTTGCTTTGCCTTTTATTTAAGCCAATATAATAAATTCTACAGGGTACTTTAATGCCATAAATACAAAAACATCTATTGCATGTTGTATACCATTTTACTGGAAGTGTTTTTGTGTGGTGGGGATGCACTTTGTCACGTATAGTTATATAATGTCTGTTGCACTGGAGGCAATCCACAAACATTTGTAGATGCATTTCTCACTCCTAGTTGCACATCTAAGATGCATAAGAAAACTCAGACGACTGTGCTGCAGTAAGAGTGGAAAAGTGCAGTAACGTTCACATTTTTACCCCGGATAAGAAGGACCTTTAGAATCCAGTAGGAAATCATTTTTGGAAAGAAAAAATCCTTTAAAAAGTATGAATTTTACAAATACAAATTTGCCAACCCTCTGCACACGGAACCTGCCACATTGGCCTACACAAAGTATTAGAAAACCAAAACACTTTGCGTATTTGTGTGAATAGCGCAACTTTACTGCACAAATAATTACACTTTTAAATTGAACGTGCATGCATGGGCGTTTTTTCCAATCAGGTTTCTGGAATCAACAGGCATTCACTTTGTATTCCCAAACCTGTAACTTTCTTTTAGAATCGGGGCCTTAAAGTTAGATCTATTAAACCAATGTCCTAATCCAGAGGCGTGTGTTCCTCTTTCCTGAAGCCCCGAGTTAAGGTTTGGAATCCTAACATTAATGATATTAACAGCCGCTGGTCAAAAATGCAGAGCTGCGAAAGGTCAGACCTAGGTAGCCCTAATTTAATCTAGAATGACCAGCAATATACGTTCATTATTTCTGGCTCTGGTACCTCAGGCTTTCATTGGCATGACAGGCCGTGGCATGATTTTTGTGCTGTGAAAATAGTGGCTTCAGGCTCCATATTGAACTATAAGCCCATGTTTTTTTCTCCACTAACAAGAAATCCGAGAAACGGAGGCAAACACTGAAGGCCTAATAGACCATAATGTAGGATAAATTATACAATTCATTCAAATATACGGGCATTTTGGATGTTGTTTAGTTTCTAAACAAAGTGTGAGTTTTCTTGGTTTAATGCGTAATATTAATATTATATATTAAAACTGTGTTACAGGTGGAAGTACCCAAGGCTCTTCAATAAGGATCCTGGTGTACAGTGCAATATTGGCCACAGGAGCTACGTTGAGCTGCTCAAATACATTTCATGGACTGGATAGTGAGATCACATCAAGATGGCTACCGTGGTTCAAAATGTTGCTTTTCTTGTTATTTTTTCCGACGTATAAAGCCCAAAGCAATAATACATTATGGAGAAATCTGAATTTTATCTGTACATATGGAAGTGACGGTCTTTTTTATTTGATAAAACGTTTGTTTATTTACACCAAAATGCATTTATCTACTGTTGATTTAAATGTCAGTGAATGTTGGCAGGTGCATCCATGGCACTCCAAAGGGACGACAGAGACGCCTATTACTATGCATTTCCAATAAATGAGTTTGAAGTTTTTAAACTGTTTTTTATGCTATTTATTATACTGCTTGCTGGTGTCCACGAGGCTGCAACATGGCCCTCAGAATGTTGTTAAACAGTAACTGATGAATTGTATTTCATTACCCTCTTGCTGGTGGAGGGGGCACTCAAATATTCCGCATTTCATATCACACTTTGTAGGGATGTATTTTAGATTAAATATACACCTAATAGATCAATTGTGGGATGGCTGCAATGAAAAAATGTCATTGTCTCCCAAGATGCGAAAGAATAAAAAATACTGAAGATTTGTTTTTACGGAGAGACCAAAGGAAACACCCATTTCATTCATAGTTAAACATCTTTAGAGTCCAGAAGCCATAGAACAGACCTGATTTTCTGAAACAAATTCACAAGGACTTTGACCACTCTTACGGTTGAGAGCAAACCAGCGAAATGGACAGTCATGATTTCTGTGGCCTAGGTGTCTGACAGACCAAACTTTCACATGCGATATCATTCAGATCTTCCCAGTTGGAGTGCTCCAGAAGTAAGTGGACTGCTTAAAGTAAACAACTCTGCAGCCATGTTTCTTTAAAGACCTACTGCCTCCCCACTTCCACGAGCATCCCATACCCCATGTTACATTATTTTTATTTTTTTAATTAATGTATTTATTGTTGCAATGGTTCGACAGCTGCAAAGTTCTACCGGGCTTCTTCCTTCTGTCCATCATGTTAGAATGGTAAATTAAAAATACCCATCATGCATTACGACGCATGCAAAGGCATCTGTTATGACACACAATGGCCGTGCAATGCAAGTGTGCACATCAGTGGCCATCTATTAAAGAAAACCCATTTTAAGATTGCTGGCCATGTGTGCATCTTGATGCAGACGTTCTCAAGCAATTATCAAATATCATTGGCAAAGCCAATAGCTCAGCATTTTACAGCCAAGACTGATTGGCTTTGCCAATGCTTATTTTATTATTCTCTGTGTGCATTGATTTGTCAGTGTATTTAAGGTTTCTCTCTGTTTTCAGTACTGTAATTGGTAATTGTTGTGCCTCATAAATAAATACAAATACTGCTAACATGAGATTAAACCAGGCCCCTATTTTAGGATATTGTGGCCCAATAAATAATAAGCACTTATTTACTCACAAGTGTGATAAGGAGCTACTGGGAAACATTTGATACAATACCATTTATAAAAAGTACAGCAACCAACTTTGCTCTTCATGCATTCATGTCTGATTAAAAGACATTAAAATAATTGCCAGGTTCATGGAGAACGGTAAAGATTTTCAAGGGCCAAATTTGACCAAGAATATCACTCAAAAAATGTCATCAAGCTGTATAGGCACTATCTGCTCTGCAAAATTTAGCATATTATGGTGCATATTTATACCTGGCTTGCACCGTTTTAGCATAAAAAATCTTGACTCTAAAATGGTGCATAGCTAACTCCATATTTATATTTTGACCCTAGACCAGTCTAGGGTCAAAATATAGGGGTTAGTGTCATATTGTGGATGCGACAAACTACCTTGGGCTAATTAGATGCAAGGTAGGCGTTCCCGTCCACAATATCACGCTAACCCCCACCATCTTGTTTATGCCCAAAATGACACGCACAGAGTAGGCAGACCAAAATGATGGCGCTAAGCCTGCTTAGCACCATTATTTATTGCCTGGGTCTGCGTTGGGGGGCCTGTGGACTCATTTCCATGGCTAAACACCATAGAATCGTTCCACAGATGGCCACCACAATCCTCAGGAACACCCACACCAGATGGACGCCATACGATGGTTCGACCCCATTCTGGGTAAGTACAGGTAGTTTTTTTTTTTGTGCCATTGGGGGCCCCTTACATGGGCCCCCCTGCCTGGCACTAGGTATTATGGCCTTGCCCAGGGGACACTGGTCCCCTGGGTGGGCCATTGGGGTGTTGGGCATGACTCCTGTCTTTATTAAGACAGGAGTCATGTTTGGGTGGTAGTGCATCAGAAAATGACGCTGGGCTGGTTAGTGGCGTATTTATTGCCGCTAACCAGCCTAATGTCATTTCTGGCCCACTAGCGCTTTTTCCCATTCCCCAACCCCCCCTGCTAGCATCTTTTCTTCAGACGCTAGCCTGTCCTTTGTGCAACCGTGCACCAGTCAATAAATATGGCACCCTGCTGGTGCTAGCAAGCACTATGGATTTTGATGCAAAACTGCGTTAGTGCAGTTTTGCGGCACGATCCATTAATATGGGTCTATGTTTCTTCTATGGTGCTATGGGGATGACAGAATGACTACTTTTTGCACTGCACTAGTTAGTCCTTCTAATATGTTTATAACAGTATAGATATTTAGAAATGTCTTTATTTATATTAAGTCTATAGGGTTGTTCAGGGGAGCACGCATCGGTTTTCCAGGGCACAAATTGTACACCTGCATAAAAGCAATGGTGTGGGGCTCCATACTTATTTGGTGCTCAATTAGCACTCATTTTGATTTTCGCCCCTCAGAATGTGGTATAACATGCTAACACGTTGTTCCCGATTCCAGAGAGTGGTGCACAAACTCATGTCGTGCACTGCTTTTCTGAATAAATCATGCAGGCAAAAACCCAGAGTGTAAGTGTAATGTTATATGCAGGTCAACCACTTTGCTGCAAGGCCACCTAGGGATCTGCCCCGGAAGACCAGAACTGGTTCCAGGAAGATGGAGTGTATAAAATAAAGGTGGAAACGGAAAAGCGGGATCTTCCGTTCCGACACTGCCAAGTAACGGTGTGTGTGTTTCATTGGAGGACGCCCAGCGAGCACGTGCAGGTGCCAGCGCCTAGCATAACACTGGCGATGAGGATGGTCTCAATCCCACGTTTACTCACCAACAGGGCCGAACACTAGGGAGGCCAGACAGGAAGGTGATCACACCTGAGACAGCACTGCTGAACGGACATGTGGGACACCCAATAGTCTTATCAGGCTGCAAGAAGGTCAGACCACGTGCTGGAGGAGCCCACTGTTCCTGATCTCATCTGGCTGACGAGGGCTGCTGATTTCCAGACATCGAAGCCGAGCACGTCTACGAGGTGGTAAACCTGACACTGCTCACAAAGGAAAAGAAAAGGGAAAAAAAGAGAGAAGAGAAAATAAAAAGGGGGTTCAAGTGAGTGCTTGACCAGGAGGAGGCAGGACTGAAGGGGCATGCCAAGCCCTAATTCAAATTGATACCACACCACCAACACTGGGGTAAAAGTCGCCCCACAGCTGAAAAACACCAATTGGCAGTCAAAGGTGCACACCATGACTGGTCGCACTCCACGGGAGTCACCGACAATCTGCACCAGACCACAAGCGTGAGCGTTGGTGTTACGCACCACACGTGGACAACTCGTCATGACCTGCTGGGAGCAGTAGGCCCCAATTAACCAACACAAGGCACAAGTGACACAGTCATCATTGCAGATGACCCAACACCAGCCACCCACCAACCACCACAACACACCATGGCAGGCATGCTCCCGCCATTCAGCAAGCTAGCAAATCCCGCCACAGCTTCGCCCAGATGGCAGGTATGGGACAGGAGCCTGGAGAACTATTTTGTGGCCACCCTTGAGAGGAACGGAGCAGTCAAGAGGTCCCTACTTCTCCATTTTGTGTGGGATGAAATATACAAACTTTTCAGACATCTGCCGAACACAGGTGCCTACGACGACGCATCGGTGAGGGCCCTGAATGCGCATTTCAATCTGCAGCTGAACCCTGACTTTGAACGCTTCAAACTATGGCAGGTGCAGCAGAGAGAGGGTGAATCTATTGACCAGTTTTATACCCGGCTCTGTGAACTGGCAAGCACATGCACTGAAGATGATCAACAAAAGGAGGTACAAGCGCAACTTACAACAGGGATGCAGAAACAAGACACTGAGAGGCCTAATATTGAGGCAATCCAATATCAATGTGGACGAGATCTTAGTCATGGCACGATCCCATGACTTATCTGTAGACAGGGCAGCCGAGAAGGACATGGCCATGTCACACATGCCAGAGAAAGCCCCGGTAGTCAAAAACAGAACATGCAGACGTGGTGCAGCTGCAACAAACAATGAGGAAGCCTATGCAGTATGACCCCGCTAAGGCAGGAGAAAGGTGTGACTATTGTGGGAGGGAAGAACACAACCCAAGAGACTGTCCGGCTCAAGGGAGGACATGCTCCAATTGTGGCAAAATGAATCATTTCGCAGCTGTCTGCAAGGGAGGCATGAGAGGGAGAGGAGTGAGAGGGAGACGCCCACTCACCAGGGTGGTCAAACAACTATCACTAGATGACCCCATAGCATGAGGTACATGCTGCCCAACTTCACGCTACACCCTGGAAGACTCCTCTCCCAGGGAAGAAGAAGTATTCTTAATGTCATTCACGAATGACTTAAAGAAACACCGGCGGCCACAGCCCACGTGCATGATCAAAGTTGCACAGTCTCCTGTCAAGACCCTCATAGACACAGGAGTGTCAGTGAATGGAATGGGTGTGCAACAATATTGTCACCTCCAGCCCCGTCCACCATTAACTCGAGTACCAAAATATTCACGTATGGAAGTCACACGCTGCTGCCTCTAAAGGGGCACGTGGCAGTGACGGTTTAGGCGGAGGGCCAAGCAATCAATACCACATTCCATGTAGTCCACAGGGAAGCTGACACCCTCCTTGGCAGGCAAGCAGCAGAAGAATTGGGCCTGGTCGTGTTTGCAAAAAGTATAAAAGGCATGCCAAATAGACAAGCTGCTAAGGTAATTCCTCAAACTATTCACAGGCCTCGGCTGGCTCAAAGCACCTCCAATCAAGTTGGATATCGACAAGGCTGTTGCCCTATGACACCGGCGGATACCATTTCAGGTCACTAGTAGAACAGGAGCAGACCAACCTGGAAGAACAAGGGGTCGTGACATACTGTTTTATTCTGCAATGGCAGAGGTCCACCATTGACACTTGAAGGCTACCCTCCAGTGGCTGTCGGATCATGAGCTCACCCTCCATAAAGACAAGTGCGCCTTCTTTCAAACATCAATTGAGTTCTCCGGGTACGTGTTTAACCAAGAAGGCATCCAGGTGGACCCACGACAGTCTGGTGCCATTAGGAAAGCCCCTGCCCCACAAACTGTGACTGAAGTATGGAGCTTTCTGGGAATGGCGACCTACTGTGGCACATTCATCCCAAAGCTAGTCACACTGTCAGAGCCACTCCGAGCCCTCACAAAAACGGATGCCTCGTGGGTATGGGGGAGCAGGGAGGAAAAAGCGTTCCAAGCGCTCAAGAAGGCTCTTCTGTGTGAGACCACTATGGCCTACTTCGACCCCACAAAGAAGACTGAGCTTGTGGTTGGCGTGAGCCCGGTAGGCCCTGCTGCAGTCCTGGCCCAGAAAAGTGAGCCGTGCCGGTGGGCCCCACTAGCATGTGCCAGCAAGGCTTTACCCTCGACCGAATAACGCTACTCTCAAACCGAAAGGGAAGCCCTGGCTATTAGGTGGGTGTGTGGTCATTTCCATCTCTACCTACAAGGGAGGCCATTTCGGGTGGTCACCAACCACCAGTCCCTCTGTTCAAGGGGACCGTGCTGCACCGCCTCCACGGATTGAAAGATAAGCAATTCAGGTCCAGCACTATTGCATGGATGTGGTGTACCAATCTGGGGCCAAAAACCCCGTGGACTTCCTATCAAGACACCCTTCGGACCAGGCTCAGACCACCAGTCAGGACGAAGAGGACACTGAAGCACATGTACAAGCGCTAGCTCTGGGTAGCTGTCTAAAAGCACTCAGCACAAAAGAAATTTCAGAAGCCGTCCTTTGATGATGAGATGTTGTTGCGGGTGTAACAAGCGTTGGAAGGCAGCTCCTGGCACAACTTTCTCCGAAACACAAGCAACTGGACCGTGCTGAGCGGGAATGGCTAACAAAAATATGGAGGGCCGGGAATGAACTGAGCTAGACGTTTGATGGGCTCCTCCTCCGGGGACACCAACTAGTGATTCCCCTACAGCTACAACATCGCGTGATCCTGCTGGCGCACGGAGGACATCAAGGAATGACAAAAATTAAAGCGCTCATGAGGGAGAAGGTGTGGTTCCCTGGCCTCGAAGATGGAGTGGGCAGATGTGTGTGATAATGCACGGCCTGTCAGCTAACGACCATCCCTAATGTACCTGCCCCAATCATTACCGAAGAATCCTGCACAGCCCCGTGGTACCAAGTCAGCTTAGACTTTGTAAGCTTTCCGGATGGCCGGATCACTCTAGTTCTCGTAGATGGGTACTCCAAATATCCGATTGTGGAGGTCATTGCATCCACAGCTTTTGTACTCGTTGGTCTGACCCTGGAGACAATCCTTGCCATGTTTGGTCTCCCAGAAGAGATAGAGACTGATAATGGACCCCCATTCCAAGGATGTGAATTTCAAGAGTTGATGAGGTGCCTGGGCATCAGACATTGAAGGATCATGTCACAATGGCCTCAGGCCAATGGAGAGGTCAAGCGGTTCATGCGCATGCTCGATAAAGTTTTCAGGATTGCCACTTTGGAAACCAGTGCCCCTTAGCTCAGCATTCATCAATTCCTACACGGGTACAGAGGAACCCCTCATTGTACCACCGGCCAAACTCCTTGGTAACTAATTTTCGCTGGGCAGAGGCGAGACACTATCCCCATGGCCTCAGGGTGTCAGTCCACCCCATATCACCCAGAGCAAGCACAAACTAGAAGGAAGAAAGTGAATGATAAGGCGAGCAAAAGAAGACGTGCCATAGCAAGGGACATTCGAATCGGCGACCAGGTGATCATCAAGGACCAGAAACCCAGTTGGAAATTCTGCATGCCATATGAGCCAGGGTTATGGACAGTGACTGGGGTGTCTGGAACCATGGTGACAGCAGAAAAAGGGAGAGAGAGGGTAACATGAAATGTCTCATGGTTTTAGAAGGCAACTTTTGTGGAACTTTTAGGTGACCAGGAAACAGATGACCAATTCCCGGACTCGTCCGCAACTGAGGGTCTGGGACAAGAGTGTGAAAATGAGATGCTACCAGCAACTGGACCGATCCTTCTGAGACAACCTGTGACCAGTGCTCTGTCAGGTCAGGATGGTGAAACCAGATCCAAGACTGGGAGGTACAACCTGAGACCCAATCCCCTACCTAGCCAAAGACTGAAAGATTTTCAGTGTATGCTAACGGGGTAGATGTTTTGATCCAGTTGGGGAGCGATGTAGTGTTATATGCCAGTCTGGTGGTTTGCTGCCAGGCCACCTGGGGCTCTGCCCCAGAAGACCGGAACTGGTTCCGGGATGGTGGAGTGTATAAAATAAAGGCGGGAGCGGGAGAGCGGGATCTTCCATTCTGATACTGCCAAGTTACGGTGTGTGTGTGTTTCATCGGGACATACATACGTGACACTTTGTTGGTGTAAAAGGTCATTTATTTTAGGACAGGGTTTAAAACACAAAACATTACTTAAACATTTAACTGTATGTCTTCTGTTAAAACAGACCTTAACTTATACACTTCCTTTGCCTTCATTCTCTCCTCAAATATCTCCCTTCGATTTTCCTACCGTATATGCTCCCCTATTCATCCCATGCCTTCCTTGCTTGTAGCCTACCCCTCCCCGCTCTGATCCTTCACCTCCTTGTTTTTCCCCCTGGAAGGGTGGACAAGCCCGCATCTGGCTCTCCACCCTCCCCCAGCTCCTGTTAACTCTCTCAGCTCACCTGCCCTAAATGACTGTTAACCTACCCTAACTTCCTACTTCCTTAACTAACTATCATCCCCCCCCCCTGTCTTCCTACGCTGGGTGGGTGGGTGGTCACAAAAATACACCAAACCCTTCTAGCTACGTCGGCGCGAGGAGGCCGACCCCACCCTCCACCCCCCTTATAAACCCTTACCCAAGCCCACCCCCACTTACCTGTCCACCAATGGGCGCCTTCAGCGCCACTTCCTTTGTCCCGAACACGCCCGCGGAGAGACTAGACCGAGTCTCTCTCTCCGCGGGCCCCTTCATCGGGACATACATACGTGACACTTTGTTGGTGTAAAAGGTCATTTATTTTAGGACAGGGTTTAAAACACAAAACATTACTTAAACATTTAACTATATGTCTTCTGTTAAAACAGACCTTAACTTATACACTTCCTTTGCCTTCATTCTCTCCTCAAATATCTCCCTTCGATTTTCCTACCGTATATGCTCCCCTATTCATCCCATGCCTTCCTTGCTTGTAGCCTACCCCTCCCCGCTCTGATCCTTCACCTCCTTGTTTTCCCCCTGGAAGGGTGGACAAGCCCGCATCTGGCTCTCCACCCTCCCCCATCTCCTGCCATCCAGCAAAACCCGTGAGGCGTTTTGCTGCCCCACCCCCCCTTCTTTTTTTTAAAATTCCGGATCCACAAATTTACTCCCCATACACTTTCAAGCATTAACCTTAGCTCTGTAATATAGTACGCGTTCCCTATCTGAGATAGATGGACTCCGTCATCTCGGAACAAAAATTTTTCTTGTTCCTTTATGTCACCATGTCTCAAAACTTTGATCCCATGCGCCCAACAGAAAACTCTCATGGCTCTGTTTAACTTTTTACGAGCCCGCTCTATGGCTCCATGATTGAGAGCCTCTCTCCATGCCCTTATTGGCACAAACTCCGTCCATACCAAGCATGTTCCGCATAGTTTCCATTTCAAAAGCTCCAAATCCCTCTGCATCAGTTGTATCAGAGTGAGCCCAGATAGTTTCACTAAATCGTTTTCCCCAAGATGAATCATCAACATGTCTGGGCATCACCACTGCGGCAAATTACCTGTGATAAATGGGAGCAGGCTCCCCCACCTCATACCACTCTTGCCCCACCAGTGTACTTCGTGGTGTTTGCTGGGCAGTCCCAATGACCTGCCGTAAATCTGCTTCTCCGCAAATTTTGCCGCCCAATGTACAAACGAATGGCCGACCAACCACGTAGTCATCTTTTCTTTCTACGGCCCAGCCACGCATCCTGCAAAGAATCAACATTGTAAGAACTGTCTTGGTGAGCTAAAAAACCTCCCCTCCCATTCCCGTCCAGCTATGTGCCATCAAGGCCTGACATACCGCTCGCAGCACCTAGATTTCCATCTCCCTATCGCCTTGATTTTAGCCCAATCCCAGCCTAAATGGGCTGCCTCCGTCACCGCACCAATTCTGAATGAATGCGTTCCATAATCTCCTGCGCGCAGCCCTATCCTTTCAAGGGCCATCCTCATAACTTGTAATAGCTGATAACTAGTCACCTTTTTCCCTGATGCATGCATGAAAACCCCCGAATCACCCGCCGCTGGCCACCTATCCTTGAAACTAACCCATTCCGCTACCGGGCAAGCTACATCCACACCCCCTTTTTTCAACCATATCCACCTGCCCTTCCCCAACTGGTCCGTCTTCGACCGCCTGAGCCATATCCCTAACCTATCCCCATGCATGCACACTTCTTTCCTCCTTACTCCGGTTTCTTTTCCGACCCCCAACAGCTCGGATACTCTAAATGCACCAAAAAACATCCACAACATACACAAACGAAATAAAACAACTTAATACTCATTCAAGCAGCAAACTGGTAACACCTGTACCATCTCTACCAATGTTTCAAAAGTGATGGGTTCTCTCGCTGGTTTATCTCCCCTAGATCTAATCCTGCTCCAGCCCTTCAGCATTCTCCCCAATAACTCATTGTGTGCTGGATCATACCCGAAAAACAGTTTTCCGTAAAAAGAGACACCAGCTAATTTACCCCCAATTGTAGCTGGAGATAAACCCTCCCTGATCAGAAAAAGCACAAAACGTCTGGTCCGTGCTTCGAGCATTCGCAAACTTTGAGCCCAAAAATTGCCCCCAAACTGTTCAAAAGATTGAAACTCCAACCATGCAAGTCTGTAAGTACGCTGCGTGGATACTGCTAATGACATCTCCACCAGCCCCGTGATCATCATGCCCGCCATTCCCAGATGGCTGCCGGGACCACAGTCTTGCTCTGTTCTGCTCCAGGTGCCAACTCGCGGAAACGCCGCCACTGTGAACGAGATAGGGAGTCTGCAATCTCGTTGTGAATTCCTGGTATATGTGCAGCTTTAAATATAACATTCAAAGACAAGCATAACAGCATAAACTGCTGCAACAAGCGCTAAACTCTGAGATCCCTTGCCCTCTGCCTGTTTACTAACTCTACCACTGCCATGTTGTCTATTTGAAAAATCACTGTCCTTCCAGCTAATTCCTGTCCCCACACTGCCAATGCCACTAGAAGGGGAAAAAACTCCAAAAACGCAATGCTTCTCCCTTGCTGCAACCAAACTGTTGGCCATGGTTCCGCACACCACCTCCCGTCCCAGTATAAGCCAAAACCAGAAGCTCCTGCTGCGTCTGAGAAAATTTGAACCTGCCATACCGTGTTCGACTCACCAACAGACATTGGTACTCCATTGAAGTTTTTCAAAAAGATCTCCCATATTCTGATGTCCTCACGTAATGTCAAGGATACTCAGATCCTATGGTGCGGCAATACTGCACCTGACATAGAAAGCCCCAATCGCCTGCAAAAAGTCCTACCTCCCCTAACTACCCTACACGCGAAATTGAGGTAACCTAACAGCTTTTGGGCCGGCCGTAGATCCATCTTATGCAAAGTGCGCACCACTGCTAAGAAATCTAGTATCTCTCCCACTTTTGCCGCTGGCAATCTAGCGACCAGTTCTCTTGCATCTAACTCGATGCCCAAGAAGGTTAAAATCGGCATAGGCCCTTCTGTCTTCTCCGGGGCCAGTGGTACCCCCGCCTGCTGTGCCAGCCTCTGAAAAGAAACTAGAGCTTGCCCACACGCTCCAGATGCCGCTGTTCCTACGAATAGGAAATCGTCCAAGTAATGCGTCACCCACCTATGTCCACTCGTTCTCATGAAAACCCACTGCAAAAAGGTGCTGAAGGTTTCAAACAGAGCGCATGATATTGCGCAACCCATGGGTAGCACCCTATCCACATAAATGTTGCCATCTAGCTGCATGCCCAAGAGGTCAAAATCTGCCAGATGGATGGGAAACAGTCTAAAAGCTGACTGAATATCGCATTTTGCCATTTCCGCCATCCTACCACACCTTAGGACTAGCTTCATTGCATCATCGACTGATGCGTATATCACTTTGGAATCCTCTTGGGCGAGGAAATCATTTACCGACGCCCCTTCGGGCCATGACAAATGGTGAATCAAACAAAATTCTCCCTGTGCTTTTTTGGGTACCACGCCAAGGGGGGATATCATCAAGGCCTCACTTGGCCATCTGTCAAAAGGGCCTGCTATTCTGCCTAGTCCCACTTCTTTTGCTAGTTTGTCGCGCACTATCTGAGGCTGTTCCTTGGCTGACCGCAAATTGTCAGCCCATCTCCTTTCCCGAGGGCCTTGATAACCAATTCTAAAACCTTCCCGAAAACCCCATTCCAGTAGGCGTGCCTTTTCATTATCTTGGTATCTCGCAACCATGGCAGCAGGAAATCCAGTTTAACTGGTGTAGGACCCCTTTGGTGTAGGAGCGCCATGTGCCCCCCTCCCTCTTGTAGCCCTCCACTGTTCCGCTGGGCTGGACAGGAAGAAACATTGGATGACTGGATGACGACCCCCGCACTTGGAGCAGTCATGCTTGAACCTGCATTGTGCTCTGGAACAAAAACCTTTGTTAAAGTTCCAGCATGCCCCTGACGTTGCCCCTGCCGTTTTTGTGGTGGCGCCCGCCCCTCCCTGGGCGGGGCGAGCTTGAAAGGGCTTATAAGTCACTGGCAGGCCACTCGCTGTGTGAGTGGACGCCGCTGTCTGCGCCGATGCCATCCATTGCATCCACAGTTCGGGATCCACGTCCCCCCACGGTTTCTCCGGATTGACGCTCACCCGTGCCCTAAATTCTTCATCATAATTAAGCCATGCGAAACCCCCAAAATGCATTTGCGCCTTTCTGATTATGTCCATGTACTTGAAAAGTGCAATGGCCCTATCCGGATATTTTTCGCAGTATATGCTGGCAAAGATCAAGAAAGCCGATGTCCAATTGTCCATCGTGATCGGTACCCGTGGTCTGGGTGCCAGTTCCCACTCCTCTTCCTTGGAACCTTCCTTCGCCTGTATGTCCCTATGCAGTAGCTTAAAAACGTCCACATATTTGTGTTTCCATATTCTGGCTTTCGTTTTTTCCCCTATATGTGACCCAAGCGGCATGGCTAGACCCATGTACGGTAGCCTCTTCCTGTGTCCTCCCACTTCCTTATCCTCTACCGTCTTTTCCCCCGCATCCGCCTTCCCAGTTGTGGCTGTGTCTGGCGTGGCGGTGCCCTCCTTCACCTGGTTCCCAACTGACTTTTGTGCGATGCTATTATCTGATGCATCTAAAACTGACCCTTCTCCTACCCCGATGGACCTACTTGTAGTCGCCTCCCGTACTGTCTCTCCCCCTTCGCCCCACACTGACCACCATCTCTTACCTCCAATGTTATCTCCCAAGCTCCTTGGCACTCTCCTCACGCTTCTGCCGCGCGGCCCGGCTTGCCGCCTACCTGTGGGCCCTTCCATTGGAGCTGTCACCTGTAATACATAGCACTGAGAAGAGATTGCGCCGCTCTTGCGCCCACGCCCCCCTCCTCTTTTCACGGTGCTCCCCTCCCAGTCTCGTATTTCACCTTCTTCCCATTCCTCCCTTTCCTCCTCATAGTCAAGTTCCAACTCATCCTCTCCATCCCACTGGCCCTTGTGTTGGGAAAAATCTCTTGCCTTGGTTGATGTACTCTTGTTCGCTTCCGTACCCGCATGACGCGTACCATCGGGACGGTATCCGTGCTCCCCCGGTGTGGAGAAGGCCACGCAGACCCCTCCAGTGCTTCATACCAACACGTTTGAGCCGTGTTGCGCCCAGTTAGCATGGTCCGTCTCTTGCCACCCTCTGCTGTTGGCATTGTTGTGTTCCTGTACCCGTGACCGTCTGCGTCACCAGGCCTCTCCGCGCCCACTAACCCTTCGGCCGCACTAGCCTCTTGCCTCTGTTCTCCCTTTGCCTGTGGAACCCATACCCAGGTTCCACTCCCCGTCCCTGTCTGCTGAGCTCCTGGCTGCCCTCTGGCCTCTCTGGTCCTTGGGGTTGCTTCGCTGTGAGCAATCGCCTCATCTCTGTCCTTGCACAGCTGTGCCCACCTGACCTCTGTCTCGTGAACTGCTCTACGCTGTTCCCGGATTCTAGCTTCCAAGTCCCAAGAATCTGCCTGGTCCCAATTACCCTGTGCATGCGTGACCTGCACCCCGGGGGTCTCTGACTCCTGCGCAGACCTGACTTCCCCCCCCCTGGCCTGGCGAGGTGTTGTCTTGGCCCTCCCAGTTCCCCCTCTGGGTTTCCCCGCATACTTGCCTCTTTTCTTTGCAGGCGCCCCGAAAACCCCGTGGCTGGGGCCTTCCCCACTGTGGTATGATAAATCTAAAGGGGCAAAATCCCCGCTGTGTCCCAGTAAAGACCTCCCCGCCACTCCATCCTACCCCGTGGGCCCCCCTTCCTCCGTCCGCTGCCCCGGGTTGCCCGCGGAGGCAGACCCGGCTGCCTTATCTGTTCCCGCGTCCTGTGCTACTTGCGTCTCCCCACTAAACATCAGGGGGCTCTGCGCCCCGGGGGTAGCTTGTATCGCGGTGGCGCCCTGCCCAGGGGCCACTGACCCCTCTTCGTTCTCCCCGTCGGAGTCCTGTGACTCACACGCCGCTATTGCTGCTGCGACCCTCCCTGAAGCCGCCCTCGTTGGGCGTGCCATCCCCACCCAGGCTTGTTCTAGAACCCCTGGCCTCAGTAGGTCAGCCCTGCCTGCTTCGCCTAGAACGCGGAGCGCTGCCCTCACTGCCTCTGCGTCATGGCTCGTGGCCATGCTTTCGGCCTTATTGGAGATAAGATGTTGTTCTTCTTATGTGTACCTATGTTCTATAATATGCGCAGCCTATATAAAAATTCTTTTTTTTTGTTGTTGTCACTATTGGGGTGAGACTACTGTGTTTGTGCCCTGTGGGTAGGCAGCTTACTAGCTGCCCGGTGCCCTTTGACAGGCCTGTTCCTGTTTAGCCCTCAGCCCATGAGGCAAAACCCCCCTTTTTTTTTTTTTTGTAACTTAAATATAATTAACTTATTAGTATTATATGTTTTCTCTCTTTTTTTAAAAATTTTTTTTTTATAAAGTTTCCTGTCCTCGGGCCCTCCCTGGCTCCTCCGCGTCTCTCCCTGCTTGTTTCCGCCCCCGCGGGGTGTGCCGGTGTCCAGGCCGCACTTGGGCCCAGCGCGCTAAATTTTATAGAAAGCGCGGTACCGCGCGCTATGTAATTTGCCCGTTCCCCCCCCGAGGGGTGTGCCAGCGTCAGGCCCGCAAATGGCCCAAGCGCGTTAAGTCTAAAACACAAACACGGCACCGCGTGCCAGAGAAATTGCCCAAGGGGCCGGCCTCCCCTGACGGCCGGTGCGCGTTGCTTCCCAGCCGGCTCCGTTGCTGGGCAGCGTGAAAAATCCCTTTCTCCTTGCTGTGGGGCCTGCCCTAACTCCCTGCCTCCTTACCTCAACCTTCACCTCACAAAAATACACCAAACCCTTCTAGCTACGTCGGCGCGAAGAGGCCGACCCCACCCTCCACCCCCCTTATAAACCCCTACCCAAGCCCACCCCCACTTACCTGTCCACCAATGGGCGCCTTCAGCGCCACTTCCTTTGTCCCGAACACGCCCGCGGAGAGACTAGACCGAGTCTCTCTCTCCGCGGGCCCCTTCATTGAAGGGCGCGCAGTGAGCGCGTGCAAATCTAGATTAGCGTCTGACTAAGAATCAGGTCCCTAGCCTCTGACTTGTCTCTATGTCTTAATCTTCCTTCTGTGGTGACTTATGCTCGGACTCGATCACGTGGAAGGAAAACTTCCCATAGCAGTAAAGAAATAAAGTCTCTACAGATAACTAGTGGCAGTTGATTTTTTGCTCTTCGCGTGACCCTAAAACAAATTTGGTAAAACTGAATGAGCCTTGTAGATAGAGTCCAAGATGGTCAAGCAAATGAGCGCGGTCGATAGAGAATGGTTCTGAAAGGAGGACAAAGGAAGTCTATATGACATTTTATGCATTAAGCCTTAAACTTTCGCCAGGAGTCTCATCCCAGAGGATGGGGAATTGGAGATTAAGCATTCAGGGACAAGATAGACCTGAGCTTTTTCGAGAGGGAATTTGAGCACCAGATGGTGTGTGGAAACATGGTTAAATGAGAATCGGTTCACTTACCTTTACACACCTAAAGGAATCTTTTGTCAATTTAAAAGTTGAAAAAATGTTGTGTTATCTGGAAGCTATCTCGCTTGCGGTTTGGCCATGGCGGGAGTGGGGGGGGGGGGGGGATCGCACTAGTGGGAGCGCTGTGCCACAGGCCCCGAGTTTTTTCAGGGTCACACTGCCCTTCGCCAACATTTATAGTTTTTTTTTTATTGTCAGACAAGCTTTTTGCCTTCATTAGGAATGAGACAGCTTACCTTGCCAACCACTAGATGGCATCAGATGCCATGTCTTCTCTTTCCTTGAAATACATATTTACATCTCGCCTGCGACAACGCATACTCTGCATACTTGCGCTCTTCCTAGAGATGTTGTATAAAACAAGGTATTTGCAGCCTGCCCATTTCTTAACATTTGGTGGCTTCATTGTCACTCTTATTTGCTGCCTTCTAAAAGCCATTTTCTTTATTAGGGGGAAGGGTCACAAAGCTCCCCCTCCCCGAGCCACTAGGTGCCCTGGAGCCTGTTTATTTTACGTAAGGAGAGAGGGCGTGTGGCCCACCTCTCCAGATCACAAAGGGCCACAGGGACTCCGTACCTGGGGCATTTTATTTTTATTTTATTAAGAGGAGGGGGGCACACCCTCCTAAGCCAATGGTGTCCCCAGGGGTGAAAAAATATTAGTAAAGGGTAATGGTGCATGACTCCAACTCCCTGAACCACAAGGGGCCCTGGTGACCCCATGCCTCGGGGCTTTTAAGGGGAGGGGAGCATGGCCCCCCTCCCTGAGCCAGTAATGGCCCCAGGGAACCCATCCCATAGGGCCAACATATATATTTTTAAAGAAAGTGTAGCCTCACTTCCCGAGTCTTACTAGGACCCGGGGATGCCATCCCCCGGGACCAAATTAAATTGAAAAGGAGAATGGGGCCTTAAAAGGCCCCGAGGATCCTATACAGCGGGGCCAAACATACCTTAAAGGGGAGAGGAAGCAAGGTCCCCTCCCTGAGCCTAGAGTGGTCTCCGAGCCCCTGTGGCCCCAGTTGACTACCCGCATGCACCCATCCTTGGTGCTGTGAGAGCTGCCATTGCTCTTGCCCAGCGGGAGCACCTGTTTTAGTTTGCTCCCACCAGTTGCGAGCAATGTGTGTTTCTCTGGGGGTAAGAACACGAACAGGGAAACAAAAGGCTGCTCCCACCTAGTAGTAGCATTTTCAAAGCTCCCACAGAGTGAGATCAGACATGCCTTCCTGCCTCCATTCCTGCAGGCAGGACAGGCATACCTGGTTCCACTGGACGGGAACTTTAAAAATGCCCAAAACAGGTGGGAGCAGACATCTGTTGCCCTGCCCATGCTACTACAAGGAAACCACTGTGAATCAGGAGTGGGCTCCCAGGCACACAGTAATTGAGCTGGCCCAGAGAGATGGGGTCTCTGGGGCCTTTACAGGGTCAGTGAAGGTAAGATTGGCTCCCAGGCCTATTTTGGCTTAGGGAGAGAAGATGCCCCCCCTTTTCAATGGAGTTTGGTCCTGGGGAAGGAGTCTCTGGGCCCTATTGAGGCTCTGGTCAGTGCATTGCTCTGCCTCCCGTGGCTCTACCCTCTACGTAGAGCCCTTTCCCTGGCTCCTCTGAACTCCTGACCCCTGTCAGGAGTTCTAGGCCCTCCTCCACCCCCAGGCTTCTACCTGCACCTCATCCCTGGCGTCTAGTGGGAGAGCTCTGCTTTCCTACTAGGCTACCTTCTGCCTCTCTCCTCATTTTGCTTTGATTTGCTCTATGCTTCACTACTGTCCTTTAGGGCTTCTTTTCCTCATTTCTTTCTCACTTTGCTCTCTCTCTCTCACTTTCACTCTCTCCATCTCTCTCTCCCCCGCTGCTGCTTTCCTCGCAGCCTGCCCCCTTTCCGGGCCCACCCCCTTTTCGTCCCACCCCCTTTTCGAGCCGTTTTTAGTCCCCCTCCTGCCTCCCACCTCCCTACTTAATGGTGGCTGCTGCGTGCCCCCGCTGCTGGCGCGCCGAAGGCAAGCCTGTCTGCACCCATCCGCGCCTAGACTGCGCCCAGCACCAGAACCCCTGGCTCCCGTACCCCCCACCGCTACCACGCACCTCTACGTAGAGCCCTTTCCCTGGCTCCTCTGAACTCCTGACCCCTGTCAGGAGTTCTAGGCCCTCCTCCACCCCCAGGCTTCTATCTGCACCTCATCCCTGGCGTCTAGTGGGAGAGCTCTGCTTTCCTACTAGGCTACCTTCTGCCTCTCTCCTCATTTTGCTTTGATTTGCTCTATGCTTCACTACTGTCCTTTAGGGCTTCTTTTCCTCGTTTCTTTCTCACTTTGCTCTCTCTCTCTCACTTTCACTCTCTCCATCTCTCTCTCCCCCGCTGCTGCTTTCCTCGCAGCCTGCCCCCTTTCCGGGCCCACCCCCTTTTCGTCCCACCCCCTTTTCGAGCCGTTTTTAGTCCCCCTCCTGCCTCCCACCTCCCTACTTAATGGTGGCTGCTGCGTGCCCCCGCTGCTGGCACGCCGAAGGCAAGCCTGTCTGCACCCATCCGCGCCTAGACCGCGTCCAGCACCAGAACCCCTGGCTCCCGTACCCCCCACCGCCACCACGCACGTCTTCACTACAACGACACCTCCCTTCGCACTCTCAACACCGGCCGCTCTCCCGCCTGCCTTCAAGCCTCCCCGCAGACCACCCGCGGACCCTTCTCCTGCCGGAACTGCATCTTCACCAGCCTCCACACCAACGACCCACCCACCAATGCAGGACCCAACCATCTCAGATGTATCCCCCTCAACACCCGCTCCATCCACAAGCATGCAGTTTAGCTATGGAATCTACTCGACTCACCCTCCCCAGACGTCACCTTCCTGACCAAGACCTGGACCCCTCCTCAGTGTCTGACATCGCCATAGCCATCCCGGACAGCTACAAGATCACCAGCAGGGACCGCTCCAACAAACCAGGAGGAGGCATCGCCATCATCCACAAGGACACCCACAGGATCAAGACCAACACCGAAGACACCTTCAGCACCTCCGAACTCCTGCACTTCCAAATCCACACTGACGCAAACACCACCCTCTGAGGGGCCCTCATCTACAGGCCCCCCAGTCCCCGACAGCAGTTCAGCGACTCCATTACCGACATCATCAGCACGCACGCTCTCGCATCCACTGACTACATACTCCTCAGAGACTTAAACTTGCACCTCGAGAACACCAACAACAACAATACCGCCACCCTGCTCCACAATCTCTCCAACCTCAGCCTGAAACAGCTCATCACAACACCAACCCACTCCGCAGGACACACACTCGACCCTATTTTCTCCACCAGCAATCACTTCTCTTTCAGCCACACCACCGAACTCCACTGGACAGACCACCGCTGCATCTACTTCTCCTTCAAGAAACCCACAACACACCACCACCCACAACGGATCCCCCACTGCAGTTGGAACAAGGTCACTGAAGACCAACTTATCGCGACCCTCTCCCAGAACCCACCCATCGACACCACCGACACTGATGCAGCTGCCCGCGACTTCAGGCAACGGGTCAACACCTGTGCCAATACTCTCGCCCTAATCAAGAATCCCTCCAATAGATGCACCGACAGAAAGGCGTTCTGGTTTACTGCCGACCTCAACAAATCTAAGCGAAGCTGCCGAAGACTCGAAAGAAAGTGGCGCCAAGATCAGACTCTGGACAACCACACAGCCTTCAAAAACACCATCCACAGACACCACCAACTCATCCGAGCTGCCAAAAGAACTTCCTTCAAAGACCGAATCAACAACAACGCACAGGGCCACAAGAAGCTCTTCAACGTCGTGAAGGAACTCTCCAACCCCAGCTCCGTCAACGACATCGTGCCATCCCAAGACCTCTGTGACTCCCTAGCCTCCTACTTCCACCGCAAGTTTGCAGACATCCACGACAGCTTCAGCACCCAGACCCCCCCGGCAACCACCAACACCACAGATTCACCTCCGACCAACCTCCTGCTCTCCTGGACCCCCGTCAACGACAACAACACCATCGAAATCATGAACACCATCCACTCCGGCTCTCCATCTGACCCCTGCCCTCACCACATCCTCAACAAAGCAAGCGCTGTCATCGCACCTCAACTACGGAAGATCATCAACAGCTCCTTCGAGTCCGCCACCTTCCCGGAGAGCTGGAAACACGCCGAGATCAACACCCTCCTCAAAAAACCCAAGGCGGACCCAAAGGACCTCAAGAACTTCCGGCCTATCTCTCTGCTCCCCTTCCCGGCAAAAGTAATCGAGAAGGCCGTCAACAGACAACTAACCCACTTCCTAGAGGAGAACCGCACCCTGGACCCTTCCCAAGCCAGATTCCGCAGCAACCACAGCACCGAAACTGCCCTCATCGCCACCACCGACAACATCCGAACCATACTGGACATGGCAAAACCGCTGCCCTCATCCTCCTGGAACTCTCGGCCGCGTTCGACACCATCTGCCACTACCACCTACGCTCACGCCTCAGCAATGCTGGAATCCGTGACAGAGCCCTGGACTGGGTCACCGCCTTTCTCACCAACAGAACCCAGATAGAGTCCGCCTCCCCCCATTCCGCTCAGAGGCCACCAAAATCATCTATGGCGTACTCCAGGGTGCATCCCTCAGTACAACCCTCTTCAATGTCTACATGACCCCGCTCACTAACCTCGCCATATCCCCCAACCTTAATATCAGCTCATACGCCAACAACACCCAGCTGATCCTCTCCCTCACCAAGGACTCCGCCAAGACCTACGTCCATGAATGAATGAAGGCCAACGCCGAATGGATGAAGAGCAGCTGCCTCAAACTCAATTCCGACAAGACGGAAGTCCTCATCTTCGGCTCCACCCCCTCCGCATGGGATGACTCCTGGTGGCCTGCCACTCTCGGAACCGCTTCGACTCCCACCGACCACGCACGCAACCTACGATTCATCTTGGACCCCTCACTATCCATGACCCAGCAAGTTAACGCCATCTCCTCCTCCTGCTTCAACACCCTCTGCATGCTCCGAAAGATCTACAAATGGATACCCAAAGAAACCAGAAGAACAGTCACCCAAGCCCTCGTAAGCAGCAAACTGGACTTCGGCAATGCCCTCTACGCAGGAACCAAGGCCAAACTCCAGAAGAAGCTGCAACGCATCCAGAACGCCTCAGCGCGCCTCATCCTGGACATCCCCCACCACTGCCACATCACAGACCACCTGAAAAACCTGCACTGGCTCCCAGTCAACAAGAGAATCACCTTCAAACTCCTCACCCACGCTCACAAAGCACTGCACAACACCGGACCAGAATACCTCAACAGGCGACTCTCCTTCTACACCCTGACCTGGCATCTCCGCTCCGTCGACCTCGCCCTCGCAACCGTCCCACGCGTCCACAGCACTTCAACTGGTGGCAGATCATTCTCGTACTTCGCCGCCAAAACGTGGAACACTCTTCTCATCCACCTGCACCAGACCAAAGACCTCCTTACCTTCAGGAAACTTCTCAAGACCTGGCTGTTTAAGCAGTAGCAGCACCACCCCCCCAACTTCTCCCCCTCCCCTCCTCAGCACCTTGAGACCCTCACGGGTGAGTAGTGCGCTTTACAAATCCCTGACTGATTGATTGATTGAGGGAGGGGACACCATGACCCCTTCCCTTTCTTTACATGACAACCCTGGGAAATGGGATCCCCAGGGCCTCCCAGAGGTTCAGGGAGGGGAACTACATGTCCCCTCCCCAAAATATTGTTTTGTGCTGCAACCTGTGCCATGGTCCACCCAGGGTTTTTTCCATAATAGTGCAGGGACCCCCTAACAGACAGTGAAAAGCGCGACGGGTGCAACTGCACACGTCGCCCGCCCGCAACACCGCTGGCTCCATTCGGAGCCGGCTTCTGTGTTGCAGGCCTCCTTCCCGCTGGGCCGGCCGGCCCTACCATGGGTAGTGCCGGCCGGCCCAGCGGGAAGGTTGGAATACCGGCAGCGGTCTTTTGACCGCGTAGCGGCCAAATGGCGGTTCCCGCCTGGCGGGCGGCAACCACCGCCCGCCAGGGTCAGAATGACCGCCTTAAAGGCTTAGTTACAGATTTGCTGTCCACCATACTTACTTGTCCACTGCTTTCTTTGGAGTCAGGAGAACTGCCATGTTTCTAACGGCGAAACCTACCCAGTCTCTCTTGGCTGAAGCCTTTGCTCTACAGCGCAGTGGACATTGGCTCAAGACCAATGGATGTCAGATGGTCCCTCTTATTGAAGGTGGACATTCCCCCATCTTTTTCTTCTTGTTTGGCCTGTCATGGAAAGCACAGCACCCCAAATAGTAAATAGTGACCCATCACGCATGGGTAGAAAATTCCAGTTCATCAGGGACTTTAACCTTTTTGTTTGGCAACAACAACCCCCCCCAACCCCTCCCCACCACCCACCACTTTCGATGTTTGTTGTTGAAAATCATTAAAAAACTTCAGTACCTGCAGTGGAGCCACCATGGTAGAATATTGGGCAACAAACACTGGGTCACAATCTGTTTGATCACTACCAGGCTGTCTGCAGGTGCCCTCAGGGCATGTTCAGTGGACAGAACAAGATCACCAATAGGAACAATTTGTTAGAGCCTCCATTGCGCCTAAACCCTCTGGCACAAGCCATTCTTCCTTCTCAGGTCCTCCTAGTCACTTAAAGAGTTGCTTGAGTCATTCTCAATGTAGAAATGTTTAATTACGCTTAAGGCCAAGGAAGCTCATCCCGTTGGCGAGCAGTCCACAACCCTATGTTGAGGCAGGGCACAGAAATATGGCACCCCTGTTTCTTCCCAGCCTCAGGAAGAACGGCAACACAGACTGTCCTAGCAGTGGCGTCCGGCTGCTTTACGAGGGAGGGGGGCGGGTGGGAAGCACACACACACACACACTCATTCTTTCACACACAGACACGCACGCATGCACATCCATTAACAACACTCATAACATTCAAACATGCACACATGCACCAAACATTCATTTTAAAAGTTCACACGCTCATTCTTTCACACACACATGCACGCACATCCATTAAAAACACTCATAACATTCAAACATGCACGAACGCACCAAATATTCATTTTAAAACATCACACACTCATTCTTTCACGCATGCACATCCATTAACACTCATAACATTCAAACATGCCCGCACGCACCAAACATTCACTTTTAAAAGATCACACACACGCATTCTTTCACACACACACGCACGCACATCCATTAACAACACTCATAACATTCAAACATGCACGCATTGTTTCTCCTTGTTTTTCCCCCTGGAAGGGTGGACAAGCCCGCATCTGGCTCTCCACCCTCCCCCAGCTCCTGTTAACTCTCTCAGCTCACCTGCCCTAAATGACTGTTAACCTACCCTAACTTCCTACTTCCTTAACTAACTATCATCCCCCCCCCCTGTCTTCCTACGCTGGGTGGGTGGGTGGTCACAAAAATACACCAAACCCTTCTAGCTACGTCGGCGCGAGGAGGCCGACCCCACCCTCCACCCCCCTTATAAACCCTTACCCAAGCCCACCCCCACTTACCTGTCCACCAATGGGCGCCTTCAGCGCCACTTCCTTTGTCCCGAACACGCCCGCGGAGAGACTAGACCGAGTCTCTCTCTCCGCGGGCCCCTTCATCGGGACATACATACGTGACACTTTGTTGGTGTAAAAGGTCATTTATTTTAGGACAGGGTTTAAAACACAAAACATTACTTAAACATTTAACTATATGTCTTCTGTTAAAACAGACCTTAACTTATACACTTCCTTTGCCTTCATTCTCTCCTCAAATATCTCCCTTCGATTTTCCTACCGTATATGCTCCCCTATTCATCCCATGCCTTCCTTGCTTGTAGCCTACCCCTCCCCGCTCTGATCCTTCACCTCCTTGTTTTCCCCCTGGAAGGGTGGACAAGCCCGCATCTGGCTCTCCACCCTCCCCCATCTCCTGCCATCCAGCAAAACCCGTGAGGCGTTTTGCTGCCCCACCCCCCCTTCTTTTTTTTAAAATTCCGGATCCACAAATTTACTCCCCATACACTTTCAAGCATTAACCTTAGCTCTGTAATATAGTACGCGTTCCCTATCTGAGATAGATGGACTCCGTCATCTCGGAACAAAAATTTTTCTTGTTCCTTTATGTCACCATGTCTCAAAACTTTGATCCCATGCGCCCAACAGAAAACTCTCATGGCTCTGTTTAACTTTTTACGAGCCCGCTCTATGGCTCCATGATTGAGAGCCTCTCTCCATGCCCTTATTGGCACAAACTCCGTCCATACCAAGCATGTTCCGCATAGTTTCCATTTCAAAAGCTCCAAATCCCTCTGCATCAGTTGTATCAGAGTGAGCCCAGATAGTTTCACTAAATCGTTTTCCCCAAGATGAATCATCAACATGTCTGGGCATCACCACTGCGGCAAATTACCTGTGATAAATGGGAGCAGGCTCCCCCACCTCATACCACTCTTGCCCCACCAGTGTACTTCGTGGTGTTTGCTGGGCAGTCCCAATGACCTGCCGTAAATCTGCTTCTCCGCAAATTTTGCCGCCCAATGTACAAACGAATGGCCGACCAACCACGTAGTCATCTTTTCTTTCTACGGCCCAGCCACGCATCCTGCAAAGAATCAACATTGTAAGAACTGTCTTGGTGAGCTAAAAAACCTCCCCTCCCATTCCCGTCCAGCTATGTGCCATCAAGGCCTGACATACCGCTCGCAGCACCTAGATTTCCATCTCCCTATCGCCTTGATTTTAGCCCAATCCCAGCCTAAATGGGCTGCCTCCGTCACCGCACCAATTCTGAATGAATGCGTTCCATAATCTCCTGCGCGCAGCCCTATCCTTTCAAGGGCCATCCTCATAACTTGTAATAGCTGATAACTAGTCACCTTTTTCCCTGATGCATGCATGAAAACCCCCGAATCACCCGCCGCTGGCCACCTATCCTTGAAACTAACCCATTCCGCTACCGGGCAAGCTACATCCACACCCCCTTTTTTCAACCATATCCACCTGCCCTTCCCCAACTGGTCCGTCTTCGACCGCCTGAGCCATATCCCTAACCTATCCCCATGCATGCACACTTCTTTCCTCCTTACTCCGGTTTCTTTTCCGACCCCCAACAGCTCGGATACTCTAAATGCACCAAAAAACATCCACAACATACACAAACGAAATAAAACAACTTAATACTCATTCAAGCAGCAAACTGGTAACACCTGTACCATCTCTACCAATGTTTCAAAAGTGATGGGTTCTCTCGCTGGTTTATCTCCCCTAGATCTAATCCTGCTCCAGCCCTTCAGCATTCTCCCCAATAACTCATTGTGTGCTGGATCATACCCGAAAAACAGTTTTCCGTAAAAAGAGACACCAGCTAATTTACCCCCAATTGTAGCTGGAGATAAACCCTCCCTGATCAGAAAAAGCACAAAACGTCTGGTCCGTGCTTCGAGCATTCGCAAACTTTGAGCCCAAAAATTGCCCCCAAACTGTTCAAAAGATTGAAACTCCAACCATGCAAGTCTGTAAGTACGCTGCGTGGATACTGCTAATGACATCTCCACCAGCCCCGTGATCATCATGCCCGCCATTCCCAGATGGCTGCCGGGACCACAGTCTTGCTCTGTTCTGCTCCAGGTGCCAACTCGCGGAAACGCCGCCACTGTGAACGAGATAGGGAGTCTGCAATCTCGTTGTGAATTCCTGGTATATGTGCAGCTTTAAATATAACATTCAAAGACAAGCATAACAGCATAAACTGCTGCAACAAGCGCTAAACTCTGAGATCCCTTGCCCTCTGCCTGTTTACTAACTCTACCACTGCCATGTTGTCTATTTGAAAAATCACTGTCCTTCCAGCTAATTCCTGTCCCCACACTGCCAATGCCACTAGAAGGGGAAAAAACTCCAAAAACGCAATGCTTCTCCCTTGCTGCAACCAAACTGTTGGCCATGGTTCCGCACACCACCTCCCGTCCCAGTATAAGCCAAAACCAGAAGCTCCTGCTGCGTCTGAGAAAATTTGAACCTGCCATACCGTGTTCGACTCACCAACAGACATTGGTACTCCATTGAAGTTTTTCAAAAAGATCTCCCATATTCTGATGTCCTCACGTAATGTCAAGGATACTCAGATCCTATGGTGCGGCAATACTGCACCTGACATAGAAAGCCCCAATCGCCTGCAAAAAGTCCTACCTCCCCTAACTACCCTACACGCGAAATTGAGGTAACCTAACAGCTTTTGGGCCGGCCGCAGATCCATCTTATGCAAAGTGCGCACCACTGCTAAGAAATCTAGTATCTCTCCCACTTTTGCCGCTGGCAATCTAGCGACCAGTTCTCTTGCATCTAACTCGATGCCCAAGAAGGTTAAAATCGGCATAGGCCCTTCTGTCTTCTCCGGGGCCAGTGGTACCCCCGCCTGCTGTGCCAGCCTCTGAAAAGAAACTAGAGCTTGCCCACACGCTCCAGATGCCGCTGTTCCTACGAATAGGAAATCGTCCAAGTAATGCGTCACCCACCTATGTCCACTCGTTCTCATGAAAACCCACTGCAAAAAGGTGCTGAAGGTTTCAAACAGAGCGCATGATATTGCGCAACCCATGGGTAGCACCCTATCCACATAAATGTTGCCATCTAGCTGCATGCCCAAGAGGTCAAAATCTGCCAGATGGATGGGAAACAGTCTAAAAGCTGACTGAATATCGCATTTTGCCATTTCCGCCATCCTACCACACCTTAGGACTAGCTTCATTGCATCATCGACTGATGCGTATATCACTTTGGAATCCTCTTGGGCGAGGAAATCATTTACCGACGCCCCTTCGGGCCATGACAAATGGTGAATCAAACAAAATTCTCCCTGTGCTTTTTTGGGTACCACGCCAAGGGGGGATATCATCAAGGCCTCACTTGGCCATCTGTCAAAAGGGCCTGCTATTCTGCCTAGTCCCACTTCTTTTGCTAGTTTGTCGCGCACTATCTGAGGCTGTTCCTTGGCTGACCGCAAATTGTCAGCCCATCTCCTTTCCCGAGGGCCTTGATAACCAATTCTAAAACCTTCCCGAAAACCCCATTCCAGTAGGCGTGCCTTTTCATTATCTTGGTATCTCGCAACCATGGCAGCAGGAAATCCAGTTTAACTGGTGTAGGACCCCTTTGGTGTAGGAGCGCCATGTGCCCCCCTCCCTCTTGTAGCCCTCCACTGTTCCGCTGGGCTGGACAGGAAGAAACATTGGATGACTGGATGACGACCCCCGCACTTGGAGCAGTCATGCTTGAACCTGCATTGTGCTCTGGAACAAAAACCTTTGTTAAAGTTCCAGCATGCCCCTGACGTTGCCCCTGCCGTTTTTGTGGTGGCGCCCGCCCCTCCCTGGGCGGGGCGAGCTTGAAAGGGCTTATAAGTCACTGGCAGGCCACTCGCTGTGTGAGTGGACGCCGCTGTCTGCGCCGATGCCATCCATTGCATCCACAGTTCGGGATCCACGTCCCCCCACGGTTTCTCCGGATTGACGCTCACCCGTGCCCTAAATTCTTCATCATAATTAAGCCATGCGAAACCCCCAAAATGCATTTGCGCCTTTCTGATTATGTCCATGTACTTGAAAAGTGCAATGGCCCTATCCGGATATTTTTCGCAGTATATGCTGGCAAAGATCAAGAAAGCCGATGTCCAATTGTCCATCGTGATCGGTACCCGTGGTCTGGGTGCCAGTTCCCACTCCTCTTCCTTGGAACCTTCCTTCGCCTGTATGTCCCTATGCAGTAGCTTAAAAACGTCCACATATTTGTGTTTCCATATTCTGGCTTTCGTTTTTTCCCCTATATGTGACCCAAGCGGCATGGCTAGACCCATGTACGGTAGCCTCTTCCTGTGTCCTCCCACTTCCTTATCCTCTACCGTCTTTTCCCCCGCATCCGCCTTCCCAGTTGTGGCTGTGTCTGGCGTGGCGGTGCCCTCCTTCACCTGGTTCCCAACTGACTTTTGTGCGATGCTATTATCTGATGCATCTAAAACTGACCCTTCTCCTACCCCGATGGACCTACTTGTAGTCGCCTCCCGTACTGTCTCTCCCCCTTCGCCCCACACTGACCACCATCTCTTACCTCCAATGTTATCTCCCAAGCTCCTTGGCACTCTCCTCACGCTTCTGCCGCGCGGCCCGGCTTGCCGCCTACCTGTGGGCCCTTCCATTGGAGCTGTCACCTGTAATACATAGCACTGAGAAGAGATTGCGCCGCTCTTGCGCCCACGCCCCCCTCCTCTTTTCACGGTGCTCCCCTCCCAGTCTCGTATTTCACCTTCTTCCCATTCCTCCCTTTCCTCCTCATAGTCAAGTTCCAACTCATCCTCTCCATCCCACTGGCCCTTGTGTTGGGCAAAATCTCTTGCCTTGGTTGATGTACTCTTGTTCGCTTCCGTACCCGCATGACGCGTACCATCGGGACGGTATCCGTGCTCCCCCGGTGTGGAGAAGGCCACGCAGACCCCTCCAGTGCTTCATACCAACACGTTTGAGCCGTGTTACGCCCAGTTAGCATGGTCCGTCTCTTGCCACCCTCTGCTGTTGGCATTGTTGTGTTCCTGTACCCGTGACCGTCTGCGTCACCAGGCCTCTCCGCGCCCACTAACCCTTCGGCCGCACTAGCCTCTTGCCTCTGTTCTCCCTTTGCCTGTGGAACCCATACCCAGGTTCCACTCCCCGTCCCTGTCTGCTGAGCTCCTGGCTGCCCTCTGGCCTCTCTGGTCCTTGGGGTTGCTTCGCTGTGAGCAATCGCCTCATCTCTGTCCTTGCACAGCTGTGCCCACCTGACCTCTGTCTCGTGAACTGCTCTACGCTGTTCCCGGATTCTAGCTTCCAAGTCCCAAGAATCTGCCTGGTCCCAATTACCCTGTGCATGCGTGACCTGCACCCCGGGGGTCTCTGACTCCTGCGCAGACCTGACTTCCCCCCCCCTGGCCTGGCGAGGTGTTGTCTTGGCCCTCCCAGTTCCCCCTCTGGGTTTCCCCGCATACTTGCCTCTTTTCTTTGCAGGCGCCCCGAAAACCCCGTGGCTGGGGCCTTCCCCACTGTGGTATGATAAATCTAAAGGGGCAAAATCCCCGCTGTGTCCCAGTAAAGACCTCCCCGCCACTCCATCCTACCCCGTGGGCCCCCCTTCCTCCGTCCGCTGCCCCGGGTTGCCCGCGGAGGCAGACCCGGCTGCCTTATCTGTTCCCGCGTCCTGTGCTACTTGCGTCTCCCCACTAAACATCAGGGGGCTCTGCGCCCCGGGGGTAGCTTGTATCGCGGTGGCGCCCTGCCCAGGGGCCACTGACCCCTCTTCGTTCTCCCCGTCGGAGTCCTGTGACTCACCCGCCGCTATTGCTGCTGCGACCCTCCCTGAAGCCGCCCTCGTTGGGCGTGCCATCCCCACCCAGGCTTGTTCTAGAACCCCTGGCCTCAGTAGGTCAGCCCTGCCTGCTTCGCCTAGAACGCGGAGCGCTGCCCTCACTGCCTCTGCGTCATGGCTCGTGGCCATGCTTTCGGCCTTATTGGAGATAAGATGTTGTTCTTCTTATGTGTACCTATGTTCTATAATATGCGCAGCCTATATAAAAATTCTTTTTTTTTGTTGTTGTCACTATTGGGGTGAGACTACTGTGTTTGTGCCCTGTGGGTAGGCAGCTTACTAGCTGCCCGGTGCCCTTTGACAGGCCTGTTCCTGTTTAGCCCTCAGCCCATGAGGCAAAACCCCCCTTTTTTTTTTTTTTGTAACTTAAATATAATTAACTTATTAGTATTATATGTTTTCTCTCTTTTTTTTAAATTTTTTTTTTTATAAAGTTTCCTGTCCTCGGGCCCTCCCTGGCTCCTCCGCGTCTCTCCCTGCTTGTTTCCGCCCCCGCGGGGTGTGCCGGTGTCCAGGCCGCACTTGGGCCCAGCGCGCTAAATTTTATAGAAAGCGCGGTACCGCGCGCTATGTAATTTGCCCGTTCCCCCCCCGAGGGGTGTGCCAGCGTCAGGCCCGCAAATGGCCCAAGCGCGTTAAGTCTAAAACACAAACACGGCACCGCGTGCCAGAGAAATTGCCCAAGGGGCCGGCCTCCCCTGACGGCCGGTGCGCGTTGCTTCCCAGCCGGCTCCGTTGCTGGGCAGCGTGAAAAATCCCTTTCTCCTTGCTGTGGGGCCTGCCCTAACTCCCTGCCTCCTTACCTCAACCTTCACCTCACAAAAATACACCAAACCCTTCTAGCTACGTCGGCGCGAAGAGGCCGACCCCACCCTCCACCCCCCTTATAAACCCCTACCCAAGCCCACCCCCACTTACCTGTCCACCAATGGGCGCCTTCAGCGCCACTTCCTTTGTCCCGAACACGCCCGCGGAGAGACTAGACCGAGTCTCTCTCTCCGCGGGCCCCTTCATTGAAGGGCGCGCAGTGAGCGCGTGCAAATCTAGATTAGCGTCTGACTAAGAATCAGGTCCCTAGCCTCTGACTTGTCTCTATGTCTTAATCTTCCTTCTGTGGTGACTTATGCTCGGACTCGATCACGTGGAAGGAAAACTTCCCATAGCAGTAAAGAAATAAAGTCTCTACAGATAACTAGTGGCAGTTGATTTTTTGCTCTTCGCGTGACCCTAAAACAAATTTGGTAAAACTGAATGAGCCTTGTAGATAGAGTCCAAGATGGTCAAGCAAATGAGCGCGGTCGATAGAGAATGGTTCTGAAAGGAGGACAAAGGAAGTCTATATGACATTTTATGCATTAAGCCTTAAACTTTCGCCAGGAGTCTCATCCCAGAGGATGGGGAATTGGAGATTAAGCATTCAGGGACAAGATAGACCTGAGCTTTTTCGAGAGGGAATTTGAGCACCAGATGGTGTGTGGAAACATGGTTAAATGAGAATCGGTTCACTTATCTTTACACACCTAAAGGAATCTTTTGTCAATTTAAAAGTTGAAAAAATGTTGTGTTATCTGGAAGCTATCTCGCTTGCGGTTTGGCCATGGCGGGAGTGGGGGGGGGGGGGGGGATCGCACTAGTGGGAGCGCTGTGCCACAGGCCCCGCGTTTTTTCAGGGTCACACTGCCCTTCGCCAACATTTATAGTTTTTTTTTTATTGTCAGACAAGCTTTTTGCCTTCATTAGGAATGAGACAGCTTACCTTGCCAACCACTAGATGGCATCAGATGCCATGTCTTCTCTTTCCTTGAAATACATATTTACATCTCGCCTGCGACAACGCATACTCTGCATACTTGCGCTCTTCCTAGAGATGTTGTATAAAACAAGGTATTTGCAGCCTGCCCATTTCTTAACATTTGGTGGCTTCATTGTCACTCTTATTTGCTGCCTTCTAAAAGCCATTTTCTTTATTAGGGGGAAGGGTCACAAAGCTCCCCCTCCCCGAGCCACTAGGTGCCCTGGAGCCTGTTTATTTTACGTAAGGAGAGAGGGCGTGTGGCCCACCTCTCCAGATCACAAAGGGCCACAGGGACTCCGTACCTGGGGCATTTTATTTTTATTTTATTAAGAGGAGGGGGGCACACCCTCCTAAGCCAATGGTGTCCCCAGGGGTGAAAAAATATTAGTAAAGGGTAATGGTGCATGACTCCAACTCCCTGAACCACAAGGGGCCCTGGTGACCCCATGCCTCGGGGCTTTTAAGGGGAGGGGAGCATGGCCCCCCTCCCTGAGCCAGTAATGGCCCCAGGGAACCCATCCCATAGGGCCAACATATATATTTTTAAAGAAAGTGTAGCCTCACTTCCCGAGTCTTACTAGGACCCGGGGATGCCATCCCCCGGGACCAAATTAAATTGAAAAGGAGAATGGGGCCTTAAAAGGCCCCGAGGATCCTATACAGCGGGGCCAAACATACCTTAAAGGGGAGAGGAAGCAAGGTCCCCTCCCTGAGCCTAGAGTGGTCTCCGAGCCCCTGTGGCCCCAGTTGACTACCCGCATGCACCCATCCTTGGTGCTGTGAGAGCTGCCATTGCTCTTGCCCAGCGGGAGCACCTGTTTTAGTTTGCTCCCACCAGTTGCGAGCAATGTGTGTTTCTCTGGGGGTAAGAACACGAACAGGGAAACAATAGTCTGCTCCCACCTAGTAGTAGCATTTTCAAAGCTCCCACAGAGTGAGATCAGACATGCCTTCCTGCCTCCATTCCTGCAGGCAGGACAGGCATACCTGGTTCCACTGGACGGGAACTTTAAAAATGCCCAAAACAGGTGGGAGCAGACATCTGTTGCCCTGCCCATGCTACTACAAGGAAACCACTGTGAATCAGGAGTGGGCTCCCAGGCACACAGTAATTGAGCTGGCCCAGAGAGATGGGGTCTCTGGGGCCTTTACAGGGTCAGTGAAGGTAAGATTGGCTCCCAGGCCTATTTTGGCTTAGGGAGAGAAGATGCCCCCCCTTTTCAATGGAGTTTGGTCCTGGGGAAGGAGTCTCTGGGCCCTATTGAGGCTCTGGTCAGTGCATTGCTCTGCCTCCCGTGGCTCTACCCTCTACGTAGAGCCCTTTCCCTGGCTCCTCTGAACTCCTGACCCCTGTCAGGAGTTCTAGGCCCTCCTCCACCCCCAGGCTTCTACCTGCACCTCATCCCTGGCGTCTAGTGGGAGAGCTCTGCTTTCCTACTAGGCTACCTTCTGCCTCTCTCCTCATTTTGCTTTGATTTGCTCTATGCTTCACTACTGTCCTTTAGGGCTTCTTTTCCTCATTTCTTTCTCACTTTGCTCTCTCTCTCTCACTTTCACTCTCTCCATCTCTCTCTCCCCCGCTGCTGCTTTCCTCGCAGCCTGCCCCCTTTCCGGGCCCACCCCCTTTTCGTCCCACCCCCTTTTCGAGCCGTTTTTAGTCCCCCTCCTGCCTCCCACCTCCCTACTTAATGGTGGCTGCTGCGTGCCCCCGCTGCTGGCGCGCCGAAGGCAAGCCTGTCTGCACCCATCCGCGCCTAGACTGCGCCCAGCACCAGAACCCCTGGCTCCCGTACCCCCCACCGCTACCACGCACCTCTACGTAGAGCCCTTTCCCTGGCTCCTCTGAACTCCTGACCCCTGTCAGGAGTTCTAGGCCCTCCTCCACCCCCAGGCTTCTATCTGCACCTCATCCCTGGCGTCTAGTGGGAGAGCTCTGCTTTCCTACTAGGCTACCTTCTGCCTCTCTCCTCATTTTGCTTTGATTTGCTCTATGCTTCACTACTGTCCTTTAGGGCTTCTTTTCCTCGTTTCTTTCTCACTTTGCTCTCTCTCTCTCACTTTCACTCTCTCCATCTCTCTCTCCCCCGCTGCTGCTTTCCTCGCAGCCTGCCCCCTTTCCGGGCCCACCCCCTTTTCGTCCCACCCCCTTTTCGAGCCGTTTTTAGTCCCCCTCCTGCCTCCCACCTCCCTACTTAATGGTGGCTGCTGCGTGCCCCCGCTGCTGGCACGCCGAAGGCAAGCCTGTCTGCACCCATCCGCGCCTAGACCGCGTCCAGCACCAGAACCCCTGGCTCCCGTACCCCCCACCGCCACCACGCACGTCTTCACTACAACGACACCTCCCTTCGCACTCTCAACACCGGCCGCTCTCCCGCCTGCCTTCAAGCCTCCCCGCAGACCACCCGCGGACCCTTCTCCTGCCGGAACTGCATCTTCACCAGCCTCCACACCAACGACCCACCCACCAATGCAGGACCCAACCATCTCAGATGTATCCCCCTCAACACCCGCTCCATCCACAAGCATGCAGTTTAGCTATGGAATCTACTCGACTCACCCTCCCCAGACGTCACCTTCCTGACCAAGACCTGGACCCCTCCTCAGTGTCTGACATCGCCATAGCCATCCCGGACAGCTACAAGATCACCAGCAGGGACCGCTCCAACAAACCAGGAGGAGGCATCGCCATCATCCACAAGGACACCCACAGGATCAAGACCAACACCGAAGACACCTTCAGCACCTCCGAACTCCTGCACTTCCAAATCCACACTGACGCAAACACCACCCTCTGAGGGGCCCTCATCTACAGGCCCCCCAGTCCCCGACAGCAGTTCAGCGACTCCATTACCGACATCATCAGCACGCACGCTCTCGCATCCACTGACTACATACTCCTCAGAGACTTAAACTTGCACCTCGAGAACACCAACAACAACAATACCGCCACCCTGCTCCGCAATCTCTCCAACCTCAGCCTGAAACAGCTCATCACAACACCAACCCACTCCGCAGGACACACACTCGACCCTATTTTCTCCACCAGCAATCACTTCTCTTTCAGCCACACCACCGAACTCCACTGGACAGACCACCGCTGCATCTACTTCTCCTTCAAGAAACCCACAACACACCACCACCCACAACGGATCCCCCACTGCAGTTGGAACAAGGTCACTGAAGACCAACTTATCGCGACCCTCTCCCAGAACCCACCCATCGACACCACCGACACTGATGCAGCTGCCCGCGACTTCAGGCAACGGGTCAACACCTGTGCCAATACTCTCGCCCTAATCAAGAATCCCTCCAATAGATGCACCGACAGAAAGGCGTTCTGGTTTACTGCCGACCTCAACAAATCTAAGCGAAGCTGCCGAAGACTCGAAAGAAAGTGGCGCCAAGATCAGACTCTGGACAACCACACAGCCTTCAAAAACACCATCCACAGACACCACCAACTCATCCGAGCTGCCAAAAGAACTTCCTTCAAAGACCGAATCAACAACAACGCACAGGGCCACAAGAAGCTCTTCAACGTCGTGAAGGAACTCTCCAACCCCAGCTCCGTCAACGACATCGTGCCATCCCAAGACCTCTGTGACTCCCTAGCCTCCTACTTCCACCGCAAGTTTGCAGACATCCACGACAGCTTCAGCACCCAGACCCCCCCGGCAACCACCAACACCACAGATTCACCTCCGACCAACCTCCTGCTCTCCTGGACCCCCGTCAACGACAACAACACCATCGAAATCATGAACACCATCCACTCCGGCTCTCCATCTGACCCCTGCCCTCACCACATCCTCAACAAAGCAAGCGCTGTCATCGCACCTCAACTACGGAAGATCATCAACAGCTCCTTCGAGTCCGCCACCTTCCCGGAGAGCTGGAAACACGCCGAGATCAACACCCTCCTCAAAAAACCCAAGGCGGACCCAAAGGACCTCAAGAACTTCCGGCCTATCTCTCTGCTCCCCTTCCCGGCAAAAGTAATCGAGAAGGCCGTCAACAGACAACTAACCCACTTCCTAGAGGAGAACCGCACCCTGGACCCTTCCCAAGCCAGATTCCGCAGCAACCACAGCACCGAAACCGCCCTCATCGCCACCACCGACAACATCCGAACCATACTGGACATGGCAAAACCGCTGCCCTCATCCTCCTGGAACTCTCGGCCGCGTTCGACACCATCTGCCACTACCACCTACGCTCACGCCTCAGCAATGCTGGAATCCGTGACAGAGCCCTGGACTGGGTCACCGCCTTTCTCACCAACAGAACCCAGATAGAGTCCGCCTCCCCCCATTCCGCTCAGAGGCCACCAAAATCATCTATGGCGTACTCCAGGGTGCATCCCTCAGTACAACCCTCTTCAATGTCTACATGACCCCGCTCACTAACCTCGCCATATCCCCCAACCTTAATATCAGCTCATACGCCAACAACACCCAGCTGATCCTCTCCCTCACCAAGGACTCCGCCAAGACCTACGTCCATGAATGAATGAAGGCCAACGCCGAATGGATGAAGAGCAGCTGCCTCAAACTCAATTCCGACAAGACGGAAGTCCTCATCTTCGGCTCCACCCCCTCCGCATGGGATGACTCCTGGTGGCCTGCCACTCTCGGAACCGCTTCGACTCCCACCGACCACGCACGCAACCTACGATTCATCTTGGACCCCTCACTATCCATGACCCAGCAAGTTAACGCCATCTCCTCCTCCTGCTTCAACACCCTCTGCATGCTCCGAAAGATCTACAAATGGATACCCAAAGAAACCAGAAGAACAGTCACCCAAGCCCTCGTAAGCAGCAAACTGGACTTCGGCAATGCCCTCTACGCAGGAACCAAGGCCAAACTCCAGAAGAAGCTGCAACGCATCCAGAACGCCTCAGCGCGCCTCATCCTGGACATCCCCCACCACTGCCACATCACAGACCACCTGAAAAACCTGCACTGGCTCCCAGTCAACAAGAGAATCACCTTCAAACTCCTCACCCACGCTCACAAAGCACTGCACAACACCGGACCAGAATACCTCAACAGGCGACTCTCCTTCTACACCCTGACCTGGCATCTCCGCTCCGTCGACCTCGCCCTCGCAACCGTCCCACGCGTCCACAGCACTTCAACTGGTGGCAGATCATTCTCGTACTTCGCCGCCAAAACGTGGAACACTCTTCTCATCCACCTGCACCAGACCAAAGACCTCCTTACCTTCAGGAAACTTCTCAAGACCTGGCTGTTTAAGCAGTAGCAGCACCACCCCCCCAACTTCTCCCCCTCCCCTCCTCAGCACCTTGAGACCCTCACGGGTGAGTAGTGCGCTTTACAAATCCCTGACTGATTGATTGATTGAGGGAGGGGACACCATGACCCCTTCCCTTTCTTTACATGACAACCCTGGGAAATGGGATCCCCAGGGCCTCCCAGAGGTTCAGGGAGGGGAACTACATGTCCCCTCCCCAAAATATTGTTTTGTGCTGCAACCTGTGCCATGGTCCACCCAGGGTTTTTTCCATAATAGTGCAGGGACCCCCTAACAGACAGTGAAAAGCGCGACGGGTGCAACTGCACACGTCGCCCGCCCGCAACACCGCTGGCTCCATTCGGAGCCGGCTTCTGTGTTGCAGGCCTCCTTCCCGCTGGGCCGGCCGGCCCTACCATGGGTAGTGCCGGCCGGCCCAGCGGGAAGGTTGGAATACCGGCAGCGGTCTTTTGACCGCGTAGCGGCCAAATGGCGGTTCCCGCCTGGCGGGCGGCAACCACCGCCCGCCAGGGTCAGAATGACCGCCTTAAAGGCTTAGTTACAGATTTGCTGTCCACCATACTTACTTGTCCACTGCTTTCTTTGGAGTCAGGAGAACTGCCATGTTTCTAACGGCGAAACCTACCCAGTCTCTCTTGGCTGAAGCCTTTGCTCTACAGCGCAGTGGACATTGGCTCAAGACCAATGGATGTCAGATGGTCCCTCTTATTGAAGGTGGACATTCCCCCATCTTTTTCTTCTTGTTTGGCCTGTCATGGAAAGCACAGCACCCCAAATAGTAAATAGTGACCCATCACGCATGGGTAGAAAATTCCAGTTCATCAGGGACTTTAACCTTTTTGTTTGGCAACAACAACCCCCCCCAACCCCTCCCCACCACCCACCACTTTCGATGTTTGTTGTTGAAAATCATTAAAAAACTTCAGTACCTGCAGTGGAGCCACCATGGTAGAATATTGGGCAACAAACACTGGGTCACAATCTGTTTGATCACTACCAGGCTGTCTGCAGGTGCCCTCAGGGCATGTTCAGTGGACAGAACAAGATCACCAATAGGAACAATTTGTTAGAGCCTCCATTGCGCCTAAACCCTCTGGCACAAGCCATTCTTCCTTCTCAGGTCCTCCTAGTCACTTAAAGAGTTGCTTGAGTCATTCTCAATGTAGAAATGTTTAATTACGCTTAAGGCCAAGGAAGCTCATCCCGTTGGCGAGCAGTCCACAACCCTATGTTGAGGCAGGGCACAGAAATATGGCACCCCTGTTTCTTCCCAGCCTCAGGAAGAACGGCAACACAGACTGTCCTAGCAGTGGCGTCCGGCTGCTTTACGAGGGAGGGGGGCGGGTGGGAAGCACACACACACACACACTCATTCTTTCACACACAGACACGCACGCATGCACATCCATTAACAACACTCATAACATTCAAACATGCACACATGCACCAAACATTCATTTTAAAAGTTCACACGCTCATTCTTTCACACACACATGCACGCACATCCATTAAAAACACTCATAACATTCAAACATGCACGAACGCACCAAATATTCATTTTAAAACATCACACACTCATTCTTTCACGCATGCACATCCATTAACACTCATAACATTCAAACATGCCCGCACGCACCAAACATTCACTTTTAAAAGATCACACACACGCATTCTTTCACACACACACGCACGCACATCCATTAACAACACTCATAACATTCAAACATGCACGCATGTACCAAACATTCATTTTAAAACATGACACACACACACTTACCTTCAGCCTCGCGGTACCAGGAGGGTTGGGACTGCTGCCTTCCCATTGGCTGACTTTAGGTCAGCCAATGAGGGAAGGCAGCAGTCCCAGCCTCGTCACAGAGTGGGATGGGGTCAGTGAGACTGCTGACCCCACCCCACTCTGTGACGAAGTGCCACTGATTGATACTTGCCCTGGGCGCTTCAGGGCTTAAACCTGAAGTGCCCAGGTCGAAGTCAATGGGTGACACTTTCCTCGTCACCCAGGGGAGGGCCTCGAGAGGCACCTTTGCTGAGCTGAGGAGGTCACGCCCATAGGAACTGTGACCTCCTCAGCCCAACAAAGTTCAGCTCAGGCAGCCAGGAGTCTGCGCAAATCGTGCATGTCTCACTCCTGGCTGTCTGAGCTGAAAATGAAGAGTGTCTGTCAGGCTGACCTTTGCTCAGCCTGACAGACACTCTACATGAGGGGCAAAAGGTGGGGGGGGGCGTGACCCCTCCACCCTAAAGGACAGGCTGCACCTGTGTCCTAGTATGTTGTGTGCCCTCAGTCGCTGCTTCAGAGGAGTAAAGTCAAGGTGAATACAATCTACAGGTTCTACGTGACCAGTACTTATCCAAATCTGGTGGAACAACTGAGACATCATCCCCCTATTAGTAGGTGAGCTGCCTTCAAATGCTGTTGCCCCACCAACCAGAGCATGTTACCCTTTTTCAGATATTTTTCTGGGTTTTCTACGCATATGGCAGGGTAGAACAAGAAACAGCAAGGTGAATGTGTATTAGGAAGTTACAGTCCATACATCTCAAATGGAGTTCAGTTGGTGCTGGTCAGATCAGGGCAAACAGCTGTTTAGGAAGCCAAGTGGATTCAGCTATCATTGCTTGGCAGATCCTGGGCTGAAAGTTGATGGCAGTTCACAAATCAGACATGCAAATGGGTAGTCCAGGGACTGCTTCATGGACAGGGAAACCTCAATGGCCTTAACTCTGATACTGGGAACCATCACATTCGGTGGCATGCAATGTGTCCTTGCAGAGGTCATAATTCTTATTCACATTCCTTATCCACAGTAAAAGAAATCGACCAGAAAGGTAGTGAAACAGTGGCTAGTAGTCTCTAATGGGGATGTAGAGAGAGTTGGTCAAAACAGAATACTGTTTAGAAGGCTGGCTTTATGGCAGTGCGACAGGTGCAACCGCACCAGGTGCTGACCTCAGTGAGGGCACTGTGTTTAGAAATAACCTGCTGCAGAGTTCCTTGTGTGTCTAGCAGTTTCAGGAAACTATACAAATGGCAAGATAACTCTGGTGATTAATGTACCTGCTGGAGAGAATCCAGAGTGTTCTCTAGTGGCGGTTTGACTTATCATAAAGGAGCACAGAGGGTAATTATGCCTGTTGCCAAGAACGCGTACTATGCAAATCACAGAACTGTATTTTACATGGATAGATAAGCGGGTTACTGCTTTTTGACAGCGGTCCTGTTGTTACAACAGTTCATAAGTTACAATCCTAAAATAGAACAGTGACTTATGAACTGCCATCAAAGGGCTGCATGCAAACTGCATAGTATCATTAGTAGTTATGTTTTTCCTCAGTCTTTCATTATAAATTCCTAATGTTACAAAAAAGCGTTTGTTTTGGTAGATATGCATTCTTATTAGTAAACTCCCACAGTGCCGTAAGACAAATAAAATGTATTCGAGAGGGGTTAATGAGACTTGAGGGGCACTCTTGGAGGGTGGTAAGGAGGTCATGGGGGGAAGGCTCGTTGCTAAATAAAAAGGTGTATTTTAATGGTAAAATGTAAAGTACATGTACTGTGAAAATAGCTGTAAAAGTAATTGAACTTTTTAAAATTGGAAAAGCAGTGAACAGAGCGCATATCAAAAGTCAGCACTGCCACACAGCGCACATCAAGGGAAAATAGAGGAGCAAAGCTTTGGGATATGAAACAGTTGTGAAACACCCCATCCCAGGGGTAGAAGTAAAGGGATTTTGGCCCTGTACTTTGATTTTTAAGCAACCACCAACAATCTGTACCCCGAAAACGTGGTAATGGGAAAATCAGGTTCCCTCCACCATAAGCTGGAAAACAGTGTCTGAACGCTTAGTCCTGCAGAGCTATTGCAGTGCATGGGAGTAGTCCAAAACAATGTAAATTGCCCTTTGTGGGCTTGAAGATGTCAAGAACACTGGGAAAAAACAGGGTCAAAAAAGATGAAAGGCCGAAAACCAGGCAGGTTTGTAGATCTGTATAAACAAGTCAAGAACTTTTGTCCTTAATTCCACAGTACCCAGCCCTACTGAGCTCCTTCTATGGCTGGCGGAAAGGTTAAAGTTCAAATACAGACTCATGAAGACAAAATCCTTTACGCTCTTCCCCATGTCTTCACCTTTACTCTGCACTCGGGAGGTGTTCCATGGGTGTTGCGGTGGGTGTTCTCATGCAACACCCATGGATTTTGATCCTTCTCCAGATTTACAAAACCATGTAAACCTGGAGGTGTACCAAAACCTTGCTCCTTCCGAGGTGTGGGTACCAAGGAGAAATACGTTTATTTTTACAACTCTCAGGCTTGTTCTTGTAGAGGAAGGTGCTGCCTTCCTGCACAAAAATAATCCTGCCGACAACACAGGCTCCCTTGCACCATGGTGCTAGGGTGCCAGCATTGGTGCTAGGCTGCCAAAACGGTGCCAGTGCAGGAGAAAAGGGCAGGAATGCACTGTACTGCATAAATACAGTGCATTCCTGCCCTTTTACTTTGTCATAGGGTAGTGCAGCAAGGTGACTTGCTGTGCTGCCCTACACCAGATCCCCATTAATGGAGGCCTCTGTACACATGTAAATGTGCCCCTAGGTGAGAGCGAGTATCTTCTAGATACAGTTATTCACGCCTTGTAGCATTTAGTACTATTTTCTTTGCACAAAATGCATCCTCTGGTCCATTCTGGATGCGAGGGTGCATTTTGCACTTCACACATAATTATGTATAATTACAAGTAATTTTTCCGTAAATATTACGCCAGAGAGAATTACGCCGGTTATTTCCACCCCTAGTTAAGATGTGTTATCAGCCAGTCTCCTGGATGTAGGCAATGGCATCTCACTGGTTAAATAAACACCCGCCATTTTCTGAGCATCAGTCAAGCTTCTATTCGTAGACATTCGTTTTTATTGGCTGCACAGGAGAGTTTTGACAACATGTCTCACCATCTATCTCTCTATTCTGAGCTACGCAGTAGCTCGAGGATTAAGAGTAAGAGGGTCTCTGCACTGGAGGGTTCTGGGACAGCTGCAGTGAGAGAGCGACTGTTGTGGCTGTTATTGTGGCAATGGGCTGCCGTCCCAGCATCTCGCTAAAGGTTATCAAGGCCCCGGTGGTATCATGTAACCAATTACTTTTCAGAAGGCAAAACTGCAGCAGTCACACCAGTGAACCTGGCGACTGTAGGTCAAACTGCCTTCATGTGCATACCGACCTTTCCCTTTCCAAGCCGGCTCCAACTCAGCGGCTGGAGTGCGGGGTAGGCTCGCGCTCACTCTGCTCATTGAAAAGCGCTGCATTGCACACCCTGGCAGCTCCACTAACCATACCACTGAGACTTTTCACTTCTGCGCTAAACGACGAAAACACCGCAAAAATGTCAAATCCAACAGTACTTCCCTTATAATGCTTAATTCGATAGAAAGCAATAGGATTTGCCCTAAAGTAATTAAAACAAACAGGTTTCACATCGTTTGCGCTGTGTTCACTTAATAAGAAATGCAGATTCTTTCTCCATTTTTAAATGTGGAAGATAGGGCTACATTTGAGACAAAACCCTTTTTTTCATTCGTTGTTATACAAATGGCGAAAGTGGTGCTAACTCTTATGCTCAATATTTTAAAGGTTATCATTGGAACTAGATTTATTTCATAGATGACTTGATATTACTAAATTGCCCTGCTAGGAGTGGGGTGGTGCACACCAAACAACCCAAATGCATTTCTTCAGTTAAACTCTATGAAAAATGTGTGTGGTGCACTGGTTGAGTTTATGTGCATGTACTACTGTTCCTGGGAGGCTCTAACAATCACTTGTGACCCCTACCTTGAAGAAGCCTTCTTTGCATCCCAGTACCATGGCTTACTATAGCCTATTTCATAGCTTACATATGTGGCCAGGCTGCTGGGGAGAGTTGGCACTCTTGTCAATTCTAGACGAGCTGTGTTGTGCAGACTGAATCATGCCAGCTAGATCTCGCCACAGCCTTCAATATAGCGAATCCTCACATTCTTTTTCTAGAAAGGCAGTCAAGAATAGGGACCCAGGACAATCCCCTAGTGCTCCATCTTCCCTTCATTTAGGCCTCAATTCCCCCTTTCAGATCATCTGTCAGAACCCTAGATTATCAAATTGCTTAAGGTTCTACCCTGTCTTCTCTTTTGTTAAATCTGTACATGGTTCACCTGATTCAAGTAATTGGCTCCAATCTGTTTTTTTAATGCAGATAATGCACACATTCTGCCGAAGATTGCTGGAAATGCTGAGGCTGTGGTCCCTGTTCTTCATGAATGCTTGGCTAAAGTAGAGATTTGGATGAGCGCGAACCCTCTGAAGTTAAACAGTGCTAAGACCAAGATTCGGATTCCCATAAGATCACTCCTTGATTGGGACTATCTTCACTCAATCCTCAGTCATCTCTTTCTAATTGTGCAAAGATTTTGAGGGTAAAAATTGATTTACCTTTGTGACTGATGGCTCAGGTCAACTAGATGGTAACATATTGCTATTTCCAGCTATTTTCAAACACATTTTATATCTGCTTACTATCTCACATAAGATACAGATTCTAAATACTTTCATCTTGTTTCACCTCTTACTATAATTCTATCTACCTCTGCCTACGTGTTTACTTGATTCACAAAGTACTGTTCATTCAGAATCAGGTAGCTAGACTAGTGCTAAAACTTAGTTTACTAGACTAGTGCTCAAATACATTTTAAAGGATCACATTTTTCCAGCTCTGATCAGACTCCCCAGGCTCCCTGTGAAGTCCCACATTCGGTTCAAATCCATTTGCCTCCTACATGATGGCATTTATTCACCTATTCACTCCCTTCTCAGGTTCAGTTTCCGTTTTAGTATGTATTAGAATTCGTGCTCCTGTGATCAAAAGACAAACATCTTTGGCTAGTTCCCACATCTCACAGTAAAATCTTTGGCGGGTCTGCTTTTTTCATGTCTGCTGTAATGAAGTGGATTTCCACCCCCCACCACATCTTAGAGAGATGACTGACATATGAAAATGTAAGAAGCCCTTACAACATTGTTAGCAGAATTAACCTTCGGTGAATAGTGAACCCAATGTTGCTAATTCCAATTTGGTTTGAGCTTTTTCCAGCATCATGATACCGCTGTTGCGGTGAATGTCCATGCTTTACAAAATAAAACACAACATAAACATAACTGGGGCTATTCACAAAGATAAGTCACATTTGTGAGTTATTAACACATTTAAATTTACTCTTACACTTTTGAATAACTTCTTTTAGCTATTCACAAAAAATAATGTTACAATTGTATTATTAAATATCATGAAGTTACTTTTAATTAACTCTGCACATCACTTTTAATACTTTTAATAATTAATGTATAGTAAAAAATACTTAATACAGAAAATATTTTTTAATTTAATGCTGAGAAAAATAATTTCGAGCTGTTTTTAGTCAATTACATATTTAATTAAAAATTAAGTTAGTAGTGGTGTATCATTTTTGTATTCAGTTCTATATTTTAGGTATATATTTACATTTAATTTACATCTATGTTTACCATAAAAATTTTCCAGAAGTGGAGATGTAACTCTGCACTTAGGTTTGTGAGTAGCATTTTGTAGTATGTTTTGTAGTACTACAAAATGGAGTTTGTGAATAGGCCCCAATGAGTTTGAGTTACATTTAGTAACTTCAATTGCTGTAATAATTCATACACAAAGTGCAGTAAGAAAAGAAGCTCAAATTCTCAGCTTTTTTCCTCAGTTACTCTGTGTGTCGTATAACGTGAGCCGTGCAACACTGGATGCTCGCTACATTGCAGTTCTTACACAGCCACGTTGCAACCTTCCTGTTAAAAACCGAAATTCCAAAACAGAAGTTTTATCAATGTGTCTGAATTTCCAGTGTTTGCATGTCACAAGAGCAAGAGTTACAATTCTCTGGGCTCTGCTTTGGGATAAGACTATGGGGAGGCAAAAGACCAATGGAAACCTTAATAATAAGTGTCTCAAATGCTCTGGGAATATTTCTTCTGTATGTGACTCATGCACCCAGTGTAATTTGTAACAGAAATAGTGTTTAGATATTGAGTAAAGTCAACAATATTTATTTTTCCTCAAATTGTTTCTTTAACTGGGGCGTTGCCACGCAAGATCACCAATAGGGTGCGCCTTTGAGAGGCTCCAGCGTCTTCAACAAAATCCTGCAGTTATCCTGTACAACCAGGCATACCATGCAGACTCACCAATAGCTGTCCCGAGTGCCCTGGAGTCTTGTGGGGCTTCTCGCCAGCAGCAGAGGGCCGTGGGTCCATTGCCGGTGCTCGCTGCCTAGTTCAAGGCTGTGGCCGGGGCCTCGAGTGCCGGTGGACTGGGAGTGTGCGGTGAGGAGGAGAGGGGGCACGAGGCGAGTGAGGAAGAGGTGGGAGGAGGACACCTCCCTCTGCCCGCGAGGTGCGCTGACCCAGTGCATTCGGCCTAGCACACGGACGTGCCCCGCGTGCTGACCAGGACGCGTGGAGTCAATGGGGTGGAGAGGCACTACCAGGGGCCGGGCCTGGGTGCGGAGCTGCGATGGGGTGTGCTCCGGCTGTGGGGGCTGAGGACCGACAGGGGCCTTAATCTGAGGCTGGGCTGGCCCACAGGGCCTGGAATTCAGAGTGCTTCCAAGAGCGGCGGCTGACCCTGAGTGTACCTGTCCTAGAGGGTTCCCGTGTGGCATGGTTGACAGGCAGCAGCCAGGGGACACTGAGCCCTGGAGGTGTGAGTGGGTCCCAGATCCCCGATGGACCCCATTGGAGGTGTGAGATTCCCTGTTGTTGGACTGGAGCCGAGGGTGTGAAACTAAGTGACTGGAGAAAGCTGGTGGTTGCAGGATTTATTGGACTGGGGGGCTGCCTCTCACCCCCGTGACTAATTCTGTGGACAAAAATTGGCTGTCGCGCCTTGGGGGACTCTGAGTTCTTTCCATCGGAACCCCGCTTATGGGTAAAAGCAAGCAACCGGCCCGCTGCAGAGCAACACTATGGAATTATACACCACCCCTGCCCTGTCTGTGCAGCGGGAGACGCACCTCACTGGGCACAGGACTGATGAGGGGTTGGATGCCCCTGCCATGGAGCCTACAAGAGCTGAACTGTTGACTGCGATTCAGGGATCCAGGGAGGCACTTGAGGGGAAGATGAATCAGTGGCAATCAAGGTCAATCTCCTCAGGGCAGACCTCCGGAAGGGATTCGACAGGGTGCAAATCACGGAGGGCTCGATCTCCGAGAGCTCAGGGCAGAGGTTGACATATTACGGAAACAGATGACGGAGGTTACATCCAGAGCCGGCACCCTCGAGGACAGGGCGAGAAGGACGCAAAGGGCAGGTCCCGCTGCAATAATATCCGCCTTATTGGGTTCCCGGAGCGGGCTGAAGGGTCAGGCGCGGAGGCCTTTGGGGAGCGTTGGATTCGAGAGGTGCTGAAACCCCCCGAATATTTGTGATTGAAAGGGCGCACCATGCATTGGTGGCTCCCCCTCGACCTGGGCGCCGCCAAGGGCCATCATAGCCCGCATACTGAACTATAGAGACAGAGATTGCATCCTTCGGGCCAGTCGCGAAATGGAGTTTGTTCACTTTGATAACCATACGATCTCAATATATCCGGATTACACCAACAAAGTACAGGGGTCTCGGAAGGGATTCTCCGAGGTCAAGGCTAAGCTACGCTCGCTGAACCTACGCCATATGCTACTGTATCCTGCCCAGCTAAAGGTCCTCCATAGTGGCAAGTCCCATTTTTTTGACATGCCAGAAGATGTGTGGAAATGGCTAGAGGTATGGGACAAGGTACCACGTGGGGGAGTGAGACCCCAGAGGAAGGGAGATGGAACTGCACAGGGGGCTGGGACTCGAACTGGAGGTCTCAGGAGTAAGCTGGACGGATGGAGTTGTCGCCGGGAGGAGGGGCGAGTCAGACCAGGGTCGAAATTCAGGAAGATGGCACGATGGTGCTGACGCATTGAGATGTGACAATTGATTCAATGGTGGCAGCGGTACAGAGGAGGCAGAAGTTGTTGGCACTGACACTTGATTGTATAATTGCTAGATGTACTGTGTATACCTTGTTTCTGTGTGTCCCCACCCTTTTTTTCTGTCCTCTCTATCTCTGCCTGCTCTGACATTGCATGGGTGGGGCCCGGATGCTATCGGAGGAGGGGGAGCTGGTGGTGACATGGATGCTTCAAATTGGGATAGTTGGTCACGGGTTGGGACTTTATATGTTATGGGGCGGGAATGCCTCCCTCCACTATAAGTGGTAGGCCATGTTTCAGAGGGTTGGGGTTAGGCTTTGGGTCATGACAGCATGGTACTTTATAGGTGAGCAGTGGTTGTTGTTTCAATTGTTATGCTGCCTGTCCGGGGAGGGGGGTATTGAGTCTTCTGACTTCTTCAATACTGCTCCTAGGTTTAAGAAGGGGCTGTGTTCATGCAGTTAATGGAGAATGCATACACATACCAGATACCTGGAAGAGCATGGGAGGGTAGTTGGTCAGAGATGGGGTACGGTTTTTCAGGGCTGAGTGAAGATCACAGATCATTATGGTTGAACATACGAATATCTTAATCTGGAATGTCCGTGTCGCGCCGCCGTGTGCGGCACGAGCTGAACGTTTGGCTCGGGCCGCGGCACGTGGTCTGAAGACGTGCCGCATCCCCAGCCTGCTGTGCACTTTAAGAGGCCCCAAATTGGGCATGGGGCCTCGTTCTTTCTTAGCCCGCTGCGCTTCCAGGCAGGTCTGACCTCCCCCACTCACCTGTTCTGCTTCTCTTCTTCTTTACCTGTCTTTCATTGTGCCTTCCTTTATGTTTTTTCCCTTTTCCCATATTACCCCTCTCTTCCCAGCATGCCTTTGTTCCCTACTCTCTATGGCTCCTAGTCCATTATGTTCTATGTGTTTTTCCCTATCTAAGATGATGTCCTTGTACTTCCTGTTGGTCGCTTCCTGTTTGTTGGTATTTAAGGGCTGTGATTCTTTCTCTCCTTGCGCTGCAACACTTTCTGTTTGGATGGTGTCTTCGCTCCTGCTTCCTCGTATTTGGTACTGGCTAACGTCTGTTCCAGTGTTTTTCCTGTACTTTTGCTCTTGTATTTACCTAGTCATTTGCTCCATTTTCAGGAACCTTTACTTTTTGGAGGTTTTTTCCACTTTCAGGTTTTTTTTCCCTCTGGCACTACTTCTGAAGGACACGGCCTGCTTTTGGCGTTTCCATTGCCTGCAGCACCGTGGCTACCAGAAAGAGTCGCCCCTACCTGGGCCAAGGCCGAACATTCAGGAACAAGATCCTCACCACTCGTTCTGCGGACTCCAGGTTAAAGCAGCGCGTAAGTCGTGACAGATTGCAGCGCCAAATACTCCCGACGTCGTCTAACACCATGGATGATACAGTGGCGGCTGCTGCAGATCCTGATCAATCTCTTCTGGCAACCATTCAGCAACAGGCTCAGGAACTGCAACAATTACGCAATGAGAATGCTGCTTTACGACAGGCTTTGGCTTTCCGCAGTACAGATGTTCCGGCCGTCTCCACCTCAACTCCTCGTTTCTCTGGTGAACCAACTAAACTGCAAGAGTTCCTCAATGCATTAACTGTGTATTTCACCTTCCGACCCACCCAATTCTCCCACAACAAGACAAAGGTGGGCTATCTTATCAGTGCGCTATCCGGTCCTGCCTTCGCCTGGGCAACCCCGATGGTATCATCCAATGACCCAGTATTGTCTGACTATCCAGCCTTCGTGAATTGGTTCAAACAGATGTTTAGTCGTCCAGGATTGGAGGCCTCTGCTGAGAAGCATTATGTGACATCCAACAAGGCTCACAAGATGTCCTCCAATATATTACCCGCTTTCGACAGCTAGCCGCTGAGACAACCTGGGTGGAACGAACTCTGGTGACTTTATTCCGTAGAGGACTTAAAGAGGAGATCAAAGATGAGTTAGTACACTCCACCCGAGTTGAAGATATTCGTGGTCTGATGGATCTAGCTCTTTCCATCGAATACCGTCTCTAAGAACGACGTATGGAGAAGAGAAAAAGTAGAGGATCCTCCCAGCCAAGCACTTCACGTGTCTTTTTGCATCGTCCTGAGGAACCTCGTCCTCCCATCAGAGACATAGAAGGTGAGCCTATGCAGGTGGATACTACTCGAGGCCCACTTTCCGTCAGCGAGCGGGAATAAAGATGTAAGAAAGGATTGTGCCTGTATTGTGGTGCTGCTGGTCACATGCTTCGTACCTGCCCCGTTCGTCCTCTAAGGCCATCGGGAAACGCCACTTCCCGTCCTCTATAAGAAGGGAGGGGACGGGATCATCTGCTATACCTTCCATCAGTTCATTCAAGGGCAAGGCCACAACTTTGTTTATGTTACCTGTGACGTTACAGTTACCTGACGGTCGTGAAGAAAGAACAATGGCTTTACTTGATTGTGGTGCTAGTGGCATATATATGGATAAGACTTGGGCCACAACACAACAAATACCAACACGACCCAAAGAAGTCCCGGAACAAGTTCACACAGTGGATGGATCCTTAATATCCTCTGGGCCAGTCGATACTACCACCCTGACACTAAGTTTACAATTTGGGAACCACCAAGAACACATCTCATTTGACCTAATATCATCCCCCAATCATACTATCATTTTAGGAATTCTGTGGTTCATAAGACATAACCCTTATGTAAATTGGGAAACCTGGACAATTTTCTTTGTCCTCACAGTTTTGTCATGAAAACTGCTTTGCTTCAGACACATTCTGGTCACCCAAGAGGTTGATGCCTACTGAAATTACTACCGGATGTTCCATCAATACTGTCCAAGGAGTCACTGATCACTATCTAGAATTTCAAGATGTATTCCAAAAACCATCCAGACCTGTGTTACCCCCACATCGAGATTACGATTGTGCTATTCCCTTGAAACCTGGGGCGATCGTTCCTTTTGGGAGAATGTATTCACTCATGGAACCCGGAAGGGAAGTTCTCAAGGAGTATCTGCAAAGAAACTTGCATAGCGGTCTGATTGTACCATCATCCTCTCTGGCAGGGGCTCCTCTCTTTTTTGTACCCAAGAAGATGAAGGATCTTCGTCCCAGTCTGGATTTTCGAGGTCTAAATAAAACAACTATAAAAGACCGTTATCCTTTGCCCCTCATCAAGGATATTCTAGAGGCAGTCAGAGGGGCTCAACGATTTACCAAACCAGATCTTCGTGGAGCCTACCACCTTTCGCGTATCAAAGAAGGAGACGAGTGGAAGACTGCTTTCCGAACCCCATTTGGTCATTATGAGTACAGAGTTATGCCTTTTGGTCTCACTAACGCCCCTCAATTTTCCAAAGATTTATGGACTCTGTTTTCTGATCTCTTGAACCATACGGTCATCATCTACTTAGACGATATCTTTATTTACTCTAGACATCCTGACCTTCATTCTACTCACCTGAAACAGGTCCTCCAAAGACTCAGGGAACATCAACTGTCCTGTAAACCAGAAAAATGTGACTTTGACAAGACCGAAGTCAAATATTTGGGATATCACCTTAGCCCCACTGGAATAGCAATGGACCAGGAAAAGGTACAAGCCATCCTAGACTGGCCTTCCCCTTCCTCTATTAAGGAAACGCAATGTTTTCTAGGACTGGCTTATTTTTATCGACTTTGCAGAACAAACCAGCCACATAACTCAAACATTAAAGAAGGAGAATTTAAATAAAGGCTTTGTCTGGACAAGGGCGGCTGAAACAGCTTTTCAGAGTCTAAAAAAGGCCTTCACTGAAGCACCGATATTGAGACACCCAGATACGAACAAAAAATGTATTGTTGTTACTGATGCTTCTGAAAGAGCCATCGGAGCTGCCTTACTCCAACAACAAGAAGATGACGGTCTTGAACATCCAGTTTTCTATTTGTCCCATGTACTCTCTGCGTCAGAACAACATTACTCAGTACTAGAAAGGGAGTTATTAGCCCTGAAAACAGCCTGCCTAGAGCGGAGACAGTTTCTTATGGGTTCCAAAGAGCCCTTCGAGGTGAGAACAGACCATCGAAACCTACAATGTTTACGTAATTTTCTATGCCAGAACAGTCGTCAGGCTTGTTGGGCCTTTTTCTTCAGTCAGTATGACTTTTATGTCACCTATATTCCTGGATCCCAAAACATTCTGGCCGATGCTCTGTCTCGCCGTTATCCAGATTGTACTCCTACCCCATCACAATACCTACTTGAGCCCAGTAAAATCATCGGTGTAGCTCAATCTTTCCTGGATGAGGTACAACTGGAATATTCCAACCTGTCTGATCAAGAGTTAAAGAACCTAAACCCCCTAATACGTAAACAGAAGGGGTATTATTATTATAAGAACCTGTTGTTCCTCCCTACTAACGGAGTAAGAGAAAAGGCGCTACAAATGTGCCATAAGTCTCCGATTGCTGGTCATAGAGGCATCAAGGCCACTCAGGAACTGCTCTTGCGGTCTTTCTGGTGGCCTACCTGGATATTGGATGTCGAAAGATACGTTCAGGATTGTCCCATATGTGCCCAAGTAAAAATACCCCATACCAGACCTGCGGGATTACTACAACCCTTACCTGTTCCACCGGCTCCCTGGCAAACCATTTCTACTGATTTCATGTGTTCACTACCTCCATCAGCAGGAAACCGGGTTATCATGGTCACAATAGATTCCTTTACAAAGATTCCTCACTTCACTGCCCTGAAGAAATTACATACCTCTCAAGAACTAAGTCAGATATTTATCCATCATATTTTCCGTCTCCATGGACTCCCATACAGCATTGTATCTGACAGGGGACCTCAGTACATCTCCCGGTTTTGGAAACATTTCTGTAGGATACTGAATATCAATATCAAATCAAATCAAATCATTAACATTTATAAAGCGCGCTACTCACCCGTGCGGGTCTCAAGGCGCTAGGGGAAAGAGGGGGTTACTGCTGCTCGAAAAGCCAGGTCTTTAGGAGTCTCCGGAAAGCGGAGTGGTCCTGGGTGGTCCTGAGGCTGGTGGGGAGGGAGTTCCAGGTCCTGGCCGCCAGGAAGGAGAAAGATCTCCCACCCGCCGTGGAGCGGCGGATGCGAGGGACGGAAGCGAGTGCGAGGCCAGAGGAACGGAGGAGGCGGGTGGGGACGTAGAAGCTGAGGCGTCGGTTGAGGTATTCCGGTCCCTTGTCGTGGAGGGCTTTGTGTGCGTGGGTGAGAAGTCGAAAGGTGATCCTTTTGCTGACTGGGAGCCAATGCAGGTGTCTCAGGTGTGCGGAGATGTGGCTGTTGCGGGGTACGTCGAGGATGAGGCGGGCCGAGGCGTTTTGAATGCGTTGCAGGCGATTTTGGAGTTTGGCTGTGGTTCCAGCGTAGAGGGTGTTGCCGTAGTCCAGGCGGCTCGTGACGAGAGCGTGGGTCACGGTTTTTCTAGTGTCGGCGGGGATCCAGCGGAAGATCTTGCAGAGCATGCGGAGGGTGAGGAAGCAGGCGGAGGACACAGCGTTGACTTGCTTGGTCATGGTGAGAAGAGGGTCCAAGATGAAGCCGAGGTTGCGGGTGTGGTCTGCGGGGGCCGGTGCGGTGCCGAGGGCCGTGGGCCACCAGGAGTCGTCCCAGGCGGACGGGGTGTTGCCGAGGATGAGGACTTCCGTTTTTTCAGAGTTCAGCTTTAGGCGGTTGAGCCTCATCCAATCTGCGACGTCCTTCATACCCTGTTGTAGGTTGGTCTTGGCGCTGGCGGGGTCCTTAGTGAGGGAGAGTATAAGTTGGGTGTCGTCGGCGTAGGAGGTGATGATGATGTCGTGCTTGTGTACGATGTTGGCGAGGGGGCTCATGTAGACATTGAAGAGTGTCGGGCTGAGTGATGAGCCTTGGGGTACGCCGCAGATGATCTTGGTGGGTACTGAGCGAAACGGAGGGAGGTAAACTCTTTGGGAATGGTTTGAGAGGAAGGAGGCCATCCAGTCCAGGGCCTGGCCTTGGATCCCGGTGGAGCGGAGGCGGGTCATTAGGGTGCGGTGACAGACGGTGTCGAAGGCAGCCGAAAGGTTGAGGAGAATGAGGGCGACTGTTTCACCGTTGTCCATCAGGGTTCTGATGTCGTCTGTGACTGAGATGAGGGCGGTTTCCGTGCTGTGGTTGGTTCGGAATCCGGTTTGTGAAGGGTCGAGCAGGTTGTTGTTTTCCAGGAAGGTGGTCAGCTGTTTGTTGACGGTCTTCTCTATTACCTTGGCTGGGAAAGGCAGGAGAGAGATGGGGCGGAAGTTTTATCAGGTCGCTCGGGTCAGCCGTAGGTTTCTTTAGTAGGGCGTTGACTTCGGCGTGTTTCCAGCATTCGGGGAAGGTAGCAGAAGAAAAAGAAGAGTTGATGACGGCCTGGAGGTGCGGGGCGATGATGTCGTCGGCTTTGTTAAAGATGAAGTGAGGGCAGGGGTCCGAAGGGGCGCCGGAGTGGATAGAGTTCATGGTGGATTTGGTTTCTTCAGTGTTGATGTGGGTCCAGTTGTTGAGGGTGATGGTCGGGGGTGCGGGTTCGGTGGTGTTTGGTTGGGTCTGGTGTCCGAAGCTGTCGTGGAGGTCACTGATCTTGCGGTGGAAGAAGGTGGCGAGGGATTCGGACAAATCCTGTGAGGGCGTGACGGCGTTGGCGTTGGGGTTGGAGAACTCCTTGACGATGCTGAAGAGTTCTCTGCTGTTGTGGCTGTTTTTGTCCAGTCTGTCGGTGAAAAAGTTCCTTTTAGCAGCGCGGATCAGGTGGTGGTGTTCGCGGGTAGCGTTCTTGAGGGCGGTCATGTTGTCAGCGGTGTGGTCCTTGCGCCAGGCCTTCTCGAGAGCGCGACAAGTTTTCTTTGATTCTTTGAGGGTGTCAGAGAACCAGAGAGGTTTTTTGGTGTTGGTCTGTCAATGCGTGCGTTTGAGGGGAGCAAGGTTGTCTGCGCAGTTGGAGATCCAGTTTGTAAGGCTGAGGGCTGCGTTGTTGGGGTCGGTGGTGAGGGTGGGTTGGTTGGCGGCGAGTGCGGAGAAGAGTTGCTCTTCGGGGATCTTGTTCCACTGTCGACGAGGGATGGGTTGAGTGCGGAGGTGGAAGAAGATGTGTTTGCTGGCGGAGAAGATAGGGTTGAGCGTGTGTCCGGCGATGTGGGTGGCGGTGTTCACCAGTTGTTTGAGGCCGAGGTTGGCGAGGTTGTCGAGCAGGGTGGTGGTGTTGGGGTCGTTGTTTTGTTCCAGATGAAAGTTGAGGTCGCCTAGGAGGATGTAGTCCGGTGAGGCGAGGGCGTGCGGGGAGATGAAGTCGGCGATGGCGTCGCTGAATGGGGCGCGCGGTCCAGGAGGACGGTAGACGAGGGATCCTCTGAGGGTAGTCCTCGGGTCGGTGCGAATCTGAAAATGCAGGTGTTCAGCGGCGAGAGGGGTGTCTTCGGTGGAGGTGGTGACGCTGATAGAGTCTTTGAAGACGATGGCGATACCTCCTCCTACTTGGTTGGTGCGGTCTTTTCTGGAGATCTTGTAGCCTTCGGGGATGGCGGTGGCGATGTCTGGAGCAGAGGAGGTGTTCATCCAGGTCTCCGTGATGAAGGCGACGTCCGGGGCTGTGGAGTCCAGGAGGTCCCAGAGTTCAACGGCGTGCTTGTGGACGGAACGAGAGTTGACCAGGATGCACTTGAGGTGGTTGATGGCGCGTGGGCTTGTGGTCGTGGTAGTTGCGTGGTGGAAGATATGTTTGCAGGAGTTGCAGGCGAAGGGTCCATGGGTGCGTTTGGGGTGAGCTTGGAAGCAGGTGTTGGAGCGTCCTGGGTTGAGGGTGTGGAGGGTGGTGGGGTCGTAGCGGATCAGCGGGGCTTGGGAGAGCTGGGGACCAGGGGTCGTGGCGCTGGGCGCGGGCCAGGCGCGGACGGGCGCAGACGGGCGCAGACGGGCTTGCCTCTGGCGCGCCAGCGGCGCGGTCGCGCAGCGGCCGCCATATGAGGTAGGAGGGGGGGAGGGGTCAGCTGGGGGCGAATGGGAGCTGGGGGACAGGGGCGTGCAGGAGGTCGCGGCAGGAAAGCGCGAGGGGGGGGGACAGGTAGAGTGAGAAGAGCTGGGGGAGGGGGGTTTAAGGGTGGAGGGGGGTGAGTGTTAGGAGGTTTAGGAGATTAGGGAGAAAGATAGGAGTAGGGTTGTAAAGATAGGGGAGGGGGGGTTGTAGAGGTGGGTGAGGGTGAGAGGTACAGTGAGAGGATAGGAAGATAGGTAATAGAGGGGGTGGCGGGAAGGGGGGGAGAGATTGAGAAATAGATAGAGAAAATGGATAGATAGAGAAAATCGATAGATAGAGAAATCGATAGATAGAGAAATAGATAGATAGAGAGATAGGTAGATAGGAGGAGGTGGAGAGTGAGGGAGTTAGATAGTGGGATAGAGAGATATAGAGATAGGTAGATAGGAGGAGTGAGGGAGGTAGATAGCGAATGGGTTAGATAGGGGTGATAGAGAGGGGGGAGGCGAGTGAGGGAGGGGGATGAGGCAGGAGCAGGAGGGCAGGCGCGGGGAGAAGAAGACGGAGGAGGCAGAAGAGCCGAAGGCAGAAGATAGAAGACAGAAGACAGAAGACAGAAGAGCAGAAGACCGGAAGAACAGAAGAACAGCAGAACAGAAGACCAGAAGACCGGAAGAACAGAAGAAAGGAAGACCGGAAGAACAGGAGACCAGAAGTACAGAAGAACACAGAAGAACACAGAAGAACACAGAAGAAGATACAGAAAACGAAGAACAGAAGGCAGAAGACCACAGAAGAAGATGAGGAAGAATAGAAGAAGAGAGAAGATGGGGAAAAGAAGAGTACAGAAGAAGATTACAGACGAGGAGCGAGGAGGAAGAACAGAGAAGAAGAAAAGAAGAAAAGAAGCAGGAGTAGGAGAGAGGGCGAGTAGCGCGGGGCAGAGCGAGGGGCTGGGAGGTGGGGGGTACTTACTGTGAGGTGGGTCTCAGGAACTCAGGAACCTGGAGGAGCTGGAGGAGCTGCAGCGGCAGGGGGAGCGACCTACCCTTGGTAGCACTATCATCTGGTTTCCATCCCCAAACCAATGGACACACTGAGCGTCTCAACCAAGGATTGGAGCAGTACCTTCGCTGCTTTTGTAATTCTACCCACAGCAACTGGAACACTTACCTTCCTAGCGCTGAATTCTCTTACAATAACACTGTCCATAGTGCCTCCAAGGTCACACCCTTTTTCTGTTCTTATGGCTATCATCCTACCTCTTTTTCTACTACTCCTCAGTCTACCTCTTCTCTTCCTGCTGTCACTTCATTTTCCAGATGACTTTTACAGATCCATAGATTGATTGGATCTAACTTGCTGAACACTAAGAGATACATGAAGAGAATAGCAGATACGAAGCGTAGGGATGCTCCAGTATATCACTTCCAGGATAAAGTCTGGCTTTCTTCAAAATGTTTGCCTTTGCGCCTTTCTCAGAATAAGTTCACACCTCGTTACTACGGTCCTTTCCGTATTCTTCAGCTGATTAATCCTGTCACTGTCCGTCTTCACTTGCCTCGTACCTGAAGGATTCATCCGGTCTTTCATGTTTCCCAGCTCAAACCCTTTGTACCTGATCCTTACTCTCAACGGTTTCCTTGTCCTCCTCCTTTGTTAGTGAATGATGTACCAGAATATGAGGTACAAGAAATTTGTGACTCTTGTATCTTTCACAAAGGGCTTCAGTATCTGATTCATTGGATGGGTTACCCTCTCAGTGAATGCTCTTGGGACGATGCATCTTCTGTTCACGCCCCTCTTCTGATTCGTCATTTTCACTGCTTCTTTCCGCACAAACCTGGACCTTCGGGGGGGGACCTACTGTTGCACCGCTGCGTGCAGCACGAGCCAAACATTCGGCTCGGGCCGCGGCACGCAGTCTGAAGACGCACCGCGTCCCCAGCCTGCTGTGCACTTTACGAGGTCCCAAATTGGGCATGGGGCCTCGTTCTTTCTTAGCGCGACGCGCTTCCAGGCAGGTCTGACCTCCCCCACTTACCTGTTCTTCTTCTCTTCTTCTTTTCCCGTCTTTCATTGTGCCTTCCTTTATGTTTTTTCCCTTTTCCCATATTACCCCTTTCTTCCCAGCATGCCTTTGTTCCCTACTCTCTATGGCTTCTAGTCCATTATGTTCTATGTGTTTTTCCCTATCTAAGATGGTGTCCTTGTACTTCCTGTTGGTAGCTTCCTGTTTGTTGGTATTTAAGGTCTGTGATTTTGTCTCTCCTTGCGCTGCAACACTTTCTGTTTGGATGGAGTCTTCGCTCCTGCTTCCTCGTATTCAATACTGGCTAACGTCTGTTCCAGTGTTTTTCCTGTACTTTTGCTCTTGTATTTACCTATTCAGTTGCTCCATTTTCAGGAACCTTTCCTTTTTGGAGTTTTTTTCCCTTTTCATGGTTTTTTCCCCTCTGGCACTCCTTCTGAAGGACACGGCCTGCTTTTGGCGTTTCCATTGCCTGTAGCACCGTGGCTACCAGAAAGAGTCGCCCCTACCTGGGCCAAGGCCGAACATTCAGGAACAAGATCCTCGCCACTCGTTCTGCGGACTCCAGGTTAAAGCAGCGCATAAGTCGTGACAGTCCGGGCCTTAAGGGCTACTCTAAACGTCATAGGGTTCATTCATTCCTCTGTCATAATATGATACAAATTGTTTACCTGCAGGGGACCCGCCTAGTGGGAGAGGAGGTTCAGTGGTTGGGAAAGAAGTGGAGGGGGCAACTGTACTCCACCATTTACTCCTCTTATGTGCGAGGGGTTGCTATCTAGGTAGCACCTGGGGTACCCTTCAGACACCCGTGTAGCGAGGCAGATGTAGAGGGACGCTACGTACTGGCACAGGGGATACTAAACGGTAGAGAGTTCATACTGCTTAACACTTATGCACCCATTATGGATGATAAATTATTCTTCATGCATCTACAAGAGTTATTGGAGGGCTGTATAGGGACACCGATGATATGGACTGGGGACTACAATTGTATTCTGGATGGCTAGATGGATCGGCACCCGCCGACTGGGCACTAAACCACTTATGTTGGCATCGCTTACAAAAGTTATGTCTGATTTGGGGTTCAGGGATAGCTAACGGGATTTGCTTCCGGAGGGTCATGAATTTACATGTCATTCACTGATGCATAATACTTATAATCTCAAAGGGAGGGACCAGGAGAGTTATGGTCCAGTGCACTGTCTCCCAGCAGATAATCAATAACAAGTAAAGTGCACAGTTCCAGAAAAGGCAGGGGGTTAATTTGTTAACAGGGAACCCGAAGGTTTAGGAGCAAGAGCCCTCACACACCCAAATTGGTGTCATGCTTCATCATTGGGAGATGCTCCTCGTCAGACCGGCGCTGCAATGTCTGACGGGCTCCCCAATAAGGGGGCGCTTTGCCAGAGATCTTTTGTACAGGTCGCCAAGAAAGGGTGTCTAGGCAGACTTGCATCAAGCAACAGGAGGGAGAAGATTAAAATTGGTTCTAAACCTCAATGTCTAAGTAATTTACTCGCAAAAATCTGGGGTCTAGACCAAGATTAAAAACAGTGTGAAAGTGTCTAAATGAGGTATAATGCTCAAACACTTTCTTCAAGTAAGTCAGGGCGAAAGAATAATCACTAGGCCTCTAGACTAGGGTCAACATGTTTTGCGTCTAGTGGTCCAATAGGATCCAATGACGCTTCATCGGGACCAAAAAATAAAGGGCCTTCTCCTGAGAAAACATGAAAAACAACCCTGTAGGTTTCTATAAGGACAAAAAGAGGTTAAGTTAACCTGCAAGTAACTTACATTGAAGCCTATTGTCCGTCCGGGCAGTTAAAGATACGGTCACCCTGTAATCAAAATAGTTAAATGAGAGGGAGAGTGTGTTATAAATTCAAACATAACCCGTGTAAAAAAGTGCATATATGAACATGGAGACCATCACGCACATACAACAGAATAAATGCTTACCATCCTGAATTTAGGACATGGTTCCCTGGGAAAGGAGGCCTAAGACTGGGGCTGCTAATATCACAAAGAAAACGAAATAAATAGTGAAATATACATAGCAACCAGAATATTGTTGTTCAATATCATTAAATGAAAAAAAGGAAAAACTTGTATTGCAGTCGAGGTCTGGGCAATCATTAATCAATGTTGAAGGTATGTGTATATAGCAAAAAAGGGAGGAACTCCCTAAAATTGACAAAAAAACTTTTGAATTGAGGTTAAAAGCAGATGTATAGCACACCACAACAGCAATAAGTCTTATACCGGGGGTTGTACTCAAACAAAGAATGTTAAGTCAGAGGGTTCAAATAAAATCCCCCAAACGGAGCATAAATCATGTCAGGCCAGGTGTCGATCGGGTCCGTGTAGGTCCCGTAGCAGTAAAGTAAAAGAAAAAGGAAGAGAAAGCCGGTCCGCGTCCATTCAAGGAACCGGCAAAAGCAACAGAAGGAAGTCCCACTTGCTCAAAAGTGCCGCCGTCCGTGTGGATAACACCTACCCCGGCGGCCCATCCCGCATTGACGTCTGCCTAGGTACTGGTTCGGTAGATTGAATGGACGCGGACCGGCTTTCTCTTCCTTTTTCTTTTTTCTTTTGCTTTACTGCTACGGGACCTACACGGACCCGATCGACAGCTGGCCTGACATGATTTATGCTCCGTTTGGGGGATTTTATTTGAACCCTCTGACTTAACATTCCTTGTTTGGGTACAACCCCCGGTATATGACTTATTGCTGTTGTGGTGTGCTATACATCTGCTTTTAACCTCAATTTAAAAGTGTTTTTGTCAATTTTAGGGAGTTCCTCCCTTTTTTGTTATATACACATACCTTCAACATTGATTAATGATTGCCCAGACCTCAACTGCGATACAAGTTTTTCCTGTTTTTCCTTTATTGATATTCTCAACAATATTCTGGTTGCTATGTAGATTTCACTATTTATTTTGTTTTCTTTGTGATATTAGCAGCCCCAGTCTTAGGCCTCCTTTCCCATGGAATCATGTCCTAAATTCAGGATGGTAAGCCTTTATTCTTTTGTATGTGCATGATGGTCTCCACGTTCATTTATGCACTTTTTTACACGGGTTATGTTTGAATTTATAACACACCCTCCCTCTCATTTAACTTTTTTGATTACAGGGTGACTGTATCTTTAACTGACCGGACGGACAATAGGCTTCAATGTAAGTTACTTGCAGGTTAACTTAACCTCTTTTTGTCCTTATAGAAACCTACAGGGTTGTTTTTCATTTTTTTCTCATTTTTTCTCAGGAGAAGGCCCTTTCTTTTTTGGTCCTGATGAAGCGTCATTGGATCCTCTTGGACCACTAGACGCGAAACATGTTGACCCTAGTCTAGAGGCCTAGTGATTATTCTTTCGCCCTGACTCATTTGAAGAAAGTGTTTGCGCGTTATACCTCATTTAGAAACTTTCACACTGTTTTTAATCTTGGTCTAGACCCCAGATTTTTGCGAGTAAATTACTTAGATAATGAGGTTTAGAACCAATTTTAATCTTCTCTCTCCTGTTGCTTGATGCAAGTCTGCCTAGACACCCTTTCTTGGCGACCTGTACAAAAGATCTCCGGCAAAGAGCCCCCTTATTGGGGAGCCCGTCAGACATTGCAGCGCCGGTCTGACGAGGAGCATCTCCCAATGATGAAGCATGACACCCATTTGGGTGTGTGAGGGCTCTTGCTCCTAAACCTTCGGGTTCCCTGTTAACAAATTAACCCCCCTGCCTTTTCTGGAACTGTGCACTTTACTTGTTATGGCATAATACTTATAGTCATTTCGATCATATATTAGTGAATTACATAGATCTGCAGTCCTTGGTGGAGGTGAACCATTTGGGCCGGTTCCTATCTGATCATACGCCGGTGTTACTGGGGTTGCAGTGGAGTCCACTTATGCGCTGTGTACGCAGCTGGTGCATGCCCCCGGATCTCTTAACTGATCCGGCATGCCACGAGGCTCTTGCGGGTGTGCTAGCGGACTATCTGGAGATTAATTGAAAGTCTGCTACCATCAAAGCATTAGGCTGGGAGGCACTTAAGGCTGTCATGCGTGGGGCCTGTGTGGGCGCGACATATGGAGTAGGGCGCCAGCTGGAAGCAACCTTTGGGGTGCAGGAACATCAACTGGCTGTTCTGCAGACCTCTGGGGAGATGTTGCAGGAGGTGCAACAGGAGCTGCTACAGGTGCAGCGGGAAGTGCAGTTGGCATGGGACTCACTGGAGAGGTGCATGCTTATGGCGTATCATCAGCGACTCCATAGGGAGGAGGACAAATCGGGGATACTCCTGGCATGGATACTAGGATGGAAACAGGAACTCCCCCCTATTCTGCAGGTCTGTATACCGGATGGGGACCATGTTACTAATCGTCAGGAAGTCCTGGAGATATTTGTGGAGCATCTTCGTGGAGTGTACAGTGCTGGGGTAGTAGGTCCGCTTGAGTGGATTTAGGGTTATCTGAATGGGGTGGGGTTGCCCAGACCTGCCCCTGGGCTTGTGCAGGAATTAGAGAGTGAGATAGACGTGGAGGAGCTGGGAGGAGCTATCCAGGCCCTTAGCAGATCCAGAGCCCCGGGTGGAGATAGCTTTCCTGCAGAATTTTATCAAGCTTATTCTGCCACTCTGAGAGGGAAGTGGTTAAAGGTCTTTTATGAGGCTCGGGATAGTGGAATACTGCTGCGTACGATGAGGGAGGGTATTATCTGTCTGTTGCCCAAACCTGGAAGATATACTGCCGACCCATCTTCATACAGGCATCTCACGATGCTTAATACTGATGTTAAAATATTATGCAAAGTATTGGCAACACGGCTACTGACAGTGGTTCACACACTAGTACATGAAGATCAGTGTAGTTTTCTGTGGCTCGCAGTACCACTCTTAACATTCGCAGACTCATTCATGTATTGCACGAAACAATGGACTGTGCTTCTGAATTGGCTTTAGTATCACTCGACTTGGACAAGGTGTTTGATACAGTGGAGTGGCGGTACGTTATGGCTGTGCTGAGGGGAATGGGATTTGGTCCTGCCTTTAGTGGTTGGGTGTGCCTCTTGTATTCCAACCCTTCAGTTCATGTTCAAATCGGGAGAGACTTATCGGGGGAGTGGGAGGTGAGGGCGGCTCCAGGCAGGGCTGTCCCCTCTCGCCACTACTGTTCGCCCTTGCTATTGAACCTTTGGCGATTCTGCTGTGTGGGGGAGATGGAGCAATGGGAGATTAAGATTGGTGACTCCACCCATGTTCTCTCTTTATACACAGGTGATGCGTTGGTGTATGTCCATACACCTGGCCGGGCGGTACCAGTCTTGATGGGGCTCCTTGAGACCTTTGGCACGATCTCGGGCCTCTGGGTCAATGTTGGGAAGTCACTCCTGGGTCCGATGGGCAGCTGGTGGGGGTTCCTGCTGATCGATTGCCTAAGCTCGGCATCCGCTGAGAATTAGAAGGCTTTACATATCTGGATATATGGGTGGCCCATATGGAGGACATGTATAGATGCCTCAATGAGGATAGAGTTATGACTAACCTGGAAGGGTCTGTGGCATTTTGGTGTCAACTGCCCCAGTCTGTGATAGGTCGAGCGGCTGTGGTGAAGATGGTTTTTCTTCCACGGTGCCTTTATCTGATTCAGAATGCCAAGTTTCTGATCTGTTCCTCCTTTTTTCAGAAGCCAGACAGTCTACTTATCTCCCTGGTCTGGGTCGAACGTCGTAATAGGGTGGCTTTGTCAGTTCTTAAACGGGATATGGAAGACGGTGGGCTTGCCGTGCCTGATGTGCAACACTACTATTATGCAGACAATGTGCAACATGCTGCGCAATGGCTGACAGTATCAGACAACTGGGAGAAGAAGTTGTTCCTAGGTATGTTGGATGGTGATACATTAGAGCAATTATTGATGAGGGGAGGGTGATCGACAGAGAACATTTCATATTTAGTGAGGCGGACTGCGGCAATCTGGGAAGCATTCGTAGGTAAAGTGTTGGGTAGGGTACCATTCGACAGCGAAATGCGCATTTGGGATCTCGCTCCATTCAGGGCAATCGATGCAGACATGTCTATGGATCGTTGGAGGGCTGGGGGCTGCCAGACTGGTGGGGATCTATACCCTGGGAGGTGTTCACTGAATTCCCGGAGGCTAAGGAAACTTTTGAGGCGGGGCAGAGCCGGTTTCTGCAGTATGCCAAGCTGGAAAGTGTGGCGTGGGAGGTTTGGGTTGGGTTCCCGGTTGCCCTGCAGCCATCCCGAGTGTTCGGTGGTTTGCTCCTTAGGGGAGAGGGGGGGAACCTCATTTCATTATTCTATAAAGCTGTTGGCCGTGATCAGGTGTTACCCCTGTGTGTTGCACGTGCTCCGTGGATGAGGGAGTTGGGGAACCAGTAACAGACACTGATTGGGCGCAAGTGTGTATGCTAGTGAACAAAGTGTCCTGCAATCACAGATTTGAATTGCTCCATTTTAACTTCCTGCACCGTACATATGTGACCCCAGGACATCTTAATAGAAAAACTCCAGATAGGGAGGCGAGGTGCACGAGATGTGGGAAGCTAGGCGTTAGTTTTTTGCTTTTGGCCTGGGCATGCGCGGGTTTGGGATACTGGGAACTGGTAGTACCCACGATAACAAAGGGAACTCCTTGACCCCGGTGGCCTGCCTACTGGGAGTGGTGCCTAGACCCAAGCGATGACAGATACATAAAATGGCACAAGTAGCGTTGATGCTGGCCATATGCTGGATGAGTGCTCAGGTTCCCCAGGTGGTCTCATGGCAGAGGGATCTCCTTGAATGGGAAGTAGCGGAAGAGGTACATATGGGTAATACCCGCAGGGACAGGGGGGCTTCGGAGGCCATCACGCTGTGTGGGTCCCTACTGCACAACTTTATAGAGGAGGATGAGCATGATTCTATGGACGGCTCTAGTGAAGGAGCGTGATGTGTGGGCACTGTTGTAGTTTTTGAAGCTGTGATATTTGATTAGTAATAGTGTTACCAGATGGTCCCCATGCGTGAGGTCTGAATGCATAGGGATTCCCAGAAATCAAAACTTCACACTGTGATACTTTTACTTCCAAATTCCTTAAAGTACAACAAGAAGTAAATGTCACTAGAAGACAATTCAAAGAATGTCCGGGACTTACCAGAGTACAATGTGTGTTGTTAAGTAGCACAGAAACACCATTAACAATAGGGCAATCTGCTTGACAACATCCTGGTTATTGGCCAATATCCTTGACCAGGATCCTGACGGAGTCAAGTATGATTTAGTTAAAGTCAGTTCTAATGAAGACCACAAAATTCACTATGGTTATAGCCAATTTCTCTGATCTGAACAAGCTCCCAGCATAGCCCTCACCCCAACAAGACCTCTGGCATCTGGGAAAGAGAAGGTGTAAGATTTATAGGAAAGAATCACCACTGCATGTTCCCATGTATCTTATCTGACACTGGAATGTCAACTTCAACCTCATGAATTTTGGCAGTTTCTGTGTCAAGTGTAAAACCAGTGGAACCTATCATGGCATACCTATGACAAAAAATAATAAACATAAAAAAAAAAACACACTTAGTCCATGATTACAAGGGAAGGTGCTATTTGGCACACCTGATAAACAACAATACCATGGGGTATGTTATTTTTCAGGTGTGATAAATAGCATGTATTTCAAGTTTGTGGGGAACAAAGTGAGGGTTTAGTGTTTAACACACCAAAATCTGCATGGTCCGTTAAATACCGTATATATTTCCCGTGTTAATTTTTGAAAGGTTTAGCCTGCCGAAATGCAAGAAATTCTGAGGTATTTAACTCATGTGATATTTATAAGATGCCTTTTAACACATAGTTCCGGCCCATGCGTAGGAATACATACCGTCCGCCAGTGGTGACGCTGCACAGTGGTGGTGCCACTGGTGGGGGGATGCCCCTGCCCATACCCTGCAACCTCGGACGGCTGCACAGTGGTGGTACCTTTGGTGGGTGAGGTTCCTGCCCATCCCCTGCAACCTCGGATAGCTGCACAGTGGTGGTGGTGCTCGTGGGGGAGGTTCCTGCCAATCCCCTGCAACCTCGGACGCTGAACAGTGGTGGTGCTGCTCCTGCCCATCCCCTGCAACCTTGGACAGCTGCACAGTGGTGGTGCTGCTGGTGGGGGAAGGCTCCTACACATCCCTTGCAACCTCGGACAACTGCACAACCATGGTTAGTGGTGGGGGCTCTGTCACAGTTACTGGTCCAGGCTCCTTGCCCTTCCTGCCTGCTGGTGCAGGCTGCTTGCTGGTGCACGCTCCTTGCTCTTCCTGCCTGCTGGGGCAGAATCTTTGGCCTTTTGTGTGGCAGGTGCAGGCTCTTTGCCCTTCTTGGCGGCTGGGACAGTCTACCTCCCCTTTAGGCTGGCTGGTGCAGGCTCCTTCCCCTTCAGTACATGTGGCCTGGATCCCTTTTCTCCACGAGGTGGTGCGGTTAGGACTGGGCCTGTGTGGCTGCGGTGCTAGCTGGGTTCATGATACCCTGCCCATATTTGCAGGACGGGGGATAGGGAAGAGGTAAATGGTGGATAGGAGACATTTTTTAGGGACATTGGGGTGGGAAGAGGGAGAAGGAATGGGAGTGGAGGATGAGGGAGTGGTTGTTGGAGGTGTCAGTCTGCTGCTTATGGGTGCAGGTGCATTGGCTGTATGCTGTTGAGAGGTGGATGGCTGTTGGGTGTCTGAGTGCTTGCGTTTGTGTACCTTAGGAAGGGGGGACAGCACAGTGGGAGAGGACACAGGGGATGAGTGCATGGCTGTTGTGGAGGTGTCTGTTCTGCTTGGTGTGATGATGATGCTGGTAGTAGATGATGATGTAGTGCATGCAGGTGTGAGTGTAGATGTGGCTGGGAGGGAGGTGGTGAAGGGGGAGGAGGGGGATGCAGTGGAAATAGTGGATGTTGGTGTGTCTGCAACTGGATGGTGTTTGTGTGAGTGCCTGTGGGATGAAGTGTGGTGCTTGTGTTTGCCTGTGACACTCTTGGGTGCTGTCTTGTGTGCATGCTCATCTGTATGTGTGCTTGGAATAGGTTTGGTTTGAGGGGAGTGAGACTGGGCAGTGGAAGTTGGAAGGGGGGTGGTAGAAACAGGGACAATGGCTGCCATCAGAGAGGAGGCCAGAGCCTGAATCGATCTCTGTTGAGCCGCCAATCCAGTGTGAATGCGCTCCAGGAATGCATTCAATTGTTGCATCTGGGCTGCCAACCCCTGGATGGCATTCACAATGGTTGACAGCCCTACAGAGATGGATCTCAGGAGGTCAATAGCCTCCTCACTCAGGGCAGCAGGGCTAACTGGGGCCGATCCTGAGGTGCCTGGGACAAAGGAGATGCCCACTCTCCTGGGTGAGTGGGCACCGGCAACTCGATGAGGGGCTGCTGGAAGGACGGTGCTGGTACAGGGGTGGCGGCTGTACCTGTTGCTGGGGTGGGCACAGAAGTGCCCTCCACCACCAGGGAGCTTCCATCGGAGGAGGTATCTGTGTCAGAACTGTCCCCTCCCGTCTTCACTGTGGTGCTCCCCTCGCCCTCCGTCCCACTGGTGCCCTCACCGTCAGTGGACTCTGCCTCCTGGGTCCTGTGGGATGCAGCTCCCTCCGTCGCCAGTGCCTCTGCTCCTCCGTCAGATGATGCTAATGCACATAAGGACAGGATGACAAAACAAGAAAGGGGGGGGAGAGAGACAAAGGATACACTGGGTCAGTGGCTGCACCAACACCACCGTTGGCGTACACAGCACAATCACACACAGAGAACAGGCCTACGCAATGTGCACTGCACTACCAGAGAAATAGTTAGCCACCAAGGCATGGGGAGGGGCACACACCGCCAAATGCAGCACACCTTGGACCCACGCAGCCTTTACCAGTAGTGGATGCCTACGAGCTAGGTAGCAAAATTTTCCTTCTAAACCCTAGCCACCAAGGGACTTTCGCTGAATGTCAGACCTGACCTAGGGGCACCCACTGACACACATCCCTCACCTGGATACCACCCTACCATGCGTAAGTTGTAATGATAGGCAATGTACTCACCCCCTTGTGGCTGCTGTGATGCCCTCAAGTGCCCATCCAGCTCTGGATAGGCCACCGCCAGTATGGGGACCATCAAGGGGGTCAGGGTTCGACGGGCACCCCTTCCTCATTACTGAATCTCTGCCATCTTCCATGCCCAGCGTCTCAGGTCCTCCCCCCGTTTGCGGCAGTGGGTGCTCCGCCTGCCATAGACCCCCAGGGTCCTCACCTCCTTGGTGATGGCACAACATATACCCTTCTTTTGATGGGCGCTGACCTGCAGAGCCAAAACACACAGGAATATAGAATCAGACAAACAGTCCTGTCTGTTACACATATGGCCCACCATACCCTTTCACATCACCATTTACACACACATGGACCAGCACACAACATGTATACCGCCAAGAGGACCGACAAGAGGACATCCACCCACCCACCTTACACAAGGCCTTCACACACACAACTCCATGCATCATGCCACATGCATCGTGCTCACAGTGTACTCCCCTGTTGATCTAGAGGCCCATACAACCGTCCGTACTGGGGTAGGACCCATCCAACTCCTCTGAAGTGAAGACTGGGGCCCTTTCCCTGGTCACACGGGCCATGATAGGTTCCAGACACAGGTCACAGCAGCACATGCAGTGTAGGTCATTGCCTATGGAAGGTCAGGTAACAAGTGAGGAATATGATAGAAAATGGCAGTCACGTCTGCGGCGGTGCATACTGTCACCGCCGGCATAGATCACCATTGGCCACTCCAACCCATAGGGCCCAATGTTAGCCACTGAGGAGTTGTACGGCGGTTCCCGACAGCCTCCCGTAACAGCGCACAACGTCAGCAGAATTACCTCACTTCCACCTGTCCCTCCACACAGGCCAGGCGGATGCCATTTCAGAGTGGGGGGCAGGCCCTGGAATAATGCAGCATCACAGGAGATATAAGCACATACTGGACAAATCACAATGACCCATTTCATGTTCACAAGATGCAAAGTTCTGTTCTAGTTCCATTGTTCAGTTTGTGACCGGCTCCTCACTCTTGTGTCGCTTAGATTCCTACCAATGCGGATTAATAGGAGATGGAGACATACCCCTGTGAACAGACCCCTGGTGGACTTGGCAACACTGGAGAACAGGCACATTATCTCACCTATAGACTTGACAGGGCCACCATCACAGAGCTGTGTGCCCAATTGGAGTCTGACCTGAAATCTGCTATCCATCACCCCGCTGGGATCCCCCTCTTGTGCAAGTGCTATCTGTACTCCATTTCCTGGCAACTGGTTTTTTCCAAGTGACAGTGGGCTTGGCAGCAGGAATGACACAACCAATGTTCTCAATAGTGTTGACAAGAGTGTTGTCTGCCCTGATAAAATACATGTGCAGCTACATTGTTTTCCCCCAAGTTGAGGATTTGGCCACAGTGAAGGCCGAGTTTTATGCAATGGGACATATCCCCAACATGACTGGGGCGATTGAAGGAACACATATTGCATTTGTACCCCACCCCCGGAGAATGAACAGGTGTTCAGGAATCGTAAGAGTTTTCACTCTATGAATGTTGAGATGGTGTGCTTGGCGGACCAGTAGATCTTGCACGTCAGTGCCAAGTTTCCTGGGTCGGTGCATGATGCATTTGTCCTGAGGAATAGCAGCATCTCAAATGTGATGGGCCAACTACAGAGGCACAGGGTGTGACTAATAGGTGAGTCCTGGTTCCCACCCAGTAGATGTTGGTGTATTGGTATGGTGTTGGCCACATAGGATAGTGTGTGGCTAAATGTTGTCCCTCAGTCTTTGCAGGTGACTCTGGTTACCCAAACCTATCATGGCTGCTGACCCCTGTGAGGAATGCCAGGACAAGGGCAGAAGAACATTATATTGAGGCACATGGGCGAACCAGAAGGATAATTGAAAGGACCTTTGGCCTCCTGAAGGCCAGGTTCTGGTGCCTATGTCCAACAGGTGGATCCCTGTGCTACTCACCAAAGAAGGTCTGCCAGATAGTGGTGGCATGCTGCATGTTTCATAACCTGCCCCTCAGAAGCAATGTCAAATTCCTGCAGGAGGAGGAGGCTTGAGATGCCCGTGTGGCAGCAGTAGACCCTGTGGACAGTGAGGATGAGGAGGCAGAGGATGAGGACAACAGAACAAATGTCATCCAACAATACTTCCAATGACACACAGGTAGGACAGTGTTACTTCACATTTCAGTGACATTTGTTTGAAATTGTGTGGCAATGGCATGCTGATATTTTCAACTTCTAGACCCACTTACTGTTCCCTCTGGCAATTAATTTTGCAGATGTTGGTGACCTGATATATACTCCTGGTGTGATCACTACAGCGAGCTACAGGTCATTAATCTATGCTCATTCTCTGTACAGTTGATTTGCAATGTGTGTACCTGTTACAATAAATACATATTTAACATACATGACATACTCCAAAATGTTTTTTCCTCAAAGGGTGTTTATTGAACTGCTAATATATGGTGGGGCAAGTGCAATGGGATGGGGTGATGATGGAGGAAAGTCCAGGGTATTGTTCCAGTCTGTTTGTAGCACCGGTACATTGTCCATAGGGACATTGGAAGGGGAGCAATGGCAGTTCAAGGTGGACAGGGTGACAGATTGGGACACAAGGGTGACAATCAGGAGAGTCTCATTTCCTGGCAGGGTCTTGGCAAGTGTCTCTGCCTTCTGTCTGGATCGCAGGGAATGTTTGCAGGGTGGTTCACCTTCTGCAGGGGGAGGGGTGCTGGTGGCCTGTGAGTCCTGTGACGGAGCCTCCTGGACACTAGTGGTAGTGGAGGTGGAAGGCTGTTCAGATGTCTGGCTAGTGGCAGGGGCCCGCTGGTGTGAGACTGCCTCCCTCATAATGTTGGCCATGTCTGCCAGCACCCCTGCAATGGAGATCAGGGTGTTCTTAATTGCCTGCAGGCCCTCCCTGATCCCCTAGTACTGTCCCTCCTGCAGCCGCCTGTTCTCCTACACATTGTCCAGAATCTGGCCCATCGTGTCCTGGGAATGTTGGTAGGCTCCCAGGATCTGAGAGAGCGCCTCCTGGAGTGTCAGTTCCCTGGACCTGTCCTCCCCCTGGAGCACAGCAGTCCTCCCAGTGTCCCTGTTGGCCTGTGCCTCTCTCCCCTGAACCGTGTGCCCACTGCCACTGACCCCAGGTCCTTCATTGTCTTGGGGGCGAGGTGTGCCCTGGGGTCCCTGTAGAGGGGGACACACTTCTGGTTGACATGTCCTGTGGACAGAGGTGTGGGTACACTGGGTGGGTTCTGCGGTGGTGTTTCCTGATGGGGGAGGCTCTGTGGTGGTGTGTGACTGGGCCTGGGTAACCGGCTGTCCAGTGGTCTCTGATGGTCCAGGTAGGTCATCCAGATCCTGAAGACCAGAGTTGCTATCATCACTGTGGGCCTCTTCAGTGGGACTGGATATTGCTGGCACCTCCTCTCCGCTGACATTGGCTAGGGTACCTGAGGGTATGTAAATGATGTGTTATGGTTTCTGTATCTGACATATTGTACATCTGTGGCTTCCCCTCTATGGTTGGATTTGCCTTGGCACCTTTCACTTGTGTATGTTAGTGTATGGTGGGACTGTTAGTTCTCTATGGTGTGCATGCTTTAGTGATAAGTGTCCATGCAGGGCTGTGAGGGGTGTCCATGCATTGGTACTGCATGCAGGGCTTGGCATTGGGATTAGTGAGAAGTGACGGTGGAGTGCGTGGGATGTAGTGGAGTGATGGGAGTGAGGGTGAGGGTATGGGATGGCATGCAGGTAAGGAGGTGATAATAGTAGAGAGTTGACTTACCAAAGTCCAGTCCTCTTCCTACTCCGGCCAGGACCTCGGGATGCAGTATTGCCAAGACGTGCTCCTCCCATGCTATGAGTTGTGGGGGAGGATGTGGGGATCCACCGCCAGACCTCTGGATCGCGAGCTGGTGTCTTGCTGCAATGGAACCTACCTTCCCCGTAGGTCGTTCCACCTCTTCCTGATGTCATCCCTAGTTTTTGGGTGCTGGTCCACGCATTGACCCTGTCCACGATTCTCCACCATAGATCCATCTTCCTAGCTATAGATATCTGCTGCACTTGTGCTCCAAATAGCTGTGGCTTTACCCTGACAATTTCCTCCACCATGACCCTTAGCTCCTCCTCTGTGAAATGCGGGTGTCTTTGTGGTGCCATGGGAGTTCTGTGAGGTGTGTTAGTGAGGGTGTGTTGGGTAATGTGTTGGGATGTGTGATATGTAGTGTGTGAGTGGTGTATAGATGTGAATAGTGTGTGGCTCTAGTTGTGCCAGTGGTCTTGGTGTCTGTCTGGTGGCAATGCTTTGTATTCGTAAAGGGCTGTGGGTAATGTGGGTGTGTGTGTTTATAGTGGTGTGTGTGTGTGTGGGTGTGGTGTGTGTATGGATGTTAGGTGTGTATTGTTTGAATTGTCCATTGTGGTGTTGTTTTGTATGTGGGTGTTCATAGCGAGTGTGGCAGTATGTAACTCCAATGGTTTACCACCGTTTAATGTCCGTCGTGGTGATTCGTGGATCATAATGTGGTGGGCATAGTTCTGTTGGTGTAACTGTATGGGTTTTGATACTGCCAGTTTATCACTGATCTTTGGTGTGGCAGATTTGTGTATGTGGATGAATACCAACAGATTGATGTGTGTGTGTCATAATATGGTGAACGGATATCCGCCACAGCGGCAGTAAGTTGGCAGCCATCAGCGTGGCGGTAATTGGGATTTACTGTCAATGTCATAATGAGGGGCGAAGGGCGTTATATCACAGCCTATAATGCACCAGATGTCCACGAGGTATTTGCAAATGTTGGCTGTGTATGGAAAAAAAAGGTATAGGAAAATGAAAGAAGTGTTGAACGCGTCGATTCAAAAAGGATATTTTTTGTGGGTTTATTGGAACAAAGGTTGTTTCAGACTCAATTTCAATTTCTGATTTTAGGTTGACTGGTGGTTTTTTGGGGAAAGCACGGGGTCCTGGAAAACCTTTTGATAAAAAAAGCATAATTAGTCGAGTTCCAGCATGCTGGGCCAAAGTATCTGAACTCAGTTCAGCGGAACGGGCACACTGTGGCGCGTGCTTTCGTATCTCTGCGATAAAGCCGCGGTCCCAGAATACATTGTTATCTGTGATGCGTCACACAGGCACATTAGGAAGCAGAGCGACATGGCATTCCGAGACCTGGTCCGGAGATTACATAAAAGAGGCATGGCGGTTGTCTGCCTGGCTGTCTTTTCATTCAGGCCATATTATGGACATACGTTTTGCACCACTGTAAACATGGAGAACCGTTAACAAAAGACATATAAAGTATATGCTGCTTATAAACCGTTTTATCATAGTCCTCCGAAGGTGAATGGTCGGACACCTGCTGCACACGGCTTCACTCGTCTAGGAGCCTAGAACAGCAAGAACGTCTGAGACCGAAGGAGGACCTTTTCAGGTTCATGCACACAATGGCTGCCATGACAACATATATATTTATTTAGTTGTGATAGGGGTCACGCAAGGAGCCCGGCAAAACATAAAAATACGAATTACTTCATACAACTCACTACAATTATTAAAATTGCTTCCATCGTTATTAAAAGTTGCACTTAAAAGCATGGCATAAAATACAGAGTAACAGGGTTCATCCTTCCAGAATATTTAGCTCAATGCGAAAAACTCACAAAAAGTCTATAAAGCTGATAGCAATCCTCTTGATAGAATACATTAGTCCATTAGAATTACAGTTTGTGATAAATGCTAAGGGATACGTCGCTTTACTATGGCTGAGCTCCTCTGTGCTGTGTGTAAACTCGTAGACATTGTATTTGCCCTCCAGCTGATAGTGTTGTCAGTGTTCATACATTTGAGTTTGCTGTAGGCCGAGCTACAGAACGAGGAACAGTTCATCTTAGGGAGCAGGGATCTGGTTAATGGCCAAAAGCTGAGCATTTATTTTAATTCTAACCACCTCTTTCGGTACCTCCTAACCCTTAATTTAATGGTCAAGATGTCTTGTTCCTGAAAATAGCCATCTTTTAACATGCAGTTATGATGGACCCTGAGGAACTGGCCACATGGGAAGTTATCCTATTTGGCCTTAGGATGACTGCTGCTATATTGGAAAAGTACGTGTTTTTGGTGCTTTTGTTTAAGAAGAGGTGGCACGTGTTTTTTGAAGGCTGCGAAAAAATGTGGTGTGTTTTAATTAACTGTCGAGTATTCTTGAAATCAAAGATGGCGGTTAAAATTCGGAGTTATAAACTGGTCCTGTAAGAAGTAGCCCAAGTCCTGACGAAAACTTTGTATACATCACATAGTATTTCAAAGAGTACTGAGCTTCTATTGTTTTAGATGAGCTCTTATGATTTGAGTACATGATTGTTGGAGAACATGTTGTCTTGTAACAGGAATTGATTGAAAGGAGTCTTTGCTGATCCTATGTGGTGAAGATCTCAAAGAGATTTCATTGTACTTTGATTATGGGAAATCCTTCCTGAACCAATGTTGGAAACCTGCTTGCAGGTACATCATGACGTTGTGCACCATACATCAGGTTTCAAAGTGGCATTCGCTGGTATATCACGAGTACCTGGGCACATGATAGAATTCACTGCACCATGGATAAATACCCGGGCACATCATGCATTGGTAGGCACTTGATGGGGGTTACCAGAGCACACATTGAAATTGATTGATGTACGGCACATATCTGACACCCTCATGGCACTGACTGCTGGATAATAGGAGGTACGTGGTAGCATAGTCCACTGTGAAGTGGAAGAGCTGTGTGATGGTATTTCCAAATCGCTAAATGTGTTTAAAAATGTATACTGATTCGGTATTTGGAAAGAGAATGTTGTAGGCATCCCTTCCAAATACAGTGCCTGTATGCTATTTATCAATGTCTGGCGCTGGAAATCTGGTCGCAAAACGTTTACATTTTACCAACACCTCAAAGGAGGTGGTAATCCATTTGTGACTACACAAAAGAAACAAAAGTTTCTTGACATGGAGGCAGACGTCCATAGAACGACTACCTCTTCTTAAACAAACACAAGAAAAATAAACTCTTCTTTTTAAACGAAGTCCTGTTTCCTTTAAGGAAAATTGACTCAAATTCTTAAAAAATAAAAACAGGTTGCTTTATTAAAGAGCAATCACAGGAATAGTGGTCTACTGACCCCAGCAGGCCACCATCCCTGTGATGGTAACAAATCATAGTGGGTCTCAACGTGTGACCTATCTCATTAGTATTCATGAAGTAAGCCGAATTGAGACTCACTACGATTTTTTATCTCGAACCAACCCATTAGTACATAGAACAGTTAATAAAATATCATACTGTTCACAAACTGCAAACCAATGTTTTGCGACTAGCGTTTAGTACATCTGGCCTCTTATGTCTTAAATCGCTTTATAAAAGTTTGAACTTGGGTTTGTTCACATATTGCATTTTTCTTTTCATTACTAAATTGTTTAGGAAAGTTTACTGTTTAGTTTTTACTTTATTGTTGTATGTTGTCGCCTGAATATATTCAATGCTTTTTTTCGAGGTTAGGTTATGCAGATTTGGAGAGTATCTGGAGGTTATCCTGCCCCTAGGTCTATTGCTTGAGCCATGAACTACCAGGGGTGAGCTTAGGTTCTGCAGAGAACCCTGCTTTTGTCTAACAAAGCACTTAATAATTAATTCAGTGGTAACCCTATCCCAAACATGTGTGCTGGATGTGTTTTAAATATGACCTCTGTCTGATCCTTATATGTTACCTATTACTTCATATTTTGATCATTATGCCCATGCCTGTCTCACCTTGTTGAGACAAGGCTCATGTTTATGCGATCACCAGCGCCAATATCATTGTGATATAGGTACGTGATGTCACAAGATCTTCAGCCAGCATCAAAATCTTTAACTGTTTTTGAGCACCGCTGGAAGATGTTCATATGGGACCAGTAATAATGACAAGGAAAAAATGATCTTCTCTGGCAGCATTTAAAATGAGGAATCAGCAATAGAACTAAAACACATCGCAGAATATGGTTACAATTAAATTAAATTTTCATCTCAACCCACTTATTTGTGAGGTTTCCCTTCCTCTTCTGATTGTTGTTTTGCTTTAAGAGCTGCCATTTGCTCGTTTGACAGTGTCACTGCATGCTATAACAATTTGTATCTAAGATGTAATTTCCCTTCCCCTCATATTCTGTTCTGCCTGTTTTAGTTGCTTTTTGTTGGAAAAGGGCACCGAAAAATGCAATAAAACCCAAAAGGTGACAAACTGAGTCTATTTTGAGAAAATGGTAAACTGATAAGAAAAAAAAGGTTGTGCGCTTTAGGAAAATAGCAAACTAATCTAAGGACTCTAAAAAGTTGATGTACTAAAAGTGAAAGCTAGTATTTGGGTGTGAAACATAATATTTTCAGAAAATACCACTACTAATGTTACTGAAATAAATAGCCCATTTTGTGAGGCAAAGAGAGTGCACTTGTATCGCATTTGAAACTGCTGTTTATATTAATATGGATAGTTTGTAAGACATTATCAACCGGCATTACTAATGTATGAAGCCTAGGACAATAATACTAGGGTAACATATTTCTCCTTTTTAGGCCAACCCTATCAGACAGAACAACTGGCTGGTTGATAAAGACATATGGGAGCTTAGCAAGAACTTATAGGGGCTTGAAGCTCCTCATTAATTACCATTGGTTGGCTTTATTGTCACTCATTTGTTTGCGTAATATCCCATGTCTTGCCTTGCCCATCACATGTTTGTCCCTCCTATGGAGCATAGCCTCTTTACTTGTGTCCTTTAACTGCCCAGGCTTAGGAAACTACTTTTTTATTTCTGCTTAAGCACTCCACTAGAGTGCAGTTTTCCCTTTGGTTTCCTTGTGTGCCTACCATACCACTTGTCCCATGTTGTTCTTTCTCGTGTGCTGCTTTTCCCCTTTCTCCACTGTTAGAAATTGGGTCTACAGTTGGCAGAGGTATACACCCTTGTCCAAGTAGGGACCACAATCCTAGTCAGGTTAAGTCACAACACAACATAAACTATCCTGTGCTCACCTTCTGGTAGTTTGGCACAGAGCAGGCAGGCTTAACTTAGAAGTCAATGAGTGAAGTATTTGTGCAACACCTCATATAGTAACAGTGAAAACACCACACAGGTTTAGAAAAATAAATAATATTTATCTGAATAAAATAAGGTAAAAAGGACAAAAATCCAATAAGCACAAGTTAAGAAATCACTTTTAAAGGTACAAAAGAGTCTCAATCCTTAGGAATCAATGGTTGTATCTTTGAATTCCTTAGTTCGATGCAGTGATATTTTGATGCCCAGGGACGATGCGTTGAAAATCCTTGACTCAGTGGTAGAAGGAGCAGGATCTGCGTTGATCCGGTAGGCGATGCAGTGAAATTTCAGCCGAAAGGTGGCCGCTGCGTCGATTTCCAGTTGCCGGTCCGATGCTGCGTCGTTCCAGTCGGCAGAGTTGCGATTTTCCGGCAGCGAGGCAGGTGTTGCATAGATTTCTGCAGGAGTTGCGTCGATTTTCCGACACACAAGGATTTCCTGAAGGGATGAAGTCTTTGTTGGCTCTGAGACTCCAGAAACAGGAGGCAAGCTCCATCCAAGCCTTGGGAGAGCACTTTAGGAGGAAGGCAGAGTCCTTTCAGCAGAGTCAGGAGCACCAGGCAGCAGAGCAACAAGCAGAAAAGCAGTCCTTCAGCAAAACAGTCAAGATGAGTAATTTGGGCAGCCAGGCAGTCTCCATCGGTCAGAGCCCAGGTGAAGGTGCAGAAGTGTCTGATTTGGTGGGGTCAGAGACCCAGTATATATATATATATATATCCCAAAGTGCCTTTAAAGTGAGGGAAACTTCAAAGAGTGGTGTTGAAGTGCACAAAGTTATCTTTTCAGCCCAGGCCTGTCTGCCGGGATCCATGTGGGGGGTTATCAGTCCTTTGTGTGAGGCCAGGCCACTGCAAGAGACAGACCCTCCACCCTTCCTGCCCAGGGAGACCCATTCAGAATGCAGATGAATGCAGATGTGACCGAGTACACAAGGGGAGCTGTCAACTAGCACTGACCAGACCAGACAACGATTGGAGACAGGCTGTAAGACACAGATGGCAGTAAGTGCAGAGAAATGGCCACTTTCTAAAAGTTTTTTTTTCTGAAATAGTAATATTAAATCCAACTTCACCAGTAAGGAGGATTTTCTATTACCACTCTGGCCATACCAAATATGACAGGGACACTCCTTCCAGATCAGAATCTACCACTCAAAAGTATATAAGGGCAGTTCTAATGCTAGCCTATGACGGGAGCTGGCCTCACAGTAGTGGAACACGAATTTAAGAGTTTTTCACTACCAGCACATGTAAAACACATAAGTACATGTCCTGCCTTATACCTACATAGCACCCTGACCTCTGGGTTACTTAGGGCCTACCTTAGGGGTGACTTATATGTAGAAAAAGGGGAGCTAAGGCTTGGCAAGTAGTTTTAAATGCCATGTCGAAGTGATAGTGAAACTGCACACAGAGGCCTTGGTTAAGGGGCTACTTATGTGGGTGGCACAATCAGTCCTGCAAGCCCACTAGTAGCATTTAATTTACAGGCCCTGGGCACCTGTAGTGTACTTTACTAGGGACTTACAGGTAAATTAAATATGCCAATTGGATAGGAACCAATGCTACCATGTTTAGGGGAGAGAGCATATGGACTTTAATGCTGGACAGCAGTGTTAAAGTGCGCAGAGTCCTAAAACCAGCAAAAGCAGGGTCAGAAAAATGAAGGGGAGGCAGGCACAAAGTTCGAGGATGACCACCCAAAGGCTGTCAGGTCTAATACCCACCATCTGCCTATTGTTCCCTCCCACTCACTCCTCCTTTGCTCCCCCCACACTGTGTGGTCTGTTTTTCCAGCACTATTGGTGAGTGTGTGCTGTTTTGAATTCTCCCTTCTGTGCTTCATCTGCACTGAAATCCCCCTCCCATTTCGTGTCTTGCTTATCTGTCCCTCACCCTCCCCAAGCTCACCACATTGCTTCCCTCTTTTCCCTTCCCATTCCCATCTCACCTGTTTCCTCCTGCCCTGTCCCAAGATGTCACACAGACAAGCAGAGCGCACCATAAGGTCAGCTAAACATCTGTCCATGCTCCAGACTTAAGTCTCCGTAGGCCTTTTGCAGCCTCCTGGGCTCCTTAATGGTGCAAGAATGTATCACTCTAGTGGAAATGATACCCCTTTTGTCAAGTTTGGTGACCACACAGCAGGTGTGCTTCACATGTTTTGAATCCAGCCTGTTAGAAATAATTATGTTGGCTGGGGGAAGTGAAACACTCCTCAACCAGCAATCACACTCCTTGTCAGGGTGAAGTCACAAGTAAACCCCAAATTAACCTGTGCTCAACCCTCTGGTAGCTTGGCAAAAAGCAGTCAGACTTAACTTTGAGGGAATGTGTAAATGAGCAATTCAAATAGTAATAAAGAGAAACCCCCCCACAAGAAAAATCCTACACCTAATTAGAAAGAGTAGATTTTATTGAAAAAATCAAGACCAAAACAACAACAATCCAATCAGTAGAACAGGGGGTTAACCTGGTCCGTGTGTCAGACGACTAGGAGTGCATAGGGTGGCTCCCAACCATCCTGGTACCCACCTACAGGGGAAGTGCTGGCACTACCCCCTTGGGCCTGCCCAAAACATGCCTCCCCCCAGGGATGGCAGCGGAAGTGCTTTGCTGCCACCCCTGCCCTCTCCCTTGGCAATCTGATGACATCAGCGCACATGTAAGTGTCATCAGAGCAGGCCGGAGGCAGTGGAAGCCATTTGCTTCCAGTACTGGAGGAGAAAGCAGGTAAGTGTTTCTCCTGGGAGGGGTGGCGGGCATCAAAGATGCACCAGCGGGTAAAGGAAAGAGTTTTTCCTATCCCCCCAGTGCCTCTTTGAAATGTATTCCTGCTGCACAATCACACACGGGATCGAGAACGTGCAGCAGGAATACCCACTAGGCCACCAGGGATTTTCGTTTGTGTGTGTTTTGGCATTTTGGGGAGTGGCCCCATGTGCAAGGATTGCTCCCCTTTAGGAAGCAAGTATTTTGGCCGTTTATGTCCCCCTTGAGGGTATATTGGGTATTTCTTTAGGCTCTTCAGCCCCCAAGAAAGGGGGAAACCACTAGGCCACCATGGATTTTGTATTTTGGCGTTGTTGGGGAATGGCCCATTGGGCAAGGGTCGTTCACTTTAGGGGGCAATTAATTTGTCTGTTTCTGTTTCTTGGGGGAAGATCAGTCATTTTTTAGGGTCATCTGCACCCCCGCTGGGGGGGCAGGAATCACTAGGTCACCAGGGATTATGTATTTAGGCCATGTTGGGGAGCGGGCCTTGGGCAATGGTTGCTCCCCTTTAGGGGACAAATACTTTTAGTGTCTGCCCCCTCTTGGGGGCAGATTGCCCATTATGTTAGGCCCATCTGTTAGGCCTATCTGCCCCCAAGAGGGGGCAGAAACAACTAGGGGCTTGCCTAGCAGTGTGTGTGAGCTGGAATTTGTCTGGCAGTGTGTGAGTAGTGAGCCCACACACTCAGTCAGCTGCCAGTTGGTGTGATTGCTTTCTCAAGCATGTAGGCATATGAAAGTGATGGGCCCTTGAATGGCGCTGTCTGTTGATGTAAGTATTGTAATGTTCTGGGCCCATGGCTGACGGCGTGAATGGTCTTGTGCATTGGCGGCCTGCAGCTTTAGGAGGGAGGGCAGGAAGCACACACACACTCATTCTTTTACACACACACACGCATGCACGCACATCCATTCACAACACTCATAACATTCAAACATGCACGCACGCACCAAACATTCATTTTAAAAGATCACACACACTCATTCTTTCACACACACACACACACGCGCGCGCACATCCACTAACAACACTCATAACATTCAAACATGCACGCATGCACCAAACATTCATTTTTTTTCAGTGGCTGATCTTAGTCCCAGCCTCGTCACAGAGTGAGATGTGTTCAGTTAGACTGCTGACCCCACCCCACCACACTCTGTGACAAAGTGTCACTGATTGACACTCGCCCTGGGCGCTTCAGGGCTTAAACCTGAAGTGCCCAGGTCGAAGTCAATGGGTGACGCTTTCATCGTCACCCAGGGGAGGGCTTTGAGGCACCTTTGCTGAACCCATAGGAGCTGTGACCTCCTCAGCCCAGCAAAGTTCAGCTCAGGAAGCCAGGAGTCTGCACAAATCACGCATGTCTGCTCCTGGCTGCCTGACCTGAACATGAAAACTGTCTGTCAGGCTGACCTTTGTTCAGCCTGACAGACACTCTTCATGAGGGCAAAAGGTGGGTGTGTGTGGCCCCTCCGCCCTAAAGGACGGGACGTTCCTAGTCTTGTGTGTGTCATGTATGAAAGGTCTGTGAAGCGGTTTGTGCCTTGACGCGGCTTTACAGCTCACAAGCTGTGAGTCACTGGTTCAATTTTTTTACCTTTCAATTATTAACGGTGTATTTAATTTTTTGTGAAATCTCGTTAATAAAATGTAACATTTTTAACCTGCCAAAACCAACCTGTATGTGTGAATACTTGAGGAATAGAGGGTTGTGCAGTAATATTGGTCTTTTCTGTCTTTCTCTTCCAGGGTGCACATTGTCTCTACATTATCTGTTGATGCAAGTTTTGTAATGTGCTGGACCCACAAATGGTGATGTGAATGATCTTGTGTGTGTCATGTATGAAAGGTATGTGAATGGCCTGTAAAGCAGTTGATGCCTGATGCAGCTTTACAGCTCACAAGCTGTGAGTCATTGGTCTAGTTTTTTAACCATTCAATTATCAACAGTGTATTTCATTGAAATCTCTTTGCTAGACTTGGCATCCTTGATGTGGTCTTTTGGCTATGTACCTACTTTCCAGGCCTAAACCTTCCCTTTTCTTACACGTAAGGCACCCCTAGGGTAGGCCTTAGGTAGCCCCATGCGCAGGGTACAGTGCATGTTTAAGGTAGGACATATACTAATGTGTTTGATATATCCTGACAGTGAAATACTGCCAAATTTGTTTTTCACTGTGCAAGGCCTATCTCCCTCATAGGTTAACATGGGGGCAGCCTTTAAAAATTATTAAAGTTCAGATTCTCTTTGGGAACAGATAGAAATTTTGAGTTTAGGGTCTCTGAACTCACAATTTAAAAATTCACATTTTAGCAAAGTTTGTTTTTAGATTGTGAGTTTGAAAATGTCACTTTCAGAAAGTAGGCATTTTCTTGCTTAAACCATTCTGTGATTCTGCCTGTTTGTGTATTCCCTTTCTGGGTCAGTTTGACAGTTGAGCTGTTTGCACCTCTCTACTAGACAGTGACACAAAGGGAGCTGGGGTGTAGTCTATATGCTGATGAGCCATCTGTGCTGGGAGGGAGGGGAGGAGCGGTCACTCACATCTGAAAGGGCTGAGCCTGCCCTCACACAATGCAGTCTCCAACCCCATGGTGTTTGTCTGGGGCCTCGCCTTGGCAAGGCAGGATCTTACAAACAAGAGAGACTTTTCTTTGAAGTTTGCCTACTTCAAAGGTAGAAAGGAGTATAAGTAGTGGACCCAAAACCCCTGAAAATTAGATCACTTCCTGATTCAAGAGGAACCTCTGCCAAGGAGAAGAGTTGAAGAGCTGAGGAGATGTGCTGCCCCTGTCTGTGACTGTGCTTTGTTGGGCTATCCTGCAGTTGCTGCTTCTGCCTGTGAAAGGGGACAAATACTGGACTTTGTTGTGCATTCCTGCTTGAGAAGAATCTCCAAAGGCTTGAACTGAGCTTGCCTCCTGTTGTTGAAGTCTCAGGGCCATCAAAGACTTCCCTTGCCAGCACCTGGACTCTCTGCTGAGACTCTTGCCCTGTAAGTGGTACCCAATCCAGTCCCTGAGCCCCTGAGAGGTGAAACTGGCAGCCAAGAACTGAAAATCTATGCATGCTGATAATGACGCAAACCCCACATAGCACGGTTTTCTAACACCGTGCAACCGGATTTTCCACACATTGTCCCTGGGCATCTAAGTCAAACCGACTCTGCGTAGACCCGAGGTGCCCGTCCGGAAATCGACACATCGCTCTGTTGCGAGGTAGAAAAACAACCCGACCTGAGAAGGAAATGATGCAAGGCCTCACTTGCTAGTAAGGAATCGATGCATCGCTGACATTTCCGATGCACGTTCACCCCTGCAGCTTTATTTTTTATGCTAACCAGGTACTTTGTGTAACAACATCATTCTCACTGTTCTCTAAGGATTAAGGGCTACATGTACGAAAGAATTGTTTTGCGACTCGCAAATCGCGAGTCAGAGTGACTCGCAATTTGTGTATCAGAGTGAAACCTTATGTTGAACAGTGTCAATGACACTGTTTGCGATTCGCATGGGGGTCACAAATGCCCTAGCTCATGAATATTCATGAGGTGGGTCGCAATTTGCGACCCCCTTGGGAATGGCCGCCCTCACAGGGATGGTGGCCTGCTGGAGACAGCAGACCACTGTGTCTTTGACTGCTTTTAAATAAAGCCTTTTTTTTTAAAATGCAGCCCGTTTTCCTCAAAGGAAAACGAGATGCATTTCAAAAACAAAAAATGAAACATTTTCGTTTAATTTTTTTCAGAGCAGGCCACAAAACAATCATACATGGGACTGCAACTCGCAATTAGGAAGGGAACACCCCTTCCTAATTGTGACTCGCAATCCCTTTTTGCAATAAGTTCACTGAATCGCAAAATTGGGTTTCAACATACCAAAGTGCATTTTGCACATCGCAAACAGCCTGATTCACTTTTAGCGATGTGCAAAATACTACGTACATGTAACCCTAAGACTCTTACTCTTTTGAAAATTCATATCTTGACTTGTGTATGTTGGATTTTTGTCATTTTGGTCATTTTGTTTAGAGAAATATTACCTATTTCTCTAAACCTGTGTTGTGTCATTATATAGTGGTTCACTATATTACTGTGTTTTGGTACAAGTACTTTACACATTGCTTTTCAAGTTAAGCCTGCCTGCTCGTGCCAAGCTACCAAGGGGGCGAGCGGGAGTTAACTGAGTGTGACTCTCCTTTACCCTGACTAGAGTAAGGGTCCTTGCTTGGACAGAGGGTAACCTGACTGCCAACCAAAGACCCCATTTCTAACATTGGTGATCAACGGTGAGGATTTGAACTTGTATTTGTACTTGACATATAGTGATTAAGTGCACACTTCTGTTTTCAGGGCAGACCATTACGTGACCACATACAGCTTGTTTTTGCTTTTTCTCTTTTGGATTGTTTCCTACTTCCATATTTTTGCTGATCTTCGATTGACTTTTGAACTTCATTGGGAACTCTTTTTCTACCTTGGAACTTGCACTTTTGTTGATTCTTCATCATGTCTCAATCTAGAGATGCATCAGCTGGAGCTGCTTTTGATTTAAGGAAACTGGAGAGCTATACGGTTGCTCGGTTGAGGCAGTTCTGCAAAAATCTTGGCTGCCCCATTAAGGGCTCCACAAGGAAGGAGGAGCTTCAGAAGGCACTGAGGGCCTGGATGACAGCCAAGGACAAGGAAGCTGAGGGCACACAGAGGGGGACGAGGAGGATGAGGGTGAGGAGGTGCATTCCATACACAGTGGTATAGTGGGTGGGCATGTTATTATCCAGGGAGAGAGTCTCCAGGGCATGTAGCAGTGGGTCATCCAAGGGTCTGACTTCTGAAGAGTTAAAGGACAGACAGGCTGAGAAGGCTCACCAGTTGGGTAAGTTTAGGATTCAAAGGGAGATGGAAGAAAGGAGGATGGCCATAGAGGAGAAGAAGCTACTGGTGGCTCATGAGCTCAGCTTGAGGGAGCTGGATCAGAGGAGCCAGAGAGGAGGGTGCACATTCCTAAAGACCTTGTGAGGGATTACAAAAGGGAGGATGACATATTCTTGTCGTTCAAGGGGATTGAGTCTGCTCTCCATTTGAAACCGGTCCCTGAAGCTCATTGGGGGGTGGGTCTGTGGAAGCACTTTGAGGTAGAGGGGAAGGATACTCTTACCTCCTTGGGGGATCCTCAGGGGCTCACTTACTCTATCATGAAGGACGCCAGACTCCTGAGCAAGAGAAGGACAAGTTTAGGTCCTATAAGAAGAAGGAATCCCAAACATGGTTGGAGTGTTTTGATTCTTTCCAAGGATACTGGATGTTTGGGTGAAGGGCAGTTAGGTGACAAGGTATGAGGGGCTTTACAGTTTAAATGCTTGGGAGCACTTATACAGTTTATGTTTTCCAGAGCTGCGCCAGCACCTAATTGACAGCAACCTGACTGACCCCCGGAAGCTTGCGCAGGAAGCGGATCGCTGGGAGAGCACCAGGGTCCAGAAGAGGTATGGGGGAGACCACGCCAAGGGTGGGCAGGGTCCCTCTCAGAAGAAAGGGGGTGTTAAGGGTAAACAGTCTGAGTTCTCTAAAGGGCCCCAACCTAGTTCCCAAGGTAAGGATTCCCAACCCCCAGTGAAAAGAAACTATGGTTCTCTAAAGGGAAACCTGTGGAAGAGGGTCTCCCACCTAACTGTTATGCGTGTGACCAAGTGGGTCATGTGAGGGGGGACCCCAAATGCCCCAAGAGTACATCAGCACCCACTGGTGCTCAGTCCCAGGGTTTGGCTAGTGTAGCGCTTGGGGAGGAGTTGGTTCCAGGTGGGTGGGGACCACCTCAGATGACCCTTGTCTCACTAGGAGACAGTGAGATGGTCCAGAGAACCCTAATGTCTGAGAACACTAAAAAGTAAAGGCAATGGGTGACCATTAATGGACAGAGGGTGGAGGCTCTGAGAGACACACGTGCCAGTGTGACTACAGTGAGGAGTCACCTGGTATCTGAGGAGCAGATAGATCCTGTGTACTTCAAGAAGTAGTTGCAGTGGACAACTCAGAGCGCCTGTGCAGAGTGGCGCAGGTTCCCTTTGAATGGGGGGGGGAGGTCTCAGCTTCCTTGAAGGTAGCGCTGAGTCCAACCATGCTTGTGGATTGTTTGCTTGGCAATGACCTGGAGGATTCCCTTTGGAAGGAGGTAGAACACAGGTCACACTTGGAGATGTTAGGTCTGCCTGGGTGGGTATGCGTATCCACCAGGTCAATGGCAGCCCGTCAGGGTGGTCAGGAGCCCCTGGAGCCTGAAACAGTCGCCCAGGGGACTGCCACAAAGAGGAAGGGCAAGGGTTGCGGGAAACCGGCTCCAGAAGTTCCCACAGTCTGGGAGGAGGCGGAGCCTGAGGATGACATCCCAGAGCCTACAGGGGAACAGATGGCTCAGCAGGGAGAGGTCCCTGAACTGTCACAGTGGCAGCAGGGAGGGGGACCCACCAGGGAAGCATTCTGTGAGGCACAGAGGACATGCCCTACTCTAGTGGGTTTGCAGCAGCAGGCTGCAGACCAGGCGACTGGCAAAGAGCCGTGACCTCACCTGATTTATTGGGAGGCCGGCCTCCTGTATAGTGAGCCTAAGGTTGCAGAGCCTGGGTCAGCCCGTGTGCTGGTGGTACCCCAGTGCTTCAGAGCCTTCCTACTGGGTCTGGCTCATGATGTGCCTTTAGCTGGACATTTGGGGCAGGACAAGACCTTTGAACAGCTTGTCACCCACTTTTACTGCCCCCTAATGTGCAGGGACTCAGATACTCATTGCAGGACTTGTCAGGCAAGTGGCAAGAGCGGGGGGAAAGTAGGGATCCCCTCCAACTGTTTCCAGTGGTCAGTACTCCCTTTGAAAGGGTCAGTATTGACATTGTGGGACCTCTGGATCCCAAGACAGCCATGGGCAACAGGTTAATCCTGGTCTTGGTGGACCATGCCACCAGGTACCCAGAAGCCATTCCTCTGAAATCAATCACTTCCCCTGTGGTGGGTCGGGTGTTGATGGGGGTTTTTAACCGCATGGGGTTCCCCAAGGAAGAGGTCTCTGATAAGGGTACCAACTTCACATCTACATATATGGAGTCTCTGTGGCAGGAGTGTGGGGTAAGTTATACGTTCACCACTCCTTACCACCCCCAAAGCAATGGTCTGGTTGAAAGATTCACCTGCACCTTAAAAGGCATGATCATGGGCCTGTCAGAGCCCTTGAGGCAGAAGTGGGACGTCCTCTTGCGATGCCTTCTGTTTGCCTACAGGGAGGTGTCTCAAAAGGACTTGGATTTAGTCCTTTTGAGTTACTGTATGGCCACCCTGTCAGGGGACCTTTGAGTCTGGTGAAGGAGGGCTTTAGAGAAAGCCCCAGGTAAACCTCCCCAGATTGTGTTTAGTTACATGCTGGACTTTAGAAACCAGACTACCCGCTTCAGAGCTCTTGCACAAGAGACCTTGGAAGCGAGCAAGGCAGACATGAAATGGTGGTATGATCAGAAGGACACTCTGTTCGAGTTTCAGCCTGGGCAAAAAGTGTGGGTAATGGCGCCAGTGGAGCCTAGGGCGCTCCAGGACAAGTGGACTGGGTCATTTGAGGTGGTGGAGTGCAAGAGCAAAGTCACCTACCTGGTGGACTTGCAGACTCCCAGGAACCCCTTAAGGGTCCGGCATGTGAACCGTCTCAAGCCACACTTTGAGGTGACTGAATAGTCCATGCTCCTAGCAACAGATGATGGGGTGGAGGAAGAGAGTGAGCCTCTTCCTGGCCTCCTGCCTGCTGGAGAGAAAGATGGGTCTGTGGAGGGAGTGAACCTCTCCCTCTCCCTGACCTCAGAACAACAGAGGGAATGTCGCCAGGTATTGGGTCAGTTTGCCTCCCTTTTCTCCTTGATCCCAGGGGTCACAAACTTGTGTACACATGAGGAGGACACTTGGGGCAGTCCACCTATTAAACAGAAGGTTTGCAGGGTGACTGATGAGGTCAGGGCCAGCTTGAAAGATGAGGGGGCATATTTATACTCCGTCTGCGCCGAATGTGCTTCAAAAATTTTGACGCACATTCAGCGCAAACCTTGCCCCGTATTTAAACTTTGACGCCCGAGCCCGCGGACGTCAAAATTCCACTGTGTGCGTCATTTTGTGGATATGGCAACCCACCTTGCGTTAATCATATGCAAGGTAGGTGTTCCCGTCCAAAAAAGGACTTAAACGGCCGCGCGTCGTATTTATGCTTTCGGGCAAAAATGACGCACGGCTGGGAGGCGGAGCCGGAAAATGACGCACAGCCCGATTTGCGTCAAAATTTAATGCCTGGGTCAGGGCAGGTGTTAAAATGGGGCAAACACACCTGTATTTAATCAGAACACACAGAAGAAACAGTAGAGCAGCAGAGCTGCAAAAGGGAGACATGGAGGTGCTTCTCATCCAGCGTGCACGCAGACGCAGAGCCCAGCAACAACAACAGCAGCTACCACAACACCAGCAGGGACCCCAAAGGCAGCGCAGAAGACAGGAGAGAATATTCCGCACCAGAACAACCCTTCATGGCCTCAGGGAACATGACATCATCCAGAGGTACAGGTTGAACTGGCAGGTCATTCAGCAGCTGCTGCGAAACATAGAGCCACAGTTGGCACCCACCTTGCTGACACCCCACACCATCCCAACAGAAACCAAGCTGCTTGCTGTACTTCACATGCTGGCAAGTGGCTCTTTTCAAGCAACTGGTGCCCTGGTTGCTGGAATATCACAGCCATCATTCTCTGCCTTTTTGCCCAAAGTACTGGATGCCATCATTGGACTCACACCCGCCACATCTGCTTCCCTAACACACTGCAGAAGCAGCAGGAAACAAAACAGGGGTTATAACTCATTAGTGGCTTCCCACACGTCCTTGGTGCAATCGACTGCACACATGTACGCCTTGTGCCACCTGCTGCAACTGAACAGCTCTACCGCAACAGGAAGCACACACATTCCATCAATGTGCAGCCCATTGTCGATCACCAAGGATTGATCACCAACATCGTGGCAAAATATCCTGGGAGTGTCCATGACTCATTCATCTTCCGTCACAGCACCATCAATCAACACTTCCAGGATGGACGGTATGGCAATGGACTACTTGTTGGTAAGTACAAAAACCTACTTCTATACACACTGCACAGCAACCCTCTAGGACACACAACACATACGCCACAACTGCAACATGTCGACAGGAACACAATGAGGTGACATCGCTAGCCATGTTTCATAGGTCACCATTGATCCTGTCACACATCTGAAATAACTGTACAGCCTAATGTTAAGACGTCAATGATCACAATGTTTGGAGTGGGTTGCCTAAATGTCACCTTGCAAATTGTAAGCGTCTCAATTATGTTTACATTAATCCATTGCATAAGTCTAAAGGTATGGGATGTCCAGGGTACATTGATATGAACGTGTTAACAACACTGTCAATTTTAATCTGTGTATGGAACTATCATCTCACCCCCAGTGAAGACACAGGGACACCTGTTTCACAAGTCACAATGCTAGGGAGGGCACACTGTACTGCAAATCCCAAAACATACTGCTGACAACCGGTCAGCAGCCAAACACTCATTCAGCCAAGGAAACAACACAATGCAGATGGTACATCCTACAAGCCTAGGATGCAACACAATAACACAAAAGAGTCACAGACAACACAAGACAACTACTGCCATGCAAGCTGATAACAATGGGGCAAGCTACATCAACATGATCCCATTCATTTTCTCTTTCAGCTGATCAGGGGTATGGCATCCAGCCATGGATAATGACACCTATTGGCAACCCAAGTACTGCAGCAGAGCGTGCCTACAATGACGCACATAGGAGGACACGCACCATAGTCAAGAGGACCTTCGGCATCCTCAAGTCGAGATTCAGGTGTCTCGACATCACTGGTGGTAGCCTCCTATGTTCCCCTGAAATGGTCTGTAAGATCATTCTAACATGTGCCATCCTGCACAACATTTGCATAAGAAGGAACATTCCCCTCCTGGAACCAGAGCCACACATGCCTGAAGAGGAGGAAGAGGAGGATGGTGGCCTGCAACATGAGGGGGAACAACAAAACACAGCCGCTGGCTTGCGTAGGTGCCAAAATATTGTGAACAATTTCTTTTAAATATAATCTCCATCACCACTTTATGAACTATTGTAAATAAACACCGATAATAATCACCATATCATGGTCTGGCTAATCAGTTTTGCTCACCTTTATCTCTAATTATCAGAATAAGAGTGTTGCCTCATGGAGCATTGCTGATATACCGATCAGGACAGAGAAAATCCCAGAGCAATTGTGATGCGTATCATACAACGGTCACATACACACACACTGTAAATGACATAGATCCTGTACATTTCACCTTTGAAGGGCAATAGCAGAGGACCACACCTATTTCACACATACATGTTGGAAACATGGTTCATCGCAGCATATGGCACACAACTAAGACACCATCACTCAATAAGGGGTAAACAAGCCTCATACATGAGGCAGTTGATGTGCTTTTGCATAAGTAACAGGAATGCATGACCAGAGCCTTGACAGCAGTAAGTCCAACTGCATCCAATCTTTGCATGGACTATCTGTGACTAGAGTTTCCTAGAAGCAGAACATAGACAGCACAAGTGCCACACATATGACAAGCATTGCGCACATGACATTCCATGTACATGTCAGCCCATTTCCTAACTCCTGACACACCCATGCTCCTGGTCACAATCCACCTGTCTGAAGAGGTCCCTGGAATAGTAATATGTGTACCCCGATATTCCCTCCTTTACACACACAGACTAACAATAGTAATCCATAGTGCTACACCCTTTCCTTTGGTATACCATTGTCATAGTACATCTGACTGCATGGACGTCAGGTCAATTAATACACTGGCTTGTAGTTTCTAAGCCCTGTTATCACCTGTAGATTGCTTCCCATGTGAAAACGTCTGTTGACCATTAGAATGCAAATCTCACCTACAGGACTTGTGAGAAACTGATGCAGCCCACACCTGTGCTCACCTCCATGCACACCACCCATTTCAACATGCACTGCCCCTGCTGATGCCTGGAACAGCATAGGAGTTGCCATTTTGTCAAATACACTGTTAAGCATTGCTAGTAATGAAGCCGTGTAACACAGCCCTTGGGTTCATGTGTCACCTTCAAAAACACAGGACATACACAGTTTTACATGTCAACTGTCTAGTTCGTCCTCCAAACAGTCTTAGTCAGACCACTGATTATGTAACTTGTGAAATTACTGGATCTTGATTGACCCTGCATCCTGTCAGCTTGACTGGCATCTGTCTGTGCATCACCCTAAAGTTTCCCTGTGGCTACATATGTACCACACTTGCTTTACCAAACCTCTCATTCCTCAGAGGGTATTTTGTCATGTGCTTCATCAATGCATACCCAAATACATTGTATAGCATCATCTGCCTTTTAATTGTACCATATTAGTTAAATCCTCTTTGAATACCAAAATCATGGCCCATCCCTTGTCTGGGTCTCATTTATGCATGAACGACAAAGTGTGACAGTGTCCCAGGGCCATATGCAGGGATTGGGTATGGGGCTTTCAGCAGAACCAGCAACCTCTGATAATGTCCATGAAAAGTCCACACATGTTAGGACCCTGACAGTTCACACGCAGAATTACATTGCTCACAACATATTGATGGGCTGTGTGTGGTGAATAGCTGCGAAAATAATCAGCACAGAGGCTATGATGTTCCCAGATGCAGTGGGAATTTCAGAGGCCAACCTGTGTACAAATGTTGTAATGACACCTGCCGGAACATGACACCTGAGACATGATCTCACTCAGCACACCAAGGTTGCCCTGTTGACAGTCTCATTTCACGTCTTCAGTGACAGGGTGGGACCATCCCCATGTAAGTTCTCATGTCCTCATCCACTTTACTCACATTGATCTCCGAAGGATACTCAGTAGATACAGGAATAGCTGCCACTGACTCATGGTGAGACCTGGAAATAACTGTGACAACATACACCCCTAAAAATATACAGGATCAACATTGGACCACACACATGAACAAGACACCTCTGTGCAATTGATCACTGGAAATATGTGGACACGTGCTGCCTCGTCTGCTGGTCCACCACAGCCACTGGAGAGTTGTGGCTCAGTTATATGACCTCAACTGTGGCGTCATCACACATTTGTGGTTCACCTTTGGCTGTCTGGGCCAATTACATGATATCCACTTCTTTAATGCATGTGCCTGACTCACTGTGAGATTCACCAACAACTGCCTAGGAAGCAGTTACCAAAGACCTAGGACATAGGATGGTGAAATTGTGGACCATTGACATGAACAAGCGTATGCCATCTATCTGGTGCATGCTTTGTCATATGTGGTGTCTACGTTAACCATAATCTTAGAAGTGCACACAACGGATGCTGCTACATGTATGACTAACACATGTCCTCTCTCATTTCCACAATGACTTGCATCTAAGGTATGGACACATTGACTTCACGTTCATACAAGCATATGTTCAATAATGCATCTTGTGATGCACACACACTCGGTTAACAACTACATTAGTTGCCACTGCACACACATTGAGCCATAGGCATTGAGGTATTGTACTTATGTACGTCACCTTGCTATCCTCTCCTGATGCCAAACATGCCCAAATTGTGCAATACATATATGTAGGCCACACATATGGCCATCTAGTGCGTCAGCCAACCGTCAAAATCCTGTTAAGGAAGTAGCCGGCCATGGTCCGCTGCAGTATGATGTCTCACATGTGAACATACACCATCAGCACCATAGTGGGTGCAATCAGCCTATCTCAGTTGTGTTCCAAATGTAACATAACAGAAAACCTGAACAAAAATGGCCAAAACCGGTTCATGCACTGAAATTTTGACTTTGCTAGCGTTATGCGTCATTTTTTCCCTACCAATACAGATTGTGCGTCATATTTTTCGACGCACAGGAGTGAGAATTAGGCCGCATCCAAATAATTGTAAAGACTATTTACTATTATTTTGATGCAGCCTAATTTACACTCCTGTGCGGCGAGAAATATGACGCACAATCTGTATGCGTGAAAAAATATGGCGCATAACGATAAAAACGGCAGCCATTTTATGCAGGATGTGATGTAATAGGATATCCTGTTTACAGATTATGTACAGTGGGTGTACTTTCACTTTCACTTTGCAGTCTGTGAATCTTCTAGACTGTGTGGCTGTGTTCAGATTGTTGTCCAGTGATTTTGTGCTTTTGTGTCCTGTGTGCTATCTTAATTGGTATTTTGTGAAATAAATATTGTTGTTGTATAGTGTCCTAGTGTGTTTTGTTTACAATTGTCCAGTATTCTAGTGTTTTTGTTGTTTGTGGGAGTCTGTTGTTGGTAGTGCTAGTTTGGGGATAGTTGGGCTCTTTTAGTGGTTAAGTTTACTTTTTTTTTGTTTCGTACTCCTACTTTACCCCTTTTCTCCTTTCTACTTCTTTATCCCCTATCCCCCTTTTCATTGCCGAGACGTCTGGTAGGCCACGTCTTGACAGGATGGGTGAGGAGGAGTTGGGGGGGTTTATATGGCTGGTGTGCCATTTCCTTCCACTCATGATCGAGGCAGGGGGCAGGGTGATACAGGGGTATCACACTGAGGCGCCAAGAATCCGGTGGGGAAAGGTGCTGCATCACTTGCAGCGCATGTATGGGAGCCAGAGGAGTGACCACCAGCTGAAGCACCGGTGGGCTAACCTCAACACCAGGGAGCAAGATCTTCTGGACCACCTGGGAATAGTGATTGTTGGCCCGGTTGGTGATTACAAATCATGTAAATGTGCACGATTAAATGCTCTGTAGTGACATCAGATGATTTGTACAATATCTGCCAGCTAAGTTGCTGACTGTGTGTAATGCTGCAGAATCATACAGGGTAATTGATGCACTATGTGAAGGATCACAATTGCTAGCTGTCAGGAAGCACGTGCTCTGCAAACTTACAGTATACTTTTTCTTTAAGTAATTTGGTGCCGCCTTTGTGTCAGACAACAAAACAAAATAGGAGCCAATCATGTCTATATAGGTCACATTTGCCATAGAAGTATAGATGTACTAAAATATTGGCTACCTTTGTTGACGCAATAGCTAGAATGACTTTAGAAACACTACATGATGCAGAAAATGAGTGCTGGCTTCACGTCAATTGATGATAGCAAAGTGGCCCAGACATATGTCTCATGTGAGTCTGGTGAGTGTGTAAGGAAAGCGTTCACGGAAGTTCTATGAATGTTAGGGATTATTGTGGTCTGTAGGAGAGCGCCGGAGGAAGCCCAATCATGGCGCTCTCCGAACGCCTCGCCGGATCGACAACTCCGTCGTCATGGAGACGCATCGGGAAGGAGACGGAAGTCGGCCCCGGAGTTCCGGTTTGCCGAGAGTAAAGAAGGGCACAGCGGGACGAGACGGGACTCCTCCTCAGGACGTAAAACGGACCCCGAGGGAGAGACGACCGGAAAGCGCGCGACGGAGAGAAACGGAGAGCCAGACCCCCGAGAGGAGACGGAGAGAAGCGTCAACCCGGAATACCGAGGAAGAGAGACGGAGGAAAGGACGGAAGAGCCACCCCGAGAGGAGACGGAGGACGCGACAGCCTGCCACGGCCCAGGAGGGTCGTGGCTGGACAAGGTACGTGCCTTAGTAAAGGGCCACAGCAGAACCCAGGGAAGGGGAAGGGTAGGAGGAGAGGGGAGGATTAGAAGGGGGAGGAAAGGGGAGGAAGGGAGACAGGGGGACTACCTCTAAAGGGGGAGCGCCTGAGGCGGGGCAAGTTCCCGGGGCACCCTAACAACCACGTATACTGCTGACACTAGGAAAGAAACCCACTCACCTCCCCACTAAAAAGGATAGAGTAACCCTTCCGTCACTCCCCCCCCCCCTTTCTTATTTCACCTCCTCTCCCATACCCCCACACAGAACCAAAACCGTGCTTACCCTCCCCACTTACCGGCTGCCACCTTGTTTTTTTGTTCTTCCGAGGACACCTGCCGCCAAGATACCGGAACACGCCACCTGGAAGGAAAAAGGAAAGGAAAGGAATAAGCAACCCACCTGAGACGGATAGAGACCAGAGAGGGAGAAAAGGAAAGGAAAACAGAACCCAGAACCACCGGTTATTCACAGACTGTTCTAAGTTATTCTCCCCCTTTTCTACCGCCAAGAACAATAAAAAGCACGTAAACCCCTGTAAAGGGTAGCTAACCTCAGTGTTTGTGTCCTCTATCACCCCTACACCGCACCCATCGCCTACATGGTCCTTCATCTTTTTGGATACATGTCAGATATGGATTTGAAAACATCGGGAAAAGGTGTAACGTGCCCTCAGCTAACATCTTAGAATGGTATTTGGAGTTTGTTGTGCCACATTCCAATTAGGGATGGCAGTCCAAAGGTATGCACATGGGTTCCCAACTCTATGTTTGGTGCAAATCACCATTGCTGGGCCACATCAAATGAAGAAACTGTAACAACATGAGGGCTTACAAAAGTCCCTGCCCCTCTGTACATTGTACCTATGTGTAATAAATGTGTCATGGCCACATAGGCTGTTTGACTGGTAATGCACTCCTCAAGTAACCAGGCTTTGGATGTCTCTCTTGGATGCACATGATGAGACGATTACACACCATTATTATTTCTGCTCACTAATGACGGAGCATGTTTGCGACCACATGATAGTTAGGGCCACTGCATGTGTGCAGATATGTGTGTAACTGTCACAGGAGACCCATGCTATGTACATGTTGGCCGTGATATATCCGATGCAGTATCATCATGTCTGAATGGCTTTCATTACTTTATTCAGCTTACACATTGTATATGTCTTTGAAATTGTTGGCCAGTGCACAGATTTTGAGCACATTTCTTCCTTCCACGCCTTACAGGTGAACCGGCAGCCTACACTGTGGGAGAGGTGGCTACATTTGAGGACCCCAACCACTCCAGTAAGTGTTGATATGTCTGTTATGTGTTGTGTTTGCTGGTGAAGTGTCATGGACTCCTGTGTGTTGAACACATAGCAAGGTGTGATGCGCTGGCCAATCATTTGTCTTGTTCCATGAGTGGGATTTCAGTTTCTCAAAATTTATGAGTTGGCCAATGCTTATCCGATTGTATTATCTAGGGATTGTAGGTCATTCCTGTAGGCCCCACAGTGAGAACTGGTGTGAGTCATGTGGACAACACTTGTATCAGTAAGAGTCGCACTGGAACTCATCTCAGATTTAGTCAGCCTGTCAGACCCACATTCTCCCAGATTGATACTGCAAATCGCTTTCCAACAGACTTCTGCTTCCCTATTCACCAAAGTACTTATTACACTGTAGGTAGAACTTCCTAGCAGCATGTAATTCCACATGTAGTGCTACAAGTATGTGGAACTTGAGGTCAATGGCCTAGGTGTGCATGCTAATCATGATCATGGGTGTTCTTGCAACTCTGTGTCTGGTGAAAGTCATGCCTTACTGGAAGTATATGATGTGTACCAAGCTCTGCATTTCCTGACATGTGTGGCGCTATGATTGATCAAGGGTTTGCAGACTCCTAATTGTTGATAGACCTTACCTGTGGTGTGTGTGTAGAGCCAAACACGTGTGGAGTTCTCTATACACTCCTGGGTGTCCATGTTGTTTGGAATTGTTCGTTGTTTCCCCACCCTCCCCCCTCAAACACAGGCATGGGTTTGTGAATAGGGTACCTAGGACTGATGCTACCAGTATGTTACACATACATGTGAATAAGTGAATGTTTGGTCGGAACCTAGTATACACACTCAGGTATGGCACATGAGTACTATACTAGCAAGTCCAATTACAACTTGCAGACCATGTGGCTTTAGTTTTTCATTCCATACACTGACATCTGTAGCCCAGGCATTGGCGGAGGATGTGCAGCATGATTGTTAGCTGATAACTGACAGAACTCAGATGGCAAGTTAATGCCAGTTGTTACCCATCTTGTAGGTTTTGGATGTGCTATGTGTGATGTGACCTTTGTAGGCTGGCCTGCCATGTACTTCCTCAGGGACATTCAATGATCTGTATGGTGATATGAGCTGTTACAGGTACAGTAGATGTATTGTCTGATTTACTTCTTGTGCCATTTCAGACAATGCAGTTCCTAATGTAAATTATTTGCCTTTGTCTTCACAGCTGCAAACATGACACCCATCCAGGTCCGGGAGTTCCAGAGGCGGGCCATGAGATACTAACATATCCTGCTGGTAGAGTCGGGGTTCAGGAGGATGGCCCTTAGATACCGCCATGAACGGGCCTCCGGAGCATGGATGGCTTTCCCACAGGGTGGCCCTACTTTGCCCACCACAGCCACCACCAGCACAACCACCAGTTCCACCCAGGTGGCACCACCCCCAGTTGGGACTGTTGTCCCAACGTCTGCTGTTGTTCCAGGCCCCAGCAGTGCAACACCTTCAGGCAGCCCACATGCATTGGCCTACACGCCCACAAACCTCCTCCGCCGGTACCCAGACTGCCCCAGCTGCAACAGTTGACCCTGCAGCTTTCCAGGCAATGGAACGTAAGATGGACTGTGTGTTGAGGAAAATCAGTAATCTGAGCCGGGATGTTCGCCACATGAACAGGCGTGTGTAGTCCATAAAGCGGACCCTCCAGAGGGCCAACCTCTAGACTTTGATATATGAACATGATTCCCTCCCCTCCCTCCTCTTTCCTTGTTCTCATACTTAGTGGGCTTAGGGGGCTTAGTGTTAGGTTAGTATAGGCTGTTAGTTTGGTTAGTGTTAGTGGGTGAGGAGTGGGGGGTCCTGAATCTTTCTCTTTTTACTTATTAAGTGTGTGGGTGGTTGGGTGGGGGGCTATGTTGGGGTTCTTGTGTGTTTAAAAAAAAAAAATATATATATATATATATATATATATATATATATATATATATATATATATATATATATATACACATATATATATATATATATATATATATACATTATATATATATGTTTAGGATAGCATAGTATGTGTTTAGGTTAGTATCTGTTGTCCTCCATGTGTCCCGTCTCATAAGGGGGTGGTGGGGTTGATGTTTAGAACGTTTCGTTACATGTGATAAGTAAGTTTAGGTTAGGTTAGTTAGCGACAGTTGTGGGTAATGAGTAGTCAGGGTAGATTAGGGTAGGTAAGACTTTTCCCTCAGTTTCCTCTTCTGTGATTACCATTTAATAAATATATAGTGAACCCTTTTCAGTATGTGTTAAATGCTTGTTGATCATGGCGTTGTCATTAGGTTACATGAATTTTGTACTATTACATTTGTGTCCTATGGTACGAACAAATCCCAACTGAGCTGTAAGATTGGCAGCTACCCCAGAGCTACCTTGCAAAGATTCCACCATTCGTTGCAACCACCAATCACAGTTAATATGGATACCAATGTGTTTTTGTCGATAAGTATGTTTTCTAAGTCACAAACAGTGCTTCCAGACTTGGTATTGGGGGAACAGTTTTAGGTCTGACTGCAGTGTGATGTTCAAGGACACCCTTATAAGATGAGTTGTCGTAAGCACTCTTGTAGTATCGTCTTCATGACTCACATAGATCATTTGTGACACTGTTCAGCATGATTACCTATTTGGATGTAAAATCAGACACCTTCATTCATGCAGTTTTTGGAGTGTTGCTTAGATTTGTGTGCACTGTTATATGTGTTAGTATTGCATGGTGACAACATTTTGCGGCCACTATTTGATGACTGAGAAATCCCTTGAGGAAGCATTATTCTGTCCAACACAGCATGATGGTGTATGGTTTCTCACTTCATCAGATATTACCCTTAGGAAGGGCAGAGTATGATGCAATCCTGGCCAATGTGCAGATTTATCTGACTACATAATTTCAGGACATTTTTATTGACAAGCTACGTTATTTGACAGGAGGCACATTTCAGTTATCTACTGCACAGTTGATGTGTCACATTACACAGAGACAGATTTGTTGTGTAAGTGCTATTTATTGAAAAGTGCTGTAGTGCTATATGTACATTGTCCATGATTGTGAGTCCATTATAGTGACATCTTCCATTGTGATCCTACAAAAGTGATAAAGGAAAATGCATTTGACATGCTGGGGTGATGTTTCAGACAGTGCAGAGGGACAGGATTTGCCAATGAGTAAGAGAGAGACAAGCACCGGGCAGGCAGACAAGATATACAGTGGTTAGCAGAACAGGTATTGAGTAGAGTTGTTGTAAGACTGGCATGTTTCAAAATGCAGGACCTTGGTAATAGTTGGCCATGTGGCAGGGACTAGTGCTTCCGGGTACTTTTACGTGTGAATGTGATCTGTTCCATGTCTTCTTCTTCTGATGTGTGTGTTGCCTCCTCTGTCCTTGGTGGTGGTGGTTGTGAAAGGGGCAACACACACCTCAGTGTTATAAGACGTGAAGTCAGACATCCCGGTCACTGCTACCTGTGAATGTCTTAAGGGCAGTATTGCAGCAAGGAGGATATGCTGATTCTTAAGAATAGCAGCCACATCACAATGGTAGGCAGCCAGGTCGGCCCTGTGGGGTTCAATGTTGCATTTGTGCACGCGTTGACAGGATTGCTGTTGTAGGTGTTGGGTCAACTGTATTACGCTGTGCTGATTTCCTTCAACCTTTTTTCAAGTTCCTGCAAGATAGTTGTTCGCCCTTGCATAGCTGCTGCCTGTTCCTCAGTTGACATCATGCATGAACGCACCCTCTCTAGGCTGGCTGCCATAGTTTGCATCCCCACCGCACCTCATTGGTCAGCTCCCGCTGTACCCAAACTACAGTTCTCTCAAAGCTGGTGCCTGTGTCGTCTGAGTCCTCAGCTGTATTGGAGCTGGCAGGTCTTACAATTGGGGTGGTGGGTGGGTCCTCTGTGATGGCTGCTTGTTCTGTGCTCCTCCTTGTGACGGAAGGTGGGGTCTGGAGGGCTCCAAGGACATCTTGGATGGTCTGCTGGGGAATGTTTGTCAGCTCGTCATCCATGTCATCAGGGTATTCTGGGACAGGCATATCCGCAGGAGATCCATCGTCCTCTGCAATAAAATGGGGTACAATTAGTGGGTCTGTGTTGTGGCATTAGTGATGTGACATGCCTGCCTTGTGATGAATTCACATTGTGATCTTGTTTCGTGTTCATTGCTCCAGTCTTTCAGATGGGCATTCTCCCAGGCCTATGGCCCACCTGCATGTCACATGTATTGTGGTAAGTTATTAGACTTGTGGGCATCATCTCCTCTAGGTGTTTGTTCTGGCCAAATTGTGATTTGCCACCTTCTTGTCCTACTCAACCCTCCGTCTACATCCATTCTCATGGTGAGCCCTTTTACTGGCTGTGGGTGCTCTGATGGCACTGGCAGCACACTTAACAATCTGGACCTGCCCCAGTCTCTGATCTTTCACATCCACTTATATGTAGTTGACATGTAGCGTATCCTATGCATAGCATTGTTATGGCACGATATGGATGTTGGCATTGGTAATGTGTACAGCTGATATTAGGGAATGTGTGGTACATTGGATTGCCCTATTTCCTCCTCTGACTGTGCAGGTGAATTTCAGTGACCAGTTACATGTGTCCTCCCCCTCAATGCTGTTTTCTGAGCAGTATGACATTTTTGATGTTACATTGAGACCCAGGCACAGGATGGACCCTGACATTTGCAGAATGGGTGTGTCCTTAGTGCTGTGTAGCTCCTATTGTTGATGACATTGGCTGATGTTTGCGACAACTATGGGCATTGACATTTGACAGGACTGGGGCCTTTGTCTTGTTTAAGGGGATTATTGGAGTTGTCATCCTCAACCCTCTAATTTAGGTGTGTATGATCCATGGGGAAGATACTTCCATTGGCTACTTGAGCTACACACACAGCGGAGGTGGTAGTGGCAACTGTTGTCACTGTTACATTCCAGTTGTCGGTATGGCTAGAGGTTGTTAATTGGGCCCTAGTTAATGTAGGGGCTATGGTGGCTGACGTGTGCCAGGATGTCAGTTTGACGTTGTGCCCTTCCCTCCTGGTGTGGCTTTACCTTTGCTCTATCGTTGGCATGGCAGCATGCCCCCATGGGACTGTTGTTGGTGTAGTGTTATGGTGTGCCCCAGCTTCTCTCTGTGCAGGCCATGCCCCCATGCCATCCCCCTTTACCCATGCCACTCCATGTATATGATGACTTTCATGCATTTTGTGGTCTGTATCCCCCCTGCTTACAGTTGACATTAGTGCATTTTAATTCCCATGCAACTTACCCTGCATGTGCGTTGTCTCCTGGTAGTCTGCGCTGTCCTGTCCTTGAATCCCTGTGACGATCTCCTCAAGGATGACGGCTGCGACTATCTCCTCCATGTGGTCCAGGGCCTCCTGGTGTGCTGCATTCCCACCTCCAGTCTGCAGTGCTGCCTTCCTGTTCCTGGCCATCTTTTCCTTGGTCCTGCGCTTGCAGTCATACCAGCGTTTCTTGCACTCAATGACTGTTCTGCGTACTTCTGCCACACTGTTAATCTTGTCAACAATTTGTTGCCATATAGCCTCTCTCCTACTGATTGGCAACTTTGAGGTGACAAACAGTTGGTGCTGGTGTTCTGTCACCTCTTTAACCAGAATTTCTTGTTCCTCTGTACTGAAGCGACACTTTCTTTTCCTGGTTCTTGTGTGGGTCCTCCTGGCTGGTTCCTGGTCTGTTGTCATCTTCCTGGGGTCTGTACAGGCATCTGGGATCCATTTTGGCTCTCCTCTGCTGAAATAACTGTGTTCACTGGGAATTTTGACGCTATTGCGTCAAAAAAAGCTGCATATCCGGTTTGCGGTGTCGTAAATCGACCCACAGTCATTTCCGCTGCGTTAACATCGTTTTGCTTTACGACTTGACGCTGCGGTGTGCGTAAAAAAAAAAGACTCACACCTGTGGTTTGCGACGCCGTACTTCAAAGTATAAATTTGACGCCCGCACGGCGCACCAAAATGGCATTAGCCGGCGGTATTATTTTCAACGCAAAACTGCGCTGGCGCAGTTTTGCGTCAATAAGTATAAATATGGGCTGAGGTGTCTAAGTTGTTAACCCTAGGGGTCATTGAATTCTCTAGCAGTCCTTGGGCCAGCCCTGTTGTCTTGGTCCCAAAGGCTGCTGCTCCTGGTGCCACCCTGAACTCCAGTTCTGTGTGGACTACCAGGGTCTCAATGCAGTCACGAAAACTGACGTGCACCCCATCCCCCAAGCTGATGAGCGCATCGATCAGTTGGGAGGTGCTAAAGATCTCAGCACATTTGATCTGCAGTCTGGGTATTGGCAGATTGCCCTAACTGAGGGTGCCAAGGAGAGGTCAGCATTTTCTACTCCAGATGGACCCTTCCAGCTCAAAATGATGGCATTTGGGATGAAAAATGCCCCTGCCATATTCCAGAGGTTGGTCAACCAGGTGTTGACTGGGCTGGATGACTTCAGCGCAGCATACCTTGATGACATTGCAGTGTTCAGTTCCATTTGGGAGGAACACTTGAAGCACCTCTGCAGAGTGTTGGAGGCCCTGCTAAAAGCAGGCCTCACTGTTAAGGCAAGCAAGTGCCAAATAGGGCAGGGTTCAGTGGTGTATTTGGGACACCAGGTAGGGAGTGGCCAGGTGGCCCCTGTACAGCCACAAATTGACACCAGTCTGGCTTGGGAGCCTCCCAAGTCCCAAACTGAGGTGAGAGCCTTTTAGGCCTCTCTGGCTATTACAGGAGGTTTGTCAAGGTATTTGGCACCATTGTTGCCTCCTTGAATGAGTTAATTTCCAAGAAGCAACCAAAGAAGGTGATCTGGACAGAGGCTTGCCAAACGGCTTTTGATGCCCTGAAGGCTGCCATGTGCAAAGCACCTGTGCTGAAGGCACCTGACTACTCCAATGAGTTTGTTGTGCAAACAGACGCCTCAGAGCATGGTGTAGGAGCAGTACTCTCACAGCTTAATGAAGAAGGCCTAAATCAACCTGTAGCCTTCATTAGCAGGAGGTTACTTCCCAGGAACGTAGGTTGAGTGCAATAGAGCGTGAAGCTTTTGCTGTAGTCTGTGCGCTGAAGAAGCTAAGACCCTACTTGTTTGGGACTCACTTCCGGATTCAGATGGACCACAGGCCCCTTAGATGGTTAATGCAGATGAGGGGTGAGAATCCAAAACTGATGAGGGGGTCCATTTCCCTACCGGGGATATACTTTACAGTGGAACACCGTCCTGGCACAGAACACGCCAATGCTGATGGTCTGTCCAGATTCTTCTGCCTTAGTGATGAGAACTCCCATGAGGTTAGGTAGGTGCTCCTCACTTTCAGCTGGGGGGACACGTGTTAGACTTGACATCCTTGGCGTGGTCTCCCCTAACTTTTTGCATCTGTTTTCCAGGTTGTTGATGTGTGCTGTTGCTGCTTTTGTTACTCTGGGCACTTTAGGACTGATATCCGGTGCTAAAGTGCAAGTGCCCCTATGTAAAATATATGTGTAATTGGCTTTCCAGGATTGGCATATTTGATTTACTAGTAAGTCCCTAGTACAGTGCACTAGAGGTGACCAGGGCCTGTAAATCAAATGCTACTAGTGAGCCTGCAGCACTGATTGTGCCACCTACGTTAGTAGCCCTGTTGAAATGGCTCAGACCTGCCACTGCAGTGTCTGTGTGTTCAAACTGCCAATTCGACTTGCCAAGTGTACCCACTTACCAGGCCTAAACCTTCCCTTTTCTTACATATAAGGCACCTCTAAGGTAGGCTCTAGGTAGCCCCATGGGCAGGGTACAGTGTATGTTTAAGGTAGGACATATACTAATGTGTTTTATATGTCCTGACAGTGAAATACTGCCAAATTCGGTTTTCACAGTGCAAGGCCTATCTCTATCATAAGTTAACATGGGGGCAGCCTTTAAAAATTATTAAAGTGCAAATTCCCTTTGGGAGCAGATGGAAATTTGGAGTTTAGGGTCTCTGAACTCACAGTTTTAAAATACATATTTTAGTAAAGTTTGTTTTTAGATTGTGTGTTTAGAAAGTAGGCCATTCTGTTACTCTGCCTGTTTGTGGATTCCCTGTCTGGGTCAGTTTGACAGTTGGGCTGTTTGAACCTCTCCTCTAGACAGTGACACAAAGGGAGCTGGGGTAAAGCTTGCATATCCTGATGAGCCATCCGTGCTGGGAGGGAGGGGAGGTGTGGTCATTCACACCCGAAAGGGCTGTGCCTGCCCTCACACAATGCAGTCTCCAACCCTCTGGGGCCTGGTGTGGGAAAGGCAGGATCTTACAAACAAGAGAGACTTCTCTTTGAAGTTTGCCTACTTCAAAGGCAGAAAGGAGTATAAGTAGTGGACCCAAAATCCCAGAAAATTAGATCACTTCTGGATGCAAGAGGAACCTCTGCCAAGGAGTAGAGCTGTAGAGCTGAAGAGCTGAGGAGAAGTGCTGCCCCTGCCTGTGACTGTGCTTTGTTGGGATATCCTGCAGTTGCTGCTTCTGCCTGTGAAAGGGGACAAAGACTGGACTTTGCTGTGCATTCCAGCTTGAGAAGAATCTCCAAGGGCGTGAACTGAGCTTGCCTTCTGTTGTTGAAGTATCAGGGCCATCAAAGACTTCCCCTTCCAGTACCTGGACTCCCTGCTGAAACTCCTGCCCTGCATGTGGTGCCCTATCCAGTCCCTGGGCACTTGAGAGGTGAAGATGGCAGCCAAGAATTGAAAATTCACGCACAGAACGTTGTGTGGGGAAATTTACGGCTCACCTTCCACAACGCGGCTGATAAATAACACGCCGCTGGCTTTGCAGCTGAAATTGACACTCCACCTGTATTGCGGCTGGGAGATCGATGTGCGTGGCTGGAGAATCGGCATGCAACACCTGTTACGGAGGCAGATAACAATGCAAACCCCATGCTGGGAAGTTTTCTGACACCGTACAAATGGATTTTCCATGCATTGTCCCTGGGCGATCCAATTCAACCCGACTCTGCGCAGACCCGAGGTGCCTGTCTGGAAATGAACATCGCTCTCTTGCGAGGGAGAAAAATGAAGTATCGCTGACCCAACCAGAGAAGGAAACGATGCACGACCTCACTTGTGAGTAAGGAATCGATGCATAGCTGACTTTTCCAATGCACGCTCGCCCATGTGGCTTTATTTTTTACGCTAACCAGGTACTTTGTGTAACAGCATTCTCACTGTTTTCTAAGGATTTTGGGCCTGATTACAACTTTGGAGGAGGTGTTAATCCGTCCCAAAAGTGACGGTAAAGTGACGGATATACCACCAGCCGTATTACGAGTCCATTATATCCTATGGAACTCGTAATACGGCTGGTGGTATATCCGTCACATTTGGGACGGATTAACACCTCCTCCAAAGTTGTAATCAGGCCCTAAGACTCTTATTCTTTTGAAAATTCATATCTTGGCTTGTGTATGTTGGATTTTTGTTGTTTTGGCCTTGTTTTGCTTAGATAAATACTACCTATTTTTCTAAACCTCTGTTGTGTCATTTTGCAGTGGTTCACTGTATTACTGTGTGTGTTGGTACAAATACTTTACACATTGCTTCTGAAGTTAAGCCTGCCTGCTCATGCCAAGGGGTGTAGTGAAAATAAGTATGTTTGACCACTGACTTTGTGTTTCACCACGGTGCATATTAGTTGTTCAATGTTCACCAGTTGCAGATTACATTTTGTATTCAGTTTAGCAGCCTATTGGCTTTATCGTGGCGTTAGACATTGCAGTTGAGACATTGCAGATGAGCTGTGTTTTTCCACATGGTAAACTAAGCTTGTGTTTTTCGTATTTTCTCTTATCAAACACAATAGCATGATAAGGAAGCGCATATTTTGTGTTTTTCTTTAGTGCAGAAAACAGATTGATCTTGAAAGGGGTGTCTTGAAACGGTGGCCAGCTTTCAACACATTCCTGTCAAGGTTTACCTAAACAAGCCAGCATTTTTTAATAATTCACATCTGAGAGGGAAGGGCCTTTTAGAAGGCTTTTTTCCCATGATTATTTAATCTAAAAAAGGTGTCCCTGGGCAGCAGCGAGGGGAATTTTCCGAGACTTCAGTCAGGATTGGACGTCAAATGCCTGACCTGTCCCACGAGGGTGGAAAATCTCTTTCTGGCAATTGAACAGGGGTCATCAACTTGCTGGCATGAGAAAGATGAAGAGCAGTGACAGGCCCTACGGTGATGAATTTTGACTTTATTCTTTGCCTTGCAGTTATGCTATAATATAATCACATATATTTGCTGTGTACATTGCAGCTGAGAATCACTTTGATATATTTTTAAACATGTGCCTCCAACCTACTAACCTCCTCTCTCAGGAACTTCGTGGTGAAGTAATAAATGTCTTCTTTAAACTAAGAAGTGCATTCCAGAGGTTTCTGTTAGCTCGGTCATTAGTGAAAGCAAAACAAGGGGGTGAGCGGGGGTTAACTGAGTGTGATTCTCCTTTACCCTGACTAGAGTGAGGGTCCTGCTTGGACAGGGGGTAACCTGACTGCCAACCAAAGACCCCATTTCTAACACTCTTCTTAAGAAAATTTTACATTTTGAACCTTCACTCACCCTTGTGCCAAATCCAACCAGTATGTGTATCTACTTGAGGAATAGATGGCTGTGCAGTAATATGTATTTTCTTTCTTACTCTGCAATGGTGCACATTGTCTGTAGAGAAAATTTACTAACTCTATATATTTTTGTGAACTAGACAACCAGGAGAATACAGGGTGGTGGTGCCTCTCATGGATTCCAACAAGTTTTCCTACCCTCAATGCCCTGCAAACTTCAAAATGTGACAAAAATCACACATTTTCCTTGCATTTCTGTGCCATATTCTTCCAGAATCAGAAGGAAACCACAAAATACCTACTACCCAGTGGTTCCCCACTTCTCCTAATAAAAATGCTGCCCCACGTGTGTGGCTGGGTCTAGTGCCTGTGACAGGAACTGATCAAACTACCATCAATGGGAGTCCTCGCAAAGGGACCCTCCTTGACCTTAGTTTGATTTTTTCTGCTGCAGGCACTAGGCCCAGCCATACAAGTGAGTTAACATTTTTATAGGGAGACTTGGGGGAATGCTTAGTGGAAGGAAGTTTGTGGCTTTGCGTGCATTCTAAAACGCCCCATCACAAAAATGTGAGGAAAACGTGTTTTTCAGTCAAAGTTTGAGGTTTGTAAGGAATTCTGGGTAAATAAACATGGCAAGAGCCACGCTTGTCAGCCCACTCTGAATACCCCTACGAGTCTAGTTTAAAAAAATGTACAGGTTGGCTAGGTCTCCCTAGGTGCCAACTGAAATAGGGTCTAAAATCTAGCGCTACGCACATTGGAAAAAAAGGGTACGTTTTGGGTGGAAAAATGTGTTGCATCCATATTGCATCTTGGGATGTTTCATGCTGCGGGCACTAGGTCTACCCACAAAAGTGAGGTATCATTTTTAATGGGAGACTTGGGGTGGCCCAGAATAGTGTAACATTATTGGATTTCACTGCATTTGGGCCTTTTCAAATGTAAACCATTGTGTAAGAAAGATGACATTTTGAAAAATACCCTCCAAATTATACTCTAGTATGGGTACCCCCAAATTCAGCAATGTATAAATAACCACTGTGCCTAAACTCTACGTCTTGTGCCCATTTCAGAAAAACATTACTCTTCCTATTTCACTATAAGAATTGGTCTAGACTCAGTTCTCAAGAAATCGTAATGTATGGTGCAGCTCAGTTGATTGTTCTGGGTACCTTGGGTTTTTGGAGAACCTACTAACCCTATATATCCCTGCAACCAGAGGGGTGTAGCGGACGTTATGGTATATTGCTTTTGTCAATCTGCCATTGTGTCAAAAAATTACAGATGAAAATGTTGTCACACATAGGCCCACTGAACACAGTACATTGATCCTGGTTGCAAAGAGATGTAGAGTCTGTGTTGAGAATCCGTTATGAAGTAGAGGCAATGCAAGGTCTCAGCGAGGAGATATGTCATGCAACAGCGTTTCCGGGGAGCTGTGAAGTGCGATGCAATATCCTTATCTGGATATGAGTCACACAGTGCTGCTTCCGATGGGTTCCGTTGGGGAAGGAATGTCCTTGTGTGAAAATGCATCGCACAGTGGCTGTTCTGATGGGCTGCGATGGCGAAGCAAAGCTCCTGCTTTAGGGAAGTCTGCTCTGCAGAGATGTGTCAGTTCCAAGGGCAATATGTCACGCAGCAAACGCGATGCACCGGTTCTGCGGGAGACACATCGCAGAGATGTGATGGTTCTGCTGTATCCACTGATACACTGATGGGATGGGAGAGCAACTTCAGGCCCACTACCCAGAGTCTAGGACTGGGGTGGCATCACTTGGGAGAGCAGAGTCCAAGCTCTGGTTTTAAGGTTGTTGGAAGCCTATTCTGAGACTTCTGATCAGGAGGTCAGCAAATTAGCCCTTGGAGTCACTCTGGCATCCTGGGTTTAGAGATGCAGGTCTAGTCCTTCTCACCCAGGCAAAAGGGCAGCAGGGCAGCAGTCCTTCTGGGCAGCAGTTCAGCAGAGTGACAATCCTTTCAGCAGAACAGCAATCTGTCTTTCTGGCAGACCACAGGTCCAGAAGTGTACTGAGGAGTAGGGTCTAAGGGTTCATTATTTATAACTGGTACTCACTTTGAAGTAGAGGACGTTTCTAGAGGTTTTCACCTTCGAGGTATCAGGCATCTCCTTCCTCAATGTCCTGGCCCCAGCTTGTCTGGGGTCACATAAAAACAGTGTCAAACCTTTATGAGAGTGCTCAGGCATAGCCTTTGTGGTGTGTAAGTATGGTAGGTGACAGTTCCTGTCCCTCATTAACTCAGAGTGGCCCATCCAGCCAACACCTACCTTTCCTTTGTCTCACTGTCTGGGAGCAACACACGAAGACCAACTGACAACTACCCCTAGCCATGTGACCCTGTGATCAGGCTGAAGGCACCAAATAGTTATGGAAAGAAAATGCTAACTTTCTAAAAGTGGCATTGGGGGAATCGGTTTAAAAATCTGACTTTACCATGAAAAAGGGCTTTAAATAAATTCCAGTTCTTTAGACACCATACTCAAGCTGTCCCCCTGCTTCCAATTGAAAATTATCACCTATGAAATGTAATAAGGTAACTCCAATGTTATCCCACAGGAAAGGTAGGCGTTGCAGTAGCAAAAAATTAATTTAGGTGCTTTTCACTATCAAGACATGTAAAATTTAAAAGTAGAGGTCCAACTTCTTAAATGCCCTGCACTCCCCCCTCTTAGCTATTTAGGGCCTAAACTAGGGTAGCCTTTATGTATTAAAGCAAAGGTTTAGGCCTGGCAAATGGTTTATTTTGCCAGGTTGTAATGTCAGTTTAAAACTGCATGCACAGGCTGCAGTGGCAGGACTGAGACACGTTTAAAGATCTACTTAACAGGGTGGCACAATGAGTGCTGCAGTCTCCCTAGTAACATTTAATTGACAGTGCCTGGGTATATGTATTACCACTTCGCTAGGGAAGTTCAAGTAAATTAAATGGGCCAATTGGGTGCACACCAGTTTCTACCATGTTTAAAGGAGAGGGTGCAAGCACTTCAGCACTGGTTAGCCGTAGACAGTGCACATAGTCCTAAGGCCAACAACAAACACCAAGTTCAGCAAAAAGCGGAGGTTAAAGGCAAAAGGTTTGGGGGTGACCGCGCAGAGAGGGCCAGTTCCAACACAACCCTACAAGAATTTCCTGGGGCTTTATTGTGAAAATGGCGTGTTGGTACAGTGAAGTTCTGACGTTAGCACACTTCACTTTGGAGACAAAGGCACATTTCCTGGTTTTAACGTTTTGTGGCAGCTGGCTAAAGAAAATATCATTTTTTTAAAAGTATTCACTTCCCGCAGAATTTCTTTTTGTGACTCGCGAGCTAATATTTATAATAATCTTTTACAGTAGAGAAAGAGCTAGCTTTTCTCAGAAATAAACTCGGTTAAATTAGTGGAAACACTGCAATCAAAAGTCTCAGATCTGGACTAATTAAATCAATTTATCATCCGTTTGAAGTCCAGCATGTGCTTTCTATATATATATATCTGCTTCACACAAGAACAAATTCCATGTACATTTAACATGTAGGTGCTCAAGCACCAGTATTATGCGATTTTTTCAAGATCACACAATGTGGTTCGATAGGCGAACATCACCTAGCCCTGCCGACCTGGGATTGCTGACTTTTAACCAAATTTTAGATAGACGGGGAAAATTTATTTTCCTGTGTAGATATATTGTTTCTTTTATTTACCAGGAACTCGAAAGCAACATTATAAATCGAATAAGGGAGCAATAATTAACCAGAAAACTGGCTTTTCGTCGTTTATAACGTTTTATTGACTTCATCTTCCCAAAATAATAATCAGTTTTCCTGCAATTACTCCGAAGTGAATGATCTCTTGCCACAGAACAGCTGTGATTTTTATCACTTGCAATAGTGCTCCGTTTAGTCCTGGGATGAAGAGGTGATTCGGCCCTGCTGGATTTAAATCTTTGACATGTAAATCGGCATATTTGACAGTTGTGAGGTGTGGCTAACACTAGACAACTTCATTATGCAGCAAGTAAATAAAAGAGCAAGACGCTTTCACAGCAATGTGCAGTAAAAAACAGAACCGCTGCCTCTGCACCCATCTTCTTCATTGTGACACTAGCAGGTGATCACAGCTTTGTTGCAGGCACCACCTTTTCAGACTGAATCTCTCTTATTAGGAGATTACCTGTAAAAATAAGCACATCTCTGGCACTCCCCAGAGGTTTCTTGCACAGGTTGCTTTTAATTGCAGGTTTGGCACTACCCCAACGGTTTACTGGGACGCGTGCTAGCATCTTCCCGGGGGGGGTTCCCATACAATTATGTTTTGGCAGTTGGTGAAAGACACAGTTCACACAGTAGAGCTCCTGACTTTGGAACTGGGAAATCGGATTCGAGTCCCAGCGTTCGCTCAACTTTCTGTGATTCTGGGCAAAACAATTCACCTTACCGTGCCCTCCCCTCCCAAAAAAATAGGGTACACATGGATTCCTTTCACCCTTAGATGCGCTGCCACTGCAGCTTGGCATTTTCTGGACACCCGGGGGGCTGATTTTACCCAAAATATAACACAATGAACTACTAGTTTACGTTGTCTACGACAAATTACAAGATTTTTTTGTTTGTTGTTCAGCACGTGGAGGTATGCACCTTGAGGTGTTCTTTTAACCATGTAATCTCCTTTTCACAGATGCGGGAATCTGAACCTTCTTCACCTTGATGAGTCTGTTGAGGGCCCTGGGGTCTAAGATCAGTCAGAGACACTTTTCTGGTTTTGTAAAAAGGCAGTAGACAGACTATAATTATTGTCTCCTTTCTCTGTGTGGAACTCTTTCTAGTGCCCTTTTCTGAAGCAAATCTGCCATTTCTTCCCGGAGATGTAGCAGATCTCATTTACTGCATGTTCTGGGCTTTGGCTTGATGTTGGGCAGTGATTTCACAAGCTTCATGTTGGGTGATGTTGATGTCAAGGACAATGCTGTTCTATTCCATAAGGACATAAGGAATCCTCCGATTCTGCCCCATACCACTGTTGTGTGTGGGAGGACCTCTGTCCTGGAGCCACTTGCCAGTGTGTCCAGTACCTCTTGGTGATGCTCCTTTCCCAAGCTCTCCCTCAGAGTGTTGGGGTACTGCCTCTGGGTTGGTGCGCATTGGCTTGATGACTGTGGGTGTACAGTATGAATGTGGCATCAACGGTTCTGACCCATCGTTTGAGGGCATCTCTTCCTTGGGGTGTCTACACCTCTGACCTGACACATGAACTGAAGGCCCCAATGTACTTAGAGGAGGATGGGGTAATTTTTTTTTTCATCCTTTGGATGGAAATGTTCACTGCCGATCCAAAGTGGCTTTATCCTGGGAACAGCATGTTCCACCACAGCCACCTGTACTAATTGCTTAAAGCCAGACACAAACAGCCATGCATATTTACCATATCGGCAGCATCCAAGGATGGCTGATTCAGGAATGTACTGTGGATTGTTTTTCCCTCGTGTATGATTTTCTTTTTTGGCCCTGCTCGGGGAGGATCTATAAGACGCTCTCCATCACCTTCCCCCTGGGGGAGGTCTTACCTGTTCAGGAGGGCCATTCTACCTGTTCAGAAGGTCAATTGAATCACTGCAGAGCGTTCCATCTTTCTGCCCACCATTTCCACCCACTTGCTCTCTTTGTTGGATAGTGAGTTCATTGCTTCAGGGGTGTTCAACCTCTTCCATACCATAAAGATTATTGAGTCAGCATGGACAGGATTCAGCTTGTTGTATCTCAGGTAGGTGTCAGAAGGGCACTTTATCACTGCATTGTAGACAGTGAGGTCATCGACAACTGAGGGTCGTGAAGGAAAGGTACTGAATCCCTGCTCTGGTGAATCGGCATCCAAGTCCCACCACCCTTCCTTTGACTTGATGGCAGAATAATTCACAGCATTTGAATTTAGAACGATTCACATTGCAAAATCACATTTGCCAATACAGATCATAAATGTGACGTTTCTTATCCAAATGGTATGTGGACGGGCCAAGCACAGTTACACTGTATTTAAGCAAGCAGAGCTACTTTCATCAATCTACATTAAATCTCTATATTTTTCACCCAGTAGCATTCCCAATACAAAATGGTGTTTATTGGGAGGAACTGGAATACCAGATCCTGGGATCAGCAGGGACAGTGCAGGTTCCTCCTTTCTTTTGTCTTGACCTTGATGTGATTGTTTGCCTGGATCATTTTTAGCAAATTGAATATAGGCACTGCAAAGAAGCTCCTCACTCATCTATAGTGCTGTGCTTTCTTACATGATGCTGATCCTTACCTGAACACAGATACTACATATACACGAAGGGCTCCAGTAGACACGTCAATTTCTTCTTACAGATGAGGAGCCAGAGAATGATGTTTCCATAACTACAAACGGAGCATTACTCCATTCAGAGCTGGGCCAGTTTACCTTCATAGCCGTTTCTTTATTTCAAAGCCACATTAAAATATCGGTTTGATCTGCCAGTTATTTCTATGATCATATGAAAAAGATATGTAGTCTGCAATGAAATTATTCCTTTACAGAGAATTGGTCTGGGGAACAGTATTCTGGTAGACACAAGGTGCAGACATTCTATTTCCACATCACAAAAGAAAATGATGGATAGAGTGTTGAAACTTTTCAAACACTCACCCCCAGTCACAGATCTGGGTTTAATCCATCGTTATTTTGCTCGCCACGTCACCCCAGTTTGGACCCAGCCATATGCAAATCAGTCTTCACTATGTTCCCCATGGGAACAGTCCAGCCAAAACTGCTATGCTAGGTCCTCCCTCGACAGGAAACAAGCATCCTGGGACCGGTTTCAGGGTATCACCCTTCATCAGCCAGGCTACCTTGAATCCAGTGGTGCAGCGAGCAAGGGACCCACCTCTGGGCATACCCCTGCCACTTAGGGCACACAAAGCAACATCACAAAACAAAATAAAATGATGGACGGAGTGTTGAAACTTTTAAAACACTTACCCCCAGTCACAGATCTGGGTTTAATCCATTGTTATTTTTCTTGCTATGTCACCCCAGTTCGGACCCAACCATATGCAATTCAATCTTGACCCTGCTCCCAGTGGGAGCAGTCCAGCCCGAACTGCTAGGCCAGGTCCTCCCTGGACAGGATTCAAGCATCCTGGAACCAGTTTCAGGGTATCACCCTCCACCAGCCAAGCTTGCTTGAATCCAGTGGCGCAGTTAGCAAGGGACCCATGTCTGGGCATACCCTAGCCACTTAGGGCGCACATAGAAACATCACAAAAAAAATGATGGACAGAGTGTTGAAACTTTTCAGACACTCACCCCCAGTCACAGATCTGGGTTTAATCCATCGTTATTTTGCTTGCCACATCGCCTTAGTTCGTGACATTCTATATCCAGCATGATGATACCCAAAGGATTTTGTATTTTTAAAAACCCAACATGTTTTGGATCTGCTAGTGTTAGAGAATTAGTAATACCATTGTTGACATGTCGAAACTATTCACATTTTGTTCAATGAATGTTGGGTAAAATGTTAGGAGGTTCTGAATTTAAGATATTGTGAGCAAATTGTACACTTCACACAATAACTGGTAAATCCAAGGAAAATGTATTTTGAATTTAAATAGAAATGTGTGTCAATTGATTTGCCAAAGGAGTTGCAGGACAATGTGTCAACAATGTGGATCCTAATTATAGAAAGATTTAAGTCACAACATACAGTGAGGGAAATTGTGCCACACATAGACCTATGCTCATTCAGTGACTGCAATCACAAAGCACATTGAATCTCAAAAAGAATATGTCAAGTGTTTTGTTTGAGGATCAATAATGATCGAGTAGATCTAAAAGCTATTTAATAGTGCTTTCAGTGATGACACTTAAGCAGAAATCACCTTACACTGGAAGAGAACTGGCTAGAAGTATGCGCGAAATTGACATTAAGAATGTTAAATGTTTTCTTAGCTTATTAGATAGCGACCTTAGAATATTAAATGAAAGAATAAATCGCCTCACAAACATTTAAGATGTTGAAACATCTATTAGAGTCGTATAAAAATGAAAATGAACACTACAAAGATTTGTACTGCAATCTATTTTACAGGTAATGAAAACTCAGTACCATGGAACCTTATGAAATCAATTCCAAACAACGAGCCTTAAGAAGATGACTGATAATGCTATCTCAGTTCAAGAATTTGAGTTGTCTCACCAGTCAACATGCTAGAAATGTGGAATAATGTGGATCACATACAGAAACATTTTGTTACCAACAAATGTACGAAACCTTTCATTCAGAGCTGAAAGAAATCAGGTGTGAAACTTGGAAATGTTACTATATATTTTTAATAGAATGCTTCTTTTGATTTGCATTATTTAATGGATAATACACCTATATTTTTAAACTCAAAATAACGTAGTAGCCCCAGGGGAGCTTCACTGATAGGTAAGCAAATTCTTATACACTCACCGTGTATCTCAACAGTTCTACAAAAACAGTGCTGAATGAACAAACCATTACTTACTTATATAGTCTTTTAAACAATAGATCATACTTAGTTTGTCTTGCAAAATCATCCTGTTCTTTGAGAGGGGCATCAGCCATATGGTAACTGTGAATGAGCAAACACAATGCAGCGGATATGTGTTACTACCAGCACCACAAAAAATCAATCACATTGCTTTATTGATCCAAAGCTAACAAGACTGTGTATGTAAACCTTAACAGACTAGCAAGGACAGTTTCATTACTTCTGCTACGAGACACACAACTAACGTCTGCAGTGGACCACTCATGTACATCTCATGTAGCAAAGAGTAACACACTAGCAGTACACAGTTGTTACAAGAAGCTATTCACGAGTCTTTATAGAAACGCTAGGTGCTATTTTTCCTATTTTTAACAGATCAGAGATAGTTACACCTTTGACATCAATTAGTGAGAAGTTACCATGTGACTATACTGTTGGATCAATGTCAAGAGATGCAGGATATTTTACATCACTTTCTTTCCAGACTGGCGCTGATAATTCTGGTAGCAAAGTGAAGTTACTGGTGTTTGAATGACCCCAGGAAAGATAGTAGCTGAAAATCTAGGCGCATGAAGGGTGTTGGAGTGTCAACTAAGAAAAGGATGAAGAAAAATGGGTTACACTACTCACCCAAGGGAATTGCATGAACTGAGTTCTGAAGCAGGGTGCTCGTACAAATGCATTCAAACAGATAAATATAATCATCAGGGGCGGCTCCTCCATTAGGGCGGAGGAGCATCACCCTCCACCCCACCAGCAGCGGCAGCTGCAAAACCTTTACCAGAAAACGATAATAAACTGAGTTTGTTATTGTTTTCTGGTAAAGGGGCGGGCCGCGGGGGTGACGAGCAGTGAGGGGGAGTGCTGTGCACTCTCCCTCACTGCGCATGTATGTTTGGCCAGCTGTCTCGGGTCAGCCAAACACACATGCGCCTTAGGCTCTCTCCAGCTCAACAACACAGTTGTCGGGCTAGAGAGAGCATGCACAGGCTCCCAGCCTACCTGGGAGCGCCCTGGTTGGGCGCTCCCATTGGACGCAGGGCAGTCTGGGAACCTATGCCTGCAGTGCCAGCGACAAAGCAGAGGCGATAGAGGAGCGGAGCGGCGCACAGCGTTCAGATAAGTTGTTTTGTTTATTTTTAAAAATAATTCGCTGTTTATTCCCCACTCGCTGCCCTGCCCCTTCCGTGCCCCGGAAATGATAATCATGCACATGAGAGTTTGTCTGAGAGTTATCTTTTCCGAAAAAAAGACGTGCAGGTCTGCATCCAGAATATAATGTGGCGCAAAAAGGTTCAGTGAAGGACACCACCAAAAAAGAACTGATTGTATTCAAAGACCAGGGACCAGATGTACAAAAATACAATTCTGTATTTCTTAAATAGTGACTTCATAGAAATCGCTTTTTAAGACATGGAAATTGCTATGTACAAAGACACCAATTTCCTAATAGCGATTTCTATAAAGTAGGGCTTGCTATTAGGAAATTGGTATTGAGAAATCCCATTGCATTTGAGTCAATGGTTTGTTTTTGCATTTCCTAAATAGTGATTTCTTATTAAGAAATCGCTATTTAGGAAATGCAAAACCAGGGATGTTAATGGTAAAAAAAAAGGCCCTCCTTGGTGCACCCCAAAAATAGGGATGCACCTGTAGAGCACATATATGACTAAGGGGCATGTGTGTGTTTTATTGCAAATACAAAAATGCACCTTGGGGTGCTTTAAAAAAAAAATTGTACCTGGTTACCACCGACTTCAAGTCCATGGTAATTGCATCTCCAAAATGCCCAAATTGCATTTTGGAAATGCATGGTACATCAGAACAGGACATGCAAATAGGAAATCCCTTTTTGCATTTCCTATTCTGGGAATCACAAGTTGCGATTTCTACAGGGTAGAAATCACAATTTGCTATTGCTTAAAGGGCTTTGTACATTAGAAATGCCCAGTTTGCATTTCTTAACGTCCCAAAATACCAATTCGGACCATTAAGAAACGCAAACAGGATTCGTACATTTGGCCCTAGGTAACGCAGACTTACAATGCACACTGAACTGAAGTTTTTCAGGGAAGCCACATTTAGTGAGTATTTTACACTTGCACTACTTAGATCAGTGGACATTAACAGTGGATTTGTCATATCTTAATACTTGAGGTGAGGTACCAAAGGCAGGGGTAGGGTTCCTCTCAGCACATTTGTCATTTTTAGATATCCAAGCCTGGCACTGATGATAGAAAAAGAGAAAATAAACCAACACATTCCTATAAAACATGAGCTGATGCTGTTAAATAGTAAAGTAAAAAGTGAAATAGTTGTTTTGGTGCAAGGCTTTTTGAGACAAAGAATTGCAAACAAGAAGCAGAAAGGTTGTATAGAATTGGCATCCCTTGCACACGGCACTCCTTTTTCAAAATGTGTTTTTTACTTAATAGAGAAAAGGAAAAAGGAAAACGTCTATGTTATCATCTAAGGTGTGTGAAAAAAGGCTGTTAGATGAAATGCGTTGCAAGATATCTGTGGAGCAGAGGAACAAAGGAAGCAGGCTATGGACATTTTGAGGCAGTGCTGGGAGGTAATCTGGTGGTCTGGGCACATTGAATAAAAGAGACGCTTTTACTGATCCGAATAGTAATATTTCAGTCCTAATAGCACTAAGAGACAGTTGTTATACATCCAGTATTAGATGTCTGCAACCAAATAGGTTATGCCCATTTAAGCCGCCTGGATGTTTAGCTTTTTGATCACCTGCATTTATGACTCTTTATTGTGTGTAGGCCTCACAGCTGGTGTCTCACCCACAGTAGTCACATGGTAAACAGACTGCGCCTGTTGACAGCAGGTGTCCACCCTTGAAGGTAAGGCCGCTGCGACACAGCAAGGGTAAGGTGCACTTGACTGGTTAAACATGAACATGTGTGCACACATGTGAAGTCTGTGCATGAGACTACCTCCATGCAGAGCCCAATAACTGCACAGGTAGCCTGATGCATAGGGGATTCTGTAGCATTAGTTATTGACCTGGGGTAGGCCTTATAATATTAGTGGACACTCATAGGGCAAGTCAGTGAAGGTTACTGTTTTGTCTACAGTGACACTTTATTATACACTTAGGGGGAAATCTGCCTTCAAGTGCAATTTCGCTTTCATTTGGCCTACAAAACCATCAAGATATCAATTATGTCAACCATGTGTGTCAAGATGGATTATGCAAGTCCCAAGAAACTATCTGTACATCTTAATGGTCAAGCAGAATTGTCATATTTCTCTGTCCCAGCTTAGGATCAGAGCTGAAGCCTATTATTACCTGGCTGGGTGAAGTTAATTACATTTCTCTCCAGCAGAAGGAACAAAGGACTCCTCATACATAGGGAGCAATTAGCAGTGCTTCTCTTAGCTCCTGAGGAGAAAGGAGTGAGAAAGAAAATCTGCATCCGTTAATTAGCTGTCACACTGTACCATGGCTGGGTCAGCACAAGCCCATTGAACAAAAGAAGGAGCCTAGACCTCTGGAGCCAACACAGGAGGAGGGGGCTCAGCTTTGAAATTTTGGTGGGAAAAGCCCTGGCAGTGAAGTCAGCGAGGGGTGAAGTTGAGGCACCCAGAAGAGATGTGATCAGTGACTCCTGGATGGCGCCATCTTGAATTATGTTAGCATGCTGTGCAGGAGGATTGGGAAAGGGGTGGAGAAGTGATGTGGCACCCTAGGATCGAAAAGGGAAGTCTGACTTCTATAACTTTCCACCCCTCTTAAAATCTCTGGAACAAGGGAGAGAGGGTGCTTTTTGTTGGACATTGGGATTGAATGGTGGCAGCAAAGGACAACTGGAAAAGGGAACCCCCTGATGCTCTCTTGGACTTAGTACTCTGCCTCCAGGACTAGGGAAGCTGGTCTCCTTACACCCGCTCGGGGATCAGTTGGGGGGAAAAACTGGACTGGAGAAGTACCAGAGGACAAGAAAGTCACAAAGGGCTCTTGCAGGGAGCCACTGAAACCAGCTCCCTGCAAAGTGTGCCACCATAGAGGCACGCCAAAGGTCCTGAGAAAAAGGTTGCAGCCAGGTGGCTAGGGCTCACCACCAGGAGCAAGATGAGTCCAAGACTATGAAGATCAGCCCAACGAAGCCTAAGATATGCAAGGAAAAATAATCTGACCCCCAGCAAGGAAACGGAACATATGGAGCTTCGCTGCACGACTGGCAAGATATCCCTGGAATGGGCCAGGACCCAGAGGTAGATGTAAGCAACATAAATGATTTTTGATCTCAGGAGGGGGTGAGCATAGGCCCCCCCTTTCTCGAATCCTCGAGGCCCGTAGATCCACACCACTGGGCTGGTTTATGGAAATGTGTGTGGGGGGGGGGGGGAAGGACCTCCTCTCCTGTCCCCCACGAAGAATTAAGAAGTGGGATTGCTGTGGTTCCACCCCTCACAAGAAGCAAGGAAGGAGCCTGGGACCTCATCTCTGGGCCCCTGTTGCAATTAGAGGGAGGAGCGTAGTTGGCTCCCCCGAGAAGAAGAGAGGCCTGGACCCCATTTCGGAGTCCCCCCATGCCAAATGATCCAGGGAGTGTGCTGCTGCACAGGCAAGGCAGAAGAGCGCTGCTGGCTCTCCTGTCAGCAAAGGAGAATGCTTGTGGGGTAGGTAGCCAGCATGGATAGTCAAGGGTAGGTTCCCTGAGCTGCCCTAACAAAGGGAAACATGTCGGGTGCCCAAGGGGGACTGAGCAGCCCCAGTATAAAAAAGAAAAAAAAAGTAAAGGCAAACAGGAGGCCAAGTTAAGCACTCCCAAGACTGCAACTTTTATTGTTGAGCCTGGGAGTGCAGCGACCTTTGTTGGTTGGTTCTATGACTGCAAGCTTTGCGGCCTGAAGGTGGTTAAAGAAAGAAAGACACATGTATTGATGTTTGTCATCTTTTAGTGCAATGTCATGTTTTCCAATGCTCTTTATGCTTCAATTAAATAGGTCGCTGACAGTAATGATTCTTCATGAAAGGATGCATTACTTTATTAATCATAATAAGTGCAAATGCTTACAATGCTTATTAATTATAAAGATTGCTTATGGATTATGGGTAATGAAGTCAGAGATAGATTATGGTTACTGAAATCAGTGAGAGTAATGCACTGGACATGTGATTCTGATCTTTAAGTGTGGTTACATTGACATGATTTAAAGTGACACCCTACTACACCGCACTGCATCAGGCAATCTGGAAAGGTGAGCGGGTCCCCTTCTCGAACTGTTATCCTCAAAGGCTCCTAGATTCCTCTGATAGTGCGCCAACATGGTCCAGCTGCACTGGCCCGCGTATCCATAGGTGGTTCTCTAAGTTGTAGACATTGAGGACCCCTATTTATACTAGGTAAATGCTTTGAAGTCGGGTGGTCTGAAAGGTATTCCTTTGAACCACAGATGTTTCCCCTAAATTTCCTCCCTGTCTTCCCTGGAATGCAGCTCTGTATCTTTATGGGTGCCAGGCTCTGGGAGGCCAAGTGTCACAACCTTTCCCCCCTGACAAGGCCCCAAATTTCAGGGATCTGTCATTCTGAATGCCAGAGTTTTATAAAGGTCATCTGGGGAATGTGCAGATGTGCTCTTCCCCCGGGATCGATGGAATGAAACCTAATTTACGGGGCACCAGAACAAGCCCAACATAGAAATGCCCATTTATCCCGAAGTGGCACTTCTCGGGCAGTGATGACAAAACTACTGTGATCAACGGTGCAGGTTAGTCATCCTGAATTCAACAATACCAAACAGTATGAGGTTGCTCTCCTGCAGTCTAATATTGCAACCACACTCAACAAGCCTCAGCTTCCCATAACACCATATGGGTAGAGCAAATCTCATGGGTAGTGCGAACAAGCGTGCATGTTCAGCACTTCACGGGCCCGCATTCCCCGGGTGCACACACCTGCCTGCTAACGCAGGTGACACTTCTGTTCACCCAATAACATGGTGCTCATGTGCTCTAGGTTGGCCTGAGCCCACATGCACTGTTCCTATTAGGAAATACGTATGTGTAAATATGTGCACTATGGCAGCTACGGCCCTGTGCAGCCCCCTATAGGAACCACTTCACCCGGCTGTGACCACATATGGCTATAGTTGGAGAGGTTAACCCCCATCTATACCTGGCTCTGCCAGGGTACTCTAACCCTGCACCCTTGTATCAGTGCCAGTATCAAACCAAACCGTATGGATGGCATTTGCATTTTTACTCTGCATTGCCAGAGGAAAAGGGTCCAAGCCCTAGCCTCTTGAATCGTATGGTTCCCTGATGCAACCTTTCAGAGTGGGTGTGTGAGTGGCAGTATAGGTCAGTGAGCGGGTGTGTGTGTGGGCTTGTGAGTGGCTGTATGAGTGTGTGAGTGGCCGAATGGGTCTGTACAGGGGGTGGAGAAAGGGGGGCTTCCGATGAGCTCTGATGGACTCTCAGCAATTCTGCTGTGTGGGATTTAGTGGTGGCAACAGGAGGGGCACTTGGACCACAATGACCCCTCAGCATCCAAGGGGACTTCATCTGACAATGAATAATGCGCCAGGTGGCACGTTTACAGAGTAGTGGCCAAAGGGGGCGGGGCTCCTATTGAGCTCTCAGCAATACCCCTGTGTGGGACTTACTGCTGGTAACAGGAGGAGTTCAGGAGGGGTTCCTGGCCCCCAACGGCCCTCAGCAGCCATGGGGAACTTCATCCCACAACCAGGAGTGCGCCAGGAGGTGTGTTTGCAGATTGGGGGGGTTAAATGGTGGTTGGCCTCTGAAGAGCTCTCAGCAGTATCGCTGTGTGGGACTTGCTGGTGGTAACAGGAGGGGTTCTTTACTCCCAACAACCCTCAGCAGCCAAGAGAATTTCATCCCCCAACCAGCAGTGAACCAGGAAGTGTGTTCGCAGAGTGGTGGAGACAGGGGGCGGGTCTCCAATGAGCTCTCAGCAATACTACTTTGTGGGACATACTAGTGATAATAGGAGGGGTTTTTGGCCCCCCCAACGAACCTTAGCAGCCAAGGGGACTTCATCCCCCAACGAGTAGTTTGCCAGTAGACACATCTGCAAAGTGGTGGAGAAAGGGGGAGGGGCCTTCCAATAGCTTTCAGTTAGGCGTGTTATCTATTCCTAATGGTGCGGTCCCAGGAGGACCGCAGGACTAGGTGATTAGGATATTCACACCCTGCCCCCTTTCTTTTTTTTCCCCATTTATTTTTTTGACTCGGCTGAAGCTGAATCCCAGAATGGCTGCCAACACTTTCTGGTTGAAGAGTTGACAGCCAATCAGATCTCAGCAGGAGATCTCTGGGATCCAGGCCGTAGATATACATATTTGTTTTCCCTTTATTATCTCGAAAACTACTGAACGGATTTACACCAAATAACAACAAGTATTTGCAATGCAATGGGTCATGCATATTTTAAACAAGTAAATTGCCATCTTTTGACAACAGTGCCCACGAGCAAAAACAAAAGAAAACATGAGAAGAAACCGTCAAAAAATAACTTGGCAAAATAAAATGAAGTTAGCTTTAAAACATAAAATTTTGCAATTTTGTGCCTGCTGGGCACAGTTTTGCCACACACAAGCTTTCTGTTTGCAGGACACTTGAAGTTAAAAAGGATAAATAGTACGTCGATCACATCAGAAGCAGCGGACGGGCACTAATTAAGTTACATCGATTAGTGCTTGATCCCTGCTCCACACAGAGAAACGGAAGTGATGCCAGGCATGCCTTGACGAATTAAGAAGCTGTAAAGAAGAGTGCCACACAAACCAACAAATGGTGAGCGACAGGCGGGCTCCAAGCACTGTACTGAACACAGGAGAGTCTTGCAAGCGAGACACATGTGCTAGACCCTAAAAAGCCCAAAGACCTAGCGCTAGTTTTTGCAGTTCACACCATATTTCAAACATTTGCACGCGTACAAAATAACAAGGGGCATATTTATTAAAAAGTGGCGCAGCTCGGTGCTTTGCTAAAATTTGCAGCGCCGCAATGCTCTACTTTAGAAGTGCAGTGATGTGATGTATTTACAGAAATACCCTGTGTTTCCCCCTGCACCGGCACTACATATAATTGCCTAGAGCCAACAAAGGCATGCCTTGCACCATAGTGCAAGGGTTTCTGCTTTGAGGAGAGTAATTGTTTATGTGCAGGAAAGAGTCCCTTCCTGCACATAATCTAAAATGGTGATTTGGCACTTCTTTGTGTGCTGCAGAATTATTGTTTATGTGCAAGGTCACCTTCTTGGGCATAAACAATCATTTGTGGCCTTTTGCTCTTTCTATGTGTGCTGCAGAACGAAGCACACATAGAAAAAGCACAAGCATTTGCAATGCAATGGGTCTCCCATCTGCTCGAGTTAGAGCTATTAGTATTGTAAATTCCTAACTGGACTTTTCTTGCCACATACATTGAAAATGAAAAATAAAACAGTTGACATAAGTGCGCCGATTACAAATCTAAATTTGCGAATGTGGCATCTGCCCATCATTACCGATTTAACCAAGTGACCCTGAACTATTGAGTTCTTCACACAGTAGAGCAACAAATGCCAACGGCCTACTGTGAGAGGAAAGCTACAACTGGAAAAGCCACCTATTCCATTGTAAAGTGTAGCTAGAATGGCACATGCAACATCAGCAGTTTTATTTGAAAGCTATTTTTGAGGAGAGGGGCTCAGATATACAATTCCCTACAGATTACAGACAGCGATTACAATGTGCCAGAATCATAAAAACAAACAATGATGAACAGCTGCAACTTAAATAGCCTAACAAAAAGCGAGGCAATTGACAGCTAGTATTTTACAGAGTGATGGGTGGTGCAAAAGAACGTTTCACAAAGTCAATTGTAGGATATAGGAGCCCCAACTAAAAGAAACACAAATATTTTCAATCAAGATCGATTGTCAGAATGAAAAGTCTTGCAAGCCCTTGCATTTTAACAACGCTCTAATGAAGTTAACAATAGCAGAGCAGCCTGAGAAGATTTATGATCCCAATAAAGGAGATAAGCAATGCCCTGTGTGTGATGTCCTGAGTACTGGCAGGCAGGGACCCTGGAGGAGAGACTCCAGATGCGGTGCGAGACTAAGCAAGTTTCACATCATTGCTTCTAGGTTTAGCTGCATTCTACCACAAATGGCATATTGTGGCTTTCATGAGAAGTGAGCTAAGCGACCGGGTGTTTCTTTTGTAAAATAAACGTATTTTAGGAGGCAGAGGTAAACGAAGGCAACGCTGGAATAAAGCCAAAACAAATGTCAGTGACATGGGAGGAGGTGGGAGGAACAGAATGCTGCAATAAAACACAGGCAGCTACCAGCCTAAAACACCCACAGTGAAAAGGGAGCACCAAAGAAATGACAAAAATAGTCTGTTACAGCAACAGATCAAAAAAAACATAGTGGAAGAATACAGTAGTTGGTCACTGCTCTGAAACAGAAAAAGGAGGGAGAAAAAGGCAGAACTGACCACTAGTGAGCAAGACGTTTTAAAGGACACTGCCAATAAAAATGTAATCGCTTTAAGCCCACATTATAAGTATACACCTAGTTGAAAGCTTACGCTTGACCTAAAAAGGGCACTTTCTGGACCAAGAGCTACCTTTCTGCCAAATTTGGTGTGATTCCGTCCAGCGGTTCGGGCTGCAGTCATGTCTAAAATCTCTATGAGAATCAACATGGGAAACACACTTTTTTTTCACCACCTCCATTTCTCAGCCACCACTTCATCGATCACCATGAAACTTTCTATGCACGGCAAGACACTGAAGGATACGTTTTTGGAAAACTTCATGAAGATTAGTTAAACAGTGCCAAAGATATACCTCGAAACCGGACCCAGGATGTTTGTTTGTGGGCCAGAGAAGACCTGGCCAGGCAGTTTGGGCTGGACTGTTCCCATGGGGAGCAGGGTCAAGACTGATCTGCATACAGCTGGGTCTAAACTGCGAAGCATGGTGGGGGGAGGGGGGGAAAGAAAACAAACGATGGATTGGGATGCAGGTCCAAGCGATTGCCAGTGGCTGAGGTTAATTTAAGCTTTCCCTCTATCACTTAGTTATTTTTTTAAATATCCTGGTCTTAGCATGCCATCTAATACGGATTGTGACCCTCACATATGGGGGGGCCCCCGTGAAGATGGAGACCTGTTTTTATCTTCCTAAAGAGGCTCTGTTGCCGGGTGCATGAGAGACGGCTGTGAGTTCACCCCCAGAGAAAATTGTGGAGGACGGCTAGCATTGCATTTAGGGGAACGAGTCGCAGGGAAGGCGGCAGCTGCGGCAACTGAGAGGGATGACAGGGGCTGTGTCAAGACCCGGCATGCTGCCCACATTGTGGGGTGAGCGGCGTGTGGGTGAGGAGGCAGCAGAGAAGGATGCAGCTGGGCCAGGAGAGGAAGGACCTGAGAGCGTGGGTGGCTAAAAAAACTGAAAGGCTTACAGGCATTGACAGCTTTCTGCCTGTGAGGATATTGATTGTAAACACCTGAAACGTTGGGAGCTTCTCCTCTATCATCCCCCCGCACTTTAACTGGCTGCCCGGTAGCACAAGGGGTGTCTGACTGGAGCAGTCATTCCTTCTTGCTCAGCGTGAGCTCCACAGAGGGAGATTTGAGTCAGGCAGACAAATGGGAGGGCCGTGAGGCCCGTTGGGCTGAAGTTCTGAACTGCGGCCCCCAGGACAGTGAACAGCACTAAAAGGAAGCACCTGGTAGCTGTGTGGGAATTTGGGACTGATGGCCCTTCTAGACCATCCGGGGCTAAGTACAAACAGAAGGCCTGAGGTGACGGGGAGCTGCTCTCTTCTCCCCCTTCTCCGTTTCTCCAGTACCCGGGTTCAGAAAGGAGCAGTTCTGGGACGTCCAGGGGCCCAAGCAGGTGGAAGGTCTCTCTTCCTCCACATCCCTTCCCCGTGTTGTGAGCTTATTTTAGCATTTTCACAGGCACCTTATTTCAGCTCTGAGCCTGAGCGCTTTCACCTAGTTACATGTCATTTTTATTCCTCTTATTTTAGCAAAGCTTAATTTTAGTGGAGATGTTTTATTATTTTTATCAGTTGCCCTTCCAGGCAGAATTTGCTATTCATTCCTTTGCACAACATTTTCTTCCTGTGTTCAACCCAAGGCTGCACATGATAGTTTACTGGGTATTGCTAGTCCAAACAGTACAATTTCTATCCTAAGTGGAAAAATATGTGTTTACACATCAGGGCAGTTCTTAGAACAACAGGTGTTTTATAATAAAACACCACACTCCCCCACCACATCAGAGGGGATATTCCAGCCAGCCACTCATCTTATGCTGCACGTTGTCATCACAGTTTCTGCTGAAAACTCTGCAGCTTCTCTTCATTCATGTGGGAGAACTCTCAGCAGACCAACAGACCTCTTCTCTTGGGTTTCCTTCCAGGGACTAGACGGGCAGTTTAGGGCAAACACTGCTATTGCTCTCATGTAGAGTCTTAGGAGTGCAGGAAGGGATTTTATATTCACTATTGGGACAGTATGGTGGGACTTTTGCTCTGTTTCACCTTTATAGTCACAACAATAACAGTGTTGAGTTTCATTATCCTAATAATCGCAATTCATGCCTTTTTACATAAAATGCACTTGCTTTAATAAAACACAACAAACAAATCCTGCTTTTGTTTGTCTTTGCATGTATGATATGTGTCTAAGTGAGAGAAAGGGTAAGATCTGTTCCACAACAACTTTCCTGAGGAATCTCAGAGAGTCATGCGATAGGCTGCCACAAAACACCTTTACTTTGGGTACTGGTGAGGTGCTGCTAGCTACCTGAAAGGGTTCGACTGACAGCTGTCATACAGTGTAGGATCAGACTCAGTTCCCCACGCTCAGCGGTGCTGCCACCCAAAATCCAGCAGTCCTACGGTACAGAGCAACAAACATTGGTTAGGTACTCACTTTACGGATCCCCCCAAGTATCTCTGTCTTATTACATGCTAAAGGCACCCTAATTACTCTATATGTAGATACCTGTAGTATTAGGGTATACCATTCCCAGCTAGATAGGTAGCACCTATTTGACGCTTCAAGTTGTTCAAGCTTGAACTTTACAAAGTATCTTCCCAATTGGTGTTTCTATCTCTGAACAATACTATCTTAAATACGGCAGACCAGCAACAGGTTGTAATTGCAGCAAAAATGCGACTCCACCTCACAACACATTTAAGAAATAATGGCCTCATAGGCGATGGAGAAATTACATTTGTTGTTGAGGGTCAAGGAGCATACAGAACTGAACTTTTCTACTCTTGGGTTACCTTTCTAGCAGCATATGGAAACAGACACATTTCACCAATAAACACCAGTAAATGCACATGCACAATATAAACCTTATGATTATTTACAAATGCCACTATCTTATCAAGAACACCAAAACTGGCATGATTGTGCCCTACCACACGTTCCACAGAATGTCAGATTAGGTCCTTTAAGTAGTGATGGTCCTACATGGCCAGAATTGGCTACCTATAAGGCACACCCTAATGCAGGTAAAATGGCGGTAGCAGAAGTACGCCACCTATACACCAAATTAGTAGAAATATATGGATGCTTAATACAATTTGTAATGCAGACTTTAAACACCGCCCCAGGAGGGGCTGCTCCAGCATACCCACATGTGGCTACAGCTGGCATTAATCCTGCTACTGTGCATTCAATTATGGGTAAGGTATCCACTAAATGTGAAGAGATTCCATTTTCGTTAGCACAAAAAACAAATGCTTTGACGGCAGTGTTTCCCCAACCGGGACCTCAAGATAAACATTTAATTCTCACAACGTGCTTGCCATTTGGGATGGTTCCATCAGTGGACAACTGCACCACTTGGGGTGCAGTGTTTGCTGCACTCTACACTACCGTACACAGTACACCAACACCTGTGAATCTTCCAGAAGTGTTAAAGCAGAATCAAGAGGAATATGGGGCTGTGCCAGCCCTACACTTGGGGATGCAATTAATGGGCAATTATGCCACTGTATCCTTGATAATATTAATTAATCTTAAAGAGGCAGCAGTAGCACTGGCAGTACACCAGTGGCTTCAGGTTATTCCTGCACAGGATCAGGAACATGAGCTGCCAAAGATTATCACTGATACCTAAGCTAGTATAGGTCAGGATAGTCTGACAGCCAGACCAGGTAAACCACAACTAAAAGGTAAATCTAATAAGGCGTCTACCAAGCCAGCGACACAGGGTTCTAAATAACACTGAGGTTAGCAGAAACAAAATAAAGACAGTGTAAAACAAAGAGGAGAATCTCCACCTTTGGAAACCTCTGAGAAACGCTATAATTTAAGAAATAGGGACACTTTAAAAACTCCCGATAGATACCAATATACCGATACATGCCAATCTTGTTCCTCCCAGGACTCACTAAATAAATGCAGTGGGAGAGGAGGACGTTCAGAACAACAAAATGAGTACCTGAAGCCGAGAAAAGATGCACAACGCTCATCTGATGTTTCCATAAAAAAGGAAGAGAAACTGCTCTAACAGAAACCACAATTCAAAAAGAAAAAAAGTGGGAGAAATTTCTGTGGAAAATGGCTCAAATAATGAGAACTTTATTGAAGAACAGAACGTGGCTTTGCTAGACAGTGTGGCAGAGGTCACAATAGTTTGCCAGAATATTTAAGTGCTTCTGGATATGACAGCAACCAACAACTTTTTAGAAGTCGAAACTGCGGACTGGTGCATCTCCACCCCACCCCCAGACAGGGTTTACAAAGCAAAATTAGAAATAGAGGGAGACACAGAGTGCACTATAAAATAAATATTATGGGAAGATTAACCAAGAGATATGATATCTTCTTAACATAAAAAGATTGGCCAAATGAATTTGTCTGTACACTTCCATGAAGGGAAGATGTAATCAAGCCATCTTTCTTAGTCATTGTTTCAGAAGAATTAAGAAAAGCTTATGCCGTAGATTGGGCATTGGTATAAGCTTCAGTGCTCTATTGCAATCATGTAGGAAGAGATAAAGTCTCCCTCTACCATATGATACGTATTAGATCCACACTACAACCTCAACCACAATATCCCATTAAACATGAGGCTAAAGCACCAGTTAGAGAAATACTCGCACAACAAGAAGCCGGCGTTCCAAACCCAAAAGCATTACATCCACATTGGATTCAATGGACAACATTGCTGATGCCACTGATGTTGACTATGTTTTTGATCCTAAACTACAGACCCAAGAATACCTTCAATATGAACTTGAATACCCAACACCTACAAACATTTTGCCTCATGATCAATATCAAATGATTATCTACACTGATGGTTCAGCACAACTAGCAGTAGGCACTAAATAACAATACTCTGCCGCTTACGCGACTGTGTGTGAGGCTTCATGAGGGATGGTAAATTCCACCCTCAGAACACATACACGCAGACCCTAGGGGACTGCACAGCACAACTGGAAGAGCTTAAGGCTCTAATACTGCCACTGGAACATACAGATCCTGAACTTCTGACAGTGTGTGTGACTCATATTATTGCGTCCAGTCCTTCAATGAATAACTGCATTACTGGTGCCAAAATGTGTTCAGGGATTCAAAAGTAAACACCATCAAACACAAACTCCTGTGGGGGAAGGTAAGAGATAAGAAAGAAATGGTACCAAATGCACATGTAGTGCATACACTGGGCCATCAATGTGTAGGAATACACGTTGTAGGAAAATCTTTGGCTGATGAAATAGCCAAGTCAGCAGAAGCCATTCTGTTGCTATGATTACTCATTCTTGTACCAAGTTGGATGATAAAACACTGGCTGCTGTGAAAGCTTTGGCTAATGGCAAGCCCTTGCCAAAGGCGTATTGCGCCAAATATTCCTGCGATCTAAGCGCCCAAACCATTGCATCTGCAACATTACCATAGGTTGTTGATTGTGTGTTCCCCAACCAAGACCATAGATCAGATCTCATAAAAGCAACTCACAAGGGGGTTGCTTCTGCCTATGCAGCTGTGGTGGCTATTTCCTTACTCCAAAAATGCTACTGGTGGCTAGGTCTGTACAAGCAGACCAAACAGTATGTCTTTTATTGTGACATCTGCCAATAAATAAGAGTCCGCTGTCAAACACCCACCACAGACACCCCTCCTAATTTCCAATAATTCACTACAATGTGAGTACCGGGACCACTGAGGTCCCCTAACACCTGATGGTGCATACAAATACATCTTAGTTGCTGTAGATTGTTGCGCCAGATTTCTATGGATATGGCCACAACTATTAGCTAATGCTTGAACTGTTATTAAAGATTTGCAAGTCTTTGTCTGGACATATACATTGCAGCATTCCATTAGGACCAGGGCTCTGCCTTTGCCACCAGAGCATTCAGGGACACCATGGCAACGATGGGTGTTCCACTCCATTTCTCATCTCCCTACCATCCTGAGGGAAACATGGCTGTGGAGGAGAGAAACCAAGCCTTAAAGCAATCCTTAACAGCAAGAGTACTAGGTATGGGTTGTAGTTGGCTTAACTACCTGTATTTAGTCCAGACAGCACTTACTAATCTGCCCAGGTCTTTGGGCGAGTGTACCTATATGAGGTACTGTTAAGCATACCTATGTATGTCCTGGATCTTGATGGCTCTGGCATGGTTATAGAAGACACACCTTTTGACATAAATGAACGTGTCACTGCCATGCCATGTTCATCTGTATGTGCTGCCACCTTGGGAATGAGGGATTCACCAACATCACCAACTGTCTGGATTCCAAATATTGGGGATCTAGTGTGAGAAAAGATTTCTGTAAAAAAGGATTTTGGCCCTTCATATCAACCACAGGTTCCAGTTCTGCGAGTACATGGTACTAGAACTGTCATTCTATCACCACTGCCTGGTTCTAAAGAAAACCGCTTTGTTTCAATTGACAATGTCAAGTTACACCATGTGGCCAGTCCTGCACAGTAGACCACGAGGGCTCCTGGGTACTTCCCAAACCCCTCTCACTGTTAACCAGGATGTACCTCTACAAATTTTAACAGTGATGACACTTCCGGGAGCTTGGGAAGAGTGGAAAATAAACTTTCATTAGTACCGGTCACTACATCTACGACAGGAAATGTCCAAAGTTCTGAGCAATATTACTCAAATTCAACATAAACGGATGGAATTGTTTAATATGAACTACCAAGGGACAGATCTGCCAGTTCTCATTCTCCGACATAGGTTCCAGTGTTTGCATGAACTGCTTCTGGACATTTTGCCGACATCAACAACTCTTTTTTAGATTCTTCAACGTCTTCTGCAGCACCTATAACAAAAACATGCAAGCTATTCAATTGGCTCAAAACTATCTAATTTGCCCAAGGAGCCATCTGTGGATTCTGTTAACCTTGCTTGCATTCCTTCTATGGATTGGTTTTGTCATCATTTTCTTTCTGCTGATACATGGTCGTTATCTTCCTGAATGCTCTGCTGTTGAACTGGTGGATGATATTTTGAAGCCTTACCTGTCCTCACATAAGGTCCGAACAGACTTCTCCCTAGAGAACATTTCAGCTATACCAATTCCTTATGGGATTGTTTGGGTAAAGTACCATTTGATATCTTCGGATCGATGGTAAGAATTCAAATTCCAAATGCATTCAACATTTCTATAAATTATACAATAACACCAGATGTTGTTTCTAATTATTGGGATGTAAAAATTTTGATTTTATTCTTTCTGAGCTTGAATATTGTACTGTGTTTGAAAGTGAAGATGTTTATCAGACAACTGCAAATTATGGGAAAATTTTCTGTTACCTTCATCACAGGCATAATTTAAAACATAAAGCCAGCACGCTGTGAAATGTTTATTATTTTCCACAATGGGAACATGGTTTGATTCCCCCAGTGGGGAGTTCCAAAACATATATACATAAAGTTTGCATATTCTACTGGGCACAATGTTAAACATGCAGAGTCTTACTATTTTTAAATTGCCACCAATGAAATTGCGGAACATTTTGCTAACAGACACCAAATTAATTTATTTTGATTCCTTTGTTTCTCAGTTGGCTATAGAAGGATATGAACTGACTTAAAGAGCGTGTGGGGAACTAGAGATTGGCAAAAGAGGAAAGTGACACTTTGTTTAGAGCATTCCTTATTCCGTTGCAAATTATATTTTTAGATGAAACTAACAGCAAACAAGTTGTTTAGGCTTGATGAAAATTAAGGAATTGAATGCGCCCAGTATTTTGTCACTAGCAATTTGACAAATAGCAAAAGATGTCATGGGTCACAGAAGAACAGCTCAACAGGTGGGTCCAAAGTGGAATATTTAATTCAATACTTTCAGGTCCCAATGGGTGGTTATTGTGGCCAGTGGACCCAAATGGTTGTCATGCATGTTTTGTAAATTGCATAGGGGTTTTTAGAGCAAGCCGACTTGACCCTTGTTACATCTCACAAAAACACTCTGGTATCATCACCACAGATAGCATGGGCAAACTATGGCAACAATGGTTAAAATCTTGTGCAAACACAGCCGTTAAAGAACACCTTAGTCTATCAGAAAACACAGACGTACAGGACTCTGTTATGCCCCAGAAAACCATGCACAAAGTGCTTCTTAAATGCAATATATAATGAAATTTGGAAATTATTCCATATGGAAGCCCCTGCCTGACTGAGGCAGATAGATCAGGAAAACTTGCATTAAGATTTAGCCGTTTTAGAAAATGATATGAACACTTTGTGAAACTGCTTATACACACTTAACATTGTTTCATCTGCAATTGACATCATACAAAATGATATGTCAGTTTTACACCATGTACAAAGTCATTTAGGTCCATATGCAGCTAGGTTGGATGTTACAAGTTCTGAAAAGTGGTTGCGTGCCCTGGCAATATGTCAGCACCAGGGACTTATTTGCTGCATTTAACTTGATGCAAAAGCAACAGATAATGGCTAAGAAAGAAGTAACATGTAGTATGCTCAACATCAAAAAGTTAGTAAAGTTGCCTTTTACTGTGGCAGAAATATAATCTGCTGTTTCGTTAATACACGGGTTATTCTGCCCAATTCAATTGTTTGAAGCACATTCCTGTAGGCAGATCTGAGAAGGTAGGAGATAGTTACATCCACAAGTGTGGGAGCTACCCTTTACGCACAAATGTTTCAATGGCATGAAAGAGGTCTTTCTTAGCGTAAGGGAATGTGTGACTTCTGTGAGCAATTCAATGATTTGCCATCAGCTGTCCTTGCACAGAACCTGTAATGCTTCAGCAGCAACTTTACCTTGTTATCTGAAGGGTGTTCTTGTCCCTTTGATTCATCTGACATTCCAGGTGCTCTTGAATAGTAGTTATGTGGTGCTGAACAAAGAAAGTGTTGTGGGATGTGAGACGGAATTGCCTATATAGTTTTGGTCTCCTAAATTGTGACTTGCTGCAGAAACTTGCTTTTTCCCCCCACATGCGAAAGACAAAAGTAGCAGAAACGTGGCCTCATATTACTACTTTGAATGTAAATTTTAACAAGCTGATCAGACTAAGCCTCTTTTGTTTAATTTGGCTCAACTTTGGTCTATTCTGCTTGTTGACATGGACATTTTTATCTCTTTTTGTGTATTTAAGGCTGCTTTTAGTAGTTAATGTACAAACTGCGATTTCATTATGAGGGTTTATTGTAGACCCCTGCGCTTTTGCACCAATAATGGGGAAGGTATCATGAGGTTATTTTAGCATTTATACGGGCACATGATTTTAGCTCTGGGCCTGAGGCTGTGCCCTTTCACCTAGTTACATTACATTTGTATTCATCTTATTATTTTAGCAAAGCTTCACTTGAGTGGAGATGTTTTATTATTTTTTATCAGTTGCCCTTCCAGGCAGAATTTGGTATTCATTTCTTTGCACAACATTTTCATCCTGCGCTCAACCCAAAGATGCACACATTTTACCGGGTATTGCTGGTCCAAAGAGTGTCTACCCTACACAGAAAAATACATGTTGACACGTCAGGGCAGTTCTTAGAACAACAGATGTTTTATTAGAAAACACCACACTTCCCCCACCACATCAGAGGGGACATGCCTGCCAGCCAGACAGCCAGCACATTGTCACTGCAGTTTCTGCTCAAACTCTGCATCTTCTCTTTATCCTTGTGGGAGGACTGCCAGCAGACCTCTTCTTTGCCTATAACACAAGTATGAGAATCGGATTTCCTTCCAGGGACTAGACAGGCAGATTAGGGCGAACACGGTTGTCGCTCTCATGTAGAATTTTAGGTAGGGATTTTAGATTCACTATTGTGACAGTATGGTGGGACTTTTCATCTGCTTCACTTTTCTAATCACAGCAATAATAGTGTTGTGTTTCATTATCCTGATAATCGCAATTCATGCCTTTTTACATATAATGCAGTTGCTTCAATAAAACACATTGAACCAAAATCTGCTTCTATTTGTCTTTGCATGTATGAGAAGTGTCTAAGTGAGAGAAAGGGGTAGGATCTGTTCCAAAATGCTTTCCTGAGGAGTCTCAGAGTGTCATGTGATAGGCTGCCAAAAACCACCTTTACTTTGGGTACTGTGGATGTGCTGCTGGCTAGCCAAAAAGGTAAGATCGACAGCTGTCATACAGTATGGGATCAGACTCAGTCCCCCCATGCTCAGTGGTGATGCTGCCCAAAATCCAGCAGTCTTGTTCCTACAATGAGAGTCCTACGACACCCACCCCAAACATAAACACCTGCTGGGACCCAGGTTATAATCAACAAAAGGGACCCTCATTGTGCTTGATCTGAGGTAGTTCCCCCCAAAGATCTACACCTTGCTCCTTCACCTAATCTGGATAACCATGGTGAGACTGCCAGCTGGATACGGATTAGCCTAGATGGCTGCGGTGTAGGATACAGGTAGCATTGCCCCAGTGAGCCCTGGAGCCATGTACTAGGACATATGTCTTATCTTGGAGGCCATGAGGATGAACCTATAACCATGAAATTCATAGTCTACTATCTGGCGCAAAACCTGAAATATGATCAGACGCCGCAACTCAAGCAACCATAGAGGGGCCCCAGGAACCACCAAAGAGCAAGGAACTAAGTTTGAGGCCACAGAATTTAATCAGAGACTTTCGCTTAGTGCCACATCCACATCACCACTCAGCACAACCCCTCCAGGCATCATGGCCAAAGATAAGGATCCTAAATGCCCCAAACAGGGAAAAATGGACTGCTATACCAGGGCACTGACGGCACATACTGGAGCAGGGCGCCAACCATGGCAGACAATGCATTGCTGCTCGTTGCAATCCAGTCTTCCACAGAAGCTTTGGAAGGATGAATTGGAGAGGTGCGCTTGGAGGTCTCCCTACTGAAGCAAGACCTGCAAAGCGTATCTGAAAGGATCACAACATTGGAGACTAGGAAATTTGAAGTGGAGGAAATGGTCCACAATCTTCACAAGGAAATGACTGAGCATTGGGCTGTGATGACAGAGACCGGCCAGCAAGTGGAAGATGCAGAAAATCCTGCGAGAAGAAAAAATCTGCACGTTTCTTGGGGTTCCCTGAAGGGGCAGAAGGGTCCAACATGTGCGAATTGCTTGATGGATGGCTGAAGGCCAGTCTCCGGGCTGAACAATTTTCACCCTGCTTCGTTATAGAACAAGGGCATCCGGCTTTGAACGCAAGGCACCCCCGGAACACCCCCACAGCCAGTTATAGCACCATTCATGAACTTCCTGGACAATTATATGATATTGAGGGAAGTCTGCTGCATGGGTGAAATCCGGCATGAAAACTGTAACATAATAGCATTTCCGGACTATACTAGCGAGGTGCAGAAGCAGCGACGCACCTTCGACTGTCAAAAACGAAACTACGTGCCCTCCAAATACAATTTATGTTGATATTTCTGGCAAAGCTAAGGGTCATAAACAAGGGCAAATCCCTGTTCTTTCACTCGCCCGAGGAGGCATGGACATGGCTGGAGGAGCACCCACCTCGAATAACGGATGGAGAGGGCCATTCTGACCAATGTAGCTCTTAGGCAGCCAGGGCAAGGCCCAAAACCTATCAGTTTGGAAAAAAGAGTTTGTCCCTCCCACTTGTGCAATGGCAGAGGGGCACATTCCAGAAAAACGGTAAACAAGAACAAAAGACTAGGAACTCTTTGGATATGGAGAGTGATCTAAAATTAATTTAAAAAAAAAGCAAAACACAACCAAGAACAAAATAAAGTTGCCTCGGAAGTGTTGGAGGGAGACGAGTCATCTGACTCCAACAGCGTGAACTCTTTGGTAGCGGAGATTGGCAACCTGGAGTGTGCTTCCCCTGTGAATGCTGGAGCTTCAGAGCAAGAAGGAACTGGTAGCTAAGCGACAATGGTGAGCTATGCTGGATGTGCAGAAAAGGAGATTTTCTACATTCTCTGCACTCTTAGCCTCAATGAGAATGTATTTTTCTCGATTTTCTTAGTTGGGGTGTTTTTCTTCTTGATTAGTATTTCTTGTAAACATTTGGGTTTAGGAATTTTTGGTTTGTAGAAAGCTACAGACCTCTTATATGCTTTTCATGCACAGCTTGGATCAGAAAATGTTGTACAGTGATGTAAGGAGAGGAGGGATAGTGCGGTTTAGTTGTGGGAAATGGGGAGGGATGTTGAATTTCATTCTTCTTTTTGTGGTTGATTCTAGAGGTACAAGGTCAGAATGAAGGTTCACTAGGCCCAATGGCAGACACTGACACACTTTGAAGATATTGTACAAGATGGCACAAACAAGGTTGGTTGCTGATCCACCCCTTAAGATAGTAACCTGGAATGTAAATGGCCTAGGCAAGAAAATTAAGAGGGTTATTGAGACAAAAAAAACATCAAGAAGCTGCAGGCTGATGTGGTACTCTTGCTGGAGACACATCTTAATAGGACCCACTGTTGATTTCTGATAAGAGGGGCATAAACTATGCTGGCACATGCAGGTTTCATGAGCAGGGCAAGGGGAATGGCCAGACTGGTACAGAACAACCCTCCATTTTGGGTTACAAGAGCTTGGGTGGACCTCATTGGTAGTTAAGTGGGTGTGCAGGGTCACCGGGGACGGACTGAGATGAACAATCTGAGTGTTAATGCCCCCACTCTGCTGGCAGGCACCTACTGTGGCCCCAATAACCAACATGCTCCTTGAGTCCACCTCATCACTACTTGTGGTAGGAGGGAATTTCAATTATTTCATGGTGGGACAGGACGGATCGCGGTTCCAAACGACACCCAACCAGGGAACAACACTGGTGCAGAATGGCTAGGCAAACACCCCTTTGAGTGGCAATACTCCTATTACTCAAGAGCCTGTAATGTTTACTCAAGGCTTGACTATATGTCTGCATCCAGAAGATAAGTGGTGGAGATTACCCAAACAGACTACCAGGCAAGGGGATTCTGATAATCCACTCCTACTGGTCCATTTGGGAAGACTAAGGGGTGGATGATCCACGGGATAGAAACTTAACGCATGGGACCTGAAAGATAGGGAGTGGTACGGGATCTTGTGTAGATACATAATTATACTTCACTGAAAATGGGGAGTCAGTGTTGTACATAGTGGTAATAGCAGAGGTATTTAAAACTATGCTCTGCGATAGGGCTCAAAATTTGATCGCCCAAAAAAAGCAGCAGGAAGTGGCAGAACTGTAAAGATTCAGAGAACCAAATTCTAAGGCTGAAAGGGTCTCCGGACCAGTTTCAGAGCTCCTGGTACGACGACAGGCAGAAAATAGGGACATAGCATAGGACGGGGCCTAGGAACAGATGATGGCCACACTACACTGATTATGAGAAAGAGGATAAGGGGGGTAGGCTATTAGCGTGGCTGAATAGACAAGAACAGGAAGCCCGATGGGTGCACAACACCACTAGTCAAGCAGGGACTAATTGCAACACAGATTTCTGAATAGTGAATTAGTTTACTAATTACTATGAGCAGTTTTACAAGGCCAGACCACTCTGAGCCCCTTATGGATTCTGGTACCAGCTGGCTGCGATCCTCATTAGGGTATTAGAAGAGGAGGTGTCGGAGGCCCTAGAGGAAGATCTGACTGAGTGAACTGCAGGCTGCTATAGCTAAACTACGCACTGGGAAAATCTCTAGACCAAACTGAATTCCAGCCAAGTCCCATAAGCACTATGCAGGTTTAGAGGGTCCCCACCTTTTGAACATGTTCCACGAGGCACAGGAACAAGAAGATCTCCCCACAGATCTCTGAAAAGCTGCTATCATATTGATTCCCCTAGGAAAGGAAACTCTGGGATCGGTGTGAGTCCTACCACACAATCTTGTTACTACACATTGAGACTAAACTATTGGCCACCATCCTGGCCACACAGCCCCTACAAGATCTTCCTTCTTTAATACACTGTGGTCAGTTGGGTATATGCCCGGTAGGTTACTGCGACTGAACCAGAGATGTACCCATAACTGGCTAACGGAATCGTCAAACACCACACGTCTATCTCTCTGACCTTACTCAAACAGACATTACTAAAGTTTGGCTTTAGTCCGCAGTTCAGAAAGTGGATGGAAGTGCTCTCTAAAAACCCAACTGCAGCGGTCAGAGTAAATGGATGGACGACCGCTGAATTCCCGATAGAGAGGGGAACCAGACTGTCCCCACTCCTGTTTGGTCTCACTGTAGAATCACTGGCGTGCAAGGTGAAGCTACATCTTGGTATTGGGGGGTTCCGTACCTCAGAGCTGGATAATATAGAGGAAAGGATACCACTTTATGGGGACATTACCCTACAATGCATCACCAACCCAGAGACAATATCACTGCACTTTTTCAGGTATTGGGGGGAATATGGCACCAATTTTGGATATGGGATCAACTGGGACTGGTTACCGTTTTATGCACCACAAGGGTTGCAAGACCTGTCATCATTACCATAAGGACTTAGGATGGCTAGTGATGGTTTTAAATACCTGGGGATCTTTGTAACATCACAAGGAAGCTCTGTGCCAGTCATAAATATAGGTAGGGTAGTGATTAATTTTCAGGCTGATGTTGGACGATCGAGGGGACTCCCTCTTTCCCTGATGGGGCGAGCAGCACTTTTCAAAATGATCACACTCCCCAAACTATTTCTATGCACCCCAGGATATATATTATCCAATCTCTCTGACGGTATTTACCACGATTAATGGGGAACTGAGGACTCTGGCAGGAGGGACAGGACACCCTAGAATATCTCTTCAAATGCTACAGCGCAACCAGCCTAATGGCAACATAATTGAAGGCTAATACTGGGCTGCCCACCAGATCTATGCACCCAGGGATCACCCAACAGGACACAGCGGGCACTGTTGGCATGGAAAATCTACCTGCACTATTTATATGGAGGAAAGGGGTCCCAGAGCCTGTCACCAGCAACTCAGGTCGCTTTGGAGGTCTGGGACAAGGCTACAAAAACAATTGGAGGGGTGTGCAGGATCACAAGGCCCACACCGCTCTGGAAGGGAATATGTCTGGGTGAAATTGCAAAACTGAGGTGATTTGAGAGGTGGACCACTATAGATAAATCAACGGTGGATGATGTCCTCGAACAAGGGAACTTCTGGTCTTTCTCCTCTGTACAAAGGGGAAATGAATTACATCCAAATCAATTTTTAAAATATGCACTAATGCTCAATGCGTGGCAAGTTGAGGCTTTGGAGGGGATGGAGATCCTGGAGTACTTCCCCCTCGACGGGTACCTATTACTGGACAAACTGGGTTGGGTCGTGGTCTCTGATACACATAGAACAATTGACAACAACATGCCGGCTACACTGGGCCCACTTAGAGAGAGATGGGTATGGGATGTGGGTAGCATACAAGATGTAGACTGGGAGGTGGCACTGATGCACCCACAGGAGGTTGCATTCAAGTCACGCCTCCGCCTGATCCAACTGAAAACTCTTCGTAGGCTCTACTACGACAGTCGCAAGTTACACACTATGGTAAGATAGCCTTCAACACACTGTTTACGATGTGGGGAAGCAGTAGAATCCTTTATACACACATTATGGGAATGCCCTCACATAAACACTTAGTGGCATGTAGTCATCAATGAACTGTCAACAATACTGGTGGTCTCTCTCCCAACAGACTCGAAATATGTTCTGTTAGGAACATCAATTGACATTGATGTTCCATGCTCTAAACTGCTCTTCAGTGCCCTGGGCTAGTGGTGGCAAAAAGGGATGTGGTGAGATACTGAGGTGTGCCAAAGGCACCCACTATTCATGAGTGGGGAAGACGGATGGGCATTTACATGGCAGTGGAGCAGGTCGAACACCACAGCAGAGATTGCCCCTGCAGGTTCTATAAGAGCTGGGGGTGGTGGAGAACATACTATTGACTGGATAAACAGATGTTGACCCAGAGACATCATCTGGCCCTATTGTCTGATGGTTTTGAGACCAATAGAGTATGGGGATATAAAGTTCTTATTGTTCTGTAGCATATTACCTGAATGTCCCTGTGTCAGCAGAAGTGCAATGTACATTTCTTGTAATATTCAGTGTCCCTGGGCGACAGTATATATTGCATTGAATTATGTGTCCTTCTGTTTGTTTATGTAAAACAATAAAAGGAAATGTTACTTACCCAGGAGACATGTTTGTGGCACGCAGTGCTGTAGATTCATATGCTTTGCATAAGTCCTCCATCTAGTGTTGAGTACGGAGTTGCAAAGTATGTTTGTTAGAAGAATATATTTGAGTCACAAGATTGAGTGACCCCTCCTCTCGGTGATACTGTGCATGGGCATTGAGTCCTTTGTTAGATTGTTTTCCCGCAGGCGGGTGAAGTAAGGAGTGAATAGAGAGTAAAGAGAAAGAAGTCCAGGCAGTACTTTTACATATATACAATATTTATATAAGAATGCAACTACAACGGCCACGGGTGTCCAGGGAGAAGGGAGGGCGCATGTGAATCTACAGCACTACATGCCACAAACAAATGTCTACTGGGTAAGTAACATGGCACGTATGGCTGTAGATACACATGCTTTGATTAGACTGTAAAGCAATCCCCCCCCGTTTGAGTGGGTCAATGTGTTTAGGTTGACAGTAGCAGACAAAATGTTTCCATGTCACTGTATAACATTGTCTCATTGTAGGCTTACATGCCTGCCTAAGAATTTCCATACATTCTGAGGGAAGATTCAACAAACCAAACTCTATGATTTCAGAAGCCATATCGCAAGATTGAGTGTTTTGAAGTCTGAGCTGACCTTGAATTTGAATGAGAAGGTCCGGCCTGTTGGGGAGTTTCTCGTGAGGAACTAGAGACAGATCCAATAGCATTGTGAACCAAGGTTGACGTGCCCATGTGGGAGCTACAAGGATCATTGTGAGTGTGGTTTGTCTCAGTTTGCAAACTAGATACAGAATGAGTGGGAGAGGCGGAAAAGTGTAAGCAAATATCCCTGACCAATTCATCTATAGAGCATTGCCATTGGTCTGAGGGTGTGGGTACCTGGGCGCAAACATTTGGCATTTTGAATTTTCTGCAGTGGCAAAGAGACCTATTTGGGGTGTTCCCCACCTTTGAAAGAACTGCCGAAAGACTTGTGGGTGGAGTTTCCATTCAAGGACTTGTTGCTGAATCGTGCTGAGGAGGTCTGCAAATTGGTTGTCTATGCCCAGGAGATACTCTGCCAGTAAGTGAATGTAATAGTGAATTGCCCATTTCCAGACTGTCTGAGCAAGAAGGGACAATGGAGAAGAATGTACCCCTTCCCCACCCCCACCCCCGTTTCTGCAGGTAATACATGGCTGTCATGTTGTCTGTACGGCTAGAACCACTTTGTGGGGGAATTGTGGTCGAAAGGCTTCGACTGCTAGGAAGACTGCCTGTAATTCTAGGTAGCTGATGTGAGAAGCTTGTTGAAGGGGATCCGATATACCCAGTATTGTGAGGTTGTTGAGGTGAGCTCCACAACCTGTCTGTGATGCATCTGTAGTGAGAGTGATAGGAGGCACAGGGTCCTGAAAGGGCTGCTCCTTCGAGATGTTGGTGGGGTTCCACCATTGCAGAGAGCGGTGAGTCTGGTTCTCCAACAACACTGGATCTTGGAGAGGACCCTGTGACTGAAGACCACTGGCAGAGCAGACACTGCTGTAAGGGACAAATGTGTAGTCTGGTTTGGGGAACAATGGCAATGCAGGATGCCATCATCCCTAGTAGCTGCATCACTAATCTCACCGTGTAAGTGTTTAAGTGTGGTTTGAAATGCTTGAACTAGAGCTGGGCTTGGATATGCCAACCCTGAGTGAGTATTGAGAATTGCCACCAGATAAGGCTGCATCTGTAAAGATGGAGATGGGATTTGAGAAAGTTTATCGTAAATCCCAGGACTACTGTGATCGGAGTATGACACTGATATTGTTGGATTATACTGGCTTTGATGAGCCAGTCGTCCACATAGGGAATTACATGGATATGAGTTATGCTGGGACTACTGCTAGACATTTTGTGAAAACCCTGGGGGCGGTTGTGACTCCAAGTAGTAAGACTTTGAATTGACGTTTTCCCACAATGACAAATCTGATGTATTTGCTGTGTGCTGGATGCATGGGAATGTGAAAGTATGCATTCTTGACATCTAAAGATGTCATGAAGTCACCTTGTTGTAAGAGTGGAATGACATCTCGAAGAGTGACCATGTGGAAATGCTGAGAGAGAATGTATAGGTTGCGTGGCCCGAGATCTAGAATAGGTCTTAGTGACTGTTAGACCAGACAGCCTTAAGGTGGTCACCCCTAACTTTTTGCCTGCCACCCTCTGCTTTTTAGATACTGTTTTTGCTGGTTTTAAGACTCTGCACACCTTACCACTGCTAACCAGTGCTAAAGTGCATATGCTCTCTCCCTTTTAAACATGGTAACATTGGATTATACCCAATTCGGACTATTTAATGTACTTATAAACCACTAGTAGAGTGCACTATGTATACCCAGGGCCTGTAGTTTAAATGCTACTAGTGGGCCTGCAGCACTGATTTTGCCACCCACTTAAGTAGCTCCTTAACCCTGTCTCAGGCCTGCCATTGCAAGGCCTGCGTGTGCAGTTTCACTGCCAATTCGACTTCGCATTTAAAAGTACTTGCCAAGCCCAAAACACCACTTTTTCTACATATAAGTCACCCCTAACATATGCCCTAGGTAACCCACAGAGCAGGGTGCTGTGTAGGCAAAAGTCAGGACATGTACCTATGTAGTTTACATGTCTTGGTAGTGTAAAACTACTGAATTTGTTTTTACACTGCTGTGAGGCCTGCTCCCTTCATAGGCTAACATTGGGGCTGCCCTCATACTTTGTTTGAGTGGTAACTGCTGATCTGAAAGGAGTAGGAAGGTCATATTTAGTATGGCCAGAATGGTGTTACAAACTCCTACTGACTGGTGAAGTTGGATTTAATATTACTATTTTAGAAATGCCACTTTTAGAAAGTGAGCATTTCTCTCACACTGCCTTACAACCCACGTCTGGATGGATTTAGTTGACAGTTCCCTTGTGCATTCATTCACATACCCCAAACATAGGATACTCAGCCTCACTTGCGTACATCTGCATTTTGAATGGGTCTTCCTGGGCTGGGAGGGTGGAGGGCTTGACACTTACATGTCAAAGGACTGTAGCCTGGCCTCACACAAAGAACTGCCACACACCCTACTGGGACCCTGGCAGACAGGACTGAACTGAAAGGGGACCTGGTGCACTTCTAAGCCACTCTTTCAAGCCTCCCCCACTTTAAAGGCACATCTGGGTATTTAAACAGGGCCTCTTCCCCTACCAACTCAGACACTTCTGAGGTAGACACTCTACCTGACAAGACACTTCCTGGGGAAGAGAACCTGAACCAGAACTTGCATCTTGCCCAGAAGAACTGCCTAGTTGCCCCAAGGACTCACTGGTCTGCTTTCTGTGAAGGACTGCTGCCTTGCTGTTGCCTTGCTGCTCTCTGGCTGTGGTGAGAAGTGCTCTCCAAGGGCTTGGATAGAGCTTGCCTCCTGTTCCCTGAAGTCTCAGGACCAAAAAAAACTTAATCTCAACAAAGACTCCTTGTGAGGCGAAATTGGGCACTCAGCCTGCACCTCTGTGAAAAATTCACCACTCACCGAACCGGAATGACGCAGCCCGACTTCGCATAGAGAAGATAGACGCAGTGCCAGCGTAGCGACCGGAAATTCAACGCACGGCCCACTGGATCGACGCACAGCTGAGCCGGAACAACGCAGCCCAACTTCCAGAGGGGAATCGACGCAGCACCTGGCGTGCGGTAGAAATTTCACTGCAATGCCCACCAAATCGACGCAGCTCCTGTGACTTCGTCCTGCCAGTGCAGGAAATCCATGCATAGTCCCAGGGACGTTCAAAAACTCCGCAACCCGAAGAGGATCCACGATTGAGCACCGGAAATGGACGCACAGCCATCCCGGTGTGAAAACTAAGCGACGCATAGCTGTGTGCGGGCTGAGAAATCCATGCACACCTCTTTGTTTTCACGCATCTCCTCTTCTGCGGTTCTTTGCGGAGATTTTGCACGTGAACCAGGTACTTTGTGCTTGAAAAATACATTTATTTCTTTTAAAAGACTTAAGACACTTTATATCACTTTTACAGTGATATCTCAATGTATACTTATCGCGTTTTAATCGTTTTGACCTGCATTTTATCAGATAAATATTATATATTTTTCTAAACAATGTGTGGTGTATTTTTGTGGTGTTCTACTGTGTTATTGCATGATTTATTGCACAAAAACTTTACACATTGCGTTCTAAGTTAAGCCTGACTGCTCAGTGCCAAGCTACCAGAGGGTGGGCACAGGATAATTTGGATTGTGTGTGGCTTACTGTGACTAGAGTGAGGGTCCTTGCTTGGACAGGTGGTATCCTGACTGCCAACCAAAGACCCCATTTCTAACAGTGACTCATCCTTCTTTGTTATGAGGAAGTATAGGGAGTATACTCCTAACCTTTGCTGTGAGAGGGGAACTGGTTCCATAGCCCCTTTGAGAAGGGATTGTACTTCTTCTTTCAAAAGAGTAAGATGGTCTTGTGAGAGTTTGAGTGTGAAGGAGAATGTTTGGTGGAGCGGAAGTGAGCACCAGACAGTAACCATGTTGGATAACTGAGAGAACCCTCAGATCTGTGGTGATATTGTGGGTGGAAATTAACTAGTCTTCCCCCTACTGGAGAAGTGTGAGACTGTGGAAGGTGTAAGTAGTCATTAGTGTATGGTGGAGGTAGATCCTCTGGAGGTGTCTTTCCTCTACCTTTGTTTGCACCTTTGTAGGAACCTCTATTATAGAAATGGATGCTTTGTTTGCTTTGAGCAGTGGAAGGTTCAGTAGAGGATGGTTTGAAGCCTCCCCTGAATTGTGGGTGACAAAAAGTACCCCTTTCTGATGTGGTGATTAGTGCCTACATAGCCTTTGCCAGTAGAAGGTTGTCCTCTTTTCCATCATTTAATTCAGAAAAGTATTGGAAGAGGTGACCTTGCTTGATTACCTAGTAGAGGGGCTGCTGCCTCTTTTTGTGACATATCAAGCAAATCGCTAAAGCTGCAAGTGGTCCAGAATAATTGTAAGCAGTTGTACTACATTTCGACCTCTAATCCTTTGTGTTTAACTTTGCATGATTCCGGGTGGCCCTTCATATTGTTCACGTCTATGCAAGATGGGGGACAAGGGGAAAAAAACATTCACCTTGGTGCCAAAATGTTATTGTGGATCGGTACAATCATGCGCTCCCAGAGGGTATAATGAAAACTAGCCTGTACAAGACTGTCATTCAAAGCATATATTTTAGAAGTTATAGTGGAAAGTGTGGCGCTCACCACCCATGAAGGATTTCTTTTGATCGCCAGCAGACTGAGTGAGCCATTTCTTACCCACCCAGCCCACTCTGAAAAGTTAACTTTACACCAAATTCTCAATCTGTATCCTTGAACTGTGTCTCAAATCAAGGTGCATGGCCTTTTATGAATGTGTAATGATATGAGCAAGGGAAGAGAATTCATTGTCCTTTTTCCCCAAGGGAATAAGAATGTGTGTTTGAGGGACAAGAGGGTAAGTGAAAGAGCTGCAATCGTCATGGATTCCCTTGAATTCCCTAGAATGGGCACTCTTATTTTAGATCTGGGCCCGTGGCCTGTTCCCTTTCACATACATACACATTTTATTTGTTTTATTCATTTTATTATATTTTAGCACAGACTTTCCGCTTGGTTATTTTTATGTTTCAATCAGCTGCCTTTCTAAGAAGGCATAGCTATTAGAGTTTAACATTTTTCAGTCCTTTCCACGCATTTCACTCTGAGCCCAACTCAAGGCTGTCATGTTCTGTGCATCATAAATTTACCTAGAATTGTCGCTCTAAGAGTTACGAAGTCAACCCTCAACCATAGACATATCATCACATCAGGCATGTTTTTAGAACATAACATGTTTTGTTACATTAACACTTCATAGATCTATGGAGGGTAGAGGGCATTCCAGCCATGCCCCCCTGAGGGTGTACACCATTTTGTTGACAGCTTTGCTGATTCTGGCCTTGTTTTTCCAGCCAATCAAATTCATTTTATTACGCGCCATGATAAATTGCCACCAGTGCAACATCCTATTCAATGTACATTAAAGAAAAACCTTACAAACCAAATATGTTTGACGAGTGAAGGCAGACCCTTGCCCGTCTTTCAGGTATAGGGTTGAGGCTTTCTCCATAGACCAGGATAGGCAAAAGGGTTTACACCACTATGCCATCAGGTCTAGACATTATGGTGTAGGTCGAAAAACGAAATCTTATGATTAGATCAGAATGGCGGAAGTGTTTATATTTTGTTTTACTCTAATTGTCACAATCATCACTGTATTATGTTTCATCTGCCTAACAGTTGCAGCTCATGCCTTTTATCATCGGATGCACTTGCTTCAATAACTATATTGAAACGTATCCTGCATCTCTTTGTTCACCTTACCATGTGTGAGGCTGTGCAACTGAGAGAGAAAGGCATATGACCTGTCCACCACGACTTCCCTGAGGAGTCAGTATTATGTTTCTAGGCTGCCATAAATCACCTTTACTTTGTAGGTTTGGGTGAGGAGCAACTAGCCAGCTGACAAGTTCAGGCCAACAGCTTCCAGAGTGTGTGTGACTGACTCAGTCACCCACACTCAGTGGTGCTACTACCCTCAAGTAAGTAGTCTTACCCTGCTTAGAGCCCCTACCATCAACATAAATCCCTGCTGCCTCGTACACTGTCGGCACGGTGATCATCTCCCTCGAAGTCAGTATGGACACTCCTTGCAGTACTACTCAGAAGAAAAGGTGGTTGATGCCACCGTAGCACATCCGAAACTTAATACCAATCAGTCTTCAAATTACAAGAAGCAAACAACGAATGGTGCAATCCTGGTCGAAAAAAAACCCCAACCACCAAGGGTTTCAAAGGTACACAAATCCACAGGCGGACCTAAGAATAGGAAAAGTCTATGGCATGTGCTGTAGAAACAAGATGCGGAAGAAAAAAGCACAACCAGGGCACTCCCAGGTCAATAAAGTGTCCGTATGAATCCAGTTGATTATGAATGTTTATTTCGCCAGCAAGGCTTGTTATAATGGTTCAAAGAGTGAACAAGTCCATACATGTCATAAAAGAACAACAGCCAACACGTGTTTCGTTCTATTGGACTTTTTCAAGGCTTAAGTTCGTCCTATTTAGAGGCAGAGTGTACATCTTAAGTTACGTGGTACCAGCAGCGCATGCAGTCAGCGCAGTATCCCGGATACTGTTGTTCACTCTTTGAACCATTATAACAAGCCTTGCTGGCGAAATAAACATTCATAATCAACTGGATTCATACGGACACTTTATTGACCTGGGAGTGCCCTGGTTGTGCTTTTTTCTTCCACTCCTTGCAGTACTAGGCTTCTGTATAAGTTGTAGTTTTGTTTAGCTTCCATTTAACTAGGTAGTCCAACACACCTAAAAATAATAATTTGTATGCAAAAAGTTCAGCACTGAGGCAATGTCCCGAATGACCTGGAGTGGGGTGATCACATTAGCATGGTTAAATACATCAGCTCCTCAAAACAAAGAGCACAATATTTGGTGGGGCTTCAAGCCTAGGTATGTGTGAACAGATTTGAAACTTGATCTTACTTAACTATATGATGCACGTTACACTTCGTAAGGTCCAGTGAATTGTGGAAAAATTAGTAGATTCTCAGAGGTATTTTATTTTCCAATTCATTATTTGTGGAGCTAAAAAGGTGTTTTCAAAAATCTACATTGAACTAAGAATACCTTAGTTAGGCCTCTGGTTCTGTACAACAGCTATGTCCTGTCAACAAACAGTGACTAAAGCCTGTTCCCGAAAAACAACTTAAAACTATTGGGGACTATTATAGTAACTACCAATTGAGTGACAACTTTTTCTTGTGTTAACCGCTGCCAATGGGATGCTTAGCAACCCCTTTATCATCAGAAACATGGAACTATCCAAATGATATTTTGCACTTACCCATCATACATTATATGCTAATGTTCCTCTGAAAATCAATACTGGCCCAACATAACTAGTAAATAACTGTAAGGGCCTGTCAGCTTTCGGCCTGTGGTCCACTGTGTGAGGCTATCATTTACAGAAGGATGACCACCTCACTCCATGACATTATGACACTGTTTCCAGTCTTGGACTTTTGTGTGGGAACTTAATGCAATCTGGGTAAAATGGTCTTGGTATTCCACTGAACGGATTACACTAAATCACTTAATACCATATATTAGCAAGTAAAATGAACTGGACTGGAAACTAGGCCCATATTAACATGGAGTGAAGTGATCACTTTATTTTACAGGTGGCCTTCACACAACATTTATATATAGACTGCAGTCAAGATCATAACAAGGCCTACAATGTACTCTTCATTAACTGCCTTTATTCCCCATTGAGAAAAGGACACTATCTTGAATTCATCCACTACTGAAACACCTCTTACAGGGTTGAGCATTGAGCTAGGCCAGGCAGCCAAATGCACCTTACAGACCAGATGGCTCACCTCTGCTGAGGCTTAGGTACAGCCGGTTAAGCATAACACGTTCTTCCACATCTACCTGGCCTGTCTCCTCATTATCAACTAACTAGAACTGGTCAGCAGCTTATGCTTTCAGAGGTTCGAAAATCTCACTCTTGGCACCCTAGCATATATCACCCACTATTTCATATGCCTTGTACACCTCACAACAAATTTCCTGTCCACACAATACACAAACTAATTTGATATTTCGCTTAATAGCTGTTGCTTAATTGGTCCCATTTTTATGGTCCCTCTACTTCATTTTGCTAAGCATTGTTGATCACTAGCTCTCAGTGGACTTTACTGGCTTAAACTCACAGTACCTGCCTACAAGTTATAGGTTTGCTGTGCCTCTTATGTGCATTAAATTCAACAGATGGCCCATCCAGTTCCCTTTTTTTAAAAATGCATTGGTATCATGAAAACAGGAGTACAATTTCTTATCTAAGCCAAAGGGACACACAAAATTAATTTGAGCTTACTTTTTATGCATGCCCAGAATTGCCAGATAGCTTCAGTGGGGAAACCACTCTACCAAAACCGCTGCCAGCCGTCACCCTTTGCAGACAGCTGTGACTGGGCTCAGTCCCATTGCGTTTTGGCAAAAGAAAGGCTCTTCAGAGTCATGACCTTGAAAAGGTAATGCATCACTCACTTGCAACACCAGTTGCTGTGCAGGGAGCTTCAGCAACTGAGGGATTTGACAGGCTGTTATATTTCTGAACTCATTATGTATTTATTCGGTGATGTGCGCCAACTTTCCCTAGACATGGCAGCAATACAGATTGATACTATTAATAACTGCTTTGTTATTGTAGGGAAATGTGTACACAACATTTAAAGCATACATGTTGCATTCTGTCCTTTCTATTTTTGTTCAAACATATTTTCGAACATTGATGCCAGAAAGAGACGAACACCGTCTGGACCAAATACATTTTATTATGCTCCATGATAAATTGCCACCAGTGCAACATCCTATTCACTGTACATAAAAAAAATACATACAAACCAAGTATGTTTGGCGAGTGAAAACCACTGAATATTAAGCCCTTGCAGATTTCAGACACAATAAGTGACTCTAGCAGATGCCGCCTATGCATACGGTATAAAGATGCAAAAGCCTCATGCTAATAGGTTCAGTTAGATAAATGCAAATACTGTGGAGAAAGAAGCAATTAGGTTCTTAACAGAGGCTTACTTTTTTAAAAAACAGGAGTTTGAGTCATCTGATAGCCATGAAACTTTATCTTATGCCCACTGTGTAAGTGCTGAAGTGCAAACAAATGCAGACAGGCTCACATGATCACAGATTCCTTGAAAGGCATGTGGATATCTGCTGTTATGTTTAAAGGAGACTTTGTTTAGATGTTGTGCAGCAACACCCCAGACTTTAAATTAACTCACCCAATAAGTTACATTTTTGTGGCTTTTGCTCATTTTTGCCTGGTCGTCCATAGTGCCAAGGGATCACAAGCTGGCAGATATAGCACTTTATGGAATCTTAACATTAACTTGCGAAAGAGTTCTCCTAAATGCACTTTTTTGCATGAGGAGTTGGGTTCAACTACTTTACGTGAATGTAAAACAAAAATACATGTATTCCTGAAGCAGCAGAGTAAAACATCGCTCATCGTCATTAATTTAGAGTTGAAATAATGGGCTGGAAATCACACCATATTTTTGATAACTTTATAAAACAAACAACCTAACCAAGAGAACCAAAAAAGCATGAACCCATTTTTTGTGCACAAACTCAAAACCTGCAAGAGATTTTATTTTCACCAGCCCTGTACACATACTGTAACAATGATTAAATTAAATGTAAAGTTAGCACAACAGTGCATATTTTGAGCCTGCAGGATTAATTCGGGTAACATTGTACATCATTATTTTCACAACAGTATGCAGATACAATAACATTTTTCCTTTACTTATAGATCACATAGGCTCAGCCCATTAGGATCAAGTGAACGTTGCTCTGCTTCGCACTCGTCTTCAGATATCCTTGAATCGTTGGACCTACGTGCATCGTTTATTTGCATTTGGACTTAATTACACAACTACTATGTATTTTGAGCTATTAGGACTCAATACGTTGAGCTTCTTGCTTTCAAAAAGTTTCTGCAAAGGCCTGCTAGTGGAAGTTAAAGCTTGAGCATTACATGTAGTGCTTTTTAAAGGGTAAGTGCTCTTGCTTTAAAGCTCTTAAAAATCTAGTTTTAAGGGTTCACAATGATTGTGTATTCCATAGGACAATATTAGGGTAAACATCTTCTTTAATCGGGCTGTAGACTGTATAACAGTGTGCACACATGTACATATAATGTTTCTCACAGTACAGCTGAAAGAAATTACAATTACAGGTTTCAAGTATACATATACAACTGCTGTTTTTTAATGTTATCATTTTGTATGATTACTGTGTGGTAACTAATGCACACTTTACCAAGGAAAATAAGGTTTCCAAGATCTTGACACTTATACAATGCATTGAACATTATTGAAGGAAACATAACCCCTACAGTCTCAGATCATCAAAACAAGCATCCCTAAAGAAGGAAGTTATCAACATCAACAATTAAAAGATACATTCTTTTTGAAAATGGCTCGGTATCTGAATACACCTATTCCACTAAAGTGAAAACAACTGTCATTTTAATTCAAATTAGAATAAACACCAATGAGGGCACAATTAAGTAAAGTGTGCCAAATGGTTTAATTAATACATGTTTCAAATATTGCTGCCATTCAACAGCGGATATCGCTGCAGCATGGGTTAAGACACATTATCAGTTCATGCCAGTTTCTGCTAAGTCTCGTAGTATTTTAGTGAAATGCTGTTCTGCACAGAAAGTAGTGTGCTAAAAATCGTGCAAAAACGTTAGGTTAGCCTCGACCTCCAATGCAGCACTGCCTCTGCAACGAAGAGGCTAAATAAAAAGATCAGCATTGTTTAAAAAATAGTGTAGTGCTCTTACTAAGTTTTATAAGAAAATCTAGATACAGAAAGGTAAGGTATGAAAATAGTGTTTTCTTTTTGCATTATAAGTAACAATTAGAAGTGTTTTGTCGTTTTCATACGTTATACTGAAACTCCCTTATTTTATTCATGGAATGGAACATTTACATATCAGCATAACGACGTAAACTTGCTCTCATCAAAAGGGAGTATCTTGGATGGTTATGACAAAACTTCACCGATCAGTCTGAGGTATTGCACAGATTATTAAAAAAGCGAGAAGGCAACAAAAATATACAGCAAATTGGTAGAACATTTACATGATAATTTTACAGTATTCATAGACAGGAAGTAGTGTTTAGTATTCATTCACCTTAAAAAAAATATATATTATATATATTCATATATATGTATGTGTGTATATATTGATCAATCATCCCATTCGTCGTCATCCTCAAAATCTTCTTCGTCATCTTCATCCTCATCCTCATCTAAAAGAAATAAACAAGTCTCAATATTTATTAGAGCTCAGGAATATTTACATCAGAACACATTAAGTCGGTCTCAAAATAGTACTCTCTCCACTCTCTCACTATTTTATCCACAAATTCTCAATGCGTTTTCCATTTTTCAGTGGTACCGCCGCCTATGAAGACAGTATGGCAGGTTCAAAACGTTTAGTCAGCTTTTCGCAACAGATACAAGTAATTGCTTTCATATTTCTCTAAATCTAACTCTGAGCTATGGTTTAGGGCACAACACAAAACTGTATTTCCTCTTTATTTGATCAATTCACAAACACTTTTCAGCATCTAGGCGTGACTTCGCCTTAATTTATTCCCCAATGTGTGTGTGTGTGTGTGTGTGTGTGTGTGTGTGTGTGTGTGTGTGTGTGCGCGCATATATATAGATTGGTGTGTGTGTGTGTGCATATATAGATTGGCATGTGTGATGTGTGTGTGCATTTATATAGATTGACGCGTGTGTGTGTGTGCATATATATAGATTGGCGCGTGTGCGCTTAAATATGGATTGGCGCGTGTGTGTGCATATATATAGATTGGCGCGTGTGTGTGTGTGTGTGTGTCTGATGGATTTTTAAACTTTATGGCAGGACATCCTGTCTGCCCCCAATACCCTCCACCCCCCCTGCAAGGACCATGAACTGAGGGTCCAGCTGAGCTCCTGCTGTGCTGCTTGAATGAGGCTGATACAGCACAGCGTCAGAATTAACCATTTCACACTAGAGACTCCTATGGGAGTGTGAGAATATGCAATATTTCAAATGCCCACTCCACTTTCTTCTATAGAAAAAAAAGGGAACTATGTTTAAAATAATTAAAAGTGTGGAGACACCGGGACAGACTTCTAAAAACCGGGACTGTCCGTGGAAATCCAGGGCGTCTGGTCATCCTATCTCATGGTAACAATCAGGAGGAAAAGTATAGTTTGCCCTCAAGCTACCAATTATTTTTTTAGCTTCCGAACATTAAATATTTTTGCTGGGAAAAACAGGAAGTTTTCAATAGGATTTTATTATAAACTGAAATTCGGATAACCTACCGAGTAGCTAGGAAAAAGGGCGTGGTAGCCCCTCCTGTGTAAGCAAGTACAAACAAGCATTGGCGAAGCAGATATGTCTAGCCTATGTGGGAGCTATTGGCTTTGCCAATTACTTTTAGCCATGTTATACAGTATTGTGGCTACTAAAGTTAGTGGCCTAGAATGACAGAGTGGATTGGGATAAGGCAGAGTGGCATATTCTGCATGGAGTGGAGCAGAGTGGTGCATGGTGGAGCAGAGTGGCATAGAGTGGAATGGAGTACAGATGAGTGATGCAGAATTAAGTGGCTTGGTTGGCGTACAGTGCAGTGATGCAGAATTAAGTAGCATAGAGTGGCATTGTGGAGTGGCATAGAGTAAAGGCGCACAAAGTAGAGTGCAGAAAAGAGGAGTGAAGTGGCGCAGCATAGAGTGGCATGGAGTGGAGTAGCGTAGAGTGGTGTAGAGTGAAGAAGATGGTGTAGAGAGGCAGAGTAGAGTGGTACAGAATGGGGTATAGTAGCATGGAGTAGAGAGGAGCAGAGTGGCATGGAGTAGAGAGGGGTGGTGTGGAGTAGAATGGTGTAGAGTGGCAATGAATGGTGTAGCATGGAGTAGAGTGACGCTGAGTGGAGTTGCGTAGTGGTTTGGCATAAAGTAAAGTGCTGTAGAGTGTGATGTCAAAGGGGGAGGAATAAAGAAGAATGGTGTGGCATGTCACAGTGGAGTGGTGTAGGGTGTGATGGCATACATTAGAGTGGTGTGGTGTACAGTGGCGCGGTGATGAGTGGTGTGGCACAGAGTAGCACAGAGTGGAGTGGCACAGAGTAGAGTGTACTGGACTGGTGTGGAATGCTGTAGAGTGGTCTTACGTGGAGTGGCACAGTGTAAAGTAGAGTGATTTGGCATAGAGTAGGGTGCTGTAGTGTAGAGTGATGTGGCATAGAGTGGGGTGGCGTGAAGTAGAGTGGCATGTAGTAGAGGGGCCGGAGTGGAGTAGAATGGCCAGATTGGCGTGATCTGGAGTAGAATGCAGTGACAGAGTAGAGTGATGTAGTGTAGAAGGGCACAGAGTGGGGCGGAAAAAGAGTAGTGTGACATGGAGTACAAGGGAGTGATGTCAAGCAGAGTGACATGGTGTAGAGCAGAGTGACAGAGTAGATTGACATGTTGTAGAGTGACAGAGTGGGGTGGAATAGTGTAGAGAAGGCTGGAGTGGCAGGGTAGCATGGCACAGAGTAGCATGGCTTAGAGTGAAGTGGCACAGAGTGGCATACAGTAGCATGGCTTAGGGTGGAGTGACAGAGTAGCACGGCTTGGAGTGGCAGAGTAGCATGGCTTAGAGTGCAGTGGTGTGGCACAGAGTAGAGTGGCATAGAGTGACGTAGAGTGGATGACACTGGAATGGAGTGGTGCGACAGAGGGGCATGGCACAGAGTGGAGAGACGTGGTATAGAGTGGAGAGGCATGGAGTAGAGTGGAGAGGCACGGAGTAGAGCGGAGAGGCGTGGAGTGACATACTGTGGAGTATTAGGAGGGGAGTGGCATGGATGGGAGTGATGCTGAGTGGCGTACAGTAGTGGAGGTGTGGGTGCAACTAGAGCGACAACAGAGATGGCAGATAAGGTGAAAGCAACATAAATAAGAAGCCATATGCTTATGTTAAAAGTAGGAAAGTACATTGCACGTCCAGGAATAATGCTGAAAAACGTATAAATTAAAAATAGCGTGTTTCAAAAATATGAGGAAGAACCGAGATGAGGAAAAACAAGTACTCACTCCATGGAGAAGCTAAGAGCTAACACAAGCATTGGCAATGCCAATAGATCTGGCTTTAAAGGAACGTTGCATGGCAATGTGAACCATTACGAGTAAATAGCATGTGAATGGATATGTAGTCATGTGAAGTAAAGAACTCTAGAATACTACTGATGTAGGTTAAAGGTCAAGTAACAGCTGCTCTTTCAAGCCAGACAAACATCCATAAAGGTTAATAACTGTATCCTCCAATATGTGCTGCTGCCAGAGAAATCCCAAAAAATATTCAGTTATCTAAGACACTTTAATAGCATTGCAATGCCAACAGTGTGCTCCTGAAAGTTCAAGCTCGGCACTAGGAAAAATAAACAAAATGTTCGCAGCTGTGTGAATGGCAAGCATTTTTTGTGGAAGCAAAAAACTTCTGTCGAATCAAAACATGTACTTCAGGCTTCAAACATGTGGGGAGAGAGAAATCCATTCTCTAGTGATGCTTAAACAACAAGAAAGGGAAGCCTACGGAGCTGAGCAAATGAAATGAGAGTGGTTCCAGAGTAAACACGTTAACAAAATAGTACAATTTGAATCTACAATTTGTAATGCTCCCAGATTGTCCATGCTTATAGGCAAATACACGGATAAGCATGAAAGAAAGATTAGTGATTGTTTTCAAAATAAAATATACACAAAAAACTGCAACTTGGAAAAAAATGTATTGTTAGGCTACCGTGCAACTTTAAATGCCATGTTTCTGAGGCACCAGTCAGTAAAACGTTTAAAAAACAAAATAACAATGTAGAAACACAGTTACACCATTGTGGACAACTTCAACATAAACGAGGGGGCAAATCCTTTAACAAAAAAAAAAAGATATAACAACTGTTGCACTGTATTAATCATCGCATTAGTGCAGATTTACAACTTTCGGGAATTCACATATACAGAAGTAGGTGTGGAAAGCTTACTCCTGACAAACGTTTGTGATTTTCAAGTCTGCTTAAGCCAATATACGGACATATATTTGCTCATACCAAAATCTGCTTACCTTTTGCAACTTCACTTTCCCTACACTCTCTTTATCTCCCACCATGAAAAAGGTTTCACACTCCTGCCTTTGTCACAAGTAAATTCCCAGCCTTTGCCAATGTGGAAAGAGATTGGATAGGAGTTGCTCAATACACTTCAACAGTTTAAGTCTGTGGCTGTGGACAGACTCCCAAGGCATTTAGTCTTGGAACTACTGCTTACTGACTACTTCCAGCACCAGTATTTAGTTCTGAGGAATGTGGCAAAATCTAAGCCGGGATAGAATCCAAACCTAGACATAATACAGGACCTGGCATATTCAGAGAGCCTATTATCAGAGCTTTGATATGTAGAAGATTAAGTACAAAGGTACTAAAACTCACTGAGGAGTTTCACGACCATATACAGGAACGAGGCCGAAGGTTGAGTTTCTTTATAAGGTCATAAAACTGAGGTGACGTGCAATATCCTTTTAATGTATGGCAGGTGGTACTTTACTCTTTATAACAGATGGTCACACCACAACCCTAACCATAAGCAGATTCTATGAATTGAACCTTAAAACAAAACACTACTATACAGAAATCAGCAAACGTCAAAACGCAAATTATTGAATATATCTTATTTAACAAAAGATATACCAAAATAAACCTTTTGATTTGCTGTAGTTGGGCTGTTCCAACAAATCAAGCTAAACAAATCAGTTTAATGTTTACTCTCCAATTTTAAATACCTTCAAACTTTCTGAGATTCTCACCATTTTTTGTTTAATAGCTTTTTATGCAAATATACTTTATTAATCTGCTAATATAATTTACATTTCTAAAGAAGAAGGTGTCACGGACCCAGGTAAGGAACTGTAAAGATCATGCCACCCAGTGTTATGTATGCAGGTCCCTTATTTGGGCCACCCCACATCCACATCCACATCCACCAGCAACAGGATCTTGGCTCAACTGTCAAATCTAGAATTGTACTCATCTCACCTCAATGGACATGGAATGCAGCCCAACATTCTATGGCATCATTCTCTAGTAGGAATCTTCTAGAAGATACCACAGGAACCATGAGCAAATGTGTGGAATTTAGCTCATATTGTCTGAAGAATGGGTGACCTTTCTGCTTCATCTCCCTCACACCCCCTGAGCCCTAATGGACTACGTTATCTTATTTATTAGTCTAGCACCACACATCTTGCTTCGTGGCGGGGCCTTCACTTTCACAAGCATAGAGATATACATGAAGTCCTCTTCTCCTAAGGTGTATTGCAACCACCCCAATGATTTTTGTGCAAACTCTTTGCACAGATTAAGAATGACATGAAGGATGGAAAATGGGTACTAATACCATGCCACTCCAAAACAAAGACATTTCCTTTTTCCCTAAGGGTATAGCACTTGAAATTGCCATCTTGAAATTTGAACAACACAACTGAAATGCCAGTGTGACAATCCGCACAGATGTGTCTAAAGTAAATATCTTGAATACCATTTTCAGTATTCTGTGATGCTGGTACAAGCCCCACAAAGCAGACTTGATTATTTAATGGTACAGCTAATATAATCTGTGATCGACTGTCATATTTGTCGGGGACTCCTGCTGACAGGATGGAGAAGGGAAATTTCCATCCATGGATGGAAAATGCTCTTTCACAAATACAGCAGTTGAAATGAGGCTAAAAGTAGAAATAATCTTGTGAGTTCTGTCTTGTAGGAATAATGAAGAAGAGAAGCGGTAAGCTTGAGCATGAAGTATATTCCACTATCCTGTGAAACAAAACGGGAGCTAGGCGTAAGCGGACTTCCTCCTTACTCCATACTGCTGAGTTGTTCACATACAGTGTTTACAATCACGATCATTCTAATGCATGAGTTGCAGACAAACAGTATACAACAAATATTTAAATAGCGTAAAACAACCAACTGTGTGCGCGCACTGATTTTGGAGTATATGGTAGGGCTCTAGATTCCACCTCAGATGCGAAATTCCGAAAGGTGGTGTAGAACTCCTAAAACTCCCTCCTAATTGAGCATATCTAGGAACAGAAGTGAGGGATGACTTCCATTTCTCCTCCTGTTCTCTGAAACCTTCCCGGTGTCATTTTGTAGCTCAGGAAATCTACAGGGAAGGAATAAAGAAGAATGGTGGGCTGGTGGGTAGCTGTGGGTGGGTAGGGGCTGGGGGCCGAGGGAGGGAACATAACACTAATTCCTGCTTTTTCTGTGGGGAACCTCAGCTGTAGAACCTCCATTCTGATTTGTTGTATGATACAAACAACTGGCTGGGAGGGTGCCCGAGTCCTCTAAAAAGACAGGATGCAATCCAATCTGATCATATAAAAGACAGATTGTTCGGAGGTAGTTTCTTCCTTCCGCCTAAAGAAGTTTAAAAGGCAACACGTCAAGCTGTAGCAGCAAATGCAAAAATGTGGTCTTGTAGCCAGTGAAGTAAAAGTCCTAATGGTATAGCAGTCACTGCTCCCAACTCTAGAGGGGATGAAATACTGCTGAAGCTGCTAAGAAAGTATGCTACGTCTATATTATTGAAGCATAGTTAAAGACTTAATATTCTGAAATTATCATCAGAAAGGCTTTGTAGTAGGACAATTCCAGTTATTTTGTCTGAGCCTTGCTTAGTCAGACTTTCTCAACAAGCTCACCTACTTTTCTCCTAAAAGCCCCTTCTGGGACAAAACATTCTGCATTGTACACAAGAGATGGACGTAGGATGCATCCAAAGGAACCTACCTAAACAACACATCTACCCACCAACCTCAAAAAGTCTTCATATGTATCAAGCCCCTTAGGAGGTTTATTCTTGGACAACTCAAACTCATATGACATTTGTTCAAACATGCACATCTCAAGGTCAGACATAAAAGTGGCTGTTTTTCCGCAGTTTAAAATAACGCTTGATTAAAGAATGCAAATAAACAAATTGCATGTGTAGGTGGTTGTAAATCCATGCACTCCAACATGAACATTCTGTATGCCAGATAATTGAAGTTCTTGTGTTCTCTATCAGGGGGGCAAACCCAGAAAGGCATTGGGCTATGATTCTGTTGAAAAAGCCTGAACCACACAAAAAATAGCTTTTAAGAAGCATTTATACATGGATGGTGATGTTCGGATTCTCTTGATGAGTGTCAACTTGGTTGACCTACGTTTCCTAGGCTGAGTCATGGGAGCCCGCTAGCATTTGGCCTGTTTTGTATGCCCTCTGGCACTTGGCTAGATGAGGTCCTGAAACACATTCACCACCAACTTGGAATGTAGCAATTGATTAGAAAGTGACTAAATTATTCGGCTGTCAACTTTTCTGAACATTAGTGACTCAATTTCTGATAATTCACCACAGCTTGATTCACATCTCACAGTTTATGCTGTACTGAAGACTTACCTCACTGATGTGGCCTACTCAGTTCAACTCCTTGAATAGGTGTGGAACATTTTTTGATCTTTGGCTTTTTTTGCCTCAGTCTACTTCTCGTACCAGAGGCAAAACTGGTTGGACACTTTGATAACTGACTTAGACAATTACTCATTCTAAATATCCCATGTGATAGGTAAGTACAAATGGATACAAGATTACACAAAAATGGGTTTACAGATTTCACTCTTTCTTTGTCCTTCCCAATAAATGTTTCTTTCTTTGTACTATTTTTCTATTTCTACTTGATTGTAAACTGTATTCTTCCTTTTGTTTTTTCCTGTTCCTTATTTTATTTTCTTGCAGGTTGGCGCCTCAAGGATCCAGAAGAACGTCCACCGGGAGAGGGAGAGAAAAACAAGAAGCCCGTTTTAAACAAGGTACGTTTGTCCCTATGGTAGGTATTACTCTTTCCTGTCTAGCTTTTCTTTCCCTTTTCTACCTTCTTTCTTGTTTTTCCTGTGTGTGATTCTGTTAGTGTCTACATGACTCTCCCCTATTTCCTTGGTCTGACGTCCTATCTCTCTCTATCCTTCTGACCTTTAAAATACCTTTTCTTTATGTGATCTTATCTTTCTCTTAAATTAGTACGGTTTCTCTTTTCACCCAGTGCCTTTCCTTAGTTGTGTTTTTCCAGTTGTTTTCAGGAATCTTTTAGGTCATACAAAGAAAAATTAGTGCTCCCCTCTTTTGTGCCCATTTTGTTGTCCTGTCCTCCCCTCTTTTGTCGTCCTTCCCTCCCCTTCCCTAGTTCGTGCCCCGTACCTGGCGAGCCCACATTCCTCCTGGAACGTGGCCAGCTCCTTCGCGTGCTCTCTCCCTCAATCTTCTGGATGGGAGGTCCAATTTGATGTTCCCTGCCGTCTAGCCCCAATTTCCTCCGTGGTCATGGTCTCTCCTCCGCTGTCTTCATTCTCCTTCACGTCTCCCCCCTCCTCCTCTGTATATCCAATTGTCTCCTGTTTCACTTCAACCTCTTCCTCCATGCACCCGTTTTCCTGCCGACCTTCTTCTACCTGTCGGCGTCTTCCTCTTTGGTGTGGCCCCTCCCCCTGCTCCGTAGAGCTGGTGTGACGTAGAGGTTTGACCTCTACGTCGGCACGCTGAGAAGCACTCCTGGGGTACTTCCAGTTCAGCCCGGATCCTTGCAGCTCATCACAGCCCAAATATCATTCCCCCGTGAACTTTAAACCACTCTATGGGGCAAGTTATCTCTACAGGCGAGTAATCAGTGGGAAGAAGCATCCATTAGAATGAAAATGTCACTTACCCAGTGTACATCTGTTCGTGGCATTAGTCGCTGCAGATTCACATGTTGAGCACAGTCCGCTGCCTGGTGTTGGGCTCAGAGTATTACAAGTTGTTTTTCTTCGAAGAAGTCTTTTTTGGTCATGGGACCGAAGGACTCCTCCCTCTTCGGCTCCATTGCGCATGGGCGTCGACTCCATCTTAGGTTGTTTTCCCCGCAGAGGATGAGGCTGGAGTTGTTTGCTATAAATAGTGCCCATGCAATGGAGTGAATACGTATGTACATAAAAAGTTTATAATAATTATTTACAAATGTACAAATGTTTCAGATTTAAGATTTACTTCTAAACGGCTACAGGCTTCCCGGGGAGGCGGGAGGGCACATGTGAATCTGCAGCGACTAATGCCACGAACAGATGTACACTGGGTAAGTGACATTTTCAGTTCGATGGCATATGTTGCTGCAGATACACATGTTGAGCATAGACTATAAAGCAGTTACCTCCCCTAAAAGCGGTGGTTTAGCCTGTAGGAGTTGAAGTAGTTTGGAATAATGTTCTTAGTACAGCTTGGCCCACTGTAGCTTGTTGTGCATTTAGAACATCTACACAGTAGTGTTTAGTAAATGTATGAGGCGTAGACCAGGTTGCAGCCTTACATATTTCGCTCATAGGAATGTTTCCTAGAAAGGCCATTGTAGCACCTTTCTTTCTGGTTGAGTGTGCCTTTGGTGTAATAGGCAATTCTCTCTTGGCTTTAAGATAGCATGTTTGAATACATCTGACTATCCATCTAGCAATGCCTTGTTTAGAGATTGGATTTCCTATGTGTGGTTTTTGAAAAGCTATGAACAGTTGTTTTGTTTTCCTGATTAACTTTGTTCTGTCAATGTAGTACATTAGTGCTCTTTTGATGTCTAATGTATGTAGTGCCCTTTCAGCCACGGAATCTGGCTGTGGGAAGAACACTGGTAATTCTACTGTTTGATTTAAATGGAATGGTGAGATTACTTTTGGTAGAAATTTTGGATTTGTTCTTAGAACTATTTTATTTTTGTGTATTTGAATAAATGGTTCTTGTATGGTAAATGCCTGTATTTCACTTACTCTTCTGAGGGATGTGATTGTAATGAGAAATGCGACTTTCCACGTTAAATATTGCATTTCACAGGAATGCATGGGTTCAAAAGGTGGACCCATGAGTCTTGTTAAGACGATGTTAAGGTTCCATGAAGGAACTGGTGGTGTTCTTGGTGGTATAATTCTTTTTAGCCCTTCCATGAATGCTTTAATAACTGGTATTCTAAATAGAGACGATGAATGAGTAGTTTGTAGGTAAGCAGATATTGCTGCGAGGTGTATTTTTATAGATGAAAAAGCGAGGTTTGCTTTTTGCAAATGTAGTAAGTATCCCACTATGTCCTTTGTAGAGGCATGCAATGGTTGGATTTGATTGGTATGGCAGTAGCAAACAAATCTTTTCCACTTAGATGCATAGCAGTGTCTAGTGGAAGCTTTTCTAGCTTGTTTTATGACCTCCATACATTCTTGTGTGAGGTCTAAGTGTCCGAATTCTAGGATTTCAGGAGCCAAATTGCTAGATTCAATGATGCTGGGTTTGGATGCCTGATCTGTTGTTTGTGTTAACAGATCTGGTCTGTTGGGTAGTTTGACATGCGGTACTAGTGAAAGGTCTAGTAGAGTTGTATACCAAGGTTGTCTTGCCCATGTGGGTGCTATCAGTATGAGTTTGAGTTGGTTTTGACTCAATTTGTTTACTAGATATGGAAGGAGAGGGAGAAAAGCGTATGCAAATATCCCTGACCAACTCATCCATAGAGCATTGCCTTGTGATTCGCGGTGTGGGTACCTGGATGCGAAGTTTTGGCATTTTGCGTTTTCTTTTGTTGCGAACAAATCTATCTGGGGTGTTCCCCAAATTTGAAAGTAATTGTTCAGAACTTGGGGGTGAATTTCCCATTCGTGGACTTGTTGGTGATCTCGCGAAAGGTTGTCTGCTAGTTGGTTTTGGATCCCTGGAATAAATTGTGCTATTAGGCGAATGTGGTTGTGAATCGCCCACTGCCATATTTTTTGTGTTAGGAGACACAATTGTGTTGAGTGTGTTCCTCCTTGTTTGTTTAAATAATACATTGTTGTCATGTTGTCTGTTTTGACAAGAATGTATTTGTGTGTTATTATGGGTTGAAAGGCTTTTAACGCTAGAAATACTGCTAACAGTTCTAGGTAATTTATATGAAATTTTGTTTGGTGTACGTCCCATTGTCCTTGAATGCTGTGGTGATTGAGGTGTGCTCCCCACCCTGTCATGGAAGCATCTGTTGTTATAACGTATTGAGGCACTGGGTCCTGAAATGTCCGCCCTTTGTTTAAATTGTTGCTGTTCCACCATAGAAGCGAGAGGTATGTTTGGCGGTCTACCAACACCAGATCTAGAAGTTGACCCTGTGCTTGTGACCATTGTGATGCTAGGCACTGTTGTAAGGGTCGCATGTGTAGTCTTGCGTTTGGGACAATGGCTATGCATGATGACATCATGCCTAGAAGTTTTAGCACAAATTTTGCTTGTATCTTTTGGTTTGGAAACATAGCACTTATTACCTTGTGGAATGCTTGAACTCTTTGTGGACTTGGAGTGGCAATTCCTTTTGATGTGTTGATGGTTGCCCCTAGATATTGTTGTGTCTGACACGGTTCGAGGTGTGACTTTGTATAGTTGATGGAGAAACCCAGTTTGTGAAGGGTTTGTATGACATATGTGGTGTTGTTTGTGCACTTTCTTACTGTGTTGGTCTTGATTAGCCAATCGTCTAGGTAAGGAAACACATGTATTTGTTGTCTCCTGATATGTGCTGCTACTACTGCTAGACATTTTGTGAATACTCTTGGTGCAGTTGTTATTCCGAATGGCAACACCTTGAATTGGTAATGTATTCCTTTGAATACGAACCTTAGGTACTTTCTGTGAGAAGGATGTATCGGTATATGAAAGTACGCATCTTTTAGGTCTAATGTGGTCATGTAATCTTGCTGTTTGAGCAGTGGAATGATGTCTTGTAGTGTGACCATGTGAAAGTGGTCCGATATGATGTAGGTATTTAGTGTCCTGAGATCTAATATTGGTCTTAATGTTTTGTCTTTTTTTGGAATTAGAAAGTACAGGGAGTAAACTCCTGTGTTTTTTTGTTGTACTGGTACTAATTCTATTGCATCCTTTTGCAGTAGTGCTTGAACTTCTAGTCCTAAAAGTTCTAAATGTTGTAGTGACATTTTGCGTGTTTTTGGAGGGATGTTTGGTGGGAATTTGTGGAATTCTATGCAATAGCCATGTTGGATTATTGCTAGTACCCAATTGTCTGTTGTAATCTGCTGCCAAGATTGGTAGAATTGGCTTAGTCTTCCCCCCACTGGTGTTGAGTGAAGGGGTTGTGTGACTTGAAAGTCACTGTTTAGGTGGAGGTGTTTTTGGAGTTTGGAATTTTCCCCTACTCCTTGGGAATTGACCCCCTCTATATCCCCTGAAGCCTCCCCTTTGGAATGAACCCTGATAGGGTGTGGTTCTTGTTTGTTGGCTGGTGGTGTCTGTGGGTTGGCCACGAAACCCCCCTCTAAATGGAGTTTTTCTAAAAGAGCCTCTGCTCTGCGGGGAGTAGAGTGCGCCCATGGCTTTGGCCGTGTCTGTGTCCTTTTTAAGTTTTTCAATGGCTGTGTCCACTTCAGGGCCAAAAAGTTGTTTTTCGTTGAAGGGCATATTAAGGACAGCCTGCTGGATTTCAGGTTTGAACCCTGAAGTGCGGAGCCATGCGTGTCTCCTTATGGTGACAGCAGTGTTGACTGTTCTTGCTGCAGTATCGGCTGCGTCCATTGAAGAGCGGATTTGATTGTTCGAGATCGTTTGTCCCTCTTCAACTATTTGCTGCGCCCTTTTTTGGTATTCCTGGGGAAGATGGTCTATGAGAAGTTGCATCTCATCCCAGTGTGCGCGGTCATATCGGGCTAGCAGCGCTTGAGAATTTGCGATGCGCCATTGGTTGGCTGCCTGTGATGCGACTCTTTTTCCTGCCGCATCAAATTTTCGGCTTTCTTTGTCCGGAGGTGGGGCGTCGCCAGATGTATGGGAATTTGCTCTTTTGCGAGCTGCCCCTACTACTACGGAGTCAGGTGGTAACTGCGAAGTAATAAACACTGGGTCTGTGGGTGGTGGTTTATATTTCTTATCCACCCTTGGGGTGATGGCTCTTGATTTTACGGGCTCTTCAAAAATTTGTTTTGCGTGCCGTAACATCCCTGGTAGCATTGGGAGACATTGATATTGGCTATGTGTAGCCGAGAGGGTGTTAAATAAAAAATCATCCTCTATAGGATCGGAATGCAGTTGGACATTGTGGAATTCTGCTGCCCTAGCCACCAGTTGCGAGTATGAGGTACTGTCCTCTGGCGGTGACGGCTTTGTGGGGTATGAATCGGGATCATTGTCCGGCACTGGGGTGTCGTATAAGTCCCAAGCGTCTTGATCCTGATTATCTTGACTTATAGTAGTTTGCGCTGGTGAGTGCATTTGTGGCGGAGTTTGTGCCGGCGATGCCTGTTGTGGTGGAGAGGGCGGAGGCGTGACTTTTTTAACCACTTTGGCTTGTGGTTGTGCGTCATCCTTGAGAAATCCGATCCTTCTTTTTCTCATTATTGGGGGAAGGGTTGATATCTTTCCTGTGTCTTGTTGGATGTACAGTCTCTTTTGTGTGTAGTCTGATTCTACACTTTGGAGCTCTTGTCCAAATCTGTGCATCTGGCCACTTATTCCTTGTTCCTCTGTGTAGGAAGGAGGTGTGGAACTTTTCGGCGCCGAGAGAGAATCTTTTTTCGGCTTCGGAACCGACTGAATTTTTGTGGCTTTAGGCAGTGTGTCTCGGTGCCGATGTTTTTCGGTGCCGGCATCTTGTTTTTGCTTCTCGGAGCCGCTATCTCGGCTCCGAGGTTGCTCCATGGCGGTCCCTCGACCGGAGTCGGGTGTCTTCGCTATGGGCGTGCCCTTTTTCGGCGCCTTCGACGGGTCGCCGGTTTTATGGGTCGAGCCATGGCCTGTTGGCAGTGGCGTCCCCTGGGCTTTTGTTTTTTCGATGGTCTTTATTTTCGACGTCTTACTCACTGTTTGTTGTTCGACGTCGGAGTCTCCGGATTCTGAGTCCGGAACCGAGAATGTTTCCTCTTCGTCGTCGAAACGTTGTTTTGTCGGCGTGGACGCCATTTGTAGACGCCTGGCTCTTCGGTCCCGGAGTGTTTTTCTGGACCGGAAGGCTCGACAGGCCTCACAGGTATCCTCCTTGTGCTCGGGGGACAAGCACAAGTTACAGACCAAGTGCTGATCTGTATAAGGATACTTACTGTGACATTTTGGGCAGAAACGGAACGGGGTCCGTTCCATCGGCTTCGGCGTCTCACGCGGTCGGGCCGACCAGGCCCCGATGGGGGATCGAAGCTACCCCAAAGTCTTCCGATGATCGGTGTCGATGTACCTAACTATCCCGATACCGAACGGAACAATACCGACGCTTTCTTCCGAGATTCTGACTAACTTTCCGAACCGAAACACGGAGCGAAAAGGAACACGTCCGAACCCGACAGCGGAAAAAAAACAATCTAAGATGGAGTCGACGCCCATGCGCAATGGAGCCGAAGAGGGAGGAGTCCTTCGGTCCCGTGACCAAAAAAGACTTCTTCGAAGAAAAACAACTTGTAATACTCCGAGCCCAACACCAGGCAGCGGACTGTGCTCAACATGTGTATCTGCAGCAACATATGCCATCGAACACAAGGTATTTTCCAAACATTTTGTGTGCCAGCAACCATGTACCCTACGTGATCAGGCAACTGAGCTCCTGCACTTGCAATTTCATCTAAATATTTAGTTATAAATCAAGCCCAACACACAAAGTGTCCAAGACAATCTATCTTCAGCCACAATATTTTACCACTCTGGTTGCTGTCATGAATAGTTAGTTCTCTGTGAAAATAGGCTAACCATTGATAGCTGCAACCGGTTTTGAACATTTAGTGCTTCAGGACTATCGCTCAGATTTTCAACCAGAGGAATAAGGGTGAAACATCTTCAAGACCATATCGCTGGGTTTCCCGAGGGCTCTTCTCAGCCACTCAGTCTGCCTCTTGTCTGCAAAGAGAGCAATTCTGAGCCAAAATGCTCAGAAGTAAAGATGACTGAGGTAGGTGTCAGTGCCAAAACAACTTAAGCAGGCATTTATGTCAAAACCAGTATTTTACTGTGCGTTACGCTTTTGCGGCAAATACTGAAAGAGATTTTTGGAAAAAGAACGATCCATGATTTCATATTACGATGTGATCAACCATTCGTTCAAATGCTGTGCACAGAACAGGACAATGTGATCCCTCAGATTCACGTGTCAGGAGCAAGAATGTCAATTCTGTATTATTTATTTCAATGTTCTGTTAGTGGCCCAGCAGTTCAAGAGAGTACAAGTTCGATCCAAAGAGTGATTCAAATCACCTCAAATTCCAATACACTACTTCCAGTTACAATACTATCCCTTATTTAGGAGAGTGAACATCTCCAGTTGTAAGTCTGTACATAAATCTGTTTATTCTAGGACTCATGTTCTATTCCAAGACTCTTTGTAAACCTTGCAACAGTTTTAACCTTGTAGCAACTGCCTGTGCGCGCTTTGCAAGACTGCTCTAAACATCTTTGAAGCTTTAGAGTTCCCAGACAAGTGCAGGTTTTGGAGTGAACCGGCTCTGTGCTTCTTATATGAGGTGCTGAACAAGACACAGCTTACTCTTCTGGTAAGATTACTTGCATCCCTGTAGCGTTGCCATTCCCTTCAACAGCTTCCTTGAATAAAGTGACATGTGCCAACAGAACCCTGCCACTCCGTCAGACCAGGAATGTCATTATCAATCTAAATGAGGGCAAGCAGACATTTTAATGCAGTCATTTCATCTGTACTTAAACGGCAAAAGCCAAACGGCCGAGTTTCAACAAAATGTGCCCTTTACCGGAACTTACTTCATCATTCATAGCTCAACCGTTCGAACATATTAGTAACAAGCATTATTTCAGGTAATCCCTGTGTTACATAAGAAATTATGACTGGGTTACCGGAGTGCCGAGTTGAATATAAGCTTTATTTACTATGAACTAAGTCATGGACCACTATATAAACTCAAAATATCAATGCAATACATCCCATTTAAAGCAGAGACTGTAGGTTACTAAAATAACACATAACTGGCGGTAACATATGATACTCATGAATGAGACATCTGAAACTTGGCACGGGCTTTTCGTCTAATATACAAAGCTAAAGAATGTTCCTATGATTCACAAAGTTCACCATTAGAAATGCCAGCTCATCCAAACAGAGGCTTGCAGCCTTTCCGTGGCAAAGACGGATAACTTCTGGTATTGGTGGCCAGGAAGGCTGACGGTAGCAATTACTTGAACAGAGTCTTACAAAGAATATGTCCATTATTATATATTTTTGATCTGCAAGGAATGTTATTTTGAGTTTGCTTTGATTCAGCATAATTAGGCAATATAATTTAATCTGATCTATCAATTGATGGTTTGGAAAGCACAAGACAATAAGCCTTCACATGACATATGTAAGCACTGGATTGATTATTCAAACAATATGGTAGACAGTAGACGAGAGAATCCCCTATACAGCTTACTGCTAAGGGAGACAGTGCTTTTATGTCTTGTTTTTAAAGATACAGCAATGAGCAATACATTAAATATAAATGGCATAATCAAACTGGATAATGCTTATGGATTCTAAAAGTGGGAGCCATTGTTACCTACAAAGGTTTAAGTCAAGTGTTTATTATCGGAAACTATTCTGATTTGTCAACTCGGCGCTTCCATGCTTTAGAGCCTTCCTCTCACTTGTGCGACCACGTTAGTTTCATAGATTCCTCTAAAATCTGCTTCGTAGTTTATAAATGTCAGCAATGCAACACATAGGCTGCAAATTAATACTCAGAATTTCTGCAAAAGTGTACACATAGTTTACAATATTTTATAACAGAATTATGAACAGATATCAGTATTTTTCGGCAGCTACAGCCTTTCAGTAATTACTGAGTGCATATCAAACATTATAATAACTAAGTGGCAAATCCGAAGCACATTTTTACAGTTGAGAAAATTTTCAGATATACGGTTTTATAATGCGACGAAAATCAATCAAGGAGTTTATTCCTTCGAATAAACAATAGACTTTCTGTTGCAGTTCTTAAAGCAAATTTGCCTAAAGAAACTGGACCAATAGTTTCTGTAAACTTGTGGCCAACTGATTACAGGTTATTGGAATACTTCACACGTTCTTACCTTCTCTTGGGGGAACATAGACTATTTCAAAAAGTAGAAAAGGGTGTTTGATGTTCATACCTGAAGAATGAATGGCTTTACTCCTTTTTTGCATCACTTCCATTAATGCACCCACAATTCCTGTGGTGGGTGCTGGTGAGGAAGGTACCGCATCCACCCCGTCGGGAACCTAAAAATGGGAATTCACATTCAGTAATACATTTTCACCCACAAGTACCAAGGATGAGACATGCAAATCAAAAACAAACAAGCACAGGCAATGCCAATAGGTTTGGCTTTAAACAAATTTTGTGTGAAAAAGGGAAGCATTCCTAGTAGATATCATGGGAATTTGTGTGGAAGCAGAGAACTGTAGAATAATACTGATGTAGGTTGAGGTCAAAGTGACAGCTGCACTGGCAAGTCAGACGTAGAAATCATGTAGGTTAATAATTGCCCTTCTCCCATCTGTACTGCTGCCAGAGAAACCACCATAAGATATCTAGTTATCTTAAATATTTTAATAGCCTTACAACGTCATGCTTGTGCCCCTGAAAATTCTAAACCATAGACAGCAGGTTAAATAAACAAAATGATCACAGCTCTTTAGAGGGAAAACGTTTCTGTGTAAGCACACAGCTTCTGCCCAATCAGAACGTGTTCTCCTGGCTCCCAACATGGGTAGAGCCAAAGCCTCTTCTTCTGGTGATTCTCACATAGTTGTCTGGGGACATCAGTGCTGCCAAAGTAGACGGACTATAAAAGGCAAGTAAGGACTTCTTGTTTACTTTGCTGGTGTAAAAAGAATATTAAATAACCACATTTTAAAGAAGGAAGTAGCTTAATTAACCAGCAATTACCTATGTTAACTACCACAAAAAAAGAAAAAAACATTGCAGCAAGAAAGGGCCTCAAAACTACTGGATCCAAATTACAGGGTTTCACATTTTATTTAGAATTTTGCTTTATTTTCTACCTAGATTATGTCTCTGTGCTGTCTCAAAACCATCTACGAAGTCTGAATGCATGCATTTGCACTTTCTATAGCCTATCTCCTTGACTGCTGCATGTTTTTCTGCAACAAGCTATAGCTATTGTGTACTTAAGCATTCTATATACTGTCTCCTTGGCTACTGTTGTGGATGCTTTTGCATAGTAAGAAAAATTTTACTTACCCTGTAAGCATCTGTTTGTGGGATGTAGTGCTGTGGATTCACATGCTGTGCATTCTCCTGCCATCTAGTGTTGGGCTAGGAAGTGTGCAACTTTCTTTTCTTCAAATAAGTCTTTGAGTTACAAGGTATTGTGACTCCACCTATTGCTGGTAAGGCACATGGGCATAGGCTCCATTGTTAGATTGCTTTTCCACATGATGGGTGAGGTTATAAATGGACCAAGAAAGAAAGGTATCTGCAACAACCGAAGGCTTCCAGGGAGGAGAGTAGGCACATGGGACTCAATAGCACTACATGCCACTAACAGATGCTTACAGGTTAGTAACATTTTGTGTTCGTTGTGTGCGTAGCTGCAGATACACATACTGTGCATAAACTGTAAAGCAGTCCTCTCCAAAGCGGTGACTAACAGGAGGATTTTGAAGACTGAATCAGTGTATGAAAGATAGCCTGGCCAACGTTACCTGAGACATCCACACAATAATACTTGGTGACAGTGTGTGCTAGAGCAGGTACATGCTTTGCAGATTTCAGCTATATGAATGTTAACTAAGAAAGCCATAGAAGGCCCTCCCCCTTTTTTTTTATTTTTTTTAATTTTTTTTTACAGGTAGAGTGGGGTTTAGGAGGGACAGGCAAAGGTCGTATAGCATTAGCGCAAGAGGTTTGGATACATTTCATCAGTGTGCAATTCCTGCTTAAGAGAAAACGTTGCTCTTGTGTGGTCTGGAAAAACAGACATAGCTGCTGTGTCTCACTGAAAGGTTTTGTCCTGTCAATGTAATACATGAGGGCCCTTTTGACAACTAGGGTGTGAAGAGCCTTCTCAGCTACAGACTTTAGATGAGAAAAGAACACTGCAAGATTAATAGTCTGAATGAGGTGGTAAGAAGAGACCACATGGGGAGAAACCTGGGGCTTGTCCCAAGGTATAGTCTATCGATATTGACATAAGGTTTGTGGTATTCCACCAATGTAGAGAGAGATAGGTCCGGTAGTCCAACAACACTTGATCCTCCATTTGACCCTGTGCCTGAGACCCCTGATGAGAGAGACGCTGTTGAAGAGGAAGCATATGAAGTATGGCAAGAGGCACTATGGCAATACAAGATACAATCATTCCTAACAGTTTCATAACAGTTCTTACTGAGTACGTTTGGTTCAGTTTTAATGTTGCAATTAATGATTGAAAAGCTTGGACCCTGTTTTGGTTGGGAAAGGCTATTCCCAATTATGTATTGAGAATAGCTCTTAGATATGGTCGTATTTGCAGAGGTTGGAGATTAAATTTGACGTAGTTTATGGTGAATCCTAGAGAATGTAGGAGACTAATTGTAGTTTGAGTATCTTTTTGACACTGTAGGAATTAATTGGCTTTGATGAGCCAATCGTCCAAATAAGAGTTTTCTTCTGAGATGTGCTGTAACCACTGCAAGGCATTTTGTGAACACTCAGGGTGCAATTGTGACTCCGAATGGTAATACTTTGAATTGGTAATGTTTTCCTGCTACTACAAATCTTAGGTATTTGCAGAGTGCAGGATGAAGGGGAATGGGAAAATAAGCGTCCTTTAGATCTAAGGCTGTCCTGAAATCTCCTAGTTGTAATAGAGGAATAACATCCTTTAGAGTGACCACATGGAAATGTTCTGATAGGATGTAGTGGTTTAACGGTCCGAGATCTAATATTGGTCTGAGAGACCCATCTTTTTAGGGGATTAGAAAATACAAGGAGTAAACTCCTGTTCCTTGGTATTGCAATGGTACTGGTTCTATAGCTCCTTTGAAAAGAAGGGAATGTACTTCCTCTTTGAGAAGAGTTAGATGATCTTGTGAGAGATTGTGGGTGAGGGGTATATTTGGTGGTGTGGAAATGAGCTACAACAATAATGATTTTGGATAATTTGAAGTACCCATTGATCTGTGGTAAGTTTAGTCCTTTGGGGGTAAATGAGATGTAGTCTCCCCCCTAAGGGAGTGGTGTGTTTTAGTATTGTGTCTGGTAAGTCATTGCTTAGTAACAGATGAGGAACCTCTAGATGTAGATGGTTTTCCTCTTCCTTTATTATTGTTTCCACTATATGATCCTCTAAAGTAACCGCTGGTGTATTGCGAGGTGGGTTTAGTTAGATTTGTGGCTTGTTCTTGAAACAATTACCTAAATCCTCTGCTAAAACCTGCACGACGAAAATTACTCATATGTGTGTTGGCTTGTAAAGCTCACATAGCTCTGGCGGTTTGATTGTCCTTATTTAACTTTTCAAGTGTGACATCCACTTGTGGATCAAATAAGTGCTCCTTAACAAAGGGCATATTTAAAACTGTCTACTGTACTTCCTGTTTAAAGCCTGAACATCTGAGCCATGCATGACGTCTTATGATGACACTTGTATTAAGTCTACATGCTGCTGTATCAGCAGCATCAAATGCACATCGAATGAAGTTATTGGATATTGTTTGTCCCTCATTTACAATCTCTAACCTTCTTTTACGATGTTCTTCTGGTAGCTATTGTAAAAGTTCTTCCACAGCATCCCAGTGAGCTCTGTCATATCTGGAAAGTAAAGCCTAAACATTAGCGATTCACCAATGATTGGCTGCTTGAGCTGCCACTCTCTTCCCCCCAGCATCTAATGTTATTCTTTCCATGACAGGAGGAGGTGTGCCTCCTGTTGACTGGCTATTAGCTATTTTTCGTGCAGTAGATGCCACAATAGAGTCTGGAGGAATTTGTCTTCTTATGTAGAGGATCAGTGGCTGTAGCATTGTACTTTTTAATCAACTCTAGGAGTGATAACCCTTGCTCTAATAGGCTCTTTAAATATTTCTTCTGTGTGGCTGATCATTCCTGGAAGTATTGGAAGAAATTGGCTTTCCTTATGTGTTGCGCCAAGGGTGTAAAAAAATAAATAAATCTTCCTCTATTGGGTCAGTGTACATATTTACATTGTGATATGCCACTGCAATTGCTATAATATGTTGGTATGATGTGGAGTCCTCAGGTGGTGAGAGTCTAGCTGGGTAAGGATCTGGATCAATTAGTGTAATAGGATCCGGATCGTACTCACCGCATGGATCTTGTTTTTCTAATGCATCCCCTATATACTGGGACCCACTAGGTGGTGAACTAGGTATGTGAACCCTAAATGACTGGGAGATGTTGGTGGAGTACATTGTGGAGAAGTAGGTAAAGGTGGAGATGTAAGAGTATGAGAAGAAGCTTTTTCTTTGGTAGTCTTCTTTGGAGGTGCAGAGGAATCAAGACTTTCTTCAAAAGTTAATTTCCTCTTTAGAGGTGGCAGAGGTGATGTTATAATCCGCCCTGTTCCTTGCTAAACTTGAAGTAGGTGCTGCCTAGCGTCCATAACTTCCAAAATTGGTCCCACCTGTGATGTAGGAGATGTTATAGACTGTCCAGAGTTACTGAAAGTCTTTTGGTGTTTTCTTCGGTTTCAATTTTTTTTTTGGATGGAACATTTTCGGTACCGTAATAGGAGCTGTCTGTTTTTTTTTTGTTTTTTTTTCCCGGTGCCGAAGTGGTCAGCACGAAGCACTATATAGTTTTTGTTTAGTGCAGCGCCACCATGGGGATTCCGACCCCCTTCCCGCCAGCCTGTTTCTGGCGGTTTTTCACCGCCAGAACCAGGATGGCGGGAACAAGTGTCGTGGGGCCCCTGGGGGTCCCTGCACTGCCCATGCCACTGGCATGGGCAGTGCAGGGGCCCCCTAACAGGGCCCCAAAAAGATTTTCACTGTCTGCATTGCAGACAGTGAAAATCCCGACGGGTGCAACTGCACCCGTCGCACCCCTGCAACTCCGCCGGCTCCTTTCGGAGCTGGCTTCATTGTTGCAGGGCCGGCGGGCGCTCCTTTGGCGGGCGCCCGCCGGCCCAGCGGGAAAGCCAGAATGGCCTCCGCGGTCTTTTGACCGCGGAGCGGCCAAGTGGCGGTTCCCGTTTGGCTGGCGGCTACTGCCGCCAGCCAAACTCGGAATGAGGGCCTAAGTGTCTTTTTCGACCAAAAAGAACGGCATGCTTCGCAGGTCTGATCGTTGTGGTCTGGTGAAAGAAACAAATTACACACCTGGTGTTGGCTGGTGTGTGTAAACTTCGAATGGCATTGAGGGCAAAATCGAAATGGAGTACGTTCCATCAGGGCTGCATTATTTGATACCACTTGGAAGAGGTAGGCCCAAGGAGGGCCTGAGCGGGCCTTTCTGTCCCCAAAAGGCTTGAAAAAAATTAGATTACGTGATCGGAAAGAATACTGACGATGATAGAAAGAAACCCGAGAACTTGGAGCGAGAGGAACACACATCCAAACCCAACAGCAGAAAAACAATCTAACAAAGGACTCAATGGCCATGCGCACTATTACCGAGAGGAGGAGTCACTCGATCCTGTGACTCAAACTTTCTACAAACAAAAACAAGTTGTACTACTCCGAACTCAACACTAGATGGCGATATTATGCTCAGCATGTGTATCTACAGCTACACATGCCATTGAACATAGGCGTTCTTCAGATTGAGGACAGCCATGAAGAACAAGGTAACAATATCTGGTAGAGACTATCTAGCACGCAAATGCCTTAACTTTAATTTTCCCCCAGGCGTCAGAATGGATCTGGAAACTTTTGCTCGCGAACAGCTTTAGGGAACACTCACTCAAAGCATACGGGTTCATGGCCCAGCAGTCGAAGAAGGACTTCGGGTCGTGGTCATGTTCCAAGCACCACAAACACACCAGGTGCAGATCTGTCACCAACATCCCGCAGTGACAGGAGTCGCAGGGCTTGAAGCCGGTCTTACAAGACATCTCAAAGCACCAGATGTAAACAGCTTTGACAAAAAATCGAAAGATCAGTCAAAAAGTGACTGTATGGCGAACTCTGCAGATCTGCGTGTAGGCTGGTGCGGAAAGAAAAGAACTGATGTCAGCGTGCCGGGGTGGCACCAATATATGACAGGCGACGTCATATATGGCAACCGCAATGCCAATGACGGACGCAAAGTTGATCAACACCACCTACTCAAGAAATATCTCCAGATCCAGACAGGCGCCTGGGTGAAATTCTAACGTAAGGAATCTGCTACTAGAAGTCTCTATCAGATACATCCTATTCCCAAGATGGGCCAGCCTCTTGGATACCCTATCCCGGGGAGTGTAAGACAATTCGCCATGGGAAGTGGGTGGGCTGTTGACTGTGGAAGCTAGGGTTGCCTGGTGCAGGGTGATGGCAGCGGGCGATCATCCTATTTACAGGAGCCTCTGTACTGGGCTTGGACCAAGTTCCTAGGAGGGTGTCTAAGTGCTTTGTTAAGAGGCAGAAGGGGTTCAGATGTAGAAGTCCCAGCCTGAAGCACTTCCGTCAAGATGTTCGTCTTGACAGTTACTAGGGGCAGTTTGAGGTCGAGGACCTCTGCTTCCCTACGCACCACCATGACATAGGAAGCGCCCTCCTCCGTAGCCACAGTGGGGGGAAGAGAGCAAGCCAGTATCTGGTGAGGTGTCCAGACCACTGGCCTCTCCCAGATCCTACCAGTTCAACTACTTTCAAACTAGTGTTCCAAAGGATCCAGTGACCCCACCCACTATTCACCCATGCCTGGCTGTGTAAATAAGGCTCAGGCAACTATCTGGCACCTGTCAGCACTAGAATCTGTATAATGTAACATCGTTCCGGCGGCTCCAGATCATCAGGAATCAGAAAGAGGCTGGCGCCGCCAGTGGTGGCTGAGAGCATCAGCGTTGAGATCAGCACTGGGGAAGGTCACCTGGGTACGACCGGCACCAGCCTGGATCTGCAATCAGATCCACGAGACCCCATCGGAGCAGAGGCGGAAGCCACTGGTGGGGAACTGGATGGGGCCCTCCTCTGACTGGGCGGGGGCCAGAAGACCTGCCAGAGGGGTCAGCCTGCTCGATTAAGCAGCGCATTGTCTTGTAAAATTCTTAGATTTGAGAGTGTATCGATCTAGGTCCCAGAAACGGGGGGAGGTGCAGAGTTGAACCTACCCACAACTGTGCAGAATCGTGCCGGGAACACTAATGTTCCTCGTTCGTCTTGTTGGCTGTCAGACGAGGTGAAGTCAAAATCCTCTTGGAGTTCTTCTTTTTGTGCCTCTTCCCCAAGTGTCCCGAGGACCTTGAATAGGATGAAGAGGACGTGGAGGTCACGGACCGCTCCAGGAGCCCCTTCTCGACCAGGATCAAGAGCTCAGAGGAGTCGCACATGCCAGTGCTGCTGACTGCCAGACCACAAGTAGCTTTAGGTATCGCTCCCTCAAAGCCTTCTGAGCCATGGCCTGGAAGTCTGAGCACGAGTCCTGGTTGCGCTCGTGGCATCTAAGGTAAATGAGATGGGAGTCCAAACCACCATGGCCCAATAACAGGCACCACGTGGTTTGAATCCAGTCTTCCTCGACACACTTGAAGAAAAACTTGACAAAACATTGAACAAAGGCCTGTCAAAAATCAATAGAAGGGTCGCTCTCTCTAGATATGCGCTAACTGGCACAGAAAAAAAAGAACTGACACCTGCGTGCCTGGGCGGTGAATATACAGGTGACCGCAATGTCACTTCCAGCACCAACAACGCAACGCTGAGCTGAATGGAGCCACCCGACGGCAAGCACAGGGGTAGTACTCGAGCAAAAGTTTTTCAGATCCAGTCTGACCACTCGAGAAAATCAAAGGTAAGGAATCTGCAGCTGTAAGTCTCTATCAGATGTCACCTTACTGTAGCAGCAGGTTGACATCCTACAGCATCACCGTATGGATGTGTTCTGACAGCATGCATATATTGCGGGCTGGAGGTAAAGTATGGGCCTGGAGGATCCATTCTTCTTGGGAATGAGAAAGTACAGTAAGCACACTCCCTTGCTGTGATGGTGGAGTAGCACAAGCTCTATGGCCCCCTATTGAATGAGTGCCTCAACGTCCTATTGCAAGAGGCGATGATCTGCTAGGGAGAGGGTCTGTGTGCAGGAAGGGATGTGTGCTGGTGTGTTTGTTAGCTCAAAAAACAATAACGTTTGCCCATGATGTTGAGGACCCATTGATCTGAAGTGATTTCTGCCCACTGAGACAAAAATCTTTGTAGTCGTCCAACCAACAGGTGTTATGCGGTCAGGGGAAGTGTGTAGTCCACTCTAATATAGCCCCTTCCACGGGTATGCTAGGTTTGCTGCTGCTGAAATGAGGTTGAGGCCTCATGTGAGGTGGTTTAGAATACCAGCAGCACTTAGACCTGCGAAAGGAACTGCAAGTAGAAGGCGTTTGAATTTTTTTCGAGCATCTGGTCAATCTGCAGACTGGAGGGCTGGTTGAGCAGATGCTGCTGAAATTCTGGTTTGGAGCTTGAAATACACAGCCAGGCGTGGCTGCGAATAAGGACACTGAAATTGATGTCACATGCCTTGGAGTCTGTTGCATTAACATTGGCTTGCCCTTTGCAATGAGATCTTGGTCTCACTTTTTGTAGTGGTTGGGAGATCCTGGAGGAGTTCCCCTATCTCATACCTAGTGTGCAAAACTACAGAGTTGACAAATTGCCAGGGAAACACAGAATGAGCAGCAAAGCACTTACCTGCCGCCCCTATCTTTCTGCTTTCTTTCCTGTGGGGGTTCATCACCAGTGCCCTGGTTGTTGGCACGCGTAAGGACAGTATGGAAAACTGGGACTTTAGACAGCGGATGACCCCTGATGTATGCAGGGTTTGACGGTGATGCCTTATACATTTTTTTTGCCACTTTGTGGGTGATTACTCTGGACTTAACTAGTTGTTTGAAAAAGTCAGGAGTGGGTTTTAACGTCAGGAGGTACTGCATAGAGCAGAAGTATGTTTTCGGTGCAGACCACGGTCTTCAGTGAATGATGGACAAGTTACTTTCGGTAACGCCTTAACTGGTAGAGACTTTATCTAGCTGCAGATTTCTTACCTTTGAATTCTCCCCAGGTGTCAGACTGGATCCAGGAGATCTTTCCTGAGCCTTACCCCTGCGTGCCGGCAGGTGTCCTTGATCGGCCTTGTCCGTCGTCGGCTCTGCGTCCATCGTCATTTGTCCTGAAAAGGACACTATAGTTTCTATGTAGGTGCCACTCAGGCGCAGTGATGTCAGTTTCTTTTCTTGACTTTCCACGCATAAAGCGCAGAGCCATGAAGAACACAGACCACTCTTTCAAAAATAGGGCCCTGAAAGCAAAGTCCCTGCTCCTAGAAATCCGTTTGCAGGGTGGGGAGGATGGGTGGGTCGGTAAGAAATCTGCAGATATATATATATATATATATATGGAAAATGTCACTTACCCAGTGTACATCTGTTCGTGGCATGGGACGCTGCAGATTCACATGCTGTGCACATCCCGCCATCTAGTGTTGGGCTCGGAGTGTTACAAGTTGTTTTTCTTCGAAGAAGTCTTTTCGAGTCACGAGACCGAGGGACTCCTCCCCTTTCGGCTCCATTGCGCATGGGCGTCGACTCCATCTTAGATTGTTTTCCCCGCAGAGGGTGAGGCAGGAGTTGTGTATATAGTAATAGTGCCCATGCAATGGAGTAAGTATGTATGTACATAATGTGACTAAAAGTGATATATTTACAGATTTACAAATGTACAAGTTTAATTTTTTGTCAACTTCAAACTGCTACAGACTCCCGGGGAGGTGGGAGGGCGCATGTGAATCTGCAGCGTCCCATGCCACAAACAGATGTACACTGGGTAAGTGACATTTTCCGTTCGATGGCATGTGTAGCTGCAGATACACATGCTGTGCATAGACTAGTAAGCAGTTACCTCCCCAAAAGCGGTGGTTTAGCCTGTAGGGGTTGAAGTTGTTTGAAATAATGTTCTTTATACTGCTTGTCCTACTGTGGCTTGTTGTGTTGTTAACACATCCACGCAGTAATGCTTGGTAAATGTATGAGGCGTAGACCATGTGGCTGCCTTACAGATTTCAGTCATTGGAATGTTTCCTAGAAAAGCCATTGTGGCACCTTTCTTTCTAGTGAAGTGTGCCCTTGGTGTAATAGGCAGTTCTCTTTTTGCTTTTATATAACAGGTTTGAATACATTTAACTATCCATCTGGCAATGCCTTGTTTGGATATTGGATTCCCTGTATGAGGTTTTTGGAAAGCAACAAACAATTGTTTTGTTTTGCATATTTGTTTGGTTCTATCAATGTAGTACATTAGTGCCCTTTTGATGTCTAATGTATGTAATGCTCTCTCAGCTACAGAATCTGGTTCTGGAAAGAACACTGGGAGTTCTACTGTTTGATTTAAGTGGAACAGTGAAATGACTTTAGGTAAGAATTTTGGATTTGTGCGTAGAACCACTTTATGTTTGTGTATTTGTATAAAGGGTTCTTGTATGGTAAATGCTTGTATTTCACTTACTCTTCTGAGAGATGTGATAGCTATTAGAAAGGCTACTTTCCATGTTAAGTACTGTATCTCACATGAGTGCATGGGTTCAAATGGTGGACTCATGAGTCGTGTTAATACGATGTTAAGGTTCCACGAAGGAACTGGTGGTGTTCTTGGTGGGATAATCATTTTCAGACCTTCCATAAATGCTTTTATGACTGGGATTCTGAATAATGAAGTTGAGTGCGTAATTTGCAGATAAGCTGAAATTGCAGTCAGATGTATTTTAATGGATGAAAAAGCTAATTTGGACTTTTGTAAGTGTAGTAGGTAGCTTACGATGTTTTTTGCAGATGCGTGTAATGGTTGAATTTGATTATTATGGCAGTAATAAACAAATCTTTTCCACTAATTTGTGTAGCAATGTCTTGTGGTTGGGTTTTCTAGCTTGTTTTATGACCTCCATACATTCTTGTGTAAGGTCTAGGTGTCCGATTTCTAAGATTTCAGGAGCCAAATTGATAGATTGAGCGATGCTGGATTCGGGTGTCTGATCTGTTGTTTGTGTTAACAGATCTGGTCTGTTTGGCAGTTTGATATGAGGCACTACTGACAGGTCTAGTAGTGTTGTGTACCAAGGTTGTCGTGCCCAAGTTAGTGCTATTAGTATGAGTTTGAGTTTGTTTTGACTCAATTTGTTTACTAGATACGGAAGGAGTGGGAGAGGGGGAAAAGCGTAAGCAAATATCCCTCACCAACTCATCCATAACGCATTGCCTTGAGTGAGCTTGTGGGTACCTGGATGCGAAGTTTTGGCATTTTGCGCTGTCTTTTGTTGCCAAGAGGTCTATTTGCGGTGTTCCCCATCTTTGGAAGTAAGTTTTTAGTATTTGGGGATGAATTTCCCGTTCGTGGATCTGTTGGTGATCCCAAGAGAGATTGTCGGCTAACTGATTTTGAATCCCTGGTATGAACTGCGCTATTAGGCGAATGTAGTTGTGAATCGCCCAACGACATATCTTTTGAGCTAAAAGACACAATTGTGTCGAGTGTGTCCCTCCTTGTTTGTTCAGATAATACATTGTTGTCATGTTGTCTGTTTTGACAAGAATGTGTTTGTGGGTTATTAGTGGTTGAAATGCTTTCAACGCTAGAAATACTGCTAGTAGTTCTAAGTGGTTTATATGAAGCCGTCTCTGCTAAGTGTCCCATTGTCCTTGGATGCTGTGTTGGTTGAGGTGTGCTCCCCACCCTACCATGGAAGCATCCGTTGTGATCACGTATTGAGGCACTGGGTCTTGGAAAGGCCGCCCTTTGTTTAAATTTATAGTATTCCACCATTGAAGCGAGGTGTATGTTTGGCGGTCTATCAACACTAGATCTTGAAGTTGACCCTGTGCTTGTGACCATTGTGACGCTAGGCACTGTTGTAAGGGCCGCATGTGTAATCTTGCGTTTGGGACAATGGCTATGCATGACGACATCATGCCTAGTAGCTTCATTACTAATTTTACCTGGAACCTTTGGTTTGGGTGCATGGCCTGTATTACGTTTTGGAATGCTTGTACCCTTTGTGGACTTGGAGTGGCAATCCCTTTTTTTGGGTTGATTGTTGCTCCTAAGTACTGTTGCATTTGACACGGCTGTAGGTGTGATTTGTTGTAGTTGAGTGAGAACCCTAGCTTGTGAAGGGTTTCTATAACGTATTTGGTGTGTTGTGAACACCGTTCTTTCGTATTGGTTTTGATTAACCAATCGTCTAGATACGGAAACACATGTATTTGCTGTCTTCTGATATGGGCTGCCACTACGGCAAGGCATTTTGTAAAAACTCTTGGCGCTGTTGTTATTCTGAATGGCAACACTTTGAACTGGTAATGTACTCCTTGGATTACAAACCTTAAGTATTTTCTGTGGGAAGGATGTATGGGTATCTGGAAATACGCATCCTTGAGGTCTAATGTTGTCATGTAGTCTTGTTGTTTGAGCAATGGGATCACGTCTTGCATTGTCGCCATGTGAAAGTGATCTGATTTGATGTAAATGTTTAAGGTTCTGAGATCTAAAATGGGTCCTAGAGTTTTGTCTTTTTTGGGTATGGGAAAGTACAGGGAGTAAACACCCGTTCCTTTCTGATGAATTGGTACTAGTTCGATTGCATCTTTTTGCAACAACGCTTGGACCTCCAGTTGTAATAGATCCATGTGTTGTTTGGACATCTTGTGTGTTTTCGGTGGGACATTTGGAGGGAATTGTAGAAATTCTATGCAATAACCATGTTGGATAATGGCTAGGACCCACGTGTCTGTTATTTCCTCCCAGTTTTGGTAAAAATTTGTGAGAGTCTCCCCCCACTGGTGTTATGTGTTGTGGATTTGTGACGCTGAAGTCACTGTTTATTTTGCGGTGTCTTGGGACTTTGGAACTTTCCTCTAGTTTTAGGGAACTGTCCTCCTCTGTATTGTCCCTGAAAACTTCCCCTCTTGATACTGGCTCTGGTATGTGGGCCTTGTTTGTGAGGTTGAGGGTTCTGTCCTCGAAAACCCCCCTCTAAACTGTGTTTTTCTAAATGTGCCTCTGCTCTGTGGGGAGTAGAGTGCGCCCATGGCCTTGGCCGTATCTGTGTCCTTTTTAAGGTTCTCGATAGCAGTGTCCACTTCCGCCCCAAACAACTGCTGTCCGTTAAAGGGCATATTCAGCACCGCCTGTTGAATTTCTGGCTTGAATCCTGAAACTGCTCTGCCTAGCGAGTCGATCGTATCCAGTCCGCAACAGATTGTGAACTTTGCTGCTTCTCTCTTGCCTGCAACAGCCAGACAGAGTACAGCCCAGAGCCTCCCCCCAGGACCTGTGGCAGCACTTGCGCAACCGTGTCCCACAGTGTGGGGATAATGGCCAAAAAGGCATGCTGTGTTCCCAGACCACAATGCCAGGCTGGCAGAAGAAAATATCTTCCCAAATGAATCTAGCCTCTTGCATTCCCCATCTGTGGGAATTGTAGGGAATGCATCATGGGAAGAAGAGATTTGGACCAACCAAGCTCTCAGGGGTGGGGTATTGCATGCAGAAACCTGGGTCCTCCGATGCAGGATGATGGCAGCTGGCAATTGTCCTATTCACAGGAGCCCCTGTGCTGGGTGTGGACCAGGTACTCAAAAAGACAGCCAGAAGGGCAGCACTGAACAGGAGAAGGGGTTCAGATGTGAGATCCCAGGTGCCACCCCATGGTAAGAGATAAGTCTTGACTGCCACCAAAGGAAATTGGAGGTCCAGGACCTCAGCTTAAGAAGCTCCCTCCTCTGTAGTCACAGTATTTGGAGATGTGAGGAGTTCACTAGCTTCATCCAAATTCTCACGCCAGTCCATTTCCTCCCCATAAGGCTGGTATTCTAAAGCATCCAGCGACCACTCCAAGTGCTCCCTGTTGCCTAGCCCGGCAGAATAAGGCTAGGTCTAGGAGACAAAGCTCCTACATGTGTCAGTCAGGCAATGCTCATCCGGCTCCATGTCAGAGTCAGGTATGACAACAGGGATGGAACCGCAGCATCAGGACCAGCGCCAAGTAAGGTAGAGATGGTACGACTGGCACCAGTCAGGACCCAATAGATACCACCTACCGTTGTGCATGGGGTACTGTTCAGGGAAAGTCTTCCAAGGAGAATTCAAAGGTAAGGAATTTGCACCTAGCAGTGTCTATCAGATGCCAAGTGTTGGGCTTCTAGGCCCCCTTGAGGGCTGTGCTGAGCCTCTTTCCTGTGCTGGGAAGGTGGAGGTAGTACACTCATGGCAGCTGTCTCCCTCATCTGTTCGTGGGTTGGCAGGAGGTCATCAGTCTTATAGCCCACACCAGAACCAGCACTGAGGAAGATGTCCTGAGCTTCAGCGGCTGAAGTCCCTGGCTGCGGCTATATCTCGATGTCCCAGTTGCAAAGATTTCGGGCATGTCCTCATTCTGCTGCTGGGTTACGGAGTGAGAAGCGAGGCATCGAGCCCCTGAATCTTTTTAGAGCAGAAAGCAAGTAAGGTGGAACAGGAGGCCTTTTTATGCTCCAGGGACACAGGTAACACACATGATGGAGGTCTGCGCAGGGGTATTTAAAGTGACATTGAGGACAGTACTGTAACGGGTTCCTTTTCATCACAGAGGAACATTCACAGTCGCCAGACTTGGAGTAGGCCCCAAAAAAGCAAGGGCCAGAGCCGGGTGCCAAGGAAGTCTCATTTGTTGAACTGGACAAGGACGCAAGATGAGTCAAAGGATAGGAGATGCAATGATTGGTATACCAATGGTTTGAGAGACCCAAAGCCACCAGCACGAGGCGTCAATCCAGAGCATTGTGAAAACGCTTCCGAACCAGTCAGCGAAAAAAAGCAATCTAACATACCTTGTGACTCAAAGACTTAATCGAAGAAAATCAAGCTGTACACATCCGAGCCCAACACTAGATGGTGGGAGTATGCAGAGCATGTGAATCTACAGCTACACAACATAAAGCACTTTACAAGCTTCAGCAATGCCTAAAAGCGGTAGCACGTGGGTTGAAATATTGAATGCAGTGGCAGGCCTGCACATTTTGAAGAGCTGCATCACTGAAGCCGGCATTGCACAGAGCCTGGTACGCACAAATTCATGGTCTTTTGACAAGGTTGGCACCCATGTGCCCATCTACAGCATAGGCTGTGATTGGGCTGAACCAAATAGAAATCATCTAATTAGTAACAGCTACTACTACTTATGTGGAAAATCAAAGAGCCAATACAAACTGCAGATTTAAGAATGACAGCAGTAGGAATTTCAGGATACTGATGTGGAATATCACCCAAATGAGAATGACCTCACAGTCCACATTTTCACTCACTCATCGACTTAGACATTTCTCTCAGTGAGTTAATAATTTGCATCAGAGATCCGTCTGTAACCTACATGTTACTCATTCCTTAACTTTACAAGTTACCATGAATGAGGAAAGCTTGTTCAAGTGTGCCCAGATGGATCTGTTCTGAAAGGAATGAAAGGGGGGATTGCTTTGCTACTGCCATGCTGCACCTGTAAGGTGACAAAACAATGCTTGTACTGCTGGTTCCCCATTTATAAGCAAGTATTCATTTGAAAGGCCAAACTTGCAAAAGGTTAGAAACCCGATTTCAGAATGCTAAATTGAGTGAATGAGTGAATGGCAGGAGGTGCACAATTGTAAAGTCTAACTGCAAAAGTAAGCTCAGTACACAGGAAGATGTCAAGGCTTCTTCGTACATAACTGACCGAATCCAAGAACTAAGCCAGGTTTGGCCACCAAGCTCAAGATGAAATTGGGTACTCTTCTCAAATTGAGATTAGCTAGCAAAATGGCTAGGGGGCTACATGCTTGCCTCTGATACCTATTGCAAGTCACAAGTTTGAATCCTGGCAAAGCCAACTCAGACATCCTTCTGAAGTGATCAAATTGAATAATAGCAACAATATTATTTGCTTACAGACATCAGTCGGATATTAATAAAAGTGATCTATAAAAGTTATTAATTTTATCACCTGGTATTTAGAGGCCTGAGTAAAAGGCATACAAAGTATAAATCATAGTTAGTCTTAGATCACCTTATAACCCAATGGCAGAGGATCTCTGCTCATCTAGAAGTTGAAATAAACTTATTATTTCATTTTCAACCATTAAAACAAGAAAAGAACAAAACACTCACCATGTAATAGGACCTGCTAAGATATGATTCTCAGAGCAGTCAGTTGACACGTTCTCCTAATTATAAGTCGTTCCTCCTTTTGTTTTTAGACAGACAATGCTTTGCACAATATTTCATTACAGTCAACTAGTATCTCACATGCATGTCCTACGGGTCTCTAATCTACTCAACAAGTTAGCTACACATTTAGCAGTCCTATCTGGTCAGAAGGCTGAGTGTTTATGTATCTCGCTAGATTATGCTGGAGTATCACCACTATGCTGCAATTTCTCGTTGGATCTGGTGTCGTCTTCTTTCTGGAGATAATACATGGCTGTCATATGGTCTGGCTTGATGAGGACTATCTAGGCAATTAGGTGAGGAAGGAAAGTTTTCGATGGAAGGTGAACAGCTAGAAGATCTAGGTGATTTATATGGAGAGCTCACTGACTGGGATTTCAGAGGCCTTGGACAGTCAAATTCCATCAATGCGCTCCCCATCCCATAAGGGAGACATCTGTTGTAATGGTCCTCTGCAGAACTGGGTCTAGGAATGACAGTCCCCCTATCAAGTTACTCGTGTTCCACCACTGCAGAGAGTGGCAAGTTCGACCTCTGACCAACACTAGATCCACCGGTTGACCCTCTTGTGACCATTGGTGTGCTATGCACACCTGTATTGGACCCACATTTAGTCTGGCACGAGGAATGATAGCAATGCATGAGACGGAGTAGGTTTTGCAGAGGAGGCGCAAAACTGTCCTGATTGTTGATATGGTTGAAAAAAAAGAATGAGTGTCTGAAAGGATTGCGTCCTGGCAGCATCTGGGTAAGCTATGCCCATCTTTAAATTGAGAATTTCTACTAGGTAAGGTTGAATCTGAAGGGATTGGAGATGGGATATTGAAGCGCTGATGGTAAAGCCTAGTTTGTGAGGTAGGTTAATGTTCTGAATGTGTTGGTAACATTTTTGACAGGTGGCACTTTTGAGGAGACAATCGTCTAGATAGGGGAAGACGTGGATGCCCTGTCTGTGTACGTAAACGGCCACCATTGTGAGGCACTAGGTGAAGACTCTGGGTGTGGAAGTGACTCAGAAGGGGAGCACTTTGAATTGGTAATGTTGTTCTTTCACTACAAATCAGCAAAATCAGAGGTACCAGCAATGTGCTGGATGGATTGGAATGTGGATATAGCGGTCCTTGAGGTCAAGTGCGCCCATTAAGTCTCCTTGTTGTAGTAGCGGGCTGACATCATGCAGACTGACCATGTGAAAGTGCTCTGAAAGAATGTATTTGTTTAGAGGCCAGATATTCAAAATTGGAATGAGGAATAGCGAGTAAACTCATATACACTGTTGATGGTGATGGATGGTTCTATGGCTCCTTTCTGGAGGAGCTCCTGGACCTATTCCCTGAACAACCTTTGGTGTTGTGGGGAGAGTTTGCGTTAGCAAGATTTAATGTTAAGAGGTGTGGCACTGACCTCTAGAGAATAACTATGTTGGATAATATCCAAAACCCACTGGCCGGAAATGGTGTTGCGTACAAAGCAAAGTACCCTTGGAGAATACCCCCGACTGCAGTTATGTGAATGGGGGTGTGGATTGAGAGCTAACTTGGGGCTTACTTGAAGTGGCAGATACTTTGGGGGTTCTGGCTTTACCTCTGCCATTTGATTTGTTCTCTCTGTAGGAATCTCTGAAAAAGCCTCATGGAGAGGTGGTTTGCGCTTGTGGCCGTTGGGATGATGTGGAGGTATTGGGAGAAGTGGTTCTGAAACCTCCACAGCAGGATGCATAGTGAAGGGCCCGCGTTGGGAAGAGGTCTGAAGGGCATCCATTGCTTTCGCTGTTTCATTGTTCTTTTAAATTTTTTCTATTAAAGTATCTACTCGTGGGCCAAAAAGATGTTCCCCTTTGAAAGGCAGATTGAGTAGGTTTTGCTGGACTTTCAGTTTGAATTCTGAGACATTGAACAATGCACGAAGGACACCAGTTAACCTCCCTCCTTCCCAGCAGCAGTACCCGCAGCATCAAGGGTGCAACATATGGTGTGTCTGAGATCTGCTTACCTTCAGAGACGATCTCCTAGCCTCTCTTCTTGTGTTCATCCGGGAGATATTGGAGGAGTTTCTCCATTTTGTTCCAATGGGCCCAGTCAAATCAAGGAAGCAGCCCAATGGAATCGGCAATCTGCAATAACTGTCCGATTGTGCAGCTACTCTCTCTCTTGCCAGCATTTATTCTCTTACTCTCTTTATCTGGTGAATGGACATCAACAGTGTTCTGAGAGTTGGCCCATTTACGTGCAGTAGTTATTACTAGTCAGGTGGGTGCTGGCCCCGGGTATGTAGAGTTGGTCATTAGGGGAAAGCCTTATATTTTTTATCCATCCATGGTGTGATGACTCTAGCTTATAGTGGGTCATGGAAGATATCTAGAGAAGGACAGAGCATGATTTTAAGCATGGGGGATACTTAGCACAACGTTGGGTGGAGTAAAGGGTCTTAAAAAATAAATCTTCTAATGGCTCAGTATGTAGATCCACTTTATCGAAGGCGGCTGTCCTACCAATAAGGTTGTGGTATCATTGGGAGGGGAGGGTTTTGCAGGGTACAGGTCAGTATCTGTTGGTGGATCTGTATCATAGGTGTCGCAGGGATCATCCTGCTGTGGGATGTCAAAGTTACCTCCATGGCCCTGACCCCTCTGTCTTGAGGGGTGTGTGATACAGGGTTAGCTGGGGAAGTGGGAGGTGAGGGTGATTACTGTGGAGCAGGCAGAGGTGGTGTAATATTGACATGCAAAGAGCTTGTAGCCTTGGCAATTCTCTTTGTACGGCTTTGGTTTGGAGCATGTTCAAGGCTTCTTCACAGGACAGCAGTTTCTGTTTAGATGGTTGAGCAGCAAACCCAAGAGGGCGGGCGAATAAGCAGCTTGTGTGTAGATGAATCATAACATGTTTCTGGTGGGTGTCAAATTCTTCTGGCAGTTTGTGATGCGGTTCGACAGTCCCCCATCCGTGGCTAAAATCGCTGCTGGGTGCAGATGGTCTCTGCTCTGATGGCAGTTTTTCTCTCAATGCCAGAGTTGTTGACTCTGACGGTCAGCTTGACTCCGAGGTGGGAGAGGCCAGTGCCAAAGTAGTCAGCCTCACAGGTTAGTTAAGCACATAGCTGGGGCTGGGCTTTACATCTGAAGATGTTGATCTGTGCTGACCACGGCCTGAAGGCAGTGGCGGCCCGGCAGTCTGTCTCTGATGCTCCAGAGTAGCTGTTCAAGCCTTTGGTAAGGGTAGCTCTGCGTGAGGTCGATGGTGAGGAGAGGTGAGGATACAGTACTCACAGCTGGTTGGGCAGGGGGAGGGGGGAGGGGATCTTGGATTTACAGGTCAGAGCTGGAGCTGCCGTTGGGGAGGAAGGTCTCTTCGTCTGCGGCCAATGCTTGTGCAAAGTTTTCCCTCGTGTTGCTGCAGAAAAGGTCTGGTGTGTCATGTCTGCTCCTCCATGACATTTCAAGACCTTGACCTGGACAGTCGCGTAGAGTTTTCTTCGAATGGAAGGAGCAGCAAGTGTCGCAATCAGCCTCGATGTGCTTGGGGAGAGACATAGATTGCAGACCTGATGGAGATTAGTCCGAGGGTACTTTAAGTGATACCAAGGACAGTGTCCGAAAAGCCCTGTGAACATGGTGGGGGGTGATATGCCTTAAGACTGAAGACGACCCTGAACGGGGAAGGCCCACGCGTACCTGAGGTCGATGGAAAAACCACTGGTTAATTCAGGAGTTGTCGGACCGAATGGAAGGGAAAACAACAACACGATTGATAACAATACCAACGGCACCCTATTATTATTTGTTGTTGTTGAGAGGCAGGTAAATCTGGATCTGCATCAAAGGGTGAGCAAAGCAAGAGCAGACGTCATTGTGCTGGAGGGGGATACGGGGGGGGGGGGACGTGTACTGCTCCATTAAGTCATATTTGGGAGTGTTACTGAAGGTGAGATGCCACCTATCAGTACAGAAGAGCTAATTTAGCTTTCTGGATCCAGCTTGGCAACTGGAGGAGATTCAAGATGTGAAGAATCTGCGGACAGAAGAAAAATACAACTATTGCTTCTTTTCTACAAGAAAAGGTGTCAATTATCTCAATGGGGTAAGACCTACTTAATTCAGTTTTTTTAAAACTAATTATGAAGTTTCTGGCATATCTATAAATTTAAGATGGACTATTTAGTAGAGTTACGGTCCCAGTTTAGTTGTCTGATTCAGAATATACTAGATATTGTCTGAGGGGCCAAAGCATAATGAATTTTGTTTATCCAATGCTTCCTCCTTAAGGATCCCACATATCAGTGGAGGTAAGTCTGGTTCTACTTGACTGCGGTCAGTTGCTTTCTTTTTAATACATTTAGTATTTACTAGGGCTGTTTCAGCCACTCATGTCAATATGGTACGGTTAACCTTTTGCAAAAATTGTTTGAGTTTTTCTTAAAGATAACAAAGGCCAATATCTTCGGCAATAAGTCACATCATATTGAATTTAACTTTCTCCACCCCCTATATATACACACACACTAGTTTCAACTTCACGTTCATATTATATTTGGAAACCTATGTGCTTACAATTAGTGTTCATGGAGGATAACAACATACGTTCACAAACATGCCTAGCAATGCATATTTTGATATTCCATAAACTTAGTTTATGTTGCAAATAAAGTAGTTCCTCTTTGAATACATTTATCTAAACATTTTATAAAAGGCCAAAATGAAAGGAATGCCGTATTTACTTACAGACTTTAACTGTATGCCTTGTCTGATTTGATCTAGTAGTGCATCTCTTCCCAAGCCCGATACAGGTCTGTTTTCTTTCTGATCCACTTTCTTAAGTGCAGCGCCTTCTCGTATTTGCTCCAAGAGGGCAGACTTTGATCCTGAAACTGGAACTTGCGTATTACCATCGGAAGACGGTCCAGGTGGGGGAGGCGGTCCAGGTGGGGGAGGAGGAGGGGGTGGTGGGGGAGGTGCACCAGACCCAGACATTGAGGGTGGTAGAGGAGGAGGTGGCGGTGGGGCCCACTGTGAAGAAACAGCCGGAGCCTGAGGTGGTGTGGGGTGCACTCTGTTTGGAGGTGGAGGGGGCATAGAAGAGCCAGGCCTGAAAGGTGGTGGAGGTGGAGGTGCTGCAGTTGGAGCTCTAGAAGGAGGTGGAGGTGGTGGAGGCACTCCTCTTCCTCTGACCGGAGGCGGTGGAGGACCTGAATTGTGGGGAGGTGGTGGTGGGGGTGGCCCTCCCCTGGAAGGAGGTGGCGGGGGAGCTAAAACAAAAACAGACACATATAAGGTTTTAGTAATATTTTGTATGTAATTCATATCAATCTCTGAAAGAGAAAAATATGTTGCAAAGTAGCACATGCTGCAAGAGTAGAAATGGGTAAACAGTGAGAGATAGGCAGGAGATGATTTAGTCCTATTCTAACTCAAATGAGTGATGTTGCATTTAGGACATATCATGCCAGACCCCTGCCATTTTGTCACCTTTAATTCAATGGGGATTACACCCATGACACCCCATTGAAGGATGTGATTGAAGGGTAAGGAATAACATGCGTTTCTCATATGTACTGGCAAGAACACGGTTCTCCTCATTTTCCTGCTTGCCACACACCAGGTACCCTGTTCACATCCCTCTCGATTTCCGTTGTGTCCTTTCACCTTAACACATCATTTAGTCTATGCAATCCCCTTCCGATTTCTGCTTTTGTGGCCATACAACTTTATCTTCAGCCAACTCTCCCTGTCTCCTTCTCTGCTCTTATTCTTATTGTTTTCCTTTCCTTCGAACCACATCTTTGCCCCATCACAGTTCACCCACCAAGTCTCCGAATATGTGCTTGATAACGCTCCTTCAGGCTCCTCTCTTGTAATGGGTCTGTCCCATTTATGCTGCTCTTTGCTTGTTTTATCTTTCTTCTCCCTCCCAACACTCTCCTTCCACCAACTGTGCTTTGTCAGCCTCCTTCGACTGGCCTTATCTGGGCACCATCGCTACCTGCTGTTTCTGAGTGCTGTCGTCCATATATTTTTATACATCATAGGATGTCATGCCCTTTTAAAGAATTCAGATATGGAGGTGCACTTCTGGGAAAGTCAACAGTTATGATAATAAGATCACAAGAGTAAGATGCATGGTAGAAACCACAATAGCAAACAGTTCAGGTTGGTTTGCAAAGTAAGTTTAACTGAAAATTGCTGATCATAATTTATGTATCCTTGAGGCTGAAACTGAAGCAAAATTATAAAAAACAAATGATGAAATGAATTGAAAAACTGATGATAGGAAGACAGCTGGACCAACAGTCAACAAAACATTTAGACCATTAGAAGGTGGTTAACAACATAATGACAAATTCATGGACAGGAAAAGTGCAGTCAAGAGCTTGCAAATATGTTAAGATATTAAGCAATGTAATAGTAACATGGAATTTGAATATGCAATATATTAAAAGTTTGGATCAAATATTTATAAAATCCTATTACCAGAGACAAGTCAAATGTAAAGATCCACTTTAAAAAAATCCATCTGTCTGCATGCTAGTGGTGATACAATTTAGTAAGGCTACATCCACCGCACAGTGCAGAACACTTGCACAGGAAAGTGTTCTGGTTAAATTTCAGGCTGTCTGGTTGACTTCTTGCTCCCTCAAAAGTCCATTGCTCCGGATGTGCCCATATGGAGATGTAGCCTCATCTAGATACTAGTTTTGTTTGAGGTAATTCAGTTCCTGTTGTCTTGAGAGTTGGCCCTCAGTACTCATGTGGTCACTAATCTGTCAGGCACATAGGCCTTTGGTGGATTCTCTAGAGCAGGCCAAGGCTGCAATCATTTGCTGGAGTATCGCCAGTCTTACACAAATTTGCTGGCGACCACAGCCATTCACTAAAAAGAAGGACCATTTCTTAGACTAAGATGGTGCAATAAAGCATGCCATGGAGGTCAGAACTTTGTTAGGCATCTTCTCCTGCATTTCCTTATTAAAGTGTTGGAAAAGAAGAAACGTGAACAGCAGCAAAACAGATGTTGGGAAAACAGTATGTGGTCATCTTGAGCTCTCTGAAATTACATTTTTGATATTTGGCCATTTTTAAATACTGGATGATGACTTCTAAACATGAATTATACTAATGTTTTTAGTTCAGTTGGTTTTATATATAAAACATTATGCATGGAATTTGACTTGAAGATTACTGAGTTCTTGTGAAATATCTGAAGACTCTAAAGCTCTTACAGTGGTAATTCTTACATGGAACCCATATAGGATACACGTATGTGAGAACTTATTTTGCACTGCATGCATGGACCCATTCAGGCATAGACTGCTGTGTGTAGCAGTGCTTATACACATATGTATGCCAGCTCATAGTTACTCTTGCCAGGGGTGAGATACACTTCTGCTTTGATATTTGTCTATTTAATCAGCCGTAACAACAGAACCACCACACCTCATGCTCTCCCCTTCTAGTTCACATGCTTCATCAAAAAACACTATGCATTAAAAGCTTCAATTTATTCCCGTCCAAAACAGATTCTGGAACTGGTTACTTTTTTGTAGTGTTCCTGCAATTTAGCATTTCTGGAGCGAAAATCTCCTTGGTCTTATGCCACCAGTTTGATAAGTGTTTAAGTTCTGTTACAAGTGATTTTGACAATCAAACAGTTTTTCCTACCACTTCTCTCATCAGTTACAAAGTGGCTGAGCTGAAATTTTGTTTGCCTTAGTGCCACGTTTTTGTGCAAATTGCTTCATCTCCTCTATCAAGATCAAACATTTAAATTACCACAGATTACGACCCTCTTATGTCTTAAAGGCCTGTTGATCTTCAGCTTACATTTGTCTTCTGACTGAGGGTGACTGACTGTTGTGGAACCTTCTGATTTTGGAGATTTTGATGGTCACTTTAGATACTGCAGTAGCAAAGTAAGTATCAAAGAAGGCTTTTCCTTTGCTGGAGCACCTTGTGGTTGAAAGTAGGCAACTTTATCGTAGACTGTGTAGGAAAGTAACCTATTTTTGGCATGGTTACTCGAACTTTTTACCTGCTATCAGTATGCCTGGGCTGTTTTCACTGGAGTCCTACTAACCAGTGATTCTGCTCTCTCCCTCTATATTTGGTTGTTTAGGACTTTGCACACCCCACAATTGGCATACTGGTAACCCCATATAAGTCCCTAGTATATGGTATTTAGGTACCCAGGGCAATGGGAGACCAGGGGTTCCCCATGGGCTGCAACATGTATTGTGCCGCCCATGGGAGCCCATGCAAAATGTGTCTGCAGGCCTGCCATTGCAGCTTGTGTGAAAAGATGCATGCACCGTTTCACCACAGATCACTGCACCAGGGCACTAAATCACCTATGTGGTAGGCTCTCCTAGCCCAGAGGGCAGGGTGTAGGTACCTGTGTCTAAGGGCACTCTTCCATGAGCAGAGGTGCTCCTACAAACACCAGTTCCATTGCACTGGACTTTGTCAGTACGGGGAAGCCATTTTACCCGTGTACTGGACACAGGTCACTACCGGAGTCCAGCTAAATAATGGTAACTCTGATTCTGGGCATGTTTGGTATCAAACATGTTGGAATCATACCCCAATACTGTTGTCAGTATTGGTTGTATGATTCTATACAGTATTGCTCCTACCAGTCATCTCACAGACAGGTTTCTGCCCTCATGGTGCTTGACCAGCTCAAGCAGGGGAAAGTGGAACAAAGGATTTCCTGTGGGAGAGGGAGGCAACACCCTCTCCCCTTGGAAATAAGTGTTACATGGCTTGGGAAGGGTAGCCTCCCCAGGCCACTCGTATGCTTTGAAGGGCACATTTGGTGCCCTCCTTGCATAAACTGGTTTGCACCAGTCCAGATACCCTTGGTCCCTGCTCTGGGTCGAAACTGGATCAAGGAAAGTGGAGTGACCACTCCCCTGTCCATCAACACCCCAGGGGTGGTGCCCAGAGCTCCTTCAGGTGGCCACTTGATTCTGCCACCTTGAATCCAACATGTGCAAAGGCCCCTGAGAGCCTCTGAGTGGCCAGGTCAGGCAGGTGACGTCACAGCCCCCTCCTGATAGGCGATCACCTTGCTAGGTGACTAGTCCCCCTTTGTGGGCTATTTAGGATCTCCCTCCTGGGTGGGTCCGCAGACGACGTGCAAGATTCCACCAGGACTCCTCTGCATTGTTTATTTCATCTTCTGGCCACTGGATCTGCAACTGAATTCTTCAGGAACCAGCAATATGCAACTCCAGTGACGACTCCACTGTGCAACATTGTTTCTCCGGCTCCTTCCAGCAACTACAACATTTCCCCTGCTGTGCATCCTCTGAGGTCGACAAGACTCCAGCCAGCACCAAGAATTAAGAAGGAATCTTCCTTGGTGGGAAGGAGTCACTCCCCTGCATCTTAGACCGGCTGCATGGATCTGCTCTCCATCAGAACTGTGTGGATGCTGCATCACAGGTGGTGGTATGGAGTGGTCCCCTTGGTCCTCATTGCCAGCTGTTCAACTTTGGAAACGGTAAGCGCTTGCCTCTTCTTGCAGGACAGTACCCCTGTGCACCGCAACTCTTGCAGCTACTATGGCTTGTTTGCTCCTGCTCTAACGGATCTCCTGTCGCCGTGTAGCCCCGGCCCCCAGCATTTCTTCCTGCCAAGCACAGTCTCCTCTCTGCTGCTGCTCCAGCGACGTGGAACTCCTCTTCAGGCGTGCTGAGTGGGCCTCACTGCGACTTGATGTGCCTGCTGCCAGTAGGTTGCCTGTGGGGGCTGCATCCTCTTCTTGTGACTCTCCAGACTGCTGAGAGTCACCCTGGAGTCCCTTACTTGGGTTGAGTTCCCTGGACCTTGCTGGTCCTCTTCAGCCTTGCAACTCTTCTTTTTCATTTGCCAAGGCTTGTTGGTGGTTCTCCGGCACCATACCCACTTTGCTAGAGTGGAAGACTGTGTGTGGTTCGTTAGAACAAAGCAATTGGATCCCGCTAACCCTGTGAGCTGATGTTATTGCTACAAAGAAAGCTGTGTTCCTAAAAAGGTGTTGCAGGGAGGCTTGTGAATAGGCTCAAAGAGATCCGACGAGCGAGAACAATATTGAGCTCCCAGGGTGGTGAAGGACGCATAATAGGAGAGAAAACCTTCAACTCTTCTAGAAAATCTTTGAATGGTGGCGCTTTTGCAAAAAAGAGGTTTATGAAAGACATTTTCTGTAGGCAGTAAGAGCTGCTAGGTGAACCTTTATAGAAGAAAATTGCAAGCCATATTTTGCCAGCTGGAGTAATTATGGAAGAATTACACCTTCCCGGCAAGATGTAAGGTTCACATTCTTAGAGAAACACCAGATGCAAAATCTCTTCCACTTCAATAGGCAGAATTTGTGGAAGGCCGCTTATCCTCTCAAAGAACAGCCATACAATCCTGCTGCAGATTCAAGTGTCTGTACTGCACTAGCTCAGGAGTCATGCTGCCAAATTCAGAGAGGAGCGATTGGGATGTAACATCTGGCCTCTGAACTCCATTAGCAGGTCTAGTCTGCTTGGCATATGGATGGAGGGACTGGTGAAGGAGATCTGTGAACCACCACTGACGTGACCACTCTGGAGATATTAGGATCATCTTAGCTCTAAAGTGGGACAGCTTGATAATCACTGATGGAATTAAGGTAATCAGCGGAAACGTGTAAAGAAATCTGCCAAACCAGCTGATCCATAGGGCATTCCACACTGTCCCTGACTGGAAGTACCTCTGCATTTTTTGTTTTCTGCTGTGGTGAACAAGTCGATGGCAGGGGTGTCCCAAAGCTGAAAAATGTTTTGTATGATCTCATCATGTAAGAGCTATTCTTGATTTTTTTGTTGAATTCTGCTTAGAGAGTCTCCTTGAGCATTTTGCACACCTGGAAGGTGAGTTCCGATGATCGTTGGGTCCAAGGCTATTGCCCATTTCCAGATTGTTTGGACCTCAACTGACAGGGGCCTGGACCTCATATCACCCTGCTTGTTAAGGTAGTACATGGTGGTTGTACTGTCTGTCTGAACAAGCAGTGGGACCTGAACAACGGTAGAAATGCCTTCAGCACTAGATGGATCTCATGTAGCTCTAGGAGACTGATTATGTGTCATGTCGTCTCTCTCTGTGACCTCTTGCCCTGGATCTTGAAGTGATCCATGTGGGCTTCGCATCCCAGCAGTGAGGTTATCTGTCACTACTGTTTGAGGAGGAAGAACCTCCTGATGAAAAAGCATCCCTCGAACAGGTTCTTTGTAGAGCACCACCATTTGAGGGACAGCTTCGCAGGACGGGGATAAGTCTATCCCGTCTTTCTATGTGCCCGTCAGTTGGTCCTATTGGTCTTCTAGACATTCTTGCATGGAGACGGGCATTAGGTGTGAGGAAGATGCAGGAGTCCATAGAGCAGAGGAGAAAGGATACTGTTCTCCCTGCTGAATGAGAAGCTGTCATGAGAGTGTGACACTTCAGAAGGATCACTATGCATCTCTCCTCCAAAGGACACACTCTTGCCTGTATTGTATAGATGGAGGCCCCCAGATGAGGTAAGGTTTGAACCGGGGACAGACATTGATTTGGTGAAGCTTATAATAAGGCCTAGTCTTTGAAGGAGACTGCATAGTGAAACTGAGCTTCCTGAGAAGTGGACACCTCAATTAACCAATTGCCTAGGTAAGGGTAGATGAATATTTTGTGCTTCCTGAGATGGGCAGCCACTGCTGCCATGTAGTTTGAGAACATTCTGGGTGCAGACTTGAGACCAAATGGAAGTACTCTGTACTGATAGTGGTCTTGTCACACTAAGCATCTCAAGAACTTGATATGCTTTCTGGCAATTGGACTATGGAAATATGTGTCTTGAAGGTCGATGGAACACAGCCAATCCCCCTGGTGTAATTGGTGATATATTTGGTGTAATGACATCATACAGAACTTTTCTCACCGAATCCACTTGTTGGTTGTTTTGAGGTCAAGTATGGGTATGACTTTGTTCTTGTCTTTCTTTTTCACCAGAAAGTACCTGGAATAAATGCCAGTCCCTTGTTGTAAAGAACGGGTTCCACTGCCTGCTTTTCTAAGAGGATGTTGACTTCTGATAGGGACAGTGGGAGTTGGAAGCTGGATGGCTTCAGAAGGATGGACTGTGGAGGACTGGTGAGCCTGAGAATATCCATTTTATACAATATTCAGAACCCAGGAGTCTTTTCTTATGTTTTCCCATTCTGCTAGATAACAAGATATGCTTTCCCCACTGGAGCGGGTAACAGAAGGGGGGAAGTAATAGTTCAGGGTTTTGTCCCTGATGGATGGTTGCTTCCTTGACTGGGCTGCTAAGTGGACCATCGTTTAGTCTGCTTCCTCTGGTATGTTTGACGAGGTCATTGGTGCTGTTTCTGTCCACCACCTTGTTGGCATCCTTGATATGAATGAGGGGTTTGAACCCTCTGCGTATATAAAGGGCGTTGGTTGGGAGGGAAAGATTCTTTGATCTCTGGGTCTCTCTAAGCCGACTGCCTTCAGAGTCTTCATTTCGGCTTTCATTCGTGACATCTCATCATCTGTGTGGCTTCTGAAAAGAGTCGGACTGGAGAATGGGAGGTTTAATATTCTCTGCTGTGATTCTAGCTTGAGGGATGTAAGGCAACGCCAAGTTTGTCTTTTAAGAGCAACACTGGGGCAGTACTTATATGCACACTTTGTGACTCACTGAGTCTAAGTTCCGACTAGCTTTATCAAGAAGCACTGTAGAAGTGGTAGTAGTGGTACATTGCTTCTTTGCTGCTTTTACAATCACCGAGTCTGATGTAGGATGTGTTTGGTGGAAAGTAGAATCTTGCTCGGTAGTGTGATACTTCTTTTGAAGCCTAGATGGAGCTGGCTTAACAGACTGGTGTCAGGAAGAAATCCAAAGCATGTTCAAGAAGACCCTGCACTAGAGGCAGCAAAGACCTTGATGCTGACTTGAGCTGTAGAGTCTAAAAAATGACTGATGTCGCTTGAGTGTCGACATAGGAATGTTAAGTTCCACCACTCTCCTTTTGAAATGTCGTGACATCATCCACCAATGATATGCCTGGAGAGTCTGAAAACTTTATGATTATAGTCCTGAAACTTTGAATATCATCCAGTAGAAGTGGAAGACGTGTCTGTATGATTTCTTCACCGAGATCTTCAGAGGAGAATGTGCCTTGGGCTGTGACAATAGTACCTAGAATGATGGCATGATCTAGACTGAGATCTGGGTCATGAAGTGACTGGTGAAGATAAGTCTTCTATTCTTTTTTGCCTCCTGTAGCCTAGACGACATTGAAAGGGTTTTCAAAGTCGACCATCCTCAATGTCGACCTGCTTGTCTATGGTGATCGCCGACGGTGTCGACATCGAAATATGCCTTGATGGAGATCTTTGAAAGTTATCTAAATGGCGACCGTCTTGAGGCTATTGTAGTCGATGGGCTCCTTGACGTCGAGCGAGGCCTACGGATAGACAGTGGTGTTACTGATGTTCATACTGATCTGAGGTGCTTCCTTGACGTCGAACCATAGATAGATGGAGAACAGGTAGGCACTGTACCTCTCCTCGACGTCAATGCTCTTGATGTCAACAGGGACCAATGCATTTTTCTGGGAGGCAGGGAATACACACATCATGAGGGTCTGTCTTGGCCATTTTTCTCCCACAGGTTGGGTATTTGCCAAATAGAAATGGCATTTTTTTCTATTAAAATACCTCTATTGTTTGTCAGGAGAAAACAGAAAAAGGCAGGAAGAGACCAAAAACTTCTAATGAAATGGTTGTCAATGAAATTTAGTTGAACATTTTGAGGAAAAAGCTACAAATTGGCTGAGCTCAATGCTCCAGGGTCCTGTCAGCAGGAGCCAGAAGAAAGAAGTGAAGCAACTGCTACCTGCTCAGCATGATGGAATAATGGTGGTCACTGGGTCCTTAAAGGCACAGCCTCTATTTTTAACTCAGCCTAATGGCAGCCTATGGGGCTACACTGTCCTGCTTTAATTAATCTCTGTGCTACCAAAAAAGGGTTTGTGAGAGACATTTGTTGTTTTTACAAAAACATCATGAAATTATATACATACATACAGGGAGTGCAGAATTATTAGGCAAGTTGTATTTTTGAGGATTAATTTTATTATTGAACAACAACCATGTTCTCAATGAACCCAAAAAACTCATTAATATCAAAGCTGAATATTTTTGGAAGTAGTTTTTAGTTTGTTTTTAGTTTTAGCTATGTTAGGGGGATATCTGTGTGTGCAGGTGACTATCACTGTGCATAATTATTAGGCAACTTAACAAAAAAAAATATATACCCATTTCAATTATTTATTATTACCAGTGAAACCAATATAACATCTCAACATTCACAAATATACATTTCTGACATTCAAAAACAAAACAAAAACAAATCAGTGACCAATATAGCCACCTTTCTTTGCAAGGACACTCAAAAGCCTGCCATCCATGGATTCTGTCAGTGTTTTGATCTGTTCACCATCAACATTGCGTGCAGCAGCAACCACAGCCTCCCAGACACTGTTCAGAGAGGTGTACTGCTTTCCCTCCTTGTAAATCTCACATTTGATGATGGACCACAGGTTCTCAATGGGGTTCAGATCAGGTGAACAAGGAGGCCATGTCATTAGATTTCCTTCTTTTATACCCTTTCTTGCCAGCCACGCTGTGGAGTACTTGGACGCGTGTGATGGAGCATTGTCCTGCATGAAAATCATGTTTTTCTTGAAGGATGCAGACTTCTTCCTGTACCACTGCTTGAAGAAGGTGTCTTCCAGGAACTGGCAGTAGGACTGGGAGTTGAGCTTGACTCCATCCTCAACCCGAAAAGGCCCCACAAGCTCATCTTTGATGATACCAGCCCAAACCAGTACTCCACCTCCACCTTGCTGGCGTCTGAGTCGGACTGGAGCTCTCTGTCCTTTACCAATCCAGCCACGGGCCCATCCATCTGGCCCATCAAGACTCACTCTCATTTCATCAGTCCATAAAACCTTAGAAAAATCAGTCTTGAGATATTTCTTGGCCCAGTCTTGACGTTTCAGCTTGTGTGTCTTGTTCAGTGGTGGTCGTCTTTCAGCCTTTCTTACCTTGGCCATGTCTCTGAGTATTGCACACCTTGTGCTTTTGGGCACTCCAGTGATGTTGCAGCTCTGAAATATGGCCAAACTGGTGGCAAGTGGCATCGTGGCAGCTGCACGCTTGACTTTTCTCAGTTCATGGGCAGTTATTTTGCGCCTTGGTTTTTCCACACGCTTCTTGCGACCCTGTTGACTATTTTGAATGAAACGCTTGATTGTTCGATGATCACGCTTCAGAAGCTTTGCAATTTTAAGAGTGCTGCATCCCTCTGCAAGATATCTCACTATTTTTGACTTTTCTGAGCCTGTCAAGTCCTTCTTTTGACCCATTTTGCCAAAGGAAAGGAAGTTGCCTAATAATTATGCACACCTGATATAGGGTGTTGATGTCATTAGACCACACCCCTTCTCATTACAGAGATGCACATCACCTAATATGCTTAATTGGTAGTAGGCTTTCGAGCCTATACAGCTTGGAGTAAGACAACATGCATAAAGAGGATGATGTGGTCAAAATACTAATTTGCCTAATAATTCTGCACTCCCTGTAATCTCCTGGCCTCTTTTTAAGTACAAGATGAATAATTGGGCCATTGTAGCCTGTTCCTATAGGCTGCATAATATTTTTCTCTCTTAAATTACTCTGCAGGCTTTCCCGAAGAAAGGCAAACATCTACACTAAAGAAGACATATTGTGAAAAAAGTTCTCCAGTGTCCCAGCATGTGGGCGGGACTACTTGGTGCTTATGACTGCTGATTGCCACCTGCCCGGGGAGATTCGGAGCGCAGCAGAAAAGGTGCTCAAGAAAGACAGCGCAGCACCTGGAGACCTCCCTCACTCTCCATATTTGATCCCCAAGTGAGGCATGGTGGTGATCCAGGAGCCGGGCTTCCACTGCTGCGACCGACAGCCATGGCAGCTTAAGACCACCATTAGGCGAATAGTAACAGGGGCCTGCTCACATTAGAGGGACTGAGGGCTGCACCAGCCCTATTCTAAAGCTGGACCTTTGCCTAAGAGCTAACTCCCATACAACAGCAAGAGCCCCTTGCACAGAGTAGCAACTAGTGCAATTTTGTCACTGCTCCCCTTGGACTCCCCAGGGTGTGCACGGCACCTCCGGGTGGCTCTGATGTCCACACTGAACACAGCGAAAGGAGCCCTCTTCCCGACCTTTGCACACCAGACAACTTTTTTTTTTTTTTTTTAATATTTTTTATTCGTTTTATATTTCAAAATATAATACAAATTGTTCAATTTGCAACCACAGGATAAACCAATACAATAACTAATATCTAGGTCATTTAACAATCACAAACCCCCCCCCAATGTGCACATCACGGAACACTTCTGGTTTTACAGTATCATTTCTGACTGCACCCTCCATGGGTTTATCCTTTATTATTTATTTAATATAGGCATTCGCTCGTGACCAGTGTGGGCCTTGTTTTGCGTGCGTGGGTTCCCTGGCTTCCTAATGAGGGCACCATCCGGATTAGTATATGCAGATAGCAACCCTGTTTTCCTGCTCCTCATGCATCGCTGGTGCTGTGGTGACGAAGATTTGATGGATTATTATTACTAGAGAGAGGGAAAGAGATGATGTGCATGTGCTGTGGTGCCTGGATGCCCTAATGGGCTTTGTTTCCGTAACGGGGGATGCAGGGGGATTTATGTCGTGGTTATTGCTAATATATGTACCCCAGTTCAAGGAGGCATCTCATCGTTTTTGGCCTCCAATTTTGTTACCAGATTCTCCCAAGTGGAGCATCCTGTGTGTTGTCGCCCTTCATGCACCATCCTTTTTAGTACCTGGTATTCAGTGCGAGCCCAACGTATTATTAGAAAGTACCAGGATTTCAAATCGGGAGCCTTGGGGGCTTTCCAGTGTATTGCTATTAATCTTTTGTACATTAAAAAGGTCAAGTCTATAAATTTGTGCAGGTGTCTGTTTTTTTGGTCTCTTTCTCAATCCCAGCAGGCAGGACCCAGGGTCTGCTATCAGTGCAAGTCCCGTTAGCTCAAATACTTCCCTTACCACCTCCGCCCAGGCCGTTTGTACATTAGGGCAATCCCATACCATATGGTAGAAGGGTGCTGACGGTGTTTTGCATCTTGGGCATACTGGTACTGAATCGGGGAACATGCGCTTTATTCTGGCTGGGGAAAGATATGTTTGATGCGTGTAGTTGAATTGGGTATATCTAAATCTGGGATTCCTTGACACGCCTCGGATGTGGGACAAGGCCTTTGGCCAGTCTGCCTGTGGGATCGGGGTGGGGAGTACTGCATTCCATCTATCCCATGCTTTCCCTGCCTGTGGATCAGGAGTCTTATTGAGGATTCTGTATAGATTGGATATTATTTTTGTTTGATCGCTGTGTTGTAGAAGCTGGTGGAGCACTGGGGAAATCTCTGGTTCCGAAGTGCCCACCCCCCATATTTTCCTAATTTCGTGACATACGGCGTGGTATGTCAGGAACTGACCTGGATTTATCTCCGTAAGGGCCTGGAGAGCCTCGAACGTCATTAATTTGCCGTCTTCAAAGCAGTCTCCTATTGTCTGTATTCCTGCTTCACTCCACAGCTTTGCAGCTTGCATTCCAGCTGCAGTCCCCGCCAATAGATAATTTAGCGGTATGTGTGGGGAGTAAGGAAGCTTATCCGCTCCTTTTTGCACATATTTAGTCCAACATGCATGCGCAACTGCAAGCAAAGGGTTGACCAGTACCGCTTTGGGGGGCTTAGACGTCAGCCAATTTATGAGGGGGGTCCCGTTCCGCCGAGACTCTAGGCTCCTGGGTTCTGCTTGCTCTGGTCTGTGGATCCAGTATTGAACCCACTGAAGTTGTGCGGCTGCATAGTATCTTTCAAAATTCGGAGTTCCCAGGCCACCATTATCCAGCGGGCATTGCAATGTGGTTAGCGCCACTCGTGCTCTGCCACCACCCCAAATGAGCTGTAGTAGTGCTGTATTTAAATTGCCGAAGAAACTTTTGGGAATAGTTATCGGCAGGGCCGCAAAATAATATAGGAGCCTAGGTAGAATCAACATATTGACAATCGCCACCTTGCCGGGTGGCGAGAGCGGGAGCTTGTTCCAGAATTGTAGGGAGCCTTTTATGGAAATTAGCGCCCTCCCCAGGTTCCCGTCTCTTAAGTCTTCTATGACATGATATATGTTTATCCCAAGATATTTAAATGTTGTCGGGCACCACTTTAGGTCCCCTACTTCTGGGGGGTCTTGATTATTGGGGGCCCTTTTTGCCAGGGGGAACACACAGGACTTCTCCCAGTTTACCACAAGGCCAGACAGGCCTCCAAATTCAGCCAATAAAGATATTACAGATGGGATAACTGCACAACTGTTCCTGATATATATCAAAGCATCATCTGCATATAATGAGACAGTGTGATATAACCCATTCCTAATAATTCCCCATTCGTGTTCCATGAGGCGTATTTTTGCCGCTAACGGTTCCATTGCTATGGCAAACAATAGCGGGGATAGGGGACATCCCTGCCGTGTCCCCCTGGAGATCGGGAAACTATCAGAAATCACCCCGCCCGACTTCACCCTCGCACTTGGATAAGAATACAATGTCCGGACCCAACGGATGTAATTAGGGCCTATTCCCATGCGGGCCATCATGGCCATCAGGAAGTCCCATTCCAGCGTATCAAAAGCCTTTTCTATGTCTAGTGAGAGCACTATTTCCTCTTGTGCAATCTTGGGGGTGTCTCCTATTATACTCAGCAATCTGCGAATATTTAGGAAGGTGTTACGCTGTGGGATGAAGCCATTTTGATCTGCGTGAATCAATGAGTGCGTGAGGGGAGCTAATCTATTAGCTAATATTTTGCCTAATATTTTGCAGTCTGTATTTAATAGCGATAATGGTCTATAAGATTTAACATCCGTATGGTCTCGGCCCGGTTTAGGGAGTACCACTATCATAGCTTCCCTTTGAGATATAGGTAAGCTTTCTTTAGTCCACGCCTCTTGGAACACTCCCAGCAGATGGGATTTCAGGCTGGGTAGATAGGCTTTATAATATTCCAAGGGGAGGCCGTCTGCGCCCGGCGCTTTGTTCCTGGGCAGCTGTGCAAGGGCTAGTTCTATTTCTTCTGTTGTTATGGGGGTTTCGATTGCATCTCTATCTGTTTGTGATAGTTGGGGTAGGAGGGAGTCTGCCAGAAAAACCTCAAGTTGTGTAACTGTGCATGAGGTGCGTTTAGTGTATAAGTTTGAGTAGTAATTCCTAAACGTCTCGTTTGTTTCTACTTGTGTAGTAGCCATCTCATGCGCGTCCACCCGGATGGCACCTATCGGGGCTTGCTGTCTATCTTCGCGAAGTAGCCATGCTAGCATTCTACTTGATCTATCTCCTTCCGTTTGCAACCTAGTTAAATAATAGCTGTAGTCGTGACAGCGGAGCCTGCTATCTGCATCATTATATTTTGAGCGCTTTTCTTTGAGGATTCCCCTAGTGCTACCGCTTTTCCGCAATCCTTAGCTCCTTCTCTAGTTTGCTAATTTCCGCCTGTAAAGAGCGTCTCACTCCCCACGTAGTGGACATACATACTCCGCGTGCTACTACCTTATGGGCATCCCATTCTATCGCCCGAGTTGTTGCAGACATAGCGTTTATTTCCCAATATTGGCCTATAGATTTCCCCAATGTTGTGGCGAATGCTTGATCTTGTAGAGCCTCCGCCTGGAATCTCCAAGTGGGGATTGCCTGACGTGTCCTACCCCAATTCAGTGTTACTCTCAGAGGCGCATGATCCGAGATCGTCTTTGCTAAGTATTCAGATTCAGTGACCAGTGCCCCTATTTCGTGATTACCCCATACTATGTCTATTCTAGTGTGAGTGTTATGTGGTACCGAGTAAAATGAATATTCTTTTTGCTCTGGGTGGCCTAGTCGCCATACGTCGTGAAGTCCCATAATGCTTGCCCATTCTTGCAGGGGACCTATGGGCTTCCTATTAGTTGGTGCGCTCGGGTAGGCACTGGTTCTGTCCAATGTTGCTGATGGGGTACTGTTAAAATCACCGCCCCAGATGGCTAGGGGCATGGGGTGGGACAGCAACGTTGGGGTGAGAGTGGTGAGAAAGCCTGTGATGCCACTGTTTGGAGCGTATACCCCAACCACCGCCATTTGTCTGCCGTCTAGCCTGCCCTCCACTACTACGTACCTCCCTCCCTGATCTATCTTGTGTGATGACAAGAGGAATGGAACTCCTGCCGCTATCCAGATCAACACCCCCCTTGCAAAGGCCGAGTATGTTGTGCCTATCAACTGGCCTCCCCACCTCGTGTGCAGGTCGCGTAGGTCCCCCTCTAACATGTGTGTCTCTTGCAAGATAGCGATATGCACTCCTAGTCTTAAGTCGAGCGTACACTCTAGCCCTTTTGCTCAGCGCCCCAAGACCCCTGATATTCCATGTTAATATAATATACTGGTTTTTAGTATTATTTCGGGAAGATATCATATGGGGTTCTGGGGATGTGTTGCTGTGTTGAGGGTCTGGGCTTTAAAGTTGGCCCGCCTGGTCCCTGCCTTTCTATAGCTGATATTTAAATATAGCGGGTGCAGGTATATATTTCGTGCATTAAGTAATTCCGGTCCTTGCATTTCTACTAAACTGTTAATCCCCACCCCCCTAATTAAACCCCCTATACTACTTACAGCTACAGTGAAACTACAAAACTTAAAAATGTGTGAAATAACTCTTATCCAGTTGGATTTGCATAGTGGGATTCTCATATCGTACAGATGTGGCTCTTGTAAGGGGCTCACATCGTGCCGCAGACTTAGTCTGCCAATATCGTCAGGCGCCCCCCCCTTGGCATAAATCTGTTCCCTCTGGCCCCGCCCATCCATCATGTACCACCTTCTTATGCCCCCAATCACTTAGCTTAGTGTTTATAACAAAGATGCATATTGTTGAAGGCACTTTGTCCCCGCGTCTCGGCGATGCCGCAAAGTCTCTGCAAATTTTCAAGTTACAAGCATCATCACTGGAAGTCTCTCTGGGCCTGTACGAATAGTTTAAAGTTCGTCCGCGGTTCTTGGGGTGACCTTCGGCCCGCCTAGTTCTCCTGTTATCGTGGATGCGGAGCTGGCCGTGTCGGAGTCCGATCCCAGCTCTGAAAGACCTCTAGCTGTTGTACTGTGACTTTGCATGTGTAACGGCGTCTCTTTTAGCACTTTTGCTCTTTCTTCTGCTGCTTGCCAATCATTGGGCTGGCCTCTGGTGCGCCTTTTGGATCGCTTCCTTGCAGCGGGTTTTTGCCATTTCTCGTCCCCCTCATCATCCTCCTGGGGGTGTGAAAGGCCCTTGGCATGCAGCCATGTCCAGGCATCTTCGGGGTTGGTGAATATATGAGTACGGTCCTCCATCACTACCCTTAGCTTGGCTGGGAAGAGCAAGGCATATTTTATGTTATGTTCCCGCAGGCGTTGCTTGATTTTGACAAAAGAATTACGTTGGTTCTGCACCTCTTGCGTAAAGTCTGGGTAAGCGTTAATGTTCGAGTCTTCATACTTGAATGGGCCTTTACTGCGGAATTGTTGCAATATTGCGTCTCGGTCTCTGTAGTTCAAAAACCTGGCAATCAATGGCCTGGGGGACTGGCCGGGAGCCGGAGGTCTGCCCGGGATTCTGTAAGCCCTTTCGACTGAAAAAAACTTGGATGGAGCCCCATTTAACACCTCCTTGATTAGCCACTGCTCTAGGGAAATTTCTGATTCCGGTTGACGCATACCTTCTGGAAAGCCCAGAAACCTCACGTTGTTGCGGCGCGCCCTGCTCTCCATTTCCTCCGATCTTCTCCAAAGTATCTTCAACTCCTCATCCATGCGCTGAATCTGTTTTTGGTTCCCTTGCGCTATTGGAGTTAGGTCGGCTATTTCAGCTTCAGTTGTTTTCACTTTTTCAGCTAGGTTTCGATGATCCACTCGTAATAGGTTCAAGTCTTGCGCGACTGCATCGATTCTGCCTTCCAAAGATGACTTAGTGTCCAGTATTGCCTGCAATACTTTCTCGAACTGAGCAGAGTGCGCAAGAAGTGTGCTTTCCAGTGACTGTAGGGATGGGCTAGATTGTTGGTCAGTAGGCGTCATCACTTGAGTGGTTCAGTCTGGGTTCTTGGTTGATTTGGCTCTGCCGGCCATTTTGGCTGTTCTGAGATTACCTCCCAATCTGCAGTGATTTCGCACTTTTAATCTTCCTGATTCGTTGTTTTAAACTTTTACTGAGTGGCCTGGGCATGGAGTACACATCTGGCATTAAGAGCGTGAGATTGGCCAGCCAAGCCAAGGGACAGTTTAGCCTTATTCAGGCCTATTGTGGCCTCGGTATTCAATGACAAATGCTGCAGTCATTAATTGATTCGATATTCCGGCGTTGAGTTCTTGCGGGGCTGTCCTCCGGGCCCACCGGAGTGTGCGGAGGGTGTAGAAGCTGGGAGGGAACACTTGCTTCCTCCAGTGTGATGGCAGGGCTTGGTGCCAGAGGCTCCCTCAGATAGAGGGGAGGAGTGTTTAAGGGCCGGGAGAGGTGGTGGCGCTCGTGAGAGACCGCAGATCAGGACGAACGCCAGGTGCCACAGATGGGCTTAGTTCAGTTAGGGACAGTCGCGGCAGGGGCCCATTGCAGGGGAGTCCAGGGCAGGCCACGCGCCCGCGGTCTGCCCAAGCCGTCCGTTCTGTGCTGGTTAATTAGTCCGAGCTCACGGGAGCACGCGGTCCGCATCAATCTTGCCCTCTTGTGTTAATGAGGAGGTGGGGTGGGGTGGGGGGGGTTGTCTAGCATTCCAAAAGTTTTTCCCCACAGCTTAGTTTTGGTGTTCCTCCCCTTCTCAGGTGCCCTCCTCACCTCGTTCCTTAGACTATGCACTGGTAACCCCCGTAGCCTGCTGGGCCGCCGCTGCTGTGCGTATTCGTTGCCGGGCTGGAGTGCCCCTTCTCCGTTCCTCTGCAACATGTACACGCGGCCACTGCCGCGGCGAAATTCAAAATGGCGCCCCAGCCCCTCAGGCCGGCACCAGCTTCACACGCCCCGGGGCGTCCAGCAAAATCTGCAGCGCGGTCCGTTTTGACCGCGGCTCTTCAGCCCCCCTGGCCACGAGCAAGCCCGGAAGTGGGAGGCAGCCGTGCCGGGCAAGGGCGCGATCGGGGCCGCAGACGCAGCTCCTCCGTCTCAGCGCCGCACCCGGTGCGAGCTCGCAAGTCCCAGCCCCGGTCCACCCGCGCACCGAGGGGCGCTTGCGGGTCAAATTGGGCGCCCCGGTCTCCCCCGGTCGAGCCGCCGTCCCGGCCGTCGCAACCAGGCCGCGGGGGGGGGCGCCTTTCAGGATGTTTCGAGCTAGCCGGGGACGGAGCGCTCAGATCAAGCGACCGTCCCGGCCGCCATTTTGGCTCCTCCCCACCAGACAACTTTAAGTAGATAGCTCACACCAGACAGCGCACAAGAACTCAGACGGCCTCTCTCACCTGGGGCCCCATTGACTGGAGGAATTCCTGATTAATCAGGGGTGGCAGAAAACAGGAATCAACACCTCACGCTCCAAACACACGCCTAGGACATTCAGGCACAGGGTGGTGGATACTTTCATTCGGCCACTGGGGCTGTCAAACCCCCTCGCTAATCGCCGGCTGTGGGTATGAACCTATCCTAGCAAGCGGGCAGGACATATACTGACACACTAGACTGATCCCGCCGTAGCCGCCTGATATTTTGCTGCAGGTCTCTCCTCACTTACGCCAATGGACCACACCTGAGAGACACACATGATCACCTTGTGCCCACATGCAATCTTTCTCAACTCCCTACAAGGTCATGCACTCCAACAGGGGCAGTGGACAATATATCTCTGGGAGACAGCATAGAGGCATGCTCCCAAACAGGCTCTACTTACTCCTCTCTGGCTGAGTGCTTGTGGTCGTCATGCTGTGCTCCAAGTCTATCAAAGATATACTGGTGACCTCCCTCTGAAGCAAGCCCACTCCTGCAGAAGTTGAACAAAAGGATCCTCCAGAACATAGTAGAGGAGACCCTAAAATAGGGTCGATTAAGGCAGATCTTGAGGCCTGCATTAGGGATATAAAGAGGGATGTTTCTGAGATTGGGAATGGGGGAGCAAGTAGATGATTTGGAGGGTAGAGAGGATAGCAGACCTGAGGATCAAGAAATGCTATGGCGATAGGTAACAGCCCTTGAGGAGCAACACTTTGCCCTCCAAACCAAACAAAAGGACTTGGAAAACAGGCCCAGTCGGAACAACATCTGCATCACTGGAGCATCCAGAGGGGGAAGGAGGTCGGATGGCACAAGGCAGTGACATTATGGCATTCATGGCTGAATTCCTCTAAACAATAAGGGGTAATGATAACGATGCACCCCCCAATCCCTCCCAATCCTTGATAGGACACACCGAGTGGCCTCAGTCCCAGAGCACTCAGACTCAATTCCTGACATTTTGACACACGTTCACTTTTTCACTGAAAAAGAGGCTATCGCTTGAGCCTCCAGAAACAAAGCTGAGTTAGTGTTTAAAGGACACACAAGCCATCTCTATCGGGACCTCTCCCTGTCACATTGTGATACAGAAAAGACTTCAAGCCAGAGAAGCTGTGGGAAATAGCAATCTGGTACCAATGAGGACACCCCTTTGAGCTACTCTTCACTTGGCAAGAAGTGGTCTCTGCACTCCCTGGCTGAGGCAAAACAGTTACCGGGACATGGCTGCCTCTTCAACCCATGGCCATTTCAGGGACTATCTAAAGCCTGTCTGGACCACAATAAAACCCCGTCACCTGGACAAACATCAAGCCGAGACTACAGCTCATGAGACGATACAGGATATCATTTAGCACCTCTGAAACATCGAAATAGACACCTCTCTGGCACCTTCCACCTCAGGCTCCTTGTAACAGAAGTGAAACTAAAGTGGCACGACTCACCCAACCCATGCTGGTGGGACTGACACTTTGCTTGCATTCGTATCTGGTGGAGGTATCAGTTCACAGGGGCTGCAAGAACTTCATCATTGACCGCCTGCACTTGAATTTGGACTCCATCAGATGGTCTACTGCTCATGCAATGCACTCCGAAAGTGTGACTGCTCTGGTAAGATGTAGGGACCCCTGTGCTGGTCTCCATAGGAAGCTGACACAAATGTTGGACCCCGCTGGTCCATGTTTTTTGGTTGGTCTTCCCTATCCCTTTATTTCAGGTCAAACAATAAATGTGAGCTACAGTAGATATGAACAGGCAATTTTGGACAATCTATTGACACCAGGGGACCACAAGCCATTCATGCCCTATCCTCTGCCTATGTGGAACACTATCATTAGCACTGCATACGCCCATAAGTCACCTGATCACATCTCCCTGAATATGGTGATAGGTAGCAAACTACTCTCCCATAAGGACCGGGGGCTTAACTCCCCGAGCAAATGGAAACAGGTTTGGGGGATATATCTTACACCACAATCCTGACATCATATTTCTTCAGGAGACTCACCTTTTGGGCGACTGACAGACACAGAATGGCAAATGCAAAATATCCTATGTGCCATTGGGCTTACACTACCACAAACACTGGGGCTGGATCTTTAATGCAAGGCAAACTTCAGCTCCACTATCATTAATGTGGTGAGAGATAGATAAGGCTGTATCTAAACACTGCACCTGTTCTGTGAGGAACAGCAACTGATGCCCCTCAATATATACGCCTCAAACACAGCACAAGACTCAAATCACTGACGCACTCTGTGGGGACAACTAACAGAGGTAGAGTATGCAGCGACTTTAACTTGGTATAGGACCTGACAATGGACAAAAGAGCAACCATCTACCAAGGCACAGGGGCCATGTCAGCTCAGTTCAAAAGGGACATAGTGGAGTTAGGGCATTTGGACGCTTGGCGCTATAAAACATCCTAATGTACATGACTATTCATTCTTTTCTCATGTCCACACCTCATATTTCCTAACAACTGTCTTAATAACGCACTTTCCCCTTCGCAACCTTGATACTACTGAGATCTCAGACATCTCTATATCGGACCACGCCCACACTGAATTGATATGGTCCCCGCCATCTCCCCTCCTAGGGGCCCCTTACAATGATGTCTACCTCGACTTCTTCAGCACCCTGTTGATGTGGAGGAGGCATGCAAGAGGATCACCAAGGACTTCGCTCACAACACCCTACAGGATGTATCACTCTATATGCTATGGGATGAGTTCAAAGTCACCACCTGGGGGAGGGAGTGGGGGGGTGATGGGGAGGTGAGTTCCTCAGTGACTATAACATGAGGGAGGGAAACCAGACTAGCTGAAACCAACTTGATGGCCAAGATTAAGGCTCTGGAACAGAAGGACAAAATAACACCCACCCAGTGCAATAAAAGACAGCTCGCCATCCTACATGGCCAACTTTGGTGCCACAGGACAAACAGTGCCAAACAGTTCCTTCTAGTGCTTTAAAAATGATTTTATGAATAAGGTGACATGAGCACACTCCTGGCTTGCAGGCTACACAAGGCACGTGCTAATGCGCACATTGTATAACTTCAGACAGCAGATAGAGGCTGGGCATCCACTGGACGCAATAAATGAAGGGAGTTTCATGAATATTACTAGACCCTCTATGATTGCAAAGAGGCACAGTCTGCTCTGATCGGGGACTATTTAGCTGCATGCGAGTGGGAGCCCCTATACTCTCACTACTTGGGGAGCCTTGATGCTCAGGTCATGGTAGAAGAGCTCTGTGATGCAGTCCAAGCCCTGGGCCAGATGGTTTATCAGTCAGCTTTTACTAGTTGTTCACTAAGATATTGCCTAAGAGGCTTGAATGCACTCTTCTCTTCATTATCAGCTGCAACACTGGGCGCTCCACCTCTCGGTTTATCCTGAGGTTGTTCGCTCATACACTCCCTTTGAGAAATTGGAGACAGACTACGATGGTTTGTGAGGGCTCATCTCCAACATATATTGCATGCTTCAGCACTCCACGCACCCCTACACTCACCCCTACCAATCGGCATGGCACACGACTACTTCGAAGGGCATATCACCTAAAAAGTTGAGGCAAGACATACTCAAAATATACCCCAGGCTCTCCCTCAGGGAATCAGCATACAAACATGTTCCAGTAGAAGCGATGACCCACAATGAGTGGGCACTTACTGGCTCCAGGCTCCAGGCGGCACGGCAACTTGTGACCCTGGCTTGGAAGCAGACAGGTCCCATCTCCATGGCCCAGTGGTTTCCAGCCTACGGCACTTGATGGCAATGGAACAACTCTGGGTGCGCTGTCTCCTTCCCAGGAGCCTTGTCCCCTACATGAACTACTGTGAGTCCCCAAACTGGGACTTGTAGTTACATTTTTTCCAATTATTTTGAATAATTCCTTAAACTTGACAGATGCACTTCGCTAACTGCAGTAAATTCCATAAGGTTTATTCTTTGCCAAAACTTATACTACATCACAAACATGAGTAAACATTCATCTTTGGTCCATGATGTTATAGCATCCACATGTAGTATTTATCATTTATACATGAACACTCAATCTTGAGGCATTTCAGGCAAATGCTCTTTTTCAGGTGATATATTTTCCTAAGAAGCAAACAATACGAATAATAAACAGAAATGGAGCTCACAGGACTAAAGAAAAACAAATACATGGTTGACCGTTAGGGTACCTGGGCAGATAAAGCGGGATCCATCATCAGATGAATGTTAATAAGAAGCAATGAAGGCAGTTTAATCTACTTCAGACCTAAGATTTGACTAGCAGCATTATCTCCTGAGCTGGCTGCTTCTTACCAACATGAACGTAATATGATCAATTGTTGCATCGAATTTTCAAAACCCTGGGTAACGAGTGGCACTTTTCTTTCACATCTGATGAAGGGTCCAGCTGTTTGCTCTCTCAGGCACCCTAACAGTCACCAATCTATCTATGCTGTTCTTCAGTCCTGTGGACTTATTTTCTGTTTATTATTCGTTTTGTTTGATTATTAGGAAAACGTAGCATTTGAAGAAGGGCATTTGCCCAAAATGCATCAGGATTACTGAATGTTCATATGATCAATAGTACATGTGAATGCTATAATACCATATGCCCAAGGATGGGTGTTTACATACTCTGTGATGAAATATATGTTTTGGCAAAGACTAAACCTTATGAAAACTTACTGCAATTGGCAAAGTGCGTCTATCAATTTTAAGGAATTATTCTAAATAATTTGAAGAAATTAAACTTCAACCCATTTTGGGTGCACGTAGGGGCTATTGCTCCGGGAAAGAAGATAGCGCAACTGTAGGAAGGTAGCCTCTTACTAGCCTTGTTACCCCCTCTTTTGGCCTGTTTATGAGTATATGTCAGGGTGTTTTTACTGTCTCACTGGGATCCTGCTAGCCAGGGACCAGTGCTCATAGTGAAAACCCTATGTTGTCAGTATGTTTGATTTGTGTCACTGGGATCCTGCTAGCCAGGACCCCAGTGCTCATACGTTTGTGGCCTGTATGTGTTCCCTGTGTGGTGCCGTATCACTGAGGCTCTGCTAACTAGAACCTCAGTGTTTATGCTCTCTCTCTGCTTTAAAATGGTCACTGCCGGCTAGTGACTAATTTTACCAATTCTCATTGGCACACTGGAACACCCTTATAATTCCCTTGTATATGGTACCTAGGTACCCAGGGTTCCAGGAGATCCCTATCGGCTGCAGCATTTCTTTTGCCACCATTAGGGAGCTCAGACAATTCTTACACAGGACTGCCACTGCAGCCTGAGTGAAATAATGTCCACGTTACTTCACAGCCAGTTTTCACTGCACTTAAGTAACTTATAAGCCACCTGTATGTCTAACCCTCACTAGGTGAAGGTTAGGTGCCAAGTTACTTAGTGTGTGGGCACCCTGGCACTAGCCAAGGTGCCCCCACATTGTTCAGGGCATATTCCCCAGACTTTGTGAGTGCGAGGACACCATTACACGCATGCACTACATATAGGTCAATACCTATATGTAGCTTCACCATGGTAACTCCGAACATGGCCATGTAACATGTCTAGGATCATGGAATTGTCCCCCCAATACCATTCTGGTATTGGGGGGACAATTCCATGCATCAGAACCCAGGTACTGCCAAACTGCCTTTCTGGGGTTTCCACTGCAGCTGCTGCCAACCCCTCAGACAGGTTTCTGCCCCCCTGGGGTCTGGGCAGCACAATCCCAGGAAGGCAGAACAAAGGATTTCCTAAGAGAGGGTGTTACACCCTCTCCCTTTGGAAATAGGTGTGGAGGGCTGGGGAAGAGTAGCCTACCCCAGCCTCTGGAAATGCTTTGATGGGCACAGATGGTGCCCATCTCTGCATAAGCCAGTCTACACCGGTTCAGGGATCCCCCAGCCCTGCTCTGGCACGAAACTGTACAAAGGAAAGGGGAGTGACTACTCCCCTGACCAGTACCTCCCAGGGGAGGTGCCCAGAGCTCCTCCAGTGTGTCCCAGACCTCTGCCATCTTGGGTTCAGAGGTGTTGGGGCACAATGGGCTGCTCTGAGTGGCCAATGCCAGCAGGTGACGTCAGAGACCCCTCCGGATAGGTGCTTACCTCTTTCAGTAGCCAAGCCTCCTTTCTTAGTAGCCAAACCTCCTTTTCTGGCTATTTAGGGTCTCTCCTCTGGGCTATTCCTCAGATAACGAATGCAAGAGCTCACCAGAGTTCCTCTGCACTTCCCTCTTCGACTTCTGCCAAGGATCGACCGCTGACTGCTCCAGGACGCCTGCAAAACCGCAACAAAGTAGCAAGACGACTACCAGCAACATTGTAGCACCTCATCCTGCCGGCTTTCTCGACTGTTTCCTGGTGGCGCATGCTATGAGGGCTCTCTGCCTTCACCCTGCACTGGAAGCCAAGAAGACGGAATCTTCCCCCTGCCAACGCAGGCACCAAACTTCTGCAGCACCGGTCCTCTGGTCCCCCTCTCATCCTGACGAGCGTGGTCCCTGGAACACAGGAGCTGGGTCCAAGTGTCTCCCACAGTCCAGTGGCCCTTCTGTCCAAAGTTGGTTGAGGTAAGTCCTTGCCTCCCCACGCCAGACAGCAAACCTGTGTACTGCGTGATTTGCAGCTGCTCTGGCTTTTGTGCACTTCTCCAAGGATTCCTTTGTGCACAGCCTAGCCTGGGTCCCCAGCACTCCGTCCTGCATTGCACAACTCGCTGAGTTGGACTCCGATGTCGTGGGACCCTCTTTTGTAACTCTGAGTCGACCGCTGTCCTCAGATCTTCTAAGTGCCTGTTCCAGTACTTCTGCGGGTGCTGCCTGCTTCTGTGGGGGCTCTCTGAGTTCCTGAGCGCCCCCCCCTGTCTCCTCCTCCAAGAGACGACATCCTGGTCCTTCCTGGTCCCCAGCAGCACCCAAAAACCTCAACTGCAACTCTTGCAGCTAGCAAGGCTTGTTTGCGGTATTTCTGCATGGAAACACTTCTGCAACCTCCAGCACGCCGTGGGACATCTTCCATCCGAAGGAGAAGTTCTTAGCCCTTTTCATTGTTACAGAATCTTAGGCTTCTTCCACCCGGAGGCACCCCTTTTGCACCTTCATCCGGGGTTTTGTGGGCTCCTGCCCCCCCTGGACACTTTCGTGACTCTTGGACTTGGTCCCCATACAGGGCCTCAGGTCCAGGAATCAGTCTTCAGTATTTTGCTGGTGCTTGTGGTTCTTGCAGAACCCCCTATCACGACTATTGTGTCTTTCTGAGGTAGTACCTTTACTCCTACTTTTCAGGGTCTTGGGGTGGGGTATTTTGGACACCCTTACTGTTTTCTCACAGTCCCATCAACCCTCTACAACCTCCCATAGGGCTGGGGTCCATTCGTGATTCGCATTCCACTTTTGGAATATATGGTTTGTGTTGACCCTAGGCATATGTCTACCTATTGCATCCTATTGTGATTCTACATTGTTTGCACTACTTTTCTTACTGTTACTTACCTGTTTTGTGTGTACATATAATTTGTGTATCCTCTGAGATAATTTTGGCATATTGTCACTAAAATAAAGTACCTTTATTTTTAGTAACTCTAGAGTATTGTGTTTTCTTATGATATTGTGCTATATGATATAAGTGATATAGTAGGAGCTTTGCATTTCTCTCAGTTGAGCCTAAGCTGCTTTGCCATAGCTACCTCTAACAGCCTAAGCTGCTAGAAACACCTCTATTCTACTAATAAGGGATAACTGGACCTGGCACAAGGTATAAGTACCACAAGGTACCCACTATAAGCCAGGCCAGCCTCCTACAGCAACCAGTTATTTGTATTAACGCCTATGATCAGAAGGCGATACCCTTGCTCACACACTTAACCTACCAAGGAGGCATTACTATTCGTATTATTTGAAGTATCAAAAAAAGAGTGCATTGTCTATTTAATTGAACAGAACAACTCCCCCATAACCTCAATAGAACCATAGCTAAATTTCAATCTGTGTGGCACCCCTAAGAAAAGACCTCACCCATATAGAATGCACTTGCTTTAAGCCACCGAAGCTTTAAGCACTCCAGTTATTTACTTGACTCCCCCCAGCACTCGACTTCCAAGCTGAACATATTATACACATAGCACATGGGACAACTATGTTGTACATTACTACATCACTGAATTCGCAGCACTTATCTACACCACTAACTTTGACTTGTAGTACACTCACCTGGTTTTGAATATATATCATAGTTGTTCGCCTCCCCCCGTTTTTTTTCTACCCACCCTCTTCTCCCCTTTCCCATACTTTGTGAATTGTGACTCTATGGAGGACCTAGCACAATATCAACCTAAAACTGCTCCTTGATTTATGCAGTTGATTTGAACCTGCTGTAATATAAGATCTCTATTTGTATTACAATGTTTGGAGGCCCTTGATAGCACCCTGATCACTTGCCTTGAAAAGTTCAGTAAAGAGAGTTTGAGTGAATAAAAAGTAGTTAATTCTACTTCATATACATTAAAAGGTTATGTTTTGCAATTCATACTTTGATAAGAAAAACACACTTCAAACCAGACCATGCATCTAAGTGCCTGAATACATACCACTCCAGCGGGGAGGACCTAGAGAATAAATGCAAACATTAACTATATTTCCAAAAAGGTGAAATGATTCATACAACAAATATGTACATTTTGGTTACTGTCCCCTTCACAAACTGATCGCTTTGCTCATGAACATTAGTTCTTCCATTAATAAGCTCATGCACTTCACATTTAGTTAAAGAGATGAAACTTCAAGGAAGTTCTGTAAACTCTGAGGTGAAGGGAAGGAATGTATAAGTGAGTTTTTGTTATCCAAATGTGGGAAGATCCTTTGAAAGATAAGGTGCTGTATAACTGTAAAGATACAGTTAATCTTGTCCGGCCCTCCTTTAAAACGGCTGGTGTCCTCAGTCCCTCATTAGCTCAGCACTACTAAGGGTGTGTGCTGGCACACAGGGGCGTGGCTTCGGGGTAAGTGTTTGGGGTACTAAAGCCTCCTAATAAATGTATTTTCTGTTTGGTAGTTAAATAAAGCTGCTCTCAGTTGGAAATGGTGAGGTGTCTGTATGGGAAAATGCCTTTTGAAATCTGACAAACAACCTAAATGCACACACACTCTGTTTCGAAAGCCTTTAAAAATATTGGTTATTGTACCAAATATTATATTTTTTCTCACCTAGTACCCCACCAATTCATAATCTTTTCCCTTTCCACTGCCTCTAAAGCCCCTCTCATTTGCCATTCTTGTCTATAATGTATGTTAGCAAGATATCCCAGAGTGATTGTTGGGAAATCTGAAGTTCACACCCTCACACAATCTTAGCGCCCAAGCTACGCCCCTGCTGGCACATTGTTGAAATATTTTACAAACATTACTTACAGCATTTGGAATTCCAACACAACTGAATGAGCAACCTTGGACAAGTCTAGGACTGCTTTCGGTTTTTTTTTTTTTTTAAAAAGACTTGCAAACTGAATTAAGGAATCTACATCTTTTCAGGATAATTTGGTCTTCGAGAATGCATTTCACAAATGACACGTACCCTGCCTGCGCAGCTCGTTCTTTACAGCTTCAACACCACCAGTCTTTTCAATGAAGTCATAGATGACTTTGGAAGTTTTCTTATCCTTCAGCTGATCTTCTGAGATTCCACACATGTCGAACAAATTTTTTAATTCTGGGTCCAAGTTGTTAACCTGCAAATGAAACAGATTTGCAATAGATATGTAGGTAAACATGTTAAATTTGATATTTATACTACAAATGTATGTATAATATAGATGGAGAATTGGGAGACTAACAATGAGGGAGGTCTTCATATCTACCCCAGCCAGCCGATTAGACACCAGGGTATCTGGGTGCAAAGGCATCAATTTATCACCGTAATGTACCCCAAAAAGGTCACACAACATATTCCTGGAAGTGAGACAATTGCATTGAGATTCCTTCAGCACCCAATACTCTAAAATGTCTGTGAAAGTCTTGAATTAATTTGGACTAGCTGTTTAAAGCTGGGAGATGAGGCATCTAATTTCCACCCCAAAATGTTTTCTTTTTTCTTTGAGGACTAAACATTTTTATCACCTACTCATGGTCTTATGACAGTTATTAAAGCTGCATTTAATCACAGGTTCAACTAAAATAATCTAAAATGCCTTTAAGGTGAATTAGGTATTTTTACTATTTGCAGTACCTTCTTCACTGCAGGTGAACTTGTCCAAAAAAGAAGCTTTAACGCTTTTGCTGCGTGAGGGGACCGAGAAATTAGCCAAAATATAGCTGACATATTATTTTTATGGAAAAATGGGAACAAAATGCTGCAGAAGAAAGTGTTGTTTTTTTCCCGCTGCAAATGGTATCAATTAAAGGTTTGCGGGGCTAAAAGCACCATCCTCACCCCTTTCTGGAACAGGCAAGACTTCATTCAGAAAACCACATTTTCAACCACAGTTTTACCATTTTAAGGGAAATAGCCCATTTCCCTATTTTTGTTCTTTAAACCTCCTTCCAGTTTGTGGTGGAAACGAGTGTGAAACCTATGGTGCATCCTGTAAAGCTATACATTTCTGAAAACTAGACATAATTCTGAATTCAGCAAGGGGTCATTTGCGTAGATCCTTCAAGGTTTTCCTAAATAGTGTTGAAATAAAAAATTGTGAAAATTGGTAGGAAAAAAAGCCACTTGTGACAGTTTTAATTTGTACATTCTTGTCACAATGGCTGATTTACTAAAGCAATGTACATTACAAATGCTAGACCAGGGGTCTCCAAACACTTCAGTACGAAGGCCACTTCATATATTTTACAAATAATCTTGAGCTGAAAAAAATCCGTTCTATAACTGAATAAATAAAATGTAAACAAATAAGGTTTACTTGGATCATTTTTTGTAATCAGCGTGATACCATTCAGAAAAAAGAGAAATTTGACCATTACAAAGAAACAATGGCGTGCTTAAACCGGGATAATAATCATGAAAAATATAAATATATAAAAATATGATATATAAATAATGATATGTGCATATCTAAATGATATATAATCATAATAAATATTCAAATATAACCGTGTACATAATATGAATATAAATAAGAGAAGATTCAAGAGGCACTGCTGCCATCTACAGGATGCCAGAGGAATTGGATATTCCTATCAACAGCCAAGTATATAAAGTAAATAGCTAAATAGACAATCTATTAATGCTAAAGTTGCTGCGGGCCGCGTAAAATCGTGTAGATGGCTGGATGTGACTCGCCGGCCGTAGGTTGGCGATCCCTGTGCTAGACCCTTCTGGCAGGGGCATCTTAAGGATTTAGCGGGACCCTGTTTGAAACAGCTTTGAATTTATGATCCAAATTCAGATCTTTCATGCATTCTCCGGCCAGCACACACGTCCAAATGTTAAGTGTGTTTACATTTAATATTCAGGGATAGTGACGAGCTTTTAATATTTTAACACAGCAGCAGCTCACTAATATTACTTCAAATAATCTGACACCCTACCATTTCTCATGTGTGAAGACCTGTTTTGTTCTAAAAGAAACTTTGTAATGGATTCTGCATATCACAAACATATTTCTCTGCAAAATGCCTGCCATAGACTAATGTATCACCCACACTGAAAATAAATTAAAGGAAGACTGTATTTAAAACAAGCTGTTTAAAATTATTAAAGGTCATCAGGGCAAGACTCGCAGCAGGACAGAGCTGGCTCTATCAGGAGGCTCTCTCTGAGAGGCTGGTGCTCAAGGCCAGAGACCACTTTTCTCATGCCATTAAAATGTCTCTGCCTTCTGGTTGGGGGATACACAGGGTTTGTGAGTTTTCCAAGAACTCAAGGTACCCAGGCTCAATAACTTAGCTCCACCTTGCAATGTTTCTTCATTTTGCCCCAGGTAAAGAGTAATTAATGTGGTAAAATAAAAAGAGTGAACAAGAGGTACCAAGGAAAAGTATGTATTTCCAAAATGGGCATAATATATGGAGTTTAGAAGCAGTGGTTATTTGCACATGTCCAAATCTGTGAGTACCCATACTAGCATGTGAATTAGAGGGAGTTTCTCAAAATGTCTTCTTTCTTACACAGTGGATTACATTTGGAAGGCACAAGGGCAGAGAAATACAACTGGAACTAACACTTGCTCTACTGTGCACTACCCTAAGTCTTCCAATACAAATGTGTTCCCCTAAGTCTTCTGATACCTGCAACAGGACAGGACTCAAAACACAACACAGACATCTCATTTTTCCACTGAAAACTGACCCCTTTTGTGCCATGGGCCCAGCAGTGGACGTTGGACCCTAGCTCAGCCGGCACCAAGGAAAACATAGCAACCCTGTACAATTTTGAAAACTTAGCACCTAGGGTAATTCAGAATGGGGTGAATTGTGTGGCTCTCACCTGGTTATTTTACCCCAAAATCCACTGCAAATAAAACATGGTGAAAATATGGTAGGAAAAAAGCCAAATGGTGAAAATATGTTTTCCTCATATTTCTGTGATGGAAAGTTTTAGAATCTGTCAGGTTCCACATACTTCCTTCCACCCAGCGTTCCTGCAAGTCTTCTGATGGTACCTCACTTGTGTGAGTAGGCCTAGTGCCCTGTAGTGAAATATGTGTTTTTGACCACTGACTTTGTGTTGCACCACTCTACACCTGGATTAGTTGTCTAGTGTTCACCAGTTGCAGACTACATTTCAGTATTAACTGTATTCAGTTAAGTTGCCTATTGACTTTATTGTAGCATTAGACACTGCTATGTTAAAGTTGTCCGTGATTTTCCATATTGTAAACTATGCTTGTTTTCATATTCTTTCTCACCGAAGAGCTAGGACATAATATCACTGAACCGCTAGTACATAATATGGAGGAGGTAGGCAGTCAGCACGATAAGAATGTATCAGACTGATTTTTTTTAGTGCAAGCAGGGAGCGGTTTGGGCTTGGGAGAGACAATTTGGGAAACTGGCCAGTTCCAATCGGTTTCTCTGACCTACATTAGCCAGCATTTTTTAATATTTCTTTTTTATGGGAGGGTTTTTTCCAGAAAGCCCTTCTCCGGTTCTTTAAGATATAAAAAGATAGCCCTGCTCAATAGTGGTGAATTCCTAGACCTCGGTCAAGATTAGATGTCGAATGCCTGACACCTGTCCCGTGAGGGTGGAGCTCTCTTTCTCGCAGTTGAACGAGGTGATCTTGGTGGCATGAGAAAGATGAAGAGCTTGGCAATCCCTATGGTGATGAATTTTTATTTCATTATTTGCTTTGCAATTATAATATAACTACATATATTTGCTGTGTACATTGTAGATGAGAATCATTATGGTATATTTTCCTTTCATTGCTGTGACTATTTTTAAACGTGTGCTTTCAATCTGCTAAACTCCTTTTCAGGAACCTCATGGTGAAATAATAATAAATGTCTTCTTTGAACTGAGAAGTGCATTCCAGAGATTTTTGTCATCTGTCATTAGTGAAAGCAAAACATGTCCACGACAGAAAACGCCCCAAAAACGCAACATGGATACATCACATTTTTCCATTCAAAACGGACCAGTTTTTTTACTAAGCTGTGGATTTGGGGCCCTATTTCAGCTGGCACCTAGGGAAACCTAGCACACCTATACATTTTTCAAAACTAGACACCTAGTGGAATCCAGGATGAGGTGACTTGTGCAAATCCCTCGAGGTTTTTTTTCTTTTCTTTTTACCCACACTACCCTGCAAACCTCAAACTTTGCCTGAAATCACGCATTTCCCTTACATTTCTGTGATGGAAACTTGTGGAAGCCACAGGAATCTACCAAATTCCCACCACCCAGCAGTGCCTCACCGGTGCCGATAAAAATGCTGACCCACATGGTGTCTGTGCCAAGTGCCCACAACAGGAATGGATCAAATCAAGGTCAATGGAAGCCCTTGTGTGGAAACTCTTTGGTTGGATCCGTTCCTGCAGCTGTAACCTTTTGGTATAGCATAAGTACTTTACACACTGTCCTAAGTTAAGCTAGTCTACTCTGTGCCATAGCTACCAGGGGGTTGACCTCAGGCTAATTTAGTGACGTTAGGGTTCACCCTGACCAGTTAGTGCCATTATTCCTTGAGGTGGCTAACTGTCCACCCCAAATAATAATCACTTTCTGACACATGATATATGGTATAAAAAGAATGCACATATGAAGTGAAATGTCACTTGCGGCACAGAAAGTGAAATGTCACTTGTGGACTACAGCACCTATTCTGTCATTCACTAGGTTTACAAGGAAAACATGGCTGACTCATGCAGATTTGAAACCTGCAGCATACCTGTCAAAATAAAGTTTTTGGCAGAAGGGGAATCCTACTTTTAAATATTAAATCATCACTAAGTAGGCCTTGTCTTCAAAAGGTGAACGTATAGGAATTTAATATCTGCATGTTCGTACAGAGACCAGAGTAGAAAAGACGGTTTAACTGCTAGCACCATAGCTGGCTGAAAGAAGAAAAACTAAGGTACAATTAATGTGTTAATCCCATACCTTTGGTGTAGAATAAGCTGAAGGAAAATCTTCAGCTACTGGTAGTTTTTATTAAAAATCCAAATTTGGATTGTTGAAGTATCTATAGGAAAAGTATTTTTTTTTTAAAGTTATACCATCCCTGCTTGACGTCCCTGCAGGTTTATTAGCACTGGCATGCCTATAGCTGGCCTGTCAGTGCTGCTTTTTTGAGGTTTTAAATACTGCTGTCAGATAAGAAATATTGGCTTGGCAGAATGGCTTAGGGGAAGAATGTGCCCCAGCTTATCTCATGCAGGAAGATTTAGGAGTGTGCAAGAACTACACTAACGTAAAATAGGACTGGGGGAACCTGTACTCTGATACTTTAGTGATAATAGAAGCCTGAGAGGAGGGGACTTTTGATACCAAAACATACTTGAGCCTTTTGGCTTTGGTCTCAGTAGATGAGAGTTGCCATCAGAACCAGTTTCGAGTGGGTGCGAGGGAGGTGACTGCTCATTAACTTAAACACACCTCTAGTGTGCCATAAGCTTCCTCCAGGGACATAAAAATCTTGCCATTTTGGATTTTACTGAGAAGGTGCACTCTGGGAAAGTTTGCAGTGCAGTGAGGCAAACTGAATATGCTGCAAAATTGGGAGGGTTTGTCCTTGGACAGGGGTACAGAAGAGTCACCCCAAACAATGGCTAGTGAATTGAAAATACATAGCACTTCACCTCCAGCAGCTCAGAACACTTTCTCAATCTGGGGAAGAACAGAAGAGGGCTGCTGTCTGTAACTTGTCTGGAGACCTAAAGGGCTGGACCTACTCCCACTTGTACCTAGGACTACGAGTTGGCTGACCTCCTGTGTGACTACATGGGAAGTTCCAGGAGGCCTTTGTTCTGGAGTGACCAGTGGATCAGTTACACCTGTGACTGGACCGTGCTGGTGATGTCTGCTGAGTTCGTTCTGGTCTTTAAGTGTGGTCCTGAGGTCCTGGGAGCTTTAAGAGTGGTTAAGAGGAACTGTCCCAGAAAGCCTGAAAACCTAGACTTCATAAAAGATTTTAACCTCCAAAAAAAGAGACTAAGTATAAAGTATACATTTTGAACAGGCAAAGGTGCAAAAAGTATAAGCTCGACGAAAAGACTTCAGCAGCTGCAAGAGTTGAATTGTCCTGCTCTGAGCTTTTCCTGCTAAAACAAACCATTCAATGGGTTAGACAGGACTTTGTCAGATACAGCTTGCAACCTTGACCTGGTGGAGGTTTCAACCTTCATAAAACAAGACAGAAGGTAAAAACTTTGACCGGGATGACATGCATGGAGTATCAAAACCCGGTTACATCTTGTATAGTCTAATATTGCACCAAGTCAGTAACACAAGCCACTGTACTTACCAAACTAACCCTATGAATTCAAGAGTGTCTGCATTGGGAATGCTCTTTCAAAATGTTGTGTGTAGAATTACAGCAACAGTGCTCCAAAATGGCATCTTTGACCCCAAACCGAGGCCACCAGTTGCTGTCAACAACAAACATGAAGCATAAAAGGAGCAAGCAACCCTCTTTCCATAAAAAAAAGCAAAACAGAATGGCTTATAATCAATGCAACAACTGGAAGAAATATTCGCACTGGCACCAGGAAAGTCCGTCCGTGACTGTAAAGTACCAAGAGGTATATTTTCAGCTTGGCGGGTGTGCCACCAGTCTGTGTGGGAAGCGGATGCTCTGTTTTCATCAGCAGTGAGTTCCCAGAGCTTTGGTAGGGCACTTTTGTTGAAAGTGCTCTGCTGACATAGCGGGAGCAAGTCTGACCATCATTTCATGGTGATTCACTAGGCATAGCTTTTGTTTTTCAACAGAAATGTCCCTAGCACACAGTATGTTTTCTCCCTGCAAACTGAGGACATTTCTTTTTTTCCTGCTCTGGACTGCCAAGCATTGGATAGTGGACCCAAGCAGGAAAAATGAACTTCAGAAAGTCTGCACTAAATAGAGTGTATGGCACATTACGGCACTAGTTTCCCCAAATCTTAAATTAGCTCCTAAAATCCTTTGAGACATCAGAATATCCTCTGCTTTGTAAAGGAAAAAGTACAAACTTAACAATGATTCTGCACCAGCTGATCTGGAGCAACCATTACCGCAGCACAGTACAGCATGGCATACTCCACCAACAGACAATCCTCCAACAGAGTGTTTACTACTACTTCCACAAATCACAATATTTTATTTAACTAACTACTTCTAAACCCGGCCCTTAGAATAATAATAAAATTTAAAAAAACACACATTTAAAGATACCGCTAAACAGGTTTGTCTGAGTCAGAGCACAAAGTACAATGGGGATGATTAGTTGATGTCATTCCACAGGAAAATAAACTGATTGATGCAGCAAACCTTGAAGGAATTGACATAGTAATGCCAGTGAGAGATACTTTGATAAAATGGAAGGCTCCCCAGAAACCCTGTAGACACATTCAAAAATACACAGGATCGAAAAACAAGGAATCTGGATTTGCTTTGGTTGTATTATAAAATGGAACATAAATCCATACAAGGTGAAGCTTTACCGCCCTGACCTTGCTATACATAGCAATACTTGAAGTTTCAGCACAAAACATGCATTTACCAAGATTCAAATGATTCATGTGTAGAAATACAAAAACTGTATTATGTTTTAAATAGAATCACTATTAAACTAACGGAGAGCCTCAATTTTGATTCAGAAGTGGAAAGCCTCACTTGTGAGCCCCACAAATGACTAAGTATGGAGACCTTTACAAGTGAAAGTGGCATTATTAACCAGGTTCTCTACAGAGAATAGAAGGCAGAACTAGAAAGTGGATTCGCCAGCATACAAGGCAAAAGGCCTTATTTAGAGAATGGCAGAGGGGACCATTTGTCAAAAAATGGTGACTGTCCAGTCGGCTGTATTTAGAGTGCCACTGGAATCTAAGCACTCTTAGTACATTGGACGGGACATCTGTAATTTTTTGGTAGATGTTACGTATTCATTCTCTGAGTAAGGCCGAAGGTCTGCTCCATTAGATCACAGCTCACACTGAACTGCACAGAGTTGAAACTTTCAGGAAGTAAATACTTAAAAGAATAGGTATTGTGTAACATAGCCTTAATTTGAAGTAGCTAAACATTACTACTTATAACAATGGTAGAGACACTATAACCCACCCACTTTCTTGCTTCCAATTAATTATTTATTTAATGAGGAGTTGCTGAGTAGAAGCCCAGAAGAACTCAGGGGAAATAGTGATATCCTCTGTATCCTGTATTTGATGTAAGAAAAATTGAGTGCCAAATGACTTAGCATTGTTGTGGCAACCTGGCAATTACATTAAGTGCTCCATGAGCAAACAGACGTGAACACCTACTTTCTGTGCCACCGAGGTACTTTGGCATCACAGAAGGGAAACGGGCCCTTGCACTAAACTCTTCTATAATGTAAAGCGCGCAAATGCACAAACAGTCCTATGGGATCCTGGTATGATTCTATGGGGCTCTCTCTGAACCATGTTAAATACTGAAACACTCACATCTGCACCCACACCATATTATGGATGTGGGCACAAAGGGAAAGAGACTGTCAGCAAGGGCACTGACCATGTGCCAGCCACACACAGGTGCTGCACAGTCACTGTGCCCTTTGAGGGCGACCCCTACAAGGTAGAAAATGGGTATCAATAGAGCCCCAGACATCACCCTGAAGGCATGTGCTGTCACCCAATGCACCACCCTGCAAGGGGACAATTGCTCCCTTTCGGCAGCAGGCCAGGTGCTGTCTGAAAAGTGAAAGACTGACTGGCTGTTTTAAACAGCTGTCTGCTTTTCACTTAAGCACTGCCCCAATAGCAGGTGCAAGTTCACTGCTGCCCTTCAGGCAGCACACTATTTGTAATAGGGTATACTGTTCCTGTTTGTGCATGGTGCACTCACTTAAAAGTGTGCAACACCACAAACAGGGACAGTACACACTATGCATAATACAGTCCTTGGAGCTTTTTAAGAGACAGAGTGATATGAAGACAGGCCACTGTGTCATTTTACTCTCAAATCTAATCAGAATTATTCTTTTCAAAAGCAGTGCTTGCCTTGAGCTTTACTCACTTGCATGCATGTCTTACTGGGCTTTCCTTCGGTAAAGCCTTATCTGGTAGACTATATATATCTGCAGATTCCTTACCCTTGAAATTTCCCCAGGCGTCAGACTGGATCCTGAAGATTTTTTGTGAGCAGTACCCCTGCAAGCTGATAGGTGACGTTCATCAGTCCTGCGTTAGTCATTGGGGGCACAAATGACCTTGCGGTTCCTATATGGGCGTCACCCAAGCACGCCAACATCAGTTTCTTTTCATGACTTTCCACGCCAGAAGTGCAGAACCATGAAGAACACTGACTACTGGTGTGTCAAAACTAGGGCCCAGAAAGGGAAGTCCCTGTCCCTAGAAAACCATTTGCAGAGCAGAGAGAATGGGTGGATCAGTAAGCAATCTGCAGCCAGATATATTCTCTACCAGATAAGGCTTTACCAAAGGTAAGTAACTTGCCCATCTGATACCTTACCTTTGAATAGATACCCAAGCAATACCATCCCCGGAGGTGGGTCTGCTAGCCAATTTCAAACACAGTCCTGCAGGACCGAAAGGGCAAAGTGCCCATCCCTACAGACCTGACTGTCCAGGCAGTTATGTTTAGTAAACATCTGCAGAGAGGCCCATGTTACTGCCTAGCAGATGTCCAGGACCAGAACTCTGCATGCTAATGCAGTTGTTACTGCCTTAACTATGGTGGAATTAGCATGCAGGCCCTCAGATCTTGATGCAGAGCACCATCCATTGAGAGATGGTTCGCTTCTGCACCGCCCTACCATTCTTCGCACCCACCTACCCCACAAAGACTTGGTTGTACACCCAGAATGCTCTTGTTCGATCAAGATGGAAAGCCTCTTTTTGATTCCAGGCTTTGGAGCCTATCCTCTTCCTTAGAAGGATGTGGGGGGGTGTAAAATGTAGGCAAGATGATTGATTGGCCTACATAGAAGGGCGTAACCACTTTTGGCAGAATGGAAGCCCTAGTGCGAGGAACCACTGTCAGGGCAGACGGAGAAGTAGGGTGGCTTAGATGATAAGCCTTGCAACTCTCTCACTCTGCGGGCAGATGTAATCACCACAAGGAAGGCTGTTTTCAATGTAAGAAGCCTGAGGTGGAAGTTGTGAAGAGGCTCGAAAGTAGTGCACATCAAAAAGGTCAGAACCAAATAAAAGTCCCACTGGGGTGTAATGAATGGGGAAGGAGGGTAGAGATGAGTAAGGCCTATGACGAACCTATGTATAATAGGAGTCGTAAACAAAGAGGGTTGATTTGCCAAACGATAAAAAGCAGAAATGGCAGAAAAATAGCTCTTCAAAGTGCCCAATGCAAAGACGTGATGAGCAAGGGAAAGGATGAACAGTAGAAAATCAGAAAGGGGCAGAAAGGGGATCCACAGACTGGTCTGTGCACCATGCCACAATTTTCTTCCAATGACAAGCGTACACCATTTTGGTGGAAGGAGGACTGGCTACCTAGATAACGTTGCAGACTTTGGGATGAAGGCCAAAAGTTATCAAGCTCCGCCGCTCAATCTCCAACCAAGAAGACGGAGAAAGGACAGGTTTGGGTGAAGAACTCTCCCATGCTGCTGCAACAGAAGATCTTCCTGAAGGGGCAGTTTGATCCAAGGATCGATGGACATGCTCAGCAGCTTGGGATACCAGACACAGTTCCCAGTTAATAGCCACAAGGATTACCAGAACCTGGTCATTCATGATCTTCTTTAGAACTCTGGGCAGGAGAGGCATGGGCGGAAAGGCACACGAGGCCTGAATTCCATTCAAGAGGAAAAGAGTCTCCAAGAGCCGCCTTGGAAATCCCAGTGTGCAAAACTGCTGACCCTGTGCATTCTCAGCGGAGGTGGACAGATCTAACCAAGGCTCACCCGAGTGGTAAGAGAGACCTTGCGCCACCTCTGGAAGGAGACATCATTTGTGATCCGCTAGCCATTTTTGCCTGAGTTTGCATGCTCTGGCATTCAGAGAGCCCATCAGATGTTGAACCACAAGGGATATGCCCACCTGTTGCACCCACATCCAGAGGCAAAGAGCCTCTTGACAAAGGGTTCACTACCCACCCCTCCCTATTTGTTGCGGTACACATGGCAGTGGTGTTAACCTGAATACCTGCACTAACCTTTCCTTGATGAAGGATAGAAAGGCTTTCAATGCCAGACACATCGCTCGGAGTTCCAGCATGTTGATGTGAAGTCCTCTCGCAAATGGCTGCCCTATCCCAGGTGCGACGCATCAGCCCCTACTGTCAGATCTGGTTGGAGAAGGAACTGCCTCTGACGCAATCGCTGTTTCTTAACCACCACTGCAAATCTTCTGCAGTTCCCTCTGAGATCTGGAACACATCTGAGAGATTCCCCTCCCCTATTGCTGGGCCCCCTGGAACTTCAGGTCCCACTAAAGAGCCCTCATATGCCATCTGGCATGTGTCACCAGCAGGATGCAGAAGGCCATGAGTCTAAAACATCAGTATCATAGGCTGAATATTCTGGACTCGCCGCTCTGGAGGATAAGCTCAAAAACTGCACTGTGTCCAGAACAACTCCCATGAAAGGGAGCATCTGAGAGGGAGTCAGGTGTGCCTTCAGCACATTTATTGTGAACCCTAGCAAATGCAGGAGGTTCGCCGTAGTCTGGAGGTGGGAGATGACAGACTAGCGTGAGCCCACCTTCAAATGCCAATTGTTGAGATAGCGGAAGACTAACACCCCAGATCTCTGCAGATGAGCTGCAACCACCATCATCACCTTGGTGAAGCCCTGAGGGACACTGTTGAGGCAAAAGGGAAATACAGTGAAATGGAAGTGCCCGTCACCTACCGTAAACCGCAGGTGACATCTGTGGGTAGGCAGGACAGGAATGTGGAAAGAAGCGTCCTGCAAGTTCAATGCTACCATCCAGTCTCCCGGGTCCAGGGCAGACAAGACTTGAGCTAACATGAGCATTTTGGATTTCTCTTTCTTTATGAAGAAATTGAGAGCCCATAGGTCTAGAGCAGGGCTAACCCACTTGAATTTTTTGGGAACCCGAAAGTAGCGTGAATTACAACCACAGTCTACTGCTGGCACCAGAATCTTCTCTATGGCTCCCTTGGCCAAGAGAGCTGCAACTCACAGGGAATGGACAAATGACCCACCTCATCCAGTCGTGAGATGGTGGCATTGGAGGAGGGGTGGTCTTGAAGTGGAGGGAGTAGTCCCTTTGAACGATCCGTGAAATCGATCAGTCTCGAACAGACTGCCAGTGGGGCAGGTGATGGTGAATTATGCCATCATCTGGGTGTCCATGGTGATAGCAAGGCAGACAAGGAGGGTTTAAAGGCTGCTGCAGAGGTATGGAGGGGGACTGAGCAGACTGCTGGCAACCTGACCCATGAGGTCAGTTGGTCCCACGCCCTCGTCCATGCAGAGGTTGGGCAGCATGGGCAGCATGTGCAGCACGGTGGCTGGAAGGGAACCCTTCTACATAGCTGCTAAAGGCAGATTGTGGAGGTGAGGGCTGCTGCGAGGCCCAGGACCTGGCGGTAGCCCAAGAATCCTTGAAACACTCCAGCACTGAATCTACCTCATCTCCGAAGAGACAGGAGCCATCAAAGGGCATGTCCATAATGGAAGCCTGGACATTCCCAAAAAGCCAGACATTCTTGGATAGGTGTGGTGCATCTGTTATTGAAACTGCTCTGCCTAGGGAGTCGGATGTGTCAAGTTTGCAACGGACTGTGAACTTTGCTGCGTCTCTCCCATCGGCAACAACCTGAGAGAGTACAGCTTGGGCCTCCTCTGGGATCTGTGGTAGCACTTGGGCAACCGGGTCCCACAGAGTGTGGGAATAATGGCCCAAAGGTATGCGGTGTTCACAGACCACAATGCCAGGCTGCCGGAAGAAAACATCATCTTCCCAAATGAGTCAAGCCTCTGGGATTCCCAGTCTGTGGGGCAGTAGGGAAGGTGTAGGAAACACGCCGTTGGAAGTTAAGACTTGGACCACAACTTCTCAGGGCTGGGGTGCTGAGTGAGGAAGGGTGCGTCCCCAGGTGCGTACAATCGTCCTAGTCACAGAATCCCCAGTGCTGGGTTTGGATCAGGTTCCCAATAAGGACACCTGTGATGGCATCATTAAACAGGAGCAAAGTTTCGGATATGGAAGCTCCCGGTCGCAGGATCTTTGCCAAGAGATTAGTAGGACTGCTACACAGGGTAGCTGAAGGTGAAGGTCTAGGACCTTCGTAGCCACAGTAGGAAGAGAAAGAATACCATTAGTTGGAGATATGTCCAGTCCACTGGCTTCACTCAAATTCTAAAGGGTCCAGTGTCCCCTTCCAGTCTTCCCCAAGGCCTAGCTAAATAGAATAGAGCTCAGGATCAGATCTAGGAGGTAAAACTCCAGGTGGCGTCTGAGTCAGGCGACGCCCATATGGCTGCATGTTAGAGTTGGGATGACAAAGGGGATGGCAGCACCAGGAGCGTTGGCATCGAGGGCGGCACCACGGAAAGTTGAGGTGCTACTACTGGCGCCAGTCCGGATCCAGGACTGGATCCCTGGGAGCCCATTGGTGTCAAGGCAGTAGCCACCGATGCAGAACCGGATGGGGCTCCTCTTGACTTCACCGGTAGTTGATGAAAAATTAATAGATTTCCTTAGAGGGGCAATACATGCCTGTTTTTCAGCTAATCATGATTTTGTCTCTTCAGCAGCCTCAATATGGCAGGCATTCAAAACTATCATTAGAGGTCAAGCAGTACCCTATGCTACAAGGAAAACACAGGCGAAGGAGGAGAAAATAGCATCCTTGCAAAAAAACATTTACAGTTTGATGCAACGCTACATTCTGTATATGATGGGAGTACCCTTTGCCTATTTAAGGTTGCTAAGCAGCAATGCCTAGGGCAGTAGTTCCTGAACATGGCCAAGTCTGCTTGCGGTACTGCTCAGTAAAGAGTATACGATGACCCTGTTCTGGCTTGACATTAAATATAGGGAAGAAGGGCACATTCACAGAGGCTCCCCAGGCTGCTGTGAGCAGTGAAAGACTTGTGAATGCCAATTCTTCTGCCTGCTATTATAAGGAATTATACAGTCCGTATGATCACCCTCACGCAGCATCAAAGGGCCCATTATAGACCATTTGCTCAGCGCTAAACTGCACTCTTGATGGCTGAAGAGACAGGAAAAACTGGATGGCATGCCAACCTAGAAACCTCTTGGCCCTAATGGCTCTCCCTCTGAATTCTTCAAGAACTATCCGTTGAACCTCACCTGCTGGTATCTATGAAGAAGCACTTGATATAGCTATATGACTCACAAGGCACCAAGCTGACTTTTATACTGAAGTACAAGGTTACTGCAAGCTGTACCTCACACTGGTCCATTTTGCTGATCAACAACAAAACTAAAATTCTGGCTTAAATGCTGGACAATAGACTCACTAAGGTGATCAGCTCCTAAATTCATAAAGGTCAAAATGGGTTTATGCTGGAAAGGAGTCCACTGTCTAAGGCAACTTCAGGTGGCCTTGTCACTGGCTCATAATCTTAAAGAAGGAATCTTAGCCCTATTGGACTCTAAGAAGGCATTTGATCCAGTTTCAGCTTCTGGATACAATTAATGTTGGCTCTCTTCCTCAGATTAGGTCAAGATCCTGCATACTAAGCTAGGGGCACCAATTAGCGTTAACGAGGTGACCTCCCCTTCTCTCCCTACTGAGATACTCTACAATACTGACTGCAGCCACTTCTCCTCTTTGCCCTGGATATCGATCCTCTTGCACAGTGGTTCAGACAGGATGACCAATTAAACAAAAAAAAAACAAAAAAAAAAAAAAAAGGATCAAGTCTACGTATTTGTGGACAACATGATCCTCTGTGATCAGCAACAGAACCTACAGTGAAAAAGGTAATACACATGGTTCAGATATGCAGATCCATAAGGCCATCAAGGGAAGTGGAACAAATCCACATACGTCCCCATCTCCTTATTACACACAAGATCCCCTAACAACTCCTTACAAGGTTGGGAGAAGGGTCACTTTAAATACCTTGGAAAAAACACATCCCCAAGGCTGAAAAGAAGTGCTAGGAAGTTAATATTATTCCACTGCAGTAAGTGCATCAGAAAATTGACTTTTACACTGCTGCTTTCAATAATGTGCAGAGGAGTGCTATTTAAAATGATCTCACTTTCACAATTCCTGTATGTCTTTCAAAATTAGCCATTTGTTGTTCCCTGCATTGTCTATGACGCTTTCAGACTTGGATATTTAATTTCCTATGGGCTGCCAAGGATTACCTTTACCAAATTCATGCAATCATGGTATGATAGGGTGCTGGGCTGACATTCAGCTGTACTACTGAGTCTTGTAAATGCTCCTAGTTAAATGTTTTTACCGGAAGTGGATAGACTAAATTATACATCTTGAACTACAAGTAATGGAGAGAATGGGACTTTTCTACCTCTAATACAATACTACTTGCACTATATGCTGCTCTCAGTCACAAAGGCTCTGATGTCATGGAGATCCCAGTGGCCTCCGTTAGGGTATTTGTTTTGTTAACATGTCATATGACTGCAAAGAACGAGTTACTTACCTTCGGTAACGACTTTTCTGGTGGATACATTAGCTACCTGTGGATTCCTCACCTCATGAATACTCCCATGGCGCCAGCATTCGACGGAAATCTTCTTACTAGTCTCTGCACGTCGACGAGGACGTCACTGTCTCGCACGCGACGCCGTCTGACGTCATACAGGCAATAAGAGGTCCTCGACGACGTGCAGACGTCAGTACCAATCATTTTTTACGTGCATGAGAACAACCAGGCAATGCAATGAAAGAGCAAGGCAACATCCATTATATTGTAAAATACACCACATTGTATGAATAACTGTAAATCTTTTTATGTACATATATATATATATAAAACTCTCTCTTTTAAAATATATACACACACCAAGTATATACCATATACACATATATATATACAAATATATTATATATATACATCTATTGCACCCTCAAGGACCAAGAGGAGCGCACTCAAGGATTACTTGGCAAGACCATAAAGGCAACGGGGAGGCGGGTGGGACCGTGAGGAATCCACAGGTAGCTAATGTATCCACCAGAAAAGTCGTTACCGAAGGTAAGTAACTCGTTCTTCTGAAGGATACAACTACCTGTGGATTCCTCACCTCATGAATAGAGTCCCAAAGCAGTACCACGCCCGGCGGTGGGTGCCTAAATGGTCAAACCAAGAAATCCTGCAGCACTGACCGTGCAAAATGGCCGTCCCTTCTAACCTCAGAATCTAAACAGTAATGTTTTGCAAAAGTGTGAAGGGACGACCAAGTTGCGGCCTTGCAGATGTCGACCACAGGAACACCTCTGGCTAAGGCCGAAGTGGCCGACTTAGCTCTGGTGGAATGAGCTCTAATGCCCTCAGGAGGATCCTTCTTTGCCAAAGAGTAACATATTTTAATGCAAAGAACAACCCACCTGGATAGTGTTCTCTTGTGGACTGCCTTTCCTCTCCTCTTGCCCACGTATCCAATAAACAGCTGATCCTCCAGCCTGAAATCCCTTGTTCTATCGATAAAGAAGCTCAACGCTCTCTTTGGGTCCAGACGGTGCAGTCTTTCTTCCTCTTTGGAAGGATGAGGCGGAGGATAGAACGTGGACAAAGTAATTGCCTGAGCCAAATGGAAGGGTGAAACAACCTTCGGGAGGAAAGCAGCCTTGGTCCTCAACACCACCTTATCCCCATAAAAAGTTGTATAAGGGGGTTTTACTGATAAGGCCTGCAACTCACTCACTCTCCTTGCTGATGTTATAGCTATCAGGAAGACTGTTTTTAAAACCAAATACCTCAAGGGGCAAGAATGCATAGGTTCAAAAGGGGACCCCATAAGGAAAGTCAGGACTAAGGACAAATCCCATTGCGGCATAACGAATGGCTTTGGAGGATATTGATTTAGAAGACCTTTCAAGAATCTGATAACAATAGGGGATTTAAATAAAGATGGTTGGTCTGGAAGACATATGAAGGCTGACAAGGCCGATAAATAACCTTTAATGGTAGCCACTGCACAACCTTTTTGCGCCAGAGATAGAGCAAAAGACAAAATGTCCGATAGATGAGCATGTAAGGGATCAATCTGCCTCTCTCCACACCACGCAACAAATTTAGACCACCTATTAGCGTAGATAGATTTAGTGGAGTGTCGCCTGGCCGCTAATATAACATCCACTACCTCAGGCGGGAGAGAGAAGGAACTCAGGTTGCCCCGTTCAATCTCCAGGCATGTAGGTGCAGACTCTGGAGGTTGGGGTGTAGAACCTGCCCCTGCGACTGTGAGAGGAGGTCTGCCCTGAAAGGGAGACGGAGCGGCGGGCACGTTGAGAGTTGGAGAAGGTCGGAGTACCACACCCTCCTTGGCCAATCCGGAGCTATTAAGATTACTAGAGCCCGGTCTTGGCGAATCTTCCTCAATACTCGAGGAATCAAGGGTATGGGAGGAAACGCGTAAAGCAACTGGCCGCACCAGGTCATTTGAAACGCGTCCCCCAACGCTTCCTGCATCGGATACTGAAGGCTGCAGAACAACGGACAATGCGCGTTCTCTCGAGTGGCGAACAGATCTACCCGAGGAAACCCCCACTTCTGGAAGATTAAACGGACTTGATCTGGATGGAGACGCCACTCGTGGTCTGCCGAGAAGTGGCGACTGAGACTGTCCGCACGCACGTTCAAAACTCCGGCCAGATGGTTTGCTATCAAGCAAATCCGATGGTCCTTTGCCCAGGACCATAGTCGAAGAGCTTCTCTGCAGAGAAGGTACGACCCCACTCCTCCCTGCTTGTTTATGTACCACATCGTGGTAGTATTGTCCGTTAGGACCTGTACCGACTGACCACGAAGGGAAGGGAGGAAGGCCTTGAGAGCCAGACGTACAGCCCGTAACTCTAACAGATTGATGTGAAAAATCTGTTCCTCTGGAGACCAAAGACCTTTGATCTCCAGATCCCCCAGATGAGCTCCCCACCCTAGAGTGGAAGCATCCGTTATGACTGTTGTCACTGGTGGCGACTGCTGGAACGGCTTTCCTTGTGAAAGATTGTTGCTTGCAATCCACCACTTCAAATCCACAGCAGCATCTCTGGAGATCTTGACAGTACCCTCTAGATCCCCTCTGTGTTGAGACCACTGCCTTCGGAGGCACCACTGAAGAGCCCTCATGTGCCAGCGAGCATGCGTGACCAACAGAATGCAGGAGGCAAAAAGACCGAGCAGACGAAGGACCTTGAGGACTGGAACTACCGCTCCATTTCGAAACATTGGAACCAAATCCTGAATATCTTGAATCCGCTGAGGCGGAGGAAAGGCCCGACCCAATGTTGTATCCAGTACTGCCCCTATGAACAGGAGGCGCTGAGAGGGCTCTAGGTGAGATTTGGGCTCGTTCACCGAAAAGCCCAGGTCGAACAACAACTGGGTTGTTGACTGCAGATGACGCAACACAAGCTCCGGGGACTTGGCTTTGATTAACCAATCGTCCAAGTAAGGGAATACTGCTATCCCCTTCCTTCTGAGCTCTGCCGCAACCACCGACATCACCTTCGTGAAGACTCGAGGTGCTGAAGTAAGACCAAACGGAAGGACCGCAAACTGGTAGTGTTGGGATCCCACCACAAACCGGAGATACTTCCTGTGTGACTTGAGTATCGGGATATGAAAGTAAGCATCCTGCAAGTCGACAGACACCATCCAGTCTTCCATGTTCAACGCCAAAAGCACCTGTGCTAGGGTCAGCATCTTGAACTTTTCCTGCTTGAGGAACCAATTCAAGATCCTCAGGTCCAGAATTGGTCTCAAACGACCATCCTTCTTGGGAATCAGGAAATACCTTGAGTAAACTCCTTGACCCCTTTCCTGCTCCGGGACCAACTCCACCGCGCCCTTTAAAAGGAGGACTTCTACCTCCTGTTCTAGCAACAGGAGGTGTTCTTGTGAACAATACGAAGGGCGGGGCGGGATGAGGGGCGGAAACTCCCGAAAGGGAAGGGTGTAGCCTTTTCCCACAACACTGAGAACCCAAGTGTCCGACGTAACAGTCTCCCATTTGGTGAGAAAATGCTGTAATCTTCCCCCTACAGGAGAGGAGTGAGTGGGAAATGGTGGAAGCCTAAGGCTGCTTCCCCTGCTGCACCCCGCCAGAGGATGAGGAAGAGGCAGAGTGCTGCTGAGAAGCTCCCCTGGTGCGGACCCTACCCCTCCCCCTAAAAGATCTATAGGGATGGGAAGAGGCAGGTTGCTGATATCTTCCCCGAAAGGAAGAGGAGGAAGAGCCACGCCCAAATCCACGAAACCTCCTGAAGAATCTGGAAGAGGCCGTGGAAGAAGGAGCTTGGAGTCCCAGCGACTTAGCCGTGGCCCTGCTCTCCTTAAACCGTTCCAAGGCCGAATCAGCCTTAGCCCCAAACAGTTTGTCCCCATCAAACGGGAGATCCAACAATGTGGACTGTACATCTGCCGAAAAGCCCGAGTTACGGAGCCAGGCCTGTCTCCTTTCCACCACAGTTGTGCCCATTGCTCTGGCTACCGAGTCGGTGGTATCCAGTCCCGTCTGGATAATTTGGGTCGCAGCAGCCTGAGCATCAGAGACAAGATCCAAAAGACCCTGGGGAAGCTCTGTAAACGAAGAGGAGATGTCATCCATCAGAGCATGAATATACCTCCCCAGGATACAGGTTGCACTGGTGGCTTTTAAAGCCAGACTGCAGGACGAAAAAATCTTCTTCGACTGCGCCTCCAGCTTTTTTGAATCTCTGTCCCCCGGCACCGTCGGAAAAGAACCAGGCGCTGACTTGGACGAACAGGAGGCCTGCACAACCAAGCTCTCCGGCGTAGGGTGCCTAGATAGGAAACCAGGATCAGTTGGAGCCGTCCGATACCTCCTGGCCACGGCTCTGTGAACTGCTGGGGAAGATGCCGGCTTCTTCCACACCTCTAAAACCGGATCCAGCAGAGCGTCATTAAAAGGTAATAGAGGCTCCGCCGCGGCTGAGGCCGGATGCAACACCTCTGTCAAAAGGTTTTGTTTCGCCTCCACCACCGGCAAAGGCAGGTCCAAAAAACTAGCTGCCTTCCGTACCACTGTATGAAAGGAAGCAGCTTCCTCGGTATATTCCCCCGGGGACGAAAGGTCCCACTCAGGGGAAGTGTCCAGCCCACTGGCCGACTCCAGTCCACGCAGCCCATCACCCGAGTCCTCTAGCTCTCCTTCCTCTAGGGCTCGTTGGTACTCCTGCTCCTCTAGTACCCGGAGAGCACGCCTCCTTGAATGCAGTCGTTGCTCAATCCGCGGAGTCGACAATACCTCCGCCGAAGTCGGAGATCGGCGCCGATCTTCCGAAGCCACCGACGCCGCATCCGGCACCACAGGTAACTTCGGCGCCGACTGAAGAGCAGATGAAACGGATGGACCCACCGGAGTCACAGGCCGAAATCTCGACGTCGACGGGATGGAAATCCCTGGGGCCAATCCGTCCGAAGCCATCGGAGCGGCCACCGGCGCCGACACTGGCGCCGAGCCCACGTTCCCAAACGGGAGAAAGGGCATAAAGGGTGCCGGCCGAAGAGGCGCAGGATCACCCAAAGAAAAGGCCAAAGGCCCAGCCGGAGCACCCCCTGGAGCCATCTGTTGGAAGATGGCATACATCGCATTCAAGAATGCGGAACTATCGGCTCCAGGGGTGGGAAAAGCCGGATACTGGGGTGCCTGACTCGGAGGCGACCCCGACGCCGGCCTCGGCGTCTGCGCCGGAGAAAACACTTGAGGCTCCAATACCTCAATCACCGACGCCTGTCCAGGCGAAGTTGGAGACGCCGGAGAGAGCAACGGCGTCGAAGGATGCGGCGTCACCGTGGGGCTGACCTCCCATGTCCTCCGGCGCCGATCCGGAGACCTGGAACGAGCCTCCCTTGAATGACGCCGAGATTCTCTACGGCGCCGGGAGTCTCGATGACGCCGATGTCTTGGAGAAGACTTTTTCTTGTGATGCTTCTCCTTTGACTTGGCCATAAACAGCTTCGCCTCGCGTTCTTTAAGGGCCTTCGGATTCATGTGCTGACACGAATCACAAGTCGAGACGTCGTGGTCGGAGCTCAAACACCAAAGGCAATCGGAATGAGGATCCGTCACCGACATCTTGCCTCCACACTCACGACAAGGCTTAAATCCAGACTTTCTCTGCAACATTATTTCCACAGAGAAAGAGTACGCAGCAAGATATACACTGTAACCGCAAGAGTAACAGTTGCTCCCTCGAAGATAACCGTTTCGAATGCACGGAAAAAAGGGAACTGACGTCTGCACGTCGTCGAGGACCTCTTATTGCCTGTATGACGTCAGACGGCGTCGCGTGCGAGACAGTGACGTCCTCGTCGACGTGCAGAGACTAGTAAGAAGATTTCCGTCGAATGCTGGCGCCATGGGAGTATTCATGAGGTGAGGAATCCACAGGTAGTTGTATCCTTCAGAAGTCATCACTGACTATTGCTCTAAGATACACCAGACTCTAGCACAGGTGACCAATCAGGAGACCCCAAAATGGCACTGTTAGCATTCATGTAATGGGAGGAGAGGTTGTGCTTATTGGTAGCCATTAAAATGACGACTGCCATAAGGGACACCTCAGAGAAATAAAGGTCAGTTAAAGCCTCCAAGTTGGCTGATCAGGTTTGTGACATGGATTACAGAACCTAGCCAGAAGTACTGTTCTATAAACATTGTGACTGCCCCGGGAAGCACAGCAATCTTTGGGTGGGTACACTAAGTCAATCCAACCTTAATATGGATAACAGCTTAAGCACAGACTAATTGGTTATGTACTGGGAAAATGGTTGGCTGACTTTGCGAAACAGAGTGACAAAAGTTATTTGAATTGCCTGGATATAAAAAATAAAAACCAAATAGCTTCAGTAATGCCACAGTTGCCAGTTCCTTCTGTATAAGAAGGGAAAGCCACCTACGGTCTTTTGAACAAAATCTTTCATCCCAATTAGATGCCTCGTGCGAGATATTAAATTTAGGTCCAATCTCCCCCTTTCCCTCTTGAGGCTCTCTGCCATCTTTAAAATGGTAAATCTCCCATGCCTCCTCTACCAACTACAGAATCATCCTTTCCCTGTAGACAAGACCTTCTTCACAAAGGTGAATGCACAAATAGGAACGCTGCTATGTGTTGGGGGTAGTCCCTTCTCAAATAGACTTGATAGCTATCCCCAATATGGTCTTGTACTACTAGGCAGCACACCTACTGATAGTGAATGAGTGGTGGGTTAGAGGATTTGATGATCCGGCATATGCAACGGAGGGGTGGGCGATGGGCCACCAAAATCTTCCACATTTTCTCTACAGTGTTGGTGCACCGAACACACTTTACCCAGCCACGAGGGTGGTACTAGGGATTGGACCATAGCCATGAAGTCAACATGATGGGAGGGTAGGCTGATGATGCAGACCCTGCTGAGGCAGGACACTAGACTCCCACAAGTTGCGGCTCTCCATTGTTATTCTAGCTGGAATAACCTAGGCATCTCCACATTAGGAAATTTGATACACAACAGGACGATGAAGTATTTTCAAAACTTACAGGAAGAATACGATTTGCATCAAAGGAAATTCTTTTGTTGCCTCCAACTCAGCCGTGCACTGCTACCACTCTTGCAGGTGGTGACCATTCCTGAGTTCTTAAACTATGGAAGCGAAACTCCTTACCAATATAAAAGATCACAAACTGTCTGAAATTTATCAAATGCTCCTGTTATAATATTCTGGATCCACTGGTGGGGGTGAGGACGGTAGGGGAGGGAGAAATGGTCCCTATGGAGGATGAAGATTGGAGGGAAGCAGTGGAGGCCCCTAGAGCAGCAGTAATTGCATCTCAATTTAGGCTAGCACAACTCAAGTTGCTCCACCATGTTCACCTCACCAGAGTGAGGTCACACCGCATGCGCCTGATATCAGGGAAATTTTTGTCTGTGATGATCCACAAGGCAGCCTATCCCACATATTTTGCCATTGCCCACACTCTCCCACTTCTGGAAAAAGGTATTGAGATGACTGGCAGGGGTGCTGGGCTGGAACATTCCTCGTGACCTCAAACATATTCTCCTGCATGTCACAGACAATTTAGGGGACAATCACTATCAAAGGTCAATGCTCTGGCTGCGTTTAATCATGGGCAACCGGCTAAAGAGACAGACTTTTGTATGGCCCTGGAACGCCCAATCTATTTTCCAAAGGGATGCCTTCAGAAACACAAAATCTGGAAGAACTGGGCCATGTTCATGGGCATACTGCTGGAACCGCACCCAGACTGACCACAGTCCAGCTTAGTAGATGCATGTTTATGTAAACCCGACACACAGTCCTCACATGGGGTGAGAGTTTTGGATCTTGCTTGGTGGTAGGCTGTCAATAAACCATGCCATTTTTCATTACTGCTCTGTCATGCTATCTTTGTTGATGTGTTCTGTACCTTTGCTGTGCACTGCCAGCCACCACTCGCAATGGTCGTAATAACCAATAAAAAAATCTATATATAAAATAAAAAAAATTAAAACAAAAAGGTAGGTCCAGGGGACACAAACTACAAGCTGCTTGCCCTCCTAGATGCCAAAGCAAAACAATTTGCTCATATGCTTTAAAGAAACTGGAGTCCTGAAAAGTCTGCAAATGTTGATGTGTGCGCAAAACAAGCCTTGCTTGAATCCGTGAATTCGCAGTCCAGATTTTAAGAATCTGGAACGGCAGCCTTTAACTGTAACAAATGAGAATTATTAAAATCAAAATTCTATCAGTACTGTGGAATTTCTGCATCTGTAAATCCATGCTCGGATCACTTATAGGTGGACTTGCCTGCAAAAGTTGGTGAGCACCAACAAAGTCGTATGTTTGTGGATTTTCAACAAGAAATTGAAGGGATCATCTCCAACCCTAGAAATTGGTCATCAGAATGGGGAAGAATGGGTGGATCTGTAAGGAATCTGCATCTATATATTGTCCCTACCAGATAATTGGTTACTGAAGGTAATTAACTTGTTCATCTGATAAACACATCAAGCTGCAGATTCCTTACCTTTGATAGGTACCCAAGCAATACCAAGCACAGTGGTGGGCAGAAGACAAATTTAGTAAACTAGAAAGACTGTAGGACTGAATGGGCGAAATGCCCATCCCTGCGGACCTGACTGTCCAGGCAGAAATGTTTGGCAAATGTGTGTAGGGATGCCCATTTTGCAGCCTGGCAGGTATCAATGACTGGGACTCCATCTGCCAATGCTGTGGTCGCATCCTTTCCCCTGGTGGAATGAGCCCTTAAGCCCTCAGGAGGCTGTTTCTTGGCCAGAACGTAGCAGATTTTAATAGAGTACGACCCAGCGTGAAATGGTTCATTTCTGTACTGCCTGACCTTTTGTTGCTCCAACATACCCCACGAAGAATTGGTCACCCACCTAGAACTCTTTTTGCGCCCAAGATTTAACGGCAATGCTCTTTTTGGGTCCAGACGTTGGAGTCACTCCTCTACTTTAGAGGGATGTGTAGGAGTGCAGAAGGTAGACAGGGTGACTGATTGTCGCAAATGGAATGGTGTCTACACTTTTGGTGAGAAAAAGGGCCTGATGCTAAGCAATACTTTCTCTGAAAACGCAGTCAAATAGGGAGGCTTTGATGACAAAGACTGCAGGTCACTCACCCTCCTGGCAGAGGTTACTGCTACTAAAAAGGCTGTCTTGATGGTAAGCAGCCGGAAGGGACAACTGTGCAACGGTTAAAAGGGAGCACACATAAGGTAGGTGAGCAACAGATTAAGGTCCCACTGAGGGATAAAGGGTGAAGGGAGAAACATGTGAACACGGCTTTTGAGAAACCTATGTGCAATAGTACTTACATAAAGAGGGTTAGTCAGGCAGCCACAGGAAGGCGGACAGAGCAGAATGATGGCCCTTATGAGTGACCAGAACAGAGCCCTGCTGGGAAAGGCTTAGAATGAAGAGAATAATATCAGAAAGAGAGAGGGTCGTTAGAGCTTTCTGTACAATATTATACAAACATTTGCCATCAGCAGCCGTATACCGTCTTATTGGATGAACACCTGCCTGCCAAAATAACATTACAGACTTCGGAGACAGGTTGAAGGCTGCCAATTGTTGCTGCTCAATCTCCAAACAAGGAGGCGGAGAGCTGACCGGCTTGGGTGGAGAACCCTCCCCTGCTACTGCGACAGAAGATCTCCCTGATGGGGCAGCCTGATCGTAGGATCAATGCTCAACCTTAGAAGATTGGGATACTAGACCCTACATGCCCAATCCAGAGCCAAAAGGATGGTTTGGATCCGGTTGTTCTTGATCTTCTTGAGAACTTTGGGTAGGAGTGGTATGGGTGGAAAGGCATACAGGAGGCCTGAACGTCACTCGAAACGAAAAGCAACTCCAAGCAACAGTCACATTGGAAACTCCAATGCACAATACTGCTGACATTGCGTGATCTCTGCAGAGGTGAACAGATTTAACCAAGACTCTCCCCACTGCTGGAAGAGTCCTTGCGCCACCTCCAAATGGAGACACCACTTGTGATCCACTAGGTATCAGCGGCTCAGCTCATCCACCCGGGCATTCAGAGAACCTGCCAGGTGTTGAACCACCAGGGTTATGCCCTGCTGTTCCAGCCATGTCCAGAGACGCAAGGCCTCTTAACAAAGGATCCACAACCTCACCCACCCTGCTTGTTGCAGTACCACATGGCGGTGGTTTTGTCTGTGAACATGTGCACTATATTCCCCTGGACAGAGGGAAGAGGGAGATGGCTGCCTGATCCCAGGAGTGATGCATCTGTCATCACTGTAAACTCTGGTTGGGGAAGGAAGAGGAGTCTGCCTCTGACCCAACTGTGGTTTGTCAGTAACCACTGCAGGCCTTTTGCAATTCTCTCTGAGATCAAGACCACATCAGAGAGATTTCCCTGATGATGTGCCCACTGGAACTTCAGGTCCCGCAAATGCCATCTGGCATGATTCACTAAAGGATGAAACATCGGCATCATGGCCTGATAAGCCCGAAAATGCACTGTGTCCAGAACAGCTCCAATGAAAGGGAGCGCCTGAGAGGGATTCACGTCTTACTTCATCATGTTTATAGTGTACCCCAGTGAATGCAGGAGGTCTGCGTAGTCTGATGGTGGGAGACAACAGCCTGTAGAGAGCCAGCCTTGAACAGCTAGTAGTCGAGATAGGGGGAAGACTGACACCCCTGATCTTCACAGATGAGATGCGACCACCGCCATCACCTTGGTGAACACCTGAGGGGATGCTGGTAAGGCCAAAGGGGAGCACGGTGAACAAAGTGCTTGTGGCCTTCCTTGAACCGCAGGTAACGTCTGTGGGCAGGAATAATAGGGATGTGGAAATAAGCATCCTGCAAGTCCAACACTAAAAACCAGTTCTCCTTGATCTAGGGCAGACAAGAACGGAGGCAAAATAAGCAATAAGCATCTTGAATTTATCCTTTTTGAGGAAGAGATTGATGGTTCGGAGGTACAGAATAGGTCAAAGACCCTTGTTTCTTTTGTGGAAAATAAGAGGCAGGAATAACAACCAGGGCCTACTTCTGATATCAGAACCATCTCTATGGCTCCCCTGGCCAAGAGAGCCTAGCTTCCTCTCGGAGTAAGGACAGATGATCCTCCGAAAGCCGTTCTTGTGTTGGCAGTATAGGGGAAGGTGAGGATTCGAAGAGGAAGGAGTTAGCTCCTCTAAATGATCTGCAGGACCCACATGTCTAATGTAATGGGCTGCCATTGGGAAAGATTGTGTCGGTATTCTCCCACCCACTGGACAGCCATGATCCCTTATTAGGAGACAAGGAGGGGTTAGAGGTTGTAGCTGCTGGGGGGTTGGTGGTGGACAAAACCTGGCTACCTGACCCACAGGGTCGGAAAATGCACTGCATCCATGTTCACACAATGTTTGGGGAGCTTGCGCACGACGATGGCTGGCATAGGGTTGGCGAGGTGCCACACCCCTTCCATAGCCATGAAAGGGGTGAAAGGCAGACTGGGGACGTGGGGTCACGGAGAGGCCCAAGGACTTTGCCGTAGCCTGAGAGTATTTTAAAGTGCTCCAGCACAGAGTCTGCCTTTCTTCCGAAGAGACGTGTCCCTTTGAAAGGCATGTCCATGAGGTTGGCCTGGACATATTCTGAAAAGCCAGATGTTCTCAACCAGGCATGGCGCCCAAGAGCCACTGTCAACTAAATCACTATGCCCAGTGAGTCTTTTGTGTCCAATCCACACTGATGCATCTCTCCCGTCCTTAAGTGCTTGGGAGAGGATAGCCCTGGCCTCCTTCAGGACCTGTGGCAGCACTTGCACAATTGTGTCCCACAACTTGTAGAAGTAGTACCCCCAAAAGGCACGCAGTGTTTACCAATCGCAACACTAGACTGGTGGAAGAAAACATTTTCTTTCCCAAGGCCATTTGGATTTCCTGTCTGGAGAGCGGCAGGGATCATGCCGTGGGAAGTTGAGGTTTGGACCACAAACTCTCAGGGGTGGGATGGTGGGTGAGGAAACTCAGTTCACCTGGGGCGGTGATGGGCTTGGACTGGGTTCCCAGCAGAACATCAGTCAGTGTGAAGAGGAGCAAGGGTTCTGATTAGGAAGCCCCCGGCTAAAGCACTTCTGTCAAGAGGTTGGTCTTGACTGCAACAGAGGGAAGTTCGAGGAACTCCGCTGTCCTCTTCACCACTGTTGCATATGATGCTCTGTCCTATGTAGCTATGGTAGGGGAGAGAGCAAGCCAGTATCTGGCGATATGTTCAGTCCACTGGCATCAACAATTTCCTCATACCAGTCCATAGATGTTTTTCACTGGTGTTCTAAGGGTCCAGTGACTCCCTCCCATTGTTCCCCTATGCTTGGCTGCTCAGAAAAATGCCCAGGTCAAAAACCTAGGACGAATTGGCCCTGTCGGCATTGGAGCCAGCATCAAACAATGCTGTTGTGACTCAGACTTCGGGGATTAGAATGGGGCTTGCGCTGCCAGTGGCACTGGGAGCATTGGTGTCAGGACCAGTGCCAGAGAAGATCATGCTGGCATGACTGGTGCCAGTCCGGATCAGTGATCCAATCCATGAGACCCCATCGCAGCTGAGTCTGGAGCCACTGGCGTTGAACCTGATGGGGCAGGCCTGCTCAAATAGGTGCACATGGCCTCAATGAATTCTCTTACTTAAGCGGGGGTCGCTCCAGCTCCTGGAAATGCTAGGAAGCTCGGAGTAGGACCTGGAATGGCTTTGCAAAACTGTGCCTGGAACGTTGATATTTTAAGTGCCTCATGTCGGCTGAGGACAAATCAAAGCCTGCCTCGACTTCTTACATATCTTATGCCTCATACCAGTAACTCCTGATGACTGAGAACGGGACGAAGAAGACTTGGGCCTTCTGGGACCGAGATCTCTGAGGAGTCAAGCCAAGTGGTGTTGACTGCCGGGCCACAAGCAGCGTTCGGGACCTCCCACTCAAAGCCAACAGCGCCATGGCCCAGCAGTTCGAGAAAGACTTGGAGTCATGGTCACGCTCGAGGCAACGCAAACAGACCAGATAGGGGTCTGTAAGCAACATGGCACGGTGACAGGCACCACACAGTTTAAAACCTGCATTCCTTGAAGACATTCCTTGACACTTCAAAAAAACCAAAATATTTAATAAAACGTTGAAAAAACCTGTCAAAAAGCAACAGAGGATAGATATTTCTCCAGATCAGTGCTAACTGGTGCAGAAAGAAAAGAACGGACATCCGTGTGCCGAGGTGGCATATATGTAGGTGTCCACTGTAGGAAAGTGCCCCTTTTGGTATGGTTAAACCTCCTCCACTTTTTGCCTGATATGTGCTGGGATCCTGCTAACCATGCCCCAGCACCTGTGTTCTTCCCTAAACTACACCATTGATTCCACAATTGGCACACAACTAAGTCCTGTGTAAAAGGTACAAGTGATACCAAGGGCCCTGTGGCCAGGGAGGGTCCCTAAGGACTGCAGCGTGTATTATACCACCACGAGGGAACCCTCACCAAACACATGCATGTTGCCGTTGCAACTGGTGTGTGCTCGTGGAGAGAAAAAGGTTAAGTCTACATGGCTTTCCTCTCTGGGTGCCATGCCCACAAAACACTGCTTGTGGCATAACCAAGTCATCCCTCTAGCAGGCCTTACAGTCCTAAGGCAAGGTGCACTAAACCACAGGTGAGGGCATAGCTGCATGAGTAATATAACCCTACAGTGTCTAAGTCCATTCTTAGACATTGTAAGCGGAGTGTGCCCATATGGAGTACATGAGCTGGGAGTTTGTCATTATGAACTCCACAACTCCATGATGGCTTCACTGAAGACTGGGGAGTTTGGTATCAAACTTCTCAGCTCAATAAACATACACTGATGCCAGTGGTGGATTTATTGAAAAAATGCATACATAGGGCATCTTAGAGAAGCCCCTTGTACTTCATCCAACCCCTTAGTGTAAGGCTGACCGGTCTGTGACAGCCAGCCACTAACAGGCAAGTTTCTGACCACATGGGGTGAGAGCCCTTGTGCTTTCTGGGGTCAGGATCAAAGGCTGCTGTGGGTGGAGGTGCTTCACACCTTCCCCCTGCAGGAACTGCAAAACTTAACGGTGAGCCTCAAAGGCTTCTGCCTCGGGCTACACTGCCCCAGGGCACTCCAGTTAGTAGAGATGCCCACCCCTGGGCTAAGCCCAACTTTTGGTGGCAGATCTGGCGGGAAAATTAGTAAACACCCAGATGTGTGCCCACCCCAGTTAGGACCACCACTAGGGTGCCCAGAGCTGAGGTGAACCCCTCCTAGCAGGATCCTCCATCTTGCTTTGGTGGCTATTATCCAATAGGGTTAGGAATGTTCTCCCCTCACCAAAGGGGGAGAAACAGATCAAATCAAAAACAGTGAAAACGGAGCTGCAGGTGCATCAAATAAAGTGGTGCATTCAATTACTGAGCAAACAGAAGCCTCAATTTAAACACGATACTTACAGAGACTGGAACATCAGCAACAAGAGTGGAGATTTAGCAGCTGTCCCCTAAACAGCACCAATCGTCACCACTCTAATAATGATTACTCAAGGTAAAGAAAGGCAAAATTAATTTCTTTCTTTACAGTTAAGTTCAAGTCTCACAATCTCCACCAATAAAGGAAGAAGGATGAGACGATCTAGGACTATGGCAGAGAGGATGAGAAGATTGAGACAATAACAACACACCCAAGCTCACTTAGATTTCCACTGCATCTATTTATCTTAAATTACTACAAACTGATGAACAGGTAGAGAACACTAATACAAGGCCACAGGTTGGCAACACGTTTATGGGGGCGGGAGGAGGTTGGAGACCAAACAGGTCTTAATTTCACATTTGGTGGAATTGTTTAAAGATCAGTATTCTAGCGGAAACACTTTGACTTTTCAAAAGTTTCATCTTGGAGCCGTTAGCGAATCAAATAAATCATTTAAAAACAGCACACGCAAAACAATAGTGTTACAATGTTTGAGAACACGTCATGTGGAACTTGAGTTATTATACACAGCAAAACAGACGAGCGTCACCTTGTTTATTTTGAATTAATTCTTGCTTTATCAAATTCCTCCTGTTTTGAAACTTCACACGCAAGAAAGAAAAAAAAAATGAGTCTTTCCATCTCCAGAAGATATGTGTTGAGATATGACTTATTTTTGGCACTCAGGCAACACTTTAAGGATCACACTACCACTTTACCGTTGGAGTGCTCTTTCTCTTGAACCTTATCCTGCGTTGAACTCTACTTTTGTCTCAGCTTAAGGAATTCCTTTATCTCCGTAATCTTTCTGTATTGTTGTACTTTCATATACAACCAAATTCTCTTCCTCCAACCTTTCTAGTTACCAATTCATATGCTTGTAATGTATTTTAACAGCTCCACAACCTGCTGGCTGTTTGGTATGTTGAAATCCCGTAACAAGCGTTGATGCCTCTACAGAATATTTGGTCAAAAGTCATATTTACAGCTTTATCGTAGTACTTAAAATAATGAATGAGCGGAACAGGCAGCACTCAATATATCAATAAGCAGTTTCTAGCTCACTACGGACGGGGTACAGGGGCCTGCGATTAAACCTAAAGTTAAAAATAGGTTTGACTTACTCTTAGCTGCATTAAAAGTCCTCAGTTTTAAGATCTGGGAGTCAAACAACATTGCTGACTGTAGGCCTAACCAAAAAACATTTTTAAAAAAATATATATATACTTACATCAAATCCTGTGTTCGGATCCCAACCAACGTGCCCAATATGTCTAAAACAAACAAAGATGAAATCGGAAATATCAGTAAATGAGCACCACACACAGAGTGAAAAAACAACACGTGGTAGAAATGCTGAAACAAAGAAATAAGTTAGAAAAGAAAAAAACGGACTTAAGGGTCACCTTATTAATGACTATTCAGTGATCAAAACATGAATCACTAAACTTCAAAATTGATACTCTTGCAATACATTACTTTCCTCGTATTTGGTGACTTCTGTACTTTTTCTGTAAACTGCATCAAAATCTGCCTTGCAGAAGGGACTTACTGGAAATTACTCGGCGTTCCAATATCTGCCTTTGTTATCCTTTTCTTCTTCTGTTTCCCTCGTTTCTTCTCTCTGTTGTTATACTGAGTATTATTGACTTGTGCGGGTGAACTATAGTATCTGCCCATTTCTGGGTTTCGGATGTCAACAGTTGCCATAGGTAGATTTGGCCCTGATAGGAAAGGTAAAGAAAAGGACACACAATTTGATTTCAGGGTAGAAATACAAACTTCCACAATGTATTCCAATTTTTCAGAAAAAGAGCATCAGAAGGCAGTTGTGAAAAAGCATCTGTCAACATTATTTAATTTACAAAGCATATGTTCGACAATTTGAAGCATTCCAACAAAATTATTCCAAGGTACTTGTGAGTTACTTGGGCATGACAATATTTGGCACAGCTGAATCCCTAGTACCAGTTTTCCCACATGAGCGCCATTCAGGACCAACGTTTCCTCATTTTGTGAGCTAAGCTGGTAAAAGCACACAATATAAAAGGCATCAGCATTTGAGAAGTGTACTGGGCAATTTTATGTCTTCACCTGAGGAATGCTGGTGAGGCCAGTTTAGACCAATGATAACTTGAGAGAGATTAGGCCAAAATGGCACCATGAGGCAGAGCCTTGTGTTAGGCTTCATCTGCAACTCTGGAGTTAGGCCAAGACCGCACAATCAGGTTGCTCACTGCAGAGTAGTCTTTCCCTAGTTGGGGCATTTGTCCACAAAGGTGAGATCACAGTGAATCATGGCTGGTGGGGAAGAACACTTTTCTGCTGCTCCCTAACTAGCTTGATAGTATCAAGATGTGGAAGTATCCATGTTTTAAATGACTAATTAAGCCAAGTACTGAAGATCTTGGTCTAAAGGCAACTGTATGAGTGACAGGTTAACGCTCCACACAATGAATGCATTACCTGTGTGAGCCAATTTATGACACGAAACATATGAAGATGGTAATCTGACACAAGAGGAGCACCCCAGAAGTTCTTAAAGCCTAGCCAGCAGTCAAGGAGACTTCTGATCTGGACTTTCTAACTGACGAAAAGAACAAGCTACTTACCTGTGGTAATGCTCTTTCTGCTAGATTCTCTAACTGCACATTTCTCACCCATTGAATATTTTCCAGGTGTAAGACTGGATACAGACAGTAGTGAGCAGTACACCAGCGAGCTGAGAGGTGGGGGTTGTGTGGCTTAAAACCAAAGTTGCTTCCAGAAGTGATGTGCAGAGTCACACACTAGCACCACCACTGGGTGCCAACATTGGCTGTGTTCTAATCTGTCCATGACCTTAAAAGCAGAGTCCATCAGCAGGTTGGCTATGACCAGTGTTCAGATCTCTAGCCCGGGGAACTATTTAGGTGGAGAAGAGAAGCTTGGTTCAAAGAACGGGAAAGATGAGGGAGTGGTGAGGATTATGGTCAGACAGACTTTCCACCGGAAGGAATATGTAACTTACCCTGTAAGCATCTGTTAGACCTGGCATAGTTTCCCCTGACTTTTTACTTTCTGACCTCCGATTTTGCCTGTGTGCTGAAATTTGTTTTTGTTAGCTGTAAGACTCTGTGCACTTTACCACTGCTATCTAGTGTTAAGTGCATGTGCTCGGTGTCTAAAACATGGTGACATTGGCTTTTCCACGACTTGCATATTTGTTTTACTAGTAAGACCCTAATAAAGTGCACTAAGGGTGCCTAGGGCCTGTAAGTCAAATGCTACTAGTGGGCCTGCAACACTGGTTGTGCCACCCACTATGGTTGCCTTTCAACCAAGTCTGAGGCATGCATTGAGGACCCTGTGTGTGCAATTTAAACTGCTGTTTCTACCTGGCAAGTGAGCCCAAAACATTCCTTTCTATTATATGTAAGGCACCCCTAAGCTAGGACCTGGGTAGCCCACAGGACACGGGGCAGTGTATTTAAAAGGTTGGACATGTACTTTTATGGATCAATTCTGTTTTACTGAAGCCGCAGAGCATCATGAATGGTAAATGGCTAAATGCCTACAACCCAAGGGTAATGGCAACGAAACAGCATGAGAAAGGAAGGTGTACACAGCGTACTTCTGGAGTTCTGGACCCTCCACAACACTGAGTTAGCAACCCCTGAAAAAACAGGCCCACTCCCCCATTCCTTATGGAAGATTAAGTAAAAGATGAAAAATGTGGGTCAATCTAGTCAAGGATCAAATGGTGGTAGAGGAGGCAGCTTAGAGTGGGTGAGTAGTCGCAACAGTTTCAGGTAGGAAGGGCAGGCCAATTCGCTGAACTCCATAGATAAAATGCGCAAGAAGGGGGCCCAGTCTGTGGAGTAATCCTCTAGTCTCCAGTCCAGTGTGAACGACATCCTCTTTAACCCTAGGATAAACCGTAATTTATGTAACCAGGTTGAATATTGAGGGATCCTGTTGGTACCCCCACAGAGTGAGAATTACTTGGTGTGCCACACCTGTTGGTAACACAGTTTGTTTACTTCGGCATGAGTATAGGGGAAATGCCAGGGGGTTAGTAAGCCCAAGAATCGTATAGGCTGGGAACCTAGAGATAGAAGTCTCAAATGCTGTGCCAATGTCGTCTAGCACCTGTGTCCAGAAGCATGAGAGTTTGGGGCAATGCCATAACAGCAGGAGTAGTGTGTTCGTCCCTTCACAGCCCCTCTTAAGAGAGTTCAGGGTCGTTACCTGGGTATTGACATTAATAGAGGTTTGGATAAAATGGTGACGGAAAATCTGAATCCATTGCTTTGTAGTATGAAACGGGACTTCGAGAAATGGACCCATCTGGGACTTTCTATGAGGGGCAGAGTGCAGGCAGTGTGAATGGTAACCTTACAGCAATTCCTATACGTCTTGGGCATGCCGCCCTTGCAAATACCCTTATCTCTCCTCCAAGAGATAGATCGTTGCATTCGAGCTTTCGTCTGGGGGTCTGTGCGTCCACGGTTACCTAAATCCGCTTTGCTAGCCAGGCGTGAATTTAGGGGTCTGAGTATTCCCTCAGTTGAACACTATGCCTCCGCGTTGCATCTCTCACAAATGTGTTCTGTACTTGCGGACGTAAGGGACCTGCCGCTCTGGGTGGAAGTAGAACGGACACTTTCGTGTTCCGCATCAGCCCTCCAGATACTCTATAATGTAGACCCGGGATACCAGCGAAGCACCAACCCTATGATTGGAGCCATGCGAAATGCATGGCGGCAGGCGCACCTATCAATGAAAGTCGACCCCCACATACACGATCGGGCCCCCCATATGGGGCAATAAAAGTTTTCAGATTGGGGGAAGGACTATTATCTGGAGGGAGTGGTGCCCAAAAAGTCTCACACGGGTGGATCAGCTCATAACAGGGGACAGATGGAAGTCGTTCTCGGAACTCAGGGAGGAATTCGACCTTCCTGCACATTATTCATGGTGCTTCACACAGCTTAGACATTGCCTGTTGAGACATATGGGGGACCCCCCCACGACTTATGCAATCCCTGACACTCCAATATCTGGAAACTTGGGGCCAATTGAAGGGGGCTGTATCTGGACTGCATTGCTAAACTGATATCTCTTTTCACTCCCCCTTCTTAATTCCCTCAAGAATAAGTGTCAGGCTTAATCAAGGCCAGAGACCGAGGTGCCTGAGCGGCCCGCTTAAAATTCAGTCTTTTTAAAACGTTGCATGACCGGTACTGGACTCCCCAGAAACTGCGCACTGCAGGATTACTGTCTCACGCCTCCTGTTGGAGATGCCCGCATGCTTGTTGGGACTTGCCCCATATTTTAACATGATTGCCCGGCCATTCAACCTTTTTGGCGTATGGTTGGGGACACCCTTAGAGAAACATTACCATTGCTGCCTTCCCTTCTGTTGCTGCACGATACTGGAGGACTTGACGATCTCTCCCGACCGCAATGTCGTTTATTGCACACCGCACTGGCCACAGAAAAGGTTTGTATCCTCAAGCATTGGCGTGCAGCAGCCGCCCCTTCCCATGAGGAATGGATCACTGCAATGTACCAGGCAGCCTCCCACGAACGACTCATATACGACTTACAGGATAGAGCAGACGTGTTTTTGCAAACGTGGTAGCCCTTTCTCTCTGGGTCAGTGAGTTGAGTATTTCCTATGAGAGGCCGCAATACATCTGACCGGGTTGAGTTCCGTTTCTTTGACACGTTTGCTGGTACTCACCAGCATTCTTACCCCTTTCGGTTCTGTATCGGTCCTGTTGAATGCAAGCACACACCCCTATATTTTCCCCGCCTGGTCCTATCATGAATGCACCGATCACTTGTCACTTATCCCTATCTCGCTTTCGCCCCTCCCCCTCCTCACTTCTCCATCCCCAATGATATCTTCGTAATATTCATTATTGATTTTTCTCTGTGTCCTCGTCGGTCCGCCGCTCCTTTGTTCTATGTCCGGTTCCTTTCCCCCCATCTGTGTGGCTCTCCCCCACCTCAGTCACTACCACTATCATTATCATTCTCAATTCTTTTCTCATTTTAATCCTCACTTACGTCCGTGCTCTTTTTCTTCTTGTTGTCACTCTTTCTCTCGTTCTATCTCTACCCATTCCTATTCTAGGCACGTTTTTCTTTTTGACGCCTTTGGTCCTGCCCTGTGGTGAATGTCTGCCCATTCTGCGTTAGGAGGTCTGCCAATCTCCTCCTTCCAACGCTTCTGTCCAGGTGAACAGATGCTGTTCTTTTCCCTATTAAGTATGGTGTACAATTCAGTGATAGGACGCTTGTCTTTGTCTCTTAGGATTAACTATTTTTCAAAGGTCATCACAGCCCTCTCCACATGGGGCAGGACTGAGAGCTGTAGCACGCAGTGGCGAACCTGAAGTTTTTGAACCCCATCCGCTTCCTCCAATCCGTAGTCACCTTTGAGCTGGTCAAAGGGAATTATCCATTGTGGGTCAAACACGCATCTCATCCGTTTACAGTCCCCCTCATGCCGGCGCTGAAACCGGTCAAGTTCGAGCCCTGGGGTGAACTCTGGGTTGCAAGGGATTGGTATCACTGGGGAGGGGGAAGGTCGTTAGCCCCGCTTGACTGTCACCGCATCCCATAAGCAGAAGATAGAGCTTGTTACTGGGGAGTAGTAGAGTTCCCAAGCTCTGTGTCTCTTAGGGTTCCTTGCAGATGTGGGAACCGGCCACTGCATGGTCCATAAAACACCAATGCTTCTCAGTGAGTGGTCTGCTCCATTCCAGTAGAAACCACAATTGTGAAGCTTGTTAGTACTTCAGGAGGGAAGGTTCAGCGTGACCGTGAGCGGGGAGCGGTAGAGGAGTTGTTTGTGTAGGTGGGGTCTCCTCCCCTACGGTGGGGTCTCCTCCCCTACCAGATAAACCTATTGATATCTGACTGCATGGAGTGAAGTGCTTTTTTGAGGCAGAATCTGTGGTAGTGCTTGAAAAAGATAGAGAATGCATGGTAGAGTAGACATCTTGATGGCCGCAATTCTGCCTAGCCAGGAGAGGCCCAGGCGCTCCCAGGTGTTAATATCTGCCTTGACTTGTTAAGCCAGGTTGCTATAACTGAGGAAGATGGTTTTAGGAACGTTTTTGCTAGCTGGTATATTTGTGGAGGGCCATTCAAACGGGAACTGGGCTTGCCAGGAAGATTTGGTCTGGGGGTAGACAGAGATTCAAGATGAGCTATTTTAGCGTATTAACCTTGAAACCAGAAAAGGTTCCTAAGGTTGGAGGCTCTGTGACTAGAGAATGGAGAGAGATCAAAGGGTCTGCGATTGCCAATATCACATCATCAGTGTAGAGGCTGATTGGATGTTGTTCACCTCCAAACTTCATGGCAGTAATATATGGGTGGGCTCATATGTGTTGGGCCAGAGCCCTTGACATTTTGTCCATCCGGTGATAAATACACCTAGTGTTGTCTCCGCACTGGAGCACCGTTATAAAGCCAGACTGGTGAGATCAGTCCCGGTATACATGGGTGGAGTTGATGGGCCAGTATGCTAGTAAATCATTTAGCATCAACATTGAGGCAGGACATAGGCCTATAAGACCAGCAGAGCGTTGGATCCTTTCCAGGCTTAGGGATGACTGATATTGGAGCTTCTAACAGAATCTGTAAGGATGCCCGCAAGGCAAAAGAGTTGACGAGTTGTGTAAGGACTGAGGTTAGTTCATGGCAGAATGTTTTGTAGAATTTAGGAGAGAAGCCATCGGGTCTCAGGAACTTCATGAGTTTAAGACAGGCAATAGCTGAAATTACTTACATTTGGATAGGTTTATCCAGGGAGTCAGTGCCTTGCAGTGGGAGTGGAGTTGGAGGGCAGGATGAAATACAGGCAGAAGGGTCAGCGGGAGCTCCCCCATACTCTGTGTAAAGAGATTTACAAATGTTTTGGAAACTGTCAGAAATCTACTAGTCTGAATGTACTTCTGTAGTAGGAATGGGGCAGATGGTTTGGCTGGACCCAGACTGTAGCTTGGCCTGCAGGCGGTGGGCTAACATCCTACCACATTGGTTCCCACCTAGGTAAAACTTATGCTTCAAGCGGATGAGTGCATATTCTGCTCTAAGCCTAACCGTGAGTGCATTCGCTCAGGTTCTCTCCAGACATGTGGGGCCTCAGTGCGTTCGTGAATTGTTTCAAGTTCTAGGATTTTCAGTTCAAGCTCCTTTTGCTTCTCTTTCCAGGGACAATTTTCTGAGGTGGATATAGCGATAACTTCCCCTCTGACAAACAATTTCTGGGCTTCCCAGAGGTAGGATAGTGCAACCTGGGCAGAGTCGTTGGTCTGTAGGTAGTCAACAACTGTCTTTCGTATTGCTGTGGTCACTGCAGGGAATTGAAACAGCGAGTTCCTAATGTGTCAGTGCAGGGTGTTTGTACACATTGGGCCTAGGCACATGGTGAGAGTTAGAGGTGCATGATCCGAGAGTAACCTAGGAGCTATGGAAGAGTCTAACTATTGTCTGGATGGTGGGAGGCGCTAAGAAATAGTCAATCTGGCGATATGTTTTATGCGCTGCAGAGTAGTGAGTGTAGTCCCTGGTGTCAGGATGGTGTGAACGCCAAACATCGACTAGTCCACAGTCTGATAGCCAGCAAAGTTCCTGTGGCGATAGGGCCCCTGCTTGGTCTGAGCGGTCAAGGACATTATCCATTAAAAAATTTTGGTCGCCCCCAAGCAGTATTGCCATGTTTGGAGTAGCAGTGTGAAGGCATTCAAGACAAATGTTTCCTGTGGCCGTTTGAGGTGTATATGCTTGCTAGAGGGAACTGGAAGGTCTCAATCAGACTGTTTGCAGTGAATCGTCCCTTTATCTCACTCACTTTGAAAACAAGGACGCCCCTAAACAGAGGAAAACAGGATGGCCACCTCTCCTTTTTTCGAAGAAGTGGCGGACCACAGATGCTGTGGGAACCAGCAAGAGTGCATGCGGGGTACATCCTTTGCCAGTAAATGGGCTTCTTGGAGTAGGCGTATACCATTGCCAAAGCGCTACAGAAGGGGGAGAATTGCCTTCTCCTTAGTGAGGTTGTTAAGGCCTCTAATGTTGAGGCTCATAATTTTAATTTCCAGGGTTGTCAATCAGAGGGATACGAGGGTCATGCTAGTCACCAACAAGAGGGGGGGGGGTGGATGGAGCAGGCACGGGGTGGAGGGCCCAAGGATAATTCCCACTGCCAACCTAACCTAGACATGCATTAGTGCCACCGTGCAGGATGAAGGAATAACAGCCCCAGTAACAATAAACAAGCATTTTCAATGCATTGGGTCTCCCGTTTACTCGAGTTAGAGCAATTAGCAGTCTAAATTCATAACTGGACTTTTCTCGCTACATAAATTGAAAATGAAAAGTAAAACAGTCGACATAAGCAAGCAGATTCAAAGCGCCATGGCCGCCATGAGTGTGAGTACGAAAATCGACAAAATTGAGTTATTGTCAGCGGTCTGTGTGACTCCTGTACCAGGGCCCAAGCTACATTGCGGTCAGGTTTAACTTTTGGATTTGCCCCGGTCCTGAGTGACCAGATAGTTGCAGTTGGAGCTATTGTCTTCTTACCATTGCATTTTGATTGAATCTTTGAAAATTCATAACTTAACTTGTGTATATTGGTTTCTGTTGTTTGGGGCTTGCTTGACTCAGATAAATATTGTCTATTTTTTTAAACTAGTGTGGAGGTGTGTGTGTGTAGGTGTGTGTGTAGGTGTGTGTGTGTAGGTGTGTGTGTGTGTGTGTAGGTGTGTGTGTGTGTGTGTGTAGGTGTGTGTGTGTGTGTGTAGGTGTGTGTGTAAGTGTGTGTGTGTGTGTAAGTGTGTGTGTGTGTAAGTGTGTGTGTAAATATTTTACACTTTGACTCTTAAGTTGAGCCTGACTGCTCTGTGCCAAGCTACCAGAAGGTGGGCAGAGGAAAACATTTAGTGAGTATCTTACAAACACAGAGTAGGATTGTGGTTCCTATTTGGACAGAGTGCAAGCTGCTGCCAACTACAGACCAGATTTCTAATACCATCTGGTTCTGGCATTACGTGCTGTAGATTCACATGCTCTGTATACTCCTGGCATCTAGAGTTCGGTCTAGATGTATGTAAGTTGGTTTTGTTGAAGAAGTCCCTCGAGTCACAGGGCAAAGTGACTCCTCCTCTGGGCGATAATGCTCATGGGCATTAACTCCATTGTTAGATTGTTTTCCCGCAGTCGGTTGAGAATGGAGTGTGAGTAGGTATTAGTAAGGAGATGTCCATGCATATCAAATTATAAGAAGGTACAGCAATGGCCACAGGAGTCTGTGGAGGTGGGCGGCTGCATGTCATGTGAATCTACAGCACTACATGCCAGGAACATATGCTTACAGGGTAAGTAAGATTCTGTTTGATGGCATCTGTAGCTGTAGATACATATACTCAGAATTGACTGTAAAGCAGTGACCGGCAGAAAGCAGTGACTAACCTGTGGGGGGTGTTGTTTGAAAATGGGTATGTAGCACTGCCTGACATACATTTGCTTGTTGGCGTGCTAACACAATAATATTTAGTGAAAGTGTGTGGAATAGACCATGTAGCTGCTTTACAGATTTCAGCTACTGGTATATTGCCCAGCAAAGCCATAGACGTTCCTATTTTGCAGGTAAAGTGTCCTCTAGGAGGTGTGGGCAAAGTTTTTTTTAGCTTTGGCATAATATGCACCAATGCATTCAATTATCCAGCTGAAAATACCCGATTTAAATATGGGCTGTCCTTTGTGAGAGGGCTTAAAGCCAACAACGCTTTGCCTAGTTTTACGAAACTCTTTAGTCCTGTCTATATAGTACATTAACGCTCTTTTCACATCTAGTTTATGAAGGGCCCTTTCTGCAACTGAATCAGATTGTGGAAAGGAAACAGGTGATCCATCTGATTGAGGTGGAAAGTGGAAACCACCTTTGGAAGGAATTTTGGGTTAGTTTGAAGGACTACCCTGCCTCTATGTAGCTGGAAGAAAGGTTCTACCAAGGTTAATGCCTGGAGCTCAATGACACATTAAGTGAAGTGATGGCCACCAAAAAGCACCCTAAAAGGATAGAAATTGGAGGGGGAAGTTATGCAACAGTCCGAATGGCGGTGAAAGTCTGGTGAGTACAATGTTGAGATTCTATGCAGATGCAGTGGGAACTCTAGGTGGAATTACTCTTTTAAGGCCTTCCATGAATGTCTTAATATCTGGTACCTTGAACAAGGATAAATGTCTGTTTAGTAGGTAAGCAGCTACTGCAGTTAAATGCAGGCGTATTCAAGTGTAAGTTAGACCAGAGGTCTGCAAACGGACAAGATATCAGACAATGTTTTGACCAGTTGCATCAACTTGATCAATGTGTCTACTGCGACAGTAGAAAACAAATATTTTCCATTTACAAGCACAACACAGTCTAGTTGTGGGTCTACAAGCTTCTTTGAGAATGGCCACACATTTAGATGGGAGATTAAGGTAACCAAATTATATGACCTCAGGAGCCAAGGTTGAGTTTCTTTGGATTTGGATGCCCGATTTCTCCATGGTTCTGAGCGAGAAGATCTGGGTTGAGGGCAAGCTTCTTGTGGGGCACTATGGAAAGCTCTAGTAGTATGGTTAACCATGGCTGTCGAGCCCTATCAGAATTAGGGTGAGAAATGTTTTCCTGTGCTTCCGAAGCACAAAGAGAAAAGGGAGAGGTGGAAAAGCTTAGGCAGATATCCCTAACTAGTTTGCACCATACCATAAAGCACTGCCATGGAAAGTGGGTGTGGGGGCCTGGAGTTGAAGTCTAGGCATTTTGTGTTGTCTGTGGTTGCAAACAGGTCTGTCTGTGTAAACTCCCTCCTGTAGAAGTACAGGAGGACTTGGGGTGGAGTTTCCACTCGTGGACTTGAGGCCACATCTTGCTGAGGAGGTCGGTGAATTTGCTGTCTGTCTATGGCTGGTGTTCCACTGGCAGGTGAATGGTGTGACGAATTGCCCAATACCAAATCATCCGAGATAGGCAAGCTAACTGTAGGGAATGATCTCTCCCCTCCTCACACCTCCTTTTTTTGGTACATAAAACATGGCTGGCATGTTGTCCATCCGGACCAAGACAACCTTGCCTTTCAAGTGAAATAGGAATGCTTTTACTGCTAGGTTAAACTCTTGAAGCTTGAGGTAGTTGATGTGGAGTAACTGGTGTTTGGAGTCCCAGAACTGTGATATCCTGTTAGTGAGCACTCATTCCTATGAGGGATGTGTCCTCTGTGAGAATGATCTAGGGAACAGGGTAGAGGAATGGCTACCTCTCTGATAAGTTTTGGATGTTCCACTACTGCAAAGAGTGATGAAGGAGCTGTCTAACAACAATAGAACTAGTAAATGACCATGTGACTGAGACCAATCGCTCGCCAGACACTCCTGCAGCAGGCAGGTACATAGTCTCCCACATGGTACTACTGCAATGCAATATTCCATCATGCGTAAGAGTCGCTGAACTGTTTTGACTATTGCGTTGATTGGGGTGTAACTGTTGTGGCAGCGGCTGTGATGTTCTGAATCCTGGATGCATTTGGGTAGGCTAATCCCAGATGTGTGTTGAGAATAGCCCCTAGATACGGCTGGATTCTGTGAAGGGTGAAGGTGTGACTTTTGTATGTTGATTCAGAGATGGTGTAGAGTGGTCAGAGTGTGCTGCGGGCACAACTTAAACGTGCTGGCTTCGATAAGCCAGCCGTCCAGATATGGGGAAAACATGGATGCTCTGTCTGCGCAAAGGTGCTGCGACTATTGCTTGGCATTTGGTGAACACGCAGGGTGTGGTAGTGACTCTGAATGGGTGCACTTTGAACAGGAAATGTCTTCCCACTATAACGGACCTGAGGTATTTGCGGTGAGCTGGATGGGTTGGGATGTGAGGTGAGCTGGATGGGTTGGGATGTGAAAGTAAGCGCCCTTTAAGTCTAGTGCAGACAAAGTCACCTTGCTGTAGGAAAGGGATCACGTCCTGAAGAGTTACCATATGGAAATGCTCTGATAGGATGTAAAGATTTAACAGCTTGAGGCCTTATATAGGCCTAAATGATCCATCTTTTTGGGGAATTAGAAAGTATAGGGAGTATAGTCCAGAGCCTTGCTGTTGAAGAGGGACAGGCTCTATGGCTCCTTTGTGCAAGAAAGCCTGTACTTTTTGTTTGAGCAAGGTTTGATGTTCACTGGAGACTGTGTTCGCAAGGAGGAATGTTGGAGGTGTTTTCATGAGCTTCAGACAATAACCATGGTGGATAATATCCAACACCCACCGATCCGTTATAGTTTTTCCAGGTGGGGAAGAAATGTTGTAGTTGTGCCCCAACAGGTGTTAAACGGTCGGGGGGATTAGGAAAGTCACTGTTTGGAGGTCGAGGGTGTAATGCAAGGGAAGGCACTCTTTCCACGACCCTAGGGATTGTTGCCTCTATATGTGCTTCTGTAATATCTCCTTTAAGAGGAGGTCCGGTGCTCTGGCCTGCAGAAGGAGGTAAAGGCATCTGATGGAGTAGTTTTGGTGCCATGTTTGTATGTGGGACACCAAAAGGAACCAAGAGGAGTGGGTGTTTGGAGCATCTTTATTGATTATCAACCTGTGTCCCTTTTCATATTTTCTAATGTTTGGTCCACCTAAGGACCAAACAGGTGTTTGTTGAAAGGGACATTTAGGAGTATCTGCTGCACCTCTGGCTTGAAGCCAGATATGCGTAGCCAAGCATGTCTACACAGCTGTACGCTGGTATTGATGCTACTGGCAGCTGTTTCTGCTGAGTCAAGGTCACACCTGCTTGAAATATTGAATTATTTGAAGTTAGTTTGCCCTCTTGAACAATTTTGTGACCCCTTTTCTTGAATTCGGGGAGATGTTGGAGGAGTTTCTCCATTTCGGCCCTGTTGTACCTTGACAACAAACCTGGCGTGTTGGCAACTCACCAATGGTTGGTGGCTTGTGCTGTCTTCCCTGAAACATTCAGTAAGTTTAGACTTTATTGGGTGGGGGAGCATCCTCTGGTGTCTGTGAATTAGCTCTCTTGTGGGCATTAGATACCACCAGCAAGTCTGGGGAGAGTTGGCTCTTGATGTAAGGTGGGTCTGAGGGTGCTACTTTATACTTTTTATCCAACCTCGGTGTAATGTGTGCCCGCACCAGATCTTTAAAAGTTTAATCCGAGTGGCGGAGCATCCCCTTTAACATGGGCAGGTACTGACATGCCCTAGTGGTCCTGGAAAGTGTCTTGAAGAGAAAATCCTCTTTGATAGGATTCTTGTGCAAAGGGACCTGGTGATGTGCTGCTGCCCTAGCGATCGGTTCTTCGAAGGAAGTTGCTTCATCCAGTGGTGATGGCTTAGCTAGGCAGAGGTCAGGTTCTGTATCCCCAGGCGGTCAATATCATGGATCTGTGCTCTATAGACCTGATGCTGCGCCCACTGGAACTTCAGGACCCACTGCAGAGCCCGCATAGGACATCCGGCATGCATCACCAGCAGGAAGCAGGAGGTCATGAGGCTCAGCAGCCTCAGAGTCATACTCACTAAAATCCAGAACAGAAGCTGAAACATCGGTATCGTAGCCTGAGTATCTTGGGCTCGCTGCTCAAGAGAATAAGCCTGAAGAGCAAGTTACTTACCTTCGATAACGCTTTTTCTGGTGGATACACTAGCTCCTGTGGATTCCTCACCTAATGAATTCTCCCCATGCGTAGCATTAGACGGAAACTTCTCTCCAGCTCTGCACGTCGGCGAGGACGTCACAATTGCCCAACTCCCCACAGCTCCGCCTGACGTCATCGGGGCATTAAGAGGCCCTCGCCGGCGTGCTGACATCAGTTTACGCCATTTTTGACTTGCCTTTGAGACAAATAGAGAAACATGGACATTCCAAACACTTCATAACTGTATCCAATAAACCTTTATGGAAAAAGCAAAAGCCAATAATAGAAACGATACTAATGCACATTTGTAAAAGTTCTGCACAATTATGAACAAATATCAGAACTTGCAAAATAAACATTAATACAACTATATATATATACACACACACATAAATGTATAATCTCATAATACAGAAAGAATAAAATACGCAAATGCATACCCAAGGAAATCTCGGCACGACCAGACAGACAACGGGGAGGCGGGAGGGACTGTGAGGAATCCACAGGTAGCTAGTGTATCCACCAGAAAAAGCGTTACCGAAGGTAAGTAACTTGCTCTTCTGATGGCTACAACTACCTGTGGATTCCTCACCTAATGAATAGAGTCCCAAAGCAGTACCACCTCGGAGGAGGGTGTCCGTCTCGTCATACCAAGAACTCCTGCAGCACAGACCGCGCATAATGGCCATCCCTCCTCACCTCTGAATCCAAGCAATAATGCTTTACAAAAGGTATGGAGGAAAGACCAAGTCGCGGCCTTACAAATGTCCGCCACTGGAACACCTCTAGCCAGGGCCGATGTGGTCGACTTGGCCCTGGTGGAATGGGCTCTGATCCCCTCAGGAGGATCCTTCTTCGCCAATGAATAACATATCTTAATACAAAGAACGACCCACCTGGATAGCGTTCGTTTGTGGACGGCCTTCCCCTTCCTCTTCCCCACGTATCCAATAAAGAGTTGGTCATCCATTCGGAACTCTCTCGTCCTGTCTATGTAAAAGCTGAGAACCCTCCTAGGGTCCAGTCGATGGAGTCTCTCCTCCTCCTTAGATGGGTGCAGAGGAGGGTAGAATGTCAAGAGAGTGATGGATTGTCCCAAATGAAACGGAGTCACTACCTTGGGGAGGAAAGACGCCCTGGTCCTCAGAATCACTTTGTCCTTATGAAAGGCTGTAAAAGGTGGGTGAACAGAAAGCGCCTGAAGCTCACTCACACGTCTAGCAGACGTAATGGCCGTCAGAACACAGTTTTTAGAACTAAAAACCTTAAAGGGCAAGAATGAAGTGGCTCAAAAGGAGAGCCCATTAAAAAGGTTAACACCAGATTTAAATCCCACTGGGGCATGATAAACAGAGTGGGAGGAAACCTATTGGTAAGCCCCTTCAAAAACCTTAACACTGAAGGGGATTTGAACAAAGAGGGTTGATCAGGAAGACATAAGAAGGCCAAAAGAGCCGAGAGATAGCCTTTGACAGTGGCCACAGCGCAACCTCGCCGCGCCAATGACAAAGCAAACATCAATATATCTGACAGCTGGGCACTTAAGGGATTAATTTGTCGCTCTACACACCAATGAATGAATTTAGCCCATCGGCCCGCATAGACAGACTTGGTGGAGTGTCGCCGGGCCGATAAAATAACTTCCACCACATCCCATGGGAGAGAAAAAGCACTCAGGTGGCCCCGTTCAATCTCCAGGCATGAAGGTGCAGGCTCTGGAGGTGGGGGTGTAGAACTTGCCCTGCGACTGCAAGAGGAGGTCTGCCCTGTGAGGGAGACGGAGCGGAGGGCACAGTGAGAGTTGGAGTAGGTCTGTGTACCACACCCTTCGTGGCCAATCCACAGCTATTAGAATGACTTGGGCCCGGTGTTGGCGAATCTTCCTCAGAACCCAAGGAATTAAGGGTATGGGGGGAAACGCGTAAACCAACTGGCCGCACCAGGACATCTGAAACGCGTCCCCCAACTCTCCCTGCATCGGATACTGAAGGCTGCAGAACAACAGGCAGTGCGCGTTCTCCTGAGTGGCAAATAGGTCTATCTGGGGAAAACCCCACATCCGAAAGATGTAAAGAACCAGATCCGGATGAAGACACCACTCGTGATCGTCTGAGAAGAGCCGACAGACCGTCCGCACGCACGTTTTGAAACCCAGCCAGATGGTTTGCTATTACGCAAAGCCGAGGGTCCTGTGCCCAGGACCAGAGCCGCAGAGCCTCTCTGCAAAGAAGGTACAACCCTACTCTCCCCTGCTTGTTGATGTACCACATCGCAGTCGTGTTGTCGGTCAGGACTTGAACCGACTGACTGCGAAGGGAAGGGAGGAAGGCCTTGAGGGCCAAACAAATCGCCCGCAGTTCCAGCAGATTGATGATAAACATCTGCTCCTCTGGAGACCAATGACCCTTGATCTCCAGGTCCCCCAGATGAGCTCCCCACCCCAAAGTGGAGGCATCCGTTATTACTGTGGTCACTGGAGGAGGCAGCGAAAAACGGCTTTCCTCGAGACAGGTTGCCGCCCGCAGCCCACCATTGTAGATCTGTAGCAGTGTCTCTGGAGATCTTTATTGACTCCGAGATCCCCTTTGTGTTGAAACCACTGCCTGCGGAGGCACCACTGAAGAGCCCTCATGTGCCAGCGTGCATGAGTGACCAACAGAATGCAAGAAGCCAACAAACAGAGCAAACGAAGGACCTTGAGGACCGAAACAACCGCTTCTCCTTTAAACATCGGAATCAACGCCTGAATGTCCTGAATCCGCTGTGGCAGAGGAAAGGCCTGATTGAATTTAGTGTCCAGTACTGCTCCTATGAACAGTAGGCGTTGAGAGGGCTCCAGGTGAGACTTGGGTACATTGATTGAAAAGCCCAGACTGAACAACAACTGGGTAAGGGAATACCTCTATCCCTTTCCTTCCGAGGTCTGCTGCAACAACCACCATCACCTTCGTGAAGACCCGAGGTGCGGAATTAAGACCAAAAGGAAGGACCGCAAACTGGTAGTGTTGCGACCCTACCACAAAACTGAGATACTTCCTGTGCGACTTGAGAATGGGAATATGGAAATAAGCATCCTGCAAGTCGAATGACACCATCCAATCCTCCTTGTTCAATTCCATAAGTACCTGTGCTAGAGTTAGCATTTTGAATTTCTCCTGCTTGAGGAACCAATTCAAAATCCTCAGGTCCAAGATAGGTCTCGATCTCCCACGAAAGGAAGCCCCTCATCCAAAAACTCACAGCTGCCTTAAGGACCTAAAGGGGGTCGAAACAGCCTGCAGGCCCAAGTAATTAGCAGTGGCTCTACACTCCTTAAAGCGCTCTAACGCAGAGTCAGCTTTGGTGCCAAACAATTTAACCCCATCAAAAGGCAAGTCCAAGAGCGTGGCCTGAACATCCGATGAGAATCCCGATGTGCGCAACCAAGCATGGCGCCTGGTGGCAATAGAGGTCTCCATGGCTCTAGCAACAGAGTCCGTGGTATCCAGCCCTGACTGTATGACTTGTGTAGCCCGCTACCTGGGCATCCGAGAGGAGACCATGCAAGTCTTGGGGCATGTCCGGTAACGCAGTCTTTGCCGCATCCATTATTGCATGAATGTATCTGCCAAGGATACACGTAGCATTAGCAGATTTCAATGCCATGCTACACAAGGAGAAAACCTTTTTAGCCGACTGCTCCATGCGCTTGGACTCCCGGTCAGATGGTACACCAGGAAAGGAGCCAGGAGCAGATCCAGAAGAACAGGATGCCTGTACGACCAGACTGTCTGGAGATGGATGTTTAGAAAGGAATTCAGGGTCTCCAGGTGCAGACCTATACTGTCTGGCCACCGACCTGCTCACTGCCGAAGAAACAGGTTTCTTCCACACCTCTCCTATGGGATCCATGAGAGCTTCATTGAATGGTAACAGTGGATCCGCAATGACCGTGGCAGGATGAAGCACCTCTGTCAGGATATTAGTTTTAACTTGCGCAATAGGAAGGGGAAGTTCCAGGAAATCAGCAGCCTTCCAGATGACGGAATGGAACGTGGCTGCTTCCTCCGTATACTCCCCTGGCGAGGCCAGATCCCACTCCGGGGAAGTATCCAGTCCATTGGCTGTATCCAACCCCTGAAACTCACTCTGGGGCTCCGCAATCTCCCCTTCCTCAAGGAGCTGCCTCTGGTACTCTCTCTCTTCCAACAACCTGAGGGCCTTCCTCCTGGACCGCAATTTGGCCTCCAAACCCGGCGTCAACATGGAGTGTAACGACGTCGGAAAGTGGCGCCGAGAAGGCGTCATCACAGGATCTCCAGATCCTCCCGACGCCGTAGATGGATCCATCGGTGCCGTGGACACACGACCTGCACCCATTGACGCCATACAGCTTCAGGACTCCTCCAATTCAATGGACACCGGCGTCGAAAGCCTCTCCCCCGACGTCGACGGCTGCACCGCCGCCTAAGTTAAATGCCAGGGGACCAGTGGGGCCAGCCGGCGCACCACCTCCCGGAGCCATGTTCTGGAAAATAGTAAACATGGCATTAAGAAATGCCGCCAGATCCGTACCCGGAGCCGATAATGCAGGATAGTCTTGAGGAGCCGCAGCCGGCGCCTGACTCGAATCTTGAGCGCCTGGATGCGCCGGAGAGGCATGCTGACTCTGAGGCTCCACCACCTCAAAGACCGACGGCGCCGGAGAAGACTGCGGAGTCAACAGTTGAGGAGACACAGTCGGGCTGACCTCCCAGGACTTTCGGCGTCGGTGTGACGGAGACCTTGACTCTGACCGGCTTCCTCTAGATCGACGCCTGGAGTCATGATGACGCCGCTTCTTGTGACTTGACTTCCCAGACGATGATCTATGGTGCCGTTTTCTCTCCTTCTTAGCTTTTGCTAAGAACAATTTAGCATCACTTTCTTTCAAGCCTTTAGGGTTCATTTTTTGGCATGAACCACATTCCCGGACGTCGTGGTCTGAACTCAGGCACCAAAGACAGTCGTTATGGGGTCAGTCACCGACATCCGACCTCCCCATTCCCTGCAGGGCTCGAAGCCTGACTTCTTTGGGGCCGACATGTCGACAAAAACACAAAGTATCCCTTCCGAACAGCAAACGATACAGGTAGCTGGAAAAGTAACCGTTATCGAAGGCACGGAAAAAAGGGAACTGACGTCAGCACACCGGCGAGGGCCTCTTATTGCCCCAATGACATCAGGTGGAGCCACGTGGAGTCAGGCAATTGTGACGTCCTCGCCTACGTGCAGAGCTGGAGAGAAGTTTCAGTCGAATGCTACGCATGGGGAGAATTCATTAGGTGAGGAATCCACAGGTAGTTGTATCCATCAGAAACTGCACTGTGTCCCGAACTGCTCCGATGAAAGGGAGAATCTGAGAGGGAGTCGGGTGTGACTTTGGCACATTTATAGTGAACCCCAGTGAATCCAGGAGGTCCGCCATATTTTGGAGGTGGGAGATGACAGCCTAGGGCAAGCCTGTCTTCAACAGCCGCCATCACCTTGGTGAACATCCGAGAAGCGCTTGTAATCCCAAAGGGGAGCATGATAAATTGAAAATGGTCATGACTTACCACAAACCGCAAGTAAAGTCTGTGGGCAGGCAGGACAGAAATATGGAAATAAGCGTCCTGCAAGTCCAGTCCTGCCATCCAGTCTCCTGGGTCTAGGGCAGATAGAACCTGAGCCAGAGTGAGCATTCTGAACTTCCCCTTCTTGAGGAAGAGATTGAGAGTCAGAAGATCTAGGGCAGGCCAGAGGACCTTGTCCTTTTTGGTCACCAGAAAGTAGCGGGAATAGTAACCACAACCTACTTCTGGCACAGAGACTCTCTCTAAGGCTCCCTTGGCCAAAAGAGCCATAACCTCCTCTCAGAGAAGTGCCAAGTGATTGTCTGTCATCTGATCATACAATAGTGACATGGATGGAGGGGTAGTCTCAAAGGGGAGGGAGTAGCCCTTCGGACTATCTGCAAAACCCACCTAGGAAGCTGGCCCAGTGTGTGGAGGACACTTATGGTGTTACACCTTATCCATGGTCCAGGCAACCCTGATCAGATATTGTTACAGTGTGTAGACAGCCAGGGCTCTCTACGGTACCTGTGGTGAAGAGCCAAGACTTATCTAGAAGGCATGTGAACTTGCAATACCACAGTAGTCACACAGTAACTTATCACATATGGAAGGAACCACACAGTGTTGTAAAAATAAAGGTACTTTATTATAGGCACACCAAACTAGACTACCATTGGTGTACCTCCCTATGGAGGAAAGCACACACAGAATATACACTGATAAGTACAAACCATATACTAAACAAATGGAATGCGAATGGGTGCCCCTCACCAGTGTGTATGGAGTAGTTAGCTAGGGGGTGGGCAAGAGTGGAATCCCAAAAGGTAAGTACCTAGAAGATTCCCAGCGGCTAGGTGCAGAGAGGTAAGTTACCCGTTCAGCCCATAGGCTAATATGGGGACATTGTGACTGGAGAAATGCAGAACCAGGACCAGACCGGTAAAACCCAAGGATTAATTCTGAGCGAGGAGGACCTGCAAAGGAAGGGGACAGAGTTCAGCCTACCCAGGAGTGTCCAGGTGGAGCAGGAAGCAATCCCCACCCTTTTGTAGCTGAAGATCCGAGTCGTCGTTGATGGATGAAGCCCAGCTGCAGGGCCCAGGAGCTACAGAAAAGTCCATTAAGTTGCCTACGAGCTGTCCCTCGATGGTTGCCGGATTGCGGACCAGTCAGTGGTCAGGAGGACCACCAACAAGCACAAGCAAATGCAAAAGAAGCTGTTGGAGGTTTTGCAGAGCTGTGGAAGACCAGCAAGGTCCTGGGGACTCCACCTTTGGGGGGGGGAGTCCAGGCTGACCCTCAGGATGCAGGAGATCCTTAAGAAGCAGTTAGAGCCCCCACAAGCAACCCACTCACAGCAGGAACATTAAGTTGCAGTTAGGCCCAGTCGACACACCTGAAGCGAAGTCCCACGTCGCTGGAGCTGCAGAGAAGAGGCTGTCCTTGCAGAGGTAGAGTGCTGGGAGCCGTGGTAAGTTTAGACTTTATTGGGTGGGGGAGCATCCTCTGGTGTCTGTGAATTAGCTCTCTTGTGGGCATTAGATACCACCAGCAAGTCTGGGGAGAGTTGGCTCTTGATGTAAGGTGGGTCTGAGGGTGCTACTTTATACTTTTTATCCAACCTCGGTGTAATGTGTGCCCGCACCAGATCTTTAAAAGTTTCATCCGAGTGGCGGAGCATCCCCTTTAACATGGGCAGGTACTGACATGCCCTAGTGGTCCTGGAAAGTGTCTTGAAGAGAAAATCCTCTTTGATAGGATTCTTGTGCAAAGGGACCTGGTGATGTGCTGCTGCCCTAGCGATCGGTTCTTCGAAGGAAGTTGCTTCATCCAGTGGTGATGGCTTAGCTAGGCAGAGGTCAGGTTCTGTATCCCCAGGCGGTCAATATCATGGATCTGTGCTCTATAGACCTGATGCTGCGCCCACTGGAACTTCAGGACCCACTGCAGAGCCCGCATAGGACATCCGGCATGCATCACCAGCAGGAAGCAGGAGGTCATGAGGCTCAGCAGCTTCAGAGTCATACTCACTAAAATCCAGAACAGAAGCTGAAACATCGGTATCGTAGCCTGAGTATCTTGGGCTCGCTGCTCAAGAGAATAAGCCTGAAGAGCAAGTTACTTACCTTCGATAACGCTTTTTCTGGTGGATACACTAGCTCCTGTGGATTCCTCACCTAATGAATTCTCCCCATGCGTAGCATTAGACGGAAACTTCTCTCCAGCTCTGCACGTCGGCGAGGACGTCACAATTGCCCAACTCCCCACAGCTCCGCCTGACGTCATCGGGGCATTAAGAGGCCCTCGCCGGCGTGCTGACATCAGTTTACGCCATTTTTGACTTGCCTTTGAGACAAATAGAGAAACATGGACATTCCAAACACTTCATAACTGTATCCAATAAACCTTTATGGAAAAAGCAAAAGCCAATAATAGAAACGATACTAATGCACATTTGTAAAAGTTCTGCACAATTATGAACAAATATCAGAACTTGCAAAATAAACATTAATACAACTATATATATATACACACACACATAAATGTATAATCTCATAATACAGAAAGAATAAAATACGCAAATGCATACCCAAGGAAATCTCGGCACGACCAGACAGACAACGGGGAGGCGGGAGGGACTGTGAGGAATCCACAGGTAGCTAGTGTATCCACCAGAAAAAGCGTTACCGAAGGTAAGTAACTTGCTCTTCTGATGGCTACAACTACCTGTGGATTCCTCACCTAATGAATAGAGTCCCAAAGCAGTACCACCTCGGAGGAGGGTGTCCGTCTCGTCATACCAAGAACTCCTGCAGCACAGACCGCGCATAATGGCCATCCCTCCTCACCTCTGAATCCAAGCAATAATGCTTTACAAAAGGTATGGAGGAAAGACCAAGTCGCGGCCTTACAAATGTCCGCCACTGGAACACCTCTAGCCAGGGCCAATGTGGTCGACTTGGCCCTGGTGGAATGGGCTCTGATCCCCTCAGGAGGATCCTTCTTCGCCAATGAATAACATATCTTAATACAAAGAACGACCCACCTGGATAGCGTTCGTTTGTGGACGGCCTTCCCCTTCCTCTTCCCCACGTATCCAATAAAGAGTTGGTCATCCATTCGGAACTCTCTCGTCCTGTCTATGTAAAAGCTGAGAACCCTCCTAGGGTCCAGTCGATGGAGTCTCTCCTCCTCCTTAGATGGGTGCAGAGGAGGGTAGAATGTCAAGAGAGTGATGGATTGTCCCAAATGAAACGGAGTCACTACCTTGGGGAGGAAAGACGCCCTGGTCCTCAGAATCACTTTGTCCTTATGAAAGGCTGTAAAAGGTGGGTGAACAGAAAGCGCCTGAAGCTCACTCACACGTCTAGCAGACGTAATGGCCGTCAGAACACAGTTTTTAGAACTAAAAACCTTAAAGGGCAAGAATGAAGTGGCTCAAAAGGAGAGCCCATTAAAAAGGTTAACACCAGATTTAAATCCCACTGGGGCATGATAAACAGAGTGGGAGGAAACCTATTGGTAAGCCCCTTCAAAAACCTTAACACTGAAGGGGATTTGAACAAAGAGGGTTGATCAGGAAGACATAAGAAGGCCAAAAGAGCCGAGAGATAGCCTTTGACAGTGGCCACAGCGCAACCTCGCCGCGCCAATGACAAAGCAAACATCAATATATCTGACAGCTGGGCACTTAAGGGATTAATTTGTCGCTCTACACACCAATGAATGAATTTAGCCCATCGGCCCGCATAGACAGACTTGGTGGAGTGTCGCCGGGCCGATAAAATAACTTCCACCACATCCCATGGGAGAGAAAAAGCACTCAGGTGGCCCCGTTCAATCTCCAGGCATGAAGGTGCAGGCTCTGGAGGTGGGGGTGTAGAACTTGCCCTGCGACTGCGAGAGGAGGTCTGCCCTGTGAGGGAGACGGAGCGGAGGGCACAGTGAGAGTTGGAGTAGGTCTGTGTACCACACCCTTCGTGGCCAATCCACAGCTATTAGAATGACTTGGGCCCGGTGTTGGCGAATCTTCCTCAGAACCCAAGGAATCAAGGGTATGGGGGGAAACGCGTAAACCAACTGGCCGCACCAGGACATCTGAAACGCGTCCCCCAACTCTCCCTGCATCGGATACTGAAGGCTGCAGAACAACAGGCAGTGCGCGTTCTCCTGAGTGGCAAATAGGTCTATCTGGGGAAAACCCCACATCCGAAAGATGTAAAGAACCAGATCCGGATGAAGACACCACTCGTGATCGTCTGAGAAGAGCCGACAGACCGTCCGCACGCACGTTTTGAACCCCAGCCAGATGGTTTGCTATTACGCAAAGCCGAGGGTCCTGTGCCCAGGACCAGAGCCGCAGAGCCTCTCTGCAAAGAAGGTACAACCCTACTCTCCCCTGCTTGTTGATGTACCACATCGCAGTCGTGTTGTCGGTCAGGACTTGAACCGACTGACTGCGAAGGGAAGGGAGGAAGGCCTTGAGGGCCAAACAAATCGCCCGCAGTTCCAGCAGATTGATGATAAACATCTGCTCCTCTGGAGACCAATGACCCTTGATCTCCAGGTCCCCCAGATGAGCTCCCCACCCCAAAGTGGAGGCATCCGTTATTACTGTGGTCACTGGAGGAGGCAGCGAAAAACGGCTTTCCTCGAGACAGGTTGCCGCCCGCAGCCCACCATTGTAGATCTGTAGCAGTGTCTCTGGAGATCTTTATTGACTCCGAGATCCCCATTGTGTTGAAACCACTGCCTGCGGAGGCACCACTGAAGAGCCCTCATGTGCCAGCGTGCATGAGTGACCAACAGAATGCAAGAAGCCAACAAACCGAGCAAACGAAGGACCTTGAGGACCGAAACAACCGCTTCTCCTTTAAACATCGGAATCAACGCCTGAATGTCCTGAATCCGCTGTGGCAGAGGAAAGGCCTGATTGAATTTAGTGTCCAGTACTGCTCCTATGAACAGTAGGCGTTGAGAGGGCTCCAGGTGAGACTTGGGTACATTGATTGAAAAGCCCAGACTGAACAACAACTGGGTAAGGGAATACCTCTATCCCTTTCCTTCCGAGGTCTGCTGCAACAACCACCATCACCTTCGTGAAGACCCGAGGTGCGGAATTAAGACCAAAAGGAAGGACCGCAAACTGGTAGTGTTGCGACCCTACCACAAAACTGAGATACTTCCTGTGCGACTTGAGAATGGGAATATGGAAATAAGCATCCTGCAAGTCGAATGACACCATCCAATCCTCCTTGTTCAATTCCATAAGTACCTGTGCTAGAGTTAGCATTTTGAATTTCTCCTGCTTGAGGAACCAATTCAAAATCCTCAGGTCCAAGATAGGTCTCGATCTCCCACGAAAGGAAGCCCCTCATCCAAAAACTCACAGCTGCCTAAAGGACCTAAAGGGGGTCGAAACAGCCTGCAGGCCCAAGTAATTAGCAGTGGCTCTACACTCCTTAAAGCGCTCTAACGCAGAGTCAGCTTTGGTGCCAAACAATTTAACCCCATCAAAAGGCAAGTCCAAGAGCGTGGCCTGAACATCCGATGAGAATCCCGATGTGCGCAACCAAGCATGGCGCCTGGTGGCAATAGAGGTCTCCATGGCTCTAGCAACAGAGTCCGTGGTATCCAGCCCTGACTGTATGACTTGTGTAGCCCGCTACCTGGGCATCCGAGAGGAGACCATGCAAGTCTTGGGGCATGTCCGGTAACGCAGTCTTTGCCGCATCCATTATTGCATGAATGTATCTGCCAAGGATACACGTAGCATTAGCAGATTTCAATGCCATGCTACACAAGGAGAAAACCTTTTTAGCCGACTGCTCCATGCGCTTGGACTCCCGGTCAGATGGTACACCAGGAAAGGAGCCAGGAGCAGATCCAGAAGAACAGGATGCCTGTACGACCAGACTGTCTGGAGATGGATGTTTAGAAAGGAATTCAGGGTCTCCAGGTGCAGACCTATACTGTCTGGCCACCGACCTGCTCACTGCCGAAGAAACAGGTTTCTTCCACACCTCTCCTATGGGATCCATGAGAGCTTCATTGAATGGTAACAGTGGATCCGCAATGACCGTGGCAGGATGAAGCACCTCTGTCAGGATATTAGTTTTAACTTGCGCAATAGGAAGGGGAAGTTCCAGGAAATCAGCAGCCTTCCAGATGACGGAATGGAACGTGGCTGCTTCCTCCGTATACTCCCCTGGCGAGGCCAGATCCCACTCCGGGGAAGTATCCAGTCCATTGGCTGTATCCAACCCCTGAAACTCACTCTGGGGCTCCGCAATCTCCCCTTCCTCAAGGAGCTGCCTCTGGTACTCTCTCTCTTCCAACAACCTGAGGGCCTTCCTCCTGGACCGCAATTTGGCCTCCAAACCCGGCGTCAACATGGAGTGTAACGACGTCGGAAAGTGGCGCCGAGAAGGCGTCATCACAGGATCTCCAGATCCTCCCGACGCCGTAGATGGATCCATCGGTGCCGTGGACACACGACCTGCACCCATCGACGCCATACAGCTTCAGGACTCCTCCAATTCAACGGACACCGGCGTCGAAAGCCTCTCCCCCGACGTCGACGGCTGCACCGCCGGCACCGGCGCCTAAGTTAAATGCCAGGGGACCAGTGGGGCCAGCCGGCGCACCACCTCCCGGAGCCATGTTCTGGAAAATAGTAAACATGGCATTAAGAAATGCCGCCAGATCCGTACCCGGAGCCGATAATGCAGGATAGTCTTGAGGAGCCGCAGCCGGCGCCTGACTCGAATCTTGAGCGCCTGGATGCGCCGGAGAGGCATGCTGACTCTGAGGCTCCACCACCTCAAAGACCGACGGCGCCGGAGAAGACTGCGGAGTCAACAGTTGAGGAGACACAGTCGGGCTGACCTCCCAGGACTTTCGGCGTCGGTGTGACGGAGACCTTGACTCTGACCGGCTTCCTCTAGATCGACGCCTGGAGTCATGATGACGCCGCTTCTTGTGACTTGACTTCCCAGACGATGATCTATGGTGCCGTTTTCTCTCCTTCTTAGCTTTTGCTAAGAACAATTTAGCATCACTTTCTTTCAAGCCTTTAGGGTTCATTTTTTGGCATGAACCACATTCCCGGACGTCGTGGTCTGAACTCAGGCACCAAAGACAGTCGTTATGGGGTCAGTCACCGACATCCGACCTCCCCATTCCCTGCAGGGCTCGAAGCCTGACTTCTTCGGGGCCGACATGTCGACAAAAACACAAAGTATCCCTTCCGAACAGCAAACGATACAGGTAGCTGGAAAAGTAACCGTTATCGAAGGCACGGAAAAAAGGGAACTGACGTCAGCACACCGGCGAGGGCCTCTTATTGCCCCGATGACATCAGGTGGAGCCGCGTGGAGTCAGGCAATTGTGACGTCCTCGCCGACGTGCAGAGCTGGAGAGAAGTTTCAGTCGAATGCTACGCATGGGGAGAATTCATTAGGTGAGGAATCCACAGGTAGTTGTATCCATCAGAAACTGCACTGTGTCCCGAACTGCTCCGATGAAAGGGAGAATCTGAGAGGGAGTCGGGTGTGACTTTGGCACATTTATAGTGAACCCCAGTGAATCCAGGAGGTCCGCCATATTTTGGAGGTGGGAGATGACAGCCTAGGGCAAGCCTGTCTTCAACAGCCACCATCACCTTGGTGAACATCCGAGAAGCGCTTGTAATCCCAAAGGGGAGCATGATAAATTGAAAATGGTCATGACTTACCACAAACCGCAAGTAAAGTCTGTGGGCAGGCAGGACAGAAATATGGAAATAAGCGTCCTGCAAGTCCAGTCCTGCCATCCAGTCTCCTGGGTCTAGGGCAGATAGAACCTGAGCCAGAGTGAGCATTCTGAACTTCCCCTTCTTGAGGAAGAGATTGAGAGTCAGAAGATCTAGGGCAGGCCAGAGGACCTTGTCCTTTTTGGTCACCAGAAAGTAGCGGGAATAGTAACCACAACCTACTTCTGGCACAGAGACTCTCTCTAAGGCTCCCTTGGCCAAAAGAGCCATAACCTCCTCTCAGAGAAGTGCCAAGTGATTGTCTGTCATCTGATCATACAATAGTGACATGGATGGAGGGGTAGTCTCAAAGGGGAGGGAGTAGCCCTTCGGACTATCTGCAAAACCCACCTAGGAAGCTGGCCCAGTGTGTGGAGGACACTTATGGTGTTACACCTTATCCATGGTCCAGGCAACCCTGATCAGATATTGTTACAGTGTGTAGACAGCCAGGGCTCTCTACGGTACCTGTGGTGAAGAGCCAAGACTTATCTAGAAGGCATGTGAACTTGCAATACCACAGTAGTCACACAGTAACTTATCACATATGGAAGGAACCACACAGTGTTGTAAAAATAAAGGTACTTTATTATAGGCACACCAAACTAGACTACCATTGGTGTACCTCCCTATGGAGGAAAGCACACACAGAATATACACTGATAAGTACAAACCATATACTAAACAAATGGAATGCGAATGGGTGCCCCTCACCAGTGTGTATGGAGTAGTTAGCTAGGGGGTGGGCAAGAGTGGAATCCCAAAAGGTAAGTACCTAGAAGATTCCCAGCGGCTAGGTGCAGAGAGGTAAGTTACCCGTTCAGCCCATAGGCTAATATGGGGACATTGTGACTGGAGAAATGCAGAACCAGGACCAGACCGGTAAAACCCAAGGATTAATTCTGAGCGAGGAGGACCTGCAAAGGAAGGGGACAGAGTTCAGCCTACCCAGGAGTGTCCAGGTGGAGCAGGAAGCAATCCCCACCCTTTTGTAGCTGAAGATCCGAGTCGTCGTTGATGGATGAAGCCCAGCTGCAGGGCCCAGGAGCTACAGAAAAGTCCATTAAGTTGCCTACGAGCTGTCCCTCGATGGTTGCCGGATTGCGGACCAGTCAGTGGTCAGGAGGACCACCAACAAGCACAAGCAAATGCAAAAGAAGCTGTTGGAGGTTTTGCAGAGCTGTGGAAGACCAGCAAGGTCCTGGGGACTCCACCTTTGGGGGGGGGAGTCCAGGCTGACCCTCAGGATGCAGGAGATCCTTAAGAAGCAGTTAGAGCCCCCACAAGCAACCCACTCACAGCAGGCACATTAAGTTGCAGTTAGGCCCAGTCGACACACCTGAAGCGAAGTCCCACGTCGCTGGAGCTGCAGAGAAGAGGCTGTCCTTGCAGAGGTAGAGTGCTGGGAGCCGTGGCTACCTGGAGCCTAAAGATCCTTCGGGGCAGGAGTCAACAAGCCTTGGTTGGTGCAACAGTTGTAATGCACAGGGGTTCTGTCTAAGTTGCAGAGACAAGGGTTCACGGTCTGTCACACTGGAGGGAAGGCTGAGAGGAACGAGGAGATCCCACAGAACCACCACCTGTGTTAGAGAATCTTTGCAGATCTGATGGACAGAGGATCCCACCAGCCGAACGTTGTTGCCTTAGGTGCTTGTGGATGAAGGGAAAGGACTCCATCATTCTAAGGGAGATTCCTTCTTGCATCTTGGTGCAGTCAAAGTCTTGCCGACCCCAGAGGATGCCGGCCCTGGAGATGTTGCAGAATGCTGGCAGGAGCCGTGGAAACAATGTTGCAAAGAGAGGTCTCCTCAGGCGGTGCAGTCTTGTCCGGTTCCTGTGTAGTCCAGCAGCGGTTCCAGAGGCCAGGAGCAGAAGATGTCTTGCAGAGAGTTCCTTCCAGTATCTTGCCCAACGAATCTGGGGACCCACCCTCAAGGGAGTCCCTAAATAGCCCAAAAAGGGCATTTGGTCACTTTCTGGGTTGACACCTATGAGGAGGGATCATTGACGTCCGCTACCTGGCCTACCCAATTAGATACTACCAGAGGCCTCTGCACATCTTGTTTCTAAGATGGCAGAACCAAGTAGCCACCTGGAGAAGCTCTGGGCAGCACCCCAGGGGTGGAGATGGACAGGGGAGTGGCCACTCTCCTTTTCTTTGGGGGTTTCGTGCCAGAGCGGGGACCAGTGTTCCCTGGACTGGTGCAAACTGGATTATGCAAGGAGAGCACCAAATGTGCCCTTCAAAGCAGGCCGGTGGTGCAGGGAGGTTACCCCTCCCCAGCCCAGTAACACCTATTTCCAAAGGGAAGGAGGTTGCACTTCTCTCCTACAGGAAATCCTTTGTTCTACTGTCCCCTTGCTTCCGCTGGTCAAGCAGCAGGAGGGCAGAATCGTGTTTGGTGGGGCTGCAGCAGTGTGTGGTGCCTGCTAACCCTGTGAGACTTGTAGGAGCAGAACTGGGGGATTCTCTAAGGAACCCTCAGAGTGCATGGAATCATGCCATAAATACTGGACCCAGTACTGGGGAATGATTCTGACATGTTTCATACCAAACATGCCCCCGGTTCAGAGTTACCATTATGTAGCTGGACCACAGGTAGTAAGTAACCAGTGGCCAATACATAGATAAAATGTCTTCCCCGCACTTACGAAGTCCAGGGAATTGGAACTGGCATTCGTAAGGGTACCTCTGCTCATGCAGGGGTGCACACACACTCAGGGACCTGCACCCTGCCTTTTGGGGTGAAAGGGCCTAACATAAGGGCGACTTACAGTGACCTAGTCAGTGACCTGTAGTGAAAGGGTGTATGCACCATTTCATGCAGGCTGTAAATGGCAGGCCTGAAGACACAATTTGCAAGGGCTCCCCTTGGTAGCATAATACATGCTGCAGCCCATGGGAGATCCCTGGTGTACCAGTGCCCTGGGTACCTTAGTACCATCTACCAAGGACTTGGAGGGGTACACCAGTATGCCAATTGTTGGGTGTTTGAAGTACCAAAACAACCAAATGTGAAAACAGTCTAAGCACACTGACTGTCGGGGTAACCATACCAGAAAGAAGGGACTATCCTGCATGAGACAGCTGCAGATAGGAGGTGGCAGACTGGCCAAACCACTGGCTCCTTGATCCACGAGGTCGACTGATACCACGTCTCTGGCCACACAGAGGCTGAGCAGCATGCGCAACACTGTAGCTGGTAGGGAACAGAGGCAGTTGGGTGCCCCTTTCGTAGCCACAAAAGGGGCAAAAAGCAGACTGGTGGGGACAAGGGGCCGCCACAAGGCCCAAGGATCCTTGTAGCGCTCAAGCGCCAAGTCTGCTTTCTTTCCGATGAGATGGCTGCCTTCAAAGGGCATGTCCATAAGACTGGCTTGGCGATCCCCCGAAAAGCCAGATGTCCTCAACCAGACATGGCGTCTCAGGGACACCATCAATGCAACTGCCCTGCCCATTGAGTTGGTCGTGTCCAGTCTACATTGAATCGTGAACTTTGCTGCGTCTCTCACATCAGCAACTGCTTGGGAAAGTACAGTCCGGCCCTCCTCCGGGACCTGTGGCAACACCTGCACAACTGTATCCCACAGCTTGTGGGAATTACATCCCAAAAGGAATGCAGTGTTGTGTCATTGGTGCAAGTTATGCTACAAATTGCCTTTTCTATGCCAGTGGCTGCATGGGGGCCTCTAATAGATAAGAATTAACTTCAGGATGCCAGGGCCAATGGCAGACTTGCAAGCATAACACCACATCTCACTAAGGCTCACTTTTAGACATTCACTCATTCATACTCACTTTTTTACTTTCTCTCACTCCATCACTTAGACTAATTCATTCACTCACATTCATTCTCACTCATACTAATTCTCCCTCAATTACAAACATTGTCGCTCACACTCGCCAACACTCCCTCACTCATTTTGACATTCATTACTGGTCACGGACTCCTATATAATTCCATTCACACATATGCTTACGTAAACATATACACAATTGTGTATACACACAGTCACTCCAATCACCTGCACTACATACATTTTAAAGCATTTTTTAAATTTATTTTTTTACTTTCCCCAGGTGGCAGCAGAGGTCCCATCCAGGCCCCAGCTCCATTTTTTAGTACACAAACAGTAACTGTGTTATTCACTATTAGTACAGTCATAATGGGTAGAAAGGAAGAAGGCCCACTGTAATGCAGGTGTTTTAAGGATGAAGGACCCCTAAATAACGCTCAACTGGGGGTTGGTGGAGCCAGTTAAGTGAGAGGGGTTAAAAAAAAGTGTTCATTTGATAATAACTGTGGCACTCTGATGAGTCCACATGAATTTTGGCAACCATTTAGCAGGTTTAGTGTTCTGTTGGTAGGTCAGCTTTCATGCAGATCTATAAAGTGGGGATAATTTAAGGAGCAGGGACAAACACATTCTTGAGATGGTAAAGAAGATGCAGGTCTCTCAATGTATGAAATTTGGAAGGCTGGTAGAAACTTAAAAACAGTGCAGGAATCTTAGCCTTCATGCACATCCAACAACGTGCTGGGGGCAGGTTGGTAAGGGTGACAAAATTAAGGTGGTGGTGGGGGGGAAGGGGGATAATTGGTGTGCAGATCAAAACAAATCTATGGCTAGCTAATAACTTTGGCAGTTTCATGGATTTGTATAAAATGTAAGATAATTAGCAAGTTTAGATTACTATTGATATTGCGCGTTTCATGCCAATTTGGCAAGGGGGGTACTGTTAAAGGGGGTTGTCGATAACGTATTTATTTGCTAATATATGTGGTGTTATTTGATAAACCTGAATGAAACTCGGTACGTTGCTGGCTTTTAAGCACAGTGGAAGGATCTCAGGTTTCAAACCAATCTGACAAGGGGGCAGTTAAAGGGGAGTAAGGGGCTTTATGAACCTCAGCATCTTGGTCAGGTGTATGAACCCTGCCCCCGGAATCACAAACCCTGTGGCAATTCTTTTTTCCATTTCTTTCTTTCTTATTTTAAAGGCATGAGGTTCTCTTAAGGATCTAAACCCCTTCCCACGCCGCCACTCCCGCCACATGATTTTATAGGTCACGGGGGCCAAGCCTAAGATCTTATAATGATAGTTACAACTGAAATTGTCCTGTTGCATCCAGTCAATCAGAGCCTCTGGGCCTGCAGGCCCAACTTTGGGACTGCTGAACCGAAATAGACAATGGGCAGAAAACTCTCCCTCAATGGAAAGAGGGGAGTTTTACTTCTTAAATTTAGGTTCAAGGACAGTCCTCAAACCCAGACACAAGGACTATATGCATACAAACCGCTCCAATATCGAACTTTTAACCCTTTCAAGCATACCTGGCACATTTCTGTACTGATAATTTCTCAATAAATAGTGAACAATTTACACCAAACCAAGTAAAGACATTTCCTGAGTAAAATTCTAGTTGCATGTCAACTTTGGTATAATTTTAGTCAGTGTTTATTTCTGTAGTGCAGGGCAAAGATTCATAAGGCAATTAAAATGGGAAATGTTGCTTTTTTGACCCCACTCCTTTTTAGGTCGAACTTTGACAGCGCACATGCGCTGTCTTGGAAGACCTGTTGTTAGGGGTATAGGCATTTTTGTCCCGTCTGCCACTGCCTGTCACTTCCAATAGGTTGAAGGCAGTGTTGCTCTTGCTGTGCTGCCTTCTAAGTGGTTTGGCAGCCGATATGCCACTTCCTGTACTTGGCCGAGGAGCACTGGCTAAGTACAGTTTACTCACGCCTCACATGTTTTTCTGTTGTTTGGGCGGACTCATTTTCTTTGTTTCTTGCCTCTCACATTTGTCAGCCCTCATGTTCACATGCGCAGTTCGTTTTCCGTGTTTGCCGATCACTGGGTCCTTACTTTACATAGTCAGCAATAACAAGTAGTTGTGTTGTACCTATGTTTTGTACTTTTTTGTCGCTATATAAAACATGAAATCGACCTAGGAATGAATCCTCAGGCTCTCCCGGGAGAGCAGATACTACAATATTCACTACACTCGGCAAACCTCGACCCATAATGATTTGCAAGCATTCGTTTTACAACACATTTGTGCCCATACTCAGCCTGTGGTGGTCCTACGGCAATGGGACCACCTCCAAAACATTTGTAACGATGTGCTCTTTCTGTTCAACTAATCTTGTGGGTCACTCTAAGAGAGAGGGGGCCCAAATATAACCTCTTCCATCACGCAAGGCATATTTAAACGCTCTCGTAGCTGAAACTTTTGTTTCTACAGCTAAGAGGAGTTTGTGTTATAAGGGCCTTGTTAGTACCCTGACAAGTCTGCATGGCCTGAAGACATGTTATGCGTTATGCGCTCTAGACAATCAAAAGAATAATTGTTCCAAAGTAGTACTGACTTAGTTGGCTTGACAGGAACACCTGCCACCACCGCTGGTACTGCACCTTCTGCTAAAGAACGAACACAATTTATTTCTGATAAAGGTTTAATGTATTCATGGAAACTCAGTCCATAATGCTTTGCAGGGATTTGTTTTACAACACATTTGCGTCCATAACTTAGCCTGTGGTGGTGCTAGGGCAATGGGACGACGCCCAAAACATTTAGGACGATGTGCTCTTTCTGTTCAACCAATCTTATGGGTCACACTAGGAGAGAGGGGGCACAAATATCATAAACTCTTCCGCCATTCAATGTATATTTAAGCTCTCTCCTAGCTGAAACTTTTGTTTTCACAGCTTAGAGGAGTTTGTGTAATAAGGGCCTTGTTAGTATTCTGACAATTCTGCCTGGCCTACAGAGATGTAACACTATTTCCCATAAAGGTTTAATGTATTCATTGAAACTCAGCCCATAACACTTTGCAGCCATTTGTTTTTAAAACACATTTGTGCCCATAACTCAGCCCTTGGTGATCCTAGGGCAATGGGACGACCCCCAAAACATTTAGAATGATGTGCTCTTTCTGTTTAGGCAATCTTGTGGGTCACACTAGGTGAGAAGGGGCCCAAATATCATAACCTCTTCCACCACTCAGTGACTCTTTAAATTCTCTCCTAGCTGAAACTTTTGTTTTTACATCTTAGAGGAGTTTGTGTAATAAGAGCCTGGTTAGTATTCTGACAATTCTGCCTGTCCTGCAGAGGTGTAATGCACTGCTCACTCCAAGGCACTACTGATTTAATTGACTCGACAGGGACATCTAGCCACCACCAGTGGTACTGCACCTTCTGCCAATGGGACATCTAGCCACCACCAGTGGTACTGCACCTTCTGCTAATGATCAGGGATTAATCAATTCACAGAAACTCAGCCCATAATGCTTTGCAGGCATTCGGTTTACAACACATTTGTACCCATAACTCAGCCTGTGGTGGTCCAGGAGCAATGGAACCACCCCCAAAACATTTAGAATGATGTGCTCTTTCTTTTCAGGCAATCTTGTGGGTCACACTAGATGAGAAGGTGCCCAAATATCATGACCTCTTCTACCACTCAGTGTATCTTTAAATTCTATAGCTGAGAGGAGTTTGTGTTATATGAGCTTTGTTGATATTAGTATTCTGACAATCCTGTGTTGGACTGCAAGCATGTAATAAAAAGGATAATTTATCCCAAGGCTTTAATAATCCAGTTTGCTCAACAGAGACATATAACCACCACTAATAGTACTGCACCTTCTGTTTTTGATTCTACAAGGTTATCTAGCCATCACCAGTGATACTGCACCTTCTGCTATTGAGTCTCCAGGGACATCTAGTAATGATCTGCGGCCGGCACCCTTGTGCCACTGACTTCACAGTTAAGTGATAGTTAAAAGGCCTGCTTGGCCATGTTTCCTCCAAATGCTATTTTTATTCTGGGGTTGTTCAGACCATTACAGTCTAATGCCAATTGCATGAAGGAATGCACAAATGCAGTTTATTTCTGATAAAGGCTTAATGTGCTGCATGGCCAAATATTTATAAGGTCCCAAATGCGACGCTGTCATTATCACTTTCAAAGCCAACAGCTCTAACTCTCAGTAATGCAACACCTATTACATTGCAAATGCTTGTTAGTGTTTTGCTGTTGACAAATTTGCATGAGCCCAACCACAACCCTTCCACGTGGCAATGGCTGGGATGTGATGGTATGCCCACTACCCTTTACTGCCTTGCACATCAGAGAAGAGGCATGACTGATAGCCACTTCTCCCACGTTCACCAAAGGATGGGATGTTCTATGTACCACCTTGCCCAATGGTGGGATTACTTAAGGCTCCTCCCGCAGGTCTCTAAGGGCTGGAAAGCTACTGGTTTCCCCTCTAGCCCCCAGTTAGCCCCTGACCAATTATATCAGTGTTACTCTCTTAAAAAAGGTGTAAACAAAAGAAAGCCTTGGGCCACAATGATGTTTCATCATTTGTCATCCCATTTTTTAAATTTCCCTTTACATCTGTGTTAAAAGATAAACAGAAATGTAAAGCACCGTTTGCCTTTATTATCATTATTGACTATCCAATCAAAGAGTAGATTTTTGGGACTGGGACAATGGGGAAGGAGGAAAGGAAGGTAAAGGATGATGAGAAAGAGGTTAACCTTCCAAGATATTACTTTTATTTTTAAACAGGCATCTGTGGATGTTAACAGCTAAGCCGTTCTACATTAAATACATGTTGTTTGAAAATAACCGAGGCACGTTTACTCCCACAAGCTTTTACCTTGTGTTTGCTTTTGATCAATGTATCATACAGTTGAGTTCAGATGAAACTTACCGTTCACTGGAACTTTCCTGCGTTCTGTTGAAAAAAAAATACGAGATGATTATAATTAACAATTATGAAGTCCTAATAACACAATTAACACTTTCATAAATACGAGATTATAATTATTATGAAATATTAATAACATAATGAACACTTTAATAAATCTAAAAACAATACACTTTGCTTCAAACTGATATTTTACGTGAAGTGCACAAGCAAACACGAAAAATCTAGGTTATGGGTATAGGAACATCAAAGACAGAAGTCATTAACTTTGAATATAAAAACAGATTTTTCTTTTACTTAGTTGGTGGAGGCAGCTCAATATGCCATTCATCCTAAGAGTCACAATTTTGTGACAATATCGCTGAAAAGGTAACTTCTCTTGACTGATGACACTGCTCTTAGCTGCAGGTAGGAAAGAACACTAAACAATTTTTCTAGCAGACTGCCTTGTAACAATGGCTCAGATTCAGTTGTGTTACTTCATGCATACATCACCAGTTCTGATACCATAATCTCTCAACATTCTCTCACAGCACTTTGGAGCTGTGACTTGAATTTCATTCTTTAGGTCTGCATTAAACAAATTATATGTACAATATATTCATATAAAGGGGCTTTCAGCCATTCTTCTTCATCCACTGGTCTGTTCTTGTGTCACTCAAATACAGCATGTAAAAATGGGTCAGCCTGTTTCAGCCACTGGCTAGCTTCACTCTGAGTGAATGCATTTAGCCCTTTCACAAGGAGCACATCCACACACAAGGTAGTTTCCCTTCAGTGTCGGTTTTTATGTTTTGCTTCATTACTGCATTAGTGTTGACACTGCTTTTAGAGTCTGATGTGATAGCGGGATGCTTTCTACCAGATGAGAGCACACTCCAGCTTTCATGTTCAGAGGGTTCACTGCTTGCATATAGGCACAAAGGAGGGGTAATAACTTGGATGAATGTTTAACTATAAGGAATCCACCATGAACCACTCAATGGTGCCCTAAGTAATACAGGAGACAGACCTTAAAAGCACATAATTCCAGTGTAGGCTGGTGTCCAGGACCATAATAATGGGTATTGAATACATGATGGTGCATGGGTGTCATCGTGTGCTTAAACTTAGGTACTAGGACAATTAAGATCTGGTGGCCTGATGAACGCCTGGGAGCCTTGAAGCACAACAGGTTAATACTCAAAGAGGGCAAGTTGTTTAATAAGTCTTTATTCCGAAACGATAAGAGCCCATGACATGGCGCGTCCTTTCGGTCCAGATCCCAACAGTAAACTGACTGCTGTCTGGCATCCTCACCGTTTGTTCGTGCAGTGCGTGACAAGATGACATGTCAAAACATAGCAGTGCACGTGTGCACACAATACAATCCTAACATTCCCTGTACATTTAAACAATACAATATTTTCACAATTTTATCACATCACCTTACACAGGTATTTGAGTATAGCTGATCACTCATGGGTTGTAACCACTGCCCTCAATCAGCATAATGAACAGAGCCTTTCCTCTTGAGGACGATACTTACCTATTCTTGCCTAAGCTTCATTAATTGCCTCTTGTTCCATCAACCTTTTCCCATAACAAGGGCATCGGCTTTACTGACTGTCCACTCATCCAGGCGCAGAGAACGTGGACTCACCTTTCCTAGTTCTGATGGGATTTTTAATCATAACCTAGTCGCCTGCCTCTAGATCTACTCCTATTTGGTTATGCTTCTTGTCAACATTTTGCTTCATACAAAATTGTTGCATTAACACTTTTGAGGCTATGTCATCTCTGGTCAGGCCAATACTCATGCCTTTGTGAGTTCTTAAACTCAACCATGGGGGAAACAACAACGGTGTGTGCACTTCCATACCCCTTAGTGATGAAAAAGGACTTACACCTGTGGTACGATGTGGGTATGCATTATAATCTTAGACTTTGAGTAACAAACATACCCACGTCCAGCTCTAAGCCAAAGCAGTCTGTACATCTTTAATGAAGTTGTTGGCATGCTCAACCAAACCTTTAGGGGAAGGCGAATACAGAGCCACTTTAGTTGTTTAATATTCATGTTAGACAAAAATGCCTTAATGCGGTCAGACACAAAGTGTGTACTATTGTCCATATCACAAACGCATCATGACACAGTGAATTAATCATATGGTACTAGGGGGGTTATTACAACTTTGGAGGAGGTGTTAATCCGTCCCAAAAGTGACGGTAAAGTGACGGATATACCACCAGCCGTATTACGAGTCCATTATATCCTATTTAACTCGTAATACGGCTGGTGGTATATCTGTCACTTTACCGTCACTTTTGGGACGGATTAACACCTCCTCCAAAGTTGTAATAACCCCCATATCTTTTATGTTTATTACTCATTTCCAAGAAGCACTACCCCCCCTCTGGAACCTGCCTATTCCTTTTTAGGGCAATTCCGAGAAATGGATGAGGTGGGGTCACTCACACAATGTGACATGCTTCATCATGGGCCACCTCATCCTACCCTGGTAAAATAATACTTCCAGGGAAGACTCCACCTCAAGGGGGACTACCTTAGGAGACTTCTTATAAATTACTTGTCTGGATATTTCTCCGAGATCCAGTTTATTGACCAAACATGCCTTGGGATAAACCACAAGGGTTCCTTTGTGGTATCCCAGTATGGATAAAAATACTAATAAAAAGTATTAGTTGGGGACAGTAAGGAGTATCATGGTCCCTGTGCCCCCCTATAGTGCTGACACGGTTCTGCCTTTCTACAAAGCCTATAATAGGTCTCAGGCATTCATCAGGGCTAATAGGATCCCTCTACTACTGTCATTGGCGAGTATAAGTAAAAGGCCTACCTTCCTTAATAGGTCAAGGTAGGTACCTTAGGTATGGGGGAACATAAAACACAACAGACAAGTAGATCGTATGTCCAAACCATAATCAAATCAAGTGGTCCATTCTTGAACTTTAACACAGTAAAAAAATAACAATACACATGTGGCACACATGACAATGCACATAAAGACAAACATATGCTCGACGGGTGTAACACTTGCTCGCAAAACCATGCTACGTCTAGGCATGTTGCTCCTTTCTATTTTTTTTCACCTAAGCCAGGTGGGTGCCTTGCCCCTGGGTCTGTGTAGGGTGGGCGTCTCCTATTGTCACACACTAAAGAAGAAAAATGTGTTATCTCCATACACAGAGCTGTTCTGTTCTCTTGTACTGGTATTACTCAGAAACAGCTCAAATCATACTGAATACATCATTGACCCTGCTAGTACCAGTATTTACAAATACATATACAGTCAATAAATGGGTTCTAGGTTAAACCTATACCCTCCCCTACCTACATCCGAGAAAGGCAACTCCTTACAATCACTCACTTTTTCAACACCTCTTACTTCATCAAGGATAACGCCCTCCAGATTGGTACCATGCCCTGAGACAGCCAACTGGAAGACCGAAACAGAGGGAAGAGCAGTGTTTAAATAGAGCTGTGTACTCTAATTATTGTCAGACTAATTGCTTTCATCTGCTTTTTCTATATATTTTTTTTCTCACCTGACTTGCATGCAGTTGGCTGATTGAATCAGCCAATCAAAACTGAGCCCTAGGAACTACTCAGGGTTCCTAGGGCCGTTGGGAAATGTAGTTCGCAGCTTTGGCCCAGTGTCCATATTTGCTTATGCCACACCTCAGATGTGGCAACCTACCCCATATCCTTTTTTTAAAGCCATGCCCCCCCCCCCCCTTTGCCTTACGCTCCTTTTTTTGGAAGAGGCCGGGGCAGAGGAAGTGGTAGAAACTAAGGCAGGAGAATACAAGTACAATTGGAACCAGAGATACCACAGATGGTTACAAGGAGCCGGGGCAGAGCATCACAGAAGAAGACGTAGTGGTGAACCTGTCAAAAAGATGTGTGACCTTGATGGAACGAAAGGTGTTGAATAAAGGATTGGGCTTTGTCCCTACACCTAAAGAAGATTTTTTTAGGCTAAATTATGAAGTCCCAGCCTTATTCAGGAAGATCAGATTGCATTACTTTTTCCAGAGATCAACCAACCTTATCCAGGGGGGAAGAAACCGGACTAAGAAACTCATCCACTTTTACTCCAGGCTTGAATACCCTGCTCATCAAGGTCCTTGCTTGCTTTTGAAAAGGAAGTCAAAAATGACATCCAAAATCTCCAACCGACACACTAATTTCAGAACCTTTCCAACATTGAGAAAGAAGCACTGACCTCATTGGCTAATGGCAATGGCATCACCATTAAACCAGAGGACAAAGGTCCTCAGACTTCTGAGTGATATGTCTTATTATGAACCTATCTCAGAGGATCCCACCCTTAGTCACTAGCAAACCATTCAGATATTAACGTATGAAGCAGAGTTGGCGGGTGGATCTCACATCAGGAGGCAGAATTCCTCAATAATGGCAAACCCGAGTACATTACTTCTATTGCCTACCAAAAAATTCACAAAGGCAGGACCCCACCACCTGGCCATCCCATAGTGTCTGCATTTGGGTCAGTGTTAGAAGTCCAAATTCTGCAAAATATTTTTGCAATCAATAGTAAAGCATACTTCAACTTAAAAAAAAAAATACTAAGGAGTGCTGATCCTCTTGGATCAGATCAATGCACAAGGACCGACGGATGTCTTGATCTGTTTATATGCGGAAGCAACATACCAACATACCCTAAGATGCCACTTTAACAGTGGTCAAAGAAATGCTACTTTCTTGAAGCATGAGACCCCGACACCCTGGCACATTTCATAATAGAATGTATAACTTTAGCCCTAAAATATTTTTTTCTCCAATTTGAAGATCAGCTGTACTACCAAATACGGGGGACATCAATGGGAAGTACCTTCACTCCCAGTCTAGCTTGTCTGTACATGTATGCCCTTGAGTCGCAACACATTTTGAATTCAGATTGATATATCTGCACCACAGTTGAATGTTGGTGACAAAAGGACAATGACATTCTGATTATCTGGAAGGGCAATGAAGAAAGAGTACTGGATTTCATAACCTAGATCAATGGTTTGGACCAACGTCTTCAGTTTACAGCTATGCTGTCCAATATAGAAGTTTATTTTTTGGACCTACGGATCACTTTACAAGAAGGGTTTCTCCATTCATCAGTTTTTTATAAAACCACTAATAGGAATTGCCTACTCCTATTCGACAGACATCACCCCCGGGTTCTCCAGATTAATTTGTCATACAGACAGTTCTTGAGGCTCAGATGTAATTGTAGTGATACAAAGAACTTCAAGGAGCATGCAGACACACTGAGTGAAAAACAGAAATCAGCACTACCCAACTCATATGTTTTTTTTTTTTTTTTTGTTTTTAACATTGACTTTAATGTATTGAAGTTTGCTGTCTGTTGATGTTTCGTATAGGTACCCTGACTTAGAAGGATACAGCATTAGTGCAAGATTGTAGAGATTTCTTACACATCACATTATCATTGATTTTTTTAAATCTCTTAGTGAGGGTTAGGCTTTGAAATAGGGTCTTATGAATTGCCACTAGATTCACAAGACTAATTTTAGGCAAGAAACATGTCGACTGAGATCAATATACACCTGTAGTGTGAGGATTCCCCACACACAGATTTTTCCTGGATTTAAACCCTCAAGTTGAGGAGTAGGTATATATTCTTAATTTTGTTATGGAATCAGACCACCATTCTCTGAGTTTCCCTAGTTTCTGGTTTTAACCTTGACCTGGGTACAGTTTCTCATTAAAGATAGTCATCTTTGGTACCCATAGTCAATTTTATTATTTTCCAGCCCATCACACCTGCTTATTACCAGCAATTATTCTATAAAAGACCTATGGCAAATAGCCTTCTAGTAGGGCCCGTCAGGCATTGTAGTGCCAGCCTGACGAGGAGCATGGCCTGATGATGAAGCATGTCACCTATTGGTGAGTGAGGGTTTCTGTAGCACAGATGCGTCAGGGGACCTCTTAGACTCCTGACTTAGTTGGCAATACAGCGTCTACCTCCTTGGAACTATACGTCTCTAGTGAGTTACAGTTCCCAGTGATGGCCAAGAGGGCTGAGCTCTGGGAACTACAAAGGGCTACCCGGGATGCTAGGACATTCCCTGTGGGCCAGTGCTAGTTCCAGGTCCAGGGAGGACCTGGCTTGGCAGTTTGGGCTAGACTGTTCCCATGAGGAAGAGGATCAAGACTTATTTGTATATGACTGGGTCCAAACTGGGGTGGCATGGAGAGCAAAAGAACAATGGATTAAGCTCAGATCTGTGACTGGGAGTGTTTACATGGTACAGCACTCCGTCCATCATGTTTATGTTGCCTTAGTTATATGTAGGGCTAGTAGAGTTATATGGCAGGAAAAGAAAAAATTATGAAGCAGGGTTGACCAATTTATGTGGCAAGAAAAGTCCAGTTATGAATTTACAATGCCAATAGCTCCAATTCAAGCAAATGCAAGACCTATTGCATTGCAAACGCTTGTTTAATACTGTATCGTGGTTTTTTATGATTTATTGTTTTTAGCCTCTTACCTGTGTGAGACATTTACTGTTTTCGCGACCATCATGAGCAGTCTAGCTTTGTTGGACTCAAGTTGGGATGCATAAAAGCAGCATGCTGGGGTACCGGCAGCGCGCCAAAGGCAAGCCCATCCACGCCCGCCCACCGTTCACACACAGCGCCAGCTATGCTGCCGGTTTGGGTAACGAAGGAAGGAAGGTACAAGATGGAAGTTTAGGTGCAAATAGGGAGTCAAATCTCCACGGGTACGATCCAACTCCCTCCCTCGAGTGCCATAGGAGTAATGGTGGACACCAGGTTAGTGACAATCATCCCCCTACGTTAAAATTAGAGAGAGGACAATAAACTGTGGTTTAATTAATGCCTGCTTTCTGGTTAAACATTCTGCAGAGATTAAGCTACTCCTAGAAACTAACAGCGGAGACATCCTTTTTATAACAGAGACCTGGATCTCTCAGATTCAGAAATGGATCTCTGTCTTACAGATCAGTCAGTTTTTAAAGCTGTACACCAACCTTGACAGAAGAGAAGAGGGGTCGGAGTGGCCATTATTTTCAAGGATACTTGGGAGGTTAGCATCCTCCAAATGGAGCAAATACAAGGGAGCGAGGTGCTGGGCTTCACAATCAGTTTAAAGAAAAATGCTAGTGTCAGGTCCTGTGTGCTGTAGGCCTCCGGGTACGTTAAGCAGTTTCCTATAGCCCTTTCTGAAACTCATAGCCAAATTTCACAGTCTCCCATTGTGTTGGGGGACTTCAATGTCTGGGCGGAAGATCCGACACAGGTTTTGGAAAGGAAACTGTTGGCTGGATGTGAGGCCCTGGGCCTAGGACAAATAGTAGGGGGGATCTACACATCTAGAAGGACATACTCTAGACTTGATATTTCCCTCTATTAACTTAGTAAACTCTGCATCCTCTGTTTCGTTAAGTTGGTCAGATCATGTACTTATCCTCATTATGGAGGGTAGGAATGCAGACTCAGGTGAACTGAGGGGGAACACAGTGTTTGTGCTAGACCATGGTTCAAACTTAATAAGCTGAAGGAGAGAAGGCTATTTGATAGCCAAGCTGTTTCTGGGAAAATAGGAAAGTGGACAAGAATTACAGTGTCCTCCATGAACATATAGCACATGTTTTAGATGTAGCCATTCCTGAAAAAAAATCATGACTAAGTTTAAGAGACCATCTGAGCATTGGTATATAGATGTTTTGAGCGAGAAGAATAGTTAGTGTATGAAGCTTGAACGAATATGGTGCATAGCATATTTTAACTTGGATAAAATACAGCTGAAATTGGCACTAAAGAGTTTAAGAATGAAATCAGAAAAGCTAAGCAAGAATATTATTCTAAAATCATTGCTGAAGCATCGAACAAATGGAAGAAGGTTTTCAGTGTGGTTAGTAGTATAGCTCAACCGCCATGTACCTCCTATTCTATCACTCCCTCTCATGAGCCATGTGATATGCTTTCAAACTATTTTCATCCTATAATCCAAGGTATTTTAGCTGACATTAGCTTGATGCCAAACAGCCTGGATCATTCGGTAGAAGTGGTAGGAGCACACAGGGCTCTTCCAATGCAAATCAAAGCCAGTCCTGATAGAGTGGAACCCATACAACAGGAGGAATTTAGGTGTATGGTGCAGCGTATTTCATCAGGGTCTCTACTGAAACTCTTCCCAGGTATGTTGGGCATTAGTAAGCAATCCCTGGAGACTGGTCTAGTGACAGAGATGTGGAAAAAATCCTTGGTTACTCCACTAGGAAAAAACCACTAGCTGACTGGAGTGAAATTAGTAATTATTGAGTTATATCTCTTCTTCCCTATCCCTCAAAGATAATGAAATAATATATAAACAGAAAATTGGTAGACTTTCTGGAGGCTAATCATATTTTGGAGGCCTAACAAAATGGCTGCTGTCCAGCCCATGGTACCGAATCATCATTGATGGAGACACTGGATGAACTGAGGATTGCAGTGGATGGGGGCGGGGGTCAACTGGTCATATTAATTAAATTAGATCTATCTGCTACCTTTGACACCGTTAATCATCAAATCATGTTGCAGAGACTTAAAGAAACAGGAGTGATGAGTAGTTGTCTGCAATAGTTTGAATCCTTCCTGACATAGACATCAAGCAATCTCTCTTGCCCCTGCCCTCTTTGAATTCAAGAAAGCGGAACAAGGTGTACCACAGACCTCAGCTTTGATCCCTATTTTATTTCATATTCACATTTGCCTCCTGTTAAAGATAATAAGATCCTATGGGATTACCTTTGTGAACTATGCTGATACGCAACTGATGGTAACTTAAGAGAAGAACAATTAAAAGTCAATTGAAAATATTCAGTTTTTTATAAAAGAGATGGCTGAGTGGTTAAAAACTAATCATCTCAAATTTAGCGAAGGTAAAACTAAATTCCTTCTCTGCACCACTTCCTCTCATCCTAAGGTACTTCCGGAGAATATTTGGCCATGGACATTCATTAATAATCTGCAGCCCGCCCAAGTGGTGCGTAACCTAGTCTTCTACATGGATGATCATCTGACTCTTGAGACGCATATAAATAAAACAGCAGCGACCTGTTTTGGGCTTTTGAGAAATCTGAGGAAGATTCTACCCAGTTGCCCCAGCCAGCACGTAAGCTGGTGGTTCAAGGGTCTATTTTGAGTAGACGGTACTACTGCGATGCACTGATGGTGGGAGTGCCACCATATCTTATGAACAGACTGTTTAGGGTTAAAAGGTTGCCAGACAAACTGGCCCTGAACATATCCAGAATGGACTCTGCATCAACAGCTTAAAGAGAATTACAATGGCTGCCTGTGGAGAAACAAATAATATCCAAATCCCTCTGCATAGTCTTAAAGGGCAGTTAATGGACCTGGACAAAATTGCTGCAAAATAAGTTTGACTTTTATAGGCGAACGAGGAACCTATGCTCAGCCACAGCAAACTTGATTCAGAGACAAAAATATAAGAAGGCTATAGCAGGCGGGAAGTCTTTTAGGATCAGCGTCCCCCAGCTGTGGAACAATTTGCTGGCTGAACTTGGGGCCAATAGGAATTTGGCCAGTTTCAGGAAAGATCTAAAAACTTGTCTTTTTCCTAAATGAGTAAAGGGACTGTAGAGTGTTTTTTTTAGGAGTTTTTGATTGGCCAGTTCTAGATTTTTTCTTAGTGTTTCCTCAGCTATGTTCACAATAGTGCTGTGATGCCTCCAATGATAAATGCAAAAGATGGTTCATTCATTCAATCGCTGCATCATGATGCATTTGTGATAGTTGACATGAGGCAGACGCGGGGCTTGCTTTAGCCTCCTTTACTCCCCAAGTATTATAGAGATACCATTGTCCGTAACCACAATTTTTGGACCGACTTCCATAACAGAAATGTGTTTCCAAAATGTTATAACCTGCAGTGGCGGGTGATTCTATGAATAAGTGGTAGATCCATTTCGAGACTTAATCAAGGAGACGCAGAGTGTACCGCATTTTGTCTGGTAATGTGGAATAAGGACCCAAAAAATCGAATCCTGCTTTTTCCCCAAGCACACTCAGGAAAAAATAGTCAGGTGTAGAGGTGTATGCCTACTCCTCCAGTGCTGTAGGATAATAGACACTCAGGACATCTGTCAATCATGAGCTTTAACTTAACTATCCAAAGCAGGCCACCAGTAGTGTTGCTTGATCTTCATACACATCTTGGTGGTCCCTAAATGACCTAAATGCACCTGCGAAATTATAGTGAGCGATCTTGTGGGCGATCTCCGAGTATAACGCCACTTATCAAAGACCGATCGTCAGCAATTTGAGGAAAAAGTCTTCAAGTCTTCACTTAAACACCTCCCCTATGGTCAACTATGTACAATATACTAAAGACCCTTGACAAAAAAAAAAAAAAATCTTCTGCATAAGCACTTGTCCAAGCTTGCTTGCAAATGACAGAGTGATACTCGGCCACTACATTTACCAATGCCACATACACCACCTCATCCAGTAGATCATCATCGTTGTCTATTGCCATGTAAGACAAACAATCCGCATGAAAAGTCTTTCCGCCTGGAATATATTTTATGAAAAAAACTGTACTCCTGCAATTTGGAATCTAGTTTGGTGAGCCTGGAAGGCATGTTACTGCAAGTACAATTTGTGAAAATGTGCACTAGAGGCTTGTGGTCTGTTGAACTCAAACCTGGTACCCCATATATATGTTCTAAACTTATATATGGGCCATACGCATGCCAGAACCTCCTGTTCTATGGTACTGTCCCAGCACTCGTAAGGTCCTGGGTGCAAAGGCAACTGTTGTTGTTCATTCTCTGCAACCTTTTGGCTCAACACCACCTCCCACCCCCAAACCACAAATGCTCGCATCCACAGTGATAATAAAAGACCAACTTTCACAAAAACCACTTAAGGCCAGATCTGTATCAATTACATTTCTGATGCTCTCAACAACTTTTGACAACTCATCTGACCATACAAATGTCCCTTCCTAAGTAACAACCTCATAGGTACAGCAAGCTGTGCCTACCAATTGACAAAGCATGCAGAGTACTCAGCTAACTCCCAGGAATGAGCGAGAAATCAACTTTATCCACCGGTGCCTTTGCATCCTTGATTGCCTTAATCTGGTACGTTTTAGTTTTTATACCACTGTACGATACAGTAGGACCAAGATATTCTAGTTCATTTGTAGCAAACTTGCACCTCTCCAGTCTGATAGTCAAAACTCTAAGCATCAAAATAGATAAGACCTTCCTCAAGATCTTGTTGTGTTCCTTAAAGTCCTTAGCAAAAATTAAAATGTCACCTTGGTGCCCCTGCACGCCAATGATGTTTTCAAACAAATTATCCATGAGCTTTTGAAACACGTTGGCAGCAGACACCAGACCAAAAAGCAATCTAAGATTTTTTCAGGCATCATAAGGTGTCATAAAGGTTGTTATATCCTGTGACTAAGTAGTCAGGGCAACTTGATAACAGGCAGACCTTAGGTCAGACCAGGGGTGTGGAATTCCTGTAGCCAGAAACCCAGGACATATTGTTTGGGGTCAAGGACAACAAGTATTCATGTTTATTTTGTCCTTTGGACAAGTAGGCCCAGTCCCTTGCAACATAAACCCTTTGGCTGCCAGTTTACAGGGAAGGAAACTGTTTGCAGTTGCGGTAATATTTGTGTCCACATGTTAATGTGGTTCGAACTTGTAATTATGGTTCATTAATGCAAAACCTTTATTATTAGTGTGAGTGCTCTTAATAAACTTAAGGCCACACTGTACTACTGATGGTGGTTCCAGAAAAAATAAAAATAAAATTGTGTAAACACGTTTGAAAAGTTTAATATGAGGCTATTTATAATGCTAGCAGAATGCTCTCTGATTCGATGTAAATGTTTGCAGAAGCTTGTAAGTACGATTGATGATTCTTTGCTTTTGAAATAAAATGTTCAGAAAAAAAGTAGGAAAAGAAAGTTTGATAAATTAATGTGAAATTTTAGGTACTATTTCTGTGAAGCATCTCAGCAAATTCATGTGTTTGGTGGGTGAAAAGACCAGCTTGTTGGTAAATGTAGCATGATGGATTAATACTCAATGAAGGCAAGTTGTTTAAGAAGTCTTTATTCAGTGCCAATAAAAGCCCACAATGGGGCGTGTCCTTTCGATCTATATCCCAATGCAAAACTGACTACTTTCAGGCATCCCCACCGTGTACCGCATGCACACAATACATCCTAACATTCCCAATACATTTAAACCATGTACTTTATCACAATCTTTTAAAGACCATTTTGTAGACTAAAACACTTCAACACTATAGATGCTGGGATACTAACTAGTCCTTGGCATCGATTCATTCTTTAATCACCCCCAATATATATCCTCAATAAAAAAATAAAACCTTTGGGTACATATATAGGGATTTTTATTTAGTCTAGATCCTGCTTCCACTGCTCCCACTACTCCATAAGGTACTCATCACTGCGAGGAGCCCATTCACTACTGTAAGGTTCTTTGATTCATAAGTTGTGGTCATTGATAAAACATGACACGTGTGTGGGGCCACGCCTATCTAATTTTTTAATTTGTTTAAACTTTGTATGTCCTGCATGTCTTGAGGCACCCTGCAAAAACAGAGAAATTCTAGTGAATAGAGGTTTGTCTATACGTCACTTATTTGCTCTTTAGTTGTGCGCATTCCAGCTTTATTAGTTCTGGACTCCTGCAAATGAGGTTGTAAACTCCTTTTGAAGTAGCCTTTATCTGACTCCTGGTTTTTCTACACTATTCCAGTAGCTCACATAACTTTGAATATAAGCCTATGAGGGTGCGTGATCTTTGCAACCCTGTTTGTCTGTCATTCCTTGTCCTGTTTTTCTTTTTTGGATCTTTCTTTCCTTATTCTTTTTTGCTTTTTTCTTTCTTGCTTATTTCTTTCCTTTTTCTTGCTTGCTCCTTTCTTCCTCGCTTCCCCCACCCCCAAGTCCTCCACCAACACCACCCACCCCCCTGCCACCTCCCAAAGGTGGCAGGACTCCCCTTCCGATCCCCAACATGCACATACACACACCCCTACATGCACACACACTACAACACATACCCGCACACATACAGACATGCACACAGACTGACCCGCACACATTTCCCATACACACAACACCCCCCCGCATGCATACACGCACTCACACACCTCCTCTACATGCTCACACGCACACCCCCATGCACGCACACAACACCCTCTTCCCCCCCTCCCCTAACGGATGATCAACTTACCTTGTCCGTTGATCCTCCGGTAGGGGATGGGATCCATGGGAGCTGCTCTGCCGCCAGCACCCCATCACCAGAACACCGCCACACTGAATCATGGGACGTGATTCGGTGGGCGGTGTTCTGATGACGGGGCTGTGGAGGTGGAGCAGCCTCCACTTGCCCGCCGACTGCCAGTGTGGCTGCTGGCGGCTCTCCGTCCGAAAAAGGATGGAGGGCTGCCAGAAGTCATAATACGCTGCGTGGAAAACCATTTGGACTGGCGGTCTTCAGAACGGCGGTACCTGGGCGGTCTTTAAAAAAGACTGCTGAGGTTGAAATGAGGGCCCTTGTCTATTAGTCTGTGGTTTCTACCATCCACTTTAGCATGAATCAAGACACAATGTGTCAGCCCACTTCTGCCACTGGCTGACTTCACTATGAGTTACAGCTTGCTGCTATTTCATTGGGAACACATCAACACACAAAGTAGTTCCCTTCATTGCCAGGGACTACTATAACAATGTGTGCTTTGTTGAGACATTTAGACAATGTTTTTATTTAGATTGATGAGGGCGCAGTATTCTTCCTGAACAATGTTTTGCAGGAACCATGACAAAACAAACTGTCAAAAGGCTAGCACCAACGGTAGATGTACTGGCTTTGCTAATGCTTCTTTTTCTCTGTGACCAAGTGGTGGCACTGTTAGTTTCTTCTGTGTGTGGGGCTGCCAAGCAGCAAAAGTGTGCTCAGTCCTTCTACTGTTCGAGAACTGCTCTCCTTTCACTTTCTCTTTGAACCCAGTAACCAGATGCTGGCTTATTCAACCTCAACGAAGGAAGTGACAGCACAAAAGTTTGAGGTCAAGTAATATTTCCGCCCCAAAACAACAAGTTACTAATCACTCTTGCCAGACATATTTATTTCCATATCCAGCTCTAGATACTGTACTTTCTGTAAAGTGAGAGTGGGGGAAAGAAAGGAGCTGAGTGGGATAAAAAGAATAGGATGGGGGTGATGAGAGGAGAAAAACAGAAGATGAAATTAAAAGATTATGTTTTTTTGTGCATTATTTTCAACATGCACAATGTAGTTTTATGCTCGATTACACATGTGGGTCTATTTAATCGCTTTCATAACGTCAAAAACTTTACCACTCAAAACCACTGAGATGACTACATACTGGGTAAGATTGGAAACAGAACCCAACTGTAGAGGACACAAACTGTGTCTAGTGGAGATGAGCCATAATGCTACTAAAGTCAAACATAAAAGGCCATGACTGAGACACATCATGAAAGTCCATCTCCAGAATGACATAATACATGTCATAGGTAGCCACAATCCCTGCATCTGGCAGATTTTTAAATTCTTTTTGTCCCCAAACAATCAATCAAGCAATCAATCACAGGTTTGCATAGCGCACTACTCACCCATAGGGTCTCAAGGCGCTGAGGAGTGACTCCACAGGTCAATAGAAGAGCCATGTCTTGAGGTCCTTCCTGAACTGAGGCAGCGATGTCTACTGTCTGAGGTGCAGTGGCAAGGTGTTCCAGCTTTTTGCTGCCCGGTATGAAAACAATCTTCCTCCAGCGGAGGACTACTCAAATGCTTCTTAGTCTGGTAGGCTAGGGGGAAGTAGTTTGGCAGTTCCAGGTCCTTTCTGGGCATCAATGCACTTCGGAATGGTGCAGACCAGTGGTTACTTGCAGGCTGCCTCATTATTATGCATGTGAACTTACTAGTGATGTCACACTTATTGAATGGATTTAGGAGGGATTCCCTAGCCCCCTTCCAGATCCATCAAGGTATGTAGATGGTGACTGGGCCAGGGGGAGAGCTAAGGTCAGCTATTACTATGTGCAGCTCTTTTGTAGTTATGCCCACCAGCTCAAGATATTTTTATTTTGTTGGAGGAGTGGGTAATAATATGGTAGAGAGAGTGGGAGGAGCAGTCCAGCACCTTGCTACCCCTCTCCACCCCACCAACAGAAATAACAATCCAGGAGGTTGGACTGTGATGGGAAAGGCTAGAGTTGACACTAGTCCCTCCCCTTTCAAACCCCGCTTCCTAACTCAGTTTCACACAGCTCCATCTCCTAATGCTTCTCGGTCCAAATGAGGCACTGGGAGAGGAAGGAGTAGCATGTCTATGCCCCAGCGAGGAGCCAAGAATCCAGGCAGAGTCTGGATTTTTTCGTAGGTGAAAGAAAATCCAAACAGTGTCTGGCTTTTCTGAGGCACAGAGACACAGGATAGTGCCCCAGCAACAAGTCAGACGCTCTTTGGAAGTTTTCTTATCCCCCCCCAAAAAAAAAAAAAAATCCACACAGTGTCCGGCTCTTTGCTGGGACAAAGACACATCGCCATCCAGCAAAGAAACTGACACTTTAAATTTTTTATTAGACTGGATTTTTTCTCAAACGCTGTCTGGGTCCAGGATAAGGCACTGACACATGTCTGCGCCATAACGAGGTGTACAACAATGTTTGGATTTTCTAATTAGACTAAAAACAAATCCAAGCAGCATCTAGTTTCTTGCAGAGGCACAGAAACACATGTCTATGTTTGAGGGAGGACACGGATTCTGATTTGCTTTTTTCCTGGCTTATGAAAAAATCCAAATAGCATCCTGCCCCTCGCTACTGTGCAAAAAACAGATCTGATTCAAGAATTGTGGTGGATATGTTCTGGTCTGAGAAAGGTTGAATAAAAACCAATGTTTTGGGGGCTAAAAATGTAAACAATCTGAAAAAGGCTTGTCAGTGCATTGTACGGGCCAACTAATCCGGACAAGGGTAGTCTTGCACCCACCAATAGACATGTAGATGTTGAAAATACATGGTGGTAGTAAGTTTACATGCACCCGCGTGTGAAATACCCAACTTTCTGTGCTTCTGTGTACCTGAGATTAACAGGAGGAAATCTATTTTCACATCTTTGTACCCTTTCCACGGCTTCATTTTTAGAACACTAGCAAGATGTATTTTTGGAAACATTTAATATCTAGATTTTAGTTAAATGCATTGTATACTTGACCTCTTGTCCTCGAAAGAGGGGTATGTGATTTCCCAAATTGTGAGAATCTTTGAGAAATTGATATGTAAATTTTGTACTGCCAGGTCCCAAAGGTCTCTAATGTGAACCCTGAAAATGCCAGTATCACTCTCTGTCAAAAGAACAAATGATGTACAGAATACTGAACAAACTAAACATTTACACCCTAGTCACAGATCGTGGTTTAATCCATCGACTTTTTGCTCACCATGCCATTCCAGTTTGGACCTAGATATCTACAAATCAGTCTTGATCCTGATCCCCATGGGGACAGTCCAGCCCGAACTGCCAGGCCAGGTCCTCCCTGGACCAGACAAGCATCCTGGGACCGTTTTTGGGGTATCACCCCTCATCAGCAAGGCTAGCTTGAATCTGGTGGCACAGCGAGCAAGGGACCCATGTCTGGGCATACCCTTCCCACTTAGGGCAACAAACGCAGAAAGGTTGGAAAAGCCTTATCCATTTTTTTCCCTGCAAAACAATTTCCTCCCTTCTTGTAGCAGGTTGAACACTCTAGTTGTGCTATCAGTAAGGAAGATCAAAGATATAGCAAATTAGCAACAGGCATAGCTTATAAGGCAGAAGCTAGCATCCTTAAAGTCAACATTTTGTTAACAGGGCGACTTGAAGCCTCTGCTTACAAGACTGCCATTTTGTTTTTTCTTTTGGAACCACATTTCCTAGGCAAGTATAGATATTAGAGTCCAGGAATTATCTACATTTACTTTTACAGGGGCTGTCAATATCCCTTTGTTCGTTAACATATTCTGCTATTCTCAAATGGAGATCTGCAGCTGAAAGCTGTAGGGCTAAAGTAGCACTTTCTGCAAGTTGTAATTATCACTCAGATATTCAAAAACATGTTTTGTGAACTTGTAGAAACACCTAGACAATAGGGTTCATTAGACATCTGTCAAACTGCATAGAAATAAAACTGGATTATACTCCAGAAGTTTTCCCAAATTGTTTGTATTGACATGAAATGATGTGCCTCTTTAAAAACCCCATTCTTCTCACTTATGGCTCCCACGTCTTGGCTGCATTCCTCATTATCTCCTTATTCCACTTTTCTTTTTTTTAACACTACTTCTGTGTACTCCTCCAGTCTGAGTAGACAAGGAGCAACTTTTTTTTTTAGAGCGAACTGCCTTGGAGACCAAGATACAGATTCGGCAATGAATAATTGGATAAGGGTTCTCCACTATTTCACAATTTATTTTTTTTTTTAAGTCTTCCTACTCTTTTTTTTGTTTGTTGGTTGGTATCGACAGAAACCTCCATTTGGTGTCTCATTGTGACAATGTCCTACTTCCTCCAGATATTCGCACCTTAGGTAGCAAGCTTCGGATTCTTTTTATTTTTTTGCTTTTTGTCCTCCCATCTGCTTGGTGGAGGTGTGTGGGTCACTTGTGAATCCAGAAAATTCTTTATGCTGCAAAACTACACCTACAGGTAAGAAACTACGTGTTGCAGCATGAATCTTTTCTGGATTCACATTCTGTGCACTGATTTTATAGCAATTTTTAATCCTCTGGTGACTGGGTTGAGGATGGGCACTGATTTGTAAATAGATGATGTAGAACAATTTCACCTACCTGAGCTTTGTTTATTTGAATATCAATACAATAATGTTCTGTAAACATGAGCACTGATGCCATGTTACTGCCGCACAGATTACCTGCAATGGTGTATTTGACAGAAAGGCAATGGTTGTTCCTTTTTACCTGTGGAGTGTGCTCTTGGTGCTATTGTCAAGGTTTCGCTTGCATAAGTGTGGCACACTGAACTGCTGGCACAATCCATCTTGCAATAGTGTTCTTTGTAACTGGTCTTCCCAAGTAATTATTACAAATGATCCTAATAATTGTTGATTTTTCCTATTAGGCTTTGCCTTTTCAATATAATACATGATGAAGCGTTTTGCATCCAATGTGAGCAAAGCACTTTCAGCGTGTCTCTCTGGATTATGAAAGAAACTTGGTATTTGAATATTTTGATTAATATGAAACTGCGAAGCCACTTTTGGCACAAAGGGTGGACCTGTTCTCATGATAATTCAGTCCTTGTGAATTTGAAAACAGGGTTCTTGTATTATGAGTACCTGTAACTCACACCGCATAGGGAAGTAATAGCTACCAAAACAGCTGTTTTTTAAGTAAGCATCTGTAAAGTAGCTTTGTGCAAATGCTCGAATGTTTAATTCATGATTTGAGTAAGTACCATATTTAGGTTCTATGCGGGTGCTGGTATCCTTCTTGGTTGTGCTATTCTCTTAGCGGCCTCTTAGAGTCTCTTTAAAACTGGTGCTGTGAAAAAAGGTCTTCTCGTATGTCCTCTTGTGTAGGTCACTATTGCTGCTAGATGAACTCTTAAGGATGCATAGGTAAAACCTCCTGTAAAATGTAAGTACGATATTTTAACACTTTTTTCCCGTGTGATTTTTTTCATTAATCTACTCTTTACACACCATAGTGAAAAAAGTATCCATTTTGCCATATAACATTTTCTTGTTATTGGTTTTCTTGCTTCCCTTAATACTGCCATTGTCTTTTCTGGTAGCTTCATGTGTCCAAATCCTAAGTCTTCAGGAGCCATGCCATTAGATTCAAAGAGTCTTGTTCTGAGTGTAATATCCTTCCCTCTTCCATTCACAACAGATTCTGTTTTGGTAGCCTTTGAAATCTTCCTTGAGCTAGTTGCACTATCTGTGAGTACCAGGGTTGCCTTACCCACTGTGGTGCAATTAACATTAAGGTCATGTGACTCCTTTTACATTTGTTGTTCAACAGAGGAATTGGGGGAAAAGTATATGAAAATGTCCCTGACAAGTTTATTTAAAGGACATTCCCTAGTGACCGAAGGTGTGGCTACCTGGAGGCAAAGTACTGGTATTTTGTGTTCTAAGGAGTTACAAGACAGCTCTACTGTTGGTGTAACCCACTCCTGAAAGATGTTTTGTACTACTCTCTGGTTGAACTCCCATTCTTGGGAGCATGAGGCCCGCCTGCTCAGTCTGTCTGCATCGACATTCTCCTTCCCTGGTAAATGTATTGCTAGAATCTCCATGTTTTTGTATTGCTTGTTTCCAGAGTTGCTAAGCTAGCCGTCATAGGGGTGGAGATTGAGTCCCTCCCTGTTTGTTGATATAAAACATTGTTGTGTTGGCTGTTCAAATCATCATTGTCCTTCCCTGAAGTTGCTTTTGAGGCACTTTCAGAGCTAGAAAGACTGTTTTCAGTTCTAGGATGTTGACGTGCTGTACCGCATCTTGTTCCTTTCAGATTCCTCGTATTTTCAGGGATTGCATGTGTGCTCCGCATCCCATATGTGAGGCATCTGTGGTTATTGTCACAGATGGGAGTTGGTTGCAGAAATAGTCTTTCTTGTGTAATGTTTTCATTCCACCATGCAATTTCCTCCTGTACCTTCTCTGTGACAACAACTAGATCTTCCTAATTACCAGTTGCTTGTGACCAATGATTTGGAAGCCACTCCTGGATTGGTCTCCTATGAAGTCTTGCATATGGGATTAAGGGAATGCATGATGCCATCTTTCCCAAAAGTTTCCTCACTGTTAGAACTTGCCCCTTGTGGTGATGGAGTCCCTCCCAGAAGGGATTGCGTTCTTTTCTTTTCTTTCCCTTGCATCTAGATTATCCTTGCTCTCAAGAAAATCTTTTCCTGTTCTGGTGAGGACTTTTCTAAATTCAACAAGAAACCTAGTGTGTACAGTGTCTTCATCACGACTTGAAAGTCCTGTTTGCATTTTTGGTATGAGTCTGCTCTTACTAACCAGTCGTCGAGGTATGGACATACATGTATACCCAATGTTCTGAGATGTGCCATTACTGCTGCAAGACACTGACACTTTGTGAACACTCTTGGTGCTGATTTTCTTCTGAATGCTAGTACTGTAACTTGATAGTGTGTTCTGTGCAAGTAGGCATCTTTCAAGACTAGAGTTGCCATTTAATCTCCTTTTTGCAACTGTGGAATGACCTCCTGTAAAGTTGTCATTTTGAATTTTTGAGTTTTTATAAACTTTTTGATGAACCTGAGGTCTAGAAATGGACAGAAGGAACCGTCTACCTTTGGAAGTAGGAAACATATTGAGTAATTTCCCTTGTTGATTTCTTGCTATGGGACTTGTTTATCCAGTAACTCCTTGACCTCCTAGAGGAGTTGAGCTGTTTCCTCGTTTGAATGGATCTTTTTCTTTGGTCCTCTTGTTAGTGGGAATTTGTTTAGTGCTATGAAATAAACTAACTGAATTGTGTTTAGGATCCATTTGTCTAAAGTTATACTCCTCCACTCCTGGAGAAAGTTTTTTAATCTTCCACCGACTGGTGTGCTGGGATGGAACTTTGACTGTTTGGTCTTTTCCCTCACTGATGGGATTTGGGAGGGTGTTGTAGTTGTTGTGCAGTCACTTATTTGAGGGGGTTGAGCCTACTCTGCCTGGCTGACCTCTCCCTCGAAAGGAGTTTCATCTCTGGTACTGTCAACTTTGCTGTGTTTTGAGGTGTTGTAGCAGTTTGCTGCCACTCTGGAAACCGTGGTGAGAATTCCCAGTCTGGAAGCTACCCCTGGAGGCTGCTATTCTTGCAGGGAATGTCCCCCTTCGTATCCCACCACAAACCTGCAGTGTGCCCTTGGATATGACTGTTTCGTTGCCCTTTTTTGGTTGAGCTTGGCAGCACGCAATGCTGTCTGCATGACAACCTATGTTTAATATGGGCTTCTAAGCACGCCCACTCTTGCCATTTTTTCTTGGTTGTGCTGGTCTTAAATGCATCCTTTTCACTGGTCCATTTTTCAAAATCTCCCTCCAATTTGTGATTTAGTTTTCTCCTAGGGGATTTCACTAAGAGAACATTATTGTTGGCAATCATGCTACGTTATGCTTCCTCTTGTTACAGCGTGTGGTGCCCCCTTCTCCCGTCTGGTTTCGCCCTTAACCCCAGATGCAATAAATAAATTTCTCCTCGCGGCACAGTCCCAGGATGATTGTGTCTGGTCCAGGGAGGACCTGGCCTGGCAGTCTGGGCTGGACTGTTCCCATGGGGAATAGGATCAATTTGCTGTTTTCCTCTAAAACTAGCAAGTAGGCATTTAGTTTAGAAAAGCTGTGACTCAATTTAATGCATTCATTTAGGACTCATGCCCAAGCTTGAAACTTTAGACATTCGCTGTCCTCTGTGCCTCCTCATGGAGAATTAACCTTGCATCAGCGCGATGAAGAGGATGGCCCAGGCCAGTGTGTTTTGTGGTCGCCAAGGCACTTCCCAGTTCATCCTGTACTGTCCTCCTCTCAGCCGGCTCTTTCCAGTTCTCAGTAGTTCAGTATGACGTCCACACCACTCCCAGATGCGACCCTGCACACCCTGACACACAAAAGTGGTCTTGAGCATAGTAAGTTGCTTAGTACATGTTCGTTGCAGCGGGTATATTAATCCTGTGTGCTACTTTATGATGACTCCAAGCTTCCACTAGACAAAGGTGCATTCTCTCTCCAGAAAGAACATAAATCGCAAGTGTTATTTGACATTTTTACATTATATGCACTTTATGATTTGCCTAGCACACGTTCTTTGCAGCAGGAACATTAACCCTCTGCGCTACCTTATAATAAGTCCAAGCTTTTACTAGAAAAAAGTGAATACTCTCTCCAGAAAGAACATTAATCACCAGAGTTATTTTGACATTTTTACATCAAATGCACTCTAAATAGAAGAACGTAACAAATGGATATAAAAACAGCTGTAACAGTGAGTTGAAGGGGCTGGGAGTGGCCGGACATGGAATATATAGGCCAGATTTGGCTTTAAAATTACGTTGCCCCGGTATTTAGTGCTTGAACATTTATGAGCAGCAGCCGTGTTACTGCATAGCGCCTTAATGCTATTTTCTGCTTAGAAGAAGTTTGTTTTTTTGGGCCTCCAGGAATAATGAGTTATTTGTTTGAGCGCAATAATACAACTTTACTGAACTCCTTAATAAATAACTTTGAAATGTGTACACTGCGGCCGCTTCCAAACCCTGTGCCTGCAGTCCACCCTAGCTCATGAAATGTAGCGGCAGCCTGTGAAGAAAACCGTCAAATAAAGTGCTGAAATCCTGGCTTTGCCATGTTTTTAATGCGATACACTACTATCCAAGAGGGCATACCAACTGTAATACTGTAAATTTGGAAGCTAGCCCTTGGAGTAGTATTCGTAGAGCTGTCCAGCTCCCTAGTTCAAAACAAGATTTGCTTTCTTATTATGCTTCTGTTTTGCATTCTGGGACTTGTAGTTTTATTTTCATAACGTGACAAGCTGCAAATACAAAAACAGAAACCCAACTAGATACACTACACACGTTCGAGTCTGTGAAGCTTGAGCTGTGTGTGTGCGTATATTTATAAAAACAACCTTGAGGAGTGCTTACAGTTGATTATGTTGTACAATGGTCAATATTTTATAACTAATATTTCAGTTCAGGACTGACTGTGCATCATTATTATCATGTTAGATGGCTCTCCTCAAGCATGAAAAAAAATCATGGGTGCTTTATTCGACTCCCAAGACTGCAGTAAAGGGACAATGATCCAGGAAGCGCGCATTCTTGGAGTAAAATTATTTATTCATTGACCTGTGGGCATTGTCACCTGTACCAACTGCCAAGTAAATATGTTTTACACCTGGGAGTTGTTTGTGTTTTAAGGGCTTTGTTTAAAACAATATTCTAGTAGGCCTACTAGCCCTTTAGTTATATGCTGGGCCACTGAAATTACGTGGCAGCAAGGATCAAAATATGCACTTGGTTGACCAATTAATGTGCCAAAAAAAAAAGTCTAGTTATAAATTTACAATGCCAATAGCTCCAACTCAAGTAAATGGGGAACCTATTGCACTACAAATGCTTGTTTTAGTTGGTCGAGACTCTCATCCACCATGTTACCAAACAACTGTTTTCTGTAAAATAGAGTGTTTATAATGTAGGCTTGTATTTCAGGCTTGAACCATGAAATCCTCAACCAAGAGAGGCGCCTTAGAGTGACCCCAATCATTATTTGGCAACTAGATGTGTCTGCCGCATCCAGAGCAGATTTTAAACATGTATTTGCTATGTTATTTCCTCAAGATGTGCTGCCCTTTTCTTATATTGCTCAGGAAGATGTTTCATCAGTTCTCCTATCTCCTCCTAATGCTGATGAGCGTGCCTATTAAGTAGCACATTTGAATTTGCAATCCGCCACTGCTTTGCAGCACTCCGCTTAATCCTGCATCCCACAAGATCCATTTTCTTACTCTCCTTCTCAGAAGGGGGTCCTCAGGTTGATTATTTAGCCCTCTTCCTTGCTGTCGAAGTGATTACGGAGTCTCCCAGGACAGTGAATTAATGTACACAGGATCCATTGAGGAATACTTATATTTCTTTTCAACCCTTAGAGAGGAACTACTTTACAAGTAGCTGGTTCTTTAAGGGCTTCCCTGCCTTGATCAAGGATGCCTGGGACCTAGGAAGAAATTGGTTTCTCGCCTGACTTGGCAGCAGTGTTACTAATAGAAAGCAGGACTAAGGATTATCCCTCTTCTAGCTAAACATTAAACTTGTCAGCTGCATTCTTTATCACCATATTGTAAATTCCAATATCATCTAGGCGTGAGGATTTGGATGGGTAATCCTCTACCTCCTCCTCAGGTGAGCCTGCCTCCATGTCTTCCTAGTGAGTTTCTATATATTCACCTTTCTCTGGAGCCTGATACATCCCTTGTTGGTCATCTTCCTCCTCATAAAAGAGTTCTTACTCCTCCTCTTGGGCCTCAGGTGGAGAGGAGGTTGAATTTCTTCGACTTCTACCTCAAATGTTTCTTTGGTCGTCGAAGTCTTCTGTGGGATCCTGAATCCCTTCAGTCGGTCATCGACTTCTTTCTTCTTTTGAAGAAGCGCAGACTCTCAAGGGAGGCCTGCGCCTCCCAGACTGCACTCTGGCCCCAGTAGGTGGCCATTTCCTTGCCACAGCTGCTCACACTCTACATCAATGTGAGCTATAAAGCGCCTGGGAGCACTCCGCAGAGTGGGCCGTACCCGGACCCATCCACGCCCATCAGCGGCAAATGGAGGCTGGGCTGGGCCACCCCTCTGACATCTGGCAAAAGCAGGGTGAGTGTTAACTTCAACTATCCCTAGCAAATCATAGCTGGAGGGGGTTTTCTGACTCACCCTCCCAAAGCTGTAACTGTATAGCGCTTAAGAAGTGCATTGAGTGGAAAACGGTTGCTGGATAAATTGGCAGGATGGGTAAAGAATCAGTAGGGGGCTTGGGAGCCACCAAATTCAACTTTAGATTCCTTTCAAGCCTGAGCGGTTGGGGTAGTCTCAAATGAGATAGATTTTGCAGAGAGACGCCTTTCATTGGAAATTAGTAACTGGCAGCGAGCATCAGCCACTGATGAGGTGTATGAGCTTTCTGATAATGAAGACGGTTGGCTTGTAGTACACAATGGAGAAATGCTTAAATCACCCCTGGCAGCAGTTGGAAATCATGTTGTGGAGGATCCCCCAAGAAAGGGCAAGGGGACTTTGACTCCCCTCCTGGCTGTAGCAGTCGTCCACACAAGAGGAGAATACCTCAGAAGAAACCTGGAGAAAACCCAAAGTGGCACTTTCTGAAAAACTGAACTGCTCTGGTATCCAGGAAGGTACTCATGTAAGTCAGTGTCAAGCCCCCGGCTTTGAAAATCTCTTGCTAAAATTCATGGAGATGGTTGAGGCATGCCTGTTGCCGGTAAAGGAGAAATTGCAGGTCTTAAAAGCAGCAGTTTCCCTGTTGTATTCCAGGGGAGGGGCCCACTACAGCACCAAAAAAGTGTGGGACTTTGGATCTTGAATGTTATGGCCCCATCCAGGAAAAGGAAACCGAGCTAGACGAAAACCCAGCAATTCAGGAAAAAGTGTTATCCAGCAGTCCCAGAACCTTCCAAATACAGGGAACCTTGTAAAGCATGTAAAAACGCCCAGGAGAATTCATGCAGAACAGCATGGGAATCTAGTAGAAATTGTATTAGTAGGAGATCCAGAAGCTGAACTGGAGAGAATGCAGTGACGGTTCCAGAGCGGAGGAGGGGTCAACATTTACACTGCTGTAATAGTCTACCGCTCTCCCGTTTGGAGCTTCCACCTGACTGTGCCCCCTCTGTAGTAATACTTGCAAATGTTCCAAAAGCAAGTCCACTGAACAGCTAAAGAACAAGCCTGCTCTGGAAGATAGTTAACAGGGGTATCTTTGAGACTGAAACATCAAAAAGGCTGGGCTGCAATATTCCCCCTGATGTGTGGTTCAGTAATTTTTGCAGGGTTTTCCTGGGAGGATCCCAAGGGGAGGAAATGGATGAGCTGGCAGGTCATACCTCAGATTTGGCCATTAGATTTACACTTGATGAGGTGTTGGCAGCTATGCAGGATAGCTCAAGCCACAAAGCACCAGGCCCTGATGCAATCCCAATCGACCTACAGAAAAGTGATCCTCAGTTATGGGCACCTATAATGCTAAATGTCTTAAATGCGGCTATGAGTGCTGGAATCCCTTCCTCCTGGAAATCTGTGTGTATCATCCCCGTGTTCTAAAAGGGAAACCGGAGTGACCCCAAATCCTACTGCCCGTTCTCACTCTTAGACTCCTCTATGAAAATATTGGGACAAATTGTTTTACAGGGTATTGAGGAATGGATGAGAGAGCATGATGTGCTGAGTAAGGTTTTAGGGAAGGGCTGGGGACTCAGGAGCAATGTTTGAATTTGCTCATGTTGATCAGTAAATACACGCAGGCGAAGAAGGGTACCCTGTATCTTGCGTTTATGGATCTTAGCTGTGCTTTTCACAAAGTAAACCGCAGCAAGTTATGGGAACGCTTAACCTCGATGGGTTTGGAGCCCCAAATTGTGGAATTGTTCCGGTATGGAACTCATGGGGAATGCAAAGAACGTTTTAAAAGAGGTGTGAGACAAGGGTGTGTTTTGGCCCCCACACGGTTTCTTTTATACAAAAATGGTTTGCACAATTATCTGGTGGAAAGATGTAAGGATGTTCCTATAATAAATTTTAAGAGTTTGCCAGCCCTGATATATGCCGCTGATGCAGTGCTAATGTCCTGTACTATGAACAATCTCTGCAAGATGGTTAATGCGTATGGTGATTTTATGTCTGATTTAGACTTAGAGGTTAACAGCAGTAAGTCACATTTTATGGTTTGTGGCAAGCCAGTGAGCAAAGTGGGTGCTTTGGAGATCAACGACCAAATCTTCAGCCGTGTGCAGCAATATCCTTCTCTAGGGGTATCTTGATGAAAAAGGAACATGGAAGCTCTGCATTTCAAGGCAATGTGTGCGCTTTAATGCCTCTGTAGGAGCTACTTTTGAGTTTGCCGTAAGACTGGGAAGTAAACCTATTCAGCCTCTGCTTGAGGTGTATAAACTTAAATGCCTCCCGGTTCTTATGTATAGGGCACCACTCTGGGGCTATTTGGGTAGCACAGCCCCCCAGATAGAGGAAAATCGCTTCTACAGAAGGTTATTGGGCGTGGGGCAAAATATCTATGGGTTTTGGTTACACAAGAAATTGAATTTGGAGTTTGTGGAGGCTGGGATTACCGCCCCTAATGCGATGGATTTCCATCTGGTCAAATTATTGTGCCTCCATAAATAGGGACATGTTGCCTGACTATTTGGCATGTGATCGAGCTCTGGATAGCCCCTGGTTGGCATATATAAAAGAGGTTGTCACATCGCTTGGTCTCTATCTCTGCTGGTACCTAGGAAATCCTACCAAACCTGTGCATTTTTGAAAACTAGACACCTAGGGGAACCCAGGATGGAGTAACTTGTGGCACTCTCACCAAGTTCTGCTACCCAGAATCCTTTGCAAAACTCAATATTTGGCAAATAAAAAATAAAAAAATAAAAACTTTTCCCTCACATTTCGGTGTTAGAATGTTCTGGAATCTGAGAAGAGCCACAAATGTCCTTCCACCCAGCAATCCCTCAAGTCTCCTGATAAAAATGGTACCTCACTTGTGTGGGTAGGCCTAGTGCCCGCGACAGGAATAGGTCACACAACGGTCAATGTTGGTCCTTACATGAGGGCAACTTTTGACACAGGGGTGATCCATTCCTGACACAGGCACTAGGTACAGGCAGGACCAAAAACGCAGGTGCCTGCCTTCCAAAACCAGTTTTTGTTGGCCACAATACGATTTGGCTGGTGGAATTTGGGGCTAAACTGAATTGGGGAGCTCCCAAGAGAGCACTCTCTGTGCTTGCCGCTGCATGCACCTACTCTCTGGGTTGGGCTAACCCGCTATTGTCCCGCTGCACAGACTGAGCTTGCGAAGGGACAGCAGGACTGTCCTCATCACCTCCCTCATAATCAATGGAAGAGGAGTTATCGAATGGGACTCAGTCCCAGAGTCTGCGGCATTGTCCTGTCCCTGGAAAATATTTTCCACCCACAGGTTTGAGCTTCGAAAGTTTGGAGGCCGAATGTTTTAGTCAGGTTGAGAATGTCTACTCCGAAATCAATGGCAGTTTGTCCGGCTCTGAGGTGGAAGTTTCTGCTTTTCTGCTCGATCCCGAAACAGGTGTGGCATGCTGCTTGGTCAGCGCTGAATGCAATTTGGTCTTCAGTTTCGGTGCCGAACCCCAGGGTTGGTCATCCGCCTGTGTTTTTCAAATCGATTGGCGTAGAGTGCAGTGGCATAGAGTGGAGTTGTGCAGAGTAGATTGGTGTGAAATACACAGGAGTGGTGTAGAGTGCAGTGGCCAAGAGTGTAGTAGTAGAGGGTAGAGTAGAGGGTAGAGTAGAGGCGCAGCTTGAAGTGGCGTAGAGCGCGGTGGCTTTTAGTGGTGTAAAGGGGGGTAGTGCAGTGGTGTGATGGGGTTCAGAGTGGGGTGGAGTAGAGTGGAGTATTAATGGTGTGGTAGCACACTGCCATTACAGAGAACCCATTTTCAATTGAAATGATCATTACATTTGCACAGACATACAGTTTACTAATAAATCTATGAAGAACACAGACGAAAAAGTGTGGAAACGATCATCTAGTTTAATGATTTGTTTTGATCATATTAAAGTATTTGTTTCCGACACACTTCAGAAATAACAAATAATGTGCTTCATTTGTGCGTTCATAATTCAAATATATTTACAAATACTTACACAGTTCACTTAAATGTTGTGTGCCTATCCTCATATTCATCAAGATTGTTACATATACCTTGCACTTTGAAGTCAAGAAAAAGAAAATTAAACAAGCGCCCTTGGAAGACACCGCCTGACATTTGACCTCTGTCTTTGAATTCACAGCAAATGTGACAAGATAAAGACAAGATTGAAAGGCCTGTTAACAAAACGGATACAGAAAACACAGTTTAGGCAACAGGAGGGACCAACGGAACCTTGAAAGCTCAAAGAAAATAAAGCTAGCAAATGGAAAGCTAGAAAGTGCGAGTTACAAACCACAAAGCCAATGGTAATCAACTACTGGAACAGATTCCTATGTCAACTTTCTGAAAGTCCAAGATGTTTTTTAGCAAACCAGACATCCGAGGTGTCTGGTAGGCTGCGACCTCAAAAATAGAATGCAGTTTATCTGAGAAAAGGATTTGCCTGTGTAAAATACTACTAGAACACAAAGATGGGCAAATCTCCTTTACTATGGACTTTGGGATTCAGCTTGCTTCCACATCAGGTCAGCTTTAGGTTTATTGAGCAACTACTTAATCAAACATCGAAACAACTTAACAACAGTGTATGACATTCTACTGTAAGCACTTATTTCTACATACCAGATTTTCTTTTCTGTTTATCAAGCAACTCTGTTATGACTTTTCTGAATTTTCTAGCTTCTTCTTCATTAGCAAAATTGAGAGCAGCCTGATAGTTCTGAAATTAAAAGTTGAAAATAATAACATTTTTAACAGTTCTAGCAATAACTATACATAAATGCATAAAATAAGGTAGACGTGTACTACTAATTTATCACAATCTAAAAAATACATAAATAAGTAAAAAAACAAAGGAGGAATAGTAATTCTGTAAAGCAGTGAATCCCAACCTTTTGACTTCTGAGGACCCCCACTTTATCATTACTGGAGCCCAGGGACCCCCACTGATTTTTTATTGGATTCCAGGGACCCCTCCCTCTCCCCAAAGATTGGGGATCTAATCTGTTAATATTATTTAATTTTCTAAGCAGTCGCGGACCCCCTGAGGAGACTTCGCAGACCCCCAGGCGTCCCTGGACCACAGGTTGGGAACCACTGCTGTAAAGTCTTTATGTAGCCAGAGGATGTAACAGCATTTCATCGTGATATTTATGAGTAGTGATTTTCAATCATCATAAAGTTACAAAATTAGCTGAAATGTAAAATCCAAACTGAAGCTAATACACTAGTGAATTCATGACCACAATATTTAAATAACACTTTTTATTGATTTTGGTTTATTTTTGACATTGCGAACATCAAAACAGTAACATAACACTGTGGCGAATAAGTCTCCTGTTTCCCTACCAAATCCCACCCCCCTCGCCTCCACCTAGGGCCCTCCCTCACCAGCCACCACACCTAGTTACAGATAAAAATTGTCTATAGGTCAGCCCTCGTATGCCTGCACTTCTCTGTCTGTTGCAGCTGACTGCTTTGGTCTAGGGCCGAGGGCAACCCCTCTGTAGTCAATCCATTTCTTACATACTTTGGCATGTTCAGGGTGACAGCCCTTAGGTTCCTACAGAGAGATCTCCCTGCTCATGCACCAGCCCTGGTCCCCCTGACAGGCCTCTAAGGAAGGAGTGTTATCTTTCCATCTACGATTGATGTCCCATTTTGCCACTGTGACGCCTAATCGCAACTATGAGTGATGTCCATTTTGGCCACTGTGAGACCCAATTGCTTTAGTCTTAGTTCATGTTGGTCCAAGTTTAGGTCCGTAGTGACATACACGAGGGACAGTTCTGGATAGAGGGGGGATTGTCGTCCACAGGAATTCGCCCAAACAGGTAAACGCTTGCCTCCAGATTGTTTCCAATCTCCACATGAACATGTGATGTACACAAGATCACCCTCTGGGGTGTCTCAACAAAGGCAGGAGGGAGAAGCAACAACTTCTATACGCCAGAGTCTGCACTTGGTAAAGTGGGTCCGGTGTAGGTAGTTCAGTCGTATTAGACTGTGTCAAGTTGAAATCGCTGAGTGAAGCAGGGAGACCAGGGCCTCCATCCAGTCTTCACCAGCCATGGCAACCAAGTAGTGCTCCCATGTAGGTCAAAGGTCCCTGAATGCACCAGGACTGCGGTGTACAAGAGTTTGGTCAATCTGTGTCACCTTGTGGTCTCCCAAGAACAATTTGGCCTGCAATGGATTATACTCCAGGGGATTTTCTAGATCAGTGATTTTTGGTCTCAGTGCATGACGGACCTGGCGGTAGTGATAAAATTGGCTGCATTGTAGTTTGCACTCCATTTGTTACGTCTGATAAGTTTTAAGGGTACAGCCATCCATTAAATCCCCCAGGACTGAGATTACCTATTAAGTCCCACTTGTGGAAGCCTACCAGTGCCACCACCTGTGGCAATATGGAATCCTTCCATAGCGGTACCTGCTCCCCCAGTGCTTAAGGGTCATTTCCCATGACCTAAGGGCCAGTCTTGAGCGGGAGGGAGCAGTGCCTGTTCTCTTCCTGCTAAGTGAAGGATTTAGTGGGGGGAGGGGGGGAAGGGGAGGGGAAGGGAGGTGTTCAACCATGCTCTTTGTGTATGCATTGTGAAGTAAATCCCTAGACACAGGAAGCCGTGTGTCTCTTATGCACAAGCCAGTCGCTCCCAAGATATCTTGGGAGTGAGCAGAAATCGGGAAGAAAGAGGAGTTGATCAGGTTGATAAAAAGGGTGTTGTTTTCCCCAAATACAAAAAACATGCAAAGTGCCCGGGAGCCAGAGATCTTGCAATCAATTAAGAAATACATGGCTATTCTATCTGAGGTCCCCAGTCCCCACTCCTCACTTGAAACCCCTTATTTGTGCATCTATCCACAACACTCCACCAGTGGCTACAAGGCAATAGTGAAGAGAAGTGAGGATAGTAGTCATCCCTGTGCATCCCCCTTTTAATGAAGAATAGAGCTGATGTTGTGGTGCCCATCCTGATGCAAGTGGTGAAATTGGCACAGAGCAGCAGACGATATCCCAGGAAGCGAGGCCATAAGTTTAGATGATGGATGAGGTTAAAGATGTAAGACAAGTCAAGTGAATCGAATGCTTTCTCCATATCAGCCATGAGAATCCCAGATGTTGTGTAGTCATCTAATGTTATGTCTAGTGGCTCACCCTGGTATGAAGCCTGCTTGGTCTGGATGTATCAGAAACGAGACAACTGGAAGTAGGCGATCAGTCAAGGCTTTCGTAATTATTCCCAGCTCCGTATTTAAGAAGGAAATGGGTCGATACAAGGAGCAGAAGTCTGGGGGTCATCCAGGTTTGTGGATCACTATAATTTGAGTTCTCTGGAGGTTAGGGAGCAAGCAACAGCTTAGTTACTACTGCCTCTTTCACAACAGCCTCTAGAGGGATACATAGCTTGTACATGAACAGTTTAAAGAATTTTGTTGAAAAACTATTGGGTCCAGATGTTTTCTCAGAGTTGAAACGGTTCAAGGATTTCAATAGCTCTTCCACCGCCCAGTCGCACTCTAGAGATTATTGCTTTGCGTCAGTGTGGGTACCGAAGGGGCAGGTCATATACAAAGAATACAATTTAATGAAGTGAGGAATATGAAGAGGGAAGTGATTTTTGATGCATAGGGACAAGGGCAACGCAGGCTACAATATGCTAACAGCAACTCTAGTTTATTGCTGAGAGAATAATCTTGTCTTCATCCACTGTATGAAAGCGACTGGTCTTTGTTATTTAGGATGGGCTGAAGAACGTAGCTCAGCAAGGATTTATGCAGGAGAGCAGCCTCATCTGCTTGTGTAGGAGGATGCACATGAGAAAACAAATCAGGTATCTGGAAGAGTGAGAGCTAATTCAGAAGAAAAACAGTCCTTGATTTGAAAGGCACCAGGTGTCATGCAAAGTGATTTGGGATGACTTATGAGATGAAGAGGTAAAGAAACATGTGAGGTGATTTTTATTCTTGAAGCTGCAGCAAGAGGTTAAAGGTGTAGGGAGGAAACTGACGAAATAAGTAGAGAATCTTATAATCCGGAGCAGACAAAAGCACTGAAAACTTAAACATGATCAGAGGTATGATGAGAGAGGACACCACTGTTGGACAAGTGGATGATACTATTGACAGAGGTTTGCATCAAGAACGAAAGTTTCTAACTCTTAGAAGAGAGGAGGGAGGGAAAGTTATAAAGCTTGTTATGTGCAGAATAAAAAAACAAGTAATTTACCTTTGATACTGTTCCTTCTGGTGGATACTCAACACAATTGCATACTCCTCCCCTTCCGAATATTTTTAAGCACTAGACTGGATCTGGAGAACTGAAGCAGCTTTGCTTGTGCAGGCCGGTAGGTGGTGCCATGCAGCTCCGCAATAACTTCTCTCTGTTTCAGAAGTGATGACGGAGTGACACATAACTGATAACCAGCTGTGACTGCGTAAGTTTCTGTCTTGATTGTGTCCACACCCTTGGACACGGAGCCCAACAGTAGTCAGAGATACCAGGGTGTAGATCTCCAGCTTGGGACCTTTTATGATAGGAAAGGAGACCGTTTCACAGAATGGGGAGGCTGGAAGGCAGTGAAGAATCTGCAGCTAGATAGGGTATCGACCACAAAGACAGTAACCTATGGTAAGTAATTTGTTCTTCTGATGGCTACTTCTTATTAGAGAACTCACCTTTAGAATAGATACCAGAGCAGCTCCCAAAGTGGTGGGTCTGTAGAATGGCTCATAACAAAGAGTCCTGCAGGACGGAAAGGGCCAAATGTCCTTCCTTTCGGGCCTGGCTGTCAAGGCAGTAGTACTTCATGAACATGTGCACCAATGTCCACATCGTCTCGACGTACCAAGAAGAGGCGCACGCATGCCAGCTCAGAGGTACCTGTCTAAGCATTGCAGGGCAGCTGCACTGAGCGAGCCAGAAGCTCACTCACATGACAAGATGAATTTATCATCAGAATTAATACAGTCTTGAGAGACAGCAGATGTAAAGAGAAGCTGTTCATTGGCTTCAAGGGAGGGCACATGAGGAAAGTGAGAACTAAATCCCACTGTGCATTAGAAGTGGTGTGGGAGGAATTGTGTCATATCTTTTAGAAACCTCATAAAAGCAGGTGATTTAAACAAGGAATGCCAGTTCGGCAAATGCCAAAAAACAGAAAGGGCCTACAAATAACCTAGTGCCTACTGAAAGTTGTTGCTGGACCAGAGATAAACAAGAGATAACCAAGACATCCAACAGTTTGGATTTTCACAGGCCTGTATTGCTGGTGCTATACGTTTCTCACACAGCTTGCATAGATAGACTTTGTAAATCGATGCCTGGCAGCAAGGATGACATTCACAACTTCAGGAGAGAGATTGTATGCAGTCAACTGCATATGCTCAGTCTCCATGCACGGAGATATAAACTGGGCAGGCTGGGGTTCAGAACCCTGCAACTACAACAGAAGATACCTGAATTGTTAGCCTGATTGGAGGATAGATGCTCATGCCTAAAAGTTCCAGGCACCACACTCTCCTGGCCCAATCCAGAGCCACTAAGATGACTTGGGCCCACTTGTTCTTGATCATCTTAAGAACTTGTGGCAGGACAGGCAGAGGTGGAAAGACATACAGGGTCCTCTAGCCAGAATGCAACCCAGAGAGTGAGCACTCTTCACGTTATGCTTTTGTGACAGTGGCAAAAAGATCAAGCCAGGTATCTCCCCACTGCTGCATCCTCTGCCACATCGGAATGTATCACTCTTCAGGATCCACCAGGTTGCACTAGCTGAGTTCGTTTGCCTTGGCACTCAAAGATGACACCAGGTCATTTGTGACCAGGGAAATGCCCTGACGCTCCAGCCAGCTCCAGAGAATGTCTCACTATGCTTGTTGTAGCACCACATGGTGGTGGTGTTATCTGCGAGAACCTGAACTGGCCTCAGCTTGATAAATAGTAAGAGTTAGGCCGACAGACGAATGGCCCACAACTCTAACAGGCTAAGACCAACTTCAACTGACCCCCCCACTTCTTCTGAGCCCAGCACCAACACCATCACCTCGGGGTGGGGCAGGGAGAGGTGTATGCCGTCAGTCCAATTGTAGTCAGGCAGCCACCATTGCAGATGTTTTGAGGCTACCTTCGAAAAATGGATGGAATTGGACAGGTTGTCCTGAAGCTGGCCCACAGATACTTGGAGTTAACTGCAAAGATATCTGCCATAGTCAATGAATTGGATGCAGGAGGATACAAGGGACAAAGCCTCAAAACCACTCTCACTGAGACCCAAGACCGAAGCTGTAACATAAGAATCATAACCCGGATGTCCTGGACTTGCTGTGATATAAGGAAGGCTCGCAACTGCACCTTATCTAAAATGGCACCAATGAAACAGTCTCTATGCAGGAGTCAGGTATGACTTTGCCACGATGATAGTAAACTCCAACGATTTATGGAGGTTCGATATTGTCTAGAGGTGGTCCCTGGCTGACTGTGGCAAGCTCTCCCTCAACACCAAGTCCCCGAGGTGGGGAACAACTGGTATCCCCATCCTCCAAAGATGGGCAACAACCACCTCCATCACGTTAGTGAACACCCGTGTGGCACTAGTGATATCTAACAGGAAAATGGCAATCTAAAAATGCGCTTTGCCTACACTGAACCGCAGGGACCGCCGGTGAGACTGCAGCACATGAAATTATCTCCAGGGCAACTATTCAGTCACCTGAATCCAGGACAGATAGAACATGCCCAGTGTGAGCATTTTAAATCTGTCCTTCAGTAAAAAAAAACATTCAGAGGCCAAAGATCTAAAATAGGACAAAGACGTCGGTCTGTACAAGGAAATAGCAGGAGTAATGGCTAGTCCCCACTTACAAGACCAGCACCATTCCTATGGTCAAAGCAGCAAGCACCTCCTGAAGCAAGGAAGACAGATGCTCCTCCAGAAGGTGTTCTGATGCAAGCAGATGATGCAGTAGGTCAAAAACGAATGGTAGGCATAGCCTTGCTGAACAAAGGACCGTCCTATCATATTTTAATTTGCCATCTGTTGGAAACGAGAAGTCCCATTCATAAGTTCGGACATCCACCCCTGCCCTTAGTAACTCAGCTGGTACAATTACTGGTTCCTAGGTAGAGATTTCTCATCATGGGCGATCATAGATCAAGCATGTGCGCCATGACCTCAACTTGTCTTATTGATTGTGATTTTAGACTGTGAGGGGGTGCACAAAGTGGTACCCTGGTAAGGGTAAAGGGCTACTGCCCTTAACCTGGGTTAAATAGCATGAGCACAGCGGTGGAAGCATACAGTAGCATACTAGTGATTGTGTAAGGTAACGTATGTTTGTATGAGGTAGAGTAAATGGAGGCCTGTGAGTTCCATACTGGAAGACCAAGGCCTTGTAAAGGCATGTAGTAGTTGAGGAGGTATTCCACACAGATTTTTAGATTGCTTGCAGTACTCAACAAGCATTTACAATGCAACGGGTCTTGCGTTTGCTCATGTTAGAGCTGATCGCGTTGTAAACTCCTAACCCGACTTTTCACCTATCGGGCAAAAGTGCATTTGTGTACACACCCCGAAAAAGTTAAATTAACTATGCAAAGCACTCTACTTCTGCCAAGCGGGATCGCGCTCGTAAATTAGAGAAAAAGAAGTCCAAGAGCCCGATGGAAAACAGCGAGCCTCGCATGTTTTCTGTACTTGGTCGCTGCGCTCAAGGAGGGCTAGCCACCGGAAAAGGCATGACGTATGCTTGCCTTCGACTAATGAAAGCAAGCGGATTTTATTAGGCAAGCCCACGAACCAATAAAAAACACGGACGTGAAGTTGACAGGGCTGCGAGCCCTTTTCTAAATACAAAAGCATCTCGCTGCGATATGCATGCGCGAGCGCATGCAACCCAGGCTCGACCCTAAAAAGGGGAGGAACTCACACTGGATGAAGGGATAGCCAGGCTCCCTTGTGCACTTCAAAAGGATTCCTGGAATCTAAAGTTTCGCTGGTAAATAGGGCCTGGACAAATCTCAAGAAGAAGGGGCTGATAAGGAAATCATAAAGAGTAGGGCTGAGGGCCTTTGTAACCTTTTGAAACCAAGCTTGGAGTCGCTCCTGCTGTGACAGCTGCTTCTTAGACAAAGGACGGAACAGAAGAGTAGGTACATTAAAGAGGACAACCTGAATAAAGACTAAGACTCTAAATCACATCTGTGTCCCGAAATGAATTATAAAAAGGGGAGCTTGAGCCTTCCAAAATTGTCCAACTGGAGGTATACATCAGGGTGCAGAGGCTCAGCCCAACTGCCTGTCGTGACCAAGACTGGGGACTTAGGTCTGCTAGTCTCCCTGCTGGTGTGGCAATATCATCCAGGAAAATCATGACCACTTACCCTAGAGCACCAGCATCTGCCTGGCTCCCGAGACCAGAAGACCCTGTAAGGAGGAGGAGTGGAATGAATGGAGAAAGCAAGGTCAGGTGGGGATCATGTTGAGTGGATCACTGAAGCAGAGTTTGAAACGCCAGTTGAGTGTAAATAAAAAATAAATAATTGTAGTGCTGCTCAAAGGAGAAATTGAACACACCTTCAAATATTATGAGAATTAACCACAAAAGTATTGTAGTTTTCAACATAAGGTAAGGGTTCCAAAAGACTACAGAGGTCTAAAATACAAAAAGCACAATATATCAAATACAACACTAAATGCAAATATTTTTTTATCATAAAAAAGCCATATACTTGTGACGTCTTGCATGTAAGCACTACTAGAGTATACCAGTAATAGTGACTACTACAAACCAGCTAAAAATCAAACTGCAGCCAATAGTGCACACCATTTAGAAACACCTGTAGCTTCAACTGTTGGTATCCAATACTAAAAGTCTACATGAATCCGTTCTTCTCCTATGTGATCTAAAGAACCCATGTGTAAAAAGCCACATCTTCTCCTGACATCAAATCCATACTATATTTACTCAGATAATTGGATTCAAGCGGCTAACTATTGCAAATAAACACAGCTGGGGAGGGCCAGTATGTTAATTTGTGTAAGAACCCCATCTGTATCAAATACTAATCTTGTGTAGCTGCAGATACACATGTTGTACATGGAATAAAAAGCAGTTCTCCTCCCAAAAAAAGCAGTGGTTAGCCTGTAGGAGTTGAAGTGGTTTGAAATTGTGTTTTTAGCACTGCTTGTCCAACATTGGCTTGTTGTCTAGATAAGAAAGAAAAGAAGAAAAAAGACACCTCCTATCTAGGTTCCAAAACTGGAATCCCTATAACAAGTTTTTAAACGCAGAAACATTATACATACAGAAACAATGGTAAACATAATTGTATTTATTTAATTAATCAATAAGCAAAATAGATTTTATGTCATCATGCGCAATACTGATAAAAATCGGACCTGAAAACATACTCTCTACCACTCTCATACTAACATACTCGCATCATACTAACTAGCTAAAAACTAAGGATGACCAAAAAAAAAAAAAAACACAAGGCCTAGCAGGTATCACTCAAGTGCCCCCCATCTGTAAAAAAAAAAAGCACGGACATCAATAAAATTTATTGCACTGTAGTAACTTTACATGATTCAACTGTATACAATTAGGACCCGTTCCAATTCTTGTAATATTCCTAGAAATTGATTGTATTGTACTGATTATTTCCTTATAGCGATCGTCTTTCAAGTCCATAAATTCATAAATCCATCAGTGCAAGATGTACGGGATCCAAAGAGAGAGACACAAGTAGCTTTGCCCGGCCAAGAATCGTGCCGACGCATGTTTCGGTGCCAAATGACCAACTGGTCATACACCTTCAGGCCACGTGGAACATCCACCGTAACTAGTTAAAAAACACACTGGGACAATCTGGTCCCTAAACCCAATGAATATATAAATAAATAAAAAATGAAATAACTATTTGCTTGATCTATATTATATCGAGGTGACTGTATCATAAGAGTGTACTGGGTAGTGAAGTGGACCCTTGCATGCCTATGCAACCTACCACCAACTTTAAACCCATGCATCAATTGTGTGTGATATATGCATCAGTAGTATTCCGACAGTGATGGTTATAGCCCCTGAGACAAAGATAAAAACACCAAAAGAAGGGAACACAAAAAAACAAATAGAAAAACCAACAGAGAAATAGAAGGAAAAAGGAAAAAGAAGAAAAGCAGCAGGGGGAAGCTTACCTACTACCCCTTTATAAATGAATTCATATCAGTGGTGGCAATAGATACTTCCTGTCCAAAATTTGGACATCTGGTAATGACACAATAGAAATCTAAAGACGAAGCAAAACGAGACAATTTCACTAACTGCAGCCGTAACGTGCGCCTTCATTGTCAGGCAAATGTACTCCTAAAGCCCAAATACAACTATAGTCTAAAGATGGTGTCACAGTGTTACTCACCCAAGACCCAAATTATTTAAGTTTAAATGGACACTAGGCATACAAAGGTAAGCCTTAGAAGATGTGGTGCCAGACATTCATGGCGCAATAGCTCTCCAATGAGCAAGGTATAATGGGAAGAATAGTTTGAGACCGATATCACAACCAGGTAACAACTATTTATTGCTATATTGAAACTCTCAAATGATTCCAGGTAATCTTTACTCTCTTTTCCAAAGGCCCCATGATAGTCCTGTATGAAGGGTTCCTTCATCGGAGAAACGTCTAACTGACACACTCCTCTATAGTATGGTACATTGTCCGATTTCTCCGGCTGCTCCAAGAGCTTGTTATCTGATCGGGATAAGTCGAATAAGAAATTGAAAAAGGACTACAGAACTCACCTTCAGCACCGATCTAAATCTAGTGAAACGTGGCAGCCATCTTTGAAGAATAAAAAATTTAAGAATAGGATCTTCTTGAAATTGAGGATATATACCCTCATGTATATGGCAACATACACATTCTTATCAGCAGTGGTACTCACTTTAAGTAATTCTTAGAGAATCCCATACTACCAAAAACCTAGATGAAGCCAGCATTTATCTCCCCAGCTCCTCTTCAGCGAGACCCTTTATCTTAGTCATTAACACTGCTCAAAACACTCTAACAAAGTTAGGTGTTATGACCAGAAAATAAACAGGTGCATAATCCTCAAGACCAATAAAAAGCTCAGGATAGAAAAAATAGGAAAAATAGACAAAACAGAAAAAGGACTGGAACATCCCTTCGATACCCGTCTTAAAAAAGGGGGGAACATCGCAGCCATATTGATAGAGAATTAAAAATAAAAAATGTGAATCCTAAATCCGTCAAAAATGAAAAGAATATATCAATGATATATAAGCACTATAACCAGCTCTAAAGAATACTCACCTGTCCTGTAGTGGCTCTATAGAGGAAAAGAGTGCCTGTAGGAATCTCAACAGGGCTGACCTGGTGAACCACTAAATCCATATATTAAAGTAACTTGTTTATATATCAAAGGCTAGAAGGCATTTTCCCAGGAGATTCTATCATTGAGGCCCTTATCCACAGTGTTCAGATAGCAAATCTGACAAAAAGTCATGCTTTTTTTCTATAGATATCTGTATTACCCAAATTTGTCACCGTGATTTTTTCCAAAATGATCCACCTTAGGTCACTTTCCCTATGTTTAACTTCCATGCAATGAAAAACCAGCGGAGCTTAAAATCTTGGGTTTTTAACGGGGGAATTTATGTTCAATGAATCTTGTTCTGAACTGTCTTCCTGTTTCTGCTATATACCCTAATTTACAGGGGCAAATGATGCAATATATAACATTGCTACTTTGACAATTAGTCATTGTTTTAAGTTGGATTTCTTTTTTATTGTAGGTGAAACGGTCAGATACAATTGCCTGTGAACATGCATGACAGTTCTCGCACTGGTGAGTCCCTAAAATGGGATTAGTTCCAAAAATGTTTTTCTGAATATATTTATTCTCTTGTACCAACCTGGCTTTTTCTAGTTTGTCTCTTGTGTTGTATTCCTTTTGTACGCAAACATAGGAACTGGGAGAGAATTGTCTCCCCTATCACTGTTTAGTATATTCCATTGTGAGTTGATGATTCCTCTAATTTTGTTGTTAATATTAGAGTGCCGGATGACACATACTAACTTTTGTTGTTCTATTTGTCATCGCTCTTCAAAAAGGGTATCCCGATTGTTATACTTTGCCCTTTTATACGCATCACAAATTAGTCTCCTCGGGTATCCTCTCTGAAGAAACTTGTCTTTCAGATCAATAGCATTCCTATCATACTCTGCCATACAACTACAGTTCCTTCTAATGCTTAGAAATTGACTAACAGGAATACCTTGGCATTGGCATCTTGGATGAAAACTTTAAAAATGCAATAAAATATTGTGAGCCGTAGGTTTGGTATAAAGGGACACTTGGAGTCGATTTCCAACCTCATATGAGAATGTCCAAAAATTCTACTTTTTGATTACTGATATTTGGAGTAAATTTAAGGTTGTCATCACATAAGTTGATCCATTCTACAAATTCCTGAAGATGTTCCATTTCCACTTCCCACACAAAAAATATATCATCTATTTATCTGGCCAAATGTTTGACATTCTCAAAGAAAGGGGCTACCTCGTTATATATGAATCTCTTTTCCAAAAGGCCCATATGGAAGTTTGCCACACTAGGAGCACAAGCTGCTCCCATACTGACTCCTTTCACTTGTTTATATATAACTCTGTCAAATTCAAAGGAGTTTTCCCATAGAACTATCTTAAGACACTTCAAAATGAAATTGATAGGCATATTTTGAGCTTCATCAGTTAAAAAGACTCTCTCTCTACAGGTTTGTAGGCTCCCTCTTGTGGAATACTGGTATACAATGCTTCTATGTCCATTGCCACTAATAAATGACAACTGGGACCGAACTGGAGACCCTCCACTTTAGAAATCATTTGAGATGTATCTCTGATGTATGATGTAAATTTATAAACCAGAGGTTTTAAAAATGTATCAGTGTATTTGGATAGAGGCTCTATAGCAAATCCTATAGTTGATACAATAGGCTTAGTGGTATGTCTTCTGCATTTGTGTGGGTTTTAGGGACGCCATATATTGCTGGAAGTTTGGTATCATCTGACTGTAGAAAATTAAACTCTGTTTTGGATTTATTACCATTCTGAACACCACTTTCACAGATAGCTTTGATCTTAGAACAGATCTGCTTGGTGGGATTACTTCTAACTCTTTGATAATGATCTTCAATAGAGAACATTCTTTTAATCTTCCGTTTATAATTATCAGTGTCAAGAAGGACTATACATCCGCCTTTGTCACATGGTTTGATGGTAATAAATTCATTTTGTTGCAGCTCTCTAAGAGCTATCTGTTGTTCTAACGTCAAATGAGAAGGAGGAGCTGGAACGTTTTGTAGACTTTGGTCATTATTGTCTTCTCAAAGATACCTACCTCATGGCCCACTTGGTCTAAACTTGGGGTAAAAGTAGATTGAGGTTTAAGACCTGATATATTTCGTTCAACTACTACTTCTCTTTCCCCAAAAACTTTTTAAGTCTAAAGTTGTGAAATAAAGTTTGTAGATCCTTAATGAGTTCAAATTTGTCCACTCTATAACTCTGGACGAACGTGAGTCCTCTCCCCCAAGAGGTCTATGGCATTCTGTTCCAAATGAACATTAGATAGATTAAAGATGGGGAGAGCTTTGGAGGTATCTAAGATTTCCAATATTGTTGTTTCTGTGTCTGTAGATACTGATGGGACTGATCCATCTGATGGTAAAACCTCCCTCTCCTTCTGTTTTGTTGTCGTCCCCGAAGGCTGTTCCTCCCCCTTCCATATTAAAAAATAAAGTATTTTTGATGTGAACAGATTGTGATGTTTCTTCATTTGAAAAATCATGTCTATTTAATCCTCCCTCCCTGTCTTATTCTGAGGTATCAGAAAATGTGACCCTCTATATTTTGTGGGAGTTAGGTTTGGTCCCCAAAATGACTATTCTAAATAAAAATGTTCTCGAAGATAAGGACTCTTTTTTGTGAAAAAAGTCTCAGATCTTTTAAAGTTTGTCTGTTTTCCTCTTAATAAGGAAATCTTGATTTGTCGCCATCTGTTTGGAAACTTCTTCCAGTTTCCTTTTGGACTCTCCTAACGAGCTAGTCGGTTTAATTTTTTCTTCAAGTTCAGCAATCTAATTTTCTAGGGTAGTTGTCCTTTCTTTAGCTGTCTCTATGATAAATATCATCCAATCTCTGGAACACCGATTGGCTATGTGGGACCATTTTTCAAGAAACATACGAATCTCTACAAAAAGGCCTAGGATATTCCTTACCCTCAAACCCATAGGTGATGACTCCGGCTTTCAAGTACTCCAAAATGAAACTGGCATGAGCCTCTATTCCTTTTGCTCTTTTCTTTAAATTCAGAAGTTTACATCCCTCTCCATCTCCATCTTGTTCCTGCCAAAGGACTTTCTTACTTACCTTATCTGATAAGTTGCCTACTAAGGCAAGAAAACGATCCTCAGAGATCCCAAACGTTTTAAAGGAATCCATCTTCCCCTCACTACAAAGATCCAAAAGAGCTACAGAAAAAGGAAAAGTACACCCAAGTGAAATATCCAAATTGAACTCACTAATTGGCAATCACATGTCAGTGAGATCTGAGTAGGTCCACTATATAAAGTGTGTCCTAAGATTTTAATACCCTCACCCGAGGTAGAAGACACAGTCATCTGATAAAACCAAAAAAGCAAAACTAAATCCTAAGCAGCACGGCTGCGGGAGAATAATCCAAACAAAAAAAGGAAGGGTATCCTGAAAAAAAAAAAAAAAAAAAAAAAAAAAAAAAAAAAGGTAAAGAAGCGAGACAGGAACAAACCAAAAATAAGAAAGAAAAAACCCACCTCCTATCTAGGTTCCAAAAAGGGAATCCCTATAACAAGTTTTCAAACTTCAAGCAAAAACATTTTACATACAGAAACAATGATAAACATAATTGTATTTATTTAATCAATAAGCAAAATATATTTTATGTCATCATGTGCAATATTGATAGAAATAGGACCTGAAAACATACTCCCTAATACTCTCATACCAACATACTCACATCATACTAACTAGCTAAAAATTAAGGATGACCCCCAAAAAAAAAAAAAAAAAAACACAGAACTAGTGTTGGGCTCGGAGTGTTACAAGTTGTTTTTCTTCAAAGAAGTCTTTTTTTCAGTCAAGGGATCGAGTGACTCCTCCTCTCGGTGATAGTGAGCATGGGAATCAACTCCTTTGTTTGTTAGACTGTTTTCCTGCAGAAGAGTGAAGTAAGGAGTGAAAGATTGTGTATGTACAACTATAGACCTAAGAAGTACATAAGATGTCCATGGAAAAAAAAAATATATATATATATGTATATATATGTGTACAAATGAGTACTACAACAACGACAGGCTCCCGGGGAGGAGGGAGGGCGCATGTGAATCGGCAGCACTACATGCCACAAACAGATGTATGCTGGTTAAGTGACATTTTCCATTCAATGGCATGTGTAGCTGCAGATACACATGATGTGCATAGACTAAAAAGCAGTTCTCCTCCCAAATAAGCGGTGGTTAGCCTGTGAAGTGATTTGAAATAGTCTTTTTAACACTGCTTGCCCAACATTAGCTTGTTGTCTAGATAACACATCTACACAGTAATGTTTTGTGAATGTATGTGGTGTGAACCATGTGGCAGCTTTGCATATTTCTGCCAATGGTATATTTCCTAAGAATGCCATGGACACACCCTTTTTTCTAGTGCAATGTGCTTTTGGAGTTCTTAATAGCTGCCTTTATGCTTTAAGGTAGCATGTTTGAATACATCTTATGGTCCATCTAGCCTATCCTTTTTTTGAAATGGGATTACCTTGATGAGGTTGTTGGAAAGCAACAAAAAGCTGTGTAGTTTTCCTAAAGTCCTTTGTTCTGTCTACATAATACATTAGAGCTCTTTTAAGATCAAGAGTGTGCCGAGCTCTTTTAGCAGTAGAGTCTGGCTGTGGAAAGACGACTGGCAAATCCACTGACTGATTATTGTGAAAAGGTGAAACCACTTTAGACCAAAATGTTGGATTTATTCTAAGTACTACTTTGTGTTTGTGTACTTGGAAGAAGGGTTCTTCTAGAGTAAATGCCTGAATTTCACTTACTCTTCTCAATGAAGTAATTGCTACTAAGAAAGCAACCTTCCATGTGAGAAAACGAATAGCACAAGAGTGCATGGGTTCGAATGGGGGACCCATACGTCTTGTGAGCACAATATTAAGATTCTATGCAGGAACTGGTGGAGTTCTGGGAGGAATAATGCGTTTCATGTTCTTCCATAAATGATTTTGACAGGCAGCCTAAAGAGAAACATATGCTGTATGTTTTGTAGCTAGGCTGATATGGCAGTTAGATGAATCTTAATAGAGTTAAAAGCAAGATTTGCTTTTTGGAAATGAAGCAAATAGCACACAATCTCTTATACTGATGCTTTAAGTGGATCTATAGTTTTTAGGTTGACAGTAGTACACAAACCGTTTCCATTTATTTGCATAGTATTGTCTGGTTGTTGGTTTACGTGCTTGTTATAGATTGTTCATGCATTCTAATGGAAGCTGTAAATATCCAAACTCTGTGACTTCAGGAGTCAAGTTGCTAAGTTGAGTACACTGGGATTGGGATGCCTGATTTGACCTCTGTTCTGAGTTAAGAGGTCTGGTCTGTTGGGAAGCTTGTGATGGGGGCATTACTGACAGATCTAGGAGTGTTGTATACTAGTGTTGGTGTGCCCACGTGGGAGCTATGAGTATCATGGTGAGAGAAGTGTGACGCATTTTGCTGACCAGAAACGGAATTAACAGGAGAGAGGGAAAAGCGTAAGCAAATATCCCTGACCAGTTGATCCATAGAGCATTGCCCTTGGACGGAAGGTGTGGGTTTCTGGATGCAAAGTTTTGGCACTTTGCGTTTTCGCTTGTTGCGAAAAGGTCTATGTTTGGTGTTCCCCACATTTGACAGTAATATTGAAGTACCTGTATGTGAATCTCCTACTCGTGTATTTGTTGCTGCGTCCTGCTTAGAACGTCTGCTAGCTGGTTGTGTATTCCTGGGATATATTCCGTTAGTAGGTGAATGTGATTATGAATTGTCCATTTCCATATTGTTTGAGCTAGAAGGGACAATTGGATGAGTGTGTGTTCCCCCCCTTGTTTTTTCAGTTATTACATTGTTGTTTTCTGTTCTTATTAAGACTGTTTTGTGTATGATCTGAGGTTGAAATGCTTTGATGACTAAGAACGCAGCTACTAAGGCCAAGTGGTTTATGTGGTTAGTTGATTGTATTGAGTCCCATTCCCCTTGTATCGTTAGATTGTTAAGATGGGCTCCCCAACCTGTCATTGACACATTTGTTGCGATTATGGTCTGTGGCACTGGGTCTTGAAAGGACTGCCCTTTTGTTAAGTTGTTGTGATTCCACCATTGCAGAGATTTGTAAGTTTGGCAGTCTAACAGCACTAAATCCTGTAACTGACCCTGTGCCTGAGACCATTGTCGTGAGAGACACTGTTGCAGTGGTCTCATGTTTAGTCTCGCATTTGGTACTATTGCTATGCATGATGCCATTATTCCTAATAGTTTCATGACAAATCTTACTGTGCAAGATTGGTTGACCTGCATTTGTTGTACGAAGTATTCAAAAGCTTGTATCCGTTGTGGATTTGGGTATGCTAATGCTGTTTGGGTATTGAGAATTGCACCTAAATAAGGTTGAATTTGTGCTGGTTGAAGATGAGATTTTTGGTAACTGATTGTGAACCCAAGTGTGTGTGTAGGGTATCTATTGTGTACTGTTTTTTGTTGGCATTGTAGAATGGTGCTGGATTTTTTTTTTTGCCAATCGTCTAGATAAGGGAAGACATGTATGTGGTGTCTTCTGAGGTATGCCGCTACTACAGCTAAACATTTTGTGAACACTCTTGGTGCTGCTGTTACTCCAAAGGGTAGTACTTTGAATTGGTAGTGGCTGCCTGATATTACGAACCTTAGGTACTTGCAATGAGCTGGATGTATGGGAATGTGGAAGTAAGCGTCTTCTAGACCTAACGTGGTCATGTAATCTTGTTTTCATAGAAGGGGAATGCATCCTGTAGAGTGACCATGTGAAAATGTTCTGACAGGATATATAGATTTAGAGGTCCGAGATCTAGAATGGGTCTGAGAGTACCATCCTTTTTTGGTATAAGAAAGTATAACGAGTATACTCCTGTCCCTTGCTGTGATACGGGAACCATTTCTATTGCCCCCCTTGAGTAATAAAGATTGTACCTTTTTTTTTTTGTAGAGCAGTGTGTTCTGGAGAGAATCTGTGAGAACAAGGGGGAATATTTGGTGAAGTGGAGAGTAGTTCTAGGCAATAACCATTGCTGAAAATTGAGAGTACCCACTGATCTGTGGTGATGTTCTGCCAGTGAGAATGAACTGTTGCAGTCTTCCTCCCACAGGAGACGTATGGGATTGTGGGATATTTAGGAAGTCATTGTTTCGTGGGTGTGGAAGCACCCTTAGAGGCAGTAAATTTTCCTCTAGTTCGGAGATTCAGTCCCCTGTAAGAACCTCTAAATGACCCTCTTGAATAGTACTGCTGTGCTTGTTTAGGATGGGAGGTGGGAGCTTCTGCAGTTTGGGATTTAAAACCTCCCCTAAACTGTGAGTTCCAAAAGGAACCCTAAAAAGGTGTGGTATAAAGGGCTCCTACGGTTTTTGCAGTATAAACGTCCTTCCTGAGTTTCTCAGTGGTAGTGTCGATCTCTGGTCCGAAGAAATGCTGTTTATCAAATGGCATATTAAGCACTACATTGCATTTCAGGGTTTAAAACCTGAGGACCTCAACCATGCATGTCGTCTGATTGTGATGCTGGTATTAATTCCTCTAGATGCAGTGTCAGCTGCATCTAGAGCAGACCTAATCTGGTTATTTGTAATAGCCTGACCCTCTTCTACAACTTGCTGCACCCTTTTTGGTGTTCTTTGGGTAGGTATTGCAAGAATCTTGCATTTCATACCAAGTGCCAAGTCATATCTTGCCAACAGGGTCTGGGAATTGGCAATACACCATTGGTTGGCTGCCTGTGTTGCCACCCTTTTTCCTGCAGGAGCAACTTTTCTACTTTCTTTGACAGGGGGTGGGGTATCCCCTGAAGACTGACAATTAGCACGCTTCCTGGCTGCACTGACCACAATAGAATCCGGTGGTGGTGGTTGCTGTGTAATGTAGATTGGGTCTGTTGGTGCAGGCTTGTATTTCTTATCAATCCTTAGAGTTAGAACCCTAGCTTTGACTGGTTCTTTAAATATGTCCTCTGTGTGCCTAAGCATACCAGGAAGCATTGGTAAGCAATGGGATTGATTATTGGTTGAGGATCGCGTATTAAAAAGAAAATTCTCTCCTAAAGGTTTTGCATGCATTTGGACCCCATGGAATGCAGCTGCCATAGATATAACTTGGTTATAAACCGTACCATCCTCTGGGATGGTTTAGTAGGGTAGAGATCTGGATCATTAGACAGTATAGGATTCGAATTGTACATGTCCCATGGGTCTGCTGTGTCTCCCTGTGAATAAGTATGGGAGTGTGATGGAGTAATATGTGGTGGTGAGAAAGAAAGCTGCAGTGAATATGGTGGAGAAAGCTGAAGAGGTGTTGGCTTTTCTTTCCGCTTGAAATTTTTTGCCAGTGGAGGGGTATTATCAGGAGTCTCTTGAAATGCTAGCTTTCTTTTAGTCTGTGGAGGTGGAGAAGTAATAATTTTCCCAGTCTCTTTGTGGATTTCTATTCTTCTCTGCTTGCTGTCCATAACCTCCAAAATTGGTTGAATGTCAGATTCCTCTATTTGATCACAGGTTGTTTGAGGAATATTCAGTGGATGTTTCATTCGTGCCGAAGGTCCTGTTTCTTCCATATTGGGTGATAAACTTGGCTCCAAAGTGGATCCGAGGTGTTTCGGCCCCGAAGATATTAGCCAAGATTTCAGCTCCGAAGCCGATCGCATTAATTTCGGATCCAAAGATTGTAGGCATCGGCTCAGAGCTTGAGGTTCTCATTTTCTTGCTTGACTCAAACACCAAAACAGGTGTGGCCTGTTGATGGGGTGTTTTGGCCTTTTGGCGCCAAACCCAGGGGCCAGTCGCGGATTCGTTTTTTTCAGGTGGAACCATGGCTTGACAGCAGTGATGCACCCAAGGCCTTGTTTGATTTTTTTAAAAGTGGGTGAAGGGGCAAGTGTACTCACATACTGCGCCGCTGTAATTGGCTAGCTGCCATCTTCTGATCTTTGTTCGGAGTCAGAATCTGGGATCAAAACTGCGTCTGTGCCTGCTACTCTTCGAGGGTGTCAGTGGTCTCTGTGTGCTTCGACACCATCTCCAGTCTTCTTGCCCGTCGATCAGGTAGTGTTTTCTTTGATTGAAACGAGCGGCACGCTTCCCAGTCTTCCTCACGATGTTCAGGAGAAAAGCAAAGATTACAGACCAAGTGCTGGTCGGTATAAGGAAAATTAATGTGGCACCGAGGACAGAATCGTAACGGAATCCTTTGCATCAGGCCATGGCGCAGTAGGCCCAAACAGGCCCAAGAAGGGTGCAAGCGCCCGAAAGGACGTTTTCTTGATCCCAACAGTACTATAGGATCGATTGCAGAAGAAACCACGTTTGAAAACAATACAGATGGTATAAGAAAAGTTATCGTTGATATACAGTTTCCGAATTGAAAGTCTCGGAGGGAGAGGGAACACGTCCGAACCCGACGTCAGAAAGAAAACAATCTAACAAAGGAGTTGATGTCCATGCGGACTATCACAGAGAGGAGGAGTCACTCGATCCTGTGACTCGAAAAAGGACTTCTTCAAAGAAAAACAATTTGTAACACTCCGAGCCCAACACTAGATGGAGAGATATGCACAGCATGTGTAGCTACACATGCCATCCAACAGGGCTTTCAATATTACTGTTCAACATGTTTTCATCGACATGCAGAAAACAGTCATCGTAAGTAAACGAGGGGCTGTGGTGTAAGCCACATAGTATACCCAGAGCCTCAGTTAAAATAACAACATGCCCAATAGTTAACCTCTTTATCAGTAGACACACAGTCACTGCCACAGGACAAAAAAAAAAAAAAAAAGAATATGTTACTTACCCTATAAGCATCTGTTCATGGCACGTAGTGTTGTAGATTCACATGCTTTGCATACTCCTTCCATCTAGTGTTTGGCTTCGACATGTGCAACTTGTTTTTCTATGAAGATGTCTTTCGGATAGCAAGGTAGTGTTTCCTCTTATAACTGGTAATGTGCATGGGCATTGGTTCCATTGTAAGATTGTTTTCCGTAAAGTGGGTGTGAGAAAAGGCCTCGTTTTTATCATGGTTAGCCCCCACTTTTTGTCTGATATGTGATGTAGCCTTAAAATTGTAGTTCCCTAAGCCCCTGCTAAAAAGCTTCCCTGGGTCAGAGCTCTTTCCCTACAAATGTTGTGATGCATTGGCACAACTGGATACACACACAGCTACCACTATAAGTCCCTAGTAAAAGGTTCTTAGGTACCCAGGACATGGGGTACTAAGGGCAGGCTCCTCAGGGCAGCAGCACTGATTGTGCCACCCTCTAGGGCCATGCATCCAGATGCACCTAGAACTGCCATTGCAGGCTGAATGTCCTGGTGCAAACCTAAAACACAAACCCGACATGGCACACTGCCTGTGTGCCTTGTCCACCATACTCTATGGATGAGACACCACTCTGGGAGGCCTTCCAGCCCTACGGCAGGGAGCACCATATTATTTGTGAAGGCATAGCTGCATGAGCAATATGCCCCCACTGTGTTCTTGGACATAGGGAGTGAACAGGGGAGCCATTTTAATACATGTGTTGGACACTGGTCAACATGCGTTTTCCAGCTACATGATGGCCACTCTGAACCTTGGGATGTTTGGTATCAAACTGGTACCAGTATTGGATTTATCCCTAAAGGTACCCAGGGGTCACATTAGAGGTGCCCCCCAAAAAGCTAACTAACCTGGCACGGTTGCCGACTGGTCCGAATCAGCCTGCTACCTCCAGACACCCACTCTACAAAGCTTGGGGGAGAGATCATCTCTTTGGTTTGTAGAACAATGTTGTTTCTGGTTGGAGGTGCTAACAGACCCTGTCTCAGGAATGTGCACTGCCCTGGCGGCGAGCTTTAAAGGCCTAACTGCCTTTGAAACTTGACCCCTTGGCCTGCTGCTAGCAGCAGATGGTCACCCCCTTTGTAAGCCCCCACTTTTGGCGGGAGCAAAGGCGGGAAACTATACAAAGGGTAGGAGGAGTGGCCCCACCTAGCATGCACCAACCCTTTAAGGTGTTGCCTGCGAGATGGGCACTCCATTTCATTTTCCTTAATCTTAGATGGAAGAAAATAGTCAATCAGGGATAGGGAAGTGACCCTTCCCACAGGAAATGGTCACTATAGCGGGTGTAGCCACCCAAAGGTAGGTGTCCCATTGAACACTTCCAGGTTCCCCCTAAAACGCTCACTAAATTCAGTATTTAGAGGGCATCGCTACACCAAGTAATTAGATTCGACAGATGAAAGAAGGCCAGCACAAAGCAGATCCAAGGAACGAGAACTGTGGACCTGCTGCACGAAGAAAAAGGTGCCAAACCCTGCCAGCTGCACCCAGGACCCGATAAGGACCTGAAAAAAACGAAAGAAACCCGTGGACCTCCAGGCTTTGAAAATCCCCCAAGAACTCCCTCCAGAGTGGAGGTACCACGCTGCAAGCAAGAACTAGCAAAACAGTGAGGGTCACTTCATTGACCAGCCGCTCACTCCCAAACCGGAAGTCGCAACTGGACCCGATGACACATCGGTGACTGTGAGGACAAAACCTGCAAGTGTGCCATGTTTGGTGGTACTGCACCCTCTAGTGGTCAAACCATACCAATATCCAGGGTATTGGTCAGCTAACGTCAGACACCAGGAAAACCAGCCCGCCCGAGGCTGAATATGGACCAAGAGGAAGCCCCAGTCGAGGGACTTCAGAACACCCTGGACCTCCCGCCGGAGTGCCCCCGTTGTCCTGCAAACGAACCTTGAACCGCCTTAACTCCAGCTCCAAAGGGCATCCTTGCGCACGGCTCCTGGCTCACCGATTCGCTCTGCAACGAGCCGCCCTATGCCCTGCAACGAAAAACCTGCTGTGCCCTAAGAGTCCCACACCCCTTGCGACCTCGACACTCCGAGGGAATCCCAAGAAACCACCTCTAAACTTACCTGTGCAGTGCTTTTCAAAGTGGTCCCTCGCAGTGGTCCTCCACCAGCTCCAATAACCCTTCACCGCTGCTCCCGCTGTAACTGGGAGTCGCCCGAACTTCTCCAACTGGCACAGCGTGCCCACCAATGACCTTGACCAACCTGAAAAAGAAGAACCTGGTAAACCAACAGTAAGATTTTATATATATTTTAGAGGTGACTTTTAATTGATTCCTATGGTGCGTAATTCTGCACGAAAAGATTATTTGTATTCAACTTTAAAAATCCATCTCTCAAAAAGTACTTAACCAATTTTGATAATCTTGGTCTTAAAATTACATAAAAATCTGAAGTATTTTTATAAATTGGTCTCAAGTTATTCCTTTGAGTGTGTGAGTTGCATGATTGATACTGTGAGTATAACAAATGCTTTGCATTTCTCCAAAATTGGCCTAACTGCTCGACCAAGCTACCTTAAAAATTCGAGCATTAGGTGATCTCGTTTTTACCCCTGTAAACCAACGTACGGTTGCCTGGACCCCCCGCACAGTGTGCCTCGCTATGCACACTACACAGAGGGCCAGCCTCCTACAGTGGGCAAGATGGAGAACAGAAAGTTAGAAGATGACTATGCAAAGAGAAATCCGCAACAACCAAAGGATTCTGGGGAGGAGGGTGACTCTACAGCACCATAATGCAACAAACAGATGCTTACAGTTTAAGAAACATATTCCGTTCATGGCATGTGCAGCTGTTGATAAACATGCTCTACACAGACTATAAAGCAGTTCTACTCTAAGCAGTGGCTAGCCAGAGGATGTTGCGGAAGACTGAAAAAAAATATGTAAGACAGGATAGCCAATCTTTCATTGTCGGTGTGCTAAGACATCCAAACAATAGAGCTTGATAAAGTGTGTCGTGGACCCATTAGCTACTTTATATATTGGAGCTAATTGTACGTTGCCAAGCAAACCAGGAGGTTCCCTTTTTACAGGTAGCATGGGGACTGGGTGGTGCAATCAACTGCCGTTTGGCTTTAGCACAGCAATCCTGACACTTGACAAGCCATCTGGATAGGCCAAGTTTAGAGAGAACACAGCCTTTGCGTTATTTAGTGAACGCAACAAAGTTGTTGAGTTTTGTGAAATGGCTTTGCACTGTCACGTAATACATGAGGGCTCGCTGGATATCTAGTGTCTGAAAGGCCCTCTCTACTACGGAGTCACTGTGGAAAGAACACTGAAAGCTCAATGGTCTAATTAAGGTGGAAGGGAGATATTACCTCTGGAAGGAACCTTGGGCTAGTACTAAGAACAACCTAATCAAGAGGACTTGAAGGAGGATTCTTGTAAGGTAAGAGCCTGAAGTTTGCTCACACACACATTAAAAATTTAACGGCAATGAGGAAGTCTTCCTTCCATAAGGGGAACTGGAGGGGGTCGGAGGAATGGAGGGGCATGAAAGAAGGGCCCATGAGATGAGTAAGGACTATGTTCAGGTTCCACACAGGGGCCGTCGGACACTGGGTAAAATAAGTTGTTTGAGTTGTATCATGAAGGTTTTAATGACGGGGACTCTGAATAAAGAACAGCGTTTTCTGTTTTGCAAGTAAGCTGCCAATGCAGCTGAGTGAAGATGGATAGAACTGTAGGAAAGGCCTGACATTTGAAGATGAAGATGGTAACAGACTAGGTCTTGAACCATTGATGTGAGTCAATCAATGTGTTCGGGAAAGCCTTTTCCACTCGGCCTGCGTAGTGGGTCTAGAGGCCTCTTTTACGATGGACATGTATTCTGGAGGCAGTTCGAGGTAACCAAGCTCTAGGACTTCAAGAGCTAAATTGCCAAATTAAACTGCCTAGAGCTGCGATGCCTGACTGTGTCTTGGTTTTGAGTTAGAAGGTCCAACAAGTCGAGAAGAGTGGTGAACCAGGTTTGTTGCTGCAACCTGCTGAGTAGGTCTGCAAAGTCGCTGCCCACTTCAAGAAGGTTCTCTGATAGTAGGTGTGTGTTGAGGTGGAGTGTCCAATGCCAAATGCATTACAGTAGCGCTGACAGCAACTGAGAAAGTATGTCCTCGTTTCTGGAGGTGAAACACCTGTCCTAACGAGGACTACCTTGCATTGGACCTGGTAGGAAAAAGGCCTTGAGTGGCCAGCATCTCTAAGTATTTTATGTGAAAGACCTGCTGAAGAAGTAGTCACTTGCCCGGAATGATCGTGTCTTGCAAATGTACCCTAAGCCCCATTCCAGTAAGGAATGTGTCCATTGTGATGGTCACCTGCGCAACTGGGACACGAGAGGGCTCGCCGTGCAACAGATTGTTGCTGTTACACTCCTACAGAGAGTGATGGCACACACCAACACTAGAGCTTCCTAGTGACAATCCGCTTGAGACCATTGTGCTGCCAAGCATTCTTGTAGTGGACGCATGGGTAACCCTGCCTAGTGGACAATGGCGATTCAGGAGGCCATCATGGTTCAGACTGTTACATGGTGATCTGTAAAAGGAGCAGTGCCTGCTGGAATTCTTGGATCCTTGCCTTGTGTATTGAGAACCGGCCCCAGGAATGGTGGATCTGAAGTGGTCAAAGATGGGCAGTCTTGATGGTGAAACCTAGATTGTGTACGAGATCCATGGTGGCTTGAGTGTGTGAAAGCAACTGTTGTCTGTCTGCACTCTTGATCAGCCAGTCGTTCAAGTAAGGGAGCACGTGTATGCCGCCGCCTGAAGTGAGCAGCTCCCACGTAAAGGAATTCTGTAAACACTATGGGGGTCATTCCCTGAAGAGAAGCATTCGGAATTGAAAATCCTTATCACTTACTGCGAACCGCTTGCTGCACTGGTGAAAAGGGTGGATTGGTATGTAGGAACAGGTGTTGTTTAGATCGAGGGCTGTCATCAAGTCGCTATGTTGGATCAGAAGGAGGACGTATTATAGCATGAGCATATGGAAGTGCTCTGAAAGGATGTACTCGTTGAGTGGACTGAGGAAGAGTGCAGGCCTGACAGACAGTCTTTCGCGGTAATTAGGAAGCACAGGGAGTGGTCTCCTTTGCCGCACTGGTGCTGAAGGACTCGCTGATGTTCCATGTGTTTGCAAGGGGGGGGGGTTGTTTGATGGGTTTCACAGCAGTAACCCTTCCTTATTTCCTTATGATGTACAGGGCCTACTCGTTGCAGGTGATTTCTTCCCAAAGCTGGAGAAACCCCTTCAGCCCCCCGGCCCCACCAGCTGCTGTAAAAGAGTAACTATTTTGTGAGGGTGGTTCCCTTAGTCAAACCCTCTCTACATCTGCCCTTGCAGTTGTTCCCTATACAAGCCCCCTTGTAGCAACCTCCTGAAGATTGCCAATGCTGCTGCCTTTGGTAAGAGGCTTGCGCATCGAGGGAGGTGGACTTGGAATGGAGCCCTGTGAAAGGCACCCCAGAAAACAGGTGTTTGGAGAGCCTAAATACACTTGAGCGTATCTGTGCCATTTTTTATCTTTTCCAGCATCTGATCCCCCTGCGGTCCGAAGAGGTGTTTCCCAGTCAAACAACAGGTTTAGCAGATGCTGCTGGACCTCTGGCTTGAAGCCCGAGACAAGTGTGATAACTGATGAGGATACAGGTGTTGATTTCCATGGATGAAACACCAGCTGCATAAAACGCGCACCTCGTGGTTGCGCTGGAAATTATTTTACCCTCTGAGACAAGCTCATGGCCAAGCTGCCTATATTACTCGGGGAGGTGCTAGACAAATCCCTCCATCGTGCCCCAGGGAGAACATGTCATAATAAAAAAGTAGGCCAAATGAATTGCCAATATGCCAGTGAGTGGCCGACTGCGCTGGAACAATCCTGCCTGCAGCGTCAATTTTCTTACTTTGTTTGGTGGAGGGCATCATCAGTCCCCTCAGTATTTGCATTGTTGTACAGTGTGGACCACTAAAGAGTCTGTTGGAAGCTGACCCTGGATGTAGGGCAGGTCAGACAGTGAGGGTTTGCATTTTTTAAAATCTATCCTTGGTATAACCACTCTGCCCTTTAGAGGCTCCCTGAAGGTTAGGTCTCCTTTCTGAAATGTGGTGGCCCTTTAGATGACCTTGTGGTAAGAGGTGGTATTATCAGAAGGGGAGGGCTTGTCTAGAAAGAGATCTGGTTCCTTGTCCCATAGGGTATAGACGTAGTTCCACAGGTTGTCTCTAGGTTCAAGATCTTAGGGGGCCTCGTAGGGATGCTTAAGGTACAAAAGACTATCTCCTCATAAAAAGAGTCAGGGGAACTCTGTGGGAAAGAAGGCAGAGGCCTATGTAGTGGTGAGGCGGTGTGGGAGGTGAAGAGGTGAGGAGGGGGTGGAGCAGAAGTAGGAAGAGGTAATAGACTTGAGCCCCTGGTCTAGTATTTCTTATGCTTAGGAGTAGGGAAGGACTACAATGGAAGCTCCTCTTTGAAAGTTAATTTTCTCCTCCTGGGAAGAGTATTCAGCACCTTGGCAGGAGACTTTGTAGAGATTTTCCCAGTCTGCAGATCGATGAAGAGTCACTTCTGTTGAACCCTAATTTCTTCCTGAAGACACTGTAGGATAGACTGCTCAAGATCATTGGACCCTGTAGACTAATGTGCTCTGGGTGCCGGGTGACTCGATGTTGAGGAAGGTTTTTGGCTTGACGAATCAAGGGTGACTACGAGCACTGATTACTCGATGCTGAATGAGGTGTCAAAGTATATTTTGGTACCTTTGTCAAGGGAGTTTTTCTGTGCCAAAGAAGCCTGTGGCTTGTGCTGCAGTTTTGGTGCAAGGGGTTGGTCCACTATCAGTTCCAAGGCCTTCTGTCAGTGCCGATCATAGCCCACAGGAAGACGTGGGCCAACAGCCTGAAGATTGGCTTTGGGAGTCAATGCACACCCCCTACTGGGGTCGGTGTGCAGCTTCTATACTTTTGTCAGTGAGCAACTGGTGGAAGGAAGGGTGTACTCATGCTCTTACCATTGCCACCTTATTGTGTTTAAAGGACTTCCTGGTCCTCTGCTACCGACTCAAAGCTAAATTGGAGAGGCTGGTCTTCTGAGGGTGCGGCCTCTGGCTCCTCCTTGGTGTCTTGTTACCCAAAAATGTCAGAAGGGTGTTCGTCCAGTTGGTCATCCATTTTGCACTTATCAAGTCGCCAATTGTTCCGCTACCTCAAAGGGAATCTTTTAGTGGAACACAAGGCAGCCAGAACAAGTGGCCTCATCATGCTCCAGCAAAAGACAGAGGTTGCAGGCCTGGTGGTGGTTGGTCCAAGGATACGTGGATTGACACTGAGGAGAACATTGAAAAAGAGTGATTGTCATCACTGAATCCTAGTTCTTGGAGAAGAAAACACAGAAGATGAAGCACTAGGCCCATGAGGAGCGTCAAGTGGAAAAACAGGTCTCCAAGCCAGATGGAGGCTGCAACAGGAAGAAAACTGAAGCAGATGCAGATTGTTTGTGCCAACAGGACATGACAAACTGTAAGAGTCCGGCGCAAACACCACAAGGCGTCGACCTGGAGCCCAATCGGTAACACATACGAAACAGGTGGAGGAAAAAAAAAAACTTTGAAAAAAAAAAAAACATCTAACAATGGGGCCAGTGCCCATGCACATTACCAGCCACAGCACAGTCACTAGACTTTAACTTGAAAGACTTCTTCAACGAAAATCAAGTTGCACGTGTCCGAGGCAAACACTAGATGGCAGGAGTATGCAGTGCATGAGTATCTACAGCTGTATATGCCTCAAACAAACTATTACTCAGTTCCAATATTCTCAAGCCGTCACGTCATCTCAGTCTTATGCAAGCACTTGGTGTCCTATGTAGGCACCATTTTTAAAAGGTGTTTAAAAACTGGAACTAGCAAAAATAAAAGATGGCAATATGGTTAGAGTGAGCACAGAACTTTTATGACATGCTGAGGACTATACATTTACCGATATTTTGGCGAATTACTTGGTAGTGTACAGTAAGAGGCAGTTCTCATAGTTAGAATTTAGGTTTCAGCTTGCAATTTATTTGAAAATCTAGTGTATTATTTTTCTCCTTCCAAGATTGCAGTTACATTTTGACTAGAAATAACTTGCTTTTGTTAGTTCCGTTTTTTTAACGCATTTTAAAATTTGGCCCTCACACGTGATGCCACGGACATGCATGCAAAAGACTGAAATTATGTGACTGCTGGATAATATCAGAAGTGAGTAATAACTTTTCCTACTCTTTTGGCAGTGGCTATATGCCACTTGATAAAGTGGTTAACTCTTGAGCATGTTATTTTAACTGAGGCTATGGGAACACAAGGTGGCTCTCAATATAGCACCCACTCATTTACTTATGAGGGTTATTTTCTACATGCTGATGAGACCTTGTTGAACCGTGATATTGTGTTGTGCGCCCTGGCTCTGTTTTTTTAAATTATAAATATGTTTTGTATGTAAAAGATTTTTTTTTTTTTTTAAACACAAATACCATTATATGAAGATTTGATTCTTACACACTGGAACTCATCAGCAGCGTTCATTTGGAATAATTAGCAGGTTGGGTCCAAATATGTGAGTAGAAACAGCACAGTTTTGATGTCAGGAAACTTTGCAGCTTCTTACAATTTAGTGCTTTAGATCATATGGGACGAGAATGGATTCATATACATTTTTCTTGTTAGGTAACTGATATCAATTGGAGCTGCATGCATTCTGAAACGGTGTGCACTATGGGTGATGTTCAATTCTCGCTGATACGTGGTGGTCGCTATCATGGTTATACTCTGGTGATGGCTATATCCTGGATATAGCTTTAGTTTTGTCTTTTACTCTGTACTTTTGGAATTTTAGACCCAGTTACTTTTTTGAACCATTACCTTACAGTGGAAGACTAGAAAACTCCGGTGGTTAAGAAGTATTTTCGAAAGGTGTGTCTAAGGTTGCACGCTCCACTATAGGAGTGCTTGGTTGGAAGCATGTTGATTTGGAGTGTGGCCTATGTAGGAAGTGTCTCCGTGTCGATTCTCATTGAAATCTGCATATAAATATATATATACACACACAAACACCATAAATATGCATTAGACATAAATACACATATCCCCACGAACGAAAACATGCAGCAAACGGAGCAGACACGAAAACCATCAACTGGTTGATGTGACATGTACAACAACAGATTAATTTACTGAGGAAGACCTTAAAACATAATATAATCGAAAAAAAGTGAGCGATAAGAATAAAAACTCTAACTTGGAAGCATAAGCAGCTCTTCCTAACATGGCGATAGTCAACATGACAGCTGCTTAACAGCCATCCTTCTTAAATGTGGTTGCCCCTAGTACAGTACACAAAGTAGTACAATACACTACTCCAAGAAGTTCACTAAACTTAAATCAGCTTTTTCCGTTACCACGAGTGTTCACTGTCGAACACACAAACAAATGTGCACAGAACGTTTTCTCGAAATAAAGCCTACCTCACGACTCAGAAGTTTGAAATGTCTTAAAGTACGGAATCATACCAGGATTCTTCTCTGCCAGCGTTAAAAATAAGTCCCACGAACCTGTGGCTAACACTCCAGGCACCAACGGCTTGTTTAGCTTGGAGCCAGGCGGTTACACGCGTAACAGGTTTATTGTAGTTACAGCTAAATCGAAAGTGTCCAGTGCAACCACATCCCACAAGGGCCTGGGTGTCGAGGCTGCTTTTGTTCCCTGTGGTACACACTTGTTCCCCAACTGACACAAACGGAATACATGGACTGAACATAACACCCCTTTACATGAAGGTCAGAGATGCATGCAGACAGGGAAAAGGCACAACATAAAGCCAAGGTGCATGTTGCGCAGGTGTGAATCCGAGCATAGAAGACTATTAGAAGAAAAAAAATGAGTAAAATGTGATTAGACGTGTGCCAACCAACTAATTAACAAGGAGAACCGAGCCAAGGGTCTGGCGCACATCTTAGAACCCGTGCACGAGCCGAGCTCTGGAAATGTTTGCTATGTAAATCATACATCAAAGATCACACTTAATAAAGTCACTTCCAAATTCAAAAATGTTTATTTCTTCAACATGTGGAAGCTTTGACATAAATAAGTCACACTAAAGAACTGCACTGAGAAGCACTTTATCAAAAGTGATAGTTTTTAAACAGTTAACTATAAGTGAACTAAGAGAAAGGACAATTCTCATGTAAACCCTGTTCCTGTCCCAGATGATCATAGACAACATTATAGTCAATTAAATTAAACACAATAGGTTTTTGTATAACTGGTATTCTGAATTCACACATTTGTAACTGCTTTCATATGTGATAATAATGAAGGAAAAAAAGTATTTTGGTGAAATAAAATATTTGCCCAAGATCACACAATTTAAGTGGGGAAGCTGTGATTTTCCAAGTTTTCTGATTTCACTTTGAACAAATCAGCCAGTAAATGGCTATCTGTCTTTCCTTGTGCTTAAGTTTTGTTTTAACTTGTTTGGGCACTTTTCTGCAGTTTTTAGGTTGAGCCTTGGCAGTGCGCATTCGCAGTCTTTGAGACCTGCTGTATTCCCTCGGTGAAGTTTGTACATACCACACAGCTTTTTACTGGTCATTTCGGTTGCCTTTTGAAATTCCTTTGTTTTGCTTGGTGAATTCTTACCAAGCCCCACCTTTTGGCTGTTTTCTTCCCACCCTGGAGACTGCCCTTTCTTCATGGATCCTTTCGCTAGTAGCCATATGTTTTCACACACTGTTTTTTAGGGTCGAGCCTGCGTTGCATGTGCTCGAGTATGCGTATCGCATCGAGACGCTGTAGTAGTTAGAAAAGGGCTCAGAGCCCTGTCGACGTCACGTCAGTTTTTCTCATGGGCTTGCCTATTAAAATCTGCTTGCTTTCATTAGTCAAGGCATGCATACGTCATGCCTTTTCCGGTGGCTAGCCCTCCTCGAGCGCAGCGACCAAGTACAGAAAACATGCGAGGCTCGCTGTTTTCTGTCCGGCTCTTGGATTACTTTTTCTCTAATTTACTAGCGCGATTTCGCTTGGCAGAAGCCGAGCGCTTTACATAGTTAATTGCACTTTTTCAGGTTAGGTACATAAATGCACTCTTGCCGATAGGTGAAAAGTCAGGTTAGGAGTTTACAACGCGATCAGCTCTAACATGAGCAAACCCGAGACCCGTTGCATTGCAAATGCTTGTTTGTTTAGCTTCTGTCGTCCCTTTGAAGTTGGCAATCTGAATCCTGTCTCGTCTAACCGGAGTTTTAGGAGTGCAAAGCTTGCCTCCTATGGATCAGAGCACTAACTGCTCCATTATTTATATTATTTTGTTGGGAAAAAAAAACACAGGCACCAACCTCACTGAGTGTTTTAATAGCACAGAAATTCAGGGCCAAACGTACCCTGCAGTTCCCTGGGGCCGCTCTGCACGCCGTTGCCGCTTCTTGGGCTCTGTGGGCAAGACCATCAGAGGAGGAGGGGGGGGGGTAGTGTACAGCTGGGCTGTTCTGCGGACTTCAGTCTTTGTCTCCTTTGTTCTCAGAGATCTCATGCAGGTAAAAGCTGCTCCATTGTGTTAAACCCTTCCGTGATTTTCCAGAGCCGTCTAAAGCAGGCCGGTGTACCAAGTCACTCTTGGTTACTCAGCGAGTTGGTTAAGTTTTGCAACATTTCTCCTGGTAATTCTTAAATGCATAATGATAAGGGGCAGATTAGATTCTTCCTGGTGGTGGACTGACTGGTGCACTACCCTGATCACTGGGTCAGCTGAAGCCATCGCCTCAAAATGTCTGGGAGCCCTGTTGAGGCTGAAATGGCTGTTTTATGAGGTACCCCTGCCAGAGTTGCAGAAGGAACGAAATGGTTGATGCAGCTGGCATCATGAAGCAGAAATGGGCAAAGAACTCACTATGGCACTGCTTTCTTTGAAAGGCTCCAGAGCAGAATCCACTTTGCCCCCAAAAAGGTGATTACCATTGAATGAATGTCCATAAGGTATGGTTAGACATAGTCTGAGAAATCTGTTGATCCCAACCAGGCACGGTGATGGATGGAGACACTAGTGTCAATTGCTCGCCAAATGAAGTCCCTAAACACAACAGGTAGTGATTTTTGTGGCATTGCAGCCCTACTGTGTGACCAGGGTCAAGACTGGGCAAAGGTCTTCCTGAAAATCTGGGAGGAATTGAGGCACAAATTCTCAGACAGCATGGGACTCATGGCCTAACCGGCGACTGAAGGACCAAACTGGTAGAAGAAAATACCCTTTCTCAAAGATCTCTACTCTTTTAGAATCACTATCCATCGGAGTAGTTGAAGATACATTTTGGTTTGTCTGACTGGTGGAAGCTTACGCCATAAATCTCTCAGTCACTGGCAATTCACTGAGGGACCAGAGGTTCCATCCAGGGCCTAAAGAAGGTGTTGATGAGGGTCTCACTAAAGGACAATAGAGGTTAAGTATTGGTCTGCAGGAGAACTCCTGTAAAAACATTAGTCTTCACCTCTAAGGGTGGGAGATAGAGGTCGATAATCACCACTGCAAAGGAGACTCTTCGATGGAAGGACCTAGAGGTGAGACTGGGCCAGTGTCAGGGGAGGTACTGAGGCATCCTGCAGGTCCTCAGACTACTTTTCTTTGTGGTAGGGTTGTTCTAATTCATACCCCGCATCATATTATTTGCCAGAGTCCGTCCCAAACAAGAATGTAGTGTTTTAGACATGTGCAGAACTCTGATGTTATACAGCTCGAAGGAATAATGGCTTTGGTTCAATGGACACAGAGCACTGAACTTGGTTTAGGTCAGGACAGAGCAGACTCTGGGTCGGAGAGCACAATGGGGTGTGCCGCCTTTTCCTGCATTTACAGAGTGGGCATCAGCATTGACGTCCTGGGAACTAGAGCAGAGCGTGGAGCCTGAGATGGATACGGCATGAACACATGGAGTGGTCCAGCAAAAGGGTCAGATGGTCCAACTGGTGCTAAGGATGAATGTGCCATTGGTGTCCCAGATGGAGGGCCTCTTCGCTCCACGGGGCCAAAAAGCAGGCCAGAGTGAGTCAGAAGGGAACAGAAGAGTCGCAAAATGACCTTGCGGAACTCTAGGATCTGTCTCAGAGTCAGACTGCCCAGAAACTCTAGTTGTACTGGGACAGGTTGGAATAGGCTTCAACGCTGACGGACTTCAAGAGCGAAATTAAGAGGCATGGTCATGCGCCCTTGAGCCTTCACAGGTGTACACAGTGTCAGGAAAGGGCGGAGTCCCACTTGGACTTACGTTTTTTCTTGAACTTACCTGAGGATTGAGAGTGAAACAAAAACAGACTTCAGGACTGGCACAGAAACCAACCTTTGCATATGGACCAGACATGTTGCAGGGTATTCCGGTGCTGGGCAATGTACAACCTCAGAGTTTGAATGGCCTTTGGATTCATTGATGCACAATTTCTGCAGGCCTTAAGAGTTGTGCATGACCCAGAGCGCACCACAGGCAAGCCTGCTGAGAATCTGTCAGACATTTGCCTGCAACAGTTCTTACAAGGTTTAACCCTGATATCTTGGGAGGTCACATTTCTTTTGCATACTGTACAATTCTAAAGATGAATTGGTCTCTAAGAGAGGACAGGTAGCTCCAGATATGTATCTGGTGGTGCAGAGGAAAGGAACTGAAGACTGCCTGCAGGAGTAGTGCCTATATTGGGTCCACACCTCACTTCTGGAGCAGATCGGCATCTGTGCAGAGCCGCACAGCGCCACCTGCAGGGAGGCAGAGGTATTGCTGAAAAGTGTCCAGATCCAGTCAGAAGCTAGGTGAGGAATCAGAAGTTCGAAGTCTCTACCAGAATCTGTCCTGTCAGGGTAGTGTCATGGAGCTCCTCAGCAAGAGAACTAGGCTGCAACAGAGCTGTGGATTTCTTTAGCTTTAGACAGTGTTTTCAGATCTCATTACTGATGTAAGTGTTTTGAATATTCATATTTGAAATGGAATCTGTGTGTGAATATTGTGTATGCTGTACTGTGTGAAACACTTTGCTGCAGACTGACTGACTGTGGAGGCTGAGGCAGACTAGAGAGTGTATGCAATATATTCAGCTACACGCTCTACAGTCAGAAGTTCCAAAATTGCCACTTTCAGGGCGTACCATAAGAGTAGTCGGAGTAGCAAACCAGTACTTGACAAATCCGATTACAGATCCGGTGCAGGTTGAGATTAGCAACTTCCAGGGTCTGCATAAGTTTGTGGTCTGCGATTCAAGTCCTGTATCCCTACTGGGAAGAGACTTACTGTGCAAAACGAAATGTTCAATTACCTATACCAATGATGGCATTGAGGTGCAGACAAACAGTGATTATGAAGGGGATGATGGTCAGTTCTCAGAGTTAGAGACAGGAACTGCGAATGAAGATTACCCTTTGATAACATTGTTCCCGATGCTTACAGTGACTGACTTCCCCGCAGAGTTACAAGGAACGGTGACAGAGAAAGTGTAGGATTTGACAGGAAAAGAAGTGGGACTGATAAAAGGAGTAGAACCAGTTAAAGTGCAAGTAAAGCCAAATGTAGTGTTTCCCCAGGTGCCGCAGTACCATATGGCACAAGATGTCCTTATTCAGGTGTCGCAAATAATTGCAGACTTTGTAAAACAGGGAGTCCTGAAGGAAGTATTGAGCAGCCCATGTAATTCACAGATAATGGGTCTCAAAAAGCCTTGTGGGAAGGTTCGAATTGTTCAGGACTTGAGGAAAATAAACAAGATTGTTGTAAAGTGTTACCCCATAGTGCCGAACCCAGCAGTGATCATGTTTCAGGTTCCGTGCGATGCTGAATGGTTCACCGTTGTAGACTTGTCACAAGCTTTCTTTTCGGTGCCTCTTCATGAGGACAGACAGTTTTTATTCAGTTTCAAATTCCTGGACAAGGTGCAGATTTGAAGGAACCTGGAGTGTGGGAGAAATTAGGAAAAGGAATTGCCAGAGTAGGGAGCTGGGTTAGCAATATTTGGAATTGGGTTCTTGCAAAAATATTAGGGGGTCTATTAATTGTTCTGGCCTGTTTATTAGGATTATGGGGAGCCTGCAAAATTAATGATAAAATTAAAAGAGATTGGACAAAGAGGAATAAAAAGAACGAAGAAAGTGAAAGGGAGAAAATGCTTAATGAAATTTGGGAAAGTTCACACAAGGGACAAGATGTTGAAATGCGCATTATGCGCAAGGTGAAAAATTAAAGTGAAAGGTCAAAGGGAAAGGTTTGTGTGATGACAAACGTCATCAGAGGAGGGACTGAGAGAGCGTAGCTTATATAATCTATATTAACATAAAATGTTTATGGATTAGTGTGTGATAATGCCGCATAAAAACTGTATTAGTAATTTTGCCTGGATGTGCACCTGAAATGTGACCACAGGGAGTGGCCAGCAATGCATACGTAGACTAATAATGATGACTAAAATGTTTATATTATGTTTAAATAAGTTTGTACTAATGATTGCGTTATTAAATCTGTGCTGAAATCCTCATATGCCTTAAGTTAGCATGAGCCGAAGCTTAGCTGCTTGGCTCTCATATTAAATGTATTTTTCTATCATGCAGTGTGCTGACTCACAAAAGGACATGACCCCGTGTGTATTTTTTTCCCTTCAAACTAAAAGATGAATGTAACCATGCTAGATCCGTTCCCATGACTTTTCCTTGCTTGTAGAATAAGTGTTAAAACAAAATGAAACAGTGTAGATTAATGTAATGTACAAGGTCATTCAAAGCGGTGAAGACAATGGAGCTACTGACCAAAAGATGTGCAAAGAATTACAGAAAGATGAAATCATACCGGACGTGCCGCCTCTGAGGACATCAATTATGGGGACCAATAACATTTTGTAAAATAATAAGGGGTGAAGAGTTAGATGACCTAATGTGTTTCCTGATAGGCTAAAGATAGTGGGGTATAAAAAATGTCCAATAGAATTTTGGGGGAATGTACCACGAAAAAGGGATAAAAACCCATGACGCAGGGAGTCATTTGGAATTAGGTAGGGAATGCTATTGATTTTATTCAGAAACTGTCACTCTGTTTGGTGACTTACTTGGTTTTACTGAAACCATCCTTGTCCTTAGATTGCCCATTTACACTTTACCTCCTTATGAGGGAAGTGCCCTCTTGTCCCAGAGCTGAGTTCTGACAGATGGCGATTGACTGATGTCCTGAGGATGAAGACTGATCCTGTGTGCTGACCTAATCTCTGGAGGGTAATTATTACAATGCATTTGTAATTTGTCTGTTTGCTTTTTCTTTCTAGGTACCAACTGCTTACTTTTGATAGAGACCATAGTTAGATGTTTTCCAAATTGGTGTTCTAAATTGTTTTGCATGAAGCCCACATTCGAATGCTAATCAGTGGTTAGGACAGGTGTTCACCAAACTGACGCATTATAAACAAACGACTGAATCTATGCTTTGTTGAACTGACTCGTTAGCGATACTCTGCTAAATTGATCTATGTTCACCCCGTGTTATGTTCTGATGTTTGTGAATCTTGCTTTAATGAAATCTTAACAAAGCTGCCATATCGTAACTATGCTATTATGTTTCTTGGTTTTCAGATTGACGCACCTGTTATTAGACTTGTAAGCAAAAGGGAATAAAACTCATAAAATTCTACTAAACTGGTGTGGTTATTCATGACTGAAAGGTCATGGTAGTGTTTGAATTGATTAATGACTTTGACTAAAGTGAAATGTATTGTTGTGATAAATAGTGATGACATCATAGACGTCTTTATTGACATATTCATTAGCTATCTCGTCCTAAGGTCTCTCTCAACTGGGTCAAAAGATTCATTGGCCTAAAACGAGTCCTGGTGTGTATCAAATTATCCTAAAAGGATGCTTTATCAGGGGCATGGGGTAGGGTAACTGCTGAAGATTCCTATAATTAGGAAGAATAGAGTTGGTGGAAGCATATTCCACATTGCTGTGCCTGGACAAAGAAAGATTAGCATTAAATAGGGATGGGCCTCTTTAAGGTAACAGGGAAGGTATTCTCTTTTTTTTAAAATCACATATATAGGCAAACAAGAGCAACCCCTTGAACCATTTAATGAGTAATGGAATATACTTTTTCTAAGGTACAAGGATGACACGTGGCCAGATTTGAACAAATTACACAGGTTTACAAACCAAACAATTTTAATTTTTAAGGCATAATGCCAGATCAAAACATATAAAAATGATCTGCATTTACATAGGTACAAAAGAGGTTTTACAATACATACATTTAAATCCCACATAGCATGTGCTAATGAATACACACTCCTTCACCTTGCTTGCAGTACACACATGCGATACACACTTGGGATAAAGAAATGTGAGTGCTTGTAAACGTCAAGTTGAAATTCCTTATGCTGAGGTATTTGCTACGGACCCTATGTGGGATAAAAGGAAAACAGGCCCAGAGTGGAATTTCTATGCTATTCATAAGGGTTTTGTTGGAAAAAGCCTATGAGGACAGTCCAAGGAACGGGCCATTTAAGGGACGAAAAAACTGGTGGGTTCGTCTCTACAATTTGTGGTGTTCTCTCTAGGTTCAATGAATGGGGAGAGTATGTGGTCCTCCTTCGGAATGCGATGTTCGACCCACAGAGACTGGATGTGAGGGTCTTCATCTGGACAAAGGGTGCGTGATAATTTTCAATGACGTGTGTCCTTGAATGTATCAAAAAGCAGTGAAGTGCGTCGAAATGTCAGATACCCTCTGCTACTAGCTTGAGTCGTGGGATTAATGTACCCAGAACTCGGCTTGGTATTTTAAAATGTGGTTAAATGGCGGCCCCAGGCGAACAATCTGACTGAATCGCATGTGTGGTGACAGGACAGAAAAGCAGATCCGGATCAGTCCGAGTCTACTTGGCAACCTTTAACCTCCTGTTATGTGAAGAAGCAAGGTATTGCAGGAGGCAGAGAACGAGGAGAGGTCAATTCTTAAAGCAACTAAAACTATACATGTGAAACAAAGAGATGCACATCTTAAAAAGCCTATTCATGTTTCTGGGTGCACAGAATAGATATTTTTACTCAGTAAATAAATAATTACAGAGACTTACATCAGCAGCAAAGGTATGGAAATACACTCTAGGACAATTGTAAGTGAAATTTACATACAGCTCCTGTTCAAACAATTGTCTTCCTTCCTGAAAAACAAAAATCACAAGCATAAAAAATGGTGCTGCTACGCAAGTCAAGTACATCTTCTGATGCATGGGAAAAGAAATCCTGACAATTTTATGGAGAATTATTTCGCTTTTCTTTTCCAGCAGAGAAACTTAGCAAGTTAAACACAAAAAAAGAGGTAAACAGATAAATGTAAATTAACTAAACGTTTTCCGTTGAAAGAACATACTACTGTAAGGAAGTATGACAAAGGAGAAACTAGTTAATATGATCCATGGATTCTTTCCTTTCAATTAACATGGATTGTGAGTGAACTGCAAAGCTATAGTTTGAGTAAATTAAGTTACTTACCTAGGGTTCCCAGAGCACTGGTAAGGCGGGTTACCACCACTCACCACTATACCTACGTGGAGGATGGGACCCAAAAGCATAAACTGCTCAGGTCCTTAATTAACTACCATCTCCCCCAAGCCACCAGTGGATAGTATGTCTGAAGGAGGGCACATGCTTCTCGGCCTTCTTAGGCCATTTTCTGTGGCAACATTCTGTGTTGTCAGCCATTTATCTTTCTTTTCATCTTGGAAGTACTGGAGGAGGGTTACATACATCACCCCTAAAAAGGCAGCCCATAACCATTAACAATCAGGGCAGCCCATTACAATACGCCAATACTGGGAACTACTTATTCGCTTTCTTTCAAAGGGGTCTCATATTACATATTTAGAAGGTTTATTTCACAAAATGCAGTAGTATAAAAAAGAACGTCTCACAGGGATCTGTGCATATTAAACACTGCACAGGTTCGTATGAAATACCAGCATTATTTTACATGACCCTGTGATACATGGGTATCATAATCATATTAATAGTTTCACAAAACTCTGTACAGCTTTATCATTACCCATTCTTTAATAAACACATAACATTGCCAACACACTGTTCCCCGTTTGGAACAATTTTTCTAACTAAGTGCCCTGAAATAAACATGGAATATAAAATGCATGACCGTGAAGTGTCATTCTATATTGCTCTTTCGTTACTTACGTAACAGTTACCAGTCACTCTGCTTCAACCTCGGGGTTTATGATGGCAGCAGAATTGCAAGATCACAATATCACAAAGGACGATATTACACGGCTAAAGACTGTGTACTCTCTATTTTATATAAACACGTTTGCGAGTTTTATCAGACTAAGTGCGGTTTAAAAACAAATATTCAACAGGCAGAGTGTTCATCTGAACGTGTTTATCATTCCAGTCAAGACCTGCCTTACCTCAGAGACCGCCCTCGGCAACAGCAAATCTAAGCCCCCCTCACCTCATATCAAATCGGAGGCCGGGAGCAGGGTGAGAGAGAAAGGAGATGGACAGGTGAAAAGAAACAGAGGGAAACCAATGGACTAAGGGATGGTCACAAAAAGATTTAAAGAGAAACTAAAAGGTAACAAACGGGCGTCAGCATGGGATTTAAAAAAAATAAAAACTATTTGTTAAGTACGCTGGGCGAACTCATCAGCTGCAAGGTGCCCTTAGCCGGCCCAGCTCCCCCATGCCTAAAGCCGGCCCCAATTCCATTAAACACTGATTCCATCCAATAAGAGGGCTACAATAGCTTTCAGCCCCCACATATTTACAGGCGCAAAGCAGTATGCAATTTTTTTTAATCAGTAATATCTCGAAAAAGCTAGGCAAATCATCACAATTCTAATTAGAATCACTGATTGCTTAGCACCGTAGAACACTACCCTATTCGGGACAGTAAAGCTAAGTGAGGCTGAAACATTCAAAGTGCAATCAGGGCGTACTGACAGTTTTAACTCGCTTATCGCAGCGTCACAAATCTGACGACTTTTCAACAAATTACAGCCAATCTTAAGGAATTTAAAGGTGAGTACTCTAACTACAATGTAAAGGTATAATCTACTATCTCACTTCCAATTTTTAGTAAACAGTTCTGTTCAAAGTTTAAACTAAATGCCCTGAAATAAACATGAAGTGTAAAAAAAATAAAAAAAAATCCGTAGGAAGAGAGCCTAGTTTTCCTAACAAGTTACTAACGCCTTTTGACGAATCTGCACAAATCTTTCCAAAAAAACAACCCCGCCCTCCCCCCCAAAAAAGGTTTATCCACCTCATTACCTTCAGGGACATTTTTGCACTGATCTATCATGCGGAGGGCCAAGGTAAAAAGAGTGAGCTCCCAAAACTGATTTCCCATAGGAAGCTTTGCTCTCTGATAAAGAAAATAATGCCGAACGGAACTAAAGCAAATTTGGCAAAAAGTCAGAACATTTCTCAGAAACTGAGCTTTTTTTTTTTAAATGGTCTGACGTACATCTGTTTAACCATTTGAGAAATTAGCGTTAAGGCTTAAGTTGGGCATGACGGGATTAAAAAGGCAGGTATGTCTGCACTGTTGGTGTTCAGATAGTCTCTGATTGGCCAATTTAAAGGGGACTAATACATTCATAATGGCTAGACACAACATTAAAAATATGTTGTGGTAGCCATTAAAGGTACCAGGGGCATTGTCCCTCTGTTCCTGAAAATGAATTAAAAAACATACAAGGAGACGGAGTGAGCACATCCTGACCACCAGGGGCATGTGTGGGTTGTCCCCAAGAGACCCCCAACTCGGTTTCATTGGCCTAACCACAGCAAGGGCAACGTGTTGTGGCAGGCATTTCAGGACTAGGGGACATGGTCCCGGTTGGCAAGCATTGTAGTCAATGATAGGGTTTGAGGGTTACTAAAATGAGCATATATAAAGAGTGATAACAGATTTTAGTCACAATAGAAATTATTTGTTGGTGGTGTTGTACTCATTTTTGGAATTCTGGTGGATTGTCAGGTGATTCTATCCAGTGAAAAATGTTGACCCTTCTGGTAGGATTTGATGATACGTGTGACAGAAAACAGCTTTCTCTAATGATTTTCTCATAATGGCTAAAGAAGGAGCTCCAGAAGCAAAAAGAGTGAGAATTTATAGAAAACGTGTTCTATCCTTCTTAGCCATGTGAGAATAATTCTGATATTCCATGTGAAACATATATTTCCAACAGCAGCCTATCAGTTGATTTCCCGGTATTCAGCTGCTGCTTTCCACAGTGTTCTAATGAGCAACTAGTTCAGTAACATTCTGTAGTCATGGCAAAAGTGTCACACCTAGACTACAGTGAATGCACACATTTGGGTTTTTTTTTGGTAAAGATTAACTGCAGGTTCCTTACCTTAAAATATCCCCAGCCATCAGAATGGATCTGGAAAATCTTGAGTAGTATCTTCTGTATAACAGTAGGTGGCGCCATTGGTAGTGCTTTTTGAGTCATCCGCACCGGATATGATGTGTGCGTGCCTATTTCAGCACCAGTGCTGACATCAGTTTCTTTACGTGACTGTTTCTGAGCCAGAAGCACAGGGCCATGTCAGAAGGCTGATTTACCAGTGTGCTGAAACTAAGGGCCTGCAGGGCTGTTGGAAGACCAGGTCGCAGAAACGGTAAGGCTGGAAGGGTCAGTAACGAATCTGCAGCTAGACAGAGATGTTACCCAATAAGGCATTACTGAAGGTAAGTAACTTGTTCATCTGACAGAGATTACCAGACTTCTAGCCACAGATTCTTTACCTCAGAATAGATATCAAAACATTATCTACCTTGAGGTGGTCTGCTAACAGGTTCAGAACAAAAAGTCCTGGAGGAGCAAACAGGCAAAGTACCTTTCGAAAGTGTACAGTAGCTGTGTCTTTGGTTCCTGCAGTCCAGTAAAAAATAAACACTTTTGACTGGCCCGCCAGGTCCGAAAGGAATGCTACCAATGAAAGATATTGATTGCTTTTTCAAACGTATTGTGAAGGTCACTTTGCAATTGAACAAGCACAAGTATCTACTACCTGAAGATACGATTAGAACCACAAGAACAGGCTAATACGTCTTACCTACAATCCATATAAGACCAACTATTATACTGTTTCTGACATACACATCATCTTAGAATTCCTGTAATTCTGTGAAAAATCATACTTAAACAGCCTTGAAAATGACCCAGGCCTGCGCGCCACTGAGGGGTGCAATACGTACTGGCTGACCTAATTTCTCTGCTGCCTCCCAGTTAAATATAGGCTTTCATTTGTTTTCAACTGCGTCAAAATAAACATATGTGATGATTAGTACATAATCTCCGACCACTATTTTACTCAAGGAATATCACACCACATTTATTATTATTATTGATAACTGCTTACTTTATCTTACTCAAATATATTTTATAGTTGTGGGCATAGAGGTATTGCCCTGGTAGGGTGAGCAATCAAGATTGCCAAGGAACCAATAATAGTCAGCATGACTCCAGAACTATTAAACCCCTCCCCCAACGCCACTTACTTGCTAACTGTAGCACAAACTGCCTGAGGAAGCTCTTACGGATCTACGCTGATGCCACAGAAAGAGAAGAATTAATGCCAGAGTTGTGGGGCGGCAACTATATAGGTACTGTGCATATCACATCCAACATGTCCGACATGGAGCCGATTGGTGCCTTCTACCAGCGTGTAGGAGGTACTGTTCAAGATTTTCTAGATCCAATCTGACACCTGGAGAATATTCTAAGGTAAGTATCTGCGGCTAGAACTCTTTATCAGATATTATGGTTTAGTACAGCGTCCCCTTTCCACACCTTCTCAGTTGCTTAACAGTTCCCTAAATTTGCGCACATAGCTCTTTCATGGAAAGTTTCAGGGTCATCCCTCAAGTGGGGACTGAGAAAGAATAAATAAATAAATGAATTCATTAGTTAAGTAAAAATAAAGGAATTTCCAAAATGCATTTTCCCCATAAATTTTCCTATGGAAATTTGCATCAACAATACCGTAAAAATGGGTGCAATAAATTACAACAAATTTGGCACAAAGCTAGATCTTCCTCCAGAAAGCAAACTTTTTGTGATTTTGTGTAAATAGGTTATGTAATTTTGAAGAAATGAAGGCAAAAAATGTATGACTATTTCATGCCATGAATCTACCACAGTAGATACACAAGTTCAAGAACACGTTATGATTCAATGGCCACAATATGAAGGAAAAGTTGTGTCCACTATCTTAGCGCTCCAGAGTCATACAAAATAGAATAAAAGGGGGCAGGGTGAGGGTACCCTGACCCTTTGCCCTTGGAGGGGGAGGGAGGCAGAGGTCCCCAGAGACTTCCACCCTGGGGCCAAATAAAAAAATGCTTTGTGTGGAATTTAATGGATCCATGGATTCACAGTAAGGCCCAGTGCATCCCCGGAGTAATGACAGCTGATCCTTTAAAAAAAAAAAAGAAGGGCTGGGGGTATGAACGCCCACCCCCACACATCAATGGACAACTAAAACATTGAAATTCACTGAAAAATCTAATGGTTGTTCTGATTAGACTCTCACATATTGCACCACTCACAAGATGTTCAATAATTGCACTGATAACATCTCTAGTGACACCTGAAGTTACATAATTGAGAATACTGTGCATGACAAGGGAGCAAGTAATAGTTTAGGGAAGGAGCTATAGTTACTTGAGAAAACTAACTTGTAACTTCAGTGTTTTTTTATTTTGAAACATTGTGTATAACACCACTGAAAACAGCTGAACACTTCCTGTGGGTGCCTCCGTGATGCTAGTGGCAAGCACAAATTAATTGTCAACTCAATCCCAAAGGAAACGGCACAATCACAGCAATGCAGCAGTGTAATTTATTTATCTCCAGACACGTTTTGGCAGGAGCTGTCTTTTTCAATGGTAATGACATGCATGCAGAAAGGTTACCACACATTTGATTATTAAAAAGAACTTTTGCTCTCCCACTGGTCACTCACTAACCAATCTATGTACACACCCTTTCTTTACGTGAATTGTAAAAGATTTCATCATAATGCTTAAACCCATATCGTTCGTAAATAACACACCGCTGCACCCCTCACTACCAATACTTCCCTATTTAACCTCGAAGCACGAAATATGGCAGTATGTGCCTATCCATTTTAGTAACGTTCCATGTAGGTAGGTTTCTCGGGTGCTGGTGGTTATGGCCGTTTACAACTAATTTGTAGAACAAACGCCACTAAAAACCGCCAAACAATTCCTGTGGGTGCCTCCATGATGTTAGTGGCAAGCACAAATTAATTGTCAACCAAATCCAAAAGGAAACGAAGCACTCACGGAAATGCAACAGTGTAATTTACTCATCTCCAGATGAGTTTTGGCAGGAACTGCCTTTTCCAATGGTAATGGCGTGCATTCAGAAAGGTTTCCACTATTTTTTATTTTTATTTAAAAGGACTTTTGCTATATATATATATATATATATATAATGTTTAACACAGGGCTTAGCCAATGGACATATTCTACACCCACCCCCCCAGCTATGCACAGACTTTGGCCATAAACAGTGAAGGTTGGACCTGGTGTCACACAAGACCCTGCAGCTAATACATCTAACACACAACAAAGATTGGGCAGTGAGATTGCCCTAGGGCCAGATCCAGCACACAACCCTCCACATGTGGCCAAACCCCGCTGTTCATGGCCTTTGGCCATGTACAATGTGGGGTTAGCCATAGTGCCTTATCTGTTGCCAGGCCTTGCACACACCCCTCCATGACCACCTAACGTTTTACTTGTTCCATGAACTGCCCTTCACAAGCAAAGGCTGACCAAAGGGTGTATTGTTCAAAGATGTTCACCAGCCAGCTTTCCACAAGTAACCTACCCTCAATGCACCCATCATTTGAGTGAACATAAGTAGAAAGACAATGATAACTATCAACAGTGATTCCGTTCAGAAATGTTTGATTTCTTTTGTATCTTTCAAAAGCTCAGGGACAAGGAGTCCAGCCACTGATTTAAGTTGCATATTATACCTCATTAACAAAGCCTATAGCACGCTGCCAGAATCACTGGTTGATCTTATTAGTAATTTGAAAAATGTTGTTATTCAAATATAATCAGTAATGCCATCAACTATGTCATTTAACCTTTCATGAGCGTTGGTATGTGAGGTTATAACCAATGCATGGTTGGGGCGCCATTCTTCGTTAGCTTGCTGAACTGAATTTCAATCTCCACCAAACTAGGGGGAAATTCAATGCTACAGGACAAGCAGAAGCATGCTAATTTTGCTGCAGATCTTTAAAACAGTTCAAAAGCTATGAGGGGAAGGGTGCCCAAAACTACTGTCGGGTGCAAATAAAAAGGGATTTCGCACAGGAAACTTTTCACTATATAACTTGGCGGCCACTGAACCAATATGCACAACTGTTTGTAGAACATCAGCCTCGCCTTTATGCTGGGCCATTATTCGTTCGTGAAAATCAACTCTGTCGATTTGGAAATGTAAGTAAAAATACGAGTGTCCAACGTGCAAGGCAAAATGAGTTTATTTTCATGAACGATGGATAATAGACTTCACACTCACAAAACCTGCCCCTGCCAATGTTGGAAAAAAAAATACAGGGAGGGAAGCAAAAAAATCAAAATATATAAATGAGCGCAGTGGGACAGCAGATGCTAGATTGTTCATTCCTTGGCAGGCCTTCCCGCAGCCAAATTAGTTCGTCTGCCACTGGGTTGCCCGACGAGAGAAAGAGATAGGTATTAGTTAGGAGCTGGGTAGGGAGGGTAGCCACGAAACCCACTCATCTTGCCCAAAGGTCAAGATAGGTCAGAAAAATGCAAAGCCACCTGTTCTCAATAGCAGAGGAAAGACTAAGCACCCGCCTCCTTGCCATGCTAACGGGTAAGGGAGAGAATATCTCCCCCCCCCCCCCCCGCCTCCTGCATTGTGCAGGTGAGAGGGGACTTGCCACTTAAGCCTTCCTACCCCCATGCGGCACCGAAGGGCATGTGGGGGAATAACCTTCCAATACACTGCCCAAAGGTGAGGGGGAAATAAGTCTGCAAAGGCAAAGAACCTTTATATTAAAAACACAAATTTCCAGCGCCCCCCCCCCCCCTCCCCCCTTTGCCCAAGCGAACTTCCACCTGCATGCACATCCGTGGCCAGCCCACCAAATGCTGCAGATCACGGACAAGAGGGCATCATTTGTACCAGCACTGTGTTCACAACTGAGCACACAGCAATGGGCCAGATGTAAACTGCATGCGTCTGCCCCAGATAGTTATAAACTACTATCCAGTGGTGTGTTCACAACAGAAACATGTACTGAAACAGCAGATTACAAGTGTCCCAGTGCTCTGATCTCAAATGATAACACAGAATTAGAACATAATTGCGAAAAGGGTGCCGAGGCTGCTGCTAGCTGGTCCATTCCTTCGTGACTGCACCACTGGGCAGAGAGCATCACGGAAGCAGCTAACTTCACCTCGCGCTTTGTTTTCGTAAGTCCCCCGCCCCTATCTTTGACAAGGCAAAGGAAGCATGGGGCACACAATAATTCCACCCCTCGTGTAGGGCAGGCTGGTTAATACAACCCAACCTACTTACCAGGGGGGGTTGTGGGTGCACACACTAAAGCCACCACTAGGCAATGTGTATATAATCAGCTCCCATCCCGTACATGGACAAGGTTGGCGAGGGAGGGTAGAGGCCCCGCATAGCCTCTTTTGGGGGGTCATAAGAAACAAGTACACCACCACACACAATTCTATTGTCTTCCGAGTGATTAAATAAAAAGAATTGGGCTCAGGGATAGCAGGGTATACATTAACCACCCCCAGCCACGTCAACATGCCAGTAATGATCCCGAAGACATGGTTAAGATCTTTAGACACACTTCCTAGGGAACTGATATGGAATGGAGGGCGTCACAGGGTAGCGCTTGCTACTCTTCGCCTCCCCTCGGCGGCAGGAGGCCTGGGAGTCCCAGATTTTTAACTTTATTATTTAGAAACACAGCTGCAAAGGCTGGTGCGATGGCTTAACAGCAAAGGCTTAGCAGAACTGAACTATGACCGCGACAAACGGAGCACGGACATGTTGTTGGCCAAAGTGATCAAGCCACGATTCAAGGCCCCCCAGAGTTCTCTTGGGTGCAGCCCTCGGGGCACAGAGCAGGGCGCTTAAGCTAACAAGAGTCTTGACCCCCTTCGCCCCTGCGATCCCTTTGGTGGGGCTTCCACTTGGAGACCCTCCCCACGGTCTTACTGCGCCCCTGGACTAGCTGGCCACGGTGGGAGACTGTTATACACATGACAGACTGGCATCCTTTGAGGAACTACTGGAGCGGACCGACCTCCCTCGGGGTCAGTTTTTGAGATAGAAAGCTCTGGTTTGTTTTCTATGGGACCTCGGGGGTGGGGGGCAAGGGGGATGGTGCTCGGGGGAACCCCCCCACTCATGCTGTACTCCAGATAATGATTATGATGGGTGGAGGCTCCCATTTGGTGACATGGCTGTACAGGGCGCTAAATGGGATGGTGGGTGGGCAGCTACAGTCCCAGAGGGCACGTTGGGATGCAGACCTGGGCAGGCAACTGACAGATGCTGAATAGGAACGGGTGACTGCATAAGCATCCCGGAATACGTGCCTTAAATGTATCCAGTTCAATTTCACACATGGAACATATCTCACCACCACCCCCCCCCCCAGACTTCAGACCATATATGGGGGGGTTCAGCCCCAGACCTGCCCTAAATGCCGAGCCCCAGGGGCTGATTTTTGCCACAGGACTTGGGGATGCTCCGTCCTAATAGCCTACTGGAATGCAGTCATTACACACCTCAACATGATACTGGACAGGTCACTGCCCATTACAATGGAGGTCTGTTTACTGGGCCTGTTGTTTAGAACACCCTCTAAACAGGTGGGGAACAGGTTTGTAGATCTGGCCCTGGCACCAGCACGTTGCAGAATACTGATGCCTTGGAAAGCCCCTGAGGGACCCCCGTCTACTCACGTGGATATGGGAGGTTATAAGCTGGGCCCGCGCAGAGGAGCGGGCATTAATTAGGGAAGAATCCAGGGGGCTTAAAAGTCGCCTCCTGGCCCACCTCTGGTCTGAAGTAGCAGATTAATGTGAATCTCTCGATTTAGCTGAGGATGCTCCTTCAGAGGCTGATAGTGAGGCTGACACAACCATAGCCTAACACTTGGGAGGTCCCTGGGAAACACACTGAAATCAGTGACACAGCAGATCAGGGGAGCACTAGATGTGGATCAGGGGATGTTCCGACTGCTGTTGTTGAAAAATGCCCTAAAACACTAAATGGGATATGCAGCCGGGGCAAGGGGTTGCCCTTGGGAGTCTCCCCAACCCCACACCCAACTATCCCGACCCCTGCACCCACTAGCCTAGCACTAATTGACACAGAGTCAATGTCACTGTGTGAGTGAACGGCCACCTAAGGTCACAGGTTCTGAGGACAAAGTTACTTAGTTTGTAGTGAAGTAGTTTACCATTAAGTAGAGCGATCCAAGACACAATAGGCTATGGCATGGATCACTCGAGACTAGATAACGACCCCACACCAGAGGACAGAAACAAACAGCTCAGGCCCCTTCCGGGGGTCCAGTAAACAACTGATGGTTATAGTGGCTGCAGGCTGCCCGACGGGGTACCTGCGCACTCACCTTAAGTAATCTATGCTATGTAGATGTTTTCTAATGTATGTGCATACAAATGTAAGGTATTAAAGATGTCTATCGGACCTGTTTAAAAAGCCAATAAACGTATTAATTATTATTATTTTTTTTTAAACATCCCCAGCCACAAGGCTTAAATTTAATTATCAAAAAGAAAAGAAAAAAAAAAAGTAAAGCCAGTATGTCTGCTTGCTTTTTCAGTTACAAGTCAGCCCTAGCGCCTTTGCGAATGTTGCAGTCAAGGTACAGGGACACACACAGAGGGCCTGAAGGGGGATGAATATATGGACGGGATGCAGGTAGGTGGTGAGCACACACTTGGGGGGGGGGGGGGGGGAGATAGGAAGGACATGTGAACACAGAATGACTGCAAAAATAAAGCAGGGCAGCACACAGGGAGGCTAGGGAGAGCTCACCAAGTGTCTGCCAGGGAGAGAAGAGGCACACAAAGAAATTGTAGGATCAGGACAGGGTGGCAGGCAGGTTCTCATGGAACAGGGGCACCAAGGGGCTCTGGGGAAGCATTAGAGTGCAATGAGAGGCAGGGCGACACAGAGAGGACCTCACACATGCACCATCATACATCCAAAATACCAGCCAAGCCACTGTATGCCAACACACCCTACATCGTATATCTACAACCATTATACGCAAGCACACCCACCACCATCCATACACAGCCAACATCATGCATGAATGCAACCACCATCACATGTCTGCAAACCTAACATCACATGCTAACAAACTTAAAACATATGATCATCTTACATCCATATATCATCATACGGTAACACATCTACAATCTAATAACAACACTAACAACAAATGCCGATACATCCACCACTACGTGCTAAAACAACCACTATTCTACACCAAAATACATCCTCTATCATACTTCCACCCAGCCACCATCATATGCCAATACACCCAACATAATATGCTAGCATAAAAAAAACAAGCATTTGCAATACAATAGGTCTCGCATATTTCAAACAAATTAATTGTCATATTTTGACAACAACGTCCACAAGCAAAAACAAAAGAAAACCTGAGCAGAAACTGAGAAAAAACGACTTTACAAAATAAAATAAAGTTAGCTTTAAAAAATAAAAATTTGAAATTTTGTTTGTCCTGCTGGGCACGTTTTTGCCAGTCACAAGCCTTATGTTTGTGGGGCACTAGAAGTTGAAATGAACAAAATTGTACCTCGATCGCGTCAGGAGCAGTGGACAGGTACTAATTAAGTTGAAATTAATTAGTGCTAGATCCCTGCTTCACACAGAGGAACAGAAATTGTGCAGACATGCCTTGATTAATTACAAGGCTGAAAAGAAGAGTGCCACGCAAATCAGCAAGTGGTCAGCAACAGGTAGGCTCTAAGCCCTTTTCTGAACACAATAGTGTCTTGCATGCAAAACACATGTGCTAAAGCATGCAATCACAGGCTCGACCCTAAAAAAACAAAAAGTCTGCAAAAGTTTCTATAGCAACTGATGCTGAAGGGTATGTGGTGATGTGTGATTGGGGGCTTGAGGTGGGAAGGGGATGGATGCCGGGTACAACACTGCTTGGAGAAGCAAGACCTCTTGTTAAAGTCTCCTCTACCCCTCTCCCTTCCTCTGCAGAGGGCCTGGCTTAGCGGTGGATAAGCCTGGTAATACCTTTGATATGAGTGAGGCTGCTCGGGCCACTTGGCCTCCCCCTGCTCCTGGTTGTTGCCTCCAAAAGGAGTCTCTAAGTTTCAGCCTGGAGACCTACGATGGCTTTGGCTGATATTTTCGAGCATCACATTAACTTGTGGCCTGAAAAGGTGCTCCCATTCAAACAGGAACTTGAAGAGATGCAGCTCGGGCTTGAACCCGGGGATACAGAACCAGGGGTGGTATCCAAGTATGGTACTAGTACTTATGCCCATGGTGGCTGTATCGGCAGCATCCAATGTGCAACAAATGTGTTAGTTGGAGGCTATTTGTGTGAGACAGGGACAGGACAAGTCTCAGCATCTCTGAGTCTCGTGGGTACAGGTTCTGGGAAGAAAGGCATACATGAAGATTCTTCTTTAAACAGGGATGGGTTCTGGTGGAGGTGCTGCAGCCAATGGAGGTAACATGGTAGATATTGTGCCTGTGAGCAGGTGAATGTAGAGGCATTGTTATCTAGCATCCAATTCTTGCTGAAATCTCTCCAAGATTGGGGGTCTCAACGTTCACCTCCATGGGTGTTGCTGTAGGTCTCCATTCTCATTTCTCTTTGATAACTGTGTGGTTTCAGATCATACTGTGGCATCAGTGCCGATAAAGGCCTCAATGCTGTTGAAAGCTGATAAGGGCCTCAGAGTGGAGGAGGCCTTCAGCACAGAAACAGGCATAGGTGCTGTTGAGGGCTTCAAAGCTGAGAAAGTGTTTAGCAGAGACTCTGGTTAGTGAGCAGCTGCTGATGGAGGTGGGCGTTCGGATTGTGGTGATCGATGCCCCCTCTCCCCCCCAATAGAAGCTTTGTAGGTTGAAGTCTTTTGTCTGTGCCAACAAGTGTTAAAAGGGGGAAGTGGATGGACTTGCCTCAACTGCCATGCTCATGGCTAGATGCCCAACTCCCACAGGAGCTCTGCTCTGCTTCAGCATGAGAAGCAACAGTCTTCGGTCTGTCCTTTGTCCCTGGTATACTCGCAACACTAAGAGTGCTTTTGATCCAAGGTCCAGTCTTTGGCACCAGATCAACGTCATCTGGCTGGTCATCCATGGATCTGGCAAAGTCTTCAGCAATACCAGTACCAGACTGGGCAATTCTTGAGTGTCAGGGAGTTCGGATGGGTCAGCTTCCTCTTGGTGTTGGGCATAAAGGAAGTCCTCCACCCCAAAGATGTCTGGGGTGCAGGACAGGTCTTGTTGATACATGGTGCTCTATGTCCAGTGGCACTACTTCCAGTAACAGAATACTTTCTTTGACCTTAAGGCAGGAGCAGGTAGCGTCGCTGTTGTCAGAGGAGACTCAAATATTGCACACCTCATAGTGGTCAGTCCAAAAGCATTTGGGGTGGCATCGAGGACAATACTGTATTGATGCGCATTCCATCAACTTCAGCATATTTGTGGGTGAAAAGGAGAGTGAAAAGGTGTTGGACTCCAGCAGGCCCAGGGGTGTTTTCAGGGACAACTGCAGTCCTTGAGGAATGAAAGCTTTTCATTGAAAATAGAGATAGTAAAGGATATAATAGGTAGAATAAGACACAGATGGGGCCGACAGGCATGTACAGAACACAACAAACTCAAAGGCCACTCTGTGCACATCCAAACCTGATGGCGGTGGTGAGGTGTTTGGAGGGGGAGGGCATAATATCAGTCTAACACCAAGTCAGAAGTCAGTGCCCATGAACCATGTACACCGAGAGGAGGAGTGACAGAACTTCTCACGACTTAAGAGACTTGTTAGAAGAAAAACAAGTTGCGAAGGTCCTAGACCAACACCAGATCAGATGGCTGGAGTATGCCATGCATGTGTAGTAACAGCCATACAAATTATATATCTATCTATCTATCTATCTATCTATCTATCTATCTATCTATCTATCTATCTATCTATGAGAGACAGAGAACGAGAAAGATACAGAGAAAGAGAGAGAGAGAGTATGTGCCACTACGTAGTTATAGTTAGGACCTACTTTCCATAGAAAAAACATTTGTTGACTTGCCTATATCTTTGTCATTGCTGGATGAATCCATAAGAAATGTGGCCAAAAAAAAGTCTGCCCAAGGGTCTTGTTGTGCATATTAAACTTTCAGGGTGATACATCAAGCGGGGTTTAAGGAAGAAATAAAAAGGGGGGGGCAAAGAAAGTGTTTCCCATGTTAATTTCCATACACTCTTTAGACATGTCTGTATTCTGAACCGCTAGACGGAATTACACCAAATTTGACAGAACGCTAGCTTTTGGTCCAGAGATCACCCTTTTTAGGTCGAGCCAAGGCAGTGTGCACACGCCGTCTCCTGACATAGTGTAATCTACTTCTGTTGGCTTTCACCACGCCCATCACTTTCATTCTTTCTTTGCCTGCTTTTCAAAATTCCTTTGGTTTGTTAGGTAAATTATTCAGGTTTGTCCCGCCTTGGAGAGTTACTGTTACATGGATTATTGCACGACAGGCCATATACCTTAGTGTGGGCGCACTACTTTTTTTCTTTTGCCTCTGGCTTTGCGCTCCATGGCAGAATGTTGTTTCTTCCTTTGGCATCTCGCTGTTACTTTGTGGTGTCTGCTCCCGACAAAGACTCCAAGCTGGAAGGGGATTCTTTTTTATTTATTTATATAGCGCAAACGCATCCAGAAGATTGCCAGCTTTACATGAGCACCAGTTAAGTTAGCAGCCACCTTCCTAAATTCTTCCCAAGTTTAGCAGTTGAAAAATATACAAACTGGTGCAGTTGAAAGAGAAAGAAAAAAAAAAAAAAAAAAACACACAATAATACTTTGCGGGGCATTTCTTTTACAATGCATTTTACCCATAAGTCAGCCTGCGGTGGTCCTAGGACAATGGGACTACACCAAAACATTCAGTACAATGTGCTTTTTCACCCAGCTCACCTTCTGGGTCCCCACACTAGGTCCGGGGGAACCCCCAAAATCATAACTTTTTCCACCCTTCAATGTCTATTTAAGCTCTCCAATGCCTGAAGGGTTTGCTTTACACCTGGGAGTAGTTTGTGCTCTCAGGGCCTTGTTTGTAATAATATTCTATCAATCCTACTAGGTCTGAAAATCTGTAATGCACTATGCCTTCTAGGGGCTGAATATATGGTTACACTACAATGCTCGCTTCCCTTCTCTTTTCATGTGGTTATGCTCTCTAGGGGCAGATTATACGGTTGCACGGCCATGTTTCTTCCAAATGCTATGTTATTGTGGTGTCCTCCAGAGTATGCTCTGACCATTACAGTCTAATGTCAGGTGTATGAAAGTAATGCACAAACAGTTTATTTCTGCTAAAGGTTAATGTGCTGCCTGTCTAAATACCTGTAAGGTCCCAAAGGCGATACCTATTGGCTGTGCCAATGCTTGTTGTTATTTGGTGTAAATCCATTCAGTAGTTTGAGATATTTAAAAAAAAAAAAAAAAATTGTATAACCTGGTGGAGCCTAAGCACAGATCTCATGGTGAGATGTGATTCGCTGTCAACACATCAACTAGGCAGTAGTGGTAGCCATCTTGGCACCAATATACAGGATAGCACCCCACTGAAATGCACTGTAGTAAACGGCAGGTTTTGAGGTTGACAAAAAGGAGAACATATGAAGGGTGATCACACATTTTAGTTACAAGATAAATCATTTGTTGATGGTACCATAGTAATTTTAGGAATTGTGGTGTGTTCTAAGGTGATTTTCCCCTGCTCCGATTTAATAAATCATGTTTGAGAGAAAACTGATTTCTCAGAATTTTACCTATAGATGAGATGGAAGGTGCTCCAGGAGCTAAAATGAGAGCATATTTTTCTGTAAATACACACCATCTTTCTCAGCCAAGTGAGAATGAAGTCCAACATTCTGAGTAAAACATGTACTTCCAACAGGAGTAGTCTGTCAGTGGATTCCCTTGTGTTCTACTGCAGCCTCCCAGAGTGCTCTGAAGAACAACTAGAGAGCTAACAGTATTACTCATGACAAAAGTGTGGCACATCTGAAGCCATCTTGATTGAATCAAACTAGTAAAACTTAAAATATTTACTTTAGAAAGGAACAAAACAAGGGGGTTTGTTTTGTCATATTAATTATGGTTAGCGCTGTAGAAAGAAAAATTAGGACATGTTTTAAATTGAGTTCTCAAATATCTTTCTCTTCTGTTTCACTGAAACATTCAGACATGTGTACTGAAACATGCACTTTCAACACCAGCAGGCTGCCAGTTAACAACCCGGTGATCAGCAGCTTGCAGTGTTCTAATGAGCTACTAAAGTACTTACATTCTGAATTTATGCCAAAATTGTGGTACATCTGAATGCCATCTTGATGGAATCAAAGTGAAAAACTGAAAGCATTGTCTACTGAGGATACTGCAGTAAATAAGGAAGCTAGGGAGCTTCATACCAAACAAGATGGCCACCAGAGAAAAAGTGCCCAAATATAGCACACACACATCACCCAAATGTAGCCCAAGTATAGCCCAATGTTTTTTTTTGTAGTTTCACATAGCTCAAACCTGACCTGGAGGTATTGGAGTCCTTCACATGAGCATCGGTTACATTATACAACAACACATTCATTTGGGTACATAAAGATACAAAATAATTTAAGTCTTTGTCACCATTTGAGAACTCTGAAACTAGGTCCTCATTTTAGTTTTTTAGCGCACTAACCATAATTTCTATGAGACTAAGACACTCATTTTCATAATTTCTAAAGGAAATGCTTTAGGTATTAGTTTTGATTACATCAAGATGACATCAGGAGTGCCACACTTTTGTAACAAAATATAGAATGTTAGCAATCTAGGTGTTCATTAGAATACTATGGGGAGGCAGAGGTCAGGGGCTCAGATAGCGGAGGGCAGGTAGACGGGTGCAAAGGCAACAAGTGGACCACGCTGGCCAGGCCTGAGGGGCAGTGGCGGTACAACTGACAATGAAAGGCAGAGGAAAGGGGATGCAGGGATAACAAACCAACCATACAGGACAGGCAAGAGAGGCTGCCTCTTGCATAAAATCCCCTCTCTTTCTATGGAAGTGCGTGGGGAAAATCAATTGCTCAGGTTTTTTTTTTTCTCAAAATCTCCCTTTTAGCACAACCGACCATGGAAAGCAATAGGGAGGGGGAGGGGCAGGGCCATGTGCATGGCAACAGAGAGCGGAGGGGTAAGAGGCAAGGGCAGCAATCTGACCATACCGGACAGACAGGAGGGACAGTTGTAGCATTATGGACCATGATGGGCAGGAGGAGGGTAGGCAATGGCAGCACATCAGACCATGCAGGGCAGGAGGGAGGGGGCTGTTGCATGGACTTGGACAACAGAAAGTAAGGAGGTGGTGGATGAGGCAGCAAGCTAACTGTTCAGGGCAGTGGCAGAACAATAGACAAACAGGGCAGATATCACTCACAACATCTTCTTTGACATCATTGACAATATCACAGTAATGTGCCGTAAAAATATTGATGAGAAAGCTGTGCATGGCAAGGGAATGAGTTATAGTTGCCTTAAGGTACTCACTTATAATGTATAAGGCCCCGGTGATTGGATCCCACGGGGCCAATAGTGGGGTGGGGGGGGGGGGCAGCCATGTGCTCACCTCCCCCTCATTAACATAGAATGCCCCGGGAGGGGATGAGTCCCGGGGGCTTATTAAGGCTTAGGGCGGGCAGGGCGGTCACATGCCCCTTCCCCTTTTTAAAAAGGAAAGACCCTGTTGAAAGGGTTCCCTGGGCTAACAGAGCCTAGTGGGGGCAGGGGGGTGACTTGGGGGCGCTACATTCCATGCCTCCCTAAAAATAAAAGAGAAAATGGTGGCTCAGGGAGGGGGAGGTCCATGCGCCCTCCTCACCTTTAAATATTTGTTTAGGCCACGGGGGAAAGGCTCGAGGGTCTGCAAATTATAGTTACTTTAGGGCACAAATTACAGCTACAAGAGATAACTATAACTGGTGAATATCAGTGTTCTTTTTTCGTTTAAAACTTTCATAGTCCTTAAAGTTTTCACCTAAATGTCATTTAGTTTAACCTTTGTTTTTGTCAGTAAATACATTTAAACACACACACACACACACACACACACACACACACAATATGACCCAACCTGCCCATGTGTAAGGTGAGAGTGCACATTACCTGTGCCTCTGGGGTTCACCTCTCGTTTTCTCCTTCCACAAGTGACATGGTTGGAATAAAGGTTAGGATACTGTAGTGGTGGTGGGACGTGGGGGGATTGGAAGATAAAGATAAGGAACTCTTAACTTGGGAATTTCCCGACTTTTTTGTTTTTGCAGTGCAGAAACTATTATTACACTGCCATGAACCTTAACTACCCTTTAATTTTAGTTCTTTATGGGATATGTTTTTTTAGTTTTTTGTTGTTGTAAAGTTGTAATTCTTCCAATATGATACTCACTGTGAATATTCCATATCTGCTATTGGGAAGAGGTCGCTGGGGAGTTGATACTGGTCTTAGCCCTCCTTTCTCTGAGGGGTATTCATTTTTATTTTTTTCATCTCTTCTAGTGTTTTAAAACATTTGTCTAGATTTTAAGAACTGGCTTGGGATTCTTCTAATACACCCTACACCTTACCCAATGGCAGGGGTGCATAGTATCATGCCTTGTCCAATAACAGGGAGTATAATTCCCCCCCAGCCACACATTGTATTATGCTTTATTAATTTGCTTTTCTTGCAGGAACCCTGCTGCATGATTTGGTCTGCCTTAGAATTCCAGCAGCCATGCCTACCAGCAAGCTAAATCATTCCAAGCCATAAGCTTCCTCGTCACAGCTCTCCCCATTGCGTCATTACTACACTCCCTCCACTCCTGGTGTGATTTGAAAGAATAGACAATTTGGCAGGGTATCATACAGACTGAATTCAGGGAAGATGAGGGTTCTACTGTCACAAAATAAGAGCACGGAGAAGGTAAGAGAAAGTCTATTAGGATTAGTTGCCTCACTATGTAAAGTTTGTGACGAGGAAGCCTAGGGGTTGGATTACTGGTATTTGGGCTACTACACACAAAGATTTGTGCAGCGAAAGGGGTCTGAAGATTGACATTACTGAGCAGTCATTGCAGGATTTTAGAACCCTCACAAAGGAGGCTTCTTTCAAAGAGATGCCCCGGAGGAGGCTGCAATGGTATCTTGGAAAATAATTAGTACACTTGGTGTGAGGATATGAATCAAAGATCTGTACAGATCTGCTCGCCGAACATCCGGACCAAAGAATTTGTCATTCTTCAATTATTTGTCAGCAAAGAGTGGTTTGACTAGGCCAAGCTGGCTTGGTTGAATAAAGACTGACGGTAATAGCCTTAATGAATTCTTCACCTAGATCATTTTTGGGTATTCCTGTCCATGATATACATTTTCATATATTAATTAACTTCACATTTCTTAAAGCATGTTCACAACCGCATTAAACACAAATAGATAAAATATACCAGCATATAGAAAAGGTATCCAAGCACCACCGCCACCAAATGCAACACTCGTTATACCAACACAGCATCACAGATTAAAGGGATGGCATCCACCAGAGCAATTGTACTACAAATCATATGAAATATAAGTACAGTGCTGGGAATGTTAATTTAATACATGCCCATTGAGTTCAGCATGCTACATTGTATTTACCACAATTATCAACCGCTGCCAACATCGTACTGTCAACACAACAACCACGGTATATACCCATGTCAAATGCCTTCCCAGCTCCCTCTCCCACAGCTCCTCTCACCAGAGAGTATGCAGCCAACAAAGCTACACGGCCAGGGTATCACGATCAACACCACACTGATCAACTTCACAGCTGCAAGCCTTACCCCACTAGCATCATCTTTACCACGTACACGTTCTTACATATGATCAAGACTGCATATCTTGTATGCTAATCTGCCCACATGCAACCAACCAGGACAAGCTATTGCTTCCAAGGCTACCAGTACCAAACCTTTGTACAGACAGTGCGCTTCTGTAGAGCAAAGAGTGTAGCAACACAAACTGTACAGCCCTGAAGCGCTACTAAGACAATTAAGTTGAAAGTGTTTACCACGCAAACATCAGTAATCAAACCACAATGATCTACCCTTTGTTAAATTTGTCTTGCTTTTACCTGCAACGGCACATCCTGCTCCTGTCCCTAGTACAGATTTTACTTGTGAATGTAAACTGATAACGTGAACCATTACGACATTCCAGTCACTGAGAAGAATACCCTCCTGTGGGTCAGCATATCATTCCCAAAGTATAATTTATCATGCAATGCCCTACAATTCTTAAGATCTAGTTTACAGACCATCTATGAATATACATCATTTCTTTTGAAGCAGACAGGCTTGGGCTGATATGCTACAGAATTTATTACTGGTACCTGGGTTTTTCCCATCAAATTACTTGATAAGAGGAGGCAGTAACTCGGTCAGGTCATTGGCTGAAGTGTATCCCTCACCCATTCCCCTTATGTAACAAGTACCCATTCAAGTAGGAGGCAACTCAATCCTCCTCTCAGCAACTATATGGTAGCTGAGGAAGCAGTTGAGGAATTCCTTCTAGTTCGTCCTCTGCATCTTTTAAAGTACCTATGGTTTCTGTCCAGTCTAGGTATGGATGGTGCTAGCACTGGAAAACAATGTCTGCAAATAACTTTCCCCTCGAGCTGGAGAGGACTGTTTCCGTGCAGAAACGGTCCTGATAGATGGGAGTGCCTCAGTTCTGCTGTCTGTGTACAGTCATGGCTCATTTAATACTTGCTATCTTGTTTATTTTTAGTTTTTCTAAGTCCTAACCCACCTGTTTTCTAAACTAAGATGTGCAGTAAGAATCTGTTCAGTCAGTAACTGTGCCTGTTCTTCAACTATAAACCATGACACTGGAAGCTGCAAATGTTATAGTAGCAACAGACCAGTGGTCATTTGTCTAATATAGAACTTCTCCCTCCCGAACAAGTCAAATATCAATCATTGTTTGTGCCCCAAAGACCTTTCTGGACTACCTTCTTCACCTTGTGAGAAACTGCTCTGTAACGTTTCTAGAACGTTCCCTGGAACACAGGGATTGCATGTACAGGAAAAGCATGAGTACGTACCTGTCAAAAGTGAGGGGGGGTTTATATAAAGTTTCAGATAATACGATTTTCATTATTTTCTTCAAATCGTAAATGCTGTCAATATCATAAGATCCAGCACAGGGTAATCTGTACTACAGTCAACACCATCCCTGACTCTCAGAGAACTGAGATGTAGTTTTCAACACCACAGTGGAACTGGATTACAGAAAGGACTGCAGAGAAGAGGTTCTGGGTAAATGGCAACAGTAGGTTACTGTTAAGTTCTCCAGTCTCACTTGGCACAAGTATATTTAGACTGTAACATAAATAGAAAAAATAAGACGAGTAACCTTTGCGTACGTACCCAAATGATTTGTAAGGCTTATTTATATCTGTATCCTCAAACTGAAAAGTGAGTGCAAATCCACAGATTAGCCTAGTTCATGTATCTTGTTGGCACGCTCCAAAATATGCATTCGTGATGCCTCTTAGGTACAGGGCAAGATAAAAGGGTTGCAGAGTAAGGTCTGATGACGCATTTAGCCGTCACTCTCCTAAAAAGTGGAATAGCTCGGCACAGGCCGTGCAAAGCAGGAAAAAAGAACCAGGAACGTACAAGGAAGACATCAGTGGAAATGTGAAATGGAAACTTTCACACCCGGAAATAGCACAAGCAAAACTAATAACAGGAAATTCAGAGGTCTGCTGTAAAGGTGCTCGGGACGCTCCGTGTTTGACGATTCCTTCCAGAGCTGCAGTATATGCTTTGCATGTTGTGTCTATGGGAGTGGTCTACGTTGTTGCACCCTAGTCTATATGCCTTAACTACCCAATTTTATCTATTTTACATAAAGGCAGTGTCCAACATTAAGATAATCCAGAAAGTTTGCAAAGACTGATGTATATACCTCATATTAAAACAACCTAAATTCTACTGAACGTCAAATCATATTTCCTGAGGCATTTTGAGAGCAAATCAGCTACAATGTGACATTTTTGTGGTCTACAGCTTTGCTGTCATCTGACTGAACCGTTACGAGACCATTATTTTTGGTTCAGTTCTCACTGGACTAGGCCAGAGAAAGCTCTATAACCTGAAATATTGGTTTGCTGTCACATGAGCTAGGCTGTCAGATTTCTGTAACCTCTTTTACTTCGGACATAAGCAGGAGTTCCCAAGATAAATACAGTCGAAAAGATAGCTTTATTATCCAAATGCTAAGCCTGTAAAATCTTTGTGACCTAATGGATAGTACTATGGTCTGAGAACCTAGCGTTTAGAAGACTTGCACTCAGTAAATGGTCTGCTAGCCACAGACTGAGCCTAGAAGATCTAACCCAAGGAGTTCCATCGAAGAGCAGAGCCTAGAAGGTCTCAGCTGTCTGAAATCCAAATGTTAAAATCTCTAGTCTGAAGGAGAGCTCTCCTGCTAGGGGTCTACGCTTGTAGGTACTATGTAAACTGAATAAGAGTACTACTGTCAGCAACCTGAGCTGCTCCCTGTAAAGGGACTAACAGCTCTTTTGCATAAGATCTATCAGTGGTTTCCATGTAATCTGAGGGGTAGCGCTGCTAGTAAATATTTTAGACTTCAAGATCGCTGCAACCTGAGGGATAACCGTGGTCATATCCTTGAAACTACAAAGTATGCACAATAAAAGAGATGTTTTTTCGGTTCAAGATCTAAGCCTGTAAACTTTCTGCGACGGGAGGGATAGATTTGCTGTCCAAAACAAGGGAAATCTGTTTAACACCAGATAGCTCTGCCGTCTAAATCTGCAAGGTCCGTGTAACGTGTACGATAATTCTACTGCTTAAATTCTGATCCTGAACAGTTCATTCACCCTGATGTTCCAGCTCAGAATTCTGAGCCTGTAAGAGCTTCATAATCAGAGGCACTGCCGCTGTAGCCTGCAGGACATGTATAACCAAAGGGGTATTTTTCCTGTGTGAAGCTTGAACTGTAACAATATCTGTGCAAGACACAGTGTTCTAATTTCTTAAGGTTACATCTGTTGGAACTGCGTAACCAGTCAAAAGCTATTTCAATAAAGATGGAGCCCCTGACATATCTACTGACACCAGCTACCAATTCAACAATCCCAAGCTCCGAGAGTGGGCACGGAACCAGTGCTAGGCAGGCCGCTATTGTGAAGTCCACAATGACGGCCTTCAGAGACAAAGACTTTAGGTCTACATGAGAACACATATATAAAGTGTGAAGATACATAATTATATGCCCTAGTGGCAATAGCAATAGGCAACTGCTAACCAGATCAATGTAACCGAACACAGTGAACAAGCTGCCTCTCTGCTCCTTTGCCAGCAAGAAGCAATTAAGTTGTGCTGTGCATGATTTACAAATAAACCATTTCACCTAAAAACTGTTTAAAAGATTCCACTCATTTTTAAAATGCATCAACACAAAATATTAATGAAAGAATTGAAATACAAAGCGCAAGAAAAAAAATCTAACAAAACGAATTATCTAATATTCTTTCCTTTTTGCTATGTCCGAGGGCCGACACTTTAACTAATCTTCTTTGCCAGAGTAATTTCTAACACCTTAGTCCAAGTATCTTGACTCGAGGCCACCCCAAACCATGTCCGTGCTGAAGATTCCAAAACTTCTTGAAAAACATAGTATAAGGAGAGCAGGCCATCAATCCGACAAACATGACGTGGAGCCATCTGTGACTGCAAAGTGATTCACTATGAGGTGACAACAAAATAGAATATTTCAGCTGCCTTTTGGAGGACGTCACAGTACATATTTTAGTTATCTGGTGATAATCACTAAACAGAAAACTTCTCTTATATTTGAATTCAAACCTATGACCCCTCCAGTGACCTTCCAACTTATCGTTTTTCTGCTGTTTTATGGTGTATACATGCTTTCCTTACTCGTTTGCATTACTCTGCGATTGTTAGGCAGTGTTTTGTCCTCTTTTGTAAGCTTTGGAAATGTATCTACTATCTCTTTTATTAAAGCAGAATTCAATAGTTTTTCATCTGTATAGATATTCTTCTAATATGAAACCTGCCTTGTACTTTGGTGACATCATCCCAACTTCCTTAACCAATAACCTTGTTCAAGTCCTGCTTCCTTACTGGATGGCCCCCACCAATTAACCTCATCAAAATGGTGCCGCACCCAACAGCCTTAAATCGGCACACACCAAACCCCTTCTTAAAAAGCCTAATTTGGAACCTGCAAACGTAGAGGTACATCTATGTCTCCCATTTCTTGTAAAGGGGACTGATAATGCTGTCCCCTCTCAAAGGACTAACCATATCTAGGAAAATGACCTCATGGACATGTTCCAATCTGGCTACATAGCAGATCCAGTATGGAATAGGTCGGAATAATGGTGATCAAAGATATCCCTGCATAAAACGGAATTAAGAGTGGCAATCAAATAACATGGACAATCAAATTCTCCAAGGGAAATCAAAAAAGGAATGGGCTTGGAAGAAAGCATTTTCAAATCATTCTTACTTTTTAGAACGCCGTCAACTTGTCAAAATTTGCAGTGATCCATCCTGTACCTGCAGTGTTACTTAGCTTCTCTTAGCATCCGGACTATTCAATGTCTATATTGAATTTCTTAGAAATCTGTGTACCTAGTTTTGATAACAGACAGTCGAAACAAGTTTATTTAAAATTGGATTCTTTGTATTTAAAATTGGACTCTCACTGCATCCATCTCTGAGATAAAATCCTGAACGCTCAGCATTCATCACGGATGGAACAAAAGCATTTAAAATGCAATGCTTTAAAGTTGAAATATCTCCTCCATACCGCTATGCTTGAAACAGCAACTAATCTACGCTGGTATGAATCTTTAAAGCTTGCAGATATCACTACCAAACTGGCTACCACTTCTAGCACCTTGGGTTTACTTTACGTCTATGCTCTGGTTATGTAAGCTGAACTCAATGTTCATAAACTCAGGGAGTTACCACATAACCTGAACAACAAGAGTTTGAAGTTAGTAGTCGAAGCTAGGGTAGAGGTATGTCACTTCTTATCAGTAAAACAGTGCATCCAGTACTTCCCACAGAAGGTGCTAGTAGGTGTCTATCAACTGCTGGATTCATGCACAGCCACCGAGTCTCTGTGGGTCCATCTAAGTGTTCTTATTCCATGAACATTTTGCCATTTACAGCTACATGAAAATGTAAACTTAAATTTAGTTTTTACTAAAACATGCTTGCTTAGAACACACCAGATAATCTGTTGCTTATCTGTGAGGTTTTTATCTAGGTCTCCCTGCCAATGAATCCTGCTGCTTTGTTAAAATCTTATTCGATCCTCCTGCAATGCTATATCGACCGTAGTAGTTTGCTTCCTAGTGCTGCCTAACTGTTGTCTAACCTTCAACAATGTACTTCGTAGGCTTATAAGGAAACTTGGCTAACAACAAAACCAGGCAATATTGTGTTTGTGTATACAGGAATATGACCTCTCCACGAAGCCAAACTTAAATTTGTTGTTTTGTGTCTTGTACCCAATAACAGCAGAAAAACTGCAGCTTGATTGTGCACCCGACTTTTGATGGTGAAAGGTGATATGGCCAGTAGGCAGGTCTCTCCAGATATAATTTTGGTGATAACTGTATACATACCGTAGATATTTTTCTTATTTTTACCAAAACAGGTCCACCTGCGGACAGAACAAAGTCATGGCCACAAATGTTGGCTTTTCTGCACTGCATGGAGGGCATCTTGAATGCTCACCCTGGTCTATTTGTCCTAATGTTTGTGGAACTTATATAACTCATCTGTATTACATTTTGTACTATATGAGCCTCAACCTAACGTTGTAGATCCTTTGTGAATGGACTATAATACCCTTAACATTTTTTGGTGCAAATTGTTCACACAATTCTTTACCCACCTTTCCTTCATAGGTAAATCTGTTTTCTGCATGCCAGTTCTAATAGCCGTAATTAAAAATTTTATGGCACCCTTGCACATTGTCACATTAGGGGTTCATTTAATTGCCCCAACGAAATGGAGATGTGCGAAAGTATGGGCCAAATATTAAAAAACAACTTTGCATATGTAACTTTTATAAAGGAAGGTAGGAGGTAGACTAAAGCCTTTCTGTGCGTCATTAAAAGTAACAAATACCTCAGGCTAATACAAATTACCGATTGTTGCACAATTTGCCTGTATCCATATAGATATATTTGCAATCTAACAAAACTGAGGCAGACACCATGTTTAAGACATCCTGACACCCTGCACAACAAGGGCTCCGCTCCACCGACGAGCCGCTGGACTTAATAAATGTGGTTCACTCATTCGTGGGTGTGAAACAATTAATGCAGTTAGCCTTTCTCTGCTTATTCTACGTCCCTGAGCATTTCAGTTTCCAATTCTTCCTTGACTGTCACAAGTCCTCCCAAACACTGAAAAAACAATGTATGTGCTTGCTCATTTCACCCCCCACATATGAAATTCAATTTCCTGCACTTTAACTTTTCACACAGCTTCCCAACTTTGTGATTCATTACAGACAGGTTGTTAGCCAAGGTGTAAAATAGGTCCCCAAAGATTATGTTGCCTTCCGTAATCATTATGCAGAGTTAGGCCTAATACTCATGATGTCAGTTTCATCACAGGGGCCAGTAACTCAGACACCACTACCATTTTCAATACTACGTTTTCTTGAAGCTACCACATGGCAGATGTGAGTTGTACCTATAGTTAAAGCTGGTGTGCGAGTAATTACCAACAGTGAGATGCTAATGAGACAAGAGATCACTTGCTGTTGTATTTTTAAAATTGACAATGGAGTTTAGAGTAGCAGTTCTAAAAATAGAGTCAATACCACGTACACAGGAGGTAGATGCTGGATGGACAAATATTAGCAGATGTATAAAATATAGACACATAAAAAGCAGTATACACATATGGTGACTACATAGAAGACATATGAGAATGCCAAAGTCTGCTATGGCAAGTCAATTTCGAACCAATTTTCATAAATCCTATTTCATACCATCTGGCATTCAGAATCAAAGATTCCCTTATAACTTTGTTTTTATATTATAAAAAAAAAAAAAAAAAACCTTTACTGGTGACTTGAAATACATCAATCTCTGTCAACATGTTACGTGAACACTCACTTCTTGCAAGTATAGTTGGCAATTAATCAATTTGTATTACATAAAATTTACCAGAACCACAATTCTGCAAACTATAAAAATAGTAGTTAGAATTTTAACTACAATGGCTCACCAAGCCTGTACATTTTTTAAAGTATATTCTTCTATGCTCATTAATTTGTATCAATAGCATACAAGTAAACTTTCCTCATACATTCTTCTCATATTGAAGATCATCATCACTTCTTAAAGATACCTAATATCGCCTCATATGGTCGTTGTTACTGTTGTCACCCCGTGGTCCTAATAATGAACTTTAAAACTATATAATCATCAGTGATCCCATCATGTATATGTATTAGTATATTATAATCATGGATCCATAGCTACCATGATAACATCATTCTTCAAAGCTAACATACGTTCATAACAATCCATCTAATTTCAATTACCACCTTTAAACATTCTCGCGTACCAGTATTATCATTTTACTAATCTAGTATGACAGAATTTATCATCTTCCACCATTCCCCATATTAATATTACCATTTCTTATAATGACGTCAATTTAACTCGCTTCTTGAAGCTCACACTCGCAATTTATATTATAAAGCTCATATAAGTTTATTTACTAATTTTAGAATCTACATCTGCTGTCAGATCCTGCAATGTTCCTCACATTGGACACCTGAAAGATGGATACTGTAAGTTTGTATCTACTTAGTTCTAAGGTTTTAGTCAAATAATTTGGACCTATTTATAAAAGTCTATCTAGCATACCTTGACAGGTGTCCTCTCTGGAGCTTCATTATCCATATAGCCAGAAGCAACTGACTCAATCACCTGTCGCTTTTTAAAGTAAACTAAACTAAATTATTAAATATGGTGGCTACAATGTGCTTTTCTGACCCAGACTCTGATACAGGACGGTATCACTTACTCTTGTCCAATACAGCAAATATTATTCTACACTGTTCTGTTGTGTTGTGTTAACCTCTTGTATGTTGAACTTGGTAATGGCTCTAATACTGTATGCAGCAAGAGATAAAGAGTAGTCCAAATATGTTCCTTTTTCACATGCATGTAAACCCCTCTATATGGCACTTAAGAGTTATACTTAATAGTATTTTTATCAGTTTACTTTGTTACAACTATTTCCATTTGTTTTACTTGAAAAGTTTAATTAATATTTAGTCCAAAGTTATCTTCTACCAGATGTCGTAAGAAGTCAGCCTTTCTAAATTTGAACCAAGAAAAACATCTTCATTTTATCTGTTCCAATATGGCACCAACCTCTTCACAAAGTGGTTCAAACATATAGCTGTGCAATGACTGATAAATTAATATTTACTCCAACACACAACAGCCCCTAATCCAGTCTAAAACTTTCTGCAAAATAAGTCTGTATTAAATCATTAACAGTAACGTTCTTGCCTTGCAGAAATCAGAGGACGGTAATCTTATGTTCGGACTTGCTATGGGCATTTTCACCTCCTCTGCTAGAGTCATTAAATGTTTTGCCATCTCACTTTTAGTGGATTAATCATACGGCCCATATGCAATTCTATTATAACTACAGGGGAGAATGTAAACACAATATTCAGTTTTACAAGTGAAATCGTTTTTTGCATTGTTCATAAAGACGGTCTGTTTTCCTTTAGTTTCAGTGTAGTCACAATAGATACAAATTCCACAATTGTAGAAAGCCATCCAAGGATACCAATCTGCTAGTACACCCTGGTTGTTTGTGATATGAAATAGTATTACTTGGACTAAGTTGGCTTTGTAAACTAGTGCGCCTCCTAAATGTGAATTGTTGTCTTTGGGTAACATGTTTTCTTGAATAGATATCCTTAATGGGGAGATGCCAATGTCTAGATGGAATATCACAAAAGTTGATTTTCTGTATTGTAATATGTAATCAATCTAACTGTACTAGACCTGAAGGAATCAAGCTTTTTCTTTTTACACCTCGGAGCATCTTTTGTTCACATTTTGTTTATTGCATTAAACCTTTATCCATGATACAATCCTCGTACCTATTTTTTTTTTTAAATTACGTCTTGTGTATACTTCATCCTCACTTCATAGTCTGCGTCCTCATAAAAAAATAATTTTAAGAGATATTTTTTGATTATTTAGTTGCACTGATGTTGCATGTAACCTACTACTGGTTGAGCTTAGTTTTCTATAGTTTTCCAATGTAAATTCTTACCTTTTACACAGATTTCACAATTCAAAGATGTGACATAATGCTTTGTTGTTTTCATGAGACAACTATGTTCTTGTCACTTATATCCAGTAATTTTGAGGAAATAATCTTAAATCATATTATCTACCATTCTGTATCATGAATATATAGAAGATATAATACTGGCACATAGTTACATTGTTTAAAAACAAAATCAGCATATGTTTTTAAATTAGATATTGACTCATGGTGATATGAGATATACACATGATGTAATTTATTGGTATCATTGAAGATTATATTGTTTTACAGTGCCTTCTCTGTGATAACTTATAAGAAGGACAGCAGTAATAACTACTGTATGAGGTGATATTGGTTAGCCTTGTGAAGAGATAATTAACTTAGGAAAGGTACTGATGAGGAAACTTTGCATAAAAGCTATTGATACAAAATTAATGCTTATAGAATAACAAATATCGCACCATTGCACAAGCAATTTTCATTATGATTTTTATCATTTTAGGACTATGGTTGTATTAGATTTTAAAGAATACTTATCGATAAATTCTCCACTATATCTGCCCTAAAGAAGTGATTGTTTGTGGAACGTGTTGATAGGGATCAATTGCTATATTTCAAGTCACCAATAAAGATTTAGTTTTTATGAACAAAATCAGCGTGTCTCAACATATTCCTAATAAAAATTAGTAAATCTATGACTGAATGTTAGTAAAAGATGCCTTACCTTAATGTCATATATTCTGATAAAATAGGACCGCTGGAGATTGTCTTTCACCAGGCAAGCTACCCCACAATGTTTCTTTGACCACATGGAGTTTCTTTCTGCTGTGTACAGCTGAACAACTGCTGAAGACATGGTCTAAAAAAATAAAAATAAAACAATATTGAAGTTTTAAATTCATTTGTAGAATCCGGTTGGGTACTAGAAGGCTGTTACACGACATTTTTCAATTCTCTATAGGAATACTATTAGAACCACCCCTTCACGCGTGAGACCAGTTACACAAACAGTTACACAAACAGGAAAAAGTATTGTTTGTTACAATTCCAGCATCCATCAAACATTTAGCACCTCTTATACTGTCAAAATATTGGCTCCTTTTGAACCAGAGGGGTGCAGCATCATGGATACCCCAACACAGCTGGCAGACGGATAAGGTAAAAGACATTTAGCTACAGCAGATACTCATGGTGTAGGTAGCAGCTTCACAGAATCCACAATTGTGTCACAAGGAGGCGAACTAGAGTAGACCCCATGATGATGCATAGCATATTTCTCTTTTGTGGGACAGGCCTGATGACTTATCGTAAATTGAATATCTGCACCACACAGGTTTTTTTTATGTATTGTAACGGGTCAGTAATAGGGGTTTCAATCTTTGTAGAGATGTATTTTACTCTTTGCACAGCAACTTTTTTTTAATCATTAAAATGTAATTTATTATACTTTTGTAGACTTCTTGTCCATGTTTACTACATATTATGCATTGTAGCACAGAGGCTGTTTTGGTCAATTTGTGAAACTGTTGTAAGAGAAGACTTCGGAAAGGTAGGTAGGTTTATGGTTTTACTCTCAAAGTACTCGCCCACAACAGGAACCGACCAGCCAGCTCGGATCCCAGGATGAACGGACCATCCAATGGAATCCTCACCCTCCGCTCAATTTGCCAGCACAGGCCCACTTTGCACAACATTAAAGTATTTAAAGAACAACAATGGATGCGAGCAGAAGAGGTGCAGCCCAAGCGTAGAACATATCACAAGAGTTGAACCAAGCATTACAAACCACGCACTACAATTTTTATAACTGCATATTACTGTTTTTATATTGTTTATATGGAATTTATATCCTACAACAAAATCACTGGCAGGTAATAAACCAGCATGTGAGCAAGGACTAGAAGAACACATACTTACCTTTGGTAATGTATTATCTGGTAGAGACATTCTAGTTGCAGAACCCCCTTACCTTAAAATTTTCCAATAGGTGTCAGTCTTGATCCAAAGATTCTTCTTAAGCAGATCCCCTGCACTCATCAGGTGGCATCGGCCAGCTCTGCGTCGGTGTCGTGCTTGCCAGCTATAATGTCGAGGGTCCTATATAAGTGCCACCCTGGTGTGCGGATGTCAGTTTCTTTTCACAACTTTCCATGCTAGAGGCGCGGAGCCATGAAGAACACTGACCACTGGTGCGTCTGAACTAGGGCCCTGAAAGGGAAGTCCCTGTCCCTAGAAATCAGTTTGCGGGGAGGATGGGTGGGTTGGTATGGAATCTGCAACTAGAATATGTCTCTACCAGATAATGTGTTACCAAAGGGAAGTAACTTGTTCATCTGATAGAGACTTCTAGTTGCAGATTCCTTACCTTAGAATATATACCCAAGCAATACCATCTCTGGGGGTGGATCTACGAATCAAGATCATACTATGAACAATTGCAGGATCAAGTGGGCAAAATGCCAGTCTCTTAAGAGCTGACTGTCCAGGCAGTAGTGTTTGGTGAACATGTGTAAAGATGCCCACATTGCTGCCTGACAGATGTCATGGACTGGAACTCTAGGTGCGAACGCAGTTGTTGCAGCTGTTGCTCTGAAGAAGTGAGCACACAAACCCTCCCAGGGTTGCTTCTTAGCAAGTGCGTAGCACATTTTAATACAGAGAATGACCCTTCTGGAGACCGTACTCTTCTGCACTACCCAACCTTTCTTCACACCCACATAACCCACAAAGAGTTGATCATTCAGCCAGAACTCTTGGTATGATCAAAGTAGAACACACCAAAGCTCTTTTTAGGTCCTAGCAGTGGAGTCTCTCCTCTTCCTTAGAAGGATGTGGGGGCGCATAAAAAGTAGGCAAGGTGATGGATTAGCCTACATGGAAGCGGGTAACCACTAACAAAGCACTAACTTGTCAGGATGGATGGAAGTGAAAGGTGGCTTTGATGAATGGGCATGTAGCTCACTCACCCTGAGGCAGAAGTGATTGTTACAAGGAAGACCGTTTTTAGAGTGAGAAGCCTAAGTGGACAGTTATGAAACGGCTCCAAGGGAGCACACATCATAAAACTAAGAACCGGGTTCAAATCTCATTGGGGCATTATGAACAGTGAAAAGGGAAATATATGGGTAAAACCCTTCAGGATTCTACCAACAACAGGAGATTTAAACAAGAGGGGTTAGACAGGTAACCCTTGAGGGTGCCCAAAGCAGAGCCTTGCTGGGCCTGAGAAAGAACAAGCAAAAGGACCGGGGGGGGAGGGGGAGGGGGTTCAGACTTTTCTGTGCACCATGCAATAAATCTATTCCAACGACAGGCACACACTGTTTTGGTGGAGGGACGCCTGGCTGCCAAGAAGATAACATTGCAGACTTTTGGCAGAAGGTAAAGAGCGGTTAACTGCCGCCGCTCAATCTCCATGCAAGAAGGCAGAGAATGGACAGGTTCAAGTGGAGGACTGTCCCCTGCTGCTGCAAAAGAAGATCCTCCCGAAGGGGTAGCCTGATCGGAGGACCAATGGCCATGCTTAAGAGCTTAGGATACCAGACTCTGTGTGTCCAGTCCGGAGCCACAAGAATTACTTGGGCCCAGTTGTTTTTTATTTTCTGGAGAACTCTGGGCAGAAGTGGTATTAGTGCAAAAGCATAAAAGAGGCCTGAGTTTCACTCGAGACAAAAAGTGTCGCCGAGCAAGAGCAGCCGTGGAAACTCCAATGCACAAAACAACTGACATTGCGTGTTCTATATGGAAGTGAACAGAGCTAAGATCTAAGGCTCTCCCTACTGCTGAAAGAGTCCTTGTGCCACCTCCGGATTGAGACACCATTCGTGATCGACAGGCATTGATGGCTTAGTTCATCTGCTCTGGCGTTCGGACAGCATGCCCGATGTTGAACCACCAGGTATATGCCCTGATGTTCCAGCTACGTCCAGAAGCTCAGAGCCTCCTGACAAAGGTCCAAGACCCCACCCTGCTTGTTGCAGTACCACAGTTGCCCATGAACACCTGCACCACTTTCCCTTTGAGAGAGGGAAGCAATGTTTTCAATGCTAGTCTGATCGCCCTGAGCTTCCAAAGACTGATATGGAGCCCATCTCTGCTTCTCCAATGTGGCCGCCCCATCCCAGGTGTGATGCTTCTATCACTACTATTAGATCTGGTTGGGAAAGAGCGGGATCTGCTGCTGACCCAATCACAGTTCAAAAGCCATCACTGCAGATCTTTGAGTTCCCTCCGAGATCTAGACCTGTCGGACAGAAACCTTAAATGCTGCGCCCACTGGAACTTCACGTCCCACTGCAGAGCCCACATATGCCATCAGGATGCAGGAGGCCATGAGGGCCAGCAGCCTTAGTCATTCTCACCGAAATCCAAGCTATAGGCTGAAACATTGGTATCATAGCCTGAATATCCTGGACTCGCCGCTCGGAGGATAGGACTGGAAACTGCACGGTGTCCAGAACAGCTCTGATGAAAGGGAATGTCTGAGAGGGAGTCATGTGTGGCTTTGGTACATTTATAGTGAACCCCAGCAAATGCAGGAGGTCTGCCATAGTCTGGAGGTGGGAGACAACAGCCAGGGGCAAGCGTGCCTTCAACAGCCAGATGTCGAGGTAGGGGAAGACTGACACCCCTGACCTGTGCAGATGAGCTGTGACCACCACCATCACTTTGGTGTACACCTGAGGGGTGCTGGTAAGGCCAAGTTGGAGCACGGTAAACTAAAAATGCTTGTGGCCTACCGTGAAACGCAAGTCACGCCTGTGGGTGGGCAGGCAGAAAGGGAATATGCGTTGGGCAAGTCCAACACTACCAACCGGTCTCTAGGGCAGAAAGGACCTGACCAGACTGAGCATTTTAAACTTCTCCTTCCTGAGGAAGAGACTGCGGGATCAGAGGTCAAGGACCGGGATGAGACCCTTGTTCTTTTTGGGCACCAGAAAGTAGTGGGAATAACAACCACGCCCTTCTTCTGGCATAGGGGTCCTCTCTATGGCTCCTTCGGCCAAGAGAGCTGTAACCGCCTCGCGGAGAAGTGCCAGGTAATTCTCCATCATCCTGTCGCAGGATGGTGGTATGAATGGAGGGGCAGTCTCAAAGTTGAGGGAGCAGCCCCTTCGGACTATTTGCAAAACCCACCTATCTGACATGATGGATTGCCAGTGGGGCAGGAGATGGTGAATCCTGCCTCCAACTGGTCCCTGATGGGGAAAATTCAGACTAGGAAGGTTTGGAGGCTGCAGCGGGAGGGCTGGTGAAATGGGCAGACTGCTGGCCCTCTGATCCACAAGGACGTTGCATCCTAAGCCTAGTCACACAGAGGCTGGGCAGCATGAGCAGCACAGTAGCAGTCAGGAAAGGTACGTGGTTGGGCACCCCTTCCATAGCTATGACAGGGGTGAGAAGCAGACTGAGGGAATGAGGAGCAGCTGCGAGGTCCAGGGACCAGGCCATATCCCGGGACTCCTGAGAGCAGTCAAGCGCATAGTCTGCTTTCTCTCCAAACAGTCAACTGCCATCGAAGAGCATGCCCTAAGACGTCCTCAACCAAGCATGGTCCCTCAAGGCCACTGTCGATAGAACCGATCTCCCTAATGAGTCAGTCGTATCCAGTCCACATCGTATAAAGAACCTAGCTGCGTCTCTCCCATCAGCAACAGCTTGGGAGAGTACGGCCCCGGGCCTCCTCCTGGACCTGTGGTAGCACCTGGGCAACCATGTCCCTTAAAGTATGGGAGTAACGGCCCGAAAGGCATGCAGTGTTCTTGGACCACAATGCCAGAAAACACCTTCTTCCCAAACTGATCCAGTCTTTAGAATTCCCTGTCTGGGGAGGCACGGGGGGGGAGGTTGTGTTTCAGAAGGGAATGCCCCTGGGGATATAGAGGCCTGGATAACCAAGATCTCAGGGGTGGGGTGTCAGGATCACTTGGTTATTAAGCGCTGGTCTGTAGGGGCGGGCGACTGTCTTATTGACAGGAGTCCCTGTGCTGGGTTTGGATTAGGTCCCCAGAAGGCTTCATTATAGGGCAAAAGGGGTTCTGAAGAGGAAGCCCCAGGCTTAAGCAACTCAGTCAGGGGGTTAGTCCTGATGGCCACTGCAAGGAGCTCGAGGCCCAGGATCTCAGCTGCTCTCCTCATCACAGTGGATTAAGATACTCTCTCCTCCGTAGCCATGGTAGTAGAAGAAAGCATGGCAGCATCAGGGAAAGTTTCCAGACCACTGGCTTCACCCAGGTCATGAGCCAAGTCCATGGGATCATCAAGCTTGTATTCTAAAGAGTCCAGAGACCCCTCCAAACTCTCACCGTACCCTTAGGAATAAGGTCAGGGTCAAACCTAGGGAGCAAGGTCCCTGTCGTAATCTGTGTCGAGCAACGCCGTTCCGGCTCTGTGTCAACATCAGGAATGAGAAGGAGATCAACGCCAACCCGGGCAGCATCTGTAGCATCGCCGTCATCAGGGAAGGTTACGTTGGCACGACCAATGCCGGTTCGAATCCAGGAATGGATCCTTGGGTGCGCCACCAGAGCAGAGGCCAAAGCTACTGGAGCAGAACCAGAGGTGGCCCCTGCTGACCCAGGCGCATGGCCTCATAAAAATCATGCAATTGTGCAGGGGTGGCTCCGGCTCCCAGAAACTTGAGGAGGCACAGAGCAGACCCAGACGTAGGCTCCAAGGATGGAGTTCTGGAGTGACGATGCTCCTTTTCCCACTTTGCATCATCCAACTGGCAGGTTGAAGTCAAAGAACACTTGCTCTTCTTCGACTTCTTTTTGTGCTTACCCGAACATCCCGAGGACTTGCATTGGGTCGACGAAAAGTGTGGGCTCCGCAAGGGGTCTCAGGACCTTCTTCAACCAAGACCAGGAGCCGAGCACCAGGCCCAGTAGCTGGGCCTTCAAAGCTTTTGGGTTCAAGGCCCAGCACTTGGACTACGACTCTGTGTCATGGTCGCGCTCCAAACACCAGAGACACACGATGTGCGCATCCGTCACGGACATCATCTGGTGACAGGACTGGCAAGGCTTGAATCCCATCTTACATGACGGCACCTCAACACACCAGAATGTCAAAAACACTTCAACAAAAGTCGAAAAGTCCAGTCAAAAAGTGACTGAATGGGTAGCTCTTCTTCGGATATGAGCGTAGATTGGCGTGGAAATAAAAGAACTGACGTCAGCGCACTGGGGTGGCACCTATATAGGACCCACAACATCATGACCGATGCCACCTGATGGCGCAGGGGTACTGCTCAAGAAAATTCTCCGGATACAGACTGACACCTGGGGGAAATTATTAAGGTAAGGAATCTGCAACAAGAAGTCCCAAACAGATGTAGTAGGTTAGAGAGTACACACAACTGAATGCATCTAGTACCATAGACCACATTCAAAGCTTTCATTACTGAGGGGCCATTGCAGTAATATGTGAAACGTGGTGGCCTTTCCAGTCATTGCAGAAGATATAGTCTTGAGTGCTTTATATGTAAAAATATAAATGCAAGTACTCTTCCACTAAATGTATTGCACCTGTGCTGGGAAGGGCAAATATCCTCCTTTTCAAATGATAAAGAGCAGGTACTCTGTACCAGACACTACATGCCCATGCTTAATTCAATTTGAATCTTTCATTCTGTAGGTAGATTTAATGTACATCCTTGTATGGTTTGAGATGGTGCAGGGAGAAAAGAACCTTATTATAAATATAAGAAGCCATATTCTAATGCCATAAAAATCTAAGATTGCGTTATTTCCAGAAAATTATAACAATTCATCACTTTTAATCCTAGGTTGGTTGTGATGTGTTGCTTCATGCTCACAATGAGTTTCTGAAGCTAAATTAAATCACAAACCATTACATCACTACTAGATGCCTCTCTAAGCATGAATAGGGGCACAGCTTAGCATGTGAAGCTCTAATTTCCCCAACTTGAAAAGCAACAGAGCACAGGCTGGAGGGGATTGCCAAGGTTTAGGATGGACTGATTCCCATGAGAAGGAGGGTCAGTAATGATTTGCTTTAGGAGGGCCTCTATCTAGAGTGGCACAGTGGTTGAAAAAGAACCGGTTGGAATGCTACAGTGAGCGATTGCCAATGGTTAGAATATTTGCAAGTCTTGGACCGATCAACTTTTGAGTGTTTGATTGCCAGTAGTACGCATAAAAACCTGACAATTGTGCAGGTTTCCAAGCCTACTACTGTAACTGGTTGTGAATTCCAAAAATTCAGAAATTAGGACATTTGCACCCGTTCAAGGAGTACTTCTATGGCTGCAGATTTTATATATATATATATATATATATATATATATATATATATATATATGTATATTTATGTTTATATGTATGTGTGTGTGTGTGTGTAGATAGATATATATATATATATATATATATATATATATATATCTATCTACACACACAAAGAAATTAGCAACGTAAAGCCTTAGTAAACTGATAACAATGAAAAAAACTGACAGACATAGCAGGAGACACAACTCAGGGCCCCCTGGCCCAACTCCGAAGTCAAAAATGCATTTATTTGGGGAATGTCATGCCCCAATCAGTCACCCACACCCCTCAAAACTACACCTCGAAGTGTGAACACGACACAGTTAAGCAGAAAGGCAAGCCGTCATACTGACACAGACACACTTAGACCTTACCGCGGCCTTCCACCACACTTTTTGCCTACCTCCTCCATTTTTCTGACCTTATTATTGTTATTAAGACTCTGTGCAGTTTACCACTGTTAACCAGTTCTAGTGTGCTTCTATTCTTTCGATCAACATAGTAACATTGGCTTAGCCGCAATTAGCATATCTAATATACTTATAGGTCCCTAGTAAAGTGCACTAAATGCTACTTGTAAGCCTGCTGCACTGATTTCACCAACTTAAGTAGCCCTTTAACCATGACTCAGGCCTGCCTTTGCAGAGCCTGTGTGCAGTCTTACACTGCCATGTTGAACTGGCAAAGTAACCAGGCCCAACCCTTCCCATTTTATACATATCAGTCACCCTGAAGGTAGGCCCTGGAGAACCCAGAGGTCAAGATGCAATGTGTCTACAAAGTAGGACATCTACTTTTAAGTTTTCCATGCCCTGGTAGTGAAAATCTCCCAAAGTTGTTTTTCAATACAGCAAGGCCTATCTCTCCCATAGGATACTATTGGGATTACCTTATTACCTCTTGTAAGTTTAATTCACAGATTGGAAGAGATACACTTTTCAAGTTTGATGTTCCTGGAAACACAATTTAAAATCACAACTTATGCTGAAGTCGATTTTAAATTGTAATTCTGAAAATACCAATTTTAGAAGGTTGCCATTTTATGACTTTAGCCACGTGGTGCGTGCTGCCTGTCTCTTGATCACTTGCCTGGGGTGGGTGACAGCTAGGCTTTGTGTATTCCCTCTAGCAAGCCACACGTAATGGGAGCTTAGGTGTGACTTGACGGATCATCCTGGGAGGAAGAAGCTGGTCACAGTCTCATTTACACCTGAATAGGTGTCCTGTCCACACACAAGGGGCTGTCTAACCTCCTGTAGTGATTCTGGAGCCAGGGCAGGACCTCTGTGCACTTCAAAGACCTGTCTTAAGTCTTTCCCACTTCAAAGGCCCAACCGGGCCTAGGTACTGGACTGGTGAAACCACCAACTCCATACACTTCTGAACTTGTGAATACTCTGTCAAGAAGGACTGCTGTGCTGCTGGAGTGACACTCTGCTGGACTGGTACTTTGCTGTGCTGCCCTGCTGCCTGCAGTTCCCTTACATGGGTGAAAAGGACTAGACCTGCATCACTTGAACCCAGAGTGACTCCAAGGGCTAGCGGGCTGGCCTCCTGATCTGAAGTCTCTGGGACATAAAAGACATCCAACCACACTGGTCCTGCATCTGGACTCTGCCATCTGTGATTCTGCCCTGCCAAGTCATGACACTCCAGTCCTGGACCCTTGGAAGAGGGCTTAAGGTGTTTGCTCCAGTGAACCAATGCACCTTCTGCTACAGGAGCAGAATTGAATCATCGCCGATGTTGCACGGAACAGAGCTGGCGCATCGCATGTGGAACCGCTACTGTAACGCTTTTCCCAGCACAAGGTTCTTGCATCCCTGTCGATGGTAGCCTTGAGACTAATCTCCGCCTCGCAGCCTCTGCGCTTGTTGAAAACGATCCATCACCTCCACTGCACAAGACATCCTCGACACTGGTCTTCACATTGCAAGCCCTGGCGCCTGGATCCTCAACATTGATGCAGCAGGATCTTGCACCCTAACTTCGCCGCATCGTTGCTGTTGCATGAAGAAAATCAAGGCATCACCTCTATTACGTAGTTCGTAATCGGCGCAACGCTTTGCAAATGGGATTTAAGGCACTTTGGTTCACCGGACCTAACTAGGTCCCTGTAGCCAGGCCGTGCATCATCGCAGATGGCCGGAACTCTTGACTGTCCCAGTCCAGCGCATCCAAATACCCCCAATTGGTGTTTCTAAGTGCTATTTTACAGTTTATTCTTTAAAAATGAATAACCTAAGTTCTACTTATTGGATTTTTTTCATTTTGGTTCTGCTTTATTTATTAAATTAAGTTAACTTTTCTAACCTGGTGTGAAATCAGTGTGTGGCGTTTTCACGGTTTTACTACTTGAAGTATTGCACATATACTTTACACATTGCCTGTACGTTAAGCCTGTGCCAAGCTACCAAAGGGTGAGCACAGGTTAATTTAGGGTTCGCCCGACATAATCTTGAATTGGACTGTGGTTGCTACTTGACCAGGGCGCACACCACAGTCAACCAGCAACTCAATTGGTAAAACCCACTGTGATATCACTCAGAGAAACCGAAATAGAACTTGGGGTAGCACAAGGACAAACATCTGCTGACAAAAGTATACATTATTTTAAATATGCCACTGTTTGCACTAAGGCCTGGAGTTGTACTTCATAGCAAATTAGAAACCACTGTATGGAGATTTTTTGCAATACATTAAAAATATATATAACAATTTGTCATGAGTTTTTTTTTGTTTTTTAAGAGTAAAACGTGTACGTAACGAGTAACTCACACAGCGTACAAAAGTACGGTTACAGACTAGTGTATCCGAATCACCTTCATCAAGAAAAAGCATTGGCAAAGTCAACAGAATTTTCCTATGCAACAGAAATTGGGATTGCCAATGTCTTTTAACCATGTTGTACAGCACCGTGGAGTAGAGTGGCATACAGTGAAGTGAAGTGAGTAGAGTGGCGTACAGTGAGGCGAGCTGAACAGAATGGCATACAATGAGGTGAGGTGACTAGTGGCGTAAAGTGAAGTGAGGTGACTAGTGGCGTACAGTGAAGTGAGGCAAGTAGAGTGGCGCACAGTGAAGTGGGGTGAGTAGTGGAGCACAGTGAAGTGAGTAGAGCAGCGTACAGTGAGTAGAGTGGCATACAGGGAGGGGAGTAGAGTGGCATACAGTGAGGTGAGTAGGGTACAGTGAAGTGAGGTGAGTAGAGCGGCGTGTAGGGAGGAGAGGGGTGCAGAGCAGAGAGGGGTGCAGAGCAGAGTGGGGGCGCAAGCAGAGTGTATGGAGTGGAATGGTGTGTGGAGTTTCACAGAGTGGGGCGGGCAGAAGTTAGCAGGGCAGAGTGGGGCAGGGCAGAATAGGTTGGGATGGTGTAAAGTGGAATGGTGTAGAGTAGAATGGGGCAAAATAGGAAGATGTAGAGTGCAGTGGCATAGAGCAGAGTGGTGCAAAGTAAAGTCGAGTGGCGTACAGTAGAATGGGGCAGACTAGACTACACTGGCAGAGTGTAGTGGCACAGAGCACAGGGGCATAGAGTGATGTGGAGTACAGTGGTGTAGAGTGCAGTGGTGTAGAGCGCAGTGGTGCAGAGTAGAGTGGCACAAAATAAAGTGTTGCAGAGTGGCACAAAGAACAGTGGCACAGAGTGAAGTGGCGTAGATTGGCGCACAATAGAGCTCAGTAGCATTGAGCGCAGAGTGAAGTGGAAGAGTGGTGTACAGTACAATCCGGTGGCGTACAGTACAATGGTATAGTGTACAGTGGTGTAGAGTAGAGTGGCACAGAGAGCTGCAGTGTAGAATAGAATAGTGCAGATTAGATTGGCATATGCTGCAGTTGCTCAGAGTAGAGTGGTGCAGTGTCTGAGTACAGTGGCATAAAGTAGCGTAGCGTACAGGGTAGGGGGATGGGATGGAAAATAAGCCACATGAAAGGGAGGGGGCAGGTAGAAGGGAATAGAAGCTACATGGATGGGGATTTGGGAGACAGACAGAAAACACAAGCACTCATATGGAGTGCTTGACCACAAAAAAAAAAAAAACTAAAAAGTCTCCAAAAACAGGAGAAGTGGATGGACACAAGTACTTGGTCCTTGCTCCAGGGAAGGCCAAGACAAATAGGAGTGATACAAATGAGAGAGACCCTAAAGCTAACAAATGGTAAGATATGGGCAGGCTGTAAGCCCACTGTATGTAAACAAAAGTCTCACAAAGACAGAGCCGTTTAGGCGAAACCTAAAAATTTGTCACCTCCTGGTGGTAGAGATTGGCCAGCTCTTAGAGTAGGGGGCTATTGCCCAAACGTCCTTACACCCCCATGGTTTTCGCAGCAACCTGTTTTTGGTAGACAAGAGTGACGTAGGTCAGTGACCGGTTTTCAACTTGAGAGAGTTCAACGAGTAGATGGTTTTCCGCAACTTCAAGATGGAGGGTATTCACCTTATCAGAGATCTGCTGAAGGGAAATTACTGGATGGTGCGTCTAGACTTGAAGGACGCCTATCTTACGGTTCCTATTTTCCCCCTCACAGTCGAATCCTGCATTTTCAGTGGAAATCTCAAATCTTCAAGTTTACCTCCCTTTCTTTTCGGGCTATTCTCTGCTCCATGGTGTTTTTCCAAAGTCTTGAAACCGGTGGTATAACACTTGAGGTCCCAAAGCATTTGACTGATCATTTACCTGGCCAATATCCTCCTAATGGATCAATGCCCACAACACCTGTCCAGTCATTTACAACAGACTATCAACCTTTTGAAGTCTCAAGGCTTCGGAATCAATGAACCAAAGTCTTCTCTGACACCCATACAGATCAACGCAATTTCTGGGGTTCATGGTGTACTTGGTCAGGCCCAACTTGAGTCTTCCATCTCGGAAGTTATCCAAGATAAAGCACAAGCTGCAAAAAGCTCTAGCCAAAAGCTTGCTCTGTCTTGGATACTTGACAGCATCGTGGGCCTACTGTCCTCTTCCAAACAGGCCATTTTCCTGGCTACTTTACATTACTGGGCTCTACAATGCCTCAAGACTTTTCACCTCCACTGAGTCCTCAAGTATTCACAGTCAGCTCCCTTCTCAGAAGAGGTGAGAGAAGAACTACAATGATGGGTGTCACATATGAAGGCGTGGAATGGCTGTCCCATTTTCAGCTATCAACCCAAATAATAGAATCAAATACCAGCAGTTCAGGTTGGGGAGCGCGATGTGAGGAGTTCTCCATAGGAGGAAAATTGTCTTTTGCAGAAAAGTGCTTACACATCAACTGTCTGCGGATCTTTCGACGTGAATGGTTGGACCTAAGACAGGGTCCAATGCGGTGTCCTTCTTACAATGAACAATGTAGCAGCGATTCGCTTCATCAACCTTTTGGGAGGGACGAGATCAAAAACTCAGACTTAGCACATAGGTTTTGGACTTACTGCCTTGCCAATCAGATCCCTGTCTCAGCAGAATATCTTCCCAGCAAATCCAATCAGGTGGCGGACTGGCAGTCCGACACTGGGAGAATGACAGGCATTGACAATTACAACCACAAGTGTTTCAAATGATCCAGTCTAGGTGCGCCCCTTCACAATAGATCTGTTCGCCTCTCGACTAGGTCATCAACTGGACAGGTATTGCAGCTGGCATCCTGATCCAGATGCAATAGCGGCAGATGCTTTTCTCCAGGACTGAAGCAAGGATAAGGGTTATACGTTTCCCCATTAACCATGATAATGAGGTTGTCCACACAGCTTTGGAGATAGCTGGTGAATCTGGTGGTGATCACCACGATTTGGAGATCTCAAGTTTGGTTTCCAGTTCTGATGGAACTTTCTTGGCATTTTCCAATCCCTTCACTCCCGTTTCTGGATCTCTTACTGGATCCCCAGGGGAATCCACATCACCTGGTTCTCTCAAAATCCCTTAGTCATCCCTTAGTCTTATGGCATGGAGGTTTACAGAGAACACTGGAAAGTCCCAGACATTTCTCAAGAAGTTGCCTCGCTACTGGCCAAATCTAGGGCAGATAGCATGCATAAAAGATACCGCTCGGCATGGTGTAGATGGCGAAAGGCAGGTCAATCCTGTGGGATCGGATGTTGTCCCAGTCTTGAATTTTCTTGCCTCTTTAGCCTCCGAAGGGCTGGCTTACAGATCTATTAATACCTTTCGACCAGCCATCTCAGCAGGTCATTCAGCTTTGGATGGGCATCCGGTGGGAGAACATCTATTGGTCTGCAAACTTCATTGCAGCATCAAATTATCTTTCCACCCCCAAACCTCGGTATTCTGCTTTATGGGACGTCGTTCAGGTCCTGAGAATATTTAAATCATGACCTTCAAATACATTTTTGGCGAGGAAGCAGATGTCAGCGAAATTGGCTCCACTACTGTGGTTAGAGTCATGTTGCAGAGTCTTAGACGTACATGCTCTGCACTTAAAAGGTAGAATGTATACTCAGAAATGGGGTAACCTTTTATATTTCCGAGAGAACTAAATCCAATTCAAAGTGGTTTCATAGCCTTGTTTTCCAGATGTTCCAAACTGTACGTTCAATTAAAGCTTATGAGTCCATGACGGTAGATGTCCGCCCACACGCCGAACAACAATTGCTCTTAACAAACCCCACAGAACCGTTTCTTCTCCTGCCATTGCTAGGTGGGTCAGATGGGCTATGCAGGAAGCTGGTATTAATATTTCCAAGTTTGGCGCTCACTCAGGGGAGTAATGGCCTCCAAGGCCTTTTAGTTGTGAGCCTGTTTAGAGGGCATTCTTAATGCTGCAAATTTGTCCTCAGATTCTACTTTTAAGAGGTTTTATTTTAAACCTGTACATAACATGGCAACCTTAGTGTTGGAAAAGCTTTGAGCCAGCCTAATCCTCGCCTCCGATCCAGTCACAGAATGAAACATTCACTAACTATTGTAACAAAAAGTCTTAATTCCATAAAGGACACAGGAGGTGAGGATTAACCCACTCTTAAATAGGGTTTCATCTTGCTCCGACCCTTCAAGTGGGATGGATTTTGCAGATATGATTACACGTTATACGTATTCTTGCTTGTTGACTCTTATCTTGCACATACTGTCTGTCTGAAATTACTGAAAGCATTTTCTCATGGTTCTGGTCAATCTGTATTTCTGTCAGTTATTCAAAAAATAGGTATTATAAATGTGTTATTTTTCTTTTAGGAACAGCATCTTCTAAACAGAATTAAGGTACGGTTTTCTGAGCTGTGTTCACAGGAAGAAAGAGGGGGATAGAACATCTGCAGGCGGTCTTCAAGGAAATCTGGCCTCGGATTGAATGGATTGTTTTTGTTTCCTTTTCCAAATATTTCATGGGAAATAGTTTGTGCAAGTTGTTAAAATGGTGACTAATGGCTGTTGGTGCAAAAGTAAAGACGAAAGAACAGCCTAACTTTAGCCTCCATGTCCTTAATAGAATTGAAACTTTCAGTTACCATAGCTAGGAAATATTTCATTCTCCTGCTCCAAGATAAACCACATACAACTGATGAACACTATTACTGCTGTGTAGCAGGTGGAAGTGGGCTCCAAACTAACAAGCTGTCTATCACCCAAGTGCACAGTGCAACTCATCGTTTCGACAGCACATCGCAGCTGGATTGTTTAACTGTGTTCAATCGGCACAGAATACGAAGGAAAACAATGCCACCTCTGCTGGTGAAACAGAGGGGCGGCATAGGTCACGGAGCACAGATGTACAACTGCAGCACTGTGCTGTCTGACCTAGGAATGCAGGGAATGTCAGTTGTAGGAACAAGGAGTGCGTGGGGCATTGCAAGCTCGAAGGAGTGCGTGGGGCATTGCAAGCTCGAAGAAGTGCTTTCATCGAAGATTTCGCAAAAACATTTCAGAATGCACAACAGTTGCTGCCTCCGCAAAATCGAGACATCCCCAAAGGCAAACATAAGTGAACTTTCACTAAAATGTGCCTTGCTGTATCCCACGAGTGTTCGTTTTAGCAACAATTTCCCAGTGGGCAGTAAAACAAAGCAATGGCCCTAAGCTTTAAATCACAGACGTAACAAAACAAACACAAAGAACATACGGTGGTTTTGTTACGTGCACGTTCATCCTTTGAGGCATCAGGGCGGTGAACAACATAGGTTTATTGTTATCCTACTCAATGATAATCATTTTATCATCCGTGTAAGGGTGAAAAGTTGAATGGACCCACTGGGATTCTAATATGCCACTATGGAGTCAAATACAGAGTTCAGGTGGTTCACTGAGACACCAGAGCCATCTTAGGAAGCCCAAATAGTACTTACTGCACTTAAAGAAGTACACAAGTAAACTAGCTCCTAGTTAAGGACTGAAACGCAATACAAGGGCGCTGACTGCTCTGACAAAAGCTAGTATGGCCAGTGCACACTAAAGTGACTACCCATATAAATGCTATGCATGATAAACTCAGAACCTATTTTTTTTATATTTGTAACACCTTACGAATAAGCTTTCACAAGTTTCTACAAATGATAACCACATCAAATATGGGTCCTTTCTAACATATTGAAGTTGGTAGGAATGAGGTTGAAGTACAGTCACAATGTGAAAACCTGGGACTTTTTTTCCTTGGCAAAAGTAAAAAAGAAAAAGTGCTGGGAAAAATTATTTTTAATATACTGGACCAGCAAAATATTTTGCTGGCCTGAGATGATCTTACAAGCTTTCTGAAATAGGTTCAAGGGAAAATACGTTTATATGGTATATTTCATTTTCATCGCTTTTGTAAATGGTGGTCAATAGGCTCTATTTTTTCCACAGCTCAGCAAAAAAGTAGGGGCTATGGGTGGAAATATTATGGATGAACCACGCTAAAGTGTACAACTTTCAGCAACATAACTATGCACTCTGCAATGGTCAGACGTCTAGGAAGTTCAAGGCTCCCCTCACAAAATTCAAATTGCAATGATCAAACAGTAAACGTAATTTCTGAAAAGGTTTGCATCTGTACACTATAACTGCCTGGTGTACAAAAAGAAAATGTATCATTAAGCTTTCCACTTTGCTCTGACCACATTGCTCTGATTTCAAGGTTGTTGAAAAATATGCAACATTTGGGTGGCTCACAATGACATTTCTTTGTGCAGAGATCAAGTATCGCTTGTCTTGAAAAATGAACCAGCATTGGCAAAAATAATGTCTTATTTTGCAATGTTGGGCGAGTGACGCGATTAGCTTTGCAAGTACCTGGCAGGTCATGTTAAAAGTTTAAATAACAAAGAAAACATTGCTTCCTGTAATTTCAAGATAGTCGAATTGTGTAACACAATGTGCCTTGTGTCGTCACATGTGTTACTGAGACGATGCGATGCATGTTGTGTAACACTATGAGACACCCATCTTAAAAGTATATAAAACAATGTTCTATTACTTTTTCTATTTACTTTAACATAGTTAGTTGCTTCTATTTGCTCTGCCAATGCCAGCAGATTTTCTAAGCCACTGAGAAAAGGCTCGAATCAGGGAAAGATCTTAAGTGCGTTGTGAAAATCAATACATGCACTCCCAAGGAAGGCCATGCAATTAATGAAACTTAAGAGAAAAAAAAAAAAAACACACACAAAGTAGTGCACGATGTCAACAGTAGAAGGCTACATCCTAGGCAATCAAATCCTAATGTAAACCAGCTTTGCTACAGGGGAGGGACAAACACAGTATAGGAAGGAAAGCTGCCATTAAACCGAGATTGACAAGAAAGCCATCTATCTAATCATGAGCAAGAGCTGATTGAGAGGTGTTGAATACAATGCCGTCAGCGAAAGACAATTTCAGCCGTCTGTAACAAGACCGCTGCAGTCAACACAAACTGTATTTCAGATAAAGCTTTACATTTTTGTACCCAAGAATTGGAGATCAGGAGAGTAGAAGACAATGGTATCGCATAGAAACGTGAATTACGTAAATGACACTATAACGCAATCTTGCAACTAAAAATGTGGAAAGACACAGTCAAGAGACGTTTCTACAAATCGTCCAGTAATAAAAATAAGTAACAACCTTGTAGTTAGTGAATGTGAGCTCAGCATTTATAGTCTGTAGATGATCAGTAGTAAACCCCTAGATCAGTGTAGAGAGAAGGAGGAGAAAAAATCCCCCAAACACATAAGAAGATAGGGGAAAGAGGAACTGATGAACATGATCATTTGTGAGCCTCCCTGGCCGTCACATGGAGGCTCACTGCCTGGGGAGTTACAATTGGGACCTCTCCATTTGGCTACTTTATTTAGTGATATGCCTGGAAAAGTATCCCTGGCATCTAGTGAGCTTTACTGTTTCCTTAGGGCGGCCCTCTCACTCCTAAGTCAGACCCTTGAGAGAGTAAGGGCTGTTGGAAGCTGCAGCTATTATAAAAGTGACCTAACGTTGCTTTATACTGCAGTTTTCCCCAGATGTCCTGACAAAAAAAACTTTTAGGTAGTCACTCGTTCATACCACTTTTCGAAAAGGTGGGGATTCGGTTAAAAAAAAAAATATGGCTTATCCTATTTTGCAGCACACTGTTAAATAATATGCGCGTGGGTGTGCTTGTTACTAGGTCTACACCCTATATGAGGGCGTCCCGTTTGGACTTCGGGTTGATCGGCGCGAAATTCGGCTGCCGATTGTTCTATGCGACTATGCACAGTTTATGAAGGTAACTAGTTACAGGAATTTCTAGTCTCCGTTTTGGTGACCATGTCAGTGTATTGGTAAATGTCAGTACTGTACGGACATGGATAACATCGTGAAATCTCCTTTTCATAGCCTCATAATAGAGTATATTCTCAACTTTGAGATATTTTACGGCTGTTCATCCCTTACGCATTGCGATTTTGGATGGCGATTCTTACAAGTAAATAGATAATTTGGGGAATGACGACTATTTTCAACACTGGAAATGTATATGGAATTACACATCTAATAATAATTGCATCTGCGAAAGTTATTTGACGTTCAAATAGATAGATTGAGGATACATGTGATCTGGTACCAGTATGGTAATTGTGTCTATACGTTTTGCATTTGGTTTATTTCAGATATACTCATGTGAGGTGTTTTGAGGACGATTCTGGTTTTTGGGACATATGAAATCTATTCTATAATTTGCGAATATTGACGCACCATGAGGATAAGTAGTTATAAGGTTGGTGGACATATCGAGTTGGATATTTTTTAGTTATCTAATTAAGTGTAATCTATGATCTTATGACAAGAAATTATACTTTTCTCATATACATTTAGAGATTCTTTGGATTACTATGGATCGCATTATCCACAAGGAGGTACATTTAGCAACACAATTGTTTTAGTATGGGAGATTATCTATCTATAATGCATTATTTTGATTATATTCCTAAACTATGGATTTCTTATGTTTTTTTTTTCTTTTCAGTATACATTTTTTCTTCTTTTTCTTACTACACTTGGTTATTTGGCTAGTGTGTTCGTTTTTATTGGACTTGACTCATCACTTGGTGATTTTTATGGTATGTGGCTCACTCTTTTGCACATTTTTCAATGGTCACTAACTTGATAATTGTCTTACCACATATGGTGGTAATACATTAAGAGTATTTTTAACTTGTGTAATACTTTGTAATCGGATTGATTAATGTATTTATAATATTTGTATATTATTTGTATATGTTGTTGTTCAATCAGCCTTGAAAAAGTCCTATAACAGGACGAAACACGTGTCGGCTGAATCCTGTGAATACATGCAAGATTGTTAACAGATGCACCTATCTCGACTAATTTTTTCAACTAGGATGAATTGTATACCAATATATTTCAATATAAGCTGAACTATGGGTGTTATGAATTGTATTTGGTAATAGATACAATTATGTTTATTAAATAGATTTATATATATTTGCCACATACAAGTTGACAATTTGTTCGAATTTTGCTTTCTGCGTGCACCCTTTATGTGTACTATAATTTCAGATGTTGTCACCAGTGTGTATAAACTATTGAATCCAGTATGTTTGACAGCTAGGAATTTGTATATATGTGTGCTCCACAAACTGCCCTTCTTTTGATTTCCTGTTACGAACTCTGTAAAGTGCATTGCCACTTTCTTAGTGGTACAGTGCACCATGTAAACCATATAAGCATGAGGGAACGGGTATCTGATTTTTCAGAAACAAGGAAGTTGCCTGAATAAAGTATTATTGCCTATTATTAAATCAGAAAATGTAAACTGTTAGTCTAGCCAAAGATAAACATGCTTAAATCTTAAGCCGTGATTGTGTGAAAAAGCCATACCCCCTCATAGTGTGAGGTAATCATTGTGGAATTTTCAAATACACTGGCCCTACTGTCCTTTTGAGAAACTGATAAGCCAATCCCTGTGAAGACTATGGGGTACTGGCACTAAGCCAACCAAATGCACATTAACTACACCCCCCCCTGGGAGGGTTGGGGGGAGGTCTCCAGGCACTGGAGGTATTCTGTGGTCCACATCCGGCTGCAATGACAATTGAAGAGCCAAGTCTGGAGCTGTTTTCTGAAGTCCTTCAGTGAAAGGGAGACGTGCAGGTGGAGGTCGTTCCAAGACCTGGTGGCGAGGTGGAAAAAGGAGCGACCTCCGAAACATTCATGGCTAGAGATGTGGGCCTGGCGAGGGAGTCTGAGCAGAGTTCTCTGGTTGGTCAGGGGAATAGGAGGCATTTGTTGATGTAGGCAGGTCCAGCACTGTGGAGGGCATTGTATGCATATGTGAGGAGCTTGAAGAGACATCTTTGCTGGAAAGGTAGCCAGTAGAGGGCCTTAGGGGGGAAAGTAATACTGGTTCTTCCGGGGAGATCGAGGACAAGTCTTTGCCGAAGCATTCTGGGTGGTTTGGAGGTGGTTCATGAGCTGTTTCGTGGTACCGGCGTAGAGCCTGTTGCCGCAGATGAGATGGTGTTGATCTGTTGCTTCATGATCAGTTAGGTATCTAGGATAATCCAGAGGTTGTGTGCGTGGTTGGTGGATGTGGGTGAGGGACCAAGGGCAGCTGCCCATCACATGCCCCCCTAGGGAGAGGGCTTGTGCCCGAAGAGGAGGATCTCCATTTTGTCTGAATTTAGCTTGAGGCAGTTGGTCCTCAACCAGATGGCGATGTCACTCATGATGTTTTGGAAGGTGGTTTGAGTGGTGGCGGTGCCATCTGCAAGATATTGGACAACCTGGGTGTCATCGGCCTACGAGATGATGTTGAGTTCGTGGGTGTGTGCAATGTCTACCACTGGAGTCATGTAGGTGTTGAAGATGGTGAGTCTGAGGTAGAAGCCTTGGAGGATGCCACGGATGATGTCTGAGTGCAGAGATGAAGGCCATTGAGGAGGATCCTCTGTGTTTGGCTGGAGAAGGAGAAGATCCAGTTGAGGTCTCTGTCTTGGATGTCAATGCTGTGGAGTCTGGCGATGAAAGTGTAGTGGGAGACTGTTGAAAGCTGCGGATAAGTCGAGGAGGATATGGCCGCTGTTCCCCCCTAGGTCAAGGAAGCGTCTGAGGTCGACTGCTGCGATCAAGGTGGTCTGGGTGCTGTGGTTAGGCCGGAAGCCAGATTGAGATGGGTCAGGAATGTTGTTGTCTTCTAGGTAGTCCTTGCGCTGGTGGTTGATGGCCTTTTCCAGGACTTTGACGGGGAATGGGAGGAGCAAGATGGGGCAGTAGTTTTTGAGTTTGTTGGGGTCAGCTGAGGGTTTCTTCAGGAGGGGCTTGACCTAGATGTGCTTTCAGGCACCAGGGACGGTGGCTGTGGAGCTGGAGGTGTTGAGAATTTCTGCGAGGGAGGGTCCGATTACTCCTCTTCTAGGCTGAAAAAGGGGTGCGGGGGGGGGGTCCGCAGGGATCCAGAGTGGATGGAGGTCCTGATAGAGATGGTGTCTTTGGTAGAGAGCTGCTTCTGTTCAGTGAGCCGGTGTGGAGGGGGAGTGGGGCGGGAGCAGGGGGGTGTTAGGGTGTGTTCACGGTCAGTGGCCTGGGGTGGGGGAAGGGTTGAAGTTGTTGGCAAACTTGTGTTGAAAGTAGTCCGATAGCATGTCGCATAGGGACTGGGGGCGGTGGATCGTGTACTCTGCGGCAGAGGGTCCGAAGAATTCTCTGACTGTGCGGAAGAGTTCTTTGGCATGGTTGGTGCAATTGGTTTGACATTTATTTCAAACAATAAAACCGGTATTCTTTTAATTGAGTAAAATATACTTTTGTGTTTTATTAAATTCAGGAAAAAAATTCAAATACTATTAATCAACAGTAGGTTGATTATATATCTACATATGTATATATATATAAAATATGTGTGTGTGTTTGCCTGTGTCCATAGAGATAGAGAGGTATATCTATGTATATTTCTAGGTGCTTAAAAAACAAAGGTTACAGGGATTTTACAGTTAGGCTCACATTTTAAACATACAAAACCATAGAAATTCACATGTTTAAAATGTGAGCCTATCTATAACGTCCCAGTAACCTTTGTTTTTTTAAGTTAGTTTGTACGGTTTTCTAAATTCTATTTCCTAACCATAACGTCCCAGAAATCTTTGTATTTTTTTTCCAGTGATTTTTTTGATTTTTTTAATGTTTTTATTTTTATGTAAAATAATTTTAGTTACTATACGTTAGTGCAACCATTGCTGCGCATGGTCTTTGGCCGTGCGCTGTGGAGGCATGTGGCCAACCCCCTATAATCACCCATCCCCACGCCATTTAGAAAGAGAAATATTCTGACAAATTGAAAATAAAATGTTAATTTGCGAAGTACGAATAGTGAGATTACCTTTCTGTATGTACCTTAAACATTTGAGGTTGAAAAGAATTTAATGCTGAGACATGACAACTGACACACCTATACTGGATCCCTCAACCTTCTGTGTGAGGGTCTGAGACCTTTGCCACTAGGCCGCATTAACTCCTTACTACGCAGTGTCCAGACATTTCTATGAATTCAGTCCAAAAATAGTGATGGGTGGTGGAAAAAAAACGTAGATGTTCAATCACTTCAACCCTCCCACCTCCCCCCTCCCATCCAAACTACCCCACACCACACCACACCAGCCCATCCCACCCTAATTCAATCTGTCCCACTCAACAATATGCCATACTTTAATCCAAAACAATCTGCTGCACTCCAATCTGACCCATTCCAATATGACCCACTTTAATGCAAAAACAATCTGTTGTACTCCAGCCTGCCCCACTCCAACCTGCCCAACTTCCTTCCAATCCGCCCCACTCCAACCTGCCCAACTTCCTTCCAATCCACCCCACTGCAATCCACCACAGTCCATTCCACCTAAATCCTATGCAGTCCGATCCACCCCACTCCAAACCACCTTAATCCACCCCACTCCAAACCACCCCATCCCAATCCACTGCACTCCAACCCACCCCACTCTAATCCTTCCCACTCCAACCCACCCCAGTCTAATCCACCCCACTCAAGTCTAATCCAATCCACCCCAGCCCCATCACTCCAATCCAAACCACCCACCCAAATCCAATCCACCCCACTTGAATTCATTCCAACCCAATCCAATCCACCTCACCCCATTTCAATCAGCCCCACTCCAATCCACCCAATCCACTCTACTGTATCTCCCCACCTCAATCCACTCCAACCCACTCTACCCTATTCCACCCCACTCCATGACCCAGCACTTCCACTGAACCTCAGCAATCTACTCCACTCTATGACATTCTACTCCCTCTACTCACCCACTCAACGCCACTAACTTTTAGCCATGCTGGACAGCAGCCACACTGGTGTACAACATGACCACCAGTGTGGCATTGCCAAAGCCAATAGCTCTTGTAGAGGCAAGACCTATTGGCTTTGCCAATGCTTGTTGATATAATGCACTCAGCATTTAAGCCACATTAGTCCTACCTTGGGTGCGTCTTATAAATATTAAAAAGGAAGGGTTTTGCCAAGGGTTGAAATGGCTAAATTGAGTTAGCAGTTTAAAAACAGTTCTACCAGTCTGTAATAGCAGATTGGGAGTCCTGATTTGCTCTGTCACACTCGTGGTGGCACAATCAATGATTCATATCAAGACATTTAACTTACAAACCCTAGGTTTACAGTAGCATAGCTTGGCGAAATAAGGCTGGGGGTGTGAGCTTCAGATGTTTCAACAATCAAGCAGGCACATAACATTTAAATACATGTAGGAAAGTACCATCTTGCCTGGCATGTTACCCCCATTTTTCACTGTATATATGTTGTTTTAGTTGTATGTGTCACTGGGACTCTGTTCACCAGGGCCTCAGTGCTCATAAGTGTGCCTGAATGTGTTACCTGTGTAGTGACTAACTGTCTCACTGAGGCTCTGCTAATCAGAACCTCAGTGGTTATGCTCTCTCATTTCTTTCCAAATTGTCACTAACAGGCTAGTGACCAATTTTACCAATTTACATTGGCTTACTGGAACACCCTTATAATTCCCTAGTATATGGTACTGAGGTACCCAGGGTATTGGGGTTCCAGGAGATCCCTATGGGCTGCAGCATTTCTTTTGCCACCCATAGGGAGCTCTGACAATTCTTACACAGGCCTGCCACTGCAGCCCGAGTGAAATAACATCCACGTTATTTCACAGCCATTTTACACTGCACTTAAGTAACTTATAAGTCACCTATATGTCTAACCTTTACCTGGTAAAGGTTAGGTGCAAAGTTACTTAGTGTAAGGGCACCCTGGCACTAGCCAAGGTGCCCCCACATTGTTCAGGGCCAATTCCCCGGACTTTGTGAGTGCGGGGACACCATTACACGCGTGCACTACATATAGGTCACTACCTATATGTAGCTTCACAATGGTAACTCCGAATATGGCCATTTAACATGTCTATGATCATGGAATTGCCCCCTCTATGCCATCCTGGCATAGTTGGCACAATCCCATGATCCCAGTGGTCTGTAGCACAGACCCTGGTACTGCCAAACTGCCTTTCCTGGGGTTTCACTGCAGCTGCTGCTGCTGCCAACCCCTCAGACAGGTTTCTGCCCCCCCTGGGGTCAAGCCAGGCTTGTCCCAGGATGGCAGAACAAAGGACTTCCTCTGAGAGAGGGTGTTACACCCTCTCTCTTTGGAAAATGGTGTGAAGGCCGGGGAGGAGTAGCCTCCCCCAGCCTCTGGAAATGCTTTCTTGGGCACAGATGTGCCCAATTCTGCATAAGCCAGTCTACACCGGTTCAGGGGACCCCTTAGCCCTGCTCTGGCGTGAAACTGGACAAAGGAAAGGGGAGTGACCACTCCCCTGACCTGCACCTCCCCTGGGAGGTGTCCAGAGCTCCTCCAGTGTGCTCCAGACCTCTGCCATCTTGGAAACAGAGGTGCTGCTGGCACACTGGACTGCTCTGAGTGGCCAGTGCCACCAGGTGACGTCAGAGACTCCTTCTGATAGGCTCCTTCAGGTGTTGCTAGCCTATCCTCTCTCCTAAGTAGCCAAACCCTCTTTTCTGGCTATTTAGGGTCTCTGGGGAAACTTTAGATAACGAATGCAAGAGCTCATCAGAGTTCCTCTGCATCTCTCTCTTCACCTTCTGCCAAGGAATCGACTGCTGACCGCGCTGGAAGCCTGCAAAACTGCAACAAAGTAGCTAAGACGACTACTGCAACTCTGTAACGCTGATCCTGCCGCCTTCTCGACTGTTTTCCTGGTGGTGCATGCTGTGGGGGTAGTCTGCCTCCTATCTGCACTAGAAGCTCCGAAGAAATCTCCCGTGGGTTGACGCAATCTTCCCCCTGCAACCGCAGGCACCAAAAAGCTGCATTACCGGTCCCTTGGGTCTCCTCTCAGCACGACGAGCGAGGTCCCTCGAATCCAGCAACTCTGTCCAAGTGACTTCCACAGTCCAGTGACTCTTCAGTCCAAGTTTGGTGGAGGTAAGTCCTTGCCTCACCTCGCTAGACTGCATTGCTGGGAACCGCGACTTTTGCAACTACTCCGGCCCCTGTGCACTGGGTCCACGGCACTCTAACCTGCATTGCACGACTTTCTAAGTTGGTCTCCGGCGACGTGGGACTCCTTTGTGTAACTTCGGGTGAGCACCGTTTCACGCATCCTCGTAGTGCCTGTTTCTGGCACTTCTCCGGGTGCTACCTGCTGCTGAGAGGGCTCCTTGTCTTGCTCGATGTCCCCTCTACCTCCTGGCGCAATTTGCGACATCCTGGTCCTTCCTGGGCCACAGCAGCGTCCAAAAACGCTAACCGCACGATTTGCAGCTAGCAAGGCTTGTTGGCGTTCTTTCGGCGGGAAAACACTTCTGTACGACTCTCCACGGCGAGAGGTATCCGTCCACCAAAGGTGAAGTCTCTAGCCCTTTTCGTTCCTGCAGAAACCTCAGCTTCTCCTGTCCAGTAGAAGCTTCTTTGCACCCACAGCTGGCATTTCCTGGGCATATGCCCATCTCCGACTTGCTTGTGACTTTTGGACTTGGTCCCCTTGTTCCACAGGTACCCTAGATTGGAAATCCATCGTTGTTGCATTGTTGGTTTGTGTCTTTCCTGCATTATTCCTCTATCACGACTTCTTTGTCCTTGGGGGAACTTTAGTGCACTTTGCACTCACTTTTCAGGGTCTTGGGGAGGGTTATTTTTCTAACTCTCACTATTTTCTAATAGTCCCAGCGACCCTCTACAAGGTCACATAGGTTTGGGGTCCATTCGTGGTTCGCATTCCACTTTTGGAGTATATGGTTTGTGTTGCCCCTATCCCTATGTGTCCCCATTGCATCCTATTGTAACTATACATTGTTTGCACTGTTTTCTAAGACTATACTGCATATTTTTGCTATTGTGTACATATATCTTGTGTATATTTCCTATCCTCTCACTGAGGGTACACGCTAAGATACTTTGGCATATTGTCATAAAAATAAAGTACCTTTATTTTTAGTATAACTGTGTATTGTATTTTCTTATGATATTGTGCAAGTGACACTTGTGGTACTGTAGTAGCTTCACACGTCTCCTAGTTCAGCCTAAGCTGCTCTGCTAAGCTACCATTATCTATTAGCCTAAGCTGCTAGACACCCTATACACTAATAAGGGATAACTGGGCCTGGTGCAAGGTGCAAGTACCCCTTGGTACTCACTACAAGCCAGTCCAGCCTCCTACAATACATTATACGACAAGCAGGGTGCATGAGAGGGGATTAAGGGGAAGCAGAAACAGAGAGGAATGCAGACTGGTAGGAGTACTAAAAGAAAACAATATTTTGCAAAACAACCAATATTTTTTTAGAGTGTTCAAAAAAGAAAGAGCGAGAGAGAGCACGAGAGCATGAGTATTTGTCCGTGTGTATGTAAAAATTCCTAGTGAAATCAATCTGACATCTCACAATAACCAACTGAAAGCATCTGTACCCAACTATTTATCACAAATACAATTACGGGTAGGGTGTAACATCCCAAACACCCCCATTGAAGCTACACCCCTGTAGGTACACCTGGTACCATATAGTAGAGACTTCTAATTAAGTTGACTTACGGCAATAGGGTGTAAACGTATGCTTTTTTAGGGTCCGAACACTGTGGCCTTGTGCACTTTCAGAATCGAAAAACCAACAGCACCAATCTAAAGGTTTGAGGTTGATCATGCAACAAAAGGCATGACCCTAATCAGACACCATGTCAAATACACTAGAGGCAGGGCAATGCATAGTGTTACCCCACTTATAATTATAGTACAGAGATAAAGTAAAGGAGCAATCATTAAGTACCAGAAACATTTTGACGCCCCTCAGATGCCTTAACTTTCACCTTAAAGAGTTACTAGTCACACATGACCAGAAGTGAGCGAGAAAGAGCGAGACTGTAGCAATAAGTAAATGCAGTAAAGAATTAACGGAAGGATCAACATATGCACGAGTTCAAGGCTGAGTGCACGGACAGGACATCCCAGGCACTTTCATTAACAGTTATAAGCAAGCCCTACCGCCTTTAATTCTCATTTGTTTTCCTGTTGAACTATGATGGCTTTTTTCATATACTGCCTCTTCTGTGAAAAAAAAATCAGAATAGTCTGCTGTATATTTCAGTCTCCTAGATCCTAAGAGGTTACTGCGTTGTACTGCATTCTCGCTTCATGTTTGCATGTTTGAAAGTCACCATTATTTTTTGTTACAATTTAAATTTGTTTTCTTTTTAAAATGAACAATGTGTGTGTGTACATAAAACCACCTAATGATATTCTTACAATAACCATACCACTTTACACCACTATACTCTACAACAATTCTGCCACTGAACTATACACCACTGCACTATTTGCCAGACTATTCTACTCTGCACCACTCACTCCTACACCTCTCGTATACAGCACTGCACTCTACAACAGTCTACTGTATGCCACTGCACTCTAACCCACTACTCCACTCTATGCTGGCCACTCCACACCGCTCTACGCCCTTTTGCTGTAAACCACTGCACTCTACGTCAATGCACTCAACGCCACTTTACTCAAAACCAATGCACTATTTGCCACTCTACACTACTGCGCTCTACGTCAATGCACTCTATGCCACCCTACTCTGTGACACCACGCTTATGCACTCTACTCCCATCTAAACTGCACATTACACCACTTCACTCTATGACTCTCCACTCTACGTTACTCCACTCTATGATGCTATACTTCATTTAACTTCACTGACACTCTACTTTACAAAACTCTACTCCACTCTACAAATGCTCTACACAGCTGCCTCTATACTCAACTCTATTCTAGGACAGACAACTACATGACTCCACACCACTCGACAATACTCTACTCCACTTAATTCCATTCCACTAGCCAACACTACTCCACTCTACTACAATCTACACAACACTCTATGCCACTCCATGACACTCTACTCCACTCTGACACTGTGCTCAAGTCTACTCCATGCCCTTCCACTCTATAAAGCCTTACTCCCTTCTCCTCCATAACACTCCTCCTCCATCATCATAATAATAATACTCCTCCTCCTCCATACCACCACTCCTCCTCCATAACACTCCACACAATTCTGTGTCACTCCAAACCCTATACCCCATTAACTTTTAGCCATGCTGCACAGCAGCCCCGCTGGTGTACAGCATGGCAAAAATATATTGACAAAGCTAATAGCTGCTGCATAGGCAAGATCTACTGGCTTTACCAATGATTATGTTTTTCAAGCTATGAAGATACCAGACAAAGATGGAAAGGAAGACAAAAATCTTCATTAGAAGCAGGTAATATCTACTCAGCTTCTGTGATCACCTTGATCACAACACTAATGAGAAAAACATTTTTATGTAGCACATCATACTGTACTTCTGCTGCTTCATTGCACTATTAAGCAATTCAGTAGTAGTCATAAACCTTGGAAGGAACTACATTCTGCGTTTATTATTTTGCCCCTAGATGGACCACACCTCCGGAGTCATCATGCATGACATAGAAGCACTTCCCACAAAGGATAAAAACAAAGACAATATCCTTCAAACCACATGTTGTAGTGTGATACCCATGTAGGGAAGCACTTCAGCAGCCCACATTGGGGTAGTAGGTGCTATATAAATGCTGCAGTGCAATACGTTACACAATTTGCTTGGTTCCACTTTTACTTGTTAATTGTTACTGCATGTGCACACTGCAAAAAAGACCCAGACTGAACCAAAATCAGGTGACATTTTTCCAAGGATTCGAGACTTCTCTCCCTTCAGGTTTTACACGGTTGTTCAATCTTCAATGCAATCATAAATTATAGGGGGGGAGTGAGGGGAATGAATACAGTATTTATGGATGTACCAAAATGAGCACCACTCTTGAATAACTGTTGGAGGGAAAATTTGAAACCAATGCACCTAGCATTGTCATTACGCAGGTTGCCTGATAAATCTTGATTTATGTTAAAGTTTTGTTGCTAGATGCATAAAGCACTCATCTTCTGGCAGCAGCCATATGTACACCTTTAATCTGTCAGTTGCTAGTGGGGCATGTGCATTTAAATAGCAACTGTGCCTTAATATTTAAAACGGATGCACACTGCTAACATTGGTCCTACCGTTTCCAACTGCCAACCACCTTTGGAATATGCTGTTTAGATGGCCTTTGTCCATTACTTTATCTTCAGACGAAGATAAACAGACTTGGTTTAAATTAGCTCGATTGTTTTTTTTCTATTTTGTATGGTTGAAATACTTGCAGGTTGGTTGTATTGGCTGATGCTGAAACAGATCATCAGTTTCCTCGGTTATCTGGCTGGCTGGCGGACTTTGAAAAGGAGCTTGGTCAGGCGTGTGGAATTTTTTTAAAATATCTACTTTTCCAAGGGATGATACAGAAATCTACTTGCCCTGCTCTCTTTATATCAAACGTCTAATAATAGCCCTCTGATATATTAAATAGTTAATATATATTATATTAAGTTGTGGGTTCAAGCAAGGCTCAAATTTTGCCATCTTCCAGCACATCAACAAACATGGACTGGAAAAAGGATGGAAGCCATTGTTTCAGGGTTTGAATTCCCCGTGACTCTGTGCACACCCACAAACTAACATATTTAGAGATATTCACCACCTCTTTTCTAATGTCTGCTCACACTGAAATGGTTGATGAATGAACGCTGAAAAAGACAGGAGTAAAACATTTCGCAAACAGAAATGCAAGCCGAGCTCACAATCTACTTTATTTCCTTAGAAAGCTCACCTAACAGTAAACGTTGTGCATTAATGAATCATATATAATAGTCTGAATAACATATATGGATTCAAACCATGACTAAGTATAGACAATCCTTTTTCACAGATCCATACTTTGGTACTGTAAATTAGCACCAAAAGGCATTGTGCTGTAGGATGCTAGGCTAACTTGCCTAATGGGCAAAATAAACATGAAAACACATTGCATTTGATCCCATTTAATATGTTCCGGTCATCGAGGAACTCAACAATCCTGTTGTGTACAGTTACGGGATGCCTATGGAGTAAGGCAGTAGCTTGAAATTATTTATTTTCAGGACAGAGGACCAGGGTAGAGACTTCAGAGCCAGCAAGAGATGATTACGCATTTCAGACCAATGAAGAGCCTAACAACCAACTGCTCCCCTCTTGCAAGTTTAGGAAGACTTGTGCCACTAGTTTTAAATTACGTAAATGAGAAAATCACCACTACAGCAGGGGCAATGCCACCCTCTCTCCATGGTTCTGCCCCTCTGAGCATATCAGTCATTGAATGTATTTGTCGTGTCTGCACAGACTTGGAAACTGGTTGGGTGGGGGGGGGGGGGAAGGAGAGATAACTAGCCTGAAGACATTTACTTTCTGGACTGGCACTGGTGGAGGCCTGAACACGTCAAGCCAGTCAGATGGACTGTTTACACAAAGTCAGTTAAGTTGCATCCAGCAGCAAGGCACAAGTCAAGGGTATTCAAGGGTAGGCTGCGCTTACCTACCCCTTTCACAGGGTAGACACCGTCTACTCTGCGAAGACGTTGGGCCCAACAGAAATAGACTTGTCCAGGTGTAATGTGCAGACACCAGGACACATTCAGCTGCACCTGCACTTTGTCTGCTTTTCTTCTGAGCAGCAACATGCAGGCAGGAAGAGAGCTTATCAGATTCCAGCTGTGGACCCATAACAAAGGGGCCATTAAGGGGCTATTAAGAGGCCATCAGACCTTCTTTTGGTTGGGTATTCTGTCTGGGATCTATCGGGAGCCTCATACCTCAATGCAATGAAGGGGAAACAAAGCCACACATCTCATCGCTTCACAGGTACTTAAGAGAGGCATGTTTTTGACTTTGTTCAGTCCCTTTGCATAAGAGACATGCATGCAATGTAAGATGTGTTTGTCCCAGTATTTACACCAATAACAACTTAAATACCACTATTTTATTTCTTTTATAGCACCATAGCTCTACTCATCAAAATGCAGGGTGTCAAAGTGCTTTACATCCCACATACACATTATACAAGGACACTAAATCATGTGTGTGTAAATAAATGTGTAGGATGTGTTACATAAAACCGTGAGGATTACAAGGTATAGGAGCCACACGTCTTTCATAGCTCGCTATGCTATATTAGGATTACAATTTATGAACTGCAAGTATTAAAGAGATCTCTTGGTAACCCGCTCACCCATTTACATAACATAAAAAACTCTAGTCTGCATGTTATATAATGTGCTTTGCAGGAGATATATTATCTCCTCTATGCTACTACTCAAAGCTGGGACTAGAGAGAACACAGATCTCTCCAGAAAATACATTAACCTCCAGGGTTATTTTACGATTATTATTATTCCAAGAGACTTAGTTGGCACAAAAAGATCTCTGCGACAAGGTGACTTACCCCATAAGATATTTTAAAATGCAGACTTGGCAACCAATAAAGCAGGACAGATATACTGCCACAATTCACCTTGTTGCCAATTTGTTTTGTGGCAGAGTATTAAAAACATAAACGTAGAAGTTGAGGCCCAGCTTTTGTATTGTTGTTGCGTCACTTTTTTGGCAAAACTATGACAAGAAATCTCATTTGTTAAATAATTTATCACACTCAGATATACTCATGATACACCTACTACACATGTGTGACGTCTTAAGATCTGAAGTTACTTCTTGTGATGTTCACTTCCTCTGAGGTAATGGGTTGTGATGCCACGACCTGTGATGCCATGTGTTACTTGCATACTGTCTCATTTGGTTAGTCCCCCAAATTCTGTTTTCAGGACTTGTGCACTGTCCAGCAGTGAATAGAAGGGATGTCCCCTAGTCAAGGAGCAAGAAGAGTATCCCATGCAGTTTGTAGCTAAAGTAGCAGGTCAACAGCAATCTGAGCATCTCAGTTTTGGTTGTTTTGGGGATTATCTGGAAGTTCAAGATGATGCAGTTATGTTCTCAAGGCATGCAGTGAGAGTATGAGATCCGTGACCACAGGTGCAGACAGAGAAGCTTAGCAACAATTAAACAAAGACAATAACCTGGTCTACCATTTTAAAGATGATCAACAAAAGACACGTTTCTGTTGATTTCTAGACTCTTATGGCCTGTATAATTGGCTATAACACGGTAAAAGAGCCCAGGGATTTAATTTCGGAGAAGTGAAATGAGGTCTCAGAAGTACCCATTCCCAAAATGCACTTGCACTATGAAGGACTCTTCATGCAAGTGTTCCAAAAATCTCTGCCTCTGATCTTCTCCTTTAATCATGCTACACTATCTCCCTTTGTTATACGGTTTCCCAATTTGGGCTCTCATAGATTTTAGACCAACAATAACCACGTGCTTTTCTCCTTTCCCTTTCTTTACACCCAACTTCAGGCAAAACATCTCAAACTGCATTGTTGCAGTTTGACAATAGATAGTTCAACAATCACTCATGCTTAACTCCTCCAATAGTGAGGTCCTATCCCTTTCTCAATAGCATGGATCTTGCCTACTCATTCTATCTACTTTTGTCTCTGATGCTCCATTTGTCCCTACATCCACATACCTTGGAGTGTACTTCAGCTCCTCTAGGAAAATTAAAGACATCTTAAGAAACACAGCCACCAAAGTAGGTTTCTGACGAAGACCATGAATTTATTTTTAAAGAGCACAATTGCTCTTAAACTGGGAAGGAAGCACAATAAGTGATGTAGCTGTATTAAAGGCTAAAAGGATAACTCTTCAGCAGCTTGTTAAATGTAGCAAGACAATCAGTGGAGTGAATAAAGACAGAAAGAGAGTTCTATGCCTTGCTGATGATTATCAGTAAGGGTCTGCCACCTGTGTGAGTTTTATAAAACCTGGAACCGGACAAAGGTTTGGCTGAGCTAGAATACATGGCTCCAGAAGGAATATAGCAAGAGCTCATATAGTGGGAGAAAGTACAATGAAGAGCGTTGTGACAAAGGGGGACTGCCTTGAACCAGCACAGTTTTTTTTCACAGAAGCCAATGCAGGGGACTTCAGGTGGGATGAGTTGTGGAGCATTTATTTAGGAGTAGGACGACCAGGGCTGCAGCATTCTGAACACATTGAAAATGGACAACCTCAAATGCACAAAAGCCAACAAAGGGGGTTACTACAGTTGGAACAGGAAGGAATACACTTTCTTGGGATTTACCAGGTAGAGCAAGATGATCTCTCTGATCACCTGTAAAGTGAACCAGCTGCTGGAGGTTAGTTTCTCAGTGTGTAGATGAAAAAGCTGGGAATCAAAATTAATTCCTAAAGTTACATGCAGAAGAGTTGAACAGCGTGGGGCTTAAGGATCACATATAAAAAAGTTCCTCAGCTCAAGAGGTGTGAGGAAGACTGCTTGGAAATGGACCATGCCAAAGGATGAAAACCTTTGCTTTTTTTTTTTTATTAATCTTTATTGGCATTTTCAGAGTATGATTACAGTTGGCAGGGTCCTGGATAAGCACAGCCAAACTTAACCTTTGGTGCAGAGACTGAACATAATGACAGTACATCAAAGGGTCAAGTATCTTGACAGGTAAAACATATTGCAAAAAGTACAGAATTGTACCCTGTTCGATCGAGCCATGCTTGCAAGGTTAAGTAACATAAGATCTTCAACAGGATGCCCAAACGGGAAACCCACACTCATGATCGTGGACAACAACTGAACATGCATAGAAAACAGTAATTAATCCAACTTTGGTAGCTGAGGGCGGTTACTTAATTTGCAGGCATCACACATGTCTCTGGGGAAAGAGGAATGTGAGTGGAAGCATAGGAACAATCATGCTGGATCACTAGGGAGGGAATATTCTTGAGACATCACAACATAGCAAGCAGGAAGGCAACAGCCTGCTCCACATGTAGGGTGCACCCCAAGGACGAAAACCTTTGTTCATAAACCTTAAAAGTTATCTTCAGTTCTTCCACAAGAAGTGAAGACTTTTTAAGCAACACAGCTACTGAAGAATATTTCCAACTTTATAACATATGCAAGATTTCCTTACACATAAAATTCAAAACAGGTTAAATTACTCAACAAGTCACTAACCTTCAGTAGAATAAAATACTTCAACAGTCACTTAGCACGCCTCCCACTACTCCGTCACACCACTAGACACTGTACCAAGTTGATAGCTGCACTTTGTACAATCTATGTAGCACACCCCTACGTAATCATACCTTCACCTTCATAAAGCCAGCTGGCTAATTTCCATACACAGAGCCATATACAAGCTACTGTCCCTGATAAACAAAGTAGTAAAGGTACTGTCTCGAAACTACCTGACACTTTGTCATGTACACACCAGGTCAGACTCAGATCAACCAAACAGAACCTTCTGGTCACAATCAAGTGTCTATCAAGCCCAACTTTCAGTCCTTCTACCTGCTAAGCCCACAAGCATTTGAACTCCCTACTCCCAGATATTCGTGGCACCCCTCTTCTCAGAGTTCACAAAACCATTATGAAGACATTTACTTCTACTCTAATTAAGACAGTGAGTGCTTCCCCTTTCTATTAGAAATCTGCACAGTCTATATTTGCTACATTAGCTGGAGAATTGATTGTCTGAAATATGGGTTTCTTCTCCAACCACTTTCAAAAGTCAGTACAATTACTCGGCAAATTAACTGTTAATTCTCTAATCTGTGTAAACCACCTCACTGTCATTTATGTGTGGTTTATTTGAGGTTTCTTATGAAAATATTATTGCAGCTAAGTAAATGAGAAAAATCACTCATTTGTAAATGGGGTCGTGGGCGAGGGGAGTTCAATAATATATCATAGTGTGAATTTTAGACTACCCTGAGATTACATACCGTAACACAAGTAACACACTGCTAGTAAATTTGACAAACACTATTGAAAATAAAGAAGTGTATACCTCATCTATTACAAAGTTCCTTAAAGTTTCAAGTCACAAAATGTAATGCATTGAAATTTCACAAATTCATACACTGCGAATTTGTATTTTTGTCAAGTATGCGGAAAGGTGTTTGAAGCATGCCACCACATGAAATTCTGGAAGGCAGGAATGTAGCTTCGCGTTGACCGGAGTCAATGGAAACCCGTATTGTATTGGAATTGCATTTAAATTGCACGGAATGGTGTAACCAGGAACAAAGAACACTGTGCCAGGAACTGGGAAAAAAATAACAATTATACCAGAAATAAAGTGTCTAAGAGAAAACTGATGGTCGTTTCCTGGTATAGTGAACAATGAACAATAGAAACAAGAAATAACTCCCAGGGAGAAAAGTGGCAACAACTCGATGATGATATCAGATGCATGCCACTCCATACTGTCTCTGTGGGGGAAGAATTATAAGACCACAAGACAAACAGAGGCTGGTCCATCTTCCACGTTGTTTAAAGTCTGTTTCATTTCATGAATCCTACTCACAGTCCGTCTCGCCTTTGTTAAACCAGTGTTGAATCAGATGCCCACATCCCACCTTTGCAGGTAATTTCATTACAGACCTGAAAGCGGATGTGGCCTTGGGCGGCCAACACAGGCCTGACAGATGAAAGTGCCGCTTCGGTCACTGCTAGGGGTAATCTTGCTCTCAGAGCAGCAGTGTTTACTGCTGAGACACCTAGAATGATCTTGAGATGTACAAACGTACGCGACTCACATGGAAATAAATCAAAGAGATGGGTTAACATGGTTCAGCCAGAGGTGAAGATTTAACCTGCTTTTAAACGCGACTGAAGACAGCTCTATATACGGAATACTAGTTTAATGGTCCAACTGGTCATTAGGCTTCTTCGTGTAGCTTATGCAGCCCTACCATCTATAGAAATGTGTACTTCTAAAGCAGTTCATTGGTTTAGAGGCCCCAGGAAGGGGTCTAATGGAGCACAGTAAAAGTAATTTGTATTTATTTAGTATTTGTTTTCACTTTAAAATAACACGAACTTAACCCGAAGGTACTGGATCACTTTACATGAGCACCAGTTAGATTGTGACCCTGTGCAGTCATTCTTTTGTTTTTTTAAGGTACGGAGCGATTAAGTGATGAGCCCAGATGTTGGGCCGACACCGAAAATCAAACTGGTTCCCCAGTTTCAACGTCAGCAGTTCTAACATAGGGCCACAACAATCTTCGATTAATTATAGGTAAAAGAGCACGTTACAACTGAAACTTTGTAAATCGCCATGAAAATGCCCTTTCACTTGTAAAGTGACGTCAGTGTTTTTGTATTGTATTCAACTAGACTCTGCGCTGGACCTATAAGTGTCAGTAGCATTGCATTCGACTGCTTCGGAGTTCAGAGCAACCCCCTCATCCCTTCTGGATAGGTACGTTCTGCCCTTAGACCTGCTAATTTATTGCAGATAATAGTGATCTGCCACTCTCTCTGTATTGCAAAAGGGAGTCAATCTTTCACATATCATCTATGGGCTGAAACTCCACAAGCTACAAACTCAGTTTTATTAATTTCGCAGCCAGATTAATTACATGCATGATACGTGTTAAGAACCAGACAAACCTCACAGAGTTGTATTTAATATTATGTGCAACTAACAAAAGGTATGATTTACAAACGTTTAGTTAAAGGTCGGGATAGGTGCGCCTCACTCAACTTGGGTGTGACTTACTCTTGTTTTAACCACTCCTGGAAAATAAAACTTTGTAAATGATTCTGTGCAATAAATGCAAGCCGCCGATGAGGTGATTCACTGACCTACCGGGGAGCGTGCACTGGAATACATGCAGGCAACTTCAAAGCGTACTATGGTTTCTCCACGTCGGCTCTTGCGTAGATGTGCACTTGGTTTCTTAAGCTTTATTCTCCCCTCCCACTCCTCACAGATTTTTTTTTTTTTTTAAATAAGGGCGTATTCATTTTCCTTTCTCATCCTGGAGAAGAGTTCATTGCTGTTTTTAGAATAGCTTTGGATGGCAAAGTCATTGAAAATGTTTCTGTATACTTAAAAAATAAATAGTCGATGGATTTCCAAATCCATATTAATGCCTACCGCTATTTCTTGACGCATAGTCCCCCGTTAATTTAATGCCGCAGACAATCAGCCATTCCGAGTGCCGTTTGTAGAACCGATTTACATATGAACAGGAATACATACCTAGCCTAGATCGTGAACAAAGAGTAAACTTTCAGAGGACTTTTGTGAAGGGAATTTGATTACAGCAAGGTATTGGTATGGGTGAAAAGAGGACATTTTCTCACAGTAACTCCATCGTTTACAGGCACAATAGCAGTTTGTATTCCTCGTGGAATTGCATTTTGTGCGATAGTCACTATGAAGGGAGAGCAAGAAGTAGTACAAAAACAACTTGGTCAACTAGTGGCCCGAAAACCAGTTGTTTCAACAGCCCAATGAGGTGGAGTGCTAGACAGTCTGCTTTACCAAGAGGCTACAAAGGGAGTAGTACTTTTCAGACAACTGCTACTTCAACCCAGGGGTGCCCTACTGATCTAGAGCACTGTTTTTCAAACTATTTATTTAATTAAGTATTATCCAAGCCAAAAGATCCCAACCATGCAAGAACTATTGGCTTTGGCTAATGTGCTTTAGCCATGTCCTATACCAGCCTGTAGTGAAGTGGCGTAGAGTGTGGTAGAGGGTTTTAGTGAAGTAGATTGGAAGGCCGTACAGTGGATAGGTGTCATACAGTGGAGTGGCATAGAGCGTTATAGAGTACAATGTTGTAGAGTGGAGTGGCAGAGTGGTGTGGAGTGTCCTAGAGTGGAGAGAAGTGTCGTGGAGTGGCACAGAATGGAGTGGCATAGAGTGAAGTGGAATGGTGTATGCATGAAGTGGTAGCACACTGCTATTAAAGACAATACATTTTAAATTGAAATGACTGTTAAATCTGCAATTACATCGTTTTAGTGATAAAAGTACACATCACATAATTTATATGTGGCCATGCCATCACATAGTTTATTGATTTATTTTGATCATTTTAAAATGTTTGTTTCCACCACACTTCAGGATTACAAAAAAAATAATGCTTAATTTGTGCTTTCCTAATTTTGAAGAATCTGCACAGTTAAATAACAGCCATTTAACTATTGTGTGCTAGGAAAAAAAGCTTCTGCTTTCCAGCAAGACTGTCACATAAAACCTCTCACTTTGAAGTCCGAGCAAGAAAATAAAAAAAACAAGCTCCCTCAGAAGACAGAGCCCTGAATTGACCCTGGCCTTTGAAGGCACAGCAAACGTAACAAGATAAAAAAAAGATTTACAGGCCTCTTTACAGAAAGCGAGCACTTGAGGAAGAATAAAGTAAATGGGCTGTCCCACAGGAGGGACGAACTCAAGTTAGACAGCCTAAAACAAACAGAGCCAGGAAACAGAAAGCAAGCATATTAGGTTAAAAAACACAAAGCCAACAAGAAGCAAAGCTGCCTGGTAGGCTTCCACCTAGAAAGTGTTCCGCCACAATCTACTTTGAGGAAAATAAATAAGATGCCCCCTATTACCACAACACCAGTTAAAATGTTTAACTGTGATCATCACACGATGCAGGAAAAGCAAATTAGAAGCTAATGGGGGGCGGGAGAATTTGGGAGTGTTAGAAATGGGGTTTTTGGTTGGCAGTCAGGTTACCCCCTGTCCAAGAGCGTCCAAGTAAAAGAGAGAAGTCTTTTTGGTCCTGAGACTTCAAGGAACAGGAGGCAAGCTCTATCCAAGCCCCTTGGAGAGCACTTTCACAGCCAGACAAGAGTTCAGCGAGGCAGCAGGGCAACAGCAAAGCCGCAGTCCTTTTGTAGAAAGCAGACAGGTGAGTCCTTTGAGCAGCCAGGCAGTTCTTCTTGGCAGGATGTAGTTTCTGGTTCAGGTTTCTTCTCCAGCAAGTGTCTGATGAGGTAGGGCAGAGGCCCTGTTTTATACCCAAATGTGCCTTTGAAGTGGGGGAGACTTCAAAGAGTGGCTAAGAAGTGCCTCAGGTCCCCTTTCAGTTCAATCCTGTTCAATCCTGTCTGCCAGGGTCCCAGTAGGGGGTGTGGCAGTCCTTTGTGTGAGAGCAGGCCCTCCACCCTCCCAGCCCAGGAAGACCCATTCAACATGCAGATGTATGCAAGTGAGGCGGAGTACCCTGTGTTTGGGGTGTGTCTGAGTGAATGCACAAGGAGCTGTCAACCAAGCCCAGCCAGACGTGGATTGTAAGGCACAGAAGGATTTAAGTGCAAAGAAATGCTTACTTTCTAAAAGTGGCATTTCTAGAATAGTAATATTAAATCCGACTTCACCAGTCAGCAGGATTTTGTATTACCATTCTGGCCATACTAAATATGACCTTCCTGCTCCTTTCAGATCAGCAGCTGTCACCTCAACAGTGTATGAGGGCAGCCCCAAGGTTAGCCTATGAAGGGAGCAGGCTTCACAGCAGTGTAAAAACGAATTTAGGAGTTTTACACTACCAGGACATATAACTTCATAGGTACATGTCCTGCCTTTTACCTACACAGCACCCTGCTCTAGGGGTTACCTAGGGCACACATTAGAGGTGACTTATATGTAGAAAAAGGGGAGTTCTTGACTTGGCAAGTACTTTTTACATGCCAAGTCGAAGTGGCAGTGAAACTGCACACACAGGCCTTGCAATGGCAAGCCTGAGACAAGGTTAAGGTAGCTACTTGAGTGGGTGGCACAACCAGTGCTGCAGGCCCACTAGTAGCATTTAATCTACAGGCCCTAGGCACAGGTAGTGCACATTATCAGGGACTTATAAGTAAATTAAATAGTCCAATCAGGTATGATTCCAGGTTACCATGTTTTAGGGGAGAGAGCATATGCACTTTAGCCCTGGTTAGCAGGGGTAAAGTGCGCAGAGTCTATAAACCAGCAAAAACAGTGTCCACAAAGTGGAGGGAGGCAGGCAAAAAGTTAGGGGTGACTACCCTAAGGCTGTCAGGTCTAACATGTGTCCCCCCCAGCTGAAAGTGGGGAGAGCTACCCGACCTGATGGGAGCTCTCATCGCTAAGGCGGAAGTACCTGGAGAGACCATCAGCATTGGCGTGGTCAACCCCTGGGCGATGTTCCACCGTAAAGTCCATCCCCTGTAGGGAAATGGACCACCTCAAGAGTTTTGGATTCTCACCCCTCATCTGCATGAGCCATCTGAGGGGCCTGTGGTCTGTCTGAACCCGGAAGTGAGTCCCAAACAGGTAGGGTCTTAGCTTCTTCAGTGCCCAGACCACAGCAAAAGCTTCTCTCTCAATAGCACTCCACCTCTGTTCCCGTGGTAATAGCCTTCTGCTAATAAAGACTACCGGTTGATCTCTGCCCTCCTCATTCAGCTGTGCTAGGACTGCCCCTATGCCATGCTCTGAAGCGTCTGTCTGCACGATAAATTCCTGGGAGTAGTCAGGGGCCATGAGTACGGGGGCCGTGCACATGGCTTCCTTCAGGGGCCAAAGGCTTTCTGACAAGCCTCTGTCCAGTTCACCAACCTAGGTTGTTTCTTGGAAGTGAGTTCTGTCAAGGGTGTTACAATGGTACCATAGCCCTTGACAAACCTGCGGTAGTATCCTGTTAGGCCTAGAAAGGCTCTCACCTCAGTCTGTGTTCGTGGGGGTTGCCAGGCCTTGATAGTTTCAATCTTGGCCTGGAGTGGCTGCACCTTGCCACCACCCACTAGGTGTCCCAAGTACACCACGGAACCCTGCCCAATATGGCACTTACTGGCCTTGATGGTCAGACCTGCCTGTTGCAGGGCCTGAAGCACCTCCTTGAGGTGAAGCAGGTGTTCCTCCCAGCTGGAACTGTAGACAGCTATGTCATCCAGGTAGGCTGCACAAAAGGCATCCTTGCCAGCTAGGACCCCGTTAACCAACCGTTGGAAGGTAGCGGGGGCATTTTTCAACCCAAACGGCATCACCCGGAACTGGTAATGGCCATCAGGGGTTGAGAATGCGGATCTTTCCTTGGCCCCCTCAGTCAGGGCGATCTGCCAGTACCCTGAAGTAAGATCAAACGTACTCAGGAACTTGGCAGCGCCTAGTCTGTCCACGAGCTCATCAGCTCGGGGGATGGGGTGAGCATCAGTCCGTGTGACTGAATTGAGACCCCGGTAGTCCACACAGAACCGGAGTTCTGGCTTCGCACCTGGGGCAGTAGCCTTAGGGACCAACACCACTGGGCTGGCCCAGGGACTACTGGATTTCTCAATAACCCCTAGAGTCAACATCTTGGAGACCTCCTCCTTGATGCTGGCCTTCACCTTATCCGACAACCTGTAAATTTTGTTTTTCACAGGGAGACTGTCACCAGTGTCAATATCATGAACACAGAGGTGGGTCAGTCCAGGAGTAAGGGAGAACAGGGGGGAGAACTGCTCCAACAGCTCATAGCAGTCTCCTTTCTGATTTAGAGTCAGGGAGTCAGACAGAATGACCCCGCTTACTGACCCATCACCTTCTTGGGCAGAGAGGAGGTCGGGGAGAGGTTCAATCTCCTCTTCCGTTCCTTCATCTGTGACCAGAAGCATGTTCATCTCCGACCTCTCAAAATGAGCTTTTAGTCGGTTCACATGGAGCACCCTTAGGGGATTCCTAGGGGTTTGGAGGTCCACTAGGTAAGTGGCCTCCCCTTTCCGCTCCTTTACTTCAAATGGGCCAGACCAGCGGTCCTGGAGAGCTCTGGGCTCTACTGGCTCCATTACCCACACTTTGTCTCCAGGTTGAAACTCTACCAGGGTGGCCTTCTGGTCATACCATTGTTTCATCACCTCTTGACTGGCCTCAAGGTTATCTTGGGCTTCTTTCCAGAAGCGGGTCATCTGGTTGCGAAGGGCCAACATATAGCTGACCACATCCTGAGGGGGTGTCTTTGGAGCTTTCTCCAATCCCTCCTGGACAATGCTTAAGGGTCCCCGGACAGGGTACCCGTAGAGAAGTTCAAAGGGACTGAACCCTACCCCCCTCTGGGGGACCTCTCTGTAAGCAAAGAGAAGGCATGGTAAGAGGACGTCCCACTTACGCCTCATGGCCTCAGGGAGGCCACCAATCATGCCTTTCAGGGTCTTCTTGAATCTCTCCACAAGACCATTAGACTGGGGGTGATAGGGTGTGGTGAACTTGTAAGTTACACCACACGCATCCCACAGAGACTTTATGTATGCAGACATGAAGTTAGTGCCTCTGTCAGACACTATTTCCTTGGGGAATCCCACACGGGTAAATATCCCCATCAGGGTTCTGGCCACCACCTGTGCAGTTACGGTCCTCAGAGGGATTGCCTCTGGGTAACGGGTGGCATGGTCCACCAAAACCAGGATGAACCTGTTGCCTAAGGCAGTTTTGGGGTCCAAGGGACCAACAATGTCGATGCCCACCCTTTCAAAGGGGGTGCCAACGACAGGAAGTGGAATCAGGGGGGTTTTAACCCTTTTTCCTGCTTTACCACTGGCCTGGCAGGTAGGACAGGATCTGCAGAACTTATCTGAGTGTGTCCTCATTTTGGGCCAATAAAAGTGGGTGACAAGCCTGTTAAAGGTCTTGCCCTGCCCCAAATGTCCTGCCAGGGGAATGTCGTGAGCCAGACCCAGTAGGAAGGTTCAGTAACATTGGGGGACCACCAGCATAAGTGCTGCCCCAAAGCCCGGAACCTTAGGCTCACTGTAGAGGAGATCGTTCTCCCAATATAGGTGGTGATCGCCAGAGGCGTCGCCTGCTGCCTGGTTTGAGGCTTGTTTCCTCAAACCTTCCAGAGTGGGACACTCTTTCTGCGCCTTGCAGAATTCCTCCCTGGTGGGTCCACCCTCAACTTGCCAGCCAGCAAGCTCAGGTAAGTCACCTAAGGCGGCAATGTCTTCCCCAGTTGGCTCGGGAGCCTCCTCCTCAGGAGCCCCGTCCGCCACTGTGGGAACTTCTGGGGCCGGTTTCCCGCACCCCTGGTCCCTCCTCCTGGCAGCTCTCTGGGCCATCGTTCCAGGCTCCAGATGCCCTTGACTTCCCTCTCGGTCAGCCATGGACCGTGTGGTCATGCAGACCCACTCAGGTAACCCTAACATCTCCAGGTGAGACCTGAGCTCCACTTCTTTCCAAGCAGTGTGCTCAAGATCATTGCCTAACAGACAATCTACAGGCATGGCAGGACTCACAGCTACTTTCAGAGTACCAGAGACCCCCCCCACTCAAAGGGAACCAGAGCCACTGGTAGGTGACTCTCGCGATTGTCAGCGACTCTGACCTGGTGGAATGTATTAGGTACTATCTGCTCTGTTGACACCAGCTGACTCTTGATAGTAGTCATACTGGCTCCTGTGTCACGCAGAGCCTCCACCTTCTGCCCATCAATGGTGACCCACTGCCGGTACTTGGAAGTATTTCTGGGCATGTGGGCCTTGGGCACCATTTCTCCTTCTCCCAGGGACACTAGGGAAATCTCTACCTGCTCCCCAAAGCTATTTGGGTCCATCTCCCCCCCGAGCGCTACACTAGTCAACCCAGGTGCCTGTCCGGTAGTGGACGGTGCCCTCTTGGGGCACTGTGGATCGCCTTTGTAGTGACCATACTGGTAACACTCCATGCATTTGGGGCTAGGTTTCCCTGACTTGTCATATGTCCCTGGCTTTTTCCCAAATTTGGAAAAGGAAGGGTTGCCACCCCCTCCCTGGCAATTCTTTTGGGGGCCTTTAGAGAGTTCCTTATCTGCAAGTTTATCTCCCCCCTCTTTCTTCTGTTGGGAACCCTGACCACCTTTGTGGGAGTCCCCCCCAGGTACCTTCTTGGACACTCTGGTGCTAACCCAGAGGTCCGCCTCCTCAGCAAGCTTCCTGGGATCAGTCAGCTTACTATCCACTAGGTGCTGGCGCAAATCTGTATAAGTAACATTAAGCATATGCTCTCTCAGAATCAAGTCATATAAACCTTTATAATCTGCTACTTTGTTGCCCCGCACCCATCCATTCAGTGCCTTACTGGAAAAGTCAAAGAAATCTACCCAGGTTTGTGTGTGTTGTTTGGTGCTGTCCCTGAACCTCTGACGGTATCCCTCAGGGGTCAGCCCAAACTTGGCAAGTAAAATGGCTTTCTGAAGTGGGTATGTGTTTTGATCAGGTTGATCCAGTGTGAGAAGTGTGTCCCTCCCCAATGGCGGCACATAACCCCACATAGCTACCCCCCATTGCCCTTCAGGAACCTCATGAGCCCTTAGTGCAACTTCATAAGCAGCTAGCCATTTATCTATGTCATCTCCCACCACAAAACTGGGCACCACATTTTTGGGTATACGAACCTTCTTTTCTCCAGCAGGTCCTGTCTGTATGCTGCCACCATTATTGCTGGATTCAGACTGTCTTGCCTTGATCTCCAGCTCCTTGAGACTCAGTTCATGAGCCAACAATAGTTTCTTTTCAGCCAAAGCCCTTTCAGCTTCCACTTGTTTGGCTGCTCTTTCAGCTTCTGCTTATTTGGCTGCTCTTTCAGCTTCTGCTTGTTTGGCTGCTCTTTCAGCTTCTGCTTGTTTGGCTGCTCTTTCAGCTTCTGCTTGTTTGGCTGCTCTTTCAGCTTCTGCTTGCTTGGCTGTTCTTTCAGCTTCAATCTGTTTGGCTGCTCTTTCAGCCTCAGCTTGTTTGGCTTCTCTCTCTGCCCTTCTCTCCTCCTGTTGAGCCTCAATTTTCAGTTTTGCCATTTGCAATTGGAACTCCCTTTCCTCTCTCCTTTCCTCTGCGGTCAGGCTTTGCATAGAGACACTGCTCCCTGGTCTGGAAGGGGGCACAATTGCAGTGGTAACACCATCCACAGATAGTGAAAATTCCTCTGAGGTGCCATTTTCTGGCTCCTCTTCCTCATCATCCTCTAAATGGGCTTCTGCCCAGGCCCTCAGCGCCACTTGAAAGTCCTCCTTTCTGGAGGCCCCTTGGGTGGGTACCCTCAGTGCCCTGCAGAATCCTCTTAGTTGTTTGACTGTATATGTATCCAACTGGACTAGGTCAAAGTCCCCTGTCTGAGACCCAGTCAGAGACATGTTGAGTGAGGATTTAGTTTTTGAAAATTGTCAGGAAAAAATCAGGTTTTCAAAAAGAGATAAAAACCAAGTTGACCTTCAACTGTGGGTAGGTAGAGAAATACTTAGCTACTGTATGTTACTGCACAAATACAAGTCCTATCCTCACCGCTGATCACCAATGTTAGAAATGGGGTTTTTGGTTGGCAGTCAGGTTACCCCCTGTCCAAGCAAAAGCCCTCACTCTAGTCAGGGTAAGTCACACACAATCCAAGATTATCCTGTGCCCACCCTCTGGTAGCTTGGCACGAGCAGTCAGGCTTAACTTAGAAGGCAATGTGTAAAGTATTTGTGCAATAAATCATACAATACCGCCATATAGCACCACAAAAATACACCACACAGTGTTTAGGAAAATATATAATATTTATCAGGATAATTGTAGGTCAAAAGAATAAAGTTGCAATGGAAAATTGTAGAAATATCACAGGACAGTGATATAAAGTGTCTTAAGTCTTTAGAATATAAACAAAGTCTCTTTTAAGCACAAGTACCTGGTTGGGAGTGGAAAAATTTCCTCAGAGGGCCACCAGAGAAGTGCTGCGTGGAAAAAGGGTGCGTGCGTCGATTTCTCCCCAGCACACACGGACTTGCGTCGTTATTTTCCACGCGGGGAAGTCGGCGTCGTTTTCCGGCGCACGGACAGTCTCTTTCTGTGGATCGCGGGGATTACCAGATGTCCCGGGTCTGTGCGTGGAGTTTCCTGCTTGTTCTCCGGCTGCGCGTCGGTCTGCGGGGCTGCGCGTCGAAATTAAGATCTCACGGCAGGCGTCGCGTCGATTTCTCCTCTAGACTTCGATCTGCGGGGCTGCGCGTTGAAATTACGATCTCACGGCAGGCGTCGCGTCGATTTCTCCTCTAGAGGTCGGGCGGCGTTGTCCTTGCGAGACCGTGCGTCGGATCTTCGATCGTCCCAAGAGCGTCGCGTCGATCAGCATCGGAGTGCGGCGTTTTTCTCGCCGCGAGACAAGCTGTGCGTCGAAATTTTCGGCGCACGGAGCGTCCAAGTAAAAGAGAGAAGTCTTTTTGGTCCTGAGACTTCAAGGAACAGGAGGCAAGCTCTATCCAAGCCCTTGGAGAGCACTTTCACAGCCAGACAAGAGTTCAGCGAGGCAGCAGGGCAACAGCAAGGCAGCAGTCCTTTTGTAGAAAGCAGACAGGTGAGTCCTTTGAGCAGCCAGGCAGTTCTTCTTGGCAGGATGTAGTTTCTGGTTCAGGTTTCTTCTCCAGCAAGTGTCTGATGAGGTAGGGCAGAGGCCCTGTTTTATACTCAAATGTGCCTTTGAAGTGGGGGAGACTTCAAAGAGTGGCTAAGAAGTGCCCCAGGTCCTCTTTCAGTTCAATCCGGTCTGCCAGGGTCCCAGTAGGGGGTGTGGCAGTCCTTTGTGTGAGAGCAGGCCCTCCACCTTCCCAGCCCAGGAAGACCCATTCAACATGCAGATGTATGCAAGTGAGGCTGAGTACCCTGTGTTTGGGGTGTGTCTGAGTGAATGCACAAGGAGCTGTCAACCAAGCCCAGCCAGACGTGGATTGTAAGGCACAGAAGGATTTAAGTGCAAAGAAATGCTTACTTTCTAAAAGTGGCATTTCTAGAATAGTAATATTAAATCCGACTTCACCAGTCAGCAGGATTTTGTATTACCATTCTGGCCATACTAAATATGACCTTCCTGCTCCTTTCAGATCAGCAGCTGTCACCTCAACAGTGTATGAGGGCAGCCCCAAGGTTAGCCTATGAAGGGAGCAGGCTTCACAGCAGTGTAAAAACGAATTTAGGAGTTTTACACTACCAGGACATATAACTTCATAGGTACATGTCCTGCCTTTTACCTACACAGCACCCTGCTCTAGGGGTTACCTAGGGCACACATTAGAGGTGACTTATATGTAGAAAAAGGGGAGTTCTTGACTTGGCAAGTACTTTTTACATGCCAAGTCGAAGTGGCAGTGAAACTGCACACACAGGCCTTGCAATGGCAAGCCTGAGACAAGGTTAAGGTAGCTACTTGAGTGGGTGGCACAACCAGTGCTGCAGGCCCACTAGTAGCATTTAATCTACAGGCCCTAGGCACAGGTAGTGCACATTATTAGGGACTTATAAGTAAATTAAATAGTCCAATCAGGTATGATTCCAGGTTACCATGTTTTAGGGGAGAGAGTATATGCACTTTAGCCCTGGTTAGCAGGGGTAAAGTGCGCAGAGTCTATAAACCAGCAAAAACAGTGTCCACAAAGTGGAGGGAGGCAGGCAAAAAGTTAGGGGTGACTACCCTAAGGCTGTCAGGTCTAACAGGGAGTAAATCTGAAGATTTAAGGCTAAACATGATATTCATTGGTACGTGCCCATACCGACGAAGTCCAAATATTATATGAACAGTGTGCCTGCCCATTGTTTAGCACATTTAGAATAAGCAGTGCAAGCTTCACTCTCCACAATCTGCCAGCAGAAAGAGACCCTAGGATCTACTGTACTGGTTCTTAAATTACCCTACAAGGCATCTCAGAGCAAATCAGCACCATTCAGACCACCTCTGCTGACTCTCACGCATCCGCAAAGCACTTGTGCCAGCCAGTGGGCACTCACTGAGAGGCTTATGAGACACTTAGTCCATACTCTGTGGCCACTCATCATCCCATAGCCACATGCTTCCAAAAATCCTTTCCCCATCTTCACAACACATAAGTCTGTCTGTCCAGCCTCCCCCAGCCCACTGAGTTCACAGGCACCTGCATTAACTGTGTAACTCTGTAAATCCCTAATTTGCAGATCCTAGAGTACCAACTTTGCTGCATGCAGACAGGATGTAAGCACAGGTGGCAGGAAATTAACCTGCTCACTTGCAGCAAGGTTTATAAAGTAGCACATAACAGATAAGGTGTACCCACATTTAAATTTGTTTCTGTGTGTTACTAGTGTTGTATTTAAGTATGTGCCTTCTACAAAACCTGGACAACAGGGATTCAAAATCTGGCAAGATAGCTGAGTGGATTAATGTGCAGTATGCATCTTGAATTCTTCCAGCTTTTCCCCATGTTCCGTGAAAACAGAAAAGATACTCGATTAGGTAAGATACCTTTTATATTCTAGCCGTTACAATTTGAAAGTTGCATGCTGAGGTTCCTATCCATCGCCATAATATTAAGAAATGTGAAAGGAAGGCCTGTGACCCACAAGGTATTTAAGAAAGACAACCCTGCAGACTTCCAGTCGAGGTCATACAAAGTGGTTAGTGACATTTCTTGATGTGGCTGATTATCATTTGAGGAAATGTGTGGCTCCAAAATGGCATTCTAAATAGGAGCTGGAATTTGAGTTACTAATGGATACTGGAAATTTCACATTTCAAATTCCTGACTGTTATTAGTAGTGCTACGACTGGAGATGCCAATGAATACAGCAGTGGAACCATTCCTTCTCAGAGGAGGCATGGCAGAGAAGCATAAAGTTATCTTTGCTGGGTCTATATTCCTCCAAGGCTATAGGTACCCATCTACTTACAAAATGCAGGACTCACTTGCTCTCACGGTGCAGGCAAGCGGCGAGGAGAAAGGTACATGTTTCATGAGCTAAGTGACTCACCACAAGAAAAAGAGGAATACTAATGTAGTCACTCAACTTGATAGCTCAAAAGAAACATGAAAAGATGCACAGGAGACAAGGTACTCTGGTAGTAACCAAGAAAAGTCTGAAAGCTCGCTGGCAGCACCTGTCACATGGGTCAGTGGCCATGCCACCAGTGAACTGCAACAGGCACAGAAATACATGACATGGCCTTACAATTCCTCTAGCAGATCCTAGACAGCCTAAAACCTGCCAAGGACATTCTAGCACTGAAGACATTTTGAACTGTCAAAGCACTTGAAAATGTGATGATTATTTGCCTACCATATTCCGACTGTGTGGAAGGAGGCACCACCCTATATGGGATCAAGTGGAACACAAATGTTTTGATTTACCTCTAAGTGTTAATATAGTTTACTCAAGGCTCTCACTAGTCTTCCTGTTACGGAGGTCATTTGAAGCACCTTTCTAGCCCCTATGGTTCTGGAGCTGCTGGGGTTTAGAGATGGGACTTGACAGAAAACCTAAAGTCCAGTTCTTTAATTACGTTCAATAGCAGGTCAGATGGGTGGGACCTCTCACTATCTGAATGCTTCAACTGTGACCAATAGTCACAAGATATGGCATCTAAGGGTTGATTACCTAGGTACTCTATATTGACAGTTATACCATTTTGAGCACCATCAAAAACCCGTTTTGTGATTCAGGAGACTATGTCTTAATCATTTTTTTGTTTGGTCGGATTTTTAAAATTGTATGCAGTGATCACCTTCGCAAAGACTACTGGAGCTCAGCAGCACTGTAAAACAAGCATTTGTAATGCAATAGGTCTCGCATTTGCTTGAGTTAGAGCTACTGGCATTGTAAATTCATAACTGGACATTTCCTGCCACAAACTAGTCAACCCTCCCTCATAATATCTTTTCCTGCCATATTATTACAATGGCCCTGCATTTAACTGAAGCACTTCCATTTACCCTTTTCCCCTATCTGCAGCAAAAAAATGAAAACGTTGCCATTTAGCTTCCCAGTTTAAATTTGCCATGGTAATGCCAATAGAATACTACTTTCACCACCCCACCATCAGAGTTGCTGACTTGCCAACAGAATGCCCCCCCCCACACCCCCAAAATAAAAAACACAAGACAGCCAAGGAGAAGTGACGAGAGAAATAAACTAGAAGGGTCACCCCAACATGTCAAGAGTGTTCAAAGACTCATAGTGTAATAAGGATGTTAAGTTGGCCTGAATTATGGTCATAATTGTAATAAAGGGAGATTATTAAAACATCTACAATTGTCATACAAACCTGTATCAGAAATTAACTTTTGACATTAGACTGTAATGCTCAAAACAGCCCCTAGAGAGCACCATAACAAAAATATAATTTGCAACATATAAGGTCAGGTAACAATATTGTTAGCCCCAGGAGGATAACCCAATGAAAAAAATACAGGAGAAAGTAATGCATATACTTAGCCTCAAGGGCATTTTAGGGCTAGCAGGTCTACTGCAATGATATTGCAAACAAGGCCTTTAAAGCAAAACTTCTCCCAGCTGCAAGACAAAAGTTGTAGCCATGAGAAGGCTTAAGACAGTGAATGGTGGGAAGGATTATTATTTTGGAGTCCCCACTAACCTAGTGCGGGGACCCAGAGACAATGCAGACAGAAATATGTTTTTGAAGGTGGTCCCATTGTCCTAGGACCATCACAGGTTGAGTTAGGATCAAAAATGTTTTGTAAAAGTAATGCCCTGCAAAGCAATAAGGGGCAAGCTTTCGTGCTGCAAATATTATACTATGTTGACTGCAATGATCAGAAGAGCCTCTAGAGAACACCACAATAAAAATAGCTTTTAGAAGAAGCACAGTTTTGTAACCATGCAGTCAGCCATTAGAGAGCATAACCACATTAAACAAGCATTTTCAATGCAACGGGTGTCGTATTTGTTCGAGTTAGAGCTATTAGCGTTATAAAGCAAAAAAAAAAAAAAACTGTGCGATCGCGCTATGTAAAATGTGGCGCGATTGTGCTGCGTGGAAAATGAACAGATAAAGTAGTCTGGACTCCAGGCTGAAAACATCGTGCCTCATATGTTTTTGGTACTTTACCGGTGCTGTGTAGGTGGGCTAAACACCGGAAAAGGCATGATGTATGCATGCCTTTCACAAATGAAAGCAAGCGGATTTTAAAAGGCAAGCCCACGAACCAATGTAAGTGACTGACGCGGTTTGACCCCAAAGAGATTACAGAATGGACGGAGCACTTTGTGCTCGCCCATAAAAAAAAAAAAAAAAAGGAAAAAGTAATGCAGAATAACTATATATTCAGCCTCTAGAGAGCATAATGCATTACCCATTTTCAAGACTAGCGGAACTATTGCAATAATATTACAAACAAGGCCCATAAAACATAACTTCTTCAACCTGTAAAACAAAAGTTCCAGCCATGAGAAAGCTTAAACAGACACTGAATGGTGGGAGGAGTTACCACCAAAGGCTGAGTTATGAGCAAAAATTTTGTGTAAAAGTAATACCCTGAAAAGCATTATCGGTCAGGTTTCCTGCCACAAATATTTTAATATGTTGATATGACTGCAATGTTCTGAACAGCCCCTAGAGGACCCCACAATGAAAATAGCATTTGTAAGAACCATGGTCATGTAACTGTGTAGTTACCCCCCCAGAGGAAATAACCACACAAAAAATGTCAGACAGTAATGCAGTGGAACCATATATTTAGACCTTAGAGGGCATAGTACTTTACACATATTCAGGACCAACAGGCCTATAGCAATAATATTACAAGGAACGACCTTAAAACACAACCTACGACAAGCTGTAAAGCAAACGTTCTAGACCTGAGAAAGGTTAAACAGACACTGAACGGTTTGAGGGGTCAGTTTGGAGTCTATAATAGCTTAGTGTGGGGACCCAAAGATGATGTAGACAGAAAGAGTATATTGTTGTGAATGTTTTGGCGGTGGTCCCATTGTCCTAGGACAACCACAGGCTGAGTTATGAGCAAAAATGTTTTTTAAACGTAATGCCCTGCAAAGCATTATGGGACAAGTTCCGTGCCACAAATATTTTAATATGCTGATTTGACTGTAATGCTTAGAACAGCCCCTAGAGGACCCCACAATTAAAACAGCATTTGTAAGAAACATGGTCATGTAACTGTATAATTAGCCCCGAGAGGGCATAACCACACCATAAAAAATAAAAAAAAAGATGGCAGAAAGTAATATATTTAACCTACAAGACATAGTACATTACACATATTCAGTGCTAAGAGGCCTATAGCAATGAAGTAACAAAAAAGGCCTATAAAAGACAACTGACTGAGCTGTAAAACGAAAGTTCTAGCCATGAGAAAGATTAAACAGACACTGAATAGTGGTAGGGGTTATTATTTTGGGGTCCCCCTAACCTAGAGTGGGGACCCAGAGATGAGCCACAGAAGGAGATTATCATGTTGAATATTTTGGTGGTGGTCCTATTACCCGAGGACTACCACAAGCTGAGTTATGAGTAAAATGTTTTTTTAATGCATGCAAAGGATTATGGGACGAGTTTCTCAGAGTGCAATGAATATTGTAGTATCGTCTCTCCTGCTGCAACGGGGGAGTCGCTTTTGCTTTGAGGATTTCTGTTTTAGTAAAGCATTTACCAATTTCAAGTGTTTTAAGGAGAAAGCCACAAGAAATGACTGATTAGGTAACTCTGAACAATGTGACCAGCACTCCAATACCGCTGATCGAGTTTACGCTGTTGTGCCTGTTAGCACCATGGCCCACATGCAGCATGAAGAGGAAAGACAAAATAAATAGTTCTCCCACACTGAAGTATATTGGCAATCGTATAATAATCCATGTAACCGGGACAGTCTGCAAGGGGTGACAAAACAGCCTCAAGGCGGGACAAACGTAAAGCAATTACCGATGACATCAAGTGACTTTTGAAAGGCAAGCCCATGAACAAGTTAAAGTGATGGACGTGAGCTAGGTATGGTTTAAAGCCCACAATACTTACAACAGGTCAAAGTGCTTGTCCACCTGGGGTGGAAATCTTAGCTCACTTTTGTTTGGTGGATTTTGTTCAAAGTACATTTGTGCTTTGTGAAGTATTTGGCAGATTTGCACCTACCTGGGGCAAATCCATTGAGTTGCACTTCCACCATCCCACCAAGGCTATAGATCATGTAGGACAAAGGGCAGACAAATTGCCAGGAGGGGTGAGAGAGGGAAAGCTCTTGGCTGTTTCATTTGTGTGCAGTCAGAACAGCAACCGGCCAAGGATTTCATCTCTCAATCTCACATGTGAAGAGTTCCTGTCATACCTTTATCTGGTAAAGAGAGAGTAAGTATTTACCACAAAGTGCATTGGATGTTTTCACACCACTGTGTCAAGGGATACACAACTGCCACACGGATCTGTGGATGGCGATGGTTACTCACCTTGGTTGGTGTCTTCTACAATGTCTTTCGTCCTAATGATTACCCCTGTTTGAGTGATCTTGTGGGTGGAAACGTCGACAATTTTTACAATGGACTGGTTTCACTAAAAGCATTTACCTAAGGATTCCAACTCTCACTTTCTTGTGTGTTGTTGCTCTGTCTATATCTCGCTACCAGTCGTGTGTACATATTCTGTACAGCACATGCGCACTATTTCACATGACCACTTGCACTGCACCGTTACACCATTAGGTTCACCTGTTATTTGCATACTATTTTAAATCCAATTGAGTGTATATTTTGAACAAGATGATTTGTGTTAATAGATTTATTCTAAATGTAACCTATTCCATATGGGTTTATGTGCAACTATTTCTGTGGAGGTCTAGTGTTATACTGCCCTCTTTTTGAGCAACTATGTTTTGTTTATCTTACACAGGTCCCTGGGTTACTGGGTAGCCCCTTAAAATTTGTAATTGAATTTGTGAGACTGTTATTCATGTGGTAATGTAATTTATGGACTACACTTTAAAACTAAAGTAGGCAGCGCCAGAGTACTTCAGGAAAGAGATGCCTACAGCCCCAGCCATATGTCCAAGCTGTTCCATGTAACGATTAAATACCAAAGGTAATACTAATTATTCCTTTAACCAACGAAATAAAAAATAATTCAGTTGACTTATCGAAAATCTGAAAAAGCTGGCAAACGCATTTGCATGAAACAGCCGCTTGAGCAGCAAAGGATGCTCAGCGAAAGAAGTACATGTTAAAAGCAAGAACTTCTCTGTTAGACTCACTCCATGGCGGTCTCTGCCACTGAGTACTATTGCGTCATGGACTGCTTAACAAACCGTTGCATTAAGACAGAGATCAAATAGTATCTTCAGCTGTCATTCCGTCTCAACTCTCTTTCCTACTAACTCCACTCTAACATCCATCCCTCAAACACTTTCTTTAAAATTAATCGCTGAAAACGTTATTCCTCAAGTGACCCAAAAGGTCACTGCTCGGCATGAAACGCTTAGCAGGTATAATTAATGCTACACCTTTTTGAAAAATATGAAATATATTTCACTAACAAAATATTTCCTGTCCAAGCACTAGCTTTATACCATTGTAGTTGTGCAAGTCAGTTCTGAAACCACCACGCCTGTGGAACTGCCGACAGATAACTTCAATATTCCTTTGTGAAGTTCACAAGGGTTGCTAGTTTGTATTGACAAGCACTACAAAGTAAGATCTTTCGCAAAGGTGTGAACGATCATCGTTAGACTTTCAAATAGTGTTACGTGTAGAGTTTGGCCTGGACTTTTCTTGCGCTTTTCTACCTAGCTCGATGTTACTTTGTATAACAAAAAATAAATAGAAATAAGGAAATAAAAAAAAATAAGGAAGGGGGTCCTGGAGCGAATAACTTTTCAAAGGTAGAATGAGAGCATTGTGGCGTGCAAGGCACGAGGGAGAACAGAGACTGACCAAATGCTATTTGCACTTCCTAATGCATAGTAAAGGATTTTGCGGCTATTTTACTACTCCAAATAGGCTATAATAATTTGTACTCCCAGCGCGCTTCACAAAGAAGTTTTGTTTTTACCAAGGACTGTAAAAACCCGGAGATAAAATTTAAGAATTTAATGATAATCCGAGCAGACCATTCCAAAATTTGAACTCATGATCATGGCAGATGTCAGTCTCTAACGTTTATCTCACTAAGCCATCTTGACAGCTTACGTTGTTAAATTAGCCATCTTGGGGTGTTGTGCATTTTGATTTTCTTAAAATAAAGCTCGGATGTAAAGGATGTAATATTTATCATTATGCTTAGAAAGAGTATTTTCAAGCAATTGTGTGCCCTAACAAATGGAACCCCTATAACCAGCACTAACAAATATTACAAGAGCTCGCTCTTCATTGGGACAAGAATTGGCTTCCTTTATCATAATGGACTTTTGTAAAAGCCTCCTCCTAGGTCTCTTCCCTACTCACACAACCAGTATGAAAGGGATCCAGCTTCTCGCACACTATCCTATTTAAACTAGATGGAATCAACGCCATTTCCACCTTGTGAGATTAGAGAGGCCAGCACACAAAATAAGTTACTGGCTCTTGTACTAAAATTCACCAATGACCTAGATCCTCACTCCAACCATCCGCTCTACACCACTGGGGTGCCATGACCTCGCAGAACCAGTACAGCATAACCAGTCACAAATCATTTTTTTCCAAATTTTGTTGTGTTTCCCTAAGGTATCTCTTCAACAAAATAGCCTCCAACCATGTAACAAGATGTTTTTTTGTACACCAACCTCATCGAGGAAATTGGCATTTAAAAAAATTGCCCTCAGCTATCTCAAAAACACCACCGTCACTGCAGTTCACCATGCTCTAAACTGCATGTACTGGAAGCTGTATTATTGCACCCAGGAGCAACAAGTGTCTTCTCTCTGGGTGTATAGAGTACTACTGTCCACACATACTGTAAAGCCTTTTTGTGTGGCTGTGTAACCTTTACACCACGTTCCTGTGGTGGTAGTTAGACAAATGAATAGAAATGCTGAAAAAAAAAAATCATGAAACCCCACAGAGATGTAGGTGATAAGAACAGGTTCTAACAAGAGCCTCTACCAGATGCTGCATTTTTAAGTCATAGTTAAAAGTGAGCCTGAGGGTGCAAGCTTTAGAAATCGGCTGAGGTAATAGGTGGGGAGGCTCGAACTTACATTACAACATTATAGAGCTTAACCATCCATTAATTGTTTAACAAACCCACAGATGTGAAATTATTTTGTTCTACAATCTTAACTTCAGAATTGAAGTGGCATTAGCCAGGCCTTCAAATGGGCCTGGAATGTATACGTCTGACTTACATTAAACTGACTTATGAACCACAGCAGCACCAGCTGTAATATTAGGAGCAGTTGAAGAAATCATAATGAAGTGTATAAAATGGGATACAGAAATAAAAACAGTAAAACGATATTTTTACATGTAGAAAAAATGAAAATGTACATTATTTACATTTTTAAAACTACCAATGTGACATCCTTTAATAAGAGTTAAAGGATGAAATTAGACATTATAGAGTAAAATTAGAGCAGTTTCCCTAACTGTGGGTGCCAAAAGTCCTAGTCAATATGTAATATTTAAAATGATTATGCCCATGTGTGCAAAGGTAGTGAATAAAGTCTCTTAGTATAGTTTTAAAACAAACTCTTCCAAGTATTCCCAAGCAAGACTCCATGTGACCTTCCAGTATTTGCTGCTGCTGTTTTACTTCACATGGAAATCTCAACAGATATTGTGTTCAATATATACGATCCCGAAAAACTACAAGTGACTATGCAGCAATTGTTGCAAGATTCACATGTTCCTGTAAAGGCATCAAGAAATAAAGATGTTGGGCCAGCAGAAAGACCTTGCCCCTCTAAAAAGAATAAACTGGCGAACAGAACTGCCTCAAACCAACAAAATAAAACTAAGCCTTGCTATAACAGAAGGTCTTGAGGGGAAAAAGAGGAAAATGGAAATGATTATAGGCTGGGACCCTCGGACCGTCTGTCTTAAAGACAATTTATCCGAACACCCCAAAAGAAGTTCTGGGGTTAAAATAGATAGGGTGGCACCCCCCGAAGGCTTAACAACTAAAAGCTTAAAAAAACAGCTAAATGAAACCCTACGCTGCCTCAAGTATAAAAACCAAGATACAAATGGTATGAAAGAAAAACAAACTTTTAAAAGGCGCTTATATAGAAGACTACTAAGGGAGAATAAAAAAGAAGGCAGAGGAACACACCTGGGTCAAACTTCATGCTGCCCTCAAGATAATCTGGGGGTTAGTGAACAAGCTCACCCAACCTCGAATTCCAAAGGTCTGTAATGTTCCTGTGAAGCAATGGTCTGAGTACATAAAGCAGCTTTACTGTATAATAAGCAGGCACCTTGCCCCGCACTCCAGGATTGCCAACACGATGGGGCTATCAAGGCGTCTCACCTGGGGACATTACTTTCGGAAATATTTGATACATTGCATGACCCATTAAAGGAGCAGACTACCTCACAGACTATCTAATATTAATCCCTGGCCGCCTTTAAAGAAGGCAGAAAGTGAGAACAGCTGGGGCACCAGGACCAAACAGCCTTCCTGTGGCCCTACTAAAATGTGATTTAAATCTTTAGACATCCGTCTTAACCCTGCTCTTCTCTGAATGCTATGACATGGCTACCATTCCTGAAAGTTGGAGGGGTTCAAATCTGGTACCTTTTCATAAAGGGGAAGCAGAGCGTCTCCTGCAAATTACAGAATGATATCACTGTTAGACGCTGACGGGAAGCGCTATGCAAGGCTATTGTATGAAGACCTAGAAATCTGGGCAACTGAGAAGAAACGGACTCCTTGGTTCCAGATTGGCTTTCAAAAGCACTGTCAGACTAAGGATAATCTCCTGACCCTAACTTGCCCGACTGAGGAAGCAAAGCACCCTAAGTCCCGGCAACTTAATGCACATTTTATTGATGTCACAAATGCCTTTGATAACATCCCAAAAGGCCGGTTATGGGCAAAACTAAGGAAGTGGATATACTACCACACTTCCTCAAGGCAATAAAATAGCTATATTGTGGCACATGGGTAAGAGTCAAATTATCTGCCAACTGGGCCACCTCACAAAAAATTTGGATGAGTAAATGCTTGAAACAGGGTTGTATCCTTGCCCCGCTGCTCTTTAACCTGTGTATGACAGACTTGGAAAGTCATCTAGCTGTCCCAAGGATTTGTCACCTCCGCCTGATAAAGCAAAAACAAACAAATTTTCAATAGGCTGGTGACAAGGTGGTACTCGATAATACAAAAATTGGCCATCAGAGTCCGTTTGTCACTGTGGAACAATACTGCGCTATGAATGACACCACCATCAGCGGTAAAAAATAAAATAAAAAAAAGATCCTTGGTAAACATCTGGTATAAACGGGTGCCTGGTTCATTAAAGGGTCTGGGTTTGAATGAGTATCCAGTTTTAAATACCTTGGCGTCACTTTCAACAAAAGAAGGACAATCCCAGCTAGGGGCACTGTCCGTGGCATGCAAAACATCTAACATATTGGTTGGTTCAGCTAAAGAGAAACCTTCAATGTCCAAATACAAATGCTCTACTCATGGTGGTGGCAACAGGGCTGATGCCCACAATTGTGTCCATAACCTACTGTGCTTTTAATAAAAATAAATGACATTGTGGAATGTAAATTGATGCACATTTAAAGTGCTCCAATGCCCTTTGACTCTGTTTGTGCTATATAAACTGCAAAATATATACATATGGAGACTAAAATGCAGCTTTAGACCTCGTTTTAACACAAAAATGAATGAGGCCTTACCCCATAGCAACGCAGAATGGATTTCTGAGACTTGCTAAAATCATTTGTATCCACACTAAGTTTTTCAGAAGCCATGTGATTTCAGTGCAAGACTGCCACAGTTAGCACCCCACTGTGAAAAGTGTTTCAGCTCCAGAGTCCAATGAAGTTCAGCATCTGCCACTTTTATGGCTAGATCAATATATTGGCAACCGTACAATACTGAAGGGCAGGGTCACGGTTGTGACATTTACAACTTATTACATTAAAACGTTGCCCCTGCCTCGTGTTCATAAAGTAAGGTCGGTTAGACAACTTTGTCGTTTTAAGAATTGGGTCGTGGTAAGGTTGCAGCCCATGTTTTTGCCATTATGGTATTTAATTTTGGATTGGTAATCATTGTCAACCAAAAGTAACACTAAACCGTCACTGTGGTTTTTTTCTAATTTAGCACTGATGTACATCTTTGTTTTAGTCTTTCCATTTCCTCACAGAAATTATTAACGCCGCAGGCCTACCGATGGGATGCCCTCTTAGTCAGCGGGAGTGCCACAGTACATGAAACTGTGACAGGTGCAAAGGTGGCGCACTGAAAGGCACGGTCTTCTATTTCAGTTTTTGTACACGACTAGCATAGGTAGAAATTATTCACGGAACTTTGAGGCTTACACAAGTGTGAACACGTGAGAAGGTGAGGCTACAGAGAAAGAGTGAGCATCAGTCTGTCATAGGAACTAGGATACCTGATACGTTTCACACAAGAAGACGACAATATCCACGCACGGCACTGGCTCAGCCAAAGAAACACCATGTACTGTGTGGTAGCAAAAATCAGACTAAAGGAGACGGACAGGAGAGCATCCGAGCTGGTGAGCCTACGACCTAATGTCTTTCAACAGTGAAAGCGGGCGGTAGTACAAAAGCATTTGACTTAAGTATGCTGTTCTGAAAACATAAAGAGGCTTGCACTTTTTTTTTTTTTACACATATGCGGCGTACAAGTCACTTGACTTTTATAAGAAAATAAAAAGCTATATTTTAAGCGGTGGCAGACGTTTTGGAGGTCTCCAATACCTGTAAACGAAAGTATTTTAACAAGGACAAAAATGAAAAAGATAATCGGAGGCAAACTACATAGACACAAAGAAAAATTAATGCCGTTTCTACTTGTTATCCCAAATCTCCTGTGCGTTGCTGTACACAAACTCAGAGAGAATTTCGAGCATGCAGCATCCAATATTAATTCACACTGTGAAAGAGTGATACAGAGGAAGGAAAAATCAAAGCTAACAGGCAATCAAGTTATCGGGAAAAGAGTGGCAGACAAGTTTATCTGAAATCTCATGCAACAAAATCTTTTCTCAGAAGCACCTGACTTCACAATAGAGTGTTCAATTAGGGACCCTATACCTTTGTGACACTCGAGCATTATTCAAGTTACCACTAAGCGCAAAGGGATTTTGTGCTTCTAAATGAGCAACAATAAGTCATTGCATTAAATGACCAACTGCCATTAGTAGCAAGCATTAATAAAAATAAAACCAGGGCATGAATAAACGAGAACAAGCATGTGTGTTAAGAGAGGCTCAGATGTGGGTAATTTGATAAAATATCTACTTGTCTATAGGACAGTCTGCTTCATAAATCTAATTGTCCTGTAAAAAAAAAAAAAAAAAAAAAAAAAAAACATCTACATGTCCCTTTGGTGCCATGTAGCACAGCAACAAATTATGATAGCAATCTCATTATCTGATATTAGCCTCTCTGATTATGCCAGGGCTAATGCTTTAATTGGGCTTAAATACTAGAAATGCCCTTAGTATGCCACCTTTCTGCAGATCTATATAAGGGTGCTGGGGGGCGCAGTAAGCAAAGTTCCAGGTTGGAAAGGCCTTTTGAGTCTGTGCAAACCTACTACCGTGCATGTTTTAGGGGTTCTCACCAGCTCTTCCCTAAACTTTTCTCATACTGAGAAAGGTTTGGAAATTTACTCCTGACAAGAGCAGAAGTAAAACTTCTTCCAGGGTTGGAAAGAAAAGTGGTTAGAGGGTTAGTGAACTTGTAAATTCAGATTTTCGCATAGGCAAATCTACACATGCAAATTTACTTGTGCTATAATACAGTTCACAAATATTTTCTAGGAGTACAATTTCCTGGTCTACTTCTGTAAATTCATGAAATACAGAAATCTACATTAACGCAATAACATATACCATGAGTGCACTTTTGTAATATTCTTTAATAATTGGGCCCCCAATTAGGTCTGGCATTAACTAAGACCTTTTGCTTTTATTAAAATTCTATCTCTCTCTCTCACTGTGAGTGCCAGCAACCTGCTCTCTCACAAGGAGCATATCGGCACACAAAGTAGTTTTGTTCAGTGGCAGGAACTACTGTGGCAATGTGTGCTTTTGCTTTGTGCGAATGTTTGAGACAAAGATGAGGACCCGGCAACAATAACGTTTTACAAAACCCTTGTCAAAATAAGACATGCGTTAACAAAGCCATAAGCAGACCCACTGGAATTATGCGGCAGAAGAGAGTCAAACTATGCGGCGGGGTTGAGTGAATTATGAGGCAAAAAAAAAGGCAAATTATGCCTCATAATGTAGCACTTTTTGTAATAGTATTACTTCATTATTTTGACGTTTTTAAACTTGGTAACACTCATTGGGCATTTGTTGCCCTAGATTATTGTCCAGATATAGCAGTAAGCAAAAGAAATTCGACAATCCAGCTTTGCAAAAGGGCCTTTCACTGAGTGGCAGCAAGTCTTTGCATTTAATTAACTTTTGAACCATTTGAGCTAGAAAAAAAAATTGTTGTTGTTAAAATGTACAGATTAGGTGGCAGATGATGGATTATGTGGCAAATGCAGCAAATCCATATCTATGCAAAAATCACTGCACAATCACATAATTCCAGTGGCCCTGGCCATAAGACTAACCACCAATGTTGGACCTATTGGCTTTGCCAATGCTTGCTTATTTTCATGTTTCCCATAATCGTGTTTAAACTGGTTATACTGATTTTTCCCTTATAAATATTTTTGGAATTACTGCTATGCATCAACACATTATACTAACTGATGCTGCAAAGAAATGGTACCCACACCACAATTTCACTGTAGTTTTGCAAGACATTTTTTCTAAGTTGCATTTTTTTGTTAACATTTTATTTTGAAAGCAAAGAATGATCAATCTTGTCTGACTAACCCTCTACCCTCACCTTTCACAGCATGACATTTTTGTTGCTGCCTCTGCTAAATCCTCTGTTTTGCCTACATATTATAAGAAGTTCCAAATCTTGGGTGCGCGACCTAGAAAAAGCAGGCAATAGAGTATTTTCTTGAAATGCAAGTACTGTGGGTTAATAGTTTATTTGACTTTTAGCCAAATGGGAGCCCTCAGAGAGAGTCAGCCTCGTGTGTTATGACCTGTCTGCCTTCCAATGATACATACAGTCTTTATAATACCTCCGTCTGTATGTGTTTTCTCTGCATCTGTCTTGCATCACTTACGGAAACACTTCCCCATGGCAGCAAACCTCCTGTACACTTTACATCTCAGCCTAATAATTAATGGTACAGCCAGGGCATGATTACCTTTACAGAAGACTTCACTCGTAGATCATTCAAAGGGCAGAAAACATGCAACAGGTGGGAAAGATAGAAGATCAAAGCAGTCGGGTGAGCTCTAAACAAAACAACGATTATATAGGCACAATTTGAGCAGATTAATTCCCTATATGCTCGTTCGTCAGAAGAAAGAAAACGTCTTTAAATTATTTTCAGGACAGAAAACATGACGTCAATAACAATCCCTGGCGCAAAGCATTTTAAGCTGTACATTTCAGGTGTGCTCCTCAAAAAACCTCCCTGAAAAGCACACAGTGGTGTCAATATTAAATATGTCGAGGGTCCGCTCACAGCAAAAGAAATAAAGGCAAATTCTTGCTATCAGGTCTCATATTTTAAGCGACCCCAAACAGTGAATATGAGCACCAATGAGTCGGTTCTCCGGTATTCAGAGTAGCAGAAAGATGCAATTTTCGTTGTGTGTTATGTTGGTAGCATGTGCTGATTTCGGCGTGTGTGACAGAGTGTAAAACCACTACTCTTGGCACACCCTATTCACCTTAAAAAGGAATTATATTGACTTCTGTGGGTTTGCTGCTGGTTTCCCTGAAAGTTATTTATTGGAATGAAATATTTTAAACACTACAACCTGCTGAGACGTGAAAGAAAAAGATAAGTGGGACCTACGTGACGTCACTGAGGAGGTAACATAAATGTTTCGAACCCACTCATGTTTTACTACGGCGGACACAATCTGTAGAATCGGATATGGGAAACAAACTACATACTGAAAAACCTCCGGACCCTGCTGAGTCGTAAATGAGTGCAATTACAAGACTAAAGACAATGATATTAAATCACTTTATATTTTTCAAGAGCGTGTGGCTCAGAGGCTCTGTGACTTTTTTTAAGCCACGTTCCTGTTTAGGAGGGTTGGGGGCTATTTAAAAAAAAAAAACACGCTACGTAATAAACGCTTTGCGTTCAGTGATGACTCGCCATTCCGAAAGCAGGTATCGTATTTCCCACCCGATCGTGCCTCGCATAGGTACTTTGTCGAGAAGAACCTGCCCTTGGCCACCGAACGGCAACATCCAATCACAGAGAAAGGCGGAAGGCAGGTAACACTGGAGAAACAAGGAAAAGATTCCTAAATTGCCTGCAACCAAGCAGAGCTATTTGTAACAAACACACCACCTCACATTCCTGTCTTACAATATGCAGAGTCGGACAGCGACAAGCACCCAAGGCAAGGGACAACCTGCATTGCTTAAATGTAGGCGCGGCTAGCACCGTAAAGTAACAACGCTCCCCTTTTTCACTGCAGAAATTAAACTGGGCACAAACTGTCCAAACTTTATATGCAATAATTCACTTTGTTTGTAGCTTTATAAAATCCCTGCAGAGATATTCCATGCACATTACCCCTGTGGAATATTGCACCGATTTCGCATGTAATATCTGGAATGTTCCGATTGCGAGTAATTGTCAAATTATTATGAAGAGTCGCATTCTATGATCGGTATTTATATGTGTGTTTTATAGGAGCACAGGTGAGAACCGCTTCGTTATTCCTAACAAAAGTTGTAGGGTCTTTGTGCTCACCACTTATTTTTTTTTATTTACACAGAAGAGTAAATTGCCTGAACTCCTGTTCTTTTGTGGGTGAGCACTGAGGATGACCGAATGGCCAGGTTAAGCTGAACCAAAAGTTGGTGAACACCACTCTCACAGTGCATTTTCTCGGCCGGTTTAAAAGGCTCTGGTTCTCCCACGGGACTGACACTAGGAAGTGGTGGCTAGTTGAGGGTTCCCCGAGTGATCGCAATTGTATTTGCAAGGGTGGATTGAGAATGGTACTTTGTTTTGTTCAGCACTCACCACGCAATACCTGCCTAACAGGTTAAGGAGGCCCAGACTGCCCTGCTGGGTCACCTGCGGGGTGGCATGCTAAGTGTGGAAGGGTGACATGAGGTTCGTTTGGCCGCCGAGGTGGTAGTTTGGGGGTTCAGCACTCACCACGCATTTCTTGCCTAGCAGGTTGAAGAGGCTCTGGTTCTCTTGCTGGGTCAGCACCAGGGAGGGCTCGTTGGTTACCCGCTTGCTCTGCTGGTTGTTGTTGTTGCTCATGGTGCTGCCTTTGGGTGCCGCAGGGGCTCCCTGACTCTTCTCGGGTCACAGGCTGGGCACAGTGGCAGTGTACCGGAGTTGAGTACCAAGGCCCTAAGTCAGCGGTACGCATGCGCGCTGAAAGAGGACTGACCCGCCGCGGCTTCCGTCCCGCCCCTCCCTGGCTCCTAGTTCCGGTGTTGTGTAATATTCGGTGTCCCATGAAATGTGTCTACTCCGACACCTAAGCTGTAGCCGGGGCTCCTCCTTCTCCGGGGAAGATTGGCTGCACCTTCCTCAGCACCGCCTCTTGCAGCCGGGCCTGGCTCCTGAGTCAGCGAGGAGAGGCAGAAGCAGCACAGCACCGAGCTGAGGAGTACTACCCACAACAGACCAAAGCAACTGAGTTCCGAACACCGGCAAGAGAGAGCAGAGCGACTGGTGCAGCTCAACGCCGAACAGACATTGGGAGAAAGAGGTCCCAGGAATTGCGTGAATAGGAAAAAAAATAATAGGCGCCGACCTGAGGTGGTCCTAGCGGCGGTGGAAAGAGCGTTTACACTGGTCTGAGCTGTGGTGGCAGCATGCATCTCTGTTCACCAGGCGCTACTTCGGATCAAACTTACTAAAACCCATTTATGTTTCACTAATTCTGTAATGGGTCGTCACTAAGCCAACACACCCAGAGAAACAAGCATTCGAAAAAACAGTTGGTTTGACTTTAATGTGCTAACTCATGTAATTGCTGGCATACACAAATGCTGTTTGTATGTTTGGGCTTGAGTGCAAATTTGAAAAACATTTTCTCAGGATGCGACGTTTCAAAGAGACTGGGTCAGCAGATGGGGGCTAGGCTTTTCAGATCAGCAAAACTTTAGCTGCCATGGGCGGACATTGGTGGGTACAGGGCCTGGAGAGGTGGACAGTCATTCTGAACGTTGCAAAAAAAAAAAAAAACAGAAACACATTCTGAAGCTTTCTGCCAGATATATGTCAATAGACCTGATTCAGGCATGAGACTCTCTATTTTTAATGCCAAAAATGGCTTTATTTAGCTGTCTCCCACCTGAAATTGCCTCTGCTTAAATGGAAGTGAACGGAAAAATACATTCCCCCGTTTTTTTTGTTTATAAATCTCCCATTTCCCTGTTGTAAGATGTTAGCGTATATGCTACCAAGTGCTTTCCAGTCCACCGCCTCCATGCATTAATTGGAAACCCACTCAGAGTAGGGTCTTTAGTCTATTGAAAATGAGCCACTATGTTTGCGATAAGGCACATTGCCCTCGTGTGAGTTGCAGAGCACCTTTAACTGGGTTCATAGGCACAGGCCTGGACAATGCACCCTATTGCAGTAAAATCACTGTCCCCAGAGCAGCTGCAAACTTGTGTCTGCACTGGGGGCAACACATTAGTGAAAGACAGACAGGCTGTTTGAAGCTGCCACTTCGCCCTTCACTGTGCTTTCAGCAACCCGGCCTGCATTTGAAAGGATCCAAGTCTCCTCTGCAAGCGGGTGCATTAAGTGGCTACATCCGCCTTCAGGGGGATATCTAAAGAGTCCATAGCACCCACTTTCTCTTCTTCCAAAAGGCGCACTTGGGGTGGAGGTGCACTGACTGTGTGCCTCCTGACAGTCTCTTTAAACACACTTGTAAACCTGCTGGGGACCAGAGTTGTAAAGTGCTTTCTCTTTTACACTCTGGTGGCCCCCATGCAAATGAGGGTACGCCCTTCGAGATCGCACTAGTGCTACATGTGCACCTGTACAATCTATATTAGAGAAAGGGTCTCCCAGGCCTTGTCTGTAATACCGGAGTGCCCCAGGGGTGCAAAAAGCGGGTTTATACAAGCAAATATAATGCAGCACATAGTAGCACCATGTGAGTTGGGATGATTCTTTGTGTTACATGCACAAATGCAGTTTAGCACATTAAAAGTTAGACCTACTTGCTTTACTTGTACTGGGAAAAGCAGGAAAAATAATTGCTCTCTGAGTAGAGTGCATGTAGGAGATAAAGGGCTGGGTAAAACAACAATGTGATGATTGAATATACCTTTCAGGTATAAAATAGTCAATTTTGCATTCTAATGGGAGCACTTCCCAAAAAAATAATACACTAAACAGCCAATCGCTTGAGATGAAAGGGTAATACTCCTCTGGACAGACCCAAACTCCACTCTGTATTGTGAAGATTTAAGGTCTAATCATGGTCTTGATGGAGGTGGATATCCATCACAAACGTGACAGATATCCCATGTGCTGTATTGCAGTCCCATGATATACTATGGAGATCGTAATGCAACAATGGAATGAATATCCATCACGTTTGTGACGGAGTATTCCATCTGCCAAGATCGTAATTAGGTCCTTACTAACAATGGGTCTACAGATAGAAGCAGCCTTGTCAAATCAGACTTAAAAATCATCAATACATCACTTGTAGCATACATGTCAACACTTCAGGTTAGGAGGGAGAAGCTTGTTTTTCATCGTGATAATTACATTATCCTTTTCTATTTTAAATGTCCTCCATTTCAAAGCAAGTTAATGTGAGAAATTAAATCATCTATCTTAACCTTTACTAAATGTGGCATATAAGCACTTGTCAAGGTTAGTATTGTCGAAAGGCAGGTGTGTTTTTCGTGAGGAATGTGGATGGGAATCTTTGCATAACTGTATGTAAGTTCAGTCTAAATTGTGAGGAGTCCCCAGGTGTGCTACAGGAATTATCAATTAGTAATTCTTCTGTTAGTGGACTTGATATGCTGTTCGTATTCCAGTTGCAAAGAACTGTAATTCATTTTTATATTTTTTCCACTTATTGCATTACAGTGCTTCACTGTAATAAAATCGATATGAAAAAAATAAAAGAGCTTGGCCTGGGACACAGGGAACTTTTACTTTAAACCCCAGTGCATTTTGGGAGACTACTCTTTAGGCAAGCAACTGTGGACTCCAGGCCTGTGACTCAGATCCTTTATTACATTTATGAGAAAACCTTCTTCAGCAGTGAGTGGATTACCTTTTCATGTACTGTCCGCCGATTCAAAGATGCTTAGTGAGAAATCCATCTTTCTAGATGAAGCAAGAGACCCACTGACAAATGGGACTCTCCTGAAATGCATTCGGGTCTAAAGTAAAAGTTCCTCATATCTTGAATATTAATCGCTGTAATGAAGATGTCAAGAACTGTGAAAGAAAGTAAAAAAGTGAATTACGTTTTTTTTTTATAACTGGAATGCAGCACTTAATTCATGTTCTTTAATACGTGTATTACTAATCAGTAATTTCTGTGATGCACTTAGGGACTCCTCGTGATGCAACATAGCACTTATGTAAATTATTCTGGTTCTCCCTTCAAAGAATACTTACCAGGGAGCACAAAAAGCAGAATAAAAATTACTTCAATGACTTCTTTACATTAACATATGCAGTGGGCTGAATACTGACTACCACAAAGAAAGATCCTTCAGAAATATACGGATACATTAAATACATTTACATGCATCAGTATATATTTCAAATTTAAAACAAATAAGGAAAAAAGGTGGTAATTTCAGCAAACAGGTTAAGAATCAGGTATATTGCCTCCATAACCGTCTTGAGCTGAGGGACTCTTGGACTATCTTTAAAGACTGACTTGAAAAACGAAAGACCACATTTTCTGAAGGGCAAATGAAAATAAAAGATGAGATCTTGTTGGGTACTTTTTTGCATTAATTATTCATAGGCTTCTTAAATTTACTAGTGCTGGTTTGTTTTCTCCACTGACCTGAAACCAGTGCTAAACACAATCAGTAATACAATGAGATATGACGATATATAAAGAGATGAAAGAAAACACAGAAACTCACATTGGATGACAATATTTACTTTTTTAATCCATACATAATTTTCTCTCAGTTTCATAACATGAAATCAGGCTCATCAGTATTACATGATTTTTGTTAAACATGTGTAACTCATGCTACTTAGGACTAGGGACCTAATTTAGAGTTTGGTGGATGAGATACCCCGTCACAAACATGAGGGACATCCCGTCTACCGTATTAGAAGTGCATTGTATTCAAAGGCACTTGTAATATGGCGGACGTGATGTCCAACACGTTTGTGACGGAGTATCCCACCCACCATACTCCAAATTAAGCCCTATGTTTCGACTTTTAAACAGCATTTAGGATTTTTTGAGTTCCATAAATTCTCTATTAAACTGTCAACGACTACAAAGCTTATAAGGTAATAATTTTTTTTTTCAGGCTATATAATTCAATGGGAGTGCATGCACATATAAAGTAACTTGCTTTTTTTCGTAGCTTTTGAAATAGTAGACAACCACTATTAATAGCTATTATCCAAGGATGGATTTGCTTCTAAAGAAAAAGTCCTACCCACCATACATAGTGATCATAATCCCATAACGCTTTTATTAAGTATTCATGTGAAAGGGCGGAAGGAAATTTTGGCCATAAGCAGCATATTTCCACAAAAGACGAAATGTGCAGACTAGTTTGGCATTCTGGGAATATGATGATGATTAGGCGTAAGGTTGTTGACGGGTGTGGGGGACTGATTAACCTCTGTGTAGCAGAGAATGACACTCCTAATGTAATGTTGGATAGTTTGCAGAATTAAACTCCTATAGTAGGGAGTTGCTTCCATGGCCTATTAACTATTGCCATCCAAGTACTGATTTGGCAGGTGTGCAGAGATGCTACTAATAGATTGAGAAGGGAACTGAAATGTATCCATAGGGACCAGGCAGCTATAGTAGCTTGTAGAAAGGCATATGCCTAGGCACTGAAAAATAGAAAAGCAAACCTGAAGGGTGAGAAATGGCAAACCCTGGTGCATGCATGTCAAGTTAAAGATCCACAGGCTTTTTGGAAAGCTGTGCACGGAGCCTTTCCCCAGGTTTTGTTCCCAACAAAGTCAGTACTCATGTAGGAATGGGTATGCTATTTTAGTAGACTTTATCACTCAAATGACTCCACCCAAGAAAGGAAATTTGATGACTGTATATTGCCTCTGAACATTTAATTCGCCTCTGAGGAGGTATTTGAAGCCATCATTGATACCCCTTCAAATAAAGCACCTGGCCCAAATGGGATACCCATGGACATATATAAGGAAACCCAGGGTTCTGGGATCTTTTGCTTATTAACGTTATTAATTCTGCTTGCAAGGTAGACATTCCATCTACTTGGCATTCCTCCACAATTGTGCAATTGGGTTTTTAAAAATAATAATTCCCAGGACCCAAAGTGTTATCATCCAATACCCATTTTGGATTCTACCATAAAACTATTTGGCAAAATAATATTTGGGAGGTTGCTTCTCTTGTCCTCAAAAAATAATATTCTATCACAGGTCCAGTATGGTGTTAGAAATGGTCTTGAAACTATAGAACAATGTCTTAATTTACATGTTTTAGTATCGAAATAGGTTTGCCAAGTCTAGTTCCCTCCATCTAGCATTTATGGAACTATCGTGCCTTCAAATGTGTAACTAGATCTAGGCTCTGGGATACTTTAAGTTCCTAGGGTCTTGGGAAGGACTTGGTGACCTTTTTGCAGTGTCTGCAGTGTCTCCATTTGGACCTGGTGGCTCCTGTGAGGTATAGAGGAGAGTGTTTCACTCCCTTTCCGATTAAAATTCTGTTTTGATTAATATAAACGGTTTGGAAATCGCCCTAATGAAATCAGGGGTAGATGTTTTGCGGGTCAATAAGAATTCTGTCCCAGCACTCCTATATGCAGATGATGCTGTGCTGCTTGCCAGGACGGCTACTAGTCAAAAAGTTTTAATTTCTACTTTTGTCCTGTTCATGAAGGGACTAGATTTGGGAACTATTGTGACAAAAACTTTTATTATGGTTTGTGGTCCCAAAAACACCAAAACCTGCTGTATTAATATTGTGGGAGGACAATCTGGAAAGTGACCCAGTTTCCTTATCTTGGCATAATGTATGATAATGCATGCTTCTGGTCCCCGTGTGTTAGCGACAGGAAAAATTGCCTTTTGCATGCGGGTGGCTCAATTAATTCTCTTGCTTCTTCCATAGGAATTAAACCTATACACCCTTTATTTGAAATCTATAGGAGGAAGCATATGTATGGAGTGAGTGTATGGGGCTGTGAGGACATGGGCAGTATTTAATTTGAGGAAAATAGAGTGTGTGGCCATTTGTTGGGGGTCCCTCTGTCAACACCCCATTTTGCTACTCATTTGGCCTGGGGTATATTGAGGATGAGATTAACATTGCCCCCTTTACGCTTTGGTGCTCAATCTGGTACAAGGAGGATGCTAGTTTGAACAGGGAAATCATTTTGGACTGCTTATCCTGCTTTTATGGGAATATAATACCCTGGCTTACATATATTAGGGAGGCATATGTTGCCCTAGGATGCCCTCCAACCTTTGAGAAACCAACAGATATTTGTCAAAAGGATAGAAGCAGAATAGGGGGTGTTTTCTCTCCCTCAGAAGGACCCGGATAGAGAGAATTAATGAAGTCTTCAGGTAGGGTATAGTCTTTTGCATACCACGGTGTGAGTAGCAACTTTTTTGAGTCTGGTTCCGAGTTCTTGGGAACTCATATTGTTATCCCGGTTTAGGTTAGGTTCAATTAGGTAGCTACTCTGTTTTCCACAAGGTCAAATTGCTTCTTCTGATATTTGCACATGCCCATGCGACAAGAGGTCTCCCGAGATCTTGCTACATTTTGTTTTTTTTCTGCAAATTTTACCTTCCTTTTATTAAATGTTATTTATTGCACATGCTACGGAAATGTAATGTTATCAAGTACAGAGTGGCATTGTTATTTTTGCAGTAATAAGAATCCCCAGCTGTGTGTATTGTTGTAGGTTCCTTTTTGAAAAAATGCACTGCAGCTGTGTAATTCCATGTTGTTTTAATACCTGGCTTTTAGATTCTGGATAGTCATTCTTATTAATGTTTTTATTGCTTTTGCATTTTTGAAATCTTATATGTGTGTTTTATCTATTTATGAATTTATGTGTTTCTTTTGTGACTTACTTTGCAAGTGATCGAATAAAGAATAATTGAATTGAATTGTGTGACAGATTAAAGCTCTACAAAGAGCAGTAGTAGCAATCATAAGCTTTTTATTTTGTGTGATAGGGATAAATAGGTGTAGGATTTGGGCAAAAGAACATTCAGATTGTCAAACATGTATCTGATCCAAATGAATGATTTACTCTCAGACAAGATTACATTTGAAGGTGGCACTTGGAAATTGTGTTCTTTGTTGTTGCCCTGGGCATAGGAACCATTGACGAATACAATTTACCAGCATAAATTACAATAAGGAATAGTTTTGACAAGAAAGGTGAATCAATTTTTTTTATAGACAAACAGTGGTCTCCTACATCTTCAAAGTATCAGTTCTTATTACTCCGTTCTACAGAAAATATTAATTTTGCAGATTTGTTAGGTAGGATGTTTTACTTTTACAAATCTCAAATTGTAGGACCTGATTTAGAGTTTGGCGGATAGGTACACCATCACAAATGTGACAAATATCCCAACTGCTTTATTACAAGTTCATTATATCTTAAGGCACTTGTAATGATGCGGACAGCAAGTCATTTGCATCTGTGATGGTTTACCCATCTGCCAAACTCTAATTCATGGCCATAGTCCTTACTGTTTCCTTCAGTTTTTATAACCAGTAGATTGAGGACTTATTATTAATGTGTATTTTATTTAGTCATTTACATTACTTCATCCTTAGGCCAGCCATAAGATTATAATTACATTTCGGTTGTGAATAAGGTCATATTTCAGATATCTTATTTCAAATAAACATTTCTTCAATGGTGCAGGTTAATATAAAATAGTGGACATTCTTGCAAGTATGATGAAGAGGTTTCTTAATGCACTAGAGCCAGTACTAAGTATGGCCCTATTGGTCATTAAGTCAGTCTTATGATTTATTTGGAGTATAAAGTCTCTGCGCAGTTTAACAAATATTTTATATTTAAATGCATGGAGGTTGAGTTTACCAAGTTTAGTCAGTACTGGACTAGATTATCATCTTGAAATAGGTGGCTTTTCATTGTATTTTAGCAAGACCCAGAAATGAATTGGAACATTGTTTTATTTTTTTTCCCTTCCATTTTGTGTTCATCCTCTTTCAGGAAAGAGAACTATTATGCTGTAAACTACATTTCCTGTTTCTGTCCTATTTTCTTGTTTCGAGATTCTGAACTAATTTCTTTTCTAAATTTATTTGCCTTTTCCTTTGTTTTTCCATTCTTTATTGTTCTGTTTTGAATTGTGTTATTGTTAAAAGCATTAACACAGTCTGAGATAGATTATATTGGAATATTCACTGGTTTTTACTTGTCTCCCCTCTGTTTTTGTTGCACTGTTCAAAGGAGAAAATAAATCCGGAGTCTACTGATGATGGGTGTGTGTCAGTCAGATTAAGTCGTTTACTTCTCCTGCTAAATAAAGTCCCCAAAAGAGACCTTCACTGACTGAATCACAGTGTTGTACTATTAATCTGCTATTAGTTAAGGAGCTTGAGGAAATATTTAATATGCTTTCTTTGCTCTAGTTATAAAAGTAATCGTTTCCAGTGTTACCTGCAGAACGTGCTTCCCCTTATCAAGTGACTACTGACATGGAAATTCAACATATTAAAGACCAATTTGAAGTAGATATATGCTTAAGGAAATGGGTAAGCACATTTCTGTTTTGTTCAGAAAAAGTACAAAATGCTCTCTAAACAACAAAATTCCATAGCCTGCAGGTTGTTAACTTATAAAAACACAGAGCATATTGAGTGAGAAAATACACACTAAATTGCTTTAAGTCATTTATCATGTAGCAGACTTCCACGTTCTATAATACCTTCAGATGCAATTAGCAATACAATATCAAACCCTTGTACTTTTTACAGAAATCTCTCAACATTATCCTTAACCACTGCTTCTCGGGCTACTATATAGAGCAGGCGAGAAGGAATCATATTTCATCCTCAATATTATTACAGACACACTGGCACACTTTAATAGTGTCTGGCAGCCTGTTGGAATACAAACATCATAACAGGAGGATGTCAAATTATTTAGTTAAAGCTTCTTATCTTAGAGGTTCACATTCAGTTAAAATAGCTTTTATGGGCAAGAGTAAATTTGCCGTCTAAGGAGTCAGAGATTAAAGCACTACTAAATTTAAGATTATTACACATTTAATTAATCACATTTAGGGCCTGATTACGACATTGGCGGATGGGATACTCCGTCACAAACTTGACGGATATCCTGCCTGCCGTTTTACAAGTTCTATAAAATATAATGGACTTGAAATACAGCAGACAAAGTATAGGCCACGTTTGTGAAGGAGTATCCCATCCGCCAAGGTCGCAATCTGGCCCTAAATCTCCTGCCAATGTCTTTATTTTAAGACCAATGTTCATTTCAAACAGACATGGAGATATTAATTGACTATACTAATTAAACTTTGACAGAAATGTAAAAAGGTGTTGTAAATTAATTAATTAACTGTTGCAGTTCGGTTAGCACAAATCCTGGTCAGCAAATTACTGTTTTTATTGCCACAACCTAAGCCAATCATGTAACCTCCAAAGACATCCATAATAGGGTCACTAGCTTAAGTTTGGAGATGTTCGAGCTCGTTCTCAAGACAGCATTCCTAACCAGGGTCAGCCTTTTCAATTTCATCCGGCTTACAGTTTACCTCCATATATGGTACATTCTTTAGTCTTAGCTCTAAGTAATTTAATTTGAGGTGATAGCAGCTACATTCCTATTATTGAATTACATGTAGATAAGAATCTACCCAGAATGCTATTTCCCCTAGTTTAAGTGACAAGTGAATTAAGATTTTATTAATGATAAGTAGGGTAGCATTATGCATAACTTCCTTTATTTACTACTCTGCTGTATTTCACAGTAAATGAAAAAACATTAGAACTAAATATGATCATATAGAACACTCATGTCACCTATAAGGTCTCTGTCCTCTATCTTCATCTTTTTTGGCATCCTTTTGGTCCTGGACATAACGTCTTCTGAAATGCTTCATTATTAACTCTCCTGACCTGGATGTAACTTCTTCTGAAATGCTTCATCATTAACTCTCCTGAAAAAAATAATCCATGAACAAGCATAGACACCAGAAGATATGCAAAAACCCAGATCTCCACCTAAGACTGCTAATATCACCTACATCTACTTTATTGTTTTAAAATCCATTCTTCTCACCACACATAACCATGAGTGTGGTGTAAGAGATAATGTAATCTGCATTTTATAGCTTGCATTATGCACATTTAAAGACCCTAGACCGATATCCTGACCCATGCTCCCCAGGTCTAAAATAAAACATACTAAAACACCTACACCTGATCAATCAGCAGCCTTCAAAATATCCTCTAATCTTCCTCCAGCAAAACAAATGTTACTAACCATAGCACCTCTCACAGAATAGCAGAGTAGCTACACTAGGCTTGTGCATCACCGACTTGACCCATCTAGCAATATTAGTTGTAGTCATAGCCCTAAATGGTTTTACATATGAAATCAACAACTGACCTACTCCAGCATCTCTGCTTACCCGTTGCATGTACTGATTCATACACCAAACCATACAGAGTTTAGGATGGTCATGAAAAAACTTGGATAAAAGATTGAACCTGACATTGTCTTTGTTGTTCACCATACCTAAAAAACACTCAATTCAGTCTGTAATACCTGTTAGATAAGTCCAGAGCCCTCTCATCTGCCACTCTCCTGATTGAAACCAAACAGAGTGAGGTCACTAGTTTCCATGTCAATTCTTGCACTGCTGCCTATTCGATGGCCATTATTCCAACAAAGGCAAAGTCAGATTGACATCCCACAAATTCTCATATCAAGAATAACAGGGCCTTTTCAGCCTCATACCTTTAATAAATTGGCACACCAAGGGGCATCTGCTAATAGACATACTGTCTACTAAAGAATAACCAGCAGCTATGATTGATATGTAACAATTCACTGTACTGTAACAAACCTTTTTGAAATATATTTTCTAAAAAATAACTACCACTGCTTCATCCGCCTCCTCAGGATCCAGAATTCTTTCTATGCACCAATGTGACCAACAATCCAAGCTCCCATATTTTCTCCTTGTACCCAGGGCCCAAGATTCTTCATAGAGTTCAGTATCCTGTCTTGAAACCTTTTTGTATCATACTGATCTCCTGATACCCTCCAAACAAGAAGGTTGAGTACTCTTTACCATTCTAAAGGATGTTCTTACTCTTTGCCCCTCTACTCCCAGTAGGAGTCGTCTGTCAACCGAAATCTTAAACAGCTCTTCTAAAGCCAGCTCAAACACTGATTTGAAAGCAAGGCTGAGGCTTCCAGAAAGGAGTCTCAAGAACCACCTGACAACCGTGTCTCCCTACCAGCAGCAACAGCCCCTGTACTATCACCAAATCTCTCAAACGGGCCATCTCTAGTCTAAACAAATGACAAGTTTCCACCTTCTTCTCTGGTCACTGCAATTGCACTTTCACTGTATTCTTTCCTAAAACAAGGAACTCTAAACTTTGAGATGGATTCAAAATTATTTTTCCAAATTCTAAATTAAGCCTAAGGGCCTGGTTACGAGTACAGCGGTCCCTTGGACTGCCGAACTCGCGGTGGCGGTCAGACTGCTGCATCCTTGGTGGCCCACCCGCCAGATTATGATGCAGGTGGTCGGACTGCCACAACACCACTCACAATGACAGGATCATAGATCCCACAGTGCAGACAGTGCAGAAAGCCACAGTCAAGCATGGCAGTGCCCATGGCAGCACCACTGTGCAGATCACAACTTTTCTTTCCACCAGCCTTTTCTTGGTGTCCCTTCAATGAAAAGGATGACAGAAAGGCAGAGTTGGGGCCACTGAGGGGCCCCTGCACTGCCCACGACCATGTCATAGGCAGAGTGTGCTGTGTGCTGCGGCATTGGCCTCGACTCTCTCTGAGAACTGAAGCCAATGCCAACGCACTCTTTCCGCCGGCTAATCCGCTGGAAACATCATAATACTATGGTGGGTAGGCCGTCCGTATGGTGGCTGCCTCTCCACTGTCATATTGGCGGTCCTGCCGTCGGAATGCCAAGAACCTAATCAGGCACTGAGTCTTCCAGGACTGATCTTGTCAACAATACCTTTGAATCTACAACACCCCCATCCTGCCACATCAAGAAGAGGCTGTCTAAATGATTAGTCACACACCTTTGTTCCTTCAGTAACCATCAACCAGTCTCAGATCTTTTGGAAAACACCATAGAGCTAAGGTAAGATCAAATGGGATACTCTGAACCTGACATAACTGACATTTCCATATGATTTGATGGTAACTCTGACCCTCATGAGCAATGGAATTTTAAAATAAGCGTCCTTCAGATCCAGTTTCATGCAATCTCTCTCTTGAAGCAAATCCACTAGGACATGTGTAGCCTTCATTTTGAAATGCCTGTAAGCTACAAAATTGTTATAGGTTTATTACAGGACACCAACATTTGTCTTTATGTTTTTTTAAAAGAAAAAGGGTACTCAGATAATCTGTGTTATATGGTTTCAGTGAGGTTAGTGGGACTATGTATATACCAACAAGAACTTCAGAATATAGAGACATAGGGCCCGATTTAGATCTCGGCAGGTGAAATACTCCATCACAAACTTGATGGATATCCCGTCTGCCGTATTTCAATCTCCATTGGATATAATGGGACCGTAATACGGAAGATAGCATATCTGTCACTTTTGTGACAGAGTATTCCCCTCCGCCAAGATCCAAACCAGACCCTTAGTCTACCTATATAATCAGTAATTGTTGGGTTCTTTCAGCTAGCTCACAGTACCACATCCAAAACCCCTAAAGTGACCAGGATAGTAGATGTTGTTAGTAACCTCGAATATGACACTCTGTTTCCCAAGAAATCCATGGAAACAGATCTACCCTTTCGTTTAGTCACTCTTGCATGCCCAAGGTAAACACAAGAAAGATATGAAAATGCATTTTAAAAACATTTATTGAAATGATTGTATTTTTGCATAGAAAGCATGGCCTGCGATTTATAGTAAGATGAGACATTTTACTGTAATGAGCATTGTTAGGATTATAAACAATATGAACAATTCAATCATGTTAATTGTTACTAAAATTGTCTCACTCCTATCTGTATCTAATACTATCCTAAAGAAAGCGTAGTGAAAGTACCCTTCTGCCAGATCAGTTGGGATAGTCTAACTCCCATACATTGGTCTTAGGTGTCAGGAAGCCACTCTAAGTATACCGGTTATTTTCCTTATCAGGATGGAGGCCAGAGTCAGAAAGGCTGCATCTCAGTCACAGTTAAATGGGGTTTCATGCTAATCTGGTATGAAATGCTTCTCTCAAAGAGTGTAGCATGGACACTGTTTATATAGTAAGACTCTCTTCGTATTACACTGTGACAGAGGTGCAGAGCAGCCACTTTAGTTTGTGTAGCAAAAATGGGTTGTCTCCTAACGAGCACAGAAAAAGAAAACAAAGACATCATGTACTGATTGTATGTCCCTGTGCCGTCTATATGGCAACACTGCATACCAGGAATAAATGCGTTAGCAGCACATTTTTGTGTTAGTAGGAAACTGTGTGAAAAGTCACCATTAGTAAAAGATGTCAAGGTAAAACGTGAATTTAAAATTGAGATCTAACACAGGCATGCAAAAACTACATCTGCATTCCCCACTTCTCTAACCACCCTTTTGCTACATCTGCTCCATGTCAACATCCACTGTATGCTCTAACTCCACCTGAAACACAGATTCCTCAGTTTTCTATACCTGTGATGGATTTGACATTAACACTATCTTGTAACCGTGAATTATTTGGGGCACCTTCAGAAAGTACTGCCTCCCACTTTTCCTTGGAAAAAACAGAACCAGTCCCCATACTCACCTCGTTGTCCTCAAACTCCATAGGTTCTACCACTTCCTGCTCTCCCTCCCTGTCAGAAGAATCCTGCCCCACTTTGCAAACCTCAGTATGTGCCTCTTCCCTTGTTGTATTAGTACTTAACAATTCCTCGGCCAAGAGGCTGCACTCTCTTCCCAGACCTACCATGAAAACTACCTCCAAAAGACTTTCTCATGGAAGCCTGAGCTTTTGGAAAGGCAGTGAATGTATTATATATTTGCACAACAACTTCACCAGCTTCCTCCAAATACAAGACATTTTGCCTGTTGGTTAGATTTCCTAACCGACAATTCTCCCAATTTTGAACTCATCTTCATGAAAATACTATTATGACTTTTTGAAATAAACCCTTGATAGCATGTCCCAAAAAGCAATTTGATCTTTGTCACCACCCTTGCAGAATATTTAAATCTACCTCCTCACCTTACAAATGTGCCCCCCTTCACATAATAAAAATCAGGGAGAGAGGACACAAATGTCCAAGAGTTTGTCCTGACATTGATGGAGTGAAAGATGTAGCCATCTTTTACAGTTCATACCAAGTTTTAATAAATATGTTGTCAGGTCTGGATCCAGATTTGGGGTCATACACGTGTTTACTAACAACATGGTGTAAACGCTCAGCACTCTTGACACTCGACTCCTCTTTTTCCAGAGATCTTCTGTTCCAGTGTTGGATATATTCTGCCACTTTCTCAAGTGACCCTCATACAGAACTTTTGGGACGTCTAATATCACAAGTATTAAATCATGATTGCCCCATATGATATTTTAAATATGACGAGGACCGCAACATCACTGCATCATTAGTTAAATGCAAAACATATTAATCAACCTCCAAATTCAGGCTGGCATGCAGATAAGATCGCTGCCAGCCTTCATCCATAGCAGGGTTACCCAGTCTTCTTTTCATGTTACTTCGGGCACCATGCTCCTTGGGTGCTGCTTTGGACAGCCAGTCTTCCTTTGGCTGATTTAGAGTTTCATCCAAATGCTTTCTTATTTTGATACACTCATCACCAGGTACTGTATGCAACTTTCCTCATATAGTGATCAGAACTCACCAGTTCTTTGGCAACCTCTATTCTCTTGTTGGCCATAGATGACTGTGTGGCATTCTGAACAGACTCCCTTACCTCCTTTATTAGTAATCTAATGATTATGTTCTTCTGTACACCTGCAATCACACACTAACTTCTCCCTTAGCCATAATTTCTCTTGATTTCAAATAAATGTCCTACCTGAAGGGGCTGTTCAATCAAACACAATGTAGTCTTAACACTTGAAAAGCAACAAACAGAGTCCTAGATTGGTGAAACATCCCTAAACTATTCTCAAAATATTTTAGGAAAACACGCAAAGTATAATCCACTTCAAATTATGGGATTGTAATTGCAAAGTTTTACCTCTCCATTACTTGTCACAATCTTGTGAGCACAAGGATGTAACATGCCCAATCAGCTTTAAAAGTAAATCAATTGCATAGTCAGCTTCAGAAAACTAGGCATCCCTGTGTCATGTGTGATGCATGTGCATATTCAGCCTAAAAAAACAAGAACATCCTTGTGTAATGTCTGATGTGTGCAGTTTTCCAAAATGTTGTGTCCTGTTTTAACTGCGCACACAACTACTCACTTGGAAAGCGCTGCCCGTTGATGGTTCGACCCAATTTGTTCACGTCTTGTGGGCAATTAACTATCATACTCATGTTCTCTGGCAAATCACTTGGACCTAATCTAACATTGTATATTAGAAAACGAATTTTGATACCTAAAAAAAAGCCTTTACCTCACTGACTTGCCAATCCATTTTCAACTGCTAAAAAATTGCAAGTAATATTGAACGCACCTGAAAATTCGGAGCAAGAAACACCATTCTTAAGCAAGATAAACTATCACCCACACACAATCTTTAAGAAACATAAATGTGCATTCCTAAACCTAGTTAGACAATTAAACATTAAAACAGAGAATACTTATCTGGCACAGATAAACAAAAGAAGATGGAAATGGAAGACAGAGAGCCTATATGGGACATGAGTGTTGTATTCTGATTGTTTGGTAATATTTGGCTCTAACGTTTTTGTGTTTACTGTGGTGCAGAGTAGTAAGTAAAGCAAGTTTTCTATAGTGCTAACCTTCTGTATTGCCATAAGAGTATTCAGTATCACAGCACTTTATGTGGGTCATCACCACTTCTCTGGTATTCTAAAACTGTTATTATTTAATGTAACCAATATCTTGGCATATGCCTATAGGTGAGAATCAAGATGACAATAGGTCTCAAAAGAGGCCAAATGATAATGGAATGCATTTTCTGTCTGTGCAAGTAGCACCGTATTATCCGCCTGCAAAATACAATTTGGGAGCCGCCATGTGTTTCTTAAGGTGTTCCACTACATCATTGATGAATATGTTAAATAACCGGTGCCAAAGGTATCCCTGTTTAACAAGCTTAACTATTTAAATAGTTCTGTGTATTTTATTCTGGTTTCATATTTCCTAACCACAATGTTCTTTGAATGGAATAACAATATAGCATCATTCAAAAGACAGACACTTCACATGATTTCTCAGTGCACTTCATGGACCCCTGGCATCATTGTCAATGCCACTCTGGGGTAAGGCAGGATTAAAATAGCCAACCCCTAATTAGAGTGACATATTTCATTATACAACATGTGTAAGCCCTGTTCTACAGAGCTTATACATAGTTTGAAACCAGCCTTGCTTTGGATGATAACATTATTCAGTTCTAGATAGTCCTGCAGTTTGGTGGCCAGTATGTTTCCAAACAGTTCATAGACCCACATCTAAAGGAAAGATTGATCAATGGATAATATGTAACGTATACTCTTCTTTCTTAGATATACAAAATCTTTAGTTGCCAGGATGGAGTTTCATATTTACTACCTTGTTCAGCAATACGTTCGGAGTGCTGTCAGATAACCAATGTCATATGCAAAGAAGTCAGTTGCGCAAAAGTCCATGGCTTAACCCCTCTTTTGCCCACAAATAGCCACCTGTAACTGTTGTATAATGACAGGGTTTGAGCGAAGTAGTCATCCTTGCGGATTTATCAGCAATTATGTTATGTGATACATTACACATAAAACCTCTTTATCTAATAAAGATGTGTTGTAATGAGCTATGTTGGCGCTCAAACACTTCACATTGTGTATAAAACGTTCAGCTTAAATTGTGGCTCAGCTGGGGTCTTACCACCACCAATAAACTACAAAAAGAACTGTGTGAAACTCATTTATTCAGATATTATGCAGCAATCAGTTACTTCAGGCTGGAGACCAAGTAACACCCATTCTGAAATCAACCAGTTAGGAGCATCTTTATATATTTGGAATTGGAAGGAAATTACATTTATTCTACATTAAGGGGAACGCTTTAGTGATGTTTGTCTTTAGGTTTGAACTTTATTTTTTGGGAGATTGTGTGCTAGCTCATATAGTGGAGCTTTGTATTTTCATGTTGTACTGTATAGTGTAATCAGTGTTTCCTGGGGTGCCTTTTTCTTGGAGAGCTATTGAATTTTCATTGTGCTCATGTCCATATACCCATCTATATGTATTCCTTGCCTAAGGAGCTGTTGAATTTTCATTGTGCTCATGTCCATATACCCATCTATATGTATTCCTTGCCTAAGGAGCTGTTGAGTATTCATTGTGCTCATGTCGATATTTATGCACCTCGTACCTGGGGGGCATTCAGTATTCACTGTGCATGCCCATATGTGTGTGTCTCCACCAGGGGCCTTTTGAATATTTGTCATGTTCTTTCCTATATTTGAATACCCCATACTAGGGGTGAGGGATCTGTGAGAAGTCATTGTGTTTATGTCTATATGTGTACCTCATTGCTTGGAAGATTGTTGAATATTAAGTATGGCCATACCAAGTATCTCTTTACCTCATACTTGGGGATGCTGTGAATAGTAGTATGATCATGCCAATACTTGTGAACCTCCTATTTGGAGATTTAAATATTCATGGCGTTAAGCGTGCTCCATACCTATGGGGCTGAGCATTAATTGTTGAATATTAGTTGTGTTTTACCCATAGTTGTGTATGCCATTTGTGCATCCCACGCTTGGGAAGCTGTTGAATGTTCATTGTGTTCATTAGCACATTTGTGTACAACTTTCCTGGGGGTCTGTGGAATATTCACTTTCCAACAAATACCTTGGGTAGTTGATTAATAATTGTAAAGGGTGTTGAGGGTTTTATAGATATGAATAATTTCTGTCTATTGATCAGTTCCTTGCCTCTACATGTGGACCCAGTTTTAGATTGGGAACACTGGAGACATTTATTTAAAATATATGTCAAGACTGCAGGTGGAGGAAGATCTAACAATCAAAGGAAGATGTGTATTTAGTTACATTGCATGACTGCTGATGGTTTATACATTTTCTAACATTTGCTGAAGTGGGAAGCTAACTAGGTGGAATATTACACTCTGGATATTAAATGCTCTACAAAGTTGGGATGAAAATTAAAATGATAAGGAATACTTTTTTGTTCCCTTTCAATAAAGGGGAACTGGTTAAGAAGAGGAATATGTTTGTGAGCAATCACTCATGCTTACATCTAATGCAATGATCCTTAACAATTTGTTTTCATTTTAATTTTGCACCACAAAAGTCTTTCTGATGCTTCTCCAGCAGATTGATATTTACAGAAATGCTTCAGGTGGTGGCATAGACACCAAGCTTATTCCTCCAACTGCTGAACAGTGCCCTTCTCTGAAACATAGATACCATCCAAGAATGTTCGAATGGCCTTCTTCTTTAGAGTGGTGGCTTGTTGGATCCAGGCAGCTAAATTTGAAACCAGTTCAATGGCATTCCCTTCAAGAATCAACTCATTCTTCTGGGCTTCAGAAAGTGCTCAGTTAACACCTTGCCTCATGTGCACGCTGTGGATGTACTTCTCCCCCAAGATGTTACAGATTTTTACTAGCAAGCCTTTATCATGAATTACTATGTTGATAGGGAAATGAGCATACAGGGACCCCAAATTGTATTCAAAGCCAAATGTGACAGCCTTAGTCGTGTTTTGCACATGGCTGCAAATTGTGTGCACCCTGGTCAGCTCTTTGTAATTACCCCACCATTTGTCAATACAAAGTTTCGTATTTTTCTTACCTATGAGACAAAGCTCAACATTAATGGGGTTGAAGTTCCGCCAAAGACTCCCCTTGGGGCCCGTCACAATAACAGGGCACCCTTTCAAGGTGATGTCCACATTGTTGGGGATGTCCACAGTCTGCTGTTGATAATGGTCTTCATTCTCACAGGAGACCAAGAAGAGGCTAGTCCAATGATTCTTGAGAGATTGTAGGCCACAGTGAAACTCCTTTTTGTTAGGTCTACCAAAACGGAGGAGGTTGCTGAACTTTTTATCAGTATATAAATTATGTGGGTAGTCACAATGGGAAACAAAAGAATACTTATTGGTTATGGAAAGAGAAACAAAAAAGTGAGTGTTGTGGAAAGGTTGAATGGAGCGAAGATAAGAAAGGACCCATTGGTGGTGGTGCTAAGGGTGATTACTACGTATATGTGGTGACTGGACACATTGCGTCCACTAAGGCATGTCCAAAGGAACAGAGAGAAACGGAAGATTTCAAAATTGCATTGTCCTCCAAAGTTTGTGTGCTTCTAATGTTTTTTTTTTAAAACAAATGTATTTACAGTTTGGTGAGAAGAGATTATCAGGTATTCACAGCACCAAGTAAAATCTAGATGGCATGCATTGTATTTCTAGATACATACCATTGATTATTGATCCACACAGTGTACATCTTCACATAAACCTGCCACTTAGATTAATTTCCCTTCAATATCATTACACTCGTGTTGTTGCTTATTCTAGCGCTATTATCTGGTTTCATCATTTTTTGTTAACATTATATGGTAGTCTTCAGTAACCCAGAGGTAATTTCCCTAGGTCTTAGTCAGTGGCGAATGACCAAAACATAGGATTACAACTATTTTGTGACATTATTATCATGTCAAAAATATTATTTTGTGATGGCCAAAATATCTTGGAATCAATATCTAAAGTAAGAATATAGGGGGTCATTCTGACCCTGGCGGTCAGTGTTAAAGCGGCGGCCAACCCGCCAACAGGCTGGCGGTCCAAAAAATTGAATTCTGACCCTGGCGGGAACCGCCAACACAGGCCGCCGCTTTAACACTCCGACCGCCACGGCGGCACAAACAAACAGCGCGGTGGTCACCGCCAACAGCCAGGCGGCAGACAATGTACCGCCCACCCTATCACGACTCACCAATCCGCCACCTTTTCCGGGGCGGGAGCCCCGCCGATAAAAACACGGCAGAAACAGACATTTCCAATGGAAAACGCTCACCTCGACGCACTCCACGCGGAATCGGAACAGCATGGAACCGGAACTCCACATCCTCCCAGCCATTGCCTTCCTGCTCATCTTCCAGGATCACGAAGGTCGCCGCAGACGACAACGGTGAGTACTGCACCTACGACACAGGGGAGGGGGGAGGAGGAAAGGTTACGGGCACACACATACGCCACCCACCCACCCACCCCCACCCTCACCCCCACCGAAATACCTACACACCAATGCAGATTAAAAAGTCAGAGTGACACCCCCAAACCCCCAAAACAAAAATGCAAAGACAAAAGGCAATGATTGTAAAAATAGAACTATATTATAGCAATAATGAAGTATAGCGAACTTAGCAATATATACAGAATTATTACACATCTAGAACTATATATATACAAGTAGCAAAAGTCCGGCACAGTTTTGCAAAGTTCAAATGTCCGTGGGCCAATGTGCAGCAACACATGGGCAAAGCCCACACACAAGATCGAGTCCATTGGAGAGAACACTGCTGGGGCATCACAATAATAAAATACTGGCACCTCAGGGGGAAGGGAAGGGGGGGCACCTCAGCCACGTGAGTCCACGACGCCAGATCCACGAAGGGCCTCCATGCCCACTGTGCCATCCTGGGGAGTGCAAAGCCACAGTCTCTCAAGTCTCTACAGTGGGTGGATTGCCCACTGTGCCATCCTGGGAAGTGCAAAGCCACAGTCCATCAGGTGGATTACAGAGTCCACTGGTCATGGAGGAGGCATGGTGGGCAGAGTGCCTCGTGAAGCCCTGCCCGACACAGAACCGGGCATGCCAATGGGCCGGCGGTGCTTGACAGGAGGGCCCAGCGGAGCGGTGCTCGACAGGAGGGCCCAGCGGGGCGGTGCTCGACAGGAGGGCCCAGCGGGGCGGTGCTCGACAGGAGGGCCCAGCGGAGCGGTGCTCGACAGGAGGGCCCAGCGGAGCGGTGCTTGACAGGAGGGCCCAGCGGAGCGGTGCTCGACAGGAGGGCCCAGCGGAGCGGTGCTCGACAGGAGGGCCCAGCGGAGCGGTGCTTGACAGGAGGGCCCAGCGGAGCGGTGCTTGAGATGAGGGCCCAGCGGAGCGGTGCTTCTCACGGCGGGGCCCTGTTCAGCGGTGCTTCTCACGACGGGGCCTTGTTCAGCGGTGCCTGTCTTGGCGGGGCCCTGATCAGCGGTGCCTGTCTTGGCGGGGCCCTGATCAGCGGTGCCTGTCTTGGCGGGGCCCTGTTCAGCGGTGCTTCTCACGGCGGGGCCCTGTTCAGCGGTGCTTCTCACGGCGGGGCCCTGTTCAGCGGTGCTTCTCACGGCGGGCCCTGTTCAGTGGTGCCTGTCTTGGCGGGGCCCTGTTCAGCGGTGCCTGTCTTGGCGGGGCCCTGTTCAGCGGTGCTTCTCACGGCGGGGCTCTGTTCAGCGGTGCTTCTCACGGCGGGCCCTGTTCAGCGGTGCCTGTCTTGGCGGGGCCCTATTCAGTGGTGCTTCTCACGGCGGGGCCCTGTTCAGCGGTGCTTCTCACGGCGGGGCCCTGTTCAGCGGTGCTTCTCACGGCGGGGCCCTGTTCAGCGGTGCTTCTCACGGAGGGGCCCTGTTCAGCTGTGCTTCTCACGGCGGGGCCCTGTTCAGCGGTGCTTCTCACGGCGGGGCCCTGTTCAGCGGTGCTTCTCACGGCGGGGCCCTGTTCAGCGGTGCTTCTCACGGCGGGGCCCTGTTCAGCGGTGCCTGTCTTGGCGGGCCCTGTTCAGCTGTGCTTCTCACGGCGGGGCCCTGTTCAGCGGTGCTTCTCACGGCGGGGCCTGTTCAGCGGTGCCTGTCTTGTGTTTCGAGTGAACCACACCTGGCCAATACTTCCCGCTCAGTCAGCATCGGACCTTTCCGTTGCGGGGCCCTCCTGTGATGGAGTCCTGGGGCCCTGGGTCTCCTCCGATACCCCCGGAATGGGGCTGGTGGGGCCCTCATGGCCAGGTCGGCTGCTCCCTGCCTTCGGCGCTTTGCTGCCCTTGCCCTCCTTGGCAGACTCTCCGTGGCCCTTGGCTCCCTTACCCGATGTGGCAGGTGACGGTGCAAGGCTACCCTCCTTGGGGGCAGGCGTATCAGGCCTCTCGCGCCTGCCCTTCAGTTTTTTGCTCCTCTTCCCAGGGGGGGGGCTGGCTGTGCCTTTGCTGCTGGCCGATGTCCCTGCCCAAAGAAAGGGCGGACTCCAAAAACCAGGCACGACGTTCTTGGGAGTTGCTGGGCTGGTGGTGGCTGAGGTGTTTTTGGAACTCTTACGAGATGGAGGGGGTGGGTCAGGTGAGGAAAAGATGTTCACTTTAGAGAGGAATAGTTTTTTAGGAGCAATGGGAAGGGTAGCTGGAGTGGATATGGGAGTGGAGGAAGAGGATGTGGTTGTAGGAGAGTCAAGTCTGGTGTCTTTGGGTGCAGGTGCTTGGGCTGGAGGCTGACGTGAGGTGGCTGGCTGTTGGTTGGGTGCCTGCCTGCGTTTGTGTGGGTTGGAAGCGGGGGTGACAGACACACTGGGAGAGGACACAGGGGACGTGTACATGGCAGTGGGGGTGGTGACTGCACGTGTGCGGACTGGGCTGGAGGGTGTGCTGGTGATGGGTGTACTGGCTGATGGTGGTGTGCATGCAGGTGTGAGTGTAGACGTCACAGGGAGGGAGGAGGGAGACGAGGAGGTGGGGGACACAGAGGAGGTAGTGGCTGTTGGCATGTCTGCATCTGTATGTTGCTTGTGTGAATGCTTGTGTGTTCTGTGGTGCTTATGTCTGGATGAGCTTCCCTTGGGTGTTGAGGTGTGTGCAGGCTGGTCTGTAGGTGTGGATGGGATAGGCAGAGGAACAGGGGAGTGGGACTGGGTGGAGGGAGTTAGAAGAGGGAGGCTGAAGACGGGGACAATGGCTGCCGTCAGTGCTGAGGCCAGAGCGTTGAACGATCGCTGCTGGGCAGCCTGACCCGAATGAAGGCCCTCCAGGTGTGCATTGCTTTGATGCACCTCCCTCTCCACACCCTGGATGGCATTCAAAAGGGTAGACTGCCCAACAATGATGGTCCTCAGGAGATCAATGACCTCCTCACTGAGGGCAGCAGGGGTGACTGGGGCAGGGCCTGAGGTGCCTGGGGCGAAGGAGATAGCCGCCTTCCTGGCCGTGCGGGCACGAGCCGAAGGCCGAGGGGCTGCTGGGAGGGCGGAGCTGGTGCGCTGGGTGGCGGCTGTACCTGTAGTTTCGGTGGGCACGGATGTTGCCGCCACCGCACGGGAGCTCCCATCTGAGGACGTGTCGGTGTCACTGACGTCTGCACGGGTCCCCGTGGTGGAGCCCCCCTCGCACTGCATCTCACTGGTCATGTCGGAGTCCGTTGCATGGCCCTCCGGGGCCATGTGAGATGCAGCTCCCTCTTGCGCCGATGCCACTTCTCCTCCGCCTGATGATGCTAATGCACACATTCACAGAAAAACAAAGAAAATTGGGGGGGGGGTGGAGAAATAAAGGCAAGTTGAGTGCATGCATTGGGGACACCGTTGGCGGAGAGGACAGACACAGAAGCCCCCTGCACTACGCTGCGCACTTGGGGTACACTACTCATTCACTGGGACATGCCCTACAAGCCTATGGGCGACAACTGCCCACACAGAATACACAGGTCCATGAATAGCGTTACTAGGCACCCTACAGAGATGGGGGGCGGGGGCACAGGACCATACCTCACGGAGGTGCCTAGCCTACAGAAATCGCCCTGGCCTAGGGATACCCACAGCCCTCCTCCCCCACCCAGGCACCTCCACTGCGCGCAAATATAGCTGAATGTGCTGGTACTCACCCCCTTGTGTCTGCTGTGATGTCCTCAAGCGCCCATCTAAATCAGGGTAGGCCACCGCGAGGATCCGGGACATCAGGGGGGTCAAGGTACGACTGGCACCCCTCCTAGGTTGGGAGGCCATCCCCAGCAGAGCCTCGGCGGTCTTCCTGCTCCCGTGGCGGATGTCCTCCCACCTCTTGCGGCAGTGGGTGCCCCGTCTGTTGTGGACCCCCAGGGCCCGGACGTCCTTGGCGATGGCACGCCAAATATCGATCTTCTGATGGGCGCTGACCTATGTGACATGTACAGGGGGGGAAAAGAAACATCATCACTTTTCTGCATGCTCGATGTGAGTGGCCCCCCCTCCCCAAACTTGCCATGTGGCACATGCTCTCATCTGTCGTGCCATGCATTCGTAATTCGCTCCCCTCCCCTCCATCGTACATCCACCCCACTCATCACAGGCATTGGCCACTATGCATTGGCCCCCGTGTACTCACCTGTTGGTCTGGAGGACCGTAGAGTAGCGCATATTGGGGGAGGACCCCGTCCACGAGCTTCTCCAACTCTTCGGAACTGAAGGCGGGGGCCCTTTCCCCAGTCGCAGCAGCCATTGTCACTTCCAGACCAAGGTCACAGCAGCACTTGCAGTATAGGTCCTCTCCTGTTGATGCTCAGGTCTCGTGTGATTAAGCAGAGAGAAAATGGCGGTCACGCCCGTGGCGGTGCGTACCGCGGCGGTGCGTACCGCGACCGCCGGCGCACATCGTCATTGGCTCCTGAAACCCATAGGGTTCAATGTTAACCAATGCGGCTTTGCGCCGCGGTCTCCGACCGCCTACCGCCACGGCGTGCCACGCCAGCGCAATGACCTCGCTTCACATTGTCACACTTCACAGCTCAGGCAGCCGCCATTTCAAGGGCCCACATGGCTTAATTCCTACTGCGTCACACATGGCTAGGCCTTACATCGACACTCATACAAGCCATTCAATCCAGAGAGATTTGTGTACTGTGCAGGCTGTGGGAACTTACCTGTGGGTTGATTGACTCTGTGCTCCATGTTGTCCTTCCTAGGCACCGTCTGCTGGGACTTGCGAGGAGACGGAGGAATGTTCCCGTGTACAGACCGCTGGTGGACCTGTCGACAATGGAAGAACGACATGTCATACTCACCTACAGACTCAACACTGCCACTACACAGGAACTGTGTGCCCAGCTGGAGCCAGACCTGATGTCACCCATCCGCCAACCCACAGGGATTCCGCCTCTAGTGCAGGTGCTGTCAGTACTCCATTTTTTGGCTAGTGGATCATTTCAAACTACAGTGGCCATTTCATCTGGGATGTCTCAGCCTATGTTTTCAAAGGTATTGTCCAGAGTGTTGTCTGCCCTGATGAAATACATGCGGAGCTACATCATATTCCCTGAGGTGGGTGACTTGCCTACAGTGAAGGGTGATTTCTATGCCCTTGGACACATTCCCAATATCATTGGTGCCATTGATGGTACCCATGTGGCTTTGGTCCCTCCCAAAGACAATGAGCAGGTGTACAGGAACCGTAAAAGTTATCATTCGATGAATGTCCAGGTGGTCTGTTTGGCTGACCAGTACATCCCCCATTTAAATGCCAAGTTCCCAGGGTCAGTGCATGACGCGTACGTCATGCGAAATAGCAGCATCCCTTATGTGATGGAACAGCTACAGAGACAGTGTGTGTGGCTAATTGGTGACTCTGGTTACCCCAACCTGCCTTGGCTATTGACCCCAGTGAGGAATCCCAGGACAAGGGCAGAGGAACGGTACAATGAGGCCCATGGGCGTACTAGGAGGGTGATCGAGCGGACCTTCGGCCTCCTGAAGGCCAGGTTTAGGTGCCTGCATATGACAGGTGGATCCCTAATGTACTCACCAAAGAAGGTGTGTCATATCATCGTGGCCTGCTGCATGCTTCACAACCTGGCTTTGCGACGCCAGGTGCCTTTCCTGCAGGAAGATGGTCCAGATGGTGGTGTTGTGGCCGCTGTGGAGCCTGCGGAGAGTGAAGAGGAGGAAGACGTAGAGGACGACACAGACACAGGGACAGAGTGATACTGCAGTATTTCCAGTAACACACGGGTAAGAATCTACTCCTGCATTTTATTATATCTGTAACAGTACTGGCTCTCTACTGTCTGACCTGTCACCCCAATGTATGGTAACTTAGTTGTGAATTTGCCTTCCTATTTCAGTGATCTGGTCCCCACGGAGTGCCCTCTGGTTTATTTCCCCATGGACTACCGCTGTGTGACACTGGTATGTTGTCATCACATTGTAATTGGACATTTTTGGTTGGTTATATCGAATACATTTGGTTTCAAAAAATAAATAGCAGACTCCAGATGGTTTTTGTGCAATAATTGTGTTTATTGAAGTGCAAAAATTGGTGTATAGTTCAAAAAGGGTGATGGGTGATGGTGGAGGCATGTCCATGGCAGAGTCCAGAGTCTCGTTCGCACAGGTGCATTGTCCATATGCCTGTGGAAGGTGGAGCAGGGGCAGTTCAAGGTTGGACAGGGTGAACAAGTGGGACAGTGGGATGTCATCCGGGTGGATCCGTGCATGGCGGGGGTCTTGACATCCTACTCTGTCTTCTTCCTAGGTCTCAGGCCTTTCTTGCGGGGTGGTTCATGTTCTGCAGGGGGTGGGGTCCGGGTGGCCCGTTGCTGTTGTGTCGGGGCCTCCTGACCACTAGCGCCGGCGGAGGTGGTGGGCTGTTCTTCCTCCATGCTAGTGGCAGGGGCCCTTTGGGGGGCCACATGGTCCCGCAATGTGGTGACAATCTGGTTGAGTGCCACCACGATTCTACCCATTGCGGAACTGATGCTGCGCAGTTCTTCCCGGAACCCCATGTACTGGCCCTCCTGCATGGCCTGGATCTCCTGGAACCTGGCCAGGACCGTCGCCATCGTCTCTTGGGAGTGGTGGTACGCTCCCATGATGGTGGTGAGGGCCTCTTGGACAGTGGGTTCCCTAGGCCTGTCCTCCCTCTGTCGCACAGCAGCCCTCCCAGTTCCCCTTTGTTCCTGGGCCTCTGTCCCCTGGCCGGTGTGCCCACTACCACTGCCCCCAGGTCCCTGTTATTGTTGGGGTGGTGGGTTGCCCTGGGTGCCCTGTAGTGGTAGACACACCGCTGCTTGACCTGTCCTGGAGACAGAGGCATGGGCCCGCTGGGTGGGTGCTGTGCTGGGGTTTCCAGAGGGGGGTAGGTCTGCTGTGGCCTGTGGCTGCCTGAGGGGAACCGACTGTCTAGAGGTCCCCGATGGTCCGGGCTGGTCATCAGGTTCTAGGTCGACAGAGCTGCTGTCATCACTGGGGGCCTGTTCTGGGGGTGGGATGGACATTTCTGGACCCTCCGGGCCGGTGTGTTGGCGTTCGGGCCCTGCAGGGGTAAAAGAGTATGGTTATTGCTTCTGTGTGTGCCATAGCGTGCGATTTGTGGGTGCCCTTGTCCCCCAGTGCTGGCATACCCTTGTGGGAGGAGTTGTGAGGGTGGTTTGGGGGGGGGGGGATGGGTATGTGCAGTGGTCATGCTTAGGTGATGGGTGTCCATGGTTTGTGTTGGCATTCAGGGGTTGGTGTTGGTTTGGGTGGGTTGTGCTGGTGAGACATTAGCAGGGAGGATATGTGCTGGGGGGTTGGGGGTGAGGGTGGGGGTGTGGGTTGGCATGCTGGTGGTTGGGGAGGGTGAAGTAGTTGAGATTAGACTTACCAGAGTCCATTCCTCCGCCTACTCCAGCGAGGCCCTCAGGATGCAGGATGTTCAAGACCTCTTGCTCCCATGCTGTGAATTCGGGTGGAGTGGGTGGGGGTCCGCCGCCAGTCTTCTGCACAGCGATGTTGTGTCTTGACACTATCGCCTGCACCTTCCCCCGTAGGTCGTTCCAGCGCTTTCGGATGTCTTCCCGATTTCTGGGATGCTGTCCCACAGCGTTGACCCTGTCGACGATCCTTTGCCATAGCTCCGCCTTCCTGGCTATTGTGGTGTGCTGCACCTGTGTGCCGAAGAGCTGGGGCTCTACCCTGATTATTTCCTCCACCATGACCCTGAGTTCTTGGTCCGAGAACCTGGGGTGTCTTTGGGGTGCCATGGGGTGATGTGGATGAGGTGTGGGGTGGTGTTTGTGGTGATGAGTGTAGTGGTGTGTGGTGTTTTGTGCGTAGATGTAGTGTGGGGGATGATGTTGGGTTCCTGTGTGTGTTGTGGTTTGCGTTCCCTGTGCTCTCTCTCTGTGTATTGCGCCTTGTCTCTGAATTTCGATTTGTGGGGGATTGTGGGTGATGTGGGTGTGTGTTTTATATCGTATTGATTGTGTGGGAGTGGTGTTTGTATGTGTATCAGGTGTGTGTATTTGTAATTGTCCAATGTGGCAGTGTTTTGTAGATGTGTGTGTATTTTGAGCGCGGCGGTGTGTACCGCCAATGGGATACCGCGGTTGAAAGACCGCCGGGTGGATTCGTGGGTCGTAATGGCATGGGCGTATTTCTGTTGGCGTGACGGTGGGGGCTTGGTCATCTCCAGTTTATCGCTGACCGCTGATGTGGCGGCCTTCAGTGGAGGTCGGGTTTTTGGCGGTTTGCCAGTTGTGGATCAGAATGACCCTGGCGGGTTACCGCGGCCGCGGCGGTGTTATGGCGGTCTTCTGACCGGCGGTAACTGCCTTTTACCGCCGAGGTCAGAATGACCCCCATAATTTTTTGGTATATAATATGATTATTACATTTTTCATTGTATTTAATTTTGCTTACCTTAATATAGTTGTAATAAATATAATTGTTAAATTAATTTAATATATATTAGTTAGCATAGTAATTAAATTAGTAGTATTACTAGTCTGATTGTTCCTACGTTCCAGTTTTTAAAAATATAGTTTGCAATTTTATCTGTGCAATTAATATTCTTGAATTTAATTAGTAATTTATAATGGAGTAGTTGGTTGTTCAGTTTTTAGGGAGAAAAGATGGAAAGTTAATTAAATTGTATTTAATGTAATGTAGTGTTAATTATTTTATATTGTTAATGAAATATTTAATTGATTATTTATGCAAACTGTTTAATTGCTGTTCATCTGTTAATTTTAATTGTTATTTTATTTTTTTAATTTCTGTTACTAATCTATATTTTAGTAGCAGGTTGTTTGGTTTGTAAGGCAACATGTTAAGTATTTATTGTAAGCTATATATTTACTTTATTAATATTTTTTTAATTGTTTAACCATTTAATTGTTATTTATTCAAGTTTAAACTAATCTATATTGTTATTGTTATACTTTTGTTACTAATTTATATGTTAGTAGCAGATTGTTGGATTGTTGGATTTGCATTGAATAGGGTGGGGAGTTATTGAAATTATTATTTTTGAATTTATCATCATCATAATCACTTGTTTTGGATTCCAAGGAATCTTTAAAAAGCAGTTTGTAGCAACAATTTAAAGACATAAAAAATGAAACACCCCTTCATACCAAATAATTAGATAAAAATAACTAAACAGATCATCATTCTCATCAAGACTTAACAGATCAGAGCATATCTTGTTTATAATTTACATTAAAAATTTAAAACAACGTCCAATACATCTTGAGAATATTCATAAGACCCCTTGTCTTTGCCTTATCTTGGCTGCCTCTTTCATAAAACATTCTACTGAAAAACATATAGACTCATTGTTAAGCATTTGTTTAAAAAAAAGGCAGTGCTGGGCATGCCTGTCTAAAACCTAGGCTTTTAAGGAGAGGTTTAATAAATATTAAGCGGGGCAACCTATAAAACTTATAAAAAAAAGACACAGAGTCCCAGCCACAGGATCCAAGATTCTTAGTAAACAAAGTCAAACAAAACCTTGTTAACAAGTAATGATAATCACTATCTGTAACAAATGTAAGCTAGTGCTCGGTGGAGGGTACAGTTTTTAACAAAAACAGAAGTCTTTTTGAAATTCACTACCTTCTCTTTCCAGGACCATGAGAGAAAAAAAACTTTCTCGTTCACTCCATATCTTTCACCAGGGCAACTAAACATTGACAGGCACCCTAAGGCAGCCAACATTGTCTTCAAAAATTTTAATCGGGGAATGTTTGTAGCCTGGTTCAGATTTAGACAATCCAGGTCCATGGCAGGTCCAAAGTTCCAAATCTATCTCATCAAACAACGGAAAGCCAAGACATCAGAGAGGTATGGTAGCCTCAACTCCTGATCTGTGTTGTATGCTGAGATGGAATTTTGCAAACTCAACAGGTGCTTTGTGAAATAGATTTCAACAACTTGAAAGGGATGGAGGTCCTTATAAAAGCCTAGATGTCTCTTGCGTACGCTAAAGCAGGCACACACTTGGCCTGGTAAAGCTGTAGCATAGCCTTAACAGGTTTCTTGAATAATTTATGGGCAATAACAACAACTTCCTCAATAGAACTTGAGAAATAATTCTTTGTAGTATTTAGCAAATAAGGGCCCAGGTGCCCCAAGCATCAATTAAAATGCCTGCATAAGGTAAAGCTTCCACTCTAGAAAGAGTTTTAGCTAGCTTGTAAATTGCCTAGTCATTGTTGTGTTTGGCCCAGCCACCGTCACATACGATTCTGAGTAATTTGTTCGCAACCCAAATAATTCATAAACTTGATAAAGCTATCCAGCTGTGTTGGAGTCCCACAGCAGTTCTAGAAAACAGCACTGCATCATCCGCATATTACAATGAAGAAATATGGCATGGCAACCCTCTCACCTGAAGGAGAATAATGCTACTTTTCAACTATAGTGATTCCAACTTATTTATATAAAGGGTGAATAAAAATGGAGCTAGGATACACCCTTGCCTGACACCTCTCCTAATGGTAAAAGGACCTATAATTATTGGCTGTGTTCCAGAGACTTATGTTTAAGATATTGAAGGGTTTCAGGGATGTGTTTTTTCAGGATGACATCCTAGTTATGGGTAGAACAAGGGCAGAGCATGATTCCAAATTGGTGAAGGTTCTCGCATTTTGAAGGATAAGGGGTTAACCGTAGACAACAGTAAATGCAAAATTACAAAGAAAAATGTTACCCATTTAGGGCATGAAATAAGTGTTAAAGGTACTGAAACTAAGGCAACATTGGTAGAAGCCATAAAGAGTGCACCAGCACACAGGAACAAGCATGAAATAAGGGCACTTTTAGGATTGGCAGAATTTTATTCAAAATATGTACAAAACTATTCTAGCAAAACATATCACATAAGACAACTTTAAAAAAAGAAGAATGAATTTGAATGTTCTAAGAGAGGATGATTTTTGGTTGAGTAAAAGGGACATTTCATGTGTTTTCCTATTACAGGGATTTGACCATAGTCCCAACAGCAAAGTTAACACGGATGTGAGTAATAAATGTATGGGTGCAGTTCTCACACAAGTGCATGAGCTAGGTAAAGCGTGTGTTATAGCTTTTGCCTCCCATTCACTGTCCCCCTCAGACGAAAAATATTCGTAATAGAGTGGGAAGCTTTAGCATGTGTGTTGGGACTGGAACACTATAGACCGGTGGTTCCCAACCTGTGGTGTGCAGGCCCCTCAGGGGTCTGTGACATATTTCAGGGGGTTCACAGACCTGTGCTGGCAAAAAGGCACTTCTCCAGCGAGGCCTCTGACAGAAACATGTGCATGTTTTTATATTTATGGCAAATTGTCCTTTGTCCTTGGGGTTTGCACAATGATTTCTAGAAGCCCACCTCCAGGCAGCTCTAACTCAGAATACTCTTAAAGTAGTGGGGTTTAGAGTGGCCAGGTGAAGGGAAAGGGAGAGGGAAGCAAACTGCGGGGAAGGAGACCTGAAAAGTAAAAGTAATAAAACATTAAGGGGGTCATTCCGACTGGTGGTGGTCACACCGCTGCAGAAAGGGCAGTCTGACCGCCTGTAGGAAAGTACCATCTTGCCTGGCATGTTACCCCCATATTTCACTGTATATATGTTGTTTTAGTTGTATGTGTCACTGGGACCCTGCCAGCCAGGGCCCCAGTGCTCATAAGTGTGCCCTGTATGTGTTACCTGTGTTATGACTAACTGTCTCACTGAGGCTCTGCTAATCAGAACCTCAGTGGTTATGCTCTCTCATTTCTTTCCAAATTGTCACTAACAGGCTAGTGACCAATTTCACCAATTTACATTGGCATACTGGAACACCCTTATAATTCCCTAGTATATGGTACTGAGGTACCCAGGGTATTGGGGTTCCAGGAGATCCCTATGGGCTGTAGCATTTCTTTTGCCACCCACAGGGAGCTCTGACAATTCTTACACAGGCCTGCCACTGCAGCCTGAGTGAAATAACGTCCACGTTATTTCACAGCCATTGACCAATGCACTTAAGTAACTTATAAGTCACCTATATGCCTAACCTTTTACCTGGTAAAGGTTAGGTGCAAAGTTACTTAGTGTGTGGGCACCCTGGCACTAGCCAAGGTGCCCCCACATAGTTCAGGGCAAATTCCCCGGACTTTATGAGTGCGGGGACACCATTACACGCGTGCACTACACATAGGTCACTACCTATGTGTAGCTTCACAATGGTAACTCCGAATATGGCCATGTAACATGTCTATGATCATGGAATTGCCCCCTCTATGCCATCCTGGCATTGTTGGCACAATCCCATGATCCCACGGGTCTCTAGCACAGACCCGGGTACTGCCAAACTGCCTTTTCAGGGGTTTCACTGCAGCTGCTGCTGCTGCCAACCCCTCAGACAGGGTTCTGCCCTCCTGGGGTCCAGCCAGGCTTGGCCCAGGAAGGCAGAACAAAGGACTTCCTCAGAGAGAGGGTGTTACACCCTCTCCCTTTGGAAAAAGGTGTTAAGGCAGGGAAGGAGTAGCCTCCCCCAGCCTCTGGAAATGCTTTCATGGGCACAGATGGTGCCCATTTCTGCATAAGCCAGTCTACACCGGTTCAGGGACCCCTCAGGCCTGCTCTGGCGCAAAACTGGACAAAGGAAAGGGGAGTGACCACTCCCCTGACCTGCACCTCCCCTGGGAGGTGCCCAGAGCTCCTCCAGTGTGCTCCAGACCTCTGCCATCTTGGAAACAGAGGTGCTGCTGGCACACTGGACTGCTCTGAGTGGCCAGGGCCAGCAGGTGACATCAGAGACTCCTTCTGATAGGCTCCTTCAGGTGTTGCTAGCCTATCTTCTCTCCTAAGTAGCCAAACCCTCTTTTCTGGCTATTTAGGGTCTCTGCTTTGGGGATTTCCTTAGATAACGAATGCAAGAGCTCATCCAAGTTCCTCTGCATCTCTCTCTTCACCTTCTGCCAAGGAATCGACTGCTGACCGCGCTGGAAGCCTGCAAAACTGCAACAAAGTAGCAACAACGACTACTGCGACACTGTAACGCTGATCCAGCCGCCTTCTCGACTGTTTTCCTTGTGGTGCATGCTGTGGGGGTAGTCTGCCTCCTCTCTGCACTAGAAGCTCCGAAGAAATCTCCTGTGGGTCGACGGAATCTTCCCCCTGCAACCACAGGCACCAAAGAACTGCATCACCGGTCCTATGGGTCTCCTCTCAGCATGACGAGCGAGGTCCCTTGAACTCAGCAACTCTGTCCAAGTGACTCCCACAGTCCAGTGACTCTTCAGTCCAAGTTTGGTGGAGGTAAGTCCTTGCCTCCCCACGCCAGACTGCATTGCTGGGAACCTCGTGTTTTGCAGCTACTCCGGCTCCTGTGCACTCCACGAAGATTTCCTTTGTGCACAGCCAAGCCTGGGTCCACGGCACTCTAACCTGCATTGCACGACCTCCTGAGTTGTCCTCCGGCGGCGTGGAACACTCTTGTGCAACTTTGGGTGAGCACCGTTTCACTCCACTTTGTAGTGCCTGTTCCGGCACTTCTGCGGGTGCTGCCTGCTTCTGAGAGGGCTCCTTGTCTTGCTGGGCGCCCCCTCTGTCCCCTGACGCAATTGGCGACATCCTGGTCCCTCCTGGGCCACAGCTGCACCCAAAAACCCTAACCGTGAGCTTTGCAGCTAGCAAGGCTTGTTTACAGTCTTTCTGCAGGAAAACACTTCTGCACGACTCTTCACGACGTGGGACATCTATCCTCCAAAGGGGAAGTTTCTAGCCCTTGTCGTTCTTGCAGAATCCTCAGCTCCTACTGTCCAGTAGCAGCTTTTTTGCACCCACAGCTGGCATTTCCTGGGCATCTGCCCACTCTCGACTTGATCGTGACTTTTGGACTTGGTCCCCTTGTTTCACAGGTACCCTCGTCTGGAAATCCATCATTGTTGCATTGCTGGTTTTGGTCTTTCCTGCAGAATTCCCCTATCACGACTTCTGTGCTCTTTGGGGAACTTTAGTGCACTTTGCACTCACTTTTCAGGGTCTTGGGGTGGGCTATTTTTCTAACCCTCACTGTTTTCTTACAGTCCCAGCGACCCTCTACAAGGTCACATAGGTTTGGGGTCCATTCGTGGTTCGCATTCCACTTTTGGAGTATATGGTTTGTGTTGCCCCTATCCCTATGTGCCCCCATTGCATCCTATTGTAACTATACATTGTTTGCACTGTTTTCTATTACTATACTGCATATTTTTGGTATTGTGTACATATATCTTGTGTATATTTGCTATCCTCATACTGAGGGTACTCACTGAGATACTTTTGGCATATTGTCATACAAATAAAGTACCTTTATTTTTAGTATATCTGTGTATTGTGTTTTCTTATGATATTGTGCATATGACACTAGTGGTACTGTAGGAGCTTCACTCGTCTCCTAGTTCAGCCTAAGCTGCTCTGCTAAGCTACCTTTTCTATCAGCCTAAGCTGCTAGACACCCCTATACACTAATAAGGGATACCTGGGCCTGGTGCAAGGTGTAAGTACCCCTTGGTACTCACTACAAGCCAGTCCAGCCTCCTACACCGCCCCATTCTGAGCACGGCAGAGCCGCCACGGTCCAACTGCCGACACGGCCAGACTGCAGCCAGCCTGCAGCCTGGCGGTCCCGGTGTTTGTAATCGGCCAGGCCAGCGCTGCAAGCAGAACTGCACTGGCTATTGCGAGTCCCATTTGCCAGCCTTTCCGTGGTGGCCACCATGGAAAGGCTGGCTAAATCGGACCCTTGGTGGCCCCTGCACTGCCCATGTGCTTGTCATGGGCAGTGCAGGGGCCCCCAAACACAACCTCATCGCACATTTCACTGCCTGAATTACAGGCAGTCAAATTCACGACATGTGCTGTCGCACCCGACGCACCACAACATTGCTGCAGGCTCAATTATGAGCCAGCGTCAATGTTGTGGTGAGTGTTCCGCAGGGCCAGCGGAGCACTCCAAATATGGCTGGCAAAAGACATCCAGTAATGGCGGTATTTCACCTGCAGCGGCTTTGAGGGTCAGAATGACCCCCTAAGTCAAGTACTAAAATCCTTTAGTGTTCTTCACGAGCATGTTCAATTCAAATGATACCCCAGGATTGACTTTTAAATGGCTTAGGTTTCCCTCTCTTCAAAAATAATGCCTTCAGAAATCCACTATTAACATTTGAGTAACTTGAAGTATAGATCGTTATTTTAAAACAAATACAACTATCATGTCATTTCAAAACTGAGGCAATACGCAATGTCTCTTTGATTTCAAATATCAAAACCAAGAACAAATACTCAAATAAAACTTAAGAAGCCATTCTAAGGCAAGCAATCTTTATAACGTAGTTCATTACACAATAAATTAAGCCCAAAAATGAAATTCCCTCTTTCTGCGACTAACGCTATTACATTCATGTCAATTCAAGCGCACTCAACCACTCTGTACTTGGAATTTAAAATAAAAGCTCACTGCTCAGTGCACACCAACTCTGTATCTCAAAAAGAAACTCACTCTCAGGAGCCGGCCTCGAAACAATTGGAACCACGTTGAACCCTCAGAGGGAGAGCGACTTGCCGAAGGAGTCCTCACCAGACCGAAGACGCTTAGAGAAACGACTCAGGGAATCTGGAACTGCTGCCTGGAATCTGGGTGCCAGAATAGTGAGCAGCTCCCTCAGGGTGGAGCTGCTTTTGTACACACCCGGCCACACCCATGATGGCTGCCCCTGAGAAAGGATGGGAGTTAAAGTTCTCTCGCCTGCAACATTGTATCCATGGAATTGACACAGTTTGTCATGAAAATGCTAATGGAATGGAACATTTTTTTTAATGTGTTTGGGATTTATACAGTTTATCATGAAAACACTAATGGCATGAAACATTGTTTTTATGCGTTAACCATTTTCATTGCAGTGAAGCCACCAATGTGATGGGCCCATAACATGGCTTTTCCCACAAAGCCTAATATGGAGTTTGCGGTGGTGACATGCAATCAATCGAAAAGGGGTGTGCTGACACTTTTTTGTTGTAGTGGTGAGCTCTAAAATGCACACCGCTGCAGCGCTGATAGTACTCCCCACTCCCAAACGCGTTCTAGGGCCCGGCTTGTGGGGATGGAGCATATGAAAGCACTGAAGTAACCGGGGTGCATGCACTTGCCGAGGTGGAACCCAGGAATCATTCACTGGCCCATAACCCTTCCAACACACCAAATACCATAGTGAGTTCCCCCTTTCTTTATAATCAAGGATTGCTTGAACCTCATATTCTCATTCTCCGTGGACTAGCACAGGAGGAGGACAAGGATGACTATAGGTGCTAAGTTCAATAATAAAGTGTGAAACACGGTTTGTATACGCAGTGTGGAAGGTAATTGCAGTTTATAGGTAACTGATGAATCACTTGGTACGGACCTATATATTCAGGGTGAAACATGTGTTTGTGCTTAAAGGCTATATATCGAGTAGATACCCAAACCTTATCAACTGGTTGATAGGTCAGTTCTGAACATTATTTTTTGTCATAGTATTTTTTGTATCATATCTTAGCTTTTGCTAAATGTTCCTAAATCTACGTTTGTGTTTGATTAAGGTTTTGCAAGAAGTCCTTAACAGCAGGCATAGAATATACAGTACTAGGAAGAGACACTGGTAATGTGTCAGGGTGGTAACCAAAAAGGCCATAAAAAGGGCTTGTGCCCTTGGAAGAATGGTAGGAATAATATATGCTACTTCTGCCAGCCAGAGGAGGGAGACCCAAGAATCTATGGTTTCTTCTGCATAACACCTTAAATACTGTTTAAAGTTTGGTTCAACCATTCTGTTTGCCCATCAGTCTGAGGATGGTGACTAGAGGATAGTGTAGAAGAAATATGAAGAGATTTGCACCATGTTTGCCAGAATTGAGAAGAAAGTTGTGAACCTCGATCTTTGGGTAACCCGGGACACGTACTACACGTTGTAGAAGAAGAATAGCCAGTTGACTGGATGTTGGAATATTAGTGCAGGCGAAGAAATGTACATATTTAGTGAGACTATCCACAATCACCAGAATTACTGTACATCATTGTACCTTTGGAAGTCCAGTAATAAAGTCCAAAGATATATGTTCCCAAAGTTTTTGTGGAGTTGGGAGAGGATGTAACAGTCCTGGTTTAGAGTGATCGGTCTTATTTCGTGCACAGATATCACATTCAGCTACCATAATTTTAATGTTCTTTTTCATGGTGGGCCACCAAAAATATATTTGTCTCAGTTCTAAGGCTTTGGGAAAACCTGGATGTCCTGCATTAGAATTGGTGTGTAGCCAAAGGAAGACCATATGTCGTAAGTCAGTGTTTGCGATAAATAATCAAGAGTCATGTATGGGTAATTATTGAACTATAGTTCTTTTGGGATGTTTTTGGAGCTATTTTTCCCATTCATCTATTTTAAGCTGATCATGAATTGTGGTAAAAGAAATAGTTCTGTATCTGTGAGACAGATTATTTTATCTGAGCCGATTATGGATTGAGGTAGACTTTTATCATGGAGCATAAAGGCCATCCTGTCTGGACAATGCATCTGTCTTCCGATTATCAGTTCCTGGTCAGAAGGTTACAATAAAATCAAACTCTGCAAAAAATAGCACCTATCGAAATTGACATGGTGTTAACAACCTGGCTGAGCTCATGAACTGAAGATTACCATTATCTGTGAGCACCGTGATTGTATGCTTTGCACCCTTTAAGTAGTATCTCAGTTTCTTGAATGCATCCCGAATAGCTAAAAGTTCCTTCTCTGCAATTACATAATTTTGCTCAGTAGCTTTGAGTTTCCGGGGCATATAAGCGACTGGATGTAATTGTCCTGTGTCTTGATTTCTCTGTGAAAGGACTGCCCCTATTGCAACATCTGAAGCATCCGCTTCAACTATAAAGGGTTGTTCCATGTTAGGGTGGGCTAGAATGGGGGCAGAGATAAATGCTTTTTTAAGAGTTTCAGTTAGCTTCAGAGGACCATACAAATGGTTATTTTTTACATAGCAATTTGGTGATATGTACTACCATTTGTGAGAATTGACTGACTAATTGTCGATAGAAATTAGCAAAGCCGAGAAAAACTGTATATCTTGTACAGATTTATGTGTAGGCCATTTCGCAAATGCTTGTATTTTTCTTTCAGCCATTTGCATACCAGAAGGTTTTAACATCACTCCAAGGAATTCTACTGTGGCCACATGGAATTCACACCTGCTTAGTTTACAGTATAAATGATGTTTAAGAAGAACCTTTAAAATACTTATGACATGTTGCTCACGTTCTTCTTCCGAGTTTGAAAATATTAGTATATCGTCGATGTAGACGATCACAAATACATCTACGTAATCACAAAGACATAATTGAGAAAGAACTGGAATGCTGCTGGTGCATTACAGAAACTAAAAGGCATTACTTTATACTTGAACAAACCATATCAAATTTTAAATACAGTCTTTCACTCATTGCTAGCTCGTATTCAGACCAAATTATATGCCCCTTGTAAATCTAATTTTGTATAGATAACTTCTGTTCTAACTTGATCCAAAACCACTGGGAATTTATTTTTGATGGTAACTTTATTTAACGCCTGATAATCAATACAAGTTTTTAATCCTCCATTAGCCTTAGGAACAAAAAAAAAGTAGTGAAGCTGCTGGGGATTTAGAGGAGCGGATGAATCCATTGGATAGATGTTAATCAAGATACTCTCTTAGGTGTTGTGTTTCTTGATCTGAAAGAGCATAAATACAGCAACTCGGGATCAAAGCACATGGTACCAAATCAATTTGACAGTCATATGGTCTGTGGGGTTGGCAATGTCTCTACCTCTTTTTCATCAAACACATCTTTAAATTGACTATACTGAGAAGGCAAGTCAACATCTTTCTCAGCGGCTGTGGCAATTTGTAACTCTAAGCGGGTCTCCTTTTTTTGTGCCATATGTCTAGGGCAAATATCTCTAAAGAACATGAATGAGAATTATGTAGATGTAACCAAGGCATTCCAAGAATGATGTCGTATTGAGGAGCTTGAATTACATCTAACGTAATTTCTTGTGTATGGTTATTATTACTTCTTTGATCTACACATTCTAATCTTAAAACTGCGGTTTGCGTGGTAACTTGTCCTCCTGACAGAACCTTTCTGTTGACCGCCGGGATGCTTTCCGTAATAATCGTCTTAACACAGGGTATGGCTAATTGTTGACTGGTTTGATCATCAATGAAGTTGCCTGTGGCCCCTGAATCAATAAGATCCCTCAGTTCACACTTTCTGTTAAGAATTTGAAGAATCACTTCAAGTTGTAAGTGTGATATTCCAGTTGAAACACCAAGGTTTGGTTTTTGTGAAGTGTTGGTCATTGCACCCAAGTGTAACCCTTCTCTATCACTTTGGCTGGTTAGTTTTCCATTCCTGTGTCCACACTTGCTATACTTTTCTTACTTGGCAGAGGTTTGTTCTTGGGTTTTGTTGGGCATTCCTTGACAAAGTGACCCTTACAACCGCAATACAAACATTGTCTATTTTTCTGACATTGCTCTTTTTCTTCTTTCATCAGGAGTTGATGAATTGCACCGATTTCCATTGTTCTGTGGCAATATCATTGGGAGGGTTTGGAGTTTTTTGGTCTCTTGTCTACTTTTCTTTCCGAGAGACAGTGGTCCAATCTCAGAGTTAGATTAATTAGTTCTGCACACATTGTTGATTCGAGATCGATTTGTTCTAATGTCTTTCATTTCTTCCTTCAGACCTTGATAAAAAAGGGAGGATCTTTTTTCCTCTGGTCAAGAGGTTTCAGCTATGAGATGATTGAATTGTGTAAGAAATGAAATCAAGTCTTTATTACTTTGTCGTAATTCTAATAACTCTCAACCAGCAGATAAGGTAATTGCCCACCTATTAAATAATTTTTCAAACTTTTGATTAAATTGTCTCCAATTTTTTAGTAAAGGGCTATCTTGGTGAACAAGGGGCACCGCCCAAGAAGCTGCGTCTCCTCATAAACATGATATTATAAAGGCTATGCTGGATTGCGGATCCGGGAAGGCACTAGGTATGCATGTAAAGTGCAGTTGCACTTGAGTAAGGAAAGTCTGGACCTTGCTTGGATCTCCGGAGTACCTTTCGGGAGCTGCCAGAGGAATTTGCGTAGGAACTGTCAAAGAAATGTTTGCGGGTTGAGATGAGACTGGAATGGTAGGTTTCTGCCATGTAGTCCCAAAGGGAGTCGGTCCGCCTTCACAAGCCTACTCTGTAATTGGGACACTTTATCTGCCAAAGCAGCAGTAGCATTCTTTGATTCCACGAGATCCTGCAGCATCTGGGTAACTACATTTGACAGCTCTTTTAAGATGGCCATTATAGAAACTTTGTGCAGATCGAAATGATATTAATTCTTGGGCTCACTATTCTATGAAATTGTCCTTTGTCCTTGGGGTCTGCACAATGATTTCTAGAAGCCCACCTCCCAGCAGCTCAAACTCAGAATACTCTTAAAGTACTGAGGATTAGAGTGGCCAGGTGAGGGTAAAGGGGGAGAGAAGGGAGCTGCGGGAAAGGAGCCCTGAAAAGTAAAAGGTTAATACACCAAAATAAAACATTAAGGGGGTCATTCCTACCCTGGCGGTCATAGACCGCCAGGGCCGGGGACCGCGGATACACCGCCAACAGGCTGGCGGTGCATCCAGGCCAATTCTGACCGCGGCGGTAAAGCCGCGGTCAGAAAAGGGAAACCGGCCGTTTCCTGCCGGTTTTCCCCTGGCCTGAAGAATCCTCCATGGCGGCGCTGCAGGCAGCGCCGCCATGGGGATTCCGACCCCCTTCCCGCCAGCCTGGTTCTGGCGGTTTTGACCGCCAGAACCTGGCTGGCGGGAACGGGTGTTGTGGGGCCCCTGGGGGCCCCTGCAGTGCCCATGCCAATGGCATGGGCACTGCAGGGGCCCCCTAACAGGGCCCCACAAAGATTTTCAGTGTCTGCATAGCAGACACAGAAAATCGCGACGGGTGCAACTGCACCCGTCGCACCCTTTCCACTCCGCCGGCTCCATTCGGAGCCGGCATCCTCGTGGAAGGGGGTTTCCCGCTGGGCAGGCGGGCGGCCTTCTGGCGGTCGCCCGCCAGCCCAGCGGGAAACTCAGAATGACCGCTGCGGTCTTTTGACCGCGGTACGGTCTTCTGGCGGTTCCCGCTTGGCGGGCGGCGGGGATGACCGCCTAAGTCAAGTACTAAAATCCTTTAGTGCTCTTCATGAGCATGTTCAACCCTGGATTCACTTTTAAATGGCTACTGTTTCTCTCCCTCTTAAAATAATGCCCCCATAAATCTACTATTAACATCTGAGTAACTTGAAATATAGATTGTTCTTAAAACAAATAAAACTATCGTGATATCTCAAAAATGAGGCAATAGGCAATGTCACTTTGATTCCAAATAACAAAACTAAGAACAAATACACAAATAAAACTCAAGAAGCCCTTCTAAGGCAAGCGATCTTTGAAACGTAGATCATTACACAATAAATTAAGGCCAAAAATGAAATTCTCTCTTTGTGTGACTAACGCTATTACATTCATGTCAGTTCAAGAGCACTCGACAACCCAATACTTGGAATTAAAAAAAAAAGCTCACCGCTCAGAGCACGACCGCTCTGAACTTCAAAAAGGAACTCACTAGCAGGAGCTGGCCTGGAAACAATTGGAACCACGATGAATCCTCACATGGAGAGCGACTTGCCGAAGGAGTACTCACCAAGACCAAATATGCTTAGAGAAACAACTCGGGAAGCTGGAACTGCTGCCTGGAATCTGGGTGTCAGAATAGTGAGTGGCTCCTTCAGGGTGGAGCCACTTTTATATACACCGGGCCACCGGACCAGGCCACACCCAAGTTGGCTGTACCTGAGAAAAGATGGGAGTTGAAGTTCTCTCACCTGCAACATTGTATCCATGGGATTGACACAGGTTATCGTGAAAACTCTAATGGCATGAAACATTGTTTTTTATGCATTTGGTATTGCTTCAGTTTATTGTGAAAACACTAAGGGCATGAAACATCTTTTTGAATGTGTTAACCATTTTCATTGCAGTACAGCCAGAAAAGTTATGGGCCGATAACATGTTTTTTTCCACAGTTCCTAATACTGCTTTGGTGGTGGTGACATGCGGTCAATCAAAAAGGGGTGTGCTGACACTTTTTTATGGTTGGGTTAGGCCCCTAGAATGCACACCGCTGTGATGATGACAATTTATTACTTCATGTGTTTAGTAGTTTTAAATGCACTGCAAATTCCATTGTACATCCGGCAGCTTTGGCCAAAAATAAAAGTGTCAAGATAAATCTGGTGGTTAATGCACCTGCTGGAGAGAGATGGGAGTTTTGTTTAGTGGCAGTTTTTACTTATCTAAGGTAGCGCAGGTAATATGCCTGCTGCAAATAACGTGTATCATTCAAGGAACAGAATTTTAAGTGCATGGCACAGTGGGTCACTGCTTTTGTCTCAGAGATTTTTTTGTTAATGTGCAGTTCATAAGTTACAATCATAATCTAGCACAGTGAGCTGTGAACTGCCATCAAAGAGCTGCATGCCAACTGCATGGCACAAATTAGAAAATTATGTTATTTCCCCAGTCTTTCATTTTTCTTATGCTGCTATAAAAGGTTTGCTTGCATAGAACTACATTCTTACTATTAAAGTCAGCGCTGACCACTGTGTATTGTTATGAATCCTGAGTTTGTGCTTCTCCAGACCAAGCACTCTTAGAAAATGCCTACCAGTGTGGATGACATGTGAATCCTATACCTTGTGGTCCCCTGTAAAGTGCTCTAACACCCTACACTGGCATGAGAGGTGCTATAAAACAAATGAACTACAAGTGACAGAGAGGATGAGGACAGAGGAGAGGCCCTTATGGTTTTACTTCCTTTCCCCAACACATATTTATGTGAAAAAGGCTTCTCAGATCAATGTACATAAAAAAGAAAAGCATAAATCACCTGGGAAATGTAGGATCTGATCTCAGGATTCAGCTTTTTAAAATACAATTAAGCATTGAAAAGTTAGTTGGTGAAACGCAGTGCCAATCTTGTGGAATTTTTTTCAAATTACTGTTTTAATGTTTGAAATTGAAATTTTACAAATTGCTCAGGGGTCCCGGCTTGCCGTAGTTATTCAGCGGGGGCCCTCATGAGTCAAAAGGTTGGGTACCACTTCTATAGACCATTCATAGGTCCTGAGTAGAGTTGTGAAGACATCATAAACCACTCACTAAGGTTTTAACTACAAGAAGCTTGTTCAATATGTCTTCCTGCCTTGCTCTCATGTTCATTAGATTATTATTTTACAATTATAGTATGAGTTTATTGCCAGATGTTAAGAACACAATTGCTGATTTTTTAAGAAGATTATTTATTTAAAAAAATCACAAGTGAAGATGAATTTGAGGAATAATGTGTGGCATGTGTTGCAGAGGAAATACGTGGGAGATGAACAGAGGGATGTTCTGGAGAAAGATGAGATGTGACAGAAGGTGCGACAATGGATACATAAAGGTTGGCCTAATAAGAGTGAAATGGAGGAGAATACACAAGTTTTGGGGAATTAAGGCATGAATTGTCTAAAGAGGATGTGTAACAGACTTACAGGACTGGGCACAAGTCAGACAGTAGAGATGTCTAGTGCCTTTTACCTTTATTAGATACGCAATATATTGTTCTAGGGTTTGTACTTTGTAGAAGTAAGAAAACAAAACAAAACAAAATTAGCCAGTCTTAGTCTTCAATTGCAACTCTCTCTTGGGTCCTCCTTACATGATAGGAAAATAAAGCCTCTATCGCTCTCTTCTTTCTCTGTTCTCCACTCTCCTCAGTCAGTCAGTCACCGAAAAAGTTATTACTTTCCTTTCACCAGCCCTTAGGGTAGTGCTCATACAACAACAATGTGAGGTTTGTACTCTTCAACAACCCTGGTGTGCCCAGTCAGACATTTTTGGGGCTCTTACAAAGCCCTTTCTCACCACACCATTTAGTTGTTAAGATCACTCACTAAGAGAATAAAATACCACTTCCCTAAAGCTATGGCCTTGACCTTGAGCCATTACTATTGAGACCACAGTGCCGCCTTCTCTTAGGTCGCCAGGTGTACACATGTTTAATGCTTGTCTTCTTATTTTATCGGTTCTGCTGTGCTGTGGACATCCTGGTATCTGTTCTTGTTGGTCCTCCATCCAGAACACCATCACGACTGTAGCACATTCTCTGCTTCTCTGCCTTGCTCTGTTCTTGTCCTCCCACACACTCTCCTCCAGTCCGGCACCGGTGTTCTTTCTCGTGTCTCCATTCATCCCGGTGCCCTCTATTTTCTCTGCATCCTTTGTTGCCTTGGACATTTTTTTCCATGCCCCTTCCTGCATGGCAACTTGCCCATGCACAAACTGTGAGCAGTCACTTTTCAAGTGGGACTTCTTACATGAGCCTCCTGCTGGAGCTGCACACTCTCTTTTCTGTTTACAACATTTAGGGCCAGATGTAGGTAAGTATCATTTTGCGACTTGCAATTTGCGAGCCATAGCGACTCGCAAATTGCAACTCGCAAAATGTAATGCAGAAAGGTGTCTCAGACACCTGCGACTCGCTATGGGGTCGCAAAGACCCACCTCATGAATATTAATGAGGTGGGTCGCAGTTTGCAACTTCATAGCGAGTCTAGGCACTCATGGGGATGGTGGCCTGCTGGAGACAGCAGACCACCATGTCCGTGACTGCTTTTAAATAAAGCAGTTTTTTTTTCTTTTTGCAGCCCGTTTTCCTTAAAGGAAAACGAGCTGCAAAACGAAAAAATTCCGAAACCTTTTTGTTTCGGTTTTTTCAGAGTAGGCAGTGGTCCATTGGACCACTGCCTGCTCTGAAAAAATATTTATTTGGGCATTCACAAAGGGGAAGGGGTCTTATGGGGACCCCTTCCCTTTTGCGAATGTGTTACCATCCACTTCAAGTGGATGGTAACTGCGAGTTGGTTTGCGACCGCATTCGCGGTCACAAAGCAACTCAGCATCGCGATGCGGTCGCAAATAGGAAGGGAACACCCCTTCCTATTTGCGAGTCGGAATCACATTTTGTGAGTCGGTACCGACTCGCAAAATGTGACTCTGCATCGCGTAAGGCTATTGCGCCTCGCAAACTGCATTTTTCGCCGTTTGCGAGGCGCAAAAGGCTTCCTACATCTGGCCCTTAGTGGTCTATTGGTATTCCCTTGGTACGCTCATAGCCCCTTCCACAGCATTCCCTAACCGAGGATGGCCAATCGGATCATGCCAAACAGACAGAACATGATGAGAAGTCCACGTTGGTCTGTAGTTGCCTTGCACAATGGTGAGTCTGGAAGGAAAAGTGTTGGAGCGCTAATAACCACCATTGCCGAATTCTAGGGTTAGAATCTTTGTGGCAAACTAACCAAATAAGAGGAGCATGATCAGTCATAAGAACAAAGGTACGACCAAGCAAATAATACCCATTTATTTTCTAGACATTCTTTCTCAATAGTAGCACAGTGATGTTCCTGTGGTAATAATTTATGACTGATATAAATAATAGGTCGTACTATACCATCAGAGTCGGGTGTTACTGTCATCCCTAGTTTTCTATCTTGCCTGTGCTTTTTTACATTTTATAGCACCTTTTCCTAAAAAGTAGTGACAAACTTTTTTAACTGGGTTGCATACTCCTCTTCTTCTTCTTCCCAGTATGCCACTGCCATATCGAGTAGTGTGCAAAGTTATCGTCCGAACAGTAATTCAAACAGAAAAGCGAGTGAGTAACTATACATGACATCTAAGACAAAAAGGCCCATAAGGAGTTTCTTTTCCCAACCCCTTCCCAATTTGCCCACAACCTTCTTTAATCGGTCTTAATGGTGTGGTTATAAATCTCAACAAGGCCTTCAGTCTGAGCGTTATTCTCAAGTCACACTTGCTGTAGTGTGGCAATAAAGTTAAATATGACCTTTGCACCTTAGTAATAAGTGTGTTCAATGCAACTTTATTTGTGCAGTTTCTCAAAATAACTTGAGAGGGAGGCTTTGTTTTTGAGGCCATGGATGTCTTGATTTGATTGCTTACTCATTATATTGATTAATAAATGTCCCGGTGTCACCTGTTACAATTGTTATGATATTGCACAGAACATTTAAAAAGATATCATCTGCATTGTTGATTTGGTAATGAATCATTAACCCCTGCTCTCTAAAGTACTCTCTGACAGCATGGAATGCCAAATGTAGAGAACTGAACTGAGACACTCTCAGAATGCTTTATAATCTGGACCAAAGCTGAGGGCACCAGACCGTTCAAAGTGGTGTTCAGAAGATTTTTGTGCCAGTGCCAAGAAGCCCTATTATGGTGCTACTGTGCTTCAGAAATGATTTTACAAAACAACCCACTCTTCTTTTGTACAACGGTAATGATGAATCCACACGTGTAGAGGAAGTAAAATAAAATGTAGACAAATACCCTGGCAGATCAGGAGGGAAAGCAAATGGATCTGTTTCCCTCAACCATCTCTCTGCTTCTCACCCACATTCCATGTTACCTCTTAACATTCCAAAATTACCACTTTTGGAAATCCACTAGGGACAACGAACACAGGATGTATATATAAATCATCATAGCATTTCTCCCCACTTTTAAGCCAACAATAAATGAGACAATAACTATATGGACAAATAAATAAATGAATACATACCTAGACCGTAAATAAGTTAAACATCAATTCCATGCAATATTAGCACAAATATAATCTTTGTATTTTATGGGTTTAACAATCCTCCTCCCAAACCTTCCAACATTAGTCCCCTTCATTCTGTGTAAAGATGATTCATTATAGGTTTGAGGTGGAACACCATTTAAACCCACTTCATCCCCTTTACTCAAATCTCTGGCACATTGGTTATTACTAAGTCTTTCCTTAAATAACCAATTCTTTGTGGATGTCCCTGAATCACCCATTCCAACATCACTAACTTCAGGCATCTATTTTTTATGTATTTTCCCCTATATAAAGAAACATGACTTAGATTTCAAACTTTACCATTCTCCAACAAAATTCAAATGCAGAAAACTTTCACCACTCTAACTGGATGATAAAACCTTCCGACACATTTTTTACACACACTTGGCTTCTTGACTCTCATCAAATCATCATATGACCTGTTTACAGTTATGTTTGCGGTCTCAGAACTTCTTGCAACACTCCTGTGCTTTAATTTGATTCTTTTTAACCAGCTCTAGAGTCCATTTTCTCATCCTGGACTTATCAATCCACTCCACCTTGTCTTTTCTTAATGGAAATTTGGCTCTCATGAGCTCAATTGGACTATATCCAGCAAAGACACAAGGTGTAACTCTGTACGCCCAGAGAGTTCTCCACACTTCTTTTATCCATGATAGTTCAGAATGTTTCACCAAATGTACTGTGTTTTTATCACCCTGTTTAAGCGGTTGACAGTACCATTATTGACAGAGGGATGAACCAAAGTAGTTTTATGTACAATACAATTTCCGCCCAGATACTCTTTAGAAACGTCACAGATAAATCAGGGACCATCATCCAATAAAAAACATTTAGGCAAACCCTTTCTCAAAAAAAGTCTGTCCAGAAAATTCACCACCGCATGGGAATCAGTTTTTGATACAATTTCAATTTCAGACCACTTAGTATAATGATCAAAACACACACGTATGTACTTGGACATATTACCCTCATAACTGGGACCCACAATATCAAGTCCAGTTCTCTACCAAGCCATATTCGGACATTTAACAAGATTAACAGTGGTTTGAAGGTGACAAGAGTCATTGACAACTCACATTCTCTTACTTTCTTTTCTACAGCCACATCAATCCCAGGCCACCAATAGAGTTCTTTCACTCGACTCTTCACTTTGCTAATCCCCTAATGCCCTTCATGACAAATGTCCAATAATTTGTTCCAGAGAATACCTGGACAAATTATTCTTCCATTGCACACTACTTTACCATCCTGTGGAAGGGACTATGGGCGCTAACGAGGGAATACCAATATGGCCTCCTGTGGCGGTGGGCGTAGCGATAGGGATGAACGAGACGACTCGGGTTGGTGATTGAAAGGTATGTGATTTATTTAATATATATATATATATATGTATATGTCCCCTTTGAATAATTTGTGGCTTTATCCGTCTATGTAGGTGACCGCTTCTTTTCTTCTCTTTCCCAGGGCTTCCAGAGGCGGATGGTTGTTCTCCCAGGAAGGTGGCGTCGTCAGATCAACCGGAAAAGGAAAGAAAGGTGGGTAAGTCACAAGTCTGAATGTGGTTTGTGTGGTGTTAGAGAGGTGAGAGGGTGTAGAGAGAGAGAGAGAGAGAGAGAGAGAGAGAGATGATGATGAGGGTCCGGGTAGTGATGATAATCCGGGGTGAAAGTGATAGGCAGAATATTAGGAGTTCCCCTTTTTGTGTGACACCTCCGTGAAAAAAAAAATCTCTTTTCTTCTACAGACACTGCTACCCTAAGGTCTGTCCTCTTATACCTCCGGTGGTCATGTTTTTGTGCAGTTAGTGTTTAACTTAGTGTTGTTAGGTGTTCCCTAGTCGTCCTTTCTTCCCAGGGGTCCCTGGCCTACTTCACTCCCTCTCCAATCTCTTCCTGTTGACAGCTACGAAAGGGTGGGAGTGGGTCTGAGGTAGTACTTAATACCTTTTTCGACTCCTGCCTCTCCTCCTGTCTCCAGTATAATTGCTTCTCACGTTTCTTTTCCCTTTTAGTAGGTCTATAACGTGATCCTCCGCACTCTATAGGGGTTTCCGAAAAGGGGGCTTCTGCCCACCAAGAGTCTAATTTGATTTTCGCCCTTACTTTCTGTAATAGCTCGGGAAAATGGACATAGTCAGTGCCCACGATACAGTCCTCTACCAGTTCGTCCATAACTCCCATGGGAACCTCATCCTGTTTCTCTTCCCACTCGAGAAGAACCGAGGCCATAGGATAATCCTTCTTGTCTCCATGGATACAACATATGGAAACCAGCTGCCTGGGATGATTTTTCTGTAGTTCCACCAGACCGGCCCTGACGACTGACTGACTACACCCCGAATCTACTAGGGCTCTAATGGTTTTACCATTGACCATTAACTATTGCATATATCTGGGGTTGCCATTCCCCGTGCATAGGACTCGCCCCCCGGTCATCCCAATCTCCATAGGCTCAGACTTATCTTCCTTACGGGGGCAGGTCTGGGCTATGTGACCCCACTCGCCACAGCTATAGCATTGTGGTTGCTGCATAGGGGCTTCTCAACAGTTCGGGGGAATGAGACGTCTTCAACCACCTCCCGAAGAAGAGGTCGGGTGGCTACTGTTTGGGTGCGGGGAAAAGGGCTTGTCATCTTGGAAGGTCCTATCTTCACCTCCGTCGACCGGTGGTAGGCGCAGGCTAGGTCAATAGCCATAGCTGTGTCAACATTGGGGTGTTGTCGAATCCAACTTCGTGTGGGACCAGGGAGGGCTTCTAAATACTGTTCGAGAAGGACCGCTTTTATGACATCTTCCCTTTCTGTTCCAATTGGGCCGAACCATTTAAGGCCTAGGTCATTTACTCTATAATATAGAGTCCTTGGGTCTTCTGTAGGGGCCCACTTTATCTTATGGAATCTGAGGCGGTAATATTCTGTGTCATGCCCCACACGTTCCAAGATGCTCTTCTTAATTTCACTGTATGGTGTGGTCCCATCTGGGTTGGCTGCCTGATATGCGGTCTGTAATATACCCGTTAATAAAGGGGCCACATACTGGCCCCATCGCTCTTCGGGCCATTGGGCCGAGGAAACCACCCTTTCAAAGTTTGTAAAAATCGCGTCGGGGTCCTCCCCCTCCTGAAATTTCTGGAGGACCGAACTCAGAACATTGGGGTGCACCTTGCTGGCTGCGATGGTGTCCGTTAGCTTTTTTAAAGCCGTTTCGTGTACCAACTGATTGTTTGCGATAATGGTGGCCTGACTTTTTAGTGCAGACTGGAGGGCCTCTCTATCAGCCTTGGCCTCCCTTTGTTGCGCCTCCCATACTATTTGAAGGTGGCGTTGACCTGCGAGTTGTTGGATCATGTCTTCCATACTAGGCTTCCCGTCCACGATCTTGAGGATTACTTACTTCCTTCTATCCACTACCGCTACTCCCTTGGAGGCGTGGGCTCGAATCCCACTTCTGACACCACTGTGGCGGTGGGCGTAGCAATAGGGATGAACGAGATGACTCTGGTTGGTGATTGAAAGGTATGTGATTTATTTAATATATATATATATATATATATATAGGTATATGTCCCCTTTGAATAATTTGTGGCTTTATCCGTCTATGTAGGTGACCGCTTCTTTTCTTCTCTTTCCCAGGGCTTCCAGAGGCGGATGGTTGTTCTCCCAGGAAGGTGGCGTCGTCAGATCAACCGGAAAAGGAAAGAAAGGTGGGTAAGTCACAAGTCTGAATGTGGTTTGTGTGGTGTTAGAGAGGTGAGAGGGTGTAGAGAGAGAGAGAGAGAGAGAGATGATGATGAGGGTCCGGGTAGTGATGATAATCCGGGGTGAAAGTGATAGGCAGAATATTAGGAGTTCCCCTTTTTGTGTGACACCTCCGTGAAAATAAAAATCTCTTTTCTTCTACAGACACTGCTACCCTAAGGTCTGTCCTCTTATACCACCGGTGGTCAGGTTTTTGTGCAGTTAGTGTTTAACTTAGCATTGTTAGGGGTTCCCTAGTCCTTTCTTCCCAGGGGTCCCTGGCCTACTTCACTCCCTCTCCAATCTCTTCCTCCCTCGTCCTCTCCACCCTCCTCCCTTCCCACCAGAGCACTTAACTTATTTTTCATGCAGGACCGTACCTGCTTAAGCCACGTCCCTCCAGGGACGTGGCAGAGTCTCCGCTGTTCGGGTTTTTTTTGTCCCTCCGTAGGGCCGCCACGAGGTGTGGACGCCAACTGTCCGTGAGCCTTCCGTCCTCAGGAATGTTCCTGCTGGCGCTCCTTCGTCCGTCCACGTCTCCCTCTACAGTAATAGCTCCGTCCGCGCTCTCCTCCTCAGTAACAGCTCCATCCGCGCTCTCCTCCTTAGTAACAGCTCCGTCCGTGCTCTCCTCTAGTGCGCGTTGTCCGTCTTCCTCTTTTACTCTTTGGGAAACCCAGATATCCGGGTTTCCTAATCTTGCCATTTCCGGCTCCGCGGTACCCCCGGGGCACTGATCGGACTGGGGGCCGCCATGATAGGTAGTCGGGTGGTCTGACACCCGGCTACACCGCCATAGGTTGCCAAAAAGAAAGAAAGTGTGCAGCTCCAGTCAGAGACTCACATAGGGGAGCCCAACTAGAAAAGTGACCAGCTACTGCATGTGCGTGGTCATGCAATGCAGAAGGAAGGGGCACAGAAAAAAATGCTGAGGCAACGAAGGACGCAGAGAAAATCAAGGACACTGGGATGAAGGGAGACGTGAGGAAGAGTAAAGATGACAGATGAGAGGAAATCATGTTGGAGGACAAGAGCAGAGCGAAGAGGAGAAGCAGAACGTGTGCTGCAGTTTTGATGCTCTTCCAGAGAGAGGGCGAAAGACAGCAAATATCGATACATTCATGGCAGAGCAGAACCGATGAAATAAGAAGACAAGTGTTAAACACATGTACACCTGGTGACCTAAGGGAAAGAGGTGCTGTGGATCCAACAGTTACTGCCCAAGTTCAGGCCATAGCTTCAGGCAAGTGGTCTTTTATTCCCTTACCAAGTGGTCTTAGCAATGGTTTGCACTGAATGGTATGGTGAGAAAGGGCTGGGTAATAGCCCCAAAAATGTTTGACTGGGTTCACCATTGTTGTTGCAGAGTACGAACCTTCCATTGTTGTTGTATGTGCACTGGGCTAAGGGTTGGTGAAGGGAAAGTAATAACTTTTAAGATTGGATACTCAGTACATGTACCCTTTCCTCAAGGATCTTCAATGACTGACTGACTGAGGAGATTGGAGAACAAAGAAGAGAGAGAGAATTTATTTTCCTATCTTCCAAGGAGAACCCAAGAGAGTGTTGCAACTTAAGACTGAGACTGGCTAATTATTTTTTTGTTTCATTTTCCTACTTTACAAAATGCAAACCCTAGAACAATATGTTAAGTATCCAATAAAAGTGAAAGACACTAGACCTCGCTAATCTCTGACGTGTGTTTAATCCTGTAAGCCTGTTACAAGTGGTGTCATAAGTGGGATCTTCAGATTGAAAACCCCAGGCTACAGGCATGACACAACCAATTACAATGGAGCAAATGTTACAACAACTGGCTGAAGGGCAGAGACATTTACAGTTAGTGCGCATACAGACAACCCAGCAAGACAGGAAAAACTTACATGCAGCTTTAAAATCCCAGGCAGCATTAATTACAGACAACCAAGAGGCAGCATTTCTAAAATTAACAGATGCTCTTATCAGCTCAAAAGTACACCCCAACGTTCCCAGCTCGCGAAGGTACAAAGCTGGCGAAGATCTGGATTTTTTTTAACAACTTTGAAAGGGTTGCTACTACCACCTCCTGGCTATCTGAACATTGGAGACAATATGTTGCTCCCCTACTTTCTGGCAAACTACAAACAGCATACAAAGCTGCACACCCTTCAAAAACAACACCATATGATGAGATTAAAAAATATTAGTAGAAAGAAACAGGCATGACAGTGAATATTACAAAGCCAAATTCCAAAAAGAAAAGTGGGCTTCTGGTAACAATCCCGAGCATTGTATTATTGTATACAGGATCTGGAGAGCGAGTGGTTAAACCGCATCTACGGTGAATGAAATCATTGAGATGGTCTACTTAAAACAATTTTTGTATGCTCTTCCAGGATCTACAAGGGCTTGGATAAAGCAACATCTTAACATTACCATTAGTGGAGCAATACAACTAGCCTGTGCCTATCACTGATCCACAAATTGTAAACCTAACCCAAATAGGTCTCAAACTACAGTGAATCCTACTTGGAAATCCCCAGTAAAAGCAGGACAGTGGGTCCCGATCAAAAACAAAGGGGGGATGAATGTAATTATTGGAACTGACCATTCTCTGTTTTCTCTGTTATTGACTGGGGAAACAGAAGTGAGTCCGGAAGCATGGTGGTTAAAAGACACTCCATGTTGAAATGAGGAGATAGTGGGCAGTAAGCTCAAAAGAAAGAAAACAAAAACAAAAAAAATGCCTTTGTAAAAAATTATTTTTGGGAAACCATAGTGATAAATCCAAATTTGTGTTTTCTTCTACAGTGAGAGACAAAAACTCACAACATAGTTTCAGAGTGACCCAGGGAGAATATAACAGTGTAGCCCAGATGGGGGCCAAATGTACCATGGAGGATCAGGAACAGGTAGGAACCTAGGGCCAGATGTAGCAAGATATGCTTTTGAGAGTCTGAAATTGCAAGTCGGTGCGACTCGCAATTTCAGACTCGCAAAAGCATATGCAGAATGGTGTCTCAGACACCTTCTGCGACTCTCTATGGGGTCGCAAAGACCCACCTCATTAATATTAATGAGGTGGGTCGCTTTTTGCGACCCCATAGCGAGTCCCTGCACTCACAGAGATGGTGGCGTGCTGAAGTCAGCAGACCTCCATGTCTGTGACTGCTTTTTAAATAAAGCATTTTTTTTTTTCATTTTGCAGCCCGTTTTTCTTAAAGGAAAACGAGTTGCAAAATGAAAAAAATACCGAAACCATTTGGTTTCGTTTTTTCAGAGTTGGCAGTGGTCCATAGGACCACTGCCTGCTCTGAAAAAATATTTTTGTCAACATTCACAAAGGGGAAGGGGTCCCATGGGGACCCCTTCCCTTTTGAGAATGAGTTACCACCAGTGTGACACTGGTGGTAACTGCGAGTTGCTTTGCGACCGCATTCGCAGTCGCATTCCGCAATTTGGGAATGAGCATCGCGTGAGGCCGTTTGCATGGCGCAAACTGTGATTTTCGCAGTTTGGGACATGCAAACGGCTTGCTACATCTGGCCCCTATTCCTTGGTAAAAAAAAAAAAAAAAAGGTATATTATATAGAGCAGTTAACAACATGTACAGATATTGGTTCCATTTCCTTTCTGGGAAAAGGTTCTATCGCTCCATCATTGCCCATCAGGGCTGGACACAGTGGCCAAGAGAAGGTAGAGGAGTATCTGCTAAGATGGTTTTATTGGCCCAGTGTCTATTCTGACATTCAGAAATATTGTGTCTCCTGTGAGCACTGCCAGTTAGTGAACCCACCTAATGAACCCAGAGCTCCGCTACAACTGCTCCCTATTGTTGGTGTGCCATTCACAAGAGTCATGATGGACCTGGTCGGTCCATTAATACCATCCTCTCAAGGATACCAGTAAATACTTGTTCTGGTTGACTATGCTTCCAGGTATCCCAATGCTAAACCCCTAACAAGTGCAACATCCATAGTAGTAGCACATGCCATGGTAGAGTTTTTTCTAGAGTAGGGTTCCCCAAAGAAATACTGACTGATCAAGCCACACCATTTGTGTCCCCGCTCATGTCTCAGGTCTGTAAAATCCTAGGTATACTACAAACGCCCACAGTAAAAAGCAACAATTACTTGACACAGGAAAATAACTGTCCTATTAGTGACTGTTAGAAATTGGGTTATTAGTCGAGGAGAGTACCCACCTCAGGTAACAATCTCAGTCTTTGTGTGGGTGAACAATTAATGTCACTAATTAAACCAAACCTCAACCCCATGGTAACTATGGTACAGAGCAGACAAGCTTAACTTAAAGGCAATATGTAAAGTATGTATGCAGTTCTAAAACAGTAATAATGTCAAAATTACAAAAAAATTAATCCGAAAACAAATGAGGAAAATAGAGTAACTAGTACATAACAAATTTACACCAAAATGACAAAAATCCAAAAAGGGGAGCCAAAGATATGAATTTTTAAAGTTTTAAGTAGAAATAGGGCTGAGAAGCAGAAAGAGCCAATGATAATCAATGGTTTGCCAATTATGAAAACTTCCATGATGGCCTCACTTACAAACTTGTACTTCAAATGGAAACCCGTGCAGATAGAGAATATGGGTATCTGGATTTGTTCATCCATCCAAGCTATGGTGACAACCAACCTTTCCTTATTTTTTTAACAAACATGAGACCTTGAGAAGTGGAGTGTACTGAATTTGTCACTCTGGTGCCGCGTGCAAACAATAAAAATGGTTGTGGTAGCCAGCTACAACTACCCTTTGGAAATGTTGCCTTCACCAGTTCTGTACCGTCTGGGTCTCCAAATAGGTCTCATGATGAAATCCTATATTTGGCAAGCAGACAAACCCTGACTGTCCATGACAAAAATATATGCCAATACAACCTCAGGAGGCTTACAGCTCCCAAACATCACTGTGTACTACTATGGGCAACATTTTCTCACAAATAGCTTACTACGTTACCCCAGACTTAGAAATACCGGACCGGGTAATACTAGAAACGGCCCTCTGGAAGGACATGAATGGGCAGGAAAATGCTGTACCTATGAAAAATTCCTAGAGATGCCATAGACAACCCCATCATTTCTACTACACTTCGAATGTCTCCTTTAGCTGGATAGCCTTTTTAACCACCAGGCACCCATCTGGGGTAACATTTGATTGAGGACCACCCCTTCAGTTGGCACAAATGGAAGAAGAAATGTATAGTGATACTCTCTCAGGTACTTACAGAAGGGAGGGTAAAGATGTTTCAGGAACTGTAAGACGAATACAATTTCAAATGGAGCTTCCTCTTACAATATAACTAGCTGCAGAGCTATGAAAATGCCGCTCTCTGTCAAAAGGGGGACAAGATAAGGGACTCTACATTACATTTGTACCAAGAAAAGCAGGCAGCTTACAAGACGCTAATTTCTGGACTCTATGGTCTGTTGATAAATGACCTCTACTTAACACCAACATCTGCTAGTCTGTTTGCTTGCTGGACACTACATATGCATCCGTCCTGACGGACAAAGTAGAGGCCAACCTTCTTACAAGCCTGAAAAAAGCATCCAAGAGAACAGACTGAAAGTCACATACTTTAAGTTACTTCACAAATGGCACTGACTGCCTCAGAAGCTATTCCAGGCTTGTATGACACTGTCAATGTGTTGGAGATGCAACAATCCCCATGGCGATTTAATCAATATACTGTGGTCATGTAAAGCAATTTAGGATTTTTGGGAACAGATCGTGGAGAAACTGATTCAGACCAAGACCATTGTACTTCTGTCCTCAATAGAGCCGGTTCTGCTCCACCACACAAACAAAGTCCCCAGCATGCATAACCATAAAAGATGGCCAGTGCAAAATTTAGCACACTCCGCCATTGGAAATTGCCCACATCCACGGCTCTGGGAGATTGGTGTAAGGCCATGACAAAAAATGGCCTCTCATGAATGCTTGATTTACAAACTTAATGGCCAACTACCCATTTTTAAAGCCACAAATGTGTCTATTGACTGGACAGTTTACTCTTTTCCTGTACCCACTAGTAAGATTGTCATGGAGCTAGGATTGCCATATGAGGAGATCATGATTTCCTCTAAGTCGAGGACTGACTTTGTAAGTAGACACCCATTTCTTTACTGTTTGCTTTTAGCACTCTTGATGGTGATGTGATTTCTATAGCCTGATTACTGTACTTTTCAGTCAGTGATCAATGGTCGTGGTAGAAAAGGACCTTGGCATAATTTAGTGCTGAGCACAATGGAGTGAGGGTTGGATACACTAACCAGGTTCATCCTGATCAGATATTTATACCTTCTGAGTTTAGTCCTGTATTTCCCAATCCACCAAGAGAATACTAAATCCCCCCGGCACTTCAACAAGGCACTTAGAGTCTCACTGAGCGGTAGGCTGAGTCCAGTCTAGGTCCATTTGTCACTGATCACCTGGGCAGTTCCAAGATAGGCCTCTTGGAGCTTGTTGTATCCCTGTAGTTTTACCAGGAGGTCACTGTTAGGACCCTTGGAGACCACTTCTTTGTCCTGGGTACAAGAGGTAGAGTGGGTCCAGTCTTCTACACTCTTAGGTCTCAGACAGCAGGTTTAGTCCTCTTCTGATCTTTCACAGGCCCAGGTGAGTTTGGAAGTGTGTGTCTGGAGATACCACATTTATGCCTGGCACAAGCTTGTGGGTGGGAATGATCTCAGGGGATTCCCTAACCAAGGGAGTAGAGGTTCCTGGGACTAGCGCTACCCACTCTAACCACTTTGACTATTTATAAAATGACCAAACTCTTTGGCTACACTAAACTTGGTCTCTAAGGGCTGAGGGTGTATTTGGGGAGTGTACCATGGGAATCCTAGTATCTAGTTTTAGGTAGTTCCTGCACTTCCAACAAGCTCAGAGATAGAATTTGGGTAGAACAAAAGTTGAGTTCATCATCAACCAGACAGTCGATACACAGGAATTGTTTGGCATTCTCTTTCACTCCTTTGGAATACACCCCAAATGTCATATGTAAAATCTCAGCAGACTTGTAAAGCAGGTCTTGACGCCCCAGCAGGACCCGATAGAGTGATGTGAACATGAAGCCCACCCTTATTGGAGGCCAGTCTGGCTTGGGGACAACAGAAGAATGCGGGCCTGGGTGTTAACTACATCTGTTTGTGATAGGGTAGGTCTCTTCGAAGTTAATCAAGCCCTTGGGCCCAGTCCACAGGCAGTCCTGTCAAGGGCACAACAGCACTTCCCCACACCCAATGCCTTTTGTCCCTGTCCTGGGAGCAAGTTCACACCTCTTTCACACATATCGCAATGCTAATCATTGGCTGACAGAAGAGGGACAGCAAAATGCAGATTTAGCTTCTAGGGATTTTAGGCATGGCACAAATGTAACTTTTCAAACATCATCATTCCAAAATATTTATTACCAATCCGAATTCACCAATGAATTGGGCTTGTAATAACATTTTGAAAAGTCCAAAATTAAATTGGTAGGTGTTTTCTTGGTGGAGATAACATTTATTAAACTTAATATTGTATTCCATGCTTTCCTATGGAGCAGCCATCCGTGCTACATTGAAAGTACCTTTGAGGTGCTAGTCACTGCAAGGACATGTTTAACATTAACCTTCACATATCCTACTTTTAAATATCACGCATCCTGCCTTAATGGGTGGGAGTGAGTTATGAATTGGCAGTTGAAATCTGCAGTCATGTTTGCATTGTCACTGCAGACGGTGGCACAATGAATGATGCAGCCTACTGGTGAAATTTAACTTACAGGCCTTCTGGACTGCTGCTGTCATAGACTGAAAGCCGGCATGAATCAAAATGGAAATGTCACATAGGTATTACTATAAATTCATTATTTTGATGGCAGCTTCAAAAGTCTTTTGGACCTCACATCACCCAACCAGGTTTAGGTTGTTGTATATCTTCTCCTTAGGCCGTCATTGTGAGTGCCCACTTAATTCAGATGAGTCTGGTAACAAATGTTGCCAGCTCCATCAGAATGATGAGACGTTTTGAGCTTCTAAAGACAGCCACATTTTGCAGGTGAAAGTCTGTGCCAAATTGAGGAATTACACAGGAATTGGACCTGGAATTACTGATTCCCTGCAAATTCCTCATTTCGTAGTGGATTCAGTTTCCAGCTTGCAATGGACTGGATTTTTTCAGAGTTACTGGTACCCTCAGTATGGGTAACTCAGGGGTAGGGGAAATAATGGAGCAGTTCCCGGGCCACTTGAAATGAAGGCCTTGGTGTGAAATTAACCAATAAGACCATTTAAAGTAAAAATATAAACATGGTAGCACTAATTTATTATTTATTTATTATGATGTATTCGTCTATGGCACATTTGTTTCAATAAATGTATTCACTGCCAGTCATATGTTATCCATGGTTGTCCAGACCTATTTGCAAATTGGGCACGTTGAAATATAAATTAATATTATCTAATATTCATTTTAAGCAGGGTTGGGTTTGCCTTTCATTCCATCAGTCATTTCTCAGGTTGACCGGAGCCATTGAAGGTCAGTTCTGAAAGCCCAGGGCCACTGTTAATACCTCAGTTTCTTTTCCCCTCTCCCTGAGTGTGGCCGGGTGACGCAAGGAGGACACGAAGTCAGCGTTTAACAGTTCAGGTGAGGTTTATTTTTGTTGTGCAAAAATAAGTATTTTGTACTGTTTTATGTCCTATTCTTGTGACAGCTGTGGTTCAGGTTCTCCTTTTCTTGTTTCTCTTCTTCCAGGGCTCCCGGGAGGCACATGTGAGGAAACACAAGATAAAAGCACTGATAAGTAGGATATCTTAAATACAGGTTTTATCTTTTCCCCTTCGTCTTTCCTGTCTTCCTTTTCCCTTTTCCCTGTCTATCTTTTCTATGCCCTTCTTTATCCTTTGGTCTTTATTACGTGGTGGGAGTTTTTCCCTCTCTCTCTCTTGTTCCCTTTTTCCTAATGCTTGTATCCTTTTTGTTTCTTGGAGGTTTCTCTCTCTCTCTCTCTTTCTCACTTACTGTTTTTCCTGGGGTTGTTGGGGATTCCTTCCTTCGTTTTTGTTTTGTCTTATTATTTCTGGCTGCCTTTATTGGACTGTTCTTTGTCTGTCTCTGTTTCTGTGTCCTTTCCGATCCAACTCTTCCCTTGCTGTCTTTCCTGTGTAAGTATTGTCCTTCTTTCTTCACGCCTCCCCTTATTATGCTGTCCCCTCCCCCACATCCCTTCCTTTGCACAAAAAAACAAAAAACAACGAAGTCTCAAAGCCCAAAATTCACTTCCTACTATTGTCTCCCAACCACCCTCTCTTCCTCCTTCCCAAGAGTGACACGCACCTGGAGAGGCCACGCTTCTCCTGAAGCGTGGCTGCATTTCGCGCTGGGTGCCTCCCTCGCCGCTGGTGCCGCTCTGGGGCTCTCCTGTGCTGGTTCCGGGGTCCTCCTCCAAATCAACAGCTCCTTGGCTCTGTTTTGGGTTCCTGGTCGTCGTCCTCGCAGCGGTCTGAGGATCCTCCAGCTCCCCGACGTCCGACGACTTCTTTGTGGCAGTGTTTGCTTTTATTCCTGAAAGGGTGCGAAGTTGCTGCCCCTGCACTTTGGAACCTGGAAGTCGAAGGGGGTTGGTCGGCGGACCTTCCCCTTCTGGGTCAGAGGCGGCAGAGTCAGTCCGTGCCGCAACCTCGGTCAGGGCTGTCGTTTGCAACAGCCCGTCACAGACACTCCCCCTAGCGAGTGGCTGATAGAGCCGCTCCGAAGTCGGCTAGCGAGAAAGGTAATTGGCATTAACCATGCAGGATCCAAGGGAATGATGGACCTGGAAGGAAAAAGGCTGTAGTGAGAGGAACCATCTGAGACCTCGAGCATTAGTATCTTTATCTTGGACAAGCCAGGTTAAAGGAGCATGATCCGTCAGTAGCGTGAAGGTTCTCCCAGCCAAATAGTAATGTAGCGCTTCCACAGCCCATTTTATTGCCAAACACTCCTTTTCGAGAGTAGGGTAGTGTTGCTCCTGGGGTAACAATTTACAACTGATTTAGACAATGGGATGTAAAGCCCCATCCCTATCTGCCTGCGACAATACAGCCCCCAGTCCCACATCAGAGGCATCAGTCTGAACTACAAAGGGTTTGGTAATGTCCGGGCAACAGAGGACTGGTTCAGACGTCAGGAGGTGCTTCAGAGTCTCTTTAGCAGGTCCGTAAGGGGCCCTGCTATGGTAGAAAAACGGGGTATGAACCTGCAGTAGTAACCCACCATTCCCAGGAAGGTATGCACATCTTTTTTTGTACGGGGAAGAGGTAGTTGTGTAATGGCTTGAATTTTCTCTATTTGGGGTCGCACCTGTCCTTCCCTGAGTATGTAGCCCAAATATTTGATGAGGGTGTGACCTAATTTACATTTCTCCGGGTTTGCCATCAGGTTGGCTTCCCTCAGGGCCTGTATTATGCGGCATAAGTGTTCGAGATGTTCTTCCCAACTGGCACTGTAGACCACTATATCATCCAGATATGCTGCAGCATACCCGTGAAAAGGCCGGAGTATCTTGTCAATGAGTCGTTGGAAAGTGGCAGGAGCCTCATGGAGGCCAAACAGTAGAACCGTAAATTGATAGAGACCGGAAGGAGTGGCAAAAGCAGTCTTTTCCTTGTCTTCGGACCTCAGAGGAATATGCCAGTAGCCCTTTGTCAGGTCGAGGGTAGACATATATCGGGCTTGTCCTAAGTGGTCTAAGAGCTCATCTATCCGGGGCATCGGGTAGGAGTCAAAATGTGATAATGCGTTGACTTGTCTGAAGTCAATACAGAATCTGGTACTTCCATCTGGTTTTGGAGCTAGCACTACCGGGGAACACCATGGGCTGGCCGAGGGCTCGATTATACCTGCTTTCAACATTGCTTCCACCTCTTGTTCTACTATCTGTCTTTTGGCCTCAGGGATTCTGTATGGTCGTTGACGGGATACTGTATCTTTAGTGGTGGAAATGGGGTGTTGAATTAACAGAGTTCGGGCCGGGATTTTGGAAAATACATCAAGACTCGTATCTACTAGGGTTTTGAGCTGTTTTAGTTGAGTTTCAGTGAGGGACGAGTTTAACTGAGGTAGGGGTGTTTCTGTTATGGGAGGATCAGGGATTGGGTATATGGGTATGTCTTGTTCAGGCTCTCTAGTTATGTACAGGGTAGGGTGGTCGTCAGTCGGTTCATACCATCTCTTGAGAAGGTTGATATGGTATATTTGTTCTCGGCCTGTTCCCGGTGGTACCTCAAGTTTATAGGTGGTAGGATTGATTTGTTCTATTACCTTATATGGTTCTTGCCACGGGCTAGCAATTTGTTTTCACAGGTGGATAATAACACAAGCACTTTGTCTCCTACTCTCAGACTACGGGGCGTGCTTTAGGATCATAGTATGTTTTCTGCTTGGTTTGGGCGTCTCTTAATGCTGTGTGGGCTTCTTCCCACAGAGTGTGTAGGTTATCTCTCAGATCTTTCGTGTATGTGAGGATGTCTTTAATGCCCTCCTCTGATTCCTCCCATTGTTCCGCTAACATTTCTAAAAGGGTACGGAGTTGTCGTCCGAATAGTAATTCAAAGGGGCTATGTCCCATGGAGGATTGGACATGAGTGGGGATGGCATAGAGAACTATAGGTAGCTTCTTTTCCCAATCCCCCCGGACTCGGTGATAACTTTCCGTAGCAGGGTTTTAATGGTTTTATTGTACCGTTCCTCTAAACTGTCTGTTTGTGGATGGTACACCGAGGTCCTTATCTGTCGGACCCCCAGGGAATGACAAACTTCAGCCATAAGCCGAGACATGAAAGGCGTTCCCTGGTCCGTAAGTATTTCTTTTGGAAAACCGACGCAGGAGAAAAATTCAATCATGGCCTGGGATATGGTTTTGGTATGCATACTGGAAATGGGAATAGCCTCAGCATATCGGGTCGCATAGTCGACGAGTACCAGGATAAACTGATGTCCTTTCACCGACGGGGTCAGGGGTCCCACAATATCTAAACCTACTCGGGAGAAGGGTGTGTCTATAATGGGTGAGGTCTGTAGAGGAGCCACCCCATGAGGTGAGGGATTAATGAGTTGACACTTCGGGCATTCTTGACAGTGTTTCCTAATGTCCCCGTAAACGCCTGGCCAATAAAACCGTTGCAATAAAGCTGCCTCAGTTTTCTCTCTTCCCATATGTCCCTCCCCATTGTCCCCATGTGCCAAGTGAAGGACCTGTCCATGACTTCGGGGTACCACTAGTAGAGGGGCTCTTCCAGGAGTGTTGGGACTGGTTCTATACAACAAATTATTTTATATGGCACATGTAGGACCTACCACTGTCTCATCCGGGGCTAATGCCTGTTGCCATGTATTTTTCAAGGTGGGATCCTTTTGTTGGGCTTGTCTGAAGCTTCCTACCGCTGTTAACACTGTTGCCGGTTGGGGAATTGGTTGTACCGAAGCAGGGGTGGGATTGGTGTTATAAGACTGCCGTTGTTAACGCTTTTGTTTCCGACTAAGTTTGAGTCTCAGGGTTTTCTCTTCTATCTCCGCCGTTACATACGGTGCGTCCTCCCACCAGATATTGGTTATATATTCCTGACTGGCTTTAGCTAACAATGGAATAAAGTCCTCGTAATCCATGCCACTGATTAGATCTTCACCCAGGGAAGGAGTCACTCCCACTGCGAGTCGTTCCTCTGCTCCTCGCCAATTGAGGGAGACCGTTGCTACAGGGTATGACCGTTGGTCTCCATGGACACAGGTGATCAGGACTTGGGTGTGCGGGTTCCACTGTGCTGGCTTCACCAGGTCCTGTTTTACCACACTTTGGCTGCATCCTGAGTCTATCAAAGCTTTTCTCTCTTTGCCATTAAGATCCACAATGATAGTATATTTTGTTCTCTTGTTACCAGACCATAAGACTAGTCCCTTCATCATTTCTATCTCCATTGGTTCATCTGTCTCCTTCTTTAACGGGCAGTATCGGGCGATATGGCCCCATTCTGAACAGTGAAAACATTGAGGCCCAGTTAGGAGGTCTCAAGTTGATGAGGTTGGCGTGGGGTTTGTACGTTCTTCTCCATGAGGAACAATGGCCCGTGGATGAGCTGGTTTTACTGGACCCAGCCGAGGCGCGATTGAGGTTGTAGGTTTCGATTGGGCTCCTCGAAAGTCTGGCGCACAATGGTAGGCACAGGCGAGGTCTATGGCAGTGCGGTTGGTGAGTCAGGGTGTTGTCTGACCCAATTCCGGGTACTTGCGGGGAGGGCTTCAAGGTATTGTTCTAGTATGATGGCATCAAACATGTCTTCTTTTGTGGTCTCAGTGGGATGTAACCATTTTCCTCCAGCGTGCTGTACCCTATAGTATAAGGTACGTGGATTCTTTGTCTGACGGACCTTGACCCTGTAACTTTCCTGGTCCAACCCAATACGTTCTAAGATGGCCTTTTTTTATTTAATTGTAGGGTGTAACCCCTCTGGGGTTTACCGCCTGGTATGCTGCTTGTAGATGACTGGTCAGGAGGGGAGCAATGTAATGTCCCCATTTGACCATAGGACAATTGGCGGCGCTTGCCACCTGCTCAAAATTTGTAAAGAATGAGTCGGGGTCCTCCTGTTCCTGATATTTCTGAAGCACGCTGCTCGGAACGTTGGGATGCACTTTGGTGTGTGCGATGGTATCCGTTAGTTTTCCCAAGGCGTTCTCGTTGACCAGTTGGTTATTAGCCATGATGGTGGCCTGGCTATTCAGGGCTGTCTGTAGGGCCTCCCGCTCTTCCTTGGCCTCCTTCAGTTGTTGTCCCCAAACCAACTGCAGATGCCGCTGCCCTTCGGCCAACTGCGCTATCATGTCCGCAAGTGTGGACTTTTCCTCCATGTTGCTGTGTTTCGAAATCCCACTTCTGTTACCACTTGTGGTCGGGTGACGAAAGGAGGACACGAAGTCAGCGTTTAACAGTTTAGGTGAGTAGGATATCCTAAATACAGGTTTTATCTTTTCCCCTTTGTCTTTCCTGTCTTCCTTTTCCCTTTTCCCTGTCTATCTTTTCTGTGCCCTTCTTTATCCTTTGGTCTTTATTACGTGGTGGGAGTTTTTCCCTCTCTCTCTCTTGTTCCCTTTTTCCTAATGCTTGTATCCTGTTTGTTTCATGGAGGTTTCTCTCTCTCTCTCTCTCTCTTACTGTTTTTCCTGGGGTTGTTGGGGATTCCTTCCTTCGTTTTAGTTTTGTCTTATTATTTCTGGCTGCCTTTATTGGACCGTTCTTTGTCTGCCTCTGTTTCTGTGTCCTTTCCGATCCAATTCTTCCCTTGCTGTCTTTCTTGTGTAAGTATTGCCCTTCTTTCTTCACCCCTCCCCTTATTATGCTGTCCCCTCTACCACACCCCTTACTTTGCACCAAAAAAAAAAAAACAAGGAAGTCTCAAAGCCCAAAATTCACTTCCTACTATTGTCAGGGCTGGGTATTTTCTCCCAACCACCCCTCTTCCCCCTTCCCAAGAGTGACACGCACCTGGAGAGGCCACGCTTCTCCTGAAGCGTGGCTGGAATTCACGCTGGGTGCCTCCATCGCCGCTGGCGCCGCTCTGGGCTCTCCTGTGCTGGTACTGGCATCCTCCTCCAAATCAACAGCTCCTTGGCTCTGTTTTGGGTTCCTGGTCGTCGTCCTCGCGGCGGTCTGAGGGTCCTCCAGCTCCCCGACGTCCGACGACTTCTTTGTGGCAGTGTTTGTTTTTATTCCTGAAAGGGCTCGAAGTTGCTGCCCCTGCCCTTTGGAACCCAGAAGTCGAAAGGGGGTTGGTCAGCGGACCTTCCCTTTCCGGGTCGGAGGCGGCAGAGTCAGTCTGTGCCGCAACCTCCGTCCGGGCTGTCGTTTACAATAACCCGTCCCACTGAGGTTAATTGTAGCAGATACAGGAGGGCTTCAAAACAGACAGAGAAACATTAAGATGGATGGAGGGAACTGGAGAGAATGATATCAGATTGGAACAAGAGTATGAGAGAGAGGATGGATGGATGGATGGATGGAAAGAGACAAGGTGATGAGCAGAAGGGAGCAGTGCTGGTTTGCGCATTTCAACCAGTGTGGGTTTTGGTTACCCAGCCAGACCCTTCTTTTAAGTGTCAGAATAATTAAAATCTAAACTCTCTGCCATTTCCATTAATGCTTCATGCAGATTTATAGTCCACACATGCTCAGTGTATGCTTAACAGTACCAAGTACCCGTGCACCGTCATTTGTTTATCATTAAGGGGGAATTTGTCCATTTGGTTGGATGGCCAATATGAACAAAAAAAGATGCTTCATGGGTCAGATTTAGATTTGCATTTTCAGGTTTGTTTGTCATAAATGAAGGGTGCTATAGAGCTTTCATTTGAGAACTTCTGCTTTACAAGCTAATACTTGACAGAATGCATATGCCAATGCCTTAACAATGACAGCGTGTATGCTATACAAATGGCAATTAATAATATCAACCCTGTGACAGAAGGTATGAATTATGGTCTCCACCCCCTCTCCTCACCATGGACATCAATTATGAGTAGTCAGGCAGTGTTTAATTTGTGCCGGTGATTGCAGATTGTGGGCACTGGCACTCATGTTTGAGACCCATGCTTATTTTTTATAAGTAGTATTCGGCCCAAAGCAAGAGAAAGATGGTTCAGAGATCTTGGGGTGTAAACATGCAAAAGGCTTAACCAAAGCAGAAAATCATTTTTTGCGTCACCTCCTCACAGTTGGTCCTGGAACACCAATAGATGTTTTGCAGCATGAGCTGGGTATGAGCTCAATAGAACTGCAAGTTTCACTTCATCCAATCTTATACTGGGTAAAGGTATGGAGCAAACCTGAGGAGGAATCTTATCTGACCATCGTACAAGAGAACTAGTCCTTTGCCAAACAAGTTAAATGACCCTGTCATAGTCATGTGCTTTTTGCAGACCATAGGTTGCTCCGCATGCTGGTCCGCCACAGAGAAAATGACGAACGGAACTGTCCACTTTGTTAAAGAAATGTACAAGAACTATATGCCCACCGAAAAGTCAGGTCAGAATTTGGAGCAGCTTCAGGCCTTTAAGCCTCTTTCTTTTTTGAAGTATATATGGACAAAATCAATCCTACTTTTAAGAGATCCTTGTGTGTCAACTTCACACTAGGCACTTTACCTGTCAAGCAGTATACCAGGTTGTGGCACAAAGATGGGATTAGCTTGTCTAACTGTGGATGTGCTCAGGAGGGAAAGGAGACGGTAATGCACTTTATGCTGCTACGAACTTTCTCAGCCGGAATTATATTATACATATAGGGGGTCATTACAACCCTGGCGGACGGTGTTAAAGCTGCGGTAATACCGCAAACAGGCCGGCGGAAAAAAAAGGGAATTATGACCGTGGCGGAAACCGCCAACATAGACAGCCACTTTAACACTCTGACCGCCACGGCGGTACAGACAAGCAGCGCGGCGGTCACCGCCAACAGACAGGCGGAAGACAATGTACCGCCCACAGTATTACAACACACCAATCCGCCACCTTTTCCTGGGCGGATTCACCGTGGATAAAAACATGGCGGAAACAGCTTTTGCAATGGGAAAACGCTCACCTGAACACACTCCACGAGGAAGGAGGCCACCATGGAGCCCGAACTCCAAATACTCCCTGCGATTGTGTTCCTGCTCCTCTATGAACACCAGCAACGGCGGCGCCGAAGACAACGGTGAGTACTGCACCTACGACATAGGGGAGGGGGGAGGCAAAAGTCAGGGACACACACACGCAACACCCCCACCCTCACCCACTACAACACACACACCAATGCATATCCAAACATCACAGTAACAACCCACAACCCCCCCGGAAGAATGCAAAGACAAAAGGAAATGAGTGCAACCATTGTAATATAGCAAAATACAGTAAGCTCATATATACAGAAATATATACACATCAAAAATATATACATCACGATTAGTAGTGCAGGTATGCACATTTCAATGTCCGTGGACCACTGGGCCCACAATGCATGGGCGAGGCCCACACTAGATACCTGTCCACAAACGGAGAGAACACTGCAGGGGCATCAGATAGAAATACAACAGGCACCTCAGGGGGAAGGGAAGGGGGCACCTCAGCCGGATGACTGCACCACGCCCGATCCACGACGGGGCTCCATGCCCACTGTACCATCCTGGGGAGTGCAAAGTCACAGTCTCTCAAGTCTCTACAGTGGGTGGGTTGCCCACTGTACCTTCCTGGGGAGTGCAAAGCCACAGTCTCTCACGTCTCTACAGTGGGTGGGTTGCCCACTGTACCATCATGGGGAGTGCAAAGCCACTGTCTCTCAAGTCTCTACAGTGGGTGGTTTGCCCACTGTACCATCCTGGGGAGTGCAAAGCCACAGTCTCTCAAGTCTCTACAGTGGGTGGGTTGCCCACTGTACCATCCTGGGGAGTGCAAAGTCACAGTCTCTCAAGTCTCTACAGTGGGTGGGTTGCCCACTGTACCATCCTGGGGAGTGCAAATCCACAGTCTCTCAAGTCTTTGCTGTCTCTGACCTGTTCAGCGGTGCTTTGCCATGGCGGTCTGTGCCCTGTTCAGCGGTGCTTGCCATGGCGGTCTTTTCCCTGTTCAGCGGTGCTTTGCCATGGCGGTCTGTGCCCTGTTCAGCGGTGCTTGCCATGGCGGTCTTTGCCCTGTTCAGCGGTGCTTTGCCATGGCGGTCCGTGCCCTGTTCAGCGGTGCTTTGCCATGGCGGTCTGTGCCCTGTTCAGCGGTTCTTGCCATGGCGGTCTTTGCCTTGTTCAGCGGTGCTTGACTTTGCTGTCTCCGACCTGTTCAGCGGTGCTTTGCCATGGCGGTCTGTGCCCTGTTCAGCGGTGCTTTGCCGTGGCGGTCTGTGCCCTGTTCAGCGGTGCTTGCCATGGCGGTCTTTGCCCTGTTCAGCGGTGTTTGCCATGGCGGTCTTTGCCCTGTTCAGTGGTGCTTGACTTTGCTGTCTCTGACCTGTTCAGCGGTGCTTTGCCATGGCAGTCTGTGCCATGTTCAGCGGTGCTTTGCCATGGTGGTCTGTGCCCTGTTCAGCTGTGCTTTGCCATGGTGGCCTGTGCCCTGTTCAGCGGTGCTTGCCATGGCGGTCTTTGCCCTGTTCAGCGGTGCTTTGCCATGGCGGTCTTTGCCCTGTTCAGCGGTATGTGGCATGACGGTCCCTCAGTGCCCAGCGGGGCTGGGCACTGACTCTGGCGGTGGTCTTCTGACCAGTGACGATAGTGCTGCCCTCCTGGGCACTGACTCTGGCGGTGGTCTCCTGACCAGTGACCATGGGGCTGCCCTCCTGGGCACTTACTCTGGCGGTGGTCTCCTGACCAGTGACGATGGTACTGCCCTCCTGGGCACTGACTCTGGCGGTGGTCTCCTGACCAGTGACGATGGTGCTGCCCAGTGACGATGGTGCTGCCCTCCTGGGCACTGCCTCTGGCGGTGGTCTCCTGACCAGTGACGATAGTGCTGCCCTCCTGGGCACTGACTCTGGCGGTGGTCTCCTGACCAGTGACGATGGGGCTGCCCTCCTGTGCACTGACTCTGGCGGTGGTCTCCTGACCAGTGACGATGGGGCTGGCGGTGGCGTCCTGGCCAGCGGGGAGGATGGCGGCCTTGTCCGCCGTGCTGCTCTTCCCAGACTTTGGAGACTTCTTCTGCCCCTTCCCCACCTTGTGAGGAGTCACAGCTGACTCGGCACTCCCCCGGGACCCTTTTGATCGGCTCTGCCGGCAGGAGTCTTCACCCTCTCCCGTCGGGCACTGTCCAACTTCTGGTGCTTTACAGGGGGTGGACTGGCAGTGCTTTGGCTCCGTGTCACACTGGCTGCCCTGGTGCCCGGTGCACTCCATATACCTTTAAGACGCACCACTGGAACCTGACTTTTTTTGGCTGAGGTGCTAGTACGGGACCTATGAATTGGAGGGGTGTGGGTGGTGGGAAAGAGGTCAACGTTGCTCAGGAAAAGTTTCTGACGAACACTGGGACGGGTAGCTGGAGGGGGTCTGGGAGTGGAGGAAGAGGAGGTGGTTGCAGAAGGTGTAACTTTAGATGTTTTGGGTGCAGGTGCATGTTCTGGAGGCTGTCGTGAGGTGGATGGATGTTGGGTGTGTGGGTGCCCGCGTTTGTGTACTTTGGGAGGAGGCGTCACAGACACACTGGGAGAGGACACAGGGGACGTGTAAATGGTAGTGGGAGTGGTGAGTGCAGGTGAGCGGGGTGTGGTGCTGGGTGTTCTGGTGCGAGTCCTAGTGGCTGTAGATGTAGTGCATGCAGGTGAGAGTGTAGACGACACTGGGAGGGAGGAGGGAGACGACGAGGAGGGGGACACAGTGGAGGCAGTGGATGTTGCTGTGTCTGTATGTGGGTGATGCTTGTGTGAGTGCCTGTGGGATGTGTGGTGCCTATGTTTGCCTGAGCTGCCCTTGTGTGTTGACGTGTGTGCAGGCTGGTCTGATGGTGTGCTTGGGATAGGCTGGGGTACAGGGTACTGGGTCTGGGTGGAGGAAGTTGGAGGGGGGAGGCTAGACACAGGGACAATGGCTGCCATCAGTGCTGAGGCCAGAGATTACAGGGTTCGATGAAGGGCAGCCTGACCAGAATGAATGCCCTCCAGGAATGCATTACCGTGTTGCAACCCCCTTTCTACACCCTGGATGGCATTCACAATGGTAGACTGCCCAACAGTGAGGGACCTGAGGAGGTCAATGGCCTCCTCACTGAGGGCAGCAGGAGTGACTGGGGAAGGGGCTGAGGTGCCTGGGGCGAAGGTGATGCCCACCCTCCTGGGTGAGCGGGCACGGAGCGAAGGCTGAGGGGCTGCTGGGAGGGCAGTGCTGGTAGGGGGGGGGTGGCGGCTGTACCTGTAGAAGTGGGGGCACAGATGGTGCCGCCACCACAAGGGAGCTCCCATCGGAGGACGAGTCCGTGTCGCTGTCTGCTGATCCGGTGACCGACGTGAAGCTCCCCTCGCCCTCCATCCCACTGGTGTATTCGGAGTCTGTGGTGTGGCCCTCCATGGCCATGTGGGATGCAGCTCCCTCGTGCTCCGGTGCCACTGTACCTCCGCCTGATGATGCTGATGCACAAAAGAACAGGGAGAGCACAAAAAGGGGGGGGGGGGGGAAACAGAAGAAAGACAGGTTGAGTGCATGGCTTACCGCTACCGTTGGCGGACAATACAGACAAGCAGCCCCCTGCACTACGCCGTGCTCTTGGCCTCTACAGATGCAGTTCCTGGGATATGGCCTACATGGCTATGAGTGTCATCTGTCCACATAGATGACACAGGGGCATGTATACCTGTACTTGACACTCTACAGAGTTGGGGTGGAGTGGCACATGGCCTGCATTCCGGAGGGGCCTAGCCTACGGAACTCGCCCTGGCCTAGGGAAACCCACAGCCCTTCTCCCCCACCCAGACCCCTCCACTGCGCGCAAAGTCATCAGAATGTGAGTGTACTCACCCCCTTGTGTCTGCTGTGATGCCCTCAAGCGCCCATCCAACTCAGGGTAGGCCAACGCCAGGATCCGGAACATCAGGGGGGTCATGGTGCGACGGGCACCCCTCCCACGTTGGGAGGCCATCCCCAGCTGAGCCTCCGCCGTCTTCTTGCTCCAGCGGCGAATGTCCTCCCATCTTTTACGGCAGTGGGTGCTCCGTCTCTGGTGGACCCCCAGGGTCCGGACTTCCTTGGCGATGGCACGCCAAATCTCCTTCTTCTGGTGGGCGCTGACCTACATGACATGTACAGGGGAAGAAGAGAAGTCATTAGCAACAGCACCGTCGAAGTGAGTGGCCCACATCCCTGCCCTTGCCATGTGGCGCATGCATTCACACTCCTTCATGCTCGCATAACTCTGCCCCCTTCCTACTTACATCCAGGCCTCTCCACCCAGGCATAGCCCATACAACATGCACCCTATGTACTCACCTGTTGGTCTGGAGGACCGTAGAGTAGCGTGTACTGGGGGAGGACCCCGTCCACAAGCTTCTCCAACTCCTGTGCAGTGAAGGCAGGGGCCCTTTCCCCAGACGCACGAGCCATTGTCTCTTCCAGACCGAGGTCACAGCAGCACTTGCAGTGTAGGTCCTCTTCTGTCGAAGATCAGGTATCGAGTGATTCAACAGATAGAAAATGGTGGTCACGTCCACGGCGGTGTGTATCATCACCGCCGGCGCACTTCGTCATTGGCTCCTGGGACCCATAGGGTCCAATGTTAAGCAATGCAGCACTGCGCCGCGGTCTTCGACTGCCTACTGCGACGGTGTACAACGCCAGCGCAGTTACCTCACATCCAATTGTCCCAGTTTAGAGGTCAGGCAGCCGCCATTTCAGGGGCCCACATGGCTTCATTTACAACTGTGTCACACATACCTAGGCCTGGACTCAACACACTTACAGACAACTTTTTGGATTATGTTTCGTGTACTGTGTAGCTGTGGGTACATACCTCTGAGTTGCTTGACTCTGTGGTCGCTGTTGTTCTTCCTAGGCACCGTCAGCTGGGACATGTGAGGAGATTGCGGAATCCTCCGGTGTACCGACCGCTGGTGGACCTGTTGACAATGGAGGAGCGACATTTAATCATCACCTATAGGTTTGACCGTGCCACAATCCAGGAACTGTGTACCCAGTTGGAGCCAGATCTGATATCACCAATCCGCCATCCCACAGGAATCCCCCCTGAAGGGCAGGTGCTGTCAGTACTCCATTTCCTTGCAAGTGGGTCATTTCAAACAACAGTGGCCATAGCATCAGGGATGTCCCAGCCTATGTTTTCCAACGTGTTGTCCAGAGTGTTGTCTGCCCTGCTGAAACACGTGAGGAGCTACATCGTTTTCCCTCAGGTGGAGGATTTGGCTACAGGTAAAGGTGACTTATATGCCCTGGGACATATCCCCAACATCATTGGTGCCATTGATCGGACCCATGTGGCTTTGGTCCCCTCACGCAGGAGTGAACAGGTGTAGAGGAACCGGAAGAGTTATCATTCCATGAATGTACAGATGGTATGTTTGGCAGACCAATACATCTCGCAGGTAAATGCTATGTTCCCTGGCTCAGTGCATGACGCTTACATCCTGCGGAATAGCAGCATCCTGTATGTGATGGGTCAACTCCAGAGGCACAGTGTGTGGCTATTGGGGGACTCTGGTTACCCCAACCTGTCATGGCTATTGACCCCAGTGAGGAATCCCAGGACCAGGGCAGAGGAACGCTACAATGAGGCCCATGGGCGGACTAGGAGGGTGATCGAATGCACCTTCGGCCTCCTTAAGGCCAGGTTCAGGTGCCTCCATATGACAGGTGGTTTCCTATTCTACTCACCAAGGAAGGTGTGCCAGATCATCATCGCCTGCTCGATGCTTCACAATCTTGCTTTGCGACGCCAGGTGCCTTTTCTGCAGGAGGATGGTCCAGATGACGGTGTTGTGGCAGCTGTGGAGCCTTTGGACAGTGATGAGGAGGAAGCAGAGGAAGAAGACATTAATAATAGGGACTCTGTCATACAGCAATATTTCCGGCGACACACAGGTGAGAACACATTTTTTTTACTATTACATTTACTTCCACACTTCTACCTCTATCCTGTGTGTCAATTTGAAGCAGTATATGCTAACTGAGTGGTACATTTCCATTACGGTTTCACAGGTGTGGTTACCAACGTGTGTCATCTGCTTGCATCCTGCATGGGCTTGTGATGTGTGAAATCGGTATGTTTACATTACATTTTCGAATGGATTTTGTCATTGTCATAGCTAATACACATTTTCTAAATCACAGACTGACTCCAGATAGTTTTTTGGTTCAAGGGTGTTTATTGCAGTGCTAATTATTGGAGGGGGTGGCAAAATGGTGATGGGTGATGGTGGAGGAATGTCCATGGCAGAGTCCAGTCTATTAGTCTCACAGGTGCACTGCCCATATGGGCATAGGAAGTGGAGCTGGAACAGTTCCAATCTGGACAGGGTGACAAAGTGGGACAGTGGGATGACAATCAGGGTGGTCTCATTTCCTGGCGGGGGTCTTGCCATCTTGCTCTGTCCTGTTCCTGGATCTCAGGGACCGCTTGCGGGGTGGTTCTCCGTCTGCAGGGGGTGGGGTGGTGGTGTGGTGGTCCTGTGGCGGGGCATCCTGTCCACTAGCGCCGGCAGAGGTGGTGGGCAGTTCATCGTCTAGGCTAGTGTCAGGGGCCCCTTGGAGTGCCACGGTGTCCCTCATGGTCTTCTGTATATCCTTCAGCACCCCTACTATGGTGCCCAGGGCGGAGCTGATGGTTCTGAGCTCCTCCCTGAACCCCAAATACAGTTCGTCCTGCATGCGCTGGGTCTCCTGAAACTTTGCCAGGACCGTCTCCATCGTCTCCTGGGAGTGGTGGTATGCTCCCATGATGGAGGAGAGGGCCTTGTGGAGAGTGGGTTCCCTTGGCCTGTCCGCCCCCTATCGCACAGCAGCCCTCCCAGTTCCCCTGTGTTCCTAGGCCTCCGTCCCCTGGACCGTGTGCCCACTACCACTGCCCCCAGGTCCCTGTTGTTGGGGTGGTGGGTTATCCTGGGTTCCCTGTAGTGGTGGACACACAGCTGATTGACGTGTCCTAGGGACGGAGGTATGGGCCCGCTGGGTGGGTGCTGTGCTGGTGTTACCAGTGGGTGGAAGGTCAGTGTCGTGCTGTGCCTGTGCGAGGGGAACCACTGTCCCGAGGCCCACGATGGTCCGGGCTGGTCATCTTGATCCAGTTGGCCAGAGCTGCTGTCATCACTGTGGGCCTCTTCTGTGGGTGGGGTAGAGATATCTGGACCCTGCTGTGTGGTGACGTTACGTAGTGGTCCTGCAGGGGTGTAAAAGCATGATTATTGCATGTGTGTGTGTCATGGTGTGCAATGGGTGGGTGAGCGTGTACCCCAGTGCTAGCTTTCCTGTGTGGGGGCTTGTGTGATGATGGTTGGGGGGGTGTTATGGGTATGTGCAGTGGGCATGCTTTAGTGAGGGGTGTCCATGCTTTGTTGTGTCATGCAGGGCTTGGTGTTGGGATGTGTGGTTTGTGTTATTAGTACATTAGTGAGGAGTTGGAGTGATAGGGGAGGGTGTGAGAGTGGGGGTGTGTGATAGCATGCAGGTAGGGTGGGGGATATGATACTTAAGATTTGACTTACCAGTGTCCATTCCTCCACCGACTCCTCCGAGGCCCTCTGGATGCATGATGGTCAAGACCTGCTCCTCCCATTTTGTTAGTTGTGGGGGAGGGGGTGGGGGTCCGCCGCCAGTCCGCTGAATCGCGATGTTGTGCCTGGAGACCACAGAACGCACCTTCCCCCGTAGGTCGTTCCACCTCTTCCTGATGCCCTCCCGATTTCTTGGGTGCTGTCCCACTGCGTTGACCCTGTCGACTATTCTTCGCCATAGCTCCATCTTCCTTACAATGGAGGTGTGCTGCACCTGTGATCCAAATAGCTGTGGCTCTACCCGTATGATTTCCTCCACCATAACCCTGAGCTCCTCCTCCGAAAACCTGGGGTGTCTTTGGCGTGCCATGGGGTGGTGTAGGTGATGTTTGGGGTGGTGTATGTGGTGATGAGTGTGGTGATGTGTAGTGGTGTGTGGTGTTTTGTGCGTGGATGTTGTGTGGGTGATGGTGTTGTGTGCCTCTGTGTGGTGGGGTTGTCTATTGCTGTGCTCTCTGTCTGTCGCCTTTGTCTCGAATTTTTGGTCGTAGAGGTTTGTGGGTGTTGTGTGTGTGTTTTTTATATTGTGTTGGAATTGTCCAATGTGGCGGTGTTTTGGAGATGTGTATGTATTTTGAGCGCGGCGGTGTGTACCGCCAATGGAATACCGCGGTTGAAAGACCGCCGCGTGGATTTGTGTGTCGTAATAGCATGGGCGTGTTTCTGTTGGCGTGACGGTGGAGGATTTGTTTTCGCCAGTTTATCACTGACCTTCGGTGTGGCGGACTTGTGTGGGTGTCTGAATTTCGGCGGATTCCGAGATGTGGGTCATAATAGCCGTGGTGGAATTCCGCGGCCGCGGCGGTGTATTGGCGGTCTTCTGCACGGCGGTAAGCGGCTTTTACCGCCAATGTTGTAATGACCACCAGAATGTATATATATGTGTATATATATATATATATATATGTATGCATGCTGCAGGGAGAATAACTAGCAATGCCATTATTAGAGCTATAGTGGAGTCTCAAGGGTTATTGGCAAACAGTTGGATAGATGTGACGGTATATAAATTACTTTTAATTTTGCTGGGCAAACAAAGGTTCTGGGGTCCCTATAACCAACATTGCCTAAATATTCCCCACCCATGTATATGATAATTTGCCCAGTTGCTAAGCATAATCCATCAGGATATTGGTGTATCGCAAGGCAAGTTCGTGTTAATTGATTGCTATGAGGGTTGGCCAAAACTGATGAATTAGTATGTGTGTTCTGATTGGCATGAAGTGATGTAAACCTGGATGAGTATTTTTATCTCTATTGTTATGCGTAAAGGGTCACCTAAGGTCCCGCACTACTGGCCACAAATGGCAGGATTGCTTGAAGCACTTTAAAGCTGTGTGACTTTTGTAACTGCCTTAAACCATTTTAGCCAGGATCGATTGGGTTAGTGCAATAAAGTGTTCATATGTTCCATGAATCCAGCACTAGAGGACGCTGCAATGTCCCATTTAATTGGTTCTAATGTTGTTAATGCTTCGGAACCAATCAAGGCAATTAAGCACTGCACTTACCCTGGTATCAGGGTCTTCTTTTAAATTTTGTACTTAACATATGTCTTACCCAAATTTTACAATGGGGGTATTTGTATGTTTTGTGCTCTGTAATTGTATTTTAATGTAAGTTATTGTATTTTTTATATTGTATGGCCTAGACATGCTGAGCTGACAACATAAACTTAAAACTTGAACAACTACTTGAACGTGTGAAACAGGAAGGAAGATACCTATACGAAATCAGTGGCAAATGTAGAAGTATCAATGAGACATAACATGGGAGAGTGAAATAAAGAGACAGGGAGCGTAGGATGGTTGAAGAAAGAGGCATAAAGTGGAATCGAGAATAAGCTGCTTTGGTATTTAGCAGGTCTGGCATCAAACAGCATAGGCAGCTGGCTTCTAAAAACAATTTGGTCATGTACTTTTCTTTTTACAAGTTAAGTAGAGCTGACAGGGCAGGAGGTATTCTCCCGACTCCTTGCTGTCTCTGGTCTCAGTAGTCATGAAGACAGTGGCCAGAATAATAGGCGAAGAGGGCTCTTAGTCAAGGCAAAAATTACTTTATTTAGTATTCAATCCTCGTCATTCCCGTAGTTTCTCATCAGATAGTGAGAGACTGTTTAAAGAATTTGGATGGGATGATATTTCCTTTTTTGTCAGTGGGAGGGGGGGGGGTCACAGAGGTTATGATGTCACGTCCTCTACCTTGTCATATTAAACGTGAAACTTACACCACAACCACTTCTCCCCATCAAGGGAATAGCCAGAAATAAAAGTGAGTGAGCACAATGAGTAGTCCCGGCCCTTTCTATGCAAGGCGCTTGGTAATTGTTCCCCTGATGAAGGTTTGAAAATATTGACAAAAACAACGCATTTCAAAGCATATATTTAAAATATTTTGTCCAAAATATATATGTTTAGCGGTCTCACCTTCTTTCCTTCTTTCCTCCCTTCCTTTTTTTGGTTCAATTTTGTTTTTTCAGTTTCATCATTCCTTTCCACGTTCTTCCCATCTTTCTTTTTCCTACATTATATTATTTGTTACACCTTTCCATATGCCTTTCATTTTTTTTCTGCCCTCTCTACTTCCGTTTATCTCCCCTTCCTTTCATCTTTCTCCTCTTCTGTATATTCTTTTTTCATTTTCTTTTTGTCTTTCTTTTCATCTTTTTTTACTTTTCTTTGTTTCTTATCTTTCTGTGTTTCGGTTGTCCCTTCTTTCCATCATTCCTTCTTGTTATTCCATCGCTTATTCAAATCTTTCTTTTTCTTCTTTCATTAATTATCCTACTTCCCTTCCTGTCTTTTGTTGCTGCTTTCATCCTTTCTACATGCCATCTCCCATTGCTTCTTTCCATATTTATTTCTTCTTTAAATAATTTGAGTATCTTTTCCTGATTTACTTTTTCCAGTCCATCTTTCTATTTTTCTTCTTTAATTCTTTGCTCATTCAGTATTTTATTGTTACTGCCTTTTCTTCCCATCCTATCTGCTTTCTGTCCTCCATTCTCTTTCTTTTTATCCTTTTCTTTCCTTTCATCATTTCCATCTTTCTTTTCCTACTTTCTTCTGTCTTTCAAGGTCCCACTACATCTGCCTTCGACATATATTTTCTTTGTCATTTCCAGATTTCTCTTTCTTGCTTCACCATAGTTTGCGCCTTTGACTTCCTTTTGTGGCCACCACAAAGGTGTTTCATATGTTAACTTCTTTCTTGCAGTATTTATTTGCATCTACTTCTGCCTTGTGATCTTCAGATCATAGATTAAAGTAAGAAGAGACATAAAGAACATTACAATCTGCTAGATGAAGCTGGCATGCTGGGCCCTCGATTAACCTTTTGCTCCTCATTCTCAGGGCCAGATCACATAAGGAGAGCATTGTAAGTGCAAATTCAAGGCGTGTTTCAGCCCATGGGTTTGGAAAGATTGGTGTCTTAAATAGTGGAAGCGGAAAAGCCGTAATGTGATACCACCCTTGACAGCAGGAATTGGTTTCTTTGCTGTTGTGGTTGTCTGTTGTCCAGCTGCTGTGTCGCTGTTCCTCAGCTGCAGTGCATCTATTCACAGATGAAAAACATTCTGCTCACACATTCCCCACGTGACAAATCTGCTTTCATGACACAGTGATAAAAGGTGTTTATCCCAAGCCCCACTCTGTTTTGCATCAAGGAACCATATAAACACCAAGAAAAACTGACTTTTGATCTGCCCCTCGGCCTTGTTCAGGTCTGCCCCCCCCCCTTTCTGTTGCTGTGCCCAGTGGGAAACAAGGGATTAGACCAACATGTAAGAAAACATATTGTCTTTCGTTTGAACGTGCATGCCTTGTGAATACCGAAGGCTCGAAATCTTACTTCTGGAAAGATTCGCCGCAGTGCTCTTTCTCACAGCCTGGGCTATTTATAGCCGTCTTCAGCCAAACACAAATTACACGACTGCTAAATTTGCAGATGACAAAAAATACTTGGCACTGTAATTAGCAGAGAGGAGAGAAGTAGCTAACCACAGGGAGAGAATGCGCACCAAAAATATGCTGAGAAATGGCTAACATGATATATGGGGCAGAGCTGTGTGGGGGAGTGACAGTAAGCTGGCAGAATTTATTGCACAGCCACTGTGTGGATGTAAAGCAAAACGATGCCTACCCTTGAAGAATGTGGGAGGGTCCCTCGAGCCTCCCATATCTCACAAATGTTCATTGGCCTTGGGCTGTATGGGACCCCCGTTGACGTTTGCCGGGCCCCTGGAGTGTTGGGAGGCCACAGTGCCATGTGTGAACTGCCCGGGCCTGTGCACCGCCCCTGAGGAGGAAAGCCAGCAGTGAGTCTGCACAACAGGGTTTTCACAAGGCCGGACTAGCCCTACTGGGCATAGGGCATTTCCCTGGGAGGCGTGAAGGGCGAGGGCCGCTTTTGTTACTGGGTGACAATATTGTAGCAGTGCAGCAGTTTTAAAAGCACTGCAGAGTTCCTTGTATATCCTTTTTTCAGGCAACAACAAAAGTGCCAAGATAACTCTGGTGATTAAGGTACCTGCTGGAGAGAGATCTGGGTTTTGTCTAGTGGCAGTTTTGAATGATCTAAAGTAGTGCAGCGGGTTGGTATGCCTGCTGCAAAGAACGTGTATTATGCAGTATGCAGATCAAAGAACAGTATTTTATGTTGCTAGCTCAATGGGACACTGCTTTCGTCACAGGGCATCTTTTGTTACTGTGCAGTTCAAAAGTTACAATCAAAATCTTGCACATTGAGCTATGACCTGCCATCAAAGAGCTGCATTCAAACTGCATGGTACAGTTAAGAAAGTTATGTTTTTTTCCCAGTCTTTGATTATCCTAATTTTGTGTTTGTTTGGGTAGAATTACATTGCTATTAGTAAAGTCAACCCCAACTACTGTGTTCTGAGATTAAGGTTCCCCAGACTAAGCACTCTTAGAAAACGCTTACCAGTATGGATGACATGTGAATCATACACCTTGTACTCAGTCCCCTTTGCCAACTTTTTCTACACACTGATTTACACAAGTATTTACATTGTCTCAGTATATGTGTGTGATGTAAAGTGGTTCTGCACCCTACGCTGTTAAGGTGCTATAAAACAAATGAAATACATGTGAGAGAGGGGTTATGGAGAGATGAGAGGCACTGTTAGAAGGTGATGGTTAGGTAATCATTGAAGAGCCCCCATAAAGATTGCCATATCCTGGTACTCTCTAAGGTCATCATTTACTATGCTTTAAATACGAATATAATTGAATATATAAAGAAAAATATGTTGTAGAATGCACAGTTTTTGCAATTTTTCCCAGATTCTCTTTGGGTAGGGAGACCCCCAAACCCTATTGTAGTGGTCAGGCTTGCTCGCTATGAACCCCATGGGGGCTGGTCTGACAAAATTTGCCAGGGCTGCTTTTGGTTCCCAGTTCGGCCCTGCGTTTGTAGAAGGAATGCCTCCTTTCTATCTCTATGAGAAAAAAATACAGCAAGACTTTGCAAAGGTTTTCCTTTGGTGGCCAGGCACCACACACCCATTGAGCAGGGGAACCTTGATTTTCCACCACTGAATCTAGGCTCTGCAACGTCTCGGCAATACAATTCCACCTCAGTTGCTTTTCTTGTCAGCCGCGGGCATGAGAGGAATATGTATCAATTAACTTCACCAATCATTGCACGGTCATCAGCTAACGTCGGCCAGTGTCCTTTAAGGCCAACTATGGACCGATGACTGAAACGGAAAGCATTTTCCAGCCACTGCTGAGTGCGCGAGAGCTGCAGGGAGGGCGTTCTACCTCGTTGGCCAAGCACGCGGAGAGCGTGCCTCCCACGCCTTTGATTCTGGAGCGAGTGGTCACGGCTTGTGCTGTGGAAATTAGGGAGGAGGACAAGGAGAACAGAAACGTTTGTGGGGGTACTGAGAGCGGGAATGAAGCAGCACAAAAAAAACGAATGTGAGAATCTGTGTCGATACTGAGCACCCACAAGGTTTGTGTGCTGCTGTGTCCGTTTGAGAAAGTAATTGTGTGTTAAAGACAGCGCTACTCCGGGCTGGCTCTCCAATAAGGCGAAGTAAGGCAGCAGCCTTAGGGCACCACCGCTCACTGCTATGAAATTAGAAGAACAGGCCAGGAAACAAAATCGTTTAGCATTAAGGTGAAGCAGTGCTTTAAATGGAATAATAGAAGTGCAGGTACTCTGTAATAGAGTACCTGCTTGTTTCTGAGAAGTGCGGGTACACTCCAATTAAAAGTATTACATTTTTCTTTAGATATTTCGGTACTCTCCCTCTCAAAATAAAAAAGTGCCGGTACTCAGTACCGGAGAGTACCGGCCCATTTAAAGCACTGAGGGGAAGGGAAGTGCTTCAATAACAAAATGGTATTCTGCCTGCACTGCACCTGCTGATTCTTGAGGGCAAATGGAATGTAGAATATGATCATTGTGTACCGCCCTGCCCAGGACCCTAGTTAATACACATCATGGTCCACAGATACTGCAGAAGCAGTGGCATGTACCACGACAAGCAGCATTCTCTGAGCAGTACGCACTATCCGACCAGTGGAACCCAGAAAGCCACTGAGTAAGCTTGGGTAATTGTAGCATAAACAGTTACACGGGTTCATTGAGGACTCATTCATTATAATGCAAGCAATTCACTGATCATCGGGTTAGGCCAGTTCTGCAGTTAATGAAGCATATGTCTAATTGAAATACCAGACACTCCTACCTTAGCAAGGTGAATTATGTGGTTGTGTATTTACAGACTTACGGCTTAATTAGCATTAACTGACGCCCAGCTCATTATTTAAATTATTAAACATGAGTCCACAGTGAAGCAGGGCATCTGTTTATGCAGTCATTAAACGGGGACATCATGGGATCATCGTCACCACAGAGCACACAAATCAACATGTAACAGTGGTCATTGATACTGTTTGGAATGGTTATTCATGCAAAAAGCAGGGCAACATTTTTTTACCAACTCATTGACATCTTAAGGATTTTTGGAGCCCTAGGCAAGACATATTTTGTGGACCTCTTCGAAACAACTTTCAATATTATTACCCATTTTCCGCTAATTGAAGTCCCTGTGATGCTTTCAAAATGAACTTTCCGAAACGGGGTCACACTAAAACAGTTGAAATATCGCTCCTTGGGTGTCCTAAGTATCTTAAAGCTTACACTTGATATAGAGATACCAAGTCAGAGGCAGGGGTCGGCAAGAAATAGGCTGCAATGTTAAAATAGAGGTTAAATAGAGGGAAAGTTCACTTTCTCAGGATCCCCTTGGAAAGTGGGAGCCCTGGGCAATTGTCCACGTTGCCATACCTTAAAGCCTCTCTATCTACCACTTTTTGATGCATGTGTGTGTCCGGCCACGTTTGCTGAGCAGCAGACACGCCATGGTTGAAAACCTGTGAGGAAGCTATCAATGTATTTGCTTCTAGGACGGAAACATGAGGCAAGAGGTGTTGCTGTGATAGATTTTTAGAGTGGGGCAGTAGTGTTGTCTGACTGGATGACAGTTTGTGCATGAGGAAGTATGAACAGAACATTCAGGTAGTAACAGTTAGACATCAGCAAGTCTTTGGAGCACATGGAAGCACAGTCAATGGGCGCAGCTCATGAGAAAGCCCTGCGAGGCCTCTGCCATGCCATGTCCTGAGTGGCATTGACCTGTGATACTCCCTGGATCCTGAAAGTGCAGGACTCTTAGCCTAAAAAGAGGAATCAGATCAATGAGGACCCAAGAGCTGGATCACCCACCGTCTGACTTTGAGTCATCAGCAGGCAGATTCAACAAGGACTTCCTATTATTGATCCTCTATTAATGGTGTTTGGACAAAATATTGAGTTTAAAATTTGGTGATACAGAAATATTGTCATAAAATATAGTTGCTACAGAAATATTGTGATGCAGAATATTGTCAAGAAAACTGATTTTTTTGGTAAGAAATATCATTTTTAAAAATATTGATGCTTTTCATATCGTTTTCATGTATATAGTTGTAAAAACATAGTTTTTCAAAAACATTTTGTGTGTTTTAGTTAATATATAAGTTCTAGGTGGTATGTTTTTTAGTATAAATATCTATTTTTAAAAATATAGTTTGTAATTTTAAGGGTTTGAGTAAATTATTTTTAAATCTAATTATAAGTTTAGCAGCATTGGATTTGTAGGGGAATATGATGGGAAGTTAATTAAATTATAATTGATTATATTTAATTGTAATTCATTTTTGTAATTTATTTTGTGATTAATGATTATGCTAATTGTTTACTTGTTAGCTTAGACTTTTATTTATTTATTGAATGGCAATGTATATTTTATTTTCTATTATTACTAATACTTTAGTATATTTGAGTAGCTGGCTGTTGTGTTTGTGGGGGAATGGAGTGGGAAGATAATTATACTATAAATAAATAATTAAAATGTAATAGTAATTATTTTCTAATTGGTTATTTAGTTGTTAGTTTACCGTTTAGAATGTATTTTATTAATTGTAGAGTATATTTTTATTTTGAAGTTACTAATAGTATATTATATTTTGGTAGCTGAATGCTGGCTTAGTAGGGGAATAGGATCGCAAGATAATTACATTCTAATTGATTTAAATGTAGTGGTGAAAATTGTTTTATTGTAAATTGTTTATTGATTAATACATATGTTGATCGTTAGTTTACATGTTTTATTTTATTATTTAAATTTATAAATTAGGTTTAATAGTAACAGTAGTACGCTATATTTTATTAGTGGATTCATGGGTTTGTAGGGGTATAGGGTGGGAAGTTAATTCAATTAAAAATATTTTATTTTAAGTTGTAGGTATTTATTTAATATACATTAATTATTAAATTGATTAATAATCATGTTAACTGTTACATTTATTGTTTAACATATTTTGTTAATTTAAATGTAGATTTTAGTTTTTATTCTAATTATTTTTTTAGAATAAATTTTTTCTTAAATTGTTGCTATTTAATGTAGTGCTAGTGTAGACAGAGGGCTTTGAAAGCCACACACTTCTGACCAACAGCCAATGGAGGTACCAAATAACCTCTCTGACCAACGGATGTTTTGGAATGTCCAGAACTAGTTGAACATCAGCATTCTGAATAGTCTGAATTCTATTCACGGTGATTTTGTTAATATTTAAGCACAGAGCATTGTAATGGTCAAGGTGCAAAATGATAAGCGCAATGACCACTGACTACCTGAACTCAGCTGGTATGGGAGGGAATACCCTTTTTAAAGTTTTGATAATGAAGAAAGAGGAGCTAACAGTCCTCTTGGCCTGAATATCAAAAGAAATGGTGGTAACCTAAATCACCCCTATTTTTTTAGCCTCAGTGACTGGAAGAGGTGGGGGGGGGTGCAAATCTCTGTCCACTACAGTTCAGACCGTACTAGTGTTTGCTCTCCAAAAAGCAGGATCTCTGTCTTGTCGGCATTCAGTTTTAACCAATTCTCTTTCATCCAGTTGTTTATTTCAATCATACAGCACTTGAACTTTTCTGACACCTCAGGTATGTCATCTGATACTGAGACAATGATTTGGGTGTCATCCTCGTAGGATAGGATTTGGGAATTAATCAACCTAATCAGCTTGTTCAGGGGTGCAACATATAGATAAAACAGGGTAGGGCTGAGAGAAGAGCCCTGTGGAACCTCACAAGGTAACGAGAAAGAATCTGCCCTAAAGTGCCCACAACTCACAATGTGGGACTTGTTAGTAAGAAAGAACTCCATCAGGGAGAGAGCTGTGTCCCTCAACATCGCCTGGCATAGTCTATGAAACAAACAGGAGGGGGACACCATACCAATAGCTGCTTAAAGGTCCAGTTGCACGAAGATGGTAGAACCTCCCTGATCTACCTGACAACGGATGGCATCAGTAGCAGCCAGCAGAGTGGATTCCGTGCTGTGGCCACTCCGAAATCCATTCTTGAAGGATCCAAAAGATCTTAGCTGGCACAGGTAAAAGAAAAATAGGGTGCAGATTACTTAAATCCTTGGGGTAACCAGTAGGTTTCTTTTTAAGGGGACAACTAGTTGCCTCCTTCACAAATTGGAGAAAGGTTCCTGTTAAAATATTTTGATTGTAGACTTTTTGAAGAAAGGCAGCAATCTGATCCGGTACCAGCTGTAAGAGTCTGGCAGGACACAGATCGCCCAGAGAACCAGATCTCAAGTGCAGAAGAAGCTTCTAAACGTAGGGGGGAAGACAGAGAGTGTGGAGGTTGAGGCGAGATTAATCACCTCCTCATCTTTATGTATGATGACACCTTTGTAACTGTGCATTAGTTCCTTGTGCTTATCTTTTCCTTCAGTGGAAGGAGTAAGCCTCCACCTCTGTTCTTGCCTCCTTCACTAACGTCTGGGCTCTTTTAAATCCTCTGAGAACTAAGGAGCAGATGCTCTGGTTCTAGTCCCATTCTTAGAGGCAGAAGGGGCAATTTGATCGATGTCAGTCTTTACCCAGATATGGAAAGACTCTGCCTTACATTCCTCTGGACTATTGTTCTTTTCTAAACATTCACAGGGAGCCATGTCTAAGCCTTCAGATGAAATTTTATTCCACCTTCTGAACACGGTGAGATTGATCTGCATCTGAACTCTGCCCTTCTGTGTGGTAATTTTAAAGGGTACCACTAGATGGTCAGTCCAGCGCAGCGGGAGAAGATCTCCCATCCCCAAAACCACATAATTGGCAATGATACCCTCTGAGGTATCTCCTGCCATATGAGTCAATAGGGCCACCAGTTGAGTAAAACCAAAATCCTTCATTAGTTCTCCAAACATAGCAGGGACAATGCAATCTGTGTCCTTCATGGGAAATTGAAGTCCCCCAAAATGGTTAAATTGGGTCAAGCAATGTAGGGTTCTAATGCTAGGCCCCATGCCTCAATAAACTTAGTATGAGAGCCGAGGGGGGTGGGAGAGATAGACCAAGAGTACCAAAAACATGAATTTATTATTAGCTTTAATTAAAACATGCCATCTCACAGATATTGGGTGGGCCCGGGAATGTGGACTCTAGAGTGCAGTTAACAGGGTTTTTAAAAATTATAGCCAGCCCTCCTCCTCTGCGAAGAGGTCTATATAACCTAGCGATGGCGTAGTCTGGAGGTAAGGCCGCTACTGAATCAGTCCCAGAATCTTCTCTTGCCTAGGTCTCTGTAATAAACAGACAATCTAAGTCCTGGGAAAGAATCAATTCATTGATTTCAATGCTATGCTTAACAATGGACCGTGCATTAATCAAGACACAGAAGATCGTCTCTAGACTGAGGATTCCCTGGGCCCTGCATCTTTCTTTAATGTTAAGTGTAGGGGTTCCATCATCCACCGTTAACACAGAATGCTAATTACAATGCAAGCAGTGCCGCATGGGAGTGTAGACAGGATTTTAAAAAATCACACTCTCCCCTCCCAACTTTAGAACGCCAGCCCACGAATATGAATATTGATAGTGCTTACCACCCAAGTTAAATCGGGCACCATTCCTGGCTCCTGGAGTCATCCAGGCACCGATGGGCTTGCATTTGGTGTGCATTTCGCACACCTGCCGCGAATCCACGTATCAGTGCACCTTTTATCCCCCACAATCCACATAACACATAAAAACCTGCTAGATATTTGTTGCAAACATATATTAGAAACAGTTCAATACAAGTGAGTTAAAAAAGAAGCTCTAGTAGCTTGGAATGTGTGGAAACATGCAAACGTTTCCAGCTTTTCTTTCTCTATGGAGTGCAAAAAATAAACATGTTCTCTCTGCTTGTCATTGTAAGACAGAAAAATAAAGCAGAAGAAAGAAAATCAACCCTCCCTTTTCGTTGATTTAAACAGTCGAGTTCTGACGTCTTTTCTTTATAATCAGTGACTGGGTGCGTCACAGGGTGCTGATTATAAAGAAATTGGAGACTGCCTTTTATATAGGGATTACAGAGTCCCATATATTATACATATATGCCGTCCCCCTGGTTGCTGCGCTCACGTCTACCCACAGGACGAGTTGTCAGTCACCGCTGTGGTGATGCACTGATGCCTGATGCCAGAGTCCTGATGGAGGTAGAGTTCCACTGGAGCTGAGCCTGGCTGGGACTGTAGAGGGGGTGTCCCTGTGCCGTGGACCTTGTGAGTAGGCTATCTTCTGTGTACTATGGCTTTCCTTTTGCCCCAAATCCCTCATGCTAGGCCCATCGTGGTACCCTATGCCTGCTTGATAGGAGCTGTGTGCCATTCTCCTCACCACCATCACTGAGCTCTACTCACATGAGGAGCGAGTGAGTTAGAGGTGTGCGTCATGGCGTTTAGTGGTCTGCACTGGTGTGGTGTAGCTCAAGGCATTCTGCCAATGGGTTTGGGGGTCCTGCGGGGGACCCTGGGTGAGCCGAGTACTCCGCTGAGTCTCTGATTCTCTCTGATTACTGATGCTGAGACAGAGACATGGCCTTTTGAGGATCCCCGCCTCCCTTCCCCCGTCTCTCCCTTGCTTCCTCTTCCCTTTGGGATCCCCAGAGGACATGGGCAGGAATCAGCTTGCTTGCTTCCCAGCGCACCGACTTACTGAGTGGTACTCTGGTGCTTTGGGATTCGTGGCAGTGCCATATGGAAAGTGCATTTGAACAGCACTTGTGCTCCTAATCCGACAAACCTCTGTGCCTTTATTCAGCAGACCTGTGGGTGGAGGTAGCGGTCTTCATCTATTAGCACTGATGAGGGGAGGAGTTAAGCTGGAAATGGTTTCCTTTTTTGTGGTGTGTACTGGGCTGTAATGATACAGCCATATGAAGTTGTGGCTTGGAGGTGCCTTGAGCTGTTAAGGGCTGTTGGAGCAGTCAGAGCTGCTGGAGCTGTTGGAACTGTTATCTCAGAAGCCTGTGGGATTTTAGTCACTTAAGAGGCAGCCCATGTCTCTCCGCCTTTCAGTCGTCATCTATTGGTTCTCACCCATTTTCCCTGGTCCCTGCCTGCTTTGTCCCCACTGTCATTATGCTGCTGCGATCGGCTGCACAGTAGAATAAAACACTGAACCAGATTGTGGCTGTTGACTGGTGACTGTTGGTGGCCGGCTGGGGTGTATCAGCCCTACTTATCCTATATAATTTGGATGCAATGGGGAAAGGCAAGATATTGGAGGTTCCAATCAGAGCTGCAAATCTGCAACCCCCCTTCAAGAACTCCCAGGACAACACTGGATACTTTTTTGCATAGAGCTGTGAGCGTCGATAACATGGAAACTGAGCTGGCGGGGAGACGTTTGTCACTCTCTTCATTGCCCGTCATTTAGGGCCTCGGTGCAAGCCCTGTCCAATGCAATATAAAGAGGGTCATCAGACAAACTTCCCCATGTATCGAAACCCAGGGGGTGAGCTGGAGCAAAAAAAAAGAATTGATGGCGGGACCATTTGTTCGAGGTTGGGCCAGTCATCTTCACTCATCTCTTCGGAGGAGAGTACAGAAGAAAGAGTCCAAAATATAGATATAACAGATATTATGGCTATCATTTGTAACAAGGTACTATAGCTCCTGAATAATAAACGTAATCCCATTCTGGCTCGTTTCAGGAAGTTTAAGAGTGAACTAACCAAGCTGAGGGTGGTTTCGTGCCAGCCGCCAGGGTCTTGTTTAGTGGGGGTTCCTTGTACTCCCTCTGTAGGGCCTCTACTGACCAGATCCTTACCTCAAGTCTGAGCCGCTACCCCCTCTGAGTTCACTGATTCCAACTAGGAACAGGTGCCATTCTGCTCAGGAAGTAGGGGCCCATGATGCAAGGGCAATGTACGTCACAGGAAAATGCGGGGCTAGAGATCCTGAGAGGGCTATAAGCAAAGCAAGAAACCCCCAGTCCATGCCTATATCCCTGTCCTCATAGGCCAACCATTTCCTCAGCTTCCACCAGAGTGCACTCCTCATGTGATAGTTCTGAAGAATTTCCCAACCCAAAAACCCAGCCAAAGAGAGAGTCACTCGGCCCTCAAAAATAAAGTAACATATTGGTTGGGGTCAGGTACGCGGGTTGTGTGATCTTACAAGGGAGGTTATTGTGGCGGGGGGTCTCCTTGGGTGGGACCTGGAATGAAGGAAGTGGCAGGGATTGTGTAATAGTACATTTCTGGCTACCCCACACTGCAAGATCGATTTTGAGTCTTTTGAGCATGCAGTTCCAATTCCCAACCACCAATCATGTTCTATTACTCTAGGTTACTTGTACAGGCCGACAGTTCTTGCTGCAGGGCATAGAAAAGTAAATGATTACCACCAGGAGGCTGTGAAGCCAACCTTTAATTTGGAGAACCCTGTGTACAATGTTGAGATTAGCAATTCTTTTGAGGCTCTCACCTCATTAGAAGACTTGGATTGACTTCCCTCTAACAGGAGCCAACTGATACAGACTCCTGTCAGCTTGGTAGCAACAGAGAGGGTCTGGGCCTGTAGGGGGTGCCTGTAGGGGCGGCACCATAACATCACCCTCGGGTCCTGAGTCCAGCTCAGAGGGGTAAAGGGCTGGGCAGAGAGAGCACAGAGAGGGCTGAGAATCATGTTGTGGATTATAGCGTGGGTTTACTCCAAACCCTCTAATCATGATTGGCTCTTAGAGGTAAATAAAGCAGATATTGTATTACTGCAAGAGACTTGGGCCACTGACAACTTCAGTGTTAATGGGCACCTTACTGTGTAGTGTGCCACTTCCTCTCTTGCAGGTAGAGCCAATCTACTAAAGTAACTTGATGTAGGCCTAACTATCAGCTGCTGTCACTGCGGATCCTGCATAGCTTTGATGTGATGCTGGTCAACATGTATAACAACTTTTAAAACTCTTGCCTGATCACCTTAATTGATAAGCTCAAAAATGACTCAGCGAGCCTTCAAGACAGCTTTAATCAGGAGACGTTGATAGACTGGGTGGGGGACTTCTATACAAAGTTGAATGGGAATAGGGTAAGTAAGTAAGTAATAAGATGTATTGTTTAGTTACTTAAAACTATAACAAAAGTGAAGAAAAAGCGAATACTTTTAAAAATACATTTGTAATGTTGCTAAATCATCGTTAGAGGATTGAGCGCATTGTCCAGTCATTTCGATATACGCTCCACGGGAGCTCGTTTTAAACATAACATAATAGGCGTTGGGCTGTGAATTATCCTCCTGTGAATGGATTCTTACATCTCGCTTTTGTGTCACCTACAATAGAAAATTCACCAAAGCGCAGTTCAGCTGCAGGTCCCCAGGTACAAAGCACGCCATCACTGCTTGTCTCCGTGTCCGTATGCCTCTTTCGTTAAATTTGTTCCTTAGTAGGGCTTTTCGTTCTAGTGCAAGATTGTTACATGAGCAGAGGACATGCAGGAGGTCTTCCGTGTCCTCACCACACAGGCGGCAGGTAGAGTTAGTTAGGTCCCTCAGCCACGGGCCGCATTTAAAGCAAGTGGTAAGAGTCCAATTCAATACTTTAAGAATTGATCCTGTATTCGTCTCGAGAAACCCTGGCCTAGGCATTACTGTGGTGCCAAAGACGTGTAAGTGTGCAAAGCCATTCATGCATGAAACGTCCGTGAGAAGGATGATTTGTCCTCCAGTAGTGACTGAAGCCTAATCGATTTCCCAGCTGCTTTCTTGAAGGCGTTGTGCAGGATTGGGCTCCTCCAAAGATCAATGAGCCCGGTCCTCTTAAGTGAATCATCGAAGTGGATTCTGAACGGGAGGTGTTCTTATGTTTAAGCTCTTGCCACTTAATGGTAGTTAAGAATGCCCAGAGAGGCACCAAGGGCTTTGCTCCAGAAATTTTTGTAGGCAGCATGTCGAGCCAGGGATTGGTTCAGTAGACCGAACTCAGGTCTCAGTTGGGCGGAGGAGGTGAATCTGGGGATGTTAAAGATCATCCAATAAACTTTGCTTACTGTGTGGTTTACGATATCTAAATCCCTGCCTCTTTGTACTTTGCTCCCGTATGTTATTGTGGGCAGGAGCTTGGCTTTTAGCACTTATAATAGGGGGGTGTAAGAAGGCCCATTCAGATAAGTTTTTAGTCTTTTTAGCGATAGCGCTATGGCTAGGCTTTTTCCCATTAGACTTTTCCTTTGAAACACGAAGTTCCCCAATTTGTCAATAACGACTCCAAGGTATTTGTACTTGTCTGTTTGAGCAAGTCGTGTCTTCCCCCAAAACCAAGCTCTTGAGGGGGCCTTTGACCTAATTGACAGTGTACGTGTCTTACCATAATTTGCTGTCAAGGCATTAGTGGCTGAGTAGTGTTGAGTGGCGTTTAATAGTCTCTGAAGGCCTATTTCCATATGGCTGATCAGTACGAGGTCGTCAGCGTACATGAGCATAATAGTTCCAGGTCCCCGATTTTCGGGGGGTGCGAGTTAGCGAGGGCGAGTGAACCTGCTAAATCTACTAAGTATAGATTGAACAGTGTGGGGGCCAAGACACAACCCTGTTTTAGACCCTTGGTTGTGGGGATCCGCCTTTAAAGATGAGTGCCTGTACCTAGTTTTATCTGGACCCATGTGTCAGAATGAAGGGCTATTATCAGGCATAGAAGTGGATGTGGAAGCCCCCAAGTTACAAGCTTCTTCCACAGCAGATTTCTGTCCACGTGGTCAAATGCAGCATTGAAGTCAACAAAGCATAGATGGAGCTGGTGTTTCAGTGTTATGGCTTTGTCGGTTAGGAGGGCAATGGCCACGATATTCGTGATCTTGCCGGTACATTTGGAGAATCATGTTTGGGTTGTGGGGATTATTCCCTTTTTAGTAGACCATGCAAGCAGATGGTCCAATAACAGACCTGCGAAGTACTTTGCGTCATTGTCAATTAAGGCAATCAGACGATAGCTATCGGGGAGCGACCTGTCCCCAGTTTTAAAGATGGGGGGAATTATGGACCCCTTCCAGGACTGTGGGATCGTTCCTGTCAGACCTTTTTCAAGTAGAGAGGTTCGAAAGTCTTTTACCAGAAGGGTCTGTTGAGCTTAAAGACTGCAGGTCCCAGGGTGCCTTTTCTCCTCCCCTTGGCTATCTGATTTTGTATAGTAACCGAGTCAGTGAGTAACGTGAATGGAGACTTTGATAAGGGCCTGTGTGAAAGAAGAGTTCCTGGTAAAGTCGTGCTTTGTGTGGCCATGCTAAGTGATGTCAGGCCGTTGAAATGGACTCCAAGGTGTTTGGCCCAGACAGCTTCTGGTATATGCGATGTAATGTCACCATGGTGTGGACGTGTGAGGATGCATATTGTACGCCAGAAGCGTGCGCTATGTTGCTCCGTGCATCTGAATGTAGCTTGGTCCACAAGTCTTTACTGCGATTCCCATTGAGTGCCCATTTTAGCTTATTCAGTGACTGTTTGTGGTGCCTTGGGATTATCTGAAGGTCTGGGTTATCGAGGGATGCGCAGAGGCGCCTTATGGCCGAGTTGATTTTTTCTCTTTGCGTCACGTAGTGCTGTACTTAAGCCAAGTGAGTTTCTAGTTCAAGTGCGAGATCCATTGCTGCTTTGGTGACATGATCAGTGATTGATTGCCCACATTTGATACATTTGCAGTTTGTGGTGAGAGTGGTGATATGTGGAGTATTCGTTTTCTTCTTTTTAGTTATCCACAGGATGATGGATAATTCCTGTGGGCAATGGTCGCTCTCGTTCCTGTTGCCTAGATGGTAGGAGGCTATTTGTGTGAATAGTGAGAGGGTGACAAACGTGTAGTCAATTGAGGTGGAGGCTGTGGTAGAAAAGTAAGATGCTGCTGGAGGTGAGTCCTCAGTAAATCTGCTGTTAAAGGCTCTTAGATGTAACACTTCTAAGATATTGAGCAAGTTCCTGCTGGTCTTAGTTGGACGCGGTATTTGTTGGCCCCTTGTGTAGGAAGGTCCGAAGCACTGGAGAGGGCAATTGAGGTTTCCTCTGTTGAGGATCCTAGTAGGTGCAAATTGAAATCCCCTGAGACGATGATGTCAGCCGAGTCGGCTATGACGCCGCTACTTATGTAGTTCTCGAGCAGAGCCACAAGGTTATTAGCGTCACTGAGTTTAAGTTTGGGATGAAGATAGGTATTTATGAGAACTACCTCTGCTGTGGGGACACTCAGCGTGGCAGCAATTGACACAATACTTCTAGAGGCGCAGGTGGAGTGGAGTCGGGTGGCTCTGATCGATAGTGCTAAAGAGACATAAGTGGCTAGGCCACCTTGTCGGTGTCCATACTTCGCCTTCCTGGTTGCAGGGGTGATGAAGCACATATAGCCCTGCAAGTGGAATGGTTCATCCAGCCAAGTTTCCTGCATTAGTATAATGTCAAAAGTGCTGATGTATTGGATGAAGTGTCCAAACCTTTAGAAAGGAGGCCGTTTACGTTCCAAGAACACATGTAGAGGATCTCCTTTGACGATGCAGAGCCCAGCTTTTTGACTGAGTTTTGTCACCCTTGCCTATTGCAGTTGTTGTTTTTGAAAACTACCTTAGATCATTGTTGTTTAGAGAGGAATTGGCTGAGGTGAGGAGTTTTTGGGACCAAGAGTCTCCCATAGCAGTAGTGGAGGTACTTGAGGACACAGGAGAGCAGCCCCGGGCGCTCCTAAGTATGGATCGTGTTTCCCTGCACTGGAGGCCTGATTCAAGGGCGGACCCGTTGTTAGCAAAGGAGTTGGGTATCCTACCTCATGTTGCATGATAATACCGATACCCCACCATTCGAAGATTGGGCTTTCTCCTGAGATTGTTTGGGCGATGAGGCTTGTCTTCCATGTGGCCTTGGTGGATTCAGGCGCAGTGGCATTGGTGGGGTGGAGAAATTCAACTGCTGGGAGATCAGTTGAGTTGAGGCCGCTTGTGGAAGGAATGTGTGAAAGTAGCCGAAGTATATTTCCCCTATTCCAGGTATCACCAGTTCCTTTAGATTTGTAGTGAGGATGAAAAATTAATGAGTTGGTGGTTAAGGGATCTGGTCGGGTTTGGAGTATCTGCAGCAGATGCAGAGGGTTCCCTGTGGGTGAGTCTCCTCCCAGATTCCAGCAGTTGTTTAACCTGCTGGTTGTGGAGTTCCCCACTTGTGCATAATGTAGGGGACTAGAAGGTATAATAGTTGCTCCCAGGTCCTGTGGAGGAGGGGCCATTAGCTGGACCGGGGAGGTAACGGGGAGGTTGCTTGTGTAAGTTGACTGTAACTTCCAGAGGACGAATCCACAGCAGGATGCTGGGGCAGCTGGGGTTGTGGTTCCCCCGGGATACCCGCCCCCTCTGCAGGCCAGAGGTACTCACTAGTGGCTGTGTTCTTCTGGCTGATGGCCAAATTCGAGGGTGGAACATCAGTTGTTGTTGCTGGAGAAGATGGCCTGGGAGACATAGCTTTTTTGGATGCTCAGATATCAGATATTGTTAGTTTGGTGGCAGCTTCCTGGATCGCTCCATTTCCTGCGGTTCCCTTCTTGCGGCCTTTCATCCGCTGAGTACGTCTCTGCTTGGCATTGGATTTCACCATAGCATGGCCACCAACTTGACTGCCAATTGAGAGTCTATCCCTTGAAGGTGGGTGCGATTGCTGTTGGGATCAAATTGCAAGAGGTTGCTGTTGCAGGGGTCTCCTGGGTGGGACCTTTTGCCCTGTCATCGCTTTTTGGTCCTAGACCGATGGTTGTAGTCTCGAGGAGATCCAAGTGAGTTTTTCCAGGGACAGGTGTGGAAAGGTCAGATGAATGGTGGGAATGTGGGTGCAGACTGGAGGCTACCATTTTTAGAGATGCACAGAGGTTGGTTAGCATCAGAGGTAATGTGGCTAGTTTGTCTATTATTGGCCCGCATGAGCAGCTCCTGGAAGAGCACATGGGGTTGTTTTGTGAATGGGTGAAGAGGCATTTGAGGTCACCTAATTTCTCATTGATACCTGCTACGAATACTACCAAGGTGTTGAGCAGGGTTAGCTGGACACCCATCTTGTCCGATTGATAGTGGAGTGCTTCAACTAGAAGCTGCATGGTGTTGGGCAGAGAGGCCCAGGTGCGGATTTTCACGGTTCGTAGCAGGATCCTGACCAGTTGTTGATGCAGTGCTTGTGTCTGTGCTTGCTCTAGTCCTTGCACTGACACTAGGAGACGGTTTACTAAGTAGTGGAATTGTCACGTTGGTCCTTGCTTCAACATCTGGAGACTGCTGGCTGGGTTCTAAAGCAAGTTGAGTAGCAGAAGGGGAGTCTTGGGAGTATGCAACGAGCATATCTTCCCACTCTTGAGTGTTTAAGTAGGAGAGAGTTTCTTCGTCCGCCCCTGAACTGAGGCCCTCTGTTTTCGTATTTGCTGGAAGAGATAAGGGGGGCTGGGATCCTACGTTTGCTGCGGTTCCCTGGTGAGCAACCTCTGGAGCAATCAAGGGTATGGTCGGGGCATCTGTAGGCAGCTGTCCCACCTTGTTGATAAAGTTGGACGGGCCGCTTTCAGTCCACGGATCGCTAGATGGATTTGATGCGCCACGCTCCGTTGGGTGGAAGCCCACCATGTGTTCTCTGGAGTCTGCCTGGGCTACTTGTGCACCTCTGCTCTGAAGAATTGTACAGGTTGCCCCAGCGGCAATGGGAGGCTATGGGAGGCTTAGCAGGGCTTGGGCTTGATGAAGCCCCTGTTGTGGCAGAGACATTCTGTGATGAAGAGCTTTCTGCTGTGGTTGTAAGGATCAGCGGGATTAATGGTGGCTGTAACCCCTGTGTGTCATTGCTTTAGGGAAGGAGAGCAGATCCGCCGTTTTTTAGAAAAGAGAACTTGGTATAGATTTTTGGTTGGCAGTTAGTGATGCGGCGTTTTTTGGATTGTTCCAGGCTGTTTTGGGGTACCAGACTGTGCCCAGCATAAGATCTGGAGATGAGTTGCTTTCCTTCTCCTTACTGGTCTGGCTCTGACTCGATCTCAATGAGGGGAGGGACATTCTATGCCTTATCCCTGCTATCCGGAGCTTGAGGTCTCCTCTTCCTTTTTCCCACTGTGAATTTGTTAGGGGGCGTCTTTCTTGTTTTGCCTGACTGCATGGTTATAAGGTCCCCTGGACTGAGGGGGCTGAGGGGGAGCAGGAGAGGGGAGAGGAGGAAGAGTTGGTGCAGAAGCCAAAAGCAGCAGGACAGCAAGCTAGGCTGTGAGGCGAGTGAAAGAAGGCTCCGCCTGGCCGGTCCTGTTTGCGCTCCAGCCACTGCAGCCACAGACCTCAGACCTCAGGCACCCCCCTGCCTCCACACAGCAAGCCAGCTCGGGCCAAATCAGCCTGACAACTCACCAGCCCCCGCACTGCACTGCACCCTGCACGCTGCTGCAACCTCCTCCCCCTCATCACAGTGCCAGCGCCTCCCCCTCACCTTACCTCTCACTCCTTCCCTGTCCCAACCCCAAACCGCTCTGTCCATGGGGATAAGGCACTAGGCTCCGCGGCAAGACACAGACGGTGCTCCTTGCACTCCTTGCTCGGCTCTCTCGTTCTGCTTGGTTCGCTTGTTTCCACTTCTGGATTCTCTCCAGGAATGTGGGGCATCACCCCCACTGCCAATGTAAGGCACCAACCTCCCCAAAGTTTGATATCTCACTCCCTTTCTCCTTTTCTTTGGTAGCTTTCGTGAATTGTGCTCCTCCAGAAGAAATCCCCTGCTGAAGACGGTGCCAGAAAGCCAGGAATGCCAGAACGCCAAAAATCCAAGAGGATGCCAACATTCACCTAGGATGCCAAGCGAATGCCGCAGGGGATGCCTGGTGCACCCGCAAAGATGCAAGGATGGAGGAAAACAGAAATTTGATGCTCAGGTAAGTATCAAATAGGAAGTTTCAGCCAATAAGAACTAGAATGGCAAGGGGAATAGGGATATTTCTACCTGCAGCATGGCGGCATTGGATGTGGAGAAGCTTGCACACTTTCAGCATGCCCCTTCTGGAGAGCTCTGAACACAGTGAAGACTACCAGATCTTTGGTATTTGCCAAAAGTATAGGGCACTGGGAGCATCTTTACCCCCCACAAGGCTTGAAATTGATTTTATTATGGTTTCCCGTGACCTAGCTAATTTGGTAGTAGTCAACAATATGTCAGTTTTCTGTATTAGTGATCACAACCTCTTATCAATAATTTTGGACCTTCACTTGTCTGGGGCACTAGGGAAGCAGGTCAGTTTGGCTCCCCTTCACTCACGTAATAAGGGTAAAATGGGAAAGGCCGGATATGGAGGCTTTCCAGCAAAAGCTAATGAGGGAGAACAGGTAAGGTATATCAGTACTCACCCTGGAGGAAGAGCCCCCTGAATCATCTCTAACTCTTTTAAGACCTTATTCTTTTCTATAAATAAGGGGTTGAGGGAGAATAAAGCTCTTAAAAAATGGTAATCATGGCGCACTTCGACCCATAGGAGACAGAAATTAGCCCTCTCCTCCAAACCTCACCCTGAGGATGATGTGCTGAAAGTTAAGAGAAGCTACACATCAACAGTGGAGGTTAGGAGGCTAGAGCTAAGAGTAGAAGCATAGGGAGACTTGGAAAGAGATTCTCACACAAAGAAATCCACACTATTCTGGAAATTTGTTAATCAGACATTTTTTTCAAGGTATAATAAGCCCTCTGTGGACACTGTTATCCCAGTTCAGGCTTGGGTAGACCACTACAATGAAATTTTTAATCCTAACAACTCAGAGCCCATCTGAGAGCACAATGAGGCAGCCTTTGGCAATCTGGAGTTGTTTTCCAATCTCAGTGATTCTATCTCAGTAAAGGACGTAAAAGTCGCCCTCAACCAGAGCACTATAGGGAAGGCTCCAGGCTCAGGTGCGGTCCCATTTGATAATTTTAAAGACAATACCATCCTTTGGGCTCCAATTTTCAACAATGTTTTTAAAGCTTTTGTTAAAGTGGCCCGATTTTGTCTTGGAAAGAAGATGTGGTAGTCCCTATCTGTCAGAAATGGGACAGACACTCATCTTGCTGCTATTACACAGTTTCCCTTTTAGTTAGCTCTCTTAAAACTTTGGGTATAATTATGGCCACTAGGGTTTGCTGGAGGATAATACAGCTCTTTCTAAAGTGCATTTGGGGTATCGCCCCGGGGTGGGCACAGTGGAACAATGCCAGAACCTTCTGCTTGTCATAAGCAAGTATGCGAAGGCATGGAAGGGGTCCATCAACTTAGCTTTTATGGACTTCTCTGCCTTTGACATGGCCAAGAGGTCCAAGTTGTATGGCATTATGTCTGCAATAGGCACAGATCAGGTTATAATTAGTTTATTGCAGAGGATGCATTGGGACTGTCTGATTAGGGTGAGGAATGGCTATTAAATCCTTGCTGGAGTTTAGGCAGGGGTGTGTGATGGCCCCATTATTATTTCTAATCTATATCAATGATTTAGAGTTGCACTTGAGTCAAGCAGGGAAGGATATGTCTATAGTAAATCTAGTGCCCTCTCTGTATACCTGTATGCCGATGATGCAGTTTTAATTTCCAGAACCAAATGGATTACAACACATTTTTGATGCTTTTTATGATTTTTTGGGTGGGGGGGAAGGACTCGACATGAAAACCAATCAAAGTAAATCTTTTGTTATGTGCATCGGCCCCAAAAACACTAAAAGATATTTTTTCTAGAATTACCCAGTAACTCCAGGGAATCACACAGTGTGGGGAAGAAAGGTCAAAATCCAAGCAAATTTTTCTGTTGGGATAATACTCGTGCTACAATAGGACTACAAAGTGAGTGTACTTTTAGCAATAACAGTTCTAAACCCCAAAATAATTAGTAGAATAGCACTGAGGGTACTTGAGTCTCTTGCAAACTAAATAGGGGACACCTTGCAAAAACTTTGAACCAAAAAGAACTGGGTCTTTCATTAACTGCTCTCATAACCTCAATAGACAATTATGGAGATGATATGTTTGTGAAACATATGTTTTTTCATTGAATATGTTGGCATTGTATTTTTGAAAAACCTTATGGAAAGAAGGTATTGTTGTTATGTAATGATATTGGGTATAAAATACATCAATGGGAATTCTCTTATAGTTGTCCAGAATGAGCAGTAGTTGTTGTTTTGATTTTATAGGACTAAAGTGCTGTGAATCAGCATTGTTTTATGTGAATATGAATTTGGTTCTGTATTCCTAAAATTTCAACCCTGAAGAAGCGGCATATAACGTCATGAAACACATGTTGGCTGGAATCAATTGATGCTCCTAGGAACCAGATAGTAATGATTGGTGGAGATAATGTGTTTGTGGAACAAATGCCTTTCTTTGAATTATGTTGTTGGGAAACCTCAATAAGTATAATCCAATTTTGAAATGCATGGTCTGTTTTGTTATTTTTACAATAAATGTCATGGGATATTCATTGATTTATGTGCATTTGTTAACTTGATCTCACAATGAAAATATAATGATTGGCTTTATGTACTGGATTGGTTTGGGCACCAGTGGAGTAGGTGAGCTTGCTATCCTTATTGTTATCCTTTCCCAGGATTGGATATACAGAATTGAGTGTATCGCTATATCCGCTGCAGATGGTTGAGAAAAAAAGTTTATGCCAGCTTTTGGCAGTTACTCAAACTACTCCTTCTTTTATGTGCCGCTCTGAGGTAGGTTTACCATCTATGGAGGTCAGGATCAAGTTAGACCCCCTTTTACTCTGGATGAGAATTTGGGGTTGAACTAAGCCACACAGTCTCAAAAGATAGACTGGAAGACTGTCTCTCCCAGTACCATGCCCAGGCTACCCTGTCAATTAATTATATTAAGGAGAGCTTTAGGGACCTTGGTTTCCCTGTTCTATTATTTTTTTAATCCATCAAACACTAACCAGGTTGTAACAGCCCAGGTGAAAGCAGCATTTAGAAAAAGGTGGGGGTACCCCTCATTAGGCAAATTTTGATAAACTGAGTAACAGCACCAATTACAATCTGATTAAAACATCGCCAGGATGTGCTGAGATGCAGGAATGCAAATTTTCTAATCTTTTTTAATTCAAATTTTAGATTTTATATGACTAGATTTTGTTTTCATATCTTACATTCACTAGTGGCCTTTCCTAGGGTGGGTGACTGGAATAGTATTATGCCAAGTTGTCCTTGAGATAATACTTCTGAACAAAGCACCAGGCACTTTATTCTCTTTTGCCACTTATACTGCCTCCCCTGGAAGTGCATTTTGACAGTAATTCTGCGCAGATCTAAGATACTATGTCATAGAAAAACTGTGCAATTTGGAACTCTGTATTGCTTTGGTCAATTTTGTGTGCTGTGCACTGAGAATAAGAAATGGATTTGGGTCCGTATAATGTACTTTGTTGACTGTATTAGGCTGCTTTGTATGGGGGTGCGGTTTTTAGTTGTGCTTGTTTTTTAACCTTCACAAGATAATAATTGTATTGTTATATGTTTTAATTTGTGTTTTTATGGCTCTCAATAAGCCAAAAAAGTGTATTTGACTGAATAAATATATATATATATAAATATATATATATATATATATCAGCAAACCAGCATCGCCTACTTCTGAAATGAATCAGCAAACATAGACCACGTACTGCAGCTCTAGTAAACACAGTGTTTTATTGAAATGCAGATGACAGCATGTGCCCAACGCGTTTCGGAGATTTCGCTCTTGCTCACGGGTGCAAGTACATGAGGATCGTTTGTTACTTAATGTCAACTTATACAATGAACTCCAACACCATAATTAACATAAAAGACAGACAAACACATTTTCTTAAACCATGAAAAAACATGTTGGCCATCTTGGAACCTTGCAACTTCACTAAGAATGTATCTAAGTGTATATACATTGTAGGTTGTAGGTTTTCTGAATAGAAAAATACAATGCAATTAAATTACATTCATTATAGAATGGTTCTGAATTATTGAATATTAATCAAAAAATATTAATCAGACATATAGGTAAAATTAATTACATTGCAAATAATAATTATTCATATAGGCTAACAAACAGATGAACGGTATACCATCTTAACTCATATCCTGGATGAATAAATCCCTTGTGGCTAAACAGCCTACAATATTTTTAATCCAGTTTCTAAATTGATCTTCCCGGTATAGATGCATGATTCAATTCCAGCAATACAATTCCCATTATCAATTATTAAAGAAAAAGAAAATTCCAATTCCTACTTTGCAATTTAATCCAATCTGTTGTAACTTCCACAGACCGAAAATAAGGGTTCAGATATAATAACTCTCCTATATTCCTGTATTGCTGGAATTGAATCATGCATCTATACCGGCAGGATCAATTTAGAAACTGGATTAAAAATATTGTAGGCTGTTTAGCCACAAGGGATTTATTCATCCAGGATATGAGTTAAGATGGTATACCATTCATCTGTTTGTTAGCCGATATGAATGATTATTATTTGCAATGTAATTAATTTTACATATATGTATGATGAATATTTTTTTATTAATATTCAATAATTCAGAACCATTCTATAATGAATGTAATTTAACTGCATTGCATTTTTCTATTCAGCAAACCTACAATATATATACACTTAGAAACATTCATAGTGAAGTTGCAAGGTTCCAAGATGGCCAACACATTTTTCCATGGTTTAAATAAATGTGTTTGTCTGTCTTTTATGTTAATTATGATGTTGGAGTTCATTGTATAATTTGGCATTAAGTAACGAACGATTTTGATGTACTTACACCCGTGGAGCAAGAAGCGAAAGCTCCGAAACGCGTTGGGCACATGCTGTCATCTGGATTTTAATAAAACGCTGTGTTTACTGGAGCCGCAGTATGTGGTCTATGTTTGCCGATTAATTTTGTAAGTAGGCAACACTGGTTTGCTGATTTGATAGGATTCGCCACCCTACTGCGGGCTCGCCGCAAGAAAGTGGCTGGAATTCGGCGACATACAGAGATTATATATATATATATATATATAAATTCACCGTTCCTCTTCTCCAAAGACTTACGACCTTAAATCAAGAAAAAAATGCCTCGCTCACAATCGTCTTGGTGTATAATCCATTTTATTTACTTTGTCACAAAATATACATCCACCCGATGTGTTTCGGGAAACGCTCCCTTGTTCACAAGTATCACATTGGCCATACCTTCATTTCTTTATGTTTACATACTTGAATACAAAAACTATCAACATAGACGAAAGGCTTCACAAGCTACCTTCTGCATACCGAATCGTGGCAGCCATCTTTAAACATGTTTTCTAACTCTGTTTAAGCATAATGATCTCTGTATTTATCATAATTGTTAAATCATCAAATTAAATTTCATAAATTGACATGAAGTGACATCATCAATCAGTTATATAACCTTACACATATTCAAATACCATAATTTTCAATTAGTCCAATTCAGATTGAACTCGTGTATTTACAGTCCAACGTTTCATCTTTCCATTATCATACATTTAACATTAACAGAATGTCAATTACATTATACTTTATGTGTACTGGGGTTTAATTCTTTCCCATTTATTATTTTCTTATTCAATTTTATATTTTTTTTACTTTTTATATTTCTTATTATCATTTGCTCTTTAGTACCCCAGTGGGAGTAAATCAATATATGATTGCCACAATAGATTGCCTTATGATTACTTTAACCCCTTTAATCATGTCCACATAATCCTCTATATGAAATTTGTAAAGATTTATGTAACAAATATAACTCCCAAAACCCAAGTGGGTCATATTATATTTTCTCAATGCTCTACGTGTCTCACCAAGAGTTTTAAAGGATATAGTAGCCCATATGCTTCTCATCAATTTGAATCAGCTGGTGTCTTTATTTACTAGGCCTACCGACTATTACCACATCCACCTAAAAACATTAAAACACAAACATATTTTGTACAAAATTCAGCTAGACATTAAATACAAGACTACATATATATACAGTGTGTTAACAATTGAGGACAGATATTAGCTTATCATCCTTTTGTTCAAATTGCTCTAAAGACAGCTATTAGCCTATCAAATGAATGGCAAATTCCTCATCATTATTTAATCCTATTGGCTGCATAGTATTAAGACCAATAGTCAGACGGGATTCTAATTTTCTCAATTCCAGTGTTCTGTTTCCTCCTCCCGCACTTAGCACAATCCTGTCTAAGACAACACATTTTAATTTTTCATATTCTGCTTATGGCATTATTTAAAATGTCTTGCTACTGGATATGATTTATCGCCATTATTAATGGCCCTCATATGCTCCAATATTCTTTTCTTAGCTGCATGGATGGTACTTCCCACATACAATTTATTGCAGGGACATTTCAAGACATATATACAATAATCAGAGTTGCATGTTACATGTTTTCTAGTAGTGAATGGTCTTGAGACCCCCGGAAATGTGTAATTTCCTTACAATTCTCACTATGCTTACAAGCCTTACATTTCCCACAGATGAAAAAACCATTGATAGGTTTAGTAGTTTCTATCTTTGGTAACAGACATTGACTTAAAGAATCTTTCAGTGATCTACTTCTTCTGAAGGTAAATTTTGCATATTCTTCTAGTGCTTCAGCTATATTTTCATATGTTTTCAGCGCTGGCCAACACTTTGTAAATATCCTCTTTATTTGTCCTGGTTTATTGTGAAATGTTGTAATAAATATCATAGACTCATCATTTTTCGTGTCACTTGTTGATCCTGTTACCAGTAAATCATCCCTATTAACTTGCCTACCTTTTGTCAGTGCTTTTTCTATTGTACTTGGCAAGTACCCTCTTCCTTTAGCACGTTTAATCATAACCTCAAGTAGAGTAGATCAAAAACTGAATAAAGCAGAAGAAATACTTAAATTTAAAAAGCAACAGAAATTTGTGAGAGATTTGAAGGACTATGAGAAAGGACAGATTCTCACATTTGGAAGGAAATATGATCAATTTAAGAACAAATCTATTGGAAGAGCAAAGATTGACAGATCTATAAATAAATGTACTAGTAGGACGACCAACGATAATGGAAGGATACAAGATGATTCTGGAAAAAATCTGAGAGGAAGTGAAGATTGTGAGAGTGATGCATCCCTACAATATGACAGTGGTGGAGTAAAAGAGAATATATTAAAGGAATTCGATCTCATAGCCCAGGGAAGACTAACAGGGTAAGCAGGAAAAGGAAACGAGCCTCATCGAGGTCATGGAAGAGGAAGAAGAACAAGAAGAGGAGTGCGAGATTCGAAGGAAGGCCCAATGGGAGTGCAAACAAGAGGCCAGCTGACATCAAAATGATGGAGAAAATGGCTGTGGTCAATCTCTCTGGTAGTTGTATAACAGAAACAGACAAAGAGGTATTATCTTTAGGATTATCCTTCTGTCCTGTGGCACAATTTGACTATATTCAGTGTTGCATCGATTTGTTTAACTCCACTAGGAAATTAAAACTAAAAACATGGTTTTCAACTCAAATTAAATAACAAAGTACTGTCATTGAATTGATACCTTCTAATTTGCAGATAAGGGATATAGAGGTACTACACACAATGTGTGAGTTAGATGAAAATAATGAGGCAATTCGTGACCCAGTTTGAAATTTAACGCAAATGGGAATTGATATAGAAAATCAATGTCATAGTGGTTTTACACTGAAGTCAACTTTTTTCCCTCAGTTGATGGTGATGCTATTAATGTTTTTGAAAGGGGTGTCACTAAAGAGATGAAGACATTAAGATATGTGAAAAGATCCAATTTTGACAATCTGAATTTAAAACATAGAGGAGTGATTAAATCATTACAAAACAATAAAACTATTGTAATTAAAAAATTCTGACCTGGGTGGAAATGTAGTGGTATTATCCAGAGATATATATTAGAGAAGGATTGAGACAGAATGAGAATAATTACATGATCTCAAATAGGGGAGAAATGTTGCAGGTGAAAAGTAATTTTTTTGTAAAACTTGATGAGTGGAGAGAGATTGGACCTATTGAATGGGAGGAGTATCAATTTCTTAAAGTTGAATTTCCCAAACCCCAACTAGCTACGTTTTACCTAAATTGCATAAGAATGCAAATAATCATCTAGGAAGACCCACTATATCATCTATAGGCAGCTTATTGGAGAATACTTCAAAATATGTTTCATTTTTCTTACGTCCATTTGTGGAGGTATTACCTTCATATATTAAGGACACTGGAGATTTTCTGAGGATTAGTAATGGAGTTATGTGAGAAGATGATTTCCTCTTGATGAGTGTGGATGTTAACAGCTTATACACTTGTATACCCCATGACAATGGGATTAGTGCAGTAAGACTTTTTTGAGGGCCCGGTCTTTGTCGTATCTTCTTCATACTGAGATGTTGCTGGATATGATCTACATATGTCTGACCAACAACTTTTTCATCTTTGAGAAAACGCTGTACCGTCAAACCCAGGGGACTGCGATGGGCACTTGTTTAGCCCCCAGTTATGCAGGTTTACACCTCGACGGGTCGGAGGAACGGGTGGTCGGGAACATCGCTGATTCTGAAGATCACATAGTCCTCTGGGTGAGGTACATCAATGACGTTTTCTGTATTTGGAAAGGCAGTACAGAATCTGCAGTACAATTTGTGACTGTTTTGAATGACAAGTCTTTAAAATTGAAATTCAGTGTGGAAATCCATCCAAATGAGATTGAATTTCTTGATGTAAAGATCAGTGTTTTGAATCGTAAATTGGAATGTGCTTTATATAGAAAGGAAACAGCTGGAAACAGCTTACTTCATGCTAAAACCAATCATCCTAGGAACTTAGTCCAGAGTATCCCATATGGAGAATTTTTACGTGCAAGGAGAAATTGCAGTTTGGATGCTGCTTTTGAGGAAGAAATTGAGGTTATGATTAAGGGGGTCAGTATGACCTCGGCGGATGGCGTTAATATGGAGGAAAGTACTGCCAACAAGCTGGCGGTACTTTTCTCCATATTAAGACATTGGCGGTTTGGTTAAAGCCAAACCGCCAATGTACCACACCGACTGCCACAGTGGTTATGACCACCAGGCTGGAGACTTCACTCTCCAGTCAGGCGGCCATCACTAGCCCGCTTGCGGGATTATGACCCCGCCTACTACCATGGTTTTCGTAGCAACCTTACCGCCGCGAAAACCATGGCGGTAGGCACTATCAGTGACAGGGAATCACTGATATGGGTCTTCCCCACCGCCCTCCCCCTCCACCGATTCCCCCCCAACCCCCTTCCTCTCCAAACCCCCCTTCATACATGCCCCTTCTTTCACACACGCAGACACACACACCCATTCACACATTCATCCATGCATGCATACATCCATTCACACACACATCCACACACACATACAAGCAGACACGCATTCACACAACACAACATACACAAACACACATCCATACATGCACACACATACAACATGCAACACACACACACGCACAGACATACACCCCCCCCACACACACAACACCCCCTCCCCAACTTACCTGTTGTCGGGGGTCCTCAGGCAGGAGACAGGATGGTGCGCTGCTGCCAGCAGCAGTGTCACCCAGCAGAACACTGCCAGGCCGTATCATGTGTGTCATGATACGGTCCACGGCGCTAGCCGGATTTCCATCATCCTTCTGGCGGAAATCCAGCTTTGGTCATAATCCGGCGGATGGCTGGTAGCCGCGGCAACGGTCTTTTGGCGGCCATCACCGCAGCAGTAGGTGGTTTTTACCGCTGGGGTCAAAATGACCCACTAAATGTTTTAAAGAAAGAGGGTACTTGCCAAGTACAATAGAAAAAGCACTGTCAAAAGTTAGTCAAGTTAATAAAGATGATTTACTGGTAACAGGATCAACAAGTGACACAAAAAAGGATGAGTCTGTGAGATTTATTACAACATGTCACAATAATACAGGAGAAATAAAGAGGATATTTACAAAGTTTTGTCCAGTGCTAAAAACAGATAAAAATATAGCTGAAGCACCAGAAGACTATCCAAAATGTACCTTCAGAAGAAGTAGATCACTGAAAGATTCTTTAAGTCAATGTCTATTACCAAAGATCAAAACTAATAAACCTATCAATGGTTTTTCATCTGTAGGAAATATAAGGCTTGTAAGCATAGTGAGAATTGTAAGGAAATCACATTTCTGGGGGTCTCAAGACCATTCAGTATAAGAAAACATGTAACATGCAACTCTGATTATTGTATAAATGCCTTTAAATGTCCCTGCAATAAATTTTATGTGGGAAGTACCATCCATGCAGCTAAGAAAAGAATATTGGAGCATATGAGGGCCATTAAGAATGATAATAAATCATATCCAGTAGCAAGACATTTCAAACAATATCATGAGCAGAGTATCAATAAATGAAAATGTGTTGTCTTAGACAGGATTGTGCTAAGTGAGAGAGGAGGAAACAGAATGCTGCAATTGAGAAATTTAGAATCCCGTCTGATTATTGGTCTTAATACTATGCAGCCAATCGGATTAAATAAGGATGAGGAATTAGCCATTCATTTGATAAGCTAATTGTCAGGGCTACATTTCCACGGGGTCTGTATGAAGCTCAACAGGGCCCACCTCCAGATACCTCCAAATCTGAATGCTCTTATAGTGCAGATTTTTGGTGAGGGGAAGGTTGTGGGATGGGATCAGCAGGGAAGGAGATCTGAGAAAACAAAAAGGTCACAGGAAAACAATACAAAGCACGTTAACAATTCTGCACAGACTTGAACTGCAGTCTGGTGTAAGGGTTTCAGATTACTTTGAATTTTGAGTTACAGTATGGAAAGATGATTGAGAAAATGAAAAGGCACCAGGACCTTCAGCAGTGGGTTTTGTCGAGCCTTTCCCTAATAAACATGCAGTTGGTTGTCTAATTATACCTTCTTTAATGTAATATATATATGCCACAACATTCACCCACTTGCACTATGCTTGCATCATGAAGATCGTAAGTCAGCAATAAAACTCTTCAACTTGTAATCCTATTTATCATGTTTATAAAACTCTTGACTTCAGAGTTAGTTGCAGGATAAACAATATTTTCAAAAGAATTCAGTGCACTTTTAATTGTATGAAAACATTCTGCCTGGAAGATGCTGAGCTCAGAGTGACCCTGTCATAAATCAACACAGACTTCAGGACACAAAACTCAAATAACTCTGCACTTTCTTAGAAAGAATAATCTTACCTCTGCTAGAGGCTCACACAAAGATTAATGAGCGAAATGACTGCAGCTGATAACAGGAGACTCCACACGAAAGCTGCGATGACAGCTGCGTGACTGGATTGAGGAAAATACCTTTAGGAATGTCTTCATCGAGATGAGAGCAAACCGGACTGCCACCAGGGAGCCCCAGAGCAATAGTGAGCATTGTTTGCTGGGCAGGGCCAGTTTTATACTAGGTGCAATGCCCAAGATGGTGGCTGTACAGCCTGCTGGGAACTGTAGTCTCTTTCAGACTATTACAATGAAGCAGCACAACGCTAGCAAACAGCTATATGGAGGAACAAACATTTGTTTAACATTCAAAACATGCCATATAATTCCATAAAATATCTCATGGGGTAATAGCACAGTTTAATAAGAAAACGAACAACAAGACCGCCAATTAGCTTTGCAGGCGGCCTCGTGAGCTTTCCCACAAGATAGTTTGGCACACAATGGTAACAATGAATGCACAGGTAACTTAGCTGGGGCGGGCCCTACATCGCGCACCAGCCGTGTTCTGACACTAATAGCTGTCTTTAGGGCAATATGAACAAAAGGATGATAACCTAAAAGCTGTCTTCAATGATTTGCACGCTGTATGTTATTGTTGTCTTGTATTTAATGTCTTGCTGAATTTTTTATAAAATATGTTTTTGTTTTAATGTTTTTAGGTGGATGTGGTACTAGTCGATGGGCGTAGTAAAAGAAGGCATTAGCGGATTCAAATTGATGAGATGCAAATGAGCTACTATATCCTTTAAAACTCTCGGTGAGAGACGTAGAGCATTAAGGAAATATAATATAACCCACTTGGGTAATGAGAGTTATATATGTTACATAAATCTTTCCAAATTTCATATGGAGGATTATGTAGACATGATTAAAGGTGTTAAAGTAATCATAAGGCAATTTATTGTGGCAATCATATACTGATTTACACCCACTAGGGTACTAAAGAGCAAATGATAATAAAAAATATAAAAAATAAAAAATAATAAATGGGGAATAATTAAACCCCAGTACACATAAAGTATAATGTAATTGACATTCTGTCAATGTTAAATGTATGATAATGGATAGATGGAACGTTGGACTGTAAATACACGAGTTCAATCCGACTTGGATTAATTGAAAATTATGGTATTTGAATATGTGTAAGGTTATCTAACCGATTGATGATGTCAATTCATGTTAATTTATGAAATTTCATTTGATGATTTAACAAATTACGATAAATACAGAGATCATTATGCTTAAACGGAGTTGAAAAACATATTTAAAGATGGCTGCCACGATTCGGTATGCAGAAGGTAGCTTGTGAAGCCATTCGTCTATGTTGATAGTTTTTGTATTCAAGTATGTAAATATAAAGAAATGAAGGTATGGACAATGTGATACCTGTGAACAAGGGAACAACGTTTTCTGAAACGCGTCGAGTGGATGTATATTTTGTGCCAAAGTAAATAAAACAGATTATACCCCAAGATGATTGTGACTGAGGCATTTTTTTCTTGATTTAAGGACGTAAGTCTTTGGAGAAGAAGAATGTTGAATTTATGTATGGGGCTCGCGACCCCACCAAGGTCTGCCAGGTTTGGGGTCGGACGGAGCGAATTGAAGTGGATTTGATCTATATATATATACACACACACACACACACACATATATAAATATATATGCACTGAAAAACACAAAGTTTATAAGGACGATATTATGAAAATAAAGCCCCAAGATCTAAATTCAGAACCTAACTATAAGGTTCCTGTAGCCTTTGTTTTTTAACTTAATTTCTATGTTTTTTAAAATTCTGTTTCCTAACTATAATGTCCCTGTAACCTTTGTTTTTTTCAGTGAATTTCTATGTTTTTTTAACACAAAGTAATTTTCATTATTGCATGTTAATCCAACCACCGTCGGGCATGGGGTTGACTGCAGGACCTGGATTGTGGCCAGTCCCTGCGGCCAATCCCCCTAACCACCCAACCCTGTGCTGAACATGGCCTTTGTGATTTCCAGAAGTGGAGCTTCAGCTGGGGCACCTGCTACGTTTATATTTGTAAGTGCTTCCTGTTGAGGTTTGATTTCTGTGAAATGAGCATCTAAGCCAGAGCGGTCTAGCGTTCTAATCATTTTTTGGGGGGGGGGATTAGAGGGTCCTTTCCTCCCCCAGGCAATTTCAGCCTCAGGGACCCCATCCCCCAGAGACCGGCCTCTTCTATTTTGTTTTGGAGGGGGCAGCGCGACCCCCCCCCACCCCAGTTGATTCTGATTTCAGCCCTGGGGATCCCATCCCCTAAGTTCCGGCCTCTTATTATTAGTTTTTAGTTTGGAGGAGGGGGGCCGTGCGGCCCCCGCATATAAAAATAAATCCTCTGGGAGGTGGAAGTCCCCAGGGCAGGAATGAGCCTATGAAGAGCCCTGTGCGCCCCCCTCCTTTATTTAAATATGGCCCATTCAGGGGCTTCATAAACACAAGCGCAGGAGGCCACACTTGGTTTTTAAAACGTTTTTTGCCAGATCCATCGCTAATTGCAGCAAACCTTTAAAAAAAAAATGCTTTTTGGTCCTGGGTGTGGTCCCACTGGGACCCCAGCACCACAGCTAAGGGGTCAGGGTGTCCCCTCCCTGGCCCCTTTTCTTTAGTTTTATCTTTTTTTGTGGGATTCGGCTAAAGCTGAGTCCCAGTATGGGTACCAACACTTCTTGGTTGAAGTATTGTCAGACAATCAGGGCTCTTTATTTCCCTGCACTAGCTTGTTAATATTTGCAGACCCTTTGCACTACTAGATATCTACATTTAGTTTTCTTTTAAGATTTCAAAAAGTGCTGAACGGATTTACACCAAAAAACAAAAAGCACTCTTTCTGGACCAAGAGCTGGATTTCTGATAAATTTGGTGTAATTCGCTCCAGCAGTTCAGGCTGTAGTTGTGTCTAAAAACCCTATGGAAATTATAATGGGAAACGCATGTTTTTTGACCCCCCCCCTTTTTTCAGCCCCTGCTTGACAGATCACCCCAAAACTTCTCAAGTACAACAGGATTCACTCGAACACTTTTGTTGGAAACTTTTGTTAAGATTCGTTAAACAGCATCAAAGATAATAGGCAAGTCAAGAAACACTTTTTCAGTGGAAGCAAGGTCCTAACTATTTAAGATGATATTTATTGAAAAATATATATTTTTGACAGAATATTTTTGTAATTCCCATTATAAGTCTGCCTTTGTTTCAAAAATTTTGACCACATTACTCTGTCAGTGATCCCTATTCATCAGATAACCAAGAACGGAAGACAGAGAGGAGAGGCAGTTCAATACTGATTAGAATATGAGCTTCATGCAGTGAGGTACCACTAATGGCGAACAACCCTGTGGGGGTGTTGCTGGGCACAGTCATTACCCAGAGTAGGTGTAAGACATTTGGGGAAAGGCTATAGTGCCCCTGCCTGGGATGGGTTAAAGGGAGCTGTTACCTTAGTAGTGCAAGTGAGCCAATTGGTCTGCAAGAGTAAGGACTGGTATGATAGAATATATGTAAACCCGGTGTATGTTTACACTGGGCATTCTGGAGAGCTGTGGTCACCTTTATTTTGCATTTTGGCCTGCTTTGTTGGGATCTGTAAATGAATGGTTTGCATGTATGCCATTTAGCTACCTTGTGAGTGTGTTTCATGTCAGAGATACATGAAGGAAAAGGAGGGTGTTCTGGGCCAACAAAACGGATTAGAGACTCTTGGATTTACAATCAAGTTTGACATGTACTTGTGATATGTTAACCAAACAAACCAGGTGGTGTACCCACTCAGTGTAATGCCATCCTTCTCCTTGGGGCTGCCCTCTGAAAGGGGAGAAACAGGTTGCCTGTGATATGTGATGGAGCAAACAGTTTGTGTCCCAGTTCACATCACAGAAAGATTTTCCACCAAGGCAATTATAGAAGAAACAGACTGTGAAGCCACCTACAGCACATGTATTACTTACATGCCATCTGAAGTGAGTCAGCGATGTTAGCAAATTCTAAATCAATCTTTTACTTAAAAAATAAAAAAAGCTGATTTTGCTAAATACGTAAAACAATAGACTCAGCAGATTCTCCCCAAGTCACAGGCCCGTATTTCACATTTGAAAAGGAGAGGATATGCATTTTCAAACTTCTTCCCACATGAACAGTAGAAAACATTGTAAAATCAGTGATCCAGGATTCGAATGAATGAATGAATGTATTTATAAAGTGCAAAAAGCTGCCCAAATAGGGTGACCTGGCGCTAGAACAATAGGCAATGTAATTTGCATACTTTATTACAAGACCGGAGGCTCATATTATGGTTGCTGTTCCTGCTTTAATTAATACAGCAGCCAAGACACATCAACACACAGAAACCCCAGGGAGAAAAACCACAACATTACATCCAAATCGGTTAACCAATCACATTGAGTATGAACATAACTATCTTGACTAAGAGCAACAAGCTGCTCGCAGTCAAGTTAAGTAATCTGCTCATTTTATGCAATTTTATTCAATATTTGTATTTCTCTTAATGTGTTATTATTACCTTTGTAGTGCTCACTGGTTTTAATTGCTGTGTGCCCCTTGTGCGATGCGCATTAGAATGTTTTCTAACTCTCATGCAGTCCCAATGGTTCTTTGTCTTCAGTTGGCAGCGATACAGTGCTGCACTTCAGGTTTCCGTCAGCTGGCTCCTGCTTCTTTTGTTTTTATAAGTTGCAGGGGCTTGTTCTCATCGACTCATTCCTTGTTAAGAGAGAGGGCTTGAGAGTACGCCACTCGCTTCCTCTTCTCCGACTGCCTCAGAAGTTAATTCTTAAAATAATTTTAAAATATTTGAATATCTTCCACATAATATCTGATGATGAGCAAGCCCAATCCACGAAGGATAGCTTAAAATCTTTTATTAAGGATTCTATTCAGCATGCCGTGTCCGTCTCCATGCTGGACGTTTACATTTTTTTAGAAGTCTCTATCTTTAATTTGTTACAAGGCTCTGAGGATCTAAGGATGTTCCTTTCGAAAAAGGAAAATACCTCTCAGTGAGCCTTCCAAAGGTGTTTCTGTCAGATTTGGGCCTCCCAAAGGTGAGTTGTCACACTTTGTCCCTTACTTTCTGTTACCTCAGATCGATAGCTTGTCTAATAGGTCTTCTTTCTTCCTTCTTTCTTCCTTCATTCAGGCCATCTTTCTAGGTCCACTTCATTACGCAGCCCTTCAGAGATTGAAGATTTACCATAATCGCAGAGGGTTAGCTTAGTCAGACCCAGTAGTGTTAGATCCATAGTCCAAAGAAGAACTCTTTTGGTGGCTGAGTCACTTAGACACTTGGAACAGGAAAACAATTTTCTCTGTCACCCCAGATATTGTCTTAATTCAGATACAAGTCGGACAGGATGGGGCGCAAGATGTGTTCATATCTTGAATGGAGGTTAATGGTCCTTTTAGGGGGCATCACTGCATATCAATTGTTTAGAGATGCTGGCAGGCTCCTTTGCCATCCAGTCCTTTGTAAAAGACAGATTAAAATGCACAGTGCTACTTCGAATGGACAGTCAGTAATAATCTCAGTAATAATCTTTATTGTTTAGTTAATAAAAACCATAACAATCATCTCATAATACAACATGTTTAAAGATAAAACATCTCTAAAATACCGTAAATTCCTTGGCCATGAAACCATGCGAGGATCTAAAGTCAGTTTCTTAATTCTAAGATGCAAAAAAGTGCATGATTTGGTATGCATCCCGGATGGCAGGTTTACGTCTTTGGTGCGTGCAGTCAAGAATTTGATAAATTTGCATATTGATTGTGCATCATTAGGATCAAACATTGACATCACAGCTGACCGACAGGAACGAGTTCCATTTCTCATAAAAAGCGGTTTTAATAGTTGTCTGCGGGCTTCTTTTAAGGCTGGACAGATACAGATCAGGTGAACCATATCTTCTTTTGGGCCTTTGCATAGCCTGCAGGAAGAATCTCCTCTATTCTTCCACGATGGTTGATCCAGTCTAGCAGGAGATGCTCCCAAACGGAGAGTCAAGAAGCGATGCTTGATGTGAAGTGCGAAGGTTTCGGCCAGGTATTGTGATGGGGCTATGGTGGTATAAGTGTGCATTACCAGCCAGGCGTGTGAGCGTTGCGCAAGTTTAGCTTTATCATCTAGAAAAGATTGGATACTTATTTCCTTTTTTATCGCTCAACACAAAAGGGAATACAACATGTTGGAATCCCATAGGTACTTTGTTTTCGTCTCTTGCAAGGAGTTGTTCAGGTATCTGTTGTATACTGAATTAGGATTGCCATTTACTGAACTCCATAGTGCTGCTACTAGCGGGCTTGACAGTGTTTTTACTTATTTTGTACCAGATCTTTATTGTGTGGGCCTTCCTGTCGAGCTGCTGTTGTGATAGACCAAATTCCAGCCTTATCGGTGCAGGGGAAGCAGAGCGAGGAAGATTGAAGACTTGCTTATAGATTTTTATTTGCTGCCTTTCCAGAAGGCTAGCATCTTTCCCGTATTGGGCTGCGCTTCCGTATGTAATTGCTGGAAGGAATTTAGCCGACATAACCGACATTAGTGGTTTATATGATGGGCCCTTTAATCTTTTAGCAAGAGTGCAGAAAGCGAACGCCAAGGATTTGGACTTCTGTAGAATATACTGATTTTGGGGCACAAAATTGATCTTATTGTCTACTGTAAGCCCAAGATATTTGTAGCTGCAGATCGTATCGAGAGTGAAACCGTTCAATTTTATTTTGTTTGCAGGATTCAAAGAGCAGCCTATTGACATTGTTTTTGTCTTTGAAGTGTTAACCTCTAGTTTGTTTGTCTTTGCAAATTCGCCCAAGGCAGTAACCAGTCGTTGCAACCCTATTTTTGTGTGGCTTAACAGAACAATGTCATCAGCATACAATAGATGTGTTATAGCCAGACTTCCCATCCTTGGAGAATGTGGGTTGGTTGCATCTACTTTTGTAGAGAGATCTGCCATGAAGAGGTTAAAGAGGTGCGGGGCCAGCACGCAGCCTTGCTTTAGTCCTATATTTGTTGGTATTCTCCTAGAAACTTTTGAGCCGTCTGCTACCTTGATTCGTACCCAAGTTTTGTCATACAGCAATTCTATACACCTCAAAATGCGTTCTTGCAAACCCCAACTCCGTAGTTTGTTCCAGAGAATTGCTCTGTCCACACAATCAAAAGCACTTTTGAAATCCACAAAACATATGTGTAAATCTTTCTTTAAGCACTTTGCTCGATTGGCTATATCTCCTAGCACAAGAATGTTAGTCACTGTGCCGTAGCCCTTCCGGAAACCAGTTTGATTCATAGGGACCAAGTTATTTAAATTAGACCAGGTGAGCAGGTCTGCTAGGATTAAAGAGGCAAAGTATTTGGCCTCACTGTCAATTAGAGCTATCAGACTATAGCTCGCTGGGTTTGCCCTGCTGCCTCCTTTGTATATAGGATTGATGATGGATCCTTTCCAACTATCAGGAATGGTACTGTTACGTTCAACTTCAGCATATAATATTGACAGAGTGGCTGACCAATAATCGAGATCCGCCTTAAATATGGCTTGGACAGTCAGCCGGCAGTTAGGTACATAAACTGTCTGGTAGGTACACGGTCCAAACCTCCAGTAATGTTGGCCAGGAGTCTTTGGGAATTTTGCTTCCCAAGAAATATTTAGGTCAAAGCAAAGTATCTCCCAGACAAGTTGAATGTGGTAGTCGACTGGCTTTCCAGACATCTATATGATTAAAGCAATTGGAAGCTTCGCCTTTCTGTGTTCAATAATTTTTCTTCTGTCTTCGGGAGTATGTTGTTACACCTGTTTGCTTCCTGTATCGATACTCAACTCCCCTCCTTCTTCAGTTAGAGACCAGATCCTTTGGCTGTTGCCACAAATGCTTTTCTTTAGTCATGGTCTCAGTCCCTTCTGTATGCCTTCCCTCCATTCCTCTGTGTTGCCCGAATTCTTTCTCAGGCTCACAGACTGCAATCATCCCTAGTTCTCATCACTCCATTCTGGCAATCCCAACCTTAGTACCCATTGTTGCTGGAACTAGCCTTGGACTTCCCAGTCCTAATTCCCCCTTTCCCTGATTTGCTCCTCAACTCTCAAGGCCTTTGTCACAACCTCCTTTTGTAGAGCTCCCTCTTCCTCATAGCATGGAGGCTTTTGCGGGTTCCTGGAGAACCCTAGGAACTTTGGAGGAAGCTGTCAAATTTATCCAGCAATCTTAGGCCCTGGACACAGCAAAGGTTTACAAATCTGCCTGGTTGGCTTGGTGTAGCTGGTGTTTGTACAGGGATTCAGATCCCCTTTCAGCAAATGTCAATTTAGTTGTGAATTTTCTTGCTTCCTTGGCAGCCCAAGGTAGTGCAGCCCAAGGTAGTGCAGCCCAAGGTAGATCCACAATTTCATCGGAGCACATAAGAGTGGACGGAAGACCTATTAGAGAACACCTGTTGGTAGGTCGCCTTTTAAAGGGAGTACGTTTTGCTAAGCTTTCAGTACCCAAATATAATGTCATGTGGGATGTTAACTTGGTTTTACGTCTGTTTATTTCATGGCCGGACAATATTGATTTATCACATTTATTCGCTAAATTGACTATGCTATTTTGTTTGGTTTCTATGAAACGTGTTTTTAATGTAAGGGTACTTGATGTTTCTCCTTTCCATTATTCCTCTTCAGGAGTATATTTCAAGTTAACAAGTGTACCAAAATGAATTTATTAACTGTTCATTACCCTTTTTTCCCTTCCCAGCCCAAGTTGTGCATAGGTAATTGCTTAAAATCTTACGTTTCTCGAACTGCAGATCTCAGAAGTCGCTCCTCTTCCCAACTCCATATCTCCTTTCAGGAACCTCATAAATCAGTATCTGCCCCTACTTTAGCCAGTTGGGTTAGATGGGTCATGTTCTTAGCTGGCATTTTTACCTCTTCTTTTGGGGTCCATTCAGTTAGGGGATCTATGGCCTCTAGGACTTATTGGGCAGGTTCTAACTTACATGACAGTCTCAGATCTGCAGATTGGTCAAACGTTAACACGTTTAGAACGTTTTATTGTAAACCTGTTAATCATCCATCTGATATATTCTTGCTTTGAAAAAGCATATTATGAGTCTCCGGTCTTGTAATAAACTTGAGATTTTCCTTAGCCTTGGTGTCGGAAAGGCTAGATTTTATTAAAGACACAGAGGCAAGTATTGTCCCACCACAGGTATATAACCCACACTGTTCTTTTTTCTGCAGTCCTTATGCCTTCATCCAGCTCCACGCCATCTAGTTAACTCTCAAGGTTCATCTTCATCCTGTCAGTTTCCTGTTTGGATCCGCCAAGACTGCTTTCGCCATCTGTTGTCTTTATGGACAACCTCAAGGGTTTGTTTTCTGCATTACTGACTCTGTGTTTTTTCATGATTTTGCTTTCTTCTTATCACATTGACTGATTGACTGACTCGCAAGAAAAGAGGGCTTGTTACTCTTATTCAAGATAGTTATGTTCATACTCGATCTGTGATTGGTTAACCTATTGTGATGTAATTTTGTAGTTTTTCTCCCAGAGGTTTCTGTGTGTTGATGTTTCTTGGCTGCTGTACTAATTAAAGAAGGAAAAACATAATACTTGCCTCTGTGTCTTTAATAAAATCTAGCCTTTCAGACACCCAGGCTAGGAAAATCTCAATTCTCAACAGTTAAAAGGAAGCAAATAACCAAGGGTCATATGCAAAAAAACATTTTTGAAGGCTACTAATGGCCCAATTCACAAAATCAGGTCATCTGCAATGGCAAAAAGGCATTTTGTAATGTATAAAATCCAAATTGTGATTCAGCAACTTGTTACTGAATCATAATTTGGCTTGGTGAATCGGTACTTGGAAGGGGCATGTTTAGGGCGTCCCTTTCAAATACCAATTCTCAGTGGTATATAATAATGTTTTTGTGACTGAAGTCCATTTGCAAAACATTAATATTTTACGAACACCTTGAAGGAGGTGATAACCTATTTGCAAATGGGAAGGGGTCCCCAAGGAACCTTCCTCTTTGAGAATGTGAAAACAAATATTTTTTAAGAGCATTACTCTTAGGAAATGAAAATTAAATGTTTAATTTTCTTTTTTTAAACGCAACCCATTTTACTTTAAGGAAAATGGGCTGCATCTTAAAAAAGTTGCTCCATTTAAATGTATCACAGACATGGTGGTCTGCAGGCCCTCAGCAGGCCACCATCCCTGTGATGACAGTAATTCTTAGTGGATCACAAATTGTGACTTCCTACATTAATGTGCATGAGGTAGGTCAATTTGCGACCCCACTAGGAATTACAATTTTTAAATATAGTTTTTTAGTACATTATTAATTTCGATTTCCTAACTGTCATTCGCTAAGAATCGTAATTTTGAAATCGCAATTCCTAATTTTTGTACATGTGGCCCCAAGGCTTTAAAAGTTCATTATTGATGATACATAAGGAGAGGGGAAGCTCAACCCATGCTTTTGCTTCCCAAAAGAAAAAATGTTTATCTCAAATCTTTTAAATCTAAAAGTTGGCAGCTTAAAAAGTGTGGTCTTAATAGATCTGTGTTCCCTGCTCAGACTATAATGTTGAAATCCTTTTCTTCAATATCTCTGCCCAGAGCCATAGTCTTAAACTTAAAGTGCTTATGGACTGGCAACAAAAGCAAATGTTTAAGATTATAAGAAATAGTAGACCGACCAGGAAGTTTCAAAACCAACTGTACAATAGCATTAATTTACCTCATGCAGCAAATTAATCAAGGCTTTGGTTAAACCTAAATAAAGGCTGTTTATGTACTAGATTCCAGAAGTAAGTAGTGCGTGCACCACTGTTCTCCAGCCATCCAGTGGAAGAAGTAAGTTCCAAAAATCTCTTCAATTTGTGAAGTACAGAAAAACACACTCCTGTGGTACTAAAAATTTGCTGCAGAAAGTGAGCTTGTTGTCAAATTGTATTGCCAGATTTCTAATTACCAGAGCTGAAGGAAAAGAGACTGGCAAACCCTTGGGCCACGAGTTATTGATATTGAAACTGTTGGTCTTCTTGAGGACAAGAATCTCTTTTGTGTGCGAGTTACACTTTGGTTAATTCTGATTCACCCAGTCAGTAACCTTGCATAAACAACTTCTGATGGACAATTCTGAGACACGGCAGGTTTTATTTATTGATAAAATCAACTGTGTGTTGTCAGCGTAAGACACTTCTTAAATCCCTTTAAAAGGAGCCTTTTACTTTCCTGATGGAAAATAGGACATTGTTACAGTTTGATGTCTCTCATACAGAGAAAAGATTGAGGTCATTTTAATGCTTGACCGCAGATGCCCATCTTTGAAAATCTTTTCAAAAGAAGCAAAAGAGAAACTGTGTTGAACAGCGGCCTTCTTACCTCTAGCGAATGCGATTTTTGTATAATCAGAAACTTTCAATAAAACAGAGTTGTTCTGTATTGTGGCCTAAAAATGGATTGCAATGAATGTAAATGTACAGAATGCTCCAGGTGTTCGGATAATTGTATATTAACCAATTCTTCCAGCACCATAAAGAATGCATGCAACAAAAATGGGAGGACAATTAGCTAAAACAGTCTTGATTGGCAAGGATCCACAGGGGATCCTGATTTACAGTCTTTAGTATCTTGCTCTGTCTGTTGGATGCTATTTGTTTAAATTTAGAGAATGTTAGATTGTTTTTCAATAATGTATTTAAAGGGGCGTCTAATCAGAGGTTTCCTGATTGCTTATATCAAAATCTGCATGAAGATTTTTTTATTTTTTCTACAAAGAAATCTACAGAAGGTTTAACCTCAATATTACAGACTTTTGGTTGTAAAACTATTAGTTACATGAAAAAACTATTTGTCCATTTTTTACATTATTGATTCTAAAAATTGTTTGCACAATTATAATAGATTTCCTAAAGGGTTTGAGCATAATGTGTATTTTATTTTATCTTTTACCCTATAACTCCTCCTTCTTTTCCACTCTAGGTTTTTATATTATCTCTTTTCTATTGCTAGTTCTGATAAAAAGTGTGGTGCAGTTTTGGGTTGTTTATTGGGGTAGGAAGAACAGGTGGAGCTAAGGTATTCATTGCCTGGTCCAGCCATAGGTTAACATAATTCGTATCGACTGCAGTATTGCCACTTATTTTTTATAAAGAGCTCTCTAAACTGTTTATTAGGTCTTGATCCTTAATTTTGTGCCATTTTCGAGATGGATAACTAATATTTGAAGCTGTCTGATTATTAGGTTTAGCAACAAGTTTTGCACTCCTGTAAATATCATTTGCTCCATTTCGTAATACTGAAGTAGCAATAATGGTGCAAATAAATATGCATTTTTGCAGAAGTGCAAAGTTTCTCTCATACGGCCTGTGAAAGGCAAAGCCTTGCAAAGGGTGCCTTGATGTCTAATGGCATGCATGATTTAGAGTTTGGCTAATTGGCACTCTGTCACAGACATGATGGTTTACAAGTGCATTACATCCTATGGCACTTGTAATAAGGTGGATGGGATATGCACGGGGCTACTGGAATTATGTGATTCTGCAAATGCTGAGTTTCCACATAATTATGGGTTTGTCACAATTGCTAATACTCCATCATCTGTTGAACAATCTTCAAATTTAAAAAGAAAATTGTTTCTAGCTCAAACGGATCAAAAGTTACTGAAAGCATGGGAAAATATGTTACTGCACATTAGAAAGCTCTTCTCAAAGGCTGACTGGTCACCTTTTAATTGCTTATTGTATCTGGGTTTTATACTGCCATTAATGAGTTGAAATGTTTGTCCAGAGAGTGTTACGTTGTTTAAAAATGACAAAATAATTAAGCAATACTATCACAAAATGTGCCTTATTGTGCAGCATTACTTGTATTTTCTTGCCACATAATTTAGTCAACCTTGAAGCATAATGTGGTCCCTACTGCCACATAATTCCTGTGTCCCTGGATATCTATCTGGTTTGTGATGGGGTATCCCATCCACTAAACTCTAAATCAGGCTGTACATGTTTTGTTATCCCTCCCTGTTTGCAGTTTTCACACAGTCGGTTGCATATGTCAATTAAGTAAAAAAAAGTTAAAATAAATCAGTGTTGCACTTGCTGTTCAGGAATAAACCGGGATTTCAGTTGGAAAAATACAGATTAATTGTACAATACTTTGTTCATTTCACAAAATGTTTTTTTATTTTTATTATGGATTTCTGTTTTTACCTCATACCAGCTGTAACCTGAACTACATCGTAGATAAGCCTGTTCATATTATAGAACACCGAGTCTTTTTTTAGCACATGTTCCTAATGAGAACAATACCTCCGAGCTCCATGCAAGAACACACTGTTCTCCATTCTTGCACTCCACGGGACGCACGTTTGATTTCAGAAGGGAGGGATCTCTCTGCTCCTACGGTGTCACTCACCTATTTTTATTCTTCATGTTTTCAGACATGCTTGCTCTTTCCTCTGACAGAGCTACTCACCAAGTTTTTAAGCAACTTGTGGGACAGGTGATGGTGTACCCAAGTATGCTATGGGTGAAAATACCCCTTGGTATACATGCTAAGGATATTGCAAGTCACCTTAGAGTTCCATAACATTATAAAGGAACTCAGCCTTTAGCCTCGTTCCTCTATATGGTTCTGGAACTCCTCAGTGACTTGCTATATCCTTATCATGTACGACAAGGGTACTGTATCCGTTGTATCTCTGCCTGTGAGTGCTAATTTCTATCCACTGATCATGTGTTCTCTACAAACAAGGCGATGCTCTAGTTCCAGCAGAAAAGAAAACCGCTTGTCCTGTATATAGATCTTGACAAAACATGCAGGAACCCAAAGAAGTGCTCTCATAGCTTTTAGCTTCCACATATATAATGTCATCTGCACAGGAATCTAGAACCTCAAAGAAGAATGAATGGATGAATAAAATAAATAAATGGATGGATAAAACGTTTTAAACATTTATGTAGCACACTACACAATACTGTTCTTGGTAGGAAATGCAAGAGACAACAGCTAGAGCTCTTTGAAACTGACAGGACATTTGAATGCTATTCGCTAATCTAGCTTCACCCACTAGCATTGTGTGTGCTAAGACTAGAGTCTCCCTTTAGCTATTGGTTGCTGTCTGCTAAAGCAGGATCTGCTGGAGTTGACATTTCATAGAGCCCAGGACATTAATAACATTCTTATTTAGGGGCTGTTAGTAATGGGGTCTTTGGTTGGCAGTCAGGTTATCCCCTGTCCAAGCAAGGACCCTGACTCTAGTCAGGTTAAAAGTGTATCACCCTCAGCTAACCCCCATTCACCCCCTTGGTATTAAATATGTATCTAAACAAAACAAGACCTAAACGAAAAAAATCCACAATACACAAGTCAATTTATCAATTAAAAACCAAAAAGAGTCTTCATGTAATTTTAAACACAACGCTAAAGTTGTTAGCGTGGAAATGTACCTGGGTGTGTAAAAAATAACCCCGCATGGGTGAGTGTGCGTCAAAAAGGGCTTGAGATGCGTCATTATCACTCACGAGCGAGACCGTGCGTCGTTTCTCCTTCAGTCAAGTCGGCGTGTGTTGTTTCTTCTCTCCGCAGGAGAGCGATTCGTCGATTCGAACCACACTCCCGGGTCCGGGCAGGCCTTGCGTCGTTTTTACACACCCAGAGATGTTTGCGTCGGAAATCCTACTGCACGATGATCCGAAAACTATGCAGCGCAGGTTGCGATCTCACAAGCCTCCGTCAGCGATGCTGCGCATCATTTCTCCAGCCGCGGGCATCGATCTTCTGGTCGCATTGCAGGCAAGCGTCGATTTTCAGCTGCGCAGCCGGAGGCACGTTGATTTTTCAGCCGCAGATCGGAGTTGCTTCAATCTTTTCCATGCACGGCGGTCTGTGTGTGGATTTCTCACTCTTGGCCTGCCAGCTTATCCTTTCAGGGTCCCACAAACTGGATGGGCACCACTTGGCAGAGTAGGAGTCTCAGCAGAGGCTCCAGGTGCTAGCAGAGAGAAGTTTTTGCTGTCCCTGAGATTTCAAACAACAGGAGGCAAGCTCTAAATCAAGCCCTTGGAGAATTCTTCACAAGCAGGAAGGCAACACAAAGTCCAGACTTTGTCCTCTAGCACAGGCAGAAGCAGCAACTGCAGGAGGGCTCCACAAAGCACAGTCACAGGCAGGGCAGCTCTTCTTCCTCAGCACTTCTCCAGGCAGAGGTTCCTCTTGGTTTCCAGAAGTGTTCTAAAGTCTGTCGTTTTGGGTGCCCTTCTTATACCCATTTTGCCCTTTAAAGTAGGCTTACTTCAAAGAAAAGTCTCTCTTGTTTGTGAAATCCTGCCTTGCCCAGGCCAGGCCCCAGAGACACACCAGGGGGTTGGAGATTGCATTGTGTGAGGGCAGGCACAGCCCTTTCAGGTGTGAGTGACCGCTCCTCCCCTCCCTCCTAGCACAGATGGCTCCTCAGGATATGCAGTCTACACCCCAGCTCCCTTTGTGTCACTGTCTAGTGAGAGGTGCAACCAGCCCAACTGTCAAACTGACCCCAGACAGGGAATCCACAAATAGTCAGAGTCACAGAAATTGTTTAAGCAAGAAAATGCTCACTTTCTAAAAGTGGCATTTTCAAACACACAATCTGAAAATCATCTTTACTAAAAGATGTATTTTTAAATTGTGAGCTCAGAGTCCCCAAACTCCACATGTCTATCCGCTCCCAAAGGGAATCTACAGTTTAATCATACTTAAATGTAGCCCCCGTGTTAACCTATGAGAGGGACAGGCCTTGCAACAGTGAAAAACGAATTTAGCAGTATTTCACTGTCAGGGCATATAAAACACATTACTATGGCCCTCATTACAACCCTGGCGGTCAGTGATAAAGTGGTGGTAATACCGCCAACAGGCCAGCGGTAACAAAAATGGAATCATGACCACGGCGGAAACCACTCAGACAGACAGCCACTTTAACACACCGACCACCAGGGTGGAATTATTAAGCACCACAATGGTAACCGCCAACAGCCAGGCGGAAGACAATGTACCTCCCACTCTATTATGACCGGCCTATCTGCCACCTTTTCCGGGGCGGTACCAACAACATCAAAAGCCTGGTGGAAACAGAACTCAGAAGTCAAAGGACTCACCTGTGGAGACTCAGGGAACAACCACAACGCCATGGAGCCCGAGCTTCAAGTTTTCCCCATGCTCGTCTACCTTCTGCTTCATTATGAACACCAGCACAGGTGAAGATGACCACGGTGAGTACTTCCGCCTAGCACACAAGGGAGGGGGGAGGAAAAAGAGAGTGACACACACACGCAACACGCAACACCCCCACCCACAATACCATACACAAAATCAGATGCAGCAACATAACATATTTACCCCGTACCCCTCAGGAATAATGTAAGGACAAAATGATCTCAAGAAAGTGAGTGTGATACGATCAAATACTGTGAATAAGTGCATCAAAATCCAAACGTATATACATATTTACAAATGTAGGGACACTGCCCAGTCCTCAATGTCCATGGGCCACAGAGCCACAATACATAGGCCAAGGCCCCACCTCACTCCTGCAACAACATTGAAAGAACACTTCAGAGGCATCAGGTCGAAAATAGACAGGCGCCTCAGGGTGACGGGGAATGGCGGGGCACCTTAGCCGGAAGATGGTACAACACCACTGGTCCTGGAGGGGGCAACATGCCCTGTGCGCTGTCCTGGGGAGTGCAAGGCCACAGTCTCTCAAGTGGGTGGTTTGCCCACTGCTTGGTCCTGGGGAGTGCAAGGCCACAGTCTCTCAAGTGGGTGGTGTGCCCACTGCTTGGTTCTGGGGAGTGCAAGGGTACAGTCTCTAAAGAGGGTGACGTCTTCTACTGGTTCTGGAGGGGGCATTGTGCCCAGTGTGCTTCTTCCTGGGAAGGATGCAGTGAGTGGATGGCTTCTCCATTGGTTCTGGAGGGGGCATTGTGCCCAGTGTGCTTCATCATGGAAAGGATGGGGTGAGTGGATGGCTACTCCACTGGTTCTGGAGGGGGTATTGTGCCCAGTGTGCTTCATCCTGGGAAGGATGGGTGAGTAGATGGCTTCTCCACTGGTTCTGGAGGGGGCACTGTGCCCTGTGATGCAGATTTTGGGGATTGCAAGGTCACAGTCTCTCAGCTGGGTGTCAGACCCACAGGACTTGCAGGGGCCAGACTGCTCAACATCCCTTGGATGCAGGACTACACACTGTCCGCCGGCGGTGATGGCTGCTCAGTGGTGGCAGTGGTAGTGCTGGTGTCGGTGCAGGCAGTGGTGGGGGAGGCTCCAGCCCATCCCCTGCAGCCTCAGACAACTGCCCACTGGGGCTGCTGGCAGTGGTGCTGGTGGCGGTGCTTGTGGCGGTGCTGGCAGTGGTGGGGGGAGACTTCAGCCCATCCCCTGCAGCCTCAGGCGGCTGCCCACTGGGGCTGCTGCTGCTGCTGGCAGTGGTGCTGGTGGTGGTGCTAGCAGTGGTGAGGGGAGGCTCCAGCCCAACCCCTGCAGCCTCGGACAGCTGCCCACTGGGGCTGCTGTTGCTGGCATTGGTGCTGGTGGCGGTGCTGGCAGTGGTGGGGGGAGGCTCCAGCCCATCTCCTGCAGCCTCGGAAGGCTGAATCCCCATGGTTGGTGGTGGGGGCTCCGAATGAGTTCCAGCACTAGGCCTCTTGTCCTTCCTGGCTGCTGGTGCAGGCCCCTTGCCCTTTCTGTCAGCAGCCGGGGATTGCACCTTGCCCTTCCCTGTAGCAGCTGGTGGTGCCTCCTTGCCCTTCCCTGTAGCAGCTGGTGGTGCCTCCTTGCCCTTCCTCGAAGGGGCTGAGGGTGCCTCCTTGCCCTTCCTTGAAGCAGCTGGAGGTGGCTCCTTGCCCTTCCTTGACGCAGCTCGTGGTGCCTCCTTGCCCTTCCTCGATGCAGCTGGTGGTGCCTCCTTGCCCTTCCTTGCAGCACCTGGTGCAGGCACCCTTTCAGTGTGGCTGCCTGGTGCCCGAGATCCTCTCCCACCTGGAGTAGCTGTCGACACTACTGTGGCCATGGACTGGGTGGCTGAGGTGCTCGCCTGGTTTCTGACCACCCTGGCCCGACGTGAAGGACGGGGGGAGTGGTAGGGTGGCGAGGAAAAGCATCTTAGGGACATTGGGATGGGAAGAGGGTGAAGGTTTGGGAGTGGAGGAAGAGGGAGTGGTTGAAGGAGGTGTCAGTCTGCTCTGTTTGGGTTCAGGTGCATGGGCTGGATGCTGTTGTGAGGTGGATGGCTGGTGGGTGTCTGAGTGCTTGCGTTTGTGTACCTTGGGAGGAGACACAGTGGAAGAGGACACAGGGGACGTGTGCATGGATGTGGGAGTGGTGATTGCCAGTGAGGGGCGTGTAGTGATAGGCGTGATGGTTCATGGTGGTAGTGGATGAGGATGTAGTGCATGCAGGTGTGAGTGTAGATGCAACTGGGAGGGAGGTGGACGAGGAGGAGGAGGGGGACGCAGTGGAGGCAGTGGATGTTGTTATGTCTGCATCGGGATGGTGTTTGTGTGAGTGCCTGTGGGATGATATGTGGTGTTTGTGTTTGCCTGAACCACTCCTGTTTGTTGTCTTGTGTGCATGCTGGTCTGCCTGTGTGCTTGGGATAGGTTTGGGTTGAGGGGAATAGGACTGGGTAGAGGAAGTTGGAGGGGGGAGGCTAGAAACAGGGACAATGGCTGCCATCAGAGAGGAGGCCAGAGCCTTGATTGATCTCTGTTGGGCTGCCATGCCAGAGTGAATGCCCTCCAGGAATGCATTTGTCTGTTGCAAATGGGCTGCCAGCCCCTGGATGGCATTTACAATGGCTGACTGCCCAACAGAGATGGATTGCAGGAGGTCAATAGCCTCCTCACTCAGGGCAGCAGGGCTAACTGGGGCAGGGCCCGAGGTGCCTAGGGCGAAGGAGATGCCCACCTTCCTGGGTGAACGGGCACGGGAAACACACTGAGGGGCTGCTGGGAGGGCGGTGCTGGTATGGGGGTGGCGGCTGTACCTGTAGTTCAGGTGGGCACAGAGGTGTCTGCCACCACCAGGGAGCTTCCATCAGAGGAGGTATCACTGTCCGAACTGTCCCTTCCAGTCTCCGCCATGGTGCTCCCCACAATCCCACTGGTGCCCTCACCGTCAATGGATTCGGCCTTCTGGGCCCTGTGGGATGCAGCTCTCTCCGTCACCGGTGCCTCTGCTTCTCAGATGATGCTAATGCACATAAGGTCAGGGTGACAAAACAAAAGGGGGGGAAGAGACAAAGGATACACTTGGTCAGTGTCGGCAACAACACCACCGTTGGCGTACACGACACACACACACAGGGAACAGTCCCATGCACTAGGCAATGCACTACCGTCACAATCCTAGTCACTAGCCCATGGACGGGGACACCTAACGCCAATTGCAGCATACCTGAGACCCACAGACCCCTGCCCAGTAGTGGATGCCTACTAGCTTGGTTGGAGGAAGTTTACATCAGACCATGCCCAACATGGGACCTACCCTGCAATGTCTGGCCTGGCCTAGGGGCACCCTCCGGGCCACATACCCACCTGGATGCCACTCCACCACGCACAAGTATTATATTGGGGCACTGTACTCACCCCCTTGTGGCTGCTGTGATGCCCCCAAGTGCCCATCCAGCTCCGGATAGGCCACCGCCAGTATGCGGGCCATCAGGGGGTCAGGGTTCGCTGTCTTCCGTGACCAGCATCTCAGGTCCTCCCACCGTTTCCGACAGTGGGTGCTTCGCCAGCCGTAGACCCACAGGGTCCGCACGTCCTTGGCAATGGCACGCCATATACCCTTTTTCTGATAGGCGCTGACCCGCAGAGAAAAAAACATAAGAAAAGGTATCAGTCAGACCATCCTGCCTGTTACACTCATGGCCCACCATAGCGCTTCACATCCCCTAACGCACAGACATGGCCCACCATACATGCAGCACGCTGCCCAGGGCCCTTCCACTAAACCCCCCTCTATAGGAGGCCTTCACACACACCACTCCATGCATTCATGCCCCATGCATCGCGCTAACAGTGTACTCACCTGTTGGTCTGGAGGCCTATACAGCATTTGGTACTGGGGTAGGACCCCAAGCACCAGTCTTTCCAACTCTGCCACGGTGAAGGCAGGGGCCCTTTCCCCAGAGACACAAGCCATGGTCGGTTCCAGACAAATGTCACAGCAGCACATGCAGTGTAGGTCATCTCCTGTTGAAGGTCAGGTAGCAAGTGAGTGAACAGATAGAAAATGGCGTTCACGTCCGTGGCGGTGCGTACCGTCACCGCCGGCGTACATCACCATTGGCCATTGTAACCCATAGGGCCAAATAATAAACAAAGAGGAGTTGCATTGCGGTTCTCGACCGCCTCCCGCAACGGTGCACAAAGTCAGCAGAATTACCTCATTTCCACCTGTTTCTCCATTTCGGGGGGGGGGGGCAGGCCATGGCACTTAACTGCGTCACAGTACACATAAGCACCATTTGGGCATATCCAACAATATACTGTTACAATCACAACATGCAATGAGGTGTAGTGTTTGGAACTATGGGATACTTACCAGCTTCTCACTGGTTTGCCCCATAGATTGTAACTGCTGTGGATGACTAGGACATGGAGACATCCCTCCTTGTACAGGCCCCATTTGGACTTGGCAACAATGGAGGACAGGCACATTATCCTCACCTATAGACTTGACAGGGCCACAATCACAGAGCTGTGTGCCCAATTGGAGCCTGACCTGATATCTGCTATCCGTCACCCCACCGGGATCCCCCCTCTTGTGCAAGTCCTATCTGTGCACCATTTCCTGGCAACTGGCTCCTTCCGAGTGACAGTGGGCTTGGCAGCAGGAATGTCACTGCCAATGTTCTCAATGGTGCTGACCAGAGTGTTGTCTGCCCTGATTAAACACATGCGCAGCTACATCGTTTTCCCCCAGGTGGAGGATTTGGATGTGCAGATAGTGTGCCTGGCGGACCAATACATCTCCCATGTCAATGCAAAGTATCCTGGGTCTGTGCATGATGCCTTTATCCTGATCAATACCAGCATCCCATATGTGGTTGCTCAACTCCAGGGGCACCGGGTGTGGCTAACAGGTGATCCCAGGTTCCCAACCAGTAGATGTTAGTGTATGGGTATGGTGTGGGCCCTAAGAGTTAGTGTGTGTCTAACAGGTGTCCCTCGATATTTGCAGGTGACTCTGGTTACCCCAACCTCTCATGGCTACTTACCTCTGTGAGGAATACCAGGACAAGGGCAGAAAAACGTTTACAATGAGGCACATGGGAAAACAAGAAGAATTATAGAGAGGACTTTCGGCCTCCTAAAGGCTAGGTTTCGTTGCCTCCATCTCACAGGTGGTTCCCTGTGCTACTCACCGAAGAAGGTCTGCCAGATCATCGTGGCATGCTGTACGTTGCACAACCTTTCCTTACGTCACCAGATGCCTTTTCTGCAGGAGGATGAGGCTGGAGATGGGCGTGTGGCAGCAGTGGACCCTGTAGACAGTGAAGATGAGAAGGCAAAGGATGAGACAATAAGCTATTTTAAAAGTGGACACTGCAAAAATCAACAGTTCCTGGGGGAGGTAGGTAAAGGTTAGATTGTGAGGTAAGTAAGACATTTACAAGTCTCAGTTCCTGGGCATATTCAGCCCACCGTTGGAGGTTCAAGGCAACCCCAAAGTTACCGCACCAGCAGCTCAGGCCCAGTCCGGTGCAGAGGTCAAAGAGGTGCCAAAACACATAGGAGCCTATGGAGAAAAAGGGTACTCCGGTTCCAGTCTGTCAGCAGGTAAGTACCCGTGTCCTCGGAGGACAGACCAGGGGGGTTTTGTAGAGCACTGGGGAGGGGACACAAGTAGGCACACAAAACACACCCTCAGCGGCACAGGGACGGCCGGGTGCATTGTGCAAAGCAGGTGTCAGGTTTTGTATTGGTTTCAATGAAGGGTCCCGGGGGTCACTTTAGCGGTGCAGGCAGGCACAGGAGGGGCTTCTCGGGACAGCCACCACCTGGGCTAGGCAGAGGGTCACTCCTGCACTGAGGTTCGGTTCCTTCAGGTCCTGGGGTTGCGGGTGCAGTGCTGGTTCCAGGCATTGCGTCCCTTGTTATAGGCAGTTGCGGTCAGGGGGAGCCTCTGGATTCTCTCTGCAGGCGTCGCTTTGGGGGTCCAGGTGGGTTGTCTCGGGCTACTCACGGGGTCGCAGTCACCAGGGAATCCTCCCTGTGGTGTTGGCTCTCTGGATCTCGAGCCGGGGGCATCGGGTGCAGAGTGTGAAGTCTCACACTTCCGACGGGAAAAGTTAAGTTCTTTGAAGTTGCAAGAAAGTTGCAAAGTTGTTGTTGAAATTGAGCAGAGCCGCTGCTCACAGGAGTTTCTTTGTCCTTTAGTCCAGGGCAGTCCTATGAGGCTTCAGAGTTCGCTGGTCCCTGTCGGATGCATCTCTGGTTGTAGGTTTTCGAGTCAGGAGACAGGCCGGTAGTGCTGGGGCCAAAGCAGTGGGGAGGGGGGCACATCCCTAATCTTATTGGGGGAATCCTCCAAACTTAAGATGGAGGATTTCTAAAGGCAGGGGTCACCTGAGCTCAGGGCACCTTAGGGTCTGCCCTGACTGGTGGGTCACTCCTCCTTGTTTTTCTCATTATCTCCTCCAGCCTTGCCGCCAAAAGTGGGGGCAGTGGCCGGAGGGACAAGCATCTCCACTAGCTGGGATGCCCTGGGGTGCTGTAACAAAAGGGGTTAGCCTTTGAGGCTCACCACCAGGTGTTACAGTTCCCGAAGGAGGAGGTGTGAAGCACCTCCACCCAGTACAGGCTTTGTTCCTGGCCACAGAGTGACAAAGGCACTCTCCCCATGTGGCCAGCAACTTGTCTGGTTTGTGGCAGGCTGGCAGGAACTGGTCAGCCTACACTAGAAGTCGGATAGGTATTCAGGGAGCATCTCTAGGATGCCCTCTGGGTGCATGTTACAATAAATTGCACACTGGCATCAGTGTGCATTTATTGTGCTGAGAAGTTTGATACCAAACTTCCCAGATTTCAGTGTAGCCATTATGGAACTGTGGAGTTTGTGTTTGACAAACTCCCAGGCCATATACTCTTATGGCTACCCTGCACTTACAATGTCTAAGGTTTTGCTTAGACACTGTAGGGCAGAGGTCTTCAAACTGGGGGGCGGGCCCCCCTAGGGGGGACTCAAGTCATCACGGGGGTCACCAGATTCTGGCCAAAAGAAGCATCATACAGATAACGGGGATTTGTTTTAAGCAGAAGCATGTTATTGCATTTTAAAAAAGGTAACAGTACCTAACAGCAATGTTTAAATAGGTCTAGACATATTTAAACATTGCCATCTTTATAAAATAATTGTGAAAAAGTCTTGGGGGGGCCCAATGATTCTTATTTTTCAGCTGGGGGGGCGTGGCATTAAAATGTTTGGAGAATACTGCTGCAGGGGCAAAATGCTCATGCACATATGCCCTCACCTGTGGTATAGTGCACCCTGCCTTAGGGCTGTAAGGCCTGCTACAGGGGTAACGTACCTATGCCACAGGCAGTGTGAAGTTGGCATGGCATTCTGAGGGGAGTGTCATGTCGACTTAGTCTTTTTCTCCCCACCAGCACACACAAGCTGTAAGGTAGTGTGCATGTGCTGAGTGAGGGGTTCCTAGGGTGGCATACGACATGCTGTAGCCCTTAGAGACCTTCCCTGGCATCAGGGCCCTTGGTACCAGGGGTACCAGTTACAATGGGACTTATCTGGGTGCCAGGGCTGTGCCAATTGTGGAAGCAAAGGTACAGTTTAGGGTAAGAACACTGGTGCTGGGGCCTGGTTAGCAGGGTCCAGCACACTTTCAATCAAAACTTAGCATCAGCAAAGGCAAAAAGTCAGAGGGTAACCATGCCAAGGAGGAATTTCCTTACACAACCCACCTCTAAACGAAAGAGGATGAGTCTAATCTTTCCCAAGAGAGTCTTCATTTTCTAAGTGGAAGAACCTGGAATAGGCCATCAGCATTGGCATGGGCAGTCACAGGTCTGTGTTCCACTACAAAGTCCATTCCCTGTAGGGATATGGACCACCTCAACAGTTTAGGGTTTTCTCCTTTCATTTGCATTAGCCATCTGAGAGGCCTGTCCTCAGTTTGAACTATGAAGTGAGTACCAAAAAAGGTATGGTCTCAGCTTCTTCAGGGACCAGACCACAGCAAAGGCCTCCCTCTCAATGGCACTCTAATGCTGCTCCCTGGGGAGTAACCTCCTGCTAATAAAAGCAACAGGCTGGCCAAGCCCATCATCATTTGTTTGGGACAGGATTGCTCCTATCCCATGTTCAGAGGCATCTGTCTGCATAATTAACTGCTTAGAGAAATCTGGAGCTTTCAAAACTGGTGCTGTACACATTGCTTGCTTCAGGGAGTCAAAGGCCTTTTGACAGTCCACGATCCAGTTCACTTTCTTGGGCATTTTTTTGGAGGTACGTTCTGTGAGGGGTGTCACTGTTGATCCATACCCTTCACAAACCTCCTATAGTACCCAGTCAAGCCAAGGAATGCCCTGACTTGAGTCTGGGTTTTTGGAGCTACCCAGTCCAGGATAGTCTGGATTTTGGGTTGGAGTGGTTGAACTTGGCCTTCACCTACAAGGTGACCCAAGTAAACCACAGTACCCTGCCCTATCTGACATTTAGATGCCTTGATAGAGAGGCCTGCTGCTTGCAGGGCATGCAAAACCTTCCTCAGGTGGACCAGGTGATCCTGCCAGCTGGAGCTAAAGACAGCAATATCATCAATATAAGCTGCACTAAAGGACTCCAAGCCAGCAAGGACTTGATTCACCAACCTTTGGAAGGTGGCAGGGGCATTCGTTAAGCCAAAAGGCATCACAGTAAACTGGTAGTGCCCATCAGGTGTTAAGAATGCTGTTTTCTCTTATGCTCCTGGTGCCATTTTTATTTGCCAGTACCTTGCTGTTAAGTCAAAGGTACTTAAGTATTTTGCAGCACCTAATTTGTCAATCAATTCTTCTACCCTTGGAATGGGGTGAGCATCTGTCTTGGTGACAGAATTAAGCCCTCTGTAGTCCACACAGAACCTCATCTCTCTCTTGCCATCTTTTGTGTGAGGTTTGGGGACCAAGACCACTGGGCTAGCCCAGGGACTGTCAGAGTGCTCAATACCTCCCAGCTCCAGAATCTTGTGGACTTCCACTTTGATGCTTTCCTTCACTTGATCAGACTGTCTAAATATTTTGTTTTTGACAGGCATGCTGTCTCCTGTGTCCACATCATGGGTACACAGGTGTGTCTGACCAGGAGTTAGGGAAAAGAGCTCAGCAAACTGCTGGAGGACTTGCCTGCAGTCAGCCTGATGTTGGCCAGAGAGGGTGTCTGAATAGATCACACCATCTACTGTACTTTCCTTAGGGTCAGTGGAGAGGAGATCAGGGAGAGGTTCACTCTCTACTTCCTGGTCCTCATCTGTAACCATTAACATGTTTACATCTGCCCTATCATGGAAAAGTTTGAGGCGGTTAACATGGATCACCCTATTGGGTCCTGCTAGTGCCTAAGTCCACCAGGTAGGTGACCTGACTCTTCTTTTCTAGCACTGGGTAAGGCCCACTCCATTTGTCCTGACGTGCCCTGGGAGCCATCGGCGCCAGAACCCAGACTTTCTGCCCTGGCTGAAACTCAACCATAGCAGCCTTTTGATCATACCACATCTTCTGGAGTTGTTGGCTGGCCTCCAGGTTTTTGCTTGCCTTTTCCATGTACTCTGCCATCCTTGAACGTAGGCCTAGTACATAGTCCACCACATCTTGTTTAGGCTCATGGAGAGGTCTCTCCTAGCCTTCTTTGACAAGAGCTAGTGGTCCCCTAACAGGATGGCCAAACAGAAGTTCGAAGGGGAAAATCCTACTCCCTTCTGAGGTACCTCTCTGTAGGTGAAAAGCAGGCATGGCAGGAGGACATCCCATCTCTTTTTGAGTTTTTCAGGGAGCCCCATGATCATGCCCTTCAATGTCTTGTTAATCTCTCAACAAGACCATTGGTTTGTGGATGGTATGGTGTGGTGAACTTGTAAGTCACCCCACACTCATTCCACATATGTTTTATGTAAGCTGACATGAAGTTGGTACCTCTGTCAGAAACCACCTCCTTAGGAAATCCCACTCTGGTAAAAATACCAATGAGTGCTTTGGCTACTGCAGGGGCAGTAGTGGACCTAAGGGGAACGGCCTCAGGGTACCCAGTAGCATGATCCACTACTACTAGGATATACTGATTCCCTGATGCTGTGGTAAGTTCAAGTGGGCCCACTATATCCACTCCCACTCTTTCAAAGGGGACCCCCACCACTGGAAGTGGAATGAGTGGGGCCTTTGGATGGCCACCTGTCTTACCACTGGCTTGACAGGTGACACAGGAGGTACAAAACTCCTTCACCTTCTGGGACATATTGGGACAATAGAAATGGTTGACTAACCTCTCCCATGTCTTGGTTTGTACCAAATGCCCAGCAAGGGGAATGTCATGGGCTAAGGTCAGAATTAGCTCCCTAAACTCCTGAGGCACTACCACTCTCCTAGTGGCACAAGGTTTGGGATCTCTTGACTCAGTGTAAAGGAGTTCATCTTCCCAATAGACCGTGTGTGTTCCACTGAAATTTCTTTTTTCTTGTTCAGCTGCTTGCTGTCTTAGGCCTTCAAGAGAGGGACACGTTTCTTGCCGCTTACACAGCTGTTCCCTTAAGGGTCCCCCTGGGCCCAAGAGATCAACCTGATACGGTCCCAGCTCCATGGACTCAGTTCCCTCAGTGGATAGAACTTCTTCCTGGGAAGAGAGGTTCTGCATCGTGTGCTGTGTTGAAGCTGGTTCCCCAGTCTTCTTTCCTTTTCTCTTGGAAGGGTGGGCCATTATTCCAGACTCCAACACTCCTTTTTCACCCTGAGCCCTACACTGTGCCCTTGTCTTGACACACACCAGTTCAGGGATACCCAGCATGGCTGCATGGATTTTGAGTTCTACCTCAGCCCATGCTGAGGACTCCAGATCATTTCCAAGCAGACATTCTACTGGTATAGCAGAAGAGACTACCGCCTATTTCAGGCCCGTGACCCCTCCCCATTCTAAAGTTACCATTGCCATAGGATGTACTTTAGTCTGATTGTCAGTATTGGTGACTGGATAAGTTTGTCCAGCCAGGTATTGTCCTGGGGAAACCAGTTTGTCTGTCACCATAGTGACACTGACACCTGTATCCCTCAGGGCTTCTACTCTAGTCCCATTAATTAAGATTTGCTGCGTGTATTTTTGTATGTTAGGCAGCCAGGCAGCAAGTGTGGCTAGGTCCACCCCACCCTCTGACACTAATGTAGCTTCAGTGTGAACCCTGATTTGCTCTGGGCACACTGTTGATCCCACCTGGAGACTGGCTCTTCCAGTGCTAACTGGAGTAGTAGTTGTTGTGGAACCTTTCTTGGGATAGGCCTTGTCTCCAGTTTGGTGTCCATGCTGATTACAGCGGCGACACCAGGGCTTTTTTGGATCAACGTTTTTACCCTTATACCCAAATGAGGATTGTGAAGAGGCTTTGGACCCACCCTCCTGTGCCAGTTTTTGGGGCCCTGTAGAAGACTCTTTACTTTTTCCCTTGGATGTCTCAACACTCTTCCCCTGGTAGGGCTTTGTGACCACTTTCTTTTGGTAACCCCCTGTGGACGTTTTGGTCACCCTTGTCTCGACCCAGTGGTCTACCTTCTTTCCCAATTCTTGGGGACAAATTGGACCTAGGTCTACAAGATGCTGATGTAGTTTATCATTGAAACAATTACTTAAAAGATGTTCTTTCATAAACAAGTTATACAGCCCATCATAATCATTTACACCACTGCCCCTTTTATCCAACCATCTAGTGTTTTGACTGAGACGTCAACAAAATCAACCCAGGTGTGGCTCGAGGATTTGTGAGCCCCCCTAAACCTAATCCTGTACTCCTCAGTTGAGAATCCAAAGCCCTCAATCAGGTTAGCCTTCATGAGGTCATAGGATTCAGCATCTTTACCAGAGAGTGTAAGGTGTCTATCCATACACTTTCCAGTGAACATTTCCCAAAGGAGAGCACCCCAGTGAGATTTGTTTACTTTTCTGGTTGCACAAGCCCTCTCAAAAGCTGTGAACCACTTGGTGATATTTTGTTACAATCCCTTTGTGGATTTTTAGCATGTCAGTACTTTCTCTGATCCTATTTATGTTGCTGCCACCATTGATGGGAGCTAAACCGATCTCTTGTCGTTCCCTCTCTACGGCTAGGAGCTGTCTCTCCAAAGCCAATCTTTTGGCCATCCTGGCTAACAGAAGGTCATCTTCATTGAGGCTGCCCTCAATGCTTCCAGAGTTACTGGTCTCCCCTGTGGAAGAACCAGTATCTCTGACTATCACTTGTGGAGTCAGGGTTTGAGGGACCCTGTTATCCCTAACTAAGACAGGAGGGAGGGAATCATCCTCCTGGCCACTAGCTTCCCCCTCTGTAGGGTTATCCTCAGAGGGGTGGTCCTTTGCAAAATCTGCCAAAAGCTCCTGGAGCTTAACATCGGTAGGGTTGGACCCAGTTTTTATATTTTTTAGCTTACAGAGAGTCCTTAACTCTGACATCCCTAGATGCAGATACGGAGTGAGGTTGAGTTCCACCACTATGTCATCTGTGCTAGACATTATTTCTCTAAAAGTTGGGATAACTTTTTAAGAATCTAACAACTACTTCTAGAACTTAAATCCAAACTTTTACAAACTTTTAAACTCTAAAAGAAATGCTAACAGGGACTTACAGAAGGCCTTAGCAGGACTTTAAAATTTTTTGAAAAATAGCTCAAATTTAAAAAATCTGTTTCTAATGACAATTTTGGGAATTTAGTCATGTGATCAGGTATTAGCTGAGTAGTCCAGCAAATGCAAAGTCTTAGACCCCACCGCTGATCCACCAATGTAGGAATTTGGTTCTGTATATACTATTTCAAAGTAAGAAATAGTGTGCACACAGTCCAAGGGTTCCCCTTAGAGGTAAGATAGTGGCTAAATTAGATAATTCTAATGCTCTATTTTGTGGTAGTGTGGTCGAGCAGTAGGCTTATCAGAGGGTAGTGTTAAGCATTTGTTATACACACACAGGCAATAAATGAGGAACACACACTCAAAGACTTACTCCAGGCCAATAGATTTTTATATAGAAAAATATATTTTCTTAGTTTATTTTAAGAACCACAGGTTCATGATTTGAAGTAAATATGTAAAATGCAAGGTACTCCACACAGGTAAGTTAGGAACTTTGAATAAAAGCAATATCATATACAGTCTTTGTTAAAATGGCAATAAGCTATTTTAAAAGTGGACACTGCAAAAATCAACAGTTCCTGGGGGAGGTAAGTAAAGGTTAGATTGTGAGGTAAGTAAGACACTTACAAGTCTCAGTTCCTGGGCATAGGCAGCCCACCGTTGGGGGTTCAAGGCAACCCCAAAGTTACCACACCAGCAGCTCAGGGCCGGTCAGGTGCAGAGGCCAAAGAGGTGCCCAAAACACATAGGCGCCTATGGAGAACAGGGGTGCTCTGGTTACAGTCTGCCAGCAGGTAAGTACCCGCGTCCTCGGGGACAGACTAGGGGGGTTATGTAGAGCACTGGCGGGGGACACAAGTAGGCACCCAAAACACACCCTCAGCGGCACAGGGATAGCTGGGTGCAGTCTGTAAAGCGGGTGTCGGGTTTCAGATAGGAAACAATGGAGGGACCTGAGGGTCACTCTAGCGGTGCAGGCAGGCACAGGGGGGGCTTCTCAGGACAGCCACCACTTGGGCTAGGCAGAGGGTCGCCTGGGGGTCACTCCTGCACTGAGGTTCGGTTCCTTCAGGTCCTGGGGGCTGCGGGTGCAGTGCTGGTTCCAGGCATCGGGTCCCTTGTTACAGGCAGTCGCGGTTAGGGGGAGCCTCTGGATTCTCTCTGCAGGCATCGCTGTGGAAGTCCAGGGGGGTCGTCTCAGGCTACTAAAGGAGTCACAGTCGCCGAGGAGTCCTCCATGTGGTGTTGGTTCTCTGGATCTCGAGCCGGGGGCGTCGGGTGCAGAGTGTGAAGTCTCACGCTTCCGGCGGGAAGAGTGAAGTTCTTTTTGAAGTTGCAAGAAAGTTGCAAAGTTGTTGTTGAAATTGAGCAGAGATGCTTGATTCTTTAGTCCAGGGAAGTCCTCTGAGGCTTTTGAGGTCGCTGGTCCTGGTCCCTGTCGGATGCGTCGCTGGTTGCAGGTTTTCGAGTCAGGAGATAGGCTGGTAGGGCTGGGGCCAAAGCAGTTCTTGTCTTCCGTCTTCTTTGCAGGGCTTGTAGGTCAGCAGTCCTTCTTCTTTCTTCAGGATGCAGGAATCTGATTTCCTGGGTTATGGGGTGCCCCTAAATACTTAATTTAGGGGTGTGTTTAGGCCAGGGAGGTCAGTAGCCAATGGCTACTGTCCTAGAGTGTGGCTTCACCCTCTTTGTGCCTCCTCCCTGTGGGGAGGGGGGCACATCCCTAATCCTATTGGGGGAATCCTCCAAACCTATGATGGAGGATTTTTAAAGGCAGGGGTCACCTGAGCTCAGGGCACCTTAGGGGCTGTCCTGACTGGTGGGTCACTCCTCCTTGTTTTTCTCATTATCTCCTCCAGCCTTGCCGCCAAAAGTGGGGGCAGTGGCCGGAGGGGTGAGCATCTCCACTAGCTGGGATGCCCTGGGGCGCTGTAACAAAAGGGGTGAGCCTTTGAGGCTCATCGCCAGGTGTTACAGTTCCTGCAGGGGGAGGTGTGAAGCACCTCCACCCAGTACAGGCTTTGTTCCTGGCCACAGAGTGACAAAGGCACTCTCCCCATGTGGCCAGCAACTAGTCTGGTTTGTGGCAGGCTGGGAGGAACTGGTCAGCCTACTCTAGAAGTCGGATTGGTATTCAGGGGTCATCTCTAAGATGCCCTCTGGATGCATTTTACAATAAAGTGCACACTGGCATCAGTGTGCATTTATTGTGCCAACAAGTTTGATACCAAACTTCCCAGATTTCAGTGTAGCCATTATGGAACTGTGGCATTCGTGTTTGACACACTCCCAGACCATATATTCTTATGGCTACCATGCACCTACTAAGGTTTTACTTAGACACTGCTCATGCACATATGCCCTCACCTGTGGTATTGTGCACCCTCCCTTGAGGCTGTAAGGCCTGCTAGAGAGTGACTTACCTATGCCACAGGCAGTGTGAGGTTGGCATGGCACTCTAAGGGGAGTGCCATGTCGACTTAGTCTTTTTCTCCCCACCAGCACACAAAAGCTGAGAGGCAGTGTGCATGTGCTGAGTGAGGGGTCCCTAGGGTGGCATAAGACACGCTGCAGCCCTTAGAGACCTTCCTTGGCATCAGGGCCCTTGGTACCAGGGGTACCAGTTACAAGGGACTTATCTGGGTGCCAGGGATGTGCCAATTGTGGAAGCAAAGGTACATTTTAGGGAAAGAGCACTGGTGCTGGGGCCTGGTTAGCACACTTTCAATCAAAACTTATTATCAGCAAAGGCAAAAAGTCAGGGGGTAACCATGCCAAGGAGGAATTTCCTTACACCCAGGTACTGTCCCTCCTGCAGCCGCATGTTCTCCTGCAACTTGTCCAGTATCTGGGCCAGTGTATCTTGGGAATGTTGGTATGCTCCCAGGACTGCAGTGAGTGCCTCCTGGAGAGTCAATTCCCTGGGCCTGTCCTCCCCCTGTCGCACAGCAATCCTCCCAGCTTCCCTGTTGTCCTGTGCCTCTGCCCCCTGAACCGTGTGCCCACTGCCATTGGCCCCAGGTGCCTGATCGTCCTGTATTTGTGGTGTGCCCTGGTGTCCCTGTAGTGGTGGACACATTGCTGATTGGTGTGTCCAGGGGACAGAAGTATGGGCCCGCTGGGTGGGTACTGTGGTGGTGTTTCCTGACGGGGGAGGATCTGTGGTGGTGTGTGACTGTGCCTGGGTAACTGACTGTCCAGAGATCCCTGATGGGCCAGGTTGGTCATCCAGATCCAGACGACCAGAGCTGCTGTCATCACTGTGGGCCTCTTCTGGGTGGGGGACTGGATGTTGCTGGCACCTCCTCTCCGGTGACCTTGGCTGGGGGACCTGTGGGGATGTAAATGCAGTGTTATTGTTTCTGCGTATGACATCTTGTGCATGGGTGTGTTGCCCTCTATAGTTGTTATTACCATGGCAGCTTTGCCTGGTGTGAGTTGTTATTTGGTGGGCTAGCTGTTTCCCTCTAGTGTGCATGCTTTAGTGATAGGTGTCCATGCAGGTTTGTGATGGGTGTCCATGCATTGGTATTGCATGCAGGGCTTGGTATTGGGAGGGGTGAGGTATGTGGGAGGTGGTGGAGTGATGGGAGGGAGGGTAAAGGTGGAGGTATGTGATGGAATGCAGGTAGGGGTGGTGCTAGTAATCGAGATTTGACTTACTAGAGTCCAGTCCTCCTGCTACTCCTGCCAGGCCCTTAGGATGCATCATTGCCAAGACCTGCTCCTCCCATGTTGTTAGTTGTGGGGGAGGAGGTGGGGGTCCACCGCCAGTCCTCTGTACAGCTAGTTGGTGTCTTGCTGCCACGGAATGTACCTTCCCCAGTAGGTCGTTCCACCTCTTCCTGATGTCATCCCTTGTTCTTGGGTGCTGTCCCAGGGCGTTGATCCTGTCCACGATTCTCCGCCATAGCTCCATCTTCCTAGCAATGAATGTCTGCTGCACCTGTGATCCGAATAGCAGTGGCTCTACCCGGATGATTTCCTCCACCATGACCCTTAGCTCCTCCTCTGAGAACCTGGGGTGTCATTGTGGTGCCATGGGTGTAGTGTGAGTGGTGTGGGTGAGGGTGTGTAGGGTGGTGTGTGATGTAAGTTGCGTGGATGGTGTATAGGTGATGGTGGTGTGTGACTGTGGTCTTGTCTGTGGTCTTGCTATCTCTCTTGTGGCACTTGTTTTTAGTCGCAAAGGGTTGTGGGTAATGTGGGTGTGTGTTTTATAGTGGTGTGGGTGTGTGGGTGTGATGTGTGAATCTGTGTCAGGTGTGTGTAGTTTGAATTGTCCAATGTGGTGTTGTTTTGTTTGAGTGTATGTATTTTGAGCGCGTCGGTATGTAGCGTCAATGGTTTACCGCCATTGAATGTCTGCCGTGGTGATTTGTGGGTCATAATGTTGAGGGCTTAGTTCTGTTGGCATAACGGTGTGGGTTTGGATACCGCCAGTTTTTCACCAACCTTGGGGCTGGCGGACTTGTGTGTGTAGCTGTATAGTGACTGATTGCTATGTATGTGTCATAATATAGGTAGCGGTAATCTGCCGCGGCGGCGGTATGTTGGCGGCAGTCAGCATGGGGGTAAGCGGTACTTACCGCCAATGTCATAATGAGGGCCAATATGTCCTACCTTAACCATACACTGCACCCTGCCCTTGGGGCTACCTAGGGCCTACCTTAGGGTGCCTTACATGTAAGAAAAGGGAAGGTTTAGGCACGGCAAGTGGGTACACTTGCCAAGTCGAATTTACAGTTTAAAACTGCACACACAGACACTGCAGTGGCAGGTCTGAGTCATGTTTACAGAGCTACTAATGTGGGTGGCACAACCAGTGCTGCAGGCCCACTAGTAGCATTTGATTTACAGGCCCGGGAACCTATAGTGCACTGTACTAGGGACTTACTAGTAAATCAAATATGGCAATCATGGATGAACCAATTACATCCACACATTTTGTATATACACATTTTGTATAGGTGTCACGGTTTCGGGCGGGTCTGATCAGGACTTTGGTTGGGACACCCCTTGAGGTCACTGAATATCCTAAAGAGGTAGTACACTGGGGCAGAGGAGCAGCTAAAAGCATACACGGAAAGGACAGCTATGGATAGGCACAGGAAACAGGAAAGTAAAAGCAGAACAACCCTTGTGTGAACAAACAGGAAACGGATTACCAGTGGACAAACACGCTGGGGTTATACACAGAGTAAGGCGCAGAACCTCCCACAGTGACAGGGAATCTCAATGCCTCTGTGCAGTTTGCTCTTACAGATAGTCACCCTGCCAGCCCCATAGAAAGGAGGCAGCAGAAGTGATTCTGTCTCTGGACCCTTAGAGCACAAACAAGGATAGTACTTACATACACAGGACATGCTCTTGTGGGTCCAGCTGGAAACACAGTGGCGATTCCTGAGAAAACAGCAATAGCACACTGTCACTGTTAGGCACGAAATACAACGTATAACACTGGACAAGGATGGGGGCTGGAATTGCCTCCTGGAAACCAGGAGACAACCCCAGTACACAGGAGTACACGTATACACTGGTGAAGACTGATAGAACACTTACCAGACACAAAGAACCAAGAAGAAACAGAAACAGAAGGGAACAAACAAAGAGGCAGAGGCAAGAACTAGGAACAGGCTCAGGCTGAAGCAAAGGCGGGTCTAGGACTTGAAAACAGGGCGCAAACTTCTGGCTGGGACAGACAGAGACAGGACTGGGAAACTGAGAACAGGCTCTGGCTGGAGCAGGCAAGGACAGGACTGGAATACAGGGAGTAGGAAATGAGCAGTAAACAGGACTGGGAAACAGAGAGAAGGTTCAGGCTGAAACAAGGCAGGAGCAGGGCAGAGAAACAGGGAGCAGGCTTTGGAAGAAACAAACAGGTACAAGGCTAAGAGGTAGGGAGCAGACTCTGGCTGGAACAATCAGGAGCAGGGCAGAGAAACAGGAAACAGTATCAGGCTGGAACAGAACAGGAACAAAACTGGAACACCATCCGACAAGGGGTCTGTAACACAAAGGAATTGAAGTCCGATGCATGACGGGGAGCTTGAGGAAATGGCTGCTTATAAGCAGTTCCAAGCTGGGCTGCACAGGAGTGGTCACAGGTGTGTGTAATTTCGGACACTTGCAAGTCCTGGAGGAGAGGATCCAGTGAAAAGGAGCAACTGGACTTCTCCCATAGAAGACAATGGGAAACAGAATCTGGGTTTTCCTGACTACCAAGCTGTGCATTATGGGATTTGCAGTCCCAAGAAGCAAATGTAGTCCTACACAAGTGTACCATGGAGAAAAGAGAAACAAACAGGAGTCAGCAAGGGACTCTAGATAGGTGTTCAAGCTGATTCCCAGGCTTCTGACAGTCCCCTTACAGCGCCCCCTGGAAATGGGACGTCCGAGTCGTAACAGTATACCCCCTCCCACCAGTCCGCTCAAGAAGAGAAGGCGATCCTTTGGCTGAAAAAAGTTGAAGAGGAAAAGCCAAATCAAGAAAATCCAACACCAACCTTGGTTGATAAGTTTACAGTCCTGCCACAGATGAATCATCCAATGAGCAAAGCATGTATTAATACCCATATGGGCTCCAATGTCTTTCCTCTTTATTGTTCGAGTGATACGGGAGGAGTGCATGGAGTTGGTTTCTGGTGAAGTGGATTCAGGAGCAAGGAGATCTGGAATTGCATCATGGGCGGTATTCTTTAGGACTTTAGTTTCCTGTTCAGTACTGTCTTCTTTGGAGGGCATAATTGGCGTATTAGTAAGGTCTGTAACTCCTTCCGACAAGCAGGATAGGTCTGTTTCTGCAGCAGTATTTGCATTGATTGTGGTCTGAGGCTTGCAAAGCATAGAAACTTGGGAGACATGGGTAACTGGTGTTCTCAAGGTGAATATGAAATATTCCGAATTTTCTTTAGTTTTGGATGACTTCGGAGTATCAATTACAGGATCAACAAGAGTTTTTAAGTCTTTAGAAACTGGATTAACATCTGAAAATGTAGAAGTTCCACAAACTAATTCTTTAGGGTGATCTTCAGACAAGACTGAGATTCCTTCATTGCATGTGCTCTGTGGTATTTTCGTGGTATCAGAGATGGTTTCTTTGCAAAGCGTTTCTACTACAAGTAGTTTATCTTCAACTCTGTTAACACTGAAAGATTGTTCTTTGGAAGGAAATGGAACTGGAGTCTCTTCAGAAATCACCTTTACATTGTTTTCTACAATTTCAGCTCTTGCCTTTGAAGTGATGATTGTTTCTTGCAATAAAACACTAAGAACAGTACTTATCATCAGATCTTCAAATACAAGATTCAAATTCAAGTCTTTAGTCTTAGTGGGAAATATTACATCTTTCAGCACTTGAACTTCGGTTTCAGATTGCTGGTTTCCATGAGTCTTTAGTTTCAGGGACACAGCAGGTGACATTGGTGTGGCTGGTTTTACATCAATATCAGATACCGGTAGCTCAGAGATCTTGTCTTCACTAATCGTCGAGCTGGAAACAGGATACACATTGGCAGGGATCAGCAGGTCAGGATCAGTGGTTGAGGCTGCTACTGTGTCCAGTTCTAGGCGAAGGCTTTCATTTCTTATGACAGGCTGTTCAGTTTCAGATTGCTGGCTTTCTTCCTTGTCTGAATTCTCCACGGTTTGCTTTGACACAGAAGATATTTTTAAACTTTCTGAGAAGTCCAATACATTCTTAGTGATTGCGGGTATTTCTTCATGGTCAGAAAAATCCATTAGTTCACTTGAAACAGGAACTGACTCTTTATTGTCTGAAATTTCTATGATATTGTTTGAAAGGGCAGGAGTATCCCCACAATCTGAAAATTCTGGTGTGTGCGCCATTTGAACAGCACTATCTGCAGGTTTGTTCACGGCAAGGCAGGAACCACTGTCATCACTAGATTCAGATTCTTCAACACTGTTGCACAACTTGCCATTAATCTCCAGAAAAGTCATATCTTGGTTTCTTAAGGTGCAGCTATTGGAGTCTGCATCAGAACTCTCTTCTTCCTTTGGCTTTATTTGTTCTGATAGAGGGGCTGAGACACTTCCTTCTGAAGACTCTGATCCATCCTTTGAATCAGGAGGTGTCAAATCTCTCAGAGATGTCAGAGATTCAGTCAACTGTAAAGGATTTTTCACTGGAGAGCTACAGGCTGAGAGAGAGTCTGAAGAAGAGGCTGATAAATTTATAACTGGAGCTGTCTTTTGACTGTCATTAATAGAAGGGAAAATCTGCTCTATAGTAGTCTTTGGAGAGGCACATGAGGTAGCATACTGTTCTTTAAGCCAAAGCTGGTGATCATTTTCTTTTTTCAGGTTTTCAAATTGCCTTGCAGTAGTTTCCATCAGCTGCTCTGTTACTTCTTCTACCTTACAGATAAACAGAATGTCTGGTTCTGGCAACAGTGAAATATGCATGGATGAAAAGAGCCCACGTGCACGATTTCTTGTGTATGTTACAACATAATCATCATAGAAGTCCAATATCTGCCTTTTAATCTGCCAAAACTGCTCTGTTAGTGTGTTTATGTCCATATTGTTATCAAACCCACTCAGAATAGAAAAGGGTTTAGCAGAGCTTTTAGGGATTGAGACTGGTGTATTATCATCCAGTTTGGGAAGAGCACAAGCCTTCTGAGTTGAACTAAGGAATCCCACAGTCTTTACTGATCCCTTTGGTACAGAGTTAATCCTGCTGACTTGAAAGCTCTGAGGGACTGGTAGGTCTTTATAAGAGTCAGCACAACACTTAGGAATTGAGACTGATGTACTGTCATCCAATTTGGGAGGAGCACAAGCCATTTGAGTTGAACTTAGGAATCCCACAGTCTTTACTGATCCCTTAGATACAGGGTCTAGCCTGCTGACTTGAAAGCTCTGAGGGACTGATAGGTCTTTATAAGAGTTAGCATTGCACTTTGAATTCTGAGAAACTGGCCTAGATGGGCTGAAGCACTCAACAGAAAACAAGGGAATCCCTAGTGTGGCTTCTTGAACAGTGTCAGGGTTCTTGGTTTTGACGGTGTCCTGGAAGTGAATTTGGGATGCACTAGCATAAGGCGAGGAATTAACCATCTTTTCTTGAGAGTAAATGTCTTGTGCAGAGGTAGCAAGAGCGCTTCCACGGTTATGAACATTCTTACTGGCTTCATCTAATAGATACTGCAAAAACTCATTACGACCTTGTAATTCTTCTAAAGACAGGGACTGGGGGTCATAGTCACAAATAACATAATAGTCTATCATTGAAAGATTAGCAAGCCACTCAGTGTAGTACTGAACTTGCAAGTTATGGTTTTCTTTAACAAGTCTATCCTTTAAACTAAGGCCTTTTTTATAGGTCTTCAGAGAATGTATAGGTTTAGAAAGGGGTGTCGGAACATGATAGGAAAGCCCTTTAGATTTGTGTGTGCCTTTACTGCCAGGGGAGCTTGAAATGTTTGGGTCGTGCATTCTGTCACGGTTTCGGGCGGGTCTGATCAGGACTTTGGTTGGGACACCCCTTGAGGTCACTGAATATCCTAAAGAGGTAGTACACTGGGGCAGAGGAGCAGCTAAAGGCATACACGGAAAGGACAGCTATGGATAGGCACAGGAAACAGGAAAGTAAAAGCAGAGCAACCCTTGTGTGAACAAACAGGAAACGGATTACCATTGGACAAACACGCTGGGGTTGTACACAGAGTAAGGCGCAGAACCTCCCACAGTGACAGGGAATCTCAATGCCTCTGTGCAAATTGCTCTTACAGATAGTCACCCTGCCAGCCCCATAGAAAGGAGGCAGCAGAAGTGATTCTGTCTCTGGACCCTTAGAGCACAAACAAGGATAGTACTTACATACACAGGACACGCTCTTGTGGGTCCAGCTGGAAACACAGTGGCGATTCCTGAGAAAACAGCAATAGCACACTGTCACTGTTAGGCACGAAATACAACGTATAACACTGGACAAGGATGGGGGCTGGAATTGCCTCCTGGAAACCAGGAGCCAACCCCAGTACACAGGAGGACACGTATACACTGGTGAAGACTGATAGAACACTTACCAGACACAAAGAACCAAGAAGAAACAGAAACAGAAGGGAACAAACAAAGAGGCAGAGGCAAGAACTAGGAACAGGCTCAGGCTGAAGCAAAGGCGGGTCTAGGACTTGAAAACAGGGCGCAAACTTCTGGCTGGGACAGACAGAGACAGGACTGGGAAACTGAGGACAGGCTCTGGCTGGAACAGGCAAGGACAGGACTGGAATACAGGGAGTAGGAAATGAGCAGTAAACAGGACTGGGAAACAGAGAGAAGGTTCAGGCTGAAACAAGGCAGGAGCAGGGCAGAGAAACAGGGAGAAGGCTTTGGAAGAAACAAACAGGTACAAGGCTAAGAAGTAGGGAGCAGACTCTGGCTGGAACAATCCGGAGCAGGGCAGAGAAACAGGAAACAGGATCAGGCTGGAACAGAACAGGAACAAAACTGGAACACCATCCGACAAGGGGTCTGTAACACAAAGGAATTGAAGTCCGATGCACGACGGGGAGCTTGAGGAAATGGCTGCTTATAAGCAGTTCCATGCTGGGCTGCACAGGAGTGGTCACAGGTGTGTGTAATTTCGGACACTTGCAAGTCCTGGAGGAGAGGATCCAGTGAAAAGGAGCAACTGGACTTCTCCCATAGAAGACAATGGGAAACAGAATCTGGGTTTTCCTGACTACCAAGCTGTGCATTATGGGATTTGCAGTCCCAAGAAGCAAATGTAGTCCTACACAAGTGTACCATGGAGAAAAGAGAAACAAACAGGAGTCAGCAAGGGACTCTAGATAGGTGTTCAAGGTGATTCCCAGGCTTCTGACAGTCCCCTTACAGCGCCCCCTGGAAATGGGACGACCGAGTCGTAACAATAGGAGCACTTGCAGCTTAGCACTAGTCAGCAGTGGTAAAGTGCCCAGAGTACCAAAAACAGCAAAAACTGAGTCCAGCACACATCAACAACCTGGGAAACAGAGGCAAAAAGTTAAGGGAGACCACGCTAAGGATGAAAAGTCTAACATGTGTCCCCCCAGCTGAAAGTGGGGAGCAACTACCCAACCTCATGGGAGTTCTCATCACTAATGCGGAAGAATCTGGGCAGACCATCAGCATTGGCGTGTTCTGTACCAAGGTGGTGTTCCACCGTAAAGTCCATCCCCTGTAGGGAAATGGATCACCTTAACAGTTTTGGATTCTCACCCCTCATCTGTACTAACCATCTGAGGGGCCTGTGGTCGGGCTGAACCCGAAGTGTGTCCCAAACAAGTATGGCCTTAACTTCTTCAGCGCCCAGACCACAGCAAACGCTTCACGTTCTATGGCACTCAACCTACGTTCTCTGAGAAGTAACCTCCTGCTAATGAAGGCTACGGGTTGATCTAGGCCCTCTTCATTAAGCAGTGAGAGTACTGCTCCAATACCATGCTCTGAGGCATCTGTTTGCACAACTCCTTGGAGTAGTTAGGTGCCTTCAGCACAGGTGCTGTGCACGTGGAAGCCTTCAGGGCATCAAAAGAGGCCTTGCAAGCCTCTCTCCGGATCACCTTCCTTGGTTGTTTCTTAGAGGTCAACTCAGTCAAGGGGGTCACAATGGTACCATACCTCTTAACAAACCTCCTGTAATAGCCAGTGAGGCCTAAAAAGGCCCTCACCTCAGTCTAGGTCTTGGGAGGAGCCCAAGCCAGAATGGTGGCAATTTATGGCTGTAGGGGTGCCCCCTGGGCACTCCCCACCTGGTGTCCCAAGTACACCACAGAACCCTGCCCTATTTGGCACTTGCTTGCCTTAATAGTGAGGCCTGCCTTCTGCAGGGAGTCTAACCATCTCCCGAGGTGTTGCAGATGTTCCTCCCATGTGGAACTAAACACAGAGATGTCATCCAGGTAGGCGGCCCTGAAATCATCCAGCACAGCCTACACCTGGTTGACCAACCCCTGAAAGGTGGCAGGGGCCTTCTTCATCCCAAATGGCATCACTTTAAATTGAAAGTGCCCATCTTGGGTAGAAAATGCTGACCTCTCCTTTGCCCCCTTAGTCAAGGCAATCTGCCAGTACCCAGACGTTAAGTCAAACGTGCTGAGGTACTTGGCAGCTCCCAACCGGTCTATGAGCTCATCAGCTCAGGGGATGGGGTGTGTGTCAGTCTTGCTGACCGCACTGAGTCCCCGGTAGTCCACACAGAACCAGAGTTCTGGAGTGACACCAGGTGCAGCAGCCTTTGGGACCAATATCACTGGGCTGGCCCAAGCACTGCTGGAATGCTCACTAACCCCTAGGGTTAACATTTTGGATACATCATCCTTAATGCAAGCCCTGACCATGTCAGTCACCCTGTAAACTTTTTGTTTAATGGGTGGACTGTCTCCAGTGTCCACATCATGTGTACACAAGTGTGTGACCCCTGGGTTAAGGGAGAACCATGAGGCGAACTGTCCCAACACCTGGCGACAGTCCCTCTGCTGTTCTTCAGTCAGGGGGAGGATCACGCCCTCCACAGACCCATCTTTTTCTCCTGCAGACAGGAGGTCAGGAAGACGCTCACTCTCCTCCTTCACCCCATCATCTGTTGCAAGGAACATGGACAGTTCAGTCCGCTCAAAGTGCGGCTTGAGGCGGTTGACATGCAGGACCCTTAAAGGGTTCCTTGGAGACTGAAAGTCCACCAGGCAGGTGACTTCACTCTTGCGCTCCACCACCTCAAATGGCCCAGTCCACTTATCCTGGAGTGCCCTAAGCTCCACTGGCGCCATCACCCATACTTTTTGACCAGGTTGAAACTTAACCAGAGTGGCATTCCGGTCATACCACTGTTTCATATCCTCCTGGCTTGCTTCCAGGTTTTCCTCTGTGAGACTCCTGAAGTGGGCAGTCTGGTTTCTCAGAGCCAGCATATAGCTAAATACATCCTGGGGGGGGTTTACTAGGAGCTTTCTCCAAAGCCTCCTTCACCAGACTTAAAGGTCCCCTCACAGGGTGGCCATAGATGAGCTCAAAGAGACTAAACCCAAGTCCCGTTTGAGGCACCTCCCTGTAAGCGAACAGAAGGCATGGCAAGAGGACGTTCCACTTTTCCCTCAAGGGCTCTGACAGGCCCTCGATCATGCCTTTCAAGGTGCAATCGAATCTCTCAACCAAACCATTACGTTAGGGGTGGTAAACCTGTAGGTTACCCCACACACCTTCCATCGAATCTTTATATACGTTGATATGAAGTTGGTACCCCTATCAGATACCACTTCCTTGGGGAACCCCATGTGGGTAAAAAAACAAACATCAGTGCCCGACCCACCACAGGGGAAGTGACTGACCTCAGAGGAATGGCTTCTGGGTACCGGGTGGCATGGTCCACCAAGACCCGGATTAACCTGTTGCCCATGGTTGTCTTGGGATCCAGTGGCCCCACAATGTCAGTACCTACCCTTTCAAAGGGAGTTCTAACAACAGGTAAAGTTTGGAAGGGAGCCTTACATCTCCCCCCACTCTTGCTGCTTGCCTGACTAGTTGAGCAAGACCTACAGTGTGCAGCAGAATGCTTGTGCATCTGGGGCCAATAGAAGTGGGAAACAAGCCGCTTATAGGTCTTGTGCTGCCCCAGATGTCCTGCCAGAGCACATCATGAGCCAACCCCAGTAGGAAGGCCCTGAAGCACGGGGTACCACCAGTATACGAGCTGACCCAGGCTCAGGAATCTTAGGCTCACTGTACAGGAGGCCTTCCACGCAATAGATCAGGTGAGTACTGGACTCCTCGCCAGCCGTCTGGGCTGCAGCCTGCTACCACAGTCCCTCTATCGTAGGGCAAGTTTTCTGTGCCACACAGAATACCTCCCTGGTGGGTCCCCCTTCCTGCTGCCACTGCGACAGCTCAGGGACCTCCCCCAGTTCAACCACCTATTCCCCTGTAGGCTCCGGGGCGTCACCCTCAGGCTCCGCCTCCTACCGGACTGTGGGAACTTCTGGGGCTGTTTCCTGAACCCCCTCCCCTTCCTCTTCTTGGCGGTCCCTTGGGTCACTGTTTCAGGCTTCAGGGGCTCTTGACCACCCGGACGGCCTGCCATTGACCGGGTGGATACGCATACCCACCCAGGCAGAACCAACATCTCCAAGTGAGACCTGTGCTCCACCTCCTTCCAAGGGGAATCCTCCAGGTCATTGCCTAGCAAACAATCTACAGGCATGCTTGGACTCACTACTACTTTCAAGGAACCTAAGACCCCCCCATTCAAAGGAACCTGTGCCGCTCTGCACAGGTTCTCTAAGTTGTCCACTGCAACTACTTGGTGAAGTACCCAGGGATCAATCTGCTCTTCAGACACCAGCTGACTCCTCACTGTAGTGACACTGGCTCCTGTGCCTCTCAGAGCCTCCACCCTCTGTCCATTGATGGTCACCCACTGCCTGTACTTTTTAGTGTTCTCAGGCACGAGGGTTCTCTCGACCATCTCACTGTCCCCTAGTGAGACAAGGGTCATCTCAGCTGGCTCCCACCCACCTGGAACCAACTCCTCCCCAAGCGCAACACTAGCCAAACCCTGGGGCAGCGGACCAGTGGGTGCCAGTGTAGTCTTGGGGCATTTGGGGCACCCCCTCACATGACCCACTTGGTCACATGCATAACATTTATGTGGGGGTCCTCCTGCCACTGGCTTCCCTTGGAGAACCAGGGCTTCTTCTCACTGGGGGTTTGGGAATCTTTACCCTGGGAATCAGTTTGGGGCCCTTAAGAGAACTTCCCCTGTTTACCCTTACCCCCCCCTTTCTTCTGAGAGGGATCCTGCCCACCCTTGGCGTGGTCTCCCCCATAACTTTTTTGGACCCTGGTGCTCTCCCAGCGGTCCGCTTCCTGCGCAAGCTTCCTGGGACCAGTCAGCTTGCTGTCAGTTAGGTGCTGGCGCAGCTCTGGAAAACATAAACTGTACAAGTGCTCCCAAGCAATCAGATTGTAAAGCCCCTCATACGTTGTTACCTTACTGCCCTTCACCCAACTAACCAGCGACCTGCAAGAATCAACACATTCCAACCATGTTTGGGATTCCTTCTTCGTATAGGACCTAAGCTTATCTTTATACTGCTCAGGGGTGAGACCATACCTTGTGAGTAGGGCATACTACATGTTAGTGTAGGTGAGATTCTGAGCATCCCCTAAGGCTGTCAGTGTATCCCTCCCCTCTACCTCAAAGTGCATCCACAGATCCGCCCCCCTAATGAGCTTTAGGGACCAGATTCATGTGGAGAGCAGACTAATACTCCTTGAACCACAAGTATATGTCATCCTTCCTTTTGTAATCCTTCACAAGGTCTCTAGAAATGTACACCCTCCTCTCAGGCTGCACTGTGCTGTTGCTGCCACCATCTCTACTAGACTGGCTCCTCTGATCTAACTCCTTCAAGCTAAGTATCTTCCTTTCCTCAATGGCCATCCTTTTGTCCTCCCTTTCCCTCTCCATCTTTTGCTTGCACTTCTCCAGCTCCAATTGGTACTCTCTCTCTTCCTGTCTGTCCTGTAACTCTTCAGGAGTCAGACCCTTGGATTGCACACTGCTACCTGCCCTGGAGACTCTCTCCTTGGACATAATAGGCCCACCCACTATACCATTATGGATGGATTGCACCTCCTCCTCCTCGTCATCCTCCTCTTCCTCCACTGTGTGCTCCTCAGCTTCTTTGGCTGTCACCCAGGCCCTCAGCGCCTTTTGCAGCTCCTCCTTCTTGAATGAGCTCTTAATAGGACAGGCCAAATCCTTACAGAACGGCTTCAACTGAGCCACTGTGTAGCTCTCCAATTTCTCTATGTCAAAAGCAGCTCTAGCTGATACATCTCTAGATTGAGACATGATGAAGAGTCAAAACAAGTGCAAAGTTCCAAAAGCAGAAAACCGAGTTCCCAAATGAAGTTTAAAACAAAAGGCCAATCAAGGGATCAGCAAGAAGTAGAACAAAAAAAGAAGTCCCAAAGAGAAAAGCAAAAATCACAAGATAAGTAGTATGTGGTCACGTAGTGGTCTGAACTCAAAACAGTAGTGTACACTAATCACTGTATGTCAAGTACAAATACAAGTCCAATCCCAACCGCTGATCACCAATGTTAGAAATACCCTCACTCTAGTCAGGGTAAAAGAGAATCACACTCAGCTAACCCCCGCTCACTCCCTTGGTAGCTTGGCATGAGCAGTAGGCTTAACTTCAGAGTGCTAGGAGTAAAGTATTTGTACCAACACACACAGTAACTTAATGAAAACACTTCGAAATGACACAATACAGGTTTAGAAAAATAGAAAATATTTATCTAAACAAAATAAGACCAAAATGACAAAGATCCACAATGCACAAGCCAAGTTATCAATTAAAAACCAAAAAGAGTCTTCATGTAATTTTAAACACAACGCTGAAGCTGTTAGCGTGGAAATGTACCTGGGTGCGTCAAAAATAACCTCGCACAGGCGAGTGTGCGTCAAAAAGGGCTTGTGATGCGTCGATATCACTCACGAGCGAGACCGTGCTACGTTTCTCCTTTAGTCGAGTCAGCGTGTGTTGTTTCTTTTCTCTGCAGGAGAGCGATGCATTGATTTGAACCGTACTCTCAGGTCCGGGCAGGCCTTGCATTGTTTTTACATGCCCAGCGATGTTTGCGTCGGAAATCCTGCTGTACAATGATCCGAAAACCACGCAGCATGGGTTGTGATCTCACCAGCCTCTGTCAGCGATGCTGCGCATCGTTTCTCCAGCTGCGGGCATCGGTCTTCTGGGCAGGTTGCAGGCAAGCGTCGATCTTTTCCCTGCACGGTGGTTGGTGCGTGGATTTCTCACTTTTGGCCTGCCAGCTTCTCCTTTCAGGGTCCCATGAACTGGATGGGCACCACTTGGCAAAGTAGGAGTCTCAGCAGAGGCTCCAGGTGCTGGCAGAGAGAAGTCTTTGCTGTCCCTGAGATTTCAAACAACAGGAGGCAAGCTCTAAATCAAGCCCTTGGAGAATTCTTCACAAGAAGGAAGGCAACACAAAGCCCAGTCTTTGTCCTCTAGCACAGGCAGAAGCAGCAACTGCAGGAGAGCTCCACAAAGCACAGTCACAGGCAGGGCAGCTCTTCAGGCTCTTCTCTAGGCAGAGGTCCCCCTTGGTTTCCAGAAGTGTTCTAAAGTCTGTGGTTTTGGGTTCCCTTCTTATACCCATTTTGCCCTTTGAAGTAGGCTTACTTCAAAGAAAAGTCTTGCTTGTTGGTGAAATCCTGCCTTGCCCAGGCCAGGCCCCAGATACACACCAGGGGGTTGGAGACAGCAATGTGTGAGGGCAGGCACAGCACCCCCCCCAGCATAGATGGCTCATCAGGATATGCAGGCAACACCCCAGTTCCATTTGTGTCCCTGTCTAGTGAGAGGTGCAGCCAGCCCAACTGTCAAACTGACCCAGACAGAGAATCCACAAACAGGCAGAGTTACAAAAATGGTTTAAGCAAGAAAATGTTCACTTTCGAAAAGTAGCATTTTCAAACACACAATCCTAAAATCAACTTTACTAAAAGATGTATTTTTAAATTGTGAGCTCAGAGACCCCAAACTCCACATGTCTATCTGCTCCCAAAGGGAATGTACACTTTAATCATATTTAAAGGTAGCCCCCATGTTAACCTATGAGAGGGATAGGCCTTGCAACAGTGAAAAACGAATTATAGCAGTATTTCACTGTCAGGACATATAAAACACATTACTACCTAGGGCCTACCTTAGGGGTGCCTTACATGTATGAAAAGGGAAGGTTTAGGCCTGGCAAGTGGGTACACTTTCCAAGTCAAATTTACAGTTTAAAACTGCACACACAGACACTGCAGTGGCAGGTCTGAGCCATGTTTACAGAGCTACTAATGTGGGTGGCACAACCAGTGCTGCAAGCCCGCCAGTAACATTTGATTTACAGGCCCTGGGCACCTATAGTGTACTGTACTAAGGGACTTACTAATAAATCAAATATGCCAATCATTGGTGAGCCAATTACATACACATTTTGTATAGGAGCACTTGCACTTTAGCACTGGTTAGCAGCCAGTCAGCCACATCAGCAACCTGGGAAACAGAGGCAAAAAGTTAAGGGAGACCACGCCAAGGATGAAAAGTCTAATAGAGGCAAACATTTATTCCAGCTGCAGTAGCACTCTAAGAAACATGCAAACTGACCCATACTGTCAGTCGTCGCTGGCCTCCAACCAGCAAGGGCAAGCTGGAGGAAATGGTGCAGAGTAAGTGCTCTTTGTCACATTTAATGGACTGAAAAGATCAGCTTATAAATATGTTGTTGAGTTGCTTAATGTTTCATAATATTGAGTAATTCTCAGCCTTGGCAGAGCATTTTACAAAAAGAATATCAAGTGAGTTCCAAGTCAGCAATTGCTTTGAATTAATGGACTGGAGCAAGAACCCTGGTGAAATAGAAAATATAATGAAATGCTGGACTCCCACAACAACAGCAAAAAGGGACATATTCAACAAGGACGTTATATTTTTGGTCAAACATTTTCTTAAAATGAAGACGTCACATCACCATTGATGCCATAAAAGGGGAGTAGATCATTATGGCCATCTAATTCAGAAAGGAGAAATCACTGGGGATTAGCACAAAATCATAATAACTGTAGAGGAAGTGAAAAGAATGAAGAATGATATGGAAATAGAAGAGAAGGGACACGTTTTCATTCATGATCCCTCGGGCATGAAATGTTGTGTGCATGCAAAGCCAACAAAAGAAAGAAGTGCACAATTAAGTCATTATTTGAAGCAATACAATATATAATCTAATCTAGCATTACTATTTTATTATGTTGGTTTAGCCAAAATGTTTGAGGGGGAGGAAGCAAACCTATAGTGATTGGGTCCATGATTACACGTAAAATGCTAATGTGACCAAACAAAGTTCGGAGGTAAATCGATAAATGACATATTTAAAAGTTGACTGTTCAATGACTATTACTAAATGGGGCTGACATCCAACCATACTCTCAATGCCTATTGCAATATTGCCATTAATACAACACAACTTGTGGTGGGTGGTGTATGTGTATGTGTGTGTGTGTTAGGTTCTGAACAATTTTAATCTCATCAGTGCACCTCCATTAAATTGACTAGCCCCTAGCAGCTATTTTGAGGACTTCGATTCCAAGTTTTTCATGCCTGGGCACAGAAAACTTATGAGCTCTGGTCAGCATTGTGTCTGCCTTCTATTCTATAATGTTTCCTCTACGCTCCCCTATCTTTCACCATTTCCTATTCTTTCATCCATTTCTTTCCCCTTCCATTTCTCCCTTATCTGACTACTCCCACCACTATGCCATCTACTTTCACAGACAAATTTGGGAGTCTTTGTGCATTTATAAAAACGTGCATTATTAACGTTGTACAAAATGCAGATTAACACTTGAATATACACGTTTACACATATGTTACGCTATTACATTTGAAATAAATTCACTATGACATGTTAAAGTGCAGTTTCCTGGCTTATGCTAATTAGGCCTCAGTTAGGACTCAACACCATCTTGTTCAAAATGGATGTCTTTCCCTACACGTTCACTGTTTACTATTTCTGCAGCACACAGTCAAGCGAAGTAAAGTATGTATACTTCCATTGACATTGTTCTTGCTGTTCTTAATAAAAACTTTCCAACAAGGGTTCAGTAATTTTGCAATTATTCAAGGTCTCTTTTGCTAGCTCACTGTACTGTAATCACTCACAATATTTCACTGTTGTTTTCTAACTCGTTTGTTGTGCCATCTCCCGATGACATTAGCAAAGACGAGTTGTATCAATATTCATGTAGTGGGATACTGCTGAGATAGCAAGCCAATATGATGTTTAATAACACTGTTCTGTGATTTGCTGAAATGATATCTCTTTTGCCAGCACCATGCTGAATTTGCTGTTTTAGTTATGTCCTATGAGAACATTCTCTCTATAAACCCTCGAATTTGGGGATGAGACAGAATTTTTCTGAGACCTTTCCAATTCTACAAGGGATGCTTTCCAATTTCTCATTGATTTTGCTACTCATTTGGGACTTAGGATTTTCTCACTGTACTGTATTATCCTACTACCGAGAGTATTCATGGCATCGACTTATGAATATGCAGTTTATGATATTTGTATGGTACCCTTTTAAAGTTTTGTAATAAATCCTTTTTTTAAATGTATAATTCTGTCCTGGGAAATACTCATTGAGTCAGTCCTTACTGTCTTTTAATATGCTTTGTTGTACCTTAGCTAATGAAATATGAGGTTTAAAACCGTCCCCAAAACATCCGCCCTTGGGCATGTTATTGAGATATCTTTGGGTCGTAAGAATTTGAGGGTTCTCCGCACCCGCAAGCGTAAGCACAGGCTAGCACCCAGGCGGACTTTGTGTTAAAATAGTTATCAGTGTAGACTTGTAAAATAACTACAGCTGGCGTAGAGGAGGCTGCACCCCTCCCACCTCTGGGCTCTGCTGCCATGGCACTAATTCAGCATTGAGAGCCACGCCCCGGGTAACTCTAGGTATTGTAAGTACTGTCAATAAAGCCTACTTCATATTTCATTTATACTGCTATCCTGCTTTTCTTGATGAATGGAGAAAGCAAGGCCTTCCCTTTGCAGGTTAGGCACACGATCTTATCAAACTACCGCCTTGAATTTTTGAACAATACTGATTTGACACAAGCAAGCGGGGTTTCAAAATCTGTAGAGACTGCTGCATAATTAAGTAGAATTTGGTTTATTCGTATTTAATTTTAGTCAGATAAGGGTGCTGTCTAAGGCAGTCCTCTGACTAATCTGTTTTCTAATTCTGTGCCTCAGGGCTTGCAGGGCCAGGCAGACCTTTTATTTCACAGGGCATTTCCCCAGTGGGCTGGAGCCTTTGGAGGCCTTCTTTGAAAGCATAGGGTCGCCCCTGGAGCCTCTGTCACTTTCCCCTTCTCCTTGAGGTTAATCCCAGCAGGCCAAGTTGTAATAATTATTACAGGATCACTATGACTGCCTCTCTGCAACTACACTTTTACACTTCTCCTGATTCCCAAAAAATTAGTTGAAGTGTTTAGTTTCAGAGCCGTGCCGTCGTTTTAGCAAATGGTTTGCTTAAACACATTTCCGTGCATTTAACTAACTTGAGCAATAGCATTTATTTAATTTATTTACATTCTAGACCTACAAGAGTGAAGAAATAGGAACCTAAGCACAATCCATAGGTGTACAGCATAAGAACACTTTCCAATGCAGTTACAAACATGTGCACCGAGAAGAGCTAGGGTCCTGACAAATGTTATATTTCAAAGAACAAGTATAAGGCACTCCTTGATGGTCATCGCTGGAATCAATCTCTTTGCAGCCAGATACAGACCCTGTTCATAGCTCTTGGACTCCCTGAAATTCGGATAATCAAATCTTGAATTGTAGCTCTGATCTGTTAGTGCTCTCTGCGCATTGAATTAATTCTGCGGTAACATGGGTATCTGCTGCTATTATGGCTGCACAGCTTCTGGTTATTCACCACTGGATGGCGCTGTTGTACAGTGAAAAAAGACCTCAACCTCGCTTCTGCCAAAGCAGCAATCCTGCAGCAGATTGTAGCCCAAAAAAGTGTCATTGGCTATTCAGCGCAGCCGGACAGTGCAATGGCTGTAACTAACTTGCTGGCTCTTTATATACAACCAGGGTCGGATTTGCAGGATTGGCAGGACGGGCAATCGGGCACTGCCCGAGGGGCCAGTGGCGGAGGCCACCTAGTGGACCATTTTCCGTCTGTGGATGAAGCAGCACCACATACCAGGGCTGATTTCTCTAACAGATAGACTGCTGCAGCTAAAGGTGAGAGGTAGTCTGAGTAAGATGCTTATGAGACCCATTAGTTGTTATTTGCAGAATGACGATCGGGCAGCCGCAGGACGCACATCATGTGGTGCCTTCTTCCATTACCGGGATCAAAAGGTGACAGCGAGCCTCTAAGAAGCACAATTAACAGGGATTTGTTGTGGTGAGGAGGCTTCTGCCCTCCACAGAAGGTCACAACTATTGGCTCTACAAGCCACAGGTGCCTGTGCCACGTTTCTCTGCTTAAGATTGGGAGGTTCATCCAAATACTGTGCAACGGAGTGAGAGAAAAAGACAGCAAGAACTGCAGACCTTTAAAATAACTTGCAATTAAAAAAATATGAATAGAAATAGATATTCAAAATAAAACACCGTTTTGGCAGGGTTGCTGTTATAAAACAAAACAAAATCGAATTCACCCGCCATCCTGGACTGACAAAGGAAAGGGGAAAGAAAAAGGAAATGAGAGACAGGGAGCTGAGCGGAGAGACAGGAACGATTGCCTGGAGATAAGCTTTGAATGATAGATTCGTATAGACAGAGAGTGAAGAATGGGAAACAAAAGTGAAGAGAAAAGGAGATGGCAAAGGGACACAAGGATTGAACAGTGAATGATGAAACAAAGGGTGAATGGAGTCAGGGCTGGCCTTGGGCATTGGTGAGCTGGGTTCAGGCCCAGGGCGTCCAGGTTTAGAGAGGCACACAATGAGCACACCTTATTATTATTATAATTATTTTTGTTATTTCAGCCAGCAGCTCCTGTTCATTAACGATGTAGAACTTAACATTCTCTTCAGTTCTCTTCCTCCATTTCCTCATCCCCCTCCCTTCTCACTCTCACCTCCTCCCAAAACTTCTCACCTCCAATCTAGCATATAAACAGGTGATTTTTTAGTGTTCAGAGGTTGGTCCTGCTAAGGTGATCAGCTGGGATTTGACTGGCCAGTGAACATACAACGGCCCATATTAAGATCATTTGCAGTAATAGTGTTGAAGACAAGGTCAGGTGCATTGAAGGTGGCAGGATTTAGACTTTTCATAACCCAATAATGCTCCCTTGATCTTGGTACAGAACATCCGCTGCTAGGGACCTTTTGATGAAGGTAGCGTTAAATACACCACTAAGAAAAGGTAGAAATTGAATTGTGAGGGGGGGGGGGGGGGGTGGAAATCGATGAGGGAGGAACATAGAGGCCCCAAGTTTGATTTGGCCCAGGGTGCTTTTTCAGTAAAGGCCGGCCTTGGAGGGTGATATGTAATGGAATAAGTGTTTCCAGTCTTGGATGATGCTACTGGCCCTCAAAATTTTAAAAAGAATAAGTTGCCACACATTTCTCCCCTAAATAAGTCCCTGATGTTAATGGCACACTGATTCATGAAAGTGGTGATCCACAAATGTGGGCCACTTTCTTTAGGGGTGCCCGGGCCAATTTTGAGTCCCAATCCGACCCTGTATACAACCAATATCATTATAAATATCTCCATAAAAACAATAGAAGTGATTGGCAGATTATACACTAAGAGATGGACTCGAAATCCACTGTACCTGATTACTTTATCATCTCTGGCCCACCTTCCCTCGCCACTGCGAAATGTTGGGCGCTTGTTGTTCCACAAAGTAATATCGATCTTAAGGTTCATACCAACGAAGTGGCAATGGAAATAAAGTGGAAGGGGACTGGCGTCTTAACATTAGGTATATGTAGTTAATTGCTAGTCCCAGGACTAGTGATAAAAACAGCAGCATAACACCCCGTGTTTTTAAGTCCAGCATGCTTTCCCGACGTGTTGGTATGTATCTGGGCTTTTAACCACGCCCACCACATGCCCATCACCATCATTCGTTCGTTGGCTTGCCTTTCAAAAATCCTTTGTTTTAGTTGGTAAATGCTTTAGGTTTGTCCCTCCTTGGGGCAGTTTTGTTACCGCATTGGCCATCGACCCTGTTACATGGCTAATTGCACGTTTGCCGATAACTTTGACTGTGAGCAAACTTTTTTCCATTTGTCTCCTCCACGGTCATGGCAGCGCTTTGAATTGGTTCGCTTATGTCAACTGTTTTACTTATTTTCAGTTTGTGTGGCAAGAAAAATCCAGTTAGTAATTTACAACGCTAATAGCTCTAACTTAGAGCGAGCAAACTCTAGGCCAATTGCATTGCAAATGCTCGTTTACCACTGTACCTGTGTGTGAAAAAGGAAAATACAACCTATGATTCCAAGAATCTGTTTTCCATCACTAAGGAATGTGTTAGAAGTTTACTATTTCCATATAGTGTTAGTGTAATAAGAATGTAAGAGTGCTGACAGAACTTTACATGAAATGTTTCGCTAATGTATAAGTGGAAGCTGTGGTGATCCATAAACTTATTGACAGTCTTCCAGTTTTATCGCAAAACCAGCGCTTATGAGTCTGCTTCAGTGTTTTCACATAATGGCAGATAAGGGGCCAGAGGCATAATAAAAGCATCATTCTTCTAAATCATACTATTTGGTAAAGTAGAAGAACCAGCACTGCATTTCAGTGTTTCTTGGTTCAGAGTCCATGACTTTCCCACTACATTACATTTAAAGTGAGTGCACTATCAGAAGGGGAGCTAACCCCCACTGGTGAATATCTAGCATGTGTATGGTCCCAGTACAGCTTTCTTATTACCCATCTATTACCAGGACCAGGATTTAGCCTGATCATAAGCAATTCAAAACTACGAAAAACATACAAGAACGCTAAACAATGAAATAGTACTGTTTTGATCAGTAAAGAAGACTAAATCATAAATGTCTACAATTTAAATTGTTTCTTTAAGCACTCTAAATAGTTTCTCATCATTCCATTAATCTCACGGTGATAGAGAGCACACTTCTTGTGTTTTATCCCTCTTTTCCCAAGAAACTCTTCTATCTCTCCGGAAAGCGGCTGAACACCCGTATCAGCGAGTAATATTTCAGGAAACACTTCTCTTCCCATGAGTTCCTCTAAAAATGTTGTCACATGCCTAGTCTCTGTTCCTTTTGTGACCTTATCCCTGGCCACCTAGAAAACATGTAATTCACAACAATTACTTATGTTTCTTGCCCATCCCCATGAATTGGACTCACAATATCCAGACCAATCTCCTTCCATGAACTTGTTGGGCGTTCTCTAGTTGATGTGGGCTGCACCCTTGGTTTCCTGGATTTTTAAATAAGTGCACACAGCAGACAATCTCGTATCACTCTCTCTACCTGCAGGTCCATACCTGGCCACCAATATGAGGTGTGCAACCTTTCCTTAGTTTTTGACATCCCCTGATGGCATTCATGTGCCAAAGCTATCAACTCCTCCCTGAGTTTAGTAGGTGGAATAAGTCTTGTTCCTCTAAACAACAGATCATTATGGGTAGACAATGTTGGGAAAAAAATATATTCACATGTATGTACCTATAGATATGATACTTTAGTTCCAATTCTCTCCTCCTTTATCTGAATCCCAGTAAGACTTCCCTACTGATCTCTCTGACACCTATGCCAGTTGTACAAACAAACCTCTCCAAGCCACTTTACTAAGTTTAGCTCGGTCTCACACTTTAAGTTCAGCCAGTCAGCAACCCAGCCCCCTTTTCTCTAGGGACCGCCTGTTGTGTGTTCACGTGTTCATGCTCACACTGCATTATGTATATTTTTACACTATGGACTTTAAGTTTTGTATATGCAGCATTTCTTTTGTATGTGCGTGCCCATGTTTGGACTGTGTCCCCTTTTGGGGTTGTGCTGTGACAGCACTTATTAATATATATAAGTGCCTGACTTATATGCTTCAGGGCAGAAGATGCCAGCTTGTAAGACGTAATCCTGGGATGTGCGTCTGCCTCCTGCCTTGGCCTGCCAATAAACCTTGGTACCTCACGAAAGCACTTCATCTGTTCCGGAGCCTTGCCTGGTGTTTGTGTTTTCTTTGTGTCACTCTGAGGAGGGTTGAAAAATAGTTTCCTAACAGACAATTCATCTTTCATACACTAAAATCCTTAACAACCATCAGAGCCTAATTTTCTGTGGCTCCATCCACTTTGTACTAACTGCATTACCTCACTAATTATGAGATCTGACTTTAACTCTTCATGTCACCTTCCCTTTGGGAATTATCATACAATCATCCTCACAAGCATACCCTGCTTCTTCACCATCAAGTTGATAATTATCATCTTCCTCGTCATCTTCTCTAGAAACCAATCGAGAAACTGCGTCTGATATCTTAATTTCCACACTTGGAATATATTTAATTTCAAAATTGAACTCCTGCAAGGCAACTATCCATTTAGTTATCCTCTCTGACACTGACTCAATCCTTTTTCTTTAAAATATTTCACAAAAAGGTTTGTGATCAGTTCTGACTTCAAAGGTATCTCCCCACAAAAACTTCTTCAATTTCCTTATTACCCGGTACACAGCAAGGACCTCTCATTCAATAATTGAATACGTTGTTTCAGCACCCTTTAACCCTCGTGAGATGAACATGGTAGTGATCATTCTATCATGTTCACTTTGCTATAAGACAGTCCCCAGTCCTTTAAGACTGGCATCCATTGTTATTATAGAACTCTTTTTAAGGTCAAAACATTTTTAGAGTGTGTGCCTGGTTGAGCTCTTTCTTTAACAGTTGAAACTCTCTCTCACAACCTTTATCCCAAACAAATTCTATACCTTTTCTCACCAGACATCTCGTGTTGACACTCAATTCGGCAAAATTCTGGACAAGCTTACTATAATACTCAGTCATCTCCAGGAATTTAAAAAACTCCTCTCCTTAAGTGGGTGAGTTCATATGCTGAATAGGGTCAGCCAGATCTGTTTTAGTTATAACACCATCCCCAGAAATAGTGTGACCCAAGTAGTCCATGGCATTTGTACCAAACCTGCACCTCTCCAGTTCTATAGTAAGAGTACCCTCACTCAATCTCTTTAGGACTTCCTTGACATGACTAGTATGTTCCTTGGTTTCTTTGCTAAAAACAAGGATATCATCCTGGTAGACACACACTCCTTTTGTGCCCTTTAAAAGCTTCTTCATGACTCACTGAAACTCAGATGCTGTGCACACTAGTCTGAAATGCAATCTCACATATTGGAAAATTCCAAAAGGTGTAACAAAGGCAGCCACGTCCTTAGACGCCTCCTCCAACTCTACCTGATAGAAGGATGAATTGAGGTCTATTGTACTGAAAACTGTGGCCTCACCTAACAACATCAACAATTCCGAAATATTCTGAAGTGGACAACCACCACAACATTTGTATTGAGGAGTCTAAAGTCTACACATAATCATAAACTTCCATTAGTCTTTGTTGCTGCAACAACTGGTGCAAGCCATTCTGTGCGCTCAACTTCCTCAATAATCCCATCTGCCTTTAATTTTTCAATCTAACCTCACATCTCTTCTCCGACAGCTATGGGAACATTCTTTAGCTTACAACATACATGTTGGGCACTGCCACTAGACAAAACTCGATCTCTCTCTCTAGCAGGAATGTTAAACACAAGAATTATCTTGACATTTTTATTGCTGCCTGAAAACTGAGCTCACAAGGAACTCTGCAACAGGTTCTTTTAAAGTAAGTTATTACTAAACACAGTGCTCCCGGCCCAAGGTCAGTGTGCCCCCTCCAGGTCAGCACTCAGTGCGGCACCACCAGTTGCACTTCCATAAAGCCGGCCTTAATCAGATGCAGCAGGCCAGATGGTCATCTAGGATAAATTCCAACCTGTGTTCAGTGCTCTCCAATAAGGATTGTACCTCGTCCATTATCATATAAGTTGGGCCTTATTAAGAGTTTGACATACAGGTTACTCAGTCAAAACAGAACTGATAGCCCGTCCTCCGTAGTACAAGTGCCATGGGCTATAGTGACTGTGTAAATATCCCTGCTGCGTTATTACAAGTGCCTTAGGCTTTATGGAGCTTTCAATACAGTGGATGAGATATCCACCACATTTGTGATGGAGTATCTCATCCACAAAACCTAACCAAGGCACTTTATTCCTCTAAATGCTGCATTCTGGAATTATCCTACCATTGATATTTGCAGCATGTCTTCCCCCTTCACTTTAAAACTGTCCTTAAATCCATTTCAGGGGACAACAAGATCCTTCAAGCGTGCTTTTCTTTAGGCCAGACCTAAAATCCTTTTCCATTTTACCTGATACATATTACAGATTATTGCATGCTTTTTTCTCATTCTATTTTGTTCTCTATTCTGTTTGTAATTCTTTTCATCGCCTACAATCTCTGGTAGTCTACGAGCCTACAATCTGTGGTGGCACCTATTTCTTCTTGTCAATAAATACATTTTTCCCTAAAGCAGACTGGAGATCATTGAGCACAAACAAAATGTTCCCTTTTTTAAGGCAGGCTCAGTCTAGCGTCTGTGTTGTTGTACGTATACGCTTCTAAACCCTGCTTGTAAGGGAGACAAATAACCAGACTCCGCTACATTCTCTTTTTCCTTTCAAACACCATTTTTAAATGCACTTTGACTGCATGAGCAGCCAAGCTGATAGCCTGATAATTACTTGAAACTTCTACTTTCTTGAAGATTTGTATAATTTCTGCTCAAAGCCAAGAGTTAGGTATTGCCCTGCTGCCAAATAGTGTGATAAGTGTCTGCCCTCATTTTAGCAGGTACAATTTATACAAGTCAATAGGAACTTCATTGAGTGCCCTGCTGCTTGGCTGGGATTCTCGTTGTCCAGAGCCATGCATGCTTCCCCTAAAGACAATAGGCTACTGTTGAGTAAAAGTAAGCACACCAAATAGTTCTAAATCTTGAACAATGTTGTGAAATGCTTTCTCAGATGTATTCAATCATTAGTTTACAGAAATGAAAATAACAACTTGCTTGCACTACATTCAACTCTGGAGGTTATGTCAGAGTCCTACTACTTTGCATAAGGATTTTCCAAAAACATATTTGTCCCTTATTAACAAAACTGATGCCCAGGACCTTTTAACTCCTGTCTTTTCCTCTGTATTAGGAGGTTATTCTCTCTCCACATGGCCTATAGTAGACTGATTACTACAGGTCTGAAGGCACCATGCAGAGTTGGAGGAAGGCTCCCACTCCACCAACCTCGTGGTTTCCTGGTCTTATTTCAATCCGTTCATGAGAAGCCTGGAGAATCAGTGGGTGTTACTGTCATAGTTTTGAAGGCACACTTTAATAAGTGTGGCTTCGAAAATGAAAAATTCAAAATCACAAATAACTGCTAGCTTTGAGTGGGCCACTTTCAGGACGAACAAAACTATTTCCCAAGCCTAGTTAACCGGATGACAGGTTGGCCATGGCATGCTGCTGCTGTCCATGTGATGCTAATGGACTGTCACAGAGATGGAGAGTGCACACATGTTGAAATCTGCTGTACGAGATAAGACTGTTTGTCACCCCAGAAAGCTGTGGAGGAATGTCTTTGATGAGGTTCCCGACTGGCCTTTCTACGTTCAAAGGGTAGTGCCATGAGTGCAGAACAGGGGCGCAAACAGATCCCCACCTTCTCAGGGGGGAGGGGGGGGTAGTTTTAACAGAGGTGGTGGGGCTAAAATTTTGCACACTAGAGGTCGGACAGGTTTGGAAGACCAATTGATCTGGGCTTAATGTGCTAATGCATGGAAAAGGCATAGGTGTGAGCCTGTTCTTTGTTGCTTTACCACATAAAGCCAGATCTTTTATCCTTGCCAATGCATTCCCCTGTACACCAAGCACTGCTGGAGTTTAAAGGGTGTATACCAGACCTGCGAGCATCGGATGACTGCAAGATATACCAAGCGAATCCTGTGTATATATGAGGAAGCAGCGTAGCAAGGATGCATTGAGCTCTGGTGCAAGCACGGGAAACAGCCACTTTGAATGCTAGTGTGGTAGTAAAAACAGCAATTATCAGGGTTCAACAGGTCCCTCAGGGATCTGGGCTCTGCTGCACCAGCTCAACAAGTGGCAGGTACGTCTCTGTTCTGATGCACAGAAAAGATATCACTGAAGGCTTACTGAAAAAGTGCCTTATCTGATTAAAAGGAACATGAATTGCATAATAATAAAATGCTGCCAAGGAACAAGATGGTGTATGTGGCCAAGATAATACTCCCTCCATCACTGAGAAGTAAACTTGAGGTGTGAAGAATAAACCGGCATAAAGAAAATCGTGGGGTGTTTCTATCTGGCTGTCACAAAATGAGGGGGCTCACCAACAGCTGAAAAGGAAGGAATATCCACACAGACTAATAAGCTGGACACCGGTTCACTACATAAAAGCATGCATGTGTTGGTATTTATATAGCCTGGACCTAGCCTGAAAGCGTCAGAGCACTGCATGTTATCGGAGGCGATAGAAAATGATGCAAGATTGTGTTAATCAAGTGGTGGCTTACATCTTTTTGTTACACACACGTTTATATTTTAGGCACATTGTGATTAAGTGATTTAATGACAACTGCACAATTGTCAGTCAATGCAAAGCTGGATTCAAAAAACCAAGATCCTCAGATCGACAGCTTAGCAACTAGATCACACCTCCTTCCTTCGTTGATGTATTAGAACTTTAAGAAAAAAACTAGAAACATTTGATTTCACCACTCTTAGTGAATGCTCCAGAGCAAGGGACCATTTCACAAGAGCACGCACAGCCTCAAAGGCAAACAAAAACAACCTTCACCTGTGTGCTACCCACAACGTATTATGAAAGCTGCCAGACATGCCCTCACAGCTCGTTAGCATGTGAGATAAATCAGTGCCTACTGAAAGCCCACAATTGACTCCTCTGTCTCTCCAAGAACTGGCAACAACGATACAACAAATATGTCTCCGTTCCCTAAGTTTAATAAATGACAATGATACCACCATTGTGTTGGGTTTATTAATACATAGATTACTGAATGACAACTCGCTAAACTGCCAGATGAAATTCCACTTCTTCCTGCTAGTGACAAAATATGTGCATATGATGTACCACCATTACTGGCTTGCACGGGCTATATATGTGCATCTCTCTTGTATGTGGACCAACAGGGCATTTGTAGTGCCTACATCAAACAGAGACTGAGTCAAATATTCTGCCGGCTCATTGCAGGGACTCAAATTTCTGAGACTGTGATTTCACCACATTTATGCTGTAAAAGTTTCAAGATCTCAGCAACCTGAACAACAGAGAATTTCAATTGTGATACCATGAAATTTGTGGTGTAACATCTCGTAGGCATCACCTACAACAGTCTGAAGCTGGCACAAGCTGAATTCAACAGCTTCTTACATCACATCATTAAACCTGTGTCAGTGCTTTCACCATGGTTGTCCCTGCTTGTTCTGGCACCCAAGAGAGAATTGTGAAGTCAGATTCAAATCTCTGTGGTCATGAGACAGCCCTGTCTTGCAAAGAGACAACACTAGAGTAGAACACATGACAAACAAGGTCGTACTGGTCTATAAGGCAATCTGGCAATCCCCGAAGCGCTGGTCTGACAGATCAGTGAATGAGCTGTTTTTTCTCTGTTTGTGGCCCTGTTTAATGGTCTGGTTTTCCGGTAATTTCCTTGAATCTACCACAATCATTGACTGCAACAATCATAAATGCATGCAGACTACCATACCTTTCAAAGACCCTATAAAGCATGTCTACACAAGTTCAAAACTAATGATTTGCAAATGTGAGTCATTTCTTAGCTATTTGATTCACTAATGAGAACCACTGTTATTTTAGTACCTGGGCCTATTTTCTGTCCAAGTACAACCCTGATGACAATCCAACACACCGAAATACAGATGTTTCCAAAGCTAGACCTGAAGAAAGGTTATCATCAGATGTACCAGGAGGAGTCATCTTGTAAACACTGCTGTGTTTGCCACTCACATTTGTTTGTTACAAATAGCTCAGCTTTGGGGTGTCGTCGGCAGTTGAGGTGTATGAGAAGTAAATCTGTATAAATTACGATGACAATATTCTCATATTTGACGAGTGCGGCAAGGACCCAATGATTCCTCCACATAACTGAATCACACGTTGAGTGTAACATCAGACTTAACAGAGAAGTGTGATGTCTGTCAGCGGGTGCTGAAATACCACAGGAACGTGTTCTCCACATTCTTTTGTGGCCAGCTATTGTGCTCAGTACATGCAGGACGTCACATCTCACAGTCCTCTCCTCAGGTGGCTAGCTAAGAAAGGACATGGAAAGACAGTTTTGAAGACATCAAAGCATCTAGGCTGAAGGCAACAACGGGCCCCAATTTATCAGCCTTCCATAATGAGATTATTGTGGACACCACCGGAGCGAGGCTCGGTGCAATCCTCATACAACATGGATATGGTCTCAAATCGTCAGCCCCGACCATCACTTACGCCAGATCCAGACGGCGCGCTCTCAGAGATTCCAATCTCTTAGCTTTTTTCACTTTCTCCCACATGGACAGCCCTTCACTGTTGTCACTGACATCAAGCCGTCCTCACCATTTTTGGGAACCCAAAGTTGAAGATGCGCCGACAGATAGAGCGATGAACTACCATTACTGTATAATACAGAAAACAGGAACAGATCCTCACTAGGCTTTACGCTCCCCCTCCCCCCGTTTCACCTTTGCACACACTTCATCGAAGCCCTCTTTTTCTGAGGAATATCTGAGAATAATTGTCAAGCAAGTTGTGCTAAGGCCATAAGTAGAAGCAACATCCTTCAACCGAAATATTTAGATCATTCCAAAGACACCGAGGGAACGTGTCGATCTAAATAAGGGTCTCAGGCATTGTGGTCGAGCACCGGGTGCTGTGACAGAAAGTGGGGCTTCCATTCTCGCTTGTTCGGCACTTGCCATGTCTGCCCAAGCTTTGCCACCGAGCCTCTCAAAGTGTCTCCGTTGACGGATGGATCTGGGATTGTTTTTGTTGTCCCATCCCCACAGCTCAATATCTACCGGTTGCCAGGGTCGAATACTTGGAATTTCCTGAAGTCGTGCCTTTTCCCAGCTCCGCAGCGTTGGTATTCGTGCCTCGGCATATGGAATGTTAAAATATCAGGCAACGCACCCCCGTTTGTAGGGAAAGAGGGTGGCAGAGATAAAACACTGATCGTATTCCGTTTGAACCTCGGCCATGTGGGATCACCAACGCTTTCTACGAATGAGAGCTGATGTATTGTTTTATCATAAACCCAACAAGATGGCTCAGTGAGCTGAACCCTCTCAGCTAGCAAATGCAGTGTCCTGAAGCACGTTATTTCGAATTCAAGAGGCGGACTCGGTGCGCAATCCTTGTAAGATCAATAAACTGACTGTCCTAAATAGGGTGGTAGTAACATCTGGTATTTGCACTGCTTGGACACACCAGAATTGAGCCGAATTGAGGCATCAAGTGCTATACAATAACATCATTATTGTGAGAATCTAGCGAGGTGTACATCATGCACTGCAGGCTAAATACAGGATCATAAACTTTCTTTCACTTTTGAGGGAAGGCCACAACCACGGTGCGGTTTTAATTTTCTTGAAACCCTCTGCTCAAGACAATTCTTAGAGAGGCGGCTTCTGTGAGCGTTTTCTGGAACTATTGATAATGAATACAAGAACTGATTGTTGGTATGAGAACAGTACCTTTTAGGAAGAAGTTGAGGACTTTGGTATCGTGCGTGGCTGACTGTTTTCTTTTCCAGAGATAACAATGTTTTATGCATAAAAAATGTCATCTTTGCACGGTTGCTTGTTTTAAAGACACGGTGGCAAAGCCACTAGGCTTGACGTTTGAATGGAGCATGGATTAGGAGCGTGCATGCCCTACAAACACCAAACCTTTGTACTAATGTGCGGACAGAAGCTGCTAAAAATTGATGTTAAATAGGCAGTTCTTGTCAAAGCCAATAGATCTGGCCTTGGCAAGCATGCAATGTTTTTCTTTTGCAAACTTGAGTACAGAACTAAACGATTAAAAGTAAAAATATGTGAACATTTTGCCATCTAAACGTGGCCGACAAATGATTGCAGCGAAAAGAAGTAAGAAATTATTCACTGCAGTTAGCGGCCATCTTTCAATCATCACTCAGGTTTTTATTTAGAGATAGAAGCTAGCTTTTACCTAAAACAAAAAGTTTTGAGTGAAAAACAGTATGATGGTTTAAATTGGCATAAGTCTGTAATCTATAACTTTTTTGCAATCCAGAAAATGTCATTTAAAATACATTTATTAACAGAGATGAATGCTATTACAGAAGTGTATTGTGGCTCAATGTCATTGATAATTTCACCAGAATTTGCCTGACTTTATATGTCTGCTTCCAGACACTATGAAACATAATTTGCAATATCCTTAACCGTCATTTTAATGCAAACAGATATCTATAGGAGGGCCCACTTAGTTAAAGCTACCACAGCACAGATCAATTTACCTTTACAAACTAAAGAGACAATGTTTGAAGCCCAATAAGAATGATTCAGAATATCATCCTTCTATTCTCAATAAAAGACTACCATTAAGTGCAAGAAAAATGCTACAACACAGCAAAATCAGCAAAAAAGAAACATTACATGTACTATGATTATTATTATTATTATTATTATTGTTGTTGTTGTTGTTGTTCTTGTTATTATTACTATAGATGGCTGCTAACCCCTTGTATGTCTTCATCTGAAAGGATAGCACCCGTCCATCAGGCCCATCCCAAGAGGCACACATGCAGAGCACTAGTGGACATGGGCATATTGTAGTCAGTTGCACATTGAGTGAAGGAGTGTGGAAGTTATTGTTATTAGTTGTATAGTAAATATAGAAAAGAGATAAGGCCCACTCTTGCTAATGCATGGATCAGCAGAAAAAAGTGCAGAATTGTATGTGGTCAAGGAAAATCACAAGTCCAAACTGTTTACACTGTCAGAATAGAGATCAAGAATAGAGTGGGGGCCTGGATGAAAGGCAGACTCGAGTTGTAGTAGATAAATATAATTAGTTACACAGCAAAAATGGAAGGTCACAGCCCGAATCATAGGCCACATTATAATACACGTTTCCGAGAAAGAATGTAGATCACAGCAAAACGATGAAACACAATAAGCCTTTTTACACTTGCAGAGCAGCAGATGCGTAGGAAGGGATATTCTTCAGAGCATGAGGCTAAAACTAAAAGACAGTGTGGTTAGTAGTAGAAATGTATCAATAGCAGGTGCTCTTCAGTCACATTTTGGTAACGTGTGGTTAGATGTTTTTGCAGAAAGTATTTCTTCTTTCTGAAATTATTAGAGCTAACAATGTACTAAAGCATGCATATCATTTAATATGCATGCCGATGATTAAGACTACATTGTGGTTTTGAGACTATATAAGATGTTGTCTGTTATGTTGTAGTTTGAGTTCCGTTTTAGTTACAGAACTGATCTGACCTCCCAGCTGTATTTGATAAAAACCTATACTATATTGACAACCAGAATTGTGTCTCTGCTTTATTTCTTCTCCAACAACATTTGGCATAGCCAGCCAGGATGCCACCTTCCATCCCCGGACTGCTGCCAAAGGACACACCGCCTGCCCAGATTGAATAGAATACTGTGCAGAAATCAGGTGGGCATACACCTGCTTATTCAAAACAGGCAGGCAGGATTTCCAGAGGTTGCTGTCCTAAAGGGTGAGGAGAGGTCGGGCTTTGTACCTAAAATTCTAATTGCATGATTCTCTGGCAATCATAGTATGGAGGGATGAGGAAATCCATGCATGATTTATGTGTTTGTTTTAGGATGCAATGTTATGTTTAGAAAAATGAAATATGATTTCCCAGTTAGACCGGAAGACTAACTAGTGTGAATCCCCTTTGAAATAGAAGGGAAGAATAACAAGTAATAGTGTATTACCCAGGGAACAGCTCCCGGAATGGACATTCCTTTGGGAGTGGCCGACAGGTATCCCAGTTTGACCCAGAAGGCCACAGTACATGTTGTGAGGCGGATTGGGTAACTGGTGTGATGTCTGACGTGGCAAAGAGTTCGGTCACCTGACAAGCGCGGGCAGGCCTTACTCTGAATAAATCAGATGCCCGGTTTCTAAATTCCCAGATTTAAGATATCTGGAAGGCGTCTTCAAGGGACAGCGACCGAAGCTGAGGCATCACTGGAGAGTCTGACGTTTAGCTAAGGGGACAACAGGAAGGTTGATGTCAATTTACTTTTCCCTGAGCACGGTCAGACCCTTGGTTCCGCACCCAAAAAGTGCAGTAGTAGCAAGTAGATGCACCCTCATGAGTAAGGATATAAGCAAGGAAGAAAGGGTGCAAGATCTTTGCCATATTTTTGATATTCCAGTAGAGACCACTAAATTATCCTGGAAGGGGAAACATTATTTCAGATAAAAACACAGGGAACAAAACAAATAACAGATGACAAGGGTAAAGATTAATAATTACTCCTTATGAGTGAGACTGATGATTCACTGTGGCAGGAAACAGATATCTTTGAATTAAAACTAATATTTCAATGGCCCATGGAGAACCCCCATGCCCATGTAACTACCTTCGGTTTGAAATACTAACACAGTCACCTATTATATTAGAGGCTCTTCTTGATGCATTTCTTACAGACATTCACAATTCAGGCACTTAAAACATGAACGGGACACCACATCCCGAGCACCACAAATAGTTATTTACATTCATGATAATTTTGTAACATGCATTGCACCAGGCACCAATCCACTTGGACCTCCCATAAATACACCCACCCCATACATAACCATGGAAGAAGTGTTACATAAACTAGCAATAAGTATGACTGATGTTGACTGATTTGGTCTCACAACAATATATGTGAAGTCAGATAACACTGCACGAGTTTAACACATGGTTAGCACTGCCATAGGTTATCAATATTGATAAACAAATACATATCAGTAAAGGAGACAAGGTCCAAAAGGGGCATAAGATAGTGGACTAATAAATAGGAGATACACATAGGAAACAACATCCTTTGGGGACCCTGGAGACCCCTCTGGAACACATGATAAAAACCTTCCCTTCAGACAAGAAGAGAATACAAAAATATTGTAAACAATGGTACAAAGGTACTATGGACCATGCTCCGCCATGGGCAAAGGAAGGGCCATTTGATGAAGACATAGCTGAACATACATTGACATATATTCGTTCTAAGTATAAAAGAAAGAAAATATAGAAAAGGGAAGCCACTCTGTCATTATGGTGGTTATTACGTGATAGAAAAACAGACGTGAAGGAAGCCAACAGCATCCGAAAAGGCAGTGACACAGCCCCAGGAGAAGCCCCCAGAGAAGCCTTCAAAGGAGCCCCTACCTTACAGTCTTTATTCCATTCTGTCAGCTCTAGGGTACCAGGATCCCTTAGAGTTGCACCTAAAGAGGTGTGACAAGAATCACGGGGAGTCGAGGCAACTTTGGACGCCACACCTACAACTCCTTGGGCCGGTCCAGAACCAGACCGAAGAGACAGGCTTATAAATGAATTACAGCATACCGTGAGACAGGCAGAATGCTCGAGAAGTCCTGCCCCCCATTCGAGGGAAATGGACTGCGGGACATGTTGTTCTTAGGTTGGAAGACACTTCTGCAGAGACTCTGATAGAGGCAGCTGAGGAATGGATAAGAGAAGAAGAAGGATACAAGACGTAGCAGGAGCAGAGGACACCAGAGCAGGTGGGAAGAAAGGCCTAGCATGGGTGCAGATGAACAGGAAACTAACCAGAGACCATATAATCTCCATCCACGTCCTACGTGGGGGTGCCTAATGACTGTAAGAGATGCCTCAGAGATGAGGAGGAAGTCGATCCTAAAAATTAGCAGGTCAGATTTAACACCCATAGAGATAATAGAACAAATGGAGGGTAGTTACTATTGCCAACCCTTCTCAGATGAATTGGCGAGGTGGACTAAAAAGGAAGGGATCAAGCCATGGCCCTGACAAGGGTAGTTTCAACCCTTTAACTTCGCAACTGCAGAAGAGTGTATACTGCAGGGACAGGGCACCCCAGATTGGAACTACCTCTATATGCAAGAGTACCTTACGGTCTGGGAGCAGTATGCTTTAGACAAACTAACTGAAATAATACAAAGTAATAGACCAGGTCAAAAGTTAGGCCAGAGACCAGCAAAGCCTCAATTAATAACTCAGTTACCCCTCATTTTCAAGGGTGGGAACATACCCACATATTTACCATGGCCACAGATGGATAAAGAGAATTAAAAGAGAGCACTACCCCCACTGTCGGAGGGAGCGGGAAAATTGATATAATGTTTTGAAAAACACACTGCTGGAGTGAATCTTACCTTGGGCAATGTTAAAAGCTTTCTAAGTTCTTTAGTCGGGGATGAAATAAATACAATTTTTGCCAGAGCAAGGTTCCATCAAATAACATTGATAAATACACAGTTTGATGGGGCATCCTTCAACAATGTCTTTCAATATGTTTGGGATGCGCTCCGACGGACATAAGAAGACAGACCAGATTTTGGAGCCCCCATGGCATAGAGAAAAAATACCAACTGTGGACATTGCAGAACTCACCATCAGAATGAAAGAACAATGGGTATAAGAAGTGGGATGTAACTTGGAAAACTCGGGGGAATGCAATTTTATTTTATAAAGTATTGAAACTTGGAATGCCCACATATATACAAGCAAGCCAAGACGGAGTGGTGGGAATAGAGGCTGAACTATGGCCTGAAATACAAGCCCATATAACACGTTATTTTAAGTGAAAACAAAAAAAGGATAAGGAGAGGACAGAATAGACAGAAAGGGTCACAGCTAAGTTGGTGAAACAGAAATTTAGGAAACCAACTACAGAAAGGGCACTTATGACAGCACCACCAACGGCTGTCCCAACACCAGGGATAGTGTAGGCACTAGGAGGGCAGTCAGCAAGTAACATGGGAAAGGGACAGGGAGGTTTTTCAGGAGGCCAAGGGCCAGCGCAGGGAAGAAGACAAGGAGGATACAGCGTAGGCCAGCAGTGTTATTATTGTGGTAAGATGGGTCATTTTGCAACAGAATGTGGAACAAAAAAGAACAATGAGCAAGCACAAGGATGGATCACCCTGCAGAGGCAGATGAGGCCTCAACAGATGCAATGGGAGCCCCAACAATAATACAGGGACCCCTGCAGGTCCCTCAAGTTCAGTGGACTACACAACAGGAGCCAATACCACAGAGTGTACTCCAGAGTGTCAGACATACTACAGGAGGATCAACAAAAGTCCAGGCGGGCGTAGTAACGGTGCAAGGAGGCAATCCCTTGTACGCACAATCCCAAATGTCCATAGGGGCACCGACCAACAATTATACTCAATGAAAGAGCCCACGGACAACCATTATGTGTCCAATACTATCAGTAACCCACAGGTCACATGAGGAGCCCACTGTGACGGTAGCCATAGAAGGTCATCCCTATAGTTTTCTAATTGAAACTGGGGCCACCAAATCGTGTATAAAGGATGGAACACTAACACTTTCTCACAAGTCAAAGGACACACAGAGGTTTTCTGGGTCTGTCAGGAGGGTTCCTTTTACTGAATCAGTGAGCATGATTGTAGGAGACACACAAATTGAAGGACCATTGTTATATTCCCCAGAGGCACCGGTCAACCTTCTTGGAAAATACCTAATGAGTAAGTTGAATTTGACCATCTCTTTTCTGGAAGATTGGTCAATGGTATGTCAAACCAGGTGGGATGCTGTCACTCATAGCTCATGAGGATTTGGGACAACAGGTCAGAGCAATCCCTATTGACACAGAGGCTTTTTTGCATGGCATATATGTTTTGATAAAGTGCACACCAGCGCTGCTAGGGAAGACAGTGCAGATACCAAAAGAACTACTGTTGAGACCTGACAGGTCTGCGGATCCTATAGCAGAACCTGATATGATATTTGAAATATCATCCCTTGAAATAAGGCCAACATATGCATTATTGATAACATTTGACAGGAGACAGGAAATGTGGGCATCAATAGTATTTACGGATCCAAGGGTCATATTGAGAGATATATCAGATGAAGAAATGTTTGATGAAAGCCCACCAATTAAGACAGTGGTATTTGAAATGAATATCACTATTAGAGTGCAGTTGCAATACAGGACAGTGCCAAGACACCACAAAACAGTAAGATAAGAGAAAAGAAATTGGCAATGGTACCAGAAGGTCGGTGGACAAAGGGACCATATGACATGGGACTGATTAAAGGAGCTGAGCCTGTGAAAATAACACTGAAACCTGGGGTAATACTGTCTGGGGTACATCACTATCCCTTATCCAAAGAAGCCGAATAAAGGTATCTTTCACATAATTCAGGCATTACTTGAGCAGGGAGTAATATATGAGAGAACCTCACCTTGCAGCACTCCAATTTTTCAGTTGAAGAAGGCTAAGTGGGGGACTTAGAGGATGAATCAAGATTTCTGCTTCCTGAATGATATAGTAATACCAGAGTTTCCAGTGGTACCAGGTCCATCAGTTATACCAAAAAACATTCCTACGGATGCCACCCACTTTTTGGTGATTGATTTGAAAAATGCACTTTTCAGCATTCCATTGCACCCAGATAGACAATATTTAACACGTTTCACATATAAAGAAACTCAATACTGTTGTAGAAGGCTTCCACAGGGCTATTGTGAGTACCCGAGTATCTTTAGCAGGACAGTGAAAAAGGATTTATCAAACATAAAATGAAAAAGTACCCTTCTACAGTACCTAGATGACAATATGGTATGTAGCCCCACTGAAGACATATGTAGAGATGATACTATTGGTCTCCTATGCATGCCTGCTGAAAAAGGATACCAAGTGGACAAACACAAATTGCAATATGTGCAGAAGGAAGTCCACTATTTTGGGCAAATAATATCCAAAGATGGGAGGAGGGTGACACCTGACAGAGCAGAGAGCATCAGAAACATGCCTAAACCCACCACCACAAAACAAATGCAGCAGTTCCTAGGGCTCAGCAATTACGTGAGACAATGGGTATTTGATTATGCCACCCTGAATGCACCACTTCTGACCACTCTAAAAGAGTCCCATACCAATGAGAACAAAATAAACTGGACTGTTGAAAGAGAGACAGCATTTTGAGAGCTAATGAAAGCAATGACAAACGCTCCAGTCTTAGGTACACCTGACCACAGCAAAATATTCTACCTCTTCTGTCACTGTAATGGAATGACAATGAGAGCAGTACAGACTCAAAATACATCTATGGGACACAAATTCAATTGCCTATTAGAGTGGGCTGCTAGATCCCGTCATGAAAGGTCACTATCCATGTGAGCAAGCGCTGGCTACAGCAGCATTTGCGGTCCAAAAAAGCACAACCACAGTGATGGGATCACCTTTAACACTGTATGTAGAGCATGCTGTATTTGCTATCTTACAAAGAAGCAGACTTTCAGTACTATCACTGCAAGTGGTTCACTGTGACACAGTTAATCCAGTGACACTCTTTGCACACCCAATTACTGATGATGAACAAGTACATGACTGCTAATTACATACCAGATGAAGGAAGTAAGGAGGGAGAAGACCCCATCCCAGGGAGCATGTTGCTCTTTGTTGATGGGTCCTCTTTCATAGATCAGGAAACTGGGATTAGACATATTGGAGCAACAGTTGTAAGAGCAGAATAGTAGGGATCATCCGATACATTACAGATAATTAGTCAGATGCCACTACCTTCTCATTTTTCAGTAGAGGCTGCAGAGTTAGTGGCAATTATTGAAGCATTGCAGCAAGCTTAGAGACTAGAGGTCACCATTTACTCAGATTCAGCATATGTCACCACCACCGTACATTCTAGCATTCACAGGTGGTAAAGGAGGGGATTTCTTAAATTTGATGGGCCCCCGTAATGCACAAAGATTTAATGGCAGAATTGATAAAAGCTCTAACACTTCCATCCAAAGTAACAGTCATAAAGTGTGTAGCACACACCAATCAGCAAGACCTTATCTCCAGATGTAATGCTCTGGCAGACTGGGCAGCAAAACAAGCAGCTAAACCATCCCCAAATTATAACGAATATGGTGAACACACATTAGGAATGATAACAAGCAGACAGTATGCTACCGAAATACCACCCCATATTCAGAGACAACACTATTACATTTACGCAAATTACAAGAACAAACACCACCTCATGAAAGAGAGCTGTGGGAACAGCGAGGCTGCACGCAGTCGCCAACAGAGTTAATTTACAGGCAAGCCAGTAATGCCACAAACCTTATTGTATACACCTCAAGAACAACTACATCTGCCAGCACACACTGCAAAGGAATATCTTCCTTCTACACTACAGGCAGATTGGTTTATTCCACAACTATCTGAAATTATGTGTATATTGCAGAATGTGCAGTATGCCAAAAGTATAGCCCTAAGTCTACATTGAAAGTGATCACCTCAAGAATACCACGCCCAATAAGTCCATTACAAAAATTACATTTAGACTTTGTTGACATGATTGAGAGAGTAGAGTGCAGAAGTGTAGAGTAGATTGGCATAGAGTACAGTGGTGTGGAGTGCAGTGGTGCAGAATAGATTAGAGTGGTGTAGAGTGATGCAAAGTGTAGTGGCGTAGAGCATAATAGAGTGGCATTGAGTTGATTGGTGTAGAGTAGAGTGCAGTGACAAAGAGTGGTGTAGAAGAAAGTAGTGCAGACAGCAGTGGTGTGGAGTGCAGTGGTGCAGAGCTGAATAGAGTGGCCTGGAGTGCAGTTACACAGAGCGCAATGGTGCAGAGTACAGTGGTGCAGACTAGAGTGCTGTTCAGCTCAGTGGCAGAGGATGCAGTCTTGCAGAGTTGAGTGTCATAGAGTGCAGTAGAACAGAGCAGAATAGAGTAGCACAGGGTAGAGTGGTGCAGAGTAGAGTGGCATAGATTACAGTGGTGCAGAGTAGAACACAGTGGCATAGAATGCGGTGACATAGGGCCATATGTACAAAGGCATTTTGCATTTTCTAATGGAGCTAATGCTATTTTGGTATGAACAAAAGGCATTTGCAGTGGTACAAAATGCAATTTCCATCATGTAGAGATCGCATTTCAGGATTCTCTAAATAGGAAATCGCAAATTAAGATTTTCAAATAGTGAATTGCTAACACTATGTACAAAGGATTTCCTAATTGTGACTAGTCCCAAAATGGACATTTAGGAAATGCAATTATGATCAATGTGGATCTGGTGGTAACCAGGTGAAATCTATAAAAAGACACCCAAAATGCATCTGGCTCTTTCAGAATGACAGCTCTGTATCTCCTGGCAAGGAGGATGAGGATTCTGGCTTGCCGCCAGAAAAGGAGGAAGAGACAGGAGAGGATATTTAGGGGGAGGGCCACCCTTTTTGAACAGACTGAGGAGGAGATATATGACAACTACAGGCTCAGTAATGAGGTGATTATGGAATTAATTGCTGAGTTACTATCTCAGCTACAGACCCCAACACTCAGAAGCAATACACTCCTGCCACATGTGCAGGTATTGTGTTGTGTACACTTTCGGCTTCTGGCATTTACCAGGGAATGTCACAAAGTGCATTTTCAAGGTTTTTTTCACAGGTTTATGGACATCATAGTTAGTAAAGTAAACCAATATATATGTTTACGAAATACTCCCAAATATTTGCAACAGACCAAATTAATGTTTTACAGGGCAGCACAGTTCCCCATGTAATTGGCCTGCATTGATGGCACACATACTGCCATATGTCCCCGTCTGCAAAATAATTTATATATGGAAATAGGAAAAGCACCCACTAACTCAATCTATGGGTAGTGTTGATATCTCATGCATCATGACATTGTAGCCAGTTTCCCAGGGAGTACACATAACTCCTTTATGTTCTGCCACAGTGGAAAACATAATCATCTGTCTGAGGGTAACTTCGGTGATGGCTTTTAACTTGGTAAGAGAATAGCATACTCAATTCACACAGTGTCCATAAGTGTGTATGTAATGTGACTTAATGGTTTCTCCTTCTCAATGCTACTTAAGGAGACAGTGCGTGTGCCTTATGCCCTTGGATCTGACAGTATACTTGAATCCAAGAACAAGAAGTGAAATGGAGTACAACATGGCACATTTGACAACACGATCAATAATAGAACGTACCTTACGTATGCTGAAGTCTTGGTTCAGATGTCTCCAAAAGACTGCAGAGCACTGCTTTACAGACCTAAGACGTGTTGTAAAATCATTGCCGCATGTGTCATTCTCCACAACATAGCCATGAGGAAGGGTCTGTACAACATTGACATAGATCCAGATTCAGACTCAGATGAGGAAGGACCACCTCTACAAATTCAGTAGAATGGGACAGGTGTGCAACACATGTAGGTAATGTTTTGTGCATGACTGAAAGATCGCCTTTTATTTAGATTGCAACAATGTAAATCTTCATCCTCAACTGTATCCACAGAGGATGTACTGTTTTCCAACAAAACAACAGAGTATAGAAACAGAAAAATAACAAAATAGCCTCATAATTCTGAGTGTCTACATGATTCACATTTTACATCCTCTGACATTGGTTGTCTTCTCAGCAGGAATGGGCTGTGGAGGAGGAGGGGAGATGTTTGTTTCTGATGTGTTCTGTTTGTCCTGCCCACCTATGAAGTTGTGTTCCTGCTTTGGGGTTGCTCCTCTTCACATTCCTCAAGGTCTGATAGTGGTGCTACGTTTGCTGTCCTAGGATTTGGAGTTGGAGTACTAGGTGTAGGAGTTGCAATTGTGCGGTCCTCCATTTCCATTTGTGTGTCAGTAGTTTCATCAGCCTCAATTATAGCTGACACGTCATGGGTGTGATCTGTGGAAATGTATTTGTACATAGTTTTTTTTTTAATTGTTTATTTATGCATAAAAACACATACAACTATGTACTGCATTATAGCATATTACTTTAGGAGGGGGGATATCAGTCCAATCGCACAGTTTATGCCAGTAACAGTTTAAAGATTCCAGATACAAGTCCACACATTTTGCTTTATCGAGTGTGCATAAAAAGATAAGACATCAGTGATATTAGAGGTATCCGGGGAGGCATCACAGCATCATTCCAGAACGACACAGGAGCCAAGGGGAGGGAGTTGGGGGCCCAGGGCGACTCCCCTCCCGCAGCAAGACTGGAAGCTCATCCTCCCATGATCACCAAAACACACATCCATCCATGCCTCAGGAACCCCGAACCCAGTACTCCAAAGGTTCGACCACCACCAGGGCTCAACAAGCAGATGCATCTGTCAAAGGACCCTCCCCCTCGCTCTCCTGCACGCCAGTTAACTCATTAATCATGGCATGCGGGGCTCCAAATCCCGATCAGTATGCTCATCCAATCGAACCCTCTGCAAGCGGCATTCCTCTGTGGTTGCCCATTCAGCTAAATCACTCAGCCAGGTAACATGCAGCGGGGGGTGCGGGCTGCCAATCAGATCGCAATGCGTCTCTTCGCCAATATAAGCCCCAACTGTGCAAACCTATATGCCATTTTACGACCCATTTAGAGACTGGGATCAGGCCCAGCAAGCAGTGCTTCAACGTCACCTGCACTCTCACAGCTGTCCCCTCCCTCAGCGTCTTCACCACTCGATACCAATAAGGTTGGACAGAGCCACAGACCCACGCCATGTGATCAAACGAAGCCGACGGCACTCCACAACGGCTTCAACTATCAGGCTTTGAGGGAAATATTCTAGTTAAACGTTTAGGCGTCAGGTATGCTCTATGCAAGTAATAGAAGTGTGTCAACTTAAACCTAGCATTGCTAGTGCATTTCGCACCAGGGAACAGGCCCTACACCATTCCCCATCTGTGAGCGCAGCTCCGAGACTAGTTTCCCACAGGTCTCTAATCCCCTGAGTACCAGTCGGTCTGTCACCCTTGAGAGCTTTATAAGTTCGGGATAGTAGACTGTGGTCACCTCCAGGATCAAGTATTGTCGCCAGGAGGTGAGGCTCAACTGGCTCCTCCTGAAAGGACGTCCAAATACCCCTGACCGTCTGCGAGACATTTGCATATTTTAAGAACTGTCTTGGGCATATTCCAAACAAGGATTCTGCCTCATCCCTCGTGATGAATGTGCCATTATGAAATAAGTCACCAGCATTATTGCAACCCCCTGCATGCCACTGTGCAAAATCCATTACCTCAGCAGCCTTGGCAAAAGGTCGGACCCACCACAGGGGAAGCAGGTGTGCATATGAGGCTTTGTGCAGGACCCGCACTACCGCCCTCTCCCAAGCTCTCGACACCTGCTCCATCAGATAGGAGGTACCTTGCAGAACCCCAGAACCACCCATTAGTATATGCGGGAGGCGCTCCACACAGACAGAACCAGCTAACAAATCCTTTTCCCAATTGGGCGCATCCTCACACCACCGGACCGCATACTTTAGCAACCCGGCTAAGTAGTATAAGTATAAGGTCCAATTTCAAAACTTCCATGCGGACTCGACATCTTTTGCCCGCCGAGACTAAGGATAAGAGCAATTTATCAAGCTGTTGGAACATCGAAATAGAGAGCTCACAGAGTGAATTCAGCATAACATACAGGCAAGGAGGCAGCAAGATCATTTTACTGAGTGCGTTTCTACTCATAACCGATAATGGGAGAGAGGTCCAAAACTGAACAGAGGTACTGGGACCCTCCAGGACTCTTCCCATGTTGAAATTGAATTGCAATTGTGGCGAGTGCGCAGCCCAGATGCCTAAATATGAAAAGGACTCAGTCTCCTAGGATAGGCCTAACTGGGGCAACTCTGATGCCTCTATCTCCAACAGACCTGCCATCGGGAATTACACAGTTTTGTGTCGGTTAACGCCAAGGCCCGACACCTGCCCATAATCATCCATCATTTCCAACATCAGGGGGACCGCCCATTCAGGTTCTGTGACGTACATTAGAGCATCATCTGCATACGATGAGATTATGTGTGTTCTCGTCCCTACACGGATGCCCCATCTATCCAAGCCAGTCCGTAATTGTATGGCTAGAGCCTCCATGGTTAACGCAAACAGCAGTGGCGACAAGGGGCAACCCTGCGGTGTGCTGTGTTCGATAATAAAGAAATCTGACACAATCGCCCCGTACGCACTCTCGCCCGGGCGCTGAGTACATAAGACGCACCCAGGATAAGAAGACGGGACCAATGCCCATCCTGCGCATCACCTCCCATAGGTAGTCCCAGGACAAGTTGTCATACGCTTTCTCCATATCTGGAGCCACTAGCACTGCGGGAAACGCAGAGCCATGAGTCTCGTGCAGTATATGCAATAAGTGCTGTATATTCATATGAGTCCCCCTCCCCTGTATAAAACCGCATTGATCTCCCTGCACTAAATGTGTCACCGCTCGACCCAAATGAGAGACCAAAACTTTAGCTAATAATTTAACATCAACATTCAGCATGGATAACGGCCTGTACGAGCCCGGGTCATCAATGCCCTTTCCTGGCTTTAGTAGCATAACTATCAAAGCTTCTTGCATCTGCTCCAGTAGCAGACCCTCACATCGCACCTCATGGAGTATTTCCAACAACCGTGGAAGAAGCACAGCAAAATAAGTACGATAAAATTCGACTGGTAGCCCGTCTGGACCAGGTGCTTTCCTGGTCGCCATACTACCCAACGCCTTTCCTAAGTCTTTCAATGAAACCTCTCTATCTATTTCCTCCCCCTGGGCCGCCGTAAGGCGAGGCATCAGGAAACCATCCAAGTACTCCTGAATCTGGGTCTCACCCACACTCCATGGTGAGGTATAGATGTCTTGCAAGTGCTCACGCAGGTGCGCATTCACCCGCAACTGTCCTAAAATCCTTTCTCCAGAAGAGCCGCAGAGCATCTGGATAATGGGGATGGGCCTCTCTCGCGGGAGGAGCCAAGCCAACATACGCCCGGAGTGGTCTCCATCCCAGAATAGTCACTGCCTATAGTTCCAGCGGACATAATTATCTAGCCTATCCCAGAGGTCCACAATTCTACCTCGCACCTCAAGGCAATCCGCTTCCGAAGCGCCGCCACTATCGACTTGGCACTGTATGGCTGCCAACACTTCCTCCTGCTGTGTGAGCTGCCGGTCCAGGCGCTGCCTGATACCATATGTTTTACTAAGGCTTTCCCCTCTGATAACTACTTTCAGTGCCTCCCATTCTGAGCCTCGAGTCCCTGCTGTACCCCAATTTATATGAAAGTATCCATCTAGCGGATCCTGGAGGTATTTTTTGTATTCCAGATCGCCTAGTAAGTCCGGACACAAACCCCACAGGTGGATCGCAGGCCTGGGCATGTGCATTTCACACTCCAGAAGGAGGGGGGCATGGTCTGACAAAAACTGGACCTGGTAAACAACTCAGCGAACATCCAGGGAGCCATCATTGGCTAGGAGAAATCTATCCAGATGACTGTAAGCCCCATGGGTGGGCGTATAACACGAAAATACTTTAGACGAGGGGTACATTTCTCTCCACACATTTACAAAGTGGAGATTCCTCATAACGCTCAGCAATTTGGCAGTCATATGCGTTTTCGTATTCATCTTTGGGGGGTCCCTATCTAGCTCTCCATCTAGGACACAATTAAAGTCGCCAGCCCACAGGATGGGTATCCCAGTGTAAGATATTAATTAATGTTGGAGCTGATGATAGAACCCCGCATCATCAGTGTTAGGGGCGTAAATATTCAACAGACATATCTCACGGCTATCGAGTATGCTGTGCAGAAATATGTATCGACCTTGCACATCTGCCTTTAGGCTTCATAATATAAAGGGAGTCCCAGGGGCCTCCCAAACAGAAAGCCCTCTAGCATAGGAGGAAAAGGTCGCCGAATAAAGCTGCCCCCTCCACTTTTTCTACACTTTTTGCACTTCATTCTCAACCAAATGAGTCTCCTGTAGGAGAGCAATATTTACGCCAAGCCGTCTAAGATACGTATGTACTCTATAGCGCTTCACAAAGGAGTTTAACCCCCTAACGTTCCATGTAAGTATGCGTGTCAGGGTACCCACCGTATTCTGATCCAACCCACACACCCCACCACATCTCCGGTCCGTCCCCCCTCTAACCACATGCAGCCCCCACACCACAATCCCCCGGTCTGGCGCATGCGCAACCATGTAAGTTGATGCCCCCCAAGCAGAAGAATGACCACAGTGCTTACAGTGTCAAATACAGAACTCCAACTCAAATAAGAACCCGCATAAAATTTCCCCATCCCACCCCGGGTAAACACCTCCCACAACTAGTGTCTGCCCAATCGTGTGTGTACCACGCTATCACTTCAATAGCCCAGAAGTGGGAGGCAATCGCCATTCCCGCTCGATAGCTAGATTCAGGTCCAGACTGCGCTCCGACACTCCGACACACACCAATCGTCCGGCCTGCACACACACTGTTCCCACAAAGATAACCAACAACAACAACAGGAGCGGTTAGCTCAGTTCCACCACTCCGCTGCAACCCCCAAACAATCATCAACCCGGACCCCCGCCACCCTGCATCAAAAGGCAGCAGAGAAGAGGAGAGGGGAGGGTCAGAGAGAGAAGGAGCATTCAACAATGGGAAGACCGCAAAGAATTATCCAAAACCAAAGTGCTTGGCACCAACTACAACAGAAGGGCCTATGAAGTATTCAGGTGTCGTCAGGTCCCACTTACGGAGACAGTCTGGCTGCAACATAGGGGGACCCGGAGCGAGAGGACGCCTCCGATGTGACAGTTTGAACCAACAGTTTAGCCTCCTCTCGCTCCTGTCTCCGACGTTCAAGACCGTCCGACCAAACAATCACTCGGCTTCCTCGGCCGGCGCAGTGGCATTGGGTGCTCCCGCAGGATGCAGTATGCACCTCTGCTGGCCCTCGGGGTCTCCTGCCACTCTCCCCACCCAGGGAGTCTGGCGTTCCTGCCACATCGTTCCACTCTAACCAGTCCAAAGCCGCTTCAGGAGACTGAAAGAAATTTGAGTGGCCCGCATGGAGAACTTTCAACTTGGCTAGATACAGCAAATTATAAGTATAGCCTAGTTATTTTAGCTTATGTTTAACACCAGTAAATGATTGTCTATGGAGCTGCACCATCCTGGTGTAACCAGGAAAAAAACGGATGGTGTGATTTTCAAATGTAGGATCTCCATGTTTGCGCACCTCCTGCAAAATTACATCTCGGTCTCTATAGTTTAGGACCTTGGCTATAATAGTTCGTGGAGGGGCTCCTGCCGGCTCTGCTAAGGCCCTGTGCACACGTTCCACCACAAATACAGCTGACAAGGGGGCAACAGGCAATGTTTTACAGATCCAGTCTTCTAGGAAAGCCTCAACATTCGCCCCCTCCACACCTTCAGGAAACGCCACTATACCAAGGTTACACCGCTTCGCCCTACCCTCCGCATCTTCGACCCTCACTTCCAATTTGTGCGTTTTAGCTTCAAGGATGGCCACTGAGGTCTTCAGCGTGTCCATCTCAGACTGCAGGCACGTCACTTGTTTCTCAGTGGCCACCGAGCGTTCCGCCACCACTCTTAGATCAGCTCGTAACAGGTTGACATCAACTGCTATGGCCGCAATCTGAGTTTGCATTGCATGCCGCGAGGACTCAATGGCAGCCAGGATTTGCACCCAGTGGGTTCTGCTCCCTTCTCCAAAGCGCCTGGGGGAACTTTTTGTAGACTCGCACTCGAACTTTGTGCTGTGTATTGGTCCATCCGAGTTTGCTGCGTTCTCTGATGCGTTCTATCTTTGCCCATGGTATGCACCTGATGAAGCAGCAGTTAGGAAGGGCTCAATCCATCCAGGCTCAGCGCAGGCAGTCGTGCTCCGTGTCCTCGCCACCCAACACCTCTCAGTCTCCAACCTCCTCCCCCCACAGGAGTGGGATGCCGGCACATGCAGGAGCAGCACAAGCGTCTCACTCAATCCGATGTATCCGAGTCACATCTTGCTAGTCTCGCACTCCAGAACTGGACAACCCAGGATCACTAGTCAGATCACCATCGCAGGGGAGTGCACCCTCGAAAACCAGTCCAGCGATAGCTCCAGCTGCAACTGTAGGCCCAGTACAGTGCTGTCAGCCCCAAACGTCTGAGGCCTGAGCGCCCCCCACAGGAGGCAAGCAAACCGCACCCCGTCGCTGCCCCAACCACCTCAATGGGCCTCCAATCCAGCGGGGAGGCCCAACTCCAGCTCTGCGTCCACTTTCACATTTCAGATCGCACCCGCGATCGCGGCTGCCATCTTGGGGTCAGGCGCTCTTCCCATGCGCTCCCCTGCGGCCCGATTTCGGCGTCTGGCTCCATTTTGTTTTTCCCCCCGCTGCTCTCCGCATCCTCTTCTCCGCTTCCGAGGACTCCAGGACCCAACTGCCTGATCCGCGGGGGTCCGGGGTAACAGGATCATACAGGATTAATGAGCTGGGGTCGGGAGCGCTCGTCTAGTGCTGTCGATCGGCCATCTTGCCGGCCACGCCCCCGTATTTGTACATAGTTAATGTAAATAAATGTTTAATATAAAAACACCAGTAGTGTCCCTGCTCTGCCATGTTCTGCATGGGATAGGACCATATATTCATGGTAGGCAAAGCAGAGGGGGAGGTTCTCAGTGTAAACTGCCATTTGCTCTTTTGCATTCAAGAGTTGCTCTTTCAACTCTGATTTCCCAGGTCTGGCAAGCTCTAACTCTCTCACCACCTTCTCCCCCGGACACGACCCTCTTCATGAGGGGCTACTTAATCGACCACACAGGGCGTCGCTCTCTGTGTGACAAGGTTGGTGGAGCCCATCACTGTTGCATTTCCTTGTAGGCACTGAGGTACCTGTTTGGAGTTGTCAGGCTCTTTTTCCTGTGGGTGCCATCTTGTGAGGGCTCTGACCCTCTTTGAATCATTTTATGCTTTTATCTTTCTCCCCTTTTAATTTGCCTTATTGGTTATTTTACCAGTACTACTCTCTCCCATGGGAGTCTGGGGTCAGAGTAAGTGTTTTTCAGTACACCTACCCATTTTTTTTTCTCTTTGCACTGCAAAGCACCTGTACTTGGGCACTCTGCCCAGACATGCCCTTCTTCATGACAGGCTACTTAATCAACTACACAGTGCATCTACACAGCAGACACGCCGCTGGCACACCAAAGCCAAGCCCATCTGCACCTGTCTGCACCCATACTATGCCTAGGGCCCATCCCCCTGGAAGTTTGATCTCCTGTGTCCAGTCACATGAGTCGTATTCGAGAGAGGAGTTATTGGCTTTGAATACTTAATACAATACTGGGGACTGCTCTAAGCTGAATCTGCTGTATGTCTCTAATTCTACTCAGATCTGTATCAACAATGTCATCTTGAGTTATGCTTTAGGAACCCTCTAATTATTGCTACACCTTACAGCACCATACAGAGTGTTGGAAGCTATGCCACAACTGCCAAAAGTCATGAAATGTCTGTAGTCCTGATTAATTCAAGATCTTTAGCTAAGCACCACTTTGAATTCACTGACTTCTTAGACTCACAGCAATGCAACCTAGTTTTTGTTACAGAAACCTGGACTGACCCCTCATGTGGACCGGAATTGGCAACTACTATACCTCCAGGATATTCCATCCATAAAGTAGATAGAGCTCACAAAAAGGGTGGAGGACTGTCTGTCATTTTTAGGAATACAATGGCCGCTACCTTCTCGCCCACCTTCACCAATGAATGTGAAGCACCATCCTTCAATATAGAATTAACCAAAAATCAGTTGTTCGATGGGTTGCTGGTTTACCACCCTCCTGGACGCAGAGGTCTGTTTATCCCAGCTATTGCATCTCTTCTGGAATCAGTCTCTTTTAAAAATTATTTCACTGTGCTTGGCAGTCTTAACTTTCATCTAGAAAATTTGCAAGATCGAGACACAGAATCACTAGTTGATACACTATCAGGTCTTGGCCTCTCCCAAACTGTAGCCAATTCCAATCATCTCGCAGGGTACACTCTTGACGGTATCTTTAAAAACAACAAGGCATTACCAGTATTTCCACCTTAGAAGTAACTTGGACTGATCACAGGCCCATACTGTTCAATGTCATGCTCTTTTCTAAAGCTCCGCCCACTAAATCTGCGCATTAACCATTTGTCTTGCATGTCTGGCACAAAATTCAGGCCTCAGAACTCAACTCTCTACTAGATAGTTCACTTCCAGTTTTCACCAATGACCCTGGCCAGTTGTCCTTGAATTCCTTTGCTTGGTTAATTCTGCAGTACTTGTGCTGGCACCTCCTAAGATCAGGACAAGCAATAGGAACAAGCCATCGCAACCTGATTTAGCGAGAATCTTTGAGCCCTTAAACAAGGCTGCTGCAGGCAGGATCGGCTCTGGAGAATGGACTACAACTCCCTAGAAAGACAGAGCTACAAACAATGCACGAGGGAATACAGTAATCAGTCATTGAAAGAAAAATTCATATACTACACCAATCAAATTGAACAGGCCAAAAACTCCACCAAAGAATTATTTAAGACTTTTACCAAGCTCAGCTCCATTCCCAATAGTAAGTTAGCAGGTTATAGTCAGTCTTTCTGTAATTCACTTGCTAAGTTTTTTCTGAAGACAGTTGAGGAGATTTTCAACAAATTTTCCCTAAACAATTTCACCTGTACTACCGGCAGTGATATTGCACTGCCTGACCCTACTAAACCACTCCTAGAAGAATTTGAACCCTTTACTATTGATCAAGTAAAACAAGCCAATCTTACCACCAAGTCGGGCTCTCCGTTAGACCCTTCTGCACCAGCAGTGGTGCAATTGGTGCATGAGTCAGTCGCCAATATTTTGATTACGATTTTCAACCTCATGTTTAATACAGGCGTCTTTCCCAAAGTCTGGAAATCGGTATCCATTCTTCCCTCACTAAAAAAGGCAAATCCTAACCCATTTGAAACCAGTAATAACTGGCCCATTCTCCCATCTGCTTTTCCAGTCAAAGTTGTGAAGAAGGCAATTTTCAACTGGCAGCCTTCATCTAGAACAAACATCTTTTGGATGATACCCAGTTCGGTTTTAGAAGAGGGCACAGCACTTAGGCTGCACTGGTTGTGGCCATGGAAGAAGTCAGGTTGACGCTGGATGGAGGCGGTAGAGCTGCCCTTATCCTCCTCGACCTGTCTGTGGCCTTTAATACAGTCAACCATGCCTTGCTGATTGAACATTTACATAAATCGGGGATTAATGATTTGGAGGTATCGCTACTCCACTCTTTTCTTTCAGACGTGGTGCAAAAAGTTTCCTTTGGGGATTTCACCTCTGAACCATTCTTTCTACCTTGTGGGGTCCCCCAGGGCTCTGCTCTGAGCCTGACCAGGTTCAGTCTGTACATCAGACCCCTTGCCAGCCTAATCAAAACATTTGGGTTTTCATTGGTATCATATGCCGACGGTACCTAAATTGTGGTTTCTGTTTCCAACAGCAATCCGATTTCAGGTGAGGCTTTCTGGAACTGCATGTTGGCAGTCAGCATCTGAATGAGTAACAACTATTTGAAGTTGAATTCCTTCAAGACAGAGGCACTTCTGTTAGGGAACAATTTTTCATTCTGGTCCCCCTCTTGGTGGCCACAAGATCTTGGGGCTCTGCTCGCACCAGCCAAGAAGGTAGAGAACTTGGGCGTCCTCATGGATGAGAAACTAACCTATAAAAGTCAAGTGAATGCGATTATTTCTTCTTTCTTTTACACACTAAAAATTACAGAGTAGATTGCCCACTTTATTCCTCTCCACTCACGGAAGACAGTTGTTTGGGACTAGTCTTGGCTGGAATAGACTATTGTAATTGCTTTTATCAGAACTTGCAAAGAAGTTCTCTAAATAAATTGCAAACTTTGCAAAACTCTGCAGCACGGCTGCTGTGTGGAATCCCCAAAGTCCAATCTGTGGCTCATGTCCTTAATAAACTGCACTGGCTTCCATTTAAAAAATGCATCACCTATAAGGTGTGATGCATAGCTGTGAATGCTCTTCATGAGTAGGACCGGCCTACCTTAAAGATAAGTTCAAATGGCATCGCCTATAAGAACTCTCCGTTCATGCTCTACTAACAATGTTTTTGTTCTGTCCTTCAAGCGCTCCTCGTGGGGGGAGGCGCAGAAGCTTTGTGAGATGTACAACTCTCCAGTGGAACAGCCTTCCAGTTAGACTAAAATCGTCTCCCTCCTTCCTGGATTTCAGAAAGATGCTTGGAACTTGTCTGTTCATCCCTAGTCAAATTCCCTAGTCATCCCTGACTCGGTCTCGTCTTTACCTTGTTCACATTCAGTGGCAAGATGCCTCCTGTCACACAAGCGCTTTACAAAACTTATCATCATCATCATTGATCTCTCCCTCTAGAGTGCCCAGTACCCCCACACCTCAGCAATACATCTCCCTCTAATAATAGCGTTAAAGTCATCCCACTCAACCAGAGGTGTAGTAGTTGTGGCCACATTATCTAAGAAGTATTCCCGAATAGCCTCACAAATGGAATGCCCCAGCACCAGTCCGGTATGCAGGGGCACTCTCCATGCCAATCTAATAAAAGCAGCACTGGATTGTGATCAGAGACTGCAAGACATAGGTATTCAATGTTGTGAACCTCCCCATGGATTCTAGGCATGCAGAGAAAAGTATCAAGGCATATGTCCAGCCCATTTAACCAGGAGAAAAAAGAATAATCCTATTTCCCATGGTGCGGTCGCTGCCAAGAGTCCATTAGCCCCCACCGCTGCTGTCCATCCGAGAATACCCACACAAGGTGCCAAACAGGGGACTTGCCCAGTGGTGGATAGGTGTGGTGTGAGAGTGGGTCAGTGATACTGTTATACTCACCTCCTAGCAAAATGTTCTGTGTCATATGTTGTGGATAACTCCACAAAGAAGCCACTCTGATCAGTGTTAGGGGAGTAAATCCCCACTAGTGTGAAGTCTCAGCCTGCAAGGTGGCCTGATAGCATTAGTGTTGGTCAGCTGGCTAGTTTTTTTAAAGGGTAGCCCTGGACACAGCCATAGTAAAACTTCCAAAGCAAAGGCCGAATGTGTAGTGGGGTATAGTTGACCTCACTATCTCTTCCTTATGGCACCCCTTTCTGTAATGGTGAGGTGGGTTTCTTGCATGAGAACTATGACTGCCCCTCACCTATTCAGGTATGGGTGTATCTTATACCTCTTGGCAGTACTGTTGAGGCCCCTGACATTCCAACTAATAGTTATAGGTCAACGTGGAGACCATGGGGTGGGAGCAGGGCAGTGCCACACATACCCTTTCGGGAACCCAGTAGTCCAGTTAAGAAGCCCAGTACCACAGGGAAAGGAGCATAGCAGGACCAACAGAAGCAATCCAAAAAATAAACTCTCTACAACAGAATGATCAATAGACCCATCCCCCAGCACCAGGGCAAGAAGAAAACGACTCCCCATCCAAACCAAAAGCAACTCAATCAACACACGTGCTGTCATCAATGTGGGGGGAGGGTGCACCAGCTGAGTGGCTTCCTGGCCATACTTCACACTATACAGCAAGCAGAATATATGTGCTTTAGGGAAATGCCTCCCTTGGCATGGTTACCCCCTAACATTTTGCCTTTTGTTGATGCCAGTTATGATTGAAAGTGTGCTGGGAACCTGCTAACCAGGCCCCAGCACCAGTGTTCTGTCCCTAAACTGTACCTTTGTTCCCACAATTGGCACAGCCCTGGCACACAGATAAGTCCCTTGTCAATGGTACCCCTGGTACCAAGGGCCCTGTCGCCAGGGAAGGTCTCTAATGCCACCCTGGGGACCCCTCACTCAGCACATGCACACTGCCTCACAGCTTGCGTGTGCTGGTGGGGAGAAAATTACTAAGTCAACATGGCACTCCCCTCAGGGTACCATGCCCACACCTCACTGCCTGTGGCATAGGTAAGTCACCCCTCTAGCAGACCTTACTGCCCCAATTCAGGGTGCACTATACCACAGGTGAGGGCATAGTTACCCCTACAGTGTCTAAGCCAAACCTTAGACATTGTAAGTGCAGGGTAGCCATAAAGAGTATATGGTCTGGGAGTCTGTCAGTTACGAACTCCACAGTTCCATAATGGCTACACTGAAATCTGGGAAGTTTGGTATCAAACTTCTCAGCACAATAAATCCACACTGATGCCAGTGTGGGATTTATTGTAAAATACACACAGAGGGTATCTTAGAGATGCCCCCTGAATACCAGTCTGACTCCTAGTGCTAGGCTGACCAGTTTCTGCCAGCCTGCCACAATCAGACGAGTTTCTGGCCACATGGGGTGAGTGCCTTTGTCACTCTGTGGCCAGGAACAAAGCCTGCACTGGGTGGAGGTGGTTCTCACCTCCCTCTGCAGGAACTGTAACACCTGGCGGTGAGCCTCAAAGGCTCCTGCCTGTTGTTACAGCACCCCAGGACATCCCAGCTAGTGGAGATGCCCACCCCTCCGGACACAGTCCCCACGTTTGGGGGCAAGTCCGGAGGAGATAACGAGAAAAACAAAGAGGAGTCACCTACCAGTCAGGACAGCCCCTAAGGTTCCCTGAACTGAGGCGACCCCTGCCTTTAGAAACCCTCCATCTTATTTTTGGAGGATTCCTCCAATAGGAATAAGGATGTACCCCCTCCCTTTCTGGGAGGAGGCACAACGAGGGTGTAGCCACCCTCAAGGACAGTAGCCATTGGCCACTGCCCCCCTGACTTAAACTCACCCCTAAATTTAGTATTTAGGGGTGATCTTGAACCCAGGAAATCAGATTCCTACAACCTGAAGAAAGAAGAAGGTCTGCAGACCTGAAAGCCCCACAGAGACAACGGAGACACCAACTGACTTGGCCTGTCTCCAGACTCAAAGAATCTGCACAGCGATGCATCCAGCGGGACCAATGACCTCTGAGGACTCAGAGGACTGCCCTGCACCAAAGGGACCAAAAAACTCCTGAGAACAGCGGCACTGTTCGGAAACTGCAACATCTTTGCAACTTTGAAACAACTTTTAAAGAGACTCTCACTTCCCGCCAGAAGTGTGAGTCTTCCCACTCTGCACCGAACGCCCCCGGCTCGAGTCCAGAACAACCAACACCACAGAGAGGACTCCCAGGCGACTCCAACGATGTGGACACCCTGAGTCGACCTCCCTGCACCCTCACGGCGACACCTTCATAGAGGATCCAGAGGCTCCCCCTGACTGTGACTGCCTGGCAACAAAGGAACCCGACGCCTGGACCAAGCACTGCACCCGCAGCCCACAGGACCGAGAGGAACCACCTACCAGTGCAGGAGTGACCAGCAGGCGGCCCTCATCCTAGCCCAGTCAGTGGCTGGCCGAGCAGCTCCCCTGTGCCCAGCCTGCATCGCCTAAGTGACCCCAGGGTCCCTCCATTGCTTTCTACAGCAAACCCGATGCCTGCTTTGCACACTGCATCCGGCCGCCCCTGTGCCGCTGAGGGTGTTTTGTGTGCCTGTGTGTGTCCCCCCCAGTGCTCTACAAAACCCCATGGTCTGCTCCCCGAGGACACAGGTACTTACCTGCTAGCCGACTGGAACCGGAGCACCCCTGTTTTTCATAGGCGTGTGTGTGTTTTGGCCCCTCCTTTGACCTCTGCACCTGACCGGCCCTGTGTTGCTGGTGCTGTGGCTTTGGGGTTGCCTTGAACCCCCAACGGTGGGCTGCCTATGCCCAGGAGACTGACTGTGTAGGTGCTTTATTTACCTTCAAAATCTAACCAAACTTACCTCCCCTATGAACTGTTGATTTTTGCAGTGTCCACTTTTAAAATAGCTTATTGCCATTTTAACCCAAACTGTGTGTACTGCTGTTTTAAATCAAAGTTCTATACTTACCTGTGTGAAGTACCTTGCATTTTATGTACTTACCTCAAACTTGAATCTTGTGGTTCTAAAATAAATTAGGAAAATATATTTTTCTATATAAAACCTATAGGCCTGGAGTTAAGTCTTAGAGTGTGTGTTACTCATTTATCGCCTGTGTGTGTACAACAAATGCTTAGAACTACCCTCTGATAAGCCTACTGCTCGACCACACTACCACAAAATAGAGCATTAGTATTACCTAATTTTGCCACTATCAACCTCTCAGGGGACTCCTTGGACTCTGTGCACACTATCTCTCACTTCTCACTTTGAGAGAGTATATACAGAGCCAACTTCCTACATGTGCCCACTAACAATGAAGAGATACTAGAGCCACAGCCCAGGCGCTGCATACAACCACAAGCATACTTTCAACAGGGCATCATTTTTCACAAAAAAATATCTCCTCATCAAATAACGTAATTCAATGTGCCAGGTGTAATATGCAGTAGGAATTGGGGGGGGGGGACGAGAGCCCCCCCCCACTGAGTGCTGCCATCTCCTCCACCACTTTCTGTTGTTCCTGTCATGTCTGCGAGCAAGAGGGAAGCACACCAGTTCCCCCCCCACTCTCCTTCTAGGAAGTCTTGCAGCTTGTGTTCTATTACTCCTGGTGGTGTTGCTCATGTTCTGGGGAGACAGTCAACCCACTCCGACAGTTGTGGAGGTGAGGTAAAGAATTGTACATTGTCTCCGTATGTGACTAGGAGTCTGGCAGGAAATAGCATGGCATAGGATATTCCCATGACTCGACAATGCTTCTTGGCATCTATAAAGGAGACCCTCTGCTTCTAGACGTCGCTGGTAACAGTCAGAAATATCATTGCCACGTGGGTTTTGACCATAATATCTCTCTTGAGCCGGGTCTGAGTTAAGCGATGGTCACTATCTTTATAATGTAAAAGCTTGGCCATCACCGGCCGAGGTAGTGCCCAGGCGGAGGCAGCTGCGCCGGTACACAGTGAACTTGTATCAGGACATAGAATGGGGAGAGGCTTTCCGGGGCAACCTGGTATTTGAGTCATTTTTCCAGGAACAAGGTCATGTTGACATTAGAACCCTCTATGTATTTCAGCAGTCCTATGACTCGAATGATATTCTTCTGGGCCCTATTTTCTGCATCTTCTGCTCCTATTCCTAGGGTCTTAACTCTGCCTTCCATATGTGACAGCCGCTCACCCCGTGGATGTAATTTCAGGGGCTCTTATTACATTGACAACTGCTGGGTCGTCATCATCCATGTCACTTTCAGTTTGCTGGGCTGGGCAAGGTTCTAGAGTGCTGAAAGTTTTCTTTGGCATTGTGGGCCGTTGTTTCTGAGATGAGTGGCAGACTTTTGAGAAGTGGTTAGGCTTTCCTCAGGCACTGCAGGACTTTCTGTGGACTGGGCAGGTGCCTGAGTGGGGGTAAAGGCCACCACACCAACCACATGTACGGCTGTCTGGTTTTGGTTTGGGGGCCTCTGGCTTCGGTTTGCTCTCTCCCTTGTGAACTGCTTTTACAAGCTCTTCCTCAATGGCTGATTGTTGGTGTGGGTCCTTTTGGGTGGTGCGGGCGTTGGAGAGTTCCCTGGTGTGCCCATAGCCAAGATGTCTCTCATGGACATATTTGTTTTTTGGAGGATGCGTTTGCGAAGCTTGGAAGAGAAGCACTCTTGGATGAATTGGGCCCGCCCCTCACCTTCCTCATCAGGGAGGTTACACATGCTTACAAGTTCCTTTAGGTGGCTATAGAATACGTCAACTAACTCATCTGGCCACTGTCATGCTTGGTGAAGAAGAAAAGGCTCTTAGTTGGGGTTGGCGTATGGTTCAAAGTGTGCCACGATGGCGTTATTCAGGGTTGTGTAGGTGTACGGGGGCCTGCTTCCACAACTGTCTTTGAGTTCTTGTGGATATCTGCACCACCAAGGTGAAGGAGCAAGGGTCATTTCCGATCGTCCGGTACCTCAAAAGCTTCAAAGTAGGTCTCTAGGTGTTTCACCCACACCTTCCAATGAGCAGCCTATGAGGGAGAGTGCCCTGTGATTTTGAAGGCCTCCAGGGCCGGGATGAACAACATCACAGAGTAGCGTGAAGAAGCAGGAATGAAGGTTGCTTAGGCAATAGAGTGCAGGGCTTTTTTGAGTGGATGTGATGATTGGGCGCTCTTATGTACTGCATTTTTTGAGGCACCGGGTGTGGTCCCTCTGCGTGGGGCTGACTTGAGTGTTTAGGGTGAGCAGATGTCCTTCCTTGATAATTGCACTGAGTGCTGGATCTGGGATGCAGAAGCAGGGGTTGGTACTCCACCATGGTAGGCATGCGGCACAAAGAATGATAGCTTCAGGGTGCCTGTTTCTTGAGCTATGGGGCCCCGAGTACAACGCAGCACATTTTGGTAGCAACATGTAGCCCTCCGAATTGACACTGAAGGCCCTGTCCTGTATGAGGAGCAGTATGGAGGCACCAAGAGCGATTTGCCAAGCAGTAAAGAGGTACAAAGTCCTAGGTTGAAACAAACTCTGAGGGCTGAGGGCAGGTTGCAGCTTGGAGATGCCTGAGGCATCCAGTTAGGGAGCAAAGAGACACAGAGTAATTGTCTGGGGCTGCTGCAGGGCCTCTGGGTCACGGACCTGGAGAGGGTGTAGGTGGCCGGATGTAGCCAGCCAGTGCAGCACCATGCCCTCCGATGTACTGGGACCTGGCTCGCTGTCAGCCAGGAAGTGTTCTCAAGTTTCACTTCTTTGATGTAGGTGAGAGGGCGGGTGAAGGTGGCCAGCCGTGCTACAAGGCTAGACCAGGGATACCGGGCCCTTCTGGTGGGCATGTGCTCTCGCGTGCAGGCAACAGGGGCAGCGACCGCCGATGGCAGTGTGGGCCACTGTGAGAAGCAAATGGTTGAGCACAAGCGCACTGAGTTCAACTAGCTGCTGGGAGAGCAGGAGAGATATCTGCACACGTGGGGTTGAGGGTGGCCCACTTGTCGCCTGTGTAGTGTGCCGTAGTGAAACCACTGCACTGCAAAATGATGGCACACAGACAAAGAGTTGGTTGCATGGTCATGAAATGACCACATCCATTTGTTACAGGATTTTATTTACTTTTTGACGTGTGCATCAGGATGCACCAACTTATTTACGCACACGGGGTTTCTTCTTTTTTACCCCCCTCCCTCGGGTGTCACACTTGGTGTTGCATTAGGTGACACAACACTATAGTATTGAGGGTGCTTCAAGAGAACCATCGTCCATGAGAGCTTTGAGAAGATAAATAGAGAAAGTTAATAAGGAGAAGTGAAGGAAAAAATAGGAAGAGACAGAAGAGAGAATGAGGAAAGGAGGAAGGTAGAAAGTGGTAAATATGTAGCAGAAAGAAGGGGGAGGAAAGAAGTATGAGGGAGAAAAGTGAGGGTTTGGGAGAAGGAAAGTGTGAGGTGTGACTGCAGGAGACGAAGAAGAAAGGAGGTAGAAGGGATGATGGATGAAGTTAGTGCATTGAGTGATGAGTAAAAGGTAGAGAGAGGAGAGGGGGAAAAGTGGAAACAGGAAACAAGTGACCCAGAGGACTAAGGAAGAAGGAAGATGCAAGAGGGAGGACATAGGGGAAAGAAAGTCAGTAGGAGTGGGTGCATATGAAAGAGGCAAGGTGGAATGGCATGCTCTAGAGGTCGTAGGACAAAGCTAATGTTTCTAATAATGATATTGTTCTTATTCTTATTCTTATTCTTATCATATTTGTTTTGAAATAGCCCTTCATGGCCCACTTCAGCCTTTTTTCATGGCTATAAATATCCAGTGTTACTATTACCCAATTCAATGAAAATAAGCATATGTATTCTAAGTGCATAGAAACAGTTTCCATTGCGACATTGCATAATTATAGTTTTATGGGACTCTGCTGAGAGAGCGTGCCACTGAGCCTCTTAAAACGTGAAATGCAAAGGTGGTTTTTCATCAAATTTTATCATCATTTGAAAGAATGGTTATGTTACAATGTTTTAGAAATATTATTCTTTATGATCTTCATTGACATAAGAGATGTATAGAATTTATTTAACTCAAAAGTGTATTCATGTTAAATTAGTTTGGCCGAAGTGAAGGCCCATACATTTTTCTGCTTTTTAACCTTCAATGTGCAGTTTGCTTTTTGAATGTTTTTCTAAAGCTGCAGATGTCAGGATCTGAGACTGAGTTAATAGGGAGCTCATTGTTAGAGATGATAAGAAAAGCCTGGTGGAATGCTTATCGAGGACGTGAGGAATATCCTTAGCTGGCAGCTGTAACTCTTGTGAAAATCTAGAGCATGAGGGTGAACCAAGGTCGACACTGAAAACCCAGAAGGCCGAAGTGTCAATTAGCAAATTATAATTTGTGGCCATGTTTTTGAACTGGGAAAGGTAGCCGCCTATGAGATCATCCTTGGAGGAAACAAGATTTAAGTGTGGTTTAGTTGGCGGTAAGCTTCAGATACCCTATGCCCTTAGCTGAGAGTGGACCTTACTTAGATAATTCTCTTGAACTTTAATTACTATGTGGCTTCATGCCGCCATACCTCTTGAGATGGAACCTTCTTCATATGTTCTGTTGTGCTGACTACTTTCCTGACCGTATAGAATATGAGCATAGTTAGGTTTTTAGATCAAATGGTTAGAGTGGAAAACTTGGACAACTTGGATTCAAACTCTATCTATTAATTGTTTTACCTCCTTGTCTGCATTATCGCTATCGAATTAGTGGTCTTTTACATGTTAGTTACATTTCATATTGGACAACGCTTTGATTCACCTTCGGTTATTCTGTACATTTATACTATGATTCCGAGACTCATATATGTAAGTTTGACTTTCAGTCAAACTTATAAAGCCATTTGAAATATAAGTTGGTCTCTGGAATTGAATATGTAATTATCGGGTTACATTGCAATTGATTTAAAAAATTTGATGCATTGTCTCCTCACCCTTAGGAACAAAGAAGAAAAATTCATCAGACCCAGGAATCTAGAATTAGGGCCCAGAGCTGCAGCAGTGCTTTAGTGCAGTCATTTGTATTAGTAGGAACAGTCTAAGGAAGGGCCAGATGTAGAAAGCATTTTGCATGGCGCAAACTGCGAAAATCGCAGTTTGCGCCATGCAAAATGCCGTTTGCGATGCACATTCACAATTTGCGAGTCGGTACCGACTCGCAAATTGTGAATGTGACTCGCAAATAGGAAGGGGTGTTCCCTTCCTATTTGCGACTCGCATCGCTATGCTAAATTGCTTTGTGACCGCGAACGCGGTCGCAAAGCAATTCGCAGTTGCCACCAGTGTCACACTGGTGGTAACCCATTCGCAAAAGGGATGGGGTCCCTATGGGACCTCTTCCCCTTTGTGAATGTTGCCTAAAATGGTTTTTCAGAGCAGGCAGTGGTCCAATGGACCACTGCCTACTCTGAAAAACCGAAACCAAAAGGTTTCGTTATTTATTTTTTTTGCAACTCGTTTTCCTTTATGGAAAACGGGCTGCAAAATAAAAAGAAAAAACTGCTTTATTTAAAAAGCAGTCACAGACATGGAGGTCTGCTGACTTCAGCAGGCCACCATCCCTGTGAGTGCAGGGACTCGTTATGGGGTCGCAAAATGCGACCCACCTCATTAATATTAATGAGGTGGGTCTTTGCTACCCAATAGCAACTCGCAGAAGGTGTCTGAGACACCATTCTGCATATGGTTTTGCGCAATTTCCAAGTCGCAAAACCTAGTTTTGCTACATCTGGCCCTAAGGGTGTTTTTGTGGAGGCTCTTTAACTTAGTTGTTTATTTAGTCGTGTGTTTAAAATGTATTCCCTGCATAGCGACATTAAGTGAAAAATGTGCTCTCACATCTAACATCCCCTTAGCTAAACTTTTCAGTGGAAATAGGCTTTCACATCTAATGCTTAGGTCAACTGCACTACCTCTGCTTGATCTGACCTCACCAATTGTGTACCTGCTCCCCGCTCCTTCTTATAGTACCTACATCATCAATCTACTATTTTCTGTGCCTTTTGTAACAACGTGCCTTATCTAATGACCTGCGATTTTGTAATTTTTAATGTTATGTAAGGGGCTGTGTTTTATTGTAAAGCGACAAAACGTCTTTGGGTAATTCCCGCACTATATAAAAATGCATAAATAAGTACATACATATATACATTTTTCTGCAAATTAATTTTTTTAGGTCTTGCCTAGGAAGTGCTTGGCTCTTTGAGACATGTTGTTTTTAGAATATGGCTTTTAAGTACCACCCATGTTTGTAATTGGGTTGTTTTACTGTCTTTGCTAAATGCTTGGTTTAGATTGGTGCAAATGCTTCCTACTCCCTCCTTTTGCATTTTTGTAACCTTTCATGAGGACTGCCTCTGTTACATGTGTCTTTACTCTTCATGTTATTTATTTCACTTAGTCAGCACTCTTTTTTTTATTGGTGAGTTAGCTTACTTTCGAAGCCATGGGAGGAACAAACTTCCATGACTTTAATGATGATAGCAACGCATTTGGACAACCACAATGGTTTGTTTTTCTTTTTTGACTTTCTGCTGCTTGTTTCTTTTTTGTTTGACTTTTTGCTGCTTGTTTATTTTAAAATTTAATTTATTAGTGACTTGAGGTTTCATTTTAAAACACAATTGGAATGCACCTCTACAAACAAAATCTTTTTATTAATTCTTCGTTTTCAGTCTCTCATGACCACAGCAACGTACTTCCAGCACAATAACAGATTCATTGAACTTGTTTTTCATTATTGTTGGATTTCAGTTGTTATCTTTTGTTTGCAGCAACAATTTTGTACGCTTTAGAGGCTTGTTATTGTTTCCCCCAAAAACGTGGTCTACAATACTAATGTTTTGGAACAAGCAGAATGTTCTGTTTTTTTCTGATTCTTTTTTTAACTCTTTTAGCTGCTTGTGTTTTTTTTATCATTTCAACTGACTTTGGCCCTCATTACAAACCTGGCGGTCAAAGACCTCCAGGGCTGTTTTGGAGGTTGCACTGCCAACAGGCTGGCGGTGCAAACTCGGGTATTACGACTGCGGTGGAAGCGCTGCGGTCGGATTTAATCCGCCAGCAGGAGATTATGAGTCCCCTTCCCGCCAGCCTTTTCATGGCGGTAGGAACCGCCATGGAAAGGTTGGCGGAAAGGTGAGTCGCGGGGCCCCCTGGCACAGCCCCACACAGCTTTTCACTGTCTGCACAGCAACACAACTCGGTTTTCGCCTGCCGGCCCAGCAGGGATGTCATAATGGCCACCGCGGGAGTGCGGCCGCATTGGCTGCCGCACAGCGGTTACAACTTGGCGGGCGGCAAAGTTGGAATGAGGGCCTTTGTCTTTTATTTTAAGATACAAGAGGAACGTAGTTTTAGAGGCCCATTATCATTTTATTTTTACAGTTCATCAAACCAGACTCCTACCTGTGTTTATTGCGTCCAGACCCCACACTGGCAGGAAGAGCAGCTTGCCATAAAACGGCAGCCATTCTTCAGCTCAGGGAGGGGTGAAGGGAATGTGAAGCGATTATCTGCTGCATCTGACTATGACTAGAAACAAGGGCAGAGGTCAGCACAAGAAGATGTCTTAGTGATAACACTATGGATCCTGTCTGCAAAAAGACCCGCAGCAATAAAAGAAAATGCATGTTTTAGGGAGCTATAAAATCATATTTTACGCACCATTCACTTTCCTAACAGCAGTTCATAGTTGTGCTAAACATGTCATGCCGTTGCGCGCAGGCCTTACAAACTATTTAAGTCATCTAGATAATTTAGATGCGTGGGGAGTGGGGCGACGGTACCCTAACTACACTCTCTTTTCATTGCCTTCTGTCAGGTCAGTAAAGATAAAGACTGTCCTCCCCCACGAGAATAATTTACTGATCCGTTCTAGCACTGGGGCTCAACCCACTATGTTACCATAATGTAGCTTCTTTTAAATTTTTACTGATATTCTAATGCATTGCAGCCTTATCACTAAAATGTTGAAGCATGTTTAACGATACTTTATCTTAAAGACATTGCTGTGTTTTTAAATTAACTTTTTGTTGCTTTGACACTTTGCCTCACTCTCTTCTTTCATTCCTCTATCTCCCTCACTCCTTATCTCTTTCGTCCTTCCTTTAACCTGAACTCCCCCCTTTTTTTGCTCCCTTTCTCTATATCTTTTTCTCCTTCAATTTTGTTTCCTCATCCTACATATATATTTTTTTATTTTCCTCCCTAGCATCTCCTCTCTGTCACCCCACTCTCAATACTCAAGGCTCATGATCCACAACCACCCAGGTGTGCCTCGGGGACATGCCCCATAAAGAAGTACGCTAGTACAAGTCTCTGCAGGATCCCCACCTGGTCCAGTAATTCGAGACCATGAGCTCATTCCCCAGCCCTGCATGTAACCCCACTAGTGTCAGGCACCCCTAACTGACTCACAGAGCACTTAGACGTTTGAAAAGGGTTCTCAGACTTGTCCCTCCTCATTAGCATAGAGGGCCAAAGCCCCGCAGTCCCCTACAGCACACCAGACTTGTCCTTTATTGGACCAGATGTACACAACTTGTGTAATGGCAATAAACCAGCTGAAAAACCCAACCCTTGTTTGTGCAGAAGGATGCGCGATATAAAATAATACATGGTGGGGGTGCCCTGAGTTGTAGTATCTTGCCCCCTCCCAAATTCTCTGACCTCGTACCACACCATCGGACCCACCATCTGCCCCAATTACCCCCGCTAATCCACCAATCAAGCCTAGGCTTCCAAGACGGATACCCATTTCGCATTAGATTCTTGCCCCATCTGATGCTGATTGTCCATCCTGGGGTCACTGCTGCTGCGCTGTTTTCAGTGTGTGTGCTGCCCGCACTGTGTCTGTTCTTTGTGTAAGGGAAGCTTGCATTGTACATACTCTGAGAGGGAAGCTTGCATTGCTTATGTGCTGTATTAGCTGTGTGTGTGAGGGAAGCTTACATTGCTGCTGAATGTGCTGTCTCTTCTGCGTACGAGGGAAGCTTGCATTGCTGCTGCGTTGTATCTGCACTGTGTGTGAGGGAAGCTTGCACTGCTGTTGTGCTGTATCTGCTGTGTGTGAGGGAAGCTTGCACTGTTGCTGATGCCTGTGCTGTATTGTTTCTGTGTGAGGTAAGCTTGTTCTGCTGCTGTGCTTTATATGCTAAGTGTGAGGAAAGCTTGCACTCTTACCTGTATTTTAGCTGCTGTGTGTGACGGACGCTTCCATTGTACCTTCTGTGTGCCGGACGCTTGCATTGTACCTTCTATCTGAGGGAAGATTGCAGTGTACCTTCTCTGTGAGGGAAGCTTACACTGCTGCTGTGCTGTATCTGGTGTGTGTCAGGGAAGCTTGTACTGCTGCCTGCACTGTTTCTGTTCCTTGTGTAAGGGAAGCTTGCATTGTACATTCTCTGTGAGGGAACTTGCACTGCTGCTGTGTTGTGTCTGCTATTTATGAGGGAAGCTTGCATTGCTGCTGTGCTGTATATGTTGTGTGTGAGGGAAGCTTGCACTGCTGCTTCCTGTGCTGTATCTGTGCTGTGTGTGAGTGAAGTTAGTACTGTTGCCTGTATAAATCTGCTGTGTGTGAGGGACGTTTGCATTATACCTTCTGTGTGAGGGACACTTGCATTGTACCTTCTGTGCAAGGGAAGCTTGCATTGTACCTTCTCTGTGAGGGAAGCTTGCACTGCTGCTGTGCTGTATCTGTTGTGTGTGATGGAAGCTACCACTGCTGTTACCTTTGCTGTATCTGCTGTGTGTGAGGAAAGCTTGCACTACTGCTGTGCTGTATCTGCTGTGTGTGAGGGAAGCTTGCACTGCTTCTACTTGTGCTGTATCTGAACTGTGTGTGAGTGAGGCTTGCACTGCTGCCTGTACTGTATCTACTGTGTCTGAGAGAAGCTTGCATTGTACCTTCTCTGTGAGGGAGCATGCTCTACTGCCTCTACTGTATCTGCTGTGTGTGAGGGAAGTTTGCACTGCTGCTGTGCTGTATGTGCTGTGTGAGGGAAGCTTGCATTGCTGCTGCCTGTGCTGTATCCTCTCTGTGTGGTAGGGGAGCTTGCATTGTACATTCTCTGAGAGGGAAACTTGCACTGCTGCTGCGCTGTGTCTGCCATTTGTGAGGGAAGCTTGCATTGCTGCTGTGCTGTATATACTTTGTGTGAGGGAAGCATGCACTGCTGCTGCCTGGGCTGTATCTGTGCTGTGAGTGAGTGGCATTTGTACTGTTGTCTGTATATAGCTTCTGTGTGTGAGGGACACTTGCATTGTACCTTCTGTGTGAGGGACGCTTGCATTGTACCTTCTATGTGAGGGAAGCTTGCATTGTACCTTCTCTATGAGGGAAGCTTGCACTGCTGCTGTGCTGTATCTGCTGTGTGGGAGGGAAGTTACCCCTGTTGTTGCCTTTTCTGTATCTGCTCTGTGTGAGGAAAACTTGCACTACTGCTGCGCTGTATCTGCTGTATGTGAGTGAAGCTTGCCCTGCTGCCTGTAATGTATCTGCTGTGTGTGAGGGGAGCTTGCATTGTACCTTCTCTTTCAGGGAGCATGCTCTGCTGCCTTTACTGTATCTGCTGTGTGTGATGGAAGCTTGCACTGCTGCTGTGCTGTATCTGGTGTGTGAGGGAAGTTTGCACTGCTGCCTGCACTGTATCTGTTCCTTGTGGAAAAGAAACTTGCATCGAACATTCTCTGAGTGGGAATCTTACACTGTTGCTGTGCTGTGTCTGCTGTGTGTGAGGAAGGCTTGAATTCGTGCTGTCTGTGTTGTGTCTGCTGTATCTGTTGTGTGTGAGGGAAGCTTGTGCTGCTGCCTTTGCTGTGTCTGCTATGTGTGTGAGAGGCGCTTGCACTGCTGCTGCCTGTGCTGTATCTGCACTGTGTGTGAGTGAGGCTTGCAATGCTGCTTGTACTGTATCTGCTGTGTGTGAGGAAAGCTTGCATTTTACCTTCTCTCTGAGGAAGCATGCTCTGCTGCCTGTACTGTATCTGTGTGTGTGATGGAAGCTTGCACTGCTGCTGTGCTGTATCTGCTGTGTGTAGGACGTTTGCACTGCTGCTGCCTGTGCTGTATCTGCTCTGTGCGTGAGGGAAGCTTATATTGTACATTCTCTGATAGGGAACTTGCACTGCGGCTGTGCTGTGTCTGCTGTTTGTGAGGGAAGCTTACATTGCTGCTGTGCTGCACATGCTGTGTGTGAGGGAAGCTTGCACTGCTGCTGCCTGTGCTGTAACTGATGTGTGTGAGGGAAACTTGCACTGCTGCTGTGCTGTATCTGTGCTGTGTGTGAGGGAACCTTGCACTGCTGCCTGTACTGTGTCTGCTGTGTGTGGGGGAAGCTTGCATTGTACATTGTCTGTCAGGGAGCATGCTCTGCTGCCTGTACTGTATCTGCTGTGTGTGAGGGAAGCTTGCACTGTTGCAGTGCTCTATCTGCTAAGTGTGAGGGAGGCTTGCACTGCTGCTGCCTGTGCTGTATCCTCTCTGTGTGGTAGGGGAGCTTGCATTGCACATTCTCTGAGAGGGAAACTTGCACTGCTGCTGCGCTGTGTCTGCCATTTGCGAGGGAAGCTTGCATTGCTGCTGTGCTGTATATACTTTGTGTGAGGGAAGCATGCACTGCTGCTGCCTGGGCTGTATCTGTGCTGTGTGTGAGTGACATTTGTACTGTTGTCTGTATATAGCTTCTGTGTGTGAGGGACACTTGCATTGTACCTTCTGTGTGAGGGATGCTTGCATTGTACCTTCTCTGTGAAAAACACTTGCACTGCTGCTGTGCTGTGTCTGCTGTTTGTGAGGGAAGCTTACATTGCTGCTGTGCTGCACATGCTGTGTGTGAGGGAAGCTTGCACTGCTGCTGCCTGTGCTGTAACTGATGTGTGTGAGGAAAACTTGCACTACTGCTGGGCTGTATCTGCTGTATGTGAGTGAAGCTTGCCCTGCTGCCTGTAATATATCTGCTGTGTGTGAGGGGAGCTTGCATTGTACCTTCTCTTTCAGGGAGCATGCTCTGCTGCCTTTACTGTATCTGCTGTGTGTTATGGAAGCTTGCACTGCTGCTGTGCTGTATCTTGTGTGTGAGGGAAGTTTGCACTGCTGCCTGCACTGTATCTGTTCCTTGTGTAAAGGAAACTTGCATTGTACATTCTCTGAGTGGGAATCTTGCACCGTTGCTGTGCTGTGTCTGCTGTGTGTGAGGAAAGCTTGCAGTGGTGCTGTCTGTGTTGTGTCTGCTGTGTGAGGGAAGCTTGCATTGTTCCTGTGCTATATCTGCACTGTGTGTGAGGGAAGCTTGCACTGCTCCTGTGCTGTATCTGTTGTGTGTGAGGGAAGCTTGTGCTGCTGCCTTTGCTGTGTCTGCTATGTGTGTGAGAGGCGCTTGCACTGCTGCTGCCTGTGCTGTATCTGCACTGTGTGTGAGTGAGGCTTGCAATGCTGCCTGCACTGTATCTGCTGTGTGTGAGGAAAGCTTGCATTTTACCTTCTCTCTGAGGAAGCATGCTCTGCTGCCTGTACTGTATCTGCTGTGTGTGATGGAAGCTTGCACTGCTGCTGTGCTGTATCTGCTGTGTGTAGGACGCTTGCACTTCTGCTGCCTGTGCTGTATCTGCTCTGTGTGTGAGGGAAGCTTATATTGTACATTCTCTGATAGGGAAAATTGCACTGCGGCTGTGCTGTGTGTGCTGTTTGTGAGGGAAGCTTACATTGCTGCTGTGCTGCACATGCTGTGTGTGAGGGAAGCTTGCACTGCTGCTGCCTGTGCTGTAACTGATGTGTGTGAGGGAAACTTGCACTGCTGCTGTGCTGTGTCTGTGCTGTGTGTGAGGGAACCTTGCACTGCTGCCTGTACTGTGTCTGCTGTGCGTGGGGGAAGCTTGCATTGTATATTCTCTGTCAGGGAGCATGCTCTGCTGCCTGTACTGTATCTGCTGTGTGTGAGGGAAGCTTGCACTGTTGCAGTGCTCTATCTGCTAAGTGTGAGGGAGGCTTGCACTGCTGCTGCCTGTGCTGTATCTGCTCTGTGTGTGAGGGCGCCTTGCGCTGCTGCTGTTCTGTATCTTCTGTGGGGGGGGGGGGCTTGCACTGCATCTGCTCTATGTGTGAGTGAAGCTTGCACTGTTGCCTGCACTGTATCTGCTGTGTGTGAGGGATGCTTGCATTGTATCTTCTGTGTGAGGAAAGCTTGCATTGTTCCTTCTCTGTGAGGGAAGCTTGCACTGCTGCTGTAATGTATCTGCTGTTTGTGAGGGAAGCTTGCACTGGTGCTGTAATGCATCTGCTGTTTGTGAGGGAAGCTTGCACTGCTGCCTGTACTGTATCTGCTGTTTGCTTTTCATTCAGATTGTTTTTCTCCTTTATAAATATTGTATGGCTTAACTTTGTTGTGTTGCTTATTATGTACGTTTTCAGACTTAACTGTACTATTGGTCCTTGGTTTGTTTCACAAATCTGTGGGTAACCATCTTATTATATATACAGGCTGTTGCAATACTCCAAGTGCTTACTATTTTTACGTTGTCAAAGGGATATTTTTATTACTTTCCCGAGCGCATTTGACTTTTATTTATTTGTGCTTTTTAATTAGTTTGTGCTTTGAAGCTCATTGCTTTCAGAAAAACGCTATTATTATCCTTTGGTTTGTGTTACTAATCTGTGGAAAACATTTTTGTTATATAGAGTAGGCTGTTTTACTACTCTGCCTGATTACTTTATTTCATAATTGGTTTTCACAGATTAGTGAAAAAATACCAACGGATATTAGTAGCGTTCTTCTCTGAGCGATAAGCTTGCAAGCACACACTAAATAAAAGCTAAATGCACTGGGAAAGTCACTTCATAACCTTTCACTGTACAAAAGTGAACTTGTTTCCGTTAGGCATTTACTGCTGCAAGTCAATGGATATGGGCGGCAATCACCGGTGAATGGAGTGACTGCCGCGCACGCTGCCAAATATCCTGTTTGTCTGGAAAATTCCCAGAGAGAGGCTGGCACTCTAAAAGTGGTACTGCAAATTAATGTATTCAGGACAAGGTATAAAGATTGACGCGTACCTTCAACTACCTGTAACTACACCTACCTCTGCCTACTTCTACTTCTGTCTACACCTACCTCTACATACCTATGCCTACCTCTACCTACACCTACCTGTACCTACCTACCTCTACCTGTACCTGCACCTACACCTACCTCTAACTACACCTACACCTACCTACACATACCTCTAACTACACCTACACCTATACACCTACACCTACCTACACATACCTCTAACTACACCTACACCTACCTCTAACCACACCTACACCTACCTCTAACTACACCTATACCTACCTACACCTATGTATACCTATACATATCTCTACCTACACCTACCTGTACCTACACTCACCTCTACCTACCTCTACCTGTAACTGCACCTACACCTACCTCTAACTACACCTACCTGTAACTACACTTACACCTACACCTACCTCAATCTATTTTGGAAACACAGCAACAATGTTCTACAGTACAGCTTCTATCTCAAGTTCATTTGCCACTTCCTAAACAAAGTGCCTACCCCTCTCAATCTACCTTTCTTTCTATATAGCTCTCACCCATATATATATATACTTACCATGTCGCATAATTCCACTACACAAATACACTCAACACCACACAATTTCACAACAATTGCAAATCAAACTACAAATTTCCACTCACCACATACATCCCCTACACTCCAAATCAAAACCCAGATATAAAAACATTCTCATTTACAACGGCACGAACTCTCAAGGCTCACAAATGCGACACCTATTGCATTGTAGATGCTTGTCTTTACCTGGGCTGTGAATGGGAGGGTGAAATCCTCACACCAGGGACGGTGAGAGCGCTCATAAACTGTGCGCGCGCAGCATGTGCTCAACAGTGGTGCTAGGTGTTTAACCCAAAGACCCTGGCCCTTGCTGGCACCCGTTGTGCAGTCTGTGTACACAGCTCACATATCAGACCAGGCACGAGGAAGGGTCCTGCCTTCCCTGAAGCCTCCTGTGTCCCATTAGTTGAAAGGACACGCGGTGGGAGGGGCATCGCTCTGGCCCTGAAAAGCAAAACCCTTTCAAAGTAGGCAGCCAGAGCAGATTGCCAAGGGGCTTCTCCCTGCCTCCGACTGCCAGAGGTGAGTACAGTCGGGACAGTATTTTTCCGTGCATAATGTTAATGCCACATGCATTATTAGGAAGGTTTAGTATCTGTGAAACATATTCAGAGTCGTGTTTATACACGCAGGGGCACTGCAGGATGTGTGTACTTGTATAGTCCACTAATATGTAATGATCTGTGTAATAATTAGTTCTTTTTCTGTTTATCACCTCAGACTTCTATATAATCTGTGAAGTATACAACGCCGTCTAGTTTATCTGTGCACAGCAACTGTATGATCTATGATTTAAATAGCCTTTTTCTTGATTATCACGCTAGGGTATGGTAGGAGCTGTGGAATGTAAATGTTATACATATTTATGATGTGTGTTGTTAGTCTATAGATGTGTGTGTTTCTCACTGCACGAGTGTTACATGATCTGTGTAAGATACAGCCTGGTCACTGTTTCTCACTGCACAAGCACGGTACCATGTGTGCACTCGTTCCCCCTCCTTCTTATGAAGAGTGCTGCATAATCCTCATACTAGGTGCTGGCCTCTGTTTATCACTGCACTAGTATTGCAAGATGAATGCAAGAAACAACCATGGCCAAGACAACAATGCCAGGGTGCGACATTAACTCTGAGCCAAAGCATTTACCAGATCAGGGTATACTGTGATCTGTGTAATATGTAGTCGCGCTCTTGTTTATTACTTCGAAGGTACTGGAGTGTCGGTTTAATGTACAGACATGTTCCTGTTTATCCCTGCATATGCGTGCTTGGATCTGTGCAATATTCAGCTTTGCCCCAGCCTCTCACTGCACGGATATGGTATGATCTGTGCAATATACCACGCTGCTCCAGGTTCTCACTGCACGGGTCATGGTTTATGGCTTAACAGGCCTACCCCATTGTCTCACTGACAGCTCTGGTGTGATGTATGTAATATTCAACCATGCCCCAGCTTCTCACTGCACAAGTCTGGTCGGATCTGTGCAATATACAGCCCTCCTCTTGTTTACAACTCAGTGAGCTCGCTCAGCCAGGGGGGTTGCTGAAAGGCAGACTAACATTTTTACTGTTGGCGCTTTGCTTTCGCTGGAGTTCGTGCTTCAGTGAAATCACTTAAGGAATGTTTTAAAGAATAAAAAGACGCACTTGGGAGCCAGAAGCTCGAGGAGGCAGTAGGACGGCAGCCGGATATATATTTTATACCACTGGAACTTCAAACATGTTAATTCTGTTCTTAGGACCAACGACGCAACAACACTGCATGGCGCTGTAATGTCTTCAGTATGGCGTCTCTGAATGTTTTATGCATACCTTCTCAGGCACAACACGTTGTAAAAGTACCCCCTGTTGCTGCGGGCCAAAGGGGACATATGCAAACGTTTACACACACACAGCCCCCGCCAGGATGAAATATGTGGCTCTTTGTAGAGCGAGCCCTCTTAAACTTGGTGTTGCTAAATCGCAAGTCGTTGCCGTACGTCACAGAGCCCTAGAACATTCCTCGACTTAAAGATACCTCAGGAAATGTAAAGATTATAAAGGCCAGAGGCTTTTCCCTGCCGCACATACCAGGGCTATACGTTTGGGTGGCGCGGAATGCGTAGCCATGGCCTTGTGTCATGTTGTAAGCGTGAAGGGTCCTGTCTGCTGACATCCCACTCTCACGCCATGTCGTTCAAACATGCTCTTGCAAACATGGGACACCCTCAGTGAACGCGTGGAAGCACACGGGAACCTGGAGCTGGCACAAATCATAAACTAGCAATAGTGCAAAACCTTGGCTAAAAAATGTTAGTTTTTGAGGCAGTGATGGCCACGGTATCCAGAATCACACGGACAGCTCTGGTAGATGTGTTACATGTGTCCTACTCACAGGTCCGAATTTCCATCCAGCTGGAAAGAGGGGGTGTTGCTCCCCTGGGTTAGTAAAGGAGGCTGTTTTACGGGCTTTCCTGAAGTTTACGTCTCAAATGTTACCTCTATAATTCTGGAAAACCAATTATTGTCATGAGTTCCAGGAGTCCTGCTGGTCTGTTATGTTACAGATGAACATAAGCCCATCTCTTACATAGTTTCGGGGCTATATATTAACATTTATGATTGACTGGCTTTGCCTAGGAATTGTATGGTTGATAACTAATCGCTTGCTTCAATGGCAAAGTTTTCCCATGATGCAAGCAGTGGCTCAAGGGATTTCACAATCGCCACCGATAAATGCAGTTACCGGTGGGTCACAAGTTCGAATCCCAGCAAGGCTGGGAGGTCGTTGAATACCGTTTTAGGCTCCATAAATATGCTTGTTGAAGGGTCTAAATAATTAGAAAGAACCCATCTTCTTAATCTGCAAATGTATTTATGGGCAAGAGAGTACAGTGAGATGCAAAGGGTTTTGGGTGAGTGTCTCTCTGCGAAAGAGGCAATATACCACATTAAGAACTGATTGGATTTGGGCAGCATGTTACCTTGTGTGGGGATAATCAATATGCATGCAAGTGCGCTTAAAACAAGCAATACTAATATGGGCAGCAAGGCACTTTATGGAAACAACTCAACTTTTGCAATTAAAATGCTGTAAGGCCCAATGTGATTTGGACAGCTTGTTGTTTCATATGGTGTGGATGAAGAATTTTGGCAAATTAAAGACGTTGGAAGTCTAGTGGATGGAGTTTAAGACCTGATATGGATTGGACAGCTATCCAGCGGCAGCTCAAGGGGAGGGGCGGAGATAGGGGCGGGAACGGGGACAGGGGGCAAATAAAAAAAAAAACCTAAAAAAAAACCTCACCTTTTCCCGTCGCCACCTCCCGCTGCATTGCTCCTCCGCAGCGCCAGGATTGGTCGGATCGTCTTGGACTGCCGCTCGGACACAACCCTGGGGTCTATGCAGTTTCTCCATCCTGGCTACGTACTCAGCCAGGCTATAGAAACCTAAGTGCGCATGTGTGTTTGGCTGGACTGAGTCAGCTGGCCAAATACACATGCGCACTTAGTGCACTCCACTCCTCCCCTCTCCCACCTCCCATAGCCCAGCCCCACCCTGAACACGTTGCTGTCTGAGCCAGCAGATGAAAGATAAAACAATAATTAAATATCGTTTTATCTTTCATCTCCTGGCTTAGACATGGAGCCAAAACTCCTTTGCCATAGCGAAGGAGCCATCCCTGCTCCATCGCCCTGAGAGGGTACCTGCCTTCCAAATTTTGAGATGTCTGCCAGACCATCGGACAGCTCTTGCATTTACAGGAACTGCTGTCACAGTGGTTCTTGTAAATAGTTTGAAAGTTTGACAGAAGGCTCCGTCAACATGATGGACTCGTGCAGCAAACATTCAATATTTGTTTATTTTCAGAAAGAGAATCCATCCAAAAGCCGGAATGGCAATCAGTGGGGACATAGGGAATCCATGGAGAGTACAAGGATGCCATGGTGCTTTTATTGCATCCACTGCCCATGCTTTCTTGTCTGGAAATATGTTTTTATAAGAATTTGGAAACAGATCCACCTTCTGCAGCCCAAATCACTTTGTTATTTCTAGAAATACTTCTGGAGCCAGCTAGCATTTGTGTGAGGAGGAAAACACCCTGCTCAGCTCATGCACTATGATACTGTCCACTAATCTGATGTGGATTGCTAATACATTTAAGAGGTTCTGTTCTGCTGAGATCCCTGTCTGATAAGCTAAGGATGCTATTGCAGGGGATCTAGGGCCATATGTACGAACACATTTTCCCATTGACACAGAATGGGAAAAACTCTTTGCTACATCTGGCCCCTAGTTCCCGACTGGCAATTCACATAAGCCTTCAACACTGAATTGTCTGTTCTTACCACCACTACTTGACCTGAAGATGAGATGCAAAATGTAGCAATGCCATTCTTTATGGCTGACATTTGTTTCCAGTTCGGGAATTGAACCTTCTCTCTTTGAGACTGGTGCTCCTGTATTTTTGACATTTACAGGGTTGCCCTCCCACCCCTGGCTGTTCCCATCTGTGGTTACAATCACTGCATAGGGCGACTCAAAGAAATCTCTTTTCTGAGGTTTTCCAAGACTAGCCACCATTGAAGATCCATTCTTACCTTTTGAGATATTGGATTCTGACTATTGAAGCCCTAGAGTTTTGATTTCTAGTGATTAGGAAGGGGTCAAATTAATTGACACAAGTGCCGCTTACAACATAGTGATTAGGAAGGGGTCAAATTAACTGACACCAATGCCGCTTACAACATATGCTGTAAGAAAAATACTCCTATTTCTCAAGCTTTTAGTCTAAGTTTCTCTACGACCTAAGCTTAACATATCTCCTTGAACTCGATGTAGGTCCCTGGATGAAGCCATCTGCTTCTCGTGTAGGAGTTGAAAACATATTTGGAGTTTCAAGGCTGTTTGTTCTATTAGACAGAAATAGAGAAAATCTAATAAGCAAAATGACACCAAAACAAGAAAGATGTGGTCGGACACAAGATGTGGATTGGTCCCAGTGAAAGACTAGAAGTTGAAAAGTCCAAAAATGGTTCTAAGTCCCAGCACAGAAATGGACTTTGTCATTTTTTTAGAAGAAATTCCTCCTTGAGCGGGTCACAGGTGAAATTGTAGCTGCCGCTGTGTCACCAAAAGCCGGACACCTGAAGCAGGTAGGTCCTGATGAAGCCCTGGAGCTTTGGAGGTTTCTTGCTCAAAATTTTCTAAATCCCTTGGTGATTTTTTCTGAGGTACTGGGAGCCTTGAGCTGGACAAAGCTGAAATTTGTCACCTGGAAGCTTCTGTTCAAATACTTTTTCATGCAGGTCCTGACGGAGCCCTGGAGCAAAAATAAGATTTCAAAAGTTTCCAAACTTTCTTTTGGTGCCCAAACAATCACGAGAGTACACTTGTAAGGCAATTGGGCTTTAAGGTAGGGCACTTAGAGACTCTCAGTGTGTCAGCCAGAGGCCAACAGCAAAGTCCATTCCAGGTCCAGTTGCCACTGGTCAGCTGGGTATTCAGAGAAAAAGCCTCTTGCAGCTTATGGTGTCCCTGTTGCCACATAGGAGGTCAGTTAACTGACCCCTATAGTTCACTTCTTTGTCCTGTGTACAAGAGGGAGCAAGTTTAGTCCTTCGGAGCTCATTTCAAGTCACAGATAGCAGGTCCAGTCCCCTTCTTTTGTTTTGCAGGTCCAGAGAGTGTTCTGAGAAGGTGCCACCAAATAATGGTTTCTGGGGGATGACTCCTGGGCACTCCCTAAACCATGGGTGTAAAACCCTACCCACATTTTGCGCAATAGTTTCTGCTTGCTCTAGTGCTCTCAATCCCACTGTGCCTGTCACTCTCAAATTCTAAGAAGTGGAACACCATCTCTACTTGTGCAGAGCCTGTGAGCATACCTAGAGGTGGTTTCAGGGTAATGAGCCATCCACTCTTCTCTGGTCATTCAAATTTGATTCTAGTGGTGGCCTTCCAAGGGGTTTGATGGCCACCTGATGATGGGGTAAAAAAAGCTACTTCCTACAGGTACCCCCTTACATTAACTCGTGAATGAGTAGACCTCTTTTCACGTTAATGAAGTTCCTGAGTTCTCCCTAACTAGTCTTCCTGCACGCGGAAGAAAAATATCTCCCCTCACCTAGGCCAAGGCTGGGAGCAGTTTTCACACCTCTTTCACATATAATTCAAGCCAAGTACCATCTGGACATTGCTGGAGAGCTAGTAGACGTGAGCCTGCAGCAGCAATAGTCAGAGTTAGAATAGCTTTTTCAAAGTTATATTTCCCCTATATTTAATAAAAAAATCCAACTTTACCAATAGATTTGATTTTTAGTAAATATAAAGCGAGTTTTTAAATGGGATCTGTAGCTGGAACAGTTTAAAACTACAGATTAAAGAAACTAATCTATACTTTGACGTTTCCTATCTGCCAGTTACTACTTGGCCAGTGACAATATCGTTTTGGGCCTAGTCACTGAGGGAACATGCCATTTCTAATGTCACACATTTTCTACTCTTAACCACAATGCACCCTACCTTGTGGGCGGCAAGATGTGCTTATGCATGACTTATTTAATATTTAAAATTAGGTTTCCATATCTGTCAAAAGGGTAATTGTTTGGAGGTCTATGCAGCAGGTTTCAGCTGCCACTGCCAGGCTACACAAGGTAGGCCGGGAGTCATGTTTTCTTTTCACTTGCCTTGTTAGTGGATAGCAACATAATTGCTTCAGCCCACAGGTGACATTTTCATGTCATGGATGTAGTTTCCACACCATATACTATGGCCTGATAGAAAGTTAAAGATTCTAGTCAGAAATTAGCCAGCTTTTATAAGTTTTAGGGGTCACAGCACATACACTGAGCACTATACAGCAGTGCCCCGTTGTGCAGAGTCTAAAAACCAGCAATAGAATTCAGCACAAAATGGAGATTATCATGACAAAAATGGGCATTTTCGCACAAGCTTCAATAAACTCTAAGGGGGTTATTACAACTTTGGAGGAGGTGTTAAACCGTCCCAAAAGTGACGGTAAAGTGACGGATATACCACCAGCAGTATTACGAGTTCCATAGGATATAATGGACTCGTAATACGGCTGGTGGTATATCCGCCACTTTACCGTCACTTTTGGGACGGATTAACACCTCCTCCAAAGTTGTAATAACCCCCTAAGTCCTGCAAGGGAGCTCGGGTTGGTTTCGGATAATTTATCCTAAGTACATGCTTATGAAGTACAAGCAGGCCTTGTTTATATTTTCCTGTACTTGATGTTTTGATGGTGGATTAATTAGCCAATCACCCAGATTGGGGTGGATCATAACCTCTTTGTTGAGAAGACAGAGCACCAGTGGCAGCAACACCTTTGTGAATACCCTTGGAGAAGACTTCAAACTGTAAGGCAGAATTTTAAACTGTAGATGAATTCCCTTGACGCAAACTCTTAGAATCTTTTGTGGAAAAGGCTTGTAAATCTGTTAAAGTCATTGATTCTCCTGTGCGTATCAAGGGAATGATCTTCTGGTGTGTCTCCTTATTGAAATGTACTGTTGGTTCATTGGTTTTAGATTTATAACTGCCTGAATTCGCCCAATGGTCTGGGTACCAGGAAGATTCTTAATAACATACACTGTCCTATCTCTGCTGATCAAACTGGGATCATTGCTTTGTTCTGTAAACATTTTGAGATTCCCTGAAGAAATGCAGGATATTTCAAGTGAGACCTCGGCCTGAGTGTCTGAATTCTCCTCAAATTTGGAGGTAGAGAAGAGAATTCTATGGAATATCCTTGACTAATCATGTCCAAAACCATGTTGACCATATTTGAGGTTTCACAGAGCTGCAACAGTTGATAGCCTTCCTCTAACTGGATCTGACAGAGGCAAAGGACTGGAATAGTCAGGATGTTTGCTTCTTTTTCGGTGAGATGGAGGTTAAACGGTCAGAATGTTGCAGGTGAATGTTTGAGCAGTTGCTTCCACTGTCAGGTTATTGCTGAAAGATTGTCTTTGATTTCTAATACATCTTGTATATTGTTCTACAGGCTTAGGTACACTTCTGTACATCTGTGCATGTTTTTGATTTTAAAATATTCTCTCCAGCAGTTCTTTAATTGCCCTCCAAACCTAAATGAACCATCAAATACTAGCTTGACCAAGGCTGCTTTAGGTCTTCCTCCACCTTCCACTCTTGAAGATAATGTCTTCCTGCAGCAATATATATTGTAGTTGAGTATGTGACATCTTTTTAATCATCACAACAAACATCAGAGATACATTTATCTCGTGTCTCCATATAGGCTAACATATTTGCACAATAATTCTTAAGATAACATTTGAAAGTCCCTAACTGACTGAAGGACATAGACTGCATATGCAGAGGCTCTAGTAGACACATTTAGTTCAATCAAGTTATTTTTCAGAGCAGGTTCCACCTTTTTGTCTACTGGGTCATTCACAGAGATATCTTCTGACATCACTGGAGATTTCCCCATAGGTTGGCTAGCTGCAGATCTCAAGTAACTGTAGATGAAAGATCCTGTCCACCCTATGCCACAGGATATGTAATCTTGCCAGGAAGAGCCACTTGCATCTGATAAAACATGCCTGTATTTGTGCTGGGTTCCTTATCCCCCATGTGCCAGTTCAAATTTTCTGCAATATATTTAAGCTACTCAGTTCAGTTTATTGATGTTCAATTAATTAAAATCATAACATTTCAGCATAAAAACACTGTATAAAAGAAGAACTATAGGGCATAAAAACACTATTTCAAGAAAAGTGATTGTCAAGTTTGTGATCCTATTGGCTCCCTTTACCCAAGTTGTCATTCATGGGAGCCACGTAGCAATAGCCAGTTCTTAGGTGCTTGAGGCTAAAAGTGGTTAAGATTAGATACAAGTCTGTATAATTTAAGTATGGCCTGGTGAGGAGCAATTGGTGGTTTTAAGGCGCTTGAGGCAAAAAGTACTTCGTCAGACCGTGCAGTTAAAGTGCGGCCCAGTAAAGTGCAAACCTGAGAGATCAGAATGTGCTTTGTGCTTACATCATGGACAGGCTCTTAGTCGTGGAGGCAGTGCTTCATTGATGCTTGCAAGCAGAAAACAGCACAATCCCAGGGTGCAGTCCCAGGAGATCAAAGGTCATCCATGCTTACAACTGAGGACATCATTGGCATTTTGGATTGCCTATTGCTGCTTTAATATACTTTACAAAATGCCCAGATAACTGGCATGATTCCTCTTGTAAACTGGTTAGGACGATCGCCCATCACATTGAGGATGCAAAAAATAGGTCAAAGCCAGTAGCACCTCAGGGGTTTGAGGGCTTCACAGACGCAGATCACATGTATTAGGGACTCCCCTGCTGTGCCACACCATCTGAATTGTACATCAACTTCTCCCTCCTTGCAACCACATCAATAATCCCTTAGGTGAATTAATCCAAGGTACATTCTCAGGAGAGTACATTTGGCGTGGTCTGGAAGGGGTAATCTCAGATAATCCAGAAAAGAACCTGCAGAGTACAGGTTCATGGCCCAGCTGCCATGATGTTTGGTGTTTAGGTCCTCGAGATCCTAGTCCCATGAAATTAATTTTTATTTTCTGGTTAACAATCTTGCTGTTGTTCTTTGTGGTAAGGTGTTTTTTTATTAGATCTTCCACACTTAGTGCATTCATAGAGGTTCCCAGGAGCTGGCCCCATGCTGAGCTTGGCTCTTGGAATTTCTCCCACTACAGATGTTTAATTGAGCCGGTTGAGGCCGTTTGCAATGATTGACAGTACGAGACAAGTTTGGCCCTCAGGATCAGATCCTGTCTCGGAAATTTTAATTGTAGTCTTTTTGGTGATCGACTGATGCAATCTGGAAGTGCAAATAAGCGCCAATAGCAGATACACTGCTGTTTGTCTAGCCACTTGTGGAGATTGTCCTTAAACACCATTGCACCATATGCTAATGCAGGCATCACCTTTGCTGCCACCACCTTTAGGAGAGTGTTTGAATTTTGGCATGTGATGCTTCTCTTAAGTTGGCCCATCCTGCATGACAGATGTTTTGCCCTCATTTTCAGAGAGCCCAGCTGGGCTTTCTTGCTCCCTCTTTTGTCAAGAGTAGCACTATGGTAATTTCAGCTTGTTGTTCTTGACCCTCTGATGGACCGGGAACCCTTTTTAATCATGTATCTGCCAATGATCACTGTTGTAGTCTTTTTTAGACTGATGGTAATCTCATTTATTGCACAGTATTTTTCAAGCAATGTTTGCACATCTGAATGTTGTACAGTGTATCTTTCTCTGGTTCAATGTCCAATTTATTCTCAGGTTTTTAACATGATGATACAAAGGACAATGAGGGTGTTTGTCCAGCAGAAAGGGAAGACTGAGAAGGAATTACTGAATCTTCACTTGCTGGTATTTTGAAGTGGATCCTGACCCAGATTTCTTAAACGCTTCAGACAGACATTTTATTACAAACTGAATCTGTTCTTGAGCAAAAGTAGCTCCTTCTTCCTTCTGGATTAACGACCCTCATTATTATCTCTACAGATGTGATGTTTTGAAGCATGCTTGCAAGACTTCATCTCTGTTTTTCTCTGATACACAAGACCAAAGCTCATCAATTTCCCCTTATATAACCCAGGACGTTAAGCCCTCAACGACTAATGCACTGCTCAGAAGATGCCCATTAAAATAGAAAGCACTGGCAAAGCCAATGGGTCTCGCCTATGCAAGGTATTGGCTTTACCAATGTTTTTTGGCCACGATGAAGAGCAGCACAGCCGCTGCGTAGCAAGGATAAAAGTTGTGAGGTAACACTGACAATGGGAGTGTGGGTGGAGAAAATGCAACAAAGACAAGCGGGGTGGGAGTGGAAAGAAGTAATAGGGAAACAGGGCGGGAGGAGAAGAAGCAGCATGGACAAGGCAGGCTTGGGAGGGACAAAGTAACTGGGCAAGGAAGAAAGGTGAAGAAAAAAGTAAAAATAGTACCTCAGTCACAGTGCGATCAGCGGAAGGACATCAATCAAGCCAAAACAATCAGTACTTGGTCCATGCTCCACCCAAAAAAAGAGGAAGTGAAGCCAGCATGTGCTGGCCAATTTGAAAGCAGCAAATAAAATGATAATGAAGCCAATAAATGGTAAGCAACGGGCGGCCTGCAAACCCCTTGTTGTATACAATATCTCTTGTGAGAACACATGCAGAGCATGCACCACCACAGGTGAGACCTAAAATGGTGTTTGTGTATAAAGACAGCCCTCAGCATCATGTTTGCCTCTGTGCTCTATGAAGAGATGATAGTTGGCTAAAAACATAACTTCCACACAGGAATTAACATACCAGAATTTTTGAGTAACTGGCCTTGCGTTATGCACCCAGATGTTGTTTGTAATCTAATTTAGGATACATGTGTTAACATAAGCCAAGAAAAGCTTGAGCGTTAGAAGAGTAACAAACTTAGGTTGACTGACTGCAAAAGGACAGGGGAAAGAGCCACTCTGATTACCAGTCTGTCTTTGAGTGCACAGTTGGTATTTTGAGGTAGCTTGTTTTATAACAGTAGAGTTATTTTAGATGCTCAGTATCTGCTTCATTTGTCCTGGATATGCAGACAACATTGGTAGCTTTGATAATTTGATATGGAGGGCATAGGCTGCAAAAAATGATTTACCACTACACCAACATCCAAAAATGCACACTAGAGGTATTGTAGGATGTGGTTACATATCGCACTTACGTACAAAATGCCTTAGCTGTTATGGCACATTATTAGGGATCTTCAGGAGCCACATTCAAATGAAAAAGGAAGGTGTCACAAGGCATTGTGAAATCTTAAATAGGGTGCAAATAAATAGTACTTGGCAATCAGTCAGAGTAACGATGACAATCCTGCTAGATGCAGGGGCGAAAGCAGCCAACATAGCCTTCACCATCCACCTAAGGCTAAGCTTTCTTCACACAAGTTGCCATTAACAAAGTGCCCCTCCCCCCATAAAATCTCACACCCCATGCATTCACCCCTCACATTGCGGTCTACCAACCCACAATCTCACACACCTCAAACTGAAAGAAAAGAAAGTTTTGTTTTGTGTCGCAGCATGCAGCGAGCTGCTAATGTCAAAGCCACAACATTGATTAGAAGGAATAAAGGGTACACGAGGTACTTAAATTGCATGCAATGACATTGCAAACATGGATAAGGACAACAGGGAAACAAGAAAACATAAATTGTACTACAATCACAGCAAAAACATTAGGAGGACGGCAATCATGCTGAAGCAATTTGTACTTGGCCTGTGCTCCAGCTGATAGAAGAGGAAGTGAAGCCGGCACGCGCTGGCCATTTAGAAGTCAGCAGATAAGAGTACCAATAAAGCCAACTAATGGTAAGCAATGGGCAGGCTCAGGCCCAGTGTTGTTAACAATATCTCTCACAAGGAGAGTGCATGCGCTGTCACAGGCGAATCCTAAAAAAGGGGACAATTCCTGTGTTGCACTCGTACAGCAGGCTACCAAGGAGAAGCTGTTACCATTTGCTTTCACTTGTTGTTTAGTCAAGAAATGAATGGTATAAATGATAAGATGTAACTGAATCTCTTTTTAACCTTTATAAAGAAACGTGCTGAACTCTTTACCTAACTGTCCCTTAATGTTTGCATAACAAGCAAAGTTAGCAGCTGATAGCTGCAGGGGTGGCTCCTTCACAATGGCAAAGGAGCGTCGCCTCTCTGGCTAAGTCAGGAGATAAAAGAAAAAAAATGTGCTGGTTCAGACAGAAGCATGTTCAGGGTGGGTCAAGGCTGGGCTATGGGAGGGAGGAGGAGCGGAGTGCACTAAGTGTGCATGTGTGTTTGGCTGGCCGTCTCAGGCCAGGCAAACACACATGCGCAATAAGGTTTCTCTAGCCCGGCCGTAGAAACTGCACAGACCCCAGGGCTATGTCTGAGTGACAGTCCAAGCCACTCAGACCAATCCTGGCCCTGCTTTCATGCTAGGTTTAACATGAAAGCAGCGCCAGGATTGCTGGGGAGACTGTGCTGGTGTCCCAGTGAATGCTGGGACACCACAAGAAGACCAGAGGAGCAACGGGAAAAAGTACGTTTTTTTAATTATTATTATATTTTTTTTATTTGCCCTCCATCCCTGCCCCTCTCCTTGAGATTTGTAGCAGCAGAGCTGCAATGGAGTACTTTACTTAATCTCCATGATGGAATAAATACCCGTCCAAAAACTCTAAATCAGGCACTAAATCCATGTGTGTGTGTACATGCATGCGCAGTCATACCTGTGAGAGAGAGTGTGCTTGTGTACGTATGTGTGCGCATGCTTGTGTGTGTGCAAGCAAAAGCAACAGCTACAATAGCAAGAAGTCTTGTAGTTGTCATATTTACCTATAAAAACAATAAATGCAAAATGTAAACATCTGCAACATTCTTTGAGCTGCTCCCAAAATGTGGTGGGCAACCAAATGACCCAATGTGGGCGCTGAAACAAGCCAATTACTCAATGGGGCTAACCCAAAGCTGCTTTCTTTGTTAGATGTTGTGTGTTGTGCTGACATGCGGTCTGCCAGACAGCTGGAGCTTTCTGCAGCCAGGCCATAAAAAAGTTTGATGAAGAGGAAGCGCTAGAGGGAAGGGCCTAGGGAGAAAAACATAAAGGGACAGAAATAAGAGAACGAAGGAAAGAAGAGCACTAGTTTGGACCTGTATCATCGAGATAAAAAAAGATGTGATTATATTTTTTTCTCAGGAAAAACAATAATGAGGATGGCAAAGATTCTGCAAATCATATTTTCATCTACCTCATATTAAATCGGAAGATCACCCCACTGGTAGCAAAGGAGTACTCTCTGCAGGTCCTCTACCTCTCTCTCTGCTCACAGTAGATGTGCTTCAAGTATTTCTGGCCAGTGGGGCTGGAAGTTTCTTGTAGCTCCTTTGTGACTCACTTCATTAAAACATCCTCCAAGTAGGCTTCAGTCAGATTGCTCTTTGAGTTCCTTCTCGACGGTCTCCTCCTTTTCATGCGCCAGGCTGTACATCGCCTGTTACTACTTAAGTTCTTCCCCTGTAAAAATATATTTTTAGGTTAGTGTAGAGAATTGCCTTCTGAAGTTCAGACCAAATACTCTTTTCTCTGGTCTTGGTGAGGAAAACATTTATCCTAGTTTGAGGAGCACTGGAAGCAGTGTACTTCCAGTCAAAGCCCAAGTCCTCAAAAACGTTAACACTCATCCACACAAGTAGGAAACACACAACTGATCTGCGAACCGGTGCTGGTTCTATTGCAAGTCATTTCTGTGCTACTGTTTAGGATGCGATCTAGATTACCCCCCCCCCCCCCACGCACACACACACACACACAAAAAACAACAACTTTTTCCTGGGACACTGAATCTGCCAGTAACCATGCTTCAAAGGAGAAATCCAAGGGGTGCAGGTCATTTCCAGTCTTAGATTCTGGTGTGACATTATTGCAAGTGTCAGAGCTGAACCAAACTATCTACAGGTGCTTCAGAAAACACTTGGAAGGTGAACTACGGAGACACTGAAGAGTTTGGTATCGGGTTGGTGGGGTGTTAGACCTTTCACCTGTAGATCCAACTACTGAAGAATGCAAGTCTGGAGAGGGTTTGGGGGATGAGGAATGGTGTGCTAACAGACTTTGCATCTGGTTGGGTTCCTAGCACATGTGACCTGAAGTTCACATACATTTTATTGAGAACCTAATGCTCTGAAGTAGTCCGAAGGTGAAATGTGGAGAACAGAAAACTCTTAAATAAGTAAATTGGAGAACATCTAGTTATTAATTCAGTGTGTATTATCCTTCATGTGTTATTGATATAGGATTTTCCTTTTTGTTGTGCCTTTAAAAGACTGGTCTTATAAAGCGATGAGGCCTCTGATTAACCAGGCCTCCTTTCAATACCAAATAAATTTCACACTCAAGTTAACCTTTCCCAGAGCAGTTTGTGGTTGAAGCAAGGCACAGCTTGTTAGTGTGTGCGCCCCACTCTGCCATGTGTGTTTCAAGAGAGGCTGGAAGAGGTTTGTTCCAACATTACAGCTCTGCTTGCCTCAGAATACCATGCGGTGACTGCATTTCTCTTCTCAAATCTATGGTATAATCTGATTTATTCTCTGCATGGATTGAAACGTGTTTGCATCCAGAGGGCTGTCTCAAACACCCCATATATCTTGGTATTGGCTTCAAGAATTATAATTAAACATCACATAGGAAGCACTGAGGTTGATGACAAAGAAGGACTGTCAGACATATTCAGGCTACAGAGTATCTCTACCACAGGCCAATAGATCGCCACCAACCTATCAATCACCATTAAGTACTCAATGATTCTTTCCTGTGCTGCAATCAGACGTGTGGCTAAATCAGATGGTGCCCCCCGATCACCCTTTCTTTTCCTACAAACTGTGTTCCTTCATACACCATAGTAACTTAGGGCCTGATTTAGAATACGGCAGATGGAGTTCTCTGTCACAAGCGTGACGAATATCCTGTCTACCGTATTACAAGCTCATTATGTCTGAGGACACATGTAATATGCTGAGCGGGATATCCGTAACGTTTGTGACAGAGTAACCCTTCCGCCAAACTCTGAATCAGGCCCCCAATGTCATGTGAAGGTATATTTAGTTGTCATTAGTATGATGACAGTATTGTTATCATACTAATGACAATGTCCCCGTCCTGGTCTCCAGGATTCCATCACAGAACAGAGTTTGTTTACTGTTTAAATAATATAAATAATTTTGCCAGTAGCATGTGCAGTTGCTCTTTTGTGTATGTGTTTGGTTTTAGTACCGTTTGGTCTGTGAAACCACAGATCTTTAGCAATTTGAGTACATGCTGTCTAACACATTGGTGTGTGCGATGACTGTCCTAGGGTATTCCTAATACCTGTATGAGAGGAAGTAGACTAAGATATGTTAGGACCTCAGTTAATTCCAGGCCAACAAGGCTGCTTTGTCCGAGTGTTTCAACCACAAATCATTGTTTCCGAATGTGGCAGTTTAATTGGTTGAGCTGGAGTGAACCAGGACTACAACTCTCAAAATGCATTACAATAAATAAAACTCCAGGACCAGAAAGTGTCACTTTCAGAAGCAGGAAGCCAACAGGTAACACCAAAATGGGCCATGCACACTAAGTACCACTTACCCCACTTTCACACAAGTGAATGTTTCCTTGATGCTGCTATTCATGCAGCATAAAGGGGTGAAACAACTGGTATCCTTTACCTTTCACCTGGGAAACTCAGGGCATTGGTACACCGTAGGGAGGAACCGGAGGGCTGCCCCCAGTTTAAGACTATCAGGGACCAAAAGTAACTTTAATGTTCAGGGTCCTTCAGCAAGCTATGCAAATTAGTAAGTAAATAATAATATTGCGATATTGGGAGCAAGACCAATATGGTAACATGAGTATGCACATAGATTACAATACAATTGGACGTTGTTAAAGAAAGATTGGATACAAAGAAAAATGTAGCAAATTACTTGTTTTAAGATTGGAACTGCTTAAAGAAGCTACTTTCCTGCTTTACCCACATGAATTTTCCCAGCCCCAGGGAGTGCTGGACACAACTGTTATCAGTCCCAGGCCCATTCAGGCTTCCACTCCAACCCGCACAACCATAACCCCATCCCTGACATGGGTCATGCCAACAGGAACCCTACTAGCATATCAGGAGAATGCTATCCAGATCCCCCGGCACCCTGATGACCAATGAGCAGCAACACCAGCCTCTATCAACCCCTTTCTCACTATAACCTATCATGAGCAGGCCCTATCAAACTAGGGGACAAAGAACTCGTCTCCAAGGTTCTCAGATATGCTCCCACTCGGAGATGGGACATTATCAAAATGTGGACCAGGTACGCGAAGTACAGTCTGCTATCAGCTGAAGAGAGGTCAGTACCACCCAGTAGGACTCTCCTCTTCGCCATCCACTAATTCATACCGTTTCCCCAAAGAATGTACCTTAACACCCTCAAGATTCCATGTAATGTGGAAGGTTAACTACAGTGTGGCCCTATGGTTCGTTCTACTTCGAGTGCCAGCTAAGTCTTTCCCCACAGACTCCCCTGTAGAAATCCTCCACAACAGGTTCCCCCTAAACAGTGAATTTGTCCCACAAGACAGGTCAACAGTAGACTCCCTAAGGAGGCAGAGGGTACCATTTGTAGTAAAGGGACCCTCAAGACCAGTAGCCTCAACCAACATCCCACCACCCAACATTATGCCTTAAACATAATTTACAAATATATCATCTAGTTGGCTGTACACTTTTCATTATTAATTTAAATTGAGCTAAATTTTTGTAAATGGTATTTACGATCAATGGGCCTGATTTAGATCTTGACAGATGGAATACTCTGTCAAAAACATGACGGATATCCCGCCTGCCCTGCTACGATCCTCATAGGATATAATGGGATCATAATACGGTGGATGGGATATCCGTCACATCTGTGACGGAGTATTCCCCTCCTCCGAGATCTAAATCGGGACTAATATGTCGGACGATATTTTGATAGCAATATTCTATATGATACCTGCAACACCACCAGCACATAAACCCCTAACACGCCTGAGAGAAGAATGATACATTGAACTCTGTTCGAAGGCAGGACAAAAGCCAATTTTCCCACAGGAACTGCATCATGCACGGAAGAGAGGAGACGCATCATGGCTGCCCTCATCAACTTATTGCCATCATAGCCAGGAGAGGGAGAAGGAGAATCATTCAAGTCAACTGAAGTGTCATTTAAAATATAGATGATCTTAATATTGGTGTGATAATAGAAATAACACTTTTGATGGATAAAATGAAGTGTGGACTCTGGGAGATTGTGGAAATAGCTCCTAGGAGAGCTGCTTACCTTGTGGCACTAGAAACATCTTGGAGGACACTTGGGGGCATATTTATACTCTGTTTGCACCGGATTTGTGTCATTTGTTTTACGCAAATCTGGCGCACTCTTAACTCCATATTTATATTTTGATGCTAGACCCGTCTAGAGTCAAAATATTGGAGTTAACGTCATTTGTTTACCGTGGAAACCTACCTTGCATCAATGAGATGCCAGGTAGGCGTTCCTGAGCGAAAAATGACTCTAAGGCCTTTGCGCCTTATTTATCCTCCCGTGCAAAAATCACACACGGGAGGAGGAGGGCCTTAAATAATGACGCTAAGCCTGTTTAGCGCCATTATTTAATGCCTGGGTCATGGCAGGCATTAGGGGACCTGTGGGCTAATTTCCATGGTCAGGGACCATGGAAGCAGTCCACAGGTGCCCTTCCCTGCCCCCAGGGACACACCCAGCCACCCCCCCACCCACACCTGGAGGCCACCCAAGGATGGGGGGACCCATCCAAGGTAAGTCCAGGTAAGGGCTAACTTGGCCCCCCCTACATGGCAATGTGCTCAATGGCCATGCCCAAGGGACATAAGTCCCCTGGGCACGGCCATTGGGCAGGGGGGCATAACTCCTGTCTTTGCTAAAACAGAAGTCATGTCCATGGGGGTTGTGAGTCAGAAAATGACGCTAGTCAGGTTAGAGTCAATATTTTTTACGATAATCTGACTAGCGTCATTCTTTGATGCAAACCTCCAGCCTCCCCAATGCCTCCCCTACCCGGTTAGCGTCATTTATTTTGACACTAACCGGGCCTTAGCGCCGGCTAGCGTCATTCCTCAAATATGATGCCCAGCTGGCGTCTAGGAATGGCGGTAGCCGGCTGTAAACTGTTTGATGCAAACCTGCGCTAGCGCAGGTATGCATCAAAAAGTATAAATCAGGGCCTTGGTTTTATAGCATTTATATTTCCACTGCAAAGCTTTGTGAAGAAGAAACGGTAGCAAGTGTTGATCAGTATGAAGGGATGGTTAGTTTGCAATCCCTTATGCACCAGTTGAAAATACGTTTTCAACACTCTCATCCTGGTTGCCACAGTCTTCCAGACATTTGGACTGTAAAAATGAAGACACTTTTCCAACTGGGCCGTTACTGATAGTTTGTTTCTAGCTCCCTCATTCCTATGGAAAGCACAATCTTCTCACTTGCCGTCCTATTGTCTTTGCACACTGTGTGGCCAAATGATACCTTCAACTTTGGTTATCACAGATTTGTCTTCTGTGATCATTGTAAGTACCGCATCCCTGGTGTTTTGTTTTTCCATTGCTTTCCTATCAGGAATGAATGCTAGTCTCGTATGCAAATACTATAGGGGTGCGCTGATGCTTTAGAAGACATGACCACGGAAATGACGGATGGCTCAAGCTGCCTGAAGGAGTTGAAGAGCCAGGTTTTTAGCTCCTTCCTGAAACATTGATGAATGTACTTCATAAAGATCGGTGACAACAACAAAAGACTTTCAACTGATGTGATAATTGCAGAATTTCAGAAACTGACGAAGAGCGAAAAATTGAAACATCCGCACAGCTCAGAAGCGCCCAGAAAAAAAAGCATGACCAGTAGCTGAGCCAGCTCCGGGGTATATACTGAGAAATTACTTTTAATATGAGGTTCGACAAAAAGGGACAGGATGTTTGAGGAAGTTGGCTCAGATGAAGCCAGGCTGCACTGTTCTGAATAATTTGGAGACTCCACAAAAAGGATTTGAGAACACCTGAGTAAAGTGAATTGTCATAGTCCAGGCACAAAAAAGTAACCACTTGGGCAACCACTTTCCTAGTCCAGTTGGAAAAGGGCTGGGTTTTTTTAAAGCAAAAAAGTGGAGCAAAGTTTGTTCTCTTGGACATTTTTGGAAAGAGGAGCGTCCAAAAGAAATCCAAGATTCAGAACCATAGGGCCAGGCACTGGTGAGTCGCCAAGTTCAGACAGCCATCAGGTCAAGGACCAGACCAAAGGCAGACCACCCAAAGTCAGCATGTAGGTCTTGCCTGAGTTGGGTTTGAAAGTGTTGTTTTGCTTCCATGAAGAAATGGATAACATGAAGCTATGGAACTGGGAAGTAGATGTGTCCAAATCCCGTTCCATGCAAATGGGATTCTGAGTATAGTACACAAAATAAAAAAAAGTGAGCCCAATTCACTTATGCCTTAATTCCTAGTGGCACAGTAGCAAAAGAAAACTTGTCTTCCAATGCACTAAAAAGCCATAACCGGTGGCAAGAGCTACACAAATATGAATAACACAACATACTTTTTTTGATGACATCGTATTGAAGAAATTTAGATTTATTTACAAAGTCCCTAAATGAAAGTTAACTCTTCAGCTGAATAAGAAGAGCTGGAGGTCGGGAAAGGGACAAACAAGGATGAAAACAACGCGGAAGAGTTTAGCTGTGTCTAGTCACAACCTTCCAGGCATGCCATTTAAGAGTTTAATTAAACTCGCTTCCCATTTTGTGCACATGAGAAACCCTTTGAAAAATCCAGCCAGTGCTTAATGTGCTCATTATGAAGCCGGAGCTCTAATTGGCACGTCGAGCAATTAGTACTGAAGCGGAAGACTCCGGGGACTGTAGTCCAGAGAAATAATAGGGCAGTCATTTTCAACTGTGTTTTTTGAAAGAGTTTGTGAGAGCAAGAAATGTTCTCTGTGCTGGTTCTTGGGGTTCATGATTTACGAGGGACTTCAAGTTATAATAAAGCTCTTCCTGAAGAAAAGCAACGTTTGTGGGCGATGTACAAATGAAAGTCTACAGGACCGAAAGAAGCCATTTCCTTATCTAGAAGCTTGTACCTGAACAAGTCTGTACAAGAAGAAAGATCCTGCCAAACCTGGGGTATGTGTCTATGCTTCTGCAGGTCACAATATGTCTGTTAAGAGCTGAATCAAATGTCCACCATCAAATTATATGATTTGCTCTTTAATCTTCCCATGTGTCCCCTCAAAAAACACCACTTAAGAAGTTTTGCAAAGATGACAAACCTCAAATTCATATTTTTTGTGGCCCATTTTTTCCAGCAAAACTTTATATCTACAACAGTTCTTCCTCATGAAAATAGGGGTAATAGTAGATTTACCACCAAGGCTAATTATTTGCGGGTCTTCTCACTTCTTTTTTAAAAACAAACAAAAAACTTCCCAGTGCTGCTGGAGGCTGACGTCTCAGATTTTGTACTTCTTTTATTTACACTTAGTTTTTTACACTTTCATTTACCACCAGCTACAATGTGGTAATACAACATAGCACAAACAATCGCTTTGCAGGTACAAAAAATATTTTCCCCTCTTATTCTCCATTGTTAACATGAAATGCAGAATCGAGTGGTAAAAAAGCTGCACATTCTAAAATTAGTCTGTAGTAGTTTACGAAGTCCAGATGGATGTGTCTCTTTCCTGTGCTGCCAGTGCCGTGTCTGCTGTTACTTCCGATACGCTTATGAGTATCGACCTGTTTGTTTTGTCAGTCTGTTCGTCTGCATCGATCTATCTGTCCCTATGAGCTGCGACATGGAACCCCAAGGAGAAGAATTCTCGAGGGACAGAGAACGATGGAGAAAGGGAACCTTAGCGATGACGCTAGCAGGACAGGGAATGCACGGGGCAGGGTACACAGGGACTCTCAGTCTAAAGGATGGTAAGCCAGGAAACATCAAACACAGCGAGACAGGAACTTTGCACATAAGAATAAAAACAGCGCAAGAGAGGGGCAGACTAGTTCCAGACGCAAAGAGGCAGCAAAACAAGAACCCAGGCTTCGAGTTTCGATTAGAGTCTAAATCAGGGATAATACACCCTAGACCAGAAACAGAAGACCTACAAACACTGCACTACAAGGTTTCTGATGTTCAACTACCTACGTCAGTGGTTCCCAACCTGTGGTCCGGGGACCTCTGGGGGTCCGCGAAGCCTCCTCAGGGGGTCCATGACTGCTTAGAAAATTAAATAATATTATCAGATTAGGTCCTCAGCTTTCAGTAATGACTCAGTGCGGGGTCCCCGGATTCCCAGAAAGATTCAGTGGGGGTCCCCAGGCTCCAGTAATGATAAAGTGGGGGTCCACAAAATTCAAAAGGTTGGGAACCACTGACCTACGCCACTCATAAAGACATAAGATTCATTGCTTATACGCAACATCAGTTGATTAGTTCCATAGCTGACACAGGTTAATTGGAGCACGCCACTGCAAACCACCAAGCAGGGACAACCCTCTACGCAATTACAATTCACATGGATTAGGTTCAGAGATTGAAAGGCCCACCTACCTTTCAGAACCAGCCTTGAGGACAATTTCACCATTCATACCACACGCACACATCAGTGTGATTTGAGAATGAAATCCCCAGTGGAGAGCCTCCGGCGGTTCAATCTCAGCAGCAGTGACGTATGCTCTACCCTATATTAGACTGCAACTTTTATCAACTTCATGAAAGTTGCTCTTATGCAGGACCAGTGTTTTATATCATGATACTTTTGTTTGTTATTTTTATATTTGTTAGAGTAAATATGTTTTATATTTTATTTTAATATATACAAATAAAATGCTTCTCATTCAAACATATACAGTTGGGAACCTTTGTGGTTAAGCTAGCCAATGATGCTGCACAATTTCTGAGCAGCTTTTAATAGCACGTTTGGAAGGGTGGAAACCTGTACCCCTATCTAGTAATCAATGAGATTAGTTTGTTGGTGGATTGGTTGTACAATAAGGCTGTATTTTTACTTTGCAGACCAGCCAACTCACACAACACCACTGTGTGTCACACGATATCGGCTCCATTCACATTGTCACTTGGTAAGGACCCGATATCACAAGGTGGCAGACAATGTGAGTTGAAAACTGCTGTAGAGAGTGTTTCGAGCTCACATTGAGTGTAGGGCTACGCTCAGCTGATGTCTAACAGGGCTTAAATACCACGTCAGTATATCATTGGCACCCCCCGAAGGCGTGGTTTGTGTTTCAGGTGGAGTTACAGTGGCTACAGGCAGTAAGCTGCCAAAAGCCTCGCCCCCTACCTAAATGGCCACGCTTCCTAAGGAGCACTTTCATGACTAGGGAAGCAATGGTTTCAGGGCCCCACCCCCTCCACAGGCCCTGCCCTGTCCAGGTTACCTTTTCTCCTGTCCACAGTGAGTATTTCTTGGAGGTTGGCAGGACTGCTTTGTAAATTCTTGTTTGGGTTAGTAGCTTTATCAGAGGGACTCACAGCACTTGGGAGAAAGACAGTCATCCCAAGACTGTATTATCCAACCACCTGAGAAAAGGGCTTAGTTACTTCAGACAAAACTGACGGGGGTTATGTAGTGTTTTCCACTCATGATTGAGTTTTCAAATGTTACAACCAAAGTGAACTTCACAAAGCGTGATAAGTACTTTAAAAAAAAAGTAAACACTTTTGCGACAGTACATAGCATTAATCGATATGCCCCACTCTCTAGATACCCTACATTTGTACACCAATGTATACTCAGTACTGTGGATCGCATGGGAAAAATATATTACATGGGTAAGTAAGCCTTCTTATTGAATGTTTGCCACTGGTTTCAAATCTCCTATTTCACAGAAAAGAGGTCTTAACTGTGAATTATCTCCTATAATTCATTTTCACGACATTGAGCTTGCAATAGCAAATACAAATTTAAATGGATGTTTGACAGAGCATTATGATTTTCTTTCAGTGCTGGGAAAAGCACTTTAACAATGACAGTGCTGCACACCTGATGCTGGCATCTCCCAATACATCTTGTAAATCCTGCCAGCAAACAGTTACACTGTTGTACATTGCACTTTATTTTCTTTCTTTATGTATGGCTACCTTATAGTGTCAATGTAATACAAAAGAAAATCCTATTTTAGAATGGTTCAATTACTTACTGGTAATTTCATTACTCTGAATACCTTTTTCTCATACCAATACCTACTTAAATGAGGTGTTCAATCTCTACCTAGGCATCATGTGACCTAACTAAAGCCAATCACAAGTTTTAGTGCTAAATGCCCACCCCCAAGCTCCTCCCACTAGTATGGTGGATAAAAGGGGATGGAGACCACAACAAGCCCTGTATCTCCCCAAGCCAGCAAGAGGATTCAGTGTGTGGAGAGGGCACTGGGAGGGAGGGTCGTAGGTACTGGTACGAGAAAAAAGTATTCAGCATAATGAAGATTCCCGGTAAGTAATAGAACTATTACCTCCTCAACCTTTATCTCGTACCAATACTTAGTTAAATGAGGATATACCAAAGCAAGGTCAGCACAACCTGAATCCCAATTAAACAAAAACAACTCTTGGAAATGCAAAAGAAAGCACTGAAGGCATTGCAAACCAAGAGAGGAGAATAAACAGCAAGCCATGAGTACACGGAAAAGTCGCAGCCAGAACCCCTGCCCCAGAATCTAAAGAGACTCCCACCTCCAGATGAGAAGGGGAAAGAAGGCAGACGGGAATGCCTAGGAAGCTGCCATACAAAGGGCAACAAAAGAAACACCTGCTGCGGAAGCCCAGGAGGCTGCTAGTCCATGTGTAGTAGTCCGCGTACCATGCCAGGCAAGTGCTTGAATGGGGAGGCACAAATAAGAGAAAGCAGAGATCAAATCCACATACATAAGGTAAGAGAGGAAGCTATCAGACCATGATGGAGAGCATAAAAATGTAAAAACACAGGCTTGCAACGTCTGGAATCCCGAGGAATGGAATGGAATAAGATGAGAGGTGACCACAACCCCGGGACTGAGAGACCATCCAAGGCCGCGCCCCACCCCATCATGTATTAGAATGGGGGATAGAAAAACCAGAGAAACCCTGTGACAAGAGTTGCCAACGCCAGCCACCATTGCATCAACTGCCAGAAGAGGGGAGTAACAGTCAAACCAAGAAGGTGCAACCAAACACATCCAGACACCACAGGTCTCCTTCCCAAGGAAAGCAACAGACTGTGCCATGGCAGACCCCTGGCATGAGGGAGACAGCCTGAGCCACCAAGGAAGACACCCACACAGAGAAGGAACAGCAGAAGAAGCAGAGACAGAGGAAATGAAGATTGAGAAAGAGGAAACGGGTGACAGGAACAAGAAGGGAGGCTGCCAGCCCCAAGCAAGAGCGAAAAGGAGCAGGGCATGCTCACAGACAGCAGGAGCACAGAAGACCCCTGTGTGCAATTACACACAACCATACTGACCCCAAAAGAGCATACTGCCAGAAAAGGGCATAGAAAGCCAACCTGCCGTCTGAGAAGAGGCCACCATTCAGTCCCCAAAGAAAGGAGGCAGGCAGAAGAGGCCATTCCAAAAAGGTCTGCCTGAGCCATCATAATGGCAAACAAATCCCAAATACCCCACCCCACGCAGGACAGCAGCACACAAGGAGTGGAAGACCTACTGAAGGGATAGACAAGCAGAGGCCGCACGAACAGCAGGTAGTCCGCAAACCAAATTTGTAAAGCAGCGAAACCATCTGCAATGAAAAAGGAAACTCCACATGTCACTTGGCTACAGGACAGAAGCACTGTCAGAAAAGTGGGAAAATCTGCCATCACCAAGCCTTTCCAGTCACACAAGAGTCAACCCAATAACTCCTAGGGAACTGCCAAGCACATGAGAGGAGGAAAATCCACTTGGGAAATAAACTAGGGAAGATGTCCACCAGAGGGACAAAGAAAAGTTCCCTAAAGAGGGCCAAAACGATTCTGTAAAGGAAGACAACATAAACCTTATGACAGGCAAGGGTATCCCCATCAAAGGATTAGCTTCCTGCCGGTTGACCTTGAGCTGCTGCAAGATGCTGCTAAGAGACCACACCGGTGCTTGCTCTGGTTCCAGGCCTCCTCTCTTCACCAGCACCCAGGGTGCAGGGGTCAGAGGGAGGCACAGAGCCAAATTGCTGGTACTAAAAGAAGGTAAACTGAAGTGCAGTGGCAGCAACCAAAATCTGAACCACATCCACGCATGCAGGTCCCTGAAGAACGGAAAAGAAGAGACCGGCCAGCAGAGCAGAGCAGACAGCACCTGGATGACCCAACCCCCCAGAGCCTTCCAACTGATGGATGACAAGTGGCACAACAAACTGCTAGCGTGCCATGATGGAAACAGACAAAATGAAGGGCTAGCACAGCCCCACACAAACACCATTAGGACCCCTTAGGTGGCCAACCCAGTAGAGAAAAGTGACGGCAGAAACTGTAAAACAGAAAACATGAATGCTGCCAAAAAATAAAGAGCAATGACGGGACTCGAACACCTGAACTGGTCCAGGCAGCACCATCAGAGGCACCAGACCCTGCCATGGAGTCAAAAGTACCTCCCCAACATCACGGGCAGTGAAACCTGATACCAAACATGTAACAAAATACTCAGCCCCAGAGTAATTAGCTATGGCCAGAGCCACTGGAATACTGCAGCAGAAGAGGGCCAAACCATGGGGGAGGGCCAAACAAACCACATGGCAAGCAAAGCCAAGTATGCGGCACAGCTCAACACATCCCAGAACAGTATCTCTTCAGCACTTAATCATCATAAAACCTGAGAATGCTGCCTGGGTATTGACCGTGCTACAGCAGTCCCACTCCATTCACCCAAACAGAGCAACAAACAACAGAAAGGCAACCACTCCAGGCCTGCCAAAGGGCCCGCAACTAGGGGGCATCATATCATGGCGTTCATACCAACCCTGAACCACATCACTTGAAATAAGATTTTGTTGTCTTCAAACACACCACGCCACTGGGGACTCCTTTATGAGAAATTCCGCAGATTCAGAGGATGAAATGACTAGAAGCACACCTGGAGTAAAACCCCCAACTTCAAGTGTAAGGGTCTGTGACCAAAACCATTGGTCACAGGTGTCTCTGTAAGGGGCAAATGCAGCACATCTATAATGATGGGAAAATCACTCCAGCCGCACAATCACATAACTCTATAGGTCCTGGGCATGGCTAAACATTAAAAATGTGAAACAGTGACAACCACCAAGTCACAGAGCCTTGGCACAAGAGAAAGAGAGGTGCAGGCAGCAAGAGAAACATAAGCTCACTCATCTACAATTGGGGGCCAGATTCACACAAAAGACACGCACCCAGTCGAAACAGACCCAGAAGAAGTCAGGGGAAAAACAACCAGGCACTGCAAGTGTGAGGCCGAAGTTGCACAGCTGCAGAAGAGCACCATCCACACCGCCAGGCAGCCATGCATACCCAGCCACCGCACAAGTCGGCCGCTGAGAAACCAACGCGGCCTCCAACCAAGCACCCCGCACTGGCTTGGAGTGGAAAGCACGTGCGTGGCCATGCCCAACATGGAGCAAACTGCGCCGAGCCCAGCGGAACAGCTGAAGAGACACCAATGCTCCAGGGTGAAGAACGCGCAGCCAGCTCCCCGGTCCAGGTAAGCCACAGCCACCCCGGGGGGAGGTGGAAGGGAACTGCAGGCAAAACAGACCACGCTCCCAGGACATACCTGACCCAGCAGCGCATGGTAAAAATGACAAGCCACACCACTGCAGAGAAAAGGAGGGACACTTGCCACAACCACAGGGCCCTTCCACGCAACTCATAGCCACACGAAGAGAAGTCCAAGCCTCCCACCCCTAGGGTCAACAAGACATCGCCAGGGCACCAAAAAGGACCCACCTTTCGGAAAACTGGAGACAAGAGAAACAAACAATGCTCCCCACACTCCAGATACTTTCCCCAGCAAAGCACCCAACTTACCAGGAGTAGGTGGAGCACAACCGCGAACCTCATACCTGGAGAGGCCTCGCCTTCCCTGGCTTACCTGAAAAAAGAGGTTCCACAGGCTCGTAGGTCATGTACCAATGAGCAGATGAAAAAACACGATGTGTTGTGGTCTCCATCCCCTTTTATCCACCATATTGGTGGGAGAGGCTTGGGGGGGGGGACGTTTAGCGCTAAAACTTGTGATTGGTTCTAGCTAGGTCACATGATACCTTGGTAGAGGTACGAGATAAAGGTTGAGAAGGTAATGTATGTTTTAAATCCTTACAGTGCTTTCCATTTAAGATTTAACTTATAACAATACACATCGGTGCAGAAACCACATTTTAAATATTAGCACATCATCCCCAACAAAAACATTATCCAAACACTGACAGACATATCTGCAGTCTCAGGCAAACAATGACTAGTACATGGAAAATGCTGCAAGTCTTTCTAAAGAGTATATAAATCAGTTAATAACCCATGTAATTTATCAAATATATTACGAGTAACTGTGTAAAATGGTCATATATTTTCATCTTGGGGTTCAGGTAACATTTATAAACCGCTCAGCCTTTCGCATTGTGGTTTATAAATGTCACTAGAAACCCCTCGATGGCAATATAGGCTATATTACACAGATAAACGTTATTTATTCTCTTTCTTTATATGCATATATGTTTATATATATATATAGAGGCAGAGATAGATACATAGACAGGTCTAGATATAGCCCAGTGGTCAAACACAGAAAAGCATATGCCAAAACTGAATCCGGTAGAAACCATTTCGTAACTGGTGAAGTGCAATTTCAACCAAAATCACAATGATGGCAACTCCAGTGACCCACACTGAGCCCTGGGGCAGAGAGACCCTCAGCACATGCCTTCTGGAATTAGCCGGTGTCAGTCTGGGTAATAGCAAGCATCTATGCATGAGCTCTTTCACTCTTCTAGTGATTGGAGGAGCTGCTTCAGGCAGCATCAGCAGTCTGGTCACTAGTAGCCCAGAGTTGTGGAATTCAATCACTCTATTTCTTTCGACTAGAGTGAAATGGTCTTTGTGGTACTGTTTCATTTTAAGGGGCTCCCTGTGAGATTCTGACATATGTGATTTTTCTTTTTTCTCTTTTAGGACTCCTTCAGCACTCCCTGAGCACAAATGGTGCACAATGTGCACAAAGTTCAACAGGTCTTGCCTCAGTGGCTTGGCAGTTGTGATGCTGTGCATCCTGGCGATGGGGGAACAATTCAAGCAGGCAAAATCTCCACTCCTGCTGCACAAGCCATTCATTGTTGTCTGGAATGCACCCACCGAACAGTGCCGACTGCGCTACAAGATCGATCTGGACCTCAGCGTGTTCGACATTGTGGCCAATACTAATGAGACTTTAAGTGGCTCCAATGTCACCATATTCTATCATACACACTTGGGATATTACCCCTATTTTACAGATCATGGCTATCCCATCAATGGAGGTGTGCCCCAGAATGAGAGCCTTACGAAACACCTCAATAAAGCCAAGTCTGATTTTGACACTTACATCCCCTTTAAAAACTTCCAAGGCCTTGGTGTCATCGACTGGGAGAACTGGAGACCCCAGTGGGATAGGAATTGGGGATCAAAGGCTATATATAGGAACAAGTCCATAGACCTGGTGAAGAAGCATCACCCACATTGGTCAGAAGCCAAAGTACGGCAAGCGGCCAAGGAAGAGTTTGAGAACGCTGGCCGAGGATTCATGAACAATACTGTCCTGCTGGCTCAGCACATGCGGCCCAATGGACTGTGGGGATACTACCTCTTTCCAGACTGCTACAACTATGACTACAAGGAACATCCAGATACATACACAGGTCGATGCCCAGACATTGAGTCTGCACGCAATGATCTGCTTCTGTGGCTCTGGAAGGCAAGCAGTGCTCTCTTCCCCTCTATCTACCTTGATTACATCCTAAAGTCGAGCCCAAATGCACTCAAGTTTGTACACCACCGTGTAAATGAAGCGATGAGAGTGGCATCCATGGCGAAGAACGAATATGCGATACCTGTGTTTGTCTACTCAAGACCATTTTACTCGTATACATTTCATGTGTTGTCAGAGGTAAGCAGTATGTGCAAAGAGCAAGTGTGCATTGTACTCCCTATTAATTATTTTTTTATTGCTCTCTTGATATTGTTTTGTGTAGATTAACCACATTGACTTCAATAAGGGCCTGATTTAGATCTTGGCGGCGGGGACTACCCTGACACAAAGCTGACGGATTTCCTGTCCACCGTATTACAATCCCATAATATGCTTTGAGATCGTAATACGTCAGACGGGATATCTGTCACATTTGTGACAGAGTAATCCCGCTGCCAGGCTCGAAATCAGGTCCTAAGTCACTTCCAAAAGTGATTTGAAAGTAAATTTTCAGTGCTTTCCTTACATGTTGATAGTTTGTCTCTCTCATCATCTTCTAAGGGCTTCATGGATAAGATACACTGATATGAAATTAGAAGATTGTAATAACACCAGCACTCTCAGCTGTGACCTCCTCTACAGTGCACTACAATAACCAGGATCTAGGTGTGAAAATATGCACCTTCAGACCAAACACAAGAGTAGGACATATAGCTTACCAATGGTGCAGATAGATATTACAGAAGGTGTGTAAAACCCTCTCTGTAATGCCAAACAGGCATTCATTCTTGCAGCAAACATGCATTTGAAAGAGAGTGTCCCTTTTTTATGTGTGTATGTGACCCAAGGAAAATGAAGGAATACTTTTTTAGATCGAGCATAAGCAGCTCAGAAGCTCTGTCTTTTGACATGTTGGAATCTACATCTGTGGGCTTGCAACATGCCCATCTCACATCCATCACTTTAATTTGTTCCTTGGCCTGCCTTTTAAAATTCCCTTGATTTCGTAAGTAAATACTTTATGTTTGTCCCGCCTTGCGCCTGCTTTGTTACTGCCTTGGAGACTGACCCTGTTACATAGATCTTTGCACGATCGGCCATATACCTTAGTGTGGCACACTACTTTTTTCTTTTGCCTCACTGCTTCACGCTGCGTTGCTGGATGTTGTTTCTTCCTCTTCCTTGTTTTGGGCATGCCACTGTTTCTTGTGGTGTCTGTGCACAAAGGCCGCAGGCTGGAGGAAGTTATTTTTAATTTATTTAATACATTTAAAAAAAAAGGTTCATACAGTGCAAACTCGATCGGAGGAGCACTTTACATGAGGACGTGAAGTTTCATATAGGACAAACTCAATCGGGGGAGCTCTTTACATGAGTACCACTTATCAAGTGGAGCATTTAACATAGAAAAAACACAGAAATCCTCGAAACGGCTCTCCTGGCACAGTGGGAGAGCTGATAGTACAATATTCTCTGCACTCTGGAAATTTGCCCCATAATGCTTTGCTGGGCATTACTTTTTCAAAAGAGTTTTGCCCATAACTCAGCCTGTGGTGGTCCTATGACAATGGAACCACCACCAAACCGTTCAGCATGAAGCACTTTTTCTGTCTAGGTCATCTCTAGTCCCCCACACTACGTTGGGGGGGAAAAGTAACCTCTCCCACCATTCAATGTCTTTTTAAGCTGTCATGGCTGGAATTTTTGTTTTACAGCTAGGGGTAGTTTGCGTTTTAAGGGCCTTGTTTGTAGTAGTACTGCAGCAGGCCTGAAAATATATAAGGCTTTACTCCCTCTAGGGGTTACATAGATGGTTCCACTGCATTACTTTCTTCCATTCTTTCTTCATGTGATTATGCTCTCCAAGGGCTAACTATATGGTTACATGTCCATGTTTCGTACAAATTCTATTTTTGTTATGGTGTCCTCTAGGGGCAGCTCTGGGCATTACAATCAAGATGCTACAATCTCCACTGCACTCGAAAACGTGCCCCAAAATGCTGGGCAGGGCATTCATTTTACAAAACATTTTTGCCCATAACTCACCAGGGACCCCAAAATAATAGTATAAAAAATAATAAATAATGGCAATATTTTCATTTTTTGCTGCAGTTAGAGGAAGATGGTAAATGGAAGGGCTTTAGTTATATGCAGGGCCACTGGACTTATGTGGCAGAGAGGACCAAATTATGCAGCATGGGCGACCAATTTATTTAGCAAGAAAAGTCCAGTCATGCATTTACAATATCAATAACTCTAACTCAAGCAAATGTGAGATGCAAATGCTTGTTTATTTTGTCCTTACACCTGCTATATATTACTGAAATATGTAGACAGGCAAAAGGTCCTATGAGCGCACTAAATGAGATCCAATTGGGTGATGTTGCATTTTTAGTACCTCCCACCCATTGTACCATTTTAAATGGGAAAACAGGGGTTCCCACATGTGGTCTGGCATCAGTCCTTAGCCTCACGGGGCCTCCGCTCCTCAATAAAGAGCAGTGGAGTGCCGGTACTTACACATCATGACGGGTGAACTACTGCACCAGGTCTGGCTGCTGACACTCCCCTGCATGTGCTTTAATAGTGGTAGGTTTTGCATCCCAAGGAGATAGTGATCAGGGCCAGTCTGTCAGTTTAACCCATCGAGCATGTCTTTGGGGGGGCTGGGGCATTTGGATGCCAGTTTTTGAAAGCCTAGAGCCCATGGAAAGTATACATGTTACCTTCCATATTGTTAGATGAATGCAAGGAGGGTGCAAATATCTACACACTTTCTCGTTCATGTTATTTTGATGACATCACAGTTTTTTTTTGTGTAAAAGTTTTAAAGACAACTTAGAATGATTTCATGTATATGTTATCTGCTGGCAGACTACAGGAGATAAGAGATAAAATGCAACTTTGTTTTCCAGTGATAGCCTCCTTAGCCAGGTAGACAGCCTTATCTGAGCTGGCCTTTTTAACATCTACACATGAGATTACAATTGGTGGTGGTCATGTGCTGGGGGAGGGGGTCTGTCTCTTTTGTTTAACTAATATATATGGTCAGCATTACGGACTAGAGCAGAGCTTCCTAATCAGTAGCAGGAGATACTTGGAGTGTATAAGAATGTTTGTTCTGTGCTGTTTGCCTCCCTGGAATGATGTTGCACCCCCTATGGAGGTTAGGGGTTGTGAACTGTAGTTTGAAGCTCACTAGTTTATGCTGTCTTTCAGTTGTCCTAGTGCATAGTATCTTAGACTGTACACTGTACTCTCACGGCCTAAGCTTGAGTTACATTCTCTGATAATTGCATTGGTGGCTTCTGCATATGGACGGAGGAGCATCACCCCACCCCCAGCAGCAGAAGCTGCAAACCTTTCAGCAAGAAGGGATAATAAACTATGTTTGTTATCCCTTCGTGGTGGAAGGGACGGGACCACGGAGTGACGAGCACTGAGGGGCATGCACTGTGCACTCCCCTCAGAGCGCTTGTGTGTTTGGCGGGCCCGTGATGTGAGCAGCATCAGAATTGGCCACAGGACAGGCTGGGAGTCTGTGCCTGAGGGAGGAGACGGAGGAGAGGAGCAGCGTGTGAGGAGCAGGTATGTTGTTTTAAAAAAATTAATTATAAGACACGCTTCCGTGGACCACCTTCCCCTACCCCCCTGCCAGTACCCTGCAATGCCACCTCAGCCCCCCTCCTAATTAGGAAAGCAAGCCGCGACTGGATAATTGTCTATCCATTTTTTTACTCTGATGTATAGTTTACTGCAAGCAAATTCTAGGGTGTACACATTCTAATTTATGAGTAATGTGATTTTCAGTTTTGTTTTCTCGACCTATATACTGCTTGTAACTTTCTGGGATGCTTCATGTCGTACATCGTCCTCATTTGTTGAATATTTTTTTGGCTTCACTTAACCAGCTGGGATTCCCAGTTTTCTTGCCCTTAAAGTAGCCATAAACGAATTTAGTTTTCCTGGATACCGGTTTGTGTTATAGTATTTGTGTATGTCATCAACAGTGAGCACTAATCAAAGTTAGCAAGAATTTGATGAACTTGTGTTCCTCTTCGTTACAAAACAGAATGCATCTTATAGGTTTCAGATTGGTTGTTATTCCCTAATCATCTCGTGTATTTATGTTTGCTTTTTTTATGTGCTGATTGTGTGTTTGTACTTTTGTGACCAGCACATGCTCTCTAGACTTTTCCTGTGCCTTTCCTCTTGATTCCAGTCAAATCTGCTCGGATACTGTCTTTCACTGAACCACATCTGTATTGTGTTTACTTTATCTTGATCATTCTGAATTATTACATATGCCTCGTAGAAGTCCCCCTTAGGTGGTTCTCCGCTTAAGGCAAGTAGGATGTCCACTTGCTGTAAAGAGCATTATATTGCTTTTTGTTGGTTTTTGATGTCCAGTGATATTATGCCTAATGTGTATTCGTGTTTAGCTCATTTATGAAAATTTTTGTAGTACTTTCAGATTAACAAGAGCATTACATTCTCTATGTTCAAATTTCTGATCATCATTTGCTCTCACCATCCCATGAAGAGATTTGCATGGATTGTATGGCTGACACGCTCACTTTCTTTCATGGTTATCAATACACCTGCAACCAGGACAAAATCTCTCAAGAAATGAGGAAGGGACATAAACACATCATAGTGTTAGGAGTACAGGGAAAATAGCAGTGACTGCTCCATCTGCGTAGGAAAAATTAGGGGAGGGCTGTAACGAACACAGAATTGTCAGCCACTCCCACAAGCCATTAGGACACTAGAGGAGCAATGCATGTTGTGAAAGCGTGTAACCCCCTGCTCGCATCCAGAAGAGGTCCATGCTCAGAGTAGGCCTGACTGAGATAGCAATGAACAGTACCAATACTGTCTGTCTTTCTGTCCATGACTGACTCCATCCGGACTGGTGTGGAGAGGGAGGTGACACTCCTCAGACTTCATGATCCATGAACTAACTGGGCAGCAGTACAATATCAGTACATGATGTGAGTGGAACATAGATGATGCCCAGCCACATGGGGAGCACCAGAGTGTGATATATGTGCTCTGAGGACAGCTTGGGTAAAAGGCAGGCTCTTCAGAGGCAAGGAAAAGGAATGTGGGGGACTTCCTGCCACATGATAACACAACTCAGCAAAGGTAAGCCCAGCACAGATGCCTGAGTCCCACCCACTCTTTTCTGGCTAAACATAATCTATCATAGTCAGCGCACTTTATTTTAGACCTGGTGGCGGTGACGTTTTCATTATGAGAAGGACGACCAGGCCTCTATTGGCAGTCGGTAGCATTGGGCTCCATTTTATGTTAACACTTTACAAACTTGGATTCTATTTGTGATTTATACCTTAGAATTGTAATGCTGTAGTCCTGTCAAACCCGAGACACCGAGAAGCCGATGGAACGTCTTACAGTCTTTTACAGATCTCTGGTACAGATACTGACTTAGGTTGTTGCACCCCAGATTTTTGCTAGCAAGGGTTACTACTAGCAGAGGTACAGGCACCATCTAACAAATCACTTATAGCATAACATTGTATTAACACCACAAGTCATGTGCTGTGACTTAGAATGAAAATTCTCTCAAATGTTTCATGGAGCTGTCTGAAATGTAGTTCCCTTCAATGTAAGGGGTTAGTTTGACTGGCAGCTGGCACTCAATAAAAAGCTCTTGAGCTGGTCTTCAATTAAAGACTTATTTTTACACTTCTTCAGCAGATGCTTCCGAACAGTCTGCAGCAAAACTGCACCAAAAAAGCTCCAGTCGGACTTAGCTAGCTAGAGAAGGTGGGATAACCTTCTTCCATTTTAGCAAGGCAGATTGTTGTGAAGCAATTTCTCACTTAAATACCACATCCAGGAAGTTAGCCTTCATAGTTGGTGTCTCTTAACTGCACATGTCCTGTGCATTCTACCAGATTCTGCATAATGAACATCCAGCAGTTCACAAACCATGTTCAATGAGAATCAAACAAAACACCAACCATTTTCATTTTAGGAGTTAGGGCCTTATAAAAGTTTGGTAGACAAGATACTCGAGCACAAATGCGGCAGAATGCATAGTGAAACTCATAGTTCACCCACTCTATTTAAAGCTGGGAAACCCCTATGTTTCCACCAGTGGAGCCTCTGCTGGCTTTGGCAGTAGAAATCTTTGCCCAATGGACTGACTGATATTAAACTGTTGATCACTACATGAGACTGTCCGCCCTGGTCAGGGCAGACAATCCAATGTAAGTTTTTCCTGTTTGGGACCACAAGGGAAACCGTGTCAGTCCTGAACAGAAAGCAAATAGACAATCCTACACACTAGGAGAAATATTCACCAATGCATGTCCAAGTGAAAAGAAAGTTCCCCCTGATATCCATTCTTCAATCATTCAATTATTTTGATGCTGCATTCACTGGAGTGGGACCATGTATGTATATATATATATATATATATATATATATATATATATAAAGAAAAGTAAGAAAGTTGCTATGTCTTTCCCAGCAACGCGGCAGATGGAGACGGGGTCGTGACCCCCAATAAATCAAACAACACACATCCAAACACCCGGAAGAGCCGCGTCGACGTGCCCCGGACGTAGAAATGAGTCTCCGTCACAAGGGATAGCTGAAATCAGGAATTTATTGGCGTGGTAAAGCTTAACGGGTTTGGGAAACGAAGTTTCCTTGTTCACGGGCAATCGCCCGGGTGTTTGGATGTGTGTTGTTTGACCGTGCACAGTGCATGTTGGCCACAGGGCCTGTCTCTGTCAGTGGATCTGTGAGTGTGTGTGTGAGCGTCTGAGTCGGTCTGAAAGTGAGTGTGTGAGTCTGAGTGGGTCTAAGTTGGTGCATGAGTGTCCATGTCGGTGGGCGTCTGAGTCTCTGAGTGCATATATGAGTGAATGAATTACTGTATGAATGAGTATTTGGTTTCTTTCAAAAAATTTTATGTTTGTGAATATTCTGCGAAAGTTCGCATATTTTCACCAATATCACGCAAAGAAACGCAAAATTATTTGAAACCCATAATTTGCCCCTAAAACACATCTATTTCACACTCCTGGGGTCAGGGTACCTGCACCCTGGCCCCTTATGTGAATTTCAGTTAGGGTTGTCACCCCTGGAGACCGTGTCCTGTGAAAATAAAACAGCGGCTGCAACTTTCTAGTGAGATTGCGGTCAGCCAAATACAGCACTTCCTTCCGCATGCGTATTCATGAAAAATTTATGAAATTTGCGAATTTTGTGAATTATTCGCAAAGACGTGGTGGCGAGAGATATACAAATTTGGAGTTCCCTAAATTTCTCAAAAACTGCTGAACAGATTTACACCAAATGAGCGAACTTTCAATCTGCGTAACGAGAGCTAGATTTCTGCCAAATTTGGTGTAATTCCGCCCAGTGGTTCGGGCTGTAGACGTGTCTAAAGGTCATATGGGAATTAACATGGGAAACACAACGTTTTTGTACCCCCCTTATTTCTCGCCCCCGATTGACGGATCACCCCGAAACTTTCCATGCACAACAAGAATCACCTGGCACTTTTTTTGGGAAATGTTGTGAAGATTCGTTAAATGGTGCCACAGATATAGGCAAGTCAAAAAATTATTTTTCTATGGAAACATTGTCCTAACTATAACTACCTAGTGACAAAGGCTGATCAATGATCAAGGCTACATAGGTATCCGAAACACGTCTGATTTTGTGATTTAGGCATGCCCTGCAACAATAAATTTGTAGCTTGTAGCGAGTCCACAAGCATCAGCTCCTTTGTTCTAAGTTCCACAAGGGATTGTGGCATTACATATTTTTTAAGGCTGCTGGCTCTCAACTTGCTGAAGCGCCCCCATTGAAGAAGCACAGCAGCATCCAGCAAAATTTGGAAGAAGTATATATATATATATATATAGATATATATATATATATATATATACATATACAGACACATATATATATATATATATATATATATGTATATATACCTTGAAAAATCTACATACAACTTTTGTCCCAAAATAAAAGTGCATGGAAATGTCTTTTGCTTGGTTTAGTCTTGAGTAGTTTTTGAGAAATTAGCATTTAAAAAAAGGTGCTTGGGTTTGGCTAAAAGAAGTTATTTTTTAGAGATATCTGGACCATTAAGCTGTGGAACTCCGTGGATCCAAACATTGAAAAAAATACTTTAATCTGATTGGCCACGAAAGGTTTTTCTTCCTTCAGCCTTTTTGGGTTTGCAGATTCAAAGCAGGGGATGCCCAGCTGCACAGAGGTGAGTATAGTGCCTAGCTGGAGGTTAGGTACTTTGGCCAACTGCCACTTTGCATGGTCAAAGGTCGTGCGCCTTACCGGTTGGCCACCAGTAGTGGGAATCAGCGCATAGCCTGGCCGGCTCCCAGGCCCTACTGCTGCTATGAATGGCTAAAGTCTGTGTGCACCTTGGGTTGCATGTCCGCAGTGGGTTGGTCGTAGGGCCTGCTAATGACCTATTCATAACTGCTTGTATGAGCATTTTTACTGTAGTTGTTTCTGTCAAAGTTGAAAGGGATATGTGACATGTTACCTTTTCTGTAAAATGAATTAAAACATTTTAACTGCATCTGTTTCATTAAGGGTAAAGTCATAAGCATTGCTTTTGGTGTGAATGTTAGTTTGCATGGCTTGCGAATTTCAGTGTTTTGTGGCACTAGCCAGTATTTCATGATCTGACACAGTATCTGGGAGCATTATTTCGCTGCCACAGCAAACCATGTACAACCTGCAAAAACCTTCTGCTATGCTCTGTAATGAGGTAATAATGTCCCACTACAAGTATATGGGTACAATCATACGTTTAATCTCTGTCGCCTCAGCCATCGATCGGTCCCTCTTCCAACCGTCCTCACGCGTCCTCGTCATTCCATCTCGAATGACGGGATCGCGTGCAGTGTTTGCGTGTATAATACATCACACATCTCCCTTTTATACAATGAACAAATTAATACAGAAATGATGTTCCCACATAACCATGACAACAAATAAATGTATAACCAAAACTATGTATACACCAAACATATCAACTAAACATCATATCAACCCCGCTAAATAAATTTAATACAAGCTATCACACATCCCTATAAACGTCAAATTTTTTTTTTAAATGAGAACATAGTCTTTAAGATGTCCGGGACTTATCTTCCTTCTACCACTTCTCCTCATTGCGTTCAATTCATCAGTATCATGTCGTCCCTTATTTTTTGTTCTTGACCCAACACTGTCTCTAACTCCTCTGGACCTTTCAGTACTAATACCCGTTTCCACCATCCCTTTCAACCGAACCACTCTGTTCATGTTCCATATCTTGCCATCTGAAGTTTTTACAGCATTCTTGAAAAGTTTAATCACATGAAGAGGTCTAGTGAACTTTGACCCCTCAAGACATCCAACTGGTGCCTTCACCTTCACCACATCACCCACAACAATATTATTTTTACACACCCTCTTCCTTGTATCAAATTCTTGTTTCCTTTTCTCTATGAGCCTTTCTTCTCTATCTCTCCACTCCGTGTTCACCAAATTATATCCATTTTTTATCCACTCCATCCATCCAGGAGACAACTTGGTATTAGGTATCCTTTTCCTAAACAGTTCAAAAGGGGATCTGCCAGTAGTTGAATGTGGAGAGAACCGATAGGCTGTAATCCTTTTCAAAAGTTCTGCACGCCAACTCAGAGCATTCACTTTTGCAAGTTGAATGCTTTCCTTTATGTACTTGTTAAATCTTTCAACTGCACCGTTGCTTTCTGGATGATAAACCGCTGTTTTCTTATGTGATATGCCACAATTACTCATAAATTTTTCAAAAACCGTTGAACAAAATTGTGGACCATTATCTGACAATAATGATTTTGGAAATCCCTCTTTCCTAAAAATGTCTTCTAAGAAAATCATCACACTAGAAGATGAAATTTCATGCACATTTTTGACTTCCACCCACCTTGAATACAAATCTATTAACACAATTAGATATGGCATTGAATGTTCTCCTGGTAACGGACCCACAATATCTATTGCTACCTCATCCCAGGGTTTGCATGGTAAACTTCTACAATGCATAGGTGCATTACGAGTTTTTAAAATTTTGTCACTCCGTGCACATTGTATACATTCTCTAACTACACGCTCCACTTGTACATCCATACCAGGCCACCAAAAATTTGCTCGTAAATTTTCTTTTGTCTTAACCATCCCAAGATGACCTTCATGGGCTTGATTCATTATCCTCTCTCTTAATGTTTTTGGAGGAATCAATCTTGTTCCTCTCAACAATATCCCTTTATCCACCGCCAATTCATCTTTCACCAACCTCCAAACTTTCCCTAGAACCACAAATTTACCAGTCTCTAAAGTCTCACACACTCCACTCAACTCAACATCTTCTTTCAACGCCTCTTTCCACTCTTGTTCGGTTATTATTCCACATGTAACTTCAGACACATCACAACATACTTCACACACTAATTCCTCCTGCAAAGTTATATCTTTTTGTTCTTCATCCTTCCTGTCTTCTTCCACTAATCTTGAAAGACAATCCGCACTAACATTCAATGCACCTGGTAAATACTCTACTTTAAATTTAAAATCCTGGAGCCCGATAATCCATCTTCTAATTCTTGCAGAAATGCAATTAAGACCCTTACTACCAAACACTTCTACTAAAGGTTTGTGATCAGACAAAACCACAAACTCTGTGCCCCACACAAAATGTCTAAATTTATTCAATGCCCAATATATGGCCAGGGATTCTCTTTCAATCACAGAGTAATTCCTCTCTGTTCCGCTCAAAGATTTGGATGCACAAGCAATCATTCTTCTCATACCTCCCTCTTCTTGCATCAGAACCGCACCCAAACCTTTTGCACTAGCATCAGTGACAATGGCAGTTGATCTACCCGGTTTAAAAGCTTGTAAGCAGGGAGCATATTCTAATTCTTCTTTAATTTTTCCAAACTCATCTTCACACAGGGAATTCCACTTGAACTCTCTTCCTTTCTTCAGTAAATCTCGCATGTTAACAGTTTTTTCTGACAAGTTCCTAATGTACCGCCCATAGTATTCTACCATTCCTAAAAACGAATTCACTTCTTCTTTGGTTCGAGGAGAGGCTAACCGCTTTATGGTCAAAACCAAATCTGGTTTAGGTTTTACTCCACATCCTGTAATCAAATGTCCCAGGTACTCCACCTCTGTCAAAGCAAAACGACATTTCTTTCTCTTCAAAGTAAGACCAGCACGACTTAAACATCCCAAAACCAACTTCACTCGTTCCCAATGTTCTACCGCCGTGTCAGCGTAAATTAACACATCATCTTGATAACATTTCACCCCTTTGACCTCTTTCAGAATTTTACACATAATGCGTTGAAACACAGAGGCCGCAGAGACAAGCCCAAATGGCATTCTTTTAAATTTAAATGCACCAAAAGGTGTTATGAATGCAGTCAATTCTTGTGACATCTCTTCCAACTCTACCTGATGATATGCTGACTTAAGATCTAGGGTGGAAAAGTACTTTGCTCCACCAACCATAGATACTATCTCTTCAATGTTTGGAAGTGGAAATTTATCCACCACCACCTCTCTATTTAGAGCCCTCAGATCCACACAAAGCCTGATATCACCATCCCCTTTCTTTGCCACAACTATGGGAGCCAACCATTCGGTTGCCTCTACTTCCTCAATTATGCCCATTAATTCTAATCTTTTAAGTTCAGTTTTCACCGGTTCCTGTAAAGCCAACGGTATTCTTCTCATTTTCGCTACCATGGGTATAGCACCTTCCTTTAACCTAATTTTATGTTTATAACCTTTTAGACATCCCAAATTGTCTGAAAATACTTCAGGAAATTCATTTACTAACTCACTGTCCACACCATCTACACTCTGAATTTGAACTTGAGGTTGTGCGTTTGGATTCAAAATGACGCCTAACAGCTTTTGGTGCGTCCAACTCAAAAGATTATCACCTTGATTGGACACATACACTTTTCCCAACAGGTGTCTACTTTTGAACTCAATATGCCCTTCAAAGTACCCTAGCATTTTTATAGGCTGTCCACCATAACCCCCAGGAGATACATCCATCTTCTTTAATTTCCTAGATTCCAAAATTAACCTGTCAAAACTTGTTTTTGAAATTATCGTCAGTTGTGAACAAGAATCGAAACGCATTAGTAAATCCACACCATCCACTCTCACCACCTCACTTGGATGCTCTCCACACTTAACCTGAGCACCAACTTGGAACACTACCTCTTGAGACACTTCCCTGATCTCTTTCTTCATATTATCATTATGGAATTTATTCTTTCTACCACGGCAACATTTGTAGAAGTGACCTCTCTTCCCGCACCCATTACATATTACATTCACAGCTGGGCAATTGCTCGAATTGGCTTTGTGGCCACTATTACCACACCGATAGCATTCACCTTTGAACTTCACTATATCTTCCTTTTTCTTCTCACCTCCACTTCCTTTGTTCTTCACTTCACACACTATCTCCTCCACCTTCGCACAATCTCCACTCGTTAATTTGTTTCCACTTAATTCCTTAACACAGCTCAGCATATGTTCCACTCTTTTCGCCACCATAATTACTTCTTCCAAAGGTGGTTCATCTTTCAACCACAACTCTTCCCTTATTTTGTCACTACAGCACTTTAATACAAACTGATCTCTAATTCTCTCGTCCACCAGTGCTCCAAATTTGCATGACGCCGCCAACTTTCTCAAACTAGTTACAAAATCTTCCACCGACTCTTCTTTACCTTGTTCCCTTTTCCCAAAATAATATCGTTCCATTATCGTGCTCACTCTTGGTAAGTAATGTTTGTCTAACTTCATAATACATGCCTCATATTCATTCAAATTCCTACTTTCTTCAGCACATAAATCAGGCAAATTTTCTAAAACCTCCTGTCCCTCTCCCCCTAGACAGTGTAACAATAATGCATGTTTTCTTTCCGCGCTCAATGTCGGTCCACACACTCTAGCATAGTGAGCAAATATCTTTTTCCACTTGTTCCAAGGATATATTGGATCACCTGGACTGCTTAAAAAAAATGGAGGTGGTGTTACATTCTGCATTATTGTGATAAACTAGACGAACCCACAGAACAACACCCTGAATGCCAGACCTAAACTGAACCAATATCTAACTCTAACAGTGAATCACCAATCCTTCAATGTCCTTCCATGTCCCAACATTGAAACCTTTTTTTTTATGATAGTTAATTAATTCTTGCTTAGTCAGGGTGTGCCTATCACCGTGTATTCCACACCATAGGCACCGTTCCAATGCAATTCCCTATTTTGGTTTTCCACTGATAGCAAAGTACAACTTCCCTTTAAGAAATTGAAATAACCGTCCCTTTAAGGACACCGGTGTTGTTTGGCACGCCCCCAAACAGACGTTGTTCACGCAGCGTAGCTTCCTTCTACACTCGTTATCTTCCTGCTTTGATTTGTTCGTTCCGCGAAACTTCGTGCTTCCCTTGTGGTCCGCCCTGTGAAATCCTCCCCAAAACAACTGCGCCACGGCTCCACCCTCTCAGCCAAATGCGCAAAACTGGCTCGCGTCACCGCAACCTCCACCGTCAGGCGAGACACCAAACCCTTGATGTTGAGGCGACTCTCACCACCTTCGTCGCCAAATGTAATGAGGTAATAATGTCCCACTACAAGTATATGGGTACAATCATACGTTTAATCTCTGTCGCCTCAGCCATCGATCGGTCCCTCTTCCAACCGTCCTCACGCGTCCTCGTCATTCCATCTCGAATGACGGGATCGCGTGCAGTGTTTGCGTGTATAATACATCACATGCTCCATCAGTGTTAGTTTCATGGCCGAATGAATTATAGGGGGATTGGCCCTGGCTGTGTGTGAGAATTGCAGCTTCTAATTTGAAAATTGAGCCACAAATGTATCTGTCCTTAGGAACAGAAGACCTATTTGATATAAGCCGTGTCCGTGCAGTAGTTTCTCTTCTTAAGCCTCTAAATGTGTGTGAGAAAAATGTTTGTTGTAATGTGAAATCTGAAGCAACATTTTGAAATTAGATGATTTATTCCAACTTTATTTTGACTTGTAGGCTGACCTGATCAATACAATTGGCGAGAGTGCAGCACTGGGGGCCGCCGGGGTCGTGCTGTGGGGAAGCATCCAGTATGCAAGCTCACCGGTAAGCAAACATAAGTAGAAAAAATGTTTTCATTATAAATATAATTTCTGGGGGAAAATAATACATGCTATCTGGTTTTAGTGTGTAACATGCACTGGGCATCAACGTCAAACCGAAATCTCCCACGTTAGTTCCACAAGTACATTCGTCTGCAAAGGTTGAACTGCAAACACTACCTCATTCATTTGTTTCTTCTCGCATTCACATTAGAGAGTGAAGGACGTTATCACTCACCCTCTGTGGTGTAACTGAAAATGATGGGGCCCCCTGCAGAATGCGATGAGGGCCCCCCGAGTAATGAAAAGTGCGGCTATAAAGCAGAAAGTAGTGAAAGCTCAACACGCCATTGAATTGAATCAGGAACTTGGGCCCTGATTCATACTTTTTTTGCGCTGCATTTTTTGATGCAAAAGCGGCACAAACTTACAAAGTTTCGTAAGTTTACTCTCCTTTTGATTAAAAAAATGACTCAAATGCGGCAGAAAAAAAGTATAAATGAGGGCCTTAGTTCATTAATTGAGTCCACACATCAAAGCCCTATACCAGCCAACAAGTCCGACTCCTTCTACCGACTGACCGTTCTCCCCTGGCCATACATTCTAGACGTGACCTCATCATTCTTAGAACTCATTGTTATGAGATACACATTCCTATGGACACAGTACCCACAACACATTGGATGCTGCTTAGTTACCACAGGCTCCCTCCCCACGAGTCACCCATATCTCGCAGGTGTTCATTAGTCATGGGCTGAATGAGTGCCCCTTTGATGGCTTTGTGGCCCCCTGAAGCACTGGTGGACTCCCTGCACCACAGGGGATGTAGGGTCTGGTGTTATGACCCTCGCTGAATGCCCCCCCCACCCTCAAAAGTTGAGGGGCTTTTAAGGTTCGAGGCCACCCTGTGATGTATGGACTGGCTTCATGCCCCTGCTCCTCTTGGGCATAGAAACCAAGGTGTACATAAGGTAGTCCTGTCATAGCACTGCCACCTGGCCAGGAACCAGCGACACTCCTCTTGTTACACCACACCACCTGCTTCTCTTTCAATAAAGTCTACCTTGTAGCATGAAGGTCTTTCAGTACTACTCTGCTTAAAAGAGGATTCAAATGTTCGTGTAAATATATTGTCTATTTTTGTGCATGTTGATACTTGTGAGAAACACTAATTCCATCAGATCTAACTTCATATATATCCCCTGTAGCAACAGAATTGCCCAAATAATAGTCAAAGATGCTCAACAGAGCTGTGATATTACCGTGCACCCTATCGTCTATGATGCGCTGACCACCTTTGTAGCAGTGTCTTCCGTACCTGCTTGCAAGTCTTGACCGTGGGCTTGTGCAGTGGGCTTGCTGATGCCATGTGAAAGGCACAACACAATCACCACCCGACGCCCACACGCATTGGTTCCACACCTAGCACATCCGACTCTTCCTTCTGCAATGTCACTGAAACTGTATGTTATCTACATGTGAGCTGTTATCCTGCCTTCACCCTTGCTTCTCTAACCATCATCCTCAGATTTAATCAATAAAGCGTGCCCAATCAGAATTAAATCAACAAAAAGTGCCCACGTTGTCCTCTTTTTACCTACACCTGTCCTAGCCATACATAGAATAACCACTTTAGCTAATCCCATGAAAGTCATTCTGCACTTTTTAATACGAGATGTACCTGCAGTGGGGGACTGTCTTGAGAGCCACAATCCCATTCCAAATGGACATTCTGGTATTGATTCACTAAAGGATATTTGTTCAACTCAGAAATAAATTGCATTTTACATTGCTAAATGCTCCAGCTGCACATAGAACAAGCTATTTAAAATACACATGCATACCTGGATGCACACACTCAGCAGGTTAGAGCTTTTTAAATTCAATTTAGGCTACTCATTGTCCATACTACAATTTGTCTGATCATTGTGCACTGCTCCCACAAATCAGTCTAAGGATACTAACCTAATTATTAGCCTCAAATTTACAATTTCTTCACGTTTACAGAAAGAACGTTTTAAAATGTTATGGTTACATTTTGTATCTTTATTGATATACACTTGATTAATCTGCTAATATTATTTAATTTTCTGTGCAGGTCCAAACACCCTCAGTAGGCTTCATGGACCCCTAAGTGAGCCCCGGACCAAAGGTTAAGAACCACTGCCTTACCGTGTGCACACCCCTTCACCCTGCCTCTTTTGTGGGGACTAAACGTGATTATATAAACGGCATCCTCCTTGTATTAAAGACAAAAACCTGCCATATGGGCAATAACCTCATAGTACTGTGGGAAAGTACAATAATGGACGTTTAGTTTCCACGTTATCCAAAAGTATTCATTTTTTGTCGACATGAGTCCCATTTGGTCCTTCCAGATATGATCCGTGTAAACATTATTACAGGAGGTCACAAAAATATCTCTCTCAAACAAACCTTAACTGCCTCTCAGAGGGGACAGAGTATACCAGAGAGTGCACCGACGTATCTTGCATAGAGGATTTGCTTTGTTGTTGGACAATGTTCTGTCTCGCAAAAGCCTCTTAGCGTGGAATTCAGTTTCTCTTCAAGGAGCCTATAGCATCAGATCAATACTGATCATCTAAGCATCTGATAGAAGCTTGTGAATAACATAGGTCAAGGCCTTTGGGGGGATCTGGGATCATGGGATCTTACCCATCCTGAGTTTGCTGATATTAACTTAGGTTACTGGGAAACCCAGCCAAGAGAACTAAGCCTGGTTTGTTATTAGAGACAGATTTTCTCATCGTTATTCCAGGGGATTGCATGCTTTAACCGGCCTAGAGGACTGGTTGACCACTGTAATCCTACAACGGTGATGGACAGAGGCCTCCACAGGGCAGATGCACTTGCCAGCAACTCAAAAAAGCCTATTGGTCACTTGGATGTAAAGTAGCCTCACCCAGATTGTCTCTGGCACCTATTTTCAATGGAATACCCACTTGGCAGAGGTTCAGCTCCAACTTCCCCTGACAATACTCTTTATCAGAGACTCTTTTGTTCTGACTAATACAGCTAGAAGAGTCTGTCTCCATCCAGACTCTAGAAAGTCCTCTCCATCTTCCTAGCCAATTACACCCATTCATCACATATATTCTATAACAGACCCAACAACACAATCATCCGCTTGCTGCTCGATTATATTCCTACAGTTGTCCTGTCTACATTTGAGAGCTCGCACTTTCAGTGCTACCTAACGAGACAAAAGGAGACATGCATCCAGGGCACTCCCCTAATGGGTACACTCATGTGGGCCCTGGCACAGTATACGTTCTGCCACTCACAATTCATCCAGCAAAGGGCGGCACTGAAATTTTAAGCTAAAAGCATATGCTACGGAGGGAAGAATTGGATAAAGCAAATTTGCATCAAATATCCTAACCAGAAAATTGGCAATCCATTAATCAATTATGAGTACTCAATATCTCGTAGAATACTGCTTAACCACAAATCAGCCTGTCTTGGCATCTTAGAATTTCAAGACGAACTTATTGCTTGAAATCAGAGACAGATTTTTATTACCACGACCAGGCTTGCCCAGCTCATTAAAAAGCCAATTCATTCCCAACTTACTGCAAATGGTTTGTGAAGATGCACGTAACTTGTGAGCAGGAATATTGGTTTGACCTGGAAGTTAATAATTTGGGAAACTTGTTAAAAGTTGGAGCGACTTGGGTAAGGAAATGTTAAATCAGGATTAGACATACTTGGAGTATGTATTGAGAGTTTAGTACATGCAAATAAACGCATCAAATTAATCAATAGCTATTTTATGTGTATTCTCATCTCTAATATGCTGATTTTCTACTCCTTGTCTTTGAGGGCAGGGAGGAGATTTTGTAATTTGTATTTCTGTAATCCTGTGCATTAAAAAATGCTACAAGCAAGAATCAAAAACATTTACTAATTCAGTGATACTCGCTGATTGTGTGAGCACATTGCTCAATGAGGCTGAAGCTATTGAACTATGATTCCCCAGAATCCAATGCCTTTTTGAGGCAAGAAAAATATGCCTAATGTCATCTAGACAATTGAGAAAATGCATTAATCAAGTAGAGGATGTGAGACCTCTTGGATCATGAATCTTCATCTCAAAGTAGCCTCCAGCCCTGCATGGGCGTCATTTAAGGGTCACTAGGGGTCACAGCTGCGAACTCTTGACTTGCGACCCCTGGCACTAAATTTGGGACTCTTGGCCTCAGAGGTGGCAAAATCAGTCCCAGACACACAAGTGCAGCACCAAGTTGCTTGTTTTTTGTCCATTGTTTTTACACTCAGTGGTGAATAATATGTTATTATTCACTATTAGTGTAATGAATAATGAATTACAATTTGCTGGAATATGTCCCTCTCTAGCAGCTGAGGTAAGTAGGAAATGATTCTAAATGTATGTTGTCTGCACGTTTGCAGATGAGAGTGTGTATATGTGAGAACAAGTGTGTGTATGCATGAATGTGTGTGTATGTGTAAGCATGCGTGTGTGAGTGAAAGTAAAGGTTAAATGGTGTGTGATGTCACCTCCAATAACTCTGGCATTTTTGGTGAATTGACCTTCATGCAGCCGTGTGCCAGATTTGCATAGATTAAGTGAAAGAATTATGCCTGAAAATCCATGGCTTATTTTTAGGAAATTAACAGCCTTATTTAGATTTTGATGGACGGGGTACAAACGTGGCAGAGTATCCTGTTAGCCAAACTGTTTGTTGAACCGCACAATTCATGCAAACCACCCTGTTTCCACTAGCAGAGCACCTGTGGGCCATTAGCCTAGATACATATTTAGGGCAGACATTCTGAAAAACCTGTCAGTCCCTCACACTAAAATAACAAAAATGGCCATCGCAGAAAGGGGAGAAAAAACTCCCAGGGTGTCAGTCCCATTAGTTTTGATTTTCAAAAACAAATTCTTGCACTAATGGTATGTTTTTGAAAAACAAAAACCTTTGCTGTTGGTCGCCCGTGTCCACTCAGAAAAGCTATAGTGACTTCTTTGAAGGCACCAATATATCTGGCAAGTAGGCAGAATTCTCCACATATGGGGACCATTCACCCACAATGATGGTGGAGGCCATTCTCCATCACCCTCATGGAACAGCGGGCTGCCCAGCTAACTATAAATAAAGCCCTGTCTCTGCAAGACATCCAACATCTTTCCTTACCTGTCAATACATATATAAATCCAGTAGAACCATAAGTAATTCAAGAAGGAGAGATTACCAGGAATTAAAAAACAAGAAATTATATTCTCATAAAATCGAAGGTAAGTAAAGTGTCTAACATAAATAAAATACGAATTGTTTATGGACAGCAATAAGGACCCATTTAATAAAAACACATTAAAGCAAAATAAATATAACATTTATTCAATTTACAAAAACCCATGTAAGACACATAGATTCACCATCAGAAAAGTGTGAATTTATTATATCAGTTAAGATATTTAACTTGATACACTGGCCTGCAGGTTAGTTGTGTGCAACATAGGCCTTGAAATCTGGTTCTATGTCATATTTTCAGGATATCCAGTAACCTGCAAATGAGTGCCCTTAATATGTATTTGATTCGAATATAGCTGATGTGCAAATCCTGGAAACTCTGGGTGGATCCATTACTTGCTATCTATATTAATTAAACATAAATGTTTAATATAAGTGTTTGTAAAGTAATGGCTCATTCTTTTAAACAACTTTTCGTATAATTATACATTTGAACTTGAATTTTTAAATGTAGTACATGACTATGTATGTTGCATGAGCACTGCTGGACAGCAATAACTGTCTGTTCTTGTGAACCACAAGATTGTCATAGAAGCACCACCTGCACCAATGATCTGTTTGTAAGTGTGCTGGTGTGTGTTCTCCATTTTTCTGAACTGACAAGATGACAGGAGCCAGGATTGTGTTAGTACTGAATTGTTTTTTATGCTGCACTTGACTGTGGATGGCCTGATGACTAATTTTGTCTTCCTCCAGGAGAGCTGCAACACAGTGAAAAAGTATATTGATGGCCCACTAGGACACTATGTCATCAATGTGACTGCAGCAGCCAAGCTTTGCAGCAAAGTCCTTTGCAAAAAGAATGGACGATGCATCCGGAGGAATGAAGACTCTGCAGCTTACCTGCATCTAGATCCCAGGGACTTCAAGATCCATACCCGGGCTGCCGGGAAAAGTCCACGATTCTTTGTGTCCGGGAAGCCAGCAGAGGAATCTATCAGGGTTATGAAGAAAAGATTTGTGTGCCAGTGTTACCAAGGATGGACAGGTATATTTTGTGAATTGCCCAACCAGATAAAAACCAACAAACATAGTCATATTGTCCATAATAAAGCAATAAAAAACATTCTGCACATTAGCAGTTTCCTATATGCAGCTGTACTTTTGGCCACTCAGGTGTAAAATAAATCAGTGAGTCAATATTTTCAAGATTATTTCCAGTGTGAAACCACTGGGTAAACAGAGTTGACAAGCTTAGCCAATGTCCAGTGAGCCAGGTCCACTCATCTAGGTGGTCAAGAAGACTGATATAAGAAGCACGAGGCTCAGAAGAGTCATCATGAACTTAACATGCCTAGGTAAAATGCTATTGCTGGGGTTGGTCAAATTAAAAAGAGAGATTTCTTATATTAGACAGAGTGAGTATTTTAAACCGTAGGGCTTATATGGTTTTATAGAAATGTATAGGGTACCGGAGTGGTCTCAGGCTGCCAGAGAGACTTTTTTTAAAGGGACAACCAATCATACTATTCGTTTTATTATTATAATTTGCATAGACATGTAACTCATTGATATATCAGTACTGATCTTCAGATGACACATTCAGTTATATACATGATTGTACATAGTTAATATCAATTACTGCCCTTTTGACTTGTGTGACTTTTTAGTTTTTAAATCTTTCAGTCTATTTCCTATGATTTAGATTTGTGTGCTAGGTAGAAAAACATAATGTCATTTAACTGAGGAGACCGAAGTAGTGAAACTTTGGGATACACACTAGCTTTAATCTTGTGCATAAAGCATCTTCATTTTACAGAAGCATGCCTTTCCTCATCTTTCCTGCACTTGTAAGACTATCCAATTTTTAGAGAGAAACTGTATGCCTTTTCCCTGTATATATAATTTATATTTCTTCAATTGAATGTTTTTTGCTTCATTTCTGGATCCACTCACCATATCTGTTACTAAATGCTAAGTTCTTTGTGTTACATCCTCAAGAAAGATGTTTAATAACTGAGCTGAATTGTCATTAACAATTTTAATATCATGTATGTTGCATTTTGCCAATGTTCATTCATTTAGACTCCTTACTTTCTGCTGCCATGTGCAAAAAAACGATTTCTTGTTTTAGATGTAGGTGTCAAAGTTAGCTTTTTTTGGTTTCAAAAGAAAGAGCAGTTTGTGAACTTTCTTATTGAACTGCAATTAAAATTGTATTCTTGATGTTCAAATTGCTATATTTGATGCTTGCAATAAATGGTAGTTTCCTATATATGAGATTTGTATGTAGTTTCAATGGTAAATGTTGATATTGGCACACAAATTCATCCTTCATAAAATAATAACTCTCCAAAATATGCACAGCTTAAGTGAGACAAATTCAGTTCAATCCTGGCTCAATTGTTTATTGCTTTCCACTGGGCATGTCTTATGGTTTGTGCATTCTTCTCACAGTGGTGATAGAGCTTGACATTTGATGGTGCCCCTTGTGTCACAAAAGTCATCAGGATGTGACATTATATGTTTTATTAGATTCAGAACTCAAACTATTGAAACATAGAAAGTTGCATTGACACGCTTATGAATGTACTTTACATAATGCAGAGCTCGACTTAGGTGCTATTTGAATTACATTGAATGCTAGAAGGATTAATGTGGTATTAAAATATAACTTAGACTCCAGACTAACAGAATATATTGAAACAATATTGAATTTTAATGATTAATGAGTTTAAAATGTGTACAGAAATGAGAGCAATGCACTTCACTAATATATTTAATGAAATGTGTTAACAAAGCTTCCTCGCTTGAAATGAAATGTATTACTCATATTATTGTTTAGGCATAGCGAGAGACAGTGTAACTTATCACTCACTGGAGCAGAACAGTGTGGAACATGGACTGACATTATATACAATTTTTTCAAACTGGAGTCGCACAGATGGAAGATATTCTCATGGAAGGCTTGGAAAAGTAAGAGCGTGTTACATCTTGGAATAGTGTGATCGATTATTATTGGATGACGCCCCTTCAACATGACATGGACTGACATCTTTGGTGAATCAGAAGGCTTAGTGACTTTTGATATTGCAGTGTTCAGTTGGACTTTGGTCAAATTTTATGAGAGATGCTGCCTTAATTCCCGTCCCTGATGCTTTGCTTTGCTGCGCTCCTTAGAGAGGTATCTCCCTCTCTACTTTGCCCCTTTTGAGATGTCCTTTTGAGTCTTAGAAATCTGTTCTTTCCCTGTTCAGAAGACTCTTGACCGAGTTTCTGATATGCTGATGCTATCCTTTTTTATCTATCTTTTGCCTATTTTAGTAGGTAATCCACAATCCGAGATTATCTTTTCCCAATTTATTTTTGCCCTTTTTGTGCTTTTTGTATTTTGACTGCATGTGTTTTGCCCCACACATGCATTTCCTTGATTTGGATAGTATAGGATTTTCTGCTGCCCAGCCTGAATTGATAACTTTTTAAAATTGAAATTACTGATGATTGCTAACCTTGAGCGACATTGGATATTGGTATTTCAGATAATCTTTTTAATGTTGTGTATAGTTATTCTTGAATATTTAGTTTTTTTAATGTTAGTTTGACTAAACTTCTTTTATCGCCTTGAGCAACTCCTAGTGATAATGTATATTTATAACTTCATACTGAGAATAACCTACATGACTTTAACTTTGAGTTTGTAATAAATATTTTAACCTGATTTATGACTGGAGTTTTCCTTGTGTGTCCAAATGGGTCATACTGTTTAGATTTATTGAATGGCGACTGAATTTTGTGTAATGGTTCTACCACACTTTATTGCTGGGTCAAGAGGTCAGTTGACTTCCGATGAGTATTGATTCCTGTGAAGGATGAAAATGCTCCATCAGGGGCAGTGTGGAAACTTAGTAGATATGGCACTTTCCTGCTCTCTACCTCTCATTCAGTGCAGCAATTTATAGCTGCTCTGCATTATATGAAAACCTTGTGTCAATGTATTTTTTGGGATACTCAGTTGTCACTGAACAAAGTAACACAACAGCATTTATACTTAACTGGTGAACAGGAGTATATATAGTTGGCAATGTGTTAATATTCATCTCAATATGAAGACGCCCAATAGATTTCATTGTTTATACTGAAAAAGGGCTGGAAACAGCCTCTCTCTCAGTGAAAGGATTTTCCTTACATAGGCATCAATGGTAGACTACAGAAACTTAAATATACAGACATTTTTAACCCTTGAAGTGTCATCAGAATATCATAACAGAAATAAATCAATGCTATATTGACTTGGGCAGAGATTGGAAACTTCAAGATTGCAAGAAATTGCATAGTCTCTTATCATGAACATCATAAAATACATCCTAGATGGCTTCTCGTGCAAAGATCAGACATTTTATCAGTCTCACGATTTAATGTGTTCAAGAAAAAGAACACGCTCTCATCTGGATTCAGACATCTGGTTCCACTGCAGAGGGCATCATTACGAAGATTTCATCAGCCTTAATGTCTTATTGTTAACTCTCTAATTGCATTTCATGTGTGCTTATGTTCTGTGTAGATACCAGTACATTTCAGTAGTTTGTCGTCGGAACTGTCACATTCCTTAAAATGTTTAAACAACTGGGTATGTGTCAATACCCTTCTTAATGGACCAAATACCTGTGATCTGTTACCATAGTTGCCAAACCGTGTTTTAGTATATATATAATAAGCCAGAAATGCACTGCAGATTGTAAACAACATATATACTTCTGCAGGACAAGAATGATCTGATCCGAAACATTTTTCCATTCAAACTTGACTCTGAAAATGTCTAATGGGTTGTGCATTCTTTCCACAGGGACACCAGGGTTACAGATGTTCAGATTTCCCCATGTCAACTAACCAACACCCTCCTGCATACAGGAAAGTGTGGGAGTAGAGAGGGTGGGGGTAGGAAATGGCTAGAGGGGCAAAAAAAGAGAGCAAGTGAATAAGGAATGTGGTAGATCACAAGACCCGGTAGCCCAGAAGACAACCCAACAGCATCAAACATGGAAAAGATGGGGAACAAGGCAATGAAAATATTGACATGCAGAGAAAATGCAAATATTTCCAGGGCAAGACAGAACTCTTGCATTACAGCAGCCACACTAGCGCCAGCTATAGCGAGTAGCACTCTCGGGTCAGTAGAGGCAGTGTTAGTATAAAGAAGTACCCCATGTATATGCAGGCATGTGGAAGCAGCAGTTGTTACAACTCCTTCGCGCGTCCTATCATTCACAAGCAGCCTTCCTGCCCCTCACCTTGTTGTCTTCTCCTTCCTTGGTTCTCTTTGTCCCTTACTCTCCAGTAAGTTTGGTTCTTATTTTGTGGTGCTTAGTTTTGTATTCCTTCTTGTAAACTTCCCCCTTACTGGTGCTCTGTTTTTTCATATCCTGCTTTGTCTCCTGGGCAGGATGTTTGTTATGTTTAGTTTTAGTCACAGTTCGCCTGCTCCCTGCACCAGTAGGTCGTATATGGAACTTCTTGTGATAAGTCTAAAGTATATAGCTATCATGCTTCCCCTGCTTATTGTACTCTTTCCGTCCAGGTGCTGCACCATCATTACTTTCCAAGACTGACACATCCTTCGATCCTCTCCTCCCAGCTGAGGTTGTCCAACCCAGTATCTGCAGGTACACGTTTATCTCTCTCTCCTCCACCTTTCCCCTGCGCCATTCACAGGCTGGGTGGCCTGTAGTGGACAAGGAACGACTTGCATGTACTTTGACAGTATACCTGACTAAATGGATTCTTAAACAAATGCTAGACAAGTAATGGCACAAACAATAACAACAGAAGATGATGTAGGAAGTGCCCAGTAAGAATCCTTGGGCCAGATTTACAAGGCCCTAGTGCCTCTTAGCGCCACACTAGCATAATTTTCTTTTACGCTAAAGTGGTATTAAGGAGACCATTCTCCTTCCCCATAATTCCAAAGTGGCTCAAGGCTTGCATTGCGCCCCCTTGTGCCACATTATTCCTGCACCAGGCATAATGTATGGTGGGAGGTGTCCCCCTGCAGGGAAGCTCGTAAAAATGGCGCAGTGAAATTTACAACATTTTACTGCACCACTTTTGGCATCATTTTAACGCCTGCTCAGAGCAGGCGTTAAAATGACGTGCCCTTTACTTTCAATGGGGCTCCCTTTACTTTGCAGGATTAGCGCCACAATTTATGGCGCTAATCCTGCAAAGTACCACAATAGCATCATACATTTTGATGCTATTGTCTTAACATGCGCCATGGTGTGCTGTAATGTAAATAAGGCGCACAGATGGTGTCATTAGGGGAGCGCAAGGAGGCGCAAGAAAAGTGGCACATCACAGCTGATGTGCCACTTTCTTGTAAATCTGGCCCCTTGTTTCTAATTAACAAAAGTAATCAGATGGTACGGGCAAATTCTGTGGGCATTTCCGGAGAAGGGAAGGATTTTCGTACCACTGCCTCTATTCCTACCAGGTCACAGGATTACAGACCAAATAACTCCATGCTGGGCTTTTCTCCAACACTATTTATGACAGGGAAGGTGCCATCTTTAAAGATCTCCAGTGACCCTCATACTTTTTAGTCTTTTGGGGGACAAAGTCATTAACATTTTGGCCAAGCCTTATCAGTGGTGCACTGACCAAACCAAAGTAACTTTAGGTTAGCGTATTACAGTAAAGATGCTTCAGCTTGGCCCACACTGTTGACTTTAAGTCAGTCCTTGACTTTCTAATTGCGATAGTTTCATACAGCAATTTACAACTACATTTTGTAAGAAACAGACCAAATCAGCTGGTCATTCAGGCTTACATACCTTATAACAAGGACCCAAGGATTTAATTACTAATATTAGTCTTTATTAGAAACTAATGGCAGAAGCAGTGTCGGCTGATGAGGCAACAGCAGCAGGATTTTATCACCTGTTTGAGAAAAATTAAAGGGACCTCTGTCTTTAGTTGTTAAGATACCCACAGCATTATTTTAAACTAAAACAGTGGCAACGAGAAAGGCAAAGGCACTCTAAATGAATTTCAGTGAAGGTCCCTATGGAATTAGTCAAAGAGACTCTAATTACCACCGAAGAACCTGGTGGGAAACATAAGGAAATCTTTAACACCTGTGGAAAAATATGAGATGAAGGGCTGGAATATGCTTTTATTGGTGGACGCCAGTGTCCAAATCAAGTGACTAGTAACCTTTTGATCTGAATGTTGCTGCGGTAACTGCATGGAACATGCCAGTCTCATACCCCTAAGACAGTGCTGAACATGTCAAAGATTACACTAGGGGCTGATGGCGAAGAGGGGGGCTGAGTGATAAATAGCAATGTGAGAGGAGACACACTAGAAATGTCAGGTTGTGGTCACACAGCTCATCTCATTAGATTTAGGTTCTGTCAGATTTTCTGCAGTTTCTCATCAGTGATGGCTTTTCTATTTTAAACAGAACACAGATCTACTGTTACTCTTGTGGCAACTTAAAATACATGCAGTTTTGTTTCATTTACATAAATTTTGCATCAGTGGTAACATTCAAAAGGAAATGAGGCATACACAAGATTTGGGGGATGATTATAGTTTGCCTGAGAGATTAGTCCATTGCAGCTGTGACAGAATACCCTCTCTAACAACTCTTGGTCTACATGCCCAATTTAGAAGTGGACAAACTGCCAAGTTTACTCCAGCAGTGTAAGATTTCCGCACACAACTCATCAGAAACACCAAAAAGAAAGCAATACAAGATAGAATCTCCTCACACACTCACAACAGCAAGGAACTCTTCAGCATCATCCAGGGGTTCGCCCAACCCAACAGTGAAACAACGAACATCCCACCTTCACAGGACCTCTGCTACAGACTAAACACTTACTTCCACCACAAAATCAAGACCATCTATGACAGCTTCAACAAGGACAACCTACGCGTGGAACCCCCCCTCACGAGAACCAGACACCAATAAACCAACAATCACCAACTGGATCCCACTGACCACCAAAGACACGCTGAAGACATTGAAGACCATACACTCTGGGGACCCCATAGACCCATGCCCCCCCAGGTCTTCAACAGAACCGCTGACACCATCACCCCCAAGCTCTGCCACATCATCAACCACTTCTTAGCTGACGCCTCCTTCCCCGATGACTGGAAACACGCCAAAATCAACCCCCTCCTCAAGAAACCCTTGGCTGACCCCACCGGCCTCAAGAACTTTAGGTCCATCTCCCTGCTCCCATTCCGAGCAAAAGTAATTGAGAAAGCCATCAACAGCCAACTCGCTGCTTTTATTGAAGACCACAACATCCTCAACGCCTCCAAATCCGGTTTCAGAAAAAAACATAGCACCGAAACAGCCCTCCTGGCTGCAACAGACGACATCCAACCCCTGCTGGACAAGGGAGAGACAGTGGCACTCATCCTAGTAGACCTCTCAGCGGCCTTCAACATGGTCTCCCATCACACCCTGATACACAGACTTCATGAAGCCGGCAACAGGAACAAAGCCCTTGACCGGATCCAATCCTTCCTCTCAGGCAGAACTCAATGAGTGAGACTTGCCCCCTTCCTCTTGGACCCCACCCCTACCACCTCCTGAGTTCACCAGGGATCCTCCCTCAGCCCAAAACTATTTAAAGTCTACATGGCCCAACTGGCCACCATCTTCAGAAGCTACGGAATCAACATCATCTCCAATGCCAAAGACACCCAACTCATCCTCTCCCTATCCAACGAGCCAACTAGATGAAAAAACAGCTGCCTTCAACTCAACGCAAACAAGACAGAAGTACTCATCATAGGCCCTCAACCCGACGCTCGGAACGACTCATGGTGGCCACCCACCCCCACGGAAGCCCGTCCACTCCTACAAACCACGTCCGCAACCTCAGGATCAACCTGGACTCCAAACTCAACATGGACCGCCAAATCAACTCAGTCACATCCACCTGCTTCCACACCATCCGCCTCCTACGTAAGACCTTCAAGTGGAACCCCCTTGAACACAGAAAGACAGTCACTCACGGCCTCATTACCAGCAGACTGGACTACGGCAACGCGCTCTACGCCAGTATCAACATTAAACTCTTCCGCAAACTACAGAACATACAGAACTCTGCCGCCCGACTAGTACTCGACCTGCCCTGGCACAGCCACATCTCTCAACAGCTGCACACAGTGCACTGGCTTCCCATAGAAAAAAGAATCACTTTCAAGATCCTCACCCACGCACACAAAGCTCTCCACAACACCGGACCAGCCTACCTGAACAGGGGACCGAGCTTCCACGTACCTCACAGGACCTTACGCTCAGCCCAGCTCTCTCTTGCAGAAGTACCCCACATCAGGAAAACATGAACAGGGGGTTCACTCCTTCTCCCACCTCGCAGTCACAGCTTGGAACGCCCTTTCGCTCCATCTCAGATGAACTACCCTACTCATCAACTTCACGAAGGAGCTGAAGACATGGCTTTTCAAAGAACCACCTCACTGATGGACGTTACATGCCTCCCCCACCCTCAGTGCCTTGGGACCCTTGCGGGTTAGTAGTTGCGCTCAGCAAGCACCTGATTGATTGATTGATTTCCTCCATTAGTATAAACTTTCCACCAATGGCCCAAGAGAGTAAAGGCAATCAGAGGTAAGTGATGTGAGCATCCATCCTATTTTGAGTTGCGGTTGGATAGATTAAGTTGGATAGATTAATTTATTGTAAGTCACCACCAGATCTATCCTCGGGGCAGGAGACAGTAAAGAAACAGAAATGACCCCCACACAATAAGAAAAAACTCCCATGGTGTGGAGGGTCGTTATTTTTTTTTTCCAATTCCCAAATCTGTTTTAAGTTACATTAAGAGGTGGCAGAGGAACAGTGGGTGTTTCAAATCTCTCATATTTTACCCTTCCATATGATGTGCTAGTCCGGATTCCTGGAGGGACCGAGTTCCAGATTTGAGTCTTTTCCTGGAAGGAGTTGTGACAGCGTTCTTTGTACTTTGAAGACTGCCCTTTGTAAGAGAAATGTTACTTATATCTTCATGTCTGCAATTCCCCAACCCCCCACCCATTGTGGAGGACTACGTGCAGAGTACAAGCTAATCTGAATGCAGTAATGGGTTCTACGGCTGCCATTAGAGAGTAATGAGCAAGGCCACTGGAGCACCACATTTTGTGTCAGGGTTGACTAAATTTTGCAGCACGAAAGGCAAATTCTGCAGCATCCAGTGGTTTTCAGGCAGCCCCAACTCCCAAGCACATTTAATACACAATGATAAGGCAGGCGACATGTTGTTGGTATTCATAGTAGGACTTGGCTTTCCGACTTTCAATCCAAATATGCATGTTCACAATTACACAGTATTTGTTTGTACAAGTCTCTATGACTGAATTTTACTATACATCAAATTAGATTTACATACCCTCAGGGCAGGCTCATCCAACAAAAACCTGCGTTGTTTCTACAGTTCTTTAACCTGCATATCTTTATGCCACAAAAACAATATTTTACGAAACACACATTTATAAGTAAATGCAACCACGGAACTTAAGACACCGACCCTGCTTGGGCACCAGTAACCGAACTCAGCACACCCCAATGAAACTGTTTATCAATGGGCAACCTCAGGGTAGGGTTATTTTTTTTGGACTGCCTGGCCAGGCCCACATCCTGTCAGTCCTGCACCCACCTCAACCTCTAAGGGCTAGAGCAATCATCAAGAAACATAAGTTGTTTTCAGCTCATATTGTTACATTTTTTTCCTATTTACTCCTGCCACAACCAGGGCCAGCTGTAGTGCAGTGCGAACGGTGCCATATTATGGAGTTAGAAGCACTTGCTGGAAGTGCTCCTTGCCACCAGCATTTTCCCACAGCAATAAAAATGTCAAGATAACTGGTTAGTAATAGACCTGCTGGAGAGATGGAGTTTTGTTTAGTGGAAGTTTTGCCTCATCATAAAGTAGCACAGAGGGTTAATATGCCTGCGGCAAAGGACGTGTAACATGCAGATCACAAAGTGCATATAATGTAAATAGTTCAGTGGGTTACTGCTTTTGTCAGAGAGATCCTTTTGTTACTTATGCAATAAAATTCTATTATGGGACAGTGAGCTATTACCTGTCATCAAACAGCTACATGCAGAAATGCATATGAGAGAGTGTGGTTGTGGAGACATGAGAGACTCTGTTGAAAGGTGTTAGGGACGTGAAGAAAGAGGACATTGGGGGACACCTACAAACCTTGTAGCACCAGGCGCTACCAGCACTAAAGCTGGCTCTGGCCGCAAGGAAGGGAGGGCTCTGACAGACATGCCTTTCCCCAGCCAAACCTCAAAAACTTTGCACAATAGACATTGATGCAGAGGGGCGAACCCCCACTGTGATGACAACACCTCAAGATGTGTCCAAAGTGAATTATCCAGCCACTCATTTAGTATCTTCACAAACCCTCTTAATATGTCTTAAACTATATTTTTGCCTCTTTTTTGGCAAATAACTAAATGGTGCTGTTTTAACTATCTCCAAGGATGAAAGGATGTTTGGGACCACTCAATTTCCTACCTGTGACCTTCAGGTTGCAAAAAGGTTTCCTACGAATATGTACTACCTCACTAAGCTCTCCTCCTGGACTTGGCCTTCTTCAATGGAATAGGGAACCGATGTGCGGAATTATATTTAAAAAACGCGCCTTTAAAAAACAGACATGTACAATGGCAGCTTTGTGTATACCTGTCCACGAGGTAAAGGTTGTCATTGCACCAGGGGTCTGCGGAACATCTATATAGCAGCAGAGAAGAGCGCCTAAAGTCTTAAAGTTTAGGTGCTACTGGAGTATGAACTTGTCAGTAAAAATCGGCGAGGGAGAAATTGATTCCTAATACAAACGTGAGCAATTTGAGCCTGGGTCAGGACACATCCTGGCTAGGAGAATCACGAGACTAGCACCTAGACTCTAATGCAAAGAATATATATTTATAAACTACGGCACAGGTAGGCGTGGTTCTTGAAATGGTGACCTAGGTGTCTACTTGACCAAAGCTTTGACCCCTGTGCTATGTCAGCACATGTGAAAAGGGAGCAGTCTATAGAAAAGCAGATTCACAGTCCTTATTGCGCTGCTTTTTGTTATTCAAGGGATTAGCTGTGCAGCTCAGGCCTATAAACCTACTCCAGACCCCTCTCTTTTTCTGATGCCACCGAGGTCGACCATTCTCCTTAGAGGCCACTTTTGAGCAAAAATAGGAAGCAGAAGAAAGGAGGTGCAACCCACAAAAGCGAGGCTAAGTACAACTGGTGCACTTCGATCAACCGATGGTGGCCATCTGCTAGTCTCTGCTACGCTTTCCTTGAGAACCATCTTCAAAAGCGCAAGGTGTACTAAGTGTGCCTTAGCTCTAGTTACAGAGAAAGATTGTGAAGGCGGTCTGGCCTTGCTTGCATCACAGTGCAGCTGTGTGGGAGGCAGAAACGCAGATAACATGTAATGAATATGTAGGAAAATAGGAGGATCCCGCTGGATTACAGTTTCAGCAGCTATTTCTGGGCTGAATTTGGTATCCTCACAACCCATAGACATTTGCTGAATTTGTCCTGGTGTAATTTTCTGACCCTGGGACATAGTTAAGAAGAACCTCCATGTTTTCAGAACAGCCGCCTGCAGATGGCAAGAGGGCTTTCTTCTTTTCACTTCCAGCTGGGCCCAAAACAAACTCCTGATTTAAAGGGCCATCAGCCCTTCTTTTGTTGAAGTATCATCCTGGCTAGCAGCGTCTCAAGACTAATACCTAGACTCTTATGGAATGGAAGAAACAAAGACACACAGCTTATCACTTCACAAGTAGATTAAAGAAACTAATATTTGCAAGCTGATTTTTACTTATTTCTACTCTCAATGTAAGAAATGTGCATGCACTGTACGTACGCCAGATATATCTTTGTGTATGAGTAATTACATAAAAGTGTTTTAAATAGCACATACTATTTTTATTTATTTAATTCTCCTATAGCTCTACTCATCCCAGTACAGGGTGTCAGAGTGCTTTACATCATACACAGACACAATAAATCATACAAGTGTGTAAAGTAATGAATAGGAAATGTTACACTAGACAATGTAGGTTATAAGGTGTGGGAATTACACATCGTCCACACTTGTAGACACTATGGGGCAGATTTAAGAGCCCCTGATGCCTCCATGAGCCACATTTGCGTCATATTTTTCTTAGGGTAATGTAGCCTAACGAGGTCAAAATTGCAGCACTAAATTTACAAAGTGGTGCAATGCACGCCACTTTGTAATCCTTTGCGCTACATTATGTCTGCACTAGGCATAATGTATGCAAAGGGGGCGTTCCCCTGTTGGGGGTGCGGCGAAAAAATGGTGCAAATCCATCAAAGCGATTTCTTTGCATCATTTATTTCGGCACTTTTAACACCTGCTCAGAGCAGGCGTTAAAAGGAGGGACACCATTAGTTACAATGGGCTTTGCAGGATTAGCGTCAACATTTTAGATGCAAATCCTGCAAAAATCTGAATTAGCGTCAAGAATTCTGACGCTAGTCCCCTAACTACTGCCATGGTGCGCCGTATCTTAGATACGGCGCACATATGATGGCATTAGGGGGGCGCTAAGGGGTGCTAGAAAAGTGGTGCTGCACTATGTGCAGCACCAATTTTCATAAATGTGCCCCTATATTTTAAGCATGGCCGGGAGAAGCACAATATCAGGACAGAAAATGTAAACCAGTATATGGGGATGTCTGTACTTACAAGCCAGTTTCACTATTTCAGAGGAATTGCAACTTATGAACTAGAAGTGACAAAATGATCTCAATGTAAAAAACAGTAGTCCTCTTACCTATCTACAAGAAATAGTCATCTTTGGTCAGCATGTTTCATGATGTGCTTTGCAGCAGGCACATTAACCCTCTATGCTACTTTGTGAATCAAAACTGTGACTGTACAAAACACAGAACTGCATTAACCACCAGAGTTATCTTACTGCTACTATCATCCCCTCAAGATTGCAGGGCACACAAAGATCTCTGCAGCAGGTGTCTTAACTCTGTAGGATATTTTGAAATACAACCTGTTTGTGACCAATTCAGTAATCTAGAACAGACTTACATTTGTCATTGTTGCCAATTTGTTTGGAGAAGGTTAAAAAATGTATAAGTTGACTATCAGACTCGGCTTTTTAAGTCCTGCCTTTCGTGACTCCACCCCTTTCCCACATCTTGACACCCAATGTATGATACCACAGAGTACATGTTTTCCCCGTTCCAGCAGTGACTAAAAGAGTGCTCATGGGTACTTGTTTTTTTTTTTTTAGATTTAGGCCTACCAGATTATTTCATTAGTTTCTCCTTAAAAACTGCCTGTAAAACCTACTGCTTTTTAGCCAATATTCTTCAACAATTGTACTGTACAATGCAGAGTTTACTTCATAGCTGTTCTAATTTAGGGGCATATTTATACTCCGTTTGCGCCGATTGTGCGTCAAAAGATTTGACGCACAATCAGCGCAAACGTTGCCCCATATTTAAACTCTGACGCCCGAGCCCGCGGACGTCAAAAATCCGCCGTGTGCGTCATTTTCTGGATGCGGCTACCCGCCCTGCGTTAATGATATGCAGGGTAGGCGTTCCCGTACTAAAAACGACGCACACGGCCGTGCGTCGTATTTATACTTCCGGGCAAAAATGACTCTCGGCCGGGAGGCGGAGCAAAAAAATGACGCAAAGCACGATTTGCGTCAAAATTTAACGCCTGGGTCAGGGAAGGCGTTAAAATGGGGCAAACACACCTGTATTTAATCAGAACACACAGAACAAACAGCAGAGCAGCAGAGCAGCAACAGGGAGACATGGAGGTGATCTTTATCCAGCGTGCACGTAGACGCAGAGCCCAGCAGCAACAACAGCAGCTACAACAACACCAGCAGGGACCCCAAAGGCAGCGCAGAAGGCAGGAGAGGATATTCCGCCCAAGAACAACCCTGCATGGCCTCAGGGAACACGACATCATCCAGAGGTACCGGTTGAACTGGCAGGCCATTCAGCAGCTGCTGCGAAACATTGAACTGCAGTTGGCCCCCACCTTAGTGACACCCCGCACTATCCCAACAGAAACAAAGCTGCTTGCCGTACTTCACCTGCTGGCAAGTGGCTCGTTTCAAACAACTGGTGCCCTGGTTGGCGGAATATCACAACCATCATTCTCCGCATTTCTGCCAAAAGTACTCGATGCCATCATTCGCCTGACACCCCTCCACATCTGCTTCCCTAACACACTGCAGAAGCAGCAGGAAACTAAACAGGGGTTCTATGCCATCAGTGGCTTCCCACACGTCCTTGGTGCAATCGACAGCACACACATACGTCTTGTGCCACCTGCTGCAACTGAACACCTCTACCGCAACAGGAAGCACACACATTCAATCAACGTGCAGGCCATAGTCGATCACCAGGGATTGATCACCAACATCGTGGCTAAATATCCTGGGAGTGTACATGACTCATTCATCTTCCGTCACTGCACCATCAACCAACACTTCCAGGATGGACGGTATGGCAATGGACTACTTGTTGGTAAGTACAAAAACATACTTCTATACACACTGCACAGCAACCCTCTAGGACACACATCACATACACCACAACAGCAACATCTAGACAGTAACACACTGAGGTCCTTACATCACTAGCCATGTTTCTTAAGTCACCATTGAACCTGTCACACATTGGAATTTACTGTACAGCCTAATGTGAAAACATTAATGAGTGTGGTTGCCTAAATGTCACCTTGCAAATTGTAAGTGTCACAATAACCTTTACATTAATACATTGCATAAGTTTCAAGGGATGGGATGTACAGGGTACTTTGATATGAACGTGTTAACAACACTTCCAAATTTAAATGTGCATGGAACTATCATCTCACCCTCAGTGAAGACACACGGACACCTGTATCACAAGTCACAATGCTAGGGAGGGAACACTCTACTGCAAATCCCAAAACATACTGCTGACAAACGGTTAGCAGACAAACACTTGCTCAGCCAAGGAAAAAACACAATGCAGATGGTATAGCCTACAAGTATAGGATGTCACATTAGTACACAAAAGAGTCACAGACAACACAAGACAACTACTGCCATTAAAGGTCTTTTCAATAGTGCCACCTACATCTACATGATCCCATTCTGTGTTTTTCTTTCAGCTGATCAGGGGTATGGCATCCAGCCATGGCTAATGACACCATTTGGGAACCCGACTACTGCTGCAGAGCGGGCATACAACGATTCCCATAAGAGGCCACGCAGCATTGTCGAGCGCACCTTTGGGATCCTAAAGTCAAGGTTCCGCTGCCTTGACATCACTGTCGGTAGCCTACTATATTCCCCCGAGATGGTGTGTAGGATCATACTCACTTGTGCCATATTGCACAACATTTGTGTAAAAAGGAACATTCCCCTCCTGGAACCAGACCCATACATGCCTGAAGACGACGAAGAGGAGGATGCTGGCTTGCAACAGGAGGGGGAACAACCAAACACGGCTGCTGGAGTGCGTAGGCGCCAACACATTGTAAATAATTTATTTTCATAATTATCACTATCACCACTTAATGCACTATTGTAAATAAACACTGATAACAAACACCACATCATGGTTTGGCCTATTCTTTTCTGCCTACCTTTAGCTTGAAATAGCTGAAGAAGAATGTCGTCTCATTGAGCAATAATGATATAACAATCATGACACTAAAAAATACACCACAAATGTAATGGCCACCATACAATGGTCAAATACACACACCATGTAAATGACAGACATCCTGTACAGTTCTTTACTACTATAACCCTCGATCTCTTTTTTCTCTGATTTTGGAACTGTGTGTATACTTTGTGGAGTATATCCTGTACAGTTCACCTTTGAAGGGCAATAGCTGAGGACCACACATATGAATCACATACATGTAGTAAACATGGATCATCGCAGCAGATGGCACACAACTAAAACACCATCACTCAACTAGGGGAAAACAGGCCTCATACATCAGGCAGTTCACATGATAATGCTTCAGGAACAGGAATGTAGTACTAGACTCTTGCCAACAGTAATTTCAACTACTTACTATCATTGCAATGACTATCTGTCACTAGAGTTACACATAAGCAGAACATACACAGCACAAGTGCTACACCTATGACAAGCATCCAGCACATTACATCCCATCTACATGTCAGCCCTTTTCTAAAAACATTACACACACTTGCAGCTGCTCACACCCCACCTGTCTGAAGAGGTCCCTGGAATGCCAATTTGTGTACACTGAGATTCCCTCATCTACACACACACACTCACAAGAGTCATCCAGTGTGCCATCCCCTTTACTATGCCTACCATTGTCATACTACCATCTCACTGCATGGAACTCAGCTCATATAATACACTGCCTTGGAGTTTATAAGGCCTAGTATCACCTGTAGATTGATTCTTCTGTGAAAAGTACTATAGGCTATTTATCAGCAAATCCCATCTGACAGGACTAGTGAGACACATATGGAGGCCACACCTGTGATCCCCTCCATGCACACCACCCAAATGTACATGCCCCGTCCCTGCAGATGCCTCCTACTGCATACATGTTTGAATGTGAGCTATTACATCATTAAGCTTTGACACAAATGTTGCCGTTGAAAACTTTATTAGGGTTCATGTGTCACCTTCAAAGCAACACAGGACATACACAGTGTGACATCTCAACTGTCTAATGCTCCCTCTGACCAGTCCTAGTCAGACCACGTGATCATGTAATTACTGAAAGAGCTTGCTCCTGATTGACCCAGCATCCTGTCAGCCTGACTGGCACCTGTCCGTGGGTCACTCTACAGATACCTGGGGTCCACCTATGGACCACACGTGCTGTCCAAAACCTTTTGTACCTCAGACACTAATTTGTCATTAGCCTCATCAATGTATACTCAAATACATAGTAGTGCATCATCTGACTGTCATTTGCATCCGATTTGTGACAGTGCCCATGAATAGCCAAATCTTGGCTGTTCCGTTGTCTGACCTTCATTAATGCCTAAACTACAAAGTGTGACATTGGACCAGGACCATAGTGTATGATGGTGTAAATGGCCTCCATCAAAGCCAGCAACCTCAGATAATGTCCATGAAAAGGTTACACATATGAGGACCCTGACTGTTCAAAACGCTGAGTAACACTTTTTCAAATGATAAAGATGAGTCGTGTGTTGAATACCAGCCATTTACTTCTGCACAGAGGCTATGATGTTTCATGATACATTACCATCCACAGAGGCCAACTGGAGTAGAAATGTTGCAATGACACATGCCAGATCCAGACACCTGAGACATTCTCACACTCAGTGCACCAAGGTTGCCCATTCGAAAGTCTCATTACACGTGTTCAGTGACAGGGTGGGACCATCCATGTGTAGGTGACCATGTCCTCAATGGCTTCTCTCCATTTTTGCTACAAACAATGGCCAATTGAAAAAAGATTAGCTGCCACTAACTCATGAGGAGACCTGGAAGTTACAGTTTCAACATACACCCTGACAGTTGATAGTGGATCAATATTGGACCACACACATAAACATGTACCATCCAATCAACAAAATATTTGAAAGCAGCCGATCACAGTAGTGTCCCAGTTGTAACCTAGCAGGAAGAATGAAACATGCCACTAAACCAGGTAATGCATAAAGGGCCACATACATCAACAAACTATTTGTCATCAGCACATGAGGAACATTGAGATTTAGCTACAAATATCAATGCAAAATGGTATGTCAGATTTCTCCAAAGAATCAATAGGGCAAACGTCAAATGGGCAAATGGGATTACAGAATGGCAAACAGTGAATCATACCCTATTTGCTTCCATGAGCCTGCTGCTGCAGGTTTAGCATTACTGAATTTGGGAAACCCTTGGATAAATTAGCAAGTCTGGAAGAGCAAACCCTAGGGTGCTGGGGGCCTAAGTCCACCTCTACCGCCCCCCAAATATACATTATATATGCACATGTGAAGCACACACATGCATAAGGCGCATGTGTGGCCTACATGTCAAAAGTAAAACACATATAAGATACATAAACTCGTAATTAGGACATGGTTACCCCCTTAAAAAGTGTAGGCGACAATTGCACTACCTATTTGGCCTATATATAAATTTGATTACGGTGATCAATGTGGACACATTTTTGCTAAGGAATACATCCTGGTATCCCATTCATATTTTGAAATTAGCCATCAGCAATTACCCACATCTGTGTACAATTATGAGTAATAACCATTCTGAGCAATCATTACTATTGCACTGTGAATACCTTCTATACATCCTATAAGGGACATTTGCCATAGCTAACCCCAAATGTGTATCACTTAGCACCGTTTGGTCATGACAAAATTCATTTCACAATTTGACAAATTAAAGACATATTTGTCAAAATGCGTCATATTTCCACGCATACAGCTTGTGCGTCATAATTTTTGACGCATAGGAGTGCACATAATGCTGAGTCAAAAAAAAAAAGAAAAATAGATATACTATCCAGCATTACATGTCCTCCATTTTTATCCATAATGCGTCATATTTCCATGCATACAGCTTGTGCGTCATAATTTTTGACGTACAGGAGTGCAGATAATGCTGAGTCCAAAAAATCAAATAAAAATAAATATATTACTAAACAGCATTACATGGCCACCATTTTTTTCTATAATGCGTCATATTTCCACGCATACAGCTTGTGCGTCATAATTTTTGACGCACAGGAGTGCAGATAATGCAGAGTCAAAATTAATTTTCATATTTGGATATCATATTTGCCAGCGGCTTCATTTTCAACTCTAGAACTGTAAAATAAGCCTCAAACAAATATAAGGGAACAATGATGACATTTTTTTTGACTCTGCATTATGTGCACTCCTATGCGTCAAAAAATATGACGCACAATCTGTATGCATGAAAAAATGACGCATAGCGGGGGAAAAAACGGCGGCCATTTTATGCAGGTTGTGATGTAATAGGATATCCTGTTTACAGAATCTGTACTGTGGGTGTACTTTCACTTTCACTTTGCAGTCTCAGATTATTCTAGACTGTGTGGCTGTGTGGAAAGTGTTGTCCTGTGATTTAGTGCTTTTGTGTCCAGTGTACCTTCTCAATTGTGCTTTTTTCATCATTGTCTTGTTGTTGAATACTGTCTGAGTCTGTATTGTATTATTTTGTCAAGTCCAGTGTTTCTTTTATTGTCTGTGGGAGTCTGTTGTGGGTAGTGTAATTTAGGGGTTAGTTGGGCTCTTCTTCTTAAGTTTTCTTTGTTTTTCACTACTCTACCTTTACCCATTCCCCCTTTTCCTTTTTCTGCAACTTTTTCCACTTTGTCAGTGCTGATATGTCTGGTAGGCCACGGCTTGCCAGGATGGGTGAGGAGGAATTGGGGGGATTTATATGGCTTGTTTGCCATTTCCTCCCACTCATGCTGGAGGCTGGGGGTCGTGTGATACAGGGGTATCACACGGAGGCCCGTAAAGTCCGGTGGGGGAAGGTGCGCCATCACTTGGTCCGTGTCTATGGTAGCCTGAGGAATGAACATCAACTTAAGCACTGCTGGGCTGATCTGATATCCAGGGAGCAAGATCTGCTGGACCACCTGGGAATCAGGATTGGTGGCCATGTTGGTGAGTACACATCAATTACATGTGCACAATTGAAAGCTGTGTGGCGACATGTGATGATTGTTACCCAATCTGCCAGATAAGTAGCTGACTGTGTGTAATGCTAGGGAAACCTACTGGGTAATTGTTGCACAATGTGAAGGAAGACAAATGCTAGCAGTCAGGTAGCTCATGTTTTCTACACATACCGGTTGCCTGTAGCAGTATGTAATGTAGTGCTGCCTTTGTGTCAGACAAGCAACACGTTAATGACTCAATTTGAACTCTACAGGTCACAATAGCCAGTGAAAAATGGATGTTGAAACATCATACCTACATATGTAGACGCCATAGCTAGACTGACATTTGTAAACCCAATATGATGCTATAAATGAGTGCTGCCTTCACGTCAATTGAAGTTAGCTATGTTGTCCACACATATGTCACATGTGTGTCTGGTTGCTGTGTGGAGAAAATTACCACATAGGCTGTTTGAGTTTGAGGGGTCATGCAGTCCTCAAGTAACCAGCTTTTGGATGTCTCTCTTGGATGCACATGATGAGATGAATGCACCCCTATATTGTTGGGGCATACTAATGGAGGTGCATCTTTGACACCACATGACTGTCCAGGCCACTGCATGTGTGTAGAAGGGTGTGTATCTGTAGCAGGAGACTCATCCAATGTAAATGTTGCTTCAGAATTATTCCATGCAGTATGAGCAAGTGTGAAAGTGTTTCATTACGCATGTCATATTCTCACATTGTCTTTGTAATTGCAATTGTTTGTCAGTGCACGGATCCTGAGTATATTCTTCCTTCCATGCTGTGCAGGTGGACCTGCACCGTACACAGTGGGATAGGTGGCTCATTTTGCAGACCCCGACACCTACAGTGAGTGTTGCATGTGTGCTATTTTTATTGTTTGCTGGTGATGCATGATGGACTACTGTGTGTGCAACAGAATTCAATGTTTGATGCGCTGCCCATTCATTAGTATTGTTCCATTAGTGGGATTTCAAATATCACTTCAGTTTGAGTAGACCTATGCTTATCCATTTCTCAGATTTTGGGTCTGTAGGCCATTCCAGTAGGGCCCGCTATGGGGAATGGGGTGAGTCATGTGGAATACACTGGTTAATGTAAGAGTTGCTCTGGGACTTGTCTCGGACTGAGTCTGCATTTCAGACTGACATTCTCCCAGATAGCTTCTGCAAAAGGCTTGTCTGAAATATGCTGCTTCCCTAGTTAACGTGGACTGAGTACACTGTAGGTTGGATCTTCCGGGGGCATGTACTTCCACAAGTTGAACTAGAAGTGTGTGGGACTAGAGTGCAATGGCCTAGGTGTACATTCTACTCATGATCATGGGTGTTCTTGCTCCTCTGTGTGTGTGGTAAAATATGCCTCACTGGTAGTATGTGATGTTGGCCTAAGTCAGTACATTTTGACATGTGTGGACCTTGGATAGGACAAGGTTTAGCTGACTCCAATTTGTTGCTAGGCCTTCACTGGTGTTGTGTGTGGAGGCAAATACTTGTTGACCTTTCTAGACACTCCTGGGTGTGCATTGAATATGGGATTGTTGGTTGTTCGTCCCACCCCACCCTCAAAGACTACCATTTGTTTGGGAATAGGGTACCTAGGACTGTAGCAACCAGTATGTTACACATACTTGTGACCATTTGCAACTTTGTTTTGAACCTAGTGAACACACTCGGTTATGGCACATGAGTTCTATACTAGCAAAAAACAATTACAAATGGCAGATATTGAGGGTTGTGATTGTTATCACATAGATTGACATATGTAGTGAAGGCAGTTGGCGGAGGAGGTGCAGCCATAAGGTCAGCTGCATTACCAATTATTTGGATGAGAAGTTTAGGCTGAAGTCACCCATCATGTAGAGACATGGATATGCTAGGTGTGAGATGCCCTTTTGTATGCAGGCTTCCCATGTACTTCCTCTGAGACTTTCAATGATCTATGTGGTGAAAATAGCTGTTACAACTACAGTATAAGTAATGTCCAATTGACCCGTTGTGCTATTCCACCCAATGCATTTCCTATGGTAAATAGTTGCCCTTTCTCTTCACAGCTGCAAATATGAGTGCCGCACAGAGGCATGATTTTGAAAGGCGGGCAATGAGATACCGGCACATCCTGCAGGTGCAGTCGGGTTTCCGACGGATGGCCCGAAAATACCAAGCGGATCGGGCCTCCGGAGCATGGTGGGCCTCACCACAGGGTGGCCCAACGTTGCCCACTACAGCCACCACCACCACATCCACCAGTTCTCCCCAAGAGACCCCAGCAACGGCGGGGACAGTTGACCCTGCCTCTGCAGCACGACCTGGACCCAGCAATTTCAGAGCTGCAGGACAGTCCAGTGGGCTACCAACAACTCCCACACCGGGCACCTCTGCCAGCACACAGACAGCAGCAGCCCCTCCTATTGACCCTGCGGCATTCCAGGCTTTAGACGGGAAAATGGACAAGTTCATTCGTAAGGTGGACAAGCTGAGCCAGGATGTGGAGTACATTAAGAAGCGGGTTAGGTCCATCAGGCGGACCCTACGGAGGGCCAACCTCTAGGACTTAATTGCTTCTTTTAAATTTATCCCTCCCCTCTCTCCTCTTTCCTTTTTGTCATGATAGTTGGGTTGTGGGGATTAGTGTTAGGTTAGTATAGGTTGTTAGCTTAGTTAGTGTTAGGGAGGAGGGTGGGGGGTCCTTATTCTTTCTATTTGTAATTTTTGTGTGGGGATTGGGGGTCAATGTTGGGATTCCTGTCTGTTTAGAAAAAAAATATTTAAAAAAATAGAATTTTTTAAAAAAAAATAAAAAATACAAAAAAATATATGATTGTTTAGGATAGTATAGTATGTGTGTAGGTTAGTATGTGTTGTCCTGCATGTGTCCTGTCTCATAATGGTGGGTGGGGGGTTGATGTTTAGATCGATTCGTTATATGTGTAGAGTAAGTTTAGCTTAGGTTAGTTAGGGACAGTTGTGGGTTAGGAGTAGTCAGGTTAGATTAGTGTAGGTATGACTTTTCCCTAAGTTGCCTCTGGTGTCAATACATATGAATAAACATATAGTTAACCCTTTGCATTATGTGTTAACTGCTACTTGATCATGGCCTTGACATCAGTGTAGGTGATTGTTTTTCTATGACATTTGGGTCCTATGCTACACACCAAAGAAAATAGAGGTTTACAATGGCAGCTACCCCTGTGCTAACTTGGTAAGTATCCACCATTTGATAGACCCTCCATTAGTAGTTTACATGGATCACCAAGGATTTGTGTTGATGAGTAGGTATTCTACATCACAAAGTGTGCTTCCAGACTTGGTATTGTGGGTAATTTATTAGGTCGGACTGCAGTCTGATGTTCAGGGACATCTTTGTAGATAAGGTGTTGTTAACACTCTTGTCTTGTTGTCTTCATTGCTGACATAGATCATGTGTGCAAAAATTCAGCATGACTTCCCTTCATGGAAGTATACTCAGAAAGGGTGATTGATGCTGTGTTTAGTTGTGTTTGCTTAGATTATACTGCCTAATTTCATGTTTTAGTATTGCATGGTGCCTACATTTATCAGCCACCATTAGTTGACTTGGATTGCTATAGTAGGAGCATTATTCTGTCCAACACAGCATAATTGTGTGTGGTTTGTCCCTTCATCAGTTATTCTCCTCAGGATAGTCAGGCTATGATGCAATCCTGGCCACTGCACAGATGTATCAGACTACATGATGTCAGGACAGTTGTATTGACAAGCTACATGGTTGTCACACAGGCACTTTAGAGTTATCTACTGCACAGTTGATGTGTCAAATAACACAGATACATATTAGGTGTGCAAGTGCTATTTATTGATCGGTGCTGTAGTGCAAAATGTACATTGTCCATGTTTGCTGAGTCCCTTCTGGTGCATTCGTACATGGTGATCCTACAGAAGGGGTGTGGATGATGCTCCTGACATGCTGGGGTGATGTAACAGACAGTGCAGAGGGACAGGATTTGCCGATTAGTAGGAGAGAGACATTCACTGGCAATGCTGACAAGTCATACAGTGGTTAGCAGAACAGTCATTGAGTATAGTTGTAGTGAGACTGGCAATTGACAAAACGTAGGACCTTGGTCAAAGTAGGCCATGGTGCAGGGACTAGTGCTTCCGGGTTCTCTTCCGTGTGAATGTGATCTGTTCCATGTCTTCTTCTTCTGATGTGTGTGTTGCCTGCTTTGTCCTTGTTGTTGTTGGTTGTGAAGGGGCAACACACACCTCAGTGTTAGAAGACGTGGAGTCAGACATCCCGGTGGCTGCTCCCTGTGAAGTTCTTAAGGGCAGTACTGCAGCAAGGAGGGCCTGCTGGTTTTTGAGAATAGCAGCTACATCACGATGGTAGGCAGCCAGGTCGGCCCTGAGGGAGTCATGATTGCATTCGTGCATGCAGTGGAAAGTTTGGGGTGCGAGGTGTTGTGGCAACTCCCTTACTGCAGTAGTGAATTCCTTTATAGTTTCTTGTAGTCCTTGCAGTATGGATGTTAGGGCTTGCATAGCTGCTGCCTGATCTGCAGATGACATCATGCACGAGCGCACCCCCTCAAGGCTGGCTGCCATAGTTTGCATCCCCACCCGCACCTCCTTGGCCAGCTCCCGCTGTACTCCAACTACAGTTCTTTCAAAGCTGGTGCCAGTGTCGTCAGAGTCCTCAGCTGTGTAGAAGCTGGCAGGTCTTGCAATTGGGGTGGTGGGTGGTTCTTCTGTGATGGCTGCTTGTTCTGTGCTCCTCCTTGTGACTGAAGGTGGGGTCTGGAGGGTTTCAAGGACCTTTTGAATGGTCTCCTGGGGAATGTTTATGGGCTCGTCATCCATGTCATCGGGGAAATCAGGGACAGGCATATCAGCAGGAGATCCATGTTCCTCTGCAATGAAACAGGGTACAATTAGTGTGTCTGTGTTGTGACAATTTTGCCGTAACATACAAGCCTTTGGATGAATTTACTTTGTGGTCTTGTTTGGTATTGGTATCTGCTGTCCTTCATATGGGCATTGTTATAGGCCTATGGCCCACCTCTGTGTCACATGTATGATATAGAGTTATCAGACTTGTCTGCCTAATCGCCTCTAGGTGCTGCTTTGTGCCAATTAGGGAATAGCCATCTTTTTGTCCTACTCGACCCTCCGTGTATATCTATTCTTATGGTGAGACCTTTCACTGGCTGTGGGTGTTGTGATTGCCCTGGCAGCACACTTGCCTCTCAGGACCTGCCCCAATCCCTGATTGTTCACATTGACTTAATTTTAATTGACATGTGGCATATCCTATGCATGGCAATGTTACGATGTGATATGGATGTAGACATTGTTAATGTTTCCAGCTGATGTTGGGTAATGTGTGTTTAATTGGATTGCCCTGTTTATAGTATCAATGTCCTATTTGGTCCTCTGACTGTGCAGGTGTATTTCAGTGACCAGTTGCATGTGTCCCCTCCTCAATGTTGTTGTGTGAGCAGTATCACATTTGTGATGTTGCCTTGTTAGCCAGGCACGTGAAGGACCCTGACATATGCAGCAAGTGTGTGTCCTTAGTGCTGTGTGGCTCCTATTGCAGTTTACTTTGGCTGATGTATGTGACAACTATGGGCATTGACATTTGAGTGTACTGGTGCCTTTGTCTTATTTCTGGAGACTGTTGCAGATGTCATCCTCACCCCATAATTTAGGTATGTATGTTCCATGGGGAGGTTACTGCCATTGGCTACTATAGCTGCACAGAGATCAGAGGTGTTAGTGTCAACTGTTGTTGCAGTTACATTGCAGTTGTTGTTTTGGCTACTGGATTACTGATAGGGACCTAGTTGATGTAGGAGATATTTTGGCTGACGAGTGCCAGGATGTAAGTTTGACGTAGTGGCCTTCCCACCTGTCAAAGCTTTCCCTTAGCTCCATTGTTGTCATGACAGGATGCCCCCATGGGACTGTTGTTGGTGTTGTGTAATGTCGTGCCCCAGCTTCTGTCTGTGCAGGGCATGCCCCCCTGCCGTGCCCCTTTACCCATGCCACTCCATATATATGCTGACTTACATGCAATGTGTAGTGGTATTTCCCCCCTACTTACAGTCCACATTATTGCATTATAATTCCCCATGCGACTTACCCTGCATGTGTGTTGTCTCGTGGTAGTCTGCGCTGTCCTTGAATCCCTGTGACGATCTCCTCAGGGATGACGGCTGCGACCATCTCCTCCATGTGGTCCAGGGCCTCCTGGTGTGCTGGACTCCCCCCTCCAGTCTGCAGTGCTGCCTTCCTGTTCCTGGCCATTTTTTCTTTGTCCTACGTTTGCAGTCATGCCAGCGTTTCTTACACTCGGTGACTGTTCTGCTTACTTCAGCCACACTGTTGATCTTGTCAACAATTTGTTGCCATGTGGCCTCTCTCCTGCTGATTGGCAACTTAGAGGTGATGAACAGTTGGTGCTGGTGTTCCGTCACCTCTTTAACCAGGATTTCCTGCTCCTCTGCACTGAAGCGACACTTTCTTTTTTTTCTATATATGTCCTGGTTCCTGTATGGATCATCCTGGCTGGTTCCTTGTCTGCTGTCATCTTCCTGGGGTCTGTAGTGGCATCTGGGATCCATTTTGGCTCTCCTCTGCTGAAAGGGCAGTGTTCGCGGGTATTTTTGACACTATTGCGTCAAAAAAACACGGCGCTTTCCGGGTTGCGCTGTCGTAAATCGACCCACAGTCATTTACGCCGCGTTAACATCGTTTTCCTTTACGACTTGACGCCGCGATATGCGTAAAAAAAAATTACTCCCACCTGTTGGTTGCGCCGCCGCGCGTCAAAGTATAATTTGACGCCCGCACGGCGCTTCGAAATGGCGTTAGCTGGCGGTAACATTTTTGACGCAAAACTGCGCCGGCGAAGCTTTGCGTCAAAAAGTATAAATATGGGCCTTAGTGTGAGGCCGTGGGATCCACCCCGTCTGTATTTTTGAGAAATGTGCCACCGTTGCCAGGTGGGCCTGTGCCCAGGACTTCGTTTTCCCCTGCTGATAGGTCCATTTGATGAAGCGTTCCACTGCCGGTCTAGTCACCAGTGGATAGAGATTTAAGTCCCCCTATTTCCATTAGTGATCTGGCATATTTGGAATACCTCCTGTGTGTCTCGGGTTTGAGCGCATTGTGAACTAATACTGACAAGTCCGCTCCGCCTGCTCCCCCAGACTTTTCGGAAAAGGTGTCATCGCTTGTCTCGCCTCCGGGGCTAGCTTCCTGAATTTGCCCATCTGGGAACGAGAGAGAGCATCTGCTCATGAATTTTTTATACCCTGCACGTGTCTAGCCCTGATGTCCAGCTTCCCCTTGAGTTGAATGCTTACCAATCATTATCAGTAGTCTCAGGTGTCAGGGCAAGACGCCGACCCTTTGTTTATGGCTAGTACCACACCTAGGTTGTCTGACCATATTGTTAGCTTCATGTTCTGTAGCTTATCTTTCCAGACTGTCATGGCTACTACTATGGGGAACAGTCCCAGAAATGTAATGTTCCTGGTAATCCCGAGCTTGTGCCACCTGTTTGGCCATTTGGCAGCGCACCACTCCTTGCCTAACAGTTCCTCAAAACCACATTCGCCTGCGGCGTCTGTGAACAGTGCTAACTCGTTGGCTGATATCCAGCCCTCTCTCCAAATGAGCAAACCATTAAATTGGTCCAGGAAGCACTCCCACATGGCCAAATCGCTCTTTACTCCTGATCCCAGCCTGACATGGTGGTGCTTTTCGTGCAAACCTTCTGTCAGTTTACATAAGCGCCTCGCAAAAACTCATCCCGCTGGGATAACCCTGCTCACAAAATTCAGTTTTCCTACCATTCTTTGTAACTCCCCCAGGGTTGCTTTCTGTTTTCTTCGCATGGACTTGATTTTTTCCCTTAGCTCCACCACTTTGTACCCCGGGATCCTTGATGTTCCCATGATTGAGTTTAACTCGATGCCCAGGAAAACTTGTGTTGTCGCTGGGCCTACAGTTTTATCTACTGCCAGGGGGACACCTATTTCCTTAGCCAGGAATTGAAAAGACCTAAGTAGGCTTGCGCATTCGCCTGTGCCTGTCCTTCCCACGAATAAGAAATCATCCAGGTAATGCATCTTTCCCCCGGCTGGATGCTCTTTGTGCAGCACCCATTACAAAAATTTACTAAACTGTTCAAAGTAAGCGCACGAGTTGGAGCAGCCCATGGGCATGGCTTTATCAACAAAAACGTCCCCATTGAAAACCTAATAGGTAAAAACTGTTTGGATGTACAAGTAATAAGCAGAACTCTAACTTAATCTCTGCCTTCGCCAATAACGCCCCTCTGCCTGCTGATTTTATCATATCAATGGTGTCCTTTAAGGTGGCGTAACCTACCGAACAAGCTTCAGGGGGGATACTGTCATTTACCGATGCACCTTCTGGGAATGATAAATGATGTATGAGCCTGTGTTGTCCTGCTTCCTTCTTGGGTACCACACCTAGTGGTGAAATTATTAAGTCTTTGGGTGGTGGTGAGGGTAATGGGCCTTCGATGTGACCCAGCCTCAATTCCTTCTCAATTTTTTGTTGAACCACTTCTGAGTGTTCCGTGGCTGATTTTAGGTTTTTTCCATCCCCCCCCCCACTATTGGACCTGTTTCTGGGATTCAGAAAACTTTTTCGAACCCCTTTACTAATAACTCTGCTTCCTTTTTGTTGTAGTACTCATGGGCTAGCTTTCTCAGAAATTGTGTGTTAATAGGGGATCTGGCTAATTTATCATTTCTCTAGTTCCCCGCCAGTGCCCATGTTGACAAACTATCTTTAATGTTTATTTTTCTTTTCTTTCTTGTCTGATCGGTGTTTGCTTTTCCTGCACGCTGATGCTGGTTGCTCCCCCCGCAGGATGAACAGCTATGCCTGAATTTGCAGCTCGGTCCCCAAGTGCACTCATCTGTTTCGAATTACCAGCAAATTGCTTGCCCTCCCTTATCGCCCTGACCCTTGCCGCTGTGTCAGGGCTTGAATCTATGGAATCATCTCATCTTTTCGTGCTTCCCTTTGTGGTATGCGTTCCGAAAGGGGTGATCCCCCTTCCCCGGCCAGGATCTGACCTCTCTGGCCACCATCATCTTGGTATATAGCTAGACACGTCCTCCTCATTCCATTCCATCTCTAGGTGGGCCTGCAATTTTAACCTGAAACATTTATCATATTCGAGCCAAGCATCCCCAGGGAATTGGCAGTGCACTTCATGTATTTTTGACTCATATAGCCACAGGTCCGCTGCGCAGCGTGGGAATTTTTCTACTATTAGGCAAGCCATGATCCTGAAAGAATCCAATCAATTCTCAAAGTTCCTTTCTTTTCTGACCCTTTTTCTTTCCCGCCTATCCTCATCCTTCTTATCACACACTGTGAGATCCAAACCTTCTAGCTGAATTTCAAGTAAGGAAAAAATGTCTATGAATTCCTTTCGCCATATTCTTTCTTTTACTGTTAGTGGAATTGCGTTTGCCAGACCTGCAGACCTTGTTGTCATTGTGGGGGGGCCTAATGAGGGTCTGGCGTACGCCCCGGGTGATTGCCCCACAGACCTAGGGGTCTCTTGCTCTTTGCCCCCTATACCCCAGGCCGGTGTGGGGTCCTCTGTGGCTGACTGCTCGCTCCTAACCACTTGTGCTCCTGCGCCTTCCCCATTATTGAGAGTTTCCTGGCTCCCCCCTTTCCCTGCGCGTCCTAGACTATGCCCTGCGCCACTGCTTTTTAATAACAAAGGTGCAAAAGACTGCAAATACTCTTTAATTATTGCGCTTATATGCTCACCCTCCGATGGTTTCCACAAACCACTGCTTTCGGGTGCCTCTACCGCTGCTGGCGCCTGGGTAGACGGGTTCACGGCCTTCGGTCTTTTAGCTACTTTCCTAGACTTTTTTCTCCATCTTTGCGTGCAGCCAGTCCTTGCCCCGCTTCAGGGCCTCGGCCCTCGTCTGTGCCGGCATCTTCTCCAGATCGTCTTGGTGCTCAATTACCTCCACTTCTTCCATGCTGGTTCAGATAAAAGTGAGTATATGGCCTTATATACTCTCTCGCTGTATCTATGTATATATCTATGTCCCTCCTTTTTTTTTTGGGTTGTGTGGGATAAGAAATTAAAAATTGAACTTTTTTGGAGGGTCTCTTTATAGATTTTTGTAGTAGCGAGCCAACTTCGACTTTTGTTATTCAATCAATCAATATTATTCATTGCTTTCTTCATGTACAGTATATGGCTTCATGGAGTTGCTGAGCCCTTCGTGATGATCGAAGCAGGAAGTGGAAAGCAAGCAACTCGTGGAGACGCTCTGTCTGTAAAAAGGCTGTCCTAACCTTCTGCACGAAATGTTTTAATCGCCGCTCAAAACGTAAAAAAGGCAAGTCCGGCACCTCGGAGTCGCCAAGGAGGCGGTCCTCCACAGGGGAAAATGTTATGTAGTAATTTACTACGCATGGTCTCATCCCCCTGGTAGGCGGTCCCGCGCTCTTGGCCGGCGATTCCCCCCCTCGGTCCTCGAGCCCGTGCAGCCGCACGCGATGCCGGTGACGCGGCTGTACTCTCTCGTAAGTATTCAACTTGGAAAATACCCGAATTGCCGCTCCCTAGCAGTTCACGCTGTAGTCCCCGCTGGTACTGCTCGGTGGTGCTGAACATGCAAAGGAGCGTGGTCGCGTCGCCCTCAGGTGGGCGGTCTGATGAAAGATTTTGTCCACGCCACCCGTGGGAGCTGTTACACTAAAGGGTGCCGGGGGGGGGGTTGGGCTCCTTCCTCAAGTTGCAGACCCTGAAGCTGGAGCAGCCTGATGAAAGTTTTTGTCCACGCCGCCTGCGGGAGCTGTTAAACCAAAGGGTGCCGGGGGATGGGGCAGAGGGGGGCTCCTTCTGTTGGTATGCGGTGGAGAGACGATGTCAGAAAGGAGCCGGAGAGGAAGTGGCACTCCGGGACACGTGGTCACGTCACCCTGCTGGGTGGTCCCACGCTCGAGTTTTCGAAAACTCTACGAAACTAGCCACAATCGCGGGGATTTTCCAATCAGTGCCCGAGTCAACAGAAGCGCTCAGTCTTGACGCCCAGGAGCGCGGTCCCAGCTGAAGGCACGAGATAGCCTCTCCGGAGGCAGGAGAGAGCCGAGGGAAAATTGAAATACCAGTGATCTTCATCCACGAAGGTCCCTGCCAACGTATGCCCTCGATCTCGTTTTTTCTTTCTTCTGGCTGGCGCGCTGTCCCGGGTCGTCTGTTTGTCCTTTCGGGGGACAGCGCACCTCTTTAAATGTCCCCCCAAACCTCTTGCAGGTGATTCCCGGTTTCCCCATTGGGGGGTTTGAATGATTCAAACCCCCCCATTGGTCTTCCCACTTTTCGCGCCTTCTCCCCCACTCTGGGGGTCATTCTAAGTCTGGCGGGCGGCGGAGGCCGCCCGCCAGACTTCCCCCACCAAAATACCGCTCCGCGGTCGAAAGACCGCTGAGGGTATTTTGGGATTTGCCCTGGGCTGGCGGGCGACCGCCAAAAGGCCGCCCGCCAGCCCAGGGCAAATCAACCTTCCCACGAGGACGCCGGCTCAGAATTGAGCCGGCGGAGTGGGAAGGTGCGACGGGTGCAGTGGCACCCGTCGCGTATTTCAGTGTCTGCAAAGCAGACACTGAAATACAGAGTGGGGCCCTCTTACGGGGGCCCCTGCAGTGCCCATGCCATTGGCATGGGCACTGCAGGGGCCCCCAGGGGCCCCGCGGCACCCCCTACCGCCATCCTGTTCCTGGCGGGAGACCCGCCAGGAACAGGATGGCGGTAGGGGGTGTCAGAATCCCCATGGCGGCGGAGCGCGCTCCGCCGCCATGGACGATTCTCAAGGGCAGCGGAAAACCGGCGGGAGACCGCCGGTTTTCCAAACCTGACCGCGGCCAAAGCGCCGCGGTCAGAATGCCCTGCGGGGCACCGCCGGCCTGTCGGCGGTGCTCCCGCCGACCCTGGCCCCGGCGGTCTCAGACCGCCGGGGTCAGAATCAGGGCCTCTGTGTTTTGGAGGCAGGGAGGGCGTCACATTGTGCGGGCGCGACATTTCTGCACAAACCGATTTGACCGGTCCCTTCCGGGTCCAAGGTGGCCGTTATGGCACCGGCCCATTATGTCCCTTCCGGGGGCGGCCTTTGCTTGTATAACTGGAGGGGGCTTCAGATTTCCCAACAATCACGCTAGGGCACTGTGTTAAAACCCATATATGAAAGGCAGATGGGTATTAAGGGGCAGTGGAAAGAGGAGAATGCAATTGTTAGGGGTGCTTAAAACATTAAAAAAATTCAACTAATGTGTGTTTTTGTCAGTGTGGCATGTAAAAATCCCAGGTGAAATCCGACAGACACTTCACATTACCCGACTTAAAGCACTTTTACTCAACTATATACTACAGAGTAGTTTTTAAGGGGTAACACCCCACCAACACCCCTCCCCCCTTGGAGCTACGCCCCTGTGCACTGTGTGTTAGTGAAGCTTGGGAACATGTTAATGGGAACGTCAAAAAACATGTTGCTTTTCTCATTGACTGCTTCTCCTTCGATATCTATTAAATGTTTCGAATTCCACAGGGACAACCCAGTCTTTTATCTTTCAGTTGTTTCAATCATTGTGTACTTTTTCAATGGCGTCAACGGCGTGACTCCAAAACAGTTTTTTGCCATCGGACCCTACTTTACCATCTACAGATGTCTGTTTATCATGTTCACTTAGCATGTCCATTCTTTAATAATCAGCCACTCCTCAGGCCTCTTGCAATGTCGTCTTCTCCAGCTCTACAGACTAAAGGCCACAATGCACAGTATTAGAAACTCCTCAGTAGTTTTCTGCATTACTACACAGTCACGAGCGCAGTATTTCATTCTAAAAGGTGGTTAAATGTATGCCATGAACATACGAGCCTCAATAGTAATATTTTGATTCCACAGCATTACACCGCCATCTGCTGGCCGATAGTGTGAACTTGTATTTCTTGAATTAAAAAGTGTTCACCTGTCGGTCAGGACAGGACGTTCAAGAGCGAGAAGTTATTCCCTTGTGAGAACAGTCGCATTGGCCAATCGGGACCTCTAGCCTAATGACATTGAGGCGGCAGATCCAAGGTATGTGGACCAGGTAGGTTTTTTGACGGGATTTTTTCTTTTGCTGAGGATTGGAAAAGACTTTGGGGGTTAGTACAACTTTGGAGGAGGTGTTAATCTGTCCCAAAAGTGACGGTAAAGTGACGGATATACCACCAGCCGTATTATGAGTCCATTATATCCTATGGAACTCTGGAACTCGTAATACGGCTGATGGTATATCCGTCACTTTACCGTCACTTTTGGGACGGATTAACACCTCCTCCAAAGTTGTAATAACCCCCTTTGTATTCTAGGAATTACGTGCACGCACTACGAATTTGTCCCTCTTCTTCCTTACATTATGAGAGCCCGACATGCACAACAAAAAAGGCAATCCGCTGCTCTTTAAACATTTACATTAATTATCCTGCAGCGCTGTTCGCTTGTTCTCATTTGGAAACCAAGCTGGTTTATGTATTCTGCGCTCCGTGGCAGAGACCTGACATGCCCACTTTAACGTTCAGGACCTAGGACATCTGGGGCCAGATGTAGCAAAGTTGGGAATTGCGACTTGCAATTTGCGAGTCGGAGCGACTCGCAAATTGCAAGTCGCAATTTCCAATGCAGAACGGTGTCTCAGACACCGTCTGCGACTCGCTATGGGGTCGCAATGACCCACCTCATCAATATTCATGAGGTGGGTCTCAAATTGCAGCCCCATAGCGAGTCTAGGCACTCGCAAACATGGAGGCCTGCTGTAGTCAGCAGACCTCCATGTTCGTGACTGCTTTTAAATAAAGCAGTTTTTTTTTTTTAAGTGTAGCCCGTTTTCCTTAAAGGAAAACGAGCTGCACTTAAAAAAAAATCCGAAACCTTTAGTTTCGTTTTTTTTTTCAGGGCAGGTAGTGGTCCCTTGGACCACTACCTACCCTGAAAAAATATTTGTGGGTCCATTCACAAAGTGGAAGGGGTCCCATGGGGACCCCTTCCAATTTGCGAGTGGGTTACCATCCACTTCAAGCGGATGGTAACTGCGACACCATTTGCGACCGCATATGCGGTCGCAAATGGTATTACATACCACTCCGAATCGCAAATAGGAAGGGAACCCCCCTTCCTATTTGCGATTCTGAATTGCATATTGCGAGTCGGTACCGACTCGCAATATGCATTTCTGCATAGGGAAACGCGATTAGCGAGTCGCAAACGGCAATTTTTGCCGTTTGCGAGTCGCTATCCGTTTCCTGCATCTGGCCCCTGGTTGTGCCGTGACCAGTGGGGCTGCTTCCAAGTTCTCAGTTCCTTTCTTGCCACCTGTTGTTAGGTTTGTGTCCAAGGCGGAAATGAAATTTCTTTCCGGCCTGTCTGTCTGTTGTCTCCCTTCCTCTGTCTCAGCTGTTGAATTCTGGTGGCGGAGTTTTGGAAGGTCTATTGACCGACTCCCTCCTAAAGTTTTCAAGACTATTTTTCTGTGTTTTTGTTTTTAACAAAGCGAGAACCGTCAATGGCTGTAAACTTATGGTAGCACCATTCCTTCTTGGCTGTAGAAGGAGCAGCGTCGTTTGAAGCCTTGAAAACCTTGGGGTTTGTGTGCAGAATGGAGAACCTTCAACACTCCCTAAAATAAAGCAATTCCTCAGCTACGTTATTGAAAAAAGTTGTCATTATAGACTATATCAGACCCAAGCCCTCCGCAAATGCTTCCTGCACCTAAAATCCGCTTTATGCCTTCTCTACCATCAACAAGGAAGATCTCTTTCATTGTGAAAATGATAAATCCGACAAGTTACTGCCCACACTAGTTACCTGCTAACATCATGTCCAAGCTCCACAACTTAAAATTGACATAATATATGTTAAAAAATGTATCCTGCGTGTTAGAAAATGGATCCAAGGAATATTTCCAAACATTGAAAATGGGTCAACTTACCCTCCTTCAAAAAATCTAGTCTTCATCCATGCCTAATTTCTAGAAACCAGTCTGTCTCAAGTCTACCTTAATTAAAAAAATTATGGAGAGAGGAGTGCCAAATCAATTTTACACCTTAATTGCCAAGGAACAACTCTTCACAGAGCACCAATCTGACTTCCGCTCAGGATGGAACATTGAAACAGAACCTCTGTGAATCCTAGATGTTGTTTCATACTCATTGGATAAGGGAATCTCCTGTCTACTCCTTCTTTTTGATCTGTTTGCAGCCTTTGACACAGTCGATCATGGCAGCATTATATCAATCAAACAAACATTTTTGGAGTGCAGTAAATCACCCACCAGGGTCTCAAGGCTCTGGCGCTGTATGCTGCTGAGTGGAGGAATGATCATTCGAACATTTAGGTCTTTAGGTCTCTTCTCAATCGCTGGTGTTGGACCTGGCCTTTTTTGCAGGGTTATCCCTAAACATTTTGCCTTCTTCCCCCATTTTCTCTGACCTGTTTTTGTTTACTTTAGTACTGTGGGCACTTTACCATTGCTGACCAGTGCTGAAGTTCGAGTGCTGTCTGTCTAAATTATATTGGTGATTGGTTTATCTATGATTGGCATCTTTGATCTACTAGTGAGACCCTATTGTAGTGCACCATGTGTGCACAGGGCCTGTAAATCAAGTACTGCCAGTGGGCCTGCAGCACCGATTGTGTCACCCACGAGTAGCCCTGTAAACATGTCTCAGACCTGCCACTAAAGTGTCAGTGTGGGCAGTTTGCGACCTGGCAAGTGCACCCACTTGCCAGGCCCAAACCTTCACTTTTACTACATGTAGGTCATCCCAAAAGTAGGCCCAAGGCAGCCCCATGGGCAGGGTACAGTGTATTTAAAAGGTAGGACAACTACTGGTGTGTTTTACATGTCCTGATAGTGAAATACCGCTAAATTAATTACTCACTATTGCAAGGACTTTCTCTCCAATAGGATAACATGGCCATTGCGTTGAAATATATTTTAAGTGTAATTTACTGATGGGAGCAGATAGAAATATGGAGTTTGTGGTCTCTAAACTCACAATTTAAAAATACATCTTTTGGTGAAATTGGTTTTGAATTGTAAGTTTGAAAATGCCACTTTTAAAAAGTGGGTATTTTCTTGCTCAACCATTCTGTGCCTCTGCCTCTCGGTGGAATACACGTCTGGGTCAGGATGACAGTCAGTCTGTTTGTGAATTCACTATAGACAGTCACACAAAGGGAGCTGAGGTGCCTTGCATTTCCTGTTAGACCTTCCTGAGCTAGAGGTGTGGGAGGAGCTGACTCTTGCACCTGAATAGGGCTCTATCTGTCCTTATACAAAGCAGTCTTCAACGCCCTGAAGTGTTTTTGGGGCCAGGACAGGGAAGGGCTGGGCCTTTTGCTCTACAAAGACTTCTCTTTGAAGATTGCCTTCTTCAAAGACAGAAATGGGTATAAGTACTGGACCTCTGACACCCCATAGTTAGAACGCTTCTGGACTGAGGAAATTCCGCCAGGAGGAAGAGCTGGATGCTGTAGGAGGGACTGCCACTCTGCCTGCTGCTTCATTGTGCTGGCCTACTGCTTGCTGCTTCTGGCCTAGGAGTGAAAGGACAGGACTTTACTTTCTACATCCTGCTTTCTAAAGGTCTCCAAGGGCTTGAACTGAGCTTGCCTCCTGTTAAGAAGTCTCAGGGACATTAAATACTTCATTTACTAGTGCTGGGGTCTTCTACTGAGTGCTTTTAAAAATCTGTATATAGCTACTACTGATTCTTTCTGTATATATTTACATGTAGAGACAATATTGATAGATATATACCTTGTGGATATAACAAGAAAATGTCTTACAAACCCAATATTATTATTCTTTATATATAAGCCAATCTGCACTCCAATTTCACAGTTGATTGAGTATGAGAACATTGTGGAAAATGCTATTTTGTATAGATAAAGCCACCTCCTGTGGGAAAGTTTCTTAAAACCACCATTCTATATGAACAAGGCCACTTCTGTAATTGTTTAAAAAGATAAAATATCAATATCTTTAGGGTTCACAAGACAAGTATCTAACCAACATAAACAAAAATAAATTAAAAAACAAATACAAAAAAAAAACAAAGTGGGGCAAGTGTCTAGATTGAATTGATCACCATATGGATTAAATTGAAGATAGTGATATGCCAAAGTGTGACAAAGCTTCAGTGGGTGCCACCTTAACTACCCAAACAATTTGTGGGCAATTCAATCCATGCCTCAAGATACCTAATGTTTACTAATTTAATAGGTTTACCTCATAGGTCAATTTCTTAGACACTCTCTTATTCATGCAAGTTTCCAGGCACATGTATGGAACTTGAATACGAGCCTCTAAGCTTTCTCTGGGATCAGAAAAGTAGTTCAGAATAACAGGAAGCTACAATACAATAGAAGGTCGACAAAATGATAATACATTATAACTATAATGCAGTTAGCTATGCTTACTGCATTACATGCAGTTCACTACACATTAAATATAGCTACCTCCAGTATGTGGGAATCCTGATTTCCTAGGTCCTCATGTATGTGCACACGCCCCCTCAAAATCTGATATGATCCGCCACAGCAAGTCCCAAAAATCTGCTGTATGTAGAAGGAAAAAGAGAGAGAGAATTTAAAGAGTTAAAGATTTATTCCTACATTTCAGCCCGGGACTCCCTCTCACACGAGGTTCATGTGCATATATTAAAACAAGGTACTGGGCTAATCCCAATGGGGATAGACCATTCCCCTCATATTATCCACATTATAGAAAGTCTATACTTTACTGGCAGTAATTCGTCCTGATTATGGTGCTTACCTGTTTATGCTCTACCCCAGCGTAATTCCATCTAACTTTTGGCATCCTCTCTTTGTGGCAAGGGTTGCATTTAAACTAGAGTGATAATGTAATACCCGCCCCTTCCAGTTAGACGTGCTACATAAGCCGGAAGTGTACGATATCTCGATGCAATTCAAATGTGGCCACCATCATAAAATGGAGACAACCTCAGTCATAATCATAGAGCAAATACAATAGACAAAAGAAAACTTCTGTGATAAATGCGGATCGTTCGACCAAACTGCCCAAAATATCATCAATAAAATAAAACGAAGTTGTATTCTACCACTTGGAGATAAGAAATATGCTTGTAAAATTTTAAAAGGGGGCGGCACAGCATGTTATTATATGATATGTGCGATCTATAATGACTGGTATTTATAAAATGCTATCCAGTCATCGTGGAACACATGGATGGTATCAGGATCGTCCAAACTGCATGATGGGCAGAGTCCCCTTGGTGGATGATGATATCACAAAACTGCAGTATCACCACAGATCTAAATAGGAAAAATCCAACTACTCTAAACATATTAATATATTAAACAGAGCTGGTATATATACTCAGCCATAGTTGAAAAAGTTATGGCAGATCCAAGGGTAAGGTCGCTCTCCTGAATTGAGTTGCTAGATCTACTAATGTATATCGAAGGTTATAGCTATTCTCAAATATAGAAAACGTATGGGGCCAATAAGGCCACCCATGGTAATACAAAGATCTTTCAAACTTAAAGTGTATTCTCATACAAATAAACTATAGGACCAGAGCTGGCCCTAATGTCAAACCTAAGGTCATATAATGGACAGTTACAACTGTGCATATCCATTAGGATCAAGATGGGCATCTAACCCCTCCAAGGCTAGAGATACATTCATATGATAAGATCCCCTAAAGGTGGATAAAACTAGGGGTATCTGTATCCTGGATATCATTCAAATAATCGCATTCTCCCATTGTATGTATTCATTCAGGCCATTTTGACATGTGTCCAAGGTAAAAGTCCAATACACCTCTCGTTTTCTCCTAGTTTTATCATTTTCATGGGTGTTTTTTATTTTTTCCAAGACTGCCCACCTAAGGTCATCAATATGATGTCCCTTGGCTACCCAGTGCTGTACCAGGGGAGCTCCCTCCCTTATGTTCCGAATGTTGGATTTATGTTCTGATATTCTGACTCCTAGTTCACGTCTCATTTCTCCCACATATCTTGTATACAGGGGCAACAAATTAGGTACACACAATTGGATGTTCTGCAATTAGTCATATCATTAAGTTTAAATTCCTTATTTCTCCATAGCAGGGTGTCTGATATAATGGCTCCTGTACAGGCCTTACAGGTCCTGCATTTATGGTTACCTTTGATGGGTTGTTGCCCCATAATGGATTTTAGACGAAAATCATTATCCTTAGGTGTGGCTGATCTAACCAACCGACTCTGGATATTTTGATTCTTCTTGAATGCAAGTAATGGTTTATCAATGGGGGGCAAATCTTGATTAGAGTTAAGAATATGCCAGTTTGTCCAGATTATTTTACTAATTTTCTCATTCAAATTAGAATGCTGCACAATACATACCACTTGTTCTGTCGAGTTCTTACTTCTTTCTTCAAACATGCTGTCCCTATTGAAATATTTAGCTCTTTTGGAAGATGAGTCATTTAGGGTAAGCTCTTTTCAATAATTTCTGCTGAAACTGCTCCTCATGTTTGTCATAATCAGCCAGATTAGTACAATTTCTTCGAATACGTAGGAATTCCCTGAAAGGTATACCTTGCTTCTGCTGAGTGTCCTGACTTGCCAAGGGGTGCCAGTTCCAGTCCCTGGGCCCTTGGAAACGTGAGCTGGTGACCAGAAGGAGAAACTCCATGCACCAACGTACCGCAGCTGACAAATCAACACAGCACCTGTTCTGCAGCTGGAGAAACAATGCAGCGTCTGTTCTACTGTGGCTCCATCAACACAGCTTGTCTGGATTTTCCACGCATCGTCCCTGAGCGTCAATTTCTCATCCACCCCGCATTGCAGTAAGGAACTGAGGCTGCATGTTTGGAAATCAATGCTTCGCCTTTCCTGCGAGGAAAGAATCAGCACATCACCTCCCCTGCCATTATAGAACCAACACATTGCTTCTCCTGCGAGGAAAGAATCGACGTATCACCTCCCCTGAGGAGTATGGAACAAATGCATATCTTTGCTTTTCGGCGCCCCAGCTCCTTTGCAGCCCGTCTTGGTTTTTGAAGCATCCCAGGTACTTTGTGTGTGCTAAAAAGATACATCCATTGATTCTTATGGACTAAGACTCATCTAATCCCTTAAAAAGTGATATCTTTACTTGTGTACGTTGAAGTTTTGTCATTTTGGTCTTGTTTTACTCAAATAAATATTGGTTATTTTTCTAAACTGGTGTGGAGTAATTTTGTGGTGTTTACACTATTTTACTGTGTGTGTGTGTGTGTGTGTGTGTGCAGAAATACTTTACTCATTGCCTCTGAGATAAGCCTGACTGCTTGAGCCAAGCTACCAAGGTGGTGAGCAGGGGATATCTTAGCTGTGTGACTTCCTTACCCTGAGTAGAGTGAGGGTCCCTACTTGGACAAGGTGCAAGCTACTTCCAACTAGAGATCTGGGGTTGCTGGCAGCATTTCCAGCAACCCCAGATGAATTTTCTTTGTTCTCTACTCTCTACTGATGAAGGGCTAAATGCAGAAACACGTGTCTAGAGATACTGCAATGTCTGCACCAACTTTGGTGAAAAACTACAGATAATTTCCAAGTAAGTGCTCACTGTGAATTGCATTTACCAGGATGCAGAGGGGCGAACTGTGCTGGGATGTGAGGCAGTGTGCTCCCAACCCCCTTTCCTGTTTAAAAGGCTCCCTTGAGCAAGTGAGCTGATGAGCTTTGGAGATGCACCTGTGTGCCTGTGAGTGGTACTTGACCTAAGAGGAGTTTGCCAGCATTTACAGCAACCCCAGATTATTTTTCTTTGTTCTCTACTCTCTACTGGTGAAGGGCTAAACCCAGAAACACGTGTCTAGAGATATACAGCAATGGCTGCACCAACTTTGGTGAAAAACTACAGATAATTTTTAAGTAAGCGCTAACTGTGAACTGCATTTACCAGAATGCAAAGGGGCGAACTGTGCTGGGATGTGAGGCAGTGTGCTCCCAACCCTCCTTCCTGTTTAAAAGGCTCCCTTGAGCCAGTGACCTGACGTGCTTTGGAGATGCACCTGTGTGCCTGTGAGTGGTACTTGACCTGAGAGGGTTTTGGCAGCATTTCCAGCAACCCCAGATGAATTTTCATTGTTCTCTACTCTCTACTGATGAAGGGCTAAACCCGGAAACACGTGTCTAGAGATATACAGCAATGTCTGCACCAACTCTGGTGAAAAACTACAGATAATTTCCAAGTAAGCGCTAACTGTGAACTACATTTACCAGGATGCAGAGGGGTGAACTGTGCTGGGATGTGAGGCAGTGTGCTCCCAACCCCAGTTCCTGTTTAAAAGGCTCCCTTGAGCGAGTGAGCTGACGAGCTTTGGAGATGCACCTGTGTGCCTGTGAGTGGTACGTGACCTGAGAGGATTTTGGTAGCATTTCCAGCAATCCCAGATGAATTTTCTTTGTTCTCTACTCTGTACTGATGAAGGGCTAAACCCAGAAACACGTGTCTAGAGATATACAGCAATGGCTGCACCAACTTTGGTGAAAAACTACAGATAATTTTTAAGTAAGCGCTAACTGTGAACTGCATTTACCAGAATGCAAAGGTACGAACAGTGCTGGGATGTGAGGCAGTGTGCTCCCAACCCTGCTTCCTGTTTAAAAGGCTCCCTTGAGCCAGTGAGCTGATGAGCTTTGGAGATGCACCTGTGTGCCTGTGAGTGGTACTTGACCTGAGAGGGTTTTGGCAGCATTTCCAGTAACCCCAGATGAATTTTCATTGTTCTCTACTCTCTACTGACGAAGGGCTAAACCCGGAAACACGTGTCTAGAGATATACAGCAATGTCTGCACCAACTCTGGTGAAAAACTACAGATAATTTCCAAGTAAGCGCTAACTGTGAACTATATTTACCAGGATGCAGAGGGTTGAACTGTGCTGGGATGTGAGGCAGTGTGCTCCCAACCCCAGTTCCTGTTTAAAAGGCTCCCTTGAGCGAGTGAGCTGACGAGCTTTGGAGATGCACCTGTGTGCCTGTGAGTGGTACTTGACCTGAAAGGATTTTGGCAGCATTTCCAGCAATCCCAGATTAATTTTCTTTGTTCCCTACTCTGTACTGATGAAGGGCTAAACCCAGAAACACGTGTCTGGAGATATACAGCAATGTCTGCACCAACTCTGGTGAAAAACTACAGATAATTTCCAAGTAAGCGCTAACTGTGAACTGCATTTACCAGGATGCAGAGGGGCGAACTGTGCTGGGATGGAAGGTAGTGTGCTCCCAACCCCCCTTCCTGTTTAAAAGGCTCCCTTGCACCATTGAGCTGACGAACTTTGGAGATGCACCTGTGTGCCTGTGAGTGGTACGTGACCTGAGAGGATTTTGGCAGCATTTCCAGCAATCCCAGATGATTTTCCTTTATTCTCTACTCTCTACTGATGAAGAGCTAAACCCAGAAACACGTGTCTAGAGATATACAGCAATGTCTGCACCAACTTTGGTGAAAAACTACAGATAATTTCCAAGTACGCACTAACTGTGAACTACATTTACCAGGATGCAGAGGGGCGAACTGTGCTGGGATGTGAGGCAGTGTGCTCCCAACCCCAGTTCCTGTTTAAAGGCTCCCTTGAGCCAGTGAGCTGACGAGCTTTGGAGATGCACCTGTGTGCCTGTGAGTGGTACTTGACCTGAGAGGATTTTGGCAGCATTTCCAGCACTCTCAGATGATTTTCCTTTATTCTCTACTCTCTACTGATGAAGGGCTAAACCCAGAAACACGTGTCTAGAGATATACAGCAATGTCTGCACCAAGTTTAGTGAAAAACTACAGATAATTTCCAAGTAAGTGCTAACTGTGAACTGCATTTACCAGGATGCAGAGGTTCGAACTGTGCTGGGATGTGAGGCAGTGTGCTCCCAACCCCCTTCCTGTTTAAAAGGCTCTCTTGAGCCAGTGAGCTGACGAGCTTTGGAGGTGCACCTGTGTGCCTGTGAGTTATTCTTGACCTGAGAGGATTTTGGCAGCATTTCCAGCAATCCCAGATGAATTTTCTTTGTTCTCTACTACCTACTGATGAAGGGCTAAACCCAGAAACACGTGTCTAGAGATATACAGCAATGTCTGCACCAACTTTGGTGAAAAACTACAGATAATTTCCAAGTAAGCGCTAACTGTGAACTGCATTTACCAGGATGCAGAGGGGCGAACTGTGCTGTAATGTGAGGTAGTTTGCTCCCAACCCTCCTTCCTGTTTAAAAGGCTCCCTTGCACCATTGAGCTGACGAATTTTGAAGATGCACCTGTGTGCCTGTGAGTGGTACGTGACCTGAGAGGATTCTGGCAGCATTTCCAGCAATCCCAGATGATTTTCCTTTATTCTCTACTCTCTACTGATGAAGAGCTAAACCCAGAAATACGTGTCTAGAGATATACAGCAATGTCTGCACCAACTTTGGTGAAAAACTACAGATAATTTCCAAGTAAGCGCTAACTGTGAACTGCATTTTCCAGGATGCAGAGGGGCGATCTGTATTGGGATGTGAGGCAGTGTGCTCCCAACCCCCCTTTCTCTTCAGGAGGTATGCTGTGATTCCTACATAAAGCATGTGTCCATAGTCCAATCTGCTCGTGATGAGGTGCTGTCTAACGGTCCTTCTGGTGTCTGGTGGGTGCCACCTGACGATCTTGCAGATCATGCAAAAGGTGTGGGAGAAGGCAGATGAGACTGTGTTGACTTGATTCTTCATGGATAGCTTGCTATCCAGGACAATTCTGAGGTCGCAGGCATAGTCTGCTGAGATTTGGGGGGGGGGGGGGCCCCGCTCTGCGGGCCAGCATGTGTCAGTCCATGGCGAGGTGTTGTTCCCAAAGATGAGGTCTTCCATTTTTTCGATGTTGAGTTTGAGACAGTTATAATTCATCCTGTCTGCTATGTTCATCATGCATCTCTGGAAGTTAGCTTTTGTGGTGGAGGGATCTTCTGACATTGAGAGGATGAACTGTGTTATTGGCATAGGAGATGATCTTGAGTCCGTGTAATCTGACGGTGATGGCTGGGTGGTCATGAAGCTGTTGAAGAGGGTTGGGCTGAGGGACAATCATTGGGGGACTCCATAGATGATCTTCTTGGGCTCTGAGGTAAACAATGGGAGACTGATCCTTTTGGTTCTGCCAGTGAGGCACAAGGTGATCCCTTTGAGGACGTTTCCTTGAAGTCCGATGTGGTTGTGTCTGTTGATCAGGATGTGGTGGGAGATGGTGTTGAATGCAGAAGACAGATCCAGGAGGATGAGGGCTGCTGTTTCCACACGGTCCAGGAAGGCTCTGATGTAATCTGTGGCTGCAATCAGTGCTGTCTCAGTGCTTCTGTTAGTTTGGAATCCAAGGGTCCAGGAGGTTGTAGTCTACTACGTGTTGGGTGAGTTGCTGGTTGATCGCTTTCTTGAGGACTTTTGCTGAATAGGGGAGCAGAGAGGTGGGCTGGTAGTTCTTCAGTTCGGCAGGGTTGTCGAATGGGTTTTTCAGGGAGGGCCTCACTTCAGTGTATTTCCAGACCTCTGGGAAGGAGGCCGCAGTGATGAAGGTATGCAGGACCTTCCTGAGCTCGTCATTGATTGTCCTGCTTCTGAGGTTGAAGGCATGGTGGGGGTAAGGGTCCACGGGTGGTCTCGAGCATACGGAGTTCATGATGGAGAGAGTGTCTTGCGTGGTGAGGCATTCCCAGTGGGAGAGAAGGTGTTTAGGGTTCATGTTTGTGTATGTGAGCTGGTTGATGGCATCTGTGGGCTGAGGGTATCTGTACTCCAGAACATTGTATTGGCTTGTTTAGTTAATCAAAATTTACAATTTGTTTAATGAAAACAACAAGAAGAGGTAAAAATACACAACGAATACAGGTGTTATAGTCAACTATAAAATTAATATTGTTTGTTTCTGAGTGCATGCTGCACCCCCCAGCTCATATTTGGTCTTAGAAGGATTGGCATCTCTGCACAGAAAAATACAGAATGAAGTCCAAGTAATTTTCATGTATTGTCCTACTCTTGACCTTTTGAATCAGCAAGGGCAATAAACAACAAATCTGGTGTCTAATTGTACATGTTCCCCATTCAGGCAATGGATGAGTGCTTGTCTGACTGTACCAATCTTTATCTGATTGAAGGGAGCACAGATCTACTTCCTACTGTCCTGGATAAGAACAGGACAAGTGCCTAATACATGGAGAACTCATTTTCTGTTGTAATTGCAAAGCCTGCTTTTGTGGATATCTGCAAACCTCTCCCATGAAGGTGCCAGATCTTCCTCTTCTACTGATTCTCCAAGTTCAGTGTCTCCAACACAGAGGATAGATTTGCCCACCATGTGTTTCTGCTACTTCTTTCCTGATTAAGAATTCCATCTAAATACACTGGGTTAAGGACTGAGCAGGGAAGTTTCTCAGTGTGTGGCACAATTTCTTGAATGCTGCTGATAGAACAGGTATTGACTCAGCAGACTAAGGCCCACATTATGAACACAGCAGTTCATTTAACTGACCGCCAGCCCCCCTGGGACCCTGCCGGCCGCATAAAGAACATTCTGCTGGGCCGGCAGGTGGAAACATAGTTTACGCCCGCAAGCCCAGCAAAATGCATGGCCGGGACATTGCTGGCGGCTCCACATGGAGATGCCGTCAATGCCTCTGTGCGGCGGGTGTAGCTGCACCTGTCGCGCTGATCACTGCCCGTAAATCGGGCAGTGACCTGCGTGATGGGGCACAGCACAGGGGCCCCTGCACTGCCCATGCAAAGTGCTTGGGCAGTGCAGGGGCCCCCAGGGGGTCCCTTGAGCACCCCTTTCGCCAGCCTTTCCCTGGCGGGGTAACCCACCAGGGAAAGGCTAGTGGCAGGATGGATCGCCCGCAAGCCCAGCAGAATGCATGGCCGGGACATTGCCGGCAGCTCCACATGGAGATGCCATCAATGCCTCTGTGCGGTGGGTGCAGCTGCACCTGTCGCGCTGTTCACTGCCGTAAATCGGGCAGTGACCTGCGTGATGGGGCACTGCACAGGGGCCTCTGCACTGCCCATGCAAAGTGCATGGGCAATGCAGGGGCCCCCAGGGGGGCCATGGAGCACCCCTTTCGCCAGCCTTTACCTGGCGGGGTAACCCCCCAGGGAAAGGCTAGTGGCAGGAGGGATCATTATCCGAGGGGCAGCAGCGCTGCCCTGTAGGATAATGATTCCCTCCACCGTCAGGCTGCCTGTCGGAGGCAGCCTGGCGGTGGAGGAGGGCCGCCTATGGCGGCCGTCCCTGTGTTCTTTATATGGCAGTTCAGCCCGCCATGCTGGTGGTGGTCTTTTCACCTGCCGCCGGCATGGTGGGCTGAACCGCCGGGGATCATAATGACCCCCTAAGTTCCTGTGCACATTTATGGAGGCAAAATGGTTGTCTGTATAAATTACTGGCAGCTAGATCAAGGAATGCTTATGTCTTTCCGAACACTGCATCTGGCACCCCCGCTATGCACAGCGTTGCCATTATGTCATTTCAGATGTTGCAGTCATGCTTCCAATGATGTCATATTATGAGTGATGTAATATGATAGGTAATTAGCAGTGCAGGGCGAGAGACCTATAACTATAATTGGTCCATTTCAGGGACCTTATTTCTTTAAAATTTTATGTTTTAACTGATATTTTCACCTAACTGTAACTTTACTTTAACTAGTGATGTAACAATATCCTCCACAGCCTCTGCGAAGTTGGGGGTCGCAGAGCTCCTGGGGGGGCCCCCTCCACTACACTGCATGAGTGGAGGGCCCCTGGCCGGCGACCTCTTGACTGGGTCCAGAGTGCGGGGGTCCCTTCCATGTATTTTGCATGGGGGACCCCGTCAAGTTTTGTTAAGCCTTAACCTCTGTTTGTTTCAGTACATATTGATGTTTTTGTTTAAATGTAAAGTATTACAATTCCTAACTATAAAGTCACTTTAACCTTTGGTTATTTCAGTGAATTTCTATGTTTTTTATGTAAAGTAAGATGTAATTTCCATGTGCATCTTGGGGTTGGGCCAGGGCTAGGCCCTGCATCTAATCTGTGCAATAGCTCAGTCTTTGATCAAGTGCAATGTGGATTTGAGCACAGCGCCCAACTCCCTGTAAGAGCCCTACCCTGGAGCACATGGCCTTTTGTCATGCGCATCGTGCAGTTGAGTGCCTGTGCCCAACTCCTCGCTGGCTCCTAACTTCCCACCGTGCCCAGCCTTTGACCATGTGCAGTGTGAGGTTGGGCACAAGGCCAGCCCCGGGCGCCCAACTCCAGCAGGCTGAATATCTAATGCTACAATATAAAGGCTATTATTTTAAATAAGGCACACTCACTGACTTTGTCAAAGGGTCACATCAGTAATATATAAAATGTGGGCGTATTGTCTTTACCAAGAGGTGAACATATCAACATATATAAAGCAGACCTATCATCTTTGTCAACAAATCACCAGTAACTATAATCAAATGTATATTTCATTAATTCACACAATGCAAGGTTTAGTGAAAGTGACTGTCACAAAAAACTAAATAAAGTTTATCACAAACTCAGAATGTCTTTCAGTCTTTCATTTAACATTTTTCAGCCCACAAAATGCATTCATAAAAACAACCACAATAGGACCCTGTACTCAAACTGAAGAGCTTAGAGCTCTAGCTAGGAGTGCTTTAAAAATATGGTAAGCTCAGGGGGGCGTCATTGATTTATTGATCTAGGAGATTTACTGTTTTTGTTAATGTTGCTGTAGGGCTGCTACACTTCCTGCAACTGCCACAACATTTAAAAAAAATGCATGGTGTGCCCCTTCTAGGGCCACCACCACAATAAAAAATGTAAATAACAAGCCCTCACAGGACATAATGGGAAGCTCCATGGCAGAGCTCATTTATTCTTTTTTTTAATGGATTTTTGTCCCGGAGGTTGGGCCCCAGGAACACTGCAACGAATCAGGCCCTGGTAGCTGGGGTCCCCAGAGCCGATCATTGGTTCAAGGGGGGGCGCACCCTCCCCTTAATATTTATGTTTGGGCCCAGGGGTTGAGTCCCCGGGGTCACTTTGGGGCATGGAGAGAGTGGCCATCAGCCCCCTCCCCATTTTCAAAAATGACAGCCCTGCGGGATTCGGTCTCTGGGGTCTCTTTGCAGCTCATGGTGGGGGGTGCACACCCTCTTTCTTAAAAATCACAAGTGTGCCATTACTTAGTGCCAGGCCCACCACAGGAGGATTTTTTTAAAAGACAGGAAACCCCTGTCTTTTTTTGTTAAGCAGTGCAACAGACCCACAGAGCCTCAATGGATTTGCTGCACTGATTAAAAAAAGGTAGGCATAGGGTGGCAGGGTATCCCCAACCTGCCACCCTATGAGTTGTTTTACATTTTTGTAGGACAGGGGACTGAGTCCTAAAATGGCTTCTGCCACATCTTTGTTGATACAATCAGATCTTGTCTCAAGACATGTTTTTTTTATAAAGTTTTGAGAAGATCTGTCAAACAGCGGCAAACTTATAGGCAAAGCAAAAATGTTTTTCCTGTGGAAATGTGGTTATACCTATAACTAAAATATATATGTATACCTAATACATGTATGCATGGGTGTATTTATACACACACATATGTAAATTTAATTTACTGTAATAGTAAATTCCATTTAATTAATAAATATAAATTATTATGTCAAAATAATTGAATTTTAAGTAATTTATTGTCTAATTTTATTAAATAATAGGGAAACATCCTGAACAACTAGGCCTAAACGACTACTTGCCTGAACCAATACTGCTAAACAACTAAAAAGTCTCTACAACTAAGTACTGAACAACTACTGTCTAAGGTTTTCTTTTTGTTTTTTATGGTTTATTAGTTGTTTAGAATATATATATATATATATATATATATATATATATATATATATTAGTTGTTCAGGCAATTGTTATTCAGGCACAATTGTTGTTTAGACAGTCGTTGTTCAGTTGTAGAGACTCTTTAGTTGTTTAGCAGTAGTGGTTTAGGCTATAGTTGTTTAGGACCTAGTTGTTCTGTCACATATTCTAAATAATACATTGAAATTACTGTACCTTTGATTTAAATATTGTAAGTAATTAAATAATTTTATTTTAAATTATTTAATTTACAAACTTGTATAGTAAGTATTTTTATGGGTAGTTTAAGGGTAGGTGGAGGATGGTTTTAGAGTTAAGGCTTGAGTAATGTATAGGGCAAGTTAAGAATTTCTAGGCCTATGGGATGGATTGTGTATAGGGCTAGTAAAGAGTTTTTAGAAAACAGGGATGGGTAATGAACAGAGGTCGTAATGATTTTTAAAGCTCAGGGGTGAATTGTATATATAGGTAGTAAGTATTTTGTTACTGCTCAGTGATGGTTGTGTATAGGATAATAAGGTGTTTCTAGGGTTTAAATTCACTCAATTCACAATTTCTCCTTCATCAGCATCACATTTTCATATGAATTTTCTGATCAAATTGTACCATGCATTATAACTCCATCTTTCCTTGTCTTGACTGTCACTACTTAAATGGTGCCCAGATTACTTTAAAAATGCCTTAATCCTGGTCCCTCTAATGGCAGAGCTATAATGAATTGTATTGCATTGTAATAATTTATATTTGCCTCTATGGCTCTTTATATAGGCTTGTTCAGCCTAAAGTGTGTTTGTCTGTGATCTGTTTGTGTTAATAATATAGGACCTCATGCCCCTAGTAAAGTTGTAAAGCATTTTGCATCAAGTTCCTGGGTGCCCTTCAGAGTGCCTGGTGAAAGGATATTATTTGTTGATGAGGTGCTGAAGATTTGACAATAAGGTGGATGCCCAGTTTTCTGTGTGTCACTATGCATTAGCATGACTGTAGCAGAGAGTGTTGACAGGAACTCATCATCATTGGATGGGGGGTAACTTTTATGGTACTGTTGAATACTTAGCATACAAATACCATGCCACACAAATCTTGTCGACAAAATATCACAGGCCAAAATATCGAAAGGTATGAGACATATAGGGAAGTATAGATTTACTGTTCTTAATTCCACATCTATATACCTTGAATACAGGGAGTGCAGAATTATTAGGCAAATGAGTATTTTGACCACATCATCCTCTTTATGCATGTTGTCTTACTCCAAGCTGTATAGGCTCGAAAGCCTACTACCAATTAAGCATATTAGGTGATGTGCATCTCTGTAATGAGAAGGGGTGTGGTCTAATGACATCAACACCCTATATCAGGTGTGCATAATTATTAGGCAACTTCCTTTCCTTTGGCAAAATGGGTCAAAAGAAGGACTTGACAGGCTCAGAAAAGTCAAAAATAGTGAGATATCTTGCAGAGGGATGCAGCACTCTTAAAATTGCAAAGCTTCTGAAGCGTGATCATCGAACAATCAAGCGTTTCATTCAAAATAGTCAACAGGGTCGCAAGAAGCGTGTGGAAAAACCAAGGCGCAAAATAACTGCCCATGAACTGAGAAAAGTCAAGCGTGCAGCTGCCACGATGCCACTTGCCACCAGTTTGGCCATATTTCAGAGCTGCAACATCACTGGAGTGCCCAAAAGCACAAGGTGTGCAATACTCAGAGACATGGCCAAGGTAAGAAAGGCTGAAAGACGACCACCACTGAACAAGACACACAAGCTGAAATGTCAAGACTGGGCCAAGAAATATCTCAAGACTGATTTTTCTAAGGTTTTATGGACTGATGAAATGAGAGTGAGTCTTGATGGGCCAGATGGATGGGCCCGTGGCTGGATTGGTAAAGGGCAGAGAGCTCCAGTCCGACTCAGACGCCAGCAAGGTGGAGGTGGAGTACTGGTTTGGGCTGGTATCATCAATGATGAGCTTGTGGGGCCTTTTCGGGTTGAGGATGGAGTCAAGCTCAACTCCCAGTCCTACTGCCAGTTCCTGGAAGACACCTTCTTCAAGCAGTGGTACAGGAAGAAGTCTGCATCCTTCAAGAAAAACATGATTTTCATGCAGGACAATGCTCCATCACACGCGTCCAAGTACTCCACAGCGTGGCTGGCAAGAAAGGGTATAAAAGAAGGAAATCTAATGACATGGCCTCCTTGTTCACCTGATCTGAACCCCATTGAGAACCTGTGGTCCATCATCAAATGTGAGATTTACAAGGAGGGAAAACAGTACACCTCTCTGAACAGTGTCTGGGAGGCTGTGGTTGCTGCTGCACGCAATGTTGATGGTGAACAGATCAAAACACTGACAGAATCCATGGATGGCAGGCTTTTGAGTGTCCTTGCAAAGAAAGGTGGCTATATTGGTCACTGATTTGTTTTTGTTTTGTTTTTGAATGTCAGAAATGTATATTTGTGAATGTTGAGATGTTATATTGGTTTCACTGGTAATAATCAATCATTGAAATGGGTATATATATTTTTTTGTTAAGTTGCCTAATAATTATGCACAGTAATAGTCACCTGCACACACAGATATCCCCCTAACATAGCTAAAACTAAAAACAAACTACAAACTACTTCCAAAAATATTCAGCTTTGATATTAATGAGTTTTTTGGGTTCATTGAGAACATGGTTGTTGTTCAATAATAAAATTAATCCTCAAAAATACAACTTGCCTAATAATTCTGCACTCCCTGTACATATATATTGTCAAGCAAGCGACTGGACAGAAAATTAAAATACCCCCATTTTGATGCACATCTCGACTACCATTGGATGAGTGAAGTGAGTAAGCCCTACCCACTCTGGAAGAGGTCCCTTCATCCTGCCTTGTGTCCATTGATCTTGCCATCAGTTTTAACCTTTCATGCATCCATCCATCATCCTAACCATTTTTTCATGCTTTTATGCATCCATCCAATTCATCCACCTTTTGATCATTACAGTTTTCCATCCATCTTTCCATTCTTCCTTTCCTACTTCCAATCATTCATCCATCCTTTCACCCATCCATCAATCCATTCTTTTTTAACCAACCACCAAATTTACCCTTCGATATCATATCCACCAATCCAACCTTTCACTCATCCATCCAATCTTCCTTTCATCCATCCGCTCATTCATCCAGACTTTCATCATTCCAGCCACCGTCTTTCACCTATCCATCCAAATATTATTTTATCCTTTCATCTGTCAGGTCTACCACCCTTTCATCCATCCTTTTGACCCTTCCTTCTTGTCAATGTTTCAGCGTTATTTTCATGTCACTCTTTCACTCTTCTTTCTAGCCCTGTCTCTCGCTCTCTTTTACTTTACCTCCCTATTTCTCTTCATTTCGCTGCTGAGATTATCCTTGTACCCCTGATCTTTGTTATAGTTTCCCTTACCTTTGTTTTCCTAGGAGTTTCTTTAGTGTCACCACCACCCCCAATGAAGCTGCAGAAGCAGAAAGTTCATGATACCACTGTCGTGATGGTACATTTTTGTGTAGTTAGGTATATAAAATCTATAATACTTACCTTTCGATATTTTGTCCATCGATATTATGTCTGCGATATTAGTGTCCCAGGATAGTCTGTAGTCAATATGCAGAATTCATATTGTATCATACTAAAAAATTACTATTGATCCGCTATGGCTTATGGAAATCAGGTAGCAGCATCAGAGGAGTCAAACCGTTGTAGATGCTGTAAACCACCAAGAAGTAATGTTGAAGTTTAGCAAGGATTGAGTGAAGAGTGGTTCTGGGAGGTATAAGAGTGATGATGAGACAAGGGATCTCAACCAAGGCCATACTGTGCCCTAAAGGGGAAGTTGCCACAGGAATTCACCCTTAATCTCCCACTTCATCTTAAACTGGATGCCTTCACTGGACTTCCTGAGAGGAGTGGTTAAATAGCAGATGAGGCAATTGTAGGTGGAGGCTGCCGAGAGGGGAATACCTGTGACCTGTGGTGCTGCTAGGGCAGGGGCAAACTATAGTCTAACCATGTGATGCTACTACCTATTACATTGGAGTAGCGCATGCATAAATGTGAACCCATTGCCGTTCTGCAGTGAAGAAACCTTTAGAAGTCTAGAAAAGTGAAGGGATAAAAGTACAAAGCTTAAGCATACAGTCTCACTTTGAAAATCCTGTTTTAAAACCCCAGCATCTCAGGCATAAAGCACAGGCATTTAGAGTCCCTGATTGGAGGCATCAGTCTTTAATACGAAGGGTTGGTCACAGTCAGGACAACTGAGAACAGGGTTAGTATATGGGACTGTTTTAAGTGAGTCGAAGCTTTCACACTCTATGGTTGTGAGGTTTCCTAGTTTGTTGGGATAAGATATCTTTAGGAGATCTGTGAGAAGGGAAGCTTTTTCGAAGACTTGAGGGATGAATCGCCAGTAGTACCCAATTAACACAAGAAAAGAGCAGACTTCTTTCTTTGTTGTGGGGTAAGGAAGTTCTCAGATGGCTTGTACTTTTCCTATCTGAGGACAAATATGACCCTTTGATATGTTGTACCCTACATATTGTATGGACTCTATGGCTCAATGGCACTTCTCCGGATTGGCTGTTAACCCTGCCTTGAGAAGAGTAGTCAATATGCCCATAAGATAGGAAAGATGAGTGTCCCAAGATGGATCACAATATCATCCAGGTAAGCGCCTGCATGGGTTTTGTGTTTTTGTAGCACAATGTCCATTAACGTTTGAAAAGTGGTGGGTGCCCCATGAAGTCCGAAGGGCCTCAACCCGAACTGATAAATTCCTGAAGGAGTGTAAAAAGTGGGTTTCTCCCAATCCTTTTCTGTCAGAGGTATTTGCCAGTACCCCTTAGTAAGCTCTCTGGTAGAAAGATATTGAGTTTTTTCTAGTTGTCCAACAAGTTCATCTACCCTGGGCATGGATTATGCATTAAACTTTGCTATCTCGTTCAGTTCGTGGAAGTCAATGCAAAAACAAACCGTCCATTAGGTTTAGGGACCAGAACAATGGGGGCACACCAGTGGCTGTTGGAGGGTTCTATGATATTGCCTTTTAACTTTTTATCTACCTCCTGTTCTACGGCTACCCGTAAGCTTTCTTGAATTCTATAGGGTCTTAGCCTGATGACTTTCAGGGGCTCGGTCTGTATTGTATGTTGCACAAGGAACGTTAGTCGAGCTTTGTGGGAAAATATGTAACGGTTCTGTTTTAATAACGCTGTAATCTGGTCTTGTTATTCTTCATTTAGTGATGGACCCAGGGAGGGTAGCTCTTCTTCTCCCTGCTCAGCAGATGGTAAGAACTGGAGGTCTAAGGGTTGGGTGTCAGTGATAAAGGAAACCGGTTGTGGTTTGGGGTTGATGGGCTCTGGTTCCTTCCACTCTTTTAATATGTTAATGTGGTATATCTGTTTATCCCTCCTCGTGTGGGGTACTGACACCCTATAGGTTACCAGAGTAACTTGTTCTATGACAGTGTAGGGGCCCTGCCATGTGGCTAGGAGTTTGCTCTCAGAGGTGGAAAGTAGTATAAGTACCTTTCAGCCTTTTGTTAATTGTCTTAATCTACTGTTCCTATCATTGTACCGTTTTTGTCGGTTCTGACTTTTTTTCATATGTTGGTGGACATCCCCCCATAGTGCATGTATTTTATCCTTTAAGGCCCTTGTGTATACAGGGTTTTCTCTTCCTCGTCGTCTCCCTCCCACTGTTCAGCAGCCATGTCAGGCAAGGTTCGGGGTTGCCTCCTGAACACTAATTCGAACAGACTATGACTGGTAGACGATTGTACATGGGTACGGAAGGCATAAAGGACGAGGGGTAGTTTCATGTCCCAATCTCAATTGGCATCAGAAATGTTCTTTTTTAACAGAGATTTGATAGTTTTGTTATATCTTTCTACTAAACCTTCTGTCTGGGGATGCTAGACAGAGGTCCAGAGTTGGTTTATCCCTAGTATGTGGCATATCTGAACCATCAGTTTAGACATAAATGGGGTCCCTTGGTCGGTCAATAGTTCCTTCGGGAGCCTCACCCTATAGAAGAACTCAACTATTGCTTTAACCACTGTTTTCGTTGTCATACTTTTCAGAGGAATGGCCTCAGGATAACGGGTCGCATAGTCTACCAAAACCAAAATGTATTGGTAGCCCTTTGAGAAGGTTACCAAGGGTCCCACTAGGTCCATGCCTACCTGTGTGAAGCGTACTTTGGTGATAGGGAGGGGTTTAAAGGGGCTTTCAGAGGAACATGTGGACTAACTAACTGACACCTGCTACAGGATGCGCAGCACTTACTTATCTCAGAATAGACTCCAGGCCAATAAAAACAAGCCAACAGGTATTCCTCAGTCTTATCTCTATCATAATGTCGCCCTCCTGTTTGACTATGGGCCAAATAGAGCACTTGTATACTGCAGGGTGTAGGTACTTCCAGTTGGGTCCATCTAGCACCCTGGACATTGGTACTCCGATACAATAAGCCCCGTTGCACAGAAAAACAAACTCCTACCTTCTCAGGGTTGTCAGGTACGACCTGTGCCCATGCATGTTTCAGAGTTGGGTCCTCCCTCTGACAGAGTCGAAAATGTCCTGGGTTTTCTTCGTCCTGGTGTACTATAGGAGAGAGAAAGAACACATTAACCTAGTTGGTCTGTGGTATTTTTTGAGTGCACCTTTATTTTCAATTGTATTATCCGGATGTGGGGTTTTCTTACCTCCCTTATACCGTAGTATGTGCCCCAGATCTTCCGATCTCTCCTCAGATGGGTTGAATTTTTGTAATAGAGAGAAGAAGTCCCCATAGTCTGTTCCCAACACCAGGTCTTCAATCAGGTGAGGGATGGCTCCCACATGGAGGTATTCCTTATACCCTCTCCACTCCAACTCTACCCAAGCCCCAGGATAAATCTGGGTTTCCTCATGGATGCAAATTATCACAGCCTTTTCTTTCTCTATCCACTGATCTGGGAATAGCAACAATGGTTTTATAATTGAGTGTCTACACCCTGAGTCCAATAATGCTGTGACCTGTCTATGGTTGACTTGTAACCCTATTGAAAAAGGGGTTCCGTTATAGGTTGCACAACTAACCCTCCCACGGGAAAGAACCACTTTCATGGGCCCGGGTCCTTGACTCTTCTGGGGGCAGTACCGGGTCATGTGGCCCCATTGAGCACAGTGGAAACATTGTGGTACTTGTCCCATCTCTATTCCTGTGCCCCTGGAGGGTTTTGTGACCTCTGTAAACTTCCTAGAAGGAAATTTAGGAAAGGCATTCATTCTCTGTAAAGGTGGGTGACGGAGTACCCGTGGTGGAAACCCCTTCTGTATTTCCGTGGAGCGGTGATAAGCACAGGCTAATTCATTGTCTTGGGGACAGAGATGTCGGTATGCTGTCTTATCCATGTTCGGGTAGTGTTAGGAAGGGATTCTAGGAATTGCTCCAGTAATATCTTATCTATCAGGTCCTCCTTGGTCGAGTCATTGGGACGCAGACATTTCAAGCCCATGTCCTGAATTCAATAGAAAAGCACTCAGGGATTGTCCTGGGATCCCCGTTTCTCCTTCTGAAACCTTAAGAGGTAATGCTCGGAATCGCACCCAAGTCTTTCTAAAATCATTTTTTATACTTCTCTGTAAGGGGTTTCACCCCCTGGATTGGCAGGTTGGTACTCTGTTTGAAGTTCCCAGGTCAGGAAGGGGGCTATATACTGACACCCACCTGTTCCTGTACCAGGTAGCCGAAGTAGCAACCCTTTCAAAATTAACAAAGAACGGATCTGGGTCCTCTCTGTTTTTGTACTTCTTTAGCACTAAACTTGGCACGTTAGGATGTACCTTTGAGCTAGTGATGGTTAATGTTAGCTTTTTAAAGGCTGTTTTGTGAACCATCTGGTTATTAGCTATGATGCTGGATTTGGATTTTAACGCCTCCTGTACCTGCTCTCTTTCCCTTTGGGTCGTTCGGACCTGTTCCTCCATCACCAATTATAGGTGTCTTTGTCCCTCGGCTAACTGTTTTATGTCTTCATCAAGGGTGATTGTGTCTTCCATTTTCCTGGTAGGTCTGTCAAACTCTTATCTGGCTCTCCACTGTGACTGGCTCTGTTGGCCCAGTCCTCCCTGGTCTACAGTAATGAGGATGCTCTCACTCCATCATTGGGTAATTAAGGACTTTTTTATTTGTTGACTGATTAATGCAATTATAATAATGTATTGGATTGTTGTATTCTTCCTCCTTGTATTCTTCTCTCCGCTAGTATAATTGCCTCCTCTCTCTCTTTTCTCCCCAGGTGGTGGATTCGTCGGAGGGCGTCACCTCAGTGAAAAGGTAAAAAATGCCACAAAGAGTCAGGTAAGCGCTCTCTGGGATTATTTAGGGAAAAAGAGGTAGTGCTGAGTGAGGGAAGATCAGGATAGCCCTTGAGGGTGCTACCAGACTGTTTGGTGCTCCCCAGTGCAGTAAAACATACTCCTGTGTTTCTGGGGTGGTGGTTTTATTAACATGCACTATTCTGTGACCCTGACCCCTACCCACTCTCTGTTTCCTTGCTTCTTCCCTCTCCTTGTCCTCCCCCTGGAAGGATTGTACCTTGTTCAGCCACATTCCTCCTGGAACGTGGCTGGGAAAGTGCATCTGTCGTCCCTCCGGAGTCCGTCCGACTTCTCTGCTCACTTGGCCCTCTCTGTCCCCGATTTCGATGCTGCTAACGTCCGAACTCCCGCTGTCCTTGCTGCATGCCTCCACACTCCCATTGTCCTCAGCTCTCCTCTTTCGGCATCTCTTTGCTCGGCGTCTACTTCCTCTGTGTCTCCTTCCTTCCCCCGGCATCCTGCCTGACGTCCTCTTTAACCCGGAAGTCGCAGAGACTTCCGGGAGATATTCTCCCCCTGGGTATCCCCGGGTCGGGTAAAATGGCCCCTCCTCCGCGGCATCCTTTCGCGCCACGGTCTCCTTGCTGCAGGGGCCTACTGAAATTTGTTTGGTACAACCGTTGCTAAGTGGAAAGACCTGTAAAGTATCCAGATATTCTATAGGTTTATGCACTCTGTGTGTAATCTGTGGGACCAATTCACAAAATCATTAATGGGTTCAGGGAATAATACTACAGGAGTACACTACAGGAAAATGCCTCTCATGGCATGATTACCCCCACTAACCTTTTGCCTTTTGTTGATGTTAGTTATGATTGAAAGTGTGCTAGGACCCTGCTAACCAGGCCCCAGCACCAGTGTTCTTTCCCTAAACTGTACCTTTTTCTCCACAATTGGCACAGCCCTGGCATACAGATAAGTCCATTGTAAATGGTACCCCTGGTACCAAAGGCCCTGTTGCCAAGAAAGGTCTCTAAGGGCTGCAGCATGTATTATGCCACCCTGGGGGCCCCATCACTCAGCACATTCACACTGCCTCTCAGCTTGTGTGTGCTGGTGGGGAGAAAAGACTAAGTCGACATGGCGCTCCCCTCAGAGTGCCATGCCCACAACCCACTGCCTGTGGCATAGGTAAGTCACCCCTCTAGCAGGCCTTACAGCCCTAAGGCAGGGTTCACTATACCATGGGTGAGGGCATAGTTGCAGGAGCACTATGCCCCTACAGTGTCTAAGCCAAATCTTAGACATTGTAAGTGCCGGGTAGCCATAAAGAGTATATGGTCTGGGAGTTTGTCAGACACGAGCTTCCCAGTTCCATAATGGCTACACTGAATACTGAGAAGTTTGGTATCAAACTTCTCCACACAATAAATCCACACTGATGCCAGTGTGGGATTTATTGAAAAATGCACACTGAGGGCATCTTAGAGATGCCCCCTGTATACCAGTCCAAATGCTAGTGTTAGGCTGACCAGTCCCTGCCAGCCTGCCACATCCAGACGGGTTTCTGGCCACATGGGATGAGTGCCTTTGTCACTCTGTGGCCAGGAACAAAGCCTGTACTGGGTGGAGGTGCTTCTCACCTCCCCCTGCAGGAACTGTAACACCTTGCGGTGAGCCTCAAAGGCTCAAGCCTGGTGTTACAGTGCCCTGGGGCACTTCAGCTAGTATAGATTCCCGCCCCTCCGGACACAACCCCCACTTTTGGCGGCAAGTCCGGAGGAGATAATGAGAAAAACAAGGAGGAGCCACCCACCAGTCAGGACAGCCCCTAAGGTGTCCTGAGCTGAGGTGACCCCTGCCTTAAGAAATCATCCATCTTGTTTTGGAGGATTCCCCCAATAGGATTAGCGATGTGCTCCCCTCCCCACAGGGAGGAGGCACAAAGAGGGTGTAGCCACCCTCCAGGACAGTAGCCATTGGCTACTGCCCCCAGACCTAAACACACCCCTAAATTGAATATTTAGGGGCGACCCTGAACCCAGGAAATCAGATTCCTGAAACCTGAAGAAAGAGGAAGGACTGCTGACCTGAAAGCCCCGCAGAGACAACGGAGACGACAACTGACTTGGCCCAGCCCTACCGGCTTGTTTCCAGACTCAAAGAACCTGCACAGCAACGCATCCAGCGGGACCAGCGACCTCTGAGGACTCAGAGGACTGACCTGCACCTAAAGGACCAAGAACCTACTGAGGACAGCAGCTCTGTCCAAAACTACAACCAAGAATCCAACTTTAAAGAAGACTCCAGCCTCACTCCAGAAGAGTGAGTCTTCACACTCTGCACCCAGCGCCCTCGGCTCGAGTTCAGGAGAACTAGCACTGCAGAGAGGACTCCCAGGCGACTCCAATGACGTGGACACCCCGATTCGGCCTCCCTGCACCACCACAGCGACACCTGCAGAGAGGATCCAGAGGCTCCCCCTGACCGTGACTGCCCGGTAACAAAGGAACCCGACGCCTGGACAAAGCACTGCACCTGCAGCCCCCAGAACCGGGAGGAACCAACCACCGGTGCAGTAGTGCCCTGCCTTCATCGCCAGAGCGACCCCTGGGTCCCTCCATTGACTTCAATACAAAATCCTACGCCTTATTCACACACTGCACCCAGCCGCCCCTGTGCCGCTGAGGGTGTATTTTGTGTGCCTGTTTGGGACCCCCCCAGTGCTCTACAAAAAAACCCTGGTCTGCTCCCCGAGGACACAGGTACTTACCTGCTAACAGACTGGAACCAGAGCACCCCTGTTCTCCATAGGCACCTATGTTATTTGGGCTACTCTTTGACCTCTGCACCTGACCGGCCCTGTGTTGCTGGTGCTGGGTGTTTGGGGTTAACTTGAACCCCCAACGGTGGGCTGCATATGCCCAGGAGACTGAGCTTGTAAGTGCTTTACTTACCTGAGAAACTAACCAATACTTACCTCCCCCAGGAACTGTTGATTTTTGCAGTGTCCACTTTTAAAGTAGCTTATTGCCATTTTTGCCAAAACTGTGTACATTACTGTTTTAATTGAATGTTCCATACTTACCTGTGTGAAGTACCTTACAATTTACGTACTTACCTAAATTCTGAATCTTGTGGTTCTAAAATGAATTAAGAAAATATATTTTTCTATATAAAAACCTATTGGCCTGGAGTTAAGTCTTTGAGTGTGTGTTCCTCATTTATTGCCTGTGTGTGTGTACAAGAAATGCTTAACACTACCCTCTGATAAGCCTACTGCTTGACCAGACTACCACAAAATAGAGCATTAGTATTATCTAATTTTGCCACTATCAACCTCTAAGGGGAACCCTTGGACTCTGTGCACACTATCTCTCACTTTGAGATAGTACATACAGAGCCACCTTCCTACATACACTTTTATGTAAACTTACATGCCTTTGTGAATCAACCCCAAAACATCACATTGTCTATTATTAAGAGAGCAAAAAGGGCACATACCTTGCTGTCTGTACTAACTGTGTGCAACTATTGTCTGAATTGTCCCATTAGAATTGTTATAGGGCCGATTCACAAAGACCTGTAAGAATATGTAAAAGAGTATTACAGGGGTACTACTTTTCAAACTCCAACATGCCTTTGTGAATAGGACCCTAAATTGCTATGTCACTGTTTATCACTCACATTTCATACACACGAAAAATCTGAATATATACATGCAGTCAAAATATTTTTAGAGCAAAACGGAGTAAACTGCATAAGATCTGACAGTAGAAGTGGTGAGCTGAAATGGTGTCCCTGCCAGCCTGTCTTTTGATGAACCAACGCGTAGTGCCCGCCTGTGGCTTGTCCTGGAAACCTGAGTCACCTCTGTAATGACATGTTTTGCTCTCTTTTTCTGAATCTGAAGTCCAGTTTGCCAGCTCCTCCTTTACTTGGTGGCAGGTGGCTGGGAAGAGTCGCGGCTCAGGCAGGTACATGACTTTTCTTTCTCTTTGTTTCAACGAAATGTTGATTTAAATGTGATTTTAAATAGCCTACTGTGTTCAATTCACTCTGGTACAACAGAGAGCCAGCACAATCTGTAGAGACCTCTGCTCTCACCGGAAGCAGTGAAGCAGCGTTAACAGAGGCATTTGTAGCTTCTAAACAATATTTACTTTTTTGCATCTGAGACTAGGGAATTTACATGTCAGCTCGGTATGTACTTTGGTGCTATGTATTTCCTTTGTGAGTACCTACGTGTACTGAAACATTTTCACTTACATTGATTGTATTCGTTGAATTGCACTCTCCATGTAATGTTAATTATTACTTCTATCTGTTTTATTTCTTAAGTTGAGAGTAAAGTTAGCGAAAGTAGCAGCAAACTAAAAAAAAAAATTGGGATATTTTGTACATAATGATTCTGCCTTTAATTGATAAACTCAAAAGGTAAACTACAGAAACATAAATTATGATAAACAACTGAGCAGATATGTTTAATATCATCGTTGTGAAAAATATTGTGATACTTTTATGTAAAAGGGGAATAATTATAAAACTTTTGAAAATGTATTGCTTTAGTAGAAAAACATCCAGCTGCTAGTACTCAGATTCATCTTAGTTACACGCTAAGCCTGTGGCTTTGATGGATGGAAGCCATCGGAAGATGGAACCGAACGGAAACATTGCATGTTTTCAGGAATAGGTAATGTGCCTTTTAAATGCAGTCACGTTGGTGCTTCCTCCGTGAAGCGGATGTTTTTAGCTCACTGAGGACGAGGAAGTGTTTCAGCTATAATTATAACAACCACTTAAGTCTTGGATGGGGGATGGGACTGAGCCAGTCGTGCTTAATTTAGGAAACTACTTTCCTATTTCCAGGATGTAACAAGCATCCTGTAAAAACTCCCTCCTGGTGGTGGTGGCCTGTGAGCTGGCAGGCTTAGGTCAGTAGTATATTTTTGTATGTTTACCTGTCACTTACACAGGGCTCATGCAAATCTATGCGCTAAACATACAAGCAATGTGTTTCACCTGTGGAACAATGCAGGAGGCTTTATTTCACTGGCACACAATCTAGCTGAAGCATAGTCTAGGAGGATGTCTGCGGCTAGGAGGTTTACACTCGTGTTCACTGCCACGGCGTCTGGCACGTGCTCGCTGAGCGTCACTTGGCCGCTGCCAACCCACCTGTACTTTATTTGGTGGCTGGCTACTGAATCACGGTTTATGTCATTCCACAGGATCAGTAGCCCGGCAGCGACAAGGAGTGAGATCACAAGAACTGCTGCAGTGCTGGGTGATTTTCTACTGGTTCTGGACAGTTTTGCACCAGTGGCGAACCACTTTGTAGTGAATTTTGCACCAGTGGCGGACCACTTTGTAGTGAATTTTGCACCAGTGGCGGACCACTTTGTAGTGAATCTTGCACCAGTGGCGGTCTACTTTGTAGTGAATTTTGCATCAACGACAAGTGCAAAATTAACATTTGCACCAACTGACCAGTTCAAGAATCACATTACGTGCCAGTTATTCTGCACAAATGCTGGTTGAAGACTAGAGAAAATCGTACAGTACCAGTCAAATATGTGCAGCGCCGTTTCTTGCTTCTGGTGTGTCTCAAAGCTTTGTAGATTTGGCTAAAAAGCACAGCTGTCTGCAAGATGTATTGTTACTACTTCATTTAGGTCTGGCTTGATAGCAAAGCTGATGCCAATACCTATTGTTACAGATTCTTTACAACATACATATAGTGGATTTGGCTGTGTCCAGAGGAGTGTTACTCTCGCAACTCATGCTGTTGGCTGTTTGGTGTATCATTCTGACTTCCTGGAAGTCCTTCTATTAGACTGAATGAGGCATTCAAATATATACGGGAAGTGCCTTCCATCATCAGGCTGTTGGTCACATTCCATTCTTTAGTTCCTATATACATTTTATACGGAAAGCAATTCTTTATGGTACGTTTTCCCTCCATTGGCAAAGCCAAAACGGAATGATTTAAGGTGATGAAGTACATTTACACATGCAACATATGTGAGCAGCATTTGTGAATACGTAACATTGTCGACACATTAAAGCCAGACCTCTTGTTCATGTTTGGATGGAGTTCTGTGCCCATCCAGACACTGAGATCCCCAAGGATCAATAGTCTTGTGCTATGTGCTATTTGAGTGTCTAATACTTCTGTGTATAGCTCAAAAGATTGGTCTAGTTCCCCAGGTTTCCTGTATGTTAGGAAGACTTTGATGGAAAGTTGTCTCAATACCTTAACAGTAAGCAATGGATGCCTGTATTGTGCTGTAGGAATGGAAAGAATGTTTAACTGACACCATTCCCAATCCCATTTTATTGTTTAATTGACTCAGGTAATGTTCTGCCTTTTCTAAAATATTTGGTTGATTGTGGGTGCTGCTTCCAACCAGACCCACGTGTCAGTGACAATCAATTTTATTAGTACATTGGAGTCACTTACAGTGACCTACGCAAATGAGGAAAACAATTCGCCTCTTCGACCATGCTGCCTGCAGACACAAGCGAAGTGCAAAGAGGCGATCGGCTCCTGCATGAAGGAGGATCGCCGTCCTCCATTCGAAAGTCAGGCGGGTTTCCCCACACCTGGCTGCTTCAAATAGGGTGCACTGTCCCTGTTTACGCACGCTGCAAAAGGTTAAAGGTCTATCGTGACACAAACAGACACAGTGCGCCCATTACATAATACAGGCCCGGGTGTGCTAAAACGTGTGCAGCATAGTGCTGTATTTGAATCAGCTCATTGCTCAAATGGTAAAATGTATGAAACATCTTACTTATAAAGATTAATTACATTTGTGATGCCTGCGCAAAAAAAACGTCACGCTAGGGTGCAAAGGTCAGCCGCATTATATTTGTACTTGAAGGACACCTCTAGCACAAGGTCTAGTCATGAAAGTATAAGGTGTTTTTCAATGTCCCCCTGCCTTGAAGCCGCCTTCAAGTACATTATGCGATGCAAAGCCCTTTACCTCTGGTCTTGCATCATCTTTGTAATGCAAAATAACTTTTACATACAAACGTTGATTGGACCGTCACTCCTGCCGCTTGCATCATGGTGACACTTTGCAGTGTGCAAATGCCGGCACAAAGAAATAGTAAATCAAGGCCAGGTTGTCTTAAAGGTAACATCTTTAGCTGTCCTCATCTGAGAGGGCAGCAAGGAACATTTTAGTGATAAGTATATTTTGCTTCAGGTTTGTGCTACCTTTTTAAAGTCTTTTGTTGGAATTTACAAACCAATGGTCATGATTTGCATTAGTTCGTAACAAAAAACAGAACACAGCAAACACAATGTGCTGCCTTGCATTACTTTGCATCAGGGAGGCATTCCATGAGTGTTACATGGGCATTCCACACAAATCCATACCTACAAAGACCTGCAGACAGGGATTTATGATAAAATACTGTACCTAACTAAGGCTGGCGTAATACAGGAAAATATGTTTATTTTTCTCCTACTTTTTTTCTCTATGCATGTGTACCTCAGTCTGCTGCACACATGTAAAGGGGAAATTGCCTTTCAGTGTAGTCTTTGTGGAGTATGAGACCCCTTCCTGCATAAAAACTATGCTGACCACAAAGCAGACAACCTTGCCCTAAGGTGCATGGTTGTCTGCAGTGGAACTTTGAGCATAAAGTGTGCCATCATAGGGAGGGAGCTGGACAGCATCATATCTTTCAAGATATGGCGCTGGTCTGTTCTCAAAACGCAAAGGACCAACTGCAGTTGCAATGCCGCATTGAATTATTCATTTGTAAATCTGGGACAGAGTGTCGACCTTCTTGTTACTTGGAAATAGATCAATAACTAGTAAAGTTATTTCAGGGCAGATTGAATGAATTAAATGAACATATACTGCCTACAATGTTGATCGCTATTCAAACTATGCATTAACACAGTCGCCATGTACAACACATGTTACACGTATGCCTCATATCCTTCTTCTTTCCCGGTAATGTTACTTAACAATGGCTAAAAAGCAAAAACTGAAAGCACATGAAAATCAATTTCAGCTGTAGTCCAACTGTGTTGTATGAACATGTATCATCAGTCCTCACAATGCGTCAGTAGAGAAGGAGCTGCTGAAGAGAAGCTTGTCTGTAAGGCAAGGCAGCTTCAATGGACTTGGCGCCTACTTGAGCCCCTCGTGTTTGAGGTTCCTCCGCCATGAAGTGTGGTGTAATTTGTTCTCAACTAATCACCAAGTGCAGATGTCCCATCCATCCTATTTAGAGTGAATAAGTAGGGTGGGTAGTATATACTCCCCTCTTTGGCAGATGCCCCATCTTCACCAGACTCTAAATAAGGGCCTCTCTGCGAGTTGTGTTGATATTCATAGTCAGTAATATGAGGTTTACCACTCCCCATCTGTTGCGAACACCCACTTTCTGCTGCTTTTGCAGGTTCCCCACATTCTTAAGTGTATTTTACTAGAATAAACATCCAGCAATTATAAAACTGTGAATCAGGATTTGAAAATTACAAGTTGCTGCTTTGTGAAACTCTGAGCAATCTTGATCCAAGCACAAACAGGAGCCTACACCCAAATTAGATTTTTGAGTTTGTGTAATAATATTTGCACCCACAAGCTTTTCCTGCACAATTTTCTCTAGTGTTCTCCCTTTCTGAGGTGCCAAACTCATAATCAAACAATAATACTGTGTTCAGTGGTACTTTCTTCCTGCTAGGAAATTACTGCACCATAAAACTGCCTATTTCAATGTGAGTTACACAACGGAACTTAGATGTGCCAAGACGTTGAGGCCTTACATGTTACTAAGGCCCCGGACTGGACTGGGATACCACCAGCAGTCTTGACCAGGTGCACCTACACCCAGGATCTACACTCATGCCATATTTCCCCCCACATGTATCCCTCTGAACACCACTCTTCCCACATAGTCTGTAGCTTTAGAAGAGGTGTTTTAGCCCTAATATGCATGTGGGTGACTGAAAAAGAGAGGTGTTGCAGCACAGCAGGTGTAGTACACAGCCCCAGTTTAGCAGCACATTTTGCCTTTAGTTAAGCTAATGAAGTATTAGTGTGTTATATTGCCTCAGCTAAGGGAGCTCCTGAGTTGGTGGCAGATACAGCTGCAGTGTTCACATGCAGATGTGTAGCCTCGAGTCAGCAAGGAGCCAGCCCTCATGGCCCAACCCCAAACTGAGATCATGCAGCTTAAATTAAAGACATTCAGGGGGTTATTCCGACCCTGGCGGTCCATGACCGCCAGGGCCGGGGACGACGGAAGCACCGCCAACAGGCTGGCGGTGCTTCCAGGGCCATTCTGACCGCGGCGGTAAAGCCGCGGTCAGAAAAGGGGAACCGGCGGTTTCCCGCCGGTTTTCCCCTGACCCAGGGAATCCTCCGTGGCCATGGGGATTCCGACCCCCTTCCCGCCACCCTGTTTCTGGCGGTCCTTACCGCCAGGAACAGGATGGCGGGAACGGGTGTCGTGGGGCCCCTGGGGGCCCCTGCACTGCCCATGCCACTGGCATGGGCAGTGCAGGGGCCCCCTAACAGGGCCCCATGAAGATTTTCACTGTCTGCATTGCAGACAGTGAAAATCGCGACGGGTGCTACTGCACCCGTCGCACCCCTGCAACACCGCCGGCTCCATTCGGAGCCGGCTTCTATGTTGCAGGGGCTTTCCCGCTGGGCCGGCGGGCGCCCTTTTGGCGGTCGCCCGCCGGCCCAGAGGGAAAGCCAGAATGGCATCCGCGGTCTCCTGACCGCGGAGCGGCCATTTGGCGGTGACCGCATGGCGGGCGGCGACCGCCGCCCACCGCGGTCAGAATGAGCGCCTCAATGTTTTGCTTAAAATGGCCACAGTTTTATTTGCAACATGAAATAAATCCAATGTAGGTAGGAAATATCATATCAGAAAAAAGGATATTCCTAAAAAAAGCAGTCAACATGACAGATTGTAAGAAATTGGAGTATTAGTTTAGGGTGGTAAGAAATCATTGCAAATAATAATCACAATCCTTCTTAGGATGAACCACAAAAGGTCCCTAAACATTCTGTGCTTAACACTTAGGAGGCTTATAAAAAAACAGACAGGCTTAACTTTGAGGCAATGTGTAAAGTATTTATGCTGTACTCAAGCAGTAATAAAGTGAAAACAACAAAAGAAATAACCCAAACTAATTTAGAAAATAGAGTACATTTTAATAAATAAAATGACATCAAAATAAAAAAATCCAATCAGTAGACAAAGAGATACTCATTTTTAAATTTTTAACGTGAAACATAGCTCCATAAAGCATTAAGCATCAGCATAGTTATTTGTCACACTATACCGGACCAAGCCTGGTCGACCACGATAGAGCATGGGTCGGACACAAGGACCATGTTTGACCTGGTGAAAAATCTATGTTCGGAATTAGAACATTTTATGGAGAAAAAGTGGTTGATGGTGATGCATCTGCAAGGCAGGCTGCAAGCTGGGTCCAAAGCAGGGCCCAGAGAAGAAAGGTTTGCTGAAGAGTGAGGTCCGGGTGCGGTCATCAATGAAGGCAGCAAAGTTACACAAGGGCAAAGTCCACAGCCTGTTTCCAGGAGAGCCTCAAGGTCAATAAGTTGCTACTTGGCATTGGTCCAATATTCCTCTAAGTTGAGACTTAGAAACTTTTCGGGAAGCCAGACTTTCTTTAGTGGGGCAAACCAGCAGCCGAGGCATGCTAACGGTTGGAGCTTCTAAGGGTGTATTGGTCTTGTTTTCACCAGGCAGAAAATTGGCAAAAAGTTTCAAACGTTCAGATCATACAGTTTGGAGACCCAGGCACTTCACTCTAACACCGACCGATGGTTCAGGACCTAGGGTGGCATCTCTTGGGGGTTAGAACTGGCTCCCAGAGAGGCCAGCAGCAAGGTTGTGGGCATGTCCAGTTGGTACTAGGTAGCTAGGCAATTGCATGAAAAGGCCTCTGGAAGCTTGTTGTGTCCCTTGAGCTCAAACAGGATGTCAGCCAAATGACCCTTGGAGTTACTTCTGGAGTACTGGGTTCAAAGCAAGCAGACCCAGTCTTCCTTCAAGAATCAGCCAGCAGAGCAGTCCTTCTTCATAATTTGATGGGTTCAGGAGTGTGCTGAGGAAGATAATTGGGATGCCACATTGATGCCCAGCGTCAGCCTCTGGATGGGGTAAACTCCTGACCACTATAACTGGGGTAATAATTCCCAGATATGACCGTACCCACTTTTGCAGCACTTCTTGTGTGTTTTACTGTAAGCAGTCCCACGGTACCCACCTTTACCTGAGACCTTCTTGTCCTGCTCAGAGCTTCTTGTGCCTACACAGAGGTGTGGCTGGGATAATGGGCACACCCTCCACTGTGGTCACTCAAAGCCAGTTCTGGAACATCACCCACCTTTCACTGGGTTTGGAGCCAGGCTGACTAGGAAGACAAAGGGAGGCAGGCCTAGATGAGTGCTACATATGCCAGTGACAGGTTAGGCATCCTTGGAAGTGCAGGAAAGGGCTGGGCACCGTCCCTCAGGCCATCCTGCTCAAGGAGGAAAAACAGAACTCCACAGCAAAGCTTTTTGTCCACTGTCTGGGAGCAGGTCATGTCTTACTAGAGAGGAGCCATTCACCAGTCAGTTGACACTGGCAGAAAGACACATTTGGCTTAGGCAGGAAAATTATATTCTTCTAAAAGCACCATTTTTTCGAAATACTAATATAAAATCAGACTTTACTATTAAGTTGAATTTTAAATTGCTATTAAAATGAGTCCTTGAATCATTTTTCTTGCTGCTCCCAAATGGAAATTGAACATTATAAGACGATATAATGTAACCCTGTATTCCCTAGAGGACTATATGAGAGCCGCCTTGCTACAGTGAAAAATGACTTTGGAGGTTTTTTTCACCACAAGGACACGTAAAACGTTAAATATACATGTGCTGCTTTTTAATTATCCTGCACCCTGCCTTATTGGCTTTTAGGGCCGACCTTAGGGGTGACCTATGAGTATTAAAAAGGGAGGTTTGGCCTGGCAAAAGGTGCATTGTGCCAGATTGAAATGGAAGTTTAAAACTGTACACACAGGCTACAAAAGAAGTCCTAGAGACCTGTTTTACAATAGTAATTTAGCGACTGGCACAATGAGTGCTGCAACTCACTTGTATCATTTAATTTACAGACCCTAGATACATGTACTACCATATTCCATGGAGGTATAAGTAAAATCCACAAGTCAATTAGGTGTCTTCCAATTTTCTCATGTAATGATTTCAATTAATTGAACAGTTAATAAATAAATAAGTCTAATTCTAATCACAGAATGGAGAGTACAAACATTTTACCACAGGTTAGCAGGAGTAAAGTGTGCAGAGTCCTATGGCCAACAAAAACTGGTTCAGATGGTCATTTTCAACACATATGATTTAGCACCCACGGAAGACGTCAAACAATAAGTTGACACCCATTTTTAGCATGAGTCTTTCTTTTAGGTTACCTCTAACATTTCTTATCTTACCTTGCTAGCAGATTGTTCAGCTTTGCCATCCAACCTGCTGTGTGTGGGTAGTGAGTGCTGTGACTACCCTGCAGAGCATCCCTGCACTCTCTGCTCTCACGGGCCTGCTCAGCTAGCACCCAGAGATGTACTCGCTGAACACTTTCCCACTTACTGTCCATTCACACCCTAGATAATTCTTCAAACTACATTTCTGTCCCCGCAACTCTGGTTATGATATGATCCTTCCAATGTACACTCCTTTGCTCATATTCAGTGTGGGTGGACCACGATTCGTATTGCCAACAGTTGTGGCACTCTTGTCATGATTGACAGTAAAAGATTTTTGAGCTTTCGCATCAAGAATTTTCAATTCTATAAAGGACACGGAGGCGAGGATTATGCTTCTCTTTCTATGCTTTATTATAAACAGCAGCCAATAGGAGAAGAGTTATCAAAACCAAAACATATCCCAGATTTCCAAGGTCTAACATCATAACCATAAAGTACACAGTATAAACATCTGAGGCTAATGAGCTTCCTCTTTCTTTGCGAAATCTCAGTCAGAAAAAGTCAATAAAAGTCAATCAACGGCGAACCCGCAGAAGAACTCGATTCAACATCCAAGTAGAACAGTAATCCGAAGGTGAAATGGACCTCCAAGAATCCATCGAAGTCTATCAGACATCATTTCTGGTCAAACCCTAGAAATAAGGGAGTAGAAAAAACAATCACAGTATATGTCCAGAAAATTCTGAAATCAGTAAACATGTTTAATATGCCACATCAACTGGGTGGGTAATACCATAAGACAATCAATAAAACAAGATACTTGACTCGTAAGATGCTGTCTTATTGGTAAACATAGGGAGGGATAATCCTCGCCTCCGTGTCCTTAATAGAATTGAAAATTCTTGATGCGAAAGCTCGAAAAAAATTTATTCTATGTCAGGACCGGAGGCTCAGATTATGCTAGTTCAAAGCTGATTTACCACTGTTGATGCAATGTCTAAAATAGGTTTCTAATAGAAGGTCTTAAATGTGGATTCTGAAGACCAGCCCGCTGCCTTCATAATGTCCTCTAACCTTATTCCCAAATTGAATGATTTTGAGGCCATAGCACAGCGAACTGAATGAGCTCCGAAAATTGAAACATCAATTCCTGCTTCAGAAAGAAGCCATCTAGTCCATCTAGCCAAAGGGGCCGATGAGACTGGATTCAAAGGTTTCTGAAGGGCAATCAATAATTGACCCCTAGGATCTCTCCTGAATTTGTCTGTGGCAGCCTGATATGTTTTTAAAAATTGAACAACACACAGTTTGGAATTATGAGGAAAAGCTGGGTAGGACACAGACTTAGTGCCTGTCTTAGTGTGTCTGGAAATAGAAAAGGAAACCCCCTCAGAGGAAAAACTCCTTCCTGCCAAGACAAGAGCTCTAACATCTGACACCCTTTTGGAGGAAATGAGGCACAGCAACAGAGTAAGTTTAGCCGAAAGTTGTTTACGTGATAGGAATCTATTATCTGGCCAGGAGGAAATAAAGAAAAGAACCACATTAACGTCCCAAAGAGACGAATATCTAGGTAAAGGAGGGTTAGAAAGACAGATGCCTCTCATCAACTTGCAAACCACAATGTGTTCACCAACCGGTTTACCCAAGACTGGGAGGTGGCCGGCCGAAATAGAAGATCTATAATTATTAACAGATCTGTAGGCTAAGCCCGACGCGACAAGAGATACCAGAAAGTTAACTACAAGATTGACATCCGCATTAAAGGGATCTGCATCCCGTTCCACACACCAAGGAACCCATCGCTTCCAGGAGGAGGCATAGCGTTTATGTGTGTTAGATGACCAGGCCTGGTTAATGAAGTTGGAAGCTTGCTCAGAAATGCCTGGCAAGAGCCATAGTTGCTGTAAAGTCTCCACGCCACTAGACGTAACTTGCCTGACACCACTTACGGATGGGGATTCCTGAGAGGGTCCAGCAAGAGATTGTCCCGCAGAGGGATCAGAAGGGGAAAATTGCACAACAACTCCAGAGCCACAGGGAACCAGGCTTGCGCTCTCCAGAGGGGGGATCCTAGAACTATCTTGGTTCTCTGGCGCAAACTTGAGTCAAGACACGAGGGATCATGCTGAACAGGGGAAAGGCATACCCCTGATGCAGGGACCAGTCCTGAAGAAAGGCATCCGTGGCCATTGCTTCTGGATCCGGTCTCCAGCTGAAGAAGAGGGGAAGCTGGCGATTCAGTCTCGATGCAAATAAGTCTATCGTGAAAGGACCCCAGAGCCAGTTCAGATGAAAGAACACTTCTGGAAGAAGCTTCCAATCGCTGCCATCATGAAGGAATCTGGAATTCCAATCCGCAACTGTATTGTTCACTCTCGGTAGGTATTCCGCAATGACAGAAATGCCGTGATGGAGACAAAATTGCCAGAACTCCATGGCTATACGAGCCAGGGTCTGAGACTTCGTGCCCCCTAATTTGTTCACATACCTGACCGCCAAAATGTTGTCCATCCTCAAAAGAATGCAACAATCTGATTTCAGGGGTGATACACTCCGGATCGCAAAAGAGCCGGCCAGAAGCTCCAGACAGTTGATGTGGAGGTGGAGTTCCTCCTCCGACCATCGACTTCCTGTGGTCAAGGATCCGCAACGGGCTCCCCAGCCCCATCTGCTGGCATCTGATTCCAGAATCACATCAGGGGAAGTGCCAAAAATCACACGCCCGTTCCAGGCCTCCATGTGATCTAGCCACCAAACTATTTCCGAACAGGCTTCCGCTGAAAGAGGAACCATGTCCCCATAGGACAGGCCCTTCTGTAGATGGGAAATCTTGAGGCATTGGAGGGCCCTGTAATGAAGAGGACCCGTGAATATTCACCTGAATTGAGGAAGATAAAAGTCCCACCATCCTGGCTAAGTTGCTCAAGGACACCCTCTGTTTGGATAAGAGAAGGCACAATTCTTTCTTTATATTGCGAACCTTCTGAGGGGGAAGAATCAGCTGGGCCTTCACTGAATCTATCCGAAAACCCAGGAATTCTATCTGCTGGGACGGTAGAAGACAAGATTTGGGCTGATTGATCAAGAAACCCAGACTCTGAAAGAGGTGAATTGTCCATGCCAGGTGGTCTGGAAGGACTGAGGGGTCCTGAGCCATCAGGATTAGATCGTCGAGGTAAACGATCAGACGCACCCCCCAGGCGCGAAGAGACTCCACCACTGGTCTCATTACCTTGGTAAAGCACCAAGGAGTGGAGGAAAGTCCAAAAGGAAGGACTTGGAATTCTAAACATTGGTCTAGCCAATGAAATTGAAGGAAGTGACGATGAGGAGGGAATATAGGGATGCTCAGATAAGCATCCTTTAAATCCAGGCGTACCAACCAGTCTCCTTCTTGAAGGATATCTCTTAGAAGATGAATTCCCTCCATTTTTAAGTGCCTGTAGACTATCCAGGCATTGAAGTCTTTGAGATTGAGAACTAACCTTGAACCCCGCCTTTCTTGTCTACCAGAAAGATAGGGCTTAAAATGCCTCTTGGATGAAGAACAGTATGGCAGATCATCACTTTTTGTAGAAGGGCTTGAACCTCCAAACTTATGACCTCTTGGTCATGATGGGAAAAATGGGGAAGAGGGGGAAGGGATTGCTGGAGGGGGGACTGATAAAATTTCAACTTGAAGCCCTGAACAGTTTCTAACACGCATGGATTTTTGGTTGAAATGCAAGTCTGCACCCTGCCCCCAAGAACCACTTCTGATGGAGGAATGAGTCTCACCTGAGTTGGTAGAGTCCTAGGAATTTCCCTGTTGGTTCTTGTAGAAGTTCTTTCGATAACAGCCCCTACCTCCACAGGGCCGAGAGGGGTAGAATGTGGAGTCTGTCTGTTGGTCTCTGTTATACCCACGTCTGCGGGTAAAGGAATCACGTCTGGAGCCTTGACAATAGTTGCGGCCTGACGAGCGACCCCGCATACGTCTGACCTTGCGAAAAAGAGTTTCCCTAAATACCTTCTTGAGGGATAACAGCTTTGTTCATAGAACCGAAGGTAGCTGCAAATTTTGAAAGGTCTTTAATGAAAGGGGCTCCGAAGAGAAGACCCTGGGCTACCTGCCTTGCTTCATAGGTAGCGAGCTCGTTAAGATGGGGATCGATGCGCATCAAGATGGAGCTCCTTCTCTCTGTAGAGAGTGCCACGTTAGCGTTTCCCAGTTGGCAAATGGCTCGATGAGCCCAACCCACTAGAATATCAGGGTCAATAGGGGAGTTAGATTATTTTGCTATAAATGCCATTTCTAGTATTTTAGCTAAGGGTCCAGAAAGATCAAGTAGCTTATCCTGACAAGACCTCCATGCACGATCCAGACCCTTCTTGTGGTCCTTGGTCCATTTTTTCATAAACGTGACCATTGTGGGGTCAATATCTGGGGTGTCCGTGACCTTACCTTCAAGGTCTGGTCTAGGGCATTCTGCCCGTAATCTTGCTGTCACATCTTTGTCGAATCCTGCCCTTATGTGTTCTCGGAGGTACAAAGCTACTTCTGGAGGGGGAGTCCAGTTTGAGGAGCGAGGGTGGATAATATCCTCCAGATTAAAGGTCTACACCTGAGGGATCTTAGTAGCTGGACTATTGGATTTTTCTGCCTTTCTGCATTTGCTTGGGCCGGGGCGGTCACAAGGATCCACCTCTGAGTCAGAATCAGAAGAGTGCTTGGAAGAAGAATGGCTAGAAGATTGATCTGTGCCATAAGCATCATGCTGTTGAGAGGAACTATATCCATGCTCTTTTTGGATGGAAGCAGACAGCTTGTCAAAGATTTCTGAATGAGCCCATTTCTTGGCCTTCAATTTACCCTTAGATGTAGAGGGTTGGCTCGCTTGTGTGTCCTCAGAAGGCGTAATAGGAGGAAGCCATCCTTTATGACGTGCAAAGCTCTCAAAGTGTTGCAAGAGAGGGCCAAGAGCCTTCGCCAACGTCTTGTTTACTGAGAGCTGGACACTATTATCTAAGGCACCAACAAGGTTTTCCTCTAAAGATGGGGAGTCCCCCCAAAATATTCCTCCTCCTCGTAGGAGTAAGAGAGAGCCCTAATAATGATAATGAACATGTATCAAGGTGTGTAAATTCAAGTGTAGCCAGAGACTACAGTCAGGGGGAGTGCACAAACCCCAGCAGGCTAATAAATTTGGATATAAAGCGTGGAGGGAGCAGCCTGCAGCACTCTAGGCAAAGCCTATGCTTATTTTCCAACCCTGAGCCAATCACAAGGTCTCAGGGCGTAAGGGAGCCAAGTTTAAATGAGAAAAGGCCCAGAGCAGGCAGATCGCTGAAATAAAATTGCCAGGACAACTCGTTTGTCTCGCTGCACCAAGTCGCACCGTTCCGATCCTCAGAAAAGGATTTCAAAACGGGCGGCAGTAAAAGCGAGCAAATGCGAGTGCGCGCGCGTGTGTCTACGTGCCTGCCGGGCAAGTCCTGAAGGACTGGAAACATTTAGAAATAAACACACTTTAAATATGCACAGAATCAAGGAAAATAATGAAACATGCAGAGACACTTAATTGGCTGCGGAAGCAGCAAAGAAAGAGGAAGTTCATTAGCCTCGGATGTTTATATACTACGTACTCTATGGTTATGATGTTAGACGTTGGAACTCTGGGATATGTTGTGGTTTTGATAACTCTTCTCCTATTGGCTGCTGTTTATAATAAAGCATAGAAAGAGAAGCATAATCTGAGCCTCCGGTCCTGACATAGAATTCCATTCAATGGGTTGCTGATTGCCTGATGAACTGGGCTGTTTGACAGGTGAATGGCACTAACGTCTACTGAGGGCTGAAATGTTCCCTCTCTTTGTCTTGATGCAATGTGAGACAGCTGTGGCTGACTTTAGAGAGAGTTAAGAAAGTTATGTGGTTAAAGACATGTTACTTCATCTCCTTGTGGATGAAATAGTAAATTAGTATAATTCAATATGCAAATGTATAACATAAATAGCTATAATATAAAAACCTAGTTGCACGGCCTGCTGATTAGCAACGCCTCAGGTACGTGTTCGCCCCTTTCCCATTACTCCCTGTATGCTGTAGACTTCTCTCAGCTTACCACTTCTTCAGGACTACTAGAATGAGGCCAGAAGGGGTAGTGTACCCTTGTTCTTTTTAAAGGCACCACTTTCATGACACAAAATATATGTATTACATTTCAGGCATTCCTGTCCTGTTTATTAATGATAAGGCAGCTAACAATAGTACTACACTCAATAACACTATACTACACGATACAATATAATGTAATATAATATAATATAATATATTATAATATAATATAATATAATATATTCAGTACCTCTAGAAAGCACCATACGCCGGAGTTAATGCCTTTTGCTCTTTCTCTGCAGCATATTTTTTACACTTCGAAGGATGTGCTGTTACTGTGTAGCTTTCCACATTCAGTTTTTATCGAGGTCCAATATGTCTCCGTCGTGCCTTTCTCCCCTCCATTCTTTCACTCTAGTTGCTATTCTGTGCACAGGGGTGCCCAACATAGGTGCAGTAGGGGCGGCTGAATGCCAGACTCTCTTTCTGTTCCGTTTACTGCAGAGGGCCTAACATAGGTGCAAGAGGGCCGAACTGTTGCCAGATTGCCAGGATTCCCACCTGCAATACATTTTCATAGAATTATTCTGACTGGACCTAAGTGATTTTCTTTACAATGCCGGTCACCCGGGGTTACTGTTGGCACCCGGAAGCACGGCACCCTGTGATCGAGGCGCTGCTGCCTCAGTATAACGTTAGCTCGTGAACGGCAAAAATATATGAAACGTCCTCCTCTCCTGCCCGCCTCCACCTTGAAAGCCAAGTAATTGTAGGCCAGCTGCCTCTCGGTAACTGGAGGACGCATTTAGACTCTTTATTGAGCCTGACCGTGTAAAATGAGCTTTTGTTTCAAAATAAGGATACATGCAATTCCACGACAGTTTATGTTGGGCTGGGATACTATTTTTTTTTTTTTTTTTACTTTTTTGAAACCTATATTTTAAAAGCATCTGGCTTCGGGGATGTTGTCACTGCCGACTCATCCACGCCGCATATTTTGTATTCCTGCGGAGACGGGCGTCTTCCGTTAGTGATAATCTGAGCAGGGTAAACCCGCGCCGGGGCAGCTGTAATTCCACCCTCCCTTAGTTCAGGGGATACAGTGACCCGTGAAGAGTTAACTAATACTTTGCTCTCTATCGTTTCAACACTTCAAGAATGCCAGGATGTAGCCTCGCCAGATAGCTTTATTCGGATTTACTCACGATTTTAGTTGGATTTCGAGTGGTACCTTCTCAAACTGCAGTTTAACACTTTCAGCATTTTGTCACATGGCCGGAAAGAGATTTTTGTTTTTTCTTTCCTAAAAGTTCTCATTTCCATGTGAAAGGAAATATACGGTTTCACTTAACCTTTTGAATAAAAGTTAGCACAGAACAGCAGTGGCGTAACGAAACTTGAGCCCCCTGCAAAGTACATGAATGGGCCCCCTCCGGACTCACTTGGCCAGGTTACAGTGCTGAGGGGTCCCCTCGGACTCGCCGCCCACACCCACCCCACCCCACCCCTCCCGCGCCGCGGGGGCCTTTGTGCCGGCCCTGCATTCCAAGCATTATAAATCCTTTTCTGGGAATCTGGTCTAAGCATTGTTTCAGAACAAAGGGAGCTTGAAAGATGGTGGCTAATAGGTTTTCATTATTTTTCTGGTGCAGGTGCTGAATGACCCTAATTGTGATTGGAAACAGGAGAGGCCTAGTTCACAAATCAAAAACAACATTTATGATTACGAAAAGATAAATTTATGGTGGTAATTCCTTAATAGCTTTAATTCCATTTATGATTTTAAAAAGTCACGTTTGCAGATGTTCCCATTCTGTGTGCAGAGTATTAGGGGGGTTATATGGGAAGAACAAGCATATAGGGCCGCGGCATCTTTCCCGGTGCCAAGTTCCAGGGTGGGGACCTTTGGGAGACAGCGGGGAGGGTGACAGATGTAGGACATCAGAGGGCAGCAGAGTGTGTGCCTCTGCTGTCACTCAGGCAAAAACAATACCCTGATTATTGTTTCCTTTGTGGCTGAAAATGATAGAAAAATATAATAAAATATGGAAATGGACATTTTAGTATGTTTCGTCTTGTGGATTGTTTGGACGATGGAGACTCCTCGGGAGTAAGTGTAGGAGAGCAGTGGGATGCTAGGGAATCTGTAACTCTCTAGATTTTCAAGAGAGCTTAATTTTTAAAAGAAACATTTCCAGGGCACGAGTTTCAAGTTTTGTTCAGAAGCCTGCGAAGGGTGCTGTCCAAGGTACCAAGGCTGCCTATTGTTGATTCCACCTCATGCCTCTTCCAACCACCCCCTGGCACTCTGTTCATTATTTCATTCTACTAGATTCTTTTTCATTCATGATTTCTCGCTTTGTCACTTATTTTCCATCTTTATTTGCCTCCTCTTTTCCCCTTTTGTATTTTTTTCTCTTACTCTGGATCAAAGTCTGTCGACTGTTGCTCCGAAGCAATCAGTGCTGCTGCCCCCCTCCACCCTCCACCCCCACCACCACCGGCTCAGATTACGCACTGCATTTTCCCAAGGATTTTGAAAGTTAGTGTATAAATAAATCAAGGGTGGGATTTTTATTATGAATTGAGGACAGGAGTTTTGAATATTTTGAATTTAGCCGAGCATCCTGGCCTAGATGCCCTGGTAACTTTACACAGGGATTGGAATTACTAGATGTGTGATAACTATAACAGCCTCACAGATTTCTCCTGAGAAATTCCAGCAGGTCAAACAGGCTGACATATTTCAGGGGAAATGGCCCAGAAAAAAAAGAATCCAGAATTTGTTGTGTTAAAAACACAATTTCTCATGTTATACTCTCTCTTCCTTTTAAAAACTCAGGTCCTTACTACTCATGGTACGTAATTCACCTTGGGATAATGGTATTTAATACCTATTGAAAATTCTCCACCGTATTACAACAAACTCTTAATGAGGACCTAATTAGGTCATTATCCGAGATCCAGTATCCAAAATCCAAGGATGCATTTAGGGCAGCGTTGAACTTGTCTAGGTTCCAAGATTCCTAGAAAGCAGAGTGTTTTCAGCTTTATTCGGGTCAGTCAGTGGGGAATAGGGGTTCATTGGATTTGTGGCTCAGACGGTTGATGGACTGGTAGAGAGTTGATCATTGCTGAAATGGAGGGGGCAGGTGGTTGATTTTTATCAAATAAGTGATACTGATGGGATGGGTTATAACCACAGCGGGCCTGATGTTGGATGTAGAGAAAATCCTTTGTTATCTAACAACACACCGAAGGATAAATAGTAAGCCTCTTGTGGACTTTCAGGGTCTATGTGCAATTTTTGACCTTCCAAAGATAAAAAGACAATATGACATCAGGTAGGTTCTAGGACAATATGCCCACATAGTGCTGAAAAAGATCAGCATATTTTCAAAAAGTAGTCAGCCCAGAATCCTATCCATGGATGACTGGGATTCCCAATTGACACTGGGAAATTAGAGATTTCCTGGCATACTTAATCCCTTGGCATTGGGGGAAGCACGACAACCCTTAAAATGGTTCATGATCCGTGCATGAGTGCACTGGGACTGCTCCTTCCTCTCCTGCCACTTTGGGTCAGAGATTGTTCTTATCTTTTCTCATAACTCATGTTTAGGGCTGTGTGGAGTGTGTCTGTCATCATGCTGGGTCCTGGTCACTTCCAAATCTGCCAAGAGGCCGAACATCTATGGAGTCAGGCTCCATTCAAAAGTATTCCACCAGCCCTGCCTAGGGATAAAGCCCCACTTCTCTAGGCCTGAAAGCAGCTCTGTAGCATCCCACGGTGGTAGAATCAACACTAGGGTCAGGCTGACCAAAGCTTCAGGACCAGGAAGACAACAAAAGCAGAGGATGGAAGCAGCACATTGCCAGGGCTGTCATGCAACTTGGTGGTCCCCCTGCTCGCAGGTACAGTCCCGGAAACCCATTTACAAATGAAAACATTCCGTAAATGTAAGCAAAGTAGTACTTAAATGTTTCTCTAAATCGTGATTTTGTGCCTCGGTTGTATATTGCAGTAGGGGCTTTGACAGGAAAAGTGCAGGTCCACCAGCAGAAGTAGAAACAGAAAGCAAGGACTCAGGGCAGCCTTTGTTTTCGGGACCATGTCGAATGGCTGTCAGTCTTTTTAAAACTTCCTGAAAAAAGCAATAAAGTTAAAACAAATAGCGAAATTGTCTAATCGCGCTGGATCCTTCCAAGCAAAGTGACTTTTGCCCAAAAGCTTTTTCCGTTTGCTAGGTATCAGAGATTCCTGCAGTAGAGCTAGCATCTTCCCCCAGTGTTTCTCTCCATCCTGAAATTTTCAGGAGTGCCACAAATGTGCTGTATTTGTCCTGCACCCACATCATTTCAGGAGCGGCTGCTTAAAGCATAAACTACTGAAGTCCTTGATATTTATGAAGTTGTTTTAAATGTCACAGCACACAGAAAACATGTTCTTAAGATCACATTGTGATAAGAAACTGCTACTAGAGAGGGGATGACAGACAAGATAAGCATTGGGGAAGCCAGTAGGTTTCATCTTTAAAAGGTGAATGCAGCCTGTTGTCTTTGCCAATGCTTGTTTGCATTGGCGATTTCACTATAATGAAAAAAGTAAAAAAGCCAAAATGGCTGCCAGTGTTTTTTTTTGGGTTGTTTTTTTTTTACTTTACTCTTCCAACATGGACAACTCTCATTTGTAAAGCAAAAATAAAAAATAAAAGGCTGGCGAGCACATAAAAGTAGTCTGAGCTTTGAAAAAAACTAAATGTATTTTTTGGAAAGAAGCACAGAGCGGGATGGGCACAGGCATGGGAGTACCAACGCAGATAGAGATGAGTGTTGGAGCACCAGACAGCAATAGATTGGGTGGCTGATGGCGTAACCAGTGTATGTGAGAGAGCATGAGAAGCGGCGCTATTAGGGTTGTCACATCTAGCGTATGGAGTGGACTGATAGATTAGATGAAAGGAGCTGCTTAAAGTCCCCTTCCTGTATGCATTACCATTACCCACCCCTAAACCCTAAAATTATCCTTACCACCCTTTGCCAGTACCCACCAATGAACCCTGGAATTACCATTAGCAACCTACATCACTACCCACCCCTAAACCCTAAAATTATCCTTACACCCTTTACCAATGCCACCAATAAACCCTGGAACATTACCACCCTCCCCCATTACCCGCCCTTAAACCCTAAAATTAACACTACCATCCTATACCACTACCCACCCCTAAACCCTAAAATTACTCTCTGAACATTCGAACAGCCCTCCTGAAATGATTCAGGGTGCAGGACAACAACAGCAAATTTGAGAGGAGAAAGGGGAGATCCCCCTGCAGGTGGGTGCAGTCACTCAGTGCACCCCCTAGCGGGGAGATCTCTGTCCCTTCAGAGTGCAGTGGGCCCCACCAGCACTGTGAGGAATGGAACTTTTAACAGCAGCCTTTCACTAATGCACTAATGTAATAGGGCGCATTGTCCCTTTTGCGCCCGGCGCACATCGTTAAAGGCGCAAAGAGTAAAAGTGCTCCCTAAGTATAATACAGCCCAGGAAGGTAAAAGTAAAAAGACATCAATGCAACACAACATGCAGAAAACGGTACTTCTGGGGCGACTTCTGTGCAGGAGTATGATGCGTAATATCCTGGGTACCGTTGTCACTTGCATTGGTGATCATTTCTTATGCTATCCCATCAAGGGAAAGGTCCTGCGTGCACCTGCACAGTCGTTAGGCTGCAGTGAAGTGTGAATGGCTGGCACAACCTGCCCATTAAGAAGAAGTACATGGGCCACAGTGTAACATGCAGAAAAGAGCAGAGAAGAGGCTGTTCCTTGAAGGAGACCTTCTTGAAGATTGCGGTGCAGTCTGACTCTATAAATGATGCGATATAGATGTTAGCACATCTGGACAATGCACCTGCACACCTGGTAGGCAGCAGGGAAGTGTAAATATAGCTAATGTTTGACATGGGAGAGCAATGAAAGTAAACACAGCAAGCAGCTTCTTCCTTGACTAAGAAGCAATGAGATGCACCAGAAACCTGATATTGACACCATATTGAGATTGTATTGTATTGTATTGTATTGTATTGTATTATATTGTATTGTGTTGAGCTATTTGTAGAGCGCATTCCGGCAGGACGCATCGAAGCGCTAATCTGAACAAGTAAGGGAAGCAGAGGGGTACCAACAGGCAGAAAAAAAGCACCTATTGGGAGAAGAGCCAAGTAAAAAAAAAATCCTAAAAATGGCATGAATAGTAATTTGCCGAAGAGCAAGTGGTAAGCCATTCCACAGCCTAGCGGCTTCCACCGTAAAAGCACGATCCCCCCATCTTGCCCTATGGCAAAGGGGGACCGCGATCACATATTTGGTAGACGATCTCAAGTTTCTGGTAGGTTGATACAGACACAGAGTGGACTTCAAGTATTCACAGCCCTCGGATTGCAGGGCTCTGTGAGTAAGGCAGAGGGTTTTAAAAATGATTCTCTTATTAATAGGTAGACAGTGTAGCAATTTCAAGCTCCTACTGGCAGAGGAGGACTGTGGGAGATTAAGGATCCAACGTGCCGCGATGTTCTGAATAGACTGTATTTTATCAAGGGAATATTTATTGGCATTTAGCAGAAGGGCATTGCAATAATCTAGTCTAGAAGTGACTAGAGCCAGCATGACTGGCGTTCTTAAATCTTCCTCTAAAAAATGCATGATTTTCCTAAGAGTTTTGAGAATCTAAAAACAGACTTTGATGATTTGATTTATTTGAGGCTTGAATGAAAGGGAGGTGTCAAATATAATGCCTACATTTTTAGCAGAAAGACACGGTGAGGGACATCCCCCACAGGCTTCTGGCCACCAACTACTATCTCAGGGGATATTATTACAGCCGAAGCTCATAATCACGGTGAGATGAGATATTTTACTTCATTTAGGGCCTATTTACTGCATGCTTGTTGAATGATACTTGCGCCCAACAGGTGGCAAAGAGCTGGGTGAAATAAAACTGCCCGAGTGGTCTGTTCTTGTGCGTGATCCTTTCACTTGGCCCAGTTGGGTCTCTGTGTTGGCCCACTTTCCTAGGCGGTGCGGCGTTCCACCAAGAGATACCAAACTCTGGTAGCTCTTGCAGAGGACAACTGGAGTCTTCAGCAGACGGCTAGACTTCTGTTTGACTCCTTTCCACAGGCAGTAAGCACATATTTAGGACTTGTAGCACTGTGAAAATTTGGGCAGCACTGATTTTCGTTTGATGGACGTGTGAGAATATCTACTCCTGTAGTATAGAAGAGGCTGATTACTCTTTATATAGCAGTGCCATTTTGTGACTTATTTGTGACTATTGAAGATTAGCATCTTTCTTTCTAAAGTATCACATGCACATATGTACTAAAGTGCTTTGTTTGTGCCACTTCTAAAGGGAGTACTGTGTACTTGAGTTAGGTGAAGGAGTGGGGCATCTTATGTAGTCAATAGCAACTGGTAAGTCCTCATTTAGGCTTTGTTGACCATTCAGTCGTACCTCCAAGAGAACAGAGGCACCCTCTCCACTGTCCTGGTTTAAGAAAGACGGCCACATTTAGAGATTAATGCCTCCAAAGGAGTCACCATTGCTCTACGGAGGGCCTGGAAAGTTTGCTGGGCAGCCACCATGTTTAGTGCAGCTTCTCAACAAAGGATTGAGAATGTAATATTTATTTTAAAAATGCAACCGCTGGTTCTTTGAGCTTAGTGCACATACTGACATTTCGAAATGCCAATATTAATTGAGTACAAATATCTGTATTTAAAACATGGAGTGCTCTCACTGGTCCCTTTCTGGCCTCATGAAGGTATGCCAGGACAGTGATAGACGATGGTGTTGTGAGTTATCACATGACTGACAGATTAGATAATGTGATGCATTAGGGCCCCTGGATACTGATGTTCTCTGAGTGGGTTCACTCCCAGAGTTCTGGGCTGAGCAACATGTTACACCTTCTTCTGGTCTGGTCCCTTCTATGTACCCTACTAAACCAGCACCTGGGCATGGTCCTTCCTATGTACTTAATAGACCTACTCTTCAACTTCTACAGTGCCAGCCAGTCTACTGTGTTTCTCATTTCAACAATGTCCACATATAACCCTTATTTGGCTACTTTCCTTTCTTCCAAATTGTCAGGCTAATTTGCTGTATAACGCCACTCGTGGCACTTTGAGCCTAACATGTAGGAAGTTCTAGGTTTACTGCACTAAATGCAATCCCCTTCTTCATCACTAGGATTAGCCATTGCGTTCTTTACTGTACCCACAGTGGGCAGAAAACAAACCATTCAATCTGATTTTAAATTCTCCACCTTAGAAATATCAACACTTGTCGGACAACAATACTGTTGTTGAAACATATGTAGAGCAAGCCGCCTAGTATTCACTAAAGCTAGGTCTTATGGACTAGGTTCTAAGCTGAGGATCAGTCATAGACACTATGGGGGTTATTCTAACTTTGGAGGAGGTGTTAATCCGTCCCAAAAGTGACGGAAAAGTGACGGATTTACCACCAGCCGTATTACGAGTCCATTATATCCTATGGAACTCGTAATACGGCTGGTGGTATATCCGTCACTTTACCGTCACTTTTGGGACGGATTAACACTCCTCCAAAGTTAGAATAACCCCCTATGTCACAGTTATGCTCATCTTATGTTCCTATACTTTGTAGTTCACCACAAGGAGCGCTCCTGCAGTGTGAGGGGCAGGACTGCTTATTCTGCGGTATTTTATAAATACTCTTCATCACAAAAACTGTTAGCTTTCCTTGGCGGGCACCATTATGTGGTGACCACATCAAATTGAGGTGGGTTCCATGAAAAGGAGGAGAAGGGGTACTGGGAGCTGAATAAATGAGCCATCCAAGGTCTGGCATCAGCAAGCTCTGAAGTCTGTGGTGGTCAGCGAGGAGAAGTGTGACCTCTTTGGAGGAAAAATGAGAACGTCTTGTCACTTCCAGTCACCTGTAATTTGAGGGAATAAACACAGCCAGAGTGCCTTAGAGCACTGCAATTATCGAGCATGGAGAGTATCTCCTGTGTCCTACAGTTACGCACTACATCAAACGTCTGCGCTACCATACTTTCAAGGGATCTGCAAGAGAAGCACCCTGTGGTTTGAATCAGCCAATGTGCATTTTCATTAATGATGTACTACGTTTCCCGCACCCTACCTTTTTGTGATGATCACCAGTGCCCATAATGATGCCAACCTCTCCAAGAGAGTGGACACTGGTCATCTGAGTCTGGGTGCTGCAGGGAAATGTAGGCAAGAGGTGCCGAAGTGCAGTCCCATCATCTACCACCATAATTTATTGAAATATAAACATATCACTGGTGCCGCCACATGAATTGCATGGGCTGTGATGCATAAAAGTTAGGATCTGCAAACACCGTCTTGCAGGCTACAAGAGGCCAATTCATCAACCGTTGTCCATACACTCAAGATAGCCAGGCATCACTCCGGGACTGTGGTATGGGGATGTCCTCTCAGCTCATCTTCTCACATGTCAGCTGACACAAACCCGCTCTCTTTGAGCACACACAGACACACTACCACAGGGTTCCAGCCAATAAAGCACAACAACTCTTGTTCGCTGAAAAACCTTGCCCATGTACAGTGCCTGCAGCACCTAGTAGTCAAACTGTGCTTTAACAGCCATAGACATAGTACAGCTATACTAACGATTGCGATTATGATATAAACTTGACAGAATGCACGTGTAGTCAGTGGATCTCTTAGTGCTGAAGTTGAATGTTTTGAGTGGCAGCAAAAAGAAAGTTTTGGCAGCTGTTGATCAAACACTAGGGGGCATATTTATACTCTGTTTGCGCCGGAATTGCGTCGTTTTTTTTTACGCAAATCCGACGCAAAGCTAACTCCATATTTATACTTTGGCGTTAGACCTGTCTAGCGCCAAAGATCTTGGAGTTTGTGTCATTTTTTAGCGTGGACACCTACCTCGCGTTAATGATATGCAAGGTAGGCGTTTCCGTCTAAAAAATGACTCCAAGGCATGTGCGCCTTATTTAAACTCCCGTGCAAAATTGCGCACGGGAGTGGGCGGGTCAAAAAAAATGACATCCAGCCGCTTTTGCGTCATTTCTTAACGCCTGGTCAGGGCAGGCGTTAAGGGACCTGTGGGCTCGGAAGGAGCCCAGAGGTGCCCTCCCATGCCCCCAGGGACACCCCCTGCCACCCTTGCCCACCCCAGGAGGACGCCCAAGTTTGGAGGGACCCATCCCAGGGAACTTAAGGTAAGTTCAGGTAAGTATTTTTTTAAAAATTTTATTGTGGCATAGGGGGGCCTGATTTGTGCCCCCCTACATGCCACTATGCCCAATGACCATGCCCAGGGGACAGAAGTCCCCTGGGCATGGCCATTGGGCAAGGGGGCATGACTCCTGTCTTTGCTAAGACAGGAGTCATGTCAATGGAGGGTGGGAGTAAAAAAAAATGGCGCAACTCGGGTTGAGGCAGATTTTTTGCCTCAGACCGACTTGCCCCATTTTTTGTCGCCCAAGCTCCATTTTCCCCTACGCCGGCGCTGCCTGGTGTGGGTCATTTTTTTTGACGCACACCAGTCAGCTCTGCCAGCTAACGTCATTCCATAAATAAGGCGCCCGCATGGCGCTTTGGAATGGTGTTAGCCGGCGTTAACATTTTTGACGCACAACTGCGTTGGCACAGTTGTGCGTCAAAAAATATAAATATGGCCCTAGTAGTTTTGAGTGTTCTTCTGAAGCACAAATGGCCTTCCATTGACCTTTAAGCAGCAGATAGTTGATTGCAAAGAGAGATAGCCTGAGCGGCCATGGCACAACCATCAAGGTGGACTCTGTGGATCGGGATACAACCTGAGGTTTTTAAAAGAGAAATAAAAAGACTGAACCAGACCCTCTCAGCTCTAGGTGAATGGTGTGGTTCTGCACTACTTGAAGTTGGAATACTAAAGTGGTTTTAATACCCTGATACAGGTTATTTCCGTAGTTCAGTCATGATCCAATGAAAGCAATTATAACAACTTTCTTTCTCTCAAAGGAAGAATCGGGCTAAGTTTCTCATGTAGCACACAGAAGAAGAACCCCCCAATGATACTTGAAGGACCATTTGGTAAAAACATCTTGTCGCCTAGTCTTTTTACTGAGCAGACGAGCTGGGGCATGGACCAGAATCAGCCGGCAAAAGAGTGGACTGCTTGGATGTGTTGAGACAGTCACTTTCCTGAAAGGAGCAACAGGTGAGAGTAGCCCCAGGAAACGAATGGCCTTCTGGAACTTTGATTGGATCAGCTAAGTTGATATTGTCTCTTAGAGTATATCATTTTTAAATAAATATGGCAATTAGTTCATCGCAAAACTGAGAACATGAGTTATCATTAACAGATTTTTTGTGGCTGGCCCTGAAAATATTCATTTTTTTCCTTCTAAGCTGTAGACATTTTGGCAGAGCAGAATGAGTGCTTTGTTTCCGTAATGGTATGTTTGTAATTAGGCAGTGTTTTTGTTATGTCTCGCCTAGTAAACAGCGTATGCGCTGTCTGTTGCAAAGGAATTGTTACCTTGCAGTGGGTTTGGAGTCCGCCCATTGCTTACCTTTGATTGGCTTTATAGTCCCTCTCATTTGCTAGCTTTTTATTCATTAGAGTGTGTGGGCTTTACTTTCTCTTCTGGTGTTTGTCTCTCCCCTTGAGCATGGACTCATTACTGATTCTGTATGCTGCTCCTTTTTTGCGCCCAGTGGTTTTCTTTTAGTTTACGCACTCCACAACAATGCTTGTGTTTCCCCGGTGTCTCTCTAGTGTCCTTCTCCTCTCTGTGCTTCTTTCACTTGCCTGTGTGGTACTCCCCCACTGCCTTCCAAGATGCGCTCAACTTCATGCACTCTCCTCACCCATGTTGCTTTCTCGCCCATGTACATCTCTCCAGCTCCACATTTCTGTCTCATTTGCCCATTTGATTTTTTCACCTGCCACCCCAGTGCTCTACGTTGCATACACACTGGTCGCCTTGCTCCCCTGCACCCTCTTCGATGCTTCCACCCTCTCACACGCTTTGTGTCACTTTTGGCCCCCTTGTTGCTTCAGCTCCCACCGACCCCTTTGTATGGCTGCACCCCCATGCCTGTGTTGCCCCTGTGTTGCCTCTGTATCCCCCGCCCATATTGTTTCCTCCACCTGTTTTCCAAAAAAAACATGCTGTAATATTTTTTTTTCTCCTTTTAGTATTCTTGCTACAATACTTTTCTGGGACAATATTTATACTTCGAGATTATGGTCTGGGTTCTCCAGGAGGCCCAATAGGGTTTAAAGTCTCTTGGACAAACCCTCCAACCGCTGAGGGAAGTGAGCCAATCACAGAGCCTTAAATCTGTGACATACAGCAGAGCAGACACCCCACAACCTTTCCTCCATCCACTCTGTTGGATCGGCAGGATACACGTGCCTTCACCCGGGCAGACAACAAGGGTGCCATGTTGAGAAAGTAGGTGTCCTGTAACCAGGGAATTCAAATCAAACTTCACGGTGCATTTCATTGCTTCTTTTCAAAGCAAAAGGCTATTTTCAGCGTTATTTTCAACTGTTGCGCTCCTCTGTCAATCATTGTCTTAATTTACACTTGACTGCAGCCTAACAGCACTACAAGCGCACACTAGACGGTTCTAAGTGAGATATAATCAGTTATAGCAACCCTTCTATGAGCACTGCGTGCCACAGTTCCCAAGTGCGCCTTTCAGCGGGAACAGCATCTCCTTTAATGTTTCCGTGTGTTATTTTGTGTCCCATGTTCCGATGTCCCAATGGGTAGATTATGCAGCCGTTTACACTTCACTGCAGCCTAACGACTTTGCAGGTGCGCGTGACAGTTTCCAGTGATGCGATAACATCAATAATGGGTGCTCATACAAATTACACCGGTTCCCGGGATTTTACTTACTTCGTCTTCAAGCAGCCTCCAGAACATAAATAACCTCACTTTTTCAATTTTCCGAATGTCGCGTTATTATTCCTGTTCTATTAAAGTTTCCTATTACCTATTAAGGGTATTTAAAATGTCTGTATACTGTGTACATATTTGCAAGCCCCCGGGGGAGGAGGTAGTTATTTCACTTCATATGAGGTCGTCCTCAGAAGTTGATGTGCAGCTCCATATATGCTATCATTGTCATGTGTGCCAGCCCACCTGATTTACAATAGGCTCACGATTTTCTTGCCAAAAAATATTTAGCTTCCTTGCTTCTAAATTTTCCTTCAATTCAAAAAAAGTTATTTAAATAATTGTTCTTTATTATTGTTATTGTATGAACATAAATCTAATCAAACGCATAGCACACTTACAGAGTCACATTCCAATGGCATTGTTGTGAAAAGTTGAAGTGTACACAAGTCAAACATTCTAAACACTTAATGAAGTCGTAGGTGGGTATATTTCTAACTACGTAGAAACTAAAGCAATTAGTAAAAAACGAAAAAAAACACCCCTCTCTCAGACCAACACGTGTATTCTCTCGTAGTGTTCCTCTTGGTAAGTGATAACTTATATGGCTAGCTCCAGAAGTGATCTGTCGGTGACTTAGCTGTCATCGCTGCTTTTTACCCATATGATTAGATCTGGTTTATCCATACATGGTGGGGTATGTCAGTATAACATTTCTGTAGCCCTTGTATTGTGGTCATCTGTTTAAGCGAAATCACTAAGGGTTAATGGACTGACTGCATCTCACAGCTACTTCCCTTAGGGGCCGTTCGTCAGTTTTAGCAAATGGAACTTCTAGTTCATGGCAACATTTATTTTAGTTATCACTAAACCAAACTTGCAGATCTGTCTGCTGCTTTTCTTTCTGTGCATCAGACCCAATAAGCACAGCCTAAGAGTAAGTTCTAAACAATTCCCCATAGAGTCCCTGACATGGCCAGTACAAACCCCCATTATTTCGTAATGTGACACCCTATGGGTGAAGTCAACAGTTTCTGCTCGACATCTGGGGAAGTTATCAAGAACTCCAGGGTATAATTTAGCTAGTCTGGATGGGGAGAGAAATGTCAGGTGTGTGAACTTAAATCTAGTATTTCTAGAAACTGTCACGATTCACCCTGAGCTTACCGTCGGTGTTGGAGAGAGGTGGTGAGCGGCCCCAGTTCCTGCAAGTCCTGCTCTGGCCAAGGTAGGGGCGACCCCTTCCGGTAGCCACGGTGCTGATTGACAATAGTAATCCACTACAGTCCATGCCCTCCAGAAGGAGTCCCAGAGGAAAAACCCCAAAAGGGTAAAAAACCTCCAACAGGAACTCCCTGAAACAGATGGAGGACACAAGGAATTAGAACTTAAGATCCTGGAATTCTGGAGACTGAAGACAGATCAAGAACGACTGGCGTCACAAAAGGAAACCAGCCGGAGCGTGACTACCACCGTAGGAGTGTTGCAACGCAATGAGAAGAAAGATAGATTCCCCTTATATACCCCTACACAGGAAGTGAGAAACAGGAAGTAGTGATACCACCATCTTGGTTTGGGAAAAGGCCATAACTGAAAATAGAAAACATGCTCCTGAGTAAAGGGAAACAATGCATGCAGGGAAGAGAGGAAGTGCACAGCATGCTGGGAAGGACAAAGGCATGCTTTATAAACTAGTCATGTGTAGGCAGGCAGATCTTGTGCGTGTGACAGGTAAGGGGATTTATGGAGGGAGGCCCCGGGCATCCTAAAGTGTGACTGATCTTGTGCGCTGAGCGCGGCGAAGACCGCGACCCGATTCTGGGTCTCCGGCCCTGCCGCGCTTGAAAAGCAGCTCACGGCCGGAGAAAAGGGCTGCAGTGGGTGCCGCGACCCTTGACCCGAGCCGCGGCTTCCCCTGTGGCCCGCCCGCGGGCCGCCGCATTCTCCCCAGGTTGCGCCGCAGCGGGTCGTGCTCGCGGCCGCGGCGCAACAGTAGGTCCCCCCCCCCGAGGCCCCAGGCTTGTGAGGAAAAAGACAGAAGAAACAACGGACCAAAAGAGGGGTATGAACCGAAAGTGCATCTTCCTAGGAGCACTCACTCATAGGGTAGCCCTTCCAATGAATAAGGTATTGGAGACGACCATGGAAAACCCGAGAGTCACAGATCTCCTGGACCTCGTATTTGGGCACATTATCAATCAACAGAGGAGGAGGACAGGTGAATTGTCTGTGAAAAGGGTCAAGAATGTAAGGTTTGAGTTGTGAGACATGGAACACAGGATGTATTTTCCAAGTCTGAGGCAGGCGAAGACGCACAGACACAGGGTTGATCTTCTGGAGAATCAGGAATGGACCATAATAACAAGGTTTACATTTATTCTTGGTAAGTCGGAGAGGCAAGAATTTAGAGGAAAGCCAGACCTTATCGTGGACCTGATAACGCAGGGCCTCATAACGCCTCTTATCAGCCATCCTTTTCATGCGTGTCTTCGTGGCTACAAGATTTGAATGGATGACACGTTGGATACCCCGTAGTTGCCGGACATATGAGGAAATGGCAGGAAGATTGGAAGTATCTTTCAGAGGAGTAGGAAAGGCCCTTGGATGGAGACCATAAGAACCATAGAAAGAGGAGACTTTCGAGGCACTGTGTACTGAGTTATTGTAGGAGAATTCTGCAAGTGGTAAATACGTAGACCAATTACTCTGCGTAGCATTGCAGAAGCTGCGTAAATATTGTTCGAGGCCTTGATTCAGCCGTTCTGTCTGTCCATTAGTTTGAGGATGGAACCCTGATGGTAAGGCCACCTCTATTCCTAGGGTCTTACAGAATTGTTTCCAAAACCGGGAGATATATTGAGTACCCCGATCTGAGATAATGACCTGTGGTAGTCCATGGAGCCGAAAGATCTCCTGAATGAAGATTTGGCTTAGTTCCTTAGCCGTAGGTAGCTTTCTTAATGCCGTGAAATGTGCCATCTTTGTGAAGGAATCAATAGTTACCATTATCACTCGATTTCCAACTGAAGAGGGCAAAGAGCACATAAAATCAGTGGAGATAGTGTGCCATGGACCTGGAGGAACAGATAATGGACGAAGTAATCCTACTGGTTTAGTACGGGGTGTCTTGGCTTGTGCACATATGGGACAGGACGACACATAGTCCTCCGTATCAGCCTTGATAGTGGGCCACCAGAAAGAGCAAAGCAGGAGCTCTTGGGTAGCTTTCATTTCGCAATGACCTGCAATGGGGGAGTCGTGGCACATACGCAGGGCTTCTGTCTGGACTATCTTAGTAGGTAGGAACAGGGCTTTGTTGTGGTAATAGTATCCTTGATCCATATGAAGCTGCGGGCGTAAATTGTTCATCTCTGTAGTTTCCAGGTTGGAATATTCAGATTTGACCTTGTCTAGGAATGTCTGTACTAAGCCAATGATCTTGTTGTTTTCAAATAGGTTTTGTACTGGAGAATCGCTACACTCAGGGTAACGCCGGGACAAGGCATCGGGCAAGATATTCTGAGAACCCGGGATGTATGTAATGTAAAAATCATATTGACTAAAAAAGAAAGCCCATCGAGCTTGCCGGCTATTTTGGCACTGAAAGTTTCTCAAGCATTGTATATTTGGGTGATCTGTCCGTGCCTCAAAGGGTTCTTTCGAGCCCATCAGGAAGTGTCTCCATTCCGTGCATGCTGTCTTCATTCCGAGTAATTCTCGTTCTAACACCGAATAGTTCCGTTCGGAATCGGATAATATGTGTGAAAGATAGAATACAGGATGCTCTAACCCATCATCATCTTGTTTCTGTAGCAAGGCAGCCCCTATGGCTCTTTCTGAGGTGTCTGCGACAACGATGAACTGTTTGGTGGTGTCTGGGTGACGTAGAATGGGAGCTTGAATGAAGGCCTTTTTTAATTCTTGAAAAGCCAACTCAGCGTCTTGTGTCCAACAAAAACCTTTCCTTAGATTGTCTTTCTTAAGGGTTTGTGTAATATAACTGGTTCTCTGGGCAAAGTCCGCTATAAATTGTCGATAGAAATTGGCCAATCCCAAAAAACACTGAGTTTCTTTGATGGAAGAGGGGGACGGCCAATCCAGAATAGCTTGAATCTTATCTGAATCCATGGCAACACTTACTTGGTTAATGCAATATCCCAGGTATTTCACCTCAGTTTGGTCAAATTCGCATTTTTCTGGCTTGCAGAATAGATGATGTTGTCTGAGTCTATCTAAGACTTGGAGTACATGTTTAGTGTGTTGTTCTGGGTGGACAGAGAATATTAAAATGTCGTCCAGATAAACAACCACCGTTTGATGTAGAAGATCAGAGAAAATAGCGTCCATGAATCTTTGAAAGATGGAGGGGGCATTGGTTAGTCCAAAAGGCATTACTCGGTATTCATAATGACCGAAAGGTGTTCTGAAGGCGATCTTCCATTCATCCCCTTCCTTTATCCTTAAAAGATGGTATGCTCCTCTAAGATCTAACTTGGTGAATCTCTTTGCCCCTCTGACGGCTTCTAAGATGTCCTTAATAAGAGGTAGAGGGTATCGATCCTTAGTAGTAATCTTATTTAATCCTCTAAAGTCTATACAGGGACGCAAGTCTTTCGTCTTCTTTGGTACGAAGAAGAGAGGAGCCGCTGCAGGTGAGGAGGAAGGGGCAATCAAACCACTCTGTACGTTCTCCTCTAGGTATTCCTGGAGGATCTTTTACTCAGGTTCTGTTGGAGAGTACATTCGCCCAAAAGGAACCACGGCATCTGGTTCCAAAGGAATGGCGCAATCGTATTCTCTATGGGGTGGCAGTTCAGGTCTTTCTGGTTTCTGGAATACTTCGGCATATTCTAGATAATGTCTGGGTACTCCTTGTAGAACGTTATTAGAACATCCCACCTTAGGGGGTGCTAGTAAGAGACTCTTTGGGGACCAATAATTTCCTGCTAAGTAACAGTGGTGTTGGCAGAAGTGAGAGGTTAGAGAAATGGTTGTTGTTTCCCAGTTAATGTAAGGGTTATGCCGAGTTAGCCATGGAATCCCCAGGATCATAACGTGATGTGGCGAGCAGATCAAATCAAAAGAAATGTTTTCTTGATGTTTCCCGAATTGTAGACATAGGGTAGGAGTGGTATACTGTACAGGTCCCGAGGCCAAGAGTGAACCATCCACCGTGTGGACTTGTTCTGGCACTTCCTTAGGTATTTGCAAAATCTTTCTTTCCCTGCCCCATGTTTCGTGCAGGTAGATACCACTGGCTCCACAGTCCAGCAAGACCAGTGCCCTTTCTTCACGGCCATCTGTTAAGTGGAGGATAACAGGTAAGAAGAAAAGAGCAGTTCCTTCCTCCCTTGAGGAACAAATGGAAGGTATTTCGAAATATCCCGTCCTCACCCTTCTCACTGAGGACGGGAATTGGCGTTTCCCAAGGGCTTGGATGGACGGATGGGACACGTGCAAATTAGATGACCAGCAGCACCACAATAAAGGCAAAGTCCTTTCCTTCGTCTGTTTTCCCGCTCACTAGATGATAATGGCCCTCGTGCCATGTCGATTTGCATAGGCTCTTCATCGGTAGCACCCTTAAATTCAGAACGAGTCTCCTCGGAACGATGAGGAAGGGTGCGGGACGTCATCGAGTTTGATGGTATACGACTCTTCTTTTTCTCCATCCTTTGCTCATTTAACCGATAATCTATTGTCAGGGTCTGATCCATTAAACCCTTAAGTTTCTCTACTCTGGCAGAGTGTACTAGTTCGTCCTTAATGTCCTCTCTGAGACCCCTGCGAAACAGGGTCACCAAAGTACGCTCCACCCAGGAAGTCTCAGCTGCCAACTGTCTGAAACGAGTGATGTATTGTAAGACGTCCTGATTTCCTTGTTGAATATCGCAGAGAGCTTCCTCTGCTGAAGACTCCAGTCCAGGACGCTCAAACATCTGCTTAAAGGCAGTGACAAAGCTGGAATAATTAGACAGGCTAGGGTCGTTGCTTGTCACCAAAGGGGTTGCCCATGCCAAGGCTGGTCCAGATAGGGCGCTGATCAAATACCCAACCTTGGTCTTGTCTTGCATGAACTGTGAAGGACAGAATGCGAAGTAGACCGTCAAGGCATCCAGGAACTCTCGTAATTTGTTAGGATCCCCAGAGAAGCGAGGCGTAGTTGCGGAGACCGTAGGAACATCGGTGGTTCTAGAGGCAAAGGCTTGTCGGAAGACTGTGTTTTCGTACGTAGCTGTTGGAGTTCTTGAGCCTGTTGTTGTATAGTCAGGAGCAGGGTTTGGCTTGTTGGTTCTGTACTCATCACAGGATTCTCCATGGTTCCGGACGGCGACTGGAGTTTTGGGCGTTGCAATCTGTCACGATTTACCCTGAGCTTACCGTCGAGGTTGGAGAGAGGTGGTGAGCGGCCCCGGTTCCTGCAAGTCCTGCTCTGGCCGAGGTAGGGGCGACCCCTTCCAGTAGCCACAGTGCTGTTTGACAATAGTAAGCCACTACAGTCTGTGCCCTCCAGAAGGAGTCCCAGAGGAAAAACCCCAAAAGGGTAAAAAAACCTCCAACAGGAACTCCCTAAAACAGATGGAGGACACAAGGAATTAGAACTTAAGATCCTGGAATTCTGGAGACTGAAGACAGATCAAGAACGACTGGCGTCACAAAAGGAAACCAGCCGGAGCGTGACTTCCACCGTAGGAGTGTTGCAACGCAATGGAAAGAAAGATAGATTGCCCTTATATACCCCTAGACAGGAAGTGAGAAACAGGAAGTAGTGATACCACCATCTTGGTTTGGGAAAAGGCCATAACTGAAAATAGAAAACATGCTCCTGAGTAAAGTGAAACAATGCATGCAGGGAAGAGAAGAAGTGCACAGCATGCTGGGAAGGAGAAAGGCATGCTTTATAAACTAGTCATGTGTAGGCAGGCAGATCTCGTGCGTGTGACAGGTAAGGGGATTTATGAAGGGAGGCCCCGGGCATCCTAAAGTGTGACTGATCTTGTGCGCTGAGCGCGGCGAGGACCGCGACCCGATTCTGGGTCTCCGGCCCTGCCGCGCTTGAAAAGCAGCTCGCGGCCGGAGAAAAGGGCCGCGGCGGGTGCCGCGACCCTTGACCCGAGCCGCAAGCTTCCCCCGCGGCCCGCCCGCAGGCCGCCGCGTTCTCCCCAGGTTGCACCGCAGCGGCTCGTGCGCGCGGCGGCAGCGCAATAGAAATCTTTTGGGTGTGCTCCATGGCCTGGGGACAATCACTTTTGCAAAGGGTGTAACAATTAGGGTGTCTCATTTCGTCTTAGTCGGTGTAAGACCGCATGAAATGTGGGTGATAGTGAACAGTAAAGTGTTGGGACATCTTGTATATGCATACCATGTGTCTAAAGTATTTTTAGGTTCTTGGATTGATGGGGCTCTTAAGAATCTTCCACCTAGGTGAGTGCCGCTTCTCTTTTCAGCAAGTTATAGGCCAGGATCTGTCTTGTATTGATATACTAATTCTTCCTAAGTGAGTAAGTGAGTCGAGTGTGTGAAACAAGCCGTTTGCATATAGGTCTCCGACCTTGGTATTTGAGCATCTGTCCATAGTCTCTTAGCTGAGCCAGTAAGCAAAGTCCGGTCGAGGAGTAATAAGGGCTTTTCCAGAGGATATTGAGCTGTTTTAGCTTGATTACTAAGAAACTGGTGTCAAAAAGGTAGAACCATCTGTATGGATCTACATACTTCAGCCATGTCAACTCATGTCACCCTCACAGAGCGTGATCTCAATGCACTAACGATCCTGAGTGTCTCCCATCCATTTGGAATTTTGTTTCAGGTGGGCTGCTAGGTAATATGCCTCATAACTAGGAGCTCACACATTTCCTCTAAAGGTACCCACATCTTGTTTAAAACAATTGTTTCCTTATGTTGCACCATATGAGACTTAAGAGTATAAAATCTAGTTCTATCTAAAAATGTCCTTTTTATTATGATCGGTAAGGTGACAAAGTAGTGCAGCAACCAGGTGAAGATAACTATTTTGAAAATACCCTATGCACTGGGGACAAAAGTAGTCTGCAACAGAAGGTCTAATCCCAGTTACTGCCTTTCTGAGATTGTCACCAAGGAGCCTGCCATTATCATGGTAAATATATATCCCCCATACTGAAATGTTTCTGTTCCCTATCTGAGAGGGGTGTTCATCAGCCTCAGATAATCTCTAACTTCCACAGGTCTCAGGGAGAACAGACATGAATTTTACAGGTTCCTCCGGTGACAATATATTACCCTGAAGTATGATAAGATCATCATGATATTGGACATAGTAGCATTTGGGTTGCATAGATATAAAAGAGTATTATCTTCATTCACCTAGACCTTGTGTGTCCCTCAACAATTTGATTCCCCATTCCTCTCCCAGAGCACCCAATTTACTTGCCAAAGTTTGCGCTGCAATAAAAAACAACAACGGGGAAAGGGGACAACCTTGCTAGGCCCCCTTCCTATAGGCCATTGTTCAGAAGCAATGCAGCCTGTGTGGACTCAGGCCACTGGGTTGTTGTACAGGAGGCGGATCCATTTGGTGATACGGCTACTGAATTCCATCCTAACATTTTAAATATGGGCAAATAAGCATATCAAAAGCTTTTTATTTATGAAGTAAGGTGAGTGCCCAAAAGTAGCTTATTTGCCTCAAGAACCACTGCTTCAGTGTGTTTATTACAGGTGTCATAGAGTGCTGAGTATAAATGCGGATGTGGGTACCCTTAGTCATGACATGGAAGAGACACCTATGGTTACTGGGGGTGTTTTGGCCAAGTATGAACCCGCACGTCTCTGGGTGTATTTGGTACCTAATCAGAGGAAGAAGTCTATTGCCACTTATTTTGGTCTTCAGTGCGGCCAATGGTCTGTATGATCAGACATCCAGTGGGTTGCTTCCAGTATTTTTTGTGGAGGAGGAAAAAGTTCCAATGTCATCCAACTGTCTGTGCATATCAAAAAGTTTGTGGTCAACACTGTTATATATGTACTGTTAAATTCTGGATGTAGCGCATCAGACCTTGACCACTACCTACTAGCAAGCTGATCTTTTACAACTTTTATGTCTGTCAGAGTCAGCGTCCAGTTTTTTAATTTGTTCCTGCTTCAACTGCAACAGAGGCTTATCAGTCATGTATGGTGTGTGTTCATTAGCGGTGCCATAGAGCACTGAGTATAAATGTCTGTAGTATTATATAAAGACATTGGTAATGTCTCCCTGGTGGTTCACTGAGTCTCTGGCCTGCGAGTGACTAGCTCAGGTATCTGTCTGTTTCTGTCTTCAGCAGCCAGGCAAAAAGGTGGCCCACCTTATCGCTGTCGGTGTACTGCCAAGCAATGTATTGTCCGTAGTCTACTACCTGCAGTCAGTCTACCAAGGAGTTGCCTTGTTGATCGCTGCCTACCCTCTCCTCAAGAAGTCAGAAAGTGTCTTCTATTTCCTTACTTTGCCTAATAAGTGTTATCCCAAAAGTGGTTTTAACTGCAATACCATTAATCACTAATTTGAAAGCATCCCATTTGGATGATGGGGCTTCTGCTGCACCTTCCTTTTCTCTAAAGTAGTGTTATATGTGTTGCCCAATGGTCGCCTCATATGCGGCATCTGTGAAGACATCTGTCAATAACCTCCTTGTCGGTGATACTGGTGGCGTATAGCCCTTATTCATGGGCATTAGCAAGGGGGTATAGCCTCATTCATTATGAAAGGAAATTCTGTATTGTGGCTTTTAATAAAATTCCTGAACTACCTAGAAACATAGCCAGGCTCATGTGTATGTCATGGACCCGACAGCAGGACAAAAACTCCTGATCACATCAGCCTCCATATATATCTCTGAGTTGCCACTGCTGTATCTATAGTGCAGATTTAAGTGCAGTGACCCTACATTGTGTGTCCATAAGTGTAGCGATTGATCTGTCTTTCTCAAAGTCTATTACCAAGTTGTAATTACTGTGAAATATACGTGGAGGGTCACAGAGCCTCAGGAGGGTCATAGTTAATGAGTTAAAGAACTGAATTTGGTTCACTTTAAGGGTATAAATATTACCAAAATTCAGTGTTTCCCCTTTCAGATTCCCTTCTAATATAGTGCATTGTCCTTCCTTATTGGTGGGTAAGTTCCTAATATTGTAGTGGGCGCCTGGAGATATCCAGATTAATGTATTTATGGAATATGCTGAATGTTCAGTGCCCATGGTTTGCCCATGCCACTTTTTAAGATGCTTGTCGATTTCTGTGTCTGTGAGATGCATTTCCTGCAGGCAGGCAAAGTTCCTTCACTTCAACTGCATCCTATGGAGTGTCTGAGCCCTCTCACATACAATGTTAGGTATCAATATTTGTTAGGCGTTTAGTGTTGAAGTTGTGAATAATGTAGCCAGCTTTATTAATGCACTGTGTATTAGACTAGGGTTTCACCAGGGGTTGTGTGGATGTTGCATGGCTGGGTCCATGGCATGAGGTAGTGATATTTCTGTTTAGTCTGATTAACAAACACCCCCATCTCTTGATCAAGGTAAACAAACCCCTTTGTCACTGCAACAGTCAACTTTAAAAGCAACTATAAAAGTCTCCATTATAATCTTTTGCTTTTCACAGATTCATTGAGGGGTGGTGTTTGCGGGTGGGCCAAATGGCACGCAGATGCATACATTTAATGCAAAAATGTTGGGCCCCTTCCATTCTATTTTACCTGTTCTAGTCCTTTCAGACTTACTGTGATATCTTGTTGACACAGAGGTCATATTTGCATGCGTGTGCCAGATCATGCTATCTCATCAGCAATCATTAGAGTGATCTTGGGAACCTGCAGCAGCGCTGCCTTTTCACTGTCTGTTGGAGTCAGCTGGGAACCCCTGAGGCCCATTATGCCCCATGCCTTAGAAATGTGATTTTAATTTTTTTTGGTCACTACCATCTTTGTGTGTACCAGATCCTTGGCCTACTGCATTAATGTCATTGTCTTCTAGGCACAGTCAAGTGTCCTCTGGGTTTGTAAAGACATGAGTGCTGTTTTCTTTTGCAACTCTGAGTTTCACTAGGAACATCAATGAATAGCTGAGACCCCATTGCCACAGTTTTTGTTTATTCTCCTGGAAGGAGCTCTTCTGATGCTGCACAGCTGCAGTATGGTCTGGGGAGATATGTACTTGATTCCCGTTATTTGCCTAGGGCTCGTGACAGTAAGCTACGTATTGGATCAGGTCACAATTCCTGAAATTCAGCAACCATGTAGCATTGGTCTGAGAGCATTGGCGCTCACCCAGATACCCCGTAAGGCCATTCCACTGTGAAGAGTTTAGACAAATTCCTGTCATAAATGTTGATTATCAGCCATTCCGCCAAGAATAATTCTGAAAATTGTCCCTCTGCTATATTCCCACAGTCCTACGAACTGGATATTATTACGCCTTTAGTGGCCCTCTAGATCATCTGCTCTGATTTGGAGATTCCTCACACTGTGTTTAACCCAAGTTGTGTATCACTTGGGCTTGGAATTCCATCACAGTGGGCCTCATTATCACTAGCTTGAATTTATTCTCATTTACTCTCAGAGTATGGTCACCTCAAAGATGGTCCACAACTTGGTTTCGATTATTCTGTGCATCTCTTTTATCACCTGCTCCTGGAGTGCTACACCAGTGTATTCTTTGGGTTTGTCATTGTTGCTACAGTCTCCTTTTTGGGTGGATATTTACTCACCTTCCAGTGACCCGAAGGGGAGAGCCACACCTTGCCTACTTGTTTATAAATGGAAACTTGTAGGAAATTGGGTTACTGGTTGAGGGGGATGAAACCCAACTCCAGCAGCAACCACAATTTTTGTCAGGATGAAACACAAGAAAACCCCAAATTAACCTGTTCTTAACCCTCTGGTAGCTTAGCAGAAAACAGTCAGGCTTAACTCAGAGGCAAAGTGGAAAGTATTTATGTAGCACTTCAAAGAGTAATAAAGTGAAAATACAACACAAGAAAAATCCCATACTAATTTAGACAAATGGAGTAAATTTTAATAAACTATTTAAGACTAAAACAATAAAAATCCAGTCAGTAGAACCAGAGATATCCGGTTTTAAATATTTAAGTTTAAACACTGCTTAGGAGCACAAGCACCAACTGTGGTTATCTGGTTGCACGGGACCGGGACATGGTCACACATTCTGGCTAACAGGGATGGATTGCAGGCTGAATACAGGGACCAAGTTAGGTCTCCTGAACAAAGTACCTTAAATCCTAGTTGGAGAGCATTGTGAGATCCCACATTGAAAATGTGTGGTGCAGCGGCGGTTCTGAGGTCTGCATAGGTGCGCAGAGATGTGTAATGCTGCATCGATTCTACACAAGAGATCACAACTAAGCTGGCAGGGCAGCTTCAGGCCCACTTCCAAGGGTCTAGGACTGGGGTAGCACCACTTGGGGAGCAAGGCTCACAGCAGACATAATCCAAGTGCTTGAAGCCTCTTCTGTCCCTGGGACTCTGATCAGGAGGCCAGCCAACTAGCCCTTGGAGTCGATCTGGTGGTCCTAGGTTGCAGATGCCAATTCAGTCCTTCTTACTCAGGAAGCAGGGCAGTAGGGTGGCAGAGCAGCACAGCAGTCCTTCCGAGTATTTTATAGGTCTAGAGGTGTACGTAAGAGTTGGGTCTGTGGGTCCAATATTTATACTTGGTGGCAGCTTTAGAGAAGGAGAAGGTTTCCATCCCTTTCCTGGTGTGGTCTCTCAGTCACTCACTGCTTCTCAGTGCAAGGGAACCAACAAGCAGCTCTTACCATGAGCCACTGCTCACTTTTGAATTGTCCCACACCAGAGTCGAGAGGCCCACAGTCGGATTCTGGCACAGATGCAGAGGTTATCTGTTGAGTGCTGTTCACACTCCAGCTGGGTAATGCTTTAGTTCACCATCTCATCTTCCCACCCAGGATCTCTTTGATTCCACAGTCCAATAGCCTGCGACAACAATAAGGTGATGGTTGGAATGCTGGAATTATTCTCAAATCAAATCAGTACTGACCTTGCTGCTCATGGGAACAGTCATGGGAACAGTCCTCCCAGAATGCCAAACAAGACCCCCCCAAAAGAGACCACAAGCAACCCAAATTGGTTTCGACTTACTTAGGTCTCATCAGTGAGGTACAACTTGAGTACTATGGCACAGTGAGCACAGAACCCATGTCTGGACATACACGTCGCACTTGGGAAGAAAACAGCAGCAACAACAAGGTCCTGGATGGAATAGATGAATTAATTTCAGCCACTAGCAATCACTCTGCCTGCATTCCAGTCTGTCGTTTTTTCACTGACCATGCCACTCTAGACAAAGGACCTCTTTATTCAAATCAGTATCAACCCTTCTCCTCACGGGAACAGTCTGTCCTGAACTACCAAGATGTCCTTCCAGAAGGAGATCACAAGTTACCCCTGACTGGTTTCAACCTACTTACAACTCATCAGTGAGGCACAGCTGGAGTCCTATGCCACAGTGAGTATGGTAGTCATGTCTCGGAATACCCTTTTGCACTTATGGTGTAAACTGAAACTACAAGAAGGTGTTCTCCTGGCACCACCTTGGGTTTGCTTTTCTGATCAGCAGGCCCAGGAAGTATCTGTCAATATCTGCCAAACTCATCCGTTCAGTTTTCCTTTGCCGGTGTGGGAGAAGAGCAATGGTGAGCTTCAGAAAAATGCTGTTTCCTCAGTACTTGTCTAGACTTTAGAAGGAATAGGACCTTGTTGCCTGGAGAGACAGATTAGTGAGCCTTATGTCAAGGTGCCCCATTCCAATACAAGTTGATCAGGAAATTAAAATATCCTGATTTTTTCTCTAAATCTTAGTTGGCATATTTGAATAATACAGATAATTTCCCCGAAAGTGTTATAATTATATGAAATCTTCACAAAACATTGAAATCCCCCTATAACATGGGAGATGATGATTGATTAATTATTATACATTTTATAGAACGTGAAAATACCTGTAGGTGTCCTAGTGCTTATACCTGTAAGACACCATGCAAAGAAATTATTAGAAAAGATAGGTTGTCAGAAATGTACAGAATCTAAGCAGAATTGTTTTCGAATTAATCAACAGAGGAAAGCTATTTCAGGCCTGACCAGTAATCACAAAGACGTCCTCCAAGGCGAGATGTGTGATACCTGGGAATAGAGACCATGTACGAAGTCGAAGAACAAAGTAATCCAGGAGGGTGAGGTGATACCTGGAGAACATTTGAGACATATAGTTCTTGCGAGTAGCTCTGTGAAATAAGCAAAGCAACTTAAAAATACATCTCTTGTAAACAGCCAAAGCAGGTTTTTTAAATGTGTTGCAATACTGGGGTTTTTACGAATCTCCAAAACAAGTCTCGCGCCTTATTCTGGATGAGTTGTAACTTAAGCGTCAAATATAATGGAAGGCCCACAAACAGAGTGTTACAATAGTCCAATATGCTTATAATTAGATTGAATAAAAAATTGGCTTCAGTCTCTGGGGATGAGCAGCAATATTTTTCTTAAAATGTTGAAAAAGCAGGTTGCTGTAAGTTTAAGAATGTGGCAACCAACAGACAAATATAAGCCAAAAATAACGCTGAGATTGCAAACATTAGAGAAGTAGAGGTGAAATGTCCCCAGAGATTGATGCCACCAGGATGGAGACCAGCAAGAAAGGTTGCCAAATACCAAGATCAAAGTTGTTTTAGACTTGTGTCTTAGTGAATTGTCATCGATCGAGTTCACAATCACTACAAAACAACATTTAAAATGATCTTGGAGAGATTAAGACCACCTTCTAGATGTCGAACTATCTGCATGTCATCAGTGTAGGCATAGCATTAAAAGCCAAAAGAGGAGATCTAGTCGGCTGAGGGGCCTACATACAGGTTGAAAAAGTGGGGCTAACAGTAGACCCTTCCGGCACTCCATAACTTAGCGCTTTAAAAGGTAAGTGGAAGGGTGCAAGTGGAACAGCCTGTGACCTGGAGCTCAGGAAGGAACTGAACTAGGAACAAACATTGCCCTGAAGCCCTGCCAGGTGGAGCCAGTTGAAAAGGATATTGTGAGAGACTGTATCAAAAGCCGCAGACAAACCAAAGAGCGTGAGGGCCACAGAGCCCCCAGAATCCAGGACCATTCTAATGTTGATGCTGGTGGCAATCAGCAAGATATCAGCACTCCTGGCCGGCCTGAAGGAGTTGAGTAAGGAATTATTTCAATATTCTTTTTAAAATTCAATATTATTTTCAACATGATAGGACAGCAGAAAATTAACCCAGCTGAACTCAGCACTGCAGTATCTTGCTGATTCTGGGGGAGAAGGGAGATACAACTGTAATTTGCAAACCTCCAGGAATCAATGTAAGTTCTTCAAATGTGAAACGACTAATGCAGTTTTGTAAAAAGTCAGGATCTAGCTCAACATTAAGGACTTATTGCAGATAGATGTGATTATATGCAGCTTTTAGGGGTTCCTTCAGAAAGTAACTTATTTTTCCTGTTGATCATTATTTCTCTCAAGAAAAAAACCTCCAGCTAATTGTCCACCCTGAGACGTTAGAGAATGCAAAACAGCAAGAGCAAACTTGCCTTTTTCAGGCAGACGTTTTAAATGTTGAAAACATTTTTTGATACTGCTTCATGCCTCTGGAATAAAGGTTGTTGTGCAACCAGCCTTTCTACGGGATCTTCTGCTGTGTGCATGTGCTCGGACAACATGGGCCCTTTGTGAAACATCAGACCTTTGCACGAAGCTGAAATTCAAGCAATATTTTCTTCGTTATTTTCAATATTTTACCAAAATGGTCCCAAAGTAGTTTATGTGAGCAGGAGAAGCTTCAAGTCCTTCTGCAACCCCCTCTGTCTACTCCTTTCATCAATAAACTATGTCCTCCGTCACTACAGTAGCACTGGATGAAAAGTGTCTTTCTCATATGCCTCTTCGCTTGGAGGATGCAGAACGTGCAACGTAAGTTCAGGTTAGTAGAACTCAAGGACAAACGTGCATTTAAGGCATAACATTTTTAGGAACTGAAAATAGCTTCTTTGGTCTAGTGAGATACCTAGGTTGCAGAAAAATGAAGAGAATTAATAATCATTTCAGGGGGAGGGGGTTTTGCAAGATTTGCCACTTTGGTGTTGGGGTCATAAGGAAATATTACCACGTGACCAACAACAATATGGCTGATTCACAAAAGTATTTATAAGTATGTAAAGCAATGCTACAGAAGCACTAGTGCTCTTATCTACCTCTGTGAATTGACCCCAAAACAGCAAACCCTCTACTACTAAATGCCCAAAGTGGTAAATGTAGATTTATGTAGCGCAGCTTATCACTTGTACGGGTCTCAAGGCACTGTCCATGGGCACGGGGAGATTAAGTGATTTGTCTATAATCATAGGACGTTTCATTGACGCGCAAACCTGTATCTCCGAATTCCGAGGCAATCGCTCTGACCGCTGAGCTACAACCTCTCCCTGCAAAGCGGTCCCCTTCTTTTCTGTTTGTTATAATTGTATATGAATATTCCCATTTTAATCACATTTCAGATGTTTGGGGCAAATTCAAAATGGCGTATATCAGTACCATAAGAGTACTACTTGAAGTCCTCCAGAATGCCTTTACGATTAGGCCTAATGTTCCCTGAGAAGAGGCTAACCAGGGTCAAATGGGTCATACTACTGCAAAAAACAAAACACCGGAGGCGTTACATTACAGTGACAAAGCAAACAGTGAAAGGATCTGTGAATAAAAAATCATATTAGTGTAACTGTAACCACCAAGGAGTCAAAGAGAGAGGGGATCAAAGTAGCTGTAAGCAGTTGGTACAAAAAGTGCAGTTTTCAGGATTGTTGTACTTTTATGCAGAAGCAAACACAAGTGAACAAAAGCCGTAACCACCTAGTGTGAAACAGAAATCAGAAGTCTCTGGTTAGCATGGCCTTCAGCTGTGATGTCTTGGTACATGCTTAGTTCTCACAACAGGGTTGTTGGAGTGATGCAGCCTCAAGCAGAACAAAGCAGCCAGGGTATTCGGGGATAGCAATGTCACCAGCAGTGCGTCCTCTGCAGTGGCCTGTTCCAAAGTCTACTTGACCCTTCTCACGCTCTTACCAGGTAGACAATGTCACACTGATTGCACTTATTCTCTGGGGAACATAGAGAGATCAGGGCAAACTCTAATCACCATATTTAGCAATCTATGATTGGTCTGGATCCGGCTCAGATGATTAGTCTTGGTGACCGGACTGAGGCCTTGCGGTTCCAAATAGAGCCCTAGGTTGGTGGTGCTCTGCTTGGGAGCTAGTACAATGGGGCTCGCCCATTGACTCTGTGACTACCCTGACCCTTTCAGGCCCAGTATCCTTGCCACCTCTTCCTTGATCTGGTCTAGGACCAATCAACTCAAATTCCCCTTCACAAGAAGAAGTAACTTCATGCATAAAGGCCAGTGTTAGACCTGCTGTTTGCAGGAGCAGGCTTGAAAAATGTCTCACTGTGATTGACAAAGGTTCCTATGGAAATACTTTGAGGTATACTTTAAACTTTGACTGAAACTATAAATAGTCACCACATAATGAGCAACATCATCTTAGTATCAAACATTACTTAAAGCGCTTATAGCCTAAAATGGGCATTTGATTATGTAAGTTATTTTATATGTCTACTTAATCCATAAGTATTGCTCGAAATACAGAAAAAGAAAATACTACAGAGCACATGAAAGGTGACAGATGAGATGGATTAGAGTGATAAATGGAAATTATTAGGGGGACAATGGCTGTATAATACATTTACATCAAGGACAGTTGTATAATGACACATAATTCCGTAGCACAAGACACACACACATATATATATATATATATATATATATATATATATATATATATAAATATATATATATATATAAACACTGCTCATATCCAGAGATCAAAGATGTTACGGACACCTCCTCAATGCAAAGTGTAGTTTATTCACCCAATTAGTCCAACCAACGCGTTTTAGCCATAGCCTTAATCACAGTAGTTCACCATGAAATTGACATGGTATATACAAATAAGTGACACCAACATAGAAAACGGACTGCAGTGAGGAAATACTAGTAATACTCAAAACAGTTGCCATCTTAACAGTGCAGTATCTTCTAATAGCCTGTTCACCACTAGAATGACTGACAGTTGAAACATTGTACAAAATCAATTATTGTTAGCTCAGTAGGCTGGTAACGATGATAGCACCAATAAAAAAGTAGGCGACATTAAAGGGTTCTTTTGCTGCAGGCACCTGAAAGCATGCACCAACAAAGCTAATTGCAAAAGCCTCAGTGTACCGACCACCAGTAGGACACATCTTATTACAGGGAACTACATCTGTAACACTACATGCAGTGCTTATTGCCTGATCTGTCCATGCAATAAACGGTATATTGGCAGTACCATTCATAAACGTACTATCAGATACAATGACCCTCAGTATCCAGATACTTTTTTGAATTGCACTTTGGCAATGAAAATGTATTGAAATTTGTTGTCATTGATGACATCACCCTGGATATAAGCGGGGGTGACAGAGAAAACAGATTGCAGGTATTAGATTCACGTTATGTTGTAGACTTTTGAAACATTAGTGCCAGGAGGCCTTAATTTGAGTGAGAAAATGGCAGTACATCTATATTAGTCTGCAACTGTTTTTTGTTTACTGCCTTTCTTTTTTTTCTTCTGTGACTTCTAACTTTGTATCTGTACAGTGAAGTATATGTCTATCTTTATGCATTTGACTTGTATATATAAGATTTTAATCATTGGTTGTTTTGTTTTTGTTACATAGGGAGTTGCTGCACATTTAGGGTTTGGAGCACAGCTATGTCCTGCACTCTGTCACCGTTTGTAGTATGGCTGCTAGCCCACATGGGCAGGACCTCGAAGTAATGCCACGAATCACGCCTGTCATATTTTTGACTAATCACACACAGCTGCTTGACCCACACCTGCGGATGCCATATGTAGTACAGACAATTGCCCAGTTGGGCGAGATCAACTGGATTGCCTCTATGGTCAAATTGCATAGTTGAGACTAGCCCCTACTGTGACTGTGTTATTTACTTGGGACACATATTGGAGTGAGCACTTCTGTTTTTCAATTTAAATGTACAGTTAATGAGCAGGTACAGATAGACACTCACTATTTATTTTATCTACTATAGAATTGTGCATTTTATTTTCACCCAGCGAGATGCTCATCTTACTTTACACATTTGTAGTAGGGTCACTTAGGTGTCTAAATGCCGGCATGCGCTGCCTACACACCAGAGGTTTAGGGCAGCTTTGGGACAGTGCACATGGACGGCCGCCCACAGCAGCCACAATGCACTGGCATGAGGAATGTCACAGCAACACACTACCATGCTATTAGTGCTTTGCAAGTAAGTCACTCGGGGCATATCGAAGAGTATGTACTGACACGTACCTGGCCGGGTACTTGTAATATAGGCTACTCACGGGTTTATTTGATAAGATCTATTTGAACAGTCTGTGATGATTTCTTCGGTGAAGCAGCATGTGCAATAAACAGTGCTAGTAATTTCTGGGGTGCGGTTGGTTGTTACCAGCCTACAGTGTTAACAATAATTGATTTTGTACAATGTTGCAACTGTCAGCCATTCTAGTGGTGAGCGTGCTATTAGAAGATACTATACTGTTAATATGGTGACTGTTTTGAGTATTGCTAGTATTCCCTCAGTGCAGTCCATTTTCAATGTTGGCATCACTTATTTGTATATACAAATTCAATTTAATGGGTGAACTACCGTGATCAAGGCTGGCCGAAACACGTTGGTTTAACTAATTGGGTGAATAAACTACACTTTGCATTGAGGCGGTGTCCATCACATCTTTGTTCGCTGGATGTGAGCAGTGTTATATGTGGGTTTCCGGGACCAGATACGGACCGCCGCATTAGGTGCCCTAAAACTCCACAGCTTGTTGGACATCATATATATATTGTGAGTGTTTGTGTATATATATATGTGTGTATATATATATATATATATATATAAATATATATACACTCACACAATCCATAAAAAGACATAATCCATGTGTAGGTTACACTGTTTGACAAATCCAGGTTCTGAGGTATATAGCGCAACCCCATTGCTAACGTTGAAAATGTCTCAGCACTCCATTTTCTTTGCTGAGCAGGAGGCAGATCTGGGGAGAGATTTACTCCCTGAAGTGAGCCATGTTGATGTCCCGCTATAGTAAGTCAGAGAATAGCCCACCATCATCCTTGTCTTTGTCTCCGGCTCTGTGAATTGCTGCCATTTCCACATGATGTTGGCATGGCTTCAGTCTGTTGATATGATGCACCCACTGTGATTCACAATCGGCTCCCTGGAAAGCAAATTATTGAATTTACTAACTTTTTGAGAACAGTGAAGGGTTCAATTCATTTGTACTCAAGAGTCTTAGAACGTATAGCTTTCTTTATCAGGACATGAGATTCTTTTGGTAGTCAGTCAGTGTCACGTTCTTGCCATACGATTCCTACAGCAGTGCTTTGCTTGTCAGAAGGGTACTTTTTACTTTGTGCATCTTACACCAAAGTCAAGCACACATGCGTTGTTAATCACAGATTTCCTTCCCAAACCTCCTTCACCAAAGTAGGCAGACCCCGCAATAGATGACTGTACAAATGTTCATAGGGGCTAAAGTCCACTCCCCTGGATGGCACTTTCTAATATGGAAAAAGTAAGCATGTCAGGTGGATGTTCATTTCCTCCTTAGGAGTAGCTCCAATGCACCCACCATGTTTTGAGACTTTTGTTAAATCTCATAATATGTTTATTGATGTGGGGATGGGTGAGGTGGAACATTTATAGATTGCATCGGCATCATCTCACATAGCTTCATGTAGTTTGATATAAAGTTTGTGTCATGGTCAGAAACCTCTTCTATATGGGAAACTACCTGTGAATAGATGCCAACCAAGCCTTGGCTACGACAGGAGCTTTGTGGGACAAATGCATTCATAAGTTCTAATGCACCTGGGTGACTACCAGCCTCTTTCTGGTGGTCGCAGGTTCTATATCTGAGGGCTATAGAGTAGCCATACTCATACACAAGTGAGAAGCAACCAGTGACCAGCCCTTGGACTGCTTTTCCAGTATAAGGCACTCTGAATGAACCTTTGGAAGCTTACTTAGTTGGGTCATCAACATTAAACAACCTTTGAAACTTTTTCAGTCTCGGATTGTCTACTCCCTGTTCTGCTGCTGATTGCATTGCCTTCTGCACTGGAGAAATAGACAGCTCATACTATGGCACAGAGGCTTCTTCTATACCCAGACCTTCCTCAAATGTGTCTGTGTCTCTGAATGGTAGTATTCTCTGAGAGATTTCGATTTCCCTCAAGCTTGTGTGTGGCCTGTGCTCTAGTTAGCATGGCCTTTGTCGGACCACAACTTCTAAGTCATTCCCAGCAGGAAATCCATACAGAAGCCAACTAGGACTTGCTTTGTCTCGCCACCTATCTTCAGTTCAGCATTGGTCACCTGGAAGTCTGCGTCATCTTGGTGACCAAGAACCTGAAACATTCTCCACTTATGGACCCCTGCAACAAAATACTCCAGTAAAAATCTTGAATGGGTCTACTGCATGTTCAGCAACCATAGTTCGACTGGAACCGCTGTCTAACAAACCACTCACCTTGGTGTCTTGTACTTAAGTAGGTTAAAGGTAATCTTTTATGAGGCATTTGAGGTCTGATAGCTTGCTTCCCCTCCTAGACATCCACAGACACTAACACAACTTCTAAGGGGCAACTGGAGCTTCTCTCATACAAACTGAAAAGTAGATTAGATACTTCTTGTGTTAGGGCTAACCTTATTATACTTGATGAGTACTTTTGCCCCATCATTGAAAGAGATATGCCTGGATTTAGTCAAAGCAGCCTCTCCATTTTCATCCCCATCCTTGTGAACCCTCTTGAAAAAGCTAGTCCCTTTTGGCATTTTACCTTCTGGAGTAAACTGGGATTTACTGTAGCCATTTTCTGAAGTTTGGGATTGTTGCAAAATAATCTCATCACTTGACTGCCTTGCTGTTTCTGTCTTGCCTCATTCATGACCCACTAGTCAATGCTATGGGAGTCAGCAAAATATGTTTCAACTGTACTGGGTTAATACCCAACTCTTGCTATTAAAGCAGCATATTAAACAGCCCCTTGTGTTGCACCTTCTTCCTAGTCGCCAACCATCCCAGAAGTATATGAATGCCATGTATTCGTTTCTAGGCATTCACAATCAGTACTTTCTCTGCACTTTTAAATATTTTGTTATAAGGTGCAGGGGACAGTCCAAATCTTCAAATGATTGCAGTCTATTGTCTTTAACTTTTCTCTTGGACGTCCCTTGACTTTTGTGTTGCTGCATGCATCCCCTGTCAACCTTTACTAAAGCTTAACTGAAGTTTGTTTCAGACCTCTACCCCTGTCATAAATGGGCAGAAGCTTAAATAAGGATCAAAAAGGAATGTCCCTCAATGGCCTGATCTGTAACAAGATCTATCAGGCCCTGGCAGTAATAACCTTGAGTAATAACCCCAGGCTTCAATAAAAATAAATAGCCCCAGCTTTGGGAACGTTAATACACTCATCAGGTACTAATGACTATTAATGGGCCTTCACTATGAATATTAATGGATTGTCTAAGGAATTAATAAGCAGAAATGGCTATAACTACCCTTCACATATCCATTCATTAATGATCACTAATATTAACAGGCTTTAAAGACCATCTATGGCTCCTCGCAGTGCCTATCCATAAGCCAAGTCAGTAAGAAATCTCATTGTTCCCAGATAGTGATAAGCATAAATGAACCCAGGAGAAAGAGAGATTTAAAGTCCTCATGCAATAATGAGCATTATTGTTCTAATGTGCTAGTCAGCATTCGCAGTGAATATCCATGAGCCCGGTTATTATGGAAATTGAGTGTCCCCAGGCATTATTAAGCACTAATCAATTTTAATGGGCCCTCCTGGCAATGAGTATTAGTGTTCCCAAGCCCTAATGCCCTTTAATGTCCACAGGCTTTAATAAGGGTTAGTGGACTTAGAAATAAAGAGTATCATTATGCTTAGGCATTGAGAAGCATTTATATTAGCCCCAGGCAATAATGAATGTCAAGATCCGAAGACAAGAATGGTATTTGTAGTTTTTAAATGAAGAGAAAATATGTTTTGGTTTTTTTTAATCTCTGTCGGTGTTTGTAAGTAATGGGTAAAAACAATTCAATCTCTGTTGGAAGTACTAAACTACTCCAAGTTTTTAATTGTGGCTTAGTTCGGCACCTCTTAAAATGTTTGTTTTTTTAAAGCTCAAAACAACAGTATTTTTTAGTTCCTCCCAGGGTTTGCCACTACCCTGATAGGCCAACAAAAGTTGTTTTGTCCTTTATTTTAAAACTATTAATACTCCTTGTGGAGCAGACACCATGCAGAACAGTATATCCAATTTCCCTTTCTGATTTAAGCATCAAGATGTAAAGCTCACATTTTTCTATATTTCCTAACTTTGCCAAAATGCCATGAGTGTTAGTGGTGCTTCTCACTGCCCATCTTGCTAAAGGAGGTTTTGCTTGTGCTGTGCTTGTGAAATATACTGTATTTAATATAATTGTTAAGAGGAGCTTACATCCTTCCGGTATTCCTTGTTTTTCATTGGTTGCTGTGCTTGCCACTTACTTTTTCTCCATTTCTATTGGCTGTAGCATATTTCCTGTACTTACCAATGAGTGTGTTTGCTCTTATCAATTTTCCATTGACCAAGTACTGTTTCCGTCCAGTTTTGTGGAACTATTTTTTATGTGTGTAGATGCTGTAGGAAAAATCTCAGTCGGAATGTTTTTCCATAAAATTTGTATTGAAGTGAAACTTTGCAACAGCGAAATCTTCAGAACTTCTTGAAGTTGTGGCGTTTTGCTGTTCATGTTGAACTTGGCGTTCGAAATTCTAATTTTACACAACCCTGATTTTGAGATCAGTGGCAGAAGTCCAATGCGAGGAGACGAGCAGCTACAGCCATCTTTACAGAGTTCAGCACCGCCTTTCACAATTGGGACTTGTTACTGTGTCCCTTTCTCAAAGTTCCAAGTCACCCCCAATCCGGGCTTCCCCACCGCAGGGCCTCCATCTTTGCCCACGTCTCCTCACCTCCATTTCACACGCGACCTCAACATTGGTCCATTATCAGCAGGGCCTCTAAACCGAAGCTTTGCTCACTCACTCACCCGCTTTGCGTCTGGGGCACTCATCTCCTCCGGCTCTCTCTAAGCTCTGCTCTCCATCACTCAATGTCTCCCCATATCCCTTGCCATTATCTTTATCATGCTCATTTACCCTTCTCTATTTTATCATTTCTCCCTGTCCCTACCTCTCTCTGTCTCACTGAGCTCCACGCGGTCCTTCGTGCTTCCTCGACCTCTCCGTCCCCTCTCCAGCTCACTGCTCTGTCTTCTGTTTCACGCTGTAACGCTACTCCTCTCTATGGTTCATTCCCACCATTCCACTCACTCGGTGGATATCTCACCTTCCTCGCTCCCTCCTCTGCCTCTTCCCACCTCCCTTCGTAGATCTCTCTTCCACTTCCACCTAACCCTCTTCTCTTAGTCTCCCTCTCTCCCTCACTCTGCACATCTCCAGCCTCTTGTAGCCTCTCTCTCTCCCCTCTCTAACTTACGTGCCCAGTGCCCCATCCATTGCACAAACCCACATATGCACTCCTACATCTCCTCGCGTCCTCTCCCCTTTTTCTGTCCTCTATCACCTTCCCTCCTCCTTATCTCCCTTTGTGGATGCCCTCCCACTCCTTCACCTGTTATCTGTCTTCCTACTCCAATGTAGTTTTTCCTTCCCCTCCTCCCTCTGTTTTACCCTCTCTCCATCTCTGTACCTCCTCCCTCTCCTCCTCCTTTGTCTGCTTTTCCTTTCGTCCTCTACCTCCTTTCTCCCCCACTTCTCTTTTCTTTTCCCTCCAACTCTCTTCCTCCTCCATCCTACCACTCCACACCCTGGTGACGTTCGTGAACATTGGGGGAATGCAGCCAATTGAAATGCTCCTTTGCCTTGTTCACATTTAACTGGTGTTTTCAGACATTAACGAATATTTACAGAACCTCTGCGTGCACAATAGCAGCGTTTCTCTTTGCTTACTCGTTTAAAATGGCTAAATGGAAAAACACCAACAGAACGAAATGCAGGAAATGAATCCAAAATCACACGACTGACCTGTTTTGTGTACTTTCATAAAGTGTTTTTAATTTGGTGTTGCTTGTTTTGGTGCCTAACGTTACACGAATTTCTATGAAGAAAGCCGAAATTGGTAAAGTAGGACAGTATTAACAATGCAAAAATGATCTTTCCCACGGAGTAGTTTGTCAACCAAACCAATAGAGAAGTGAGGATTGCATGTAAAAAAGACAATGTATACAAAAGGCCTTCTCCAATGGCAGAAACAGATTTTAGATTAGTCACTAGGGATGATGTCACGGTATCTCATGACAATCAATAGCTGCTTGGTAAAAGTTAACAGCCAGGATGGAAAAAGTAGGTTAGCTTAGAATAAAATGGAACCAAAATGTAATTCAAGTTGCATTAATTTTTTTTTACAGGGTCACCTCCCTTTCTTTAATAGTTGCAGACACTATGGATGTGGAACTCAAAAACCAGCTACTAGTGTTCCTGTTATACACAGCCTCTGTGAGTCAGCTTTCGACATGGTCAGTGATTTTCCTGGTTTTGAATGTCTCCTTGGCCCTGAAACCAGCACAACCACCAATTATCCACAGGAGGCCATTCATAGTTGCTTGGAATGCACCCACAGACTTCTGTTCTACCAAGTATAACATAGTGATCAATTTGAGCATGTTCCACCTGACAGGAAGCCCCTTGGCTAGTGCGCGAGGGCAAAATGTGACCATATTCTATTTCAACAGATTGGGTTATTATCCGTCGTATACATCAGAGGACATTCCAGTTAATGGTGGCCTACCTCAGAACGCAAGCCTAAAATCACACCTGGAGAAAGCCAATGCAGACATTCATTATTATATTCCTTCAGATGATTTCAGGGGACTTGCTGTTATAGATTGGGAGCATTGGAGACCTCAGTGGGAAAGAAACTGGAAGATCAAAAATGTCTATAGAGAGATGTCCAGGAAACTTGTTTCTGAAATGCTTGGGAATGTATCAGCGAAGGAAATTGACAGAGTTGCAAAAACTGTTTTCGAGCAAAGAGCAAAAGCTTTTATGCAGGAGACCCTACATTTAGGAACTAAAACTCGGCCCAATGGTCTGTGGGGATTTTACTTGTATCCAGATTGCCACAATTACAATTTTCATGAACAGAACTATTCAGGTTCCTGTCCAAAACAAGAAATGCTGAGAAACAATGATCTTTCCTGGCTTTGGGAGAGCAGCACAGCCTTGTATCCTTCAATTGTCCTTCTTAAATCTCACCAAAGCAGTGGAAACGTACGACCATTCTCCCAGTTTCGAGTAAAGGAATCTATGCGAATAGCTTCGATGACTTCTCATGAATATTCTCTGCCTGTATTTATCTACACTAGGCTAGGCTACAGAGAAGAACCCTTGACATTTCTTTCAGAGGTAGGTTTTATTCTTTCCTATGAATGTTTTAAAAAAACTACCTCTGAATCAATTGAGTTTCACAAGAACATTGAGAATTGCCTTCCAGTGTCTTTATTTCTCTTGTTCGAGATCAATATTTGCTGATACTGAATGTTTTATTGAGAATAAGTGGGAATAATGCAAGAACCTATAAAGCATTTTTTTTGTGGATGGGCTGTTGATTTTACCAATGGAGAATGAATGACCTCCAAAATTACACTGTATAGCGTAAGATCAAATATGTTTCCACCAACAAGATGTCACTAAGCTTTTGCCTCTTTCAGCCTGAGCAGTATGCTTGGACCTCCTTGCAGGCTGCTATGGCCAGTTTCCTAGGAAATGGTTGGTGGACAGCCCATCAGATCGCTGAGTAGGTTATTATATTGCAAGATCCTAAACCACTGAAGCTTCCTAAACAGTCTACAAACTGGTAGTGACTTGGGGCTAGATGTACCAAAACTTGGGTTTGTGACTCGCAAATTGCGAGCCTGAGCGACTCGCAATTTGCGAGTCGCAAACCCATATGCAGGATGGTGTCCTAGACACCATCTGCGAATTGCAAGGGGGTCGCAAAGACCCAACTCATTAATATTAATGAGGTGGGTCGAAATTTGCGACGCCCTTGCGATTCGCTGCACTCACAGGTTTGGTGGCCTGCTGGAGACAGCAGACCACCATGTCTGTGACTGCTTTTTAATAAAGCATTTTTTTGTATTGCAGCCCGTTTTCCTTAAAGCAAAACGAGTTGCAATATACTCGAGAAAATGAAACTTTTTTGTTTCATTTTTTCAGAGCCATTCACAAAGGAGAAGGGGTCCCATGGGGACCCCTTCCCTTTTGCGAATGGGTTAGCACCCATTTATAATGGGTGCTAACTGCAAATTGCTTTGGGACCGCGGTCCCAAAGCAATTCTGCATCGCGATGCGAATCGCAAATAGGAAGGGGAACACCCCTTCCTATTTACGAGTCGCATTCCCATTGTGCGAGTCGGTAACCAGGTTACTGACCCACAAAATGGGAGTGAGCATCGCGATGCCCGTTTTGCATGGCGCAAACAGCGAAATTCGCTGTTTGCACCATGCAAAACGCTTTGTACATCTAGCCATTGGAAACCAGACTCAATCACATACTGTGGCATTTCTCGTTCACTCTCTTCACTGCTTAATTTGTAAATGAATGAGTGTTGAGTCGAAGGTTTTGCTCAGATGTCTGCAGCCAGCACTGTTGAATATCAGGGGTGCAGAATACAAAGGCTGCATAGTCTTTATTCCACCTCAAGCCTGTTTCATCCACCACCTGACACTTACTGTATTGCCCCATTATCTCACTTTTCAGGTTCTTTTTCATTCCTGGTTTCCTTCTTTGTCACTATTTTTCCAAATTCCAGCAGGCAAAGCAAACAAGCCTGAAGATTGACTTGTTGTAGAAGGGTTCAGGTGGTTCCCCACTCAAGAACATTTTGAAAAAAATGGGTTAAAATAATTCATTTTCAAGGAACATTTCCACATACATTTGGTAAAAAGCCATAGTCTTTAAAAGAATATTCATGAAATATTCCAGTACTTGTATTGTGTTCCAATGAAGCCGAGCGCTTCTCCAGAGTAGGATTTTTTTCTCTGCCTTGGGATCCTCTCTATATTTTAAGAGTTGCCTCCATTGTGTCATTAATAGGTTTCTGTGAAGGGAGCCCTTTATGCCAAGGATTACATATACTACCAGGGTGCTCCATATGTTCAAAAATGCTTCTAGTATTTGATGGCCAGTATTCTCTGATGGGTGCCCCCCCCCATATACCATGGACTCCCATCCCAGGCCAAGGGTAACATCCAATATACCAGCATTTTGCAATGTGTGCCCACATATTCCAAGAATTACCTACAATATGCCAGTGATTACATTTTGCCACAGCTGCCCTCCAGTACAAGGATTATTTCCAATAGGTCAGTACCAGTAGGTGGCCATATGCACCTTCATAAACCAAGAATTACCAGGAGTATACTATGGCCAGTGGCAGACTAGCAAGCATAACACATACTCAGGAGCTTGCTCACTCATAATTTAACCCCTTCTCACTCACTCATTCTAATTCTAATTCACATGCACACTCTCTCACTTTCCCTCACTCTCTCATTCTGACTCATACTCTCAATTATTCACACAAATATACTGACACACACTCACTTCTTTCACAGTCTCTCACACTCCCATACATGACAGGAATTCTCACTGGGGTACAGACCTACAAAGACACTTATGCCCACACTACTCTCACTCTTTTACACCTTCACTCTCTTACCTTCACTCTCTCACTCTCCCTCCCTCACTTATTTTAATTCTATCATACTCACTCACACGACCTCATTCACTTACTCATCCTTACTCATTCTCATTTTCATTTCTTGTAAACAAGCTTCTCGGCTACTCAGAGGGGCATCGCCTGCCCAGGTGAGGTTGAAGGTTTCATTAACGAAGCAGACATTAAAATAGGTTTGCAGCATTCGCCAAGAGCTGCCATAAACTACAGATGACTCCCGAGGGCACGCTGGCCAATCTAGTCTGGGCTGAAAACAACCTAAAGTGAGGGAATGGTGAATATAAAAACTATCTAGAAAAAAGCATAGAGATGCTTATGCTGGGTGACCTATGGAGCAGTAAATAAATCCATAAAATTGCAAAGCTGGGTAAAGGATGAAGAACAGGTGGCAAAGCGGTCCCACAGATGGTTGGTGTTGAAATCTTATGCTGTTCTAAGAGAGTCACCCCTCCTGGAAGCCACCTATCATCAGAAGACAATACAGAGTCTATTGACACTTAGATTGGGTGATATTCCCACATTGGATTTATGTCCGAAATGGCGGGAGGAGGACAAAAGTGGGGTAAGAAATGCTGTCTATGTCACCAGGCAAATGAAACTTTACAGCACATTATATGCATCTGCCCCACCCTGACCACTCACAGAAGAGGTTTGCTGAAAAAAGAGTTCAATAACCTAGGGATTAGGTCATACAGGTCAGCACTGATGGAGTCATTGGACCTAAGGAACACAATATTAGACCGACACAGTTCATGGATTTTTAGGAAGTCGCTCACCAAGGTCAATGGGGGGGTAGATGAATGGCAAAGAGGGTGCCCCAATAGGGTAATGTGTATGTATATACAGTACACCTGACGGGCTGCTAGGGTCCAAGTCTGCTCAGCGGCTCCTATCGCGCCAGGTTGAGGATCGGCTGGCACCTCTTTTTCCAGCCTTTTCTTCCGACTAAATATCAGCACTTCTGGGTAATGTTGCACATAGTTTGTCAGTGTTGTTACACCAATGTGAGCATTCCTATACCTTATGCTATCCACCCAGATATCACACTCTGTTTTTGGCCCAAATATTAGCACCTTGTATATGGATTAGTGCACTGTATAGGTTGTTTGCTAGTTTATGTAGCAAGGCTGGTTTCTTATCAGTTGGGAAGATGGTCTATCTTGGGCTTACTAAATCTAGCATTAATGGGGGCTACCTAACTGAGATTTATTGCCAAACAATTTGAACTATATGTGCCATTTGCATGTGCTAAAAGATTGGATCTGACCTGCACATGTTTATAATTTCATCATAGTTTTGCACTTCCATTGCTTGCGCAAATCTGTACAGTATTTAGAACTGTGTTGGAACCCTTGCCACCTCTGTGTGAATTCTATCATTGTGTAGGCCGGGTGCCAGAACTAATGGGCTGGTCAATTGAGATTTAATGTTGCACAATTTCCACTTTATGGCCATTTGTGCATGTTGCACAATTTGCACTATATGCACGTATGGAATTGATAGCATATGTCCACAATTTTATTTCTGTTTCACTTAGTTATGCACTGGTCAAGTATCATTATCTTCCATGCAAATCTGCCTATTATTCAGGCTACAGGTCAGGTTCACATTTCAAGTTTGGTTGGCACCATTGGCACTCCTGATACTGTATAGGTTATGTGCCAGTCTCATTGAATTATGGTAGTATTTCATAGTCGTGCCAATCACCAATTGTAGGCCCATTAAACTTGGGTTGATGGGTGTCGTCTAAATGAGAATAGTATCAGTGCATGTGTACTTTGGAACCAACCTGTTTATGTCTGACAATGTTATTGTGTACTGTGATTTTATTCATTTATGTGTGCGTTTTATTGATGTTTATGGCTTTATTTACAAATAAAAAATATTACTACTGGTTAATTCTCACTTTCACTCTCTCATTTACTCTCAGACACATCAACATGCCCACTCACTCATACTCACAAACCCACACTCACACATACATCTAGTTTCACTCAATCACACTGATTTCCGTTCATTCTCACTGATTCTAACTCACCTTCACTCACTCTCATTCATGAGCAATCATGTTTACAAAAAAACACACAGATTCACTCTCACCCTCATTAATTCTCACTCCTGCTCTTTCTCACAGATTCTCACTGGCTCTGACACTCTCTTATGTGCACTTACTAATTCTCACTCACTCACTCACACTCACAGACACTCAAACATGCATTCTCACCCTTTCATGTTCCCTGTCTCTCCCTCACTCATTCTACCTCACAATACCTTACTCAATTGGACTCTGACACCCGGTCACTCACTCCTTCTCACTCTAACACCTCTCATTTTCAGTCATACTCACTGTCATTCACTCTCACACTCACTCTGAGTTAAACACACCAGTGTAATGATATCTGTATTTAATCACTGCTCCATCTTGACCATTGACTCCACTTTGCTCTTAGCCTAGCTGCACACCATCATATTAGTGGCCATGAGCTCCATTTTGATTACAGACTCCATTTTGTCGGTAAGTTAGCTTCAAACACCATGCAAGTATTTTGCCATGCACATGTTATGCACATGCTATGCAATGTGTTTTTCACTCATGTTTTCACTCTGCATTTTCTTTCTCATCAAGGGCTAGGACGTAATATGGAGGATTCAGAGAGATAAGGATGTACTAGGAGGATGTTTATGGTACAGCAGGGAACGGCTTAGTTTTCGGAGAGCACTTGGGATCTTGGCCAGTTCCAACGTGTTTCTTTCAGAACTGATCTGATGTAGCCAGCACTTTAAACAACAATTCACACAACGGGAGGGGTTTACTAGAATTCTCCTCTCTGGCTTGTTTAAGGTATATAAGAGACTGAAACCAGATTTTCCGTGAGCTTATTGAACTCTGGCAGGACCAGGACGCTGGTGTCTGCTATTTTCCCAGGAGGGTAGTTTTCTCTCTCTTCACAGTTGACTGGGTTCACGACCTGTGGTTGCTGGCAAAGAGATGAAGCGAATTCAAGTTTGCCCCATGGTGATGAATTTTTAACTTTATTTTCTGCTTTGCATTGTGCATGAATATATAAATATATATCTATATAATTGCTGTTTATAGATTGAAGTAGATTATCCTTATCGTATGTTTTCAGGATTATTGTGATTTCATTTCTGTGATTATTTTTGAACGTGCACTTTTGTTGTACACTTTCAACCTCCTTCTACTAGGGATCTTGCAGAGGGTTTTAATAAATGCAATTCTCAGACTAAGAGTGTTGTGTTTCATAAATTTCTTTCAATGTTTGTATATTTCCTCTTAGTCTGTAGTGAAGCAGAAAAACCACTCACTCACAAACATATTCACATGTAATCATAATCTCACTCTCTCCCCAACTCTCATTCCCTTTCAGTCTTGCACAAGTGCACTCACTCTCGCTGATCCTCACTGCGTCTCTCTTACATACACACACACAGGCACACATGCTCTCACATTCACTCACAAAAGCACAAAACAAGTTTTGAATATGTTTTTGCATCTTACCTAGATTCCTCTGCTGGCCATTCCTCCTTTGCAGCAGGAGAGTAGTTCCAGTGCTGGACATAGAACCCAGCAAGGGAAACGAGGGCTAGACACCAGCAGAGGCACGAGAAAGACATGCCTCGAGCCCTCGCTGAAGATTTTGCTTGGATGCCTACACCCAGCACTAATTTTAGTAGATACATCCTGCTGCTTGAAGTATGTGCAGTATGTGCTAAACAAAAAAGACTGTGCCTGTGTGCAAGGTCTGTAGTTAAATTATCGCCCTCGCACATGTGCAGTCCAGATATCCACCCACTGAGTGCTGTGTCCTTAAGAGTACTCTGAACTTGGATTTTGACTCAACCCCTTCAGCCTCCTCCTCCTACTCCCCCTATCATCTGGAGCCTAGAGAGGATGCGAGGGGTGATCTGCCCACTGGCTGTGTTTATGAAAACAGGAAAGCTGTGATTTCATGAACACTGCCAAATACATATAGAGCAGTGTGTGTAGCGGCAAGAGGTAGTATGTGATGGCTCGCAGCATCTTCACATCCCTGTTGAAAGTCGCCTCTGAGTATAAGCCCATGACCATGAGCCCAAAAGCATAGAAACAGGATGGAAAATGTCATGCTCCTAGAGCTGTATCATGGGCTGATATTGGTTACTGTTTTCAGAGGAAACACTTTGGGTTTGTGGATTTCAATTGGTGGGTGGCAAAGGTTATATAGAATAGCAGCAAACTGGTCTTTTTGTTCTTTTAATGGGTAAGTGTAAGGGAATTTCTTTGTAATACAGATATTTAGAATGTGGAAGAAAAAAACAAATCAGTACTTGAGTCAAATAAAGAAGCTACATATTCAGATTTGTTTTTAGAATATTCTCTCGTGTCTTTCCATTTGTTCAATTACATGTTCCATAAATGTGAAATCTGGATTTTTTCAAGAGTGAACTAAACAAGATATTTGTCTGGCAAGTTATCTGCAGATGCATAAAAAGGTGCCAACTTCATTAAAAAATCAATTACTTTTTGACTCCCCATTTAACTTTGCCTGCCCTTGTCAGTTCTCTATGAAACTTTACAAATCTGCCCAAAAACTTGGCATGTCGATCACAAACCGGATCCTTTTTTAAAAATACACTTTGTGCACATTTCTAAATGGCGCCAAAGTTGGTAGAAAAATACAAAACAGCTTTTCAGTGTAAACTCAGTGTAACACAATTGTCTTATTAACCTTCTTGCTTTCTCAATTTTACTTTAAAATGCTCCATTTGCCCATTCTTTTTTCAAAAAAAAATTCAGGGGGGGAGGAAATCCCCACCCCATACCTCTCTATGACAGTCAGGTTCACCCGCTACACTCGCTCGCAACTGGTCACTCATCCGAACTTTAACGCCCCACCACTTTCAAAAGTCACCAGCCATCACTGATCATTTTCTTGTGCTAGCATAAGTGAAGCCTGTTGAAGCTTGTAATTTGTGACTGTGCTAAGAAATGCTGATTCATTTCCTAATATTAACCTTTTTTTAGGTTATGTTCTCATGAGAAGATTACCTAGTTGGTAATAGATTCTATTGTTTAAGGAAAGAGAGGATGTAGTGTAGTGTCCTTGATAGAACAGCAGTGTGAAACATGGACTGGTTTTGTATACAATTGTTTCAAACATGCGTGGAGTCACACCAATGGAAGATGTTCCCATGTCAGACCTAGGAAGAAATTGGACTGTTTCAACTTGGAGTCATATGATTAATTTGCATTGGACGATGCTTATTCAACGTGACATGAACAGATATCTTTGACAAATAAGAATGGTTTGTATATTCTACAGTATCGATGGACATTTGAACTTTGCAGCAGTCATGGGCAGTCCCTGACAGACCTTTTCAGACCCCACATGCTGTCCTGATGCTTGTAGATCCTTATGCTTTGCTGAAGAAGATTCCCTAAATGCTGTACCCTTGGAGAGGTATTCCCGGCGATGTAGTGATTCCCGATGTTGTAGACTTGATGTAGAGAGATGTAGTTGCAAAATTGGCAGTGCTTTTCAGTGAAAACATTTTGAGGTGGTAGGAGAAAACACATTGTTGTGTCAGATACCAGAGTAAATCGTTATTTACCACAGTAGTAAGCAGAAGTCAAATCAAACTGTTTGCTCTCGCTTGATTATTTTTTTAACTTCTTCAACTGTCCACAATACTTGGCTGGGCCCTCAAAAGAAAATTTTGATTTAAGCTTGATCTAAGCTTTGAGAAAACATGCCCATAAAAATGACCTACAGTGACAGAATGTAGTATCTGTTACTTTAAGCAGAGGCCAACATGTTCTTTTTTCAATGTGGACACAGGAGCATGTGAACATCAGACTACAAAGAAAGCTTTCAGCAATTGCCCATATTAGCATCAGGTAGGCAATGTTTGTGGCAGGATATGTGTGGTACCTGTGCAAAGCTGACAGCACACCATAATATAAAAGAGAACTCTCATATATGATCTGTACCAATGGATAGTATGTGGGCAAAGCCAGTTGCTTACTGGAAAGCATTGTTAAGCAAGATGGGGATTTTTCTTCAAAACATGTGGTAAAAATAAACTCTTGCACCAAGTCCAGTCTTTGTTATCCCACTGAATTGAATTACTGGAACTGTCATGGGTACAGCACCTTTGAGGCTTTGAGAAACTTGTCTTGCTCATTCCCAATGGGCGAGCTGTATATTGACACACGAGGAAAGTCTGTGCTGGGCATGGCTTGTCAGCCGAAGATGGCGGACGCTTAATCCCTTTGCTCCACTTCAGCCCGGTTTATATCCTGGTCCATCTGTCATCCAGGGTCATCTTTGGGCCCCAGAGCATGTTGGTGCTGACTTCTGTGACCCCAGAAATTGCAACCTGTGTTGAGGGGTGCTTTTGCAGCCACCAAAGACCCCTGAAAAATGAAGACACAGCTGTCTGGCCTGCAAAGATGGCCCACTGTCGCATAGGTTCTCACTATCCTAATGAGGTTAATGGATATGGGTGGCAGAATAGCACGGATTGTTGGGTACTAAGTACAATTCCACACCATGTGACGCCTGTCGGCCTAATCCAGGTTTTCCAGCTAACCAGCAACGCCTCACCTCCACCCAAGAGCAGGGATGATTGTGGCAGCCGGGTGCATGACAAGAAAGACTCCTCAGGGGAATCGTAGTCGATCAGATCTCATCCCTTTCTCTCAGTCGCATTAGTCTCACACAGGCAAAGACGAACAGAGGCAGAATCGGGTTCAATACGGGTTTACTGAAGTAACTGTATCTTAGATAGAATGGCATTTATTGCAGTAACTAGGATGATAAAGCACAATGAAAGCAAGATTATGACAAGGAGAGTGAAAGACAAAAACAGTACCACCATACTGTCATTAGGAGTGATATGTAGTTCTCCTACCTAAGCTATGTTAGAGCACAGCATAATAAACTTAATCCGCCCTTCAGGTTTCCCCCCTGGGAAGACATCATCCCTCATACCTGAGTAAGAAAGCCTGTAGTCTAGAGAGACACCGTCCCCATGTAGGCCAGGGACTCGGCAGTCTAAGCAAGCAGCTGTAGCGAGGCCATCAGCAATCAGCATGCAGTCATGGTCATCTGGCTGGAATCTCCCTCTAACGTGTATGGGACAAAGAGTTTTTTTATAATGAAACAGTTGACATTCTAAGAAAGGTGTGTGTTTGACAAACGGAGATGTGCCCCCCCTTGTGACGGTCAACTGTTGTAACCCTGTCAGCAGAGGTGAGGAGGCCAGGAGAGGGGGCCCTGTCTGGGGGGCACAAGTGGATTGAGCCACGAAACTTGGAGCACACATCGGTGCTCGGCATCGGCTTGGCCAGCGGTGGTGGAAGGCCTGGAACAGTTGGCTTACCTATGCTTTGCTCCTGCTGCTTAGTGGCCGCATAGCCCCTGCGGTAGCTATGCTGGTGTGATCCTGGAGCCCTGCCTGGTGCTATTCAGTGGCGACTTGTGACATTTGAAAGTGGTGGGGCGTTGAAGTTCTTTCCAATTTCCTCGGCGTGAGTAAAGCAGACATGTGGTCCCAAGGTCTGAGCTGCATAATGTAAAAGCAGATATCCTCTGACCCATTCCAGCTTCCCCATTTGACAAAACTGTGTGATCCTAGGCAAATATTTTATTTTACCAAGACTAACTTTTCTTCATTACCACATATGAGTGCACCTTAAAACACGCAAGTTCAGGATATGCTATCTACAGAGACATCTTATGTTTGATTTCACAGAATATAATGCTGCTTAAGGAATCATAAGAAACTAGTTCATATATATGGTGTAGAAAAACTCAGTAATAGCATTGTCATTAGGGTGAAGCCACAGGAAGGTATCTAAATTCATATTTAAAAAATATAATTTTGAACGACAGGAGCACACATATTGCTTGTGGTGACATTCACTGGAGAGGGGACAGGGAGCCCTTTCCTATTGAATGTGTGGCGCAGCACGAACAGAAGCTACCAGCAGACATAACCCCAACAAACTCTCCAGCCAGCAACCTCCCTGACTCAGATGTGTCAAAAGTAGCATAAACATGCGCACAGCTGTTCCTTTCTGTGCGCTTACCTCTCTCGCAGTTGCAGCTTAGTCTGGGAGACCAAGGATGCCAACCGCGGAGGCCAGGGTCACGCTGGCAGCATTGTGAACGCCGCGCTTCCCGGGCCCTCCACTGCTCCTAGCCTCGCTCGCTGCCCGTAGCCCGACTCATCCCTTCTCCACACCCCAGCTTCCGGCTTTCCTTGCCCTTCTCCCCAGGGCATGCCTAACATACACTATTGTTCGAAAGTATAAAAACAATCCCGTCAATGTAAACGTCAATGTGAATTCATTTTCATAAACAGTGAGCGATCAGAGACTACAGCTAAATGGATTTCCAGGTCAATAAAAATTAAATAAGATTAGCAATTGCTCAGGAAGCCTTACAGGTTCTGAAGAAGAAAGAGTTTCGTAAAAGTATCCCAGCTGGAATAAAAACATTGGTTTTGCATTTTGGCCTGTGCTCGGATGCTATGTTGCTCAGCTGTATATTACGGAAGAATTGACAATCGGGGCTGATTGAATTTGTGGCTTCCCCGTCTTGGATTCCGAGTAAATATTGGACAATTGTTTAACGCACGGCCAGTTGAGCTCTTTATTTTGTCCAGTCTGAGTAAGGTGGTTCATTTCGTCTAACTGCCTGCCTCACGTTAATGAAATAAAATTATCCAAAAGTATGAACAGGCCCGCTGGCCCCCTCCCTGCTCATGGGGTGGGGGTTCTTGGAAAGGGAACACTGCATCTGTCCGATGGACAGGACGCATTTTGCTCTCTGTGATCTGAAGGCGCGCTGAGAAACACAAAGCCAGAAAAGAATGGGTCCCATTCTTTCGGCGCGCGGTCCTGTGTCTGTCAGTGTCATAGACCTTAAGGCCCCGAGTACCAGCGGTCGCCTGCTTTACCTGGAGCCGGGTAGACCTTACTACACTCGCTGAAGCTGAAGCCGTATCGGTGCAGGCGCTGCCGGCCACCGAGGAGCACCGGGCGGCTGTGCAGGCTTTTGTGGACCGGCCAGACCGTGCCTTGCTGTGGCTGGCACCAAACCCTCGGGAGGGCAGATGCCCGCATATCATGTCCCACATGGCGACAAGGTAGGGGCTGCATGGAGTTCCATGCAGTGAGGGGAAGAACAAGATGCCCACTGAGAAGTACCACATTGGGGTCATTTGGGGCACAAGAGGGCAAAGCTGATGTGAGAGTCACAATGAGAATGGGAGTGGAGCAACATGGTTGGACATGAGTGAAAATGGATGTCCTGTAGGACAGGAGGCAGGAGAACTCCTGATGCTGGTCAGCCTGCACCCCAGAGTGATTCTTGATTACCTCCACCACCTCTGCAAGGAGCCTTGAGTACCTCTGTTGGCCAGCAACAAGCTGCCTATGGCCTCCTGGAAACCAGCAAGGGTGCAGTACTGTGGGGTTAGAAGTGGTGTCACACAAGAGGGCTAAGGAGTAATGGGGCGAACCTTACCCTGAGGTGCTCTTTTTCCTGGTGGGCACTTTTAGAAGAAGGAGATCATGACAGGGGTGGCATAGTAGGCCCCAATGTTGTTGAGGCCTAGCAAATGGGTGAGGGGATGGCTTGAGGCTTCGATAACAGAGGGAATTATACTTGGTGGCACTTTTGTTTATTGTTCCTGTTCAGGAAAATAACTATTATTAGACTACTCCTAGAAAGTGGTGTCTTCACCTGGGACTGTGGGCACACTATACCTCATGGTGCCCCCTCTCTCCACCTCATTGGTGGTGCTTTCTTCTGGTGCCCATTGAGCAACTGCGGCTCTATACTTTTTCAGTTGTTGTCCGTATCTTCTTGGCTGCTTGCTGAAATGAAATAGTGAGAGAACAAAAGGCCGTGCACATGTCCACAATTTCATGTATATACCAGGACACAAATCATTATCAGTAGTCACTGTAACAAAGATCCACACTACTGCGTACCCCACACCAATATTTTATATAAGATTGATATTTCCAAATTCCACTTTTAGCAGTGGGTGACTAAGGGCAATAAGGTGCAGCAGTAGCACCTGGCACTTCCCGCTTCAGCCATTGTCAAAGCTTTTTTATAAAGAAACATCACCTCCTTAGCACATACGATACCTTCACGTACTCAAGCAATGTCACCCTCACATTCGCTAACCTTGCAAACAGGAGTATAGGCATGATTCTGAGGGCAACAGTTAATGTTGGATACCCTGATTACATGCATGTCTAAACATGTCATGCCAGTTACTTCTAAGTGTACATTTTGCAAGCCTTAACACTGAACTGTTCCTGAGTGTTACAATGTTAGACCGTCTAAGATGTGTTGTTCACATCATGCATAATCTGGGACTGACAAAAAGTGAAGTAGATGTGGTCGCAGGTCCCATGTTGATTTAGCAAATTAAGAAATATGGCCATGGTGACATGGACAGTGGTGAATAAGCAATACATGAACTATCAAGACTATGCTCTTTGTGCCAACATGTAATCGAACTGCACACAATGCATGCATTTCTTAAATATTGCAAATCCAGGTAATAGTTACGTTGATTAAGTGCTCTTAATTACACTTTATTCATCACACTGTGAAATATAGAGAAGATAGACAGGAAACATCTACATCACAATGCCATAACACTCCAATAACCAGCCACCTCTCCTAGCATTAGTTAATTTTATGCTTGCCTTTGACCCTGTACGTTGGTCCACTGCCTTTTTGACTAGGTGCACACTATACAAAATATCACATACATTCATGCATACAAGACAAAGTAAACAGCAGACACGACACAACAACACTTGCAATCTATAGAAGAAGGTGCACTTTCTATATGCATTGACATACTGTTATGCTGCAGCTCATAAGCCTTCACCTGAGCATAGATTTCCAGCCAAGCAATTCCCAGAACTCCCCTATGTACTGGATGGAGCCGACAAATTGTGTATGTGGCTGAGAGAACACCTTTTCACTTCCTGTGGTTGTGAGTGTGCCTGTGTGTATCAGTAGTGATTTAAACAAATATATATTTCTACTTCTGTGGATGTGCAGCTGCAGTGCTTAATTAGTAAAAGAATAAGTGCCTGTGCCCAAAGATTTACTCTGAAGCTGACAACCAGCAATATTAAATGTCAGCTTGCTGAGTACCAAGGCTGTGTAGTATTAATTCCAACTCATGCCTCTTTAATACACCACCAGACTCTCCCTGCTCCTTTAGCTCACTCATGCAGGTTCCTGCTTTCTCCCATTGTCACAATTTTTCAGTTTTTCTCTTCATATTTCTTTCCCTCTTGTGTTTCTTTCTAGCTCTGGATCAAAGTCTGATAAGGAAAATAAGTGCTGGCCCCCAAAGATGAGTGCCAGTGGCCCCACCTGCAACGACCTTCTCAAATTAAGTACTTTGTAGATATAAAGTTGTTCTGGTTTGGGTTACACTTTTAGATATTTATTATTATTTTTAATATAGTTGTCCTTTTTTGTTGGTAGTGTTGTTCCCTGTCTCCGTTGATTTGTATGGCATTTCCTTGCACTACCTGTGAGTGGAAAGATGCACTGTGAGACTCACTCAAAGGCGTATGCCAAGGCTTGGCTGGAGTACCATGGAACCAGTTTTGGCTGTAATATTACTGTAGTTGATATATGCTGATGAATAGCAAACCTCTTTATAGGGTTTTTTGCATTTGCCTGTTCCTTCCTTTCATACTTCTTAATGTCCATTTTCCTCCCATATTTTAGTAGATAGTTCCAATTTTCCAGCCAGTCCACCTCACCAGTCTCACATGTACACTAAAAATATTGTTCCAAGCATGCAGGGCTCTTCATACTCACGATAAGGAGCCATGCATATACGATACAGGTGAGATGTATGTTTCTGTCGATAACCACGAGAACTGCATTTGTGAGTACATGAAGTATTAATACAGGAGTAGTACTTTACATATTCAAAATGAATTGGTGAATAGGCCCAACCCGCAGGTGTTGCAAACTCTATCTATAACCATCACTGGGGCACGGCTGCTGAGTAACGCCGGTTCCAGGTTGCCATATGCATATGGCATTAGACATGATAAGATCATAATATTTACATGCAGTGGTGGGCCGTGGCCAGCCCATTCGCATTTGAGGTGGGTTCTATGCATGATCACTGGACACTCTTCCCTGTCCCTTGCTCATCAGACAATCAAGGCAGCTCACAGGGCTCTTCAGGTGCTATTGTGGTTGGCTCGTGTGGTTAGAGATTCCTGGCTGCCTTCGTGCCCAAGCTGAATTCCTATATTCTTCCCTTTGTGGTACCTTTCAGCATGCTAGATGCAAATAGAGGTTTCAGTCAGGGACCCCATTTCCTCCTTTTATTTGGTTGAGCAAATAATGAAGTTTACAACAATATTTTCTGACTGACTCTGCTGTCGTATGAAGCATTCAACCAAGCTTGAACAATGTGGTGGAAAAGGTGAGACTAAGCAATAACTGTCTTTAAAGAACATGAAAAGAAGATGTCTTACACCGAATCCGAGCCATCTACCATCAAGGATTCTAGGACATGAAAGGCTGCTTTGACTGAAGAGTACAGAGCTGTATCTTGCAGAAGAAGGACCTACAGTAAAAAACAAAACAAAAAAACAGCAGCAGCTTTGGTTCATGATGTTTTCACTGATTTTCAGCAACTCCATGCCGTCTTTTTCGTCTATGTATGCGCTTTTATTTTGCAGCCATTACCTCGAAATATTCGAACTGCTTTCTAGGCACACGGTGCAGAAATTAAGACCTTATGTTTGTCAAAAGTGTCAATTCTTCCATTGCAATTCACTGTTACTCACAGTAGTTTTACTACCAACACCTAGTGTGAAACAGCTCCACATCTAAACTCCACATTAGTGGCCTGTGCTTTAACTTGGAACAAATTGTATGATTTAGATAAAGTTTATAATCAAAGTGTAACTGTAATTATAGGATTATATGCCATTAATTCATGGACGTGGAGTTATTTGAAATCTTTCTTACAGTTCCACGTTTGCCTCTGAGAGATTTGCAAACTGTGGAATCCAAAGAACAGCATCCTTAGTCCAGTATGATGTGTGACTTTTAACAATTGTAGTGTTTCTACCAGAATCAGGCTTTGGAAATACCAGTCAGTATCCTACTAGCATTCCAATTCTTCCACACTACCGCTTCTTTCTGTATTATTTACTTCCCTGTCCTTACTCTGAATTGTATGGCACTCATATGCTTTGTAGCTTGGTTTGTTCAATATAATTGATGTACATAGATACTAACAGAATATACTAACATTTGATTTTTACCTGGGACAGTAAAGCAATTGCTTGCAGTTACTAATCAATATATATTTCGCAGTTGTGGACATTGAATGCAGGTGGTGTACACCATCAGAAACAAGACATATTTTTATATAAGGCTTGTCATAACTGTTAATAGGCAGGTTACTGCTGCCTTCATAATTCATGGCATTTTTTGATGAAATGAGACAAGCCTTTTATCAGATACCATTGGGCTGAAAAGGCCTCTGGCACGTCATTTACATCTGCTCTCATGATATATCAGGGATTATAGGATAGTTGTAAATTATTAAAGAAGAAAAGCGAGGTTGTTTTACCCTGAGTCAGAGGGTTAGACAATTCATGTCCAATCAAAATTGAAATTGAAAACTATGATTAAATGGCAATATGTCGACTTTTGATTCCTCCCTCTTTTAGATAGTACATCTAGAACAAATTACATGTCAAGGGAATTTATTTATAAAAGTGGTTGTGTGTGTCAATAGCATGAATGACATAAAAAGAAGCATTGACTGCGTCTAACGTTTTCTATAAAAAAGGGTGTATTTATGAATACTGTTTTCATTGTTTCTAGTTCTAGTTCAAGGTATGCCAAAATAGATGGGAAAATATTGCTTCAACAAACATAGGACCAACACACATCAATGCAAGCTCTCGCAATCAACGTTCGCAAGAACTTACATCTTCCAGGAGAATTGAAAGCCATGCTCTCTAAATCTAATATAGAGTGATGTTATTTGTACACAAATGTCTCCAACTGACCCAGTAGTATTACAAATAAATTCTATAATGTTGTTGATACAAATATAAATTATTCCACTGGGATACACCACCCAAGGATTTTGCTTTTGCGATGGATACAGCAGATTGATATACAATTTATAATAAACAAAGAACTCTAATATTCTACTTTGCACCAGGAGAAGACGCTTGCTCTGTTTCTCCCAGGTTTGTGTACATATAGTGTGTGGGTTAACTGTGCAGCTCAAATTAATTATTTTACTTTATATCCATATCCAATCACAATTATAATTCATTACACTAATTAACTCGACCTCAGCATGTTTCTTAAAGAGTTCTGTCAAAACCCTCTTAAGGATTTATCTATATAACTCTATATCTATATATATCTATATATAGGGGGGCCTGTGCAAATGCCAACAACATTGGCAATTGCCATGCTGGGGCCCCCATGTTGCCCCTTCCTAGCCTTTCCGCCAACCTTTTCATGGCGGTGTCCCAGCCATGAAAAGGTTGGCAGAAAGGCAGGTCGGAATATGGCATATGCCATTGCCAGCACCGCCTCCGTTTTCCTCAGCCCTCCCGCCCAGCACTGCCGCAGTGCGGCAGGAATTGGCAGTGACGGCAGTCGTGTGGTGGTCGACTGCCACCGTCCAAATCGGGCAGTTGGACCACCAAGAAAACAGGGTTGCACCACAAAAGTTGGTATAGTGGTTTTGGGACTGCCGTACTCGTAATCAGCCCCCTAGTCTCTATAGAAAAAAGCATTTTTTACTTGACTATATCTTTGGTGTTGGTTGATAAATCTTCATGAAACTTTCCAAAAAACTACAGCCCTCACTTCAGCTGCTGTCTGTAAAATTTTGGGATGATCCGTCAAGCAGGAGCTGAGAAAAAGGGGTCTCAAAATGATTTTTCTCTGTGTTAATTTCCATAGGAATTTTGAACAGGAAGAAAGCCCCCGAGTGGGCCAGGTCCCGAAACGTGTTAAAAATAAAGGAGGGGCTGCACAGGACCTGCCTCCTGGGCTTATTTATGCCCTGGGACCCACAACCTCCCTGGGGCTTTATTACAATGATATGGAGAGGGGGGCGCATTCCCCCGTGTCCTGGGAACCACCACCTCCCCGGAGCAAAATGAGTGAATTATATAAGGGTGGGTCCTGCTGATTCTCCCCTGGGCAACAGCGACTGCCACCTCCCTTGGGCTAATAGTTTGTGCCCTCCCTAGGGCAAACATTCAATTATATGCAGGGGGGGCATGCAGAAGCCCCAGGGACAGCCACATACGGCCTTTTATTTAAATTAAGTGGGGGCCACATGGCCCACCCGCAGCCCCAGGGACCAACACCTCCCCACGGCTGAAATAAAAGAATGAAGGGGGTCCGTTGCAGATCCATGCAGCCCTGGGGACCACCAACTCCCTGGGGCAAATACTTCATTGGAGGGGGGTTCGTGGCCCCCCCTTGTGGAGCCATAGATGCCCATGGGGACCACCAACCCCCGGAGCTGACTCCTTCTATGTCCCAAGGTGCCCAGTCCCAGAACACGTTTGCTCTGATTTAGTGGGAGCTATGACAGCTCCCGCCAAGTCAGAGCAAACATCCGGTCCCAGCAAGCGAGAGCTGTGGAACAGCACTCACTTGCTGGAAGAAGATGTTTCCTCTGTTTCCCTGCTCACAGACATGCAAGCAGGGAAAAAAGAGGAAAGCATTGCTATCATAGACAGGGAGCTGCATGTCTAGCAGCTCCCTGTCTGTGACAGTGGTGCCGGCTCCCGCAGGAAGCAGGTAGCCGGCTGGGACCGTCAGGCTCTCCAGTGGTCCCATTGCACAGTGGGTGCCCTAGGAGGGGCCCAGGGAGATAGCCAGGCCCCTTGGGATGGGGTCCCCAGTGCCGAAAAAGGCTGGGAAAGGGGTGCCACACAGCCCCCACCCTCCCAAAGAAATTATATATTATGGCCGGCACCCGAGGATGGGGTCCCTGGGGCCAAATATCCCAGGGGAGAGGGCTGTGCTGTTCCCCTCCCCAAAACTGTCAAAACATTGGTAAGGCTGGGCTCCATGGGATGGGGCCTTAGGGCTGAAATCGGCTGGGGAGGGGGGCCGCGCGGCCCCCTACTCCATTTATTGAAGGCTGGACCCTGGGTCCCCAGGGCCGAGATTGGCCCAGGCAGGGGGCTGTGTGGCTCCCCTCCCTCACTCTGCACATTTACCCAATGAGGTAGCACTTACTAACTAACCAGTAGAGAGTGCTCAAGTTCGGTAGACATTTTGTGAAAAACTGCTCTTGTTGGATAAAGGAGCAGGTGAGCTTTCGTTCTGGCCATGATGATCGTTTCACAGAAATTAAATCTCAACAGGAACCACTTACAAATATAAACTTAGAAGGTGCCCCAGTTGAAGCTCCACTTCTGGAAAGGACCTAACTCCTAGGCATGGTGAAGGCAAAGCAAGTGTGTTAAATTTGCGATTACGTATTGAAAAACGATCTGAAATCCTTCGTGGAGGTGAATGCATCTTTCATCTAGTGGAGCACAATCAGACATTCTCACACCCTTTCTCACACCCACATAGACCCTCTCACACCCGGACATATAGTCTCACAGCCATCTCACACCCAGAGACACCCTCTCACACTAATTCTCACACCTAGAGAGACAGGCCCTGCGGGCAACTCTCATTGCACATGGCCAGAATCCATTGGTGCGACCAACGGGGGGTTAAGTGATTACAGGGAGTTGGCTGCAGGGCCTGGCTACAGGCCAGGCCCTGCAACCAACCCTGCCATGCACAGCCAAAGTCCATTTGTGGTGGTGGTTGGATTGAAATATAGTAATGAAAAATACTTTACGTTTAAAAAAACAAAGGTTAAAGGGATGTTGTAGTTAGGAAATATAATTTTTTTTAACCTTAGATATTTGGTCAGAGGGATGTTATAGATAGGTTCTGAATTTATTTGCACAAAACATATAGAAATTCAGAAGATAGAGTTATTTCAAATAACTATAACTCAGAGCCCAAGGTAACTGTAACTCGCACCCTCGCCATGCACTGCTAATTACCCCAGGTATTACAGCACTCATGACAACTTTTATAATGTCAATAAAAATAGCAATGAAACATTAGAAGATAAATTATCGAAGAAAGAACTGTGCTTGGTGAGAGCGCAAGTTATAGTTACCTTAGGCTGCAAATTATATAATGTCACCGTAACCTTCATTGTTTTTAAGTGAAAAAAGAAATATCTATCTATCTATCTATCTATCTATCTATCTATCTATCTATCTATCTATCTATCTATCTATGTATATACACACACATATATATATATATATATATATATATATATATATATTCATATATAGCTAGATAGACATAGACATATACTTACTGGCGGTTGGCAGAAGGTAGTTATAATTAGGATCTAGTTTCCATTGAAAAAGTATTTTTTTACTTGGCTATGTCTTTTCCACCATTTGATGAATCTTTACAAAATTTTCAAAAAAAAGTGTCAAGTTGGGTTTTGTTGTGCATGGAAAGTTTTGGGGTGATCCATCAAGTGGGATCCGAGAAAAAGGGGAGGGGGTAAAAAAAAGTGTGTTTCCCATGTTAATTCCCATAGACACTTTAGACACACCTGCAGCCCAAACCGCTGGGTGAAATTACACCAAATTTGGCAGATTGGTAGCTTTTAGTCTGCAGATCACCCTTTTTCTTATTTGGTGTAAATCTGTTCATGAGTTTTCAAGATATTAAAGAAAATCCAAGGTTGTATAGAGTTGTTGCAACTTCGCAAATAGTCCTGATCTCATGCTGAGATTTTATTGGCTACCAACACTTCAACCAGGAAGCGCTGGCAGCCATTTTGGGGCTCTGCTTCAGCCAAGTCCCCAAAACAAAAGAAAAGGGGCCAGGGTAGGAATACCCTAATCCTATAGCCGTGGTCCAAGGGTCACCCTGAGACCTTGCCAGGGCTAAAAAGCATTTATTTTTCTAATTCAAGGTGAAATTCATGCTAATTCGCTGATTTCGCAGTGCATGACATGAAACTTGGAACATAGAGATAACCCTGGTACATATCTCCAAATAATGTTGGTGTTAGATAATATTTTGGAGTTTACTAAGGTTTCCAAACACACAAATATTCAATCAGTTAAATCAGTATATTTCTATATTTGCTGTAAAATGTATCACAACTGCACTCACATCAACTGCAATAAGAGAAACATCTTGAAATATTTATGTCTCAGGATAAACCAAGATTTGTCTATGGGCTGTTGTTGCTGAATAGAATTTATCTGTGAACCGTTCTTTAAAAAACAGCTATGTAAAGCAAGACATATTTTCCCACCCACCTCTGTTGTCCAACTTACCACACAGACAGGCCTACTGCCATTGGTCTTCTACTCCCTAATTGAAACAAGCAAACAAACAAACACAATATTTAAATCCCATAACCAACCGGGGCCCATTTGTCACTACAATTAAATGTTCTTTGTTGGCCAAAGAGGCTATTTAAGTACAGCAGGCTCTATTTAGGAAGTATCCAGTAAATTAAGGAAACTGTTTTTAAAAATGTGTGTAAATGCGGTTGTGATCAAAATAGCTTAAGTGGAGAGGACAGCTCTATTAAAGGCAGTGTCCCTAGGGGACAGACCACACCCCGTCTAAATGTTCTTAATTTAAGACAGAGGAGAACAAAATTGTGCATTAATACGGACATTAAATGGACTAATTGAGGAAAGAATGTAAAAATAGGAAACAAACATAAATGATTCACTATTTAAAATGGCATTGATCATTTATTCTCCCTGAAAACAGTATTTCATGAATGACTATGAGTACACCCATAAGAATCGCTTACTAAGTTACGCGAGTTGCTTGTTTAACTTTGCAAAGCAGAAATCTTGAGTTTATAGATTCAGGAATTTAAAGTTGATCATGGAGTAATATGGGTCACACATAAAATTTAACTCAAATACATATTGTAGAAAAATTGAATTTTTAACGCATGTTGAAAGTGTTGAATATCTGAAAATAGTGAATTTGCATAGGCCAGACACAAAGGAGATTGATGAAAGAAAAGTGACATAATTCTAACATGTCTGCATTCCAAGGTGGTTGCTTCTAGGATTAAAGGTGGGGCACATCTGGTGTTTTTGTCTTTGTTATTTATTATTTACATAGATGACTTTTTCTTGATGAGACGCAAAGGGGGGTCTTTGTCCTTCCATGCCCCAGGTCATTTAATTAGTCTGCATTGTAACAATAGAAAATGCTAATAAAGTGGAAAATCAATATTCACTTTGAAGGCTGATTAACAATGATGTTGTTTCCTATGCAGCAAGACCTCGTGAACACTATAGGAGAAAGCGCAGCTTTGGGAGCTTCAGGCATTGTCATTTGGGGTGACATGAACCTGGCTTCATCAAAGGTGAGTTATTTACCAGGTATAACCAGTTGCTGTCTGCATTATTGACTGAACGAGAACTGGAACTCTATTTTGCAGGTAACGTCTACATATGTAAACATACTATTTATTGCAATTTCCGCGAAGCAGCCAGTAAGGTTCAGTGCGTTTGGTTACAGCACGACACGGTCAAAGTCAAGGTTGAGTTGTGTCCACTGCCCCTAAACACTACAGCAAAAATGTTGTTGTTTATGAGAAGCATGATGGAAATCACTGAAGGAGACAGAAAGCATTTTGTTGTATTATTCTTAAGTCTATCTTCCAAGGCATGCAATTTTTCCTCACAATTTATCATGTGCATGGGCCAGCATATTTTTGCAAGTTTTAATATGTACAGATTTTAATTTATTATTTGGTTCCTTTATCCTAAGTATCATCTTTGTTTCGATAGAACATCTTCTTAGTTGGGGTTGTGGCTCTCATAACGGTTTTCTTGTAATATACCTACATCTTAATTTAGAAAGTTTGGTGTTAACGGAAAATACTCTGATTAGTGTAAAAAGTGTGAAACCACAAGCATAATTTCCTTCCTTATGCTCTCTCTGGAGTGGAAAGTTCCAACGGTGGATGCTCCTCCAGAAAGCAAACAAATTATTTTATGCCACCACCCAACTCCACTTCAGTCCTTTGGTCCAATATTTGCAACTTAGAGGTCTATATTTTCTTTTTCACTTTGTGAGCTCTGCCACAGGAAGAGCCATGACACCTAAATCACAGTAATGATGGGGAATTCACACACAAAGACACAATGAGCAGGTACTGCTAACTTTTGTTGACTTATAAAAGAATTTGCAGATATCACAACTAAATTATGCCTCAGTATGAAACCTTTCACGCTCAGCCAATTACTGGGCCGTAGTTTGAGTTCAATGAACGTTAAGCCTTCTACTAGAGGGGCGCATTTACATTGTGTGCTACAGTTCTGAGGTTTCCTTCACTTTAGCCTTTTAGTGAAAATTGTTCATTGGGTTGGGTTGATCTTTTTGGGTGGCTTTTGCAAGGTATTCCATTCTAGCCACAAACCTTCCACCTTTGATTACCCTACTAACTAACAGAACCCTGGACAGGGTGCGAAGAGGCAAAACCAAGAGATGAAATTATCAGTGTCTTTAAGGTGACACTGATGACTAAAACATATGCACGGCCAGGGGTGGTGGCATGTTGGTGTCAGAACTGATTCAGAAAGATGACAGCTGTTCATGACTGTGCTAAATGCTTGTTTTTCGATGTGAACACAGGAGTGTAATCCACCCCCCAATCGTTTAAATCACATTGGGTACTGTTGTGAGACAGCTACAGACCAGCGAATACTAGAACCTCAATTTGAAATGCATTGTACACAAAACAAAGCTGATTTCAAATGTTTCACATCTCTGTAATATTTACAGGACAGCTGCAAGAAGGTGAAGCAGTTTGTTACGTCAGATTTGGGTTTCTATCTCACCAATGTGACAAAAGCTGCAGAAGTGTGCAGCCAACACCTCTGTTGGAACAATGGACGGTGCTTGCGCAAAACCTGGAATTCCCTTGACTACCTCCACCTTAACCCCGAAAGCTACAAAATACATCTTTCTGAAAATCTTGAGATGTCAGTCACTGGAGAAGCATCTGACGAAGACTTGAAACTGATGGTGAACAAATTTGATTGTCACTGCTACCAGGGCTACGGAGGGAGTGACTGCTCAGGCATCAGACCTCCAAGTGAACCACCTTACAGTGCTGCTTCCGCCTTGGTGCCCAGATCACTGTGGACAACAGCATGTATTCTAATTCTTGTATCACTGACCTGAACCAACAGCACTGTGGAGAAAGGGAGTCATAAAAGGGACAAAGAGTCAAAGGCCATTATGTATCTACACATTTCCCCATAGACACAGAATGGGTAAAACCCTTTGATATATCTGGCCCAAAACATTTATGACAAGTGAACGTTTCATTTTGATATTCAGTTAGATACATCTGATGTACAAAGGGCATGTACTCTACCATAATATACTGTTAAATGACCATGCTTGAACAATGGGCCCAAGTAGAAGTGAAGGGTAATTAACAGCTGCTATGGATGAACATTATCTGTGCAATATATGGGTTAATGTACCCTCAACTGTATATTATGAGAATGTTGCACGTCACGCAGGAGTTCGAAAGACAGAGTGCCTTTAGAAGGATGTGGAACTATATATTGATTTTCTATAGTCTTAGACCCAGCTCAGGGGTGATGTCATGCCATACATTTGGTGAAACCCTGTCGTCCTTGAGTTCTCTTTTGCCACTTGATTGCAGTGCATGCCCCCGCAGTCCCTGACTTCTCCTCTGTCTGGACTTCCTCCCGGTTGCTTGCCCCTGCTGGCCCTATTTTGCCCTCTGCTGTAGGCCCACAATGTGTGGCCTCTCCTGTCTCTGACCCTTCCTTTCAGACAAAGGTGCCCTCTTTCCACTCGTAAAGACGAGAGAAGGGGCATCATCACAGAGGCCACTACTTCCTTATAATAAGTTACTAAGAGCAAGAAGGGATGTGATTATCCTACTGCAAGTGCGTTCTGATGTCAGAGCCCGCCTGTAATAGGAAAATAATTTATGCCTCAAATATAGGGAGATTATGTACTCCCACAGAATGTAACATTTTAGTACCAGTGTCTGAAATCTGAACGCACACAAGGGAAAACACACCCCTGCCATGTCTGTTTCATGGCCCTACCACTGAGCCAAGAATGATGATAACTACAATTAGTGCTGAGAGGCTGAGCTAATGCAACTTTCCTAAGTGCTAATGGCTGTTTCTACAGAAGAGCGTGATGTGGGATATAAATGTTATGCTTGTGGTCACACTCTCTGCTGACGCTGCTAAGTACCTCATAAATAAGTGTTATAATCGCTCACTCACCCATTCAGTCGTTGTCGCTCACTCGCTTGTTGACTGTCATTCTTATTCACTCAGTCCCCCACTTCTTTCACCCCATTCTCCGTGGAGTCTATATTTACCTGGCCCTCAAGTCCAATGAAGAATGAACAGTCCATGTCCACTGGTGGGCATGGGGGTCTCACTTTCGTAGTCGATGGTACTTACCCTACATGAAAGGGAATGGAGACAGGCACTAGTCGACAACACGAGCGGGCAGGGTGACGCTCGCTGGTGATCTGTCTTCTGGGGATCAAAAACAGCCACTCTCCCACTCAGGCATCTTCATCTGCAGCTGTCCCGGTCTCCCTCCAAAGAGGGCTTCTGGGCACCCGGTTTCTCACAGATGTCTTTATTGGACACATAAGGAAAAAATGCTGCTATTCCTTCCTCTTTTACACCTTTGATTTTCTCGCTTGTCCTTAAGTTATTTTTGTCACATCAAATTCTGACACGGACACTAGGATAGGATGGAGGGGTTAAGGGTGTGATCGGCATGCAGCCAATACATTACATTATATTTATATTACACAGGCATGGAATGTACAGGACATACGGAAAAGCATATCTCTAATAACTAGGTAGCAACACACGGCTGACATGTGTATCACAGACGTTTTCTATTTCTTTCCGGGCTGTGGGTCCTGCACTAAAGCTTGGAGGTGATGACCACTAGGAGCCCAGGCAATGAGTGAAGCAGGCTAGAAACACAAAATATATCAAACATCTGGTATTATTTTTCAATTATTTACATGTTATCTTACATGTGCTCATAAACAGGTCCGCTGATATTTTGTTTAACTTATAAGCTAGAGAAGATCAGAGATTGGACCCTTGAGATCAATGTAAACTCTTATTTAAAGAGAGATTACAACTCAATAACAAATGTATTCATTTCATTAAGGGTCTAAAATATCTGCATGTGCCAGACCCAATTTCTGGCAAGGCATATAATAGCCATAGGGTGTGTTACAATCAAGTTACAAGCAACAACAGGCAATCAGAACGTGAAATTTAAAATTATTATATATAGGGAATAAAGCTTGTGGGGACAATTCATTTTGGGGTACTCTTTTAGGTACGCTGTAAATTAAGTATAATTCACATGCCTTTGTTCATTGGCCCCAAATGATCTAAAATTAGAAATATCACTGAGTATTCCTATACAGTTAGTACAAAGAAAACAGATCCTGCCTTCATTGCATTCTTACTATTAGGCAGTTAGACATTTTGAGACTGATTCACAGAGGCATGTAAGAGTAAGTAAAAGAGTACTACTGCAGTACTACTCCCCATAATCCTAAATGGTTTTGTGAGTTTAGCCCTTTATATTTGCTTCAGCATTTTGCCCACACAAATGAGCCCCTTGAAAGTCAGTGTGATGAAGAAAACAACCAAAATCCACAGCCTTGCCACTAAAACTTTGGCTCTCCACTGAAGTCACCATTTTTTTCCAAATAGGGAAAGAACGTTTTTAATACACGATGTTGTTGGTTACCTACCATCATGTATCAACTGGCAAAGCTGTGGGACATAAAAAATGTCTAGCAATTACTGGCTGTGTGTATAGGCTCTGCAGCTTTACAATAATTGTAATAATCACTGAGAATTTGGCACTAACAGATGTTGAAAGATTTTGCCAGTAAGGATGCATCAATTATGGTCTGTACCAATGGTATCAGCACTTGTATTCTGGTTTGACTGGCCAATTTCCAAGCTTGGCCGGAATGGCTCAAAGCAAGAGTAATGCTGCTGCTGCCATTTCCTCTTTATGTACCAACAGTATAATAATATGGCCAATGTTTGGTTTGGCGCCACTGAACTGTGTTCTTGCCATTGTATAACTCTTTGGCTTAAACTTTCATATTTAGCTCTTAAGTCTTGTGCTAAATATTGCACTACAAGAATATTATAGCCAAAGTAATGACAACTATATATATATATATATATATATATATATATATATATATATATATATATATAGCTGCAAACATACACATCTGGATACTACTGCTCTGCTCCAATGGTGGGAGCCTTGTTTTTCTTCAAGATATTACCTTGTGGTGGCTGTCATTGGATAGGTATAGTTAGAACTAATTTTCCATTAAACAAAAACATTTTTTGGTTTGCTTATCACTTTGGTGCCGTTTGACGAAACTTCATGAAACTTTCCGAAAAAAGACTCATCTACCTCAGCTCCTTCCTGGAAAATTTCTGGGTGGTCCGTCAAGCGGGAGCCGAGAAAAATGGGGGGTCCTAAAACAAGTATACCCCCATTCATTTTTCCATGCCGATCATAGTTATGTACGTTCTTTGCATATATTTTACAAGTGAGAATAATTCAAGATGGCTTCCATGAATAGAGTCTCATATGTTTGAGTCTTTTGTTTATGTTGTTAGCACAATTGCACTTCTATGTCATGTTTAAATACAGTTGTTTACAATGTGGCCGGCAACTGTGAGCATAGCTTTCGCCAAAACATGTGGGGGTTCATCGCATCCCAGGACGTGTATTGCGTCCCATGTTCACCATTACATTTTTGCACCAGCAAATACCGTAAGTGTCTTGTTTTTGTAACAATGTTGTTGCTGTGCTATGGCTCCCTTCTCTCCCTAAAAAATGTAATATTTAGGCTGGGCACGAGGGATGGGGTCCCTGGGGCCAAGATCGGCCTGGGGAGGGAGGGACATGTGGGATTTGGGTGGTATAGGGGTTAGTCGCACGGACTGGCCAGCATGGTCAAAGGCTGTGCGCAGAGCAGGGTTGGGTGGGTATAGGGGTTGGCAGCAGATTAATTTCTAATGTGAACCTAACTATAACGTCCCTGTAACCTTTGGTTCTTTAAGTGAATATGTATATATAAGGCAGGTAAATGAGAACCATTTGTACCTACAAACTAAAACCACCTGAGGAAGACGAAATGTTGAAACGCGTAGTGGTGTTTGAAGTGCTGCTCTGTGAATAAGTGGAATCTGCTAATCCTTACCTCTGGGAGTGCAGCAATTCTTGTTGTCTTATTTTTCGAGGGTCCTGGTCTCAACCCTATGCTGGCACCGGCAGTCAGAGCGCAGCTCTTTTCCGACCAATAATTTTGCAATATATATATGTGTGTATACACTGCCCAAAAGCATTTCTCTACAAGAGGACCACACTACATTACATAAGGTCAGATTCATTTTATTCTAAGCACAGGAGATAAAGGGGGTTATTACAACTTTGGAGGAGGTGTTAATCTGTCCCAAAAGTGACGGTAAAGTGACGGATATACCACCAGCCGTATTACGAGTCCATTATATCCTATGGAACTCGTAATACGGCTGGTGGTATATCCGTCACATTTGGGACGGATTAACACCTCCTCCAAAGTTGTAATAACCCCCAAAGTGATTTGCCCAGCGCATATGCCTGGATGTATAGTGAACACATTCTCTATTGAAATTGCTTTGTGAAGTAATAAAAAGTGCATAATAAAATACTGTATAGTTCACCCAGGTCTTGCTTGATAATACTCGCAAGGGTTTGTTTTAAAGCTGGACTTAGGGACATAGTTTAGCACCCTTGCACCAGTGTTGCTGGAACAAGATTCAGCGAGAGGCTGCTGACATCAATGTTACATTACAGAAGTCATAGGTTATGAGAAACATCCTCGCTTCACACAAAGAGTAGCAACTGTATTCATCAGGAGAGCGGTAGGGGTGTAGAATGTAGCTGGTGGTGTACTTTGGAGAACATTGTTGCAAGTAAATTACTAAAGCATTTTTCCTTAGTGCACTGTCATTACAGGTAGCCCATTTCCATTGAATCGGCCACTAAATTTTCACAGACAAAACAGTTTTATTGATAAAACAATACAACACACAAATATTAATGTGTGGAAATCTGGTTTCAGTGCAAATGTATCATTTGCGCATTCCCAAGTAAAAGAGTCTTGATTTGTTTTGATCCTATTAAAATCTTTGTTTTCATTACACTTTAGGATTTGAAAAACATGGACTTCAGTTTTGTTTTCTTAACTGCTACTATCCACTGAAATATGTGCACTGTTCATTTACAGGTATTTAATTTGTTGTGTGTTAGAAAACAAATGACATCTTACAGCCGTTCCTTTCACGTTATTTGTACCCAGCAAGACTGTAACATAGTTCACTTTAAAAACTGCTCTCACTCCAGTCAAAGAAAGAAAAGTGAACACAAATCCCTGTGCTAAAAGATTAAGCAGCAGTTTGTCAGACAATATAGCCTGACATTTGACTTCTGTCTTTGAAGCACAGCAAATGTAACAAAATAAATCCAAAATGTAAAGGCATATCTATTTAGTGCTCTCTCGGGACCCACCAGAAATTAGCTGACGCCCCACTGGGAAACGAAGCTATGGACTATAAAGTGCATGCTATCGCTTACATAACATTTACCTGGTAACAAAGTTTTTATTGAAATTGTAAATGTGTTGGCATAAACATTCCAAAATTGAGGTGCAAGCCAAAACTTTTGGCTTGCAGGGGCATGACAGGGACCCAAATCTTTGTGAGCTTTAGTCAGAGCATAAATAACTGGATTATGCAAGTTTTTCATATTTAGGATGTAAAATTCTTTCTGATCGATGTCCTCATCAATTTTAACCCATTGAATGAGTGCGAGAATGTTCTCCAATAAGTGTCATAAAGATTTATTTGAAAATGTTCAAATATGTAAATATTTTGTGAAAATTATTTTTGAATTGCAATGATTTTACTGACGTATACAGTCATAACTGATGATCTTATTAATTTTGCGCTTGAAACTAATTTTCTAAATCACTTGGAAGTGCAATTAATACCGTAAATAAGTTATGCCACATTTTTGTGTGTGACATCATTGCTTTAAAAATGAATGCTGTCCTGGTGTTTTTGCTTATTTACCTCCTGCTCGTCCCCCCCCCCAGTCAGTGTCCCGCTGTAAGTCACTTCTCCCATCATTTCCACAGAACACCAAGTGAATGGCATCAAATGTGTGAGAATAGACCACTGTGTTAGGACATGTATAATTGTAAATGAAGCTTCCATAATGGCCCAAAATATTATTTTTAAGGGGTTCTATTGTAAGTTCTGCTGTAAGTGTACTAATTCTATGAGATATTGTTGGAGAACTATTTCATTTTGTGTTGTAGATCTCTGGAGTGGAATTGCTGAGAAAGAAGGTGGAACATTTTGTTTGCCTTAAGAATTGTGTTGGAGAAGATTTAAAGCATTACATATATTGTTGTTTCCTATTTGTCAGTGCAACCTTAACCAGGATCATACCATGCTGAATTTGCAAATATTACTAGCTTATGTGACGTGTATAAAAGGTCTTATGTCTTGCAAATCTGTTTGCTTTTTGGGCTTTTTCTATTGGGTGTCTTCCTTTTGGGCTTTTTGGTTTGTTGGGCTCTGAGACTTTTGTTCCTGATGTACGTCTTCCTGAGACTTTGTCTATTTTTTCATAGATTTTCTATTGGAATGCTGTCAGGACTCATGAGTTTGACTCTTGGGGTTTTGAAAAGATTTGCTTTGCTAGAGCTGTGTACTAATGTCATCATTTTGTATTTCTGTATCCTGGCCTTCATGGTGAATTACACATTTACTCTGTAACATATTTATTAAAACATCTGTAATAAACCGATTTTCGCTTTAGTACTGTTCTAGAACTCAATTATTAATGCTTTCATATTTATTTTGTTTTACCTTTGCTAAATTATGAGATGTTATGATTAGGAAGGTAGTATCTTACTGCAGATCTACTGGAGATTTACAGCTGAAAGTGAATAGGTAAAATACGGGGTATTAAAGTTTGGGGTTCAGATGATTTTTGGGGTTTGGCTCAAACACATGAATGAGTCACATGGCAGATTCATACAATGTAGTCTCTAGCATTACTCATGTCTCTTCAATATATATTTGATAAAATATATTACATTACATGGATATTGCATGCAACGAAGAGTTCCATAATCATATACAGGAATGACACTGAAGGCTGAGTCCCTTTGCGAGGTCATGATACTCTGAGATGACTTGCAATATTCCTTTAATGTACAGTCTAGAGTATTTTATTCCGGAAATACATGGTGACACTATCGCTGTTCCTCAAACAGCTTCAAATCTGTACTGTGCAATATAAAACACAAAAAAGGAGTTAGTAGCTTTTGTCAAATGATATTTAAAATCAGTTTCAAGTAAATCAGATTAAATAATCCTTTGTTGAAAGATGGAGGGATTCTGTCTTTCGTATAATGACCTATAGTGTGGAAAATATAAACATATTACCATAAATATCTCCTTTCAATTGAATGCTTCTCATTTTAGAAAAATATATCAGAAGAAAGAAAAGTCAGTTCCCCTTTCCTTGCTAAATTGCAGCTACAATTATTCTCTGTACCCTGCCTTGCACCCTTGCTGCTGGCTCTGGCAGCAGGCACTGTGACATCAGAACTCAACTGTACTAACTTCTTACAGTTGAGCAGCTACGTAATATCTTCATTAAAGGCAACTAGAAGAGTCACAAGTTTCCTGTAATAAGGAAATTAGAGATGGGCTTTTATACAGGATTAGCATGTTCCATATAGTCAGACTTATGTTGAATGACTATCCCTCCCCTTGGTTTTCTGGTTTTATAGCGGTGATGGATTTCACTTCAGATAATTCAGCGCCTTATATTCCTCTTTTGAGAAATGTGCTGTAGTGATTGCTTGTTGGATCTTGTCTGCATGAGTGATGTCTGTGTTGAGAATGTGGGTGAAATACTGGGTGTTTGTTATACATTGGTTAGATGGGAGAATGCAAACTCAGGATGGTCTGAGCAAGAGTCACCATGCTCCTGGTGAGGCCATTACCTGTCACTTGTAACTTTATATGGAACTGAAGTTAATAAACTTATTTATAAGCTTTTACTGTTCAGATCACATCATCTTAACAGATATTGTACAGTTTCTAAAGGATCAAATTTTAAAGTGGTAACAATTTGATGTGATGTTGAGTGTGGAGGTAGGTTAAGGCTTGAGGGGGACATACTACTGTAAAGTCTGTGATGCCTAGACAAATGGTTATTCTTAAAAAAGTAGTCCAATCTAATTTTTCTGAAGAGCATCATAAAATCCCAGGTTAATGCAAAATCTCCAGCAACTCCTGAAAAGGATAATCGATAAATCAATGAACAAGGCAGACTCCTTGCGTTCCAGAACTTTGCTGTATTGTTACCTAATATGTGGGAGGGGGGAAGAAAAATAATAATAATTTGTTATGTATTTCATTCTACGTTAGAACATTGGAATGCTGGGGGCTCCATTGAAAACAATGGAGTGCTGCGGGCTTTTACTGGCCGGTAAAAGCCCGCAGCGCCAACATTCCAATGTTCGCTTTGTTCACAGCAACAGCTGTGAACAAAGCCTCACGGAGCCCGAGGGGATTTTAATCCCCTCGGGCTCCGTGAACATTTTATTTTTTAATAGAACATTCTGCCCTGAGTGGCAGAATGTTCTAATAGCCTTAGAATCCGCTGTAGCGGGCTCTACCGGCTATTAAAGTCCCTCTCCCTTGTTAAATGCCCTCGCCTTCGGTTCGGGCATTTAACGCGGGGAGCGGGCCTTTAATAGCCGGTAGAGCCTGCTACGTCGGGTTCAAAGGCTATATTCTACATCCTTTCCATAATGCTTTACCAGAGTTCTTAGTTCCAATCTGGAAAAATGACTTCCGCTTCTGTGCAAGAGGACAGGATAGAGGCTGCCACGGCAGATCTCAAGGGGAGGGGCAGGTTGGGGGGAGGCATGGAGACACAGGGGAATTGTTTTAAAAACGTACCTCTTCCCTGTCACCGCCACCTCCTGCTGCCTCGCACCTCTTTTTCTAGTGTCCCAGCATTCACTCGGACACCAGCACAGGATCCCCTGCAATCCTGGCATTGCTGTCATGCTAAAGCTATCATGAAAGCAGAGTCAGGATTGGTATGAGTGGCTTGGACTGCCCCCAGACACAGCCGGGTTGGAGAAACCTAAGTGGGCATGTGTGTTTAGCCAGCTTAAGACGGCCGGCCAACCACATATGCGCACTTAGGGGCACTATCTCCTCCTCCCCCTCCCACCTCCCGTGGTCCAGCCCGCCCCTCCCTTCACATGCAGCTGGCTGAGCCAGCAGCTGAAAGATAAAACATTAAAGAAATAATGTTTTATTTTTCAGCTCCTGCATTAGCCGGGGGGGCAATGCTCCTTTACCATTGCGAAGGAGCTGCCCCTGGGACAGGAGTCGAATCAGAAAAGCAATACACAAATTGAAGTATGAAAGTATGAATAATGCTTGCAGATTGGATTGGTTTTCTGGTATGGGTGTCTGGTGACATGCCACGGAGTGTACATTCGTAAGGTTAGAGTGTCTGAACATGTGCTGATAAGAATACAGTTCCGGAGTCCCAAGTACAGCTTTAAGAGATTACAGAAAAATAGGTGTCAACAGCATCCACGTGGTAACATGCTGCTGACATTTATATCTCCAACTTTCTTTCCTTTCTTTTCCTTTATCCTGGTTTTTGATGTATTTAGCTATTGAATGGAAGATGGAAGGTGATGAAAAAACACTTGCTTTCAGAGACACTGAGTTAAACTTTAACTCCAAAATGTTAGTCAGCTGCTTAAGAGATTCAACTGCCCCAGTGTGCATGGGCAGTTTGTAATTAGAGAAATGACTGTGTGTCTCTATAAGCATTGCACTACACATGAAGACCGAGCCAGTTGTTTGACTCTTGAAGTCCTCACACAAGTACGCAACACGGGTAATAAGGGGTATCTGAAGCATTACTGAGGTGCACAAAGGGCGAACAATGATGCTGGTATGCAAGCACATAAGCAATCATATGCTGCCATGTTCAGTGAACAAATCACTTTTTCACCTCATGTGACCACCAGAGACATTTTATGGCATGTGCAAAGTGGGCTCTGGCCAAGGCCCTCTTCTTTCAAAGAGACCCCTCATTAACCCCTTCGCTGCCAGGCCTTTTCCCTTCCTGTGCCGAGCCATTTTTTGGCTATTTGGGGCAGTTCGCACTTAGGCCCTCATAACTTTTTGTTCACATAAGCTACCCACGCCAAACTTGCGTCCTTTTTTTCCAACATCCTAGGGATTCTAGAGGTACCCAGACTTTGTGGGTTCCCCTGAAGGAGACCAAGAAATTCGCCAAAATACAGTGAAAAGTTTTATTTTATTTTTTTTAAATGGAAAAAAAGGGTTGCAGAAGGCGGCTCGTGGTTTTTTCCCTGAAAATGGCATCAACAAAGGGTTTGCGGTGGCAAGATCACCATCTTCCCAGCTTTCAGGAACAGGCAGACTTGAATTAGAAAACCCAATTTTTCAATACAATTGTGACATTTTACTGGGACATACCCCATTTTTACTATTTTGCTCTCAGCCTCCTTCCAGTTAGTGACCGAAATGGGTGAGAAACCAATGGTGGATCTCAGACAGCTAAACATTTGTGAAAAGTAGACACAAATCTGAATTCAGCAAGGGGTCATTTGTGTAGATCCTACAAGTGTTTCCTACAGAAAATAACAGCTGAAATAAAAACATATTTAAATTGAGGTGAAAAAAACAGCCATTTGTCTCCACGTTTTACTCTGTAACTTTTTCCTGCGATGTCAGATTTTTTAAAGCAATATACTGTTACTTCAGCTGGACTCTTCTGGTTGCGGGGATATCTAGGGCTTGTAGGTTCATCAAGAACCCTCGGCACCCAGAGCCAATAAATGAGCTGCACCTTGCAATGGGTTTTTATTCTATACCGGGTATACAGCAATTCATTTGCTGAAATATAAAAAGTGAAAAATAGGTATCAAGAAAACCTTTGTATTTCCAAAATGGCCACAAGATTAGGTGTTGAGAAGCAGTGGTTATTTGCACATCTCTGAATTCCGGGGTGCCCATACAAGCATGTGAATCACAGGGCATTTCTCAAATAGACGTCTTTTTTACACACTGTCTTACATTTGGAAGGAAAAAATGTAGAGAAAGACAAGGGGCAATAACACTTGTTTTGCTATTCTGTCTTCCGCCACGTCTCCCGATAAAAATGGTACCTCACTTGCGTGGATAGGCCTAGCATCCGCGACAGGAAATGCCCCAAAACACAACGTGGACACATCACATTTTCACAAAGAAAACAGAGCTGTTTTTTGCAAAGTGCCTAGCTTTGGATTTTGGCCTCTAGCTCAGCCGGCACCTAGGGAAACCTAGCAAACCTGCGCAGTTTTAAAAACTAGACACCTAGGGGAATCCAAGATGTGGTGACTTATGGGGCTCTGACCAGGTTCTATTACCCAGAATTCTTTGCAAATCTCAAATTTGGCCAAAAAAACACTTTTTCCTCTCATTCCGGTGACAGAGAGTTCTGGAATCTGAGAGGAGCCACAAATGTCCTTCCACCCAGTGTTCCCCCAAGTCTCCCGATAACAATGGTACCTCACTTGTGGGGGTAGGCCTAGCGCCCGCGAAAGGAAATGCCCCAAAACACAACGTGGACACATCACATTTGTTCACAGAAAACAGAGGTGTTTTTTTACAAACTGCCTACCTGTGGATTTTGGCCTCTAACTTAGCCGGCACCTGGTGAAACCTAGCAAACCAGCGCATTTTTGAAAACTAGACACCTAGGGGAATTCAAAATGGGGTGACTTATGGGGCTCTGACCAGGTTCTGTTACCCAGAATCCTTTGCAAACCTCAAAATTTGGCCAAAAAAACATTTTTTCCTCCCATTCCGGTGACAGAAAGTTCTGGAATCTTAGAGGAGCCACAAATTGTCCTTGCACCCAGCGTTCCCCCAAGTCTCCCGATAAAAATGGTACCTCACTTGTGGGGGTAGGCCTAGCGCCCGCGAAAGGAAATGCCCCAAAACACAACGTGGACACATCACATTTTTCCACAGAAAACAGAGGTGTTTTTTTACAAACTGCCTACCTGTGGATTTTGGCCTCTAGCTCAGCTGGCACCTGGGGAAACCTAGCAAATCAGCGCATTGTTTTAAAACTAGACACCTAGAGGAATCCAAAATGGGGTGAATTATGGGGCTCTGACCAGGTTTTGTTACCCAGAATCCTTTGCAAACCTCAAAATGTGGCCAAAAAAACACTTTTTCCTCTCATTTCGGTGACAGAAAGTTCTGGAATCTGAGAGGAGCCACAAATGTCCTTCCACCCAGCGTTCCCCCAAGTCTCCCGATAAAAATGGTACCTCACTTTTGTGGGTGGGCATACTGCCCGTGAAAGGAAATGCCCCAAAACGCTATCGAGACACATCAAAATTATCAAATACAAAACTACCTGTTTTTGCTGGGGCACCTGCGTTTTTGCTCTTGGGCTCAGCAGCCTTCTAGGGAAACCTACCAAACCCAGACATTTCCGAAAACTAGACACCCGAGGGAGTCCAGTGAGGTGTGACTTGCGTGGATCCCCCAATGTTTTCTTACCCAGAATCCTCAGCAAACCTCAAATTTAGCTAAAAAATCACATTTTTCCCACATTTCTGTGTGGGATCACCGCACTGGGACACATTTCATACCACCCTATGTTCCCCTCAGTCTCCCGGTAAAAATGATACCTCGTTTGTGTAGGTGGGCCAAGTGCTTGTGAAAGGGAAGAGCCACAAACATGTTGATATTGAGGGGGAACCAAAGGGGGTCCAAAAGGGCAGTTTGCAAAAAAACATTTTTAGGCTGACAAGTGCAGAAGAATTTTTATCGGTATAGATGAGACAATGCTGGGTGGTAGGAATTTTGTGGATTCCTGCAGATTCCGGAAAGTTCCATCACAAAAACGTGGGAAAAATGTGTGATTTCCAGCAAAGTTGGAGGTTTGCAGGGGATTGTGGGTACAAAAATGGTGCGGGTGCATGTGAAACAAACCACCCTGGAATCACCCAGATGTTTAGTTTTCAGATGTGTCTTGGTCTTGTGGATTTTTCTACACGGGAGCGTCCCAAAGTCCATAAACTGCAGCCCTCACCATTCCAAGTGGGACAATTTTGAGAGTAAGCCAAGCTCTCATGGCCCAAATGTAAAACTAAAACCCAAAATAATCAAATGTCTTCTTGCTTGCTGTGGGATAAGATGTTTTAGAGAGCAGGGGAGAGCTGAAAGACTGTTACCCCCTTCAGTTGAGGTGGGGGCGTAACCAGGCCCATACTGGTTGGTAGCCACCACCCCAATATTTTTTGTTTCTAAAAAATTCCCTGGCATCTAGTAGAGTTTCTGCTCCCCGAGGTGTGGATCAGGGGTAATTGCCCCATCTGCCCACTGGTGGGCAGAACAACTTTGGCCCCATTTATTTGGGGTGGGGGTATGGCCATACCCCAACCTCTTATTTTTGAAAAAAAAACTTCCCTGGCCTCTGGTGGGCTTTCTGCCCCCCCTTGGGGGCCGATGGGCCTTCCACAAATAGGCCCAGCTGCCCCCAATGGGAGGCAGATATGGCCAACAGTAATGTGCCCCCATGGGGAGCGCCCCTTACCCAAGGGGCTGCCCCCCTAAAGAAAGCACACGCATACACACACACCAATCCCTGGTGCCTAAGTGGTTTCTGCCCCCATGGGGGCAGATTGGCCTAACAAAAATCGGCCGATCTGCCCCCAAGGGGGGCAGAAATGGTCTAAATACAATTTGCCCCCCAGGGGAGTGACCCTTGACTAAGGGGTCGCTCCCCACCTCTAAAAAACAAAACAAAAAAAAAACATTTTTTTTATTCCTGGCGCCTAGAGGCTTCTGCCTCCCCTCCCCCGCCATGGGGCTGATCGGCCTAATAGCAATAGGCCGATCTGCCCTCAGGGGGTTGCAGAAAAGGCCTAAAATAAATATCCCCCCGGGTGCCTAAGGGGGGGTCGCTCCCCACCTCTAAAAAACAAAACAAAAATCCCCCCAAAAATGATCCCTGGCGCCTAGAGGCTAATAACAATAGGCCGATCTGCCCTGGGGGGGCAGAAATGGCCTAAACTATATTTGCCACCCTGCCCCCCTGTAGGAAAGTACCATCTTACCTGGCATGTTACCCCCATATTTCACTGTATATATGTTGTTTTAGTCTATGTGTCACTGGGACCCTGCCAGGCAGGGCCCCAGTGCTCATAAGTATGTGCCCTGTATGTGTTCCCTGTGTGATGACTAACTGTCTCACTGAAGCTCTGCTAACCAGAACCTCAGTGGTTATGCTCTCTCTGCTTTCCATATTTGTCACTAACAGGCTAGTGACCAATTTCACCAATTTACATTGGCATACTGGTACACCCATATAATTCCCTAGTATATGGTACTGAGGTACTCAGGGTATTGGGGTTCCAGGAGATCCCTATGGGCTGCAGCATTTCTTTTGCCACCCATAGGGAGATCTGACAATTCTTACACAGGCCTGCCACTGCAGCCTGAGTGAAATAACGTCCACGTTATTTCACAGCCATTTACCACTGCACTTAAGTAACTTATAAGTCACCTATATGTCTAATCTTCACCTGGTGAAGGTTGGGTGCAAAGTTACTTAGTGTGTGGGCACCCTGGCACTAGCCAAGGTGCCCCCACATCGTTCAGGGCAAATTCCCCGGACTTTGTGAGTGCGGGGACACCATTACACGTGTGCACTATACATAGGTCACTACCTATGTATAGCGTCACAATGGTAACTCCGAACATGGCCATGTAACATGTCTAAGATAATGGAATTGTCACCCCAATGCCATTCTGGCATTGGGGAGACAATTCCATGATCCCCCGGGTCTCTAGCACAGAACCCGGGTACTGCCAAACTGCCTTTCCGGGGTCTCCACTGCAGCTGCTGCCAACCCCTCACAGGTTTCTGCCCTCCTGGGGTCCAGGCAGCCCTGGCCCAGGAAGGTAGAACAAAGGACTTCCTCTGAGAGAGGGTGTAACACCCTCTCCCTTTGGAACTAGGTGTGAAGGCTGGGGAGGAGTAGCCTCCCCAGCCTCTGGAAATGCTTTGATGGGCACAGATGGTGCCCATCTCTGCATAAGCCAGTCCACACCGGTTCAGGGATCCCCCAGCCCTGCTCTGGCGCAAAACTGGACAAAGGAAAGGGGAGTGACCACTCCCCTGACCTGCACCTCCCAGGGGTGGTGCCCAGAGCTCCTCCAGTGTGTCCCAGACCTCTGCCATCTTGGAAACAGAGGTGTTTGTGGCACACTGGACTGCTCTGAGTGGCCAGTGCCAGCAGGTGACGTCAGAGGCTCCTTCTGATAGGCTCTTACCTCTCTTGGTAGCCAATCCTCCTTCCTAAGTAGCCAAACCTCCTTTTCTGGCTATTTAGGGTCTCTGCTTTGGGGATCTCACCAGATAACGAATGCAAGAGCTCACCAGAGTTCCTCTGCATCTCCCTCTTCACCTTCTGCCAAAGGATCGACCGCTGACTGCTCAGGACGCCTGCAAAACTGCAACAAAGTAGCAAGACGACTACTAGCAACCTTGTATCGCTTCATCCTGCCGGCTCTCTCGACTGTTTCCAGGTGGTGCATGCTCTGGGGGTAGCCTGCCTCCTTCTTGCACCAGGAGCTCTGAAGAAATCTCCTGTGGGTCGACGGAATCTTCCCCCTGCAACCGCAGGCAACAGAAGACTGCATCACCGGTCCTCTGGGTCCCCTCTCAGCATGACGAGCGTGGTCCCTGGAACTCAGCAACTCTGTCCAAGTGACTCCCACAGTCCAGTGACTCTTCAGTCCAAGTTTGGTGGAGGTAAGTCCTTGCCTCCCCACGCTAGACTGCATTGCTGGGTACCGCGTGATTTGCAGCTGCTCCGGCTCCTGTGCACTCTTCCAGGATTTCCTTCGTGCACAGCCAAGCCTGGGTCCCCGACACTCTAACCTGCAGTGCACAACCTTCTGAGTTGTCCTCCGGCATCGTGGGACTCCCTTTTGTGACTTCGGGTGGACTCCGGTTCACTTTTCTTCTAAGTGCCTGTTCAGGTACTTCTGTGGGTGCTGCCTGCTTCTGTGAGGGCTCCCAGACTTGCTGGGTGTCCCCTCTGTCTCCTCATCCAAGTGGCGACATCCTGGTCCCTCCTGGGCCACAGCAGCATCCAAAAACCCTAACCGCGACCCTTGCAGCTAGCAAGGCCTGTTTGCGGTCTTTCTGCGTGGGAACACCTCTGCAAGCTTCTTCACGACGTGGAACATCCATCTTCCAAAGGGGAAGTTCCTAGTCCCCTTTTTTCTTGCAAAACACCAAGCTTCTTCCACCCGGTGGCAGCTTCCTTGCACCCTCAGCTGGCATTTCCTGGTCTCCTGCCCACTCTCGACACTGTCGTGACTCTTGGACTTGGTCCCCTTGTCTTACAGGTACTCAGGTCCGGAAATCCACTGTTGTTGCATTGCTGGTGTTGGTTTTCCTTGCAGAATCCCCCTATCACGACTTATGTGCTCTCTGGGGGTTGTAGGTGCACTTTACACCTACCTTACAGGGTCTTGGGGTGGGCTATTTTTCTAACCCTCACTGTTTTCTTACAGTCCCAGTGACCCTCTACAAGCTCACATAGGTTTGGGGTCCATTTGTGGTTCGCATTCCACTTTTGGAGTATATGGTTTGTGTTGCCCCATACCTATGTGCTCCTATTGCAATCTATTGTAACTTTACACTGCTTGCATTACTTTTCTTGCTATAACCTGCATAATTTTGGTTTGTGTACATATATCTTGTGTATATTTCTCATCCTCATACTGAGGGTACTCACTGAGATACTTTTGGCATATTGTCATAAAAATAAAGTACCTTTATTTTTAGTATATCTGTGTATTGTGTTTTCTTATGATATTGTGCATATGACACCAGTGGTATAGTAGGAGCTTTACATGTCTCCTAGTTCAGCCTAAGCTGCTTTGCCATAGCTACCTTCTATCAGCCTAAGCTGCTAGAAACACCTCTTCTACACTAGTAAGGGATAACTGGACCTGGCACAAGGTGTAAGTACTTCTGGTACCCATTACAAGCCAGGCCAGCCTCCTACACCCTAGCTCCCCATCTCTAAAAAACAAACAAACAAAAACACACCAAAAATAGTCCTGGCGCCTACAGGTTTCTGCCCCCCTGGGGGCAGTTCGCCTCATAACAATAGGTCGATCTGCCCCGGGGGGGGCAGAAATGGCCTAAAATAAATTTGCCCCCTCGGGGAACGACCCTTGCCTAAGGGGTCGCTCCCCTTGCGTGACATTGGCGCAAAAAAAAAAAAGATCCCCGGTGCCTAGTGGTTTCTGCCCCCCTTGTGGTAGATTGACCTAAAATCGGCCGATCTGCACCAGAGGGGGACAGAAATGGTCTAAATACAATTTGCCCCCCAGGGGAGCGACCCTTGCCTAATGGGTCGCTCCCCAGCTCTAAAAAAACAAACAAACAAAAAAAAAACACAAATTTTTTTTTAGCCCTGGCGCCTAGAGGTTTCTGCCCCCCTGGGGGCAGATCGGCCTAATAACAATAGGCCGATCTTCCCCCAGGGGGGGCAGAAATGGCCTAAAATAAATTTGCCCCCCTGCCCTCCTGCCCCCCCACCTCCCCTGGGAAGCGACCCTTGCCTACGGGGTCACTCACCTTGCATGACATTGGCGCAAAAAAAAAATCCCCGGTGCCTAGTGGTTTCTGTCCCCCTTGGGGGCAGATTGACCTAAAATCAGCCGATCTGCCCCCAAAGGGGGCAGAATTGGCCTAAATACAATTTGCCCCTCCAGGGGAGCGACCCTTGCCTAAGGGGTCGCTCCCCATCTGTAAAACAACAACAACAACAAAATCCCCGGTGCCTAGTGGTTTCTGCCCCCCTTGGGGGCAGATCGGCCTAATTAAAATAGGCTGATCTGCCCTAAAATAAATTTGCCCCCCAGGGGAGCGACCCTTGCCTAAGGGGTCGCTCCCCTTGCGTGAAATTCACGGAAAAAAAAGAACTCCCTGGTGTCTAGTGGTTTCTGTCCCCCTTGGGGGCAGATTGGTCTCATAAAAATAGGCCAATCTGCCCCCAAGGGGGGCAGAAATGGCCTAAATATAATTTGCCCCGCTAGGGGAGCGACCCTTGCCTAAGGGGTCGCTGCCCACCTCTAAAAAAAAAAAAGAAAAAAAAAATATCCCTGGTGCCTAGAGGTTTCTGCCCCCCCTGGGGGCAGATCGGCCTGTTAATAGCAGAAAAGGCCTTAAAAAAAAATTACCCCCTGGGGAACGACCCTTGCCCAAGGGGTCGCTCCCCTTATGCCACTTTCTTATATAAAATACATCCCTGGTGTCTAGTGGGCATTTTAGCAGCCAGATCGCTTCGCAATCCGGCTGCTAAAATGCTCAGAGAGACTTCAAAGGGAAGGAAATTAATTTCCTTCCCTTTGAAGCCTCTCGGGCCTCCTCCACGTGATCGGAAGAGAAATGCTGAGCATTTCTCTTCCGATCGCGCTGATGGAAGGTGGCCTCTGTGATGGTCAGCGTGCGATCGCGCGCTGATGTCACAGTGGGGGTTGGGGGGGTCGGGGGCTGTCGGGGGTGGAAGGGGAGGGCTTCCCCTTCCATCCCTGCCTTTGTGGGGTGGGAGGCAAGTACACAAAGGGAGCGCTAGCGCTCCCTCTGGGCTCTGTGCCCAGGACGTAATGGTTACGTCCTGGGCACACGAGCACTGTACCGCAGGACGTAACCATTACGTCCGCGGCACAGAACCGATTAATTGAGCAGGTACTTTCAGCCAAATTCAAAAATATTTACCTGGTTGCTGAACCTGCTTTTTAAAAATGCCCCTGAAAGAATGACTACTGGATTAACAAATGCACAACAGTCCACGGCGAGGGAACGGCAATATCTCCCAGTCTTTCAGCAGCTTATCCGAATCATAATGCCAGTGAAAAGTTCATCCTAAACAAGGTTAATCATGTACAATCCGCATTATAAAGGTGAATATGTAGTGTTGTTCGTATAAAGTACAGATGGCTCAAAAAAATGTTTAGATGCAGCCACCTATTTCTATAATGCTTAGAACTAATTGTGGTTCAATTTGTACAACTGCAGCATGGGCCATTACTTTGTTATTTATTGTGTGGGAGCCTCAGATCTTACCAATGTTGGTGTGATTGACTAATAAAGTTGCATGGAAAACGGTGCTTGCTGCAGACATTCTAAGTGACTGGAAGTGACAGAGAGTGGCTGAAATGGAACCAATGACTGAGCTGACCACTAATGTATACAAAAACAAGATAACAAGAAAATGATGAATTGGCATATCGTTATAAAATAAAAGTATTACCAAAGAGCTCAATGTGTGGACAGGATGGGTGGTGCTGCCCATCAGTCACTTATATATTATCTATTTTAAGCACATTCAAAAATCATCTTAGCGATTTCAAGCCCATATTTATACTTTTTGACGTAAAACTGTGCAAACGCAGTTTTGCATCAAAAAGTATAGCGCCGGCTTGCGTCATTCCAAAGCACCAGCCGGGCGCCAAATTTATGGAATCCCGCATGCCGGCTCAAAGGGTAGGCTAGCGTCTGAGAAAATGACGAAGTGGCGGTATGGGGGAAGGGGGTTTTGCACCAACAAATGACGTTAGGCTGGTCAGAGGCAAAAAAATGCCTTTAACCAACCTAGCGTCATTTCCTGATGTAAAACCATCCATACCACATGACTCCTGTCTTATAAAAGACAGGAGTCATGCCCACCACCCCAGTGGCCAGCACTTTTTTAAATACTTACCTGGGATGGGGTCCCCCATCCTCTGGTGTCCCCTCGGTGTGGGTGGGGGTGTTCCTGGGGCTTGGGGTTGGCACCTGTGGGCTCTTTCCATGGTGTTTGACCATGGAAATGGTCCACAGATCCCCTAACGCCTGCCCTGAGCCAGGCATTAAATAATGGCGCTAAGCAGGCTTAGCCCCATTATTTAGGCCTGCCTCCCCGTGTGCACCTTTTTTGCACGGGGGATAAATAAAGCGCTAGGGGCTTTGAGTCATTTTTTGGACAGGAACGCCTATCTTGCATCTCATTGATGCAAGGTGGTTTCATGCATCCAAAAAATTACTTTAACTACAATATTTTGACACTAGATGGGTCTAGTGTCAAAATATAAATATGGAGTTAAGTTTGCGCTGAATTAGCGTAAAAAATTACGCTAATTCAGCGCAAAGAAAGTATAAATATGCCCCTGAGTGCTTTAGTATTCTTAAAGTAGGGAGAAGAAACCCCCTCAGTGGCATTTTACAGTGTGAAAAAGCATAGCATTTCTCCTGGTAGTGACGGCATGTCATGCACAGAAACCACTTTTTCCATACTTTTCACTGCCGAGCAACAGATGGAGATTCTGTAACCTTAGCATATTATAATCAATTATAATCACAGTGCAGTGTCAAAATACTAAAATTCTCATTACGAATTTGTCGTAATAGGGTGGGTATTTTTCACACCTGGTAAATACCATTACCACAGGGTTAGATTTTTACCATGTGTGGTAAATCCCTCCAATTTCGAGTTTTTGCAATGAAAATGGAGCATAGCATACAAAACTGTTTTTAAACACAAAAATGCACGTTTTGCCTTTTTTTAGGGAATTGTTTGATCTAACAGAATTTACTAGAGGAAAACTACAACGGTGTCATAATTACCACACAACTCCTAATTCCAAGCCCTGTGCAAACACACATCTAGCCAACTGATACCTATTTAGTCCCATTTTAAAAATCCCCGCAGGTTCACAATCTCCTAGTCACTGTCCCACAACGGGGTTTCTTTGTTAGGGTCTCATCCCACTTTAAATGCTGTAAAGGTCTGTCCTAAGGCCGAACAACCGTCAGAGTAAGCTGTTGAAGTGATTTCTGGCTCCCGTGTGATGTCATTATTATGCACATTAACATGCTATAAATCTGAAAAAGTCTTCCTCATTTGGTCATAGAATGTTGCCAAACACAGAATATCCTCATAGCGGATGCCTTATGGTGCTCTATGTGTGCTATATGAGATTCAAGACTGTCCAAGATCAGATCAAGAAAGGAGGGCTCTTGAAGGGGATGGGTGAGACTCGTCTGTTTTCAGTAAGTTTTACATTTTGAGTATTTGCCTATCATTTGCTTTTTTCCTTTTACGGTTTCTGAACTGTTAATATATGATCCACTGGGTGTGAATTAGCTGAAAATGGATCAGAAATTCAAAGTTGTTGGAAACAAGCGCTCTCAAGAAATATTTGAGCTTGTGCCCCCCAAATCCTTAAGCTGTCCCTGATGACCACTCTGTCCAAGCCCAATGGTGTAAAATATACATGGTGTGCTCCATTAGTTGTTTTATGGTGGTAAGGAAAACTTAAGGCACTGTGGACTAGTTGTGCAAAAAGACAGGTCACAAACAGTGTTTACTAATTGTGCACTAGCTGTTTGTGGCTAGTGTCTGATTTTTTTAGGAGACCTATGTATTAACTAGGCAGGAAGCAAAATCTCCAGTCTCATGGGCTGCAGAACGACCTGCCAATCAATATGAATTAATTGAACACAAAGATGATGGCCTGAAATTAACATCAGAGTACCATCCTTCTGATTGTATTTACAGACAGGAGTTTCTTTTTCAGGAGCACATGTTTCTTAAAGGAGCTGGTGCTACTTTACAAAAATGTTTCATAATTGAGAAGATTTCACATGGGCCAGGCAGTAGTTTCATGTACCACTGCCTGCACATCAAAAGACCGCCCAACACTGTTTCTAAAGGGGAAGCTGTCTAATGGGGAGAGCATCCCCTTTGGTAATCTGTTACCACCACACTTGAGACATCTAATATTTTCATAGCAGACAGTTTACAGCAAGACCTGTTTGATGGAACAGGGTTCAGTGCCTAGCCTACCGAGAAATGCGATTTGCTACTGAGCACTTTTTAAAAAATTTGAAAATGTAAATGCAAACAAGAAGGGTTTCACTCTTTATCATTTTAATGAAGATCCTTAAGGGGATAAAGTCTATAAGTGAAGTATAATAAATTGGAGGGATTACTTTTCTATGTGGCCTTGAGGATCGTTTTGAGCATTGGTACTTAAAACGATCGTTCATTAATGATTTACACACTCAAGAGCACTAGAAGTGGAAAATATATTTGTAAGGAAATGCCTCCTTGGCATGGTTACCCCCTGACTTTTTGCCTTTGCTGATGCCAAGTTATTATTTGAAAGTGTGCTGAGGCCTGCTAACCAGGTCCCAGCACCAGTGTTCTTTCCCTAAAACTGTACCTTTGTTTTCACAATTGGCACACCCTGGAATCCAGGTAAGTCCCTTGTAACTTGTACCCCTGGAACCAAGGGCCCTGATGCCAGGAAAGGTCTCTAAGGGCTGCAGCGTGTCTTATGCCACCCTGGGGACCCCTCACTCAGCACAGACACACTGCTTGCCAGCTTGTGTGTGCTGGTGGGAAGAAAACGACTAAGTCGACATGGCACTCCCCTCAGGGTGCCATGCCAACCTCACACTACCTATGGCATAGATAAGTCACCCCTCTAGCAGGCCTTACAGCCCTAAGGCAGGGTGCACTATACCATAGGTGAGGGCATAGGTGCATGAGCACTATGCCCTCACAGTGTCTAAGCAAAACCTTAGACATTGTAAGTGCAGGGTAGCCATAAGAGTATATGGTCTGGGAGTCTGTCATACACGAACTCCACAGCACCATAGTGGCTACACTGAAAACCGGGAAGTTTGGTATCAAACTTCTCAGCACAATAAATGCACACTGATGCCAATGTACATTTTATTGTGAAATACACCCCAGAGGGCATCTTAGAGATGCCCCCTGAAAACATACCCGACTTCCAGTGTGGGCTGACTAGTTTTACCAGCCTGCCACACACCAGACATGTTGCTGGCCACATGGGGAGAGTGCCTTTGTCACTCTGTGGCTAGTAACAAAGCCTGTACTGGGTGGAGGTGCTTCTCACCTCCCCCTACAGGAACTGTAACACCTGGCGGTGAGCCTATGAGGATCTTCCCAACAAAAATCATTATACCCTAGTGGTTCTTGACATAAATCAGCGGAATTACAACAAAGATCCCATATCTCTCATCAGCATGTTAGTAATGTGCATTAACTTCAAGAACAGATTAACTGTTAGTAAGGCATATGTAATTGAACTTGAGTCGTATTTACTTGGTTGAAGACACCAAAAGTAATCAAGGATTAAACTTGACCCAAACTCTAAAGACCCTCTGTTGTAGGAAAGGTGTTTGGGGAGTGAGGATGTCTACATTTATACAAAGACATTCCTAACATTTTCTCAGATCAATTAGGTTTATTAGGAAACTTCCAGCTTGAGGTCAAACTGTGAAATTATGTCCATCCCGTGGTCCACAAAGCTTGTTTGATTCCTTTTCCCATAACAAACTCTCCAATGGGGAACTTATCAGGTTAGTCAATGGAGGAGTCATTGAACCCATTGGTTTTTCTATGTGGCTGACTCCTAGTGTTATGTCAACAAGGGGGCGCGAAACAAATATGTTTGTGCATGGATCTAAGAGAGCTTACTTCCAACGAATTGGAGGACAGACACCCCCTTACCAAAATTAACATTTTGTTCTTGAATGATGTGAAAAGCCCGGGCCTTTAGAGTGATTAATTGTAATAGTCTTACCACCAGTTGTACTGCACCTAGAATCTAGACCACTCTTCTCATTTGTTACTCCTATAGAGATTTATAAATGGAGATTTTCTTAGCTTTAGTGAAGGAAAGTCTTGATTTTATTAAAACACGGAGGCGAGTATTTATTTTGAGCCTAACTTGGCTGAATCTCTAACAAAAAGTACTTGGACCCAAAGATCAACAATCCTTTGTAAAGCTTGCATATCATTGTAAGTTTGTAAAAAAGAAAAGAGGAGCCTCCGTGCTTGTAATAAAATTTAGATGCATGCCATTTGATTTAGCATCGGCAGCTTTCATAATTTATTTATCAAATCATGCAACATATTCTGAAGGTGATAGGCAACGTAGTATGTTTTCAGGATCACATTCTGATTAATGGGATGTGTGTGTCTGGTTATAAGGAAACATTGAGATTAGTTCTCACAACATTGAGTGAGGTTGGCCTAGCCATAAAGGGTACTTGCCAAAGAGGAGTAAGGTCTGTGACCTACAAAGGTCACACATTCTTTCTAAAGATGGAGGCACACTGAAGCCTAACTTGGCTGAATCTCTAACAAAAAGTACTTGGACCCAAAGATCAACAATCCTTTGTAAAGCTTGCATATCATTGTAAGTTTGTAAGAAATGTTGGCATTGTAGCTTTTCTATTGAGAACTTCATTTAAAAAAAATAAAAAATAATGCTAATTTTTTGTGATCTAGAGGTTGTCAGGATGGTTTTGACAAGATCAAAAATTGTATTTACAATGCCACTTTGTTTTTTTTTCTAAATAACACATTTCATTGATTTTTGCAGTAAATATGTGTAGGAAAGTGACTCTTTTTGACAATGTCACCCTCCCTTTTTGCCTGGTACATAATGCAATTTTGACTGGAAGTGCACTGGGTTCCCATTAACCAGGTCCTCTGGCACCCTTGTAATTCCCTAATAAAAGGTGCCCCTGGTACCTACGGCATGGGTACCAAAAACGGTCCCCAAGGGCTGCAGCATGTATTGTGCCACCCTGAGGAACCCCTCACCTAGCATATGCAGACTGCCATTGCAGGCTGCATGTCTTGGTGCAGCTAAAAGTGAAAACATGACATTGCTTGCAGCTTGTGTACCAAATATGTAAGTCACCCCTACAGCCCTAAGGCAGAGTGCATTATTTTACATGTGAGGACATGTCTGAAAGAGCAGATATGCCCCTGCTACATCTTTGTCGATTCTCAGACATAGTGAGTGAACAGGGGAGCCATTTTAAATATATGTGCTGGACACTAGTCAGTATGAGATCCCCGACTACATGATGACCTCACTGAAAATAGGGATGTTTGGTATCAAACATCTTGCATTAATAAACACTTGGTGATACCAGTGACAGATTTATTAAAACCTGCACCCAGAGGGCACCTTAGAGGTGCCCCCTGAAAATCTTACCACTACCTGTGTGCTGGCTGACTAGTTCTAACTAGCCTGCCACCACCAGACATGCTTCTGACCCCCAGGGGTGAGAGTCTTTGCACCTGAGCTGACAGAAACAAAGCCTGCTCTGGCCAGGGTGTTAGCACACCCCCTCCCAACAGGATGACCTGCAAATCTACATTCCAAGGCAGGGGGCTTCAAAGAAATCCACCACACTTGAAATGTAGATCTGGCTATCCTCATATGAGAGGAAGCCAACCCCCCCCCCACCCAAGGCCCATTTGGCCCCTGGACAGGTGGGGAAATTAGTAGTCAGGGAGGCATGCCCACCTCTCAAGTCAGACCCACCCCTAAGGTAAGCTGCCTGATGTTGACACAATTTTTGAAAGTCTGACAACTTGGTGATGGCAGAACTAGGAACTCTGGGAAAAGGTTATGCCCATTTCCCACAGGAAGTGATCATATAGGGGGTGCAGTAGCCCCAGGGGTAAGTAGCCCATGGCTACTATCATACACTCCCTGAAACAGCCCTAAATTCAGTATTTAGGGGAGCCCCTGGCACCAGGAAGTCAGATCCTGCTAACCCGAAGAAGAAGGACACTCCAGAGACACAAAAGGCAAGAACTCAAGACCAGTAATGGAGTTGGTGTCAGCCCTGACAGCCTGCCTGCTGACTTCCAAAATTGAAAGAAAGATGTCTCATCCTCGAGCTGCTGAAACTTCCTGAATTGAAGTGGGCCAAAGGTGCCAGAGTGGTCCCCAGCCTCTCCAGAGACAAAGTCCACTGTGGATTTCCAAGCTGCAACCTTCACGCCAACACCTGCAGCCTCTTTGTGCAGGCACCCCCTTATCTGCAACTATCTCCGGTGATGGCAGCCTGACGGTCTACTGCACTTCTTCACCTGCACACCCCACACTGAGGAGAAAAGAACCACTGGTCTCTCTCTATCCCACAGGCTTGTGAGACCTTAGGCCATTTTGTTGGTTTACCCAGACTGGTCCCCCAGCCCATGCCTGCAACCTGTTTCTGTGGGCCTCCTCTACTACGGCTGCCACCAGTGATGGACACCTGACAGCCAAAAAATCCTCTGCACCCAGATGCCCTGGACTGAGGAGAAGAGGACCACTGGTGTACCTATGCCACCAAGCATGGCAAGACTTAAGGCCACTTTGTGGCTCACCCTGAATAGACTCTGAGTCCTAACCTGCAGCCTCTTTTCAACTGAATGGATCTCCAATGGCTAACATTGGGAACTCAATGCTGTATTACACCTCTGCACGAGCCTGACCCAGTGCCACCCGGTGTGACCTGTTTGTGTGCACATGACCCTTGCCCAATACTTGCCTTAGGTCCAGGAGATTGGTCCTGTAAAGCGCTGTACTATAACTGTTTGCCGTATTTGTTTTTCCCCTATAAGATAGCATTACAGCTTTCAAGAATTCCACTTCGTGTCAACTTTTCCAAACTGTCCAGTACCCCATTCAAAACCTGTCATATGTGCTTCAATTCGGAGCCAGTCTGCTAGGGACTCTTTCACAATGGCAAACAACAGAGGGGGCAACGGACACCCCTGCTGTGTGCCATGCTGAAGGGAGATGTCTCGGTGCTCACCCCAACCTGTGCGACAAACCCTCTTTGTTAAGTTGTTTTGAAGTAAGACAAAAAACTTTTCTCACTACTGTTAGTCTGAGAGGTTTTAGGACCACTTTGTCAAAGACTGTAGGAAAGATAGAACATGCGTTTTCATCCTGAATATTAAAAGCTCCTGATTTGAACTACATAGTGATCAAAAGTAAAACTTTGGCCTACTTACGGGATATCAGCCATTTCTGCTATTGCATACGGGGCACTTCTTTCATTGTATGCACATACCATAGCTTTTGGTTCCAGCTTTCACCTCTAAAGGCACTGAACGATCTTCACTATGCATATCTAAAATGTGGTTGGGTTTAGAAGGATGCAATTACACCTTTGAATATCTCTAAGGACCAAAGAACGTATCATCAGATTGCCTAGCTAGACTTCCCATTGTCGATCAACCAATCGCTGTCAAGTCACAATACTCTGAGGATGATGAACCCCGTACAGACACTTCTTCAGGAGGAATGCTGTGGAGTGGACTTAGAGGAGTGGGGTGAGGGTGAACATCAGGATGACACTTAACTTAAAACGAGAGCCCTTTTACAAAAAGGGTCACCCCATTTCCCCTTAGACTGACGTAAAAATGTATTGGTGAGACAAGAATGACCAGAGTATATTGGATGGATTTTTTCACTGCTCTTCATGTCAGAGCACTGATGCGTATCGTTGCTAAGAGCCATGCAATAAATGCATAGTTGTCACCATGACCATGTCATGAAGGGAACGCTCAATTAGTGCCACTTTAGCGTTCAGCAGGGCTAAGGATGCGGGAGCATTTAGTTACAGTTGACATCATTCCTGTGGCCTGCAAGCCCCAGCATGCTCGGTGCATGTTGGCTTAAAAACATGGGCTGACAGAAAGGCACACACATGACATGCTGACATTTGCCCGGCATGCTAGTAGGACACCAATGCATGAGTAAAGAAATCCTCACTAATCGGGGTGAAGTCGTCCCTCCTAAATTGAGGACTATTCCAGTCACCAATGGTTTAGGTATCAAAAATGGTGCAGTTGGAGAGGCGCTGGGGCTCAAAGTGTGAGTGGCTCTCTGCACCTCAGTGATAGGTAGGTTTACTACATGCAGCTCTGCCAGGTTTCCTGCACCCATGTGTTTGCAAATATATATCAAAGGGTGTGTGGGGGCATTTCCTTGTTTGCTTCAAGGGTCAGTGCAACTGGGGCAATCAAGTTTCCCAGTTCCATGTGTGAATAACTCATCAAATACAGAATTTACTTTTGGAAATCTGGAACATGCAATCCTGATTTTACAATGGACTGAACAGGACTACAAGCCCCAGCATGCAACTAAAAAAACCTGTACTCGATGCGTCCTTGGAAATTAACAAATTGAGACGTACGATGCAACCTTGCTGCGCCCATGTCAGGTATTTACAATTAATGTGACTTTTTTCCTGGGTGCAAAGCTTTGATCTAGAAAGCGTTGGTCTTGCAGCACAGATAGATTCAAATGAAGAAAAAAAAAAATTTGGTAAGAACCAAGTAGCTGCTCGCGACCCACAACACCACAGCTGTACGGGTGAACTTTATAAAGCACACCGGTGTGAAACTGAGGCTGAGTCCATGGCCTTGTTTCTATCCCTGTGATTGGCCAATGAGGAAACTGACTCCGGCCCCTGCCTATAAATGTCATCAGCTCACCGCCGTTCATTTTTGCAAAGGTTGTTGTGGTGGGCGGGAGGGATTTTGTTGTGTTTTGGTGGCATGACTTAAAAATCGAAAATTATTTTGAGGTTATCACTAGTTCGGAGTTGTTTTTTTTAAAAGGATTGTGGGTCTTTTGGGGGGATTTGAAGAATCATGTTTTTATGTGCAATCTTCTCCCATCGTACTTGATATATTGATGTGGAGATATGTTTTTTTTTTTTTCTTTTCTGCTTAAGGTAAAAAAATAAAAAAAAGCACTTTAAGCTTGTAATGGCACTCTTTCTACAGACCCGCGATGTTTAGCGGTCTGGGGTGTTAAAGTATTCCTGGGCGCCAATTTTTGGAGGCGCGGGGGAGGGGGTCGTTCAGTAGTAAACTGCTCGACTCTGATGGAAATGGGGCGTTCTTAATCCCTACTGGAAGGTTTTGTGTGGAGAGCAGGCGTTTATAATACGTTTTGGTTTCTTTAAAATGCTTTCACACGCGTTATTATAAGTGTGGGGAGACAACCCTTTCTCCTTCACCCACGAAGGCGCTCTAGCCCGAGACAACTAACTCCAGAAATGAATTATTTGTGGAAGTGTTTTATATTGTGTACTGGGAAGAGAATTCACCTTTCTTCAAAGTGTCTGTGTTTCATGTGGCGCTACAGTAATCCTGTCCGCTATCCCGCGTGCTTTCAGTTGAGCGCTTTAATTCGCCTGGAATTATGTGGTAGGGGTGGAGAGGCTGATTATGAGGGGTAACGCGGCACTTTTTTTTTGTTTTTACATTTATTTAAATTATGCGCTATTCGTTCAGACGTGAGCACTCGGGACGCTAACAGTTTAACACCTAAATGCAGTAACAAGGAATATAAAATTACCAGTCCCCCATTCCAAATGGGCTAGCACTGCGCAGCAATTAGTTTTAGCTTCGTTTTTTACGTAACTTTTGATCATTTGAGCTAAAAAGTGGAAACCATTTTTTGAATTGTCACCAGATGGGTTTTGCGGCAAACGTACGAAAAACAAGGGTTTGTGTGTTAAAGATCTGGTGGTATTTGGGGACGGGAAGTTGGCGGTCGATCAGACGTTCTCCAAGCCGCACAGAACATTTAAATCACGTGAAGAGAATGGAGTGAAATTAAATACCTTACTTCCTCCGAAAGGAAACTTTCTATGAAACAACTTAGAAACATTTTGCAAGGCTTATAGTTAAAGTGGCGTAAAGTGCATACATCTCCTGTAGGCGTGGTCCCGTGCTCCAGAGTAGAGTCCATTTTGGTTTTACAAAGGTTTTCCGTTAAATTTGGCCGTCTCCTTGGGTAGTTTACAAAAGGTTTTCAAGTTGTTCCACACCAATACGGGCTGTGAAAAATGTTTGTCAAAAGAAAGGTCTTGGATAGAAGTGTCGTGGTTCGGTTGTGTCCATGGGTTTAGATAATATGGATGTAACTCTGTCTTAAATCCCATGGTAAAAGAATCTCATCCCAACAGGGTCCACTCAGCCTTTCCACATTAGAATGTCGCTAAAATTAATACCATTGAGTTGAGTAACACGCGCTTGCTCAGAAGCCACGATGGCGTGTTTAACAAATATTCTGGCAAGCCTTAACCTTACATCAGTATGTATAGTTAATGAGTAGAGTTTTTCAGAAGCCTTTGATACTGAAGTGCGGATTCACGCATTATGAAACTCTAACACAATATGTTATTGGTACTTACCGACAAAACCCATCGTGAAACCCGTAAAATAAATGCCTACTTGTTTTTATTTATTTTTTTAACGAAAGTTCAATAATAATAATAAAAAAAAAAAAAAAAGTTGATGCTTAATGATGGCGAGCTATTTCTGACCAGCCAGGGCCTGGCACGAGTGCGTATAGGCCAAAAAATTAAGAAAATCGTGCGTTCATTGGGAAGTTTCCCACATCGCTGCGTTTTTATCATTTTATTAACTTCAAGGCGCTTTCCACAACTTTACTGAACATTTCATAAATTTATTCTTTGATACTCAAGTTACTAAATCCCACGAAACAGACAACTGATGAATACTCGAGTTTTTAAGCGCTTGAGAAACACCGCTATTTAAGAACGCTCTTCATTCCGTTGTCTCCGTGGACCGTCACATGGTATCCGCATGGTGAGATTATGCGGCCGCGGCTTTTTTCTCATAAACATAGATTAGTCTCATTGCCGCAATCCATCACCTGGTGCATAATCTGCAGATTTAAACAAAAACGTTTCTGTCTCAAACAGTTCAAAAGTTACTAAAATGCACCATCATCTTGTCTCGCAGTGAAAGCCCCTTAGCAAAGCTTTACTAGTCGCCTTTGCTGCTACTTATGTATTTGAGTGTTAAGCTGGTACTAATGAGGTGTAACTAGTGCCCAGACAGTTAGCAAGTGTAAAAATGATAACATACTGAAGTAATATTCGGGTAAAGTGCCACATTATGTACTCAACCCTGCAACATAATTAGGCCCTCCCCTGCCACAATATATCAGTAGCCATGGGTGTCCATAATTTGTTTCTTAGTATTGGAAAACGTATGGTCCTACAAAGTATGTCAAAGCTTCTATAGTTTGTCACAGAAGCCCCTCTGCTTTTTTCGTTTTTTAAGAATGGTCTGTGTGTATAAGATGGCATAAAATGGAGGTTGTTGAAGTTTAGTCCTGCTAAGACATTGTAAGATGTTATGAGGGAGGGCTGACCACTTGTAAATAGGGCACAATACAAACTTCACATTTTCTTTATTGTAGTCTGCATATAGGACTGTGGGTAAAGGTCAAAAGTTTTATAGGACCCTCAGTCCCCCTGAACAAAGGATACTCAAGTTTTTTTGCTTGGGTAACAGGTGGTGTCTATTCACATCAACATAAACACAATATACTTCAGCTTAACAAAAAACTGTTTGAAGTAAATTGAAATCACAAACTGGAGAGCTGTGGGTGTAATATTTATTTTTGTAGATGGCATACAATGTCACCTCAGAAATCTGACTGTACACATTCAGCCGGATCTCCAGAATAACGAACATTCCATCATTTCGTGCCAGCATCTAATTATAGACATTCCATATCGGAACTCCTTATTCCCTAAACAAGACGTGTGAAACTAAGTAAGCGCCATGTACTCGCATTGCCATCATGAGTTTAATGTTTGAGTACTACATTGGTTTTTTTTATTAGAAAAAAAAACCAATCAACCTAGCAATACCACATTACAGACATTCAGAACAATGGATGTATCATCTAATCTTTGTTTTTTGTTTTGTTAGCAAAAAGAAACAACTCACTAGCATAGATGAATCACAATCCAAAATCATTGCAATAGCATAAGGAAGAGTAACCACAGGATGTTGGATTTTTTTTTTTTTACACAATTTCCAGGGTACGTTACGTTTTTGTTTTGCATATTATTTTTTTTGCAATGAGTCATATCGCCGTGATCTGTAATCACGTTCCTGCCCGAATCACAAACCCATGGTTGTTCTCTATCCTGTTGCACTTTGGGATCCAGCTGAAGTTTTGCCACATTGGACTTATTTCCATCCACCTTAATTCGTTGCCACAAGCCAATTGCACAACTACATAAATATGTACACCAGGCACATGTTTCTTTTTAAACAACCTATCAAGCAAAGCAGGGTGAAATGTTTCAGTAGCCTTAAAAGCACTCTACAATAACCCCTCACCTATTAAAACTCTGCTACGGCCATGTCAGATCAGTAGAAAACAAACTTATTCCTGAAGGGTTATGACCAGATAGTCACTGCAATAATTGGAAACCATTCAAGAAATGTAATCTTTTTGGCTATGCCTGCATCATACCAAGATGGCAGCCAATCTACACCACTGAGTGTCTAGGATTGCCTCAAAACATGCACTGCCAGCTGAGTCTGACCAGGCCCAGAGTTTGATTAAATACTGCAGGCAGAGACCAGGCTACAGAACTGTTGAGCTGTCCCATGAAGGTGCCCGAGATTTTTTAAATCCGCCTTGTTTTCAGCAGGCAAACTGTAATGATGATGATTCCATGCAAGACCTGACAGACCGGGAGATGGACATGGAAAAAGGATGAGCCATGGGGATTATTCTCTGGGCAAAATTCAGTTGCCCCCTCCCTCCCCCCCCCCCCCCCCCCCCCCCCCAAAAAAAAAAAACAACTGTAGCTGGTGGAAGTCAACCTCTTATGGGATAACACCACCTCAATTGACCAGTTTGGTGTAGAGATATCTACTCCAGTGGAGCTGAACTTCTGAAAATACGAGCAGGAGAAGCCCATAGTCACACACTTACAATAAAGATACATGTCCTGAAAGTCTTACATATGGTAGTCATCCAGGTTGACAGGTAGGAGCCAGAAAGCTGATTCAGTGTCAGTTTTTTGTAAGGAATGGCCCCCTCACTCCCTCTGTTCCAGCCTCTTTAGTTTGACCAAGGCCTGATCAACAGATTATTTTACTGAGCATGCTTGTGAGTCTATTCCTTCATTGACCAATCTCGTTTGTGGAGCTGATAAATTGTGAATCAATCTGAATTGTCCAGGCTTTTTTTTTTTTATTGGGTACCATTCCCAATAGGGAACACACAAAGGCTTAGATTGGCGGTTAAAGGAAAGGGCCTGCAATACTACCCAGAGATTATTCTTTCTGAAGCTTCTTTGCCACTTCACTGGGGTAAGTACACACAAACTAGTTACTGCAATGTGAAATTAGAGGCACGTTAGGTTCTGGGATCCTAAAACATTAAGAGAAGCCAAGATACAATGACTGCACTGCCCATTTGTTGGGACAGACGTTGAACCAAGGCAGTAACTTATCTGTACCTGTGGGCATGTTTTTTGATCCAGGGTTCTCCAACCTTTTGCGTAATAACTTAAATCAAATCATTGCAAGCTACTACTATCATTAGTGTTGTAATAATGTCTGAGACATGTGGCTGCCATATGCAAGATTATTAGTAGTGATTTCCTCAGGGCTGCCAGCAGTAATGTTAAAAAAAAAAAAAAAAAATCTGTCAAGCTGCAATGCCTCTATGTAGTTAATGTATGACAGTCAAAGCTGCTGTACCCCGGCACGAAAGTAATTAGTAATTCATCTTCTCACATGATTTATCACTGAAATGCAGCTTTTTTTTTTTTTTTTTTTTTAGAAATTCAGCCATTTTACAAAAATCGACTTAAGCATTCTGAAAATATGGACATTCTCATCTTAAATGCACATTTTATTAATTCAACCAAGCTAGATGTTTCAATTCAGTGGAGTGGTATGCACAAAGGAGAGCTACCTAGTAGTTGCTGGAGAGCTACCATTGGCTCACAAGCTACTCATTGCTGCTGCCTTTTTTTAATCAGTTATGTTTGACTGTACCCTGTTCTTTGAACTTTCTGATGCATTTGAGCTTGGAGTGAGATGGGAGGCCACAAAAGGAACACATGTTTGTATTAACAAGATATGGATGGGAGAGTGCATGCCTTCCTGCTGAATGCCCAACATGCTTTCTTCCTGTCACTAGTGGAGTGCTGCTCACGAAAAGGATGCTTAAGTGGGGTTTTGTTAACGGTTTCCGACCAAATATTTACATCTGTCTGATCCCCACCCAATATCAGAATCCTCAACCTTGACCCAACTGAAGTCCTGGCCATAATCAATCCAAGTATGATATCGAAACGAAAAAAGTTATATTCTCCAACCTTTTGCTTTTTCTCCTTTGTGCCATCCTTCTTTGTCCTCAAACTCCCTTCTTTTGGCCTGAATGTTCTGCATTCCTTCTTATCTTACGACCAAGCTTACAAAACCTCTCTGGAATGCACTTCTTAGTTTAAAGAATACATTTATTATTATTACTTCACCAGGTTCCTGAAAGACTAAATTAGTAGGTTGGAAGCACACGTTTTAAAAGTAGTCGCAGCAATGAAAGCAAAATATATCCAAGTACTTCTCAGTTGCAATGCACACAGCAAATACATGTGATTATATTATAGCATAACTTCAAAGCAAAGCATAAAAGTCAAAATTGCATCATCGTAGGGCCTATCACTCTGCTTCATCTTTTTGGGGCCTGCAAGTTGAGGACTCCGGTTCAACTGCGAGAAAGATTTTCTACCCAAACAGACAGGCAACTGACGTCCATTCCTGTCTGAAGTCAAGATATTTCTCCTTCGCTGTTGCCCAGGGCCATCGTTAAAAGCACACTCAGTGTGAGAACAGAATAACCTTGGAGAGTGCCCAATTCTCCAAACTTCACTCGTTCTCAGACTGGATTGAGAGGTTAACACAAAATCTACGCGCTCTTATCAGCTAGGGTTTGGTGTGAAAAACACAGCTTGGCCTAGCATGTGGAAAAACACAGCTCATCTGTAATGTCTAACTCCACGTTAAAGCCAATAGGCAGCTAACCTAAATACCAAATGTAAGGTGCTACTGGTGAACATTGCGCAACTAATATGTGCAGTGGTGAAACAGTCATTGGACAAACACAATTAATAGCATCACACTCCACCCTATGACCAATGAATTTTTGTTAACATACCTCTTAATAAAAAAAAAACAATCAACACAAAAAACATTATAAGCAAATCAGATTTGAATGATAAAAGCAATCACTGTAAAGCAATGGACGTGGATTAGCATATTGATCTCATAGCCTTTCACATCAGATACATCTACAATGAAAAGACTGAAGCTTATATACTCTGAGATAAGTGATTGAGCAGTGTCTCTAAAATAGCAAGTGGATGTAGCATGAGTTCTACTCATGTAAAGGTGCACAGTCCACCTGAAAGGTTTGATGGAATGTAAGCGAAAGTCAGAGTTCCATACGAAACAACACAGACAGTTAACTGGTAAGATTGCTCAGTTCCAGTGGAAGAATGTAATCAAACAAGTTGAACTTGAACTGAAGGCGCCAATTGAGCAAAATGGATCCATATGGTTTGTACTTTTATCAATCGGGTTCAGGTTGGGGGTTTGGTCCCTCCCCCGAGCCCACACGCACACACCCGAAGGGAGACCACACAGCACACTCATGGTCAGTGGCGAGATGTGGTAGGATCTGCAAAAGAAAAAAGTATGACTTTTCTTGCAAATAACATTTGTCATCTGAAATGTGACCTTCCTCTTACTTTCCTTGTTTTATAATCTTGGGGCCCTTTGTTATGATTTCTGCAGGTTCTGGAGGGTCACCTGGGATTTCAACCCACACCTTAGCACTGAGGTTTTTATCTGCTGCACCACAGCTTCCCTTTCCTTGCACTGTCAGAAGGGCTGGGACAGACTCCTTCTTTACCAAACCTCCATTTACTGCACTTTTGACAAGTTGGGCAATTCTGTTTACAATCTGTATGAATAAATCAGTTTATTTTCTAGTTATCAGCATAATTTTGATTTCTCCTTGGTAATCTGCAGCAATCACTCCCCCCTAAAACCTGATCAATTTGCCATATCTATCCTAGTAACTTTCCTCTCCCCAACTGATCTTTGACTGTTTGTGGGACAGATTGCTGTTGTGTGTGCTGACAAATAGGACATTGCAAAATCAGTTTTTTTTATCAAATCTAGGGGAATGTGCATCTCTAATCACTGCCCACCTGTAAGTGGCCTTTTCTCCCAGATGTCCACATTTCGGGTGCACCCACTTAGCCATCCCCACTAAGTCAGAATTCTGGGTGGACACTTCAGACTCTGAATTTTTCTTTTTAACATCTGCAAGGGAATTGAACCAGTTATGTACAAGCCATGTGGAAAAACCAAACGGCTAAACCATTGGCAGTGAACCAAGAATCATTGTAAAAATGACACACCTCAAGCAGCTCTTGCTTTAAAGTCTGCCACACCTTGTACAACTCTGTTCCTTCTCCTGTGGTAGACAACAACTTTTCATTCAATGAATCATTAGTCAAACAAACATGCTTTTTATCCTCAGGGGACACAAATTCAAATGGTGCACTCAATTTCACTGGGGACTCTTTTACCTGTGGTACTCCCTGCACCCTCTCCTTATCCTGAAAAGGGGTTTGTGACACCTGTTCATGTAGGGCTGCAGTGACTCTAGCCCCGTCTTGCATGCACCAGAGCCAGTGTATGATACTAGCCTCCTGTGCCTGACCTATACTGTGAGATGTAGGTGAACTCATCACCCACTGCATGCTTGATATTTCAGGTTTCAGAATTACATTATCATTTAATGTAATTTGCTCAGTATTCACCAGAGACCAATAACAAGTCAAAACCTTACTCCAAAGTTCCAGAGGCACTTTTGTCCTCCCCTGATTCTGATTTACATGTAAATCAGTATTTCTCTCTTGCACTGCGCAGAAACCTAAAGTCTGAATTATTTCATTTGCCAAATCAAAAGCGCACTGCTGCTCATGTTTTTTCCTAGTTACTTTGTACCAAAGTGTTAAGATTTCACTCAGATGAGGGCTATCCTGTTTCCAAAAATCAAACAAGCTCATGAAACTCGGTGTCTCTTGCTTAGTGCAAATAGTAAGAAACTAAAATATTTTGTTTTTACTTGTGACAACATCTGTCTATTTTCTGGGTTCCACTGAATTCCCAGAAACTGCACATTTTGCGACAGTACTTCTGGCTTGTCTGAATTCATTTTAAACATCGTACTTTGCAAAAGCTGTCTGAAACTCACATTCCTAACTCTGTTCTCAATGTTATCTGTTAAGGAATGCACTTCAACTGCCAAAAACTGTGGGCTGTTCTGCAGATACGTGCTCTGCTCACACTGGCCCACACCTGTTTTAACCTCCTCATTACTGGAATGGGAAAAGCCAGATTCTTCTAAAACAGCAGTTTTATAGATTTCAGCATTATCTTGCAATAATGTGTTCTGGCCAATTTGCTCACGTAAATTCTTATTTTCATGTACTAACTGCCTACATCTCTCCTGCATTTTTCTGTAAGCAGATAAGTATCCAAACCCTTCTGTCAAGAACAAAAGGGACATCCTTTCTTCCAAAAGGCACATTTTCTACAAAGCACTCATCCCAAGACTCACACAGTCCTGATAAACAAGAAAACATGTTTCTCACAGCACCATAAGGCAGTTTAACCTCACATGCATTTTCAAACATGGTCTGCCATGCTTCTTTAATTCTCTAAACAAAAAACTATTTACACTTTTTAAATAGTGCACTTCCAATCTCCAATTTGACTCCCAGACTGACGACTCGCGCCTAAATGTCCTGCTTTCCTTCTCATCTTATGACCGAGCTTACCAAACCTCTCTGGAATGCACTTCTTAGTTTAAAGAAGATTATTATTATTCTTATTATTATTATTATTATTATTATAATACCACAAGGTTACAGAAAGACTAAATTAGTATGTTGGAAGCACACGTTCAAAAGTAGTCGCAGCAATGAAAGCAAAATATAGCAAAGTACTTCTCAGTTGCAATGCGCACAGCAAATACATGTGATTATATTATAGCATAACTTCAAAGCAAAGCATAAAAGTCAAAATTGCATCACCGTAGGGCCTATCACTCTGCTTCATCTTTGTGGGGCCTGCAAGTTGATGACTCCGGTTCAACTGCAAGAAAGGTTTTCTACCCAAACGGGGACAGGCAACTGACGTCCGTTCCTGTCTGAAGTCAAGATATTTCTCCCTCGCTGTTGCCCGGGGCCATTGTTAAAAGCAAACTCAGTGTGCGAACCGAATAAACTTGGAGAGTGGCCAATTCTCCAAACTTCACTCAATCTCAGACTGGATTGAGAGGTAAACACAAAATCTACGCGCTCTTATCAGCTAGGGTTTGGTGTGAAAAACACAGCTTGGTCTATCATGTGGAAAAACACAGCTCATCTGCAATGTCTAACTTCACGTTAAAGCCAATAGGCAGCTAACCTAAATACCAAATTTAAGGTGCTACTGGTGAACATTGCGCAACTAATATGCGCAGTGGTCAAACACAATTAATAGCATCACACTGAATGAGTGAAAACATCTCTACAAAGTCACCCCTACTAACCTTTTCTTTTACATTCACTGGCACATGTGATGCCAGCTGGCCTGGCTACGAGGGAATAGTTTCTTGCCCACCAATGCCCTTAATGATATTGGGAACACCCATGTTTTTGTTCCGCTACCTATTTTGGATGCTACTGCTGATTTCTTGTGTGTTTTTTTTTTTTTTTTTTAAATCTGCATCTGCTCTAGCAGGAGGTTCTTTGGTTCCAGAGGCACCTTCACCCAGAATCTTATTTTTTTTTATTTTATTATTATTATTATTATTATTATTATTTTTTTTTAAATAACCACTGGTCCCTCTTTTTCTCTCCGCTGCAATGGCCTCCAATTGCTGCTTCAGATCCATGATGGCAGACAACGCTGAGTTAGAGGGGGTCCAAGGAGAGGTTAGAGTGGAGCTTGGTGAAGGGGCGCTGGCATTATTTGTAAGCCAAAATGGCAACTGGGTGAAGTTGAAAAAACAGCACAGGTAGGATCCACAGCTTCCATGCTGTGCCTCGGAGGAGGGCCCCTGTGGCAGTGAAGCTCCAGTTGATACCCCTTTATTTCCTCTTGATGGTGTTTACCTTGTTAGCTATTCACCAGCAGCTGCCATTTGGGTGGGCTCAAGCGAAGGACATCCATCCTACTCAGGGAGACATTTTGCAACGATTGATGTCTCTTTCAAAGCCCTAAGTGCTTCATCAGACCCAGTGGTGTCGGGAGCTGGTGCAATGCTTGTAGCTGCATCCCAGGGAGCACTGGATGTCTGTAATTTGGTACCTGCCACTTGTTCTTGTGGGGTATTTGTCCAAGGTGGTGACTGCCATGTGTAGGGGCACTGGGGTATTGCCTGGGACTGTGGTGACTTGAGCTGAAGATTGCGCTGGTTGACAAGAAGATTCTTGCCTATTGGGATCCAATCCAGGCTAGAACCACCCTGCTTTTTGTCTCCCTTCAGAGGGGGTAAGGCTGCTCAGGGATGATAATTGGAGGGCCAATGGAATGAATCGCAGGATGATTCCACAGACCTACCCTTATCTCCCAGTTTCTGCAGCACTAATTTCAACTAGTGAGCCAGGTCAGGGTCTCTGCCATCTTTCCCACGCAACTCTTGCCTCCCGGCATCTTTTAATGGAAAAACAAGTACTTGCAACAATAAACACAAACAGATGATGCACACTCAAAAAAGGACCCAGTGACAACAGCAGTGGTAATCCCTGAGCACACACCCCACTTTTCCTGCTTAAACACCGTTAGCTCACTCGCCTAGAAGCGCTGATATGCATAGAGACTGGACTGATGTGACAATCATGAATCTGATTATTTTGTTGGGCAGGTGGGTAAGGATGAGTCCGTAAAGTTAGGGGAGTGCAAGCTGTAGTGTGCATTCAAAATTACCCCATTGAGGTGGAGACAGGTGTCTGCTTCGCGGATGTGAGTAAAGGTTAGGTATCTCCATTGGACGTGGAAGGGCAAATTCAAGGTAGGCTGATGCGGCACTCCTGAGCAACAGTGTTTAAAGTGCAAGGACGACCATAGGAAGAAAGGACCGATTGTAGAGGGCTAGTTTAGTTCCAATACCAATGTCACAAAGGCCTGGTTAAAAAGGAAAATGCCAAGTCTGCGCAGGCATAAATAGCCAGCTGACATCGGGACCGTATGTGACGCACTACTTGTGCCCACCCCCCTTCCTTACTGTTGCCTCTCCACACCTGCGAGACAAGGGACGTTAATGTGACCAGTCTGCCCATTGCTGGGCCTTTCTGCCCCCGGTTAAAGGATTACTAGAGTAGGGGAGGGTATGGATTCAGAGGTCCAAGACCTAGCGCCATGCACCCTAAAGGGGTGCGCTGTACATAAAGCGTAGGCTGAAAAGTTAAATAGTTCGAAAAAAGCAATTTCTCAGTAACATCAATTAAAAAAAAAAAGAGAAAAATAATAATTTTAAAAAATGTGAAAAGGGTATTTCTTTGCTCTGTTCACTGCTCCTACACCCTTTTTTTAAAAGAAAAAAAATCAGAAACTTAACATCTAATCCTTTTTTTTCAAGTATGCAGATTCCACTGAGAATAAGTGGAGATAATCATGCGAAACTATGGATAAATATGTGGCATCACAGCTTAGGCAGTAAAAAAATATAAAGTTATTACTGGATCAGATGGACAGGTAAATGGGGGTAACCATTTGTGCATCAAGACTACTGACAATCTTATGTTCAGTCATTTGACTGATTAATGTAAGGTCTCTTATTTTCATTGTATAGTTCTTTGTTCCTTTTATTACGATGTATAGGGTTGTCTCTGTAAGATGCACTTTGGAGAGAACATTTAAAAAAAAAAAAAAAAAAAAAGAAATGATGTGCTAAAAGGTTTCCTCTTCCAGGTTGCACGGCAGTAGTAGGAGGGGAGTACCTTTCCTCATCAACTGTAAAGTGACAGTTATCCCGCCCTGGAAGTGACATCACTTCCGTTACTGGGACTTCCGGTGCCCCAGAGAGCCTGCCCTGGAACTGACATAGGTGTAGAGGTGTCACGTGGTGTGTGACCTCATGGTGTCACGTGTTAGCCTTGTGCCACGGTCCTAGCCCCTGGGTATTGATCTGTGGGCTGTGTAAAATGAAGGCCTTGGTGTTGTGCAACCAGTTTCAGAGCCTAAGAGGACAGGTCTGGACATGCCAGACATTCAGGACCAAGTGGCTGCTTGCTGCCCCCCTCACAGGCCGGTGAAGTGGGCGGCCAGGCCAGACCTCCTCACGGTTGGCTAATCCAAAAAGAGGGGGTGGTCAAATGGTGCAAAAGCTGTGACGTGGGTTTAACTCCACGTGTAACCCAGCAGCGTATTAGAGCCGTCAAGGTGAGCATGTGATAGTTATGGGTTTTAGAGGCGTACGCCCTTTTTGAACCGTCAAATACATATAAGGGGCGGTTAGAGTAATATGTCAAACCGTGATCTAGTGTTGGAACAGGGTGCCTAGGCAATATGAAGAGATTCAATCCAAAAGCCACGGCCTCAGGATCCCAGAGCCGTATCAATAGATATTATCGGGCCCTCGCACCTTTAGTGTTGGATGAGAATGCACAGCAGACTCCACCTAAAGATGAGGGTTCCAACGTTACTCTGTTGCAGGTGGAACTCTGCCAACGTCTTTAAAAGCTCAGCCTCAAGGATTTGCCGCAACTGGTACCCCCATCAAGGTTGATAACAGCGAAGCCTTGAGAGACAAATTAAGTGATGCAATCAACTTCAACAACATTGAGGATGCTAAAGGTATAGCACTGCCAAATTAGCCGGTCTATGAAGACCTGGGTTTTCAGGAGGGTCCAGATCCAGAGGCCATCCTGATGCAACCAGCAACTGTAAAATCCGAAGTCACTTATACATCAATAGACCTGTGCAAGATTTCAGAGGCTCCGCTGAGTGTGGCCAAAATATTGATGTTGGGAACAAATCTATAGACGTGTATCATGTATACATCGTTATCACACTTTTAACTAATAGTATATCTTTTGCTTTCTGTTTGAACTGTAGAAAACAACTGCAGAAAGATGCACTAGAGGGGTCTACGCCAAAGGTTAACAACGTAAATGTTTACTGCTTATGCTGTTCCAGACAGTCTGAAAGTATTTACAAGCCAGAACAAAGAGCAACGTAAGAAATGTGTCAGCACTTACATTAGCACCGATTGTGAAAAGGAAACGCAGGGCGTACCCTACAACCCCATATGGCCTGTTTAAAGGTTTTGAACACGTGTTGAGCGTGACTATTATAACCTGTGTTATGGGAATAAAATTAACTGCCTATATGAGTTATACACTGCCAGAACAATTCAGAACATATGCAGTCGTTTAGACATGCACATGGTATATAGGTTAAGGGTGGTGTACGGGCTGGCAGCTGTGAAGAAAGGGGTCCATGTTGATATGATTAAGATCTTGGCAGAAGCTGTCAATGAGATCCGACACGCTTCTGAGCCCTGCTCAAAACTGGAATGCATACAGGGGTTATGTACCTATTTTGACAAAAGTTTGATAGAAAGGGTCATAGAAAGACGTATGTGTGATATTTATATGAAAATAGAATAATTACGTCTTTAGCCCCCCCGAAAGTTGTAAAAAAAATTAAAACAGAGGTCATGGATAACCGACCGTAACAGTGTTACTTAACGCTCCATAGTCACTCACTTTTAGGACGAGAATCGGAGTGTCGCTGGGCAAGATGTCTGAGTTACACCCAGGCTACATCTGTATTGGGAGATTGATATATGTGCTGGTTAAAGAGAGAATACCTGAAATGCAGCCTATGACTCTGCGCTATCCGGACATTACGGAACCCGCGGCTGCGCTGCAGTGCTACAGTCCTGTGTGTATCGCCAACTGGTGTATCAACGCGTGGGTACCCGCAGCGGATAAATACTGGAGCGTGGCCCAAGACTAGACGTGTGCGTTAAGACTTTCACCACTGGCAGGGCTACACGGTGCTTTGGAGCTCATGACTGAAGATTATTTCACAAATATAGGTCCTATACTGTCCGACCTAGAACTGTATGAACTGCTTAATGCTGTCTGTATCCAGAGCGTCCATAGTTATAGGCGGGGGAAGCCTGAGGTCATGTCTAGAGCTATTGACAGTAAAACTATAAAAATATCAAAGCTTGTAACGCTGAGACCAGGTAGGAGGAACAACTCGGAGTAATATGTGTAACATGTCATGCTATTTATACGTTGTCATAAGGCCTCAAGGTGTCCAGCAGTCATATGTTTTTTGTTTAATAAAACGAGCTTACACAAAACAAATGTCTTTCATTTCTTGGTTGCTGTGTGTGACAACACTACTGGGTGCTTTAAGGAGGCTTTATTACGATGCACATGGGGTTGGAAGCTTCGGCAGCACCGAAGTTCTATTTAGAAGGGCTTGAGTTGAAAACGATTCTTTAAACCGATCAAAGGTGAAGACGTTTTAAGAGAAGGCCCTCAGTCATTGGCACGCAGCTAGATTATCAGTGGCAGGCAGACATAATGAGTCTTCAAGATCTAGCGAAACATAACGGTGTGATGTATATAAACAGTCATAGACGTATTGTCCAAGTATGCCTATGCAGAGGCATTAAACAATAAAAGTGGTAACATCGTCACTGCCGCCTTTGAAGACATCTTTGCGAGAGGTCGAGTACCTCAAAAACTACAGACAGACGCCAGAAAGGAAGTTTTTTAAACAAACCTTTCCAGAAATTAAAGCAGCACGCTGTTCAGCATTTTGTAACACACACAGAGGTAAAAGCGGCAGTTGTAGAGCATTTTTAACAGAACTTTAAAATCAAAGATGTGGCGATTATTTCACAGTCAACAATACCTACAGATATGTGGATGTTCTACAGGCTTTTATAGATGTTTATAACGCAGTTACCATAGAACAATCAAAATGACCCCCGTGGAAGTAACAGCTGATAATTTGTTAATGGTGTGGAGAACCGTATATGGCAGTCATCTTGCATCAAGGGTCAAGAAACCAGTTTTAAAAGAAGGGGGATCATGTCAGGGTTTCAAAGTTGAAGGGCGTCTACACCAAAGGCTACCAACAGACATTTAGCGATGAGATATTCATAATGGAAAGTGTGGAGCTTAAAGAAAGTATGTATATTTACAAGTTGAAGGACTACGCAGGGGAAGAGGTAGCGGGTGTCTTCTCTACCGAAGAGTTACAAAAGGTGCCCTACGATCCGAACAGGGTGTACATGGTTGAAAAAGTTCAGAAAAGGAAAGGCATCAGAGCTAAGAGACAGGCACTGGTCAAATGGCGGGAGTGGCCTGAGAAATTTAACAGTTGGGTTTTGGACAGCTTGCTGCACAGGGTGTGAGGTAGCGCTGTAAGCGCCGTGATGGAGAACTCACCTTTTTATATTACACTACTGTCCAACGCTTCGAAGGGTATGTTCCCCAGCAGTCAGATTTCTAATTATACAGTGAAAGTGGTGGACTTGAATGGTCCCTGGGAGGTGGCCCTAATGGAGATGCAACACCCTAGAACGTGGAATACATTTACAAAGCACAAGGCTAAATTTACTATAAAGCGTGAGCAGGACCCTCTGAGCATCCATTGGGGATTTCCTCATGGCTTTTACCCAACCGTTTCCACGGCGGTCGACGCCATCAACAAATCTATAGGAAGCATTGAAACGTATGCGAATGTACATCTGGTGTCATATAACGTTAGAAGAAAAGTGTTTCTTAAAGCCCCGGAGCTCAGGACAGTGTTTAACTGTTTCAGTAAATTACAAAGGGTTTTGGGGACTGTACAACATGTGAAAAGGCAGGTGGATCCAGACCCTACGTGCCCGAATATTAATGGCGCATTTTATACTCTCTACGTGTATAGCAACATCGTAGAACCTCAGAGGATAGGGGACAGTTATTCGCTGTTGAGATGGGTCCCTTTGAAGGGGGGAAAATAACACAATGGTTAATACACAACATCACAAACCAGACTACGTGGCAATTTCCAAAAAACATTTTGACACTATCATGCTCTACGACGATCAAAGTTATTGTTAAGCTTCATTTAAGGCTGCGCCGTGACAGACTATTACGCAATCGCAATAGTCATTATGAAAACGTACGGGGATCCCTCAATGTACAGGGATTATTATAGAGTTCAGGACGGTTATGGGGGGGTGCAGGATTGGAGGGGGGGGGGGGGGCGGCTTCTTTCGGAGTTTTAGAAGAGCCATGCCGTTCTTGAGACGGGGATACGAAATTGCAAAACCTCACGTTAAAACGGCTGCCACGAACATAGCCCATAACGTTGTGGGCTCATTAACGTTTGCTGTTGCCGAGCGCATGAACAAACCACCCCAGGCAGGAGCAGAGTTGTTGTACAAGGCGTGCGCTGGTGTTAAAAGGAAGTGGAGGGCTTCGAGGCGCAGGGGCCCTGCCAATGCCCTATAAAAAACGGAGGATTTCTTCAAAAGGCCCACATAAAAGAAGAGTCGACGGAGGAGATCTTCCAAGAAGAAGCCTGTGTTCTAGTGCAAATGTGTTTTAATCCGCTATCATGGCATTCGTACTCTGTGCCTCGGGTGAATGTGCCAAATCAGAGCTAGATCTGTTTTCTCTTAAACCCACACAGACCAGCATCGAGATCAGTTTTTTTTCATGGAAGTATCACCTCTAGCCGCTCTGACACCTCTGGTGTCGATAGTTTTATGTATTGGGGTCAATGAGTATGTATCTGGATCTCAATAAAACTCTGTTACACCTCACATGTAAAATAACCAAAGCGAACGGCACCAACATCGAGGATGATGCTAAAGTGGCGCTGATTGCCTACCCCATTGCAACCATGTTTAATCCAGTAGACATTAACCTCGGCGATCGACTCATCATGCAGTGATAACATGTACGCCTACAGGGCCTACATAGAGTATTCTAAATTATAGTTGCGAAGCCCTGGACACACAGCTTTCAGTGGGTCTCTTCTACAAAGATACTACTGAAGCGCATTTTGAGGACAGGCATTGGACAGCTCCAACGCTGGTTTAAAAGAAAAAAGGGCCAGCTTCACATCCGGCAGTAGGCAATTTGATCTCCTGGGGCGCATACATTCAGACCTCTTCTTCCAAGATAAGCTTTTAATCAACGGTATAGATCTTAAGATCAAACTCAACCACAACAAGGACACATTCTGTCTCATCAGGGGCGATGCAGAATAGTATAAACTGGTTATATTGTCGCAGTCTGTTTGTAAAGAGAGTGAAAGTGTCAGTGTGTCAGACTGGCCCATGCTGAAGCTTTACAACTATCCAACGCAAAGTGCGCCATTGAAAGAGTGGCTCTGAAGATATTCAGCATCCCCGCCGGTACTAGATTAATGCAGCAGCAGAATCTATTTCTAGGTCAGTTACCAAAACTCATCATAGGGTTTGTGGACAATACAGCTTTTAGTGGACTCTATACCTCAAACCCTTTCACCTTCAAACACTACAATATCAACTACGCTGCTTTGGTCCATGAGGGTGCTGTTATCCTTGCAAAACCATTCACTCCGAGTTTTGGAACATCCAATTTTGTCAAGGAATAGCTCGGACTGGTCTCGATAACAGGGAAACATCTGCGGGACTCAGGAGTCGTCGTTTCAAGAGAGGGGTATGGGGCTGGCTACACGTTGTTTGCGTTCGGCCTGATGCCTGATATGTAAGATGGTGACCACTTCATCTTGATCAAAAACGGAAATCTAAAAGCTGAAATACGTTTTACACAGGCGTTGGCTACCATTGTGAATATGGTTGTATTCAACTGCATTATCCAGGTCAATCACGCCCGACAACTTATGTTTGACTATCATTAAAAGCTTGTAAAATGAACACTACTGAGATGTGACTTCTTAAGTAGGCATAGATACGCTAAGAAATACTTTTTAGGTGTATTTCTGAGCGATGGCCTACCTGAACAGATAGGCCCTGAAAGTCCCCGCGCCCTAGTCTTTCACACTGACCCGCATTACAAGGGTGGTACACACTGGGCTGCAATGTTTCTCTATGTAGACCAGGTTATAGTGTTTGACAGTTAAGCTGAGTTCCCCGAACATGACATTTATACAAAACCAATATTCAAATATGTAAAAAAACATCACCCACTGTTGTGTATAACAAGCTGCGTGTACAGGATTCTCTAGCCATCACATGTGGGGAACATTGTATATATTTCGTTAGTAAAATGTCTGATGGTATAGAAACTTTTTAAATCTGTATTCCGCTGATCTAGTAAACGACAATGGTATTGTTATGAAATATGTGACAGAAAAGATTAGGCCCATGTCGAGCATTGTTAAAACAGAATATGGTGTATGTCAAAAGTGCAAGGCTTTGTAAAGCCTCTATTTGTACTGATGACTACCTAAAGTAAAAAAACACTAACATGAAAACAGGCTATGCATTTGTATTCCCCCACCACACATTTCAAAAATATTTAAAAAAAAAAACAAAAAGTCAGACTACTGCTGAAATGTTAAGTATTTATTAGAAACAATTTTCACCACGAACATGTACACGGGTAAAAAAAATAAATGAAGTAAAAACCTTTCGACACACAAACCTTTTAACAAAACTGTACAATGGTTAAAATTTCGGGATTACATTAGATCGGTAACCAAGTGTTCATTTTGAACAGTCTCTTTTTAGGCGCCCGTTGTAGAGCGTCGCTGCTCCTAGATGGTGTTAGCTGAGGAAAGAAAGGCGACATCTGCACAATGGGACCCCTGGTAAAAACACCAGGGGTGGGATCTTTCAAACTTTTTCAAGCCTTAGCCGATGGTCGGCATTACCGATGATAGTGGAGGGGATATTGAGTTCCGCAGTGGCGTTTAGGAACTGCTCCCAACCTCCAGGAGCGTCTTGTCAATAGGGTTTTACTGTGCGTGAGACCTCGGACCAGATCGTACATCTGTCATCCAGCAACCGGCTGTCCCTTGTAAACAAATTCACCCCTGTCGTTCCAAGAGGTCAAATCGTTAGTAGCAGCCATTTTACTGAGTAACATTTGAGCAGCCCCTCTATACTTCTGACTTCAATTTTTAAAAGGTCTATGACAAAGAAGTCCATGGTGGGTGATGGTCCATGGTCTAGAGGCGCTACTGGGTCAGCTGCCGGCTGTTCCTCGGCAGGTGCATACAGATTTTCTTTTTTTTTTTTTTGTTGTTTTTTTTAACCAGCATTCAGTTGCTTGTAATACTGTAAAGTTTTTTTGAAGTGCTCCTGAGTAAAGCCCCACTTTGTTGTGGTTTTTAATCTGTTCGGTTCAAAATGGTTTTGATCTCAGCATGTCTCGTTTCTGCGAATGTCCCAAATTTCAGCGGTCGAAGGGCCCAACTGTTCCAGCTGATGGCGAGGCACGAGGTACATTCTTTGGGAGTGCTCCATCCTCTCCTTGACAGGAGATCTATTATTAAGGGATAGCTATACCCAGCAGCGAACCTATAAAACCTCCTGACTGTTTGACCAATTTCCTTTTTAGAAAGGAGCGACATCCTTTTATTGCTGAGCTTCTTAATAATGTGCTGCTTCTTCTTCAGCACACAGAACTGGCTTGTCGATATTGGAGCATTACCTTTTTAGGGTGTTTAGGGCTATTTCTGAAATGGCTGCCACTAAATCATCCGAAGCAGCTCATAGGATAGCTTTTCTTGTCATGGGGCTGGCTGTGACCAGGATTTTTAGGAGGTCTAAATTTTGTAGCCGCACAGACATTGTGGTGACCTTATATTACAAGGTTTAGAGTACAAATGTTAAGTCTTCTTATGGGGGTCTTTTTATAAGCTTTGGGGGCTGTTTTAGGCGTGTAAATGACTGGGAAGTCTGGGGGGAAAATACCGCTGCATAGTCTGTGGTATTCTAGAGTGTTGGGTTTTAAATCTACCAGTAAGTAGCCATGGGGTTTTACAGTGGCGTCGTTAAACGCTTCCATGAAAGTGAGTGTTTCCAGGGTTCATCTGTTTAGTTATAATTGCTATCTGTAGCTTGTCGCAAGTTTTTTTTTAAGATAAGACCAAGTATGAGTTGTTGAGTTATAGAACAACTGCTTTTGCCCTTGTAAAACAAGTTCTGCACGATGTAGCATATGCTCCAAATTACGATGGTGTGAATATTGAGTAAAAGCGCTCTCGATCTCTGGGTGGTCCCCTCCTTCACGTCTGAGATTGTCCACAACAACCATGTTTACAAGGTGTTTAGGTAACAAGTCGTCGTCGTTGAGGTTATTGGGGCTGCCTTCTATAAATCTGATGTGTGGGAACTTTAGGGAGAGTTCCGTGTAAAGATCTTGCCAGCAAGTATAAAGCCATACAATGTTGTATGGGGTCTGAGATAAAACACCGGGAGCATTTTCTAGCAGTTTCTTTATAAAAAAAACTTTTACCGCTATTTGAGGGGCCGGCTAGAACGCATGAGAATGGGTGTCGCAGCCTAGTGACCATTTGCGGTTTGGGGTCGCCACTCTAATGTTTTTTAATAACCGAACGTTAGTGTTTTGTAGTCCTCAGCAAGGACCCGTTTATCAAACACTGTGCGCAGTGTTTTATACAGCGGTTGTGTTGTAATTGCCCACCTCTTTTTGGATCGGACTATGGTGGGGCGGTTTACAACTATTGTTCTATTTTCATGATCGCTCGATGCATAGTACTCATGCACCAGCCCCTTCAAACTGTCAAAGTGTATTTTAACTGTATTGTTCATGTTTAAAGTGATGCCCTTGACCTTCTTGCAGACCTTGTTAGAGGTTTTGTAACTGTAGGTCTTGGGCCCTGACGAAGTGTATTTGAGTATGTACTCATCCTTTTCGAGTTCGCTGGCCAAATCCCCTAGATAATCACCCAACAGCAGATCTTCATTACCCTCTTTAATAACAAAAATAAAGTAGTCTGTGTCATGGTATAAACATCGATCCTGAAGCTTATCCAACAGTCTGTAAAGCTCTAGACGAGCGTGAGTGGTTGTGAGGCATGCCATGAAGATGTTTATATTGTTACAAGATGTGGGGTGCTCTTTGGAGTATTTCCAGCATAGAACACCTATCTCATAGTCTATAAATTCACAACTGGACTTGTCGTAAGACGGGGCAAAAAGATACTTAAAGCTTGTCTGGGTCTTTGACAATGAATGTGTTTGACATATTGGTACGCTGTGCAAATTTTCCACACAAGGAATAAAGACAGAGCTTGGCCAGCTGGCGTCTGGCGGGGTTAACCTTGATGAACTCTGGTCTCAACGTAATACCCTTGTGAGCATGGTAATCAGCAATATACTTTTGCTTTGATTGTTCATCGATGCACCATTCGGGATACCCCGATGTCTCCTGTTTGTCTCTGAGAAACAAGTTGCTGTACTCGGAAAAGAGTCGAGTTGTGGTATGTAGGAAGTGCCAAATTGCCAGTATTTTACCCAGACGGTACCCTTTCCCGAGGGCTGCTTTTACCTCGATGGTACACCATGTCCCCTCCAGCAGCCTTTGCTCATCACTGTCTACACATGCTAGTCTGTTTACTTTCAGCGCCTGTTCGACATAGGGGGAACATTAGCTTGCTGTCGACTCTGTACGGAAGTACTGGGAAGTAAAGCTTCCCTGGAGGGTGAATTTGACACTTAACAAGCTCAAAGTACTAGTTTAGGGGCTTAAAGTTCCTATAAATGATCCTAGGACGCCCCACTGGGTACAACTTCACTTTGTTCACAAATGGATACAGACTGGTGAAGTCAGAGTATTTTCTCACCCTCACCAGCGACACAGTACAGTTGTATGGCATTTGTACGACCGCCGAATAAGGTGTCACGGGGTTCCAAAGGTACTGGTAACTGTCGACTCTTAATAAAAGTGCTCAGTTCAGCATCTTTTGCTAACTCATCTAACCACTCATGCTCCCAGAGGATTCTCAAAGCAAAATCGCTGTTCTCAATACACGGCGCCTTGGCCAGAGTACGACGGTGCAGATGTTCAAATGTGGTGCCCTGCAGTCTATTCTACTCATGGGGCTTGTAACAACATGGGCAACCATGATAAAAACAGTTTAACTCAAAGGCGGTTGGCACCCCATTAATTGGCGCAAACCCGTCTAGGTAGTAGCGGCCCAAGTGGTATTCACCGCCCTGCAAAGCGTGCTGAATGAAGATGTTCTCTTTCTCCGAGACGTACATGAGCCACTGAATAGACTGGGTGGAGTATCGTTTCTGTTTACCGTTATAGAGGTCGGGGTGGTACTAGAGCTATGGTTTCAGGTTTTAAAAACATGTGCTGATAGAGAGACATGCACATCGAAGCCAGAGTAATGTTCCTAAATGGGTCTAGGTATTCAATTATTTTTTTTTCTCTTGCGGGATTAGGTTTTAATCATCCTAACCAGTTTTGTCATCTCCACCACAATGCCTTTGAAAAGGTTGCATGCTTTTCGCAAGATCATGACATCTGCCTTCCAATAAGCTTTCAACTCTGTTTCAAAATGAAACCAATTTTCACTGTTTTCATCGTACCATTGTGGAAAGCTCTTTTTCAGATGGTATCATGTACTCAACGCCTTAACTGTCGAGTGGAGGCATAGGACCGCTGTAAATCTGATTAGCCCACGTGTTAAAAAAAAAAAAAGTGAGGGAAATAACCTTTACAGCCTTCAAAACCAAAGGCTTTTGGCAACTTGCTCAACTTCATGGGCAAAAAAACTCAAGGTTTCTATGAATCTAATTTCAAAAGGCACAACCTTCAACAGAATCAGTTTGGAACTATGGGTGAGGAGGTCCACAGCCAACTTTTTCAAGAATCAGGTCCCGGAGAATAAAGAACGAGTCGTGCGCTTTTGAGTTGTGCGCCAGCATTGTATACTTGTAGTATTTCGGTTGCATACATGTGTTGAGGAAATCGTTCACGCACGACCGGCCTTCAAACTCCCAGTTTTCATCAGATGTTAGATGATGGGCGTAAATGTATTTAGGCTGGTGCACACCCATCTCCTGCGTACACTCTATATGGAATATGATATAGGCCCTCATTCTGACCCTGGCGGTCGGTGATAAAGCGGCGGCCAACCCGCCAACAGGCCGGCGGTCCAAAATATGCAATTCTGACCCTGGCGGGAACCGCCAACACAGCCCGCCGCATTAACACTCCGACCGCCACGGCGGAACAAACAAACAGCGCGGCGGTCCCCGCCAACAGCCAGGCGGCAGACAATGTACCGCCCACCCTATCACGACCCACCAATCCGCCACCTTTTCCGGGGCGGGAGCACCGCCGATAAAAACACGGCGGAAACAGACTACGAACGGGAAAACGCTCACCTCCACATACACCACGCGAGATTCCGGCAGTATGGAACCCGAGTTGCAGGTCATCCCCGCACTCCTATACCTGCTCCTGTACCAGGAGCACGCCCGGCGGCGCGGAAGACATCGGTGAGTACTGCACCTACGACACAGGGGAGGGAAAAGATTACCGGCACACACCCACCCACCCACACCCACTACAACACACACATCAATGCATTCCCACAGATCACTGTCACAACCCACAAACCCCCCCCTTCCGAAATAATGCAAAGACCAAAAGAAGAGATCTCAAACGGGCAGATATATTGAAAAATGGACAGCAGTAATCCAAATAAATAAATAAACTATGTACAAAATATATACAGCTACTAAATGTAGTCCAACCACTGTCCGTGGACCACAGGGGTCCTGAGCAAAGGGGCAAGGCCCAGTCCCACGACAAGAACTCCACGGAGAGAACACTGCAGGGGCATCAGAAAGAAAAAAGGACAGGCACCTCAGGGGGAAGGGAAGGGGGGGCACCTCAGCCACTTGAGTACACGACGCCAGATCCACGAGGGGACTCCATGACCACTGGCCCATCCTGGGGAGAGCAAAGCCACAGTCCATACAGTGGGTGGCCTGCCCACTGGGCCATCCTGGGGTGAGCAAAGCCACAGTCCAAACAGTCCATACAGTGGGTGGCCTGCCCACTGGGCCATCCTGGGGAGAGCAAAGCCACAGTCCATACAGTCCATACAGTCCATACAGTGGGTGGCCTGCCCACTGGGCCATCCTGGGGAGAGCAAAGCCACAGTCCATACACTGGGTGGCCTGCCCACTGGGCCATCCTGGGGAGAGCAAAGCCACAGTCCATACAGTGGGTGGCCTGCCCATTGGGCCATCCTGGGGAGAGCAAAGCCACAGTCCAAACAGTCCATAACAGACTCCACTGCCACTGGAGGAGGCATGTTGGCCAGAGGACATCCTGCAGCCCTGCCCGAGACAGATCCTGCCCTGCCACGTCTGCCAAAGGGCCCAGTTCAGCGGTTCCTGCCTGGAAGGGCCCAGTTCAGCGGTTCCTGCCTGGAAGGGCCCAGTTCAGCGGTTCCTGCCTGGAAGGGCCCAGTTCAGCGGTTCCTGCCTTGAAGGGCCCAGTTCAGCGGTTCCTGCCTTGAAGGGCCCAGTTCAGCGGTTCCTGCCTTGAAGGGCCCAGTTCAGCGGTTCCTGCCTTGAAGGGCCCAGTTCAGCGGTTCCTGCCTTGAAGGGCCCAGTTCAGCGGTTCCTGCCTTGAAGGGCCCAGTTCAGCGGTTCCTGCCTTGAAGGGCCCAGTTCAGCGGTTCCTGCCTTGAAGGGCCCAGTTCAGCGGTTCCTGCCTTGAAGGGCCCAGTTCAGCGGTTCCTGCCTTGAAGGGCCCAGTTCAGCGGTTCCTGCCTTGAAGGGCCCAGTTCAGCGGTTCCTGCCTTGAAGGGCCCAGTTCAGCGGTTCCTGCCTTGAAGGGCCCAGTTCAGCGGTTCTTGCCTTGAAGGGCCCAGTTCAGCGGTTCTTGAGACGGCGGCCATTCTATGGCCAACTGCTCATTGCCTGGTGGTGCCCTCCTGGGCAGCGGGTGGTGGGGCCCTCCTGGCCAGATGGGCTGGGTCCTCCCTGGGCAGCGGCTATGGGGGTGGTGGGCTCTCCCGGGGCAGATGGGCTGGGTCCTCCCTGGGCAGCGGCTATGGGGGTGGTGGGCTCTCCCGGGGCAGCTGTGCTGGTTCCTCCCGGGGCAGCGGCTATGGGGGTTGCGGGCTCCTCCTGGGCAGCTGTGACGGGTCCTCCATGGGCAGCAGGCCTGCTGCCTGACTTCTCCGCCTTGCTGCCCTTGCCCTCCTTAGTCGGGAGTCTGTGGCCCTTTCCTCCCTTTGGAGCTGTGGCTGTTGACGGTGGCTGGCTAGTGTCCTGGGGGGATATCGAATCCGGGCTCCGGCGGCGGCCCTTCGGCCTTCTGCTCCTCTTCCCAGGGGGTGGGCTGGCTGTCCCCTTGCTGCTGGGCGAAGATCCAGACCTGCGGGCTGGTGGGCTCCAATACCCCTGCACCCTTGTCAAGGGGGCTGCAGGGCTGGTGGTGGCTGAGGTGCTCTTTTTACCCCGACGAGAAGGAGGGGGGGGCTCAGGGTCAGGAAAGAAGGTAGCAGTAGAGAGATAGATTTTCTTGGGACAATGGAGAGTGGTAGGTACAGTGGGTATGGGAGTGGAGGGAGAGGATGTGGTTGTAGGCGAGACAAGTTTGCTGTCTTTGGGTGCAGGTGCAGGAGCGGGAGGCTGTCGTGAGGTGGATGGCTGTTGGGTGGGTGGGAATCTGCGTTTGTGTGGTGTGGAAGAGGGGGTGACAGACACAGTGGGAGAGGACACAGGGGACGTGTAAATGGCAGTGGGGGTGGTGACTGCACGTGAGCGGACTGGAGTGGAGGGTATGCTGGTGATGGAAACACTGGCTGATGGTGAGGTGAATGAAGGTGTGAGTGTAGACGTCACAGGGAGGGAGGAGGGAGACGAGGAGGTGGGGGTCACAGAGGTGGTAGTGACTGTTGGCATGTCTGCATCGGAATGTTGCTTGTGTGAATGTCTGCGTGATCTGTGGTGCTTATGTTTGGATGAGCGGCTCTTGGGTGTTGAGGTGTGTGCAGGCTGGTCTGATGGTGTGGGTGGGACAGGCAGAGGAACAGGAGACTGGGAGGAGGGAGTTAGTAGAGGGAGGCAGGAGACCGGGACAATGGCTGCCGTCAGTGCTGAGGCCAGAGCCTGGAACGATCGCTGATGGGCAGCCTGACCCGAATGAATGCCCTCCAGGTATGCATTGCTGCGATGAACCTCCCTCTCCACCCCCTGGATGGCATTCAAAAGGGTAGTCTGCCCAACAATGAGCGTTCGGAGGTGGTCAATGACCTCCTCACTGAGGGCAGCGGGGGTAACAGGGGCAGGGCCTGAGGTGCCTGGGGCGAAGGAGATGCCCGGCTTCCTGGCAGAGCGGGCACAGGGCGAACGCTGAGGGGCTGCTGGGAGGGCGGAGATGGTGCGCTGGGTGGCGGCTGTACCTGTAATGGCGGGGGGCACGGATGGTGCCACCCCCGCAAGGGAGCTCCCTTCCGAGGACGTGTCCGTGTCGCTGCAGGGTCCAGTCGTCCCCGTTGTGGAGCTCCCCTCGCCCTCCGTCTCACTGGTCCAGTCAGACTCTGTGGCATGGCCCTCCTGGGCCATGTGAGATGCAGCTCCCTCCTGCCCCGATGCCACTTCTCCTCCGCCTGATGATGCTGATGCACACAAGCACAGAAAGACAAACAAAAAGGGGGGGGGGGGGGAGAGAGAAATAAAGAGATTTTGAGTACATGGATCACCGGTACAGTTAGCGGACATGACAGACACAGATGCCCCCTGCACTAAGTTGCGCACTTTGGGTCCGCTACGCATTCCGTGGAACATGCCCTACACGCCTAGAGTTGACAACTGCACCCATGGATGACACGGCCCAGGGATGGCTGTACTGACACACTACTGAGGGTGGTGGCTGGGGACACAGGGGCTTACGGGGGTGCCCAGCCTACAGATATCGCCCTGGCCTAGGGGGACCCACAGCCCTCCTCCCCCACCCAGACACCTCCACTGCGCGACAACAGAGTAGATGATGCTTGTACTCACCCCCTTGTGTCTGCTGTGCTGCCCTCACGCGCCCATCCAAATCAGGGTAGGCCACCGCCAGGATCCGGAACATCAGGGGGGGTCAGTTGACGGCAGGCACCCCGCCTACGTTGGGAGGCCATCCCCAGCAGAGACTCGGCGGTCTTCTTGGTCCCGCGGCGGATGTCCTCCCACCTCTTGCGGCAGTGGGTGCCCCGTCGATGGTGGACCCCCAGGGTCCGGACTTCCTTGGCGATGGCACGCCAAATCCCGATCTTCTCATGGGCGCGGACCTATGTGACACGTACAGGGAGGGAGAAATACCACGTTCAAGTTTGTCTGCATTTTCGTTGCCAGTGGCCCAACGCCCCCCCATCCCCGCCAGGCCCCCCGCCAGGCCCAACATGCCCCCCATCCCCGCCAGGCCCAACATGCCCCCCATCCCCGCCAGGCCCCCCGCCAGCCCCAACATGCCCCCCGCCAGCCCCAACATGCCCCCCATCCCCGCCAGGCCCCCAAATCCATATTGAATTAAACTCACTTGTTGGTCTGGAGGACCGTAGAGTAGCGCATACTGGGGGAGGACCCCATCCACAAGTTTCTCCAACTCCTCTCCAGTGAAGGCAGGGGCCCTTTCCCCAGTCGCAGCAGCCATTGTCCCTTCCAGACCGAGGTCACAGCAACACTTGCAGTATAGGTCCTCTCCTGTGAAAGTTCAAGTCGCAAGTGGATAAGTAGATAGGAAATGGCGGTCACGTCCGCGGCGGTGCGTACCGCCACCGCCGGCGCCCTTCGCCATTGGCTCCTGAAACCCATAGGCTTCAATGTTAACCAATGCGGCTTCGCGCCGCGATCTTCGACCGCCGCGGTGTGCCACGCCAGCGCATTGACCTCACATCCCATTGTCACACTTCACAGGTCAGGCAGCTGCCATTTCGAGGGTCCACATGGCTCAATTTCAACTGCGTCACACAGGCCTAGGCCTTGCATAGCCACTCAGACACGCCATTCACTGCATAGAGAATCGTTTACTGTGCAAGCTGTGAGTATGTACCTGTGGGTTGCTTGACTCTGTGCTCCATGTTGTCCTTCCTAGGCACCGTCCGCTGGGTTTGGCGAGGAGACGGATGAATCCTCGCGTGTACCGACCGCTGGTGGACCTGTCTACAATGGAAGAACGCCACATTATCCTGACCTACCGGCTTGACCGTGCCGCTATACATGAACTGTGTGCCCAGCTGGAGCCCGACCTGATGTCCCCCATCCGCCAACCCACAGGGATTCCCCCTCTGGTGCAGGTCCTGTCAGTACTCCATTTCCTGACAAGTGGGTCATTTCAGACAACAGTGGGAATTGCTTCTGGGATGTCTCAGCCCATGTTTTCGAAGGTGTTATCCAGAGTGTTGTCTGCCCTGATGAAATACGTGAGGAGCTACATCATTTTCCCTGAGGTGGGCGAATTGGCTACAGTGAAGGGTGATTTCTACGCCCTTGGACATATTCCCAACGTCATTGGTGCCATTGATGGGACCCATGTGGCTTTGGTTCCCCCAAGAGACAGGGAGCAGGTGTACAGGAACAGAAAAAGTTACCATTCCATGAACATCCAGGTGGTGTGTTTGGCTGACCAGTACATCTCGCATGTAAATGCCAAGTTCCCTGGGTCAGTGCATGACGCCTACATCCTGAGGAATAGCAGCATCCCTTACGTGATGGAACAGCTAGAGAGACACCATGTATGGCTATTGGGGGACTCTGGGTACCCCAACCTGTCGTGGCTACTGACCCCAGTAAGGAATCCCCGGACCAGGGCAGAGGAACGGTACAATGAGGCCCATGGGCGTACTAGGAGGGTGATCGAACGCACCTTTGGCCTCCTAAAGGCCAGGTTTAGGTGCCTGCATATGACAGGTGGATCCCTAATGTACTCACCTAAGAAGGTGTGTCACATCATCGTGGCCTGCTGCATGCTTCACAACCTGGCTTTGCGCCGCCAGGTGCCTTTCCTGCAGGAGGATGGTCGAGACGGTGGTATAGTGGCAGCTGTGGAACCTGTGGAGAGTGACGAGGAGGAAGACGACGGGGCTGAAACAGACAACATGGACAGAATCATTGAACAGTACTTCCAATAGGACACAGGTAACAATTCAAACATAATTTAGTGAATGTGAACTACTCTCCTGCATCTCTGCTGCCTGTCTATTTGCCCCAGTGTATGATGACTGAGTTGTGGCTTTTCCCCTCCCTATTTCAGATCTGGGGTCCCCACTATGAGTCCTGTGCTTCGTTTCCCCATGGACTACAGCTTTGTGGCAGCTGTTTGTTGACTTCACTATGTACAAGGACATATTTGCACTGTCATGTCAATTACAATATTTTGAAATCACAGCCAGACTCCAGATAGTTTTGTGCTAAATGGGTGTTTATTTCAGTGCTCAAAATGGGATGGGTGGTTTCAAGTGGGTGGGGGCTATGGTGAAGGAATGTCCATGGCAGAGTCCAGAGTAACAGTCACACAGGTGCATTGTCCAGAGGCCTGTGGAGAGATGGAGCATGGGCAGTTCAAGGATGGACAGGGTGACAATGTGGGACAGTGGGATGACATCAGGTGGTATCCTTTGCTGGCGGGGGTCTTGACATCCTACTCTGTCTTCTTGCGAGATCTCAGGGCCCTCTTGCGGGGTGGTTCTTCTCCTGCAGGAGGTGGGGGTCTGATGGGCTGCTGTTGTGCGGGGGCCTCCTGTCCACTAGCGCCGGCGGAGGTGGTTGGCTGTTCTTGGTCCAGGCTAGTGGCAGGGGCCTTTTGTTGTTGTTGAGTGTCCGTCCTGGTGTTGATGAGGTCCTGCAGCAGCCCTACCATGGTAACCAGGGTGGAGGTGAGGGCTCTGATGTCCTCCCTGTACCCCCGATAGTGTACCTCCGAGTTGCCCTGTTTCCCTGGGCCTCTGCCCCCTGGCCGGTGTGCCCACTACCACTGCCCCCAGGTCCCTGTTGTTGTTGGGGTGGTGGGTTATCGTGGGTGCCCTGTAGTGGTAGGCACACCGCAGATTGACGCGCCCTGGAGACAGAGGCATGGGCCCGCTGGGTGGGAGCTGTGCTGGTGTTCCCAGAGGGGTTTGGGTCTGTAGTGGCCTGGGCCTGTGTGAGGGGAACCGACTGTCCAGAGGTCCCCGATGGTCCGGGCTGGTCATCGGTGTCCAGGTCGACAGAGCTGCTGTCATCGCTGACGGCCTCTTTGGTGGGGGGTGTGGAGCATTCTGGGCCCTCCGTGGCGGTGTGTTGACGGTCGGGTCCTGCAGGGGTATAGAGGTATGGTTATAGTTTCAATGTGTGGCATATGGGTGTATCTGTGGGTTCCCGTGTCCCCAAGTGCTGGCATTCGTGTGTGGGGGCTTTGGTGAGGGTGGCTTGTGGGGGGGATGTGTATATGCATTGGGCATGCTTTGGTGATGGGTGTCCATGCTTAGTGGACGCATGCAGGCCTAGGTTTTGGGATGTGTGGGTTGTGATGGTGAGACATTGGCAGGGAATAGGTGTGCTGGGGGTGGGGGTGGGGGTGAGGATGGTGGTGGGGGTGAGGATGGTGGTGGGGGTGGGGGTGGGGGTGAGGGTGGGGTTCGAGGATGGGGGTGAGGGTTGGGGTATGATTTGGCATGCAGGTGGGGGGGAAGCAGTAGTGAAGCTTCAACTTACCAGTGTCCATTCCTCCGCCGACTCCTGCGAGGCCGTCAGGATGCAGGATGTTCAAGACTTCCTCCTCCCATGTTGTAAATTGTGGGGGTTGAGGTGGGGGTCCTCCGCCAGTCTTCTGCACGGCGATGTTGTGCCTGGATACCATGGAACGCACCTTCCCCCGTAGGTCGTTCCATCGCTTCCTGATGTCTTCCCGATTTCTGGGGTGCTGTCCCACAGCGTTGACCCTGTCGACAATCCTCTGCCATAGCTCCGTCCTCCGGGCAATGCTGGTGTATTGGACCTGTGTGCCGAAGAGCTGGGGCTCTACCCGAACGATTTCCTCCACCATGACCCTGAGTTCTTCGTCTGAGAAGCGGGGCTGTCTTTGGGGTGCCATGGAGTGGTGTGTATGATGTGTGGGGTGGAGTATGTGTAGTTAAGTGTGTTGAGTGTGGTGGTGTGTGTTGTTTTGTGTGTGGATATTGTGTGGGTGATGGTGTAGTGTGCCTCTGTGTGATGGTATTCTGTGATCGCTGATGTGTCTCTCAGTGCTTCTTTCTGAATTTTTTGTCGTAGGGGTTTGTGGGTGATGTGGGTGTGTGTTTTATATTGTATTGTGTGTGTGTGGGAGTGGTGTGTGTATGTGTATCAGGTGTGTGGAATTCAAATCGGCCAATGTGGCTGAGTTTTGTTCGTTTGTGTGTATTCTGACCGCGACGGTGTGTACCGCCAATGGTAAACCGCGTTTGAAAGACCGCCGCGTGGATTCGTGGGTCGTAATGGCATGGGCGTATTTCTGTTGGCGTGACGGTGGAGGTTTGGTCACCTCCACTTTTCCGCCGACCGCTGGTCTGTTGTGGCTGTCGGATTTTCGGAGGTTTGGCTGCTGCGGGTCAGAATGACCGTGGCAGGTTACCGCGACCGCGGCGGAATTATGGAGGATTTCTGACCGGCGGTAGGCGCCTTTTACCGCGGAGGTCAGAATGACCACCATAGTCTTCTGATTTTTTTTTTTTTTTCTGGGGGAATCCTACGAGCATGTAACATTCTTGCGCCATCCAGGTTATAAAATACACTTTACACCTGGGACATTGCAAATCTTTACAATCGTGGTCTTCGGCCTTGTAACGACCACAAGCCCTACAGTCTGATTTACGGACGCACTGTGCGAGGTTTATGTGTATGTTCAAGAAGACTTGCGATCAACAGAACATCTTGCACGTCGAACAGTTCACCTTCTGAGCGTCACTGGCGATGCACCCGTCCCTCTCGCACATTTTACAGTGCATTTCACACTGGTGTCTGGTCCGGTTGTTGTATATGTGGTCGCAGTGTTCGCACACATACTTGGCTCCTAGAAAACCCTTCAGGTTCAAGATACCGTAAAAGTGGTTTTCATTATGTAGCACATAAACAGTCTTGTTTCTGACACGTTCATTGGTCGTGAAGTACTTACAAGAACCGCTGTGGTATAGAGTTTTTACTGTAACAGTAAAATGGTTCTCAAAATGTCCCAAAACCAACCAGTCTGTCGGGTGGTAGTTGAAGCGCCTCATGGGCTGCAACCGCAGTAGACATAATGACGTAGTCTGGGGTGGCCCGGTCCACCAACAAACCTGCAGTGCTTGCCGCCAGACACATATTGGTAGCTCCGCTGTTAAAGTCGAACAACCACCAACATTTTTTACTGATTGATTTGTCTGTAAATGACGCTTTTTAAGGTTCTAGAAGCACCTGCCTCACGGCCCCTAACAACGAGGGTGAGGATTCTAAAGGTCCCGTACACCAGTAATTCAGCCTTGTTCTACAAAAGCTTCGACAGGTTTTCTAGAAACGTCACAGCGTCAAACACATCTCAAGATGACCGTCTGGTGAACAGAGGACTATTGAGACCCTGCCCCTGAAAACGCATCTGAAAGAAATTGTTAGACCCCACATTGTGTAACAATCGTTCTATGAGCGTTTGCACGGCTTGGTGTATAGCTATAACACCATGATCGGAGTTGTTTAGGCAGTCAAGGTTAATGAACCTAAACTCCTCCTAGTGCTCTGTAGTGTTAAACTGCTCTACAGTACGACTATACCTTCTCCCACTTTCCAAAAACACCTGTTCTGAAGCTTCAGCATGAGAATTGCCGGTGGTTGGAGGGCACCCCGGGGTATCATCCGCAGGTAGTTGACTAAGGTTAGCTGCAGGTGTGTTCTAATACCCCTTCTAACGCTTAGTCTGTTTCTTAAACTTTCTTATTAAAAGTTAGCTATTTCTAGCACGATCAGCCCACTTCTGTTTGTTACAGGCCCAATTGTTTTTTGTCAGCCGACCACAGCCTATCAGAACAACATTTGGGAGGTTTACAAGTTGTGACCCGGACCTTTCACCTAATAAGGTGAATCCTTCAGATTGTTCTGGGTTGAGCCAGCTCTGAACTTTACCCCCTGAGGACCTGTAAATGCCCATAGCCTCTCCTAACTTTATATTTTGAGGCCTTATGGGAAGTGTTTTAGATGTTGAGGGTTCTATTTTTATGAATTTTAAACCGCTAGGGGTTGGCTCACACTGCTTTTGATTTATTTTTTGTATTTTTTTAATTTTTTTAATTTTTTTTAAGTGCCCGTAAAACATGTAGAGCTTTACTGACTACATACTGGGTCTTCTTTTTATATTTAGGCCTAAGGACAGTAATATTAGTAAATGCAGATCTTTCAGTCCCTAGGTCGGTCTGCATGCATAGTCACACGGGTATGTTACTCATGTCCACAACTGCTGAATCGCAAGCTTGGACCACCTCGCTTCTACACTGGGCCAACTGCTGTATTAAAGCCCTCATGGTAGCTCTATAGGCACCAGTATTGTAACCGTTCTTACCCAGTTTTAAAGTCTTTAGACGGAGTCTGAGTTTTAAATGTCTAAAAGACTGATGTATTTATTTTATATAGGTGTCCAGGACTCTAAGACGGTCCATAGGGCCGGCTTCCTGGTTATTATTTGAGACATTATATGTATGAATGACAGCTCCCTTAGCAGCCCCAGCTATAGGACCATGGTTAACATTATGACCCTCTTTCTGAGTGGATGGACTGGCGCGGGATGTAAAAACACGGCTCCAATGTGAACACCCCGGGGTTTGAGAGGCCTGATCGTCGCTAGATGGTGTTCCAAAACTGTGACTTTGTGATCTGCTAAATCCTATACTGCTGGTGGGGTATATTGAGGAGGATGGTGAAGACCAGTGTGTGCAGGCACTTGGTGTAGGGCTGGTGGGGTCGTACGCCCCCGGTGGTGTAACTGGTGACATCAGACATGGGGGAGTTAAATGCTTATAGTTATAACTTATGGCCTTGGATGCACAGGAAGTGCTGTGGATGGGTGATGATTGTAACCCTGCTGACTGCACCCTTGAGGGGGACACATTAGAAGTGTCACGGGGCGCTGCTGTGGCTTCAGAACCCGCTGCAGTACCAGATAACGCCTCAAGAAGTCCAATACAATGGGAATAGGGATCCTCTATGTGGTGCTCATTTTCCAAGTCTGTGTACCAAAGACTATGATGGAACGTTACACTGCTTGTTGGTGGTAGGTTGCTGACGGTCCCTCCCATACTAGACTCCGTCTGTGTTGAACATTTAGAACGTTGGGAGCCTGGTGGTGTAGTCTGATTCTTAACCTTTTTTTTTAAAGATCGGTCTAAAGGCAGGACCTGTAGCTCAGGGGTCTGCAAATTCTTACGATTCTTTAAGGACAGCAAATTATTATAATTTTATTATTTTTTTTAGGATTGATGCCGTGCTTAGGGGCCTCTCCAGAGGTTTCCCAAGGTACAAGCTGCTGTGTGTCTGGGGCAGTGAAAAATGACAATGTCGGTGTCCAAGCCACTGCCCGGAGGTAGGTGCTGTAGAGATGTTTGCGGTACTGTACATACCCTTTATGACGGATGATTTGCTGTAGTTAAGAACTGTACCTGGGTCATGACCGATGTCTGCAGAGCCACTGCATGGTAGGTCCTGGGGTCCTGTGCTGTTTACAAATACAGTTGACGCCATGGGGTTTTGAACAGCCCTGTTGACCTTTACAGATGACTTTGACTGTTTAGTCCAATGACCAACTCCTCCAGAGCTCTTAAGTGATGACTCTAGGATGTAAAGATAGCAAAATACATATTAGGAGTTGTTATAGCCGCTATACTGCTGGGGTGAAAGAGGTTTGAGACACACTAAGGATTGTATTCATCTGGCTCTAGGGTTTCTAAAAACTCACCAGGGGTTTCCCGGCGTGAGGGGCCATTCTTAATAAGTGGGCCATCGTTAGACGCTGGGGTCTTCCTCCTGCGGACAGTGTTTTTAACCTTCCCATCTACCTTCTGGGTCGCTACCCCTGGAGTTGCTTGCCCCGCAGGGGGACCTCGGGATAAAAAAAAAAAAAAAAATGCTACATTTACAATAGAATACATAGACTATACGTGTTCTCTGAGGGTTCCCACGCTGCTGCGTTTATGGGTTGGTATTTTTTTCTTTTAGATTTTCAAGGCATTTACACAAGGACTCCTTTATTTACCTGCATAAGCGGTATCCTGAGACATTGTGCTTGGACTGTCTTGAACCTGGAGGATCTGTTGCAGAGCGTCAACTGCAAGCTGTAGTTCTGCATCATAACCTGTACAAGCATACAGACACATGGGAAACCATTAATGTTAAAATAAAAAAATAACAATCATGACAGCTCTGTTTAGAATGGCCTGGGTCCCGTAACTCACCTTGTTGCACTGGCTCAATTTCCTCTGGGGACGCCCCAAGCTCTTGGAGGTCCTACGTACAAAAGAGACAGAATTGATTTTAAGCACAACTCATTTAATGTTATATGCATAACCCTATTCATAAAACCAAGCAAGGTGTTGGGGGGGCGTATGTATATATATATATGTCTCAAGATACCTCTTGTTGCGCCTCTATGTTCTGGAATTCTAATACACAGAGCCATTTGTAGATCTTTTCTCAAACTATACACTGTTTATTAAACAAAGTTCACAGGGTGATGCTCTTGTACAACATAAGCTCTAGGATTATCTCTATAAGGCATTATTTATATAATTCTAAAGGCTCCACAACCTTATTTTACTGATATTACAAGGCACCCAAAGGTCTACATAATGCCATATAATTACACCAGTTATAAAAATGTATGACAATGCACTACTTAAACATTACAATTCCTAGAATTTATACATATACAATAGACTGGATGCCGATTCCTAGGATCCAAGCCGTGCTTTCGCCTAAGCTCAACAAGGCTCTTAACCATGTGTTGGGGCGGAGCTCAATCTAAACTCCAGCCTGCAGGATGGAGCAGACAGGCTGAGCCAGCTCCAACAGCCCAGACAGTCTTTTTTAAAAATGGCCATCTGTGGTAGCAGCATGTGTGGGGACCAGTGTTTTTCACTGTTCTAGCCTTGGACACCAGATCCCTCCCCCCCCCCCCCTGAACTAAGGTGAGTGGCTGGGGGCTTGGGTGCCTGAGCCTACTGCTCAATACCCCCACCGTCATTGCAGGTTTAGTTTTTTTTTCTTTTTCTTTTTTTTAGTTATTATAATAATAATAATAATAATAATAATAATAATAATAATAATACATTTATGTTGTGGTTGTATGTTGTTGGTGGTTGTGGTTGTATGTTGTTGGTGGTTGTGGTTGTATGTTGTTGGTGGTTGTGGTTGTATGTTGTTGGTGGTTGTGGTTGTATGTTGTTGGTGGTTGTATGTTGGTGGTGGTGGTGGTTGTATGGTGGTGGTGGTGGTGGTGGTGGTGGTTGTATGGTGGTGGTGGTGGTGGTGGTGGTTGTATGGTGGTGGTGGTGGTGGTGGTGGTTGTATGGTGGTGGTGGTGGTGGTGGTTGTATGGTGGTGGTGGTGGTGGTGGTTGTATGGTGGTGGTGGTGGTGGTTGTATGGTGGTGGTGGTGGTGGTTGTATGGTGGTGGTGGTGGTGGTGGTTGTATGGTGGTGGTGGTGGTGGTTGTGTGGTGGTGGTTGTATGATGGTGGTGGTGGTTGTATGGTGGTGGTGGTGGTTGTATGATGGTGGTGGTGGTTGTATGGTGGTGGTGGTGGTGTTGGTGGTGGTTGTATGTTGGTGGTGGTGGTGTTGGTGGTGGTTGTATGTTGGTGGTGGTGGTGTTGGTGGTGGTTGTATGTTGGTGGTGGTGGTGTTGGTGGTGGTTGTATGTTGGTGGTGGTGGTGGTGGTGGTGGTTGTATGTTGGTGGTGGTGGTGGTGGTTGTATGTTGGTGGTGGTGGTGGTGGTTGTATGTTGGTGGTGGTGGTGGTTGTATGTTGGTGGTGGTGGTGGTGGTTGTATGTTGGTGGTGGTGGTTGTATGGTGGTGGTGGTTGTATGGTGGTGGTGGTTGTATGGTGGTGGTGGTTGTATGGTGGTGGTGGTGGTGGTGGTGGTTGTATGGTGGTGGTGGTTGTATGGTGGTGGTGGTTGTATGGTGGTGGTGGTGGTGGTTGTATGGTGGTGGTGGTGGTGGTTGTATGGTGGTGGTGGTGGTGGTATGTTGGTGGTGGTGGTATGTTGGTGGTGGTTGTATGGTGGTGGTGGTGGTGGTTGTATGGTGGTGGTGGTGGTGGTTGTATGGTGGTGGTGGTGGTTGTATGGTGGTGGTGGTGGTGGTTGTGTGGTGGTGGTGGTGGTTGTATGGTGGTGGTGGTGGTGGTGGTGGTGGTGGTGGTGGTGGTGGTGGTTGTGTGGTGGTGGTGGTGGTGGTGGTTGTGTGGTGGTGGTGGTGGTGGTGGTTGTATGTTGGTGGTGGTGGTGGTGGTGGTTGTATGTTGGTGGTGGTTGTATGGTGGTGGTGGTGGTTGTATGGTGGTGGTGGTGGTTGTATGGTGGTGGTGGTGGTTGTATGGTGGTGGTGGTGGTGGTGGTTGTATGTTGGTGGTGGTGGTGGTTGTGTGGTGGTGGTGGTGGTGGTTGTATGTTGGTGGTGGTGGTGGTGGTTGTATGTTGGTGGTGGTGGTGGTGGTGGTTGTATGTTGGTGGTGGTGGTGGTGGTGGTTGTATGTTGGTGGTGGTGGTGGTTGTATGTTGGTGGTGGTGGTTGTAGGTTGTCAGTGGTGGTGGTAGGTTGTCGGTTGTCGGTGGTGGTTGTATGGTGGTGGTGGTTGTATGGTGGTGGTGGTTGTATGGTGGTGGTGGTTGTATGGTGGTGGTGGTTGTATGGTGGTGGTGGTGGTTGTATGGTGGTGGTGGTTGTATGGTGGTGGTGGTGGTTGTATGGTGGTGGTGGTGGTTGTATGGTGGTGGTGGTGGTTGTATGGTGGTGGTGGTGGTTGTATGGTGGTGGTGGTGGTTGTATGGTGGTGGTGGTGGTTGTATGGTGGTGGTGGTGGTTGTATGGTGGTGGTGGTGGTTGTATGGTGGTGGTGGTGGTTGTATGGTGGTGGTGGTTGTATGGTGGTATGTTGGTGGTGGTGGTGGTGGTTGTATGTTGGTGGTGGTGGTGGTGGTGGTGGTTGTATGTTGGTGGTGGTGGTGGTGGTGGTGGTTGTATGTTGGTGGTGGTGGTGGTGGTGGTTGTATGTTGGTGGTGGTGGTTGTATGGTGGTGGTGGTGGTGGTTGTATGTTGGTGGTGGTGGTTGTATGTTGGTGGTGGTGGTTGTGTGGTGGTGGTGGTGGTGGTGGTGGTTGTGTGGTGGTGGTGGTGGTGGTGGTTGTATGGTGGTGGTGGTGGTGGTGGTTGTATGGTGGTGGTGGTGGTGGTTGTATGGTGGTGGTGGTGGTGGTGGTTGTATGTTGGTGGTGGTGGTGGTTGTGTGGTGGTGGTGGTGGTGGTTGTATGTTGGTGGTTGTATGGTGGTGGTGGTGGTGGTTGTATGTTGGTGGTGGTGGTTGTATGGTGGTGGTGGTGGTGGTTGTATGTTGGTGGTGGTGGTGGTTGTATGTTGGTGGTGGTGGTGGTTGTATGTTGGTGGTGGTGGTGGTGGTTGTGTGGTGGTGGTGGTGGTGGTTGTATGGTGGTGGTGGTGGTGGTTGTATGGTGGTGGTGGTGGTGGTGGTTGTATGTTGGTGGTGGTAGGTTGTCGGTGGTGGTAGGTTGTCGGTGGTGGTGGTAGGTTGTCGGTGGTGGTGGTAGGTTGTCGGTGGTGGTGGTAGGTTGTCGGTGGTGGTGGTGGTGGTTGTAGGTTGTCGGTGGTGGTGGTGGTTGTAGGTGGTGGTGGTAGGTTGTCGGGTGGTGGTGGTGGTAGGTTGTCGGGTGGTGGTGGTGGTAGGTTGTCGGGTGGTGGTGGTGGTAGGTTGTCGGTGGTGGTGGTGGTGGTAGGTTGTCGGTGGTGGTGGTGGTGGTAGGTTGTCGGTGGTGGTGGTGGTGGTAGGTTGTCGGTGGTGGTGGTGGTGGTAGGTTGTCGGTGGTGGTGGTGGTAGGTTGTCGGGTGGTGGTGGTGGTAGGTTGTCGGTGGTGGTGGTGGTAGGTTGTCGGTGGTGGTGGTGGTGGTAGGTTGTCGGTGGTGGTGGTGGTGGTAGGTTGTCGGTGGTGGTGGTGGTGGTAGGTTGTCGGTGGTGGTGGTGGTGGTAGGTTGTCGGTGGTGGTGGTGGTGGTAGGTTGTCGGTGGTGGTGGTGGTGGTGGTGGTAGGTTGTCGGTGGTGGTGGTAGGTTGTCGGTGGTGGTGGTGGTAGGTTGGTGGTGGTGGTGGTGGTGGTGGTAGGTTGTCGGTGGTGGTGGTGGTGGTAGGTTGTCGGTGGTGGTGGTGGTGGTGGTAGGTTGTCGGTGGTGGTGGTGGTAGGTTGTCGGTGGTGGTGGTGGTGGTGGTGGTAGGTTGTCGGTGGTGGTGGTGGTAGGTTGTCGGTGGTGGTAGGTTGTCGGTGGTGGTAGGTTGTCGGTGGTGGTAGGTAGGGTGGTGGTGGTAGGTTGGTGGTAGGTTGGTGGTGGTGGTAGGTTGGTGGTGGTGGTAGGGGTAGGGTGGTGGTGGTGGTGGGTTGGTGTTGGTGGTAGGGTGGTGGTAGGTTGGTGGTAGGTTGGTGGTGGTGGTGGTAGGTTGGTGGTAGGGTGGTGGTGGTGGTGGTAGGTTGGTGGTAGGGTGGTGGTGGTGGTGGTAGGTTGGTGGTGGTAGGTTGGTGGTGGTGGTGGTGGTGGTAGGTTGGTGGTGGTGGTAGGTTGGTGGTGGTGGTTGTATGTTGTGGTGTGGTTTTTTTTTTTTTTTTTAAATCTGCCAGGTGGAGCCCTTGAGCCTCATGCTCGAGGCCCCCAGGGTCACACCTGGCTTACTTTTTTAATTTAATTAAATTTTTATTATTTTTTTAACTTATTTTAGATCTGCCATGGGGGTCCCGAGCCACGTACGGGCACCCCAAAGCCCCAAACTTTCTTTTTAAAACTAAGGGCCCTCGCGCCCTCACCTCGTGCCTGTTGTTTTTTTTTTTTTCTTCTTCTATTCCAGCCACCCTCTGGTAGCACAAGGCTGGCTCTCAGAGCCCGTGAGGGGCACCCGTGACCTTAGAGCCGGTTGGAAGGCTTATTAATTCATTTGATCGGCTCTCAGAGGTCGTAGGTGTCCCTCGTGGCCTCTGAGAACAGGTCGGCTTTAACGGGGTCTCCGAGGCGCTCAGCCCTCGGGGACCCGCGTAATTAACTTAACAAAACTGCTCAGAGACCGTGCGGTCTCTGAGAGCAGCACAGAAAAGTTTATATTGAGGGTCCCCAGAGTGCTGGATGTCTCCGGGGAGCACAGTCATTAACTTTAGAGACTGAACGGTCTCGGAGAGCAGAGCTCTAAAGTTAATAACTGTGGCCCCCCCAAAGCTCTCCTCTTAAACACACGACTGCTGCAATTAATTGTGTGAGCACAGAATACTGAGGCTGAGTAACCCTAACCACGACACCTTGGACCTCTTAATACCATTTAAAGCCACCCACTCCACCTAAAAGCACACTCTTACAGTTTTCAAGTTTCCCCTATTGCAGCTCCTTTTCGTTTTTCAGCCCTCTTATTTCCTATGTGTACCTTTTAATCACAGTAAAATGTTTGAGGCAGAACAATAAATGCAAACCCAAAAAATACATGGCCTCCACCCCCAAAAAAAGAAGTACACCCACAAAAATACAGACAAATGCGCAGCACCAGAACCAGTAACTACAAACTAAGCATGGGCTTCACACCAACAAAATGAGTGCAGACCACAAAAATACAAACAAATGCACAGCACCAGAACCTACAAGTACAAATTAAGCAAGGCCCCGCACCCCACAAATGAGTGCAGACCCTCAAACATACATGCAAATGCATAGCCCCAGAACCTACAAGTAGAAATTAAGCATGGCCAGCACCCTATAACATAAGTGCAGACCATCAAAAATACATGTAAATGCTCAACATCAGAACCATCATGCACAATTAAATATTGTCTCCGCCCCACAAAATAGCTGCAGACCATATAAATTACATGCAAATACACAGCCCCAGAACCTGCAAGTACAAATTAAGCATGGCCTCCACCCCACAAAATAAAATGTAGGCCCTCAAAAATACATGTACATTTTCAAAACCAGAACCAATATGCACAAATTAAACATTGTATCCCACAGACTACCACCAACCACCTCCAACATAAATTAATATTGTTTTAAAAATGTGCATTTTACTTTGCCATGTATAGTTAAACAGGTTGGGGCTAATGTCATTGTTAAACTACCGTAGAACACATGCAAACATCACACTGTTACAGACCTTAAGTAGAAGAGGTAGGGGGGGGGGGCACCAAGCAGCCGCATGGTCCTGAATGTTTGACATGTCCAGACCTGTCCTCCTAGGCTCTGAAACTCATTGCACAACACCAAGGCCTTCATTTTACACAGCCCATAGACCAGGGGCTAGGACCCTGGCACAAGGCTAACACGTGACACATGAGGTCACACACCATGTGACACCTACACCTACGTCAATTCTGGGGCGAGCTGTCTGGGGCACCAGAAGTCCCAGTAACTGAAGTGATGTCTCTTCCAGGGCGGGATAACTGTCACTTTCCAGTTGTTGAGGAAAGGTATCCCCTCCTACTACTCACATCCTGAATACATTTGACTGCCTTTTCTTATCTTCTTAGGTGGGTTTGCACGTTTAAAGTATTTTAGCCTGAATCTTCCTCCATACACTAGCATTATTGTTGTATACAATCAATTTTAGCAGTGCAAACTTTGCAAATGGCGATAAGCCAGAGGACCCATAGAATGAAGTACATATTCCTATTTTTGAACAAGGATGCTCTTTTATCGCTGAAAGTAGGACACCCATGCTAGGTTGGAACTGAGTTAAAAAACATCATTTTTACAATTTGATTACCACTTTTCAACCAAGAGTTTTTAATATTTAGCAGAACATTGAAATGTTGAGAGCTCCATTGAAGACAATGGAGTAGCTCCGGGCTTAAAATGGCTAATATAAGCCACTTGCTCCAACATTCTAATGTTTTTTCTTTCCGTTTCTCCCTTTTTAATTAGAACAGCCTACTCTTAGTGGGTGGAATGTTTTAATAGCCTTATAGCCCAAGGCAGAAGGGCTATACCAGTTATTAAAGGCCCTCTCCCTCATTATAGGTCCTATAACTCAGGTTCAGGGTCTTTGACAAACAGCATAGCCCTCAGCAGTGGATTACAGTGTAACCTACAGATGCATTACCAACTGCGTCATTTAGAGATAGACAACAGGTATGCTCTGTCACAAACATGACCAATATGCTATCTTCATTTTCACAAGTGCCACAGGATCTATAATGCAGATGAAATGTGGCAGAGTATCTGACACATATGTAACAGAGTATCCCATGCATCAAACTCTAAATCAGGCTATAAGTTTCTTTGATTTTCCTTAAAAGGATGAATTGAGAGAGAGAGAGACATAAATAGAGGTTGTTTTTTTTTTTCTTCTTTGTATCAGCGAGGATTTTCTTAAGCAAATTTTGCAAAGCCTTCATAGGGATGGAGGTGAAGAGGTGGTTGAGCTTTGAGTTTGATCCATTAACCAGCAGCAAAGTATCTATTTTACAACAAAAGATTTAAAATTTTAAAATGTTTCACCAAAACTCAGTGGCATTTACCCCAGACAATTCCATGCTTTAATTCTAATCCTAATTCAAATACAATGCGAGTACTGAAATAACCCATATTGTAACCATGATTGCTATGATTAGTCTAGGTACCTTTTTCTTAATTAGAGGAAAAAATCGTAAGTGGCCTATCTTCTCATACTCTTAGTGAGGTGTGTGGGAAGTGGAGGCCGTTCCAGACTGTAAATTAAATGAAACCATAATTTGGGTAGAAAAGCGTGGGATGAATTTATTATCGTTGGAGAGGGGTTTACTGATATGCAAAATTACAATTTTAATTATGGATATAACAAAGTGAGACTGTTAACTATAGCAAAAAGCCAAGCCACCTCACAGTTAATGGTTTAAAATGGCACTAGCCTTTTATGAAGACATCATCAATAGAAGTTCTATTTATTGAATGACAGAATGTGTAAGGCATGTTTTCTAACAATGAACTGAGAGGTGTTCAACATAGGCTGAGGTTGAGAAGGGGCCTACTAGTTGTGCAAGGGATAAAGCACAAAATTACAATAGCGTGCCACAGTTGCTGAGGCTTCCATCCACCGCCATGATTAACGCTTGTAACTGACGTTAGATACTACCTACGTCAGTCCGTATCTGTTCATGTTTTACACATATGCAGCCTAGCCCCAAGTCTGCGGCCCTAAGGGAAGACTAATACACCACTGCTGGAGAATACAACATTTTCTAGTGTAACGCTAAGAATTTTAGATTCTATTAAGGACACGGAGGCTCAGATTATGCTGCTCAATTCTTTACTACTCAAAACAGCAGCCAATGAAAACAAACATTAAAGAGGCTTTGAACCCGCCTCCCTTAACCACCAATAGCAGGCCAACAAAGTCTATAAGCATGGGAGGCACCCACTGATGTCCTCTTTGCTGCTCCACAGTCAAATAAGTGCCTTTCCCATTTGTGCCTAACGTGGTCATGAGTGCAAAATAGTTTTTTTTTTTTTTTAATTGTATTTCTCGTGCACGCCGTTTTCCTAGATGCGCTTGGTGCATGTTGCACCTGTTTTTCTGTGCCGTTTGTGTCTGACTTCCGGGTCGCTTGGTTTCCCTTCCTCACTAGCGCGTGTACAGCCCAGTTTTGCTGGAGTATACATCCCACGAGGGAGGGAAGTGACGTATGTCAACTTACCTCTCTCGTAGAACCATGGACGCCGGCCCAGGGTGATCCAACAGGGGCAGAGTTTTTTTCCAGTTATATGACCTTTTTCTGTGCCTTGTTCTTCCTAGAACAGCTGCTTTTGCCTTTTTATGTGCAGGTACTTGTCTCCTGGTGTACCACAAGTTGGAGAATAATACTTACATATTTTTAAATATTTATATCTGAATCCTTTGATTTTCTGACGCCCCCGACCTGTGCTGGCTGGGGTTGGAATAATTGAAAAACTTGCTTTTTTAAGCATTTGTGAGCACTTAAACCTTGACGTTTTTGACAGTGGTAATACCATGTCTGATGAAGAGTATTATGGCCCTTATGAAGATGAAAATTACTAATTTGACCCCTGTTTTGAACAGGTTATTGACTCTTCCATACAGAAATCTTTGGAGAAAGCAATTTCATCAGCCCTTGTACCTTTATCCAAAAAATTGATGACCTGGCGGGGTTTAAAGCCTCTTTGATGTTTGTTTTCATTGGCTGCTGTTTTGAGTAGTAAAGAGTTGAAGCATAATCGGAGCCTCCGGTCTTGACATAGTATCAAACAAATATTCAGGCAGATGCATTATAAGATTATAGATAAAACCCTTGGCCTCAAAATTACGTAATTAGAATTGTCATACGATGTCATTTTTCTTGGGTTGCCAGTTTATTTTATATTGCACAATGTAGTCAACTAGAAATTGCACAAAATAGCTACCCGTGTTGCACAGGCAAAGTTTGGTTGAGTTTCAGCAATTATTTAACTAGATATTGCCCATAGAAGCCATTCTGTTGCTTTTTACTGTACTGATGTGTGGAAAAGTGAGAACTAAATTTTTAAAATTTGATTTAGTAATTTTTATTTTAATGAAAGCATTCAGGTAGGGTGGGCGGAGGAAGGAATAAGAAAGCATTTGTCAGAGACCAAGGGTGTTTGTCTGACCAGTATTCATATTATTGATTTCACAATGCTCAACTGCTGGTGCAGTTAAGTTGTTGTAGTATTTATATAGTGCTTACCGCACTTGGTGAGGGGGGGGGGGGGGGTGAGGCACTTGCCTACACAGGGTGGACTACATAGGGTGTGTGGTTGGAAGAGTGTCTTAGAATTGAACCTCTTCAAGTGTTTCTGTATTATGCATGATTACCATCGAAGTGTGGTTATCCTTAAATGGACACAATGCTTAACATTATGGTAAAAGAAAAAATATGAAGTATAGGTGTGACATTTACGTTTGAGATGCTGTCAGTAATAGGTATCTCTACAGGTCCCTTTGTGGTAATCTTAATTATAACCAGGAAAGATCTAGGTCCTGCTTGTGTACTGGCTGCTGCGTTATGGTTGACCACGCTAACATCTTATGACACTGAATATTTGTTAGAAGTCCGTCCGTTTTGTTCAGAATGGTTGACATGGTAAGAAGATAAATGAATACGAAAGTGTAGCTAGCTGGTACCTGCAGTGCTGGACTATGCCGGAGTCCTCTGTTTGCCTCCATTGTTGGGCAAACCTTTCTTTAGCTTGTTTACTGTTGTGGCCTGTTTGTCTACTTACTGTAGATGGTTAAGTGCAGTGGTCTGGGTTAGACTAACTCATGGCAGTGGTGAAGTCAGTCTCCTGTGTATGTGTTAAAGCTGGGTTGGTATTATGCAGCCTTTCTTACAATCTGAGTCCCCTAGCTTTTTAAGAAAGCTTCAAGCTAGAAAGAAAGGTAAGTGTATTGGGGTGCCTATCCCATTTTGAAGGATTGCATAAAGGTGTAGCCTGCAGTGCTTATCGAGTAGGTTACGAAGTTCCTGTATGTTTTGAATAACAGCATACTTATCTCCCTAATTACTTTTATATCACTTAACATTTGCCTAAGGATTCAGGAGCCATGTAGCTAGGTTGAATACAAACAAATAGACATTGGGTGCAGGCCCAATTTAAGGATAGCCCTTCCTTAAAAGAAACTGATGTCCCCTTCACAAATATAACTTCACTGCCACAGTTAGTAAATCTTATTTGTGACACAACGATCATAAGAGCATCTCTAAATGCAAGGCAGTTGCAGGAGGTAGATCACCCACCCTTCGATCCTCAGTAACACTGATAGAGGCCACTTATGCATCCTAACCAGAAGCCAGAATCAAATTATAGCCAAGAAGCACCAACTCAGCAGGCAAACTTTTGGAAAAGAGAAGACTCTATGTAAAAAATAGTTGTACCCAGATAATGCCGCTAAAGCTTCTATTTATATTTCTGACAGAGGTGACCTTGTTAAATTGCTAATCTAACCCCACATCTTAATCACCTAGAAAGCAAAGGCCTCTTTTCCATTTCCTTTGAACACTCCTACTGGCAGTGCAGTAATGGAATAAACAGTGGGTACTTTTGTCAATCACTAAATTACCACATCATTGCATATATATATGAGAACTGGTATATGTATGTATTAAGTATTTATAAAGCGCGTTCCGGCCCAAGGGCATCGAAGCGCTAACTGGGTGAGGCGGGGTGACTAACAAGAGACTCCCGAGCTTATTGAGGAAACAGCCAAGTCTTGACCAATTTCCTAAATATTAGATAGTTGTGTTCTTGCCGTATGTTCAATGGTAGGGAGTTCCAAATTTTTGCCGCCGCATTGGTAAATGCTCTGTCTCCCCACTTTACTTTCTTCGTGCAGGATATTTGAATTTGATGGGCAAAGGCCGAGCGCAGCAGTCGCTTCGGCCTGTGCCATTGCAGCTTTGTGGTTAGAGCCATAAGCCCGAACCCGTGGGGAGCCTTATGCGTGATGCAGAGAGCCTTAAAAGAGATCCGCTGGATTACCGGAAGCTAGTGTAAATCTTTGAGGCACTTCTTAACAGAGGCCCCGCGAGGCAAATTTAATAGTAGCCTGGCAGCAGTATTCTGCATCAACTGCATTTTGTGCAAGGATTCTTTGTCCAGATTGAGTAAAAGCGCATTTCCATAGTCCAATCTGGAAATAACTAAAGCCAAAATGACAGTAGTTCTACAGGTTTGAGGAATAAAAGGAAATATTTTTTTTAATTTCTTCATAGTCCATAAACAGATCTTAATTCAGATTAACTTGAGGTTTAAATGACAATTGCTCATCAAATACTATTCCTAAATTCCTTGAGGTAGACCGTGGAACAGGAAGCGTCCCACATTCTTCAGGCCACCAGCTAGAAGACCAATGTATCCTACCAATGCCAAAACATAAAATCTCAGTTTTTTCACAGTTGAGTTTCAACCAGTTGGTCTTCATCCAGTGATTCACTGCTGTCATGCAGGCGTATCAGAGGCAGATGCCAGAAAAAAAGACCCATCTGTGCTACAATAGGATTAAAGTAGAGGAAATAAGCCCTACAATACGCACAGAGGAGATAAGTATTTTTATTTTAAAGTCTGAACCTTTTAGATAAAAGCAACACAGCCTTATTGGGTGTGACAAAGGCAAACAACATCAAAACATTTGAGTATTTCAAATGTGAAAAAATGACCAACCCAGTTACGGATTGTGCAAAGAACCTGGCAATATAACTGTCAGCTGTGAGATTGACAAAATTAGCTGCTGTTCATTTAACCAAATATAGAACTCTCCTATTGAATGGAGCTGGTTAATGCCTATCCTGGGTTGTAGCCCCTAACAAATGAAGACCTGAAAATCTCTAGTAGCCAACTAGAAATAAACAAATAAACCTGCAATTCATCTGTCCTTGCGATGTGTATGACCATACAAAATTAACTGAAGACCCAGAGTAATATTGCCTCCTGCACCCTGTGACGACATTGCCTACAGAATCCAAATCTTCCTATAAATGGCTAGCTCAAACTTATCCTTATCTACTAAATCTAACACCACTGTTATTCTGTTAAGGACTTCTGATTGCTTGACCATTAGATTTAACTTTGATACAGAAGATAGGCAGGTTACGCATCATTTTATTATTACAATCATAACTTGAGCCCAAGAAGAAAAAGGCGACAAAGATGCACTTTTGTGAGCAAAATCCCCCTTTTTTTTTTTGTTTTTTTTTTTTACTGGTATTTCTGGTTTTTGATCTCTGCACACTGAGGCACCAAACCAGTCCCTAATGTATGTTCTCTGACCCCTAAAATATAACACTGGCTAACCCCCAATTGACAAGTTTCTAGTAAGTACACCAATTGCAGTATACCGAAGTGTCATATGTGGACTGCCGCACCTATTGTGTCATCATTAGGATGACAAAAAAAACAATGCTTCTGATTTACATGTGTAGCTGGACTGCTACAGCTCTTATACCTGCTAATAAACCTATTAAAAAAAAAAAAAAACCTTCACGACGGGAAAATGTCCTTATTGCAATCATAACTTCAGCCCAAGAAGAAAAAGGAGACAAAGATGCAATCAAAGCACTTTTGTGAGGAAAAATCCCCACCTGCTGATGAACCTATAAAAAAAAATAACCCTTCATGACGGGAAAGTGTCCTCCATTTGAATACACATGAATTCACCTCCTAAGTAGGCCTTTTAGCCCATAAGGTAAGATGAATAGTATTCAAAAGTAACACATGCAAGATTTTAGTGTGGCCATATTCCTACAGTGACTAGATCTCAAGCTATCCGTAAGAGAGAGGCTTTGTTTGCTAACTGTGGTTTTGGTTAAGCTACTGAATTATTCAACCAGTTTTTAACCTCAATTATAAGCTCAGTTCAATTGTGAAGTTGTTTGTTGCTAAATATACCTGAAACGTTTAGAAAGTTAGGCCTTGCTTGCCCGAACCTCCAATAGCTGTCCCTGACCAGTGCTTTGCCCTTCATAAGGTCTGAAAACTGCTCCCAGAGCAAAAGGAATGGCTTAGGCTTTTTCGTAGAAATGCCAGAGTGTGCAATATGTGTCTCACTACACCTTTAAAAGGGTCTTTGTGGGATCACAATCTTCATTTACTTGAAAGGGACCACAGTGAGGCCTGTCTTTTCATAGCTAGTGGCAGTCAGACTTAGGAAGAGACTCCTTTTTGATCCCAGGGTCAGATGTGAGCAGGTTGGCACCTTCCCAGTGAGCTTGTCCCAGAATCCTTTTTGTGTGCTTGAGGAGGGGGGCCTGGTCATTTCTGTCGACACAACCTTGGCTGGGGGTCACGGTTTCCTCCAGAGACGAAGGGTTCTGCCTTGTTGAATGTCTGTTTGAATAATGCACTGTGGGAAGGTTAGCACCAGCAAGCAATCTTTAATTTTGAATACACCCCCACTCCCTGGCTAGTGAATCATACAAACAATATCTCACCCAAAACAAATCTGGGTCTGCAGAAGTTTAGAAGAGGTCCGGGCTTGTCTATGACCAGTGCAGAGGCAAGAAGGGCTTGGCATGCTCGCATTTGTACCTAGAACTAAGAAGTGGTCTCGAGGGTCAGCTGGCTGGCCCCTTAGATGGCTACAGAGTCCCAACAAGCCACAAGAGGCTGATTTCCTGGAGTGACCTCCTGAACAGTAATAACTCAGCCTGAACTGGCCCCTGCTGCTGCCTTCTGAAGGAGTTAGCCTTGACCCCAAGCTGCTGTTTCTGAGGTCTGGGGATCCTCGGAGTAGACAAGGAGGAACTGCTCCAGAAAGTCTGATAATGTTGGCTTTGTAACATTTTTGCACTGCCAAGATCTCTTGAGCTTCAGTGAGCCTCACAGCGAAGCGGTCTGATTTCAAGATTTCATTTAATACAGTTTCAGGCATTCCCTGTTGGAGAAATATGAACTTTAAAACAGATTAAGGGTCTGACTTGGAGTTTGGCAGATGGGGTTACTCCATCACAAATATGATAGATATCCAGTCTCCCATATTACAATCCTATTATATCCCATGGGAATCCTAGGTGGACAGGATATCTGTCATGTTTACGACGGAGTAACCCATCCTCCAAACTCTAAATCCAGCCCTAAGTCCGAAAGTATCTTGAAATCCTGACCGGGCATGATTATCAAACATCTGCCCACACTACCACTTTGGTGGTCGCGTAATTTTATTTTGTCCTGCCCAGAGCTTTTTCTGCAAAAAACCAAGAGCTTCATCAACCAAGCAATTATCTAGTTGTACTCATTTAGATCATTACTTCAATAATAGCTGAGGGTAAATTGTGTTTGAGTGTTTCCTATGTCTTTATCCATTACTTGCCATTAACTAGTTGAACACATTTTTCTTTATTTTTCTTTATTCCAGGTTTTAGTTATTTTGCCTCAAAACATAAAGGTGCATTATGTGCAGTGATAAGTGTTTTTGTGAAAGCTCGACATAAACAAGGGGGCATCAAGGATAGCCACCAAATGAAGAAATAAATCATTTTGCAACATAACATCAATCACTTGTTTGTCCATATTCAATAGATATGTAAAATGCCAACAAATCATTCCCTGCTTCTTAAAGCCTAAAATCTGATCCAAAATGCATAAACTTAAACTCCAGAGTGGTGTAGACTGGGATATTCTCAGTTGATTTTGTCTAAAAGCACCACAAAGTATCCTGAAGCTGGAAAAACTATCCTGGTGAGTAAGTGAAGCAAGAAAAACATCTAAAATACTGTACTTGTAAATCGTGGTCCATACCCTACAAAGTGATCATGTATAACATGAAGATACTACTCTTACCACCACAGCTAGTTAGGTATCCAGAGAGATTGTGTGTTTTATACACCATAGGCAGCCAGTGCCCTAGCAAGAGATAAATAGCATCTGAATACCAAAGAGAATCAATCCAATAGTCATACTTGTGGTGTGGTAACGTACAGGTACTGTCCCTCTTGGACTTAATGTTCATGAAGCGGTAAGAATTGGTCTACTAATGTTGATTATCCAAAACCCTAACTAAACAAATAAAGCCGTATAACCAGGATCTTAATGCCCAGAAACCATGTGTGTCCTCACTCTACTGCGCCTGATGTCAGTAATGGAGATATACTGGCAAATGTTGCAGCCTAGATCAGGTTTAGTATTCTGAACCACTGGACCGCTATCCATCTTCTGCCATCCTGAATGAGGTTTACAAAGTGAAAACTCAATTTGGAGGCAGAAGGGAGGGGCTTTGATCTCTGCTGCTACTTAGAATAATGTCAGTATCTAGCTAGTAATATCAGTCAGCTAGAGGGCAAGGCCATCATGTCACAGGAAGCATTGGCCCATGAAGTGACTAACGATAATCTGTGTGTGATCCAATTTCTCTTTTTGAGTCTGTATCAGCATACAATCCATTTGTCATATCCACTCCACCCATTGCGTATTACCAGCTACACATTAGTAAAGCAATGCAGTTGAACAATACAACAATGGTGTGCCACTGTCAGCCACCAATCTGTGTGACATGAGCAAACCTAAATTTGAATTTAGATACATATCTGGGGGCAACCAGCTCTATCAAATTGCCTGAGAGGCAGATCTACCCCTAACTCCAAGTCAGTGGTAAAACAAACTTCTAACACTTGCAAGGGAGATAACAAGGTTTGTCAAAAATATCTCCCCAGACCAGACTTCAAAGACACTGCTTCAAGCGTCCCCATTTTTAAGACTGGGCCCCCAGCATTGGATACCTCTAGGCAGATATAATATATTCATCTACCAAGCTGAGTAAACATACTCTATTCCCATTTGTGTGGTAATTATTTACAGTCTTTGCAGATCAGATTCCTTGTGGTGCCTTGAAGTCAAGTAGAATAAAGGATACCTTTCCTCATCAAACTGGAAAGTGACAGTTGTCCCACCCCCGGAAATGATGTTGCTTCAGTTACCGGGACTTCCGGTGCCCCTGAGAGCCCGTCCCGGAACTGACAGACACGTAGGTTTAGGTGCATCACGTGTGTTGTGATATCATGTGAGCCCGTGTTAGTCACATGTCAGGGTGCTAGTTCAAATGTAGCAAAAGGTCATGACACGTGGTTAACATTATGTGTAACTCGCTAAACGTATCAGAGCCATCAAGGAGAGCATGTGACCGCTATGTGTTGTAGAGCAGAATGCCCTTTTTGAACCGTAGAATACATATAAGGAGCCGGCTGGGGCTGCATGTCAAACCGTGAGCCACAGCTGAAATAGATTGTCGGGGCATTATGAAGAGATACAGCCTTCTCAAAAGAAAAGCCGTCTCCTCAGGGGCCCTGAACATTATCAATAGATATTATTGTACCCTAACACCTTAGGTGATATAACAAAAAAAAAGAGACTTGGAGAATTGTGGTCCAATGTACGATCTCCCAAAACCTGAATCTATAAATAAAATTAGTACACCGTTCCAATATGTCCAAATGCAGGGAGAGAAAGTGTCCGTATTATCAGGAGAGCCCTCCAGCATCGACTGAGACGCTAAGCATCATCATTGGGCAATCTCTCGTCTGACCGGCACTGCAATGTCTGGCGGACCACCCCTCGTGCGGTGGTGGTTCTCAACCGGAGATGGTATGGCAGATCTAATAAGGTCTGCAGCCGATACTGACAAGTAAGAAAAAAATGAGAAAAATAGATTATAATTGGCTCTGAGCCTTCGGCATCGTGATTTAATAACTCAAACAAGGATCAGGCCAAGATTATAAAGATGGTAAAGGAGTTTGTGCGGGAAATAATGTCCCACTGTACTCCATAGAAAGGAAAGAAGGTGGTGTACCTAGTCCTAACACAATGTGATCAACATGTTTCGCGCCTCTGTGGTCAAAAAATGATCCTATGGCGCTTCATCAGGACCATGAACTACTACTTCTCCTATTTATATAAAAAATAAGTGCTGAAAAGTCACTTACTGAACGAAGACTATTTGTCACCGTCAATTGGTCAGTAGGTCGCCCATCCCATGTAGAGAAAGGGCATCATAGGAACACGCAAGCTTCAAACCAAAGGAAACGTATTCTGTCTTCCTCCTGTCCATCGGCAAAATCTACCCTGGGTTGCGTGCCTGGAAAAAGTTTGCTCCCCGCTTTCTCTCCATGCATTTAGACATATTGTAACGGTGTACTAATTCTATTTATAGATGTATTAAAATGCCCAGCCAGCTTCCCCTAAAGATGGATGTTCCGACATTGCCAGCTTTCAAGAAGAACTCTGCCATTGTCTTGAAAACCTCAAATACAAGGATTTGCCACCAATGATATCCCCTATTAAGGTTGACAGCAGCAGCACCACCGAGGCCTCAAGGTGATTTAAATGTTGGAATCAACTGAGACACTGAAGATGATGAAGGTATAGCACCACCGAATTCGCCTGTCTATGAAGATGTGGTATTTCAGAAGGACGGTGACCCTGAGACAGTTGTCGTACAGCCGGCGAGTGTAAAAACTGACACCACATATGCACCAATGGACCTATGTGACTCGCAAGATTTCAGAGCAGCCCCTGAGCATAGCGAAAATGATGTTAGTAAAAACAAAAAACTCTATAGACACTTATCGTGTATACGCTGATATCATACTTTTAACTAATGGTTTGTCTTTTCTTTCTGTTTCAGCTGTAGAAAACAACCGCAAAAAAAGTATAGCAAAGGGGTCAGCGCCAAAGGTGAACAATGTAAATGCTTACTGCTTATGCTGTTTCAAACAGTCTGAAAGTATCACAAGCCAGTACAAAGAGTCGCATAAGAAATATGTTTGCACCTACAATAGCACAGATTTGGAAAGGAAACTCTGGGTGTATCCTATGACGCCATATGGCCTATTAAAGGTTTTGCAGCAACGGTTGTGAACACCTGTGTTAAACGTGACTATTATAGCCTATGTTATGGGCATAAAATTAAAGAACCACAACATGAGGCTCATAAGTGTCTATACGAATCGGTGTTGTACGTGTTGTCCACGGTGAAGAAACATGTCCATGTTGATCTGATTAAGGTCTTGGCATCAGCGATTAAATGAGATCCGATACGTAGATGAGCCCTGCTCAAAACTCAAATGTATGCAAGGGATGTGTACCTATTTTGACAGAAGAGTGATAGGGTGATAGAAAGGGTCATAGAAAGACGAATGTGTGATATTTATTATAAAAATAGAAGAATTGGGTCTTTAGCCCGACAAATGTTTTAAAAAAATACAGAGGTTAAGGGTAGTGGGCCATAACTGTTATTTAATGTTACATGCTTAGTCACTTTTAGGATGATAATCAGACTGTTGTGGTGCAAGATATCTGAGTTACACCCTGGATGCATTTGCATTGCCAGAATGGTATACGTGCTGCTTAAAGAAAGAATAGCTAAAATACACCCTGTAACTCTGCAGTATCTGAACACTTCTGAGCTGTCTAGTACGGGGCTGTGTGACATTCCTGAATTTACAGCCAGATGGTGTATCAACGCGTGTATGCCTACAACGGATAAATACTGGAGTGTGTACAAAGGGTGTATGCGTGAGTTAAGACTTTTGCCTAACGCACCGCTTTGGAGCGTCTGACCGATTTATTTCACAAATAGGAGTTTTTTGTATTATCAGGCCTAGATCTGTACAAGCTTATGAATGTTGTCAGTATCCTGGGTGTACAAAGTTGAATGAGGTGTGAGGGAAGTCATGTCTAGAGCTATCAAGTGTATAGCTATAAAAATTGCAAAATTGGTGACACTGACACTGAGACTGAGTAGAGGTGGGGGGGGTCCTAGTAATGTATGTAGCATGTTATACTATGTACGTGTAGTAAAGTCAACATATTGTACATCAGTGCCGCCCATAAGACCAATAGCTAGAAACACTAATGTATGTTGTGTTCATGCTGTACTAATCTTTATTTTTAATAAAATGGCCTCACACATGTCTTTCCTTTCAGGGATTGTAACCGCTGATAACATGTCCGGTGTCAGTGGGTTAAGGAAGCTTTATCACAAGTTTTCGGTAGCTTCGGGGATGCCGATGTACTGTTTAGAAGAGCTCTAGTTGAAAATGAACCAGTAAACAAAGCCCTTCTGAAGACTTGGTTATCTGGGGAAGAGGCGTATTCACTTCATAAGCCTGCCCACAAGTGGTTTAATAGAAGACCTACAATATTTAACGCTCAAGTAGATTATCAATGACAGGTGAAAATAATCAATCTTCAAGATTTAGCAAAACAAAATAATGATGCTCAATATATTTGCGGTCATAGATGCCTTATCTAAGTACGCAGAAGCCTTATTCGATAAGTGGGAACAGTGTGACCGCCTTTAAAGCCATCTTCAGGAAAGGACGAACACCTCAAAAACTACAAACAGATGCTGGATTTTTTTTTTTTTTTACAGTTTCAGAAATGACTAAAACAGCACAATGTTAAACATTTTGTAGTGTGCACGGACCTAAAAGCAGCCGTTATAGAGCATTTATTAACACAACCATAAAGTCTAAGGGGTGTGGATATTTCATGGCCTAAAGCACTTTCCGATACGTGGATGTACATTACTATCACAGAAGCATCAAAACGGCGCCCGTAAATGTAACAGATAATTCATTAAAGGTGTGGAGAACTGTGTACGGGAACCAGATCGCTGCAGGTATAAAGAAGCCTCTTTTAAAAGAAGTCAACCGTGTTAAGGTTTCAAAATCAAAAGGGTCCTTTACGAAGGATAACCAACAGACTTTTTTAGTGACTAGATATTTATGGTGGAAAGTGTGAAGCTTAAAGAGGCTGTATATATTTACAGGCTAAAGGACTGTGATGGGGAAAAGGTGTCAGACGCCTTTCACAAGGAGGAGCTACAGAAGTTACCTAATGATCCACACAGGGTGTTTTGGGTTGAAAAGATTTTGAGAAGGAAAGCTGGTGGCGCTAACCGACAGGGTTTTGTCATATTGCGATGGTGGCCAGAGAAATTTAACAGTTGGGTGCTGGCCAGTTCTGTGCAGGTTGTGAGAGTACGACTGCGTGTGGTTGTAGACGCCGAGAAGGAGACAACACCGTTTTAGTTTTATATTACGCTGCCGTCCAACTCTTCATAGGACATGTTCCCTGACAATCAAATTTCTAATTATACAGTGAAATTGGCTAAACCCGTAGACCAGAAAGGGGATTTCGAGATAACCCTAACAGAAATCCCATACCCCAAAACATGGAATACTTTTTCAATGCTCGTGGCCAAATTTAATATCAAGCGTGAACAGGACCCTTTGAGCACCCACGCAGGTTTCCTCAAGGCTATTACTCAAACGTTGCATTCGTGGTCAATGCCATCAACAAATCTATAAGCAACATTGAAACCTACAAATGTTCATCTAGTATCTAGTGGTTGATAACGTTAGACGGAAGGTATTTCTTAAAGCTCTAAATTGCGATACCGTGTTTAACTTTTCGGGTAAATTAAGAAGGGTTTAGGGACAACATATCAGAAGTCAAATAGAACCACACCACTCATGCCCAGAAATTAACAGAGGTTTGTATAAACTCTACGTGCATAGCGACATCGTAGAGATGCAGAGGATAGGGGATAGTTATGGACCATTTCTAAAATGGGTCCAGGTGAATGGTTAATATACAATACAACAAACCAGACTGTGTCAATTTCTAAAAAACAGTTTGACACCATTGCGATCATGATTTACGATCAGGCTGAGCCAGTGTCCTTTAAATACAGGAAAGTTATTGTTAAGCTTCTTTTAAGGACGCAACAGCGACTTTAATGAGTCATCATGGAGATTACGAAAACATACAGCGACCCCTCCATGTACAGGGATTATTACAGAAAACAGGCTGCATATGGAGCCCTGCCGTCGCACTTTCAAGGGGCCCTTGTGTACTGGGCCCGTTTGGGGATGTTTCTTCCATAGTTTATTTGGAAGATCTATGCCATTCTTAAGAGGCTACAAAATTGCAAAACCGTATGTCAAAAGCGGCTGCTATGAACATTGCGCAGGATGTGGTGGGTTACGTGCTGGCTGCAGTTGTCAAACATATGAATTAACAGTCTTAAGAAGGTGCTGGAATGGTGTACAAGTATTGCGCACTCGTTAAAAAGAAGCATGGTGCCGCCTTCCCCATTTTGGAAAAAAAAAAGATGTTGGTCTTCAAAAAGCACTCACAAACAAAGATTCGTAAGTCGGAAGAGAGCTATGAATAAAGAGGAAGAGAAGGGGCACTAAGGTAAATATTTTTTCAAGGCAGAACACTCTGCAAACATGGCCTTTATACATTGCACATTGGGTGAATGCACTAAATCGGAGTTAGACCAATTTTCGCTAAAACACTCAGACTAGCATCAAAAACTGTTTTTACATGGAGGTATCACCGCTAGCTGCTTTAACACCTTTGGCACCGATAGAGGGTCCACAGATATGTATCTGGATCTCAACAATACCCTGCTGCACCTCATCTGTAAAATTGTAAAAGCAGATAGTTCCAATATACATAAAGATGCTAATGTGGCGACAATTGCATATGCCATAGCAACTATGTTTGATAAGGTGGACATCACCCTGGGGGGTCAGGTTATCATGCAGAGTGATAACATGTATGTGTATAGGGCATACATTGAGAGTATTCTGAATTACAGCCGCAATGCCCTGGACTCTTCTACAAAGATACTTAAGGTCATTTCAAAGCTACAGCACTGGATGGTCACAATTGGGATTTTGTGCAAAGAGTAAACTTTGCTGCTGGCAGTAGATAGTTTGACCTCCTAGGCTGCATCCATTCGGACCTTTTCTACCAAGATAAACTACTCGTCAATGGTATCAATGTTAAGATCAAACTGACTGCAACAAGGACTCATTCTGTCTCGTCAGTGGGGATGAAGAACTTTTTATACTGTCTGCCAGTTTTTGTAAAGAGTGAAAGTGTCACCAAGAGTCGGACTGGCTCATGCAGAGGCCCTACAGCTATCAAACGCCAAGTACACTGTGGAAAGAGTGGCTGTGAAGATATTGAGAATACCCACCGGTACCTGATTAACCCAACAGCAACATTTTATTTCTGGGGCAACTACCGAAACTTATTATCATAGGGTTTATGGACAATACCTCTTTTAGCAGGCTAAATATCTCAAACCCTTTCAATTTCAAACACTATGACATCAACTACACGGCCCTGGTACACAAGGGTGCTGTAATTCTTGCAAAGCAGTACATGCCGTTTTTTTTTAAGCAGGGAAAAATCTGAGGGACTCGGGAGTCTTATCCAGAGAAGTATATGGGGCCGACTACACCCTTATCACTTGATCTGACGCCCAACATGAAAGACTGGGATCACTATAATCTGATCTATGGAAATCGAAAAGCTGAAATGCGTTTTAGTCAACTGTTGGCTACCAATGTAAACATGGTTGTATTTGTGGTGTTTTGACAGCGTCATTCAGGTCAATCCCGTCCAACAGACTATCTTTAAAACATTGTACAATTGTCACTACAGATATGTGAGTTCTTATTAAGCCGGCATAAATATGCAAAGAAATACTTTTCAGATGTTTTACCAAGCGACAGGCTGCCCTCGGAAATGGGTGTAGAAAAACCTTGATCGCTAGTCTTTAGAGCAGATTCACATTACAAAGGTGGAACACACTGGATGGCAATTTTTTGGGATAACAACAAGGTTACAGTGTTTGACAGTTCAGTAGCTTTCCCAGAGCATAACATCTATGCAAAACCTGTATTCAGGTATCTAAAGAAAGCTGCTGTTAGGGTTGACTAAAACAAGATGTGAGTGCAGGATCCTCTAGCCATCACATGTGGGGAGTACTGTATATATTTTATTAGTAAAATGTCTGAGGATATGACATTTAGACATTTTCTAAATCTGTATTCAAATGATCTAGTAAACAATGATAGTATTGTTGTGAAATATGTAAAAGAAAACATGTGGTTTACGTCAAGCTCTGTTCAAACAGAATACGCAGTTTGTCAAAAGTGTAAGGCCTTATCATGCATATGTACGTGTAACGTTAAATGTCTACAATAAAAGAATTTTTAAGCTCAAAATCAGACTATACATTTTCATTTAGCCGCCAAGACACATTTAAAATGTTTGTAAACATTTTTAAAATATAACATGAGTGAAGCGGTTAAAAAGTGTTTATTGCACAATTTTTTAGTACAAGAAATAAGTATCCAAACATACCAAAGAAAATAAATGATGAAAGAAAGCAATCAATATATTAATTGTTGTAAAATTATACACACAAACATTGTAAAACAAAATACAAAGCATCACACATTTAACAACGCTTTCCTTTTTGACTATGTCTTTTTAGCCTCTGAAGGTAGAAGTGGTGTGTTCCAAGAGGGGGATAGGCGGGGGCATTGACAACCCTCAGGGTGGGTTTCAAAACAACTGCTGATGGTGTACTTGACGGGCTGTAAGTAGGATCTTTCAAGCAGCCTACGGTGTTCGGCATTACCAACAATTGTAGAAGGAATGTGGAGTTCTACAGCAGCCTGTAGAAACGGGTCCCAATCTCTAGGCACTTTTTGGAGCAGCAGGGCTTTGGGGTGTGTAAAGCCTTTGAGGTTGTACATATGAGACCTGTAGAGGAATTCACCCCTTTAATTCCAAGAGGTTAGATCTTTAGAAGCAGCCATTGTACTTAGTAACATTTGTGCTGCACCTCTGTACCAATGACTTATAATTTTTTTACGTTTTTCCACAAAGATGTCTGAGGGCGGTGATGTTTGGACCGATGGCTGTAAGGGTCCCCCGTCCCCCGTCCCCCGCAGAAGTCCATTGCTTATAGTTGTGTAGGACGTTTTGAAGGGCTCTGGTGTAAAGATCTGCTTTTTCATAAGGTTTTAAATCAGCATGGTTCAGAATGTTTTTAATCTCAGCATCTAGGTGCAGTGTTTCATTTTTTCGCATACCTCAGGCGTCGCCCGAAGATGGGCCAAACTGTTCCAACTATTGGCGCAGTACCAAGTAATCTTTTGGGCATAATACATCAATTTCCTGTTAGGTTTGTAATTAAAGGTAGCGCTATGCCCAGGAATGCTCCTATAAAGTTGCCTGACTGTTTTACAAGTTTCTTACTAGAAATGAAGGACGCCCTTTAATTACTGAGCTTTTTGATAAGTGCACGCCTCTTCAGCATGCGGAACTGACTCTCTGATATAGGGACGTTGCCTTTTAGGGTGTTTAGGGTGTTTAGGGCTATTTCTGAAAGGGCTGTGCCTAAGTCATCTGAAGCAGAGTACAGTATGGCCTTTCTTTATTGAGGGCTAGTGGTTACTAGCATTCTAAGTAGAGTTAAATTACGGTGTACACATGCAGACATAGTCAACACCTTATAGTACAAGGTTTAGTAAGTAACTGTTACAAAAGTCTTTTTAGCTATTCTTTTTATAGGTCTGGTTTTAGGTATCTAAGCTACAGGGAGATCTGGTGGGAAAATATCAACACATAGTCGGTAGTCTTAGAGTCTTGGGTTTTAAGTCTGCTAGCCGGTACCCGTGAGTTTTAGCGGTGGCGTCGTTAAAGGCTTCTAAGAAAAACAAGTGTTTCCAGAGTACATCTGATTAGCGATAATAGATATTTGTTGTTTGTACCTTGTGTGTTTAAATAAAACACTGTATGAGGTGTGCAGAGTTATAGACCGACTTCTCTTACCCTTGTAAAAACAAGTTCTGCACAATGTAGCATATGCTTACGTTACAATGGTGTGAATATTGGGTAAAAGCTTTTTCTATCTCCGGATGATCCCACCCTTGTGCATAACAGTGCGTCACCGTTGAGATGGCCAGGTATGCCTTCTATAAATTTGATGTCAGGGAACCTTAGGGATAGTTGCATATAAATATCTTACCAGCATGAATAAAGCCATGCAATGTTGGGGTTTCGGGATAGAACATTGGGAGCATTTTCTAATAACTTCTTTATAAAATACTTTTTACCACAATTTGAGGGACCTGCTAGAACGCAGGGGAACGGATGTTGCAAGCAGGTGTCCATAGTTGTCAGGATTCGAGGGTCTAATGCCCTTTAATAACTATACAGGAGGGTTTTGTAGTCTTCAGTCAGGACCCTTTTATCAAACACTACACGTAAGGTTTTATGTAAAGGTTGGGTTGTGATTTCCCACTGCTTTTTGGACTGCATTATGTTAGGCTGATGTACAACAATTGTATTGTTATTTTTGCAGTTGTCGGACATGGCGTATTCGCTCACCAGAACCTTAAGACTGTCACAATTGATTTTGACATTCATGTACACTGTATTGTTTGAGTTTTTAAACAAATAGGTTTTAGGACCTGATGAGGTGAACTCCACTATGTGTTCGCCCTTTTGTTGTTCACTGGTCAAATCACCTAATGGAGAGTCTTCATCACCTACTTTACTCACAAATGTAATAGTCTGTACCATGATACAGACACCTGTCCTGCAGTATTTCTAGCACTTTATAAAGCTCTAAACGGGCATGAACGGTTGTGAAACATGCTATGAAGATGTTTATATTGTTACACATTGTGGGGTACGCTTCAGTGTACTTCCAATACAGAGCTGCGGTCTCATCGATAAACTCGCAACTGGACACCACATAACAAGGGGTAAAAAGGTACTTCAACTCGTCAGGGTGTGTTATTATGGTTGTGTTTGAAAAGTTTGTATGCTGTGCAAATTTCCCCCATAAGGAGTTTAGTCAGAGTTTAGCTAACTACCGACTGGCAGGGTTGACCTCGATGACTTTGGGTCTTAAGCGTATACCCTCTTGACTGTAGTAGTCATCTATGTACTTTTGCTTAGAGGTCTCATCAATTCACCACTCTGGAAACCCCAAAGCCTCCTGCTTGTCTCTTAGAAACAGGTTGATATAGTTAGGAAAGAGTTGTGTTGTCGTCCTTTCAAAGTGCCATATTTCCACTATTTTACCAAGCCTGTATCCTTTCCCCAGGGCCTTGTGTACCTCAATGCTACACCATGTACCGGTCAGCATCCCTTGCTCTTCACTGTGCCTACAAACGCTAGTCTCTTTACTTTCAGCGCATGTATGACATAGTGGGAACATTAGCTTACCGTCAACTCTGTACGGTAGTACAGGGAAGTAAAGATGGAGCGGTGGGTAGATTTGGCACTTAATGAGCCCAAAGTGTTCACCAATGGGCTTAAAGTCACTGTATTTGATGGTCGGGTGATCTACAGGGTATAACTTTGCTTGTTCACAAACAGATGCAGACTTGTGATGTCGTAATAGTGTATTTTCTCACCGTAGCCCTGTAAAGCTGTATAGTGTTTGTACGCCCCCCCCAATTAAGACGTTGCGTGGCTCCATAGGTTCTGGTAACTGGTGAGGATTAACAAAAGAGACAAGGTCAGCATTTGTTGTTAACATATCTAACCATTCATGCTCCCAAAGAGTTCTAATGACAGAGCTGTAGTTTCTAACACATTTCACTTTAATCAGAGTATGACGGTGTAAGTGTTCAAACTTGGTGCCCAACAGCCTGTTAACCCCTTCACTGCCAGGCTTTTCCCCCCCTCAGGTGTCAAGTCTTTTTTGGCTATTTAGGGCAGTTCGCGCTTAGGCCCTCATAACTTTTTGTCCACATAAGCTACCCATGCCAAATTTGCATTTGTGGGTTCCCCTGAAGGAGACCAAGAAATTAGCCAAAATACAGAAAACATTTTGGTTTAAAAAGAAAAAAAAAATGTGGAAAAAAGGGCTGCAGAAGTGGGCGGGAGCTAGTGTTTTGTTTCCCAGAAAATGGCATCAACAAAGCGTTTGTGGTGCTAAAATCACCATCTTCCCAGCTTTCAGAAACAGGCAGACCTGAATCAGAAAACCACATTTTTCAACACAATTTTGGCCTTTTTACTGGGACATACCCCCATTTTTACTATTTTTTTTTTTTTTCTTTTTTTTTTTTTTGGTGCTTTCAGCCTCCTTCCAGTTAGTGACAGAAATGGGTGTGAAACCAATGCTGGATCCCAGAAAGCTAAATATATCTGAAAAGTAGACAAAATTCTGAATTCAGCAACGGGTAATTTGTGTAGATCCTACAAGATTTTCCTACAGAAAATAACAGCTGAAATAAAAAAATACTGAAATTTGAGGTGAAAAAAAAAAATAGCCATTGTTTCTCCACGTTTTGCACTAACTTTTTTCCTGTGATGTCAGATTATATATATATGTATGTGTATGTGTATGTATGTATGTATGTATATGTATATGTATTTTTTTTTTTTAAGTAATATACCGTTAGGTCTGCTGGACTCTTCTGGTTTCGGGGATATATAAGGCTTGTAGGTTCATCAAGAACCTTAGGTACCCAGAGCCAATAAATGAGCTTCACCTTGCAATGGGTTTTCATTGTATACCAGGTATACAGCAATTAATTTGGTGAAATATAAAGAGTGAAAAATAGGTCTCAAGAAAACGTTTGTATTTCCAAAATGTCCACAAAATAAGGTGTTGAGAAGCAGTGGTTATTTGCACGTCTGTGAATTCTGGGGTGCCCATACCAGCATGTGAAATCCAGGGCAGTTCTCAAAAACATGTCTGTTTTACAGTGTCTTACATTTGGAAGGAAAAAATGTAGAGAAAGACAAGGGGCAATAATACTTGTTTTGCTATTCTGTGTTCCCCCAAGTCTCCTGATAAAAATGGTACTGCACTTGCTTGGGTAGGCCTAATGCTCGCGACAGGAAACGTAGCATGGACACATCACATTTTTACATTGAAATCTAGCATGTTTTTTGCAAAGTCCATAGCTGTAGATTTTGACCTCTAGCTCAGATGGCACCTAGGGAAACCTACCATCCCGTACATTTTTGAAAACTAGACACCTGGGGGAATCCAAGATGGTGTGACTTGTGGGGCTCTCACCAGGTTCTGTTACCCAGAATCCTGTGCAAACCTCAAAATTTGGCTAAAAAAACACTCCTCACATTTTGGTGACACAGTTCTGGAATCTGAGAGGAGCCACAAATTTCCTTCCACCCAGCGTTTTCCCCAAGTCTCCCCATTAAAAATAGTACCTCACTTGTGTGGGTAGGCCTAGTGCCCGCAACAGGAAATGCCCCAAAACACAACGTGGACACATCACATTTTCCCAAAGAAAACAGCTGTTTTTTGCAAGGTGCCTAGCTGTGGATTTTGGGCTTTAGCTCAGCTGGCACCTAGGGAAACCTACTAAACCTGTGCATTTTTTTTAAAAGTAGAGACCTAGGGGAATCCAAGATTGGGTGACTTGCGGGACTCTTACCAGGTTCTGTTACCCAGAATCCTGTGAAAATTTCAATTTGGCTAAAAAGAACAATCTTTCCTCATATTTCGGTGACACAGTTCTGGAATCTGAGAGGAACCACATATTTCCTTCCTTCCCAGCGTTCCCCCAAGTCTCCTGATTTAAAAATGATACCTCACTTGTGTGGGTGGCCCTGGTGCCTGCAACAGAAAAAGGCAAAAAACCTGTAGAGATTGAGGAGGCTAGAACAGTGAGTTGATGAGCACATATTTTTCTTTTATACATCTTTAGGCTGACTCTGCTTTGGGGACCCTCACAAGTGAGGTATCTTACTTGGGAGACTGAGGGGAATGCTGGGTGGTAGGCAATTTGTGTCGGAGCGGTGATCCTACAAAGAAAAGTGAGGGAAATGTTTTTTTTTTTTTTTAAAGCAGATTTTGAAGTTTGGAAAGGAGTCTTGGTAAGAAAATTTTGGGGGATCTAGGCAAGCCACACCTCCCTGGACTCCTCGGGGTGTCTAGTTGGGTAGGTTTCCCCTAGATTAAGGCCGCACCCTGGACCAAAAACATAGGTCCCTCCTACCTCACACCCCAAACACAGGTAGTTTTGCAATAGATCATTTTGATGTGTCCACGTACTTCTGTGATGTTCCAGACACTAAAGTTGTGAAATGAAACGCACTTAGGTTATGTTAAAAAGACCCTTCACCCACCCACCCACCAACCAAGTTGGTGGCATGCTTCATCATCTGGGTCACAGCCAAGACACCTTGGCCCTCATTCCGATCCGGCCTGTCGGGGGCCGCCAGAATACCGTTCCGCGGTCGAAAGACCGCAGCGGTGATTCTGACTTTCCCGCTGGGCTGGCGGGCGGCCGCCTTCAGGCTGCCCGCCACCCAGCGGGAAAGAGGCTTCCACGATGAAGCCGGCTCGGAATCGAGCCGGCGGAGTGGAAGCTGTGCGACGGGTGCAGTTGCACCCGTCGCGTATTTCACTGTCTGCGAAGCAGACAGAGAAATACATTTAGGGGCCCTCTTACGGGGGCCCCTGCAGTGCCCGTGCCAGTGGCATGGGCACTGCAGGGGCCCCCAGGGGCCCCACAACCCCCCTACCGCCATCCGGTTCCCGGCGGGAGAACCGCCGGGAACTGGATGGCGGTAGGGGGGGTCGGAATCCCCTCGGCGGCGCAGCTAGCTGCGCCGCCTTGGAGGATTCCTATGGGCGGCGGTACACTGGCGGGAGACCGCCAGTGTTGCCGGTCCGACCGCGGCTTTACCGCCGTGGTCGGAATGCCCATTGGAGCACCGCCGGCCTGTCGGCGGTGCTCCCGCGGTCCTCCACCCTGGCGGTTTGAAACCGCCAGGGTCGGAATGAGGGCCCTAGTGTGTCATAGGTGTGCTGCGATGCCTGGTTACAGCGGAGAAGGTTTTGTCATTTTTACCACACATACCGGTTAGATTTGGCACGAGGGTGAGTAAAGGTTCACTAGATCAAATTTTATTAACAAGAGATTTCACAAAAGTGAAATGGACTGTTAATAACTGAAAGGCCATACATGACATGAACAGGACCATTCACGCCACCAGCCGCGGGCCCAGCACATTACAACACTCGGATCAACAGCCAGTGACATTCAAGGGCCCATCCCTTTCATACTCCCACATGCCTGATGCAGCTATCACACCAGCTGATGGGAGTGTGTGGACTGGCGTTTGGCTGACACTGCCCGCCAAGTGCCTCCCTATGCACACACACACTGCCATCACTTTTTTTTTTTTTTGTTTTTAAACAACGGTAATGCCAACCGTGAAACTGAACATATGAAAATATAAAACAGCAGTTTATGCTCACGGTATTTCCAAATAATTCCTGTATGTGTGTAGCTCCTGAAACAGCCACCCACACACAGCCCAGGCTTTGAAAGATAATCAGGAGCAGTACATCCTAGTCTCCTTCCTGATACCTCTTCGAGCACAGACTCTAAGGGCCAGATGTAGCAAACTTTTGCGAGTCGCAAATGGCCAGAATCACTATTTGCGACCCCGCAAAATCGGAAACGGGATGCAAAAATCCCATTTCCGACTCGCAAAATGCAACGCGAGCCGTTACCGACTCGCAAAAATAGCGACCCAATTTTGCGACCCGCAAATAAGAAGTTGCTATTTGCGAGTCGCAAACCAAATGCAATAGCCACTCGCAAATTGCGACTAGTAGCAAAAAGCTCATTTTGCACTTCCAATTTACCACTAATTCAGAGCAGGTGGTAACCAGAACCAAAGTATAAAAGGAGACCCAGAAGGCACCTGGGTTACTCAAGATGGCGGAGATATATGTGATAGCAATGAGGAGGTGAGCCCACGCCGCACAGCAGATGAGGAGGAGCCAGAGACAGGAGAAGATATACAGAACCAGGCAGACACTTTTCCAACAAACAGAGGAGGAGATATATGATAAATACAGACTCAGCAGTGCAGCAATACTAGATATAATAGATTTACTCAATCTGCAGCTTCAACGCCAGACTGTGCACGGCTGCGCCATCCCTACGCATGTGCAAGTGCTATGCTCACTGCACCTCTTGGCCTCAGGTAGCTATCAGGGGGTCATTGCTGTGGCAGGTGGGGGTATTCCAAAGTGCACTCTCACGGTTCTTCAGAGCATTCCTAGATGCCTTACTCACACACATGTCCAGATACATATACCTAACCAGGAATGAGGCAGAAATCAACAGCACTAAGTTGGAATTCTACAGGATTGCCAACTTCCCCCATGTAATAGGGTGTGTGGACGGGACACACATACAAATCTGTCCTCCTGCAAATCTAGAATATCTGTTCCGCAACAGGAAGTGTACCCATTCACTGAACATCCAGGTGGTATTTGACGCCCATTATGTTATCACTGACATAGTTGTCAAATTTCCAGGGAGCACACATGACTCCTACATTTTCAGGCACAGTGGGATACACCAACGCCTAGAACGTGGGGAGTTTGGAGACGGATACCTCCTAGGTATAGCTGAATACACCTTGCAGACATACACACAGGTCAATGTGGAAACCATCTATGCCCAGCTAACATTGTACATTTTGTGCCAAACAGGTGACAGTGCATATGCACTACAACCATGGATACTTACCCTGTACTTAACACCCAGCAATGAGAAAGAGAGGCGATACAACAGTGCACAAAGGAGGACCCGAAATATCATTTGGACTGCTGAAGGCACGATTCAGATGCCTCCACAGAAGTGGAGGTGCCCTCCAGTATACCCCAATAACAGCTTTCAAGATCGTTGGTGCATGCGCTATCCTACCCAACATTGCCACCAGATGTGGGCTACCTCTCACCCCAGAAGACCCAAATTCGGGGGATGAAGAGCAAGAGCTACCACATCGCCATCATGGGGATAGAAGCATTGCAAATCAAGGCAGACTGAGACGGGACCACATTGCAAACCAATACTTTGGAAGGTGTGTGCTGTCACCACACTCACTAATGTCACACACAAAGAGTCCAGGTGTGAAGTGGAATAAACAAGGAATTTAATAATGTGCACCAAAAAAACTATATACATTAACTACAGTTCAGGGGCTGTAAAAGTCCACCTGGCATGAGGACACATTGACCTCATGTGCCTCTACTCCAGGACAGTGCGGAGCTCACACTCTACGCCGGCCTCGCCCAGCATGACTGGTTCCTGGTGTGTCAGCAGTGCCCTGCCTTGTGCTACCACTGCGCAACACCCTGGTGTCACTGGCTGAGACACTGCTGACGGTGGAGCCCTCCTCGCTTTCCTGCGGCGTGTCAGCCGCACCCCTAGCCACCTGTCGTGCATCTATGATATCTACGGCATGGCTGAGACGTCCCAGTCCACGTGCCACATCACTGGCAAAGTGGCCCATGTCTACCTGGAGGCTGACCGTGCGCTGTGAAAGGCCAGTGGTGTTCACTTCCAGCCTGACGATGGAGGCAGACATGCGGTCCAGCCGGTGCATTAGCTGCCTTTCACGGCACCTTGCACCCTCTCTCTGTTATGAGTTCTGCCACCCGTTGTCTCATTGAGAGTGCAAGGTCGTCGACATGGGTATTGAGTTGTTGCAGCTCTGTGTGTACCAGCTGCAGCCCACTGTTCTGGTTTTGCTCCATGTGCTGCATGGCCCCTGATCTTCTCCTTATCTCCTGTGTCTGCAGGCGCTGACCCCGTAGGAGTGCAGCCTCGGCGGCCGACATGGAGGCATCCCCTGACTCAGCCTGCGGCACTGGAGGGACATTTACACGTCTCCTGCGACGCAGTGGAGGCACTACACGGGCACTGTGGCTGGGACCAGGTGCTGGCTCACTCACCAGTATGGCAACTGGTGCAGCATGAGGGGACTGTGTATGGGTGGTGCAGGTCCCTGTGGTGGCTGGTCCTGGGTCCTCTGCAGGCTGGTGGCTGACCTGTGGCCCCTGGATGCTTTGGCTGGAGGTGGTGTTGTGTGGGAGACCTGTGGGACATAGGGAACACACTGTCCGTATCTACCATCTGTTATCAACTTCCTAATAAACTGGTGCCTATCAACTGCCTACTTGACTACATTGCCCATAATGCACCATGCAGGTGGTTGCTACTCTGAAATGGAGCTATTTTGGTTGTGCATGCTGCTGTGTACAAGGTGGGTGGGGGTATGGCATATATGGGTGTACATGCATGTCTCATGACACTCACCGGTTGATGGTGCTGGCTCTGAAGTGTCCAGCTCTCCCATCCCACACACTGCCTCTGGCTCCAAGGTCTCCTCCACTCTTTCCTCCAGGGGTGTGGGTGGTGGTATAGTGGATGGGCCCCCTCCAGTGCCCCTCATCTCCCAAAGCCGCTCTGCCACCCTCTCCTTGGTCCGGGAGCGCAGGTCATACCACCGTTTCTTCAACTCTTCTATACTGACACCCATGGAGTTCACCTTGTCCTGTATTTCGGTCCAGATTCTTTTCTTTTCCACCTCTGGCACACTGAGGGCTGCCCTCCCAAAAAGTTGTTCATGGTGCTGGCAGCATTCCTCAGTCAGCACCTCCAGCTTTTTTTCTGCCAATTTCAATTTGCGCTTTCTTGGTGTCTCTGCCATGGTAGCTGCTGTTCTCCTGTTTGCAGTTCAGCAGTTTAAAATGGGTGTGGTCCTCCCTCCTCCCAGGTGTATTTGTAAACTTCCTGGCTGTGATGTCATCATCAGGAGCCAAGAAGTGTTTTCCAGAGTGTTCTGCTGCACCTGCATTCAATTTCCAGCACAGTAGCAATTTGTGACACCCACTCGCAATTTGCGTGTTCGTTTTTAGCGCGGTCACAAAAAGCGACCTCGCAAACAGCGGACTTGCAATCTGCGGTGCGACTTCATTTGCGAGTCGCAAATTGAAGTCGCTTTTTCTTCTTGGATACCATTTAGCGAGTCGGAAATTTTTCCTACCTACATCTGGCCCTAAATCTCTTACAAAAAAAAAAAAAATGACCCTGGGAGGAATGTGCTCAGCAAAGTGACGATCTTTCAATCTCGCCACATCCTCCACCACTGCTTCTCTAGGAACTCTTGCACAACAAGGCTCGCTATGATAGACTCCTGACATTTCACAAATGTTATCCTTGACTCTGGAGGACTATCCTTGAACACAACAAAAGCATTAAAAGAGGCCAAGAGGAACAGGTGAACCACTAATTTATTATACCAAACTTAAGCCTTATGAACAGCAGTGTAAGGTTCCAACCTCTGATCTGCTCTCAGCACCACCCGTGTGCTTATTGTAGTCTAAAATGCACACAGGTTTGTGCACTTCATCAACTTGACCTCAAACAGCCACAGGTGAAGTATTCTCATCATGGATGTAGATAGCATGTACACATCCCTCCTGTCTAAAAATTTCAGAGCTACCAGCTCATCATTCCGCATGGCACTGCACTGTCCCTTCTCAAGTTTTTTTTTTTTTTTTTTTTTTTTTTTTTTTTTTTTCTACTGACAAGTTCTCTTGGCTGGATTTTGAGCGGCAAGATCGTTCACAGTGTGGGGGACTAAGTCTGATCCAGGGTAAAGGACCCTTGTCACTCTAAATCCGGGTTTTGCTCCAGCTAACTAGCAGTGCCTCATCTCTCCCAAAGGGAAGAGACAATTGGGCAGTTGAGCGCATGACATCTTAGCACTTCACAGGGAAGTCGTGGTCACTCTGGTCACAACCGGTTCTCTCATGCACAGTACGGTATCATATAGACATGACAAAGGCAGTTCAAGTTTTAAAGATTGGTTTAATAAAACGACTGCATTTTAGATAGCAAAGCGTGAGCTGCAATAACCAGAACTACATAACACAGTAGGATTAAAATAGTAACGATGAGAGTGAAGCACAAGAATAAGGCTGTCATAGTGCCGCTAGATTATGTTCTCTCTAAGTTATATTTCGAGCACAGCATGTTAAGCTCTAAGCCTGCCTTTCAGGTTCCCCCGGGAGGACATCAACCCTCATACCTGAGCAAAGGCCCTTAATCTGCATCTGCATCTGCAACGGGCAGTCAGCATCTAGTTGTAGGTTCCTGGTCGGAATCTCCCTCTGACCTGTACTAGGACTAAGAAGTGTTTTTATAACTAACACGCAGATGTTCTAAGAAAATGTCCCTACGTAAGAATGTGTCTCTTGTACGAATACTGGAGACTAAACTTCTACCACGTTTACCGCCAATGTACCAGACTGCAGCCTTGACTGAAGCACAGGGCGATCAAGAATGCATTATTTGAGAACACAGTGCTGAACTAAGCTAAACAGTGTGATAGAAGGAAATAAAAACAAGACCGTAAAACTGGTTATTGTAAAATAAGTGTGAGGTTGAATAAAATGTATCTAGGGCACAGTGGCCTAATATGGTTAAACTAACGTGCATGAAGCTATATTAAAAATGGCTACACTACAGTATCCTGTACTACTTTCAGACACCATATACAATTTAGGGCCAGATGCAGGTAGGTCTAACTTTGCTAATCGGACATAGCAACTCCATGCGAATCGCTATTTCCGACTCGCAAAACCAAATTCAAGAAAGACTTGCGATACCAAATTGCGAGTCGCAGAGGTGTCGCACCGCATTTTGCGACCTCCGCTTTTAGCAAGATTGCAATTTGCGAGAAGGGTGTCGCAAATTGCCTGCAGGTGCACCACAACAGTTGGGAAACCCAGTTCCTGGCTCTTGGTGATGACATCAGAACCAGGAAGTCATCAAATCGACCTGGAAGGAGGGAGGACCACACCCATCCCAAACTGCAGAGCCACACCCAGGGGAGCTGCAGCAACCGTGGAGGAGACAGGCAGTGCTGGCAGAAGGAGAAAAATTTAATTTTCAGACAAGGAGTTGGTGGTCCTGGCGGAAGAATGCTGCCTGCACCATGACGAACTCCTTGGAAAGGCAGCAATGAGTGTCCCTGACACTCAGAAGAAAATATTATGGCACCAGATACAAGAGAAAATCAATGCCATTGCAGTAAGCCACCGCACCCTAGAGGAAATTCGCAAAAGGTGGTACGACCTGCGCTCCAGGACCAAGGAGAGGGTTGCGGAGCGCATGAGGGAGATGAGGGGCACCGGAGGAGGCCCATCCACCGTACCACCACCCACAGCCCTGGAAAGCATGGTAGAGCAGACACTGGAGCCAGAGGCATGGGAGAATTGGACAGTTCAGTGCCTAGGACATCAAAAAGTGAGTACCATGAGAGATGCTTTGACACCCACAAATGCAGTATACACACTATCCCAGTACACAGCAGCATGCACCACCAGACCAGCTACATTCCAGTTTAGCAACCTCTAGAATAGTGCATTATGGGCAATGTAGTACAGTAGTCCAAAAATAGGCAAATGTTTATTATGAGGCGTAAAATGTGCGAGACTGACAGTGTCCCACATGTCTCCCACAAGACACCCCCAGCAGCGATCAAAGGCAGAGAGAGGAACATGGGCCAGACCCACAGTAAGGGCCTGCCAGTGTCACAGCAGGGCCCAGCAGAACACCACTAGGGTCCATGGAAGATCCAACGCAGGACATGGAGGCAGCAGGAATAGCACTAGGGCCCAGCCCCACAGAAATGTGCACAGAGCCTGCAGCTGGAGCAGTGCGCAGATGCCGGCGCCGAGCGCAGTCTGTGCCTCAGGATTAAGTAGCAGAACTAGAGTTTGCGGGACTGGAGGCATCTCTGTTTCAGGGTCAGTGCCTGCAAAACAGACAATTAAAGGCAATAAACAGAAACCTGAATAGACCACAATGACCCATGGGGTGGCAAATGTGGACAGTCAGTTCCTACACATGAACCAACATCTGGGGAACTTGACACAGGCCATTGAACATTTGGTCATGAAACTTGTGGCAGACAGGGCACAGGCAAGGCGCAGGGAGTGCAACACTGCCACCCGCTTTGACAGACTGGCAGCATCCATCGGGCACCTTGCAACTAATACCACATGCCTGTCAAGGCGTACAGTCAGCCTCCAGGTTGAACTTGGGCATTTCGCAGGGGATGTGGCACGGGGGCTTGGCCGCATCAGCCATGCGGTAGACCTAATGAAGAGCAGGCAGGCTGCAAGGGGCACAGGGGATACCCCTCAGGACAGCAAGGAGGGGTCGACCATAAGCAGTGGGTCTGCCAGCGATTCCCGTGTGCTGTGGAGTAGCAGTGCACGGCAGGGGTCAGGGGACCCACCAGGAAAGAGCCATGGTGGCCACAGTAGGAGGAGTGTGTGAGCCACCAAACTGAACTCTGCATAAGGCACATGCAGTTAATGTGTCTTAAATGGCAAGTGACAAATCAAGACTGTGGCATACGGCACCATTCTATCTGTTTCATTGTTTAGAAATAAAAAGGTTTTGTTTGTTTCACTACATAACTGGGCTATGTGTCTGGCATTAGTGAGTGGTCACGGTTGCCACATACCTGCCAAAGTATTGGGTTGCAATGTGGTTCCGTCTCTGTCTGCCCTCATTTGCGATGCGTCTATCCCCAGGCTGTCGTTGCTTTAGCTCTTGCTCCTCATCCTCATCCTCATCCTCATCCTCATCCTCATCCTCATCCTCATCCTCATCCTCATCCTCATCCTCATCCTCATCCTCATCCTCATCCTCATCCTCTGTGTCTACAGGGGTGAGATGTAGTCCATGTCTGGTGGCAATGTTGTGTAGGATGGCACAGGCGGCAACTATCTTGCATGCTGTTTCTGGGGCATACTGGAGTGCACCTCCACTTTTGTGGAGGCATCTGAACCTTGACTTTAACAAGCCAAAGGTCCTCTCCACTAAAGTTCTGGTCCTCCGATGTGCACTGTTATATCGCCTCTCATTCTGATTGCCAGGTGTTGGGTACGGGGTGAGTATCCATGGTCTCGGGGCATATGCACTGTCATATGTTTGACAAAAAAGGCAAATTTAGCAGGGCATCAATGGTTTACACAGTGACCTGTATGTATGGCTTCAGGGTGTAGTCAGCAATACCTAATAGATATCCATCTCCAAACTCCCCACGTTCTAGGCGTTGGTGTATCCCACTGTGCCTGAATATGTATGAGTCGTGTACTCCCTGGATATTTAGCTACAATGTCAGTAATGACATTATGGGCGTCACATACCACCTGAATGTTTAGTGAGAGGGTACATTTCCTGTTGCGGAACACATATTCCAGATTTGCAGGAGGGCAAATTTGTATGTGTCCCGTCCACACACCTTGTTACATGGTGGAAGTTGGCAATTCTGCAGAAGTCCAACTTGGTGCTGTTAATTTCTGCCTCATTCCTGGGTAGGTATATATATGTCTGGGCATGGGTGTGAGTATGGCATCTAGGAAACATCTGAAGAATCATGAGTGCACTTTGGGATACCCCACCAGCCACAGAAATCACCCCCTGATAGCTACCCGAGGCCAAGAGATGCAATTAGCATAGAACTTTCACATGTGTAGGGATGGCGCTGCCGCGCATTGTCTGGGTTATGAATTCTACACCCATCTTTTCATCAATCATGGTCTGTAACATAAAGGAGTCGTACGCTTTGAGAGTTATGAGCCATCGTACCCTTTGAATTTAGGTTGCATGAAAGTGATGAGGAAGTCGTTCACGCATGTGTCCTTCAAACTCCCAGTTGTCATTTGAAGTTAGATGATGAGCATAAATATAATTGGGCTGGTGTACACCTGTCTCCTGTGTACACTCTATATCAAACACCATGTACTCTTAAGTATTTTGGTCTGAGGTCGCCCTTTAACCATGTAACCCTTGTGCTGTGTCCCAGCCTGAAAATACTCCTTAAACTTGGGACATTTCATGCCTTTACATTTATGCTGATAGAGGACATAACGCCTACAAGCCCTACAGTCTATTTTAGGGAATCAGTGAACAAGTCTGTGTATGCTCAAGCGATTTTGCCAACGACAAAACAGATTACACCTGCAAACCTGGACCTTCTGCTTAGTGGCCTTAATACAAATCCCTTTGACAGATTTTACAGTGCATTTCAAACTGATGACTTGTCTCTGTGTTGTAGATATGGTTGCAGTGGGGCATATGTACTTGGCTCCTAGAAAACCTATCAGGTTTAAAATACCACAAAAGTGTTTTTCAAGATCGAGAACATAAAGGGTCTTGTTTTTCGCATGCTCCACGTTTGTGAAGTACTTCCAGGAACCATTGTGGTGAAGAACTTTTACTGCAATACTATACAAGATACTCTTTAAAGGTCTGGAAACGCCACCCTTGCAGCCCCGAACAATGAGGGCTATAACTCTAAAGGTCCCTGTGGCAGTGGGTCTGGCGATAATAAGGACTAGGATTCTTGGGTGGGAGAACAACAGATTTTATTTAAAGTTTTTGTAAGGATATATGATCTGTTAAATATATGGGTGGAGTGTTCCTAATAGAGTGTCTCTTCTCTCTCTTTTCCCGGTGCCCTCTTGACTGGCGACGGTTGTCTTCTCGGCTCCCAGACGCACCGGAGAAGAGGAATGGAGATAAAGGTAAGTCGGGTGGTGTAGATGTAGAAGTCTTATTAAGAGTATAGGAGAGAGAGAGGGAGAGAAAAAGAGAGAGAGAGAGACTGACTCCCCTGGAATGTGTGCTGAGGTTTGAAAATAGCTGGTGTATAGACAGTCACCTCTTAGTGTCCCCTTAAAATTAGATTTCTGTCCCGAGTGCTCTTACGTCTGGCTAAGTAGTGTTCTTTGGGTCTGTAATTTTACTATTCTTTTCCCTTTAGGAAAGTCTTAAGTCCTCAGACTCCTCTTCACCTTACAGCCCTTCTTCTCCCTGCCCTCTCCAGATCTCCCCCTCCCCTCTCCCTGTACCATTCCTCCCCTCCCCTCTCCTGCCGTAACTCTCCCCTTTCTAATAGAATTTGTCCTTCAGGAAGGACCATACCTTGGTTAGCCACGTCCATCCTGGGACGTGGTGGTCGCGCCCTTCGGCTGTCCTCCCGGCCTGAGGTTGGCCGATTTTTTTTAACCAGGGTATCCTCGCGGTTCTCGTTTCCTCCCGGTTCTTTCGTTTTTTCGTCCTCTGTGCTTTGGATTCCAACGGCGTTTGTTTCTTCCTCGGCGTCCCGCGGGCCAAGTCCATCTTCCTTTTCTTTGCCGTCGGGAACCCGGATATCTGGGTTCCCTAGGCGGTTTCCAGTGTCACCGTTGCTATGGCACCGGGGTGCGGCGTCAACCCCGTAGCAGGAGCGGAACACCGGTCCTGAATCCTGGGCGCCAGGAGCCGGATTATCTGATAGCCGGCTACAGTCCCATATGCTACTATGTCTGCCTTACTGTGCAACAGGTTACAGAGATTCTCTAGAAATTCCAGAGCGTCAAAGGCATCCCTGGGTGTTCTACGTGGGAACAACGGACTTTCAATACCCTGCCCCTGGAAACACAGTTGGAAGTAATCATTACGATCCACATTGTGTAACAACCTTTCTGTGAGTGTTTGTATAGCTTGGTGGATGGCTAAAACACAGTGATCAGAGGAATATATACAGTCTGTGTTAACAAACCTGAATTCTTAGTAGTGTTCTGTAGCCTTCTATAGTACGACTGTACCTTCAAACACTTTCTAAAAACACAGGTTCTGAATCCTCAGCTTGAGGATCACTGCTGTCGGGTGGGATCCTTTGAGGGTCATTCTCGGGTAGCGGACTAAGGGTCTGTGTTGGTGTGTTTTTGAGCCTACTTGTAACAGTTTGGCTTTCTCTAATTTCCCTATTAGGCACCTACGATGTCTAGCGATACCAGCCCACTTCTGCTTGTTACAAGACCACCTGTTTTTAGGTAAGTGCCCATAGCCTATTTGAACAGCAGGTGTTGTTTTGATGGGCTGTGTGCCTGCAGCCACAGCTAAGCACCCTTCAGAGTGTTGGGGGCTACAGGGCTCTGAACACCTCTCCTTGCGGTCCTAAAACATCCAATGTTTGTGGTGTTCCCTCCTGACTTTATTTAAGGCCTAGCAGGGGTTGTTTTATATGTCAAGGTAATGGATTTTGGGGCTTTTAAGGATTTGTTGAGGGGTTCAACCGGCCTTTTGCTTTTGAGTGCGCAAGAACCGTAGAGCCTTAGTGAGTATGCCTAGGGTTTTGTTTTTATATTTAGACCTCTGGACACCCTTATTACAAAAAGCACATCTTAAACTCCTTAGGGGAGACACGTCAGCCAAGTCATGCTGGCATATTGTCTGTCTATTGTGGCTGATTCACAAGCTTGGACCACCTCCCATCTACACCTTTCCAGCCTCAGGATTAACACTCTCTGGGAGGGTCTTGGGCAGGGGGGGGTTTGGGGGGGGGGGGGGGGAAGGAAACCCTGTTATCGCACCCCACCTTCCCCAGTTTTGAGGTCTTGAGGTTCAGACATTTCCTAATGGCCTGCTATATTTCTTTCAGATACGTTTCCAAAACCCTGTTGTGGTCCTTTGCACCATATTTTGATGTTACGTGAGTCATTAGCTGTGTGGTGCATATAACCCCGGGCCACTCCTATGGCAGGACAGCTGTTAACCTCAATAAGCCCTTTCTGAATGGGGGGGGGGGGGGTGGGTTCGGGACGGGTCAAAACAGGGCCCAAATGTGAACACCTTGGTGCTTTGGAGCCCTGATCCTTGCTAGATGGAGTTCCAAAGCTCTGATTTTGGGAACTGCTACAGCATGTACTGCTGTCAGGGTATGTTGAGAAGGAGGGGAAAGACCAATGCGCGCATCCACTTGATGTCGGGTGGGTGGGTGGGTGGGGGTGGGGGTCATGCGCACCTGGGGGTATAATTGGTGACATTGGATATGGGGAGTTATCTGTTGGTCATAACTCAAGGCCGCTGAGGCTTTGAAGCGCTGTGGCTGCGTGTGGGTGATTGAGGTCCAGTTGATTGCAGCCCTTTGTGGGCTGTATTAGAAGGGTCACTGGGCGTTGCTGCGGCTGTTGGTTCAGAACTCTCTACCAAACCCACTAGTGCCCTGAAGTCCAATACACCCAGAATAAGGATCCTCTTTGGGGTGATCGTTTTCCAATTGTGTGTTCCATAGACTAGGAGGGCTATTTACACAGGGTGTTGCTAGGGCATCAACAGGCCCCTCTATATCAAGCTCCTCAAATATGTGTGTGTGTGTGTGTGTGTGTGTGTGTGTGTATAATTTACTTGCCTTAAATATACTTAGCATTCGAGGTACAGGTCTCCGCGTGGGAAAGGCATGCGTGGTGATAAAGACTGCATTGTAAACATGGTAAAGGCATGCGTGGTAAAGGCGTGTGCATTTTACACAGCTTGCCAGTGTGCTGAAATTTGTACTGGAAGGCTATCTCAAATATAAATCTCATAAGACACCTCCAGCTTGCCTTATCGTTGTCATGCAATGCTTAAAATCACATAAACAGTACAGCCAATAACATCATTGGCATGTGACTCATTGAAAATATGGCTCTGCACTATTTTTACTGATTGCCCAATGGAGTACAATGGAATGCTACAAATGTTTATATAGAACAGACACAAGTTTAGGTCTTTTAAATCAGAGTTGCAACCACAACCACATGTTTCCAAGCTGTGCTAAATCAGCTTATGCAATAACTTTCGATCATCAAGTTATTGCATGTGTACATAGAGACATTTAATTCAGAAGTGGTGTCCCACTCCCCTCAGCGTGATACGCCCTCTGGAATCTTTCGACATTTAACTTGATTAAGAAGAGTATTACACTGCCTGTTGAATTGTGATTATTCAATTTGATAGTACTATGTATACATTTTGCTTAGTAACACACCCTCTTATGTATTGCATTCATGTATATATGCTTGGTATCTTATGTGTTCTTGTGTACTTGCCAGTACACATTTGTAGTTCTAAATTAGTTACAGTGAACTGATCAGTTTGCCCTCCTGACTCATCAAATGCTATGATTGTATTGTATTTACATTTATATATTGTTTACTTTACCTGATAAGGTGTAAAAGTGCCATCAGTGGATGGTACACTACTCCAGAACAGAATATTAGTTGTTAAAGATTCATATTAAGCCTTGAGTTCAGTTTCTGTTTTGTAGATTAAATTAGTTAAAGGTAGGTGTGATCTTGAGTGGGAAGTATGTGAGCTCAGGTCAATTGTTGAAGGAGTAAATAGAGGAAATTACGTACTGTTAGACTGAAGGGGTATACTTACAAAGGACAGATTATGATATATGAAATGAGGTGTGAGCAACTTTGCAGAAATACAATAATGGAGAATAAGGCATACGGGTGTGAAACAAAGAGGGAGAGGGGTAAAACTCTAGATTTTTAAATTAGGTTAATTTTTCATGCAGAGTTTTGGGAACATAGGGACAGACTAACTTTAGTGCAATGCAGCACACCAACCGAAGTGGCTGCACTGCATTATGTCAATGGGAAAGACAAAACAGTGCCATATCTATAAATATTTGTGCTGTTTATCTCTTCCCAGAGCTGACAAACTTTTGGCTGCTATGTGCCAACATACACATCCTTGCACTGTAGTACCAGGGTCTGTGCTTTCTGTCAGGAATAGGTATTGCACTGGGAGGGGATCCTCCCAATACAAAAACTGCTAGATGCTCAATCTGGAATTGACACAAGTATAACCCCAGTTCCCCAGAGGTTACCAAACAGCATGCAGAGTTCCCCCCCCTCCACAAAATTCAAAAATCCCTAGCTGCCATGGAAGTAGCACAAATCCTGCACTGCTATCCAAACTTCAAGGTGGTGAAAGCAAAATTGAGTGGGGGTAGGGGAGAAAATGGCCCTCATTTGCTAGAACCTTGGTAATGTGGCTGACAGTCACTTATGGGAATAGAGGGCTTCCACCTTGAGGACGATGTGGTTGACCTTAAGATGATGCTGACTGCACCGATTTCCACTACTGGCTCCTTGGCGGCTGGAGCAGAGACAGCTGAAAACTGATCTTAAATTCAATCTGATTCATGGGCTTGCCGAAAGGTCCCTAAGTTCCCCACTTAAAACCTCCATCATAGAGAACTGACTCAGGTCCTGGGTCCTAAAGGGGGGGGTCTGCTCCTCGTGGTTCATCGCAGAGTAAGCACATCAGGTCATGACACCCTCCTCCAGGTGTGACCTTTTGTCCTATGATAGCTAAACGTCTAAATTACCATGACTGCAACAACATCCTGTGAGATGCCCACATTATGATCTTCCCCAGCTACATAAAGACAGTTGAGGAACAATGCAAATCTTTCAACGCGGTCAAAACAAACCTGAAGGAAACATCCTTGAAATATATGCTGCTCTGCACCGTAAAGCTGAAAGTGATCCACAGATCCTGTTCTTACTACTTCCAAATCCTAGAGCAGGCCTGGAAAGGGTCTGTAAAAAAAAAAGCAAGAAATCGGTTGCTACAACTTCCCAGGTCTGACCAAAAGTGAGGACACTCTATCAGCTATTGTGGCGCCAGGCTGCCCAAGATACTGGGAGCCCAAAACCCGGAGGGGACATGGTCCACATAAATATTCCCCTGAATCTTCTGACACTGAACACAGAAGCTCTCAAACCCGAGATTTACTGCTTTATGGCACCCAGCATCCTCCATGGCTCAAGAAATCCCACCTACGACTGACTTGGGTGGAGAGGATTTCCCGCGATGGACAGCTAAGGTGAATCCAAATGTGGACTCCAAGTCCAGCTGCCGACCCTACGGCGTTGACGTCCATCAGACTTAGATACATGATCCTACATGTGATGAGGACCACCTCGAAAATGTATTAGTTTTGTTTGGGAGTTTCAGGATGACAGATGCTTCTGGGGCGGAAGTGTGGGGTGGGAGTTGTTACTGTTGGGGGTAATTGCACTGTTTCAATTCTTACTTGTAGTTTGTTACACCGGGTCACTTTTGCGGATACCAAAGACCATACATCACATGTCTTAGCACTGACCCACAAGATACTAGCCACACATACGCATAGCCATCATAACTGATGTTAACCTCATCTCATGGAATGCTAATGGCCTCCTGGACTGAATTAAACACACATTTGTCCTTCACTTTATCAAACAGCACCAACACAGGATAGCTTTACTGAAAGAAACCCACTTACTGGGCTGTAACTGTCCGTGTTCCTGTGTAATTCCGTTACAACTGTCTCTTTCGTGTGGGGTTTAGTAGGGACTCCAGAAGGGTAGCCATATTACTCTATGAGCACTTCCCACTCAGGATCATCTGCAACCTATGCTGGTGTGGTGGGGGAAACTAGAAGGGAAACCATACAACATTTATATACCACCACATCTTCAGAGGCAGATCCTCCACAAGCTTACAGAAATGATCACCAAACTGCCACCTTGGACAAGGGTCCTTGGCGGTGGCTTTGACAGTACAGTTAACCCAGTGTTATAAATGGGGTCTCTGGTTGGCAGCCCCCATGTTAACCTATAAGAGAGATAGGCCTTGCAATAGTGAACACCGAATTTGGCAGTATTTCGTTGTTAGGACAGTACATGTCCCACCTTTAACATACACTGCACCCTGCCCTTGGGGCTACTTAGGACCTACCTTAGGGGGGTGCCTTCTATATAAAGGGAAGGTTTGGGCCTGGCAAGTGGGTACACTTGCCATGTTGATTTGACAGGTTAAAACTGCACACACAGACACTGCAGTGGCAGGGCTGAGCCATGTTTACAGGGCTACTCCTGGGTGGCACAATCAGTGCTGCAGGCCGCCTAGTAGCATTTGATTTACAGGCCCTGGGCACCTCTAGTGCACCTTACAAGGGACCTACTACTAAATCGAATATGCTAATCTTGGACAAACCAATCACCAATACAATTTACACAGAGAGCATATGCAGTTAGCACTGGTTAGCAGTGTTAAAGTGCCCAGAGTCCTAAAGCCAACAAAAACATGTCAGAAAAAATAGGAGGAAGGAGGCAAAATGTTTAGGGATGACCCTACAAAAAGGGCCAGGTCCAACACCCAGATGAAAATGCATCAAGCTCCTCCACCAGACACCAACTCGATAAGTCCAAGGCACTTGTCTCTTTTATGGACAGGCTGGGATTGCCCAACATTTGGCGGACAGGGTACCTGAGAAAGGGTGTGCACATAAACATCTGCATCGGTTAAAACTTTATCCAGCATAGACCGCATACTTCTCCCTGTCACTGACATAACACACTGGACAGATGCAGCAATTGTATCCAAAGGGATCTCCAACCATTCAACAGTTACACTCCAGGTATTCTCCATCTCCTATACACCATAAATAGCATCTCAATGCCTAGCTCGTTGTCGATAATCGATTTGCAGACCACCTTTTTGCTCGGAACTCCACTTCTACTTCGAGATAAACATTGGGTCTGTTGCCAAAGTGGGCAGCCTGGGGGCAGCAAGTAAACCCATGATCAGAGGGTTAGGCTAAACGAACACGCCGAAAGGGACAAACCCAGGCATATGATGGAATTTGAG